>NC_084481.1:70466836-72937670 GCF_030035675.1 Rhineura floridana
TAATAAGATCATTTCTTGCACCTCGTGGAACATGCAGTTCTGTGTCTTGGATCTGTGGTGCTACCTTCTTTGGTGTGAGAATTACTGGAAGTTTTAATTAACTGTATTTAATATGAGGTAGATTGGAAGCGTTAATTGAAGAAACAGTTGTCACTGACTTTAGACCATGTAATTGCAAAAGAATGTTTACTTGCAGGAGACTTGTTATACCCATTAATAGCATCTGCCCAAATCTCCATGCAAGCTCATCTAACAGATTATAATGAAATCCACATAGGCTATCGATTGTAGCATTATGGCCAAGATATCTCAAACTAATGCACCACTGCTTTACAATTTACATGCTGCACAATTACATTTCAGGAGGCCATAACAGTGGCTTCCCTGGTCTTCCATCAGTATAGCCATCTGGGATGGAATAAACAGATGAGATTTCACAAGATTTGGGATTTGGTCCAGGTAATTATTCAGGTAATGTGAGGCTCACATTCTGTCATCGAAATAAGCACTAAGGGAAAACATTTTAAGGTACTCTGCTAAGATTATTTATACTTGAGTCCAATATGACACTAAATTAAGAAGGATAATGTGAATTAATAGATATCCATCTAGCTCAGTGGCAGAATACATGCACATGGTCATTATAAATTGTATTCTTTTTATTGATGTATTTTATATTTGTGTTTTTTGTAAGCTGCCTTGAGGGCCTTCTGGCCAAAAGGCGGGGTACAAATAAACAACAACAATAATAGTTTCAATCCCTAACAATTCCAGCAAAATGACTGGTGCTTGTGAAAGATCTCAACCAGATACTCTGGAGAGCTGCTGCCAGTTGGAGCAGACTATGCTGCACTAGAGGACCAATCGTTTGACTCAGAATAAGGCAGGTTTCTTGTTCCATATATTTAAATCAGGTCTGCATGACTAAGAGATGCATTAAGTTGAATGCAGCCCATTGGGTGCATATGGCAGCCCAACTGACATCTCATTAAGGAGTTTGGTTCTGTTGCCAGCCCTTGTGCTACAGAAGCAGTGGGGCTCATCAAGAACCTGTGACGCCACATGGTTGATGATCAGTTGATGAACAAGTTGTGAGGTCTGATCAAAATAATTAAGAATTACCCATCTCAATAACTACAATGATGACATATGATTATTTATTGCACTATGAATGTATGTACCTCTTCAGACAGGTATATTGACTGCATCTCTAAGAGGTTATTTCATGCATACTATCCTACATGTAAGTATTCTAGGGCTTGAGTGTGTGCAGTGGGGCTTATTTTCCCTTTTGGTGAAAGAAATGCTTTCAAAATTTCATGATTGACTGAGATCCCAGAAACCCTGCAGTGGAGTATAATCTGCAATGCACTCAACTAAAATATTTGCAAACAGCAGGAAATGTCTTTTGACACTTAGGGTAGCCAGCAGGCTGGCCAGTTACACATCGCCAAAAAATAAGCCACACATCTTTAAAATATAGGACAAAAGAGGGCAGAATTTTGCATAAAGCTTCCATATGCTAATTTATATGCATAGATGCAAATTTAGAAAGAACTGCTAAGATAGTCAAGGCAGCTAACAATCTTTTCTACATGGAAGTATTATAAAATTTAACAATATATCAAAACTCAAGTATACTGAAAATATATAGAAGAAACAAAACACCAATCTGAACATTTTGACAGCAACAGTAGGGCTGTCTGCTTAACTGAGGGATCTGATATTTGATGATACAAAATATTGCAATTTACACAAACATCAAGGCCAAGCTTTTCAATTAAGCCAAATAAGTTAATCTAATTATCTGTGGAAAAAGCCTTACACAAACCACAATACTGATGTCTTAGATCATAGGTGATCAGGATTGATTTGCATCAAAAGAATGGACATCAGAGAGCTGGAAAAAAAGGTAGACCCTACCTTTTGTTGTGGCAAAACATACCTCTCACTTACCCTCCAGGCATCTAGTTGTTGCTGATGCTGAAATTTCAATAGAATTTCAGTATGTTTAGCAGAGAGCCAGTGTGGCGTAGTGATTAGAGTGTTGGACTACAACCTGGGAAACCAGGGTTCAAATTCCCACACAGCCATGAAGCTCACTGGCTGACCTTGGGCCAGTCACTGCCTCTCAGTCTCAGAGGAAGGCAATGGTAAAACACCTCTGAATGCTGCTTACCATGAAAACCCTATTCATTGGGTCGCCATAAGTTGGAATCGACTTGAAGGCAGTCCATTTCCATTTTTTTCAAGCTATTAGCAAAGGCATTAAGCACAATTACAGTACTTGTCCTTCAGTCCAAACAGCTTGTGACTTGCTTCCTGCCTGCCTTCCTCTCATCCAAATCTGTGGCTGCAAAGTTGGTCAGCTTGCAGCTGATTTGGGGAACTAGTGAGAGAGATGAGGAGACCCCAACTGTGCTGCCACTCCCCCTCCCAATTATCTGCCATTAGTGATGAGAGGGTCTGTTAAGCGTTTTTTAAAAAAGAAATAAAAACAAGACTACCAACCACTGACCACCTTCCAGTACTAGACAAACAGGATTTCCCCCCCTGAACTGCATGTATGGATTGTGTTTAAGATCTAGGAGAAAAAGACTGGAAGTTATAGAATATATTTGAGGAGAAAAAGTAGCTCTGTGGTCTGTGGCCCAGCTTACCATGGGCAGCTGACTAGGGGCTCAATAAACCTGTTTTTGCTGTTTCCCTGAGACTGCAAATAGAGGGGCGGCAAGGTCCTGCTAGACTACAGTACATAGTTGGTGGGCTGCACTTTGCTTGATGTCGAAACTTGCTCTGGCCTGATGAGAAGTCACTATGGTAAGTAAGATTTCTCAGGAGTACCAATATTTTTTCTAGACCTTCTCCCCAAACTTGCTTTTTCATGAAAATGAAGTTGAGAATCTCAGGAATTAAATTATTCTGTGTTTGCATTAGTGGTCATATATCACATAATGTCTGCACTTACATACCTGCACATACACAAAGAGACACACAGACATGAACATGTGCACACATCATTCATTAACAGTTGTGATCCTCCTTTTGAAATGACAGGTTATGCATATGCTAGTAAATGCATTTCCTTTAAGCTGGCAAGCAATACAGTCTATCAAGCCAATTTTCTTTGGCTTACTTGCAGAATGGTATCCTAATACCTGTTTTTGTACACACAGTTTTCATCTTTCCCAGTGAAAAGCTCTGAATTATAGCTAATTATTTTGTTAGATTTTTCTAATGAATATATATTGGCCCTCTAGCTGTTGAAGTAACCATTATCTGATGTTTACTTCTTCTAGGTGCAAGTTCCAAATTACATAAATCCTCTTTGTTTGCTGCCGAGATTTACTGCTCTTATTAGCTGAAACATCAGCAAACAAAAAACAAATCTACCTGTGAATAGCATCTCCAAACTAATATATGACTGTGCAAGCAGTTATCGGGTTTTGTGTTTACCACAATCTTTATTAGGTCTAGAAACAACAGCAAGAGATATATTCTTCAGAAGGGATTTATCAACTCAAATTATAACACTATAATTGCATGCCCTTATGTGCATATCTGTACAGTGTTTGAAATCCACTAAGCCTGGAGTCCTATCTCGGACTCACTTGAACTTACTGTAGCTTATTTTGGAACAGACATGCATGGGATCATATTATAAGAATACAGTGGGTTGTATCCAGTGTAACACTAAGTCAGGGTCCTGTCAGCACAAAGATTACCACTAACACAATGGAACTTCTCACTTGTATTCCTCCCACCACCCTAAATCTGTTCTAGGGGTTCCCCCAACCATCCAGAGCAGAGTTTGGGAGGGTGCTGGTGGCAGGAGGTGGGGAAATCCCATTGCACAAACAGAAATCCTTGTGCTGATGGGGCGCATTAGTAGAAAGAATACTGCCCTATAATGCTACAGAGTAGGGACTAGATATATATGGCAGCTATTTAAAAGTATATGTGCTACCTTAACCAGATTTAATATGTTCTGGGGAACCAAAACATAAATAGGGACATAACACTGATCTGCTGCCCAATTTCTAACCTTCAGTTATTGGAAAAATATATGACCACTGCATTTGTCAGTCAGAAGTTTCAGGCAGCTGGTTTTCTGAACCTCTTCTAGCTTGGATTCTGGCTAGAAAATGGTTGAGGTTTTGTTGTTGCTGTTGAGGCCCCTATTCCTCCAATAATGGCTGGCAGTGCTGGTAACCAAGAAAGGGAGGGGTGAGGCAGTGGGGAGGCTGGCACAGTGTTGGCACAGTGTTGGCACAGTGGCACAGCCAATCCCCTGCCCCCACCACTGCACTCACACTGCTTCAACCTCCCTGTCACCTTGCCCTCCCCTCTCAGTTACCAACAACCACCTTTGCACTGGTAAGCCAGGTAAGCAACACCCTCCAGCTGGTACTGATTCCATCAGAGTTAATCTGTCAGAGACCAATGCTGGTGGTGGGTGGGGCCAGAGCTGAAAGTGGACTGGACTCTCCTCTTTTTCCTCCCTGTCCAGTGGGCTACCAGGAAAAGGACAGGTAACTTTTGCCAGAGGTTTAAAATGATCACTTACAAAGCAGCAGTCCCTTCTACTTTCTTTCTCTCCTTCTGACCTCACCCCCCCCCAATAAAAGTAGGCCAACGGTTACATGCAGATTGAGGGCTGGTTGCAGGTTTCCCACCCCTGGGCAAGGATGTGTCATGGAGACTACCATATTCAATAGATATTAATAATGTACATAAAGATAGATCGTATTCAGCATTAGTTTGCAACTTTTGGGTACCTCTGATTTTAAAGCTCTGGTGATGATACTGCAGGACCTGGACCACTCTAATGGTTTCACTCATTTATTTCTTTTTTGCAGAATGTCACAGAGACTGTTTTGTTGTTCCTTCATATGTGGTTTATTCTTTTCTTTCCCTAGGGTACTGTATTGTTGGTCTTGTGTAGCATGAGTGGATGGATATACACAGTGCTTCTTTTGGTAAAAAAAAATGAAATGCCAGTACTCATATCTTGATAAAAGCGCTGTGGGAATCAAAAAAGAGATACTGGTACTCTGGATGTACATATATAGCAGCCACTTAGAGATGTTACTGATCTGATCACATGAGAAAGGTGCTTGTTTGTAACTTCTGGCCCCATGGTACACTTAATGTTACTTACCATGCCTGCCTATTTCTTTGGGTTTATGAGGGATTGTGGGAATGTGGTGCAGTTTGGTAATGTGTGGTAAACCTTGCCATTGTATGACTGAAGGGTACAGATGGCCAGCCCTCTCCACAATACAGTAATTGTGAAGACAAGTTATTAAAGCAGTTACCTTCTAGTGACTGGAATTCAGTCTGTTTGAGGATGAAAGGCATGGCAATAGCGGATATTTTAGTATATTCTGTTGTAACATTTTCATCCAACTAAGATCTTGCATGAACATGTAGACTCCCAGATATGAGTTCACAGCCACTTTGACCCTCCCCATTTGTTTTTATTTTTGTTTTGTTTTTTGTTTGTTTTTACTCCTGTGCTTTGGCTACAGCAAACCTTTGCTGCAGCTCATGGTTAGCAAGGAGAAAGCTTAACCACAAGCCCCAGTTTGGATAACACACTAAGCCAAACCTTGGCTTAGCTCAGAGTGGTGCGGGAGTAAAAAAGACTGAGGAGGAGCAAAAATGTTGCTAGCTCATCTTCAGGAGCTGCACGTTTCTGCAGTTCTGATAAACCACAATGTGGGTGTCAAAGCACACTAGGCCCATGGTACATGTTTGTCAGCCATGATAAACGTAGGTGTAATAGTAATAGCTGACCTAGGATATACAAAATATATCCTGAAGCTTGCTGGGTGACCTTGGGTCAATCACAGTCTCAGCCTAACCTACCTCACAGGGTAGTTGTGAAGGTAAAATGGGAAAGGAGAAGTAACAGAGTAAATGCTTTAATAATTCAGACTCGCACTTCTGTAAGAAGGATGGATGACCAAAAGTTCCTAGGCTAAGGAATATGTCCCTTACTGAATGGTTATCATTTGAAGGCTATTCTTCTGCATTTTAGAGCTGAAAACTGCTTTCTGCCTGTATAGGGACTATGATATGGTGACTATGGGCTCAAGAGCTCATACTAACCATACTACAATTCCCAGCCTTTCCCAAGCTGGTGTCCTCCAGATGTTGTTGGGCTCCAACTCCCATCATCCCTAACCACTGGTCATGCTGGCTGGAGCTGATGGGAGTTGGAGTCCAACAATATATGGAGGGCACCAAGTTGGGGAAGACAAGACCTGGGGCTCCTGACTGCAACTGAGATTGCTTTTTCTTCCACCCTCACATTCCCATGTACTATATAAAAGCTGGTGCCTGGCCAAGGGCACAAGATGGAGAGGACATTAATGGAGTGTCAGTTCAGGCAGGTTGGTTATGGATATTGAGGACAGGAAGAACCAAATAGTTCTAAGCATGGTAGTACTGCCCCAGTTCTGGAACTCTCCTACTTGAGGCATGGATGGGCACACATTTGTTGGGAGTTCACTGTTTGATGGAAATTTACTTGTTTTCTCTAGCTGTTGGTGGTGATGATTAGATTATTTTTGAACCTTGAGTTTGTTTTGTTTTATTATACTATTGATTTTGTGGTTTTATACTATTGATTTTGTGGTTTTATTATTTATATTGTTTATATTTTATGGTTTACATATTGTGGTTTTATTACTGATATTGATGATTACTGCTGTTTTAATGGTTATCTTAATGGGGTTCTTGAGTTGTAACAATATGATTGATTGATTTCTGTGTAAACCACTTTGAGGTCACTTCTGATAAAAAGTGGTATATCAGTACAATAAATAAATAAATAAATATAGACAAGGTCTTGGTTCAACTATTACTTTGATTCACTAGGTAATCAGGCTGATATTCTGTCAGTTTATGTTCTCATATTTACAAAATAAGGAAATAATGATATCAGCCTACTTTAATGGCTTGTACAAGTTATTGAGATAAGCCATGTGATGTTCTCAGAAGACTAGAAACATGTTATATTCAGGGCCAGCTGGCCCTATGATTAAGCAAAGTGAGGCAGCTGGCTCAGGTGGAAGTTGTGGGGTGCATGGAGTGATGGCAAAGTGTTAGAAGGTGGAGCTGCATGTGCCACTCAGCCTTCCTTTCCCGCCTTAACCCAATTTATTAGCCTCGTCTACAGTAGAGATTTTGTCCCATTCACCAGTGCTGAAGTTAAATCCAACTGCCAGCCCAGTCAACTTCTGTATATGTAACAGGGAACACGATCTTGTCCTTTGCCTAAGGAAACAAAATGTCTTGGGTTGGCCCTGGCAATATGAAATGCTAAAACGTTAAACCCAACCTCAATAAGATTCACTAAGAGGCAAAAAACCTTGCGGTTTAAGAACGTACCTATAGCCCACAGATATTTCTATTAAACTTTTAAAAGCAGGGTAATTGAGCAACTATAGTCAATGCACCAAGGGAGCAGGAGACCTGACCTCCCCTCTGAGATATTGTGCTGCCCTACAAATTTGTAATAATGCAAACACAATTTGGGTTGGTTTTTCACAGTCCAATCCACTTCCTGTGTAGCATGGAAGAATTTGGTAACATGTGCCACTGAGCATATGGTGAGTGGTGGTGAGTGGGAAGAGGAGGGGGAGGACAGAGGGGAGGGGAAGGAGGGGATTATAAGGGGATGGGGGGAAGGAAGGAGGAGGGAAAGGGCAAGAGGGAGGGGATAGCAGGGAGGAGGAGGGGAGGGCTGGTTTGATCATTTGCATGCTTTTTGACTTCAGTGGGATTTACTCCTGTGCAATCATGCTTAGGATAGGTGAAACTGACCTGGGGGAGGTTGAGGGGGGGGAGGAGATTGGATGGTTGGACACTGGGCAGAGGGAAGCCTCTTTTCTTTCCAAAAGGAAAACATTGTGAACAGTATCATTCTTTTTCAGGGTTTCCCCCACCTTTGTATTCTACAGCAGGCACATGTAGCCTCCCACCCAAATTTAAATCAAAGCTGTCCCTGCCCACATACACACCTGACCGTTATTTCACTTCAGACAGTCATGGCTTCTCCCAAAGAATTCTGGGAAGTGTAGTTTGTGAAGGGTGCTGAGAGTTGCTAGGAGATGCCCTGTTCCCCTCACAGAGTTTCAATCAGAGCGGCTGACTGTTAAACCACTCTGGCCACTGGAGCTCTGTCAGTGGAATTAGAGTCTCCTCTCAATACCCTTCACAAACTACACTTCCCAGGATTCTTTGGAGGAAGCCATGGCTGTCTAAACTGAAATAAAGGTCTGGTGTGGGTGTGGCCACCTGATTAGGTAAGTCCAACAGCTGTGAGTCTGGCTTTTAGAACAGTGACAGCTGGTTCTTACTGAGCATGCCTGGCTTTATCATTTAGTTTACTGCTACATTTCTTAAATTAAATATCAGCCAGGCATTTTTTTTAACTTTTAAACTGCAGAAGATGAAGGTCATAGTATGGTGCAAGGTCAGTAATAAGATTAAAAGTACTCTGTGAACGTGACTGATTTTTAATTAATTTCAACAAATTATGAGAACTCTGACAGAAAAAAGACCAAAAGGGGTCTGGTTCCCCCCTCTCTTTTTACACTCTGAACTCTTGATTCTCTGACTGTTTTGTGTATTGTCATGAAAATTTAGAGGGTTGTTAAGCAAGCGTTGCAGAGTTCATGACTATAAGTTTTGTAAGGTTTTGTTTTGAAATGAAATGAGCTTATGGGAAGCATCAGAATGGCATGGGGGATATTTTCAATTTAACATTGCGGAATGAGAAAAATCCATACTGACTATAGTATACAGCCACTCTTGTGGCTGTATAATACTTATTCTGCTTGTAGTGTCATACTTAGTCCACACTAGGGTAAGCAGGCACTGAACCTTTCCCTGGCATTAAGATATAAGATGCATGGGCCACAATCAAATGCTTAATGTACATGCTGGTCATCTCCCTCTTGTATAAGAAAATACAAAGGCCCTGGATTTTCAAGACTGTGAACAACAGAGGCCTTATGCTTGACAGTGAACCATCTGTCCTTAATTTCAGTCAGAAGAATGCTGTAGAAATCAATGATGATTCCTCCCTCACCTCCGCTGCCTGCAATGACTTTTAACTAGTGAGAAGCTGCAATGCAGTGAAAACCTATAGTGACATTCCATAAGCTCAGGTATGCAGAACAAGCAAAGGTAGTGTAAGGTCTCAATATTATTATGTGCAATGAATTTCTTGTCATTATGACACCAAATTGCCTCTTCTCTACAGAGGAATTATTTCTTGGACACCTCTGACATGGCTATGACATTTGACAATCAGTCTGAGCTATAATTGGGATTGGGTTCTAAACTTTTAATGAGATTCTCTGTCTAACGTTGTCAACTTCGAAATGTGTCACATTCATATCGTTGGTTACTTGAGGAACCATGCCTATTTGTTCTCACTCTATGATGATATCTCAAGACAAGGCATAAAAACCACTTAAACTTTCAAATTTTATTAGACCATCACTGAAGTATCAAAATTGATTAATGTATTAAACAGATTGGCATGCAGGATGCTCCACCTATATGTGATTGTAACTAATTGCCGCCCTGGGCTCCTACTGGGAGGAAGGGCAGGATATAAATCGAATAATAAATAAATAAATAAATAAAATAATTGCACTTACAAAAGGGCTTTTGACCTAGCAGAGGCATCCAACTCTCTTAAGCTGACTTCCAGGGGCTGATGGAGGCTGCAGCAGGGAGCTGGAATCAGTAAAAAATAGCTCAGCTCCCCTTCCGTTACTGATGCCATCCACAAGGGGAGCAACTGGACTCACAAGTGCAACTGCTGCTTCTACTATTATCTTTTTTGGGGCGGGGGGGGATTTTGAACCACTACAAAAATGAGTAACTCCAATTTATATTCCTAATACACCAGGTTCGTCTTTCATGAAGAAAACAGAATTAGGGCTGGTTCACACTGCAGCTAACTTCAGCTGAATTTTGGATTAAAGACGAAGCTTTTCTCATTGGGACAGGCCTCCTACGTCATGTGATTGCTGTGAATTTAACAGGTATGTAGGGAGGCTCGATCTGAAAAACTGCCGTATGAACGAGTCTCTCTTTTGCAGCATCCATAGGCTATGAGTTTCAATTCCTCATGCATTGTGGACAGTTCTTTCTTGATTCCTTTGGCATCAGCACTTCCATTTCAGTGGGTTCCAAGTTTTTTCACTGATGTCTCTACCATTAAATTGTTATGCCCCCCCCCATTTATGCCAGTGATGGCCTACTTCAGCATGTTTTATTTTACAAGAAGATAACATTCCAATGCAGTTTTCACAAAGATGATGGGACACAAGAGTATAGTTACAGATACCCTGGTAATGTTCTCATGTGCTCACAGAAAAAGAAGCTCAGCAAAATAATGTGGTAGCAGAATTCAGAGCAGAATTCAGAGCTGAATTCAGAGCTGAATTCAGAGCAATAAGATAATATGGCAGAAACTTCAGCAGCACTGCCATGTGTGTCACTATTGCATGTCATGAAATGGTTCTTGAGTCTTTCTCATTCCCGCCCCCTCCCTCACAATAAAAAACAACTAAAGTGAAATTCTGCCTGTACAGAATCAATACACAACTTCAGCAGCAATCTGCCATTACAGCAAGGCTACCAGTGGGACGTCATTCCGTATAAGGATTATACTGTAAGTTAGTTACTTTAATACTTAACACCAAGCTTCTCAATATGTTCTTACAGTGTAAAGATTGATTTCTTAATTACGCCTATGGATAAATATTTTGAAACACTTGTCCTATACTGCCTTGTCCTACAGGCATTTCTGTCACAGCATGATGTCTGCCATAAACACAAAGCACGAAATATGACATTAATGTGGGTAATAAGAGGCAATAACATCCAATGATTATGTGGTCTAATGAAGAACAATAGAATTGGAAGGAACTAAAAAGCTGACCCCTGCCACAACACAGTTGGACCATCTATTCATTATTGCCTCCATCCTGGTCACAACCATACAGTTCTGAAGAGATGTTCCACCAAACTGCTGCTTCCGATACCATTTATGGAGAGGAGCAGAGAGAAAGTAGCAGCATTTACACCATAAATTTAAATCACTATTATTTCACTTTAAACAGTTATGACTTCCCCAAAAGAATCCTGGGAAGTATAGTTTGTTGAAGGGCGCTGAGAATTGTTAGGAGACCCCTATTCCCCTCACAGAGCTATAGTACCCACAGTGATTTAACAATCAATCCCTCTTCCCAGGGAACTCTGGGAATTGTAGCTCTGTGAAGGGGTCTTCTAACAACTCTTAGCTCTGTTATCAAACTATACTTCTCAGGATTCTTTCGGGGAAGCCATGGCTGTTTAAAGTGGAATAATAGTGCTTTAAATGTATGGTGTGAATGTGGCCAGTGAATGGCCACATGGTAAATGTTTTATGACAGCAAGTGGGCTCTTCACCCTCCCCTTCAGCCTGTATGACACTGCAACAGCCTGAGCAGTGGAGCCTAACCTGGATAAACCTGAACAAATATTGTTTCACTTAGAGGCACTTCGAGACTGTTACTATTTTCAGAATTGAATCACATACCATCAAAGTCAGGTTGCATAACTATAGTTGATTGGGAGATCTTGCACAACAAACACACTTCCTCCAAAGATCAGACTTTTTGCAGTAAGCAAAATGATGGGAAAATGCACAAGAAAGTGTGTGGGATAACATTTGATTTCATGAAATATAATCTAACCTCTCTGCAAACAAATCAGAATAAACTGAGAGCTTGTTGCTATAGGGCGGTTTAAAAGTATAATTAAATAAATAAATAAATGGTCATTAACTAGCCAATGGCATTTAATCTCTCTGCAAAGAAGTCAGGATAAAAGTTAAATGAACAGGACATATGGGAGCAACCTAAGCATGCTCTATTGATATTTATTGAGGGGAAGGGAGAGCATGGAACTTGGGGCCACCTGACCCAGCTCATTCTGTACATCTCATCCCATCCCCCATTCTACCATAGGGACAAAGGTGCCTGCAGAATGAGCTCCAGTTAATTCAGTCAAATTATAGGATTGGGGTAGGCAACATGGTACCTTCCAGATGTTGTTGAACTGTTTTAAAGTGTTTTTAGTGCTTTTGTTTGCCGCCCTGGGCTCCTGCCGGGAGGAAAGGCGGGATATAAATCAAATAATAAATAAATAAAAACTCCTATCAGTACCAGCCAACATGGTCAATGGTATGGGATTATTATTATTATTTGATTTATATCCCGCCCTTCCTCCCAGCAGGAGCCCAGGGCGGCAATGAGAATTGTAGTTCCACAACATCTGGAGGGACTGCAATGGCTACCCCTGTATTAGACAGTGGGTGCGGGATATGCACAGAAAGTCCTTTCAGGTCCCCTCAAGATTTAGTCATTATATTAAAACTTCACTGGTGACTAGTCTTACAAATTGGGTGAATCATATCGAGAAAGAGCACACTAGTATTGTAGTCCTGTATCACAAGTGGTGCTGCAACACCCAGGGATGCCAGGAAGTACAGCAACATGAATATTTACAATATGCATGTATATAATTTAAAGAGTTTCCAAGTACATTTCTGAAAAGTTAAGGTAGAAAAAAAAAGAGGACTAAACCTGCTACCAAAGGGTGAGAAAGGCATCAATCCTAATGTGCTCCTTTGTTCCCTAGACAAAGACGTCAGAATAAGTTCAACCTTGGTGTTAGCTGTTGTCACACTGATTTATGACACCCAAGCTATGCAAGTCTAGCAACATGCCACATTATCCACTGGAGATTTGGCAGGAACCAAACTTGTTTCTTAATACTGCTGCAAACTAATTGAACTTTAGTGACATGAGATGAAATAATAACAACTTTCTTCCTTTGGACAGTTTGACCATCTCTAGTTGCCTTTCTAATTTGGCAGAATTTTATTAAATACTGGAAGAACATTTTAGCCATTATGTAATGGTAATTTTTCTGGTATGCTACGGAGGTGGGGGTGGGGACAACTACAGCTGCTGAACCCACAAACTGGGTGAAGCCTTTCCACGATTGTCACTACATTACTGGTTTGTCATATGTGCAAAACAGAAGAGGCATGTGATATTTCACATACAGACATGGGGAGATAAATCCATCAAAAATAAAATTACAAATAATTTTTTTTCCTGCCTCCTACCAATCTCTAAAATTTAGTTGTGAACAGGGAGGGAGACTATTCACTAAATCAGAATTATTACTGGATTTTGACATAATCTGACAATCTGCTGTGTTTTCAGACTGGCATTGATTTCTTGAGGTGAGTCACAGCTATCATCAGCTTGTTTTGTTTTTTAATCCACTCCAAATTTTACGTTATTGTCTTTGTAATTGGCTTTCCTCTAAGTTGATGCATTCTTAACGGCTGTCTAGGTGATAACAATCACCATTTACTTCCATTAACCTCTGTCCAATTTTCTCTTTGTTTTGTTAATTCTCAGAAATGGCCAACAACTCATCCTTTTTTTTCTTCTCCCGCCCATTAAATTGTAGTACAGAGCAGACTTGGGCAGGATTCCCTCCCCCCAAGCCTTTAAATCTCTGCTGCCACTATGTGTGTGTATGCATGACTTACTGTGTTTTATGTTTGTGAGTGACGAAAAGCACACTGGGTGGTCTTGGTCGAGTTGCTGTCTCTCAGCCCAATCTACCTCACAGGGCTGTTGTGGGAATTAAATTAGGAAGGGGAGAATCATGTACGCCACTTTGAACTCCTTGGAGGAAAAGTGGAACATATATGCAATAATAAATATATAAATAAATAAACAGTAAAAATCAAAAGTACTCCAAAACAACAAGAATAGCAAAATGGGGGGAAGTCATCTTTAAGCAGCACATCAGTTAGTCTGAGGCAAGAGACAGACTCAATGGGAGATTATCTGCCTAACTGATATGTAAATAGAAAAGAAGGTGGAACAAACGCCTACAGCATAAGCATTTTCATTACGTTATTATTTTCACTTAAAAAGAAACAGCAGATCAGCAATTGTGACAAACAAATGGAACAAAAAATTGACAATTGGCACCGAAAGCTGGACTGTTGGAATTAAAAGAAATAGGAACCAGCTAGCAAACCCCATCCCTAGTTGTGATTCACCTGAATCAACATATGCTGGTGTTAAAACAGCACAAAGGTCATTAATATAGCATATACACTATATGATTTTTAATTAGAAAGAAATCTCTCACCAAGCAGGTATAGTGGAAGAGTAATCCATATTCTATACTCAAGTTAAAAATATGCAAGGTTGGATCCAGACAAAGATGATAGTATTTAGTGTCACTGAAATGAATGGGACTAGTTATTCATCATGATTAACTTAAGTCACATTGATTTTAATGGGATTAAAGTATGACTAACTTAATCTGGATCCAACCCACATTTTGTTACAGGCATTAGGAGTACTTAAAACAATATTATAAAGCCCCATAGCTCCTATTAATCTTCAACTATGAGAAAAATGGCATATTATATCCTTAGCATGCATTTCCTGATGGTATTATATTATAGTATTTACAGTGGCGTCACTAGCGGGAGTGCAGGGGGGTGTGGACCTTCACTGCCAGCGAGCGGGCGCCTGCTTTCTGTCTCGCCCGCCCGCCTCCGAGGAGGAGTTGGCTGCACCGACCTGGAGCGCTTCTCAGCTCCTTTGCTGGGCAACGGCGCAGGGCGGGGCGGCTCTGGGTGTCACTCCCCTCAGGGTGTCACCCGGGTGCGGTCCGCACCCTCTGCACCCTGGCAGTGACGCCCCTGAGTATTTATTTAGTTGTTCAATTTATATTCTGTCCTTCCTCCCGGTGGAGCGCAGGGCAGCAGCACTTTTTAGGAAGAAAGTGCTAAAAGAAATTTGGACCAATGCTTATAGAAAAGAAGCTTAAAGGCAGACTACATTGCAGGTTCTTTTTTTCTTTTAATCATATAGAGAAAATCTCTATGCCAATATAAACATCAGTCACCACTTGAAATGTGCAGTGCTACTGTGCAAACTCTTTATAGGGGTGTATGGTTTAATGCGGTGAGTGCAAAGTCTAGATTAACTGAAGGGGGGCATGTTTCACTTTTCAAACCTTGACAAGACAAAAAAGGGGGGAAATAATTGTGAACTGTCTGCTAAGGATAGTACTAAAGCCAATCCTTTTAAACTGTAGCAGAACATACTTTCTATGAGTACATTGATAAATGTGAATGGTAGGAGTACCTAACCCTATAGCAATGGTGAAGCTAAGGTAGTGTTGATCTGATCAGCGCCTGGGTGAGGCTCATTAGCATCCCCATGTAAGCTGCTCTTAGTTTATTAAGGGAGGGTACCATCTCAGTTTATAAAAGCTAGTTCACATCATTTCTCTGTTACACTTCAGAGTCAATATGCATATCCCAGCAGTAAATAAAATATGGTATTCATTATAGTATTATCTTTCCTACTATTCAAGCAGCAAGAGAATGTAGTGGTGATCTGGAAACTATCAGAATTTGCTGTCCATAAGCAAGATTCCAAAACAGAAAGAAAATTCCATGTGTTTCACTGGCCTTGATGAAGATAACAGACAGACAGAATAGCACAAAACACTATTCTGTCTATCTGTTAGTCTCATGGTTTCCCAGGAGGTTTATCTGCCATCAGATTAAGAATTCCATTCAAATAAATGCTAAAATGATTTTCAAATTAGAAAGCTGCCAAAAGGCAATATATTTGAATTTTGACATAAATATTCTGCTGTTTGTGGATGATGTGTCTTCTCTGGAAGTTTATCATCTCTGTATTACTTATGGGAAGATTTCATTTTATCTGTCTGGTAATCTCCCAGTTTCCTAAAGGAAAGTACAGAGATATGGGCATTATTTATCTTAATGGGCATTATCATATTTCCTTGGGCTCTGTTTCTGTTACACTATTGCTTATGTATTTTGATGGGTAAGAAAAAAACAACCCCCTCCCAACTTTGTCTAAATCTAGATGCAGAAAAGGGAAAGATCATGAACAAAATTAAGGCTGATTTGAATCCAGCATTTCAAAGGAGGGTTTGAATAAAACACGGTGAAATCAACCTCACATGATATTTGCTTGCAGGGACAGCCCAATCACGAGGCAATTTGAGACAACTGTTTCAGGGGGAACATGTCTGTGTGTGTGTGTATGAGAGAGAGAGAGAGAACTGACATCCTTCATGGTCTTGATCACTTGCCTCACTGGTGACCTAAGTGGACCTGCAGCAGCTTCTCATGGATGAAAGGCTTCTGCAGCACTCACCTTCTATCCCCCTCCATCCTGCTTCACTCTGAGAAAGGCCTCGTGCAGCACCTAGAAGTTTTGTTTCAAGTTATGTAAAATGTTAAAGTTACTTTGAAGTAACTTTGAATTTTTACCTAACTTCAAACGAAACTTGCAGGTGCTGTGGCAAAGGGGTGGTCTCCAAGACACCTTGCCCAGAATGCCTGACTCTAAGAAAGGGCCTCCCCCTTAGGCCTTTCGCAAGACAAGTCAAGGTAGAATGAAGGAGGTGTGCCAATAGGCATTGTGGCCACTGCAGTGGCAAAACCAACCAAACAAAAGAAACTGGGCCAGGGTAAAGAGATGTAGCGGTGACAGAAACATCAGCTGGGAGATGGAGAGGAAGAGGAGGAGCAGGCGGTGGGGCACGGGGAGTGAAAGAGAAAAGGAGGAGGGGCAGCAGATGATGCAGACTCTTGTGCTGGTCCTATTTGCTTGCTACAGAGCCATCAAGCGAGTTTTCTATAAACCATGGTTGGCTGATCACTTAGTTCCGCAGTTGGACTGACAAAGAATTGCAGCTGGTGGCCTTGCCTGGACATTTATCTAAATTGTGCCTCACAGTGAGCACTCACACTGATATGCCTCTCCCAAACTTTTCCACTGAACCAAGGTTCAAAGTATTTACATAAATGTCAAGGCCTCAGTTCTGAGATCTGCCTGCATCTCTTTTATAATAAACTGTGACCAGAAAGTATGCATGCAATTCACACCAGCAGTTCTATGCATGGTGGGGAAGGTTGCAAGCTTAAGATTCACTCCTATACCCCATTATGTATACAGGATGCAACCTACTTGTCAGGGTGCAGTGAGAACCAGGACTAGGAAATTATTTGAATGTCATCTTGCTTGTTGATATGTTATGCATGATTGTGTCCAGTGGAGGCTACTTTTAGTATGTGCAAAATGTTATCAAAGTGAAATCATGGCCAGTGGTGAAAAGGACACTACAGCACCATCCTATGCATGTTTACTCAGAAGTAAGTCACATTGTGTTCAGCGTGGCTTATTCCAAGTGTCTAAAGGGCTGCACTGTTACACCACTTTTTCTTAACATACAGGAATTGTTGTTATCTAAGTTTAAGATAACCTACAAACTATCAGGACCTTGCTGATAAACGTATGTCAGTATTAGCAATAGAAAGAAGAAATGAAGAAGGGATAACACTTTTCTTTAGAAACAACCTTCATAAAAAGTAGAATACTGAGTTTCTATCAATAGCCTTTAAAAGCATTAAATGTTTTTAATTGTATGAGCCCTTATATTTTTCTGCCTGCATTAAATGCCAAGTTCCTTTGTTCCATTAAATTACAACATTAATTGAAAAATATTTTCCTCCCAATGTTCCATCTGAATATTCCCATTTATATCTGTGTCTTTTCGTAATAAGAGTACACACTAGAAAATTGCCTTGTAATTGTCAGATAGAAACTTATTAGAACAGAGTGAAATTGAATTAGGGGGGAAATCTTGAAGAATAGTTTTGAAAAATCAACCTTCACAAGCTATTTCAAGTGAGTCTCACTGATTGCACTCTGTTATTAGTGATATGTGAGATACAGTGGCAACATGATCTATTCACTCTCAGTACCTTAAGAGACTGGAACATTTTTCAGAATAAGGAAGGCAATCTCTGAAATAAAAATGAAAGGGCCTATCAATAGATATTCCTAGGACACAGCAGGACTACGTGAGGGACTATATTTACTAGAAGAAAGCTGTTTTGTTTCTATCTTCCACTGTGAAAGTGTTTATTGATGCATCTCACCTGATTCTTAGGATCCAGTTTTGGGCATGGACGTCCTCCATTGTAAGGCTTCTCTTTAAGCCACTTGGACCGGATTTTCACTCCTGTTCCACAAGACGAACTGCAAGGGGCCCAACTAGTCCAGTCACTTAATTTGCAATCAAATGGACAAGGTACCGTACAAGGCTGTTCAACATAACCTGAAATAAAAATGGAGGAAAAACAAAACAGTCAAAATTATCTTAACATAGACTGTTAACTAGATAATTATCTCTAAGAGTCATATGTCTTAGAATGGTGTATCTGGAAAGTTATGTAGGAAATATTTTACACATTTAGGGAGGATGGAATATTTCAAACTTATTTGATTGTTGCTTAGGAGAAATTATTTCTGGTAACTTATTGGTCCTAAACATTGGCCTGGTTTGCTCATAACACTAAACCATGGTTTAAATAAAAATTAATATATCATGGTTTAGCATTATGTGCGAACCTAGCGTAGTGCCTTAACTATGATTTGTTAATGAAAATAACCCATCATTTGTTGTTGGCTTACTGACCTTCAGTATGGTTTAGTGTTATGTATGAAACAGTTCCTTAACTCTGGTTTAATGTGGTAAGCTGTGTTAGTGAAGATGATATCACTCTTAAGTCTGCCTGGTAACAGGATCCTTTTCAGCTTTTGCTTCACTACGGCACACAATGGAGATGAAATCTTAAAGACACTTCTGTATTGTTTCCTCTTAGTAGACTGCAGCTCTTTACAGAAGTTTCTTCACCCAAGCAATTGTTTTAGTAATTTTAGCCAGCCAGCTGTCTTTTGTCTACCAGACATTCCTCTACTCTCCCTCCTTTGGCATGTTTGCATTCGCCTAGCTTTCTATCTTCGCAAGGCTGTGAATTAGCTATCTTTACTCACTGCGCCGGGGAGTAGCCTGCTCTGTGCTCCGCAGCAAACGGAAGCAAACAGAAGCAAACAGAAGCTCTTACAAATGGTTTTAACAAGAAAGCAGTCCTTTCCATTGACTTGCAGCAGAAAATTACTCAGTTCTTTTCACCTGTATCATTGGATATTTCCCACCTTACAGAGGAGCCGCAGATGCCATCCTGCCCTCCCCCTTTGATTCTGGACTGGTCTTTAGACCATGTAAATAATATCTACAAACTAAAAGGAGGCTCTCCCCCTCTATCTCTTGCAAGGGAACTTGCACTCGCTGATCGCCAACTCTCCCCAAAATTACTGCAGCCCGTTTTGGACCTGGCACAAGAGATCTCACATTCTGCAGACACTGACGCAGCGCGTCCTGCCAGGTTTCCTCCCTCTGCAACCCCTTGTTTGGATGCAAATGCTAATAACAACTCCTGGGCTGGATGGTCACTTTTGATCCTAGATGAGCTGGAGTGCATAAAAACCTTTCTTTCGGAGTGCAACGCCCTCTTGAATACTTTGGCGTCAGCTGCTAAGAAGTTACACCTCAACACGGCGCCTTTAACAGATGTGGCAGACGCTCCCCCTTTAAAGAAGATGATGAAATTTAAGTTGAGGAGTTCTTCCCAGCCCCCTTTATTACGGGTAGCAAAGACTAAACAACATCCTTCCTCCAAGCGTCGGTGGACCATCTCTTTAAAGAAAACAAAGAATGTTAAGAACTTTAAATTACCTCCCTATAAGAGTCTAAATTACAAACCGCTTTTTGGTCTGCTGAAACCTCCATCTAAAGAGCCTCCTACTGTTCCCAGAGGGAAACTCCCCCAAGCAATCTCTATGGAACCTGGGATAGCTAAGGAGAAAGAACCCGCTGATCCTGCCACAAATACTCTAACTGCGAATTTACCTACTCCACTCTCTCCTCTAATAGTGCGGGCCCCTCCTCTCAATGCAGATCCCTGCACTAACCCTTCCATATTCAGGCAGAGAGGCCTGTCCCGTACTCCTTCAGATCGAGGGTTGTGGAATTTGATCTGGATTCAGGACAAAATGGTCTTCCTTAATCTCCCCAAGTCCCCTCGATACTACTCCCAACGTCTTCGCAAACCTCAGCTCTGGGAAACTTTGAAGCCCTTTTTCCTTGCTCAACTTTTTCCTTCTGACATCTTGCACATTGACCTCCTTCTTAACACCTACACAACTGTCAACGCTATCGCTACCTTCAAGAACCCTGACATCGCAAAAATGGTTTATAAGCTAAAGGAACGCCTAGGAAACTTTGGCATTCACATCCGAAGGTACTTGGTGAATGTGGCTCCTCCCCAGCCCCTTTATTCCCCATCTCCGACCCAGAAGGAGAGACCTACTTTGCCTAAATTGGCGATCAGCTCGACTAATTCCCCTCCATCTAATTCTCTCTACATCAATCCATCAGTAGACCAAGCTCTCTCAAATGCATCGTCTGAAGACTCACGGGAACTGGAAGACCTCCAGCTCCTAGAAATTTTTGAAGATCTACCAAGAGATGAACAGCTGGCTATAATCCGCAGACTAGACCGCCTCAGATCGGACTTGTCAGCTTTGCAAATTAACAACCCTATTCCATCCCCACATGTTGGTGTACCACACGGTTCTGGCCAGGCTGTGAGGACTGCAACCGCCTCCAAGCAAAATCTTTCCAATACCCCTTCTTGGACGGACATGCGTCACCTAGCCCAGGAGGAATTGGGCTCTCCTGATAACCATTCCTGTGTACCTAAGACTCCGCCTACTCATATCAGCCCATTATTCTCAAGCATTTGTATTCAGAGTCTAGAAACAGCCCAAATTTTTCTTCTGTCAGCTGCTTAGGAGTGACAAGCACGGATCTTTATGGAGGGGTCTCCTCCTTCTGCCACTAAGCCCTTCTCAGACACCGTGTCTCACCCCCTACCTTTCTCCACATTTATCTTCTGGAACATAGCTGGCTGGAACAACAAAACCGCCGATCCTGAACTCATTACATATCTTCAGTCTTTTGACTTGATCTGCCTTCAAGAGACATGGTTACTCGAGGGTAACCCAATTTCAATTGAGGGTTTTAAATTCTGGGTTAAACCGGTGGTATGCATAGCCAGGACAGGTCGTGGCAGTGGTGGCCTTGCAAATCTTATTGCCACGTCTCTTGACGTTTGTGTTCACGAATTATCCTGTCCAGCCCCCGTTTTTTGCCTAGCTCTACAAATAATTCCCTCTGCAGATTTTCCATCTTTTATTTGTATTAACGTCTACCATCCCCCTTCGAGCCCCTCAGAAGCGACACTGTTGTGGCAGGAACTCGATAACTTTATTGACAATCATACATGTACCTACCCCTTTTGTTTGATACTCATTGGTGGGGACTTTAACGCTAGATTGGGTGTAGGATATCCAAAAATTCTCGACAATCTAGATTTCCACCCTAGTGATATTGTGCTTCTGCCCTGAGTTTCCCGGGATAGGCTGGTAAATAAAAACAGCTTAGCTCTGTTTAGAACATTGATTAAATCCCAACTTGTTTGCCTTAATGGTACTCACCTGGATTCCTCCAGAGGCTTAATCCTGATAAGACCGAGGTGCTACTTGTGGGTGACAGGGGGAGGTTGGGTGCTGTTGACCTACAGTTTAATGGGGTAAGTTTACCCCTGAAAGATCAGGTCCGCAGCCTTGGGGTGGTTCTTGATTCCAGGCTGTCCATGGAGGCTCAGATTTCGGCAGTGAGCCGGGCAGCTTGGTACCAATTACATCTCATACGGAGGCTGCAACCCTACCTCCCTATTCATCAGCTCCCACTGGTGGTACACGCCCTGGTCACCTCTCAATTAGACTACTGCAATGCGCTCTACGTGGGGTTACCCTTGAAAACGGTCCGGAAACTACAACTGGTGCAGAATGCGGCAGCTCGGTTGCTTACAAACAGCCGCCGCCGTGATCACATCACGCCAGTATTATTTCACCTACATTGGCTTCCAGTTGTTTTCCGGGCCCAATTCAAGGTGTTGGTATTAACCTTTAAATCCCTATACGGTCTCGGCCCAGTTTACCTGAAGGAGCGCCTGCAGTACCACAAATTAAGCCGCCCAGCTAGATCAGCCACACAGGGCCTTCTCTCAGTCCCACCAACGAAAACAGCTAGGTTGGTAGGGACTAGAGAGAGGGCATTTTCAGTGGTGGCCCCCACTCTCTGGAACTCCCTCCCATTCGATCTTCGCCATGCCCCTTCCCTGGATACATTCCGCCGGGCCTTAAAAACTTGGCTCTTTGGACAGGCCTTTAGGATTTCTGGGGAGGGCTAACTTTTTTGGGATACTTATTATCTATTGATTGCCCTAACTGATCTCATGCTGCTGTGATTAATGACTTCATTGTATTTTATCTGCATTGTATTGTATTTTACTGAATTTTAGTTTGTACGTTGCCTAGAGTGGCTTCGGCCAGATAGGCGACACAAAAATTAAATTTTATTATTTTATTATTATTATTATCTCTGCTAAGGGAGCTAGTGTTGTGGATTATGTTTTGGGGTCCCCTTCATTGATCTGCTATGTAAGAGAATTCTCCGTGGGTGACAGATCTGATAGTGATCATCTTCCCTTAATTTTATCTTTGCACGGTCCCCTTCACTACGCCAGCACACAACCCCTGGTGCCATTGCTAGGCGAGTTACCCGGGACCAGGCGCCTAAAATGGTCATCCCAATTAGAAACTACTGTAAGACATGCGTTGTCCGCTCCTAAATTATCAGATCTTCGTCAAAAGGCCCTTTCTTCTTCAAAACCGATACTTGCGATTTATGAAGACATTATTGCAACCCTGAAACCCCTAGTCACCTCTTCAGCTGTACCTAGCCTCCATCTTAGCTCTAAGCCATGGTATGACAAGGCATGCTGATCTAAGAAAAGGGAACTAGGCTCCTTGCTACGTCTCACTAGACAAAACCATTCAAATGTAGAACTGGCCTGCCTCCTCCTTCAAAAGAGGGAGTATAAGAAACTCCTTAAGGAAAAAAAACAGGCCTTTATCGCTAATGCCTGGCGCGCCCTTGGCCTCGCAGTACTACAGGGGAATGACGTAGAGTTTTGGCGTCTAGTCCGAGGTGGCTTGACTCAGAAAGCTTTAGTGACAGCTCCCCCTGTTCTCCCACAGGCTTGGACAGCCCACTTCCGTGTAATCTTCGGGAGTTCGGATGTAACTTTTCCAAATACTAATATAGTCCCTCCCGATGTGCCCCTCTGGCCCCCAGTTACTTGTGCAATCATTGGAGATTTAATATCTTCTCTCCACTCAGGCAAAGCCCCTGGAGAGGATATGTTACCACCTGACTTACTTTTACTTGATCCTTTATGGTGGTACCCAATACCTGCAATGCTTTGTACACACATTAATAATACTGGCATTATTCCCTCTGGCTGGCGCACCAGTATTGTTGTGCCTATATTTAAAAAAGGGGACCCTTCTGTACCAAGTAACTATCGCCCTATCAGTTTACTTGACGTGGTATCCAAGCTATATGGCTGGTTTCTGCTAAACAAATTATTAGAGTGGGAAAGTAACTACTCTATTATCCACGAAGAGCAGGCAGGGTTCAGACAAGGTAGAAGCACTCTTGACCATGTGTTTGTGCTGCATCACCTCATAAATAAGACCAAATCAGGAGCGCTTAAGTCCTTATATCTGGCGTTTGTTGATTTCTCTGCAGCTTTCGACTCAGTTGACAGGTATATCCTGTGTCAAAAACCTGACCGGGCGGATATTGAGAAAAGATTATTGTGGCTTCCCCAGGTTCTACATCAGGATATATCCCTGAAGATCCGCCTTGGTCCTAATGGAGCTCTCTCTAGTGAAATTCCTGCTAAGAGGGGTGTCAAGCAAGGGTGCATTTTGGCCCCTTTTTTGTTTATCTTCTTTATAAATGATATTATCCCCTTAATGTCCTCCTCTGCTTTTTTCCCCCTTGCATTAAAGAACAGGAAAATATCCGCATTACTTTATGCGGATGATTTGGTTCTCCTCTCATTAAATAAGATTGGTCTGAAGAGAATGCTGTCGCATCTCCACGAATACACAGTGGCCCAGCATTTACAGATTAACTACGCCAAGTCCAAAATCATGGTCTGTGGGAAATACAATAGAACAAAGTCCACTTGGATGCTAAACGGGCATCCTTTAGAACAGGTCAATGTCTTTAAATATCTTGGCATTTGCCTCAGTAATAGATTGTGGTCTTCCCACATAGAAAGCATCAAGCTCCAGACTTCTCGCTCCTGTAGCCAGTTAAAACACTTCTACTATTCTCGTGGTGGACAACTAGTTAGACCGATGATCAAACTTTTTGAGATCAAAATTCTTCCCAAAATTCTGTATGGAGCTGAGATATGGGGCCCCTTTGTTTGTCCAAGTTTTGAAGTTCTCCAAAACTCATTTTTGAAGCAGATCCTGGGACTTCCCAAAGGCACCCCCTCGGCGCATATTAGAGCCGAATTAGGTCTACCTTCTTTGGTGGCCCGGATCGATCTTGCATATCTCCAATTTTGGAAAAAGATATATTTGGCACCAGATTCCTCTTTAGTAAAACTTTGTTGGAAAGATCAATTGGAGAAAGGAGGCTGGGCTGCTAAATTTGTGGATTTAGCATCTTGCTACGACCTCACCCGTTCCAGCCTCATGGGCCTTGGCCACCTACAGCTCCGAAATAGAGATTTTGATTATAATGCGCAGCAAGACAGAGCCTCAATAGCTCTGTCTGCTTTTTCCTCCTGGTTCCCGCATATCAAAACTAATCACGCCATGGCATCTTATTTTGACATCTTGACCCGTGCTCCACTTCGCAAAGCCTTTACAGAGCTGAGATTTCAAACAATGCCCTCAGCATTTATTAAAGGTAGATATGCAGGCAAGCCACGAGCCGAGCGTTACTGCATAAATGGCTGCATGGTCCCGGAGGACCTTATCCATTATACGTTCTCTTGTCCTTTATATCACCATCCCAGGGAGAAGTTTATAGCCCCTCTTTTAAGCTTGTTTACAGGAATCACTAGTAACCAATTAGCCATCAGCCTTCTGTCTGCGTCCCAAACTTATATAGTCATCCCAGTAGCAAACTTTGCCTTGGCGGCAAGAAAGATAAGGGCTGCTTTAGACAATCCTGCTTAATCTGCATGATTCACAAATTTTATGTGATGATTTTAACCCCTCTCATTTATTTATGTATCTCAGATTTTAACTTTGGTTGTTGTATGTTTTGTATGTCTCTGTTATGTGCAATGGCTTATTGGCTACATGCAATAAAGAGATTCATTCACCCTGACCCACTGGGGCACTTCACAGCTGTGGCACGGAGTGGAGATGAAAATTTAAATGAAAAGTGAAAGGGGCTACTCTCCATTATGATTGGCTTCCACCAATCATTTTTTAAAAAGTTTAAAAGCCTGTTGCTAATATTTCATGTCATGCCTATGCAAGTGAACATGGGGCTCCTTAAAAGTATTAAAAGCAACAAAAATATCTCAGATGAATAGCCAGCTTAGTAAGTTAATTAATATATGCTGACATCTCTAACACACATCCAACAAATTTATCTTGTTTCCCCTCCACCTGCATGCATTTGAGGGATTATCTCTTCCCCCCCCCATTTCAAAGCACCATTCCCACCCTTCCCCTTTCAAATCACAATCAGATACATCAGGTATGGTGAACCTTTGGCTTTCCAGATATTGCTCCCGTCAACCCCGGTAATCATCACCATCTGCAACATGTAGAAGGCCAAAGGTTTCCCACCTTTGGGATACATGTTTACTCTGAAGTAAACTCTATTAAGTGTAGTGGGGCTTAAAGGTAGGCTACATTCTAAGCACACCATAAAGCCTCAATGCTGGATTTTAAACAGTAAAAAGGGAGGGGGATGCTTCAGACCATTTTGGAAGCACAGCACACTGAGATCATGTAGAAGACTGGATAATACAGATGATGAGGTGATATTAGCTGGAGCAGCACCACAGTGATTCCCTTTGGGATGTTCCTTTAACCTACACACACACACAGGCACACAAAATGTAGACCCTTCATCTCTTTCCCTCAGGAGACAAGACAGCATGGAAACTGAAAGGCCTCTCCTCTCCAACATTTTTCCTTTTTGTAGTTTGAAACACTGTTACATTGTGTCATCGGGGAGGGGATGATGTAGGTACTATCTAAAGGGCTCGCACCCTGTCATAGGCCTTTCAAGAAATCTGGGACTCATATTTTGCTTTTGGACTGTTTGTCATGCAATTTTATGTGCTTGGACAGGTCCGTGCAACCACTTCTGTGTTAGATCCTTGCCCCTCTTGGCTAATAAAAGCTAGCAGAGATGGCACTGCCGGCTGGGCTAGGGAAGTGATTAATGCTTCATTATATGAGGGAGTGGTCCCAAACTGCCTTAAGGTGGCGGTAGTGAGACCACTTCTGAAGAAATCTTCCCTGGACCCTGAAAATCTTAATAACTACAGGCCGGTAGCAAATGTTCAATTCCTGGGCAAGGTTCTGGAAAGGGTGGTTGCATCCCAGCTCCAGGCACTCTTGGATGAGACCGATTATCTGGATCCATTTCAATCGGGTTTCAGGCCCGGTTTTGGCACGGAGACGGCCTTGGTCGCCCTGTATGACGACTTGTGTCGGGAGAAAGACAGAGGGAGTGTAACCCTGTTGATTCTCCTCCACTGCTCAGCAGCTTTTGATACCATCGACCATGGTATCCTTCTGGGGAGGCTTGAGGATTTGGGAGTTGGAGGTACTGCTTGGCAGTGGTTCCGCTCCTATCTGGCAGGTCGTCTCCAGAAAGTAGTGCTTGGGGAGCACTACTCGATGCCCTGGGCTCTCCAATATGGAGTTCCGCAGGGATCAGTTCTGTCCCCCATGCTCTTTAACATCTATATGAAGCCGCTGGGTGCTGTCATTAGGAGTTTTGGAGTGCGTTTTCATCAGTATGCTGATGATACGCAGCTCTACTTCTCCTTTTCATCTTCTTCAGGTGAGGCCGTCAAGGTGCTAAACCGATGCCTGGCCGTGATAATGGACTGGATGAGAGCGAACAAATTGAAGCTCAATCCAGACAAGACTGAGATGCTGTTAGTAAATGGATCCCCTGACCAGATGATGGATGTTCGACCTGCTCTGGATGGGGTTACACTCCCCCTGAAGGAGCAAGTGCGCAGCTTGGGAGTCCTTTTGGACCCGTCCTTGTCACTTGAGGCGCAGGTGGCCTCGGTGGCACGGAGTGCTTTTTACCAACTTAGACTGGTGGCCCAGCTACACCCATATCTGGACAGGGAATATCTTGCTTCAGTCGTTCATGCTCTGGTAACCTCAAAATTGGACTACTGCAATGCACTCTACGTGGGGCTGCCCTTGAAGACGGTTCGGAAACTGCAGCTCATACAGAATGCAGCGGCCAGATTGATAACTGGGACCAAGCGGTCAGAACATGTAACACCGATTCTGGCCCGCCTGCACTGGCTGGCTATATGTTTCCGGGCCCGATTCAAGGTGTTGGTTTTAACCTATAAAGCCTTACACGGCACGGGCCCGCAATACCTGATGAAATGTCTCTCCCGATATGAACCTACCCGTACACTGCGCTCAACAACAAAGGCCCTCCTCCGGGTGCCTACTCAGAAAGACGCCCGGAAGGCGACTACAAGAAAGAGGGCCTTCTCGGTAGTGGCCCCCGAACTATGGAACACCCTTCCTGACGAGGTACGCCTGGCGCCCACATTACTATCTTTTCGGCGCCAGGTAAAAACCTTCCTCTTTTCCCAGGCATTTTAGTATTTTTAGTATTGGTATTTAAAAAAAATAAAACTCAGTTTGTATGCCACACTTTTTTGTAATTATCTATTAACTTGCATTTCTTTATGGGTTTAATTATGTTTTTAACTTTTTTACTGATGTATATCTATATTGTTGATTATGATGACTAGATTTTAAATTGTATATGAAATGCTTTCTCTGTTGTACACTGCCCTGAGAGCCCAGGCTATGGGCGGTATAAAAATTTAAATAAATAAATAAATAAAATAAATGTTGCATCCGTCCTGTTTTTATTTTATTTTGTTAAAATCAAAAATAAGAATAAATAAATAAATAAAGGGGACATGGGGATGGGGAGAAATTTGGTTCGGTTCACATTTATAGCCACATCTATCAATTTTGCACATCCAAAAACAATATGAGAGCCGAAACACAGCCTTCCTTCAAAATTCACAATTATTCTCCAACCAATTTTTACAAAAATGCATATAGCAGGGGGATATGTGCATTAAAATTAATATATCAGTGAAGATAACATACAAAAATACATTATATAACTCCAACACAGTCTGCTTCTGTATTGGAATATATTTTTAAATCATTTTTTTAAACAGTGTTTTTCAACGCTTTCTTTAAATGTCTTCAAAGTTTTTAAAAATGTTTTTTAATGTATTTTAATGCCTGTTTTTATGATGTTTTAAAGTGTTTTTAGTGCTTTTGTTTGCCACCCTGGGCTCCTGCTGGGAGAAACAGCGGGATATAAATCAAATAACAGCTTATTTGGGAAACAGCTGCAGCACTAGGGGACTGAAGAAGACCTGCCCTGAGAGTGAGTATCTGAACATCTGGTTGCTGCTTGCTCCTTTGGGTTGCTGTCCCTCGAGACAGCTGAAGTCCCTGGTAAGTGCTGTAAGGACTGGGACCCCCTGTCTGACCCTGGCTCCAGAGAGAGGCTGCAGTTAATCTTGCAGCCTCTTGCATCAGCTGCTGCCTGGGTCAGGAGGCATAAAAGCCCAGCTGCCCTTGAGCGGCAGGTCTGCCGCCGGCAGCATTGCCAGCCCCTTAGGGAGTCCCGAGGGCGATACCCCCCTTCTATTACCTTTTTTAAAAAACTTGTTTTATTATTTTTCTGTTAAACCAATCTAAAGGAGATTGGTGGTGGGGAGGGCGTGTGGTGCATGTGTAGTTCCTGCACAGGGTGAGAGTCTGTGCAGTGAACTGAATGACAGAAGAAAATCACCAGATGCCTTCAGAGTGAGAGTCTGTAACTGGCAGAAGGCTGGCCCTCCTTGTGTGTGAGACAGGAGGGGGAGTAGATGGGCCCTGTGTGAAAAAGTTAGAATGGGTCTGACTGTTTCCAATTCTCACAGAGGCCTACTGGGATAATTGGCTCAGGCAGGTTTTGTTGGTGGGCTCATGTTGGGTCCATATCAGGTGTTTAGGAAGAGTCTTGGTACGGAGAAACATGGGTGATGCCACCCCAATTTCACTGATCATGGGTAGAAGGAAATATAACCATGGGGATGTAGTGAATTACAATAGAAGACGAGGGCAAGGCTATCTGCACCTTGTTCCTTGCTGCCACTCCTCTCATGCAGGGGTTCCTCGTTGATCATCTGCTGTGCCCACTGGCCTGTGTGTGTTGTTGTTTAACGCCAGATCAGTACACAATAAGACCACTCTCATCCATGATTTGATTGTGGATGAAGGTGCCAATTTGGTGTGCATTACCGAGACCTGGGTGGGTGAGGTGGGAGGAGTTGATCTGACCCAGAATTGCACACCTGGATACTCAGTGCAACACCAGCACAGGCTGCAGGGAAAGGGAGGAGTTGCTGTGGTCTACAGAACTTCCATCTCTGTCATCAGGAAACCACTTTGTCTTGGAGCTGGCTGTGAGGGCCTGCCCCTAGTGTTGGGCCAAGGAGACAGTAAACTAGTGTTGCTGCTGGTGTACTGTCCACCCTGCTATCCAGCAGCTTCTCTGACCGAGCTGGCAGAGGCCGTCTCAGCTGTGGTGTTGGAGGAGCCCAGAACGATAGTGCTGAGTGATTTGAATGTCTGTGCTGAGGCTGTCTCTAGTGTTCCAGCTCGGGACTTTATGGCTTCCATGACAACAAAGGGGCTGTCTCAAGTTGTCACTGGCCCAACACATAGGGCAGGGCACACCCTTGACTTGGTTTTTCCTCCAGATGGAGGAAGGGGTGGTCTGGAGATAGGGGGTGGATGTCACCCCATTATCATGGTCAGACCACTTCCTGGTGGCGATGAGGATGGCAAAGGCAGCTCACTTCTCTGCCTCCATTGCATCCTCAAGTAGCCATCCAGTGGAGCTTTTCCATATTGTCAGGGGGTCTGTTGACATCAACTCCAGGAAACGGAGTTTTAGACCCCTCACAGGCCTACTGTTAATTGTTTGCAAGGCACTTTGAGGGTAAAGTTGCTCACCTCCGTAGCAGTCTTAATGCCCCATCCACATCTACTGTAATCCCCAATGAGGTGTCCAGTACATGGTCTGCTGCAACTTCTTGGGAATGGTTTCAGTTGATGCAGCCTGATGACGTAGACAAGGTGCTTGCGTTGATGTGGCCAGCAACGTGTCGTCTCGACCCTTGCCCTTCTTGGCTTATTAAAGCTTGCTGAGGGGGATTGACTTAATGGATCCATCAACACATCATTGTGGCAGGAAGCGGTTCCAGCCACCTTGAAAGAGACAGTGATCCAACCACTCCTAAAAATCCCACCCTGGACCCATTGGTTTGTGACAACTACCTATGGGTTGCAAATACCCCCTTTTTAGGGAAGGTGATTGAGAGGGTTGTGGCACAGCAATTGCAAGTATTCTTGGATGAAACAGATTATCATGATCCATTCCAATCTGGGTTGAGGCCTGATTATGGGACTGAATCAACCTTGGTCACCCTGATGGATGACCTTTATTGGGAGAAGGACAGGGGAAGTGTGACCCTGTTATTCTTACTTGTTCTCAGTGGCTTTTGATACCATTGACTATATATCCTTCTGGGCTGACTTCGTGAGATGGGTATTGGAGGCACTGTTTTACAGTGATTCAGATCCTATCTCCAAGGTTGTTCTCAGAGAATAGAATTGGGTGACTGTCTTTTGGCCCCCTGGCAGTTGTGCTGTGGGGTACCACAGGGTACCATCTTGCCCCCCATGCTGTTTAACATCTATACAAAACCCTTGGGAGCAGTCCTCAGGAGCTTTGGGGTGAGGTGTCAGCACTTTGCTGATGATACCCAGCTCTGTTTCTCCATAACAACTGAATTGGGAGAGGCTGTGCAAGCCCTGGACTGCTACCTGGACTCAGTGGTGGGCTGGATGAGGGCCAATAAACTGAATCTAAATCCTAGCAAGACAGAGACACTGTAGGTTGGTGGTTCCCAAGTTTGGGTAATTGGTCAGTTGCCTGCTTTGGATGGGGTCATACTCAATCTGAAAGAACAGGTTTGTAGTCTGGGGGTGCTCCTGGATCCATCTTTGTCACTGGAGGCCCAGGTGACCTGTGCTTTTTACCAGCTTCTGCTGCTAAGACAGCTGTGGGTGTTTCTGGACTGGGATAGCCTGACCACTGTTGTCCACGCCCTGGTAAACTCCAGGCTGGATTACTGTAATGCACTCTGTGAGGTTGGTCCGGAAGTTGCAGCTAGTGCAAAATGCAGCGGCAAGACTGCTCACTGGGGCAGGGTATTGCCAACATGTGAAAGCTATGAAACCGGCAAAGCATATTTAACCCAAAATTGTATCATTGCCAGAAATAAAAATTATATGAAAAATGAATTGCAGCAATTCATAAATTCAAGGTTCTACCCTTATCAGGAGGTCCATCCTCCACAACATAGAAAGCAGACCTTTAGTGTAGTGTCACCTGGCCTTAAATATTAGACAGGCACCATCTCTGTTATCTTTTTGGCGCCTATTGAAGACCTACCTCTTTCAACAAGACTTTTAAGTAGAGACCTTATCCCAGTCTGCTTCTGTGTTGGAACTGCTTTTTAATATGTTTTTAAAACTTAAAAAAAAAAAACCCAATGTTTTTAACCTTTTTTAAAAAAAAGTCTTGAAAGCTTTAAAAAATGTTTTTAAAGATATTTTGTTTTGATGTATTTTAAAGTCTGTTTCTCTGATGGTCAGTGTTTTTAGTGCTTTTGTTTGCCGCCCTGGGCTTCTGCTGGGAGGAAGGGTGGGATATAAATCAAATAAAACAAACAAACAAACAAATTATATTAAGAGAAAGTGCTTGGAAAATGTGTACATTAGTCAAAACTACATGTAAAATGTATTTATTAGGAAAAATTAATATTAAAATGCAGAAGAATTTTCTTGAGGATTTTTTCCCAATGGAAAACTGAATTTAAGGCTGGGAAAATGAGAAAGTGAGAGAACTGAAATGGACAGACCCTTCCATCCCTAAGGGGAAGTAATCAAGTGTTTTTACAAAGTAATGTTATGGGTGATTGGCAGGCAAGAGAATAAAGCAAAGCAGAGAGGGGGTTGTAAAGAAGTCTGCTGGAGGATTAACTCCCAAACCCTGGGGCAATTGATGCCAGCCAGACACAACCTGTGCCGCCCTAACCAGGGCTAAGTTAAACCAGCGTCAACCCTGTAAAGTAGGTAGATTGCCACCACCCTTTAAACCTGGTCACCCACTCTGGGCCAAGGGGAAACCTAAAATGCCAGAAATAGACCTGCCAAGGATTCCAAAAGACAAGAGCCAAACATGCACTCTTTGTCTTGAAGCCTTAAGGCAAAATATCAAATTGTATGGTACTCTGTGGCTAAATGACCAAGGTGCTGGATTCAGAGCCAAAATTCCCCCTGCAATGAACACACACTGGTACCTAAGAGGTAGTGTTTATTAAAATAAAATGATAAGTGCAAAAATATAGCAGCAAAATAGTTCCTTAAACCAAGCACCCCAAGGACTAAGTAAAATACAAAGAGTTCAATCACAGGACAAAATGCGACAATGGACTGGATGAGGGCTAATGAGGCTCAATCCAGACAAGACTGAGATGCTGCTAGTGGGTGGTTCTTCTGACCGGATGGTGAATGTCCAACCTGTCCTGGATGGGGTTGCACTCCCACTGAAGGAGCAGGTTCATAGCTTAGGGGTTCTCCTAGAACCATCTCTGTCACTTGAGGCTCAGGTAGCCTTGGTGGCACGGAGTGCCTTCTACCAACCTCAGTTGGTGGCCCAGCTACGTCCCTATCTGGACAGGGATAAACTGGCTTCAGCTGTCCATGCTCTGGTAACCTCCAAGTTAGATTACTGCAATGCGCTCTACGTGGGGCTGCCTTTGAAGATAGTTCAGAAACTGCAGCTTGTGCAAAATGCAGTGGCCAGATTGGTAACAGGGACCAGACGGTTTGAACATATAAAACCGATTCTTGCCTGCTTGCGTTGGCTGCCTGTATTTTTCTGAGCTCGATTCAAGGTGGCGGTTCTAACCTATAAAGCCTTACATACCATAGGACCTCCATACCTGATGGACTGCCTCTCCTGACACGAGCCCACCCGTACACTATGCTCCACATCCTTCGGGTGCCTACTTGGAGGGAAGCTGGGAGTCTGGCAACAAGGGAGAGGGCCCTCTCAGTGGTGGCCCCCAAATCATGGAATGATCTCTGTGACGAGGTGTGCCTGGCGCCAACACTGTTATCTTTTGGGTGCCAGGTCAAGACTTTCCTCTTCTCCCAGACATTTTAGCATGTGTTTTTAAATTGTTTTTTAAAAATGTGTTTTTAAATTTGTATATTTCTTTTTAATATACTATATAGGTTTTAATTGTTATAAACCACCCAGAGAGCTTTGGCTATGGGGCGGTATACAAATGCAATAAACAAACAAACAAATAAATAAAATAAATCTGTCTAGCCTATTCTGTACTTGCATATCATAGGAAGACAGGCAGAGTAACTTCGTGGTTCCACATCTCCCCCAGAGATGTATGGCCTGGATAGCAATAGGATGGTAGAACCCTAACATTAGATAACACCAAGGGAACAAAGATCCAGGAGTTAATTAGCCAATTCGAGGGCTTTCTGATGATGGAATCTTCCAGAGCTTCTGTGCCTAACGGTTGTGCACTTCTCCAACTGTGGTCTTGAGGTACCCGTCTCAAGTTGATAAGCAGGTGATCTCACTAACTACCTAATTAAATGGATTCTAGAGGCCCTAATTCAGGCAAGATGTTTTCCCCATAATCCCTTGCCACAGAACCATATTTATTAGCAAACCCTAGCAAACCAGGCATTCTTGACAGTGGTAGGAAAGGGTTAAGAAATTCTACGCTACTAAGACTCTTAAGTGAGAATTGGCTGAAGATAGTTGGTGAAGAACTCCCAGAAGATTTCCACACTCCTGGCTTTTACAGCTGGCCAGTGGGAAATGAGATAATGCAAAAGGCACTGCAAAGACTTGCAGGATATTTGGTGATGAAGCAGGCAGTAAGTAGTCAGTGGGAAAACAAACCAAAATCTTAAGAATCAAGCCACTGTTTGTTTGATCATCTGTGGGCAACTTGTAGTTTACGTGTAGTTTGTTTAATAAACTCTGGTTTAAGTTTGGCTCAGCATGATGTACAAACCAGACTACAGTGTCAATGGCTAAATAATTAAATGGGATCTATGTACTAGTCATGTATAGCAAAAGCACAATCCTCTTTGCATAATAATAGTCCAGTTTTCCCCAACCTGGGTACCCCTTTGATATTTTGGAGCACAACTCCCATCATCCCAGACCAGCATGGCCAAGAGTCAGGCATGTAGTCGAAAATAGGATAATAGTGTGCTAGGAGAAAGTCTCCAGATGCCTTCAGAGTAACAGTCTGCAACTGGCAGAAGTCTGGCTCTCTGGGTGTGAGACAGGGAGGCGGAAGATATGCCATGTTTGAAATATTGGGTGGTGTAGTCCTAGTAATACTGTCCCCAATACTCTCTTGGCATACTGGGATAACTGTTCTGATAGGCTTTATCGGTGGGCTGTTGTTATTTATACCATGTGTTTAGGAGGAGTCTTGGGAAGGAGGGACATGGGTGATGCCATTCCAATTTCAGTAATAATGGGTAGAGGGAGATATAGCCATAGGAAGGTGATGGGCTACCATGGCATATGAGGGCAACACTATCTATGCCTTGTTCCTTGCTCCCACTCCTCCCATGGATGGGTTCCTGGTTTCTCATCTGCAGTGCCCACTGGCCTGTGTGACCTGCTTTTTAACACCAGATCAGTACACAATAAGATCACACTCATCCATGATTTGATAATGGATGAGGGTGCAATTTGGTGTGCATTACTGAGACCTGGTGGGTGAGGTGAGAGGAGGTGACCTGACTCAGCTTTGCTCACCTGGATACTTGGTGCAACACCAGCACATGCTGCAGAGACGAGAGAGAAGGAGTTGCTGTGGTCTACAGAACTTCCATCTCTGTTACCAGGAAACCACTCTGTCTTGGAAGCTGGCTGTGAGGGCCTGCACCTGATGTTGGGCAAAAGAGACAGTAAACTATGGTTGATGCTGGTGTACTGTCTGCCCTGCTGCACAGCAGCTTCTGTGACCGAGCTGGCGGAGGCCGTCATGGCTGTAGTATTGGAGGAGCCAGAATGATAGTCCTGAGTGATTTCAATGTCCATGCTGAGGCTGCCTCTAGTGTTCCGGCTCGACACTTCATGGCCTCCATGACTGCCATGGGACTGTATCAAGTTGTCACTGGTCTAACACAAAGGGTATGGCACACCCTCGGTTTAGTTTTTGCTCCAGATGAAGGAAAGGATGGCCTGGAGAGAGGGATGTGTGGATGTCACCCCATTGTCATAGTCAAACCAGTTCCTGATGAAGTTTAGACTTGCAGCTCCAATCCTCCCCTGCAGGGGTGGTGGACAGATTAAGATGGTCCACCCCCAATACTAATAGAATCCACTGGATTCCTGAACGTTTCCAATAGATAGAGCAGGTGATCCTGTTGAAGCCCTTGTCATACTGTGGAACAATGAGACATGTGGGGCTCTTAACATGGTTTCACCTGAGCGCCCTCTGTCGCATTGTGAAGCTCATTTTGCATCTTGTCACACCAGTGAATGAAGGGCAATGAAACAGGTGGACGACAGCTAAAGTGCTGTAGTCCCCGGTGAGGTGTCCAGTGCAACATCTGCTGCAACTTCTTGGGATCAGTTTCAATTGATGCAGCCAGATGATGCGGACAAGGTACTTGCGACGATGCAACCAGCAACATGTCCTCTTGATCCTTGTGCTTCTTAGCTTATCAAAGCTTGCCGAGGGGATATGACCATGTGGATCCAGGGTATGGTCAATGCATCTTTGTGAGAGGGAGTGGTCCCAGTTGCCCTGAAAGAGGTGGTGATCTGACCACTCCTGAAAAAGCCCACCCTGGACCCATTGATTTGTGACAATTACCGCCTAGTCACAAATACTCTCTTTTTGATGATTGAGAGGGTCGTGGCACAGCAATTGCAAGTACTCTTGGATGAAACAGATTATCATGATCCATTCCAATTTGGGCTCAGGCCTGGTTATGGGACTGAATTGGCCTTGGTCGTCCTGATGAATGACCTTTATTGGGAGAAGGACAGGGGGAGTGCAACTCTGTTATTCTTACTTAATCTCTCGGTGGCTTTTGGTACCATTGACCATGGTATCCTTCTGGGCCGACTTGGTGAGATGGGTATTGGCAGCATTGTTTTACAGTGGTTCTGATCATATCTCCAGGGTCATAACAGCATTGGGTTATCGTCTTTTGGCCCCCTGGCAGCTGTGCTTTAGGGTGCTGCAGGGTATAATCTTGTTCCCCATGCTGTTTAACATCTATACAAAACCTTTGGGAGTAGTCATCAGGAGATGTGGAGTGAGATGTCAGCAGTACACTGATGAGACCCAGCACTATTTCTCTGTAACATCTGAATTGGTAGAGGCCGTGCAAGTTATGGACCGCTGCCTGGACTTGGTGGTAAACTGGATAAGGGCCAATAAAATGAGTCTGAATCCTAGCAGGATGGAGGGTGTGGGTTGGTGGTTCCTGAGTTCGGATAACTGGTCAATTGCCTGCTTTGGATGGGGTCGTACTCCCTTTGAAAGAGCAGGTTCATACTCTGGGGGTGCTCCTGGATCCATCTTTGTTGCTAGAGGCCAAAGTGACCTTAGTGGCTAGGATTGCCTTTTACCAGCTTCGGATGGTAAGACAGCTGTGGCCGTTTCTGGACTAGGATAGCCTAACCATGTTGTCCATGCAGTAGTAAATCCAGGCTGCATTACTGTAATGTGTTTTATGTGAGGCTGCCCTTGAGAGTGGTTCGGAAGCTGCAGCTGGTGCAAAATGTGGCAGCAGGACTACTCACTGGGGCAGGGTATCACCAACAAGTTACCCTGCCGCTGAAAGAATTGCACTGGCTGTCTATTAGCTGCCAGGCCCAGTTCAAGGTTCTAGTTTTGGTGTACAAAGCCATACACAGCTTGGGACCAGGACACTTTAAGTATCATCTTACCCTTTATATACCCAGTTGATCACTGCACTGTGCAGGTGCAAGCCTCCTGCAAATACCATCTTATCAGGAGGTCTGCTCTGTACAACTTGATCTTGACCCTGCAACAACTCAGTCTCTATCCACTACTCAAGTTTTTGGGAATCCCCAGTCTCAATACCAAGAGGGGGGGAAAAAAAACTGAATTCATCCCGAAAAGGACAAAGTGTTCATACTGCCATAATTAAATCAAATTTAAGAGGCTGAGATAGAGCCTTAAGCCGTAGTACAAATTGGCAGTATGCTTTGTTGGCTTTTGTACTGAAATTGCTTAAAACAAAGCCAGACACTTAAAACTTTTTTTTTAATCATAGGACTATAGGTGTGAAACACCCACAACCAGTTAAACTGTGTGAATTCCTAAACTACAACAAAATTAATTTTGTAGACCAGGGGGAAAATAAGAAATACAAAAAATTAGTATCACTTACCTTCCCTTTTTTTGTTTCAAATCATTATTTTACTAACCTTTTGTATTATGTCTGGCAACAGACTGATAACTTTAACAATTTTTCCATAATGGCTGTTTATTGCAACTCTTCCCTCAAGCTGCATAATGGTTTAATTTAAAGTGTACACTAATTTGGTTTGTTACTTTGCAGACAAATGCTTTATCTTAACCACGATCCGCGCCCCCATGCCCCCCACCTACCTATTTGCTGTCTTTTACCATTGCCCTTAACGAAGATGGCGGCCACGGTTTCCCTAAGGTACTGAAGCCCCTGCCGCCATCATAGTTGATGGCAGAGATGTGCATGCATAGTATGCACGCGTGCCATCAACAAAGATGGCGGCAGAGGTGTCATCCCCTTAGGGAAACTGCAGCCGCCATCTTCGTTAAGGGCACACACACACACACGCCGGGGGCCATGGCAAGCTGATGCCCAAGGGCCCCGGCATTCCTGGAGCAGGCCCTGTACAAAAGACCTCTGAGAAGCCAGACCTGGCAACCAAGAGGTCTTTCGTATCTTTAAAAGTTGTGCAGGGGGGAGGGAGAATTCCACCTTGTGGTTTTTCCCATTACAGGGTTGCAACAACACCTGCACTTGGCTGACTTTCTCTTCTCCTAAAAATACAGGATCAGTCTCAGGGATTGAACCTGGCAACCCTAATCCATACATATAAACATAGATATTAGAAGGTATATGTTTATGAAATATAAGAGACTCACAAGGAACAAGGAAGGGGGGCCATAGGCCTTTTGAAGAACCCTAAAATCCAGTTTCACAGAGAACCTGGCATTAAAATTAGGCCTGTGAGTAAGGCCTGGAGAGCAGGCAATGGTCAAATTCACCCCACCTTGAACTCTTGCTTTTGCCAAGACAGGCCTGTGTGTGACTGACTTTAATTAATGAGTATATTGTTTGGAAGCAAATGAGCATGTAATCTATGATTGATGATTCTAACCGTTTGATCCGTTTGATTACTGGGAAAGTAATTATTTGTTGGCAATCATATATATATATTATTCTTATTCTGGTATTCTGTAGAACAAGGGCTCTGACTAGTGGAAAACATTTGTAACCTTATCTAAACAGTAATGAGAGAAACTTTGAGTTTTAAAATGATCTGGTGTGTTTCATTTTAATAGAATACAAACTCTGTAAGTGGGCTTTCATGATAAAAAGGTATTTGTAGGTAGTTTGTCTTTTCCATTCTTCTGAGGCTGAGAGATAGTGGCTGGCTCAGAATCACCCAGTGCCTTTTCTTAACTGTTTGGTCTTCAGTCATAGTCCAGCATTATAATCATAATCCTTATCTATAGCTATGCAGTTTCTTTAAGTAGGAATGGGATTTCTAAGAAAATATAAGAAATAAGAATCCCTATAGCAAACTAATAAAACTGTGGTGCTCATGAACTTCCAGTCACCCTAAGTTGAGCGAGCCAAACTCAGCCTGGTATCGTTAAGAAACATGTTCTAATATCTCCAGATGTACCTGGGTTAGCCTGACCAATCAAGAACAATGGAAAATAGAGAGTACTGGGTATGCATGAAAGCCCATTCATAATAGTAGAATGTAGTATATAGAAGTAACTGGTTTCAACTGGCCTGGAAAAGCATTAGTCATGGGGGACAGCAGAACAATGGTGATATTAGTAAGACAGAAAGAAAATTGGAATAATAAGTATATTAAGACAATTATAAATTACCTGTACACGTGTTCATGTAACTAGAGAGTAGAATTACCTAATGTTTTCTGATTGGTCTGGAAATATTGCAAAGAGAGGAACTGTTACGTTATGTGGGAAGGAACTTGTGGGATTGGTAAACTCATGTCACATGCATATTTAGTACTGTATAAAAGATCCATGCAGACTGTGCTTCATTGCAGTCCTCACCAGACTCTCTGGGAGGCTGACCCAGCATAAGCTTGTAAAGAATGAAGGCCTACTTTTTTGCTTCAAGCCTGTGTCTTCAACTTTCTTCAAGGACACCCAGTCCATAGAACTCTAAAATTCTCCAACACTTAAACATTGCAGTTTTAGTAATGCTTAGCACCTAACAGAGCTGTAGTCCTATGCTTGCTGTCATGAATGTACACACAGTTAAGTCATACCTCCTCAGCAGTGAACAGAAAATTAGATCTCTGCTCATTAAGTAACGCTCTCTCAATCCTGTTATTTTTAAAACACACACACACACAAACAGAGTGAATGAGTTGCTGGAAACTCTCATTTGGTAGGCACTAGCTCTACAGAATACAGTGGGATTTACTTCCTTCTAAATAAGATGAAGAGGATTGTGTTAGTAACCAGCAGTGCTTGACAAATTCATTTTAAAAAGGAACAAAATAGTTCAAGTTCATCCAAATGCACGTCTAGTTCATAATAATTTCTGCCTGCCTCACAGCTGTTAAAGGCACAAGAGTGCTGCTCTTCCCCAATGCCAATCTTGAACCATAAAAAGAACATAAGTGAAGAGTAAAAAGAAAAGATCTCCAGAGTTTCTCTTTTTAAAAATAAAACCAATCCTGTAAACTGTAATTTCCTATAGCTCAGAGAAAAAGATACAGCAGATGGGGTAAAAAAAGAACCCAAAAAGTTAGAAAAAAGGAGTCTTTCACACCATTTGATCAGTTCTGAATACCGTAGCAGGATGTTCTACAAGTTCCTCCATTATTCCACTTGTGTGGGGACTCAGAGATACACAAAGTATATTTAAGTCTCTTGGTTTTTATAAAAGCAGGGATTTGCTTAACTCAAAATCCCTTCTCCTTTTGATCAACCACATCGACACAGGCTCCACCTCCCGACTCAATGTGAAATTGGGGCTGGAAGTGTGCAACAACCCCACACGTGCCCTGCTAATTGGACTACTCTCCCACTCTCTTCTCCTCCAGCTCCCATCACAAAAGACACAGTCCTGGGTTCAGAAAGAAAATAAACATGTGGTCTTCTTCAAAGTATTTCTAAGCTTTTTGTTTCAGTTAAAATAATTACAATAAGTTCTTGCTCTTATCCCTATGGACGTTAATTATCTTGCATAAGCCCATATCAAGTTTTAAGATACTTTAAATAAAGAAGCATAAATAAAAAGGTCCAGCCCAGCCCATTCTTCGGGTAGTTTGCCACAAAGAATTTCCTCTGTCTTCCATCCTGACAATAAAAAGGTCCAGTACAGGTCCAGCCCATGAAGAAACCAGATTCTCTCCCCACCCACACAAACACACTTATGATGCCAGCCAAACAAGGGGAGGGCAGTTTGCCATCAAGGATCTCCTCTTCCCCCAGCCCTGACAATAAAAAGGCCCAATTTGGCCTATGAAGAAATGAGACCCCCCCTTATGATGCCAACCAAACATTTTTGGGGCAGTTTGCCACCAATAATCTCCTCTTCTCTTACCCTGATAATAAAAAGGCCAGTCCAGCCAATAAAGAAACTAAATTCTCTCCACACACCACCTCATGATGCCAGCCAAACATTTTGGGGGCAGTTTCCCCCAGGAATCTCCTCTCCCCACCAACAGTAAAAAGACCTAATTTGGCCCGTGAAAAAATCAGATTTCCCCCACCCCCTTATGATGCCAGCCAAATGCCACCAAAGAGAATCTCCTCTCCTTTCCCAACCCCACAACAGGGCCCAGTCCAGCCTATGAAGAAACCAAACCTGCTTTTAGAGTAGTTATTACCACTCCTCTCACTGATATGTCTCTATATATCTGACCATACTCATACCCAAAAAATTTGGAAATTTTTACAGAAAGCTTAGCTAAATGAGGGTGTTCCTAGGTCCAGCTGAAGTGATGGGATCATCCCTTCTCACCTGCTTAGGGAGGCTGGGTAGGAAACATTTAATCTAGCCTACTTATTTATTTATTTATTAGATTTATATCTAGCAGTATTTATATCCCACCCTTCCTCCCAGTTGCTTCTGGCAAGAACGGTTTAAGTGCCCTCAGGCCAGGCCAGTCACCAGAAGGCATTGTACAAAGAAGAGAGCCTAGTGTTGTGGAGATGTTAGATGGGAGCACTGATGAATAAAGATGGATGCCCCGAAGGCTGCAGTTCAAAGCAAACTTACTAAGGGCCTAAGCCTCACAGAACTCAACAGGACTTACTTCTCAGTAGATATGGTTAGGCTTGTGCTGTTGGTAAGGCTTGACTAGGGATCCTCTGCAAAGATATCCATATGAAAGTAGGGTTGACAATCCCCTGCCTGGAATGCCCTGTCTGCCTTTTAACGTGGCTGTTCCAAACTTCTTTACAGACTTGACCTTTCACTGGAGAGAGAGGTTTTAAAATGAGTAAGAGTTAAGAAGATTTTCTACCCTTTCTTGTCTACCCTGTGGGCTGCTATAAGCTCACTTTGACAGCCAACACAATTCCTGTGAATAATAATTGACAGAGAGAAAACACACACTTTTTGCTATACCTTCACAGGCAGTAGCTTGGGAACAACAGCAGTTGAAGCCACACTTCCCAGTATGTGAATTCTCTTTTACCACTATTGGACAAGAAACAACCAACCAACCAACAACAAACCAGTGGCGTCACTAGTGGGAGTGCGGGGGGGGGGGTGCGGACCTCCGGTGCGTGGCCTCCCAGGGGCATGGACTGTTGACCCTTAGGCAATACTACCTCTGGGAGGACTACGCCCTCATATGTAGTACCCCGATCCCAGGTTGCAACTCGGAAAATGTGCCCATCTTCAGGGGCGGTATTTAATGACAATCTGGGCATTCTGAATCACATAGAAGAGTTACATTGACAGCCCCAGATTATATCACCCTTGCCAGCTGGGGACTCCAAGCCCATCCGTAAGTGTATTACCTCAGTGATGAATGACACTCCATTACACCTGCTGTCCTGGAATATAGCAGGATGGTCATCCAAACAAAATATTCCAGATTTTATTGATTTTTTAAATCATCAAGATGTAATTTGTTTACAGGAAACTTGGTGTATTAATGACCTAAACTTAGATGGTTTTAACTCTACAACTTTACCAGCTGTTAATCAAATAGACAAAACGAAAGGACGCCCTAAAGGAGGTCTGGCAATCCTCATCTCTACAGGGCTAAATGTACACTGTAACAGTATCCCAGCATGCCATAACTTAGCTATGGCAGTTCACTTGACGTTTGACAAACTAGCCTTTCTATTAGTAAACGTCTATATTCCCCCTGCCACTTCCAGAATAATTATGGATCAAATATGGGAAGAATTAGACCACTATATCACGGAGCTGGAGTCCCGATTCCCCAGAGCCTTGGTAATCATCATGGGTGATTTTAATGCTAGGATCGGCCAGGATAATGAGAGTCTCCTGTCCTCCAGATTATGGAGGGGGGAAACTAACTCTCATTTAGTTATGGACCTAGAGAGAACCTCAAAAGATCATACTGTGAATTATCAGGGAATTTGTTTAACTCGTACTGTCGGTAGCCACAACCTTGTCATCTTAAATGGACTAAAGCCCCTTGATGCCTGTGCGGAATATACATACATTTCAAATAGAGGAAGCAGCGTGATCGATTATGCTATCACGTCCCCCCATCTCCTGAATTTAATTACAAAATTCTCGATTGGCAAGAGACTAGACAGCGACCACTTACCTATTACCCTTCTACTACAACCAAAGGTGAACTGTAGGTTAGTGGCAGAGTATAACCCAGTTATTAACCAAATGTATTTTAAATACAAACGGCCCATGTGGACCTCATTAGTTGCCGCCAAAATTGAGAAATTCATAGATTCTCCCCTGGCCAAGAATATACAAGAGTCTATTGAGAATTCTTCCAATCTTTCTCAAACTTTAATTATATTTGACTCCTTGGTTGAGACTCTCCAACCTTTGCTAATCCCGAATAAAGTGCCCAGCAGAGCAAATATTTACAATGGCCCACATAAATGGTTTGACCAAGATTGCCTAAATCTATAAAGAGAACTCAGAAGCATATATCTATGCTATCGCCATCAAAATGCTAAAATCTTGCCTGAGGCCTACTATAAAACCAAAAGGATCTATAAAGCCCTTATAGCTAATAAAAAGAGACAAGCATTACAGCTGGGATGGGAGTCCTTAAGACAGGCAGCCAAAGATAAAAATTCAAAAAAGTTTTGGTCACTAGTTAATGGCTCTATCAGACCCTTTAACCTTGCCACCTGTAACATCCTCCCAAGTGTTTGGGAACAACATTTCGCCGACTTCCAAATGGACTTTCATTATTTTCCTTTAAAGTCCCCTCCTGTAGCTGATCACGGATCCCTTCCCATCTGGCCGCCGGTCACACAGATAGAAATACTCGATTTGATTAAAAACTTAAAACTGGCTAAAGCTCCTGGTGGAGATAATCTCCCCCCTGAGCTTTTAAAAACACATCCAGATTGGTGGGCGCCTATTTTAGCAAATTTATTTACTTTGATTAATAACAAGGGTCACTTCCCACAGTCCTGGAAGGAAGCCATAATTGTGCCAATCTATAAGAAAGGTTCCAGGACCGACCCTGCCAGTTATAGACCAATCAGCTTACTTTCTGTGATTGGAAAGCTATATGCTAAATATTTAAAGAACAAATTGGCCAACTGGATGGAGGAAGAAAATGTCCTGGGTGCGGAACAGGCAGGCTTTAGGAGTGGTAGATCGGTTATGGACCATTGCCTCCTTCTTAATCACCTTGCGGAAAAATATAGCAATCACGTAGGGAGTGGTTTATACGTCGCTTTTATTGACCTGAAGGCTGCGTTTGACTCAATTCCACGGGATTTGCTGTGGGCAAAACTGGCTAAAACATCGATGGATAAAAGATTACTGTTTTTGATATATAAGTTACACCAGAACACTTCCCTCCGCGTTCGCTGCGGCCAAAATGGTGATCTCTCCAACTCAATCATCACATCAAAAGGGGTCAGACAAGGCTGTGTGTTGGCCCCGCTCCTTTTTAATCTTTTCCTTAATGATTTGGCCTCCAATTGTCTCTCTGCTGACCTTCACTCGCCTAAAATTAAAGGAAGTAGATGCCCCATCTTGCTTTATGCTGATGATGCAGCCTTGCTCTCCTTTTCAAAAGTTGGCCTAAAACGTTTGATTAGAATTTTTATGAAATATTGTTCAGAGAATGTATTAACAATCAACTTCTCCAAAACTAAAATTCTAGTCTTTGCAAAATCATCATTAACTCCGGAATGGAAAATCAATGGCCATGTAATTGAGCAAGTTAGAGCATATAAATATTTAGGCATCTTATTCCATTCTTCCCTTTCCTGGGTGCCTCACATCAGTGCGGCTGTTGCAACGGCCCGAACAGCGATGAAGAGCATTGTCCGATATTATTATAATAATGGGGGGCAATACATTCCAGCAGCATTACAGGTGTTCAGAGCTAAAATATTACCCCAACTTTTGTATGGTGTCCAGATTTGGATATATGCTTTCAACCCTAAAGTGGAGTCAGTGCTATCTATTTTTTTGCGTCGAATTTTTGGAGTCCAAAATTGTGTTCCTAACGCCGCCTTGAGAATGGAAGCGGGATCTTACTCAGTTGAATGCTTAGCATGGTTATTTTCCTTTAAGTTTTGGACCAAAATCATGTATGCATGCCCGACAGGTTATCTTTCATCTCTTGGGGAAGAAGGTCACCTATCCACTTGGATGAAATGCTTTTTGGACAAACTACCCTATTTAGGCCTTTCGATTGAATTTCTTTCTTCTATAGAGTTTAGTAAGGCCAGACAGATTATTAAGGATAGGCTTAAGGATATTGATAGACAATCCACAACACAGGCGGCAGCTAAAACATGTTCCCCTTCCCAGCATAATCTCGGTTTTCACTTTCCAAAATACGCCCCATACCTAGATGTCCTAACGAATCCTAAATTCCGTCTAGCCTTTACCAAGGCTCGTTTCAACTGCCTGGAGTCTGCGCTCTTGGAGGGCAGATTCAAGGGCATGCCCTTAGCCCAACGTTTCTGTATATGCAGAAAAGGACACTTAGAAACACTTCACCATGTCCTGTTTGCCTGCCCACTTTATATTGAGGAAAGGGACTTATATATTGCACCCCTTATACAAAAACAATCCAATAGATCTCCAGAACAGTGGTTAACATGGCTTCTATCTGGCAAAAATAGCTCTTATTTGATTCCAGTCGCTAAGTTTTTTTATACAGCACAACGCAAACGTATGTATCCTATATTGTAATGTCTATTGCTTTTTTATCTTGTATGTAACTGGCTGTAATTTTATTTTCTTGACGGGTCATTGACCGTAATAAACGTATTAAAAAAAAAATTATTAAATTATTAAACCTCTGGTTGTTTTTCATCAAGTCTGAAAGCTTGGAGCAAGGAAGAGTTTTTTGTTATGTCTTTGTAGGAACTTGCAGGCCCGTCAAGGTCAACTGGTTCCTAGGCAACGGCAGATAAGGGCTGAAGTGAGAGCAGCCAGTTTCTCTGTGTTTTTGTGGGGGGGTTTGTTCTTGAAGCAGAAACAGCTTTCTGTGTGAGCTCTTGCTATGAGGGAAAAACTTGTAAAAGCTTACATGCCTTAATGTCCTGAGTAAATGGACTCTTAACACTATGTCGTGTTCTTGGATTCATTGATCACTTATACTCTACTGTAACAGTGCTTACAACGCAAATACTGCACACACCAACAGGGTTATGGGCCCAGATCCAGCGCGCGTTACAAAGGAGTAAGTGGTCTGAGCTGCAGACTGAGTTCCAGAGAGCAGCGTGATTGATTGTGCCAGACAGAGGTGAGCGAACATGGCTGTAAACATGTCTGGAGGCATGCCAATGGAGAGACTTAATGAAAATAATTACGCCAGCTGGAAAATGAGAATGCGGGCTTTCCTAATAAAAGAGGATTTATTTGCTGTGATTGAAGGGACCCCACCGGTACCACCAACAGCGGCCTGGAAGCACAAAGATGAGAAGGCACAGGCATTCATTACTTTGGCTCTATCCGATTCTCAACTGATGTACGTGAGAGATGAACCCCAGCCAGACGTATGTGGGACGCGTTGCAGGATTTGTCCCAGGAGTGGCAGCGGAGACAAGAGGCGAAAAAGGCCGAACCGAAGGAAGCTGTCAGAAGCAAGCAGGCAAACTACCAGCAGCAGCAACGGCTGAAAACTTGTTATTTCTGCGGAGTGCATGGACATATTCAAAGAGACTGTGCAGTCAAGCAAAGGAACAGAGACGGAGGCTGGAAGCAGAGCAGTGTGAACTTTGTCAGCGCAGAAAAGCCTCGAGTTGATATAGACTGGATTTTGGATAGCGGAGCATCCCATACCCTCGTAAAGGACTTACATTTATTGCACACTTCAAAGGCGGTGCAGGACTCTGTTCTTTTAGATGATGGATCGAGACGAACTGTCAAGGCGCGGGGGATGTTGAAATTGAGTAAGATTGGCATAATTTCTGATGTACTGTATGTCCCTGAATTGTCTAATAATATTTTGTCAGTCAGAAAATTGACCAGAATTGGGTTTTCAGTGGTGTTTGAAAGAGACAAGTGTTTTGTGAAAAAAGGGGTGAAATATGCATGCAAGGGAGCCTGAAAGATGCACAGTTTGTAACAAAGAGCACTCAAGCAGGGTGTGCTGTGTTAAATGCTGAAGCACAGACACATAAAGGCTGTGTGCATGATTGGCACAGGAGGCTGGGGCATGCAAACTATGAAACTATTAAGAAAACCCCGAGTCTGAGTGAAAACATGAAATTGACTGAGTGTGGTCAGATAATGGACTGTGATGCCTGCCATAAAGCTAAAATGACTATTGCACCAATAAACCAGGAGGCGGAAAGCTCGACAACCGCTCCTTACCAGCTAATCCATGTTGATTTATCAGGGCCAATAAACAGTTCACGAGGAGGTGCGAGGTACTTTATGGTAGTGGTCGACGATTTCTCCAGATTCACTCATGTTTATTTGCTGAAAAGGAAAGATGAGGCAGAGCAGAAGTTGCGTCTGTTCCTCAAGAAAGTACAAACACAGCATAATGTCACTGTGAGGGCGATACGATCAGACCAGGGAGGGGAGTTTACAAGCAAAGCATTACATGCATACCTTGAAAGTGAAGGTATAGAACAACATTTCACAGCTCCATTTTCTCCGTATTCTAACGGGATAGCGGAGAGAAAAAACAGGGTGCTTCAGGAAGCTTTGAGAGCCATGTTGGGGGACTCCAGTTTAGCACACTCTTTTTGGGGAGAATGTATTCTGTATGCGAATTACATACACAACAGGGTGTTACATAGTGCCATTGGAATGTCACCCTACGAGAAACTCACTGGGAGAAAGCTGAGGGTGCAGCACATTGAGGGATTTGGAGCCCATTGCTGGGTCCATATTCCACAGGGAAAAAGACGTGGCAAATTGGCACCAAGAGCACAGGAAGGGTTTGTGCTGGGTTTTCAGAATGCATATTACAGAGTGTGGATCCCACAAACGCAGCAGGTTGTTCTGAGCAGAAGCATTAAAGTCTCAGACAAGCCTTGGGATCAAAAGCAAACAGTTATTCTCAATGGGTCAGATGACACAACACCAACACCAGGACCTACACCTGCACAAGGGATGAAAGTGGAAGGAACAGATATTCCACTGAAGGATGCATTAAATGAACTGATATGGGGCAAATGTAAAACAAAGAAACGTAAGGCTGACGAGATGACATCTCCTGAGCAAGCCATGCCAGGAACAAGTTCTGGGGGTGCAGTGGGAGCAGAAGCTCCAATTCCATTAAGGCGCTCTGAGAGAGCTAACATTGGGAAACCTCCTGACAGATTTACTGTGGGTTTAGTCAGCAGCCCAGGTATGCACCAAGTCGTGGAGATGGATGCAGAAACGTTATATCTGACTTGTGTACAACCAAAGTTTGATTAATAAAGTTTGGGCTTGGAAACTAATGTATGATGCAATGAATTGAACTGTATTACTGTATGTATTGTAGAACTGTATTGCTGAACTTGAAATGTTATAGTTGCAAATGTTATAGATGCAGTCTTGATGAAAAAGGTGGGAGCATGGACTGTTGACCCTTAGGCAATACTACCTCTGGTTGTTTTTCATCAAGTCTGAAAGCTTGGAGCAAGGAAGAGTTTTTTGTTATGTCTTTGTAGGAACTTGCAGGCCCATCAAGGTCAACTGGTTCCTAGGCAACGGCAGATAAGGGCTGAAGTGAGAGCAGCCAGTTTCTCTGTGTTTTTGTGGGGGGGTTTGTTCTTGAAGCAGAAACAGCTTTCTGTGTGAGCTCTTGCTATGAGGGAAAAACTTGTAAAAGCTTACATGCCTTAATGTCCTGAGTAAATGGACTCTTAACATTATGTCGTGTTCTTGGATTCATTGATCACTTATACTCTACTGTAACAGTGCTTACAACGCAAATACCGCACACACCAACATGGACGAGGTGGCTGGGCTTGCGTGCGTGTGCCTGCGCGTGCGCACTCAAGGCCAGCCACCCTGTCTATGCCCCTGGGAGGACACGCGCTGGAGGGGCACCCAGCCGCAGAAGGCCTGGGAACGCTGGTGCACCTCCCTTGCCCCGCCGACGCTGCTCCCGCTCCCGCTCTCGTCTGCCTGCCCGACCGTCTCCGAGGAGGAGTCGGCGCAGCCTTGCCGGGCAATGGCGCGGGGTGGGGTGGCTCTGGGTGTCACCCCCCTCATGGTGACACCCGGGTGCGGGCCACACCCTCCGCACCCCGGTAGGGATGCCCCTGCAACAAACCACATCATTAGTGAAGATTTACTAAATGCAATACTATACCAACCACAACAAGATTCCTATGAGTAAGGCAGAAAACTTAGCATCCCACAACCAATCAGAATTCCTAACCAAAAACCAAAATTAAAAAAACCAGTCAGCCAAGGTCAGAGAAATCCCCATGCAGCACAACCTGACCCGGGGCTGCAGTTAGTGCAGAATACTATGGCATGATTGCTGACATGAGTGAGACCATATCAGCACATAATATCTCTATTCTGAAATCTGCACTGGTAGCCAATGTGCTACCAGGCCAAATTCAAGGTGTGCTTTCCATGTTATGGGTGCCACATAGTACTGGTTCTGCTCTTGTAAGAAATTGATCCTTTAATGTGGCAGTATCTACACTTTGGAACTCCCTGCCTATTGACATTAGGCAGGTGCCTTCATTGTACTTTTTTTGGCACCTGCTAAAAACATTTTTGTTTAGGCAAGCCTACCCAGGCATGTACAAGCTATTATGTTTTTTATCTGATTTTAACTTATTGTTGATTTTATTTTTGAATGTTTTTAAATACCTGTTTTGAACTTTTTTTGCCAATAATTTTATTGTTTTAATTCCTTCTGTAAACCACTTTGAGCTTTTTTTATTATTATTATTATAAAAGTGGTATATAGAATTCCCAGTGCCTTGTGGTGGTCCACTTGGAAGTAAAGACAACAAAATAACATTTATCGAAACTCCGGAAGGATCCGTTTTCAATAGGGAGGGTTGCACTACAGAACGGCAATGGAAGATTCCTCTAACAAAAATCTTGCAGCAAGGGCTACTCCGGGTACGGTCCAGGAGATGAAAGAGGCATATGAGAGTAGCAGCTTGGTGACCCTGGCTCTCAATTCACAGAATATTCAAAAGCCAGCGGGAAAACATTTCAACCTCCCAGAACACTCTGTAAGCAACTTCCTGAGTGGCAACCTTGGTGCAAAGGAACTTCAAAGAGAGACTGCAACATGAAACCTTCTAGGACGTCATGGGGAGGCAAGGACTTCACCCACATGAAAGTGGCAGATGGAGGAAGGAAGAAACCTGTATGAGAGGCAGGGAAGAGGAGATTTCCCAGGTTGAGAGACTGGAAGAGGAAAGGAAAGCTCCCAGGTGGGAGGATCCGCCATTTTCTGTGAGGGCGGGAGGGGAGAATTAAGCACGACTTTTGTATAGAGACTAGACTGTACTTGTACATTGTTTTTGTAATTTATATATCTTGCTTCTGATTTCCCCCTCCCCTAATTACATCTTAGGTTGTTGCTGTTATATATGTATGACATTTTACAGATGAACCTGAGATAAGTAGGTAATAACTTACGTTGTGAGACTTTGTATTTTACTGAGTATTTCTCATTATAATTGCTTTAATTTTTTATATTGTATAGATATTATGTTAAAGTATTGATATATATTGTTTTTTCCGTTCTGTGTTGTAAACCACCCTGGGGTCTCTTGACGAAGGGTGGTATATAAATGGAATAAAATGAATAAATAAAAATAAATAAATAAATAAAAATATAAATGTTGTAAACAGGTTGCATAAATAAATTTTGGAGTCACTGTGGCCCTTGGGTCTCTTTCCTCTTTTAGGTTCAAAGGAATCTGCCTTATACTTGTTGTAAACCACCCAGAGAGCTGTGAACAGTTGCCACCACCAGCTGGTGTGTATTTGGTTCAGACAAATTCCAAATTAAAGTGGGTTACTTCAGAGAGATTTGGGGCTTCTCTGAAGTGAATCGGGTACGCCTCTTTGTTTCTACCTATGATGTGGACAATACGTTAGGAAATATCCACAGAGAAGGAAGTTCAGCAGACAAATTTCAGCTGACTTTCAGGTCTCTGTCTTTATTCACTTACAGTTGCCAGTGTGTAGCATCTGGCTCGTGTATCCTGTTGTAGCACTAGGTGTTTTCTAATACATTTTCATGAGATGTATAACTTTTTGTAAACCCACTGACATGATTAACAAAGCGATACTTATGTTTTCCTGTCTTCTGTTATCTGGGATTCATCATATCATTCATGTTTAATACAAAAAGTGGAAAGGTACTGTATGTAAAGTGGCATGAGCAATGGCTGACTCTGAGCCTCAGTTGTGTATACACTGTGTGCTATCTTACCTGAATGGTTGCAGTGAAACGGTTCCACTAGTCTGCCAGTCTTATCGAAGCAGGCAAGGGCTTGGAAGCGCACACCTTCGCCACATTCTTTGGCATGTCCATGAAATTTCAGTTCTAGCTGCAGCTCTGTTTTTCCTACAGAAATTATGCATTCTGACCAATTTCCATGGGGCCGGGTGGTAAATATTGTGCAAGGGCATGGTTCCACTTCAACTTGAGGATATACTTCTGTATTCTGGCACTTGTCTCGCTTTCTGCTTCTCCCTGTTCCGACCAGGAAAATATGCTTGTTAGCATAACATCTGCTGCTTTTGATGACAACATGTCATGTTATTTATACTTGAAGGGGTTTCATACAGTTAGAACCAACACAATCTGAAATGTAAATACAGAGTAGCTGGTTCAAAGACATCTGTTGGTTGTTGCCCATGCTCCAGAGGGCCAAGAGAATATTGTTGTCTCCGGGGCAACCAGGGAACCTAAAGAAACTGGACAAGGAGGAGGAATTGTGTTGGATAAAGCACAAAATGATAGAAAGAGAGCAATTGTCTGCCTACTTTTATTATGTAAAAATTTTGAACATCTCTTTATTTGCACCATAATTATCTGAAGAAAATAATCTTTTTCCCCTCCACTATAAGCCCTGCAATCATTGTTTGTTTAGAGAAACCTGCAATGTAGATCAATCAACCAAGCTGTAGCTCTTCTTGGAAGCTCTTTTACAAATTAGCTTAATACACACTCTGCAGAAAGACTGAGCTCATCCTCAGTAATTATTGCATTTCAACAGTACAGTTTTGCTTTTCAAACCATTTTTCTAATAGGGATTAACAGCAAGAGCCTCCTCAAATGGCACCCATACACCTACTCCTCAGTCTTGTGACAGGGTTCTTTGTTTGCCATGTTGTATGCACACAGCTTATGCACACATTTGCAATCATCTGAATGGCAGCCTGCCTAAATTTGGGTTACCATTGAAGGAGTGGTTGGGATACATTGTGCTAATGCATAAAAGAGAATTCTGGCACCTTGTCAGAAGAATCACTCAGCAGATGGAAAATAGTAATGTGTGTTAGAGTTTCATGTGATCAGGGATAACTGTATGAATTGACAAGAGATGTTCAAGGCCTGGCAGGATAGTTTGGTCAGGCTTGCCAGTCAAGGAACTCAAAAGGGAGGGGGGTTGTATGTGAGGAATAACAGCATTTTTAACAGCATTTGAATAGCATGTGTTTTAACTTGCCTATCGGTTTTAATGAGGTATGGTTTAAATTTGTGTACTTGTTTTTAATGTTCTTCATTGTTGTAAACTGCCCAGAGAGCTTCAGCTATGAGGTGGTATATAAATATAATAAATGCAATAAAATAATAACAGTAATAAAGCTTGGATGGGAGAAAAGAAAATCAGGCAAAACTGCACTTTTGTAAAATAAAAAAAGCTTTTAAAACAACACTTTGTTGTGTGCACTCCAGAAATCTTGAAAAATCTTGTATTTCAACACTGTAAGTTAAATACGCTTATTTCTTAAACAACATTGTAAGTTGAATAAACTAGAATAAGTCTTTCTAGTAATACTGAACCCAAACTCTAGTAGAGAATTAAAATGTTCTCAATGCAACTAAGCCTTCAAGCCAATACATGTCTGCTCAGAAGTAAGCTCCATTGGATTCAATGGGACTTACTCCTTAGGTAAGTGTGTATTGGACTGCAGCCTTAGACATCATCTCAAGCGATGTACTCTACTTATCCTGCTAAGATTTTCCCAATCTTCTGTTTCATAATTACCAGCCCCACATATATATATAGGATTGGGGAGATGGTGGATGACTTCTTAGAGTCCTTTATAACCCTGTAATACTAACATTATAAGAGGAGGATTGTTGCTGGCCAGGACTGCTATCTGGCCAGACACATTCTATTGCTAGGAGATAAGATATTATTGGCATTAATTATTAGACTAGACCTTTGGACTTCAACTGCTTTGTACTACAGCTCCAGTCAGCTTGGCCAATGGTTAGGGATGATAGGAGTTGTAGTCCATCAACATCAGGATCAAAATTCACTAGACCATATTTCTTTGAATGATATGGAAATGGCCGGACACTGTTCTGGAAGAGAGAGACATTTTAAAGAGAGGGGCATATCTCTCTTCCCACCCGCTTTGGCTGGGGATGATGTCATCAGGCTATGTGTGAAGAAACAACAGATTTGGAGAAAGACAAATTGCGAGGAAGAGAGTGGAGTTAGCTATGGAATTTTATAATGCTGGCTGCCTGCCATAAAATCTGATGTGAGAATTCAGTGAACTTTGGGATGTCTGTTGGGACCACTTAATACTGTATCTTCACCTATATTCAACCTGTAAATTTGTAAATAAATCCCAAAATTAAAAAAAAATGCCAGCAAGGCTCTAGTGGCCTCATCCCAAAGGAGGCTAAGCCCAGATACATACAGCACTCCTAAAGCTTCCCATTACCTGAAGAATTTGAAAGCTCAAAGCTGCTATACCTTCTAAAGTCTTTCAATGTGTTGTATCCCACTCTCACTTTACCCCAAGATTCTCATTCCAGTGAGGATATCCTCAGCAGGATTTCTCTAACTAAATAAAAACATACTTGGGAGAAGCAAGTATAACTCTTCATCTTCTCCCCTCTTACCTGACTTCAGCAGGTCTATCCATCTATACCAGAAGTGGGTTTACCCTGAGAAGACAGCTTTTATACTTTTTTATTTTTCTTTATCCTATTGTATTTCAGTATCAAAGGCTCAATTTCACTTTGGGTTAGCAGGTAATATAATAAGTATATACACTTAGCAGTTGTCAGATTTTACTTTAAAAATGGAAAGTTGCACTTAGGTCAACCACAAGTTTTCTCCACATATACTGAGATATTAACACAATCTAACTGGATGGCATGCAACAAATTCCACTCTATTTTCCAAATGGGTTTTAATTAACACATTACCATTCTCAGAGTTGGTTTAAAATTTATGATCAGAAATTACTTTTTTCTCAAGATCCAGCAGCCTTAAATACTTTTTCTATTTTAGCAGAAATAGTTTTTGAGCATTAACAAAAAAAGGTGTTCAATGGGGGGGGGGAACCCACCCAACAATGCTCAGTAAAATATTTCCTCCTTCACAAAAAGCAATCAGTTTCAGTACCATCACAGTACATATTTGACTGAGTTAATGATTAAAGGAGATGAATATGCCTTTCTTGAACATAACTTTTAAAAAAAACAAACCCAAATGTTAATTTGACAATACAGATTGCAAAGTAGTGTAACCTCAAATTAGCATTTTCACTGGCATTTGCTTGGGAATGCTTTTTTAATGAATGATACTTAATTTGTAGCCCACATGTGTATTTAACATAAAATAAAATATGCAATTAAATACCAAGTAGGAAGGAAGCTAATGTTTGTGCACATTTAACATTAGCATATACTAAACAGTAGCACAATTTTCAAGACACGCCATAAGATTGACCAATTTTCATGATGAATCAGATCCATTTGAGAAAAACGTTAATTTCAACTACCTTACTGTCCTTTTTAATATATAAACTGAAGCAACAATAATAGCTTGAAGATTGAAGAAGGGTTACCGTCCTAACAATTGCTTACCCTCACTTTTGTGATTTACTTAAAGATGGGGTGTTCAGTGTGTTTCCTCTAACTATGTTTAGATTATGAGAGGATGTGGGTGTTCTAGGTGGCATAAAGAATAAGGCGCATTCAAATAATATATTACAAGAGCGGCATGAGTGCCATCCTTCTGGATTGGTTCCACACTGCTTCAATCAAAGTTGAATGAAGGAATAATATGTGGAAAGAAGGTCATGCGGGAAGTTGTCATGTCAACACCACAATTTTCTGGGATCTGCTATGGTTTCATTATATAGGCAGAGCTAAGCATATAATCTGCTGCTGAATTTCTGTGGCTTAATCCTCCCCCCTGCCTGGTTGGCAGATCTGTGGAGTTACAGACCCTCCAACCTTATTCTGCCTGATTGAAGCAAGAAGACTTGCCAGGCTCCTTTGTTGTGGCAAGACTTGAGGGGCCTCTTTTTAGTCCCATGTGCTATGCATTACACCCATACCATTCAATCCACTGTCTTCATCAATTCTTGGATGCTCTCATACATGGGAACAAGATGACTTCCTCAGGAGCAGCAAGGGTGGGCTGTTCAGTTCATGAAGGATACAAACTCCAGATAGATCTCTTGTTTGTATTTTATACTGATGGTATTAGTTATGCAACCCAGCACTTAGCCAGCTGATCTGTCATAATCTGCTGCAAAAACTGGTGGATCCTTCCAAACTTCTCCTGCAGGTCTGCCCAAAATCTAGCCTAAGCCCTGACTTGAGGACAGCTAAATGGCAATACTAAGTCTAAAAAGTCCAATCTAGCTGTCTCTCTCATTTCTTTTAAGGCCAGGAGGAAAATTGCAGGTGGTCCTATTTCTTCTTCAGGACATGGACATGCAGCAGAAACATCTCACATTCTTGTTCTGGCTAATGAGTGAATGAGCAGGGCACACATATGCCCCCCTTTTCCCCTCAGGTTTGATGCAACAATAGAACTGTACATATATTAATCATTTAATGCTAAACAAATCTGTCCAGATTTAGAGTTGCAAAAAATATCTAGTGGCTCACTATTGCTTAGTTTAGTAGGAGGAATCTCCTTTGCTCTTTTATTTAGTAGGGGTGCTGTTGTTTTTTTCCTTCCCAAGGACAGGTTACATGACAGTAACTCCAGTTTAATCTTCATATCAGTCGTGTGATGTAAATTTTGGCTGAGCAAGAGAAACTAGCTTAAGGCCACCAAAACAGTTTCAAGGCTGAAACTCAAGGCACTAGATAACACATGACAATATAAGTGAAATGCAGCCTCAGGAGGCTGTGAATTTGGTGATGGTGGGAACAAGAGAAGAGAACACGGGTTTGGCTCCTTTTTCACAGCAGTGTTTCCATTCACATTGTCTTCCCAAAGCTCTCTCTCCATCCTCCAGGTAAAGAGAAAGCAGCCTGAAGGATTTTGAGTTGACAAATAGCCAGTGAGGAAAGGGCTAAGCTATTTTCTTCTGCTTGATGGCCCTCTGCTCATGGAGGTGCTTTATATTTCTGTAAAAATGTTGGGAGAAAGCAACACACATCTAGGTGTAGCTTCATGCTATACAGACGAAACCCAAATGAGTAAGAATAAATCATAGGAGGAACATTATGCTGTCACATATTGCACTTATAACATTTAATATTTGCTATTTTCAATTAAAAGGAGAATGTTTTAGATATTTGGACATTCTATAAGCTGAGGTGATACATCAAAGGCTTGAACAGCAAAGTAGAAAAAGATTAAACATGACAGCTTTAGTAAACATTTCTGGCACAAAAAGGTTCTAGGCCTGAAAATCAAGAATGCACAGTAGCTATCACATTATTTGTTTTAGAGTAACATGCAACCAATTAAAGGGTACTCTGCTATTGTAGGCAAGGTATCATGAAGCTTTTCAATAACATTATTGCATTATCTGTTCACAAGAGGATCAAACCGCTTTATTCATGAGCATAGCTTATTAAAGAATAAGATACTCAGGTATAGAAAGTATTATTATACCATTTTTTATTATTCTTTTTGTGTATGTGGAGAGTTTATACTATAATGGCTTTCACAATGATGCCTGTGCTTAAAGACCAACAGGAATTCTCAGTCTTTCTTAAGCCATTGTTTGCCAATGCCTATAGCTAAATTCTTCTCATAAAATACTAAATAGCCATTTTGCAGTAGAGTAACATCTGGGGTGTATTTTTTTAAAATTTAGAATTATACCTTAAAGTAATTCTCCTGTGAGCTATATCAATGATATGCTAGAGGGGGTATTTCCATATCTGGACACTTTTATATTACTAAAGCCAAGGTTATATTAGACCTATTTTAGAAAATATTTTGTCATAGCTGTGGAGGGGGAGAGTGGATTCTCTTTTGCAATGTCTGACCCTGCTGTGCTTAGTAGAGCAAAGCAGTAAACACTTTAATGTCAAACGTTACTGCTGTTTAAAGTGGAAGTACATTGACAATGGTGCCCAGAAAAAGGGGTTAATATTAGCTGAATGCTTTTCAAGGCTCAGTGCTGGTCCAGATCTGAAGATCCTTGACCTGTAGTGGCAGAGCATGTGTGCTTCTTCCATTCTCATGCGATAATGTTTGATGCAAAAGTTATAAGCAGACATCTATATGCATGTAGGACTGATTTTTTTGAGAGACACCCTCCCTCCCACCACTATTTGGGCTTCTATGCATGCATGTATTCACATCAAGTGCCTGTCTCACATATTGCAACATGTGCATAATATGGTGTGGAGGCAATGCACATGTCCAACACAAACAACAGAGGCTATCTGAAAATATCTTTGTTTGGAATCTGTCTTCAGTGCCTAGATACTCTTGAACTTGTGAAGTAATGATAGATAAGAGAGTTTTCCTGGTCATGTGCAGAAGAGACTTGTCCCATGATTTAATGTCATTGCTTCGGTGTCTAGCATTAAGTGGTCACTGTGAATAGCTCTACCTTTACTAAAGTGGATTTGAGGTTTTGTGCTGGCCTGGGAACATGGGTTATTGAGAGCAATAGATTCAGTGTTCACTCTGAAAATGACTGGGAGCCATCATCAAGCAGAGCGATCATTGAGCAGAGCCTCATTATTCAGCTGGATCATTAAAGGGCCCCTGATCCTCCCCCCCCCTTGGCCTGATTTCCATCCTTCAACCCATCTGCTTACCTCATTCCTTTCTTTCCCCGCACAAGCGGGGCAAATGTTACCTTGTGAGCCAGATGAGCCAATCAGTGGTCTACCTGGCCTCTCCTTCCCTTTCCTGTGTTTCTAAAAGCAAAAGACACCCTTGCAGCATCTTTCGATGCTGTGGTAGTTCTATTACAGATGGTGAGGGTTGAACTGCAACCCCCAATGTCTCTTGCTGATGTGCGCAGATCCTGCCTGTGGACTTCTCATGGGCATCTGGTGACTCGCTATGAGGATAGGATGCTGGACTAGATGGGCCTCTGGTCTAATGCAGTAGGGCTCTTCCTCTTATGCCATTCACATTTTCTTATGGGGATAATAGAGTGGTACTTCCCAGGTCATTTCCCAAGATCCCAGGCAAAAGAAGTAATCACATCAAGGTACCCAGAAAGCATCTCATTCACTTTTGAACGGAAAATGGGGTAAGGATAAATATGCCAGGTAGACATCTCTTATTCAACAAGGAGCTGCCAATGCTCCCTCCCAAGCAAAGCTTTTCCCTCTTGAGAAGGGGGATTGTTAGGGCTGTACACAAGCAGAATTGGGGTGGGCAACTTACTAAAGGTGGGCTGCATTGCCCATCTGATTTGTCTCACAGAAAACGAACAGGGGGATTTACCTATGTGAGTGTCCATATTCAATTTCTCATGACACCCCTAATTGAGAGTGTTGAGATGATTGATGATTCATTTCTCTATGGAGCCAAACAGAATACATTCCAGACCTTCCTGGAAGCCACTCACTGAGGGAGACATTGTCAGCCATCGGGATGGACTTCAAAACTACTTAAACAGTATGTTAGATAAGAGGAGTTCAAAAGGCACTATATACTTATGCCTCTTCCAGCTAATTAAGCAAGAGTTTCTTCTTTTTGATAATTGCCACTACTACTAGGCAGCAGAATTTTTAAAGTGCTTGGAACATTCCGTATTATGGTACTGCTCATAATAACAACACTGTAGGGTGTCAGTATAGCCCTCCTGTGGTGTACGGTTTGAACACACAATGGCAAAAATGATGTAGGGGGCCAGGAGCATGTGCAGCACCCATGCCCCCCAACGTCTTTGTGTGCCAGCCTGGTCCTCTCCATTCCATTCTGATACTGAGCACAAAGCACTCAAGGGAACTTTGAAAGCTCAGCATGATGAACGTGCTTACTAGGTGTGGTCATCTGAATGCACTCTGAAACCCATTTGAGATCTTCCTGCTCAACACGGAGTCAGAAGTTGGTGCATGCAGGGATGTTGGGATATCTTGCGTCTCCTACATCTCCTATCATGTTTACAACTAATCATAACACCTAAAAGGGGCTTATTTTTACTATCCCCTTATCAAATTGGGGAGGCTGAGAAAATGGTATCTATCCTAAAGCTCCTTAGTGCTTTATGCTTCTCTCAGTTTTAACTTGTATTAATTACAGCCTTGCAGCAGGACAATCCACACAGCAGAGCAGCGTGTAGGAAGGGAAGGCTTATCTCTTCCATCCCTCATGCAACTAGAACTAAAAGAATCCTCTCCTGAATAGCTAGAACATATAGGGGGGGAAACCTTGCCATTGGCACTGATGGAAATATTTTATTTTCTTTCTAGACATGGGGGGTGGGCATTTTTGACTGTGTTAGGTAGAGAAAAAATAAGCTTCCCCTTCCTACACAATGAATTCCTGGGAAGGGTGGCTCCTCACACACACACACACAATTAACAACATTAAGAAGAAAGAGACAACTACACATCACACATTATACATAAGATCTAGTTTGGCCCTTGATGAGTTCTTAACTGAGGTGGAATTTGAACTGAGCACTTTCACAGTGCAGTTAGATATTAACAGATTTCTTGCTCCGTTGATTAGCCTGATAACCACTCTAACTCACTAGTTTCTCTTCAAAGAGCACACTGCAGCTACAACAGCTCAATGCTACACTGGCTGTCAACAGAAAGAGTTCATCACAACAACAGAGAAGTGTTGTTCTCCACTGACAAGCCATTTGTGAAGTGCTGTCCAGGGGATCTTTTCTAAATGGTCTCTAGCCTGTTTTCTCTAACAGACAGATGTGCTTTAGTGTTATGCCAGAGTATGTCACTTTCCAGATATTCCCTGATATTCAGAATGATTCTTCTAGAGAAATGAATTCAGGTAAGAGGTGTTACTTATTGACTGACACATAGAATATGCTTCGAGAGAGGCTGGTGACTAGTTGTGACCAGTCAGGACTAAGGCTAGCTAAAAGGGTCTGTAAACCAAAGAAAGCAAGAAAAGGTTGTGGGCCACCTATTATTGATAGGACCTAAGAATATAAGAAGAGCCTGACTGGATCAGATCAAAGGCCTATCTAGTTCAATCTGTTTCCTTCAGTGGCCAACCAAACACCAATGGGAAGCCCACAAGCAGGCATGAGCACACTTTTGGTTATGTTCTCAAGCATTTGGTATTCAGAGGCATACCACCTCTGATCATGGGGGTAGCATATAGCCAACAGTATTAGAAGCTAATAATAGTCTCTTGAGATATTATGTATGAAATCTCATTGGTGGGCCAATATCGTGAAAAGCCATGGCATGGTAATCTTGCCTGTTGGTGACAACTGCACATAACCTGACTTTTGTATTTTGCTATCATTTTGTTGCCAGAAACACCTAGCACTGTTGTGATGCCATTGTTATAACAGGTTAAGGGAGCCTGTTTCTGTGTTGACTGTGAAACTGTGGTCCTTGAGACATTCAGCAGCCACTTAGATGTCTCTCTTGGCTGAGACAATAGCTTAACATGATTTTCAATCGTTCTGCTTTGGGATACTTCAGGATGCTACTTCCACATAAATGTAAGAACCTTCTATGAACAATACCTAACTACATTTGACACATTTTCAAAGTCTGTGCCGAAGCCATTTTGAAACTAAAGGACTAAGGATGAAGTATAAAATATTGATACTACCTGTGAGAGTTCGTCTTCTAGTTCGTGTTGATTCACAGTCTGAAGCACATGGTGAAAATTTAGACCAAGGGGTGAATGTGCAGTCATCTTTGCAAGGAATCAGGCATTCTTGAACAAGGGAAGGCATAGGTTCTGCCCATTTTAAGCATTCACTGACATCTACTGAGTGGTTGCCTTCCAAGACACACACAACAACTGGATAAAATAAACACGTAAGAATATTGTGAGTGCTACAGAGGCATAGGAAAAGTCAAGAAGCAAGTATCTATATTGTGTGCCTTCTAATCAAGATCCTATAGGCAATGAGATATTGACAGAAAAAATGATGTTAAAAACATTATTAAAATCTGTATATAGATTATTTAAAAGATGTTTGCTTGTTTTTCAGAACTGAAAGTACACAGATCCCTGAAACAACAAATACCTATCTCAAAACAGAAATGAAATGATTACTCTGCATTGCTCCAACATTCTGATGTACTCTATCCGTTGTCCTGCTTCTAGAACTTTCAGGAGTCGCTGGAGTTCCAATGTGATAGAGCTCCACTACTTGCATCAGCTTCCCTATTCTGAATGGCACAGACAAACAGAATGGAAAGATCCCAGCACTTAAATTATTTGTATCAAGAATGTGACAGGGTACACAATAAACTCAGACACCAGTTTATACAAAGGGCACAATAAGAACATGGCCTTTTGGCATTACAACCATCATAAAAGAAATATAGATATTATGTTCTTATAAGAGGATTAGACAAATTCATGGAGGATAAGGCTATCATGGCTACCAACCATGATGGCTATGCTCTGCTTCCACAATTGGAGGTAGTATACTTCTGAATGCCTGGTTGCTGGAAACCGCAGGAGGGGAGAATGCTCTTGTGCTCAGGTCCTGCTTACAGGGTTCCCATAGGCATCTGGTTGACGACTGTGAGAACCGAATGCTGGACTAGATGGGCCACTGGCCTGATCTAGCAGGCTCTTCTTGTGTTCTTACTAGAACATACTGCACAGTTTATTTAAGTAAACAGTGGTACCTACTTCAAGAGGGTATTGAATTAGGGGGAGGGGAAACTGAGCATACAGTATGGCAAACATCACCAATTTTTTTCAGGTGGTATATCACAATTTTAAAAAGTAAAAGTAGCATTCCCTCTGTTTCTGAAGTTCAGTGTGAATTTGGATCTTTAGGTAGCCATAAGGATCTGTTATACCAAGAGGAATGTGTCAGAAGGCTTCGGGGAACACCAAGGTTTGCAGAAGTATAAAATATCTTTCGGGGAAAAACCTCATGGAGAGGGGGGAAAGGCCAATGATGACTGAGCATTCATTAGTTGTCATGGAATGTTGGCTGTCTGTGGGAAAGGAAAAAACAACTGTGCAGGAGAGGAAATGGAATGTGGTATTGTGGAGGTGGGCACAGCTAGTTGACTGGAACACTGAACAGGAACTTACACATACCTGAGCAATCCAGGTGACACTGATAGTGTTACATTGTCACATGAAATAAAGACATTCATCCCCTATAGCTCTATTTAATCTGCAACCAATGCTACGTAGAAGGTTTCCTCACCTGCCCTGCTAATAATAGCTTGTTGTCTGGCAGTTTCTTAGCTATTTTTTTTTTTTGCAAAGTAGTACCAAAGGTGTCATTATAATAATTTCCCCCTTATTTCCATGGATTGTTATTGCTGATACTCTCCTATAAATTAACGTCTATAGTGTACTGTCAGAGAGGAAACAGTGGTCACCTTGACCTGATACTACAGAATCAGGGATCTGGAAGGGACTGGGGGGATTCAAAATGGTTTTCAACTAGGCATGCTTAATAAGATAATGGACCTGTCATTTCAATTAATAAAATCTCAGTCTACTTGAGTGAATTATTTTTATGCATATAGTATTTTTTTTAATGGTAAGCTGTTGTTAAATGTTTTGATTAAATTAATAATTTCTGAGACTAGGTTAGATTTTAAGATGGCAAGATCCCCTAGAGAATGCTGTCCCTAATTAATGGCTGGTGGTTTTCTCACACATTACAATTCAGCTCCAGTGGTCTTGTTAAGCTGAATGATTCTGTGTAAGACTGATATTTTGTCCTATAAAGCTGTGGAATGATGCAGTAATTGGTCTGAGATTCTATTATATCTTCAACAAGTTGGCTTTATCATTACAAAGATTACTGATTAATCCACACTTCAATTTGTGTTGCTTTCATTGCCTATACCAACTGAAGTAGACTGCTGCAAAATGAGGGGGAAATAGAATAAAGCTAAATGCGTATTATTGGGCTTTTTTTTGAAAAAATGTAGTAAAATAAGCTGTGATTTAGATGTACTGGGAGTAAAGCACTGTCAGTAAAAGAAAAATAACAACTGAGGCAATTTTCATTTTTATAATGTATTTTTTAAACTACTGATCTTATTTATACTTGGATTTGTTTTTTGTTTTTTAGGTCAACTCATTTTTAACTTCTAACTTTTATTGCTGATTTTGATATATATTTTATGTATAATGGCTGATTCTGTTCCTCACAACATTATTAGCTGTGAGAGTATGTGATTGTTTTCTATGTTTTTAGACTTTTTAAATGTTTTAAATGTCAAGTGTAGATGTTTTTAACAATTTTAAATATGTTATTTTATTTTATTTTAATTGTATTGTTTTACCACCTCTGTGTTTGCTGCCCTGGGCTCCTTTGGAAGGAAGGGCAGGATAAACATTTAATGAATAAATAAATAAACTTGAAAATATTGGGGCTTTCCCCCTATAAGAAGACAACATTTTAATGAGTATTATAGACATAGAAATTTCTTTATACTTAACCAGCATGTTAAATCAGTATATTAATAATGATCCTTAAAATGTTAATAGTTAATTTGTAATTGTTTGACTCTTAAAATCTCTCTTAAATGGCAGCCCACCCAGATGCCAACACAAAGGTTACCATTGTCAGTGAAGAGGGATGCCCTCTCTAGAAGATTAAACATTATAAATAACTGTACTCATTTACTACCCCAGTTCATACTATGCTTACAATTGCTTACAGATACTTTTTCTTTTATATATTGTCATTATTACGTACTGCACATTTATGTGTTTTGTGAAGAGGACCCATTTTGTGTATGATGAAACACCTCATCAGTTCTTCATTTTCCTGTAGAAAACTAACATTTTCCCATACATATTCCTGAATGTAACAAAAAACATCACTTCTAAAAATCTATGTACTTCTTCTAACTCTGGGTTAGATTTAGTGAAGTCATTGTTCCTGTAACAGAACTTCCCCTCCCTTTCCTCAACCCACACACCTCTTGCACCCCCCTCCCAATATGCTCTGGGGTTCTCACAACCCTTCAGATAAGTTTAGAAGATGTACAGAGGCACAAGAGGGAAAGGAAGTTCCATAGTGTGATCAGAGGTCGTTCTGCTCATACATCAATTTTCTTGGATTTAACCCTCTGTATTTATATCTGGAACCTATATTTCATTCTGCTCTCCAAAATCCAGTATTAGTTCACATTGCTGTATAAAACCTCTCCCTTTAGGTCTCCATATATTTTCATACTCCTGCAGCCTGACCATAGATTTCTGGATGTGAATTGTTATTACACATGAACATTTTAAAAAAGTAAAAACAAAACAAAAAGTGGTGACTGGATTGACAAACACTTGACCGCACCTACTGGGTTAAAGTCACATTTGAAATACATATCTATGGAGTAGGAGCCCCAATAGGAAGCTCATCTGAAAAAAGTGTATCCAAGCAGTATGAATCTGTTTTACAGTGGTTCCGTTCCTATCTCTCTGACAGGCACCAGAGGGTGGCATTGGGAGAGGAGGTTTCAGACCCTTGGCCTCTCAATTGTGGTGTGCCACAGGGTTCTATCCTCTCTCCCATGCTGTTTAACATCTATGTAAAGCCGCTGGGAGCTATCATCAGGAGATTTGGGTTGCAGTGTCACCAATATGCGGATGACACTCAGCTCTACCTCTCATTTAAGTTCTCACCGGAGTTGGCTGTGGAGATTATTTCCAAATGCCTGGAGTCTGTAAGTGAATGGATTGGAGGAAACAGGCTGAAACTGAACCCTGACAAGACCAAGGTACTGTTTGTGGGAGATAAGAGAAGGATAGGAGATATTGACCTGATGCTGAACGGGGTTAGATTGCCCCTGAAGAACCAGGTTCACAGCCTCGGGGTCATTCTTGACTCCCAGCTGTCCATGGAGGCTCAGGTGTCAGCGGTGAGCCGGGCAGCTTGGTATCAATTACGTCTGATACAGAGGCTGCAACCCTACCTTCCGGTCCATCTGCTCCCACGGGTGGTGCATGCCCTGGTCTCCTCTCGCTTAGACTACTGTAATGCGCTCTACGTGGGGCTACCCTTGAAGACGGTCTGGAAATTACAACTGGTACAGAATGCGGCGGCACGGTTGATTAAAAGCAGCCGCCGCCGGGATCATATCACCCCAGTGCTGGAAGATCTGCACTGGCTACCAGTTGTGTACCGAGCCCAATTCAAGGTGTTGGTGTTAACCTTTAAAGCCCTATACAGTGTCAGTCCAGTTTATCTAAAGGAGCGCCTCCAGCATCACCAAATATGCCGCCTGATGAGATCTGCCTCACAAGACCTTCTCTCGGTCCCACCAGTTAAGACAGCTAGGCTGGTGCGGACCAGAGAGAGGGGAATTCTCAGTTGTGGCCCCCACCCTCTGGAACTCTCTGCCATACGACCTTCGCCATGCCCCCTCCCTGGTAGGTTTCCGCCAAGGATTGAAAACTTGGTTGTTTCAGCGGGCATACAAGTCTCCTAGATAATTTTAGTTTACAGTGTATAGATGTAGGTTGGTGGATTATAATTGTTTTATATGTTAAAACTGTATTATATGTTGTATTTTTAATTATCTACACCGCCTAGAGTGGCCATTCATTCGGCCAGATAGGCGGCCTAAAAATAAAATTTTATTATTATTATTATCTGTAATTAACTTAAAACTGTGTGAAGTAACTCACTGAGAACCACAGAATTAATCTATATATACACTTAACAATCATTAACTTGTTTTGTTATTGGAAATCATGCATGGTAGGATATGAAACCATAAACAGGGTATGGTCTGAAGGCACATGAGACAAAAAGCCTACTGGGTCTGGTCAATGCCCAGATGGGTGGCTGTCTGAGAACCACATGGACGTTATCTTTGGTTCCATGAAGAAGAAAGGAGGGATAAAAATGTATAAAAATAAATCTGGAATGTGGGCCCCGCAATGCTCTTATCTAACATTTTCCTCTGCTGCTCATGAGTTTGCACATTTCATTAGTGGATCTCCCCACCCCACAACCTACCACCACGGGAGGCTGCTTTGTCAGGCAAAGAAGGGTGGCACCCTTCCAAAATTTTGAATGTCGCAAAACCTCCAGAGCCATAGGCCAGTTTTTCTCTGACATCCACAGTAATATTAATACATTTCCACTGACAAAGAGGCTTCACAGATGCACTTATCCTCTGTTTCCTGGGAGGGAAATGGTTTTTAAAAAAGCATAGTTATAGAAGGCTTGGTTAGGGAGGGTGGTAGACAAATACTAATTCATTTCCCCCCTCCCCTTTCTTTTTTCTTAGTAGCTAATGGACTCATTCCCATATCAGAAAACCCCGACAATCAACAGAGACCAGGACAAGCCTCTGAACGCCTCCCTCCAGCCTATCAGGACCATGCATTCTTCCTGTGGATGTCCTCTTTCTGAGTCTACACCTTGCATAATTCCCTTCCTTCACCTTTAACACACACTTGAAGCTGAGCTGAAAAAAATGGGTGTGGCAGGAGCCACTGATTTTACTTATTTTGTGTATATGAGGAGAGGAGAGGATCTGACTGAGACAGCTCAGGTTTCCTTGGGATGAAGAGGTAAGCCCTTGTTTTTATTGTGGTGGGTAAGGGAATGGTGGCTACTGAATTTACCTAGCAGCAGCAGATCATTTCTCCCTGGCTAAGTTGGGTTTGAAAGACAGGCTGTTTGCTTGCATTAATCTGGGGAAGTGTTTGCCTTCTTGCTTGGCTCTTTCTTGAGGTCTAGGGGCTGTAAGGGGAGGTAGGGGAGAATAGTTGTGTGTGTGTGTTCACTGCCAATTGTTTTGTTGGGTGGGCAGAAAGCATTCTGGAGGTTTTTGTGTTGAAATGCAAGAAGCTGCCTAAAGAGGGGATTGTGTGTGTTTGTTCATTGCGTGGTGCTGTTACGGTAGAGAGAATTTTGGTGAGTGGGGGGGCTGCTTGAAGGGAGAGATTTTTTTAGTGTGTGTATTTTGAGGCCAAGCGCCCTCAACAGATATAGATTTCCTCTGACCAGGCCTACCAATGCCACAGGGTCTCTTCAAGTAACAATAACAATGATCATTATTATCATTATTAATATACATGTACGTAGGATCAAACCCTCACTGTTAGGAACTCTGTTTTGCATTGGGAATCAGCTGATTAAACCAATTGCAGCCCTTGGTAATCTTGCCAGTCTATAGTGTTCCATTTAGCGTACTCCTAACCATGTTACATGCTAGTTAGTGTAATGGTTATAATGTTGGACTAGGACTTGGGAGACCAGGGTTCAAATCCCACTTAGCCATGAAGCTCATGGTATGACATTGGAGTAACTGCTATAATTTTATCTAGGTGAATGATGTATGCTTGATGAATGATATATCAAAGCATTACACTTTTTGGTGCTATGAATTTGAGAACTGTACTGCTTAAATGTTTGGGTTTTTTTGCAAGGAAGGAGGATGGAGACCTCACGAAGAACAACTTCACAGGCTCCACCTATGTGACTTCATAGGCACCCCACCAGATCTAGGTTCTACCAGCCTCCACTACCTACCACGTATCTGCAAAAGCCCATATATAGTATTTGCACCAGAATGTGATTCACAGGATCACCAGTTCATATCATAATACATAAATGTGGCTGTAAAATATTTGGACAACATTCAAAAACCTGGTACGTTTATGCTTGATCTCCTAAATATATTATCCCAGCACTTTAGGCACAGGCAATAAGAATTTCTTCTACTTGCTGACTTTCATGTATGCAAACTTTTGAAAAGAACAACATGACTTGCTAAAATAAATTAAACAATAAACCAGTAATTGCTTGTGAAGGCGATGTAATTGAGTCATAAGTACCATATGTGAATCAGCATGGTTACAGGAACCCAATAATAGATCTACTTATGAAAATAAGCAAGCTTTTTTTTTTTGCATATTGCACTTTAATTAATGAGGACAAAAAAACCTTAAATATACAAGCACTTTGATCAAAATTCTGGACTGCAGAGTAACTGTTGCAATTCAGTGAAGTAGCTTAATAAATGCTTCACATTATAATGAAATTAGTAGTTTACCTGCTTCGCATGAGAGCCCTGAAACTGATTTTGTGATGGGCATTCTGTAAAAAGGGACATGATTTGAAACAACTTGTCTGTCACCTGATCATCATCTTGCTCTTGATTACTGAACTTATATTTCATAGAATCAGTTCTGGAATCTGCATGCTGGGTCAGCCTATAGACTAGGTACCCTAATTTCTGCATTGCTAAGATGGGAGCTGAATGAGTCTATGCTTGCTTTCTTGTTTTACAAACTATAAATTAAGTAGAAAACATAACAAAGCTTGAGATATTAATATATGATTATCTTCCACCTGATTCCCATATTATTAGTTATGTTACTTACTAGCCAATGGGACCATTTGGACTAAACATTTATTAAAAAGAGGATTAGTGCTGAGAGGTAAAACGTTTTGATAGTTGGGAACTGTAAGTATAGTCAAAGAATGGAAGATATAATGTGAGTTTTCAGGGGAGCAGGAGCAAGAGATGAAGACACTCAAATGTCAACAGAAGCATAAATAGAACAGAAGATAAAGAGGGAACCAGTGTAAAGGACAGAAAAGACCTGTAACATAACAATAAGTGTAAAATAGAGAAAAGAGATTTGAGAAAAGAGGTGGAAGACTAAACAAAATATTATTACAACAGTTAATATGAAAAAAACAAGAAAAACAACCATTTTAGTTACATCTAAAGAAAGAAAATAATTGTAATTATCTCAGACACAATTGCCTATTAGCTTTGTTACTGAAGCTCTGATATTAATATATGAAAATGTATAACCTACCCTCCGGAGGCAAGGTGTTTAACCATTTGGTCAACAAGCTTTGCCCGAACTCTGATTTGAAATAATTAAAAAAACTACATAGCCAAAAATTTTGCTTTCATAATTCCATTACAAAGCAAAATCACAGAAAGGGCAAAGCCCTTCTTGTAGTACTATTGAAAGGAGAAACTAATACTAAGTAGGACTGCTGCCAATAATCCAGACTGTTATATTGTGATATATACTTCTTGTTGATATTTGGGAATTTGTGGATATTCCTAGCTATGCAGTTTAGGAATTATGACATTGCCCCTAAGAGCCAAAGCAGTGACTAGTTTTACTTTCCTCTTGGTACATGGTAGTTATGACCAGGCAGCTACCAGAAGACGACTGGCCTTGGCTCCAATAAAGTTCTCAGCCCTGATCAACTTCCTGAACAGTTGAACGCTAAACAAATGGCGAAGAAAGGATGAAAAAGATAAGGAGGGAAGGGGCTTTCATTAAATTTTACCCCGTAGCAACCATCCTCTCAAGTGCATTAATTTTAGAACATTTTGCCCTACCAAAATGAATTCCTGAGTGTGCATGGAATAGTACAGAATGTTGGAAACTGCAAAGGACTAGGAATTTAATCTAGCATGTTAAGTGATTGCGACCCTGAGTTTTATCCACCTAGACATCTCTTTCTTAACATGTACATCAGCTTTAACATTTAATTACAATTCTGTCTCATCAAATCTAGATTTCAGAAATTTTGCAATAAAACTTTATGGTGGATTCAAATGGATACTATGTATTTGGTATTCTGAAATGTTGAGCAAACCTTTAAACAAGCTTTATTGCATCTTCTAGCTATTGAAAGAGTAAACTTTTTCACACTTTGCATTCATTGGTGCCACAAATTGAACTGAATAAAAAATATCCTGTGGATTTTTGTAGTGTAGAGTATATTGCAGTCATCAGCCCACATTCTGAATATCATTGAAGGACTGGATAGTGTTGAAGAAAGCAACCCTCAGGTTTAAGAAAATTTATGTATGCATAGTGTCCTGGAAAAGGCTATGCTAACTATATGTTTTTGATATTTTTTTCTCTGTCTCTTGGAAAATTATCTGTAAAAGATCTTTCATACAGTTCCTATAGAAAGGAATGATGTGCTAAAAAACCATATGCCAATATCAGTGCAGGGATATGCAGGGAGAGGTGTTGCTACCCAGGGCTGGGCCATTCAACAGGGCTGGCCCATGCAGCAGGGACCAGGGCAAGGTTCTGCACTCGCTGCAGTTATGTCTTCAATTTGGTGATACAACAATCTTTCTCAGTCAAGTTCAGAAATAAACTTTTAAAATAGCTAATTTTATTCCAAGCACAATTCGGACTGTTATGTCTTCATTTATGCCATCAGAAGCATGATGGGCCTGATCTCTTCTCTAACCCAGGGTAAATTAAAAAAACACCAAACACATAAAAAACCCTTCTCCCTTGCATCCACTTACCCATCTTGCTGCACGGCAGCGGCAGTGGGATTTGAGTGAAGGTAAGTCTGTCTGGTATACAGCAATGTCTGCAAGCCAGATGTCAGGGAGCCCTAGGAAATGTAGTTTTACCAGCACTGTGTTGTCCAGAACTCCTGGTACCTGACTCTCACTCCCAGCTGCATTCCAGATTGGGGGAGGGGGAGGGGGAGGAGAGAGACCTCATTTCCTTCCTCCATCCCAATCCCACAGCTGCTGCTTCTACAAGAGCAAGAGAATAATAACAGAGAACAGAGTAGTAACACAGAAATGCAAGACAGGCAGGTGGGAGAAGGAAGCAAGAACTAGATTCTTTCTCTGGCTCAGATTAAAATCTAAGAGGAATAACAATTTTTGGGACTGTAATGCTTGCCTCCAAATGAGACACAGGAATTTGTATTTCAGTGATGGGAAATATAAGTTTCAGTAACAAGCAGTTACAGGGGCCTCTATGAAATTGCAGTTTGTGTGTACCAGTTTTCTGAGTTTCAGCTACAAACAGGAAGGTAATGGAGAATTTCCTACTTATGGCAACTCCCCAGACCTTGACTGATTTATGGTGTTATACCTATGGAAAATATGCTAGTATATAAAAAATGTAGCAAATTGCATTAAAAATCTTTAATTAACAGTGTTGTAGAACCTGGCTCTTGTTGTAACAATCTTACAGAATGAAAGGTCATTCAAATGAATATACAGAGAGAGAAAGAGAGAAAAGTGTGTAGAGTGTCCCTGGCACAAACAGAACATTTCCCAAAATATTCTGGAATTCTGAATGTGTCACTGTATAAATACCAAAACAGTTGCATAGATCTGTTTGAAGAGGCTGATTTCTGCAGCTCAAAAGACATTACACTGGAAGAGTTTCATATTTTCTTCTGAAGTTACCACAGGTAAGGAATGTCAGCTTTATTAAAACAGAGAGAGAGAGAGAGAGAGAGAGAGAGAGAGAGAGAAGCCACATGAAAAGAAACAAACTAACTTACAGTCACAGCCTACAGGAGCTACAGTTAACAGGAAAATGTTTGACAAATGTGGGGAACAAAAATTTCAGCACAGTGTATCTAAGAGGGCTTTCCAAAAGACTTCTGATAATTTATCAAATAAACATTAACACTCAGTGACAGCCAGATAGGAGAAAGGAGAAATAAACACACCCCATCAGGCAGCTATTTTACAGGACTGGCTCTGCAACACTAATAAAAGAACAAGAGGAAAAGACTGACTGATGAAGTGTGATGGTAAGAGGTAAATTAAAACACAAATAGTTTGGGTAAACAAGAGGAATTGTTTCTTACTGTTCCAAATAATTACTAAACTGGGGGCATCCAATAAAAAACAACAGGCAGTGAGTTTAAAATAAATGAAACAAATGCATTTCTTTCCACTCAGCTTATAATTTGGCACAGGATGTAATAATGGCCAGTAAGAACTGAGTTAAAAAGAAATAGATAAAACTGACAGAAATGAAGACATTGAATGGCTATTAACTAAAGTACATAACCCTGTTGCTGGAGTTGTCTCAAAATGCTGGCATGGTTGAGCCATGCAAAGCTTTAGTATTATCAACACATCTCCAGTTTAAAAACACATACTAGTGTTATAGTTGTTTTTATTAGTAGACAAAAATGTCACCTCCAGAGTTATGCTGGAGGATGTTACAACAGCTGTTTGTTCCCAATGCAAAGTTTAACGGGCTGTAGGAAGAAATTAGTACCATCCTTTAACATCTGGTTCCTAGTATCACACTACAACTACAGAAACACAAAAGCTATTAGTACCATCAAATCTAGGGTGGACATATTTCCTTGCCCCCTGCCTGGTCACTTGCACTGCAGGAGAATACTACTGATTTGGGGAAACAGGTCCATCAGATTCCTGACACACTGGTGATGCATTAGAAATTTGATTTTCTTTAAATTCCAATGCTGATCCACATGTTCCAGACTAATGTGTGGATCAGAATCCTTTGAATTTTGCACTTTCTTAAAATTTGTGATAGATTGTGGTTTAAAAAATGTGTTTAAAATGCATATTTTAAATGCATATTTTAAGATATCCATTCAAAATGTGTACATTGAGACAATATGTATTAAAATATGTATTTTGTGATAATATACATATTATATTTAAACGTGAATATTCTAAAAAAATTTTTAAAAAAGATTTATTTATTTATTTATTAAATTTATTAGTCACCCATCTGGCTGGCTGTCCAGCCACTCTGGGTGACGTACAAAATAAAAACATACAAATACATTAAAACATTAAAAATCTCAACAATAATAATAAAACCTAACCCACCACAAAAGCCTGCCTGAAGAGCCAGGTCTTCAAGGCCCGGCGGAAGCTCATCATAGAGGGGGCATGGTGGAGATCATTTGGGAGGGAATTCCACGAAGTGGGGGCCACAATTGAAAAAGCCCTCTCCCTAGTCCTCACCAGTCTAGCTGTTTTAACTGGTGGGATAGAGAGAAGGCCTTTTGAGGCTGATCTTGTTGAATGGCATCCCTGATGATGTTGGAGGCGCTCCTTCAGATAGACTGGGCTGAAACTGTATAGGGTCTTAAAGGTCAGAACCGACACCTTGAATTGGGCCCAGAAAGCAACTGGTAACCAGTGCAACTCCTTCAGCACTGGAGTGATGTGATCTCGCCAGCGGCTGCCTTTAATCAGGTGAGCCGCCGCATTCTGTACCAGTTGCAGCTTCCGGACCATTTTCAAGGGTAAACCCACGTAGAGCTCATTACAGTAGTCTAGGCGAGAGGAGACCAGGGCATGTACCACAGATGGGAGCAGATGGTTGGGAAGGTAGGGGCGCAGCCTCCATATCATATGTAGGGTTTCTACAGCCAACCTCGGTGAAGATTTGAATGAGAGACAGAGCTGCGTGTCATCAGCATACTGGTGACACTGCAGCCCAAATCTTCTGATGATAGCCCCCAGCGGCTTTATATAGATATTGAACAGCATCGGGGAGAGGATGGAGCCCTGTGGCACCCCACAAGTGAGAGGCCAAGGATCCGAAACATCATCCCCCAATGCCACTCTCTGGTACCTACCACAGAGGAATGAACGGAACCACTGCAATACAGTGCCCCCTATGCCTAACCTCTTCAGGTGGTCCAGAAGGATACCATGGTCAATGGTATCAAAAGCCGCTGAGAGATCCAGGAGGACAAGGAAGGTGCATTCACCCCTATCCAAAGCCCTCCACATATCATCCACCAAGGCCGTTTCAGTCCCATATCCAGGCCTGAAGCCTGATTGAAATGGATCCAGATAATCCGCTTCCTCCAAATGCACTTGCAACTGCTTCGCCACCACCCGCTCAACCGCCTTGCCCAGGAATGGCAGATTTGAGACAGGGCAAAAGTTGTTCAGATCTTGGGGATCCAAGGAGGGCTTCTATGGAATATGGAAACAGGGTGGAACTGATTTTTGAATGAACAGATGAGAAATTGTCATGGACCGGAAATAAGCACACATTATTCTTTCTGTCAATATTAGGCTGATGGAGGAAATCTGTAGCCTCACTCGCAGTGATCACAGGACACTTGAGCATTCTTTATCCCTTAAGGTGAGATGGAAGAATGAGTGTGGGGAACAGACTATGTTGCATGGTACTAGTGAAGGAAGATAGATGGGGCTGAAGTAAGAAGGGTCCCCCCCCCCAGTGAATACAATGTTTGGCTAACAGATGGAATGGGAGGAGACAGAAATGGGTAAAGTTAGTGGAAGAGGATTCTGTTCACACTTTCTGTCATTACTTCTGTTCCAACAGTCTGAAAGGGTCAAGGTCAAGTAATATTAAAAACCAGTCAGAAGTGATGACAAAAACATGTTAATTAAAATGCTCAGCACAAAGAGCACGTTCTTACATGGCCTATGGAAAATGTTGAGGCTCAGGCTTCAGTGGCTCTTCAGAATATGGGAATTTCATGACTATGAGGCTTATTCAATCTAATTTACGTAAGAAGGGATAAAATATTGGGGATTTTTATCTTTGATTCATCTCAGTGAACCAAAGTTTGGAAGCCTGAAATAGCAAGGAGTCCTGGGAAACAACCTCTCTGTGAACTCTGAGTAGCTGCATATCTTGGAAGCCTGAGAGTATAGGCTTCCTGATTCCTATAAAAATTTGGGGAATGCTGCCCAGTAAGAAGCAGGTGCTCCTTTCAATCAAATAAATAGTCTGCATAGTGTTTATGATAATCTTATCCTTTAGAAGGAGACAGGATAGCGATTAACTGAAACATCAGGAATTTACAGTGGGGAGATTGCAGTCATTATCTGGGAATTTATCTGGGAATGGTTTCTTGCAAAAAACCAGATTTCTTGACCGGTAATCCTAAATCCTTTTATTGTCCTTGTCACATCCACATCTCTCTGGTCACATTTACACTGGGGTTAGTTTAGTGAGAAAAAGCATAAAACATGAAGGGTTTGAAGGGGTCATCAGTTCCTCTTCTGGAGGGCTCCAACGGCTGGCTGCCTTACTTACCAACGCACCCCAGCATTATTGGGACAAACTTCAGAACTTCAGAGCTAAGGATTTGGATGATATCTTTCCATTCTAGTGCAGGTTACATGAGGGCGGAGCTTGGCTCATTAGACTAGATATGAAAGTCTCTCTCTTAGTCTTAGACTCAAAGCAACTCTTCAGGAAAGGTATACACAACTTCTGGGCTCCTTTCTTTCTGTTTGGGTGAGCTTGTCTTGGAAGTATGCATAGGGTTTAGTCTCTTTAGTATATCTAGCATTATAGAACGAATGAATAATAGTTAGAACACAGCTTGCTATTAACTGTAATTGTAAATTTCAGTATTTTTCCTTGTTTGTTCTCTTAACAAAACCAACCTTTATTTTACTTTCTGTGTGCATCATCGGGTTAAGGGTAGAGCTATACACACTTTAGTGGTGACATGCGGGTTAACTCCAGCAAAAGGTCAGCTACCCACACAATAGGGGACCTTGAATTTCTAGTGAGCTATTTCCATTCATAACATTTATCTCACAGAGTTGTTGTGAAAATAAAATTGATGGTAAGAACCATCTATGTCACTTTGAGAATGTTTCAGGAAAGATGGGACATAAATTAAATACATGATTAAAATGTTTTGTTGCATCAGACCAGATACAGAAATAACTTGCAAGTTAATTATTTCATGTCCAAATAGGGCATTATTTAATTGCTTTAACTGCCAATGTAGATCTGAATTTGTCTTTTAGACTAGGGAGCACTCTAACTATGCACTAGATGGGTCTGATATGGAGCTGCAATTGGTAAATTGCAATTGGAATTTGGTATTTCCAATCTCTATGTATGGATGTGAAAGTTGGACAGTGAAAAAAGCGGATAAGAGAAAAATCAACTCATTTGAAATGTGGTGTTGGAGAACAGTTTTGCGGATACCATGGACTGCAAAAAAGACAAATAATTGAGTGTTAGAACAAATTAAACCAGAACTATCACTAGAAGCTAAAATGATGAAACTGAGATTATCATACTTTGAACACATAATGAGAAGACACAAATCACTAGAAAAGACAATAATGCTGGGAAAAACAGAAGGGAGTAGAAAAAGAGGAAGGCCAAACAAGAGATGGATTGATTCCATAAAGGAAGCCACAGACCTGAACTTACAGGATCTGAACAGGGTGGTTCATGACAGATGCTCTTGGAGGTCGCTGATTCATAGGGTCGCCATAAGTCGTAGTTGACTTGGAGGCACATAACAACAACAACACATATAATTCCAGCATAAGTGAAAACCAGCAAGCTTCTGGTTTTTTCAGGGACCCACATTTCTCTAAAGACCCCTGCCACAAATGGTTTAAAGGCAGACTAAAGAGAGCAAACACTTCCCTTGCCTGATGTACACTTCAGTGGCAGGCCTGAGAGACAGACACTCAAAATGGCTTCAGTTGCATTAAGGGAGGATACTTACATTGGTGTAATGGACACCCTTGAAAGTGATGGACAGTTAGCAACAGATAATTGAGGTTATTGATTTGAGAAGGCTTCCACTCCTTGGTACTATCCACCACTGCTTTAATGCATAAAGCTTTAGTAAGCACCTTAGAAAAGGTAAGTTAAAAAAAAAACAACACCCATGCATCTTGGCATTATCATCATCATATCCTGGCATGTAGCAATGAATAAGTCAAAACATTTTTGTTCACTTGGTTCATGGTTACTTTCTCATGTTCATAAAATCTTTTGGTTCATAAAGAAAAAATCCTTTTTTGTCTAAAAATCCTTAGCTTATATATGTGAGAGAAGAATACCTTGTGTTGATGTGGCTACCGCAACATTCTGCCATGGTGCATATTAAAATAGCACTGCTACGATAAGTGACTTTCACCTATCCATCAAATTTTTGTGTGCTGACATGTAACAGGCCTTTATGATAACATGTCATGCAAGTTGACTATACTGCTATTCCCTAACTGAACCATTCAGTCCACATAACAATTTTGAGTGACACCACAATCCTGTATTTTGTAATTGTGACTTGGACTCTGTGCTACTACAACAAGTCAAGTTGGCTCACAACAGCAGTGCAAGACAACATGCCATATTCCTTATTGTCTGATGCAGAGTTTTTCATGCCAGGTTATATGGCTGTAATGTCATAATCCAAATGACTTCAGTGTAAAGAAATGTTTAACTTCATACTGATCTACTTCAAGCTTAAAAAATGTCTAGGCAATCTGAAACAGCAGCTCCATTTCTCTTTTCCCCAAAACATATCTCAAAGAAGACAATTCACTGGCCTTTCCTCTGCCTATTTCTTAAGGAAGGAACAACCAAATTTCAAGGCGAGTTTTAGGAGCCATTGACTCCAATAATGTAGAGGTAGGCCAAGATTCTACTAAGTTGTAGTCCTCAAGTTTGAGGAAAGTAATGCAACTCTTCAGGCCGCAGAGGTGCTGGTATCATAGGTTCTTTGGATGGTGGAACACCAAAGGCTAGTTCTGAGGCCAAAACCTTCTCCCAGTCCAATATGTATCTTCTGTGTCTACAACCTCTTCCTTTGAAGATGGGAATTTAGAATCCTGGGTCATAGGAACATGGGAAGCTACCTTATACTAAATCACTGGTCTATCTAGCTCAGTATTGTCTCCATACTGGCACTGACTCTCCAGGGTTTCAGACAAGGGAGTCTCTCCCTGTCCTACCTGGAGGTGCTAGGGATTGAACCTGAGACCTTCCGCATGTAAGACGAATACTCTCCACTGAACTATGTCCCTTCACAAAGACATGACAGAGGCTTTTAAGCTTGTTTGTGGCCCAATTATAGAGGGAGTCAGACAAGCTACAGTAGTTTTCATCTGACTAGCATAACTTTTGAACCAAAGCTTATTATTTATTTATTTAATTAATTTATTATTTGATTTATATCCTGCCCTTTCACCCGGCAGGAGTCCAGGGCAGCATATTCTGCATCTGTGTGAAAATGTTATACAGTTCCTTAAGACGACTGAAGGTAATTTAAAACTAGTTAAATATTAACTACAGGATTTAAAAAAAAAACATTTTTGGATATGAATGAATGGATGCATATTTAATGCTATATGAGTCTGAGCTCTGATTACCTGTAGACACACATATCTCATACTGATAAATAACTCAATCTACTCCGAAGAGTAGTAATAAAAGTACACATTACCTTCTATTACATCAAAAATCAATCATTTTTCTCAACCATTACAGAACATTGCCCAGTATATGTGAAATAAAAACAGAAATACTGCATTGGAAATGGAAGATCACTTTGAAATAGACTTTAAAAGGTGGGGAGAGAATGGAAGTGAGGGAAGGAAGGTGACTGTGAAAAGGTTCTGATGCAGAATTTTGAAAAATCTAACATGTTGCAGCTCTCTGTAAATCTCCCCAATGGGAAACTTAAGTACAGAGCTTTGAATACTATTAAGAACAAAGTCTAGCTGTGATATGTGGAAGATTAAAAAAGAAAGAAATAGGTGTGTGTGTACGGACGTGCATGTCCCTGCGTACAGATCTCCATGTTTTAACACTTCTTAAGTATTCTTCAGTGTTGTGGAGGAATAATATCTTTTACAGAACCGCACTATTAAGAAGAAAAGAAATCTTCAAAATGAACAGTATGGCAAAGGGTAGATGTTGGAAGACGAACTTCTTATAATTATGTTCTAAAACTTTTATTTCCCTCACAATATGAAGAGGCACTTTGCTTCTTTGGCCTGTAAAAATGATCAAGCCTTATACTGTAATGCCAGCAGGAGTCGAAAGTGTTATGTCCTAAGGAGAGATGAGCCTGCAATTAGATTTTACTGATCTTATGGTAATGTTTGTTGCTGAGGTCACTATCACAACACGTTATTTTCTGTGGTTGTTAGCAACTATACAGTTTTTGCTGCCTTCTTCCCATTTTGGTGCTTCAAAGGAAAAGGAAAAGGGGAGATGAATATTAAGGAGACTCCATCTGCTGCCTGTCACTTGCTCTTTATACTTAGGCTTTGTTCGTTTAGATTAGCAAAAAGAAGAAGAAAGACAATGAGGGGGGAAAGAGACATCTTAATTATATGTGCAACTCAGGTAATGTTCGTACTATATTATTAAACCTTAGCAGATATTTGGGTTGTTACCCTGCTCCTGTTAAGTTTAATGGCATGAAGATAATGCACATCTCATTATAAAGAACAAATTCATTCGTTCTCTTAAAGCATAGCAGCTGCTGAAACAAAGATCACCGCATCACATGCAGGTTCCAGAAGCAAAACTGGAAGGTTCACCAGTCCTACACCTACAGCAAAATACCACCAACCTATATCCACTTTAGAGCCCATGCAGTCCACTCTTCTTTGACTACAGTAACATCCACATTACACATTGACAGCACATGATCCTCCCCCCCAAAAAACGGGAATTGTAGTTTACCCCTCACAGAGCTACAATTCCTAGCACTCTTTACAAACTACAGCCCGCAGGGTTCTTCGGGGGAAGTCATATGCTTTAGATGTATGGTGTAAATGTGACCAACTTCCAGGGAAGCTTTATCATGCAGTTTCTAGGCAGCTGTTGCAACATTTTTATATTTAGTTCTCTTGGCCTGGACACAACTAGTTCTGCATTTCCAGGGAATACAGTATATCGGCTCTTGTTTTTCAAACAGGAGCTGTCCATGCCATGTAGCACACTGCTTTTGAAAAAGAAGGAAGCAAAAGCAAGCTCTGACATGACATGCGATATCTGTTTATCTGCTGTTAAAAAACCCCACACAATTTAACAAAAATCCTACATGAGCCCTTTGGGCACTTGTATTCCACCCTGTATATTTAGGAAGATTTTGATGAAACTCCTTGTTGATCCTTTGCTTGTCCTGACCTCAAGAGAAGATTGTTTTATTCCATCCTTTGAAAGTTCCAAGTATCTACATATGGAAGTGAACTCTATCAAATACAGTAGGATTTATTTCTAGGTATTTCTAGTAGTATTTAATATGCATTTTAGAGTGTGTTTAATTATGTTTTAATTCTTGATTTTTAACTTATTTTTAAATTGCTTAATATGAGGTTTTAATTGTATGTCAGATGTTTTTTACCTGTTGTAAACCGCCCAGAGAGCTTCGGCTATAGGGCGGTATGTAAATTGAATTAATAAATAAATATAAATAAATAGGTAAGAATGTTTAAGAATGTGGCCTTAATATCAACATATCTGACCCCCCCCCTTTGTTTCTGTAGACTAAGTCTAAGACATTGCCTTCAGCTTTTCCTCATGACTTCAGACATTTTATCTCATCTGAAGCATGAATTTAAGATGTATTATTTTGGAACATGGCTGATTTCCTGTAATGCAATTTTTCTCCTTTTCTTTTTCACATGGTGGACCCAAATGGCCCATGAGGCAGTTGGTGACATGGTTTGTAATACATTGCTAGGCTCTGTTTTTTAACTTTATTTTTGCAGCGTTTGCTAGTGGCCTTTTACTCTTTCCCTCTTTCCAGCCAAAACAATTGTCTGTTCACATTATCCAGGATGTGATCAATCACTTGTTTTGTTTTTTAAGCATGGGATTTAATTTTGAATTTAAATGTAAAATGTAAAATACATGCAACAAAAGGGAAGGACACACCACAACAACAGAAGAAGATCGCTAATCAAGGGATAAAGAAAACTCACTGATTAGTCCTTAGTGTATCATGGGTAAACTTAATTACAGTAAAACAGCCCAAGGAGAAGGTCAGTAACTAATGAGAGAGTTTGGATTTTAAAATTATGTAGCCAAATCATAGTCATATATATGTGTGTTTGTGTGTGTGTGTGTGTGTGTATAATCACAGTCATATATATGTGTGTGTGTGTGTGTGTGTGTGTGTGTATACATGCCCTGAATCCATCATGCTGCAGTTCACAGCCCAACAGACAGGTGGTGCTGCAAACTACATTGCAGCACTGGAGAAGGGAGAAGGTATCAGGGAGCAGCTTAGGCAACTGTGGAGGAACATTCCTGAAAGGCCGGTCTAAAAGGGGAGGGAGAGGGAAAGCGGGGGCTTAGTCAGCTCTAAAGGGGAGGGGGAAAGTGGATGCAGAGGCTTAGCTAGGTCAAAAAACCCCACACTAACTCATTAGAGCAGCAGTGGAGAATCTTTTTTTTTCTTGCTCCCACCCTATGGGCCAACTTTGACAGGTGTCATTCATGTGACATTACAGTTATGCCATGTGATTAACATTGGGGATGCCCCACCCACCTGTTAAAGTTGGCCCACAGGGTGGGAGCAAAGAGGTTCCCACCCCTGGTTTAATGAGTTTGTTGGGGGGGTGAGGTCTAAAGGTACAGCGATCAGTGAGAGGGTGGGGTGGGGTGCCCACCCTCCATCCCATTCCAAAGCAAAGCAGTATATCGCTAACCATCTCCTCAACAGCCTCATGGGCCACACTTTCAACTAGGTGCACCAATAGCTCTTTGCCAGTCTAAACTAGATAGGCTGGTGTTTCAGTTGTATTCAACATCAAGGAAAAACATACACACACACAAACCAGACCTTAAAGACAGAAGGACAACAGCAAAAAGAAAACAAAGGAATGCAATGGTTTGGCCCTGATGTGATGGCAATTCTGGGAAAAAACATAATGTGGAGTCACCCTTGGCCGGAAGAGGAGAAGCCATAATAAGGAAGTAGCTGCTGTGATCAGCATATTTTTGCCTAACTTATGAAACATCAGTAATACAAGGTAGTGATTCTGCTATCATGACTAGCCACTTCTATTGCAATAAGATAAAAAAGATATATGTAACTGCAGGACATGAAAAAAGATACAGGACCAATTATCTGGACAGTTCCCATTTCACTGAATATCAAGTAAATATATATAAAAATATAATTATCTCTTTCATTCTTAAATAGGTTACTTAGGAAATAAAATGTAATGAGAAGACAATTCAAAGCTTTGAGCAGCCATTAGAATTCCTCAAGCATATTCCTTGTTTAAGGGAGCACTGAAGTCTGAAATTTTAAGTGTCAGAGATACAGTAAATAGCAGCTGTTTCACCAGAAGCACAAACAAAAACAGACTAAAACAACTTCATACGAATATGCAACATTTGGTAAGCTTTAGACCTTCTTGCTATTTCCCCGGTAAAAATATAAATATTTGTATTATCTCATTCTTTCGTTGCTTTAAGGTTTATATGGGAGTGAAAATCAAAATAAAAGCCAATCAGTGGAATTAATGTTCAGAAGTGATTTCAGTAAAGAACATAAGAAGAGCCTGCTGGATCAGATCAACTGACCATCTAGAGATGTGAAGGCCTGGAAAAAAACAACAACCCAGTTTTTTTCCACTTGGAGCTTTGCGCTAAACCAAGTGCAACCTCCCCACACACCCATTCTCTCAGCCAGCAAGTGTCGTCTCTCTCACTCAGACATCTCTCAGACCCAGTCCTATGACCAACTACGGCACACCTGCCCAAGCAAACATTTTCCCCTGGGGTGCAAAAAAGTTTAAATACTGCAAATGCAGCAATGTAGCTAGGGAAGGGGGGGCTGCTTCGTGCGCCAAGTGCAAACACAATACTCTCTCTCTCTCTCTCTCTCTCTCTCTCTCTCTCTCTCTCTCTCTCACACACACACACACACACACACACACACACACGTCGTCATTGCTCACCTCCACAGTTCTTCATCTCCATCCCACTGGAGCCTCCTCCTCCTCCATTTACATCCTTGCCCTTCAACTGCTGTCTCCCTCCACTCCATTCTCCACCACTGTCCATTGTTAAACCAATTGTTTTCTCCGCTCCACCCCCGTCTCACTCTCCACCTCCTCCCGGGTTGCCTCCTAAACACCACAGAGCATGAGGGAAGAGCGACACTATGCACAAGCCCAGTTTGAGGCACATGACTTTCATCCATGAATCAGAGGAGCAAAGGACTTCCCCTGCTCTCCCCCGTAATGCCCCAAAGTAATGCTGGAAATGTTACAATTACACCTTAAAAGTAATAAAATTACTCCTAGTTCTATTACAATCAAAATGTAAAGAAATTACCCACTCTTTCCTGAAAAAAGTAATAAATGACAAGTAATTCATTTTTCCTAACTAATCATTTCCAAGCTCTGGAAAGCCACCAAAGCTGGTGGCCATCACTGTCTCCTGTGGGAGTGAATTCCATAGGTTAACTAAGCACTGTGCGAAGTACTTTCTTTTGTCTGTCCTGAATCTTCTAACATTTAGCTTCATGGGATGTTCATGAGTTATAGTGCTATGAAGGAGAAAATCTTTTCTCTCTCCACTTTCTCCATGCCATGTATAATTTTATACACTTCTATCATATCACCTCTTATTCAGCTTTTCTCTAAACTAAAAAGCCCCAAATGCTGCAACCTTTCCTCATAGGGGACTTGCCCCATGACCGTAATCATTTTTGGTTGCCTTTTTCTCAACCTTTTCCAACTGTATTCCAAGCGTGGTTGTACCATAGATTTGTATAATAGTATTCTGATATTGGCAGTTTTATTTTCAATATCTTTCCTAAATATCCCTAGCATGGAATTAGTATTTTTCACAGCTGCCTCACACTCAGTCGACATCATCAAGCTATCCACGACAACCCCTCGGTTTCATTTCTGGTCAGTCACTGCCAGTTCAGACCTCATGACAAGCTTTTGAGATAGAAGGTGTTTAGGATTGGGCTTTACAAGGCTTGTTTTATTGTTTTATATTATTATTTGTATTCTTTTAAATTGTTTTTAGATTTTTAAGTGCCTTTTAAGGTTTTAAGGTTGTGCATAGTTTAATTGTATTTTAATTGTATGTTTTTCTATGTTTTTAACTACATGTAGTTCTATTTGTAAGCCGCCCTGAGTTCCAGTTTGGAAAAGGGCGGGGTAAAAATAAAGTTTCAATTCAATTCAATTCAATTCATGAGCATATAAGTGACATTTAAGATTTTCTGTCCCAATACGTATCACTTTACATTTCTTTATATTGAACTGATTTTCCATTTTACCACACATTCACTCAGTTTGGAGAGGTCCTTGAGGAACTCCACTTTCTTCATCTCTCAATTGGGAAAATTGTCCATTTATTTCTACTCTCTGCTTCCTGTTTCTTTACCAGTTCCTGATCCACAAGAGGGCCTTACTCCATGACTGCTAAACTTACTCAAGAATCTTTAGCGAGGTACCTTGTTGAAAGTGTTTTGAAAGTCTAAGTACATTATGTCAACTGGATCACTTCTATCTATATCATAGAATCATCGAACAGTAGAGTTGGAAGAGGCCTGTGAGGCCACTGAATCCAACCCTCTACTCAATGCAGGAATCCAAATTAAAGCATACCCAACCGGTGGCTATCCAGCTGCCTCTTGAAGGCCTCCAGTGTTGGAGAGCCCACCACCTCCCTAGGGAATTGGTTCCATTGTAATACTGCTCTAACAGTTAGGAAGTTTTTTCTGGTGTTCAGCCAAAATCTTCCTGTAACTTGAGCCCATAATTCTGTGTCCTGCACTCTGGGATGATTGAGAAGAGATCCTGACCCTCTATGGGACAACTTTTCAAGTACTTGAAGAATGCTATCATATTTCCCCTCAGTCTTCTCAAGGCTAAACACACCCAGTTCTTCCAGTCCCTCCTCATAGGGCTTTATTTGCAGTCCCCTAATCATCCTTGTTGCTCTCCTCTGAACCCGTTCTGGTTTGTCTGTATCCTTCTTAAAGTGTGGTGTCCAGAACAGGATGCAGTACTCAAGATGAGGTCTAACCAGTGTCAAAAAGGGGGGAACTAGTACTTCAGGCAATCTGGAAACTATACTTCTGTTAATGCATCCCAAAATAGCATTTGCCTTTTTTCAGCCACATCACATTGCTGGCTCATATTCAGCTTGAGATCAACAATTCCAGGATCCTTCTTGCATGTAGTATCCTCCATCTTATAATTGTGCATTTGGTTTCTTTTTCCTAGGTGTAGTACTTTGCACTTATTCCTGTTAAATTTCACTCTGTTGTTTTCAGCCCAGTATTTCCAGTCTATCAAGATCACTTTGAATTTTGTTTCTGTCTTCCAGTGTATTAGCTATCCCTCCTAGTTTTGCATCGTCTGCAAATTTGATAAGCATTCCCTACACATCCTCACCCAAGTCATTGGTGTTGAAGAACACTGGGCCCATGCTGGTTCTGCTTAAGCAAGGCTTGTTCTTCTATATGCTTGGTTATTCTATCTTTAACAAAGTTTTCCACCAGTGTTCCTGGGACAGATTTAAGCTAATCAGACTGTAATTTCCAGGATCCCCCCTGGATCCCTTTTTAAAAATTGGTGTTACATTGACCTCATTCTAGTCCTCTGGTATGGAGACATATTTTAAGGAGAAGTTACATATTTTTGTTATGAGATCAGCAGGTTCACATTTGAGTTCTTTGTCAATTTTTATTTTGCCTATTAAGCCTAAAACTTCATTTCTCATCACCACTATCTGCTTCAGTTCCTCAGATTCCCTTCCTGCAGATGTTCAGTCACAGAGATCTGCTCTATACCTTCCACTGTGAAGACAGATGCAAATAATTCATTCAGCTTCTCTGAAATCTATTTATACCACACCTCTGACTTCCTTGTCATCCAAAGGTTCAACCGTCTGCCTAGATGGTCTCCTGCTACTAATGTATTTATGTTTTTAGCAATATGCTCCTTTTAGCATCCCTTATATCTGTTTGCATTTATTTTGCCAAAATTAGTGTTCCTTTTTTTTCTCCTCATTTGGACAAGGCTTCCATTTTTTGAAGGAAGCTTTCTTGCCACAAATAGTGTTTTTGACTCTGCTTATTATCCACACTGGCATCCTCTTGGCCCTGGTGGTATCTCACATCTAGAGATAACCATGTCCAACTAATTCTTTCCATTCCACCAGGTTTCCATTAGGCCCCCTATATCAATACTGTCATCCACAACCAAGCACTTCAGTTCTCCCAACTTGGCTTGGACTCTTCTGGCATTAACATATAAACACTTGTATACTGTGTCTCTTTTTAAGTGGCTTTGGCACTTGTGTTTTGGCTTGTGATGCTTTGGCCACTCTGAATAGTTATCCTCTGCACTCTGCATGACTAATTCTAGGCCTCTCCCATTTAAATTTCCATATATGTTTTAATCTTCATTCCAGAGGGGAGATTTGTTCCCAACAGGAGCCTCCTCTGCTCCTGTCGGCATTCCTCCCACAATCAGTTTAAAAGCTGCTCTGCCATCTTTTTATTTTATTTTAAGAGCCAACTGTCTGGTTCCATCCCTGTTCAAATGGAGCCTGTTTATTTTGTACAGGCCTGGCTTGTCACAAATTGTTCCCCCATGCCTAAGAAACCCAAACCCCTTGCCTTCTTTCAGATCACCTTCTCTTCAGTGCCTTATTTAATTGGTGCCAAGGATCCGAAAACCCTGCTTTTCAGTGTTTCACACTCACCCCAAAGCTGTATCATCCCTCACCCCCTCAATGCCCAGTTTATTTTTTGCTGTCCAGTCTGCTTGGTCTCGTTTGATACACTAAACAAGAAAAAATAGAAGAAAGTTGAAGCGGTGTCTGTGATTCACTGAGTCAGAGGCTAGATTCTGACCATAGCACCACAGCATTTAAAAGCTTCTTGCAGAAGTGGGGAACCTGTGGCTCTTTTGATGCTTTTGAACTCCAACTCCCATCAGCTCCAACCAGCAGGTCCAATGGTCAGGAATGATGGGAGTTGCAGTCTAGCAACATCTGGAGGATAACAGATTCCTCATGCCTGGCTTACTAAGTGATAAAGAGCGGGGGAGGCAGGAATAAGTCATGTAGACACTGAATATACATTAAGTCCATCATTACCACATCTGCAGTCAGTATACAGCTGCTATATTCCTGTCCCCCAAATCCAGGTGGCTGACTTTTAATATTATGCAAGTGTTGCTAATTATGCAAATCAATTAGTGGGTTGGGGAAGGATAAAGCAATCCTCCATCCTCACCGTTTTCTGCTCCAAATCGTCTCCTCACAGTGTGCTTTATTATTTTATTACATTTATATTCCACCTGTCTTTCACCATAGAACCCAAAGCGACAGACATGTGGTTCCCAAGGAATCTCTTATCCATGCACTGGCCAGACCCAGACCTGCTTAGCTTTAGCAAGGGGGTGGCCTCACGTAGCCAGCGAGTGACCCAAATAGGCATAGAGTAATGGACAGAATCAGGGCAAAATCAGGAAAAACAGCTGTATAGCAACTCTAGCTCAGCAACAAGGATGGGAGTGACTGGAATGATTTACATTTACAGGCACCATGTGTTAATCTTTTAAGCAGACCAAGAGCTGAATCTTAACTGGAAAGAAGACAGCACATATAATACATGAAGGGAGAAAGGCAGAGCCTTAGACTCCATTTTATTTCTGTGGTACTGACAATTTGTTTGCAATTGTAAAAGAAAAGAAAAAGAGTTTAATACAGAAATGTAAGGGCAGAGGTTACAAAGGAAAAGGAAGACTAGGAGAGCATAGGGGACAAAAGAACACTGCGGTTTATTTTCTCTGATATAAATAATAAAATTAAAAATACACATCACCAAAAAGGAGAAATGCATTACCAAAAAGTCAGCCAAAAAACAACACAGATCTGCATATGGCAATGCATATATATAGATGCAAATGTCAAAATAATTACAGTATTTTTTTGTAAAAAACTAACAAACAATATATCTCACCATAGTGGGGAGACTGTGACCAGATGACTTGGGTGCCTGCTTAATCTGCTGCCCAAGTGCTAACTGTTGATGGGCAACTTCAAGGCCCATCTGCTCTCCCTTCATATGGTTTTTCTTTATCTTTAAACTATACTTGGACCAAACTGTCTATTTAGAGAGGACTGTTCTCTGACATTTATTCTTCAAATGCAGTTCTGCCCTTTGTAAAAGTAGGGGACATGGCCACCCTAGGCCTCATTCTTACTGAGATAGTAAAAATCTGCATCTGGGCTCCACTACATTAATTATAGGTAAGTGCTCACAAGAGACTGAATGTTTTTCTGCAGAAAATAATTTCCTCTGTATATAAAATAAGACGTCATGGAGAAGGGATCTATTTTATTAATTTATTTAAAATCTCTATATCTTACTCATCAGTCTGCAGAGTTTCCTACTGGCTTATAATTTAAAAGAATAAAAGCGTGAAGACCATCATTATTTATTTAAAACATGCAACAGCATCAGGATATTATCAGCAAAACAAATACGTCTCCAATATAAAAACAGATCTAAGGGTTTACATTAAAGGTCCTAGGCAAATAAAAAGATATTTGCCTGGCATCAAAAAGACATTAGGTGGGAAGAGCATTGTAGAACCAGGACACCAAAACAGAGAAGACACTTTCCATGGTTACATCCTGCATCACTCACAAGATGGTGGAATTTAAAATGGGGTTTTATTCAGGGCCAGCGATTGTCCCCCCCTACACAATTTTCCTCTTCATGCTGCACTGCCCACACCCCTTTTCAGACTACTCCTCTCCTTCCCCCTTGAAATTCCCCTCACTCCTCCAACTCTCCTCTCTCTCTTACTTTTTCTTGTTTTGCCTATGCATTATTGGTGGCAGTGTTAGTGGTTTCTCCATCACTCTCTTTACCTGCTCCCCCCCAGAAAGACCCCCTGGCTCTTTCTCAGAGTGAGGAGGGTAGGGATGACGGTGGCAGTGAAGAGTCTAGCCTAGGGTGGGCAGCTGGTTGCACCATCGGCAGCAGAAGGGATGGTCAATGATGTGGCAAGTAAGTGGGTGCACCAATTTGCCACCCTCGTGCCCTGCCACCTGATTCAGTTGTCTCATTCTGCATCATGATTGGGTTTGCCCTGCTGTCAATGATAATCTCAGAACTTTTAAATGTAGTACAAGAGAGATGTTAACACAGTATGGGTAACTATGGTTACCAGAGTATGGATAACTATGTAGGGGTGACAGTAGGCATCCCAGCAAGCAAAAGGTGATTTGAGCTATGGAAGCCATCTCATTGATACACTAGTTTCACAATGATTTTTTTTAATGGAGGAGCCCCCAGATGTAGCATGATGATACACATTTACCACCTGTGTGATAACTAGGCTTCAGAAAGTGAGCTAAGCTCCTGAAATGGATTCTTACTTCATTTTTTACAGGGGTAATTCACCTTTCTCTCAAGGAGGGTATAAGAACATAAGAGCCTGCTGGATCAGGCCAGTGGCCCATCTAGTCCAGCATCCTGTTCACACAGTGGCCAGCCAGATGCTTGTGGGAAGCCTGCATGCAGGATCTGAGTGCAACAGCACTCTTGTCTCTTGTGGTTTCCAGCAACGGGTATTCAGAAGCATGCTGCCTCTGACAATGGAGGCAGAGCACAGCCGTCATGGCTAGTAGCCATTTATAACTTTATCTTCCATGAATTGGTCTAATCCACTTTTAAAGCCATCCAAGTTGGTGGCCATCACTGCCTCTTGTGGGAGCCAATTCCATAGTTTAACTCTGTGCTGAGTGAAGAAGTACTTTCTTTTGTCTGTCTTGAATCTTCCAACATTCAGCTTCATTGGATGACCGGGAATTCTAGTGTTATGAGAGAGGGAGAAAAACCTTTCTCTATTCACTTTCTCCATGCTATGTATAATTTTATACAGTTCTATGATGTTATCTTATGATCCTCCGTGGCGCAGAGTGGTAAGCGGCGGTAACGCAGCTGAAAGCTCTGCTCACGGCCGGAGTTCGATTCCAACGGAAGGGAGAAGTCGAATCTCCGGTAAAAGGGTCAAGGTCCACTCAGCCTTCCATCCATCTGTGGTTGGTAAAATGAGTACCCGGCATATGCTGGGGGGTAAAGAAAGGCCGGGGAAGGAACTGGCAATCCCAACCCATATATACGGTCTGCCTAGTAAACATCGCAAGACGGCACTCTAAGAGTTGGAAATGACTCACACTACAAGTGCAGGAACATCTTTACCTTTATGAGGTTACCTACATAGTCCTACATTTTCAACCCAGGAATGAGTTAGGCTGGTTAGCCAAACTTGTCTTGCTGAAAATTGACCAGCAAGCTTCCTAGCAGAGACTTGAAAATCAGATTTCCTAGAAACATAGGGTAGGATGAGGATTGACGTATCACTGAGTTCTTCAATAGGCACATGCTGCATTATTCTTCAGATAGTACCTGTATGTCAGTTAGTGTTTATCTCAAATATTCCCCATTAAATGTTCAGAAGTCCTTGGCCTAACCAGGATGAGAATGGATTGTGTATTGCTAACAGGATATATATTGTTTTGTATCACTGTACTCCAAACACAAACGGTGAAGCTCCTGACTTCTTTTTGCTTCTCTGCTCCAAAAATTGCATTTCTTAACTGTTTCAAAGAGGCAAAATGAATCCGCAAAAAAGTAGATTGATTTTATTTCCAAACCAGCCCTGTAAAACCACACATAACTACAGAGTTATCTGCCATTAGAACTTCTCACTGACATTTGTCTATGCTTCCCAGGGAAATATGAATAATCTGTGGTTTTTAACATCTCTGTGAAGTCAACATGATCAGAGACAAGGTATAGCTCACTAGAGAAAAAACTCAAAGCCAGAGTAAAGAGGAGGTTGATCAGGTAGAGGTGTTCAGTGAGATAACAGAAGAGAAATGTTACTGAACACTTTCTGAGAAATGTATAATTTGAAATGCAAGGTGATGAGTTAATGAAGGTCAAGTCAGAGCTCTCCTTTTTAATAATGATTTTTCAGACAGGAATAGCAGCAGTTAAGAGTACATAGAAGGCCAATGGGCATGGAGGGGGAGAAAACAGACAAGAAAACTACTGTGTCATCAAAACACTACACAAGAATTGCTTCTTTATGGGTCTCAATAAAAGATAATGCATTCTGCAGGTAAAATGTTTTCTAAGGAACTCTCAGCAAATTTATGAACCATACTTGCTAGATTATTATTGAGGGCAAGTTAAAATTGGGTAGAGAATTAAGGTTGAATATGTGTATCTAGATCATAAAAACCTGCATAAAATGCCATGAGATAATTTAACAGAAACGCCAGAGGGCCCTGTGGGTCTCGGAATATAGAAGGTCACGAGGAAGTGGGAGGATTAAAAAACAAAAGAGTGTCCACAAGGAACAATTGCTGAACAAGGTGCGAGAATGCTGATGTTTCTTCTCATTACTGTTAAAAGTTTCCTATCTTCAGATGGCTTGAAATTTTTGTTAGTAGAAATATCCATTACCCTTTCTTTATGATGCCTGAGGCCAAGAAAAGCTCTAGCTGATTCAGAAGGTTATGTGTAAATGTACATCTGAATACAAGAACAGGAGCCAAGAAGTCATGTGTGTGATGGGAAAGCAGGTGGCCAATGGGCCATGCTTTCCACTCTGAGCATATGAAGCTTCCTTATTCTGTCAGGTTATTTGGCCCTTCTAGCCTAGCATCGTATACTGCAGCAGCTCTTTTATAGCTCCACAATAGCTCCACAATCCAAAATCCTTTTAAACTGGAAGATGCTGGAAACTGAACCTTATGCAGGGAAAACATGTTTTCTGCTACTGAGCTATAGCGCTCTCTCTATTATGGAAAACTCTTCCTTAAGAATGAATTGGAGTCAGGAATTGTATACTGAAGGAGTAGTATTTATTAACAGAAAAAGACAGACTGCTCTCTCTCTCTATATCCCAGATTATAAGGTACCCTAAGTGTAAGGTTGAAGCAGAAGTATCCTGATGTTTGCCCATGGTGGTGAATAACTATGATGAGGAGAAAAACATGCCAGACTGCTGTTTTATTAGCGGAACAATATTCTCTGTTCAAAAGTGCCACAAAAATGTAAGAGGAAATCCTTCTCAGGATTGCACAGGTCTATGTGAATATGTTGGGAGCAGACTGGTGAAACAATTGTTATACTATGTTTGATCAACCATGTAAAATGTTTTCTGTTCTTTCACCTCTTCTTTAGGTTACTGGGAACATAAACCTGGAGACATAAATATAAATTAATTATTTAGGAAACCAAAAAATGACCTGTCACATTCCCCACTCTTCACAATGTTTGAAAAACATGTTACCTCTCCACAAAACAAAATAAAGCAAAAGAAGAGGAAGACTTCAAAGGAGGAATACTTGTTCTCTATGTTTCAGCAGGCAACATACATGATTACACTGGACTTCTTTCAAAAGTACTGCAATTCCTCTAAGATTCAACTTAAGAGTTTGCTTCAGTGGGCACCACTAAGAGCAGACATCCATAGACTAACCTTTCCAAGTTGAAAATCAATAAATCAAAGATAGTTAAGACCTCCTGGATATACTCTCACTGCAGTCTTAACACACTTTTAGTTTCAGTCCATGAAACTCTTTAAAGCACTTGTGCAGGGAGATTTTCTTCCCCATATACAAATGTATGTTTTCTCCAAATAAATGGAACAAAATAATGCTCCATTCTAGAATTCTGAAACAAGAAAAGTTGTGTTTAATCAAATATGATGTCCCAGTGATATGAGCATATCAATTCATTTTTAACAATTCCAAAGAATTATCAGAGAGCAGAGGTAGTGGGAACAGACTCTAAAGGTCTCTTTTAGATGAATTCTTTATTAAGGGTCTGGGAATACCATACACCAAATACCAGGACAGCCAACCAAGAAAGGAAAAGGCTAGTCAATTATATCTTGTGAACCCTATAGCTTTAAAAGAACAGACAATGCACTGAAGTGGAAAATCTCTTCTGCAAGCAGGAAACAGTACAGATGATGAAACCACAAAAGTTACTCACATTGTCCTGTTGCATATTGGAATGGACAGCATGTGGCAAACTAATGTTCCTCACAGGTACCCACTGGAGTAATAAAGTGTAACCTGAAGTAATCACATCTAATAAATGGGAATTTTGCCATTAGTTTCAGGCGTGACTTGAAGCCTTAGGTCACAATCCAAAAGTCGGGGAAGGCACAGAATTTCAGTAGGCTTACATATGTTCAAGTGTCTGTTGGACTGTGGCCATAAGTGCTTAAAGCATAGTGCTAAAATCAATTAAAATGTTTTAAATACTTTCAGCATGCTATAAACCTGGATTACTCCCATCAATCAATGCACAGATATTATGTAACCAAAGTAAAAACAAAAAAACCTTTTTAGCATGATAAATGCCAACAATATTAGAGTATTGGCAATTTAAACCTTAAAGCAAAAATTAGCAGAACATACAGGCTTTGCCTACTGACAGTGTTTTAAAAGCAATTATAAAACTTATGAATTAAAGATTTCTGTCCTTAATGTACTGAAAGTTATCTAGTCATATCAAATATTTCGTTAGTTGCAATGTATTCATGGAAAACTTCTTACAAGTGTGAGATATGATATCTATAAACAGCAACATCTCTTTGCAAGGCTTCTTTATTCAGATGAAACAAAACAAAACACAATCAATTCTTGCATTTTCAATTTCCATGAATATTTGTTCTACAACAAAATGAAAGAATGGATGGGGGAGCAACTGATGAATTCAAACTGCAATGGCAGTTACCAACCGAAAAGCAAGCTAGTTTTATTTGAAGACGTCTGTGACATCCCAGCTAGAAATTAGCTACACACAAAGTGTGTGAAAGTATATCACCCTCTTCCTGTCCAAAATATCTGCAGGTTCAGCTCTGGCAGAAAACTTTCTGAACAAAGACTTGACAAGGAGGATAGAGTTATAAAAAGATCCAGTACAAATTCTTTTCAACTGGATTGAAATAAAACACAAGCCAAGGCGTTGTAGACTTAGATATCCTATCAGCAAATTTGATTTACTTGTATTCTCCATAGCAAGGCAGGTAATTCCCATATAAAACTTTATTCTCAAGCTACAATGACCTTGATTATTACTGCAAGTTCAAGTGAAGGGGTATTGTTTCAGAGATGAGCTGCAAGAAGGGAGCTCATAGATAAGATAATGAAGTGTCAAATATACCTTGTGAAATACAGCTGTTGTTTCAAAACAAGACACTCTGATTTAGTGTGTATTAACAGACAATTCAAAAATTATGACGGTCTGTATATGGAACACACCCAATGACAAATCCTGTATTACTCATTTGTTTATCTCATAAAGGACAGGTTTGCCTCAGAAAGCACCATCTGCTTTCTGTATGAGAGAAAAAATGGGGGTAAGGGTGGGCTGAGAAGCCAGCATGTAAATTATGTGTTCAGTGGGGAGAAACCATTTATATTTAAAATATATATTTTTTAAAATGTTGGAACTACATGTCCTTTACTACTGAAAATGATCAAGGGAAGTAATTGTCTGTAAGTTTCTGATTCAGTCTTAAGTGACTTAAAAAGGCCAGAGACGGCTACATATTACACTGTGCCATGTTATTTCACCTCATTAAAAGCCAGCAACCCCTTACTTGGTCTGCAATTTTCAAAATATATTTTCCTGTGAGTTTAAAAGGGCATTCAGTGGCAAGGGAACTATTAAGCATGTTTCCACCAGTGGTGTTTGTTACAGAAACTAGACAAATGATACTTACACTCACTAATCCATTTGTCACTTTTGGGACATATAAGTAAAACATGTCCAATGTGTGTTTTTTTCCCCATGGTTGGCAGAGGTGACAACTAAATAAGTGGGCATGAATTCCGCCAGGAATAATATTTTTTTGAACTCTACCTGACAGATTATAGAAAATAACCACCCTAATTTCAAATCTCAGAGCTTAAATTTTTCAGCACCTACTAGTATTTTACAACACTTCTAGGGAAATGAACTGAGATACTTTTCACAGCTGGAAAGACACGTGGCAAATACCACTTGCATATTAAGATTTAAAGCTTATAGATTTAGAGGTCCACCTTTCAACAGATAATGTGCTTCAGATTAATTATATTTGCCTTTGTTGATAACATATCCAATTGGATTTTCTTTTTCAGTTTCCTCTCACCTTTAATGTTTGTTTGTCCTATACATCCTATCCTATATATAGAAAAAGTATACAAGGCTCTAAAGTGAAATTTTAAGCCAGGTTTGGCAACTGCAGGACATATTGTTAGGCTTTGTTTATCAAAACACATAATCTCACCTAATCTACGTCTCTTTACTCTTTTTGTACTGGATGAAGCTATTTACTATTTGAAAAAGTTATCAACCATTGCAAACAACAAACAATAAAAGCATGTTTAAAAGCTATTTTTATGTGGTAATTAATCATTCTGAAAATAAATATAAAACCTACCATTTCATAAAACCAATGTCATTTTTCTAATCACCTACCACACAAATTAATTACGATGCCCCAAATGTGTTTAGAATACATCAAACTTTATTTTTCATGCAACTGAATACTCACTTATGTCGCACATTTAAAATACCAACATGGATTTCTGTGAGAAAACTATAGTTTTGTTCATGCAGTCACCTGAATTTGTGAAGGGTTAAACATCCCCTGGGAGTGTGAGATGCTCTTCAGATCTTTGCGCAATTATTGCAAAAGTCTGAAGAGGGGTTTTAAGTGCATTCAAATGAATGCACTTGGAAGTAGTCCTTACAAATGAAAACCTTGATAAGCCAGGGGGTTGCTTGTAAGCACATTTAATCAAACACACTTAAAAATCCCCTTTAGAATGTTACATTAATTGTACAAAGATCTGAAGAGCAGCCCAGGGACGTTAGGACAGCTCTTGCATGTGTGCTCCTACCCTGTCTCCAATTTAACCCTTTGCATATTCAGGTAAATACCTGAACACAGCTTATCTCTTTCCTGTGTGGAAGAAAGGTCTATGCACAAGAGATGGGCAGATAGTAGACTGAAATGTGAGGCCAGAGAAGAATAATTGCCTGTACCACCTCAGAATGCAAACTGCATGTGTATGTACACACGTGTGTGTGTGTGTGTATTGGAAAGCATGTCAATCATTTCTGCACTTGAAAAGCTAGCATATCAAAGAAACTTCACTATAATAACATGCAAAAAGCCTAAGAAAAGTGCACTGCATCTGAAAAATATACTGAAACATGCAGTGAGGGGGATCATTTGGGGAAGAAAGCAGGAACTGTCGGTGGTTCAGATGCTAAAAGCATATGTGAGGGTGTCATGGGGCCCAGGATCTCCCCCTTTCATGGAGGATATCTATGTACCCTAGATTCTGTGTTTGTTATTTTCTTTGGGTTTAAGTCAGGATCCCAAAGAAACAAACACAAAGCTTCATGTTTCTTCTTTTTAAGCCACTTCTATTTTTTATCAGTCGAGAGGATTCAGTGAGCTTATATAACTGGCAACAGCTGTCCATGCACTGGTAACCTCAAGGTTGGATTACTGCATTTGTGCTCTCTATGTGAGGCTACCTCAGGTTGCTCCAGAGCCTGCAGCTGGTGCAGAATGAGGTGGCTCAATTGCTTGTGTGGCAAACTACTGCCAGCATATAACACCTTGCTTGCAGAACTTGCATTGGCTGCCAGTCTGCTACCAGGTAAGTTCAAGTTGTTGGTACTAATGTATACAGCTCAGGACCATGGTTACAGCAGTCTGCAGGAGAGCTTCTTCTGCAAGTTCCAAAGGTATCAGAAGCCCACTCAACACTATCTCTAAGCAGGGTTTTTAGTGTGGAAGTCCCTGTTCTGTGGAACAGCATTCAACAGACAAACAAGCAAATAAATAAATCCCTGTAAAGATATGGCAGGTGCCCACTATCTGTACTTTCCAGAACCTACTGTAGGTCCCAAGGTGGGTCACAACAATATCAAATACATTATTAAAAACAGATAAAACAAATTACCTAGCTAGATCAATGGTTCTTTGCAACTGGGGTCTATTTTGTATTTTAAAAAAAATAAAATAGAACTGCCTTTGTTTTTAGCTGTTTTGATTGTACGTTGCCTTGAGGTACATGTGTAGAAGGCAATAAATAAATAAAAAGAGCCAAAAGGAACCTAAAATGGAAAGAAGTACAGGTATTTGTCATATGGGAAAGAAAACAACCTGCAACCTGGAAGGGCACCCATGGCCTTAAGGCCTCTGGGATTCAGTCCTATATTTGAACTTACAAATCACCATGAACATCTGAAAGGGAACTTCTTCATTCTCTTTTCCTCTCTGCATTACTGATTTTGTACTATTTTCCTTGATTTCTCCTCCTACTTGTCTGTCATCTTCTCAAGTATTTAAACCCCAAGCGATTTACATCCAAATTTGCCCCACTTCATCTAGGCACCCATTACAGCCCGCCAGCAGGGCCAGATTTACGTACAAGCTAAACAAGCTACAGCTTAGGGCCTCACATTATGAGGGGCCTCACATTAGAAAGATAGAAAGGAAAAAAAGTTTACCACATTGCCACTGGGAAACCATAAACATCATACAAAATGAAGATTTTTTTTGTAGGTATTGAATATCATTGTTGCGGCTCACTTGCCAACAACAGTAAATAGTAAACAATTCTACAGAACGTCGTACACATGCAGCCTTTTAGATTCTTGCAGAAAACAGCCCACATGTATATATAAATTATATTATATCTAATTTATATATTATAACCTTATATGATATTGTTTAATTGTGTTATGTGTTTGACAAACTAAATAAAGAATGTGCACACATAACTTGCATTTTTAATACCTATATTACACGACTATCAAATTCGTTTTAAAAAATCATTATTTGTTGAAGAGGGAAGGGCCTCACTCATGTTATAGCTTAGGGCCACAACAAGTTTAAATCCGTCTCTGCCCGCCAGACTCCTCCTGCCTCCCTTTCTCTTTATCTGGCAACAGTAGTTTCTCTCCCCCATTGTCTCTCCCTTTCTATCTCTCTGTCTTCCTTTTCCACAGGGGGCGGGGCAGGCAACAATTAGCTTTCAGTCCAGCCTGGGCTTTTCTGGTGTGGACTACTCATGTATGTTTGCATCCATTCTGCATAACAGAATGTAATAAGATTCAGTAATAAGAAAAAAAACATTTATTTTTCACGCAAAACATGGAATTTGTGCTTTCTTGCTCCTCCCCCCCCATTTCCAATACAAGAGAAAACTCCCTCATGGCATGCCATGTGTCTAGGCTCAAGATTTTGGAAACCATGTTTCTGTGGATGACACATGTAGACATTCATACATGGGGTACATACTGCTGCATGCAACCCCAATCTCCGAGCAGTGTGAGACTTCCAGGGGCTCCCGCGCTTACCCATGGTTTGGTTTCCTTGGAAAAAGGCCAGTAGAGACTATGGTGTCTTATAGAATATATGGTTGTTATTTACACATATTCGCAACCTGAGCTTATGATGGAGGGTTTCATAGCATTAGCACTCCAATAGATCTTGCTTGTAGAGAGGCACCCCCAAGCCATGGTGCAGAGATCAGGCTTCTCTGCATCTGTCCCTAGTTTCCAGATTCTCCAGACTAGATTAAAAACAAACAAGCCTCTCCTTAGCTCCAGGATGCAGGGGGAGGGGGGAAGCAGTAGCGTACCTAGCATATTTGACACCCAGAGAGCATCATTTTTTAACACCCCCTCCTCTATATGACAAAATTATTTTCTTGGTACGCCACTGGCAGCAGCCTCAGCTGCGTTTTAGCAGGACACAAACTGAAACCCTAGCCACTGCGATCGATCAAAGAGGAGTAAGTGGAGCTGAAAATGTGAGATGGGCTTGCCTTGCTGCTGTGCGGCTAGCCCTGATAGTGCGTCTTTTGCAGACCCAGAAAGTGTGCGGGGAGGGAAGGAGATGGAACCAAAGAGGGGGCCAGGAACTCAAAGGCAGAACGCAAGAGCCGACAACGGCACCCCAATTCTCCCCAGCCCCTCTCTGTCACTTCTTCCTTCCTTCCTCTCTCTCTACCATTGCGCTTTGCTGTATTTATATTTTGCCTTCCAGGAGGTGGGACCAGACGGTGAACTCTCTCTAAGCCCCGCACTGTGGCCTGTGTGCATATTTAATTGAGGCGCACATGCCAGCGCACTCCCAAGGTACAGTCAGATTTAAGGTGGTCGGGTGGAGATTGCTGGCGCTCTCTCCCCTTGGCCCAGATAAATCTCCTAGACGTGCAGAAAATCAGGCTGCTGTGGGAAAAGAATGGGGAGAGGGGGAAGGGAGAAACGGAGGGGGGAAGAGTTTAGGAAATCCCCCCATCTCCTCGTGGAGACTCCAGCAGAGCAACTATTATAGAACTGAAGGTGGGGCTTAAATATATTAATAGCGACTGAAGTGCTGGGAGAAGAGGCAGCAGCGGTGGGGGGGAGACTATTGACCTAAGTTTGGAAGGAAACCCATTTTCAGTGACTGGATGCCAGGCTACGTTGCAGGTAGCTTGAAGGAACTCCGGAACTAGGAGGCTGGTGCATGGGGTGTTGGTTGGACACATCCCCGATGAACAAATAGCAATCCTTAGCTACTATTCCAGATGATTAGAATAATTATTAACCTAGTAAAAGGTTGATGGTTAATGGGGAATAGTCCCAGGCCCCTATTTTTAGTCAAGATCCAATACTGAGGAAATCGGAGGTGTTTCAAAATATCTGTCTATCCATCCACCGGCCATACATCTGATATTCTCCGTTTCTCCCAAGCAGAAGTGATGCAATGCTGGTTAAGTTACTTGTTCCTCTCCCTGTGGAGGGAATATACAGCCCTGGTATAACCCTCCTTAAAGGAAAATCGGTATCTTAATGCTCTGTTTGGCACAGTTGAAAAAGATGGTTTTGCAGCACGATGATCAGCAGAATGCCAACAATAATGGTGATAACACTATTATTACTGTTATTGCTGCTGGACTTCAAACTAGCCTCTTGGAAATGCTAGATTCCAACCGGTGACCTGCTGCCTCTGGCCGCCTGGCGGGGAGGAGAGGGCCATGGCGCACTGACCTCCACGCAGAGGCACTGGACTTGTCTGCAGATCCTGCTGGCCCTGAGATCCAGCGAGGCTTCCTCAGGCGCGGCGGCAGCAAAGTTCTCCCCACTAGCTCTACCAGGGAGAATGGAGAAGCACATCCTAGAGGCGGAGGAGGCAGCGGCAGCAGGCCCCTTGCTCTGTGCACTCTGGAGAGTGTCTCCACGTGCACCAGCTGGGCAGAGGGGAAAGTGGGCCTGCTGGAAGGATGGCTTTGTGCAACGGAGGAGAGGAGGGCGGGGTTGCTTTGCACTCTTTCCGGCCTGGCTGCCTGAGGAAAGCAGGAAATGCCCCCAAATCAAAGTGACCCCGAAGAGCAAGCAAAGCCAGTCAGGTAGTTTGGGCCCCTGAGAAACCCCACAAATTGCCTCTCACTTCCCCTTTGCTGCCCTTCCACGACACCCCACATCAGCTGCAAGAGGTGACCTCACCCTGCCAAAGGGTACAGCCTCCTGCCTTACTGACCCTGCCTCTGGGCTGTGTGCCCTGCCTGAGAGATTCTCAGAAAGCCATGCCCCTTGAAGATGCCCCTAAACTGCACCTCGAAAGATTCCAGATGCAAAGATTCGGTTGAATCCAATGCACCCCCTAATTGCCTGCAGCCAGGGCAGACCGCTCCCACCACTTCACCCTTGGTACGCCACTGGGGGAAGGGCTCCAGCCAGGTGATGGAGGGAGGAGGGCCTCTCTCCTGAAAGAATTCTAAATGGCCCATATTGTCTCTCTGGCAGATTCTTACATTTGTTAATAGGGGCACTTGACAGATCCATTAGCCACTCTATTAGATTAACAAAGGAAACTGGTCTGAGCAGTGGAGCAGGTTTCTTCCTTTGCAGGTTGTATCTCTTACAAGTACACAATTATAAATTAGAAAGGGTCTCACAGATATCATCCAAGGCCACCTCCGCAATCCTATAACAATATGTTAACATGTTAACATAATAAGAGAACCAGTGTTGTTTAGTGGTTAGAGAGTTGTTCTGGGACCTGGGAAACCAGAGTTCAAATCCCCACTCAGCCATGGAGCTCACTGGGTGACCTTGGGCCAGTCACTGTCTTTTAGCCTAACTACCTCACAGGGTTGTTGTGAGGATAAAATCAGAAGGGGGTGAACTATGTTTTGTACACCACCTTGAGCTCCTTGGTGGAAAGGTGGGATATAAATGTAATAATAATAAATAAATAACATCCTGATTTCTGGTCCTTTGGTTCTGACTTGCTCTTTGATCTGGACTACTGACTTAATCCCATGGCTCATGATTCCTGGCTCCCAGTTTTCCTCATACTGCTATCCATGGACCAGGCTAATACTAAATACCCCAACAAATCCAAATAAGAAAGGACCAAATTCTGTTTTGACAAACAATTATTGTGAAAAGTCAGAACCATGCAACTGGAACTACACAACCCGTAAACAGAAGAATGGAGTTTCACTTTGAAATAGTGTACAGTGAATAACAACTAGAACCTCACTTCAGTAGGCAAGAGAGATTGGTCTTTATTTGCTCTCTCATTATGCCTTTTATTCTTTTGACAAAGTCCCTGAACAGTTTTGGATCTCCAAAGACATCTTTCATCTCCTGTACTCTGGCTTAATGTTGATCTGCTGTCATTTAAAAAATACAGAAAAAAGAGAGGGGATTGCCTAAGATGGTCACTTGAACGAAAGGCATGACACATCAGATAAAAGTAATTTAAGGAGGCCCAAACTTAGTAAGAGTGCCTTCACTGCCCAGATGGAGGATGTTCATCCTGTTCTTGATGGGGTTACACTCCCCTTGAAGGAACAGGTTCGTAGCTTGGGAGTTCTTTTCGATCCTTCCTTGTTTCTCGAGACCCAGGTGGCCTCGGTGGCACGGAATGCTTTCTACCATCTTCGACTGGTAGCCCAGCTACGTCCCTATCTGGACAGCGACGACCTCGCCTCAGTTGTTCACGCTCTGGTAACTTCTAGGCTGGACTACTGCAATGCGCTCTACGTTGGGCTGCCCTTGAAGACAGTTCGGAAACTACAGCTAGTCCAGAATGCAGCGGCCAGATTATTGACGCGGACCAGAAGGTCTGCTCATATAACACCTGTTCTGGCTCGTCTGCACTGGCTTCCTATTTGTTTCTGGGCTAAATTCAAAGTGCTGGTTTTGACCTATAAAGCCCTACATGGCATGGGACCGCAATAACTGGTGGAACGCCTCTCCCAATATGAACCTACCTGTACACTGCGCTCAACATCTAAGGCCCTCCTCCGGGTGCCATCCCATTGAGAAGCCCGGAGGGTTGTGACTAGAACTAGGGCCTTTTTGGTAGTGGCCCCCAAACTGTGGAATAGTCTCCCCGATGAGGTACGCCTGGCGCCGACGCTGCTATCCTTTCGGCGCCAGGTGAAAACCTTTTTATACTCCCAGGCATTTTAAAGTGTATTTTAAATTGTATTTTATAGTGTATTTTATCAGTATTTTCATTATTGTTGTATTTTGACGTTGTTGGTTCTTTGTTATTGTTTGTTTTGATCTTTGATTTTGTTATACTTATTGTATTTATATATTGTGCTTGTTTTATCTCTTATGTACACCGCCCAGAGAGCCTTTTTGGCTTAGGGCGGTATATAAATAAAAAAAAATAAAAAAAAAATAAGAGAGTGAAAACAAAATGATCCCTCCACTCTCTCCTTGCCCCCTCGCTGTTTTCTACAACAAGTAGGAGCTTTTAGCTTAAAGCTAAAATGGCCTATATTTTTCCTTAACTATTAAATAAAGCCTTCTCACCACTGGTGATGATGAGTGAGAAAAGTTAATATCACTTGTGAACTGTTTAATGGGCACATTTCCCACTGATATGGGGTTGTGAGTCTCCTATCCCTTCCCATTAATCAAGAAAGCCAAACTATGAAAAGCTTTTATGTGCCTTCAAGACATCTGCTCTCATTATATTTGACTTTGTTAATATTTCTTGTGTATGTATTTATCTTGTAATACAAGTCTTCTGTATTTTCCCTCTTTGTATCATATTATGTCAGGAGAAAATATCTATTTTGGACAGAAGTATAATGCTCTATGTGATACCCAAACGTATCTATATCTATATTTAATCTATACCCTGGCCTCCTTTTGCCTTACTTTTCATGTGCAAGTAGAATATAAAAAGCCATCAGAGAAAACAATGCCTATTTTTGCATTAAAGCCACACATGTATAATGTTTCCTGACATATTATTTATCATCTTTATTTTATTTATTTATTTATTTAGTATTAGATTTATATCTCACCCTTCCTCCCAGTAGGAGCCTAGGGCAGCACACAAAAGCACTAAAAACACTCTAAAATATAATAAAAAACAGACTTTAAAATATATTACAACAAAATATCCTTAAAAACATATTAAAACGAAACATTAAAAAAGCTTTGTTGTTGTTATGTGCCTTCAAGTCAATTACGACTTATGGCAACCCTATGAACCACCGACCTCCAAGTGCATCTGTTGTGAGACACCCTGTTCAGATCTTCTAAGTTCCAAACGGAGGTTAGGCCAGGACTTTCTTGAGCAAAATCTTTGTTGTTGTTATGTGCCTTCAAGTTGATTACAACTTATGGTGACCCTATGAATCGGTGACCTCCAAGAGCATCTGTCATGAACCACCCTGTTCAGGTCTCTGGCTTCCTTAATGGAATCAACCCATCTCTTGTTTGACCTTCTGCTTTTTCTACTCCCTGCTGTTTTTCCCCAGCATTATTGTCTTTTCTAGTGAATCATGTCTTCTCATGATGTGTCCAAAGTATGATAACCTCAGTTTCATCATTTGAGCTTCTAGTGATAGTTCTGGTTTAATTTGTTCTAACACCCAATTATTTGTCTTTTTTGCAGTCCATGGTATGTGCAAAGCTCTCCTCCAACACCACATTTCAAATGAGTTGATTTTTCTCTTACCCACTTGTTTCATTGTCCAACTTTCACATCCATACATAGAGATTAGGAATACCATGGTCTGAATGATCCTGACTTTCGTGTTCAGTGATACATCTTTGCATTTGAGGACCTTTTCTAGTTCTCTCATAGCTGCCCTCACCAATCCTAGCCTCCTTCTCATTTCTTGACTATTGTCTCCATTTTGGTTAATGACTGTGCCAAGGTATTGATAATCCTTGACAAATTCAATGTCCTCTATGTCACCTTTAAAGTTACATAAATCTTCTGTTGTCATTACTTTAGTCTTCTTGATGTTCAGCTATAGTCCTGCTTTTGTGCTTTCCTCTTTAACTTTTATCAACATTCGTTTCAAATCATTACTGGTTTCTGCTAAGAGCATGGTATCGTCTGCATATCTTAAATTATTGATATTTCTCCCTCCAATTTTCACACATCCTTCATCTTGGTCCAATCCTGCTTTCTGTATGATAAAATCTGCATATAGATTAAACCAGTAGGGTGATAAAATACACCCGTCTCACACCCTTTCTCCATATTTTGTCCCTACAGTAGCCTCTTGTCCAGAGTATATATATATATAAAAAAGCTTGAAAAACATATTAAAAAGCAATTCCAACACAGAGGCAAACTGGGATAAGGTCTCTACTTAAAAGGCTTGTTGAAAGTGGAAGGTCTTCCGTAGGCGCCAAAAAGATAACAGAGATGGACCCTGTGTAATAGGAGAGGGAATCCACTGGATTCCTGAATGCCCTAGGGGAGTTCCCAGCAGATAGAGCAGGTGACCCTGTTGAAGCCCTTGTCATGCAGTGGAACAGCGAGGTGTGTCGGGCTCTTAACACAGTTGCCCTGATCGTCCTCTCTGGCACTGTGAAACCCAGTTTGCACCTTTGTACACCAGTGAACTAAGGGCAATGAAACAGGCTAGACGATGGCTAGAGCACAAGTGAGGCTGATTGGGCACAAAACATCATAACCGTGCCTATTGTGTGGCGGTGAGGGTGGCGAAGAAGGCCCACTTCTTTGCCACCATCGCATCCTCAAGTAGCCGTCCAGTGGAGCTTTTTCGTATTGTCAGGAGCCTGCTGCCATCAACTCCAGGAAATTGAGTTTTAAACCCTTCAGAAACCCACTGTGAATTGTTTGCAAGGCACTTTGAGGGTAAAGTTGCTCGCCTCCGTAGCAATCTTGATGCCCATCCACGTCTACTGTTGTCCCCAGTGAGGTGTCCAGTGCAACGCCTGCTGCAACTTCTTGGGATTGGTTTCAGTTGATGCAGTTTGATGACATGGACAAGGTGCTTGCGATGATACGACCAACAATGTGTCCTCTCGACCTTTGCCCTTCTTGGCTTATTAAAGCTTTCCGAGGGGGTTTGGCTGAGTGGTTCCAGCTGTCTTGAAAGAGGTGGTGATCCAACCACTCCTGAAAAAGCCCACCCTGGACCCATTGGTTTGTGACAACTATCACCTGGTCACAAATACCCTTTTTAGGGAAGATGATTGGGAGGGTTGTGGCGCAGTAATTGCAAGTACTCTTGGATGAAATTATCTTGACCCATTCCAGTCTGGGTTCAGGCCTGGTTATGGGACTGCATAGGCCTTCATCACCCTGATGGATGACCTTTATCAGGAGAAGGACAGGAGGAGTTCAAGCCTGTTATTCTTACTTGATCTCTCAGTGGCTTTTGATACCATTGACCATGGTATCCTTCTGGGCTGACTTGGTGAGATGGGTATTGGAGGCACTGTTCTACAGTGGTTCCAATCCTATCTCCAGGGTCATTTTTAGATAATAGCATTGGGTGATTGTCTTTCAGCCCCCTGGCAGTTGTACTGTGGGGTGCTGCAGGGTACCATCTTGTCCCCCATGCTGTTTAACATCTATATGAAGCCCTTGGGATCAGTCATCAGGGGATTTGGGCCACGGTGTCAGCAGCACACTGACGATACCCAGCTCTATTTCTCTGTAACATCTGAATCAGGACAGGCCATGCAAGTCGTGGTGGGCTGGATGAGGGTGAATAAATTGAATCTGAATCCTAGCAAGACAGAGGTGCTGTGGGTTGGTAGTTCCTGAGTTTGGGTAATTGGTCAGTTGCCTGCTTTGGATGGAGTCATACTCCCTCTGAAAGAGCAGGTTCATAGTCTGGGGGTGTTCTGGGATCCATCTTTATTGGTAGAAGTCCAGGTGACCTCAGTGGCTAGGAGTGCCTTTTACCAGCTTTGGCTGGTAAGACAACTGCAGCCGTTTCTGGACTGAGATGGCCTGACCAGTGAGTGGACTGAGAAAGTCCATGCACTGGTAACTTCCAGGCTGGATTATTGTAATGCGTTCTATGTGGGGCTGCCCTTGAGGTTAGTCCAGAAGCTGCAGTTGGTGCAAAATGTGATAGCATGACTGCTCACTGGGGCAGGGTATCACCAAAATGTCACTCCACTGCTGAAAGAATTTCGCTGGCTGCCTATTAGCTACTAGGCTGATATACAGCTAGGGACCAGGAAACCTGAAAGACCGTCTTGCCTCTTATATACCCAGTCAATCATTATACTCTGCAGGTGAGAGCCTCCTGTAGATACCATCTTATTAGCAGATCTGTTCCGCAAAACATAGGAAGCAGACCTTTAGTGTAGTGACACCTGCCCTTTTGTATTTTACTGAAGCTCTGCATATTACTAAATTGTCTTTGGTTAAAATGTAACACTGCACATATCAGGCCAGATTGCTATGAAGACTCTTCTCAGTTTTCATAGGGGTAATAGAAAGATTTTTGAGCTGTTTTGCATTTAATGATAAACCAAAGTTTAGCATAACAAGAATGAACCATAGTGAGCCTCAGGCTTGTTCACTTCCATCCCGCCCCCAGCTCTGGTGTTGCTGCGAAGAGGAGTTCAGAAGTTTTTGCTTACATTTTAGATTAACTACAGTTGGAATTACCTTTAGATTTCCATGTAAAAATTTCATGGAATCACATTTAAGTCTCAGTGAGACTTCCTTCTAACTATGCATGTTTAGAACTGGGCTGTTAGCATTGTCAAGAAAAGCAACAAGAAGGCTTTGGAAAGGTTCTGCTTTGTCCTTGGATTAAGGACACAGCATGAAATAGAGTTCAACATTCGTAGTAATGCTTTAGAAACAGATGTACTTTTCACTCTGCAGGATATAAAGGAAACCTTTGAAGAAACCATTCAATTTGACTCAATGTGCACAAGTTATTATTTAGATGGCTACAAAAAATGACAGTATTCTTACATTACAGTGCAGATTAATAACATAAAATTTATACTTAATTGATCTACACATAATGAGAACTGAAAGCAATAAAGAGGACAGATTCCTTCACACACTCTTCTGACCGTATAACCATCCAATTATTTAAATAGCTATCCTCTCTTAATAAAATGAATGAATTTATTCTGATAAAAACCGTAGAAGAAAACGTGGATGTGACATAAAAGTATTACAAGCAGTGTATTAGCAAGTGAACTAAAATAGTTCTGCAATTCAAGCACTTGTCTAATAGATTGTACCAATGACAATCCTTTACATACTTCCCCAAGGTTATCTCCTTCCCTGGATCTCTAAAAAAATAATCAGTTCATCAATGATAGTTTGGTATACAGTAATTAAAGTTTTCTGATTAATTTCTAGCATGTTGGCACAGCCAATTTGTTGCTTGAGGAGGTTCTCAGATGTGGAAGAAGGTAGGAAGGGATTCTTTCAGAAGCGGTGAAATCTGGAGGGTCTATCATGGATTGCTCATTTGCAATGAAACATTGCCAGAGCTCTGAGAATACCTCAAAATCTTAGGCTGCAGCCAATGCTGGGATGATTACAGGGAAAAAGAAAGTCTGTGGGGGTGGACTCTACTAGAGAGCTGCTGCTAATATTGCTACTGACACATAAGGAGCTTCACTTCCCTAAGATACAAAGAGTATTTAAGCAGCAGTATCTAATGGTCAAACTCTGTGTGTGGTCGGGAGGGGTTGGGGTTGCACCAGAGCAGCCACTTTTCTCAATACGCTCGTATGTTGGAGATAATGGGTTGTATCCAATGCTCTGAGTCCAGAGTCTACTCACATAATGGGACTTCCCCTTTCTCTTCTATCCCGTGCACCCTAAAATCTGCTCCAGAGGGTCCCCCAAGCCTTGCACCATCCCCAAATCTGTTCCAGAGGGTTGGGGGAAAGCCCAAAACAGATTTAGGAAGCACGCAGGGGGAGGCAAGGGGAGATAATGTCCCAATAGATAAGGAAAAATCCTGGTGTTGACAGAACATTCAACTCAGTGCTACGTTGACCCATAAATATGAACTCTAAGAAAATAACACCAGGCAGATAAGTTCACTAGGGGAACTGGAACAGGGCAGCTTAATCCCCATCACCACTGCACAGAGTTTGCACATCAGCATAGAATTCTAGCATGAACAACAAGGAACAACAGGCACCAGGACTTGGAGCTGTTTCTTTTGGAGCAGTAGGTTCAGGAGCACCACCACTACCACGTTTTGAAGCAGGAAATGATCTATATATCTTCCCCAAGGAACGTCTTACCCACATATTGTCATTTACGTTAGGGTGCCTCTTCACATGCAACAGCCATTATTTTAGATGAATTTAGGAGATAATAATTTTCTGCCACAAGGTTGCTATATTGAACACTTACAAGACTGCAATACCACTCATCATGAATTGTAAATGAATGCTTAAATTTACATACTGAATTCTATTTTGTTTTGCTTTTTTTTTGGAGAAAATGACTCATAGTTAGTAAATCTCAACATGTAGATACCAAGCATGCATATGTCAAGCCATCAGTATTTTACCATCAAAAGAATTTTAATATTGGTACACAGTGGTGGCATGGAAATGAACTAAATAATCACAAAATAATTCCAGTGAACACAATGCTAAACTACATTTCCATCATTAAACTTAAATATGATAATATATTTCATAATTTCTATTTACACAGAGTGCCCAGTTATTACCTTGCTGTTTTGTTTTACACACACACACACACACACACACACACACAATTAAATGTACTGATGATCTGAAGGCTCAAACATAAAGCTTAAATTTGCTTATTAAATTTAAGTAACCTAACCCTACTACACAGGGTCCCTTTAAGAAGCACTTTTAAAAAATCAGTTATATCATGTGGGCTTTGTTAGAGATTCACCTGCCCGTGGAATTACGGCTGCAGTCCTATACCCAGTTACCTGGGAGTAAGTGACATTGAACGCAATGTATAGAGATGTACAGGATGATAACCCTTTGTTAATTTTAGCTGCAACTCTAAGCATACTTACTTGGAAGAAGAGTTGCCAGCAAATTTAACCAAAACCAAAATGGTGAAGTGTATTTGAAGATTACTGACTTGGCAAACATGCAAGGAGTATAGAGGAAAGCAGAGAGAGTTTAAGACTAGTAAAATTTCTCAGGGAGGTATTGCACATACCTACCTGGAGGTAAAATAAATCCAAGAACTTACTTCTGAGTTTTCTGAGTGAAAATAAGTATGATTGCATTTACTTGGCACAACTTATCTAAATAAATGGTCCTAGCCACCACGTTGTTTGATAGTATGCAAGTATGAACATGCTGTTTCAAAGTGACCCTAACATCCAGATTTTGCTATAAGAATGATAGCGTACATCGGAGAAGGGAAGCTCTGTTTTGGTCTGGAGAGACAAAGAGAGAGCATCCATGCTAGTAAGGGCACATACTGGTTACTGGACAAGCTGAAACACCTGGTAAATAACTTACTGATTGGTGTCTCCTTTCTCTGTCATCTTTCCTTATCACTTGCAAATTTAAACAAAAGAGCTTCAGATAGCTTCGGTAAGCATTAAGACAAGAGATTGTCTACAATATCACTCCTTACTTCTCACCCCCTTCCCACAATAGCTAACCAAGAAGCTTGAAAAATTATTAATATATATTTTAATACATAGAGGAGAAAAATGTGTCTACAATATATATGTTATCCCCGATGCGTATTAGCAGGTTTCAGAATCAAACTGAAATCTGTGTTTAGCACCTGTAAGTTCTTCTTTAAAGCAGTGAATAAGGAACGTGGTTGAATATATTCTTGTGGTTAGTGGTGCCTCTATGTCAATGAGGCAGTGGAATCTGCTACAGGTTTTAGTCTGAACTTTCAAGGAGCTGTCCAAAGTGGTGAACAAGGAGCCACCAGGCACCACTGCATCTAAATGTATTCTCTTGAGTTTTCCTTCTAGGTCCAACTTGGGATGTTAGTGTAATTAAAAATGCTGGGAGGTGGGTTTATAGTTTTCCAATAGCACCTATATGTATTCATACACATATCAGAAGATAACAGACAAGGTACATATCAAATTTTTCAACACCTATCTTGGGTGTCTGGTTTGCAGGTGAGAACCGCAGGTATGCATGCAAACTGCACACTTCATAACACAGGGTTAAAAGCATCATAAATAACATGGCTTCTAGGATGAGGTGAGGAGGGAGGACCAATAGTGACATGAGAAGCAAATGGGAGGAAATGGGAATGACATCTGCACACATGCAGTGACAAGCAACACTGTTTTATAGACTGTATTCCTGACAATACAATTACAAAGGATGGCTTCATTTTAAATCATACTGATACAAGAGGTGGGCTGGCTTGCACAAAAATAGGCAAGGATCATTGTGTGCATTTCATGGATCCCAAAAATCCTTCCTACAGCTATGGACATTTTCCAATGTCACCAACAGTCAATTATCTAAATTAGATTGTCTGTACTGCCATAAGTGATTAAGGTACCACTGAAAGACTTATTCAGTACAAAATGAAAAACAAAACAAAACCCTAAACTTTGTAAAGCAACAATTATTCTGACATTGTGCCAGAGAAACAAACTTTATGTTACTGTACCTTGGAATAATTATTGTTTTCTTTCCAGATACATCTTGCATTTTATACTTAACAATATACTCTGTAGGGCACAGGTGAGGAACCTGTGGTCCTCCAGATTGCGCTGGACTACAACTCCCATTGGCTATGCTGGTTAGAGCTGATAGGAATCCACCTACTTATGGAGTGCCACAGGTTCCCCATTTCTGCTGTAGGGAGGTCCAGTGCCACTTGACTGCGCAAAACCTGGGTGGGTGGCACTTAGTTGCGGCTAGAGAGTGAAGCCACAGCTGCCATTTAGAGGAAGGGCAGCATTGTGCGTCACATACAATATGTGCGCACAATGTGCTGCGTGGAGGGGCTGAGCAACATTGTTGCTGCTTGGTTGACGCCATTGTCTTTAGCGTGCACGGCGTGGTAGCAGCTGGCAGAAGGCTGCATTCATGAGCCTAATCGGCCTGTTAGTATATGGTCGCCAAGTAGGCAGCGCAAATTAGTGGCAGCAGGTGGCCTTGTTGTGAGGTTTGGCCAAGTATAAAACAAGAACACACACACACATTCCCCCCCCACAGGGAGGAGGAAGTGGAACTAAACAAGTAAAAGCAAGAACACACACACATTCCCCTCCCATACAGGGACGAGGGAGTGAAAGTAAAACACAAATACACATATTTTACATACTAAACAAGTAATAGATAGATAGATAGATAGATAGATAGATAGATAGATAGATAGATAGATAGATAGATAGATAGATAGAAGCATCCTTTGGGGTTTTTGCTGGCTGCTCCCCCCCCCATTAAAGGAGGGGGAGTGGAATAAGAGTGCACACTCACTTCAGTTTCAGTACTGATGATGAGGCACCACATTGGATGGTTATTCTTGGGCATCTGGAAGCCAGGCTAGAAACGAGGCCAGTCACGGCAGGCTCTGCACAAATTAAGGGAAATGGAAGCTGCACAGGCCTTTGAGCTGGTCAACTCAGGCCATATTTGAGAGCTGGTGTAGTTTAGTGGTTAAGGTGTTGGACTACGACCTGGGAGACCAGGGTTTGGATCCCCACACAGCCATGAGGCTCACTGGGTAACCTTGGGCCAGTTAATACCTCTCAGCCTCATGCAATTTTCCCCTTTTGGTTGCCAAGGCTGGGTGTGAGTTCAGCCAGGTAGGGGGCATGAGAAAGCCTTTATGGGCCTTTGTGCGGGGCTTTTAGTTAGGCTCGCGGCCTAGGCACGGGCCTATATTAGGTTTAAGGTACTTTATCCTATTAATTTTATTACTTGGGGAATGCGGAGCTCCTTAGGCTTCCGACTTCCTGCTAGGCCCAGGAATATATTAGGTTGAGTTAATTAATTCCTTATTATTATATTACATGGTGGCCTTTGTGGGGCCAAGTGAGCCTTTTGGGCCTTTGGGCCTTTATATTCAGGTTGGCTGGAAAAGGTCCAAATCACCATAAATTAGGTGACAGGGATCCTTTTCCTAATGGCATTTCTGTTACTTGTTAACTCTGAGACAGAAGTTTCCATTAATTGAATTTGGCCTCATATCGAATACCAAAGCATATGGCATTTGTTATATTTTAAGAAGAACATGCAAACTTATGCAGGGAATTGACAGGTCTAGCAGATGATAAGGTGGCTGGATGGGAGGATGGGAATAAAAAAGAAAGCCAGACTACTTATCAGGCTCTTATCCTCATTTCCAGAATCTTAGCCTTTAATGAAACGGGCTGCCTTGACAGGATCTTAGACTCGGGTTGACGTGGAGGCTGCATCTTAAGACCCAGGCAGCATCTTCATCCTTTCCTGATGATCTCACAACAACAGCAAAACCTGATTGGTTGGGATTTTGATATCAGTTACTTGAAATCATCATAACAAGCAAACTGTGCAATTTGAACCTGCTAAGAGAAGGCTTTACTCAGCGCATAGTTAAACTATGGAATTTGCTCCCACAAGATGCAGTAATGGCCACCAGCTTGGATGGCTTTAAAAGAAGATTAGACAAATTCATGGAGGACAGGGCTATCAATGGCTACTCAGAGGCAGCATGCTTCTGAAAACCAGTTGCTGGAAGCCTCAGGAGGGGAGAGTGTTCTTGCACTCGGGTCCTGCTTGCGGGCTTCCCCCAGGCACCTGGTTGGCCACTGTGAGAACAGGATGCTGGACTAGATGGGCCACTGGCCTGATCCAGCAGGCTCTTCTTATGTTCTTATGTTCTTATGTTCTTATGTTCTTATGTTCTTAAGGCTGCAGTGCGTCCAAACATTGGTGACGGCAGCATATCCTCAGTCTTTGTGCTTTAAGGGTACTGAGTTAGCTGCAATGACATGGTAGATAGTAAAGGGTAAAGGTAAAGGTAAAGGTGTCCCCGCACTTGTAGTGCGACTCGTTTCCGACTCTTAGGGTGACGTCTTGCGACGTTTACTAGGCAGACCATATATATGGGGTGGGATTGACAGTTCCTTCCCCGGCCTTTCTTTACCCCCCAGCATGTGCCGGGTACTCATTTTACCAACCATGGATGGATGGAAGGCTGAGTGGACCTCGACCCCTTTTACCGGAGATTCGACTTCCTTCTTTCGTTGGAATCGAACTCTGGCCGTGAGCAGAGCTGCGGCTGCGTTACTGCCTCTTACCACTCTGTGCCACGGAGTGTAAAGTGTATTTACTCATAAATGATTTCCTTCCTTCCTTGCAGATGGATATGAGCAACAGGGAGATATGAGGCCTGGGGACTGCAAAGGGGTAAGAGGAAGCTACCAGCATAAGCTGCTCAGGGACATATGTCCCTCCCCAGTTAGACTCCAGGTACTATGAACTTTGCTTACAGGCTACCCGGTTTAAAGGGAGGTTTGTCTTTGTTCTGGTATTTTTTCCTTTAGTTTCCTGTTCCCATATTCCAACTCTCAGCTGGCCTTCATGGGCTACAATCTTAACTAGGTCTTCGTTATGGCAGTAATTGCCAGGGAAAGGTCGCACACATACAGTTGGGCACTGTTCTTGGCCCCTTCCCAGATGCACCAGTTGGTGTAGGGCCCTAAGAGGCAGCGGGCGAATTACACCTGATTCACTACCAGTCTTATTTAAGGGGTCAGGCAGTAATAGGTTCATGCCAGATAGTTTGGAAACAGGGGGCTACACTTCATTCACCATGGTGCGTGCCTGTGGCAGAGATGCCTTATGCATTTTCTGTCACAGAACATTACCTATGCACTGCTAGGGCATTACCGATGGACTGCTATTTCTCACGTGGAGTGCTTCAGCTCCTTGTGGGGACGGTCAGGATATAACTGGGATCAGACGCAGTGAAGCACTATCGGTATGATTGGCTGTTCATAGGTATGGCAGATTTATTATTATTATTATTATTATTATTTATTAAATTTATATACCGCCCGACTAGCGATAGCTCTCTGGGCGGTGAACATAAAATAGTATAAAAATACAATGAATAACAAAATAATATTAAAATACAATCAACAATACAATAAACATTATTAAAATTAGATCAATGTAACTTAAAATGCTTCAGAGAATAGGAAGGTTTTGACCTGGCGCCAGAAGGAAAGCAGAGTCGGCGCCAGGCGTACTTCCTCAGGGAGACTGTTCCATAGTTCGGGGGCCACCACTGAGAAGGCCCTAGATCTTGTCATCACCCTCCGGGCCTCCCTGTGAGTTGGAACCCGGAGGAGGGCCTTCATAGCAGAACGTAGTGCACGGGCCGGTTCATATCGGAAGAGGCGTTCCGCAAGGTATCGTGGTCCCGCACCGTATAAGGCTTTATAGGTTAATACCAACACTTTGAATCTAGCCCGGAAACATATTGGCAACCAGTGCAAGCTGGCCAGAACAGGTGTTATATGCTCGGACCGCTTGGTCCTTGTCAGCAATCTGGCCGCCGCATTTTGCACTAGTTGTAGCTTCCGAACTGTCTTCAAAGGTAGCCCTACGTAAAGCGCATTACAGTAATCCAAACGTGAGGTTACCAGAGCATGTACCACTGATGTAAGGTCCTCTTTACTCAAATAGGGACGTAGCTGGGCTACCAACCGAAGTTGGTAAAACGCATTCCTAACCACCGAGGCTACTTGAGCCTCAAGTGAGAGGGAAGAGTCTAAAAAGACTCCCAGACTACGAACCCGGTCCTTTAGGGGGAGTGTAACCCCATCCAGGACAGGGTATATATCCACCATCCGATCAGAGAACCCGTCCACCAACAGCATCTCAGTCTTGTCTGGATTGAGCTTCAGTTTGTTAACTCTCATCCAGTCCATTGTCGAGGCCAGGCAACGGTTCAGCAAATCGACAGCCTCACCTGAAGAAGATGAAAAGGAGAAGTAGAGCTGCGTGTCATCAGCATACTGATGACAACGCACTCCAAAACTCCTGATGACCTCTCCCAACGGCTTCATGTAGATATTAAAAAGCAGGGGGGACAAAACTGACCCCTGCGGGACCCCATATTGGAGAGCCCGCGGTGTCGAGCAATGTTCCCCAAGCACTACCTTCTGGAGACGACCCGCCAAGTAGGAGCGGAACCACTGCCAAGCAGTACCTCCAACTCCCAACTCCGCGAGCCTCTCCAGAAGGATACCATGGTCGATGGTATCAAAAGCCGCTGAGAGATCAAGGAGAATCAACAGAGTTACACTCCCTCTGTCTCTTTCCCGACATAGGTCATCGTACAGGGCGACCAAGGCTGTCTCAGTGCCAAAACCGGGCCTAAAACCCGATTGAAATGGATCTAGATAATCAGTTTCATCCAATAGCGCCTGGAGCTGGCCAGCAACCACCCGTTCCAAGACCTTGCCCAGGATTTGGGTGCATGTCCGCACCTGAGGTCACAGTTTATAGTATGGCTACGTAACTGGGGATTCCCTTCACAGAGGAGAATATAGAGAATCATGCCCTAGTGTTCTCCTTTCTTGGTATCAAGATTGACTCTGGGGCCAAGGGTTGTAGGCTGCCTAGGGACAAGCTTGAAATGTTGCCAATCAGGATCCTGGAGTTTGTAAGGACCATACCATGAAGCATTTCCTTTCTCCCTCCAGGTGTTAAAGTTCTTTTACGGTGGGTTATGATGCCATGGCAAGGAATTCACAGCCTTACTATAGGTTCAGGGTTATGGCTGCCTAAGCGCCGACCTGACTGTGTGGCCTTTGTCCTGCGGCTACAGGACTGGATTTGGGAGGGGTTAGTTAGGGATTTCACCTTTCATTACCTCTTTTCCGGTGTTGGAGGTCGACTCATGGGCAGAAAAATTTCAGGGCCAATGGGCCAGGTTTTGTAACTCCCTTATTTAAAGACACTGGGGTTAGGCCCCTTGTGGATGGCCATAAGCCGATATGTTGCCCAGCATGATCGCCAGCTATCAGAATGCAGGGGGGGGGATTCTCAGGAGTTCAGGGCCGCATGGGCTGTGCGAAGGTGGCCTATTCCTGTGAACTGCACACTGGAATTCCCTTGGATGGTAGAAATAAAAGCCCATCTGTCTGTATGCTACGAGGTATGTGGGCGGAATTGTTCCTTTCAAGCCAAGGCAGAGGGCTTTCAGAACCATGCGGACGACTCTGGGATATGGCATGGGCTGCCCGGCTGGGTGGGGAAACAGCCTCATATCCCTGATTCTCATCCCCCTGGGAATATTAGTTCGGAAAGTGCCTAGTGGTCCTCACCCTTTGAAATTCAGCAGTTGTATGCAGCAGTCCTCACACTAATTTGGGGCGTATTGGAGGGGGCAGGGGTTGCTGAGGCCAGGTCAGACTTTTTCCTATGAACCTGTGGCTGATGTTTTCAGGCAGACCAGTGGCACAAGGGTCACACCATCATTTCCCCTGCCCTAGGATTGGACACCTGCACTGTGAGGGTATCATAGTGTTATTGGATAATTTTGGCTCCAGGCATGGTTGTCTGATATTCATGAGAAGGGATCTCCCCACATAAAGTTTGGTTTAGCATTACAAGGCCTAGGGGCAGGCCCCATGGGGTTTTTTCGGGTCATGCTCCTCCAGACTTTGGTTGCCTACAAGGTAGTGGATTTACCTACCTGACACAGAAGGGCATTCATTCACCCATGCAAGTGAGGATCTCCTCACAAAATACCTGTTTGGGTGCTCACAGAGCGGGACTCGCAGGAGCTAGGGCATGACCCCTCAGATTCTGGAATCCCATCTTTTAGAATTGGAGCTGCTTTTGCGGCAGCAGGCATTGGACTTTCCCAGGCAAGGGTGCAGGCCATTGGACACTGATCCCCTGGTGCTTACAAGGGCTACATGCGTCCTCTTTTAAAGCTGCTTATATGGCGGCAGGTTTTGGGTTTTCCCAGGCAAAGGTGCAGGCCTTTGGACACTGGTCCTCTGGTGCTTATAAGGGCTATATTCGCCCCTCTTGGAGGGCCTGGGAATTCGAATGCCTAATAAGTGTAATTGTTTTGACAGGTTGCTGGACGGGGACAGAGCAAAGGCGCATCCTAATATACGAGCATGGGCCCGTATCCACCAACATATGGAGTGCCACAGGTTCCCCATTCCTGCTTTAGGGAAATGATAGCCAAGTTGGAGACATTTCCTGAAACTGATAGATACACAGTAGAATATTAAGTTGAAATGATGTAAAGACCCCCACAATTGGCAATGAAACTGACAGGATCTAGAAATCTAAGGAAGTTTAACAATACCTTGTCTCACCCCTAAAATTCTAGATGCTCTGCAAGCAGAGCTCTTAGATCTTTTGGTTGCAGAGACAATGTAAAAGGTTACCTCACCATTGGCCAAGATAAGAAAACTGTACTACAGAGCTATCCACTTTGACTCCCCATTGTTCTACAATGGGGTAGTCAACATGTTATCTTCCAGATGTTGTTGGATTCCAACTCCTATTAGCTCCAGACAACATGGCCAATGATCAGAGATCATTGCCTGCTCCACGTGGCAGTCTCTTTAAAGATACCAAGACCATGTCCTCCTTTCCCTGCTGTAGTTTAACCAAAAGCAATTTGGAAGTTCTTTGTAGTCCACAGAGTTTTTTGCAGTCCATATCATTCTACTCTCTGCATGTTTTCCTCTGACTTAAAAATAGGGTATGCCATTAGGAATTGATCGTTTGATAGACTTCCGGGAAGGATTGCTGAGCTTGTGCCTGCCTCTGAGGCGAGCTCTCGTCTCAGAGGAAGCTTTTTCAGTTTTAAAACCAGCCAAAAGGTTTTTTTTGACTGGTAAAAACTTTCTCCCAGGCAAGGGAGAAATGAAGAGATTATCCACAAGCTTTGTTGTGTTTGTTGGGGACTTGAATTCATTAGGAACGAAGGACCTGCCAGCAATGTCGGACGGAGCCAGGAATTTCAAGCAAGCTCAAACTGATTAAGCAAGACTTTTTTTTTCTTTAAAGAAAAACATATTCTAACAGGCAAGCATTCTTCTATCTACTCTTATCATTTTGTTATCGTTACAGTAAAAGAGATTTGTTAAAGGGTCGGCAACAAAGAATCCCTGGGTGAGTTATAACTTTCTCTCATATACACGGAATTAAGGAGGAAGAAAATCGAAATAGCCTATCTTTGTTTTTTATTGCAAAAAGCTGGCATGGAATTGAGCATTTTAAAGATATAAACGGATGAGGGGCAACTAATCTAAAGAGGAAATCTGATTTTATGACATTTGAGACTATTTTTTCTGGTCTACTTTTTTTTTTTTTTTGACGAATCTGCTTACTTTTTATGCCATTAATTTTTTGGATGCTGTGAACTAAATTTGTTTTGCACTTTTGGACACATAAGAGATAAGGCGGTTTGTGCTGTCTAGAGGGTGATGTCAGCAGGCTTGGAGGATTAACTCCTTTGTGACTGGAAAAAGAAATAAACTGTTCTTTGCTTGGGAATAGTTAAGAATGACAATCAAGAAGGTGGCTGAGACCCTGGATGTACAGGAAGGGGTTCTCTATTTAGATATGTTTCAGAAAATAATGAATGAGATTAAGCTGGTGAGACAGGAGCTGAGACAGAGCAGACAAGAGATGAAAAGTGAATTTGGCAAAATGAGACAGGAGCTGATGGAAATTCAGGATTCTGTGAGGGGAGGTGGATGAGACCAAAGATACGGCTGGACAAATAAAAGAAGATGAACGAAAAATTAAAGGAAAGGTTCAAGCCCTGGAGATTGGAATAGATATATCGAATATGGACTTGGAAAAAGATTTGGATTTTATGGCTGTGATGGATCCTGGAGACAAATATCACTGTTTGGAATTCAGCGCTGTCTTTGAAGGAATTGGTGAAGAGATTAGAGATAAAGGTATCAAGGGTTCAAAAAAATTCCTGGATTGGAAGGATTTGATGGAACTTGAAATGGAGAAAGTTTACAGAATTAATTCCAGATGTGTGACAATGGAAAAACTCTCGGGAGATGTGATGGTGCATTCTGTGGAAAGGAGGAGCAGAGATGCAGCTTTACAACAACATTTCAGTGGTACATTCGGAATTGATGGCAAGGAAATATTTATGATGAAAGAAATTCCCATCAGACTTTTATTATATGACTACTATGACTATGACAGCAAGATTATTATGGGTGCAAGGATGGAGATGGAAGATGGAATTAACACTGAGAATGGCTATTGAAACTACTGGACCTAGCAGACTTGATGAGATGGATTAATTGACATGTTTATTTGGAGAAAAATCGATGGATATATTTCTCAAGGAGTGGAAGCCTCTCTTTGACTTTTTGCGGAAAGAATAAAGTAATGTTAATGAGATTTGATGATTAATTAAGATAACTACTGGAGGAAAGTGATTTTGTAATATATTAAGAGACAGGTTTATTATATATTTTAGATCTATAACTGATCTGTGACAAATCAGAAGTCAACATTTTATTTTATTGTATTAGTTATTAATTTGTTTTTGTTTTGTTTTGTTTTGTTTTTTGAAACTTTGAATAAAAATTAATGATAAAAAAAGGAATTGATCGTTTGATAAATACAAATGTTTATTAGAACTTTTCCTAATAATCCTCTGTGACTATTCTTTCACAAAGGTAAACTCAAATTCACAAAGGAAGATATTGAACATCAAATTGGAAAGTGTAAGAGTTTCTCTTTTGGGACTTTTTTTTTTTAATAAAAAACAAACACCTTCTCAGTCTTACGAGAGGATTTAAAGGTTTGACAATGGACCTAGACAGCTCACATATTTACTGGGAAAAGAAACCAACAACAACAAATCATATAACAAATAGAAAGAGAAATGAATCTGAAGTGGTATTTCAATAGAAACTGCCTTCATACATGTGAAATGAAAATTCATGCAGCCAATCCTCCCAGGTAAGTTTATTTTTCTGTAGCAATTATTTACTTCCATTCCGTACACTGACTTTTTATTGCTCCCAAATTATCCAAGTGTTATAGCCCATCACTGAAAATATGAAATATAAGGTCCTGTAAATGTGATCATCGTCTACTGGGATAACCTTCTATTCAAGTATTTTGTTCGATGTTCTAGCAGGAATGACTAACCAGACAACATTGCTACTATGCTAAAACTGCTGTCAAGAAGGGTGCTTAACCTCTCAGCAATGTACATCTGTTTCAGGTTTCCACATTTGTGCTCAAAAAGCTGCACTGTAAAATAATTTAATTATCAGGGTTCAGACATTAATATTCATACAGCCAATAAGTAGCACTAAAATATGGCATAAACTTTAAGAGTTTAGGCAGAAAGTTCTCCTTTAATTTTTGCAATCCTTCAAAAAGTTACTGATAGCCATTTCTACTTTCATTGTCTCCATTCTTGAGCTAACAATGGAAGATTTGGAAGCAATGGAAGTGACTTGACAGGCACCTCTGTGCTTGCACTTCTCTTGCATCCCATTTAGCCATGCCAAAGACCATATTTCTGTGCAGATGTTTCTGCGGCATTTCCAGCCCTCCACATCCAAGTGCTGGGGTGAGGAGGGCTAGTAATGCTGATAGTGTGTGTCTGCATCTGCATGTTTGTGAGTGAGATAGTATGTTTGTCACCATGTTCGCATGTGTGAGAGAGTAAGGGAATGAGTGATGTGTGCCTGCACATGTGGTGAATCTATGTGCTGTATGTGTGAGAATGTGCATGTGTGGTACGTGTGTGGTCAGTATGTGTATATATGTGCTGTATGTATAGCCTGCATGTGTACACAAGACCTTTTGCTATGCCCACTGCTGGCATTTGGCCCTTGGAGGGAGGCAGGAAAAGGTGCCTCATAGCATAGCAAGAACCAGATAAGAAAAAGTTGTTCTGGTAACCAGCAGTTCATTTGCTCATTCTTACCTCTTGATTGCAAACCATGGCCACATGCTTCATTGACTCCTAACACACCTTGTCGTACAGAATCTGGCACCAATACACACTGCCTCCACTTGTGGGTCTTCCAGCTGGAATTGCAATGAAAGAAAAGCTATAATGAGACGCTCTTTTTAAAAACAAAAACAATTCATTCATTGTATCAGAGCATGCCTCTGATTCAGTCTTATTCTCCAGATACCTTAAACACCAAGTCCCATCATACCTGATCATTGGCTGTGATGGCTGGGTCTGGTGGGAGTTATAGTTCAAAACATCTGGAGAGTACCAGGCTTATGAAGGCTGCTCTAATTTAATTTATTTATTAAATTTATCTACCACCCTTCATCAAGAAACCACAGGGTTGTTTACAACATAGAACATAACAGACAATGTATGTCAATACATAGCATAATATCTGTACAATACAAAAAAAATTATAATAAGAAATGCATAATAAAAGACAAAGTCTCATAACGTAAGTTGTTACCTACTTATCTCAGGTACAACTATAAAACATAATACATATATAACAGCAACAACCTAAGAAACAAGACAAAGTCAGGAGCAGGGTATATAAAGTGCAAAAACACTGTACATAATCTTCTCTCTGTACAAAAGTGGCTTTTAGTCCCCCACCCCACCCTCACAGAAAATGACAAAGCCTCCCAGCTCTCATGTGGGAACTTTTTTTCCTCTCCCAGTCTCTCACCCTGGGAGATCTCTGCCTCTCATTAAGGGTTCTCCCTTCCTCTATGTGCCACTTTCCTGTGGGTTCAGTCCTTGCCACCAATGGCATCCCAAAAGGTGAGGCATCAAATATGTATTCCTCTGTGGGGTCTCCCCTTTAAGGCCATCCCCAGTAGCACTGGCACAACACTGGGCAGCCTGCTGCCTGCAGCATGCTCAGCTCCTACCTCCCTTTCCTGAAACACATCCTCAGGGGGGATAGAATTCAGTTTGCCTGCCTCTATGCAGCAGACACAGCTAATTGACACCATTCCGTGCACCAAATCACCAGCACACTAGGGTTAAAAAATAAATAAATGAAGAGTCTTAGAGGGTAGCTTCAGCTATAAAGGACAGGGAATAAGATGACTGAAGTTCACATCCCTTATTATTTCCTTGATAATCTAGCTGCCAGTACCTCTGTTGTTGTTTCTTTGTCACTGCCCACAGCATGACAATTTTCTCTCTCCCTATCTTGGAAACACACCCTCAGGACAGGTGGGGTCCAGCTGTCCCACCTCTGCACAGCAGCAGCCAATTAGCACTGTCATGTGCACCAAACTGCTAGTAAGTTTGTGTGAAGAAAAAGTCTTACACGGTAGCTGCAGCTTGCACAGGCAGGAAGATGCTAGAAACTCAGTTTCCTTTTTCTTTCCTTGATAACCTGGCTGCCAGCACTTTTGTCCTTGCTGCCAAGTTCTTCATCACTGCCCACAGTGTGCCCAGCTTTATCTCTCACCATCCTGGAAACACACCCTCAGGACAGGTGGAGTCCAGCTGTCCCACCTCCAGAGCTTGGAAAAGTTACTTTTTTGAACTACAACTCCCATCAGCCCCAGCCAGCATGGCCACTGGATTGGGCTCATGGGAGTTGTAGTTCAAAAAAGTAACTTTCCCAAGCTCTGCCCACCTCTGTACAGCAGCAGCCAATTAACACTGTCTCATGCAGTCTATATTTCTACATTGCAAAAACACCTTATTTGTTCTGATACAGTAAGATATCAGCCTGCACCTATGCTAGCTTATGGCCATGCCTACCACTGGCATGCAGCTTTGGAAGGTTCCCCATGAGGGAATGAGGCGCTCAGCCTGGAAAAGGTTCCCTACTCTTGTTATAGTTTAGCAGTTCTGTTCTTTCATTTAATTTGCTTTAGGTAAAGAAAAACAGAGATTTCTACTGGTGCAATGGACAAGTTTGGACATCATCATAAAGTATGGCTTATTGTGACAAGAATGATATGTTGTGCTATATTGATCAGGATGAGACTGAGGATAAACTAGAGCTTCTTTATTTACAATTCTTAAAACAGTAAAACTTTTGAGCTTGTTCTGTGCTAGGCCTCACCCAGCACACACAACACTAACTCAGGCTGCAATCCAATACACTTCCCTGGGAGTAAGTCCAATTGAAACCAATGGAGCTTGCTTCTGAGCAGATGTGTATTGGATTGCAGCCTAACTAACTAAATCATTCTAGCTCCCCCTAGGGTGTGTAATATTCTCTAGAGAAAGTTAACTCTTTCTTCACCGCGAATCTAACTTAAAGACACATTTCACTACATTTCCCTTTGTTTGAGTTCTAACTTATTTTTGTTTTTTCTAACTATCAACAAAAATTGTATAGAATAACATTTAATCTCTATAACATTCTGGTTTTCAAATTACTCTTTCTCTGGATGTCACTCTCTTTGGACTTTCAAGAGGTAGGTTGTCTTTGGCAGGTGATACTTGCTCATAAGAATTTGTCATTTCTTTGTTCTCAGTCTTTTGAGATTGTTCTGGCAATAAATTCTGCTCTTCTGGTATTTCTGTCTCTGAACTGTTATGTAATTGGTTGTGGTTTGGGAACCAGTTGTAGATGCCTCCTGTTCCTTTGGAATGTTCCATTGTTGATAGTGACAACATAAGACCTTGCAGTTGGATTTTGACTTTGGCTTTGGACTGTTGCTGGTTCAGACGATCCTTTCTAGTCATCTAGTTTCAATCTAACTTGTGAACCAGGTTGTAATTTTAGAAGTGTCCTCACTCCATAACATCTGTTGTACTAATATTTCTAGTTTCTTTTAGCCATGTTGTCTGCGACACTCAAATCAGGCCATTTAGGATACAAATATGCTTCTAAGGATGAAATCGGTGTTCTTAATTGTCTTCCCATTATCAGTTGTGCAGAACTGCACTTCGTTGCGTTGATAGGTATTGCTCTATAGCTTAGCAGTGCTAGGAAGGGATCTTCCTGACATAAGATTAGCTTTGCTGTTTGGACTGCTCTCTCTGCTTCCCTATTGGCTTGTGGATAGTGAGGACTGGCTATAATGTGTCAAAAGTCATATTTCTTTGCAAACAAAAACTCTTTTCCTGCAAATTGTGGTACATTATCTGTTACCAGTTCATTTAGGCATCCCTATCTGGCAAAAATGTTCTTCAGGCACCTGATAATAGTAGAGCTTGTTGAATCAGGCATGTATGTAATCTCTATGTATCTGGATTAATTATCTATTGCAACTAAGTATTTTTGTCCTTGTAACTCACAAGTACTTTTGTCCTTGTAACCCTGTTCCCACTCTCTTCCATGGTCTATCTGGCAATGGAGTGGTGATGAGTAGTTCCTTCCATTGTGAAGGTTTATTTGTCTGGGAAAACTCATAGTTTGCTATTATTGCTTTGAGGTCTTGCCCTATTTGTGGCCACCAAACAGTCATTCTTGCACATTCTCTGCACTTAGTGATTCCTTGGTGACCTTCATGGAGTTTTTCGAATATTTCCTGTCTCATTGCAGCAGGAATGACAATTCTGTCCAAACAGGAGTGTTCCTTCCAACTCTGTAAGGCTTCCCTTTTCTGCAAACAAAGGTTTAAAGTTAGCTGTCACTTCAAACATGTACAATGACCAACCAGTTCTGGCAAATTTCAGCACTGTTGAAAGGTCTGGGTCAATACTGGTAGCTACTTGAATGCATTTAAGGAGTGTGATAGATATTGGTTTAGAAGCTTGTACAAGAATTACATAGACTTTGATTTCCTCAACTGATTGGGTTGTTTCAGGGTCTGGAGTTTCCAGTGGATTTCTTGACAGTGTATCTGCTACAACAACAGTCTTGCCTTGTTTGTACTCTGCTTGAGGATTATACCTCATCATGCAAAAAAGGAGTTACTGGCATTGTACTGATAATCAAGGTCTTTGCAATTTAACAGCAGTACCAAGGGTTTATGGTCTGTATAGAGTGTAAATGATTCTAGCCCATAGAGATATTTTGAGAATTTTTCACAAGCCCAAACAGCGGCTATACATTCCTTTTCTATTTGAGCATACCGGGTCTTCGCTTCTGTTAGTGTTCTTGAGCAATAGGTGTTACGACATGTGCTCTTGGGAACCTGAGTGTGTGAATTTGGCACCCTCATGTCCCATGAAACACACCTCCTTGAGAGGAGGGGATCTTTTGCTAGGGATGAAACAAGCGCTTTGCCCTGAAGTGTGCCTAAATGGTGCATCTATTTAACCCAAGAAATGCAGGTCCAAACCAAAATAAAGCAAAGCTTTCCTTTATTGAGAGAAAGAGTAGAAAAGCATTACAGAATTACTTGGGTGCGTGGCAGCATTAATCATTAATATCCTAACCCATTCATAACTTTAAACTAAAGAGATTAAAGGACCCTATTACTATAAGAAGTGAAAGGTAGGAGAGATTACCTATCCTATGCCCGGAGTGGGCGGTTGAATACAGCTGAAGCTATGTGGAAGAGCTCTGATCCAAAACCAGGAAGGAATCTCTTGGTCTCAAGGTTTTGCACTGAGACCCAGAGTGCACTGGCTTCAATTCTCCATCAGGATTTTGGAATAGTATTTCTTCCAGACCATAACTGCTGACGTCAGCACTCACTGCAGTCTGCCAGTTAACATCATAGTAAATGAGTACTGGAGCCTCTGTTAGGAGCTTCTGCACTGCCGAGAAGGCCTTTTCTTGGCTTGGACCCCAGCCATGGTGTCTTCAAAGATCCAACTGTGTCAGTAATCTCTGTGGAACACTCATCTAAATGTTGCAGCAAACCCATCAAAGTTGTAACATCTCGACTTAGGAGGTTATTGGTCTTTGCACAGATCACATAGACTTAAAGTCATAGTCATTGTCTCTGTAGCAGGTTCTTGCTATGAAGTATCCCACACAATATAGATTCTGTTCTCCAGGACCAGTTAAAACTGCTGTTGTCTGCTGGAGACTAGGCGGGTTAGAGAAAGACTTGTAAACAGATTCAGAAATTATGCTTACATCTGCACCAGTGTCTATTTTAAAGTTTATTGGGAGCCCACTGATTTGTAGAGATACATCCCAAGGATCTATGGAATTTTCCATCTGTGTGACTGGACCCAGAAAAAAAAAGTTATTGAATTTGTGCTACTCCACAGTTTCTCTCATCATCATAGTGCGACACATAGCTGGAAAATGACCTATCTTCTTACATTTGTGGAATTCTGCAGCTTTTGCAGGACAGACTACTCTTTGTGCATGCCCTTTCCCCCATCTTGTGCATCTAGGGGCCTTTATTTGAGCATTAGGTGTTTGGCTGTATATTTGTTTCTGGTATTTTGGAGTTTGGGCTTTCCACTTCTGCAGGGGTTTCTTGGCTATTTCTTGCAGCCCTTTTAAAGCACCATGGTCTTGGACCTGGCCTTTGATAAGCTCTGAGTTTCTTATCATCTGCACAGCCCTCTCCAAAGTGAAATTGGATTCCATCTGAAGCATCTGGGACAGGTCTTTATTCAAAATTCCCACCACCAATCGGTCTCTGAGCATTTCATTCCTGGTGTCCCCAAAAGCACATTCATCAGCTGTCTCATGCAGCCATCTTATGTTGGCTTTTGCAAATTCCCCTGGCTTCTGATTTCTCTGGTGGAAGCATGCCCTCTCATGAATGAGATTTTTCTTTGGCACAAAATATTAATCAAATTTCCCCAGGACTGCCATCCTGGTCCTCTTCAATAGCAAACTCAAATTATTTAAATATCTGCTCTGCTTGCTGGCCCATGGCATAAATCAAGGAACATATCTGAATTTCTTCTTTCTCTTCATTCAATTTTGTAGCGATGTGGTATCTGGAAAACCTTTGCTTCCAATCTGTCCATGCTGCAGGCCTGGTGAAATCAAGACATCTAGTGGGGAAAACTTTGCCATCACTTTCCTTTGTTTTTGTTTCAGTTGTGCCAGGAGCTGTGCTACCCTGGGGACACTATGAGGATTTCTTAACTTCTGACACCATGCCATATTGCTTAATATGAGGCTGAGCATAAAACAGAGTTTCTTTATTTAACAGTTCTGAAAACAGTAAAACATTTGAACTTGCTCTGTGCTAGGTCTCACCCAGCACACACTAACTACTAACTAAATCAGTCTAGCTCTCACTAGGGTGTGTAATTAGAGAAACTAGAGAAAATTAACTCTTTCTTCCCTGTAAATCTAACTTAAAGGCACATTTCATTACACTGCAAGCTTCCAACTAATATACCCCCCTCCCCTCTCCTCTTCTGGTGCAGCCATGAGCAGACCTGAACTTTTGATTAACTACAGCTCAGCATTTCATACAAACCTGATAAATTGTGGTTAATCTTTTGCTCTTTAAAAACAAAAAACAAGTCAACTTCAAATCATGAGCTATATAGCCGGCTTGTATCAGCAAACTACAGTTTAGATAACTAAACAAAGTTTACTAAAAAGCAGAAGCAAAAGCTTCTAATGTTCTCTTCATGGCTGCACTAGAGGAGGAGAGGGGAGACATGTGTGAGCCTAAGGCTCACTGAAACACATTCTCATCATGATAAACCATGAACGAGCTTAGTGTCATTTATCAAAAAAAAAAAAAAATCTTGCCTATTTGCAAAAGCCTACAGACAAGTGCACACAGGTGCAACATTACATCTTTGGTTTTTAAAATTGTAACATGCCCAAATTTATACCAAGTTTAACTTAAACTTAACCACAGTTTTAAAAGTAATGTGAATCACTTATTAAAATAAACATATTTGGAGTGATCAAACATGTATTATGGATTTTTATAAATATAAGATGTTATAAGGTGTTGACTCCATGGGTTCACCAATATGTCCAAGTTTCAAAATGTGTTCTTTTTCCTAACTACTTACACAGTCTGTATCTTTGAATTGTACCATAGTTCTAGTTTAGTATGGGATAAGTAGTCATAGTGGAAAAATTAATGACTATGGCTTAGATCCAGAAATTCTGCTAGTAGAATCTCATTCATGGGACACTTCCATGGGCAGAAAGGGGGGGGTGATTTTTGCCAATTCATCCTTCATCCTGAAGTCCCAATGCCCTCCAGAACAGCATGGGAAGTAGTACCACAGGGGGAATTGGCAAAAAAAAAAAAACCCTTCCACCAGCAGTGCTCTTTGTAGATCAAAGACCATTTTGTCTCCAACCCGTTGTCAAGAATTTGCCTTTTATTTTGCGAATAAGGTCAATCAGATCCGCTCCGACTTAGAAGCCAATTTTAATGCAGTCTCTAAGGATGTATCTTCGGCCTCTGTCTGTCCAATTAAGATGGATTCCTTTCAACTTGCTCAACCTGGAGATATAGACAGCCTCCTTGGAGGAATGAGACCTACCACCTGTCCACTTGATCCTTGTCCCTCCTGGATCATTAAACAAGCCAGAGGGGGGCTGGCTGAATGGGTCTGTGGAGTAGTCAATGCCTCTCTTCAACAAGGCTCCCTGCCAGGATGTCTGAAAGAGGCTTTTGTGAGACCATTACTGAAAAAACCCTCCTTAGACCCATTATGTTTGGGTAATTATCGACCAGTATCCAACTTACCTTTCTTAAGTAAAATAGTGGAGCGGGTGGTGACTAGTCAACTTCAACGGTTCCTAGTGGAAACGGATTATCTTGATCCATTCCAATCTGGTTTCAGACCTGGCCACGGGACCGAAACGGCTTTGGTCGCCTTGGTGGATGACCTTCGAAGGGAATTAGACAGGGGGAGTGTGTCCCTGTTGGTTCTCCTGGATCTCTCGGCGGCCTTTGATACCATCGACCATGGTATCCTTCTGGATCGCCTATCCAGGATGGGGCTTCAGGGTACTGTTTTATGTTGGCTCCGCTCCTTCCTGGAGGGTCGAACCCAGAAGGTAATACTCGGAGACTCCTGCTCAGCCCCCTGGCCTTTGACCTGCGGGGTTCCACAGGGCTCTATTTTGTCTCCTTCGTTATTTAACATCTATATGAAGCCGCTGGGTGAGGTCATCCGGAGGATTGGAGTTCGTTACCATCAATATGCAGATGACACCCAGCTTTATTTCTCCTTTCCCCCTGATGCCAAGGAAGCCGTTCGACCCCTGAACCAGTGCCTGTCCTCAGTGATGGATTAGATGAAGGTGAATAAGTTGAAATTAAATCCAGACAAGACAGAAATGCTCTTTGTCAGTCGTAGGACTAAACTAGAAACGTGGAATGTACCTGTGTTAGACGGGGTTACACTCCCCCTGAAGACTCAAGTCTGCAGCTTGGGTGTGCTTCTGGACTCAGCTTTGAACCTGGAAGCTCAGGTTTCTGCTGTGTCCAGGAGCGCTTTTGCCCAGTTAAGACTGGTTCGCCAGCTGCGCCCGTTTTTAGAGATGTCTCATCTGACGAAGGTAACTCATGCCTTAGTTACATCCCGGCTTGACCACTGCAACGCACTCTACGTGGGGCTGCCTTTGAAGACAGTTCGGAAGCTTAAATTGGTTCAACGTGCAGCAGTAAGAATGCTGACAGGGGCTGACATTCGTGCCCATACAACCCCCCTGTTGCAACAACTTCACTGGTTGCCGATTTGCTTCCGGACTCAATTCAAGGTGCTGGTGTTGGCCTTTAAAGCTCTTCACGGCCTGGGCCCTGTCTATCTGTCCGATCGGTTGTCTTCTTATGAACCCCCCCGTTCTCTCAGGTCCTCCGATAATTCGTTCCTTAGGATACCTTCATCCACACAAGTTCATCTTTCAGGAACCAGAGACAGGGCGTTCTCTGTTATCGCCCCTAGACTCTGGAATTCCTTGCCAATAGAGGTCCGGTCGGCCTCCTCACTTCCGGCATTCCGTCACCAGGTCAAGACGTTCCTTTTCCGTCTCGCATTTAACCTGGACTGAGGAATAGGAAATCTCTTGACCATGAGAGACTATGGAGTAATGATGTTGTTTATTTTACTGTATATAGTTTTACTATTTTAACCTTATCTTATAAGTCTGTATTTATGGTTGTATGTCTTGTTTTTATAAGGTATTTTTTGTCTATGTTCTTTTATTATAGAGTTGTTCGCCGCTCTGAGCTTTCCAGGAAGATAAGAGCGGCATAGAAATTTTTTAAATAAATAAATAAATAAATTTTGTGAACAGAAGGACTTCTTCAGTTTTCCCAAGGGCATATCTGGTTCCAAGTCACCAAATGACAGCTCGGTTCTGTAGATCTGGTTGCTGCAGAGGTGAGATTGTGCGGGGAACATCAAGGGGCAAGCTTTTCCCACCCCTCTGTCTGAACCGTGATAAGGAAGAGCTGTTGTTAGAAAGGTACTGCTGCAGGAGTGAGACTGTGCTGGAACCATCAAGGGGGCATTTTTTCCACCTGCCTTGCCTCCTCACCCCCGCTGTTTCTGACATCTTTCTGGGGACTGCCAGGAAGAGTAATGTATTAAGCTTTTAGCATTTTTTTTAAAAAAAATAAGTTTTCATTGTCTTACATTTTTGTAATTTGTATTTTTTTTCTTATTTGTATTTTGTATTTGCTTGTATTCTTTGTGAGCCACCTTGGAGTCCTCTTTGGCTAAAAGACAATATAGACATAAACCATAATATAACAAGGCAAAAAGTTTGTCTGGCAGCAGCTAAAGAAACTTTCTACTATGACAGACTTCCTGCTTTGTGCCACTTATTTATTATATGGGTGGACTAATGTAGACATAAATTGCTCTTCCTATCCATTGAGATAATAATGTAGTTCAGTGTCGCCACCCTTTTAGGGTGTTTCAGCACATTTGGAAACCTGAGAAACTGTTCTGGACACCACCCACCCGAAAGAGCAACCACATTGCAATAACACTCATGCTGTAAACACACTAGTGACCAGATCAAAGCATTTCCATCAGCCACACCTGGAGAGGGAATGGGTTGATCTGCTGACCAGTTGTGAAATTTCTTTGAAGCTGAATGTAAAAAAAAACACTCAAGTTGCTCCCACCAGATTTTATAGTAAAAAGGGGTAAGGTTTGACTAGAGTTGTGTACCCCCATTTTCAGGAGAGTTGGAGGTGCACTGGAACTGAAAGAACAGTGAGTCTCTCTCTCTCTCTCTCTCTCTCTCTCTCACACACACACACACACACACACACACTGCAATCCTCACACATACACAAACACTGCCCCCTATCAACTAAGCTTGAAAAAACTAACTTTTTTTCAAGCCTAATTTGGGGATGTGATCTTCCTGAAGAGTGCAACTGGGGAGGAAAAGTTATTCTTCCCTCCCTGCAACTAACAAACTAACAAAATAATTCAGTCATAATTGCTGACATAGTATATATACATTAATGGTGGTGATGTGGGTAGCACTGGAACCATTCGACAGATCAAAGTTATAAACTGCTTGTCACTCTTTTACTGGCCTACACCCCTTTATGTGCAACTTGGAAAAAATGGAAAAGAAATAGAAAAGGGATCATGGTGGTACAGACCACTGTTGAAAAGCAATAAATAAATGCTGCATATTTATCACAATTTTTTGGATAATTAGAAAAGGCTTGATGTCTTTTTCTTGATATCAGCCAGGATTTTAAGAAATGTAGTGGCTGAGTCCTGGCATGCTGCACGTGTCCAATTTATGCATACAGAAGAACCAAGTGGTAATTCCTTTGCTGCCTACATGCGAGGGTGGGGTGTATGTAGTAGTGTAATGGCATATTCAGAAGTACACGGTCCCTTCATGATACTCACACCACATCCCCTCACAGCCATACCCCCCTTTCTACTTTTCCTCATCTGCCTTGCTCTCCTTGTCATCTCATGAGTCCATACTCCATTAAAACAGACATCCCTAGGTGTCAATCAGCATGAAAGGGGAGTCTTTGTTAGCTACTGAGAAGAGTCTTCTCAGTGGCTGATTCACCACCTTTCAGTCTGATTGGTTCCAATCAGCACAAAAGGATGAGGACTTTTCTCAGTGGCTCAGTGTACACCGCCCAGAGAGCCTTCGGGCTTAGGGCGGTATATAAATTAAATTAAATAAATAAATAATATGCTCCTTTTTCATGCTGATTGGCTCATACATAGGGACCTAGCTGGAACCCAGCTCTCAAAAATGTAATGGGTCTATGACTCTCTGTGACCCCGGACTATACCCCAGGTGAATATTGCATATTGCATTGCTCCCCTGTGAATAAAGTTCTAGTATAGCAAGGAAAGGGCTCTACTTAACCTCCTAACATAATAGTTTTCTATGTGCAGGAGCTGTATTATTGCATTTAGGGTTTTGACCATGTTTCTGTCTCTTTTTGCTTTCCTTCTCTCTTTAACCATTTTAAGAGTTTTGTCATTCATTTGTCATGTCATGTCTTCCTCTCTTTTTAATGAGACGTATTGTCTTTTTGTATTCTTCCCTAATAATGTCTCTGACTTCAATCCATAGTTCTTCTGCTTCTCTGTCAGCTACGTTTAAAGCCTCAAATCTGTTCCTTATTTGATCTTTATATGCTTCTGGGATGTTATTTAAATTGTATTTTGGCATTATGATTGCTTTGTTCTTCTTCTTTAGCTTTACTCTGATTTTCGATACGACCAGTTCATGATCTGTACCGCAGTCTGCTCCTGGTCTTGTTTTTGCAGGAAGCATGGAACTTCTCCATCTTCTGCTACCAAATATATAATCAATTTGATTCCTATATTGACCATTTGGTGATGTCCACGTGTACAGTCATCTTTTCGGTTGCTTAAAAACTGTGTTTGCAAGAAACAAATTACTGGCTTTGCAGAATTCAATGTCTTTCTCCTGCTTCATTTCTATCTCCTAAGCCCCATTACCCCACATTTCTAGTTCTTCTTTGTTCCCTACTTTTGTACTCCAGTCCCCCATGATTATCAGAACATCTTGTTTTGGTGTATGAACAATTTATTCCTGTACTTCTGCGTAAAATCTCTCAATTCCTCCTCTGCATTTGCCGTTGGAGCATAGACTTGGATGATGGTTATGTTAATAGGTTTCCCGTGAAATCTCATTGATATCACTCACTTTCCCTGTGTTATAGCTCCTAATTGCTTTTACTACATCACTTCTCACTATTAAAAGAATTCAATTTCTTCTTAATTTATAATTTCCTTCATAAAATATTTTGTAGTTGCCTGATCAAAAGTGTCCCATTCCCATCCAATTTAATTTATTTAGCCAAGTATTGTAATGCTGATGGCATTTCATTTCTAACTTTCCATGCTTCATGCTTCCCAAATCCCATGCTCCTATTGTGTACGTCGTAGAACTCCAGACTCTCCTTTCGCATCTGTGCACATCAGTCTCTGGGCTTCCACCCAGTGGCATCGTTAGTCACAGCACTACTAGTACTTGTCCATTGTTCTTCCCCAGTAGCTCATTTTCATGGTAAGAGGTATTCAGAAGTGGTTTACCATTGCCTTCCTCTGAGTCTGGATGCATCTTAGTCTGGTGTCTCAGCTTTGACCATTCCGCCTTGGGTGACCCTGCTAGTAGTCTAGCCTCTTGGTCTAAGTCAAAATCGATTTGAAGGCACATAACAACAAACTAATTTTGTTGCTAGTTTTTAAGGATAATTTGTGCCTCAGGTGATTCGCCCTCTCCTACAGCTCCCTCACTCCCCATCTGTTCTGAAGTGTTGAGGGATCCTCCAGAGTGGATTTAGGTGACTGTGTGGGGGTGGGGTGGAGACAGGAAGAGAAATCACTGAAAATTGCCTCCCTCCTTTCTGCTGACAGGTTATTTCTACCAGCAAACAGACAGTGCTCAACCTTTTACTTAGGTAAGCAGAAAATAACAACTTTCAACTTATTATTTTATTTTGATGTAAAGATTTTATATGTAAAATCAAACATACAGTTAAATCGACCACTGCAGGTCCCAGAATACCATGGGGTTTTTTGTCATATATTTGCACTTAATGGTAAGTCATGGTTTGCTTAAGCCATGGTTTGTTTTAACAACTACAAGTTAACCATGAGTTGTCACACATATGATCAAACAAACCATGGTTTGTTTCTCCAACATTTAGTTTGTTTTTCAGTTGTTCTTGTCTTCGTAGTTTGGTGAGCATCTGGGATGGTGTAGTCAAACAAATCATGGTTAAAGAAGAGTGCTGGAGTGACATGTAATGTCAAGCTATAGTTAAAATAAGCTAAGGTTTGTAAGCCTACAACGAACCATGTTTTCAGATCATGGTTTGGTGGTAGTAAAAAAAAACACGTATTAATTGCAAATCCTACCTAGCAGTTTTAACATTAAGCCATGGTTTAATGAACCATTGTTTAATAAACCATTGTCTAGTGCTATTTGGAAACCAGGCCAGTGTGTTGGTTGCCCTGTATAATCTGCTGGGGTCTATTTTCTTTTTGATTTAAAGTTCTACTTGTGAATACAGTGGCACTAAGGAATATTGTCTTGCAAATATTTCAGAGCTGGATCCTATTGCTAGTGCAAAATGTTAAAACTCTACTGTATACATCAATGCTGCCATTTACAGAAATCAGGCTCTTAGGCTAATGCCATCCTTATAAGCTAAACCGAGCTACTATCTCATAACCAAATTATACAATAATAAATGTATTTTTCCAATAAAGTATAAGCCTTTTTTCAATGCCACAATGTGAAAATCAATAAATATGTTTTTAAATTATTGGTGAAACTGTGCATATAGCACTGCATCCCTTCCTCCACCCCTTGCTATTTAGACTTGCTTCCCCTGCATTACCTGTACACAGCACAAAGAGGGATGTCTTCACATTCTCTTTCTTCAAACAAGGTATCTGGACATTCCTGCCCTCCATTAATAGCATCTTGAATGATAATCCTGTAGCGGGACTGTTTCGTTGCTGGAGCGTTACCTGAGAGAATTTTTAACAAACTGTAGCAATATGTTTTTCTATCACAGAAAATGTCATGCAGTAGTGATCTTGCCTTTTACTTCAGAAGTGTCAGACTTAAGATCCTGCCTTTGGTTATACTAAATCTAGTAAAATATATTACTTTATTCCCATTTGTTACTGAGTTGAAAACTCTAGGTACTACGTGAGCCCAGAGGAGAGATGGCTGTGGCTGTAGAGAAGACTTTGTTTAGGAGATATTACTAGCTCCTACTCACAGCTTTCCCCCACCCTATAAAAAAACTGCATTCAATTTTAGAGTACTTTTCTCCTTTATATATAGTTCTATGGAAAGTCATTTGCAAAAGCAGACTTGTGAAAGAAAATATTGCAGTAGAAGAGGGCCAGAAATAAAACAAATAAGTGGCATATAAAGTATTGTCTTCTTATACCAATCCAACAATCTTCTTACATGTGTGGAATGAGCCTTGCCTTGTAGAGTGGCTGCTCAAGGGGAAAAAAATACAAATGTGTTCTTGATTGCTGTGGGTAATAGCTGGATGTTGTGGATATCAAGAAATGCAAGCTACCCACTTGGCTAGGGCAGCAATTCAGCTTGGCCAGTGCAACACATGCAGTGTAACTTTGATATCCCTCTACAAGCAATGATGATGTGCCATCTCCTGATGTGGACACAGGAACATAGGAAGCTGCCTTATACTGAATCAGACCTTTGATCCATCTAGCTCAGTATTGTCTACACTGACTGGCAGTGGCTCTCCAGGATTTCAGGCAGGGTCCTCTCTCGGCCCTACCTGGAGACACCAGGCATCAAACCTGGGACCTTCTGCATGCAAGACAGATGGTCTACCATTGAGCTAAGGCCCTTCCCCTACATCTAGTCATACCCAACATTCATGCCACTAAGCATGGCTTTCTATGCACAAACCTAATCAGACATAATGCCTTGTTACTCGGGAGCTTCTCTGGATTGGGGCCTAATGCATTAGAATATAATGGTGCATAGCCAGGGGTTATATAATTCCACTCTATTCCTTCCAGTCAGTTCCCATATGGATGGAACAATGAGGCAGTCCTGTCTGAGAGCACGCACACTTCCCTCATTACTGTGTCTTCCACGGCCAGCTCTAATCCATTTTGTAGATTGCTCTTGATAAGCCTTTTCCAACCTGGTCCCCTCCAGATAATTTTGGCTACAACTTCTATCAGCCCAGCCACTATGGCAAATGCTCATGAATAACAGGAGATGTGGTCAAAAACAGCTGGATACACCAGGCTTGGGAAGGCTGCTCCAGGTTGTGTCATTTTTAAAAAAAAATTCTATTATTTATATAGATACTTATAAAACCTTCCATGTTAAAACACAGCAGAAACCTGTGCACAACTTTAGCTGTTTCAATAAAATCATCAATGCAATCCAATAAGAGGAACTTTCCAAATTCATACACAAGTTTTCAGTTATATACAATCTAAACAATTTTAGCAACTCATTTCTACATGGCATTATTAAGTTCTAATCCAATTATTCTCCTCTCCCAAATATGGAAAAAAATACCTAACAGTATTAAATATAGTCATATTCCTCACTCTTCCTTCTCTAAACCTCAAAATATGTTAATTCTAAAGAATAATTGTCTGTCTTTTATTCTCCAAAATTTTGAGTGAGGTTATCTCCTTTTCCCTCAAAATCAGACAGTAAATAATTAGCCCAATGATCCTTCAATTATCCTAAGACAGTTGCTACAACCGTGATTGGGGACCTCTGGTTTACAGGCTTAATTAGATCTCACAGGGGTCTAAATTTGGCTCACGAGGCCATTTTCCCAGGCTATGTCTACCTGCTGTCATCCAGGGATTTTGAACACAGTGTCATCGTTATACTCATCAGTACAGTGATGACACAAGCGCTCTCCCCCCCCCTCAGTCCATCTGAATCAGGAGTGGCTGTGAAGGTGCTCCCCTGGTACCTGGAAGCAGTGATGGCCTGGACTGGGGCCAGTAAACCAAGGTTGAATCCGGGTAATATAGAGATAGGTGCTTCCCATGTCTGGGAATTAGGTGGACAACCTGTTCTGGGAAGAGTTGGACTCCCCTGAAAGACAGGTTCCAAGTCTTGGAGTATTCCTAGATTGCAACTTGTCACTGGAGTGTCAAGTGGCTTCTGTGACTAGCAGTGCTTATGCCCAAATGAGGCTGGTTCATCAGCTATGGCTGTTCCTGGACTGGGTTAGCCTGGTCTCATTTGTCCATGTTTTAGTAAATGTAACGTGCTCTGTGTGGGACCTCCCTTGAAGATGATCCAGAAGCTGCAGCTAGTGCAGAATGCAGGTGCTAGGTGAGTGGGACAGCCGTATGGGACCATGAATCAGTGGTGCTGAGAACACTGTACTGGCTACCAGTAAGCTATCATGCCCAATTGAAGGTCTTAGTACTAGTGTAAAACGCTCTAAATAGCCTGGGGCTCAAGAACTTAAAAGAGTGCCTCCCTCAGCATCAACCGTTTTGGGCCTTAAGACTGGTAAAGCGGAGGTCTATTGGTGGTGCTGCCACTGTGTGCTTCCCAGTGGGCACTGACCTGTGACAGAGCCTTCTTGGCAGTGATTCCCTATTTGTGTAATCCCCTTTATGGTGAGGTGCACTTGTCTCCCTCATCATTAAACATTAAGGAGGAATTTAAAAACATTCCTCTTCACCAGACATTTGATGGTTACAATATATTGTTCCTTGTAATCATAAAATTATTAGTTGCAAGGATATTTGACTGTTCTTAATTTTTTTCAGTTTTAAGAAAAATGGATTGCTTTGCTGTCTTATTGTTTGCAACCCTTGGCTCCTTTAGGAGGAAAGGCAGGGTAGAAATCTAAAAATAAATATAACAAAATAATAAATAAAAATAATACATAAATAAAATGCCCTCTTATTCAAACCAGGCTGTTTTCCCATCTATTTAATCCAATCTAACATAATATTTGGATCACATAATTATAAAACTGTAGATCTGCGAAGGTTAGTTCTCTTCTTTGTTTTGTTTTCTCCAATTTTTAAAATTGAATTTGAGTAAACTATCTTTAGATTCATGCAGATCATGTCATTTCCAACCATTACATATTTAGGTGACAAAATAAAATTATTAACAGTAATTTTAATAAAATCCAAATTATTTCATTGCTAGATAAGAATGCTATATTGAACAGGAGGGAATTGGTTTATGTACAGGGAGCAGCCTCTACATTTCATTCTAAATTCCTGTTTTAAATGATATTTCTATTTCTTTTATTTCTTTCAGCCAAATATCATATGCAAGGTGTATGATAGCATTTAACTGAAGGACAAATAATTGGTGGAAAAGCTGGTCCCTGATTCCTCAGTTCAGTTTTTTCTGTTTTATCTGATGAAATGGATTTGTTACAATGCCAATCTCTGATATTATTTTAAAAAAACCTTGTTTCCCTAACCTTTCATTATTTTGGCACATAATAATGGTCATGTAAAATTTCCTCCTGCTTTGTCTACAGCTTAGGCATTCAGCTGTTTATTGTCTTTGTTATTTGTTAAATAACCTCTTCTATTTAATTCATATGCATATGGCATAAACTGGTTTCTAAATTTCCAGTCATGTCGTGTTTTTAATTGTGCAGCGCAAATTAAGAATGTAGTATAGCCATATCAAAACAAATCCAATGAGCAACAAAATATCCACAACTCAGTTTAATTTAAAATCATATTAAAATGATAACTCTGCGAATGAGGTTAAATAATTAATTTGGAGGGATTGTTTAATTGTACAGGATTATTTAATAAACAAAGTAATTTACTAGTTAATTTCTTTTCCTTATTCATACACAGTTTGTTGACAGTATAAAAAACAAACAACTAATTAAAGCAATATTCACTGTTTTTAAATAACTGAGAAAATCTGTCTAGGAAATCTATTGTGTTTACAGAAGTTTTTGTAGGGTAGAACATACCAGATCAAGGATGATGAGAACAAATAAAACTTATATACAGACAACAGAATTAGACATCACAGATACCAGGAGAACAGTCTACAGAAGGCATGCATGACCACCTACCTGAAAAGTATCATTTGATGTGAACTTGCATTTTAATTTGAGATGGAATTACTTTTGTCTTTTTTTTGGAAGGGGGGAAGAGCAATATTGAACTTAGATGAAGATATAACAATACTTTTTCCTGAGGGTTGCATCTGACTAAGTCATACTCAGGGTAAACCCAGTGAATAAAGCATATAGATATAGGTGATTCAGTGGACAAAATGAACTGGACTTTCAAAAGGCTTTCAACAGATACCTCATCAAAGAATCCTGAGTAAGCTTAGTAGTCATGGAATAAGAGGAGAAGCCCTCTTGTGGATCAGCAATTGGCTATGAAACAGAAAGCAGAGTAGGAATAAATGGGCAGTTCTCCCAGGATGCAAGAAGTGGATTCCTTAAGGATGGGTATTGGAACCTGTGCTTTTTAACTTGTTCATAAATGATCTAGGAGTGAGCAATAAGGTGGCCAGGTTTGCTGATGGGTTGTTAAAACAAAAAGGGATTGCGAAGAGCTCTAAAAGGACCTCATCAAACCGAGCAAATGAGCACTAAATGGGGCAATGCTGTAAACAAGAGTAAAGTTATGCATATTGGAGAAAGACATCTTAATTTCACATATAAACTCATGGGGTCTGAATTGACAGTGACTGACTAGGAATGAAACCTTGGGGTCATAGCAGATAGCTTGATGAAGATGTCAACCCAGTGTGTAGCTGCTGTGACAAAGGCAAATTCCATGCTAGGGATCATTAGAAAAGGTACTGAAATAAAATGGTCTCACCTGAAAGGTGGTTTTCCCTTGGTATCATGCCATCATGTGGGTTATAGCATGTCCTAGCATCCGAAGGCAAAAACGCAAAGGAGTCAAGACCCCAGCTGCTCCTTCCGGTCCCACTCCAGTTCATTCAAGACAAGACCAAAGTGAGACATCTTGATGGCAGTCACATACAGAACAGGCAGACCAGAAAGGAAAAGAACAACTGCACAAAGGAGTAGCAACAGCCAGAACACATATACAAAGGTCTTGACTCATTAAAACCTTACAACTTACTCTAACTGAAGAAACTTTACCACTTTATGAAATGGTGATACCAAATAATACACCTAGGCAGCCTTCATCAGGGAGGGCCATGATGGCATGATACTTGGGAAAACCACCTTTCAGATGAGACCAACAGTCCGTTTTCCCCAGGTAGCATGCTATCACGTGGGATGTACCAAAGCAGCCCTAGTAGGGAGGGGCTACCTGCTGCCTAAACAGGAGAAGCAACCTGTTGCAGAACACTCCTCCCAGAAAAAAACATGAGAAGAGACATAGTGGTCAATCTTACAGTGCCTGATAAATGAGTCTGGAGTAGACCACACTGCTGCCCTGCAAAGGTCTGCAAGAGGTGCATTAGTAATGCATGAAGCCATGGTAGCTGCAGACTTAGTAGGATGTGTCGTGATACTGACTCGTAGGTCAGGGCAATGCGGTGGATTTGCCACTTTCTTCCCCAGGATGAAAGAATGCAAACAAAGATTCAATTAGCCATATGTCTCAGGTACGGCAAAAGTAGACCTTGAGGGCTCTGCAAACATCTAAAGAATCTAAAGGCTTTTTCAGGCTTCTTCGAGCAGAAGAGTAGCATTAGGACCAAAGATGGAAATACCATGTCCTGGTTACAATTAAACACACAGCCTACTTTGGGTCAGGTGGACGGATCAGGACGTAAAACAACTAAGCCCTTATGAAATATTCAGAGATGGTGGGCCTATGACCGTCTAGTCAAACTGTCAGCCACTAAATAAGGGACCTTGAAAGAGAGCATTTGCAAGGGCACAGTTCTGAAGGGCTCAAATGGGAGTGCTGCAGTGCTTGCAGTGCCTTCTGTAATCTCGGGGATGGAAGACGATGAGCAAATGCAAACGAAGCAGCTCCCTTCAAACCATTTAACAGAGGGTGAGAGCCCATGGGGAAACTCAACGAATTAACAGAAAAACTGGAGAAATAGTAGGACAGTGGCTCTGTAGGATAGGAGACCATGGGAGGCATACCAGCTGACAAATGCAGGCCACGTACTCAGGTAAATTCGATAGTCGACTGCCATCCAGAGACCATAATGGTATCAATAATCTCTTGCGATAGAATTGTGCTGAGCAACTGTGTCCGCTCAGACACCAAGCTGTCAAACTCATCCAGTTGGGATCCGGATGCCAGTTTGTTCCCTGCATGAGAAGATCCTGCTTCATTGGCAGCCTCCAGGGTTAATGGAACCAAATGAACCCGTTCATGTCACAGCTCCCTCAGTGTTCTGCCTAGCAGGGGAACGGAAGGAAATGTGTATAGGAGGCCATCTGGCCAAGGAGTCAGGAGAGTGTCTATGGATTTGGCCTTTGTCTCTAGATACCTTGAGAAAAACCAGGGAAGCTGAGTGTTTTGGCTCAAGGCAAACGGATCTACAGTCAGAGTGCCAAAATGATGTTGGAGAAGGAGAAACGCTGGTGGACGTAGCTTCTACTCACCCAGAATCACTTGTTGCCTGCTGAACCAATCTGCAGTGACCTTCAGAACCCTGTTGCAGAGTTCTGCCCACAAGAACAGCAGATGTCTCTCAGCGCAATAGAATATTAGTGTGGTCTCCACCTGAAGGGTTTGAGCCCTGCTGTCCCCTTGCCGGTTCAAATGCGGTTTCTCGTAGGTATTGTCTTAGCTGGCAGTGGCAAAGAGCCGGATGAACTGCCCTCAACTCCAGCCAGTGTGCCTCAAGTCCAGTTACACAAATTGAACAGTGAAGTAAGCCTTACTAAAGGTAAATGTTTAGGTAAATGTTTTGGTAAATGTAATATGGAATTTTAAACTGTTATAAGTCAACCAGGGGCCTGCTGATGAAGGTCAGAACTTGATTGAACAAGCACTACCTTCCAGGAAAACTGCACCTTAGCACATATATGCCCATGTGAGTACCCTTGAGTCTCGTTATGCAAAATGAAAGAGAAAAATAAGCCTTACCAAAGGCTACATGGAATTTGGAACTATTTTAAGTTGCCCAGGAAACTGCTGTTAAAGAGCAAGACTTAGCTGAGCGACCAGTTATATTTACATTAACTTGCTAAGTAACGTTTATCCAAGAGGATAGCCACAGGACCCTTAGAACCAGGTTAATCTGTTGCCTTTAGAAATTACCTGCTGCTGTTCTGGCTTTGGGAGAATAGGAGCTTTGAGCGGCAGCTCATGAGGCAATCCATGTGCCTTTACTACACTGGGGTCCCCTAGAGGAGCCACCACGTTATTCTACTGTTGCCCCTGGAAACAGCCTGTTGCTGTTCAGGCCTAGGGAATCCGGTTTCTTAGAACTTTTTTTTTAATACGATACTTTTTTACCTTTTTAAAAGATGTATTCAAAGCTTTTTAAAAAAAGTTTTTAACATTTTTTGTTACATGTATTTTAAAGTCTGTTTCTATGATGTTTAAAGGGTTTTTAGTGCTTTTGTTTGCCACCCTGGGTTCCTGCTGGGAGGAAGGGCAGGATATAAATCAAATAATAAATAAATAAATAAATAAATAAATAAACAAACAAACAAATAAATAAATAAATACTGAAGCTACAGTTCTAGTGCCTCCAATAAAAAAGGTCGGGTGTACTTCTCAGCCGAGTACTACGACATATATGTGCCCAAGGTTCTGAACAGAATGGCTAGGTCCTTTTTTTGTTTTTTTGTTTGTTTAATTCATTTTTATTTCCATTTTGCATTAACATGTATTTAGTTACAAAATAATACAAAAAACCTATTAACTCCTCACAGTCACTAGACTATGACCAAGTGGGAACAGAGATACCATAAAATTTTGGAAAATTCCTCAGCAGAGGACTACACCATTTTCCTGCCCAAGGATTCTGAGCAGCCAGCTAGGCTCTTTCCCCAGGGTTCTGACTGCAACAGCTAAGCCCATTCCCTAGTCACTGGGCAGACTAATAAAGAGCTGCCCATTTCTCTCCTCCACAAGCAGCATCAACACCAAACCTTGCTGCTCAGGTCCAATTCCTATGGATGAATACTGGGAAGGCCCAAGTTAGCTGCCTTGCTTACCTTAGGGCCTGAGATGACCAAGGTATCACCCATAGGAAAAACAATGCACAGAAGATGAAGCCCAAATTGCAGCTCAACATTGCTTCCAGTGGAATTGCGGGCCGTGAGATAAATGGAACTGATGGCTGCTTAAATGGCTACTGCTGCATATCACTTTCCTGTGTCTCAATAGCAATATCCATAAAAAGCAGCACAGGATGACCCAGCCATGGTTACACGCACACAGTGGAGAGGAGTGGTACCAGGCGATATATGGATAGATTCCTCATTAATCAACAGGCACACAGGTAGAGGGGTGTGGTTTGAGCTCTAAATGCAGCCGAGGCAAAAATAACCGCACACGGTAGAGGGGAGCGGTTAGAGAAATGCAGTCAAGGGTGATAATAACTGCACACAGTAGAGGGGAGTGGTGTGAGCTCTAAATGCAGCCAAGGACAAATAAAACTCTCAGAGGAGGGCAAAACCAGCAACTGGCAAACTGGTAGTGCAGGAGCAGAAGGCTGGTGAGCAATGGAGGGTGCACTGGAAGGAGCAACAGGGCTCGCAGTCTCTCCTGACCAGTACCAGGGACCTCCAATCAGTCTGTTCCACAGTAATAGTGACCAAGTAAAGGACGCTGCCAGCAAGGTTGGAATAGATGCAGGCAGGCAGCTGAGTGCTTGGCTCTGGCAACAGCCATAGAATGGATATTGGGGTATTGGTGCTTGGAGGCCTTGAACTTGATGCCTGGACCTCATAATGGATTGAGATGTGTGGCAGGAAAATAATGCTGCTCCACATCAGAGAGCTGATCAAGAAAATCCGCAATTGGCTGTGACCCAGCCTAGAATACATGCACACAGTAGAGGGGTGCGGTATCTGAGGGGTGTGATACCTAAAGTCCAACACACTCACTATAGGAAGGGTGAATCCAACACTGAGGCACACGCACATGGTGGAGGGGTGTGGTGATTTGAGGCTAAGGCACACACACACAATAGAGGGTGCGGGCAGCCCCAACTGCAAGTTGAATACCGTCTTTTTTAAAAACAACAACTTATACTCTCCCTTCTTTCATTCTGAAGTGGAGGGACGGCAGGAGACAGACAAGATAAGGGAGCTGAGGAAAAGAGAAATGTTCTAGTCAAGTTTTTGAAAAAACAAAAAATGGCAGGAAAACACAAGCAAAATGGCAGGAAAATGCAAACACAATGGCGGGCTGGAGGAGAAGAACCAACAAAATGGCAGTCAGGCAAAAAGGGGGGGAATGGCCCAAAACTCAAGGGGCCAGGGCCACAGTGCAAGCTCCAAGAGGACCTCCTCTGCCCAGCCAGGCACGCAAAGAGATGCTCGCCACTGCCTTGTCAAAATAGGAAGAGATGCAAGAAAGTGCCATTGCCCTCAGCGAGCTCCAGCCAAAAGACGGGTCCAGCCGCGAGCTCCAGCCTGGAAAAGATCTGGGCTGCAACTCTGAGCCCCATTCTAAAACGGTGCCAGGGAAAGCTCTGGAGCCACAACTGCGAGCCCCGTTCAAAAAGGGTGCCAGCCAGCACCACCGCCCATGTGGCCAGCCAGAACTGCAGCCACAAAATCCAGCCATGAAAAGCAGCAGTGCTGCAGCCACGAGCCCCGTTCGAGAAGGGCGCCAAGCAGTGCCGTCGCCTGCATGGCTGGCCAGAGCTGCAGCCACAAAATCCAGCCAGGAAAAGCACTGGGCCGCAGCCACGAGCCCCGGTAGAGAAGGGCGCCAGCCAGCGCTGCCAACCCTGCAGCCAGCAGGATCTGCAGCTGCGAGCTCCGGCTAGGGAAGGATCCGGGGCTGCAGCCGTGAACCCCATTAAAGGAAAGAGGGAAGGTCAACGGACCTCCAGGGCCGTAGCCACGAGTCCTGTGAGGTAAAAAGGCCAGGTCTGTCAGGTAAACAAGCTGGGTCGACCTGAGGACCAAAAGGGGAGATCTGTGGGGCCGCAGTCATGAGCCCAGCAAGAAAGGTGGAGAGGCCTGAGGAGGTGGGGAGGCTGGAGGCTCTTTGGGGGCCTCAGCAGGTCCCAATGACAGGAAAAATTTACTCCCACAAAAACAAATACTCACCACGCAATCTCCACGTGCAATCCCAAATGCACAGACCTACAAAAACTCACTACGGTATAGTAGAGAAGAGAATTAGACAAGAGAACAGCCTTGGACAAAGGCAAGAATGAACTGGAGTGGACCAGAAGGAGCAGCTGGGGTCTTGACTCCTTTGCATTCTTGCCTTCAGATGCTACGAAGTGCTATAACCCACGTGATAGCCTGCTACCTGGGGAAAACTGCCGATATCATAATGCTGTTATGTAAATCTACGGTGTGGCTACATTTGGAATACTGTGTACAGTTCTGGTTCCCTCGCCTCAAAAAATATATTTTAGAGTTGGGAAAGTTTCAGAAAATGGTCAAGGGGATGCAGCAACTCCCGTGAAGAAAAGTTGCAGCATATGGGTTTTTTTAGTTTAGAGAAAGGGAAAATAGGAGGTGACATGACAGAAGTGTATAAAATTATGCATGACATGGAGAAACTGGATACAGAAAAGGTTTTCTCCCTCTCTCCTAACACTAGATCTCATAGACATCCAATGAAGCTGAAAGTTGGAAGATTCAGGATAGACAAAAGAAAATACTTCTTCACACAGTGCAGAGTTAAGCTACGGAATTTGCTGACGCAAGAGGCAGTGATGGCCACCAAGTTAGATGGCGTTAAAAGAGGATTAGACAAATTCATGGAGGATAAGGCTATCAATGGCTATTAGCCATAATGGCTATGCTCTGCCTTCATAGCTGGAGGCAGCATGTTTCTGAATACCAGTTGCTGGAGGCCACAGGAGAAAAAAAAATAGCAATTAATGTGAGAACTTGAAGTAGAAGCAAAAAGAATCTGGGAAAACCCAAGTTCAGATGATGTGCCAGTAGCAGAGTGCTCTTGCTCTCAGGTCCTGCTTGCGGGCTTCCTACAGGCATCTGGTTGGTCACTGTATGAACAGGATGCTGGACTGGATGGGCCACTGGCCTGATCCAGCAGGCTCTTCTCATGTTCTTATGTTATGAAATAAATGGAATTATGATAATCAACTTAAATTTATTTATTTCATTGGGTCAACTCTAATATGACTTAGTTGGATGCAACCCTAAGTATTGATTTTTGCTCTGCTTTCGGTACTCACTGAAAAATACATTTCCTGTGATAGTCTTCCTGTAAAATCTCAAGGGGGATGGGAATCTGGCATGACCATGGATTGATTTGATGCTTGATACACTACAACATTTCTATAATGCTTTGCTGCTACTATCACCGCAACCACCCAGCACTGAGCTTCTGAGAAAACCACTGGACATTTGGGAAATCGTCTACCATCCAATGATTTAATTCAGTATATAGCTCTGTACTTTATGAGATGGGCAAAAGGCCTGCATGTCTTATCAAGTCAGAACAAACAATAAATAGCCTTGTGGTACGAAAATGAGTTAGTATTATAAAAGGTCTTCAAATAAAATTTTACAGCTTTTCCAGAATTGTGCTCCATAACATGAACATAATACCGCAGTCCATGCTAAAGAGTGAAATGTGACAGTAGCTATGCTGGATTTGGATTGAGCTGTACACGAATTCATGCTAGCTGTAAACATGTGATGCAACTGGAAAAGTGAGCTGTTTTCAGTCCAGCTCTGTCCATCTTGTGTGCTTCCCCCTTTTGTGTTGTATCCTTTGCATTGTGCATTTCAGGGAAAGCCTCAGGTGGCATCAATACAAATAGCAGCTTCAGAGAGGCACTTTACCACATTAGGGAGAGAGAGAGAGAGAGAGAGAGAGAGAGAGAGAGAGAGTTGCTCCTCCATCAGGGAGGCAATTTACCATCAGAAAGACAGAGAGTGATAGTTCAAGGATGCTCTGCTTCTCAGCGGCTGCTATTTACATAATAAAATTTCAGCATATTAATTGGTCCCACAAAACATCATGTCTAGTTCAGCTCTAAATTGAGAATCTGTAGTCAAGCCGTGCTCTTAACAAATTTTGTGAAATGTTTTGTAGATTGCAAATACGGAAGAACTAATGATGAAAATGTAGTATTAACAGCTTAGAGGCTGGGTTGAGGCCTTCCAACACAGCTACTCCAAAAGCTGTTTCATAGGATGGTGCCTGATTCATAGTATCACTCAAGACGTGATTCTACATGAAAAGAAAAGTTCATCACTTTATTGTCTGTGCTGCTAGGATATAATGGGATTGCTGGAGAAGAAACAGAGTTTGTTTTAACCAGATCTTATTTATATTAAGAGTATAAAAAACAGCTTACCATGTTTGCAGGAAGTAGGGCAGCGTGTCCATTCACTGAAAGGGGTCACCACACAATCATTTTTGCACGGGAGCAAACATGGGCGGACTGTTTCTGGTTTGATGGAGTCTGGGCACCTATGAACACAATTTTATTTAGGAAAAAAAATTCTGCTATTCAATCAAATGGAGATCCCTGTTAAGTAACTTCACATTTGGACTGCAATGCTATGCATACTTACCTGATAGTAAGTCCCACTGAAAATAATAGGATTTACTTCTGAAGAGACATGCAGAGGTTCACACTGTTAATTTAATTAATTTTAAAATAATAATACAGAGGAACAAGACAAAAACAGCTGGAAAACAAAACAAAACAAACTCTGTAGAAAGAAACTGAAGCTTGTTTGCTCATCTGTGTAATGCTTGGTGGTTTGCTGAATAAACCATGATTAGAGCAAACCATTACTTAACTTGGTGTGCCACTGTATCTTAAAGGTGTCATAACCCATAATCAAAATCTGTTTACCATCAAGTAATTTCATAGTTTATGACAGTGGTCAGGAACTTCTGTCCTGTGGTTCTAATTATGCCCACTGAGTCTCCCCATTTGGCCCATGAGGCTGTTTTGGCCAAGCCAAGCTCACCTGCCATCATAAATGATGTCAGATATGGAGGAGCTAAAGATGTGGCTGGGCCAAAAGGGGGGTTGCAGGCACTGTCAATCAACAGCATCAGCAAAGCCCCTTGTGTAATGCTTTGCAAATGTCAACAAACAGCTGATAGTCAAGGCTTCTGTGTTCAGTGCTATACAAGCTCCAAGGATCAGCTGAATGTTGGACTTCCATGCACAGTGCAATCAAGCTCCAAGATTCACCTGACCATTGGGGCTTCAGAGTGCAGTGTAAGGCACCTTGTAAGCCCTGATGGTCAGCTGATAATTGGGACTTCCATGCATTGGCAAAAACAGATCACCTGATGTCATTGTGATGTCATGTGGGTGGTCCTGCCCACCTGTCAAACTTGGCAATGGGGTGGAAAAGACAAGGATCCAGCCTGCCCACCAGATCCAGTTCCCTATCCTGGTTTATGACATGCTGTTGAAACATAGCTACAACACATAATTCTTCTAAAAATATTCATCTTGCATCTCTAATTATCCCTGAATTCATTTCTACTTTTTTTGCCCCAGGTACTGCCATAAAATCCATAAAACAGCCATCTCTTGCAGTCTCTTTTATACAGAGAAGCTTCCACTAGCAGCTCATTTTTGGGGCCTATTCCTCCCATTCTCACATCTTGCCCTAATCTCTATTGCCTAATAATCCCTGACTGTGGGCAAAGAAAGCTTTTGTCCTCCGGGATCTCCAATATAAAATATGAATAAATTTTATATGCCAGCAATCCCTAATTTGAGTTACGAGAGGGAGGTAAAAGGGACAGTTCTGCATGATGTGAAAGATCAGCTGTTCTAACTGGGATAGTAAAAAAAAAAGGAGGGAATTAGCTTTTCAAAGTCTTGATTTCCATGTAGCCAGATTGTTGGAGAAACACCCACAAATGAAATATAGCATCCAAACCAATCAGTACCTTAACCACTGACAGTTTTTAAAGTATAGTAGGAGCTAAACATAAGTCATATATCACAGTTCCTTTAGTTGCTCTTGTGTAACATTTAATAACCTCAAACAAAAAGTTTTTTTAAATTAATCCAAGTGAAACAGTGAAACACATTGTTTTAATAAGTGTGTATAGATGAATTCTCAGTGTATAATGTTCTCAGATGAATTCTCAGTGTATAATGCATTTTTGTTCCCATTATCTCTTTGAAATTCATTTCTAGTAACTGTTCATTTTTCTATCCACTTGGAGGTCTGTAAAATGGAAAATGAATTTAGCTCCCACTTCCTTCAAAGTAATAGGAAGGAAAATCCTCATTTCATAAATTCAGCAAAATGTAAATTGAATATTTATGCAGATACATAAATCTTCTTGAAGTTACCCTGCGGTTAAACACTTGCCATACCTTTTAGAGAAGCCCTGGAAGCTTAAAATTTCATAAATAGTCAAATGGAATATAATAAGCAGGTCTAGTCACAAACAATTTTTCTGCTCATTATTGTGATTAAATTCAGAAATCTATACTTAGACACCATGAGACTCAAGCAACAAAAGCTTGGTATGACTTGAGGAGGATCAAGCACATAGAGTTTACTGATGGTTCAAGAGCTAAAAGATTTATCCTGGAAAAATGTACATCTTCAGCATACTAGAGTTAAAGAATCTGATTTTTGTCTGTCAATTCTCTTTACATTTTCTGTTATATGATCTCCCCATCAGATCTGTGATCTTTGTACATACTGTATGTATTGCACTAGGGTAATTCCACCATGGCTTAACACTCCAAAGTGTTCCTTTCTGACATGATGTGCCAAACTGCAAACACTGCTGAGAGAAGCTGCTTCAGCCAGCCCAGCAGGAGACACCCAAATTGACTGAGATATTGAACTGCACTGGAGGAGCTCCAACGAAGGCAAGTATTTAGTATCTCACGGGAACAGCAAGCTACTGAATAAAAGGAATCTGTTTGGTTTTGTTCTTTCAGTGCTGCTGTGGAGATGTATAGCAACCCAGACAAGAAGATACAGGTTCTGAAGAAGCAATCTAGGTGTTTTGCACAGGTAGAGGGAAGGGACAGAATTCAAAATTATGAATATTTCAAGTGATGGGGGGGAACATTGCTAGAGCAGAAGAGTGCTAATGGTGGTTAACCAGGATGGGAAACCTGTAGCCCTCCAGATTTTGTTGGACTCCAGTTCTCATAATCCTTGATCACAGACCATACTGGCTGGGGCTGATAGGAGTTGGAATCCAACAACATCTGGTGGGTCACAGATTCTCATCCTTGTAATAGCTTAGACAACATGGAAACTGTACAACAGAAGGTGTTGGAATGGAAACTGGACAACAGGGGGTTTGAATGGGAACTGGGCAAATAGAGGGTGTTTGATCATGTACTTGAGACATTCACAGGGCCACCAAACCTTGGATTTTGAGATATCTCTACTACATTCATTCTTCCCTTGTGCGCACGCATGCACACACACGCATGCACAAACATACTTCACAGCTAACTGTGATCATACAGGCCTGCACTATCAGCTATGAATCTGCAATGATCTGCTAGTACTATTCATAAAACCAGATCATGGTGTAACCAGACTAAACCATTTTTTCCACTGAGGCCATAACAGGTGAAAGTAAAAAAACGCAGTGTTTGCAGCCACTTTGCACTACTCTTCGTTACAGTACAAGTTTGTATTCCTTTAGGACTTTCTCTTTCTGATCACACACTTTCAAGACCTACCTGAATACTTTGTGGCAGGGATAGTCAATGTGGGGCCCTCTAACTCCCATCAGGTCTAACCAACATGGCCAATAATCAGGGATGATGCAAGTTGTAGTCCAGCAATATCTGGAGTGCACCACATTGGCTATATTGATTTAGGGTATCACTTAACTTCATTATCCCCTTCGTTAGACTTCTATATAAGGGCTTAGGAACAAATACACTGCTTTATGTAGTGTATGACACAACAAATGGCAAAAAACTAATGCTAAACATCTTATCAATGGATGTTAGATGTTCCTTTCCTCACTCAATCAATCTAATTAATCTGAAGAATTTTAATTAATTTTGCTGGAGTCAACTCTGCTCATTTTTAGCTGGGTTGTCTGAGAGATACAATAAGAATTAAACTAGATTGTAATTCTCTAGATTCATTAACAGTGCAAAAGGTATTAGCAATGCCTTGATTTTTTTTATATATATATATATATAATAAATATATATATGGGGAAGCAACTGTGCTTCTGACTTCTATGAGCGACTAAGGCAGAAGGTTAGGTTAAAGATAGGGATAAAAACATTGTTTATAATCCCTTAAAAAAAGAAATTAGATAACTTTGAGATAAATCGACACCACAGTTTATATTTTGTACATACCTTTATTTACTAAGGAGTCAACATATTATGCTAAATGATTCTCCCATATTTTTTGTGAAGTATTTTCCTGGGATAATTCTGCTCAGAAGATGAGTACAATCTAGACAAGTACATATGTGCACACATCCTAAAGCTCAGCAGAATAGTTTTGTTTTGTTTTTTTAAAAAAAACCTCTCAGCAGCTGACTCCAGGGAATCCATCAAACAAATACAGTTTGGGGTTCTGGTTCAAGGACAACTCAGTGAATAAATAGTCTTGGCATAGTGTGAGTAATGCCTCCTTTTAGCATTTCTCCCACCAGAACACAAATTGCTTTTTAAATAATAAAACAAGAAAGCAACTATGGAAGTATGGATCTGGGCTCCTTGGAACAGCCTGTAATTTCTGGTAGTTATATTATCTATGTGTTTCTCTCAGTAGAAAGGCATTTGAATTTCCCTCAATTTTAGAAAAAAAAATGCTAGAGAACAGATTCTATCATATCAGCAGCCTCTTTAGGTGGAGGAGATGGCGAGGAATGAGAGGGGAATTCACAAGTTTGGAAAACCTTACCCCGACTGGCTCAACCCAGGAAGGAAATGGTGAAGAAGAAGCGTTGCCCTGAGAAGCAACAAGAGTCCCTCACATTACTCAACACTGCATTACACCACTTGATAAGGCAACAATTCCCTTTTGCCTTTTCGAGAAGAACAAGGCTGTAAACACACTAGTTACCAGAGCAAAGCATTTCCATTAGCCACATCTAGAGGGGGAACATGTTGATCTGCAGATCAATGGCAAAATCTCTTTGAAGCTGAATTTTTTTAACAAACACATTCAAGCTGCTCCCACCTGGTTTTACAGTGAAAAAGGGCAGGGTTTGACTAGCATTGTGTGCCCTCATTTTCCAAAGTGAGAGGTGGAGATGCACTGGAATTGACAGAACAATTAGTGTGTTTCCAGCCCAAGCTACTGTCATGCCCAAGCATAGGATTCCTTTTTCTCACTGTGGGCAAGGCAAGGCAAGGCACAGCATGACAGTTCTACAAATCCTCCAAGCCCATCCACCTGTAGTGTACACCTTCAGAACACTACTGTACACATGTCCTGGCCATTATGTGAACAGAATGCTGGACTAGATATGCCTTTGGTCTGATCCAGCAGGGCTCTCTTTATGTTCCTATCTTACAAGTGTGACAAACCTTTGGCCCTCCAGATGTTGCTGAACTACAACTCCCATCATCCCTGCCCGTTGGTCATCCTTGCTGGGGCTGATGGTTGTTGTAGTTCAGCAACAATGACATTCTTAGGACTGCGGGGAATTGAAACATAAGCTTATTTATCAGTTTACATTGAAAGAAGACAAACCAAAGACTATGGTCATGGTTTATCTGCAATGTTATGCATTTCTGAACAATACCTTTTGGCTGGGACCTGGCCGGAATTATTCTTTATACAGAAGACCTTCCTAGTCTGCATGCCCACTCCACAGGTAGCCTCACCGTTCCAGTTAATGGTAGCATTCAAAGCTGTTATCAAGATGTTTTCTGAACAGGGGCTCCATGTCGATGTTTCCCAGTAGACCTGGTTGCAAGAGTGCTCATTACATAAGCGATATTCTTCTAGTGCATGGCTAGGAGGACATGATTTTCCACCTGCATGAGATAAAATCAACAGTGTGTAGCAACGGCTGAAAAAATGAAAGAATTATGTGCTCTTTCAAAAACCACTGGCTACACTCCTGCAGAAAATGGCCTTGCAAAAACAGTCTTGCACAATACTGTGTTCAGTCACACACAAAAAAGAGAATATTTCCAATTTATCATACTAGCTTCAGGGTCCTATTCTAATAAAGCATCACTCAAACAAAATAAAAGACATTTTTATTCACTCTGGAAGCCTATGCATTGACTTTAGCTGCAGAGACACAAGGCAGTGACTTCAGAGTTCCGTGTGCAGAAAACACAGCCAAAACTGGCTGCCCAACACAGTTCCATCATACAGTGGCTGACAAAGAACACTGAGGTAGCAATGAGTAACAAATGCAACTGTCAAAAAGACAGATAGGTGCCCTCAAGGGATGTTGTGCCATACAAAGAGCTAAACTGGTCACTATCCCCAAAGAGCTCCTCCGAAAGGATGACTCTCTCTCTTTCTCCACAGATAGAACTATGCAAGGCCCCTCCTAGGCAAAAAGGAGTGGAAGATAAGAGTCTGCCACATGACTTGCACAGAGAGCTAGGCATGAAGGAACTGGAGGGGCCGCCTCCTATGCACTAAGATAAGAGTCACTTAATTTCCACAGTCCTGCCTAGTGGAGCAAGTGGGAGGGATAACCCATCTGAGGATCCCCTCCTCCAGTGCAGGAAAAAGGGGGTCTGATCCTGCTATCACTGGAAGGGGATGCTTCCCCCAGCAGCAGCTTTAGAATACTGGATCCTATGAGCCGTTGCCTCTGTTGAACACTCATAGGATCAGAAGGCTTACTTTTTCATGCTTTATGCACAAGCTAAAAATAGAGAGGTGTAGGAGAAAATGGAGCCCCACAGAGCCAACTTTGATGGCAGTACAGGTTGAAATTGAATTCCCTAGCTGGTGATTACTTATATCTTGATTAAATGCCAAACTTCTTAGAAACCTGGAGGAAAATATACAAGTACAAGCTTACATTTAATGCCATTGGTTTCCTGAGGCTGCATGTTCAAATGACCACATAAACAACTAACAACAACTCTTATAATGAATGGGGGGAGGGCAGAGACCAGCACAGAGTAAACTATTAAAGCACAACAATCCTTTGTTCTGAATACTAATTGAAAAAATTAATTATGAAATTCCCACTGGAAAACTACAATTCAACACTTTTTATGGAGGAGAAAATAAAGCTCAAATTGTTAAATTTCCCTAAGCTGACCAGCTGGTGCCATTCCACACCAAGAAAGAATAAACTGTGTGGCTTGTAGATGTGAGGCTGCTGTGTGTGCCCTTCAACATTAAATGAGGAGAATGAGGGCATGGAATGGCCCTTAGAAGTTGCATCTACCCCCAGGACTTAATATTAAAAGTGCATACCTATGGAGCTGAAATACCACAATCCAAAGTGATAGGTGTTCAGGCTCCAGTAATCCTTTACCCACTCACCTGGGAATACTCCCATTGAACTTAATGGGGTTTACTTCCATGTAAACAGATATAGGATTGCATTGTAAGGAAGTTACAGAATTGTTTAATCTCTCCTAGGAAATGTGTCAACCTAACAACCAGGGGTAAAGAACCTGGCAGCATCCAGAGATTGGACTCCAACTCCCATCATTCCCAGCCAGGATAGTCAGTGGTCAGAGATGATGATGATGAATAAATTTATGAATCGCTTCCCATGAGACATCCTGAAGTGGTTTACAATATAATGATATGTATAAAACAGATACACACACACACACAGTTAAAACAACTGCACTTCTCAAAACAATTATAAATATAAAAACAGAGATGAGAACTGTAGTCCAACAACTACTGGGAAGCCACAGATCCCCCACCCCTGATCTAGCCAACTGATTCTATCCTAATGCTATCCAGGGTACAGTGGAATCCATTACTAAGAAATATTAGTATTATATTATTAGTAGTAGTATTAGTATTATAGTAGGGGAAGAAGCAGATTTCCACATCTGTTTTATTTCACAGTTTGTACCACACTGTTCTATTGGACCAGTTTAATCAGGAACTGGAAACATTGCATCTTCTGCTTTTCATTGCCCCATCACTGTAAACCTTGAAAGCTACTGTTCTGCCGTACAGATAAATGTTTGGACAATAAACGGTAGCACCTTAATCTGCCCTTGTAAAAATCAATAAGGCGTCATCAGTGAAGTGAAATATATTTCATAAAAAGGAATGGTTTTAAAACTACATATATCAGACTTTATTCCCTCCCTCCATGATTTTATCCTATGAAATGTTTCATAGGAATTATCCTATGAAATGTGCCATTCAATATTTAACTATTCAGTTATATACACTTTTTTAAATAATACATTAAGTATTAACAGCAAAATGTTTGGTCCTAGCTAAACAGTTTTCCCCACTTTGTGGTTCAGTGTGCTTTCTTGGATTTATGGATCTACAGTTACCATCAATATTATTGGGAACATGCATCATAATTCAATTAATTTCTCTTTGTAAATTTATCTTTTAAAAATCAAATATTCTGATATATTAAAAAGCTTCATTAAGTCATGACTTCAATGTTATCAGATACAATTTGGAAACAGAGTAGATTAATGAACATTTGTACAGAGCTTTATGGGTGCAATTTCTTTCAAGTGATAAGGATTATTAATTACTATTATTACAATGGGGCTGGGTACTACTCGTTCAACTGGTTCTCTAGAGAAATATGGAATGGCACGCAGCCTTGAGGAGCCATTAACTCAGAAGTGCTGCACACCATATATATATATATATATACATACACATACACACTACATTTTTCTTTTCAAAAATGTTAATATAATCACTCCAATTAGGCATGTGCATTCATAACTTTACTCTTGCCCGACCACACTTTTCAGGTGTTTTTAACTGATCACAGCACCGGGGGCCACTATTAATCTACTAGTGTGGCACTTGTCTGATATATGGTTTGAAGGTTTTGATGCTGGTGAGAGAACATGCTATAGTCATATTAAAAACTAACACATATCTTATTTCTACACATACAGCCATGACATTATAGGGCAGAGTTTCCAAAACACTTCTTAAAGATTTTAACATCCACTTCAGAAATTAATTTCTTAGCATTCTGAGCCATGTCTGAAGCCGACTGAGATGAAAATAATGTTACTCATTTGCAGTAAGGGCTCAAACAGTTTGAAAACTGCTGCTCAAAAAAGCATATCCTGCAAGAGGGAAAGGCTGATAATGAATAAGGAAGCACCAAAGTTCCTGTACATAACAGTTCCTAGCCTTGCTATGCTGCAGGAAAGCTGTAAAGAAAGCAAATAGCCATAAGAGATGTGCTGTTCACCTTCTCCTGGTAATGCCAGTATTGATCTAGTTCTGCTTTGCCTGCCTTCAGCATTTTTACTGGAGCATGAGTGAGAACAAGACGACCAGTGTGACCATTCAGTCACAACACAGTCCATTCCACATGGTACGTCACAAGTTATGGTTTTAGAAGGCGAAGGGGAGTCTGTACAAAGATCATCCAACGCATCCTCACCTAAAATTAACACAAAACAGGAAGAAAAATCAACAACACCTATGTTAAGATTAGAAACGACTTTAAAATAGTACAGTAGTATCAATATGAGTTTGTGTGTTTGTGCAGGGGACTCCGATTAGTTCACAGCAGTACCGCAACAGGACATTTCCACATTCAGTTATGTCAAAGTATGTGTGCAGTTCACATCCTCTTTTATTACAAGACCTCCTGATCTTATTCTGACCTTTTTTAGTTGATTTCTGGAATCTGTCCTTCTTACAGACACAGCACTGGTAGGAGTCCTTCACTGCCAATTGGAGGACTCTTGTAGAATGTGTGAGAATGTTCCTCTTGTGTCATGTTCACAATATGTAAAACCATAACCTTTTACATCTCCCATGTGCCTCATGAAAAACAGGCCTCTGGCAGCCCTATGTCATACCCCAGTTCCTCTTTATAATACATAATGTAACAAATACAACATCCAAAACATCATTATGTGACATGCTTTTGTGTCACCATCTAGTTTCCTTCTACTCACAGGAACGGGAAACACAAAGCATAAGGATATCAAGACATTGCTTAACCTTTACTAGTTGTTATGGAGAGAGAAGGAAAAACATAAGAAGAGCCCTGCAGGATCCGAGCAAAGGTCCAACTAGTCTGGCATCCTATTTGTGGGAAACCAGCAAGCAGGGCATAAAAACAACAGCACTTTCCTGTTGTCTCTCCCTTGTCACTTGGTCTCTCTTTGAAACCTGGAGGCTGCATACAGCCATCACAACTAATAGCTATTTAGAGACTTTACCTCCATGAATTTGTCTAATCCCCTTAGAAGGCCATAAGAAGTCCAAGGGCTGTCTTTTATAGCAGCTTCTTCCAAAATACTTATTAGGCCAGGGCAATACCTTTATCAGGCCAAACAAAATGTCACAAAATAGTTTGCACACTTTCAAGCTCCCCAGAACTTTTCATCAGGTTACATGATTAAAAAAAAGGGGCAAAAAGAGCTGTTGAAAATCTGTCCGCAGCAAGTAAGAGTCTTAAGAAGGTGTGTGGGAGCAAACACTCAAATGAAGCCCTTTCAGGCTGCCCCTGGGTGTCCTGGGAAAAAGGAAACACATAGGCTGTGAGCACACTAGTCACCTACAGCAAAGCATTTCCACTGGCCACACCTGGAGGGGGAACGCGTATATCTGCTGATCAGTTGTGAAATCTCTTTCAAGCAATTTTTTTTAAAAAATGCACTCAAGCTGATCCCACCAGATTTTACAATACAAAGAGGCAGGGTTTGACTAGCATCATATGCCCCCATTTTCAGAAGAGAGAGGTGGAGATGCACTGGAACCAGCAGAACAGTGAGTCTGTCTCAAGCCTATAATGGCTGATCCCCACCACCTATTACTGTAAGCGCAACAGCTGTTACTCAATTTTGCCTCCACACTGAGGTGTAACACACAGGTTCCTTAAGACGGGGGAATAAAGACAAACTAGCCATTGTCTTAATTATTTTGGAACTTTTCTTATGGATCAATATGTCTACCTCTACTTCATTGATTTTTCATAATGTTTAGTTCCACCTGGGATGCCTTCTCATTCTCAAGCATCTGTGCCTTCCCACAGCTCTCCTATGCACACAAGCAGATTTTCTCCTTAGTTTTCTTCTCTCTGTATTGTCCTGTGTGCTTTAGAGAAGATGCTGAAGAATTTGTTCAACATACAAACTAGATATTCAGTATACATCCAATAAAGGACATGTTGTGGAAATTCTTTCTAATGAGATGTAAGCCTTCATTTCACAATCAATAAATCCTTTTGCTTCAACCTTAATAGAAAAGTACATGCTAACTTGGAAGGGTTAAAGGTATACAAGTGGTTTGTCAAATCTTGTGACACCCTGGCATAACAGAACACGTGAACACTCATGCAAATATATTAAAAAGGCAGAGAAGGGCATTGGATTATGGGATATAGCATCCTAAATTATCCCCATGTTTGAACTCTTTAAAAGCTGAAATTTTCATCCCTTTATGAACATTGTCGCTTTGAATGTTCCCCAACCCAACTCTTTTAGGATACTTGCAAAGCTTTTGTTATCTTTAACAGACTCAAGACTGACCAAATAGTCATTTAAACATGGAGCGGGGAAGCAATAAAACTAAGAATTGCAACTACAGAAGCCGTATCTTCATTTTCAAGTAGTGTTGCGATTACCGTGGAACTGCCTGGCATATAATTATAATGAGGAGGGTTAAAGATCTCTATTGCTTCTGCATGGAAACATGTATATGCCAGTCTGCAAAAGAGACACTCCGGCTGCCAGTGGAAGTCCTTAAAGCTGTCAATTGTTCAGCAGTAATTTTTGCATTTATATTCCTAAATGAGGATAGCCTCATAGTCCCCGAGGTATGAATAAAATGTTTCAAGCATATTATGGGAGTAATAGAGAGAATTAAGAACATAAGAACAGCCTGCTGGATCAGGCCAGTGGCCCATCTAGTCCAGCATCCTGTTCTCACAGTGGCCAACCAGGTGCCTGGGGGAAGCCCGCAAGCAGGACCCGAGTGCAAGAACACTCTCCCCTCCTGAGGCTTCCGGCAACTGGTTTTCAAATTGAGCAGCAATCACACTACAAGATATGTTTTCAAATATTTTTTTCCTAATCTCCTTCTCTCCATGACTTGTCTCTGCTGATCAAACAAAGCTTGACTTGCCTGATCACTGTATTATTATTCTCGCCTGCTGAATGATGAAATACATTTGAAAATCCCTCTCCTACAGGAAAGCATCTCATCATGGATGAATATCAATCTCTTCCTGTGACGCATTTGGCAAGATTCTTTCACTACACTTAAAACCTGCATTTAATCATTCTCTCCGAATGGCCCATTTTAGCAGTAGCAAGCTGACAGCTGAACAAGCTGGGGGTGGGTGGAGGGAAGAGAAGAGGAAATCTTAAACTACACACCAATTATGTGCTTGCCTCCACAAGTCCTCCCAGTATTACCATCCTGGCAAGCATTCTGACAGCCTGCCTGGATGGCAGTCGTTACCACTGCTCAGAGAACTGGGGTCAAGGTGGAAGTTGTGACGAGCCCTTCAAAGAAAAGGTAAGATAGGGAGATTGCAATATTTGAGAGGAACTGAACTGTAAAAATCTGTTGGGCTTCACCATTGCTATTTATAGGTAGTGTACAAAATAGTTCCAGTCAGGTTTATGGTCTATGGTGGCAGACAGAAAACTTACACCCCCTTTCTTTTTCAGTCATAGCAGAATGAGTTACCCATATTTAACACTTGTCATGGTGAGTGGTGCCTAGAGACAGTTGATAGCTAGTGGCAGAGGAACCCAAGCTGGCTTTTGGGAAAATACAGTATATGTTTTTGTTTTTATGTAGACGAAAGAGATGTGATTGAAAATCTGTCACTCCTGAAATCATTTTGTGTGTTTCAGTTGGAGAAAAAAAGGGGGGGGGGAGACTCTCTTATTTATAAGCTATTTCTAAAGCCACCTGAATGAGATCTGATCTTATCAAAGAAAATGTAATTAAGTAGATCATGGAATTCAAGTGATTTCAAGCCAGTCCATAAAAGCATGATGAGAAGAAAGTTACCACATAAGCACCACATGCATGATGCAGCACTGATTGTAAAGACAAACTTTTGAGAATAATTTTGTAAGTCTGGTCCATTTTCCAAATAAATCTTAGAAACCTTTTGTTTAAAAAGAGCATATACTGGAACTGTAAAATGACAAAGGAAGCTAGAAATAGCAGAGAGAGGTTAATTAGACGGTCTCCAGTCCTACTCCATCATACCATGTCCCCCACACACTTTTGTACCACATAAAAACGCTTTGTTAGCTCTCCTCCAACACTGCATTTCAAATGAGTTGATTTTTCTCTTATCCGCTTTTTTCACTTTCACATCCATACATAGAGATTGGGAATACCATTGTCTGAATGATCCTGACTTTAGTGTTCAGTGATACATCTTTGCATTTGAGGACCTTTTCTAGTACTGTCATAGCTGCCTTCCCCAGTCCTAGTCTTCTGTGGCTTCCTTTATGGAATCAATCCATCTCTTGATTGGCCTTCCTCTTTTACTACTCCCTTCTGTTTTTCCCAGCATTATTGTCTTTTCTAGTGAATCATGTCTTCTCATTATGTTTCCAAAGTATGATAACCTCAGTTTCATCATTTTAGCTTCTAGTGATAGTCCTGGTTTAATTTGTTCTAACACCCAATTATTTGTCTTTTTCGCAGTCCATAGTATTCATAAACTTAAAAGATCTGAACAGGGTGGTTCACAACAGAAGCTATTGGAGGTTGCTGATTCATAGGGTCGCCATAAGTCGTAATCAACTTGAAGGCACATAACAACAACAACATTATGTCATATCACACAGGATAGCGGTGACTGAATCTTGTAGGCAAAATTCAGTGACAATCTAGGAATGTGCAGAAACTGCCTGATAAATGTCACTAATATTCACCAAGCTTATTTTATGTCTCTCAAAATCCCTCAGCTGTTTCTCCTGAACATCAGTCTCTAAATTTATCCCAAATATGCATTGAGGGAAATTTCATGGCAATTCTACATTGATGAAAAGAGCTGTACTGGCCCAGAGATGATTTGATGCCAAACATTGTGAGCTGTATCCAGGTAAATCAACTTCTACAAAAGCAACAGAACCTCCCCTCCCTCTCTGCTAGTACACCAGCATGACTGTGACGATCCTCCATTCTGGCTAAATGATTAGTCCAGTAGTCACTCATATGGTAATGACTATCGTTTTGATCCAGTGGGAGCTGCCACTCAGGGATGGAAGATATGTGATTTTTGAAGATTCACTTTTCACTCTAGTCTTGTGTATCACCTCCATGCTGTTCTGGAAGGTTCCACAACTGCCTGGAGTAGATTTGGGTATGTGTGTGTCCATGAGTAGAACTTTGCCCACAAGATCTCTGGATACGACCCTATAAGCCTAGCGATGTGGGTGAATTTGGAACTGGAGAAGTTTGGAATCTGAGCTTTGTAAAGTTACAAGATATATGAATATAGATACAGTTTGTTTATTTATTACATTTATATTAAATATATTTCATTTCATTTCATATAACATTTATATTTGGCATTTTCTTTCCTGCACTACTTGAAATGCACAGGGTCTCTGATTTAGACCTGTTGAATCTAACCCAGACCAAGTTAACTTCAACAGGGTGGCTGTACCATGTGCCTCTGATCATGACCTGGGACATGATCTGAACACAATATATCACAAAACACCAATAAGGTGTTGCCTACATTTGCAATAAAAATCACTATAGAATCTTTAGAACCTAAATAGTGCTTTACAGAGTAGCACAAAGAATAGTGAAAGATTCCTGCCTCAATGTGCTTACAGTCTAAATTTTCATAAAGAAAGAGACTGGAAGTATTGCAGAAGCAAGGGAATTCAACTACACATACTTAAACTTAGTTACAGTTGAGGATAAGGATGGATGGATCAGCCTATTTCTAGCCCTTGCCAATTCATATGCACATGCTTATTAGGGATGGGGGAGAATATCTGCTAAATAGGACTTAGTACTGGATTCTGACTAGTACTGATTTCTTGCGGTGGGCTGCAGCTGTAATCGGCACAGATTTTTTTTGTAGCAGGCCGAGGCTATAATCAGCAGGGATTTTTTTCTCAATTTTCCCCCTGAATTTACGTAATTATCTTCTAAGCTAAGTTGATGTATTCATAACAGTGTGTAGGTGCGATAAATAGGGGAAAAAAATAAACCATGTGGAACAGCATGATCATTTACATAGGTATTTATGTTAAAAATTACACAATTTTTTTCACAACAAAAAAATAAAAGAAAGCCCAGTGGATTGAATCAGCAAGCGCCAAAGCAAGCAGGGTCAAAAAAAGGGCAAATCAGGATGGAACAACAGGCCATCCAAATACAAGAGGATCAGAACTAGCTGCGAACTGCATAAGCCTGTTCAGTCTTGTTAATCTGTGATCTTCTAAAAAAATCCATTCATAAGTTTATATTCAAATAATTTTAATATAAAATGTGCATTTAAATATATATTTTATTCAGTGTACGCATTCCAAAGAATATTGGGTGGTATCAATTGCTCATCCTACTCAGAGCAGACCCACTGATGTAAATATACATGACTAATTTATGTTTATTAATTTCAGTGAGTCAAGTCTGATTAGGACTTAATTGCATACAACCCGTTTTATATGAAAATTCTTTTTAAAAAAATGTTTTTGAGCCAAGAACTGCATTACAAAATTCAGAGCACTGTGAAAAAAGCAGGATATAATTATGTTCTGATCTGTGTACTAGTCCAAGAGGTGTGAATTAGGTTGTTTCACATAAAAATATGGACCAAACAAAGTACTCCCTAGTTGGGGATGAAGATTAAGGGTCTATACTGTATATAATTTTGTAACAAAGCCATAAAACACAAAGAAACCCTAATTTGCACATAAATGACTCATACAACATTTTTGTGTCTTCTAATGACATGCTGTCCATCAATATTACTCCTTCTATCTGTTCATGTTCTCCATGTAAAATAATGAAACAGTCATCAAAATACTATGCCTGCTATACAATTTTATATCTCATTTAAATCTCTGGAAACAATGCCAATAAACCTTGAGTAACTGCTTGTCCATAACAAAGATGGCAGTAGATAGTAGTAAATTTAGGAGTAGGGAGGAGTGGGGGGGATCAAAGTTGCCATTTGCCTGCTTCCTAATAGCAATTTAAAACCTTTCAGCATAAACAGTCTTAACAGGTGAAAATATTTCTCCAGACATCTAATTAGCTAATGGAACTTACATTAAACATTTTGCAACAACACTAATAGAACTGAAGAGTGTAAGATTGATTTGATGCAACCATCTATAAATGTACTCAGCTCTTTGTAATGTTGCCATTGACTTTTTTCCATGTCATAAGTCTGAGTACAGATTTTCTTCTGACTGCAGTGCATGGCCAATTGGAGGGCCGATGTCACACTGCACAGAAATTTCTACCAGGGTGCTGACCTTTGCTAATGCCAATCCATACTCAAGAACTTCAGTGAGAAGCATTGTCAGTATAACTAGCAGGGTGAGAAATAAATCTAATTGCTTTGGCCTATCACTATTTCAGCAACAGAAAGAGAGAAGAAAAAGAGCGGCCGAGAGATGAACAACAGGGTAGGAAATGTCAGAGTGGAAAATAAAGAAGTAAAAACTTAAAGTGCAACAAAGGGAAAAGTGAAACTGAATCAATGTTTCAGAGTGCACACACACAAGAATCAAGGGAACCGTTAACAATAACATGAAACAGCAGAACAAGAGCATGTTTCCTTCTCCCAAAGGGCCATCTACCATCAGTTGTGTTGTGGGGACAGGCAAAGGAATAACCATAGTCTGCTCCACTTAGGATGCCCTTCTACTTCATTCTCCACAGGGGCAAATACCAACTTCCTTTTAGTAAGTAGAGGCAGGTGAAGAAGTCACCACTGCTTATACCAGCTAGACTCCCCTTCTCTACCACCAACTGTCCTATATGAGGGATTCCAGGAAATCAGAGGCAAATGAAGAAGATCTCAAAAGACTGCTCTTGTTTGAGCTAGACTGTCCCCTCCCCCATAGGGCCATCTACTGCAAGCTGTCGTTATGACTTGCTACACATTAATATACTGCCGTGGAAGGATTTATATCCTGAAAGGTGGGCTATATAAAGCTGCAAACAATGATCATCAGTCATAGCCAGTAGTGAGACCACTTCTGAAAAAACCTTCCTTGGACCCAGAAGACCTTAACAGCTACAGACCAGTAGCGAATGTTCCATTCCTGGGCAAGATCTTGGAACGAGTGATTGCTGCCCAGCTCCAGGCGCTATTGGATGAAACCGATTATTTAGATCCATTTCAATCGGGTTTTAGGCCCGGTTTTAGCACCGAGACAGCCTTGGTCGCCCTGTACGATGACTTATGTCGGGAGAGGGATGGAGGGAGTGTGTTGATTCTCCTTGATCTCTAAGCGGTTTTTGATACCATCGACCATGGTATCCTTCTGGAGAGGCTCGTGGAGTTGGGAGTTGGGGGCACTGCTTGGCATTGGTTCCGCTCCTACCTGGCGGGTCATCTCCAGAAGGTAGTGCTTGGGGAACATTGCTCGACACTGTGGGCTCTCCAATGTGGAGTCCCGCAGGGGTCAGTTCTGTCCCCCATGCTTTTTAACATCTACATGAAGCCGCTGAGTGCGGTCATCAGGAGTTTTGGAGCGCGTTGCCACCAGTACGCTGATGACACGCAGCTCTATTTCTCCTTTTCATCTTCTTCAGGTGAGGCTGTCAATGTGCTGAACCGTTGCCTGGCTGCGATAATGGACTGGATGAAAGCTAATAAACTGAGGCTGAATCCAGACAAGACTGAGATGCTGTTGGTGGGTGATTTCTCTGATCAGATGGTGGATATGCACCCTGTTCTGGACGGGGTTACACTCCCCCTGAAGGAGCAGGTTCGTAGTCTGGGAGTACTCTTAGATCCTTCCCTGTCACTTGAGGCTCAAAGTAGCCTCGGTGGCACGGAATGCGTTCTACCAACTTCGGTTGGTAGCCCAGCTATGTCCCTATCTGGACAGGGAGGACCTCACCTCAGTTGTCCATGCTCTGGTAACCTCTCGATTGGATTACTGCAATGCGCTCTACGTAGGGCTGCCTTTGAAGACGGTTCGGAAACTACAGCTTGTGCAAAACGCGGCGGCCAGGCTGATAACGAGGACCAGGCGGTCTGAACATATAACACCTGTTCTGGCCCGCTTGCACTGGCTACCTATATGTTTCCGGGCCAGATTCAAAGTGTTGGTTTTAACCTATAAAGCCTTATACGGTGCGGGACCACAATACCTCCTGGAACGCCTCTCCCGATATGAACCTGCCCGTACACTACGTTCAACATCGAAGTTCCGACTCACAGAGAGGCTCGGAGGATGGTTACAAGAACCAGGGCCTTCTCAGTGGTGGCCCCTGAATTGTGGAATAGTCTTCCCATTGAGGTGTGCTTGGCGCCGACATTGCTATCTTTTCGGCACCAAGTTAAAACCTTTCTCTTTGCTCAGGCATTTTAGTTTAATATGTTCAATTTGGTTTTAGATTTGTGGATTTTTATATATATGTTTTTGTACCGATTTATGTGATTTTATTGTATATACTTTCTGTTGTACACCGCCCAGAGAGCTATGCTAGTGGGGCGGTATAAAAATTTAACAAATAAATAAATAAATAAATAAAATAAAATCAATAAGAACACAACTAGACTTAATGTATACTGTGTAGCTCCATCTACATTCTTGTTTCTTTAATTAATTAATTTAATCAATTATTTAATTAATTACAGGCACACACACCCACAGCAGATTGTAACCAGAATTGCAGAATATGAAAATGTATCCCTGTTCACCCTAGCTGTACTCTGCTGTTGCAAACGAGATCTATAATTTTTGGACTTTTTCTTTCTTTGATTAATCTCAGTGAACCAAGGTTTGAAAGTCCAAAGTTACAATGGATCCTGGGAGACAGACTTTCCTGTGAACCCTGAAGTTTTGTAAGTCGCGAGAGGCAATAAAAGCATCCTGACTCAGGAGGATATAAATCAAATTCCTAAGTTTCAAGATCATCAGAGAAAGATGCTTCTAACAATGGGGCCATCTGAAGCAAGGTCATATCTTTGACTTCTAAGGGGCAAAGGATTGATTACCCAAAAACAGGAATTTGCACTGGGTCTTATCAGTAAACACATATGGTAGAGCTAGACCCTCATTCGCAACTCCAAGGTTTTCCATTGTTCTTCATTAGCCATGTCAGCATTCTCCCTCCAAATTTACATTCAGTCCAACTGAGGCTCAAAGTGTAATTAAAGTTGGTAGCACCTCTCCAGGTGGTTCAAACAGCTTCTTCACTCTACACAACGCACCCTTGAAACAACATTGGGGCTGCACAGAACCATGAGAACTAATGAAGGATTAGATCTTTCGGATCAAGCGAAGGTTATAGTAAGGGCGGAGCTTTGGCTCATGGGCTAGATATGGAAGTTTCCTTCTGATCTTAGAGTCTCACTGCATTCTTCAGGAAAGGCATATCCACCCCCAACTCTTGAGTTTCTTTCTCTCTTTTTCCTCTCACTGTATGACATGGCACAACTCTGAACATTACTTTGCTTTTGGATCTCCGTCTTATTCTATCTATAACTTAGGGCACGAATGACTGGGTAAAGTTAGATGCTTCTCACATTAATTGTAATTGTAAATGATCCCCCCCCTTTTTCTTCTTCCAATAAACCAACCTTTATTTTACCTCTTGTGTGCTTTATTTGGGTTAAAGGTAAGGTTATACAAGCATAAAAGTGACATGTGGGTTTAATTCCAGTAAAAGGTTCCGCTATACTCTCAGGGGTGGCGTTTGAGTTTCCAGTAAGTATACATGCAAGTGGGGATTCAAACATACATGTGTAACATCCCCCACAAAACCTCCCACGTGTGGCTACAAAACTTTGGGGAAAGTTCAGATTGACACCAAATTTCATGGGTGGTAGATCTATCAATGGCTGTTACCAAAGATGGCTAAACAGAGGTATTATGCCACAGAGTATTAGTTGCTGGAGAACATCAGCAGCAGGCAACAATTGTTTGGGCTTGCCAGAAGAATCTGGCAATCCCCTAAAGAAATCAAGACAAAGCTTTGGTCTATCCAGAGGCTTCATCTAATTTCTTAGGAAATTAGCAAGTAAGCATTGCAAATAAAAGTACACACAAGGCAATTCTATGAAGAGCTCTCATAACTTTTGCTTAATAACATCTGACCCACAGTGTTACTCACTGAATTCCTACCCCAAATATATTTTTCATCTTCAGCCACACCATCTGTGAAGGGCCTAGGAGAGATTCCTAAGAACATGATTTATAGCTACAACATCCACGCCAGAGTATTCTTCCTCCAGACATGTCCAGGCAATTAAATTTTTTTAGAATCAAGTACTGCTATGTGCAGGAAACACAAAGGTGATATGAGATATACAATGCATCTTAGGATTTTTTTTAAAAAAAATGAAAACTATGGTCTGTCCTGGATCACTAGCTGCTGGAGAAGAACAGTGAAAACTAGAGGCAAGCCTTCTTTTCCTGACTGACTTTCCATTTCACTGAATTTACTTTTAACTAAGCTACATTTAAATGGGTAAATGATACCCCCTATTCTTTCCCCTCTCGATACATCTTCTGTCTTCAATTGTCATAAATTACAATCAGGGCCTGTTCCAAAGGGCGGCCAGGTTGGGCACTGGCCCAAGGGCCCCGCAGCTCTAGGAGCCCCTGGGGGGCCCCTGAGGGGCCCTCTGCTCCCTTTCCGCGATCCCGCGGATCGCAAGACGAGCTTCCGAGCCGCCCGCCATCCCCAGCGCTTCACCGACCTTTCTCTGCTGTTCACGCTGCATGCCATCAACCAAGATGGCGGCAAAGGCTTCAGTCCCTTACGGAAACCTCGGCTGCCATCTTTATTGATGGCAACCCTGCGCGAACAGCAGAGAAAGGTAGGTGAAGCGCTGGGGATGGCGGGGGATGGCGGGCGGTTCGGAAGCTCATCTTGTGATCCATAGGATCACGGAAGGGAAGCAGAGGGGCCCGGGGCAGGCTAATGCCCAAGGGTCCCTGCATTCCTGGAGCCGGCCCTGATTACAATCCATCAGGTGCTTCCATTTTTGCACCAAGTTGTCCTTTGCTAAGTTTTCTGCTGGTTTGAATTATTTTTGCTCCTGTGTTTTATGGGGATTTAATTTTTTTTTTGCTGGGCTTTTTTGTTTTATGATTTTGGTTTTTGTGTTTTAATTATGGATTGTATTTGTATTTTATTATGTAAGCCACCCAGAGAACTCTGTTGGATGGTGGCATACAATTGCACTACATAATGAATAAATGAACGAATTCTCTCCTCTTCCTAGTTTTTTGTTTGTTTGTTGGAAGAGGATTAGCTTTGTCTTGATTTAATTTTTCTGTCTGTTATATCCCCTTTCAGGTCTTCCTCAGGATTTCTTTTTATGCATATTATCCCTCATGGTTGGTATTCTCAAGATGTGTGGTTGGTCCTATTTCTCTCTCCCCTCCCCCCTTTATTTCTTTCCTCTCATATGATCTTTTTCAGTGCAATCCTATGTCTAACTACTCGGAAGAAAATTATATTGAATTGAATGGGGATTACTACCAGGCAAGCTGGTTTAAGACTACAGCCTTTGCTATATATATATATTTTTAAAAATTATCATCCTTCATTTATCTCTGAATTCCTTCTCTTTGGCCATTCGTACTTTCTGCAGTACCTAATTGCCTTTTAGCTATTATCACTTCATGCATGTCTGCTCATTTTCCTAAATTAACCTTGGTAAAATTGAATTTTCTGTAATTCTTCAGCAATAAATCTCTGGCACTCCTGCTCTTTCTGAACCTTAATAATCTTAAAATCTACCAGTCTTTCCAGACATGTAAACTTGGTGTAAATTTTAGTCCTCTTCATTTTTTACTATCAGTTTCAGTCCATGGCGAAATCACATAGCATATCAAAATCTCTGGGGCGGGGAAGGCCATCAGTAAGATCTCACTACCCTTTATAATCCCCATGAAGCTGTTAGTTATTGCTCTTCTGCCTCTACTCTCACAGATAACATCTGTCTTCTTTCCTTGATCCTTTCCATCTCACACCTTGCCAACTGTACTGAATGTTCAGAAAACCTAACTAATGCATGGTCTGATCTATACATGCAGCAGAATGAGGTGGCAGAGTGGATGGTACCACTTTAGGATGCAGCAGGAGGATGCCATTTATGAATTGGTCCCGTGTCACATACACAGAAACACACAAGTCCCAGCAAAAGAAAAGCTATCAAGAAGCACATCACGGAGAAAGGTTCTAGTCCAGCCTATTCCCTGAAGTGCTAATTTTCTAGATTTCTTTAAATTCTAGTTTTGGTTGTTTGTGTGTGTTTTGCACAGGGGAGCATAAAAAAATGATTCTGTACCTGTCTGAAATGGCACAGCTCATTCTGCTGTATAAGTAAAACAAGATTATTTCATCTGGGCATTGTTATATAGTGGGTTTTGTTGTCAACTGTAGAGTGCCTTGATGCATGATTATTTGTTAGTAGCAGTAGTAGTGGTGGTGGTGGTAAATATTTATTATTATTACTACTGCTACTGCTATGATGATGGTGGTGGCAGGCTGAATATCTCCCTCATTTTTGTGATACCTTGCTGCTCTTGTTGCATTTCTAGGACAGAATATACTTGGAAATGTTAGGTCCAAACCTGGGAACTACAGACCAGTAAGCCTGACATCAATCCCTGGGAAAATTCTGGAGCAGATTATAAAGCGGTCAGTCTGTAAGCACTGTGAAAACAGGGCAGTAATAACTAGAAGCCAACATGGATTTACCAACAACAAATCCTGCCAGACTAATCTTACCTTGTTTTTTGATCTGATAACCTCCCTCATAGACTGTGAGAACACTGTAGGCACATATCTTGATTTCAGCAAAGCTTTTGACCAAGTGCCCCATGATATTCTGATTAGCAAGCTAGCTAAATGTGGGCTGAATGGAACAACTATTCCCCTCTATTCAGCACTGGTTAGGCCTCATCTTGAATACTGCATCCAGTTCTGGTCTCTGCACTTCAAGAAGGATGCAGACAAACTGGAACAGGTTCAGAGGAGGGCAACAAGGATGATCAGGGGACTGGAAACAAAACCCTATGAGGAGAGACTGAAAGAACTGGGCATGTTTAGCCTGGAGAAGATGAGGGGAGATATGATAGCACTCTTCAAGTACATGAAAGGTTGTCACACAGAGGAGGGCTGGGATCTCTTCTCAATCATCCCAGAGTGCAGGACACGGAATAATGGGCTTAATTTGAGGAAGCCAGATTTCAACTGAACATCAGGAAAAACTTCCTAACTGTTAGAGCCATACGATAATGGAACCAATTACCAGGAGAGGTAGTGGGCTCTCCAACACTGGAGGCATTCAAGAGGCAGCTGGACAGCCATCTGCTGGGAATGCTTTGATTTGGATTCCTGCATTGAGCAGGGAGTTGGACTTGATGGCCTTATAGGCCCCTTCCAACTTTACTATTTTATGATTCTAACTATCAGGTTGATCCACAGTTGGCTACAGAATTGTACATAAAGAGTGCTTATTAATGGTTCCTTCTCAAACTGGGGGGAGGTAACAAGTGAGGTACCAGAGGACTCGGGCTCTTCAATGTTTTTATTAATGACTTTGATGAGGAGGTGCAGGGAATGCTTATCAAATGTGCAGATGATACAAAATTGGGAGGGATAGCTAATACCCTGAAAGACAGAAACAAAATTCAAAGGGATCTTGATAGGTGCTGGAGCATTAGGCTGAAAACAACAGAATGAAATTTAGCAGGGATAGGTTCTAAGTTCTACACCTAGGAAAAAGAAACTAAATGCACAGTTATGAGATGGGGGATACTTGGCTCAGCAATACTATACGTGAGAAGGATCTTAAGATTGTTGTTGATCTCAAGCTGAATATGAGCCAACAGTGTGATCTAGCTGCAAAAAATGTGAGTGCTATTTTAGGCTGCATTAACTGAAGTATAGTTTCCAAATTGCATGAACTATTAGTTCCCCTCTATTTGGCACTGGTTAGGCCTCATCTTGAGTATTGTGACCAATTCTCGACATCACATTTTAAGAAGAATGCAGACAAATTGGAATGGGCTCAGAGGAGGGCAACAAGGATAATCAGGGGACTGGAAGCAAAGCCCTATGAGAAAAGACTGAGAACTGGGCATGTTTAGCCTTGAGAAGAGAAAGCTGAGAGGAGATATGATAGCACTCTTCAAGTACTTGAAAGGTTGGCCCTGTCTTCTCGATCATCCCAGAGTGCAGGGCACAGGAAAAACCTCCTAACTGTTAGAGCAGTACAACAATGGAACCAATTACTTAGGGAGGTGTTGGGCTCTCCAACACTGGAAGCATTCAAGAGGCAGCTGGACAGCCATCTGTCGGGAATGCTGTGATATGGATTCCTGTATTGAGCAAGGGGTTGCACGTGATGGCCTTACAGGCCCCTTCCTACTCTACAATTCTATGATTCTATGATTATATATTTGGTGTTCAGATTTGGCCCAGTCTTGCAAGTAATCTGGGGCTTCTCAAAGGGTAAGGGTGGTATGTACTGAAGTTTAATGAACCTAGAATAGTTATTCCTTTGCACCTTTTACCACACATGGTTTACTTATTTGAGGGAAGGTCATAGCTCAGTGGTAGAGGATCTTCTTTGCATGTAGAAGGTCCCAGCTTCAATCCTCAGTGTTTCTAGGTAGTGTCGGGAGAGAACCCTGTCTGAAATCCTGCAGAGCTGCTGCCAGTCAGTGTAGACAATACTGAGCTAGATGGGCCAGTTGTCGGACTTGGTGTAAGGCAGCTTCCTGCATTTCTTCCTATGAGCAAAGGGAAGATTCTAATCTGGATTAGTGCAGAACCAGAAGGCAGTAATTATTTTGGTTTAATACAGTGCATTTTCTATGACTGTTTCTATGGAGTCTATGGACTCTGGCATCAGGGAGAAAAGCTACCACCACCATGATGCTACAGTATATGAGATCACACCAAAATTTATTTCACAGTGCTATCCTATTCATATTTTGGTCAGAAGTCCTATTGTGTTCGGTGTGGTTTACTTTCAGGTAAGCATGCATAGGACTACAGCCACAGCCAGTTTGAAGGATATGGAGGTGGGAAGCATAAAAATAGTATCAGGAAGCATTTTGAAGAGAAATCAGAAGGCACTTTAAGAATCCAGCTGTAGATGGAAAAATGCGCTCATCAACATTCTGAATTCATCCAGAAGCTTCATCTTTATTTCATTACAATACCTAGCACTGGATCCCTATATAATTTAATGAAATACATTAACCAAAAGACTACTGTGATATCCAGAGCAAAGTCATACGAAACCCTTTACATGCAGAAATTTATTAAAATTTCTAAAAATATTTTAAAATGGAAAAATATAAATAAAAAGTCACCATCAATTCCGAGTGAAGACTAGAAAGACTTTTCAGCAAAATGAATTAACAGACATAAGCATGTGATTGAAGTGTACATATAAGATCAAGCTGTGCCACTTGTGAATAATTGGGAATGGCTGGCGACCCTTACACAAGGATTTGAATGACAATGACATTATGTAAAGTAACTTGCATCTATGCAGGTAAGTTTAATCATGTGCAAAACAAACAGAGCAGGTCTATCTTATTGTGATGGGAGGCAGCTGCAATCTCATACTATCATCTGCCTGACAAGTACATTACATGCGATTTTAGTAAATATAGCACACTCACTGGTATTCATAATTCCTCTGTGCAGAATAAATTGTCTATGTCACACCATCACTGTTCTTTAGTGATTCCTCAGCTCATACAAAAAGATTTTTGCAATCACTGGTTTGCTCATTCCACTGAAATAGATGAAGAAGCCACCTTAAGCAGGAACTCCATGTGCATATCAAAATGCACTGCAATGGTTTCTGTTTGGTAGAACTAGCCCTATCCATTTTTGTTCTGCTCACCAGTGTTGCTGGGGCAATAAGCCAGTTAACAACAGCACAAGTGCATTTCTTCTTTGCTTACTGTTGTGCTCATATTTGTAGGACAGGTCCAAAGTATTTACATTTAATTCTGCAAAAAAGCCTCAACTAACCTCTGTCCCTCTTTTCTCACTCAAGACAAATTCCCTTCCTTAGATAAATTTGCAGATGCTACAAAATTGGGGGGCATAGCTAATACCGTGGAAGACAGAAAGAAAATTCAAAGGGACCTTGATAGGCTGGAGCATTGGGCTGAAAACAACAGAATGAAATTCAACAGGGATAAATGCAAAGTTCTACACTTAGGAAAAAGAAACCAAATGCACAGTTATAAGATGGGGGATACTTGGCTCAGCCATACGACATGTGAGAAGGATCTTGGAATTGTCGTTGATCACAAGCTGAATATGAGCCAACAGTGTGATGTGGCTGCAAAAAAGGCAAACAGTATATTAGGATGCATTAACAGAAGTATAGTTTCCAAATCGCGTGAAGTATTAGTTCCCCTCTATTCAGCACTGGTTAGGCCTCATCTGGAATACTGCATCCAGTTCTGGTCTCCACACTTCAAGAAGGATGCAGACAAACTGGAACAGGTTCAGAGGAGGGCAACAAGGATGATCAGGGGACTAGAAACAAAGCCCTATGAGGAGAGACTGAAAGAACTGGGCATGTTTAGCCTGGAGAAGAGAAGACTGAGGGGAGATATGACAGCACTCTTCAAGTACATGAAAGGTTGTCACACAGAGGAGGGCTGGGATCTCTTCTCAATCATCCCAGAGTGCAGGACACAGAATAATGGGCTCAAGTTGCAGGAAGCCAGATTTCGACTGGACATCAGGAAAAACATCCTGTTAGAGCCATACAACAATGGAACCAATAACCTAGAGAGGTAGTGGGCTCTCTGACACTGGAGGCATTCAAGAGGCAGCAGGACAGCCATCTGTTGGGAATGCTTTGATTTGGATTCCTGCATTGAGCAGGGGGTTGGACTTGATGGCCTTATAGGCCCCTTCCAACTCTACTGTTCTATGATTCTATAAATGGTTTAGTTTATACACACACACACAAATAAGACACTATACCACAGCATAAATGTTACCTTTCTAGTGTGCTTCTGTTTTCACTCTGAGCCTGGAATTTTAATTACATCGTTAATAATTATGCCATCATTTATAGCCCACAGCGCACGATTCCTAAGGAGGCATTTAAAGAGTATTAAATATCAAAGCAGCTCCATCTTCTATGACCGGTCTACTGGTTATAACAACCATCTAATCCTACACACAAGTCAGTTATGATGGGATCTATAAAACCATTCATAGGGAGGGATCATTTATGATACTATAAAAAGGAAACAGTCCATCTGGAAAAAAATACTGTTTTTCTTTTCCAAGCTTAACATGATAAAGGATTCTCAAATTCATTCAACTCTACCATTGGCACTTGCTTCTCTTCAAAAGATTGTAAGACTGTCTGATGCAGTGAACATTAAAATAGTATATTCCAGGCTGCTGCAGTGAATAAAAATATTCACCCTGAATCTTAGCTGGCAAGGTGACCAGTAGCAGAGGTAGTGGCTGGGAAGAAGACTGCTGCCATGCAGCATGGAGACACAGCACTGCTTGCACGGGGTCATCTTTCGCCTTTCTGTGGATGCCCTGCCAGTCCATCTGCAGTGCAAGGTCTCATGTCATCTTTACCACTCTCTCTCAGGCTGGTCTGCTGGGATTAACTCCACCAAGGATGTGCAATTTGTTCATCAGGAAAAGCACACAGAAAATATTTTGTGTATGTTGAAATGAATTGGCTACTTATCATTACCTAATGGTTGCATGGATCCCTCGACCTTATCTCCTCCAACCTCATGGTTGCCATTTCTCCATCATTATCCTTCTTCTCTGTCCTATGCTTCCTTCCTTACTACAGTCAAACAAGCCACCCCCTAACTCATCTTCTTTCTCCCAATGACCACCTGATTTCCCTTCCATCCTTTGCCTCTCACTGTGCTCTGGACTGCATCCAATTTGGCTTCTGCCCTCAGCACTCCACTGAAATGACCTTTTCCAAGATCACCAGTTATCTACTTGGATCTCTCTACTATCCTCAGTACAGTTCGTAACTCTCTTTTGCTCAAATCACTTCATTCCTGAGGTCTGTGTGATTCTGTCACCAGCTGGTTTTCTTTCAGTATTTCCAGTGGTGAAAGTTCTTCTTCCAGTATACCTCTTTTAGTTGGGATCCTTCACAAATCTCATCTGTTATTCTTCTGCACTGCATATTAACCATGAGCAGCTTCATCTACCATTGAACATCTAGAGTTGCCTCTAAGTTTTATCTAAAGCATGATTTTCAGGAAAATATTGCAGTCTCAGAAAAAACATCCAAGAAATTTCAAAGGAAACAAAAATAATTTTGCTGATCCATCATAGTAGAGTTCAGTGAATCCCTAAATTCAGGTCAGTAACTGCCCACAGCAATGTTTCAAGGCAAACCAGGGCATTTCAAGGAAAATTCAGGAGTTGGATTCTCAGTATAAATCTGTACATCTCTGAGGCTGCACTCCTATTCCATTTATCTGGGAGTAAGCTCCACTGACCTCAATGGGGCTTACTTCTGAGTAGACATGTTCAAGTTTATTCTCTAAAACACTAAAATCAAAAAGCCCAATGGCCTTTGGGCTTGTGCATCTTCAGCTCCCCCCCCCCATTCACGCAGAAAAAGATTTTTCATTTATTTTTATTTTATATACCAATCACATCACAAAACAGGGCATTAGGGGTGCTTACAAAAAAATCACAATCAACTGGCTAACCAACACACACACACAAACCCCAGTCGTAAAGCAGCAATATTTACAACAAAACAACTTCACCATATTAATGATTTAAACCCATTTAAAAACTGTTAACAACTTGGGGGAATTTCAAAAGGAGCTTGTGATATCTCATGGAAAGGATGGGGTATCTGCTGTAGTTAATAAGGGGGAAGTCAGAACAGGACATGAAAAAAAATGCTATGAGTGTGCCTAAATTACCTCTCTTTCAATTGTGGGCTACGTATTATTACAATATATATGCATCTGGGGGATTCACATCCATTTAGAGAGACATGTTGTAGTATGATAGACACGGACCAGGGACCAGTTTTGCAGCCATATTCCTGTCTGTGAACTAGTTATCAAGTGTTAACTATGTTATCAAGTGTTAACTATGTGTTAAAAAACAGGCATAACATTCTTAACAACATGATTCACAAGATTGCATCTTATTGTGTCCCTCCATTGGCAGAAAGCTCTTTGATCTTGCACAGACTAGTTAGGGGAAAGGTGATTTTTGCTGATTCTTCCTTCACTCTGTAGGCCCCTGCCCTCTCCTTCCCCACATCCGCTTAAGATGGTTGGGGGACCCTTTGGAACAACAACATGGTAGGAGAATGAGCAGATTAGAGGGAAAACAGCTGTGGCTCTCCTATTTTCCTTTGTCTTTGAGCCTTCAGTGCTGTCCCAGAGAGTTTAAATCTGGGATTATGTAAACATTTTCAGTTTCATGTTCAAATTTCCTCATGTGTGTATGACATTTGTTTCTAAGAGGTGACACCATTATTACATGGTTGTATTATTTGGTCCATTAGTTAAAGAGGTTCGGTTTACTCATTTCATAGGTATATGCGTGACTTTAGCATAGCACTGAATAAGACCGATGTTTGATCAAAACATGCTTGGTGTTTATTATAGGTTTGTGTTTATTATATACAAGCATTTGTCTATATTTCATGTATCGGTTTTTAATTTTTTATGCTCATAAAATTTGATATGTTTATTTATTTATTTATTAAACTTGTATACCGCCCCATAGCCGAAGCTCTCTGGGCGGTTTACAATAACTAAAAACAAATACAATTTAAAATACATCTTTTAAAAAGAATTTAAAACACAATTTAAAAATTTAAAACAATATAGAACACATGCTAAAATGCCTGGGAGAAGAGGAAAATCTTGGCCTGGCGCCGAATAGATAACAGTGTTGGCGCCAGGCGCATCTCGTCAGAAAAATCATTCCATAATTTGGGGGCCACTACTGAGAAGGCCCTCTCCCTTGTTGCCATTCTCCAAGCTTCCCTTGGAGTAGGCACCCGGAGGAGGGCCCTTGATCTTGAACGTAGTGTACGGGTAGGTTCATATCGTGAGAGGCGTTCTATCAGGTATTGTGGTCCCAAGCCGTGTAAGCTTTATAGGTCAATACCAGCACCTATGTTTAGTTGTATAGTATTTAAGAAGTCATTTTTACATATTTTCATTGTACTGATTACATTTGCAACTTGTTTGGTCTTTTGTCCAATCTCTTAAATGGGTTTGTGCACTATTCAAAAGTTTCAGTTCTGTAAGTACTTCTGGATTAAAAGAAATGTATGATACCAATAAAATAAATAAAAAGTTCTCCCATTTAAACATCACCATCATGGAACTTGAGCTAACTATCCAAATGGGGGATGGGGGTTTAAATGATATTTTATAACTTTCCATACCCCTCCTCACCCACCCACTAATGAAAAAAGTAATAATCTTTCTGAAACTTAGGGGAGGGAAAAGCCACTTCTGCTTATTCGGTTATTAAAATGGAGAAGTGTTATTTGACGGCAACTGCTTTCTACAGAATATATTTCCCACTTGCATGTTCAAGAAATGGGAACGTAGGCAGGGAAAAATATTAAAACCTTCAGTACTAATAAATATTTCCCAAGCTAAGTATTTTGTGACAAACATCCTAATAGATGGTGTTCAAAATTCAGAGCACATCGGCGAGCATGATTACATTACTGTCTCCAATTTATTTCTCTCCTCTCATGCATGACAATAAAATACTACCTTTGAACTTTTATGTAGCATAGCTGAGTGAATTGAGTGCATGAAGGCACAAAAAATATAATAAAGCTTGTCCTAATTCTATAAATTATTGAAGCCCTCACACAGCAAACAGAATCTTGCTGTCTTTGTGCATTCTTAAAATCTGACTTGAATATATATATATATATATATATATACACACACACACATACATACACACACACACACACACACACACACGAGAGAGAGAGAGAGAGAGAGAGAGAGAGAGAGAGAGAGAGAGAGAGAGAGAGAGAGAGAGAGAGAGAGAGAGAGAGAGAGAGCATATTTTAATATGTAGCTCAGAAGTGCAACATCAAAATGAGTCCCAGCCTTCTACCCAACTTTGAAGCTGAAGGGACAAGTTCATGAGCACCACAAAGTTTTGATTGGCTACAAAGGGCAGCCAAAATTTGTGGATCCCTGTAAAATGGGGTAACCCCATGTATAATACCTTGGAAGAAATATGAAATATTGGAGCTCTGCAATCATGCAGATTCTCACAATCTATTCTTTGGACCTTTCTCTTTGCTAAGATTCGTTTTCCTTTGTTGAATCAAGCTAGAAAGTACTAGATATATACAGTAATTAGATGTATCAAATAATAAAGTGACTGAGGAAGTGATGCATGAAAGAATATAAAATGATTGGACCACATGATGTAGCTAATATATTTAGAACAACCATAAATGTATCATAACAGTAGATGCAGCACCAGACTGCAGAAATATTACTGGTACAATCTCCTTTTTCTTCTGAAAGGTCACTTAACACATCAGATTCAGTCTCAATGATTTGGAAGCGAAAAGAACTCAGTCTGATGAACCATCAAAGCCATTTAGGCAGAGGGGTAGGGGAAATACCATTTAGGTTTTGTTTTGAGTTTTGCATTCTATATACATCACTTAATTTAAAATACCAGGCGAAGAAAAATTTGCTTTTGTTAAAATGTTTAACTTATTATACCCAGACAAATAGCTCAGGACTAATCTGCCTTGAGGAACAGATATCACAAGCTCTGGGTTCATTTCTAGTTTTTAAAAAAATCAAATTTACTACTGTAAATTTCAATGCCAACATTGAATTCAGTTAGAAGTGCAATCAGAAACATCTTTAAATAAAGAATATTAGATACAGAAACACATCTTGACATCAAGGTTCTTGATGAACCCACTATGGAGGGCCAAGAGGAGCTGTCACATGGCCAGACATCATATCCCTAAAGAAGCTGAACAGCATAATAAGCACAGAAGAGCCTATCAACAGCTTATGTCCACTGCCCCTTCAGTTCCTTCTCCTGAAGAACTGACTAGACCCACTGCCAATGTTCTAATTAAGTTCTACATGTACAGCCCTAGCAGCAGGATCAGAATTAGTAGCTTGGGCAGTTTCCCATTCAAGTTAAAGAACTTGCACTTTGGAATCCATATCAGTGCATGTATTCCATCCAGCTGAACAGTGGTGATCATTATGGAGGGTTAAAGGGAGTGAGTTTCCTGTTAAACAAAATACTTCTGTAGAACTGACACTAGTTCTGGTTCCAGCTTCATAAATGAGAAGGACTAGTGTGGAGAGGGAAAACTTTCTTGCTGGGCTCACAAAGAACTTCTCCTATGTGAATCCAGAATAAATCCTTTCTTAGTAAAGATTTTCAATGATGCTGGAATATGTAATTTAACACATGCTGAAGAACACTAGCTTTTGTGGGCAGACTTTTTATCTGCAGCTCACCTTTATTTGAAGCTTACAGAAAGGATTAAATTAATCAGATTATTATATGGACCATTTCACCAACATCACTTTTCATTTTGATTTGAACCAGCTTCACAATGCACTCATGTATTTTGCATAAAAAGCTGATATAAATGTGGAAGCAGAAGGAAAAACAGGATACTGAAGGTTTGAACGTACTGACTCAGTCCAGTGAATCTGCCTACGCAAACAGATCTTCAGGAAAGCATTATGTTATGATAGCAGAATCTGTTCAGCACTTTTTTTTTTTTTTTCAATAATTTTTATTCAGATTTTCATAAAACATACAAGACAAAATCATAAAACATTCAAAGACAAAAAACAAAATCAAAAATAGTTAAACAAAAAGAAAAAAAGAAAAAAAAACAAAAAACAAAAATAAAAAATAAAGAGTAAAATATTGACTTCCCATTTGTCAAAGATCAAATCAGTTATAAGTCTATAATATATAACAATCCTGTCTCTTAAGTCATATTATAAAATCACTTTCCTCCAGTAGTTATCTTACTTAATCATCAAATCTCATAAACATTACTTTATTCTTTCCACAAAAAGTCAAAGAGAGGTTTCAATTCTTTAAGAAATATATCTATCAATTTTTTTTTCCAGATAAGCATATCGATTAATCCATCTCATTACTAATTATGATAATCTTATTGTCATAACCATAGTCAAAATAAACATTTCAATTAATCCATCACATCAGAATCTGTTAGGTTCAGTAATTTCAGTAGCCATTGTTCTATTATCCCTATTAGTTCCATTTTCCATCTTCCATCTTCAGTAGTCTTGTTAAGTCCAGTAATTTCAGTATCCAATCTTCCATTATCAGTATTCCATAATAATCTTGCTGTCAAAGCCATAGTCATATAGTAAGAGTCTGATGGGAATTACCTCTATCCCAAATATTTTCTTGCCATCCATTCTGAATAGGTTGCTGAAATACTGCTGTAAAATCATATCTCTGTTCTTTTTTTCAAAATACACTGGGTCATCTCTTGAAAGTTTTTCCATTGTCACATGGCTGCAGTTAATTCCATAGATTTTCTCTATATTGGGCTCCATCACATCATTCCAGTCCAGAAGATTATCCATGCCATTGATAACTTTATCTCTAGAATCTTCATTAATTTCTTCAGAGATAACATTGAGTTCCAAACAATAAATTTTATTTCTAAAGTCCATAGACTCCAAATCTTGTTCCTGTTCCACGTTTGTTCCAATCTCCGGGATCTCCTCTCTCACAGGGACCCCTGTTCCAGTCTCCAGGGTCTCCTCTCTCACAGGGACCCCTGTTCCAGTCTCCAGGGTCTCCTCTCTCACAAGGACCCCTATGTCTTTAATCTCCTGTGTCTCCAAACAATAGATTTTGTTTCTAAAGTCCATAGACTCCAAATCTTTTTCCTGTTCCACGTTTGTTCCAATCTCCGGGGTCTCCTCTCTCACAGGGACCCCTTCCAGGGTCACCTCTCTCACAGGGACCCCTATATCTTTAATCTCCTGCTTCATTTTACTCAATTCAATTTTCAGCTCCTTACAACCCTGTCGCAGGTTTTGTTTCGTTATCTCAATCTCATCCATTATTTTCTGAAACATAGTTATTTCCAGCTTCTCAGCCACTTTCTTAATTGCCATTTTAAAAGAAAAATATAGGAAAACCACTTCTTATTTCAGCAACAATTGGGTTAATACTCCAAACTTGGTGACATCACAGTATAAACAGAGCAGACAGCCTTATCTCTCCATGCTTAAGTAAACAAAATGCAGTTCCCAGGATCGAAACAATTAATGGCGGTCGTCAGGAAACAGATTCGTCAAAATAAAATAGACCAAAAAGAGAGTAGTCTCAGACAATATAATATTCTTCAAAATAAAAATCTGGAATAGAAATCCCTCTTCTGTGTATATCTTTAGAATGCAAATCCAGGACAGCTTTTTGCAACAAAAACAGAGATAAGCTATTAATTAGTGAGTAGCAGAGAGAAGTTATGGCTCCCCAGTGAGATGTCAAAAACCGATCAATCTGGCAAATCTCTTTTAAACAGCAACAATTAAGTCAAGTAAAAGAAAAATATAGAAAGAAGGGTGCTTGCCTGTTAGTGCGTTCTCTCTTAGAAGATAAGATGAACGTTCGCTTTATCAGATAGAGCTTGTTGTTGAAAATCCGTCCCACCTTCGTCGGCTGGACCTCGTCCCATAAATTAATGAGATCTGGTCGTCCCAACAAAAATAGGCTTTGAGGTTAATCTCTTCGTTTCTCCCTACCCGGGAGAAGTTTAATCAGTCAAAAAAAAAAAAAAATCTGACTGATATATCTGAATAAGCTTCTTTTGAGGCAGGAGCCCGTCTCAAAAGCAGGCACAGGCTAAGTCACCCTTCCCGGAAGTCGTCAGAATCTGTTCAGCACTTGATAGGGTTATTATGAAGATGAGTTCCTATGAGAAAGTGTGAGATACAAATGTAATAAAATAGTAATCTTTAATCTCCCTTTTTAATTAATTTGTTTGTTTATTAGATTTATTCTGTGCTTCCTCCCAGTAGGAGCCCAGGGTGGTAAACAAAAACAATAAAAGCACTCTAAAATATAATAAAAACAAACTTTAAAATATATTACTACAATACATCCTTAAAAACATATTAAAACAAAACATATTTAAAAACATCTCTTTAAAAGGGCACCTTAATAGTAAATACTTTACCGGTAGGTCCATAAGTGACTGTTGAGGCCAATTCTAGATCCACATAGCCTCCCACAGTGAGGATACAGAATTCCAGATAGAAGATGGTCACGATGAGGATTTGCTTGATGTGCCTTCCACTTAGTTCGTTTGTCCCTTTTGCCCTGTACTCGTGCTTCTTCAAAGTCCGTAGCACCTTTGATAATAGCTGACTTCCAATTGGGACGCTGATGGGCCAGTTTCCGAGTTCTCAATGCTCATGTTACATTTTTTTAGATTCGTTTTCATTCATCATTGGTGATCACTCATGACCGAGTAAGATTGTCTTCCAAGATAAGGTCTTTGAATTTGTTTTATGTGAGAAGATCGGCGCACGACGATCAACACACATACTTGACAGAAAAAGGCTTTGATCCAATGGCATGGATACCATGACGATTAGAAGTCTTTTATCTGCTGCAGCCTTCATCCACCTTCACAGCTGTTGTAACGTACACATTGTTATCCTCCGCCTGTTCTGCCATTGAGGACTTTCTTGAATCATTCTTTGTCTGGTTCCTCTCCCTTGACTTTACTGCCATGCGTGACCCTGCTGGGAGTACATGACTCCCGATGGCATCGCTCACAGGGTTCACTGGAACACGCAAGCCCACTCACCACATCTTTAAACCTCTTTTGCTGACTACCGATATTCCGTTTTCCATACTTAAGTTGGGAGTAAAGTAGCTGCTTTGGAAGACGATGATCAGGCATTAGAACAACATGGCCAGTCCAGCAAAGTTGATGTTGAAGGATCATTGTTTCAACACTGGTAGTCTTTCCTTCTTCCAAAATGCTAACATTAGTCCATCTGTCTTCCCAAGTAATTTGCAGAATTTTCTGGTAGGCAGCATTGGTGGAATCTTTCAAGAAGTTGGGAGTGGCGTTTATAAATGGTCCATGTTTCACAGGCATACAGTAAGGCCGGCAGTACAATGGCTTTGTAAATAAGCATTTTGGTCTCCCTGAATCTGAATCTGTCCAAATTTTGACTAAAATCTGCCAAGCGTTCCATATACATCCCAATTCCAAAAAAAGGGGATCCTAGGGAATGCAGTAATTATCAAACTATTGCCTTAATATCCCATGCAAGTAAAGTAATGCTCAAGATTCTACAACAAAGGCTCTTACCATATATGAAGCGAGAAATGCCAGATGTCCAAGCTAGATTTAGAAAGGGAAGAGGCGCCAGAGATCATATCGCAAACATTCATTGGATAATAGAATGGACCAAGGAATTTCAGAAGAAAATCACCCTGTGCTTTATAGATTACAGCAAAGCCTTTGACTGTGTAGATCATGGAAAACTATGGAATGCTTTAAAAGAAATGGGGGTGCCACAGGATCTGATTGTCCTGATGCGCAACCTATACTCTGCACAAGAGGCTACTGTAAGGACAGAATATGGAGAAACCGATTGGTTCCCCATCGGAAAGGGTGTGAGACAGGGCTGTATTTTATCAACCTATTTAATTAGTCTATATGCTGAACATATCATACAGAAAGCAGGATTGGACCAAGATGAAGGAGGTGTGAAAAGAAATATCAATAATTTAAGATATGCAGGCGATACCATACTACTAGCAGAAACCAGTAATGATTTGAAATGTATGCTGATGAAAGTTAAAGAGGAAAGCGCAAAACAGGACTACAGCTGAACATCAAAAAGACTAAAGTAATGACAACAGAAGATTTATGTAACTTTACAGTTGACAATGAGGACATTGAACTTGTCAAGGATTATCAGTACATTGGCACAGTCATTAACCAAAATGGAGACAATAGTCAAAAAATCAGAAGAAGGCTAGGACTGGGGAGGGCAGCTGTGAGAGACCTAGGAAAGGTCCTCAAATGCAAAGATGTATCACTGAACACTATGGGCTATCACATAATCAGAATAAAATAAGCAGAAGCACAGAAGTTAAGAAAATGTTCATTAGCGCTGGTGGAATGCATCTAGCCACAGTACAGATTTGAGGTTTTACAAATTTTTGAGCTGTATAACAATTAACTCATTGCACTAGCTGAAACTAGCACAATAATTCTCACTAGTGCAAAGAAACTTGCCCCCTCTCCTCTCCCCACACCTTTCCCAAATCTGCTCCAGAGGGTAGGAAGAAGCTCCAGAAGAGTGCGGGGTGAGGAGAGGTGAGACAGTCCCATCAGGCAAACAGAAATGCTTTCCCATTAAAAAATTAAGCAGTTTTTGCTATTAGAGATCTCTATAGACAATTATAGGCCCAATATATTAGAGGTCGATAGGCACTGGGCTTTCCTAAAAATATTTTTTCTCTCAGCATTTTGGTGTTGTTTTTCTCTTTCTCTGTGCTTCTAAGTATGAAAACCAATTGCACAAACATTAAAATATACATAACCATAATACAAATATACAATAAAACAGAAGATAAGTGCATGGTCTTATAATTCTGGTTAATAGTCACAGACATGCTTATCCTTTCAGAATGGCTAACAGTGTAATTCTGTACATGTTTACTCAGAAGTAATCCCAATTATATTCAGTTGGACTTAATCCTAGGTACATCTACACAAGACTTGGGCTCCTGCTGGGAAGAAGGGCAGAATATAAATAAATAAATAAATAAATAAATAAATAAAGAAAGAAAGAAAGAAAGAAAGAAAGAAAGAAAGAAAGAAAGAAAGAAAGAAAGAAAGAAAGAAAGAAAGAAAGAAAGAAAGAAAGAAAGAAAGAAATATTGCAGGCTTTTTAAAAAAAATACTGATCCTCAGCACATTACACGGCCATTCACAGCAGAAGAATTTTTTTTGTTTTTTACATCTTGATGGATAATTACTTCTACATAATGTATATTCTATGATTAACACATTCCAAATCAAGGTATTATATGGAACTAAATGCACATGCAGCCACAATGCTAGCATGTAACCCTGTGATGGTTAAAAAATTGAAATATGCCATGCTACCTTGCAGGGTTGCTGTGAATCATGTGATGGCTACTAGATGCTGATGACACGCAGCTCTATTTCTCCTTTTCATCTTCATCAGGTGAGGCTGTCAATGTGCTAAACCAGTGTCTGGCTGCGACAATGGACTGGATGAGGGCTAATAAACTGAGGCTCAATCCAGACAAGACTGAGATTCTGCTAGTGGGTGGTTCTGCTGACCGGATGGTGGATGTCCAACGTGTCCTGGATGTGGTGGCACTCCCCCTGAAGGAGCAGGTTCATAGCTTGAGGGTTCTCTGTCACTTGAGGCTCAGGTAGCCTCGGTGGCACGGAGTGCCTTCTACCAACTTTGGTTGGTGGCCCAGCTATGCCCCTATCTGGACAGGGATAACCTGGCTTCAGTTGTCCATGCTCTGGTAACCTCCAAGTTAGATTACTGCAATGCGCTCTATGTGGGGCTGCCTTTGAAGACAGTCCTGAAACTGCAGCTTGTGCAAAATGCAGCGGCCAGATTGGTATTAGGGACCAGACGGTTCAAACATATAAAACCGATTCTTGCCCGCTTGCATTGGCTGCCTGTATGTTTCCGAGCACGATTCAAAGCGCTGGTTTTAACCTATAAAGCCTTACATGGCTTGGAACCACAATACCTGATGGAACGCCTGGCCCAACACGAACCCACCCGTACACTACGCTCAACATCAAAGGCCCTCCTCCGGGTGCCTACTGCGAGGGAAGCTGGGAGGGAAGCTGGTAACGAGAGGGCTTTCTCAGTGGTGGCCCCCAAATTACGGAATGATCTTCCTGACGAGGTGCACCTGGCGCCAACACTCATCTTTTCTGTGCCAGGTCAAGACTTCCCTCTTCTCCCAGGGTATTAGCATGTTTTTAAATTGTTTTTTTTTTTTAAGTGTTCTTAAATTTGTATATTTGTATGTTTGTTTTTAATGTTTTTAATTGTTGGAAACTGCCCAGAGAGCTTCGGCTATGGGACGGTATACAAATGTAATAAATAAATTAACAACAACAACAACAATAATAGATGCTTGAGGACTAGCAAGTGTTTCATTCACTCACAGGCAGAAGAGTCAGGCCAAAAGGATACAGTGCATGGATTGCAATCCAAACATTGAACAATGTATTTAGAACAAATCATAAAAACACAGCTAGACAGTTCACTGGGTCACTGCTGCTGATAATAATCAAGTTGGAATTGAAGCAAACTTTCCACATGTTCCCTTTTCAGCATCGCCACAAATGTATGAAGTAGGTTAGTGTGTTCAGTTTCACTATCACAAAATACTTAAAAATATTTCTGTTCAGCTCAGCAAGCCTCATCTAACAGCAGCAGCAACAATGTGTGTGTGTGCGTGTGCGTGCGTGCGTGCGTGTGTGTGTGTGTGTAGGGGAGAATCCCGACCATGTTGTTTGTATCCTTTTATCATTAATTTTCCAGACAGACAATAGCCCTGTATGCAGATGGCTACCTGAAGAACAATTAGCTGGCTCACTGATTTCAAAATAGAAACAATTAGGAATCATATGAAGATCATCAGTAGTACTGGAAGTTACTCCATTGCCTATGTAAGAGACCATTAAACTATAGTTAGATGAGACATCAGCAGTAACGTAAAATTCCACCGCTATAACTTGGTAGGATGATAAGGATGTATCTTTGTTATTGCGAACAGCCCTGGACCAAGAAATATAAACAATTCATTGGATAGCACATGGCACAAAAACATATGGCAAACTACATCCCTATGCAGGACACATCTATTAGGTAATGCTACACTACACCTCTCTCTTTTATACCCAAGTAAATACGGCTTCAGGGAAACCACAAACAATAAGTAACAGATTGATGAAGGTCTTACTAATCACAAGCTAATTATCTACATGGCATCTCTCTTATACAGTATTTTATCAATTAAAGTAACAGACAACATTATGTTTTGGAGACACATTCTCAAAGTTCACCCTTAATACCCTTAATAAAGTAAAAATACACCATATAAGCAAGATTTTTATTTTTAACAGAATGCAATAGCACCCTGTTAATGCAATGCATAGCATGGAAAGAACATAAAGCACAAAGAAAAACACGGTCAAAAGAAAATTAATGTTGATTGCTCGTTAGCCTTTGATTCTTTACTCTTGTCTACTTAAATGCAGTTTAAATGGATTACTTGCCATGGACTTTATAAGATAAAATTTTCTTCTTTCTATCCTCTAGCATTTAAGAAGATGGGTCAGGAATAACCTTTAGACTATTTTATTTTATGAATAAGATAGAGCAGCATATACAATGTAAAGTAGGCAATTTTGAAAAACAAATAGATAAAAAAATTCAAATAAATTTGTATAACTTTAAGGATCAACAACTGCTTATAATGTCAATGTGTCGCTCAATAGGAATATGGAAGATTCTCTTTTTAACAAATATATTGATTTAGGCTGCAATCCTACCACCCTGAAGTTGTTGAATGGGAATGGGGTTAGGATATGTGCATTCGTCCTTTCACTGGCTGCAAAACTCTTCATTCTGTGTCTACGCTTACCTTGCAATGTAAAGAAGTAATGTAAACTTTGGATCAAGTTCTGCCTTCCCTTGAAAATACAGATGTGGATATGAAACAATACCACAACACACAAGAAGTAGAAGCAAAGGTACTAAAAATTAACTGTATTTTTCTCTGAAGGGAATGCCTGTTTGTAAGTAAAGGCTGCTCCATTCGCTATTTCTATGTCTTGGTTTACATGTAAGTTGCCCTATACTTCTCCAATAACAGCTGCCCTATACTTCTCCAATAACAGCTGCCCTATACTTCTCCAATAACAGCTACAGCCTCTGCCCAAGTGGTTATAGATTCTGTGATAATGTAGCATGCTGGTGACAAACCCCATAATAGAATGAGCACTCTCAGCATGGTATGTAACCTCTGACCTCATGAACAGAGATGTAATCATTGGCCAGAGCAGCATGGGGATAATCAGGGAAGAGGTAAAAAGCACACTGCTCCAGGTGCTGTGTAAGTTAGCTTTAGGAGTACTCCATATACCCAGAACAGTACAGAACCTTTTATGCACTCCAGTTCCAGTAAGTGCACGGGAGACAGAAAACCAGAGTTGGAGGGTCAAACTAGACATGACTTTTATCACATAATTTGGTGCTATGCTGCTTGATTTTTGTTCAGCAAATAACCAGCTTGGGTGTGTCTATGTGACCTGAATCAGAGTTATCACATGGGAAAGAAAGGCTTTAACCCATTCCCCCTGCTGCTGTCCCAATTGAAATTGGGGGCCCTGTGCCTAGTATTTGCAATGGGAGGAAACACGGTGTTTAGAAACGTCTTATTCTGCAACTAGAATGGGTAGTTCTATGCTTTTGGCAAATGCTACAAATAGGGATCTTTCCTTTCATGTTATTATTTCAATATACATTTTTTGGATTTTGTCATCGTCATCGTCTTGAATGTCTAGTTTTAGAGCCTGTCTGCACATTACAGTCACAATGTGAAAAACAGTCAGGTTCTGATTGCTGAGAATTTCAAAGGTGACTTCCTGACAGCTGAGGCTGCAGGCAAGCTTGGAGGTGTTTGCCAGAACTTCATGCTGAGACAGAAGGAACCACTGCTGGATGATGGGCTTTTATCTCTAGCCAACCTGCTCAGTTAATTTTCCCTAGCAACTGAGAAGCAAGAGAAATTAGCTGAGCAAGAGAACAAGAGATAAAAGCTCATCATTCAACAGTGCTTCTTCCTCTCTCTTAGGATGCTGCCAAAACAAAAAAAACCCAAGCTTTTCTTGGATGTCAACTAGAGGGCACTTTCAGAATGTTCAGCAGTCAAAGCCAGGATGCGTTTTCATGTGCTTAATGTAAAGGATATCTGGCTCTTATTGTGGATTGCCAGAATAAGGAAATACGTGTGAAAATCACTGGACATTGATGGGATATGATTTTCAGAGGTAAACTGGATGAGTGATAAATGAAGATGTCCCACCCCTTAGAAGTTCCACAACTTCTCTTCCACTTTTTTTTTTTACAATAATTTTTATTCAAATTTTCATAAAACAAACAAAACGAAGTCATAAAACATTCCAAGACAAAAAACAAAACAAAACAAAAATGATTAAACAAAAAAATAAAATGTTGACTTCCCATTTGTCGTAGATCAGTTATAGGTCTACAATATATAACAATCCTGTCTCTTAAATTATATTATAAAATCACTTTCCTCCAGTAGTTATCTTAATTAATCATCAAATCTCATAAACATTACTTTATTCTTTCCACAAAAAGTCAAAGAGAGGTTTCAATTCTTTAAGAAATATATCTATCAATTTTTCTCCAAATAAACATGTCGATTAATCCATCTCGTTAATAATAATAACAATCTTGTTGTCATAACCATAGTCCAAATAAACGTATCAATTAACCCATCTCATCAAATCTGTTAGGTCCAATAATTTCAATAGCCATTATTCCATTATCAATATTAATTCCATCTTCCATCTTCAATAGTCCTGTTAAGTCCAGTAATTTCAGTGTCCAATCTTCCATGATCAGTATTCCATAATAATCTTGCTGTCATTGCCATAGTCATATAATAAGAGTCTGATGGGAATTTCCTCTATCCCAAATATTTTCTTGCCATCGATTCTGGATAAGTTGCTGAAATATTGTTGTAAAATCATATCTCTGTTCTTCTTTTTTACAAAATGCACTGGCTCATCTCTTGAGAGTTTTTCCATTGTCACATGGCTGCAGTTAATTCCATAGATTTTCTCTATATCAAGCTCCATCACGTCATTCCAGTCCAGAAAATTATCCAAGCCATTGATAACTTTATTTCTAATATCTTCATTAATTTCTTCAGAGACAACGTTAAATTCCAAACAGTAGATTTTATTTCTAATATCCATAAACTCCAGATCCTTTTCCAATTCCACATTTGTTCCAATCTCCAGGGCTTGTATCTTCCCTTTATTTTTTCTTTTCTCATCTCTGATCTCATTCTCCTCTCTCACAGGATCCCCTATTTCTTTAAGCTCCTGCATCATTTTGCTCAGTTCAATTTTCAGCTCCTTACTGCCCTGTCACAGGGTTTGTTTCGTTATCTCAATCTCATCCATTATTTTCTGAAACATAATTACTTCCAGATTCTCAGCCACTTTCTTGATTGCCATTCTTAAAACCACGAAAACAAAACAAAACAAAAATAAAGAAGAACCACTTCTTATTTCAGCAACAATTGGGTTAATATTCCAGGCTTGATGACATCACAGTATAAACAGAGCAGCCTGCCTTATCTCTCTATGTTCAAGAATACAAAACAAATTTAGTTCCCAGCATCAAAACAGTTAGTGGCATCATGAAGAAGCAGATTCGTCAAAATAAAATAGACCAAAAAGAGAATAGTCCCAGACAATATAATGTTCCAAAGTTCATATTTTTTATTTTTTTCTCCTCGGAATAGAAATCCCTCTTCTGTTTATATCTTTAGAATGCACTTCCAGGACAGCTTTTTGCAATAAAGACAGAGATAAGCTATTAATTTCGTGAATAACAGAGAAGAGTTATAGCTCACCCAGAAGTTCTTTAAAGCTGATTCATTTGACAAATCTCTTTTTGCTGCAACAATTTAAACCAAGTAAAAAAAAAATAGAAAGAAGGGTGCTTGCCTGTTAGTACGTTTTCTCTTTGAAGAAAAGATAAACGTGTCGCATTATCAGATAGAGCTTGTTCGGAAGTCCGTCCGGCATTGCTGGCTGAACCTTCTCTCATAAATTAATGAAATCCAGTCCTCCCAATAAAAACAGGCTTTTGAGGTTGATCTCTACGTTTCTCCCTGCCCGGGAGAAATTTTATCAGTCAAAAAGAATGTTCTGACTGATTTATATCTGAATAAGCTTCTTGTGAGGCGGGAGCCCGTCTCAAAAGCAGGCACAAGCGAAGTCACCCTTCCCGGAAGTCCAACTTCTCTTCCACTTTTATAAGCACTCAGCACAAACTATCCTCATATTTTCAGGTTTGAATATGTAGTCACAAGGTCGAAATATATAATTGTGATAAGTTGAGAGTTCATTTCCCACATAATTTTGCCTCCATGGAAGTTCTTCCAGAATGATAGGTCAGAGTTGCCAGTGTAGGGCCCTCCATATGTTGTTGGACTCCAACACCCATCAACCCCTGCCAACATGGCCAATGGTCAGGGCTGATGTAACTTGCAGGCTAGCCACATCTGGAGGGCTACTGGTTCCCCATCCCTGCTCTGTAATGTACTACAATATCACAAGTACATGCCCGTGGATTCAGTTGGCCGAAGAGGGTGTAGAGTGTTTAATAAGTTACTGGATTGATGAAGATATCACTTCAGACACACATAACCCCAAACCATTTTTTGATGCTAGCTTAATAAACTCTGTGCGCACACACTTCTTCCCACCTTTGCACACTCCAATGTCATCCCTCACTTCCGACTTGGTGGCAAATTGTAATTTGATATAACATCTCCACTGGGTAACCTATGGTTTGCCACTAACTTGGAAGTGAAGGAGAGAAAAAGAGCAAACAGGAGAGGAGAAAGGGAAGAGGAAGGAGACCAGGAAGCATGTAAGCACAAGGCTCATTCCAATATGCATTGATGTTATGACTAAACTGACTCAATCTATCCTCTATTCTCTCCCAGCATCTAGAATGATCTTTATATGACTTTTGCTGGAGCAACTTCTCCTACTGTAATAGCTGGAGCACTGCAAGGCCAGAACCTTTGCTACCAAGTGATGTAAATGATTGAAAGCTTGGGTCTTCATTATTGTGCTTGGATCTTGACTACTTCCTTTGTTTTTGTTGCTATCAATCAAAATTGTAATTTGATTTATCATTGGCATTTATCTTTCTACCACACAATCTGGTAGGCTCTGGGCTTAATATGCCACCCACTTCAAAGTATATATTGCAACAATAAATCTAACACCCAAACAGCTGATAAAAATAGACCACGGTTCACAGGAAAAGATCTAACAATACAATAATAATTCACCACTTGTAGCCTAGTTATCAATCCTTGCAGGAATTTAATTTAAAAAATAGGAAGAAATGTATGAATATTGAGGAGTATGATGGAGAAAAGATGTATAAAGACTTACAATGGGGGAATGTGTTCTAACAAAAGACTAGAGAAAAATGAAAGCTGAACACTGCATGAGTGGCTCAATATATATAGCAATGTCTCATATACATGTATGCTCTATTACAAATGTTTTGTGCAGCCATTTAGACACTGTCTAAAAATATAAACTTTGAAAAGGAGCTGTTAATTTTATCTTGTTGCTTAAGTCAATTAAACAAAAGAAATATCTGGTTTCAGATAATGAGAGATCTTCAGACAGAGTAAAAAGAAAACATGAAAATAATAGGATTTTAAATTACCTGCAATTGTCTTTTTTGAAGCTCCATCTCTGCATGAAAAGTTTAAATGGTTCTGAGTTTTAAGCATGAAATTGCATTTTGTTGTAAGAAAAAATACACCTTATGCTTAAAATTGCAATTATGTTTGAGAATTTTTTTATATCGTCACATCATTTTTATGCTAAATTAGAATACTAAAACAGATCTCATAACCTACATGATTTAGCCTGCATCTGACAAAGTGAGAACAAGCCCACAGACACATTTGCAACCTTCAGCATTTCCATGTAAATTTGCATAGGATTGCAGCCTTTGCAAGGTTATATAGGATACTGATTTCTACGTCAGTAGATAAATATAATTATCTTTCTCAAATAACATATACGGAACAATAACCTGAGACAGACATGTAGTAAGTCTCAGTATGCTCTAAGTTCTGCCCCCTCCTCCAGGGATCAAGAGGTAGTGATGTTCACCAACTTAGACAGCTTTAAAAGAGGTTTAGACACATTCATTGAAGATCAGGCTAGCAATGGCTACTAGCTATGATGACTGAGGCAGTATGCTCCTCAGTTGGAGGAAGCGGATTATCTGGATCCATTTCAGTCGGGTTTCAGGCCTGGATATGGGACTGAAACAGTCTTGGTCGCCTTGGTGGATGATATGAGGAGGGTGTTGGATAGGGGTGAGTGCACCTTCCTTGTCCTCCTGGACCTCTCAGAGGCTTTTGATACCGTTGACCACGGTATTCTTCTGGATCACCTGGAGGGGTTAGGCATAGGGGGCACTGTACTGCAGTGGTTCCATGCCTTCCTCTCTGATAGGCACCAAAGAGTAGCATTGGGGGATGAGGTTTCAGACCCTTGGCCTCTCACTTATGGGGTGCCACAGGGCTCCATCCTCTCCCCGATGCTATTTAACATCTATATAAAGCTGCTGGGGACTATCATCAGGAGATTTGGGCTGCAGTGTCACCAATATGCGGATGACACGCAGCTCTATCTCTCATTTAAATCTTCACTGAGGTTGGCTGTAGAAACCCTATCCAAGTGCCTGGAATCGGTGAGTGGCTGGATGGGAAGGAATAAGCTGAAGCTGAACCCTGACAAAACCGAGGTACTGTTTGTGGGAGACAAGGGAAGGTTAGGGGATTTGGACCTGGTGTTCAATGGGGTACAATTGCCCCTGAAAGACCAGGTCCGTAGCCTCGGGGTCATTCTTGACTCCCAACTGTCCATGGAAGCTCAGGTTTCGGCTGTGAGCCGGGCAGCACCATCTGATACGGAGGCTACGCCCCTACATTCCCAATCATCTGCTCCCATCGGTGGTACATGCCCTGGTCTCCTCTCGCCTAGACTACTCTAACGCGCTCCATGTGGGGCTACCCTTGAAAACAGTCTGGAAGCTGCAACTGGTACAGAATGCGGTGGCGTGCCTGATTAAAGGCAGCTGCCGGCGAGATCATATCACTCCAGTGCTAAAAGAGTTGCACTGGTTACCAGTTGCTTACCGGGCCCAATTCAAGGTGTTGGTTTTGACCTTTAAATCCCTATATGGTTTCGGCCCAGTCTATCTAAAGGAGCGCCTCCAGCATCATCAGTTATGCCGCCCAACAAGATCAGCCTGAAAAGACCTTCTCTCCATCCCATCAGTCAAAACAGCCAAACTGGTGAGGACTAGAGAGAGGGCTTTTTCAGTTGTGGCCCCCACCCTGTGGAACTCCCTCCCAAATGATCTCCGCCATGCCCCTTCCATGATGAGTTTCCGCCGAGCCTTGAAGACCTGGCTCTTCAGGCAGGCTTTTGGGTTGGGCTAGATTTTATCTTCATTGTTTTTAGATTTTTAATGTCTAGGTATTGTATGCCTATTTTGTACGTCGCCCAGAGTGGCTGGACAGCCAGCCAGATGGGCGACTAATAAATTCAATAAATAAATAAATAAATAAAAATACCAGTTCCTGGGAATCACAAGTAAAGAGAGCACTGTTACATTCAGATTTATTATTTTTATTCTGCTTGCAGGCTTTCCATGGGCATCTGGTTGGCCAGCGTGTGACAACAGTGTGCCATACTGCATGGGTCTTTGGCCTCATACAGTAGAATCTTGTATGTTCCTATTTCTAAACCCTACCCCCAATGTTCCCTATAAGGAAATGTCTCTAAATTACAATATCCATCTACACTAACGGAAAAGATTACTAATAATACTCATTATCATTCATTATTTCTTCTATAGTACTGAACACAATGAGACAACCCTCAACCTTCCTCCCCTGCTCCAAGATTCACAATCTTGCTACAAGCATGATGTTTATTAAATATGAAAGGTATGTTCCATTCCTTTTCTTGTAATGTTTCATAGTAGCAAATGTAGTTATCTAAATAATTTAAATAATAATTTCAGATGTACTTCTGTTTGTCCTTAGAACCTAAAGAGATAACTTTGAATGGCACAATGATTAACTAGTTAAATATTGTTTAAACTCTGGTATAGCTGTAACAATTTAGATGAAAAACGACCCACTGGTACTCGAAGATCAGTGCCAGCCCCTTGTTGATGGACTAGAGAACTGCAACTTACAATGAAGGTTTTGCTTGTCAATTGCTGCAGCAAATGAGTGGTGTCATTTCATATGTGAGGGCCCATAGTGGGGTGGCAAGATTCTCAGCAACATTTAAAGGCCTTCTTTCAGATTTATGCAAGGTTAATATTTTAGTATCATTTTTATACTATGACTGAAGAAGTAATTGGTTCAATTTTTAATGAGTGTCCAGGTGTGCATTTGTGGAGGGATGCTCTGTGAGTCTGTCTCATTACTTTTTTGGCAGGCGGCCCCCCTGCTGGGATCACTCTACAGCTACAGCCAATCAGCTCAATCGATCTTCCCTCACTGCCACGGACAAAAGAGAGAGGGGAGAGGTGCTGGAGATTAAATAAGCCCAACTGGCCCCTTCTCTTGGTGCACTCACTTGAGTGCGGTGCTGCTCAGCTCTCTGTGTGGTGGGAACTGATTGTGCCAGCTTAAAGGAAAGATGGGGAGGCAGAAGTGTGCCCAGTTGGTGGTGCACATTCCAGCCATTAATTCATTTTTTAAAATGAATAAATAATTCTTCTCATGGCTCTTTGTGACCCTCCTGGGATCACTTCATGATCCCCAGGTTGAGAACCACTGCTCTACCATAAACATGGTACGTAGCCTTAGTCAAACCATTCTCTCTCAACTTCAGTCCTCATCTGTAACACTGAAACAATAAATTTAACATGTGACACTGCACTATTGCCCTGTAACATTCATTTCCGACAAGATAACACTATTTTTACACTAGTCAGACAGCTGACACCTCATAAGAGCTTACATGCTTCACAACAGTAGTGAAGGGCATGAGCTGTTTGGGATCGAGACTCAGGTTTTCAGATAGTAAGCAAGGTTTAGTAGTGGTGCTTAAAAACATGCTTCCTCAGCAACCAGAAAACAACTTTGATGTCAGTGGAGAAGATAAATGTATCAGGTGATGCACTTTTAATAGAGGCCAGCATGGGAAAGAATGTTGAGATGTGGAAGGTTCAGCTCCCTTTTTCACATGCTTGAATTAGTTTTATTAAAACACTGTGAAGGTCTCACAGCTTAGTGGTGGACCACATGTTTTGTATTCATAAAACCCTGACCAAGATGAAGGAAGTGTGAAAATTGGAGGGAGAAATATCAATAATTTAAGATATGCAGACGATACCATACTTCTAGCAGAAACCAGGAATGATTTAAAACGAATGCTGATGAAAGTTAAAGAGGAAAGCACAAAAGCAGGACTATAGCTGAACGTCAAAATAAAGTAATGACAACATAAATTTTATGTAACTTTAAAGTTGACTATGAAAACATTGAACTTGTCAAGGATTATCAATATCTCGGCACAGTCATTAACCAAAATGGAGACAATAGTCAAGAAATCAGAAGAAGGCTAGGATTGGGGAGGGCAGATATGAGAGAACTAGAAAAGGTCCTCAAATGCAAAGATGTATCACTGAACACTAAAGTCAGGATCATTCACACCATGGTATTCCCAATCTCTATGTATGGATGTGAAAGCTGGACAATGAAAAAAGCGGATAAGAGAAAAATCAACTCATTTGGACTGTGGTGTTGGAGGAGAGTTTTGCGGATACAATGGACTGCAAAAAAGACAAATAATTGGGTGTCAGAACAAATTAAACCAGAACTGTCACTAGAAGCTAAAATGATGAAACCGAGGTTATCATACTTTGGACACATCGTGAGAAGACCTGATTCACTAGAAAAGACAATAATGCTGGGAAAAACAGGAGGGAGTAGAAAAAGAGGAAGGCCAAACAAGAGGTGGATTGATTCCATAAAGGAAGCCACAGACCTAAATGTACATGATCTGAACAGGGTGGTTCACGACAGATGTTCTTGGAGGTTGCTGATTCATAGTCGCCATAAGTCATAATCGACTTGAAGGCACATAACAACAACAACAACAACAACAAACCCATAGGACCCCCTGACTTTTCTAGATAAAAGGAAATCAAGTTGTAGGGCTGGGGAATCTTCTTACTTCAGACATTAGAAGTAGACTCTAGTCTGCACTCAGTTAGGTCAGAAGTAGTTTTGAGGCAAAAGGAATTTCCAATCCCCACGTTTGCCTCCTAACATTAATGTGGGCAGGACATATGCAAGAAGCCATTGGGCAAGAGTGGGTCCTTAACCCTTCTCTCACCAACTGTCCCTCCAATCCATTTCTTGGCTGGTCCCCTGCACCTCAGTTGTGAGACCAGAACATACATACATTTATTTCAATTTACATCCTTTCCTTTCTCCCAGAAGGAGCCCAACTTAAGACCACTGAGGGAAAGGATTCTTGGTGGGAATCAAGAGGCAGGGAAAGAGATGTGTATCTCCTGCAAATACCTTTCCACCCACACTATTAACCAGTAAACATGTGCTAGGGGATCATGTCTTTGCAAGTAAAAAGTGCTTTTCTGTCCTCAATGTAGTTATACTAGGCTAGTTTTACCAGTGGTCTGACTTGGCTTAAGAAAGCTTTATATATTTACAAATACTATCAACTGAGCCCAGAGGGCTTTCATACATATGGAATCTAACTGGATGAAAAACTGCACACCAGGGCTAGCCAATGTGGTGCCCTTAAGACTTTGCTGGATTCCAACTCGCATAAGTTCCAACATGGTCAATAATCGGGGATTATGGGAACTGTAAGCCACCAGCTTTTTGAAAAGGTGGCCTGATTTAGTCGTGCCACTTTCTTCTCCCCCTGAACAACTGATTGGCACTATAGTCAATTTTTCAACCTTGGATAGGAAGTATGAAGAATTTCCCCCTTTCATATTACTTTTAAGCATTCACTAAACAGAATTAATCAGAGACAAGAAAATAAACTGTATGGAAGTACAGATGTGATGCCGTATTTAATCTTAAGATAGTGTTTTCTTATGTTGCATGTTTTGCTTCACTGAATGAAGCAAGACTTACTATTGGCATTTACAGATACTCCTATTTTCTTATCAGTACTAAGTAAATATGTGAAGAACTATATCTAGTAATTATTTTAAAGAGAGAGAAGATCTATTGCAAGTTCGAGTTTCTCTACTTTTAAAATTTTGAGTGATAAAGCACTTGTAAACTGAGAATCTTCTTCACCTGGGATTGTAACCTAGATGGATTTTTCCTGAAATTGGCTTAGAACCATTCTTCTGTTAATAAATACTGAAGTTGTTCTACATGTGAATTCAATTAAATATCTCCACCTGAATACTATAATGAATACCAGGTTAACGTGACCTTTACCACTAATACTAATCTACCTGGGTCAAACAGGTTTCATAGAATTTTACAGCACTGTAAAAGGTTATGTGTGACTTCTGATCCTCATTATTTTCTCAATGATCAGACTCTCATCAGTTCCAAATTGATATTCAAGCCAGAAGGAAGGCAGGAAGGCAGGAAGGAAAGTGGTGTTTTGGCATTTCTGAAGAGCTGAAACAGAATTCTCAAGTGTTTGATTTTGTAGGGAAGCACATTAATATTAGGGTGATGCTGAATATTTTCAAGCTAACATTTACAGTGCAAAATTTTCAGTAAACCCTCTTTCCAAGAAAAAAACAAGCAAACCAGCATCTTGGTAGCTGGGATCTATGATCTCACCCAACTAATTAGGGCACATGTCATGAATGAAATTGCTTCATGTTGTCAGTCAGGGCAGAAAAACTGGAGCATTGCCCTCATTCTGAACAGACTTCATGACGGTGCCCGGGAGTTTCTGCATACACCCTTTCAAAGAAAAAAAAGTCTCATGCAGAAGACACAAAATTATCACTCCCTCTGATGAAGGGATTATATATGAAATGCATCTGGCATGATAACATTCAATAAATATTTGAGGTTCTCCTCACTTTTGTCAAATGATCCTGCAAGTCAGCACAATTGCATTCAAGGTATATGCCAGTACCACACATCCTTAATGGCAGCTGTTTCATGACTGTCACAGTAAGCATAATACAAGTAGTATACCCTGCTATGAGAAAGACTGGGATAAAGGTTTTATAGCAGCTATTCATATTTGTGTTGGACTGGGAAATGTTCGAACCTACCAAGCTGAGGATTACACAACTGATGTGTGAATTACTTATTTAGAATTGATACCTTTCTTGCTTTCAACTAATTGTTACCCAGTCAGTCATGTCATGAAGATCATTGGGTGACTTTGGATCAACCTCTCTCTCCCTCCCTCATTTGCCTCACAGGGTTGTAGTGAGGATAAAATAGGCAGGAAGAACCCTTAATATAGATCTGAGCTCCTCAAAGGAAAAGTGGAATAAAAATGTAGTAAATAAGTCATAGAGAGTCATGGACCTAATGTGTCAAGCCCATGTACACTGCTGTGAAAACATAGGCTCCACTGCATGAAGAGTGGGCAAAATTAGGAACATGGGCACATCTGGGGGAGAAGACCAATGGACCACATGGCACAATCCTGTTCCTCCACCATTTGATGAGTTTGGGTATTGGACGTTATGGTGCTATGCACTGTGTATTGTGTAATACATATCTCTGTTTAGTTTAGTTTAGTTATGATCATTATATTTCAAGAAGGATGTTCACAGACTGGAAACACTTTCCAATGAGAGCAATGAATATAATAAAGTTTAGAAGGGTTATTGAAAAATCTCAATTAAATATATAGTAATAACAATAAATAGTAATAACAATAAATAATAGCTGAAAGAACTGAGAGTGTATAGCCTAAATGAGCTGGTTTCTTCAAATGTGATCACCAGCTCAGAGACCTATTGGCAGAAACCATTTCACCTAGGCATCAAGGCTGTATACTACTGTCAATGTGTCATGGCCCCGTCAGAGGACTCCTCAGATGAGGATGACTCGGGAGTAACAGCAGCAGACCCAGGAGCAGCAGGAGACACGGAGGAGCCTCCTGAGAATCCAGCTCCTTCTGCCCCTCAGCTGCAGAGCACCCCAGGGACAGCAGAGGCCCTGCAGCCAGACACAGACAGTGAACAGGATACTCCCCCCTCACCTGCAGAACGTAGACAGCAGAAGGTCAGGCAGAAGAGAGGCAGGCCTGTCTCCTTAAGGCCCAAACGCTGAGGGCTCACACCTGCTGTCCATCCTGCTCTTTATAAGGCACACCTTGGCTGCAGCTTGTGGCTGACTGCAACGTCAGGCGTGGCTTTGTGTAGACCTAGTTTCCCTGCAGCATCTCTTTGACTGACCTCCTTGGCAATTGATCCCGGACCTCCACTGACCTCGCTTCTGGACTTCTGACTCGGCAAGTACGCTTCGGATAGGCCTGGCAGATTTACAACCCGACTGCTGGCTAAGGACTTTCCTTCCCTGCCAAAGACCCAGGAATTTCCAGCCCCCCCTGACACTGCTGATGCAGTGTAGAGCTGACACAATAGAACCAGATAGATGAGGGGTGAATTTTATGTAATAATGATATTAAGAATATCAATTATAAATCACCACTCAGTTGGGAATCATATACTTAATGCTATCCTACTGTTTCTCAAAAATTCATGAGCTCATTTTGATCTAAGCTAGGAAGCCAGCAGCTCCAATAAATGCAATGGACTAAACTAACTTTTTGTGTCTGAGCATTTGTGGGAAGGTCACGACTTGTACCATATTCACAATCCATTATGGAAAAGAACTCAAATATATATATTTAATAAATCTTCACATTTTTACGTACAAAATGAAGAATATTTGTTTTATCTTTAAAAAAATGAAAAATATTGATTTACCACTTCTAACAGCAAACTGTATGACATATATTGCTCAGAAGTTTACATAACACTAAGCCACTGAAGAAGCCCAGCTGGTGTCAATGACAATTTGTAGCATACAGAACACACCTGTCTGCGTAACAGGTCAAGTCCCTAGAAAATTAAGGTACAAGAGGAAAGAAAACAAAGCCACAAAGTTAAATAGCTAAATACATCACAATTAGTTTCTGACTGCTAAGGGTCCCCAGCCATCCTGTGATGTAAAACATCTCTTTCCACTACTGGCACATCGCAGCATCAGACTTTAACAGGATATTACTTTGCTGACTGTGCTTTTCTTCACTTTGCATTAGAATTGCAACAGGATCCTGAGTGACTGGTCTCCACAGAACATAAGGCTAAGAACATCCTGAAATCCCTTTCTATCAGATAGTAGAAAGTCTTAACTTCTAACTGAAGCAGTTTATGAGATTTATGGGCTACAAAAATCACCTCACAGTATGAGTGGAAATGAAAGAAAGAAAGAAAGAAAACAGTTCAGGATCAGGTTGAGATATAGGCATTCTAAACACATTTCTTATAGCTGCCTAATTGTTAGATTAAAATTTCAGGTCTGGGGGAGGGTTAATTAAAAAAATGCTGTCCTTCACATAAGAACCTAGAATGTTGTCTTAGTCTGATCATCTAGTTTAGGAATCTCCATCTAGCTCGCTCAGCGTCATCTGCCACACTAACTGACAGTGACTCTATGATGTCAGACAGGTGTTTTTCCCACTTCTGCCTTGAGATGTCAGGGACTGAACGTGGAGCTGTGTGTTTTAGCTGTTCTATGGCCCTTCCTCATTATATGAAACTGAAAAAAGCTTCTGCATACTTAGGCAATCTCAAGCTGAATCTAAACACCTTATAGACCTAGCTAAAAAAGAAAAGAAATTAATCATACGGCTAAAAGTGTCTGAGTTCCAATATCAATTCCTCTAAAGTCTACATGGAGGCGGAAATGCTTCCATGAACTCTGCCACAGCAGATCAATGCTAGAAAGAGTATATCCTTCTCCAAATTTAGTACAATCTATCTCAAGAAAGTAACTTCAGTAGTCAATTAATGTAATATTTTTTTTAAAAAAAACTAGCACAAAAAGACTAAAAACTACAAAACTGCCATATACGCATCTATGTGTGTATGTGAATGATAAGCTTGTTTGAAAACTCCCAATTCTGCATTTAAACTATCTCCTTTCTTCTCACAATGTAAGCATTTTAATCAGATCCAGGTAACTCTCTGTTAAAAGAATAATAATGGCTCATTTTTTCACACAGCAAGAAATTGATTTTCATAAATGTTTATTCCTGTTACCACATACCTCTGTCTATCACAGTGGAGGCTCTCATAATCACAACAAGCGTTAGGTATTCTACTTCTTTTTCTTAACTTATTATTGCAATGGAAATACATTCTTAACCCTGAACTTATACTTGGCAAAGTATACCCCCCTTTTTTACTAGCTAGGGCACTCATTTGCATCAGCTTCTGTGGTTTATATGAATCTGAAAGGATGTCATACAAAGAGGCTACAGGGAGGCTTCTCCTTTCTTGCCCCTAAGAAACCCGAATAGTACGATGCCAAGGCAAGGACAGGAAAAAAAGCTGACAGCACAGATGGCTGTTTCAAATTGAGAAGCAAGACTGCAATTGGAACTATGGTCTGGCATGAAGGCATCAGATATGGGAGCCTATCTTTGGATCCCAAAAGCCAGTACACTGGCTCATATGTTCAAGTGGTTAATAGCTGTTTAAAGGAATTCAGTGCAAACCTCAGCATTGCACCAAACGAGATGTGTTCTCTCTCTTTCTCTCTCACACACAAAATCAAATTAAGCAGTTCTGCTCTGAAAGTTTTGGTAAAGCTAAGAACTGATGCATCTGAATCCATCCAAATCCCAAAATGGATTGTGGAATACAGAAAGGGTTCTACAGTAGATTACAAAGATTCTCAGAGAAGCTGAGTCCCAGCTTCTCTCAAATGAATATACCAGCTATATATGGCATCCTCCAGATGTTTTGGAGACTTCCATCAGCCCCAGCTACCATGGTCAATGGTCAGGAATGATGGGAATTGTAGTTCAAAATACCTGGAAGATGCCACGTTGGGAAAGGCTGGTCTAGACTGATGGGTTGCAGAATGCCTTCAGACCCTACAGTTGCTGGCCTAGGATTGTCATGAGCAAACGGGACTTTGTAGACTTCAGAAAGAGACAGACACTTGTAAAAACTTTTTTAGCATTTTCAACTACTTTCTCAGTCTTGCAATTTTCCTGTAATTTATGCCACAGGACTTCTTTTGTTTGATTAGTCATTTAGATTTTTATTGAAGCTGTTTATTATCCCCAAGTAATCTTCTTTGTTCTTATTTTTATTTCTTCCTAGGTAGCATAATATCAAAAAAGCAAATTAGCAAAGGACTATACAAGGGAATTTCAACAAAACAAAATGTTGACTAAAAGGGGCCTTGATAGATAAGGTCCTCATTAAAAAATATGTATCATCATATATAATCAGCTTATGGACTGCTATTATCTGATTCCCTCTAAGGAAACAGCAGGATGGATAAATTATTATTATTATTTTTTATTTATTTATTATTTATTAAATTTATATACCGCCCGACTAGCAATAGCTCTCTGGGCGGTGAACATAAAACAGCATAAAAATACAATAAATAACAAAACAATACTAAAATACATATAAATATAATTATTATTATTTTCCCCAAAACAATGTGAAAGTGTGTAACGAATTGATTGGTATATTTCATGCCTGCTGTACAGCATAATTTTTCTCTAATCTTACAAAATATGGCAAACCAAAATTGACATAAACAGTGAAATGATTTATAGTGTTACCAATTTATCTGCGGTATTATTTATTTCTTGAGAGCATAATCTTGCCCCTTCAAAGAGTGGAGGGAATCTCTGTGTTTTGATTATATAATTAATTATAGCTTTATTGCGATGGGCACAAGCTTAGATGAGCCTTGGGCTGATGCATTGCCTCTTTTTTTCTCCCCACATCTGGTGCAACCATGGGAATAAAATTGGAATTCATTCATTGGCGATCACTCGTGGCCGAGTAAGATTGTCTTCCAAGATAAGGTTTTTGCTTGGAAGACGCCTGTGCGTGAATTTGTTTTATCTGTGGAGATCAGCGCACGACAATCAACGCAATCTTGACAGAAAAAGGCTTTGATCCAATGGTATGGATACCATGGTGATTGGAAGTCTTTTGTCTGCTGCAGCCTTCATCCACCTTCACAGCCGTTGTAAAGTACACATTGTTATCCTCTGCCTGTTCTGCCATTGAGGACTTTCTTGGATCATTCTTTGTCTGGTTCCTCTCCCTTGACCTTAACGCCATGGGTGACCCCGCTGGGAGTACATGGCTCCTGACAGCATCGCTCACAGGGTTCATTGGAACACGCAAGCCCACTCACCACTACAAGGTGACAATCCAGCAGTCAGATGGCACAAGTGGCCAATAGGTTCCACTTGACTATATAACATTTCTAAGTCTGTCCTGGCTAGTTAGACTGAGCAATTAATTGGGCAGGCACAAATGAACTCTGCCCACCTACCTATTTCCTAGCTTGCCTCCAAACTGCCAGTTCAGGCATACAAATAGCTGAAGAAATGCTCAAGAGCATGTTCAGTGTCATGTTGCCAAAATGCTAAAGTGGCGGCTTGTTTTGTCTGCGACTACTATACCTTATGTAGCATTTTGGCAAGGATCCTTCTGTTTCATGAGAAATTACTACAAATCCAGCAGTGAGGATCCAAGCAAGAACTGGCTATAAAACTAACCAAATATACAAAGCTTTTACAACTATAGGTACTTATCATTTTCTCCCCTTTTAACATATATCGTTTGAAAAATGAAAACAAAATCCTCTTAAAGGCTTACCAGCCCAATACAACCAGATCAATCTTAACTTAAATAATTTAGCTAATGTGTGAGCCAGTGTGGTGTAGTGGTTAAGGTGTTGGACTACGACCTGGGAGACCAGGGTTCGAATCCCCACATAGCCATGAAGCTCACTGGGTGGCCTTGGGCCAGTCACTGCCTCTCAGCCTCATGAAAACCCTATTCATAGGGTTGCCATAAGTCGGAATGTGTACATTCCTTTTTTCTGCTGAGTATTCTCCTAAATAAGATTAATCAGGTCTTTACTGGACATCTGTAGGCAGATGGTGCATCATTCATTTTCTGTGAATCAATTGTTTCAGTTTCATTTCATGAGAAGAGCAGATCATTCTTTCCTAAGACCATCTTCTAGAGACGCTTATACAACACCTTTCAGGAAAGGTACATCAGTCTTCAAAGTAACATTAAAATCTCAATACGTATTTCTGAAATAATCCCTCATTATAGTTCAGCCTTTGTGTACTCAGAAGTATGACCACTTAATGCAGCTATAACAGGATTCAAAGTTGTATTTGACCTTGCAAAGCCAGAGTGCTTTAGAGGAATATAAGGAAATGAAAAAGCATTACAAATTAAACCACGCAGTTGACAATGGATTATGGAATCAGAAAGTTAAATAATGCTCAGCTATTCTTTCCTGAGATAGAAACCAAAAGACACAAATGAAGTGCAGGTTAGCAATGCAAATGCATTTGGCAGTCAGGCAAATATTAGCAAAAGGTTTTGTGGATTCACTAACATTAGCCACTAAAACTAGCTTTTTATGTAGCTTGGTATGTGTTACTAAAGTGGATTTGTTGAGTGACCTTATTTGGTAATTTTGAACTGTTCGTTTTTATGTTTTTGTTCTTGTGAATGAGAGGCAGGGCAGAAACAAGCACACTGTATACATCAACAGCATTTCTCTTCAAAATAAGCAGCAATCTGGAAAGACAGCAGCTCCCCACTTCTTCCATGGGTGGCAGAATGGAACAAACCAGTCTTTTGTTTCCAAGGACCAGCAAATACATGTTCATATCTCAAGTGCTCATTGTGCGTGTGGAAGTGAACTATCAAATGTTAATATTAATTACCACCAAGAGACCTTTCATAGCTACTGAGCTCTAAATTATAGAGAGACCCTCTAGCTCCTCTGAACAGAGAGATCACTGCAGGATCAGATTACTAAAACTTCCTGATTATTAGCAAATTCTGCTCTTCTTGTCTACTTTGTAGTGCCTAGCTATCTCCTTTTGGAATGTTTTCAGCATCCCATAACAGATTCAACAGACACCTCCAAAAGAGGCAGACTCCTCCACAGAATCTTTGTGGGTGGTGATACTGCACCCCAAAAGTAATTTAGTACTGTGGATGTTCTATCATCCCCCTGACCAAAATACTGAGGGAGATCTTGAGATGAGAAATGAAATTGAGGAAGTATCCAAACCAGGAAATGTTGTAGTAATGGGTGACTTCAACTACCCTGACATAGATTGGCTATATATGTGTCCTAGTTATGACAAAGAGGTAACATTTCTAGATACCCTAGAAATGACTGTGCCCTAGAACAGCTGGTCATGGAACTGACCAGAGGGAAGGCAACCCTAAACTTAAGCTTAAGTGGGGCCCAACATCTCATGTGAGATGCAAGTGTTGACGGATTGATTGGGAGCAGTGACCATAGTGCTATTAAAGTAAACATACACGTAAATGGTCAATTGCCAAGAAAATCCGATATGGTCACATTTAACTTCAAAAGAGGAAACTTCCTTCAAATGAGGGGAATGATAAAAAGGAAGTTGAAATGCAAAGTCCAGTGGGTCAAATGTATGGGAGCTGTTTAAAAAGAAGCAAACTTTCTAGATACACTTAATCTTAAGTGGCAGCTAGGACCTGGTGTAAGATGTGTTGTCAAACTGGTTGGAACAGTAACAATAATACTATTAAATTAAACATACATGTAAATGGCCAATTCCCAAGAAAATCCAACATGGTCACATTTGACTTCAAAACAGGAAACTTCACCAAAAAATGAGGGGATTGTTGAAAAGAAAGTTGGGGGGGGGAGGTCCAGAGGGTCAAATCATTCCAAAATGCTTGGGAGTTATTTAAAGGCACAATATTAGAAGCTCAACCAGAGTTCATACCACTCAGGAAAGGGAGCACCAGGGCCAAGAGGATGCCAGCATGGTTAACGAGCAGACTCAAAGAAGCTATTAGAGGCAAGAAGTCTTCCTTCAAAAAATGCAAGTCTTGTCTGAATAAGGAAAATAAAGGAACACAAACTCTGGCAAAAGAAATGCAAGACAATAAGGGATGCTAAAAAAGGATTTGAGGAGCACATTGCTAAGAACATAAAAACCAACAATAAAAAATTATTTAAATACATTCAAAGCAGGAGTGTGTTTCAGAACACACACACACAAGTATCAAGGGAACAGGTAACATGAAACAGCAGAACAAGAGCATGTTTCCTTCTCCCAAAGGGCAGTCTACCATCAGCTGTGTTGTGGGGACAGGCAAAGGAATGACCATAGACTGTCTAGGGAGGTGACTGGACCCTTGGATGATAAAGGAGTCAAAGGTATACTAAAGAAAGATAAGGAGATTGCAGAGAAGCTGCATGAACATTTCTCATCTGTCTTCACAGTGTTGGATATAGGGCAGATCCCTGAACCTAAACCGACATTTGCAGGAAGAGAATCTGAGGAAATTAGACAAATAGTGGTGACGAGATATGAAGTTCTAGGCTTATTAGACAAAATAAAAACTGACACATCACTGGGTTCAGATGGCATCCACCCTAGAGTTCCCAAAGAACCCAAATGTGGAATTGCTGATCTTTTAACAAAATTATGTAGTCCCTCAGATCTGCCTCCTGAGGACTGGAAAGCAGCCAATGTACCACCAACCTTTAAAAAGGAATTCGGGAGGATCTGGGAAATTACAGGCCAGTTAGCTTAATGTCTGTCCTGAGAAAGCTGGTACAAAGTATTATTAAAGATAATTAACCAAGCATATAGCAGAACAAGCCTTGCTGAAGCAGAGCCAGCATGGCATCTACAAGTGAAAGTCCTATCTCATTGTTGTTATGTGCCTTCAAGTCGATTACGACTTATGGCGACCCTATGAATCAGTGACCTCCAAAAGCATCTGTCATGAAATGCCCTGTTCAGATCTTGTAAGTTCAGGTCTGTGGCTTTCTTTATGGAATCAATCCGTCTCTTGTTTGGCCTTCCTCTTTTTCTACTCCCTTCTGTTTTCCCCAGCATTATTGTGTTTTCTAGTGAATCAGGTCTTCTGATTATGTGTCCAAAGTATGATAACCTCAGTTTCATCATTTTAGCTTCTAGTGATAGTTCTGGTTTAATTTGTTCTAACACCCAATTATTTGTCTTTTTCGCAGTCCATGGTATGCACAAAGTTCTCCTCCAACACCACATTTGAAATGAGTTGATGTTTCTCTTATCCAGAATTCTTTGAGAGTGTCAACAAGCATATAGATAGGGGTGATCCAGTGGACATAGTGTAGTTGGACTTTCAAAAAGCTTTCTACAAGGTACCTCACAAAGACTCCTGAATAAGCTTCACAGTCATGGATTAAGAGGAGAGGTCCTCATGTGGATCAGGAATTGGTTAAGTAGCAGGAAGCAGTGAGTAGGAATAAACAAACAGTTCTCTCAGTGGAGGGCTGTAGAAAGTGGAGTCCCCCAAGGATCAGTATTGGGATCTGTGTTTTTAACTTGTTCATAAACAACCTAGAATTAGGGGTGAACAGTGAAGTGGCCAAGTTTGCTGATAATTGTTCAGGGTTGTTAAAACAAAAAGGGACTACGAAGAACTCCAAAGGGGCCTCTTCAAACTGAGTGAATGGACGGTAAAATGGCAAATGAAATTCAATGTAAACAAGTGTAAAGTGATGCATATTGGAGCAAAAAAATCTTAATTTCGCATATACGCTCATGGGATCTGCACTGGAGGTGACTGACTAGGAGTGAGATCTTTGGGTCATAGTGGATAGCTCAATGAAGTTGTACATCCAGTGTGTGACAGCTATGAAAAAGGCAAATTCCATGCTAGGGATCATTAGGAAAGGTATTGAAAACAAAACTACTTATATAAATCTATGGTGCAGCCACATTTTGAATACTGTGTACAGTTCTGGTCACTTTATTTCAAAAAGGATATTGTTGAGTTGGAAAAGGGTTAGAAAAAAGCAACCAGAATTATCAAGGGGATGGAGTGACTCTCCTATGAGGAAAGACGGCAGCATTTGGGGCTTTTTAGTACAGAGAAAAGGACATGATAGAAGTGTATAAAACTATGTATGGCATGGAGAAAGTGGATAGAGAAAAGTTTTTCTTCCTCTCGTGTTGGAAGATTCAGGACAGACAAGAGAAAGTACTTCTTCACACAGCTCATAGTTAAACTATGGAATTTGCTCCCACAAGAGGCAAATATGTCCACCAATTTGGATGGCTTTAAAAGAGGATTAGACAAATTCATGGAGGACAAGGCTTTTCAATGGCTAGGAGACATCATGGCTGTGCTCTGCCACCATAGTTAGAGGCAGCATGTTTCTGAAAACCAGTTGCTGGAAGCTGCAGGAGGGGAGAGTGCTCTTGCACTCAGGTCCTGTTTGAAGGCTTCTTGTGGGTATCTGGTTGGCCACTGTGAGAGCAAGATGTGGGACTAGATGGCTACTGGCCTGATCCAGCAGGTTCTTCTTATGATCTTATACATCTTATATATGACTGGAATCAGAGCAGCCTCCTAGTTAGCTATGTACCTCATAGATGCTCCTGGTAGCTATGATACATAAGCTGGGAGAAATCAGCAAAGAAGAAAGCAGAGCACCCATATCAGTCACTTCTTAATACTGTTGCTCATGAAGCCTTGCATTCATCACAGAATAAGAGTCTTGTTTTCCAGCAGTGTATAGTGCAATTAATTTGTTTAGCTTCTCTTTAATTTATTGGAACTCTTGACGTAGCTTGCAATGCTGAATAGGTATGCACTTGTAGGCATTTGCGGGAAATATTGGACACTTGACATTACAAAGCTAGACAAAGACTTGTTTCAGGATACTATGGCATGCTCCACATAAGGAGCAAAGGTATCAAGGAAGATTTCTATCTATTTACAGCTATCTAGGCTAATTATTTTATACTGCTCAGAAGAAAACATTATGGTCTCACTCCATTACAACCATACTGATTGGTCATTGTTTACTGAAATTAGTAGAGAACTAGCAGAGCTAACATTACTATTATGAAATTATGATGCTAAATTCTACAATCTTCATCTAACATATCAGCAGGAGAAAACCATGTGTAGATTGCTGGAAATGGGCAGAAGTAACTGCTGATTTTTAAGCACATCAATAGAACATCTAGTAGAAGTGAAATGTGAAGAAAGGTCTCTTAATTTCTAGTAAATTTATTTTTTTTAAAAGATAGAAAAGGCTTTCAAAGACTATGCCAGACTATATAAAAGTTAGTAATGCTCTTCAGGGCCAGTAAGAGCTGGCACTGGGCCCTGGCAAGATGCATGATCTCTCTCTCTCCCCCCCCCAAATCTTCCTACAAACCAAACGTTGCTACTTTCTTTAAGCAAGTTTTAAATGACTGAGAGTGAGAAAGATTGACAAGAAATGAAAAACATTTATCAGAATGGGACAGTCAATATGTTTATTAAAGATAACACTATTAAAAATAACTCTTGAAAAACGCATAATTGTATTGCAATACATTGTTGGTTTTTTCTATATATATATATTCAACATTATTTTGAGATTATTTTATATCAGCTGAAGCTATTTTATGCTGTTTTCAATGGAGTAAATAGTTTTGTTTTGTTTTTATTTAGTACAGGACCTACAAAGAAGGTCCAGAAAATTTATAGTGGTCCTAAATGTCTTGCAAGTACTGTACATTAGTACTGTACACTAATACTAACTTGATGTTTGAAGAATAAGTGATTCATATTTAGTTTTGCTCACAAAAATGAAAGAAAAGGTAGCAATATGAAAAATATTTCTGGTGTGCTAAGTGAACAGGCAGATTAATTCACAGTGAAGTATTCAATAGTGAGCTATCCTTACCCAGAATAGTGCTAGTACATCTCTATTCTTGTACTTCAGCAGAATCCTCATTTGCTTTTTATTCTAATAGTGCTTCAGCATCCAAAGACTGGCTTTGCCTATCTCCCTCGTCACCACATGATGATTTGAAACAAAGCCCAGGTTGAATAAACTTGCTTGATTTTTCTTTTCTCTTTTTCATATTTTTCTCACTTTTCTCTTCTGTGTTCTAGACTTGTACTTGTGCTCCATAATGTTAACTTCACCTTAAAATAATGCCAAAACACATGTAGACTTGTTCCAACATGGTCTAGTCACAGAGGAATGAGAAGAAAATGTGACACACACTTCCATGTATTAGCTTTCTCTTTACATACCACTGTAGTAGTACCACTTTAAGAGAACTATAAGAAATGTTTGTTGAGTAAATGTGAACTAGGGTCTAACAGTTCTGTGAAGTGTGATCTGGGGCCTACTACTGGGGCCTAGTAGATCTATAAAGTGAACTGGGACCTACTAATGGAGCCTAGTAACTCTGTGGACTGTTAGCTGGGGTCTACTACTGGGGTCTGATATTTCTGTGAATTAGGCGCCTAGCAGTTCTGATCTAAGCTTGAGACTTTCAAGGTGTATGCTGTGCTTTGTCATGTCTGACTCATATTAACAAATGTTGGTGCTTATAGAAGACTCGGATATGCTGAGATTTAGCAACAGACATTATAACCACTCTCTCTCTAGTCTTTTGAGATACCAAAAATTATGTTGTTACGTATTGTTTCTTTTTTTTACAGTCCAGGCCCCCAGAGGCCCAGGCCCTGGGGATTTTGCCCCCCCTTCCTCTCCTCAGCCCTGGTGCCTCTGTTTTAACCTGTCAGTTGAACTGAACATGCATTTAGAAATCTTTCCAAATTTGGATGGGGCAGGCTTAGAAAACAAACATTCAGCTGTAAAGAAAATGTCAAACGGAACCCAAGAGAGAGTTTCCTTTAACACTTGGTACAAAACAAGAATAGCTTCAGTCACAAACTTCTTACTTCTACCAGACGTTCCTAGATTTTCTTACCCGTTATTAAAAAACTATGAATATATTTTTCTCCCTCCAGTGACAAAACTAAAGAAAAGACTGCCACTGTCTTTCATCTGTTGTAATACTGATTAAAACCTGAACTCAGCAGCGTACAGTAGAATTACTGGTTGGTCAGACATATCAGAGAAGTGTTAAATATTTTGTCCACCTGCCTTCATAAAGTTTGACTATTCCACAACAGATTATTACGACAAGATACAGTTTGACTTTCTGAACACTTCAACCGGGAAGAAGCCAATGATCACAAGATACACAGACCACAATATAATTTCTCACAGGTATACCCTTTGACAAAAGTGAATGTCCATGCAAACATGCACCGTGTAACTAAAATACATGTCTACCGATGTCATTGCAAAGAGCCAGCTCTCATAAGACATTTGGTACTCCAGAAGGGATAACCAAATACAGTATATATTCCTCAACATTTTCCACTGCAAAATACTTGTAGGCACTAACTTGAAAAGACAGCAGGGTCCCACTGTGAATATTTTGAAAGGCAAAGCTGTTATATATGTAATTTTGTGCCCTTTGTATCAGATGAAATACCCATGTAGACATGAAAATAGTTCTTGGGCAGGGCCGGCTTCAGGTTTGAAGGAGCTCTGGCAAAATATCCTATGTCATTAGAGCTCCCCCAGCATTATTAGGGTCCCCAGGTAGGTAACAGAAACAATGTTGTGATCTGCAGTGGATGGCTGTGAGCCATCTGCCTTTTAATTTCCTACAATGCCCTTATGTAGCATCACTTGGGAACATTGTGGGAAATTAAAAAAATGACAAGCAGTATGATTCTGGGGCAAGCAGACCAAGGCCTGGAGCAGGGGTCAATGAGGTCCAAGCAGTGCCCTAGGATGCTGGGTACCGACACCAGCCCCACTCTCCAGACAGAACAGAAAAAATGCTTGTATGCGTGGGAAACTGTAGTGAGTATATACATTGGAATTTATCAGGGTGTCACTCCTCCAGTAAGTTCCTTAACAAATACAAGTTGCATTTTAAACTTAAAAGGTGAGATCGAGTATTAGTCATACTCACAGTAGACTTAATGAAATCAATGGACTTCAGTGGTTCTACTCTGTGTGACTAACAATGGATCTCACCCAATAAGTATTTTGGAGTTCAGTAAGATATGTTATTGGAGGGCCCCTTATTGCGTGGAGAGTTCAAAGATAAATGCACCAATCTTTACAATGAAAACCCTGATACATTCAACAACTGGGGGGATGGCACTCCTCTGTTTCAAATATTTTATTAAATTGGCAGGTTCTAAAATTAAGACACTGTTTTATATGTTTATAGATGGACGAATTGTCTATAATACAATCCTGCAATTAGTCAGTATTGACCTATGAAGGTTTTGAATACAATTCAAACTGCAAGTAGGTAAACAGCACCCACTACTTGTTTGTAGATTTCATATAAAAATGTATGCGTATTCATTATTAACAAGCTGTACCCTGAACAGATTCTATATTTGAAATTTTGCAAAGTAAACACCACATTGCTCAGCACAATGTTTTCATTTACATATTATCACAATCTGGAAGCATAAATCAGCTGTGACAAAGCAACAGCATATTCCCTGAGTACTTTTTTTTTAAAAGCTGTTGTAATTACAGAAAAAACAATGGGAGACACAGACTGGTGTAAATATTTTAAGCTTTCAGTAAGAAAAAAGGGCAAATTCTGTGATTCATATTAAATAGCACTATTTATTCAAAAGATTTCTAATTCATCTTTCAACCAAGTAAGCATTACAGAATGAGTAATTTTGACTTCAATTGACATAATGGCCCAAACATGGTTTGCTGCATCAGGAATGTGGTGCATGCCCATTTGCTGCCTCCTTCTTTTGCTGGAATTAATATCAAGCCACAGTTTGTCATAATATCTGAAGTGGGAATCTATAGTTTGAGCTCTCATTATAAACCAGGATTTCAAACAAAGATCATGCCTCTTATATCTATGGCTGCTTTCAGACATGGGCCTTTTTGTGTTGGTTTAACATATTAAAATGGTAGCACTTCTGTCCCGATTTCTAAAATTCCTTTCACACTGCAGTTCCTGTTGAATTAAGGAACAGTAGATTTTTCAGCTTATACCGGCACTTCGCGCAACTGTCTTTCACACAGCTGTAGCGAATGTCTTGGTTTTGTCCCTCACCCATTATACACATGCACAATGTAGTTCCCCACTGTGTAGAAGGTCGAAGATCTCATCCCATCGCCATGCAACCCCTCTCTCTTTAACATCTGACATGTGTTGTTTTTTTTAGTTGTATAGACATAGGAGTGTATGTGGGAAATGCTGCTGCTACCCGTGCTTATGCCGGAATACCGGTACAATTTTCATCAGGCAAAAAAAAAAAAAGTGTGCCTAAAGAGCAGGAACACACTGCATCCTGGGATGCCTGTCACATGAGTGGCTGCATCTAGCGAAAAACTCCTGCAATTTTCTGGGTTCCCAAGCAAACAGATTATTTCTGGTATTATTTATCACAAAAATTAGTGCTAAACTTGCACTATATTCTACTAGAATTACAGAACTAGCTTGTATGTCTTGTGAAAGATCAAGTATAATGCGCAAATTACCAGGTAAGAAATTGTCAGAATAAAAGAATAAAGTGCAGTGTGAAAGCAGCCTATATCTATCGATCTATATTCCTTGTTTGTATTTGGAAATGTTTCCTGACTACACAGTTAAGTAATTGTGATAGCACCCCTTAGGAGCAAAATGGGTCCTTTAATGCAGTTTTATTTCTTTGGTTGTTTGTAGTTGGTAGTTATGGCCAGGCAGGCATCAGAAGGAGTTTAGCCTTGATTCTAATAAAGTTCTCAATCCTGTTTGATTGATTGGTTGTGAAATTATTACAAAGCCATAGTTTGCAATCCTGGTATGTAGAGAACATTCAAGCCATGTTTTCCTGGGTTCAGAGTTCCCAGCAAGCCACAGTTTAACAAAGCAGAAAGTATTCTTTTCAGCTGGACATGCAAGGGGAAGAAGAAATGTGCCTTTTATTTGGTAACAAGGATCCTGAGTGTTGAGGAATAATCACTTAGTCTGATGAACACATATGAACTCTTGAAAAGAAAACACCCCCCTTTAGATGAGAAGGATTTTGAACCTGTGGCTCACCAGATGTTGCTCCCATCATCCCTGAATATTGGTCATGGTGGTTGGGACTAATTGGAGCTGGAGCACAAAAACATCTGGAGGGTCACAGTTTACTCATCCCTTTTTTAGTCATGAAAATAATTCCCCTCTTCAGAAGACTTAGTAAAAATATAACTGATACAAAACAAAGACTTCCCTGACTGTATCCTCAAGGTTGTCACTCTCAGGCCTGTAACTATAGGTCGTTTTCTAGGGTTCAGTTCTGGCATAAGTGCTGTGAGCTGAATGCACAGCTAAAAGATGCCAATTTCAGTCGCCAAGATTAGGGAGAGGTACTATCTTCTATGTTTGTTAGAATTGAGTAACAACACAGACTATCTCCTTACATCTAACATCACCTCAACTCATCCTTCTCTCATTTCTCTCCACCTCATCTATCCCATACAGTAATGAAATTCCAACATCTAGATAGCTATGTCTCCTGTCTTTGGCCCTTGGTTCTTGTTTGCCGACACAAGTATCTGATCTCCAGCTTATATATGTCCTGCCTCTGGCCCACAGGATTAGCGCTCTATCTGCAATGAATCCAGACTCTGTGACAGACTGTTGCAAGCTAGGCTCCAGGTTGACAATTTCACTATTGGGCATAAAACTCTCTTACAATGAGGATTTCATCAGCACAAGCACTATTCAGGTATTCAAAGAACATGTGAACCCACACCTAATGTCCCTACAGGTGCTATCCCTGCTGACCCCACCACTTCCTGCATTGAGCAAGAAGGTCTGAATGGGGATTTTAAAAGCATTCTGATTAATGTGTTTAAGAAGATGCCCATGATGAAGGTTCTCAGTTGCAGGAAGGACTTAGGCACCATGAGCCAAACCCCTTCAGACCTTCCATCCAACATATGAAGGCCTGAAGCTGCAGCTGATGGGGACAGGGATGTTGGAAGGAACATGGTCCCACTCCTCCCTCAACATGTTTTCAGGCAAATGCCTGAAGAGGACTTCAGAGAGCATAGGATGCCATGCTATAGGAAGTGACTGGTAGCATTAAGTATTTATTTAAGATCACAGATCATTTAAGGCCAAAAGACACAGCATGATAAAGTCATAAACTTGGGGAAATTCATATTCCATTATGAAGCTTTGCTTCATGAAATCCTGCTTAATAGGCAGTTGCTAGAAAATCTCTTTGAATATTTATGCAAAATATATTTAAATGAAGTGCAGTTTGTACCACATACCCCTGTAGTTCTTGCATACAGCATGTTGCACACAATTTCCTTGCCCACATATTCCATTATAAGGTAAACATACTCCTTCTGAAATCATCCACTTGTAACACACGGGATTTTCACAAGGAATAGATTCCATCAAGTGTGGACAATTGTTAGAAGTGCCCATGGGTTCCACAATGATGTTTCTTTGCCTCATTTTGAAACCTAAAAAAGGAAAAGGAAAGAAAGAAAGTTACATAAAACTATTGCATAACTTCCAAATTATTGTCTGTCCTGCAAATGAACAATTACCCCTTTACAAATACTATTTTTAGATGTTTCGTTGTGCTCTCAGATTTGCCAAGTTGCATCATAGATACTACATATCCCAATGTCGGGATGCAGGATTGGGGCCCTGATGTTTCAGACGATGAAGAGAGGGAGGGGGTCATTTGGCCAGGGCCGTGTGAAGAAGACGCAGAGGAGGGGGAGGGAATCTCAGAGATAGAACTGTCTGGCAGCAAAGACCTTGAAGGTCACACAGACACATATCCTTCCCAGGAGTTTCCCACACCCCCTCCCCCTTCGAGCTTAGAGCAGTTGGAGAAGGAGGGAGGGCAAGGGGGAATCCAGCCTCCTCCTGACTCAGGGAAAAGCAAAGAGAAACAGCCAGACGGTTTAGGCCTTGCCCCCCCGCTTTCCCCCATACCAGAATCAGAGTCCTCAGAAGGGGAGGGGGCAGTAGCACATCCTTCACCACGTACAAGGAGACAACAAAAAAGACAACAAAAGAAGGGGGGAAAGAGGAGAATGGATGAGAGCACTTTAAGGCAGAGTGAGAGAATTCACGCCCAATTGCCCCCTTCTTAAGGGACAGGGGAAATAGTGGGTCCTTGTTCTGTCAACTCTCTTTCAAGTCGCAGGTTATGTTTCGTAGTGAAACTTCATGAGAAGGCGTAGTCTTTGTCTGGATATTACTTTAATAGAAACTGAATTGCTTTCACCAACTGGTCTGGTTCCTGAGTCCCAACCTGGATACGACGGGTTGACAGAACCACCTACCCAACCCTCAACACTTTCACCACTTGAACGTGACAAGATGGAAAAGGGAGCAGCAGGGGGGACAAATCCCACTTCTGAGGCGGAGGAAGTGCGACGGCTGAGGACTACTGTTGCAGATTTACAGGCAGATGTCCAAACCTTGTTGGCGTCAGTTAGAGCATTGAAAACTGACAATCAGACCTTGAAAGCCACGATAGATCAAATGCGGACAGCCCCTTCAGCCGCTGTGGTTAAGATCCCGATTGGACTACCACCTAAATATGCAGGACAGAGTGACCAACTCTCCACCTTCATGGCTCAATGTGAAATGTATCTGGACATTAGGAATGCAGAATTTCCTAGTGATGCGGCCAAAGTGGCCTTCGTGATCAGTCTATTGGAAGGGGAAGCGGCCAAGTGGGTAACTCCCTATCTGGTAAGAAAGGATGCCATTCTAGGAAGATATCGAGGATTTATGCAAGCCATGACTGAGATGTTTCAGGACCCTCAAAGACCTGAGACTGTGGTGAGGCAATTGGGCGCTTTGAAGCAAGGGAAAGGAACCGTTTCAGAGTATACCAATGCCTTTAAAATTCTGGCTCAGGAAACTGGTTATAATGACTTAGCCCTGATGTTTATGTACCGAAGTGGACTGAATGCTGAGATCTTGGATGATCTGGCCAGAACTACACCCCCAACGAATCTGCCTGGGCTGATTCGACTGTGCCTGCAAATCGACAACCGGTTGGAAGGAAGGCGCCTGGAGAGGAAACAGGACATACAGAGGTACTCAGCTTCAGCCTCTCGCAGTAAAATCCCTCCAACTCCCGGGGTGACAGGTAACACAGGAGAAGGGTCGAGAGGGGCTCATCCAAAGATCTCAGAGGAGGAAAAAGAAAGGCGTTGTCGGGAACGTCTCTGTTTTTATTGTTCCAAGCCGGGACACATCGCCAGGGAATGCGGACTTAAAGCAGAGAAAACAGGGCCGCCGGGAAACTAAAATACCCAGCTCTCATGCAGGCTGGAGGGCTGGGTGCCGCGGTGTACAAAGGGCCTCCGGTAGTACAGCCCCCTTCAAAAGGGGTATTGGTGCTACCGATTCGGATTACAACTTCCACAGGAGAAATGTTCAACTCTACAGCACTGATTGACAGTGGAGCCTCCACCAATTTCATTGATGCAAAGTTGGCAAAACGTCATCAAATCTCCCAATGGAAATTAGAAACCCCCTTGTCAGTTGAAACTATTGATGGCAGACCACTGAAGTTGGGTGGAGTGACCAGAGCCACAGAGGAACTGAAGCTACAAATTCCTGGGCACGAACAGCACATTTCCTTGTATGTGTCAGATCTCTCAAACTTTGATGTGATTTTGGGAATGCCCTGGCTAGCAAAGCACGACCCAAAAATAGCCTGGAAGGATGCGGTTGTACGGTTCACTTCTCAGTACTGTCACGAGAACTGTCAGCCAGAGATAACCATAAAAGCCCTGGCAGGAGCTGTGCAAGAGTCCAAGGAGGTAGTACTTCCCTTGAAATATGTGGATTTTGAAGATGTGTTTAATGAAAAGGAAGCAGAGGCGTTGCCCCCTCATCGCCCTTATGACTGTGCTATTGATTTAGTGCCAGGGGCAAGCATCCCAGCTGGGAAAATTTACTCCCTTACAGGGCCAGAGAGAGCAGCTCTGAGAGAGTTTTTGGACAAAAACCTGAAGCGAGGATTTATCCATCCCTCACAATCCCCCGCAGGGGTCCCCTTGCTGTTCGTGAAGAAGAAAGGAGGTGAACTCAGACCCTGTAATGATTACCGTGCCTTAAATCAAATCACCATACCTAACAGCTATCCATTGCCCTTGATTCCGGAGTTGTTAGACCGACTGCGTTCTGCAACAATCTTCACGAAATTGGACTTAAGAGGAGCGTATAATCTGATTCGAATGAAGGAGGGGGGTGAATGGAAGACCGGCTTCAACACCTCTTATGGTCAATTCGAATGCCTGGTAATGCCTTTTGGACTATGTGGAAGTCCTGGCGTGTTTCAGAAGTTTATGAACGAAGTGTTTAGAGACCTCTTGGACCAGTACGTGATTTGTTATCTGGATGATATTCTAGTGTTTTCAAAGAACCAGGAAGAACATGATCAACACGTGAAAACTGTGTTGAAAAGACTGAGAGAGAACCACTTGTATGCCAAGTTAGAGAAATGTGGGTTTGACTTGTCATCTTTGGACTTCCTTGGATACCGAATCTCGGCAGGAGGAGTAGAGATGGATCCAGGAAAAGTGAGTTGTGTATTGGATTGGGGCCAGCCGACCACCAAGAAGGACGTACAGCGTTTTTTGGGATTTGCCAATTACTACAGAAAATTCATCTCAGGCTTTTCCAGGCTAACAGCCCCCCTTACTGACTGTTTAAGGGGAAAAGGAAAGTTTCAATGGACAGAGAATGCAGCAAGAGCTTTCGAGGAACTGAAAAGGAAATTCGCATCCGAGCCTATTTTGCGTTTTGCTGACCCTACTCGCCCTTTCGTCGTGGAAGCGGATGCTTCAGACCTAGCCATAGGAGGGGTTCTTTTGCAGCCAGGCATGGACGGGAAGGAATTGTATCCCTGTGCGTATTTCTCCAGAAAATTAAAGGATGCCGAAAGAAATTATACAGTGTGGGAAAAAGAGCTGTTAGCCATCAAGGACTCATTTGAGAATTGGAGACAGTATTTAGAGGGAGCTCAGCATCAGATAGAAGTACGTTCTGATCATAAGAACTTGAAAAGTCTGCAAACAGCTAGGAAGTTGAACCAGAGACAGATACGTTGGTCTCAGTTTTTCGCCAGGTTTAACTTCAGGATTACCTACCATGCCCATGCAAAAAATCAGAGAGCAGATGGTCTATCTAGACAACCGCAATACAAAGGAGATGAAGTTGGCAGGCCCCCCGCCCAGTACATTGTCCAGCCGGAGAAGCTCATGTTGGGATTATGCCAGCCTTCGTGGGAAGAGGAGCTCAGGAAGGCACAGCAGGGGGATCCATGCATGCAACAATATATCCAGGGAATTGAACAGGACCAGGATTCAGAAGTAAGTTTCCATTGGAAGGATGGACTGTTGTGGTTTAAAGCTGCCAGATATGTGCCAAAGGGGGACCTAAGACTCAGAATTTTACGTCAATGTCATGACTCTATCACGGCTGGGCACTTTAGCATCTTTAAGACCATTCAGAATGTGGCTAAGGATTTTTGGTGGCCTCAAATGCGCCGAGATATCGAGAACTATGTAAAATCCTGCTCTGTCTATATGTGAGCGAAAACAGACACGGGAAAACCGGTAGGTTTGCTTAACCCTCTACCCACGCCGACCGAACCCTGGAAGGACCTTTCCATGGATTTTATAACTGATCTAGTGAAGTCACAAGGAATGACGGCAATATTGGTCATAGTGGATTCATTGACCAAAATGGCACATTTCCTTCCTTGCTCAGGAGCCTTAGAAGCTAGAGAAACGGCAAAACTGTTTATAAAGGAAATCTATTGCTTGCATGGATTGCCAAATAGCCTAGTCTCGGATCGGGGAACTCAGTTTACAGCTAAATTTTGGAGAGCTGTTTGAAAACAGCTGCAGATGGAGTTAAAACTTTCTTCAGAGCATCACCCCCAGACAGACGGACAGACTGAGAGACTTAATGCTGTTCTGGAAAGGTATTTACGTTATGTGTCTTACCAACAGACTGACTGGGTCTCATACTTGCATTTTGCAGAGTTTGCTTATAATAATTCTTTGCATACCAGTACTGGGCAAACACCTTTCTTTGCTAATTATGGATTCCACTCCAAAGCTTTCCCTAGCAGTACAGGGAGTATGCCTGTACCGGCTGCAGGGGAATTTCTGCAGGAGCTTCAAGCAGTGCAGCAGGTACTGAAACAACAATTAGACGAGGCCAAAATGGAGTATAAACGAATTGCTGATCAACATCAATGGGAGGGCCCCCCTTCAAATAGGAGACAAAGTATGGTTGTCTACCCGCTTCCTCCAGATGCGGGGAACATGCAGGAAGCTGCAGGATAAGAGAGTGGGGCCTTTTGAAATAGAGGCGCAAATCAATCCAGTGGCTTATCGTCTGAAATTGCCAGATACTTTTAAAATACACCCTGTGTTCCATTGCTCCTTGTTAACGAAAGCAGCCCCTCCCAGTGAGTTAAGACTGGCGGAATCTCCAGGGCGCCGTTAATAGTGGATGGGCAATCTGAGTTTGAAGTGGCAGAATTTCTGGACTCAAGGAGAAGGCAGAATAAACTACAGTATTTGATTCACTGGAAGTGTTATGGACCAGCCAACAGGTCATGGGAAAATGAGAGCGATCTCCATGCTCCGGACTTAGTAAAAAACTTTCATCAACGGTTCCCACATCATCCCAAACCGACAGGTTGGGGGGAAGCACAGCATGGGAGAGGTGATGGTGTCGGGATGCAGGATTGGGGCCCTGATGTTTCAGACGATGAAGAGAGGGAGGGGGTCATTTGGCCAGGGCCGTGTGAAGAAGACGCAGAGGAGGGGGAGGGAATCTCAGAGATAGAACTGTCTGGCAGCAAAGACCTTGAAGGTCACACAGACACATATCCTTCCCAGGAGTTTCCCACACCCCCTCCCCCTTCGAGCTTAGAGCAGTTGGAGAAGGAGGGAGGGCAAGGGGGAATCCAGCCTCCTCCTGACTCAGGGAAAAGCAAAGAGAAACAGCCAGACGGTTTAGGCCTTGCCCCCCCGCTTTCCCCCATACCGGAATCAGAGTCCTCAGAAGGGGAGGGAGCAGTAGCACCTCCTTCACCACGTACAAGGAGACAACAAAAAAGACAACAAAAGAAGGGGGAAAAGAGGAGAGTGGATGAGAGCACTTTAAGGCGGAGTGAGAGAATTCGCGCCCAATTGCCCCCTTCTTAAGGGACAGGGGAAATAGTGGGTCCTTGTTCTGTCAACTCTCTTTCAAGTCGCAGGTTATGTTTCGTAGTGAAACTTCATGAGAAGGCGTAGTCTTTGTCTGGATATTACTTCAATAAAAACTGAATTGCTTTCACCAACTGGTCTGGTTCCTGAGTCCCAACCTGGATACGACACCCAATCTATGCTTTGGCATGACAGGAACAATCCTTGAGCTCATGCACCCCTCCCCTGCTCTGATTTTCTCTCGCAATTTCTGATCCTCAGAAAACAGCTGGAGATATAGGAACATGAGCTCCCCGTGTATCAACAAATGCAAAAGGGAAGAGTGAACCTACTTACCATGCATCCCCTGGGATCGAGTGTCATGAGCCCTGCAGTTCAGGATCTGGATTGGGGTGGCAGTGTTTGACAAACAAGAGGGAGGAGGCAGTGGTAGCAGAGGAGACGAGTGAGCTGGAGTCAACCAGAAGGGAGGATGAAGACTCAATCCCCTTGACTCAGGATGGTAGGGATGGGAAGATGGATTCTTTGGCTTTTGTTCCCAACCCCAGGGCATGATGCATCACTGGGTACCAGTGAAGCCATTGACTTGATGGGAGGGGCGGCAGAGCAGGAGGAGAAGAATGGGGGCAAGTCTGTTCTGTCACCAAAGGCTTGACACCAACTTAGTCAGTGTGAGCAGTGGTAGCCCACTCATACAAGCACCTGCCTCCAAGCACAGTCTTTCTGTGCAGGGTGACAGCCCCGCAAGTGAGCTCACCAGACCTCGTTCTTTTAATGCAGAGTGGAAAGGGCATGGAGACTTGCTGGGACATCTTCATTGCTATGGTCCAGTCTTGTACTCCAGACTCTGCTCTTAGACTCTTGATTCACGACCCCACTAACCTGAAACTCCACTGAACCCGTATTGAGCTTTCCTGAATAAATTTCTCTCTGTTACTTGAAAGAAAAGACTTGTCATGGTGTTTTGGGATGGGAAACATGATACTGAGGATGACGGTGCCACCCCACTCAAAGTCCAGGTCCTGTTGGCTTCCACTTTTAACCTTCACACATTGGATGTGAAAGTCTGAAGCAGGCTTCTAATTGTGTTCAGCTAACTATGCTTAGAAGCCTCTCTGTGCAATCTGAGTTCCTGAGTGCAGAGAGGCTTCTGAATATGTTCAGCTGAACATAGATAGAAACCCTGTTCAGACCTTTACAACTCAACACACAAAGATCAGAAGTGAAGTGGGAAGGATGGGGACAGGGGTGTAGTGGCCCAGAGTCTCAGGGGGCCTTAGACCCCTTACTGATTGGGACCAGGGTCCCTATGTCTCCAGTGTCCTATGAGCCAATCAGCATGAAAGGAGAGTGTGTTAGCCACTGAAAATAATCTTCTTATGTGGTCCTTTGTCCTCTCCTACTGATTGGAGCCAATCAGAGTGAAAGTAGGTGAGCCAGCCACTGAGAAGACTCCTCTCAGTAGCTAACACACTCTAACACCCTCCTCTTGCATGCTGATTGGCTCCTATGGACAGCTGTTGTTCTGGGAGAAGGTACACGTGGGAAGGACTGTGGAGCGTGGAGATGACAGAGAACAAGCAAATGAATGAGGGGACCTAGGTTTGAGGGTGTGTGGCATGATTATCATGAAGCGACCATGTACTTCTGAATTTGTCGCTACACTGCCAGATGGGATTATTAAGAAAGGACAGTATATGCTGCCCTGTGGCTCCCACATGAGATTCCAATTCTAATGACACCTAAATAGGGCTCAGGAAGAAGAAAACAGAGCACATGAGGGAAGGAGGAAGTGTGCAAGCCAAATGGTGTGTTCATGAGACACCCAACCATAGTTTAGTGTAGCATTTGAACAGAGCCCAAGCCAGCAATATGGGCATGAAATATAAACAGGGGTCCCCAACTATTTTGGGCCCAGGGACACATTTTGAAACCTAATAAAATGTTGTGGGAACCACAAAGTACCCATTTCACAGAAGAAAACATGGTGATTCTCAGATCTCCTCTCCCACCCCCCTAAAAACCCAGGCAAATAAATAGAAGACAGAAAAGCACACAACGGCTCCCCAAACAAACAACAACAACAAAACTGTTTTAAAAATTGGCAGGGACAGGAATCTGAGGGAGAAAGGACACTAATTCCCTTTTCCTATAGATGACTGTCACTTACTTAGGGTCATGAACTCAAGAAGTCAGCAGCTATGAAGCTGGCTTGGTCCAGCTCTGACCAGATTGTAACAGACATTTTGGAAAAAGTAAACAATTTGTGACTGGCTACTGGAATGTAGAAGGGTGGGGAAAGAGGTAAAGTGGAGATCGGGTAAAGAATGTCACAGTATTGAGTTGAAAGTATGTGATAGGTTGAGAATATGGTGCAAAGTGACATATTAAGGAGTATAAGTGCCTTTGCCAACTATGCTGTGTCACAGAATTTCCTGCTTTTCTGTCCTGCAATGCATTGCTGAATAAATCAGTTTTTCTTTACTCTTTGGACTAACACGTGAGCCTCCACGCTTGGACCCTTAATTGGCTAATTTTCCCCCTACAATTTTGGTGTGAAAAGTGGGATGCATGGAACTCTGGCTGATCGGTGCATGGGCTGGGGAATCTAGGACCCCTGGAAGGTGCCATAAAGAGGTAAGAAATCCTATTTTGAAAATCTCCCTGGGATTCCTGTAGTCTCCCCTGGCTAGCCAGAGAAGTCAGACTAGCGGTAAACACTCCCTATGTTATTTTGTACTATAGTCCTAGAGTAAAGCATTTTTCTCCCTGACTGAGATTTGTTGTGTTGAGTCTTTGGGGACTCTGAAGGCCCAGACATGGTGTACGTGAGTCAGCCCTCACCGAAGGGGCTTTGGCCCTAGGTATAAAAACTGCAAAAGATTCTGACTTCTTCTGAATACTGACTCAACTGCTGTTTGCCTAGACTGGTAAGGAGGCATTTCCTGCTTTGACTCTTGCCTTTGGATTCGGCCCCATTGTTTTTTCTCTGGTCAAGAAAGGAACTGTTTTCTGACCTATCAGTCAGGGATGGCTGGACTTTGTCTTCCTGACTACCTCTCTCCTTTCTGTCCATCCTGTGGAGAATAAAAATGGCTGGGAAGTTCTCTTGTCCGGATCCAAAAACACCACTGGGATACATGTGCAAAAACTATGGCATATGATTGGGATCAAAAACTGGCCAGACACTGGTGGACCTGGCCCATAAATGGAATGGCTTCACCTATGCCAACCCTGATTTACAGTTTCCGGATGAAGGAACTTTCGAGTGCCAAGGGAGGTGTCTGAAGGCACCATGAAATGCCCATAGGCATTAGCTTGGGGATATGAGCAATACAGGAGTATGCCTATTTGAGGCTGTGCTACAGGTTGATACTCAGTCATCTCAGATATTTAAATACAGCTTCTTTGAATAAAAGATATTTAGCTATAAAGTAGTCAAGTCTGAATAAGCCAGAGAAGTGAATGCAGTCAAGCCTAGGGTCAAACTCAGTTGATTCAAGCAGTTAAATGACTTGAAACCTACTTTCTTATTGGAAGCTGAACAATTAAAATAAAGCAGACTACTGGAGAAGAAAATAATTAATCTGCATTATGAAGTAATAAGGATTTGACATTCTGCATTCTTTGTATTTGGACCTCTTCTAACTTTATTCCTGATTAAATCCAAAGATTCCAATATAAAATTCAATTAAAATGTTGCAAAAGATAAGAAGTAAATATACAAACAACTCACTATGTGCAGCCCTGTTCATGTATTAGTCTTTTGTAGGGTGCTCATGCTTTCAAGATGGAGCAAAACTATGTTTCTTTCTCTCCATCACCATTGCAATTTAGTTCTCTGATATCGACACTTTGAGTCTACAAAGGCATGTGTGTTGTTTGGTGGTTTACTTATTTTAGAATAAAGTGTACACCATTCCACTAGTATGACATCAAATGTGCAGGTCTCAAAGTCTTAATAATTCCCCAAATAACAATATATAATAAATGTACCTTAGTTCCTTATCCTGTTTGCTATCAAATCCCTGATTATACAGCCACAACAGCTTAGAAGCACTTGTTACCATATTCTTCCAAACTACACAAGAAGTGGACTGGACTGTGAAAGACCAACTCAAACTGTGTTTGCATTTTCACAAACTTGTAGGGCGATACAATATCTCAGAGAGGAGGTCAGGTCTCCTGCTCCCCTGGAGCATTCACAATGGCTGCCCAATTTCCCTGCTTTTTAAAGTTTGATAGAAATATCTGTTGGCTATAAGTATGTTCTTAATGTGCAAGGGTTTTTTGTCTATTACTGAATGAACTCATTAGCTGTCAGGACATTTGGCCTACATTTATGAGCCAATGAGACTGAGCAAAATGTTCTTTAACTGGCCTATCACAACCTCACTTTTTGATTCTCTTGTCCAGAACACAGACACTTAATCATAACTGTAAACCTATGGCCTATAACTGCTTCCTTGGCAATAGGAACAGATATGTTGACAGTTGGCAGGCAGCCAAAGGTAGGCATCATTTACAAAACAACTATTAGGCCTCAATAAGAGATAACATTTTCACCTCTCATAGTTTACCTCTGATAATCATAACATTATTATATCACATAATATACTTATTTAGACATTTCACAACACCATTTTAAACATCTGTCCAGAGTTCTAAATTCTCCACAAGAACCCATATGCATAAACAGCTGCTCAGGCTGGACACAACTGGGAACCCTGCAAAATCAGGTGTCCCGGCTGCATGGAATCCTTAAGCTTGAGCAGCTACTGACATATATAGGTTCCTTATAGGAAACCACGCACACTGCATAGTGTCACAGGATGGAGAGTATGTGGCAACATATCATCAGGGTGAGAAGTATGACCCTGCTTCGGCTTGAAACTGGGAGTATCCTATCCTGGAAGTATCATATGAACAGGTCTTTATGTTACAAAGGAAATTAAGAAGTCACCTTATACTAAGTTAGGCCATTGGTACAGCTAGCTTAGTATTGTCTACAATGACTGGCAGCCACTTTTCCAGGGTTTCAGACGGAGGGCATTCCCAGTCCTAACTAGAGATTCTAAAGATTGAACGTGGGACCTTCTGCATGCAAAACAGCTGCTCTACTACTGACTTCTAGCCTTTCCCCTTATATTACATTTTAATAAAATGAAGCAAATAAACTACAGTTAGAAAATTATGTAGATTTATTCATATATATAATATATAATATTATATATATATAATATATATACACACACACACACACACACTGTGTGTGTGTGTGTGTGAGAGAGAGAGAGAGAAAGTGAGCTACAGTTTTTACAAATAAGTTGCCATTTGATAATGTAGCAAGACCCCCCACCTCCCAAAACTGTTAGAAAAAAAATTCAGAACACACCTTTTTTCCCTTGATTATCTTGGCAGTTTTCATGAATGCAAGCTCCCCATGTCGACCAGGAAGAAACCAGACATTCAGGAGGACATAGAATATTGCACAATTGGGAAGCTGGGGGAGCAGGAGCGAGACACAGCTTTTTTTCAACAGGTCTAGTCACTTAAGAAGGAAAAAATGAGCGAGAGAGGAAAATACACAGATTACTAATAGCAGAGTGTTCTGGAATGCAGTACAAATATATTCTCCAGCAACAATCAAAATTATTTCAGAATCCAAGCCAGCAATGATGAAATAAGCACCATAATTAGTGCTCCTGATACAGCTCCACATTACATTTGAATAATCTATTTAAATTAATGGGATATAATGTTCCTTGGTTTTTATTATGGATCATAATACACCCTGTCTAATCTGGAAAAAGAATTATTTAACATATGAGAAGACCTTACTACTTTTGTAATCTATAAATCTATCCTTGTCCTTACTGGTATGATATCAAGAGAAAACAGGTTGATATGGTGATAAGAGGAGAAAGATGGTCAAAGAAGAGCCTTACTGACTGATGAGGACAACAAAATGGACAAAACCTAAAACATGGTACCTACATAGTCCAAAATGTCCTGAGTACTAGAAATATGTCTTCATGAACATTGAGATACACACACACAAAAATGGCACAAATGGAAATTATGAATGTCTATGGGTTGCATCCATTTACATCTTTGCAAAAATGTGGAAAACATCTGATTGTAGAAGATGGGGGATCCAATTTTTGCTAACCCCCTCTCCTTTAGCCCTCCATCCCATATCCCATACTGTCCTAGAGCATTCCCCAAACCTTAGAAGAAACTTTTCAGTGGGGATTAGTGAAAATAAGCTAAAGTGATTTCTACTACTGCAAAGCCACCTTTGGATACTACCCTATATCTTTATGTCATATATTTGGGACTGAATAAAACTTATCTCTATGGTTCAATATGACAGCAAGTTTCCAAAGAAACCACAAGATGACTTTCATTCATGTGACAGTACAAAGTTGTCTAATGGCACAGGAGTGCAGTACTAATGACAAATGTTGTACATTCTTATTAATATATGTATTTTCCCCCCTGATAATTATCTGACAACTTCAAAATTAGCTTTGGCCATATGCCTTGTTATACAACTCCAATTTTATACACAACTTAAGGGTAAGCTGGATAAGTAAAGTTTTGATTCAATGTTTTCATGCTCAGAATTCCAGTGCACACTAATGCACATGATTATATGGGGAAAGTTGAAATGCAGAAATGACAAGGAACAACAGGAGTTTTTTAAAACCCACAGAAAACACAGAAAACATCTTATTCCTCAGGCACGTGCAGGATATTACTCCATAATTAAATAATTACCCAAATTGAATTCAAAACTAATGAAAAGTTCTACTTAGAGGAAAAGACTGTTTTCAGGATTATTATTATTATTATTTTCTGAAACAATATTGCCTTTGACATATTCATTTAGGGACTATACCAAGTTGGCAGAAATCCAATTCACCTTACTTCTAAAGTAAATAGCCCTTTTCTACAGGTTCTAAAAGTCAACTGGCAGAAAGTAAAAGATAAATATTAGCCCATTTTAACCATCAAGCCCTTTCAAAGAGTCTCATGCATTTCTTAATATGCCCTTCAGCATTAGGCTTTGCAAAACAATTTATTATTCTGGTAATTCACTGGCAAACAAGCAAGCAAATCAGGCTCACTGTATTTTGTCATCAAAAAGAGATTCAGTTTCATCTATAAGAAAGTAATAGTGGGCATGTTGCTGAAGCCATGTCGCTTGTTTTGACACAGTTTCCCAATGCCTTTTGGCAGCAATCCATTTATTTTGGAGCACACCAGCAATGTAAACTGCACAATATAATAAATAACAAATTCTTGGAGTAAGAAACTAGGCAAACGTTTTCACCTAGTGGAAAATCTTCAGACATGAAATCAAAATGAAAAAAGAATTAAGTGCAACAGATGGGTAATAAATCTTTATTGGAATAATATCAGGGAAATGTTCTTAGCGCAGAACGCTAGTATGAGCCAAACCATATTGGTTACTGGCTGAAGTTTTCTAAAGAACAGAACATGGCTAAAGAACCATTATCAACTCCAACTATTTTCTGAGAAATATAAAATGTGTTACAGGGTGAATATAGTCTGGCATGTACACAGAGAAGCTACAGTATGGAAAGATCCACTACAATAAGGGGTTCTTCCCCTCCCCAAAGGCCACAACAGAAAAACCCTTATTGCATCTTTAACCAGCTCTGCTGGATTACTACCACTAAGGGCGCAATCCAACTTACCTTTCTGCTAGGCTGAGGGATGCCATGGACTCCCGGTGGTGCTGGCAAGCTCCTGGCACAGCTGGGGGACTGCTGGGGACAGCCAGCCCCATGGATGAAGGGCTGGCAGAAGCTCCCAAAATGGGGCATTCCAGGGTGGAGTCATAGGGGGGGAACTCAAATTCGGAGGAAACTCTGCCAGCCAAGAGGCCAGCACAGTAAAAACATTACCATGGAGGCCTATGGGAAGCACTTATTCCCCAGGAGGCCTGTTCATGGGAACCAGCACTTCCTGGCTGGCTCCTGCATGCAGTGCCAGATGGGCCAGCAGCTCGCAAACAGGAGGAGGATCCCCTGGGGCTTTCCTCCGGCTCCTCCTCATTGGCCCCTCTTCCACCTGCTCCTCAGCTTTTGTAAATCTCATAATAATTCCTTGTAAGAACAGGAGCTGTAACATGCTCACAGAGTTCCACTTCTTCATTTCATGGGAAGCTGTCTCCTTTTAAGCAGATGTAAAAGGCTGGTTGCACAGAGATCACATATAACTCCCCGTTTCCCTCATTTCATTTCCAACCCCAAAGTTAATGTGGAAGAAGATATAACTTGTATCTGAGAGATGAATGCAAACATATGAACCTTGAACTTACTATTGAAAAATAACTTTCCAGTCTTTAGTTCACATCTATAAAAAGAGAACCTCTCTGGTTGTAAGGATGGAGTTTATCAGTACTGAAAAGCAATTTGCACCATTATAGCTAAATGATAACAATTTAAATTGGTTGTTAGTTGTACTTTTAAGTTTATATTATATAGTTTGTTATGCTGTACATCACTTTGGGCAGTAGAACAGCAGGATGATGATGATGATTATATAGAAATAAATGCTCACCTAAGGCAAGAAGTGCTTTTACGTAAACAGACAGGGATGTTTTTTGTAAACTGGAAGATACATGGTACTTTTTTCCTTCTGGCAAAATGTACATTGGAGACTTACATCAGGGTTTATGTACGCATATGTGGACGTGGCCAGACTAATAATAATTAGCTTTTTAGGAAGGTGTTTGAATGACTGCTTTAAATTCTTCTAACAGCATCTAGAAGTTCAACATGGTCATACCTATGCAATGGATCCAGAGTTGCACAGAACAGAATTCCACGAACTGGATGTTCCTACAGGTGGAAGGGGGAGGGAATTTCTGCCAATCCCCTGCTCCCCTCCTCACAGCTCCATATCCCAAAAATTGCTGTGGATGGTTGGACAACAGCATTGGAGGCTATAAGGGCAGGTGGGATTGACAAAAATTGTCAATTTTGTCCTCCATCCTGTTTATGGGGAAGGAGTCTCTATTGGATCCATTTGCAAAAGTTATTTGAAAAGGGCTATTTCATTCACGGAACAACAGGTCTGGATCCAACTCAATATGCTTTCTCATCTTCAGGTCACTTGAATTAAATGTCATCTATCCCTAAATTCTTTCTTTTTGTTTGTTTACTTGCTTGACTTTAGAAATAGATAAAACACATCAATTAAGTGCAATTTGGCATGTCTTTCAGAATTTTATGTATAGGTATTATAGTTTTTATATTTAATCCATCAATTAGACACATCTACATTACCTCCAAATATTAGCCTTGTGACTGAAAATTCTATAACATTCTTCCTAAGGAAGATGATAAATTAGCTTAGAAAAATATGCTGATTTTCTGTAGGTTTCTACTTGAATATTTGATACAAGAAGGGTGAACTCAACAATTTTGAATACCAGTTCTTATATAAAACAGCTACTGAACAAAATTAACTGAACTGCCATGCTCGGTCAGTAGGCTTTAACAAGTTACATCTTCACACTCTAATGCTGATGGAGACAATAACATTAAGCAATTTCAGGTCACATGCAAACAGATGCATTGTTTACTGGCAACAGTTATGTTCTCTCACAGCTATTTTTCATTCTTCTGGGAGGTAAATTGTATTCTCACGGATCTTTAACTTTATATTCCCTACAGACTGGGGGGGGAGGAATCAGCATTTTGAAAAATTCACAGAAATATGTAAGAGTTTCTAAGCATCTACAAACAAAGAAATGTGAATGGATGTAATAAAATGGGATCTTCAAGATAGATTGTCCTTCAAGATGACTGTTGGATTGACTTCTCTTTAGTCAATTTTAAACTCCCAAGGCAATGCATCTTGATACCCACTAGAAGAGAAGTCAAGACATGCCAAATATCCAGCAGAAACCTTTGAAATTGTTACCTGAGTTCAAGGTAGGAATAATGTCTATTTATTATAAGAATCACTGTTAGTGATTCTGAATAACATATAGCATAATCCAGAAAACCACTTAAACTACCCCCGTTCCGTGCCGGGACTTACCGGCGAAGGGACGAGTTTTGCGGCCGCAGCCGAGCCGCCATCTTTGTGAGGGAGGCGTGCTCGCAGCGCACTCGTGCGCTGACGTAGCACGCAGCGAAGGGGCGGGGCGGCAGACGGCCATTTAAGGCCGTACCGCCAGCCGCCCACCCTCACTTCAAATTTTGGCGGCATTTTCAAACAGAGGCTCCTGCATCGGCGGTGCGACGAGGCTCAAATCGCCCGCCGACGCATGCGGCTTCTTCGGGCTCCTGCGGGCCAGGCCTTGGTGCGGTGGCGCCGACAGCCAGGAGCGGTCGGCGCGGCTCTATCACTGCGCGGTGCGGCTGGGGCAGTGGCGAGCCCTAGGCAGCTGCGGAGGTGCGGCTTGTGGGAGGCCCCGGTGGGGCAGCGGAGAGAGCCCTAGACCATCGGCCGTCCAGTGGCAGAAGTGCGGTGGCAGCGGCCATCCAGCGGCCATCCAGCGGCGGAGAGAGCCCTCCGGCCTAGCGGCAGCGGCGGGTCAGACAAGGCGGCCTTGTGGCCGCGTTCTTTTTCTTTAATTACTTCCCAGGGGACCCTTGTGGGAAGGTTCTCAGCCCCTCACCCACCCCATAGCAAGGGAGTGGGTCCCAGCCCTATCTTGCACAACACCCCCATTGTGCCGCTTAGGGCCCAGGTGGCCAGGATTGTTGGGTGAGATAAAGGGGCCCATAGGCAGGGGACTGGATTGAGTGGGTCCCAGCCCCATCTTGCAAGGGGCCCATAGGCAGGGGACTGGATTAAGTGGGTCCCAGCCCCATCTTGCACACCACCACCCCATTTGTCGCTTAACGGCCCAGGTGGTCAGGATTGTTGGGGTGAGATAAAGGGGGCCATAGGCAGGGGACTGGATCAAGTAGGGGACACGGTCCACCTGGACTGTGAGGGTGCTGCCCCCCTTGCTTCCGCAACGGACATAGGCCTTGGGGGGTCATTAGTGAGGATAGACCCGGCTATAGCTCAGGATGCCACCCAAAAAAGGCCAAGGTGGGCCAAAAGGGAAGGGAAGGGCCCCCAGGGCAGAGGGTAGACGCCCACCCCCTGCTGCGGAGGATGGGGGACAAGGGGAAGACATACCATGGACCACTATACTGGCTAGGTTAGAAGCCCTGGAGAGGGGCCCTGCCCAGCCGGCAACTAGGAGAACAAAGGAACCACCCCCCAAGCGGCCCCGGGAGAAAGTGCAACGTCCAGTTGGCAGGGCTAACGCTGTGGCTATTACTTCTATCTTAGCGCGACTGGACGCGCTGGAGGCCGGGCCTAGTAGGGCCGCAGCAAGAGCGCCCGGAGCAGAAGCAGGACATGCAGCCCCAGGACCAGAGCCCAGGCATGGGCCTTCAGCAGACAACATAGGGGGTGAGTCTCCCTGGGCAGCACAACAGGGGCAGCCCCAGTGGGGCTGGCCCCCGTGGGGGTTCCCATACTGGCCCTTTTCCCCACCAGCTGAAACCGAGCGGTATGGGCAAGCGGGGATCACCATGGGGCGGGGCATGGTACACCACAACAGCTGCCTCCGCTAGGGGTGGCCTGTGAGCAGGTCTGGCAGGCCACTGCCGGAACAGGGATGGGAGTGGGGGCTCAGCCCTCCTGGTCCCCAGCAGAGGACACTGACCCTCTGGCCTCAGTGAGGGAAGGGGCTATACCTTTCGGGGAGACATCAGCCCCACTGGGCTTTCACCTGCTGCCCGCTACAAAAGAAAAAATTTGGAAGGGGGAGTACGTCGACTTATTCTCACTTCTGTACAGGGAACCAGTGAGGAGGGGGAAGGATAAGGGCGAAGAGGCAGAACCTGACAAGCCCAAGAGGCGGCGCATTGAACGCACTTGGGCTAATTGGTTGCCTGCATTTCTGACATACATGGGGGTGGTGATGCAGAAACAGCCACAGAGGGGCCCTATTCTGATTAAATACCTCGATATTATATATCGGGGCTACTCCGAGTTCCAGGGGGCAGCATGGCTCGCCTATGACGAATCGTTTCGTATGAGGGCGGCCTTTGATACCTCCCTCCCATGGGACAAAAAGGAAGCGGACCTGTGGCTACAGTTTATGTCACACTCCAAGCCCATAGCCGGGGATAGAACGGACAGCGGCCACCTCCTGGCCCACCAGTCAGCAGCAGCTCCTTCCCGCGGGCCTGTGGGGCAGGGGGTTCAACCCCGCCTGCTCTGCTGGGAGTTCAGCTCCCGAGACCGCTGTGGTCGTAACCCCTGCAGGTTCCGACATGAGTGCGCAATATGCGGGGGCCCGCATTCCTGCGCTGCCTGCCCCAGGGGCCACCCCTTCAGAGGTGGAAACAGGGAATCACCTGGCGCAAGGAGACCGGGAGCTGCTAGCGCAGCTCAAGGAAAGGGGCCCCAGTCCAGTTAAACTCTCCGAACTCCAGCGCTTGCAGAGGGTTTCCGGATTCCCTATTTGGGTCCCAGGCACCCCTTCATGTCCCGCAACCTAAAATCAGTGGCAGGTATGGAATCGGTCGTGGGGGAAAAAGTTAGGAAGGAGGTCATGGCAGGCCGCGTGCTGGGCCCCTTTGCGGCACCACCCATCCCTTCACTCAGAGTTTCCCCGCTGGGCCTTGTTCCGAAGAAGGCACCAGGCGAATTTCGCCTTATACACCACCTGTCCTTTCCCCAGGGTGGGTCAGTAAATGACTTCATCCCATCAGACCTCTGCTCTGTCCGCTACACGTCATTCGACTGTGCGGTTCGTATGGTTAGGGACTGCGGGATGGCCGCCCTCATGGGAAAGTGTGACATCAAATCTGCCTTCCGTCTCCTCCCTGTGCACCCACGGGACTTTGAGCTGTTAGGCTTTGCCTTCATGGGCAAATACTGTGTGGATAGGGCATTGACTATGGGCTGCTCCATCTCATGCTCGGTTTTTGAGCGCTTCAGCTCTTTCTTGGAGTGGGCAGTCAGGAGACGGGCAGGCCGGCAATCAGTGGTGCACTATTTGGATGACTTCTTGTTTGCGGGCCCTGCAGACTCGGGTGCCTGTCAGGCATTTATGGAGCAGTTTGCAGGGATGGCGGGGGAACTGGGTGTTCCCCTTGCGGCTGAGAAAACTGAGGGCCCGTCCACTACCCTCACTTTCCTGGGCATAGAGATCGATACAGTGGCCCAATGCTGTAGGCTCCCGCGGGATAAGCTGGGGGCCCTTAAGGGGAAAATCTCAGAGGTGGTTGGGGCAAAGAAGGTGACATTGGCCACACTTCAACAGCTGGCAGGACATTTGAACTTTGCATGCAGGGTGGTAGCACCCGGGCGCGCATTCTTGCGCCGCATGTACGATGCCATGGTGGGCCTATCACGCCCCCACCATCACACACGTGTTACAGCCGCTCTCTGGGAGGACCTGGCAGTTTGGTCCACCTTCCTGCGGGAATTCAATGGGGTCTCCTTATGGAGAAAAGATCGCCTGTTGGAAGTGGAGCTACAGGTGAACTTCGACGCCTCAGGTTCCTGCGGTTTTGAGGTCATTTTCCATGACTCATGGTGTCATGGCAGCTGGCCACAGAATTGGGCGCAGGCTGGCCTAACCAGAGACCTGACCCTTCTGGAGTTCTTCCCCATTGTTGTGGCCGTACACCTTTGGCTGGACAAACTGGGCAATTCCTCAGTCCATTTTTGGTGTGACAACCTCCCCACGGTACATGTCATCAACACCCTGTCCTCTAGAAATCCCAATGTTATGCGTTTGGTTCAAGTGTTTGTGCTCCAATGTCTCCGCTATAATATACAGTTCCTTGCGCGCCATGTCCCGGGTATTGATAATAGCATTGCTGATGCTCTATCATGGAACCAGATGGAGATATTTCACCAGCTGGCGCCGTGGGCAAGGGCTCAGCCGGACGTGGTACCCCCAGCACTATGGGAGATTGGAGGACCGAATCAGAACGGGCCATAAGCCTTTCTGTGGCACCCAGCACTTTGGCCAGCTACCAGGGGGCAGGTAGGGACCTGGCAACCTTCAGGGAGTCCAGAGGCTACACCCAGGAGTGGCCCATCCCCGTGGAGCATCTTATGGAGTTCTGCGTGGAAGGGAAGCGGAGGGGGCTTTCAGTCAGGACCATCAGAGGTAAGCTCTCAGGTCTATCCTTCCTAGGGAAAGCACGGGGCTTTCAGGACTACTCCGGTGACTTTAGGGTACGCCGGATGCTGGAAGGGTGGTCCCGTGAGCGCCCGCACACACCTGATGCGCGCGCCCCCTTTTCCCCAGAGTTACTGTTGGGTCTGCGGGGACAGTGGAGGGTGCTATGTTCTTCCCATTTTGAGACACTGCTATACCACGCTGCGGCCCTCACCTTGTTCTTCGGGGCCTTCCAAATAGGGGAGGTGGTGGCAGGTTCTAAGACGGATAGCTCCGGGCCCTCCAGGTTTCTGATCTCAGCTGCGACTCAGGCAGTCAAAGACGGACCAACGCCAAAAGGGTCGCCTGATTGTGTTATCCCCATGCCAACAGGAGGAGCTCTGCCCGGTCAGGGCCCTAAGCATTTTTCTGGCAGCCCACGGGCTGCAGCCAGGGTACCTGTTCAGGCACAGGGACCTCCAGCCCCTTACCAAGTACCAATTTTGGTCGGTGGCAAAGACAGCACTCCAGCGGCTAGGTGTGGATGCCTGCAAGTTCGGGACACACTCCTTCCGAATAGGTGCAGCTTCCACCGCTGCCCACCTGGGTTTTTCCAAAGGGCAGCTGCAGGCAGTGGGCAGGTGGTCCTCGGATGCATATAAGACGTATGTTAGACCACTAACGGAGATGCATGAGGCCAGCAGCTAACGGCGATGTTGTCAATTTTGGCAGGCCGCTTGGAAAGATCGGAACAAGTGAGCATCCTCCTCTGCGGCCACAGCATGATCTTCTGGGCAGGCCGCAGGGCGGTGAAGTCCCGCATTGGAACGCAGCTGGGGCTCAGTCAGTGGGCCTCAGTGCGGTGGCTGGGACGACGGGGGATGCGTTGGGACGGCCTACCTTGTTCCGGTCGGCTGTGGACTGGGCAGTGCCCCAGGTGCTGGTCATCCACCTGCGAGGTAATGATTTGGGTCTGTTGAGGGGCAAGGCCCTAATCGAACAGGCATGTAGTGACCTCCAGGCCATTGCGCTGCGCTGGCCTGTGGTGCACTTGGTATTGTCCGACATCCTGCCGCGCAGGACGTGGAATTGGGCTGATGACCCACGGGGAATGGACAGGGCTCGGAAAAAGGTTAATAGGCAGATTCAGAGGGCCATGAAGGGCCTGGGGGGGTTCTGTCATACACCACCCAGAGATCAAGCAAGATAGGCTGGAGTTGTTTAGGCCAGATGGCGTGCACTTGACTGACGAGGGCAATGACATCTTCCTAATGGACCTGCAGAGGGGTGTGCACCGGATTCTTATCGGGTGTGGGGCAAGGGGAGACTAAGCAGAGGCTTGTCCCCCTTTTGTGGCAAGGAAGCGCGGGGGAAAGGTTAAAAGGGAAAGGGCAGCTAGGTGACACCTTTAGGCACCTTTGGGGGTGATTGGCGGTCTGGGGGCCTGCAGCTCTGGGCTATACGGCCCGGGGGGGCAGAACACGGGCCGCTTTTGGGGCCAACGTGCCTCATCCACTCAGAGTTTCATGGCTCCGGGGGGCGGTGATGCGGGTTGGACCCCCTACACATCTTCAGGGTGTGGCCGGAGCTGGGGCCTGGCACAGGGCAGCCCCAGGCTCTGGCAAGGTTTGGTTGTCCTATAGCTCCAAGCAGGCTTCGCCTGGATCAGCTGAATTCCCCCGCACTGTATGGTCCCTCTGCAGGTTCATTGGTTATAATTGACTCTGTTTTTAATAAAGTGGCCCATGATTTACCCAATGAACGGTGTCTGTGTTTATTTCGGCAATAGGCCGCAAATGTCCTTTAGCTATCAATATGCCTATTTGTGAATCACATTATTGTGTACTTTCAGCACTTAGTTGGGGAAAACATTGGATCTCAAGCTACAATATGAAACAGTCTTTAAAATAATAGGAACAAATAAGTAAAGAGGTGGCAAATTATGTTTCTCTTAATGGGTATAAATGATAGTTTAAAACAACTGATGGTCCCAATAACAGATGCGGGACTGCAATATTTATTCATCTGTAGCAAGGCAATGGCACTGATCTTCTAAGAAGATACTATTATTTTATTATTATTGTGGTTTATTTTATTTATTGAATTTATATCCTGCCCTTCCTCCCAGAAGAAGCCCAGGTCAGTAAAGAAAAACAAACTAAAACATCTTAAAACCAAGACTTTAAATACTTAACACAAAGCATCTTTAAAAACATCTTTACAAAAATCTTTAAAAACATCTAAAAAAGTAATTCCAATACATATGCAGACTAGGATAGGCTCTCTACTTAAAAGGCTTGCTGAAAGAGGAAGGTCTTCAGTAGGTGCCAAAAAATAACAAGAGATAATGCCTGTGTAATATTTAAGGGGTGGGAATTCCAAAGTGTCAGTGCTGCAACACTAAAGATCTGCTTCCCATGTTGTGCAAAATGGACCTTCTGATAAGATGGTGTCTGCAGGAGGCCCTCACTTGTAGAGCACAGTCATTGACTGGGCATATAAGGGGTAAGGCAATCTTTCAGGTATCCTGTTGCACAGGGCTTTGTACACCAAAACCAGAACCTTGAACTTGGCCTGGTGGCTAATGAGCACCTAGTGCAATTCTTTCAGCAGCAGGGTAACATGCTGGCAATACCCTGTCCCAGTGAACAGTCGCACCACTGCATTTTGCACCAGCTGCAACTTCCAGAGCAGAAATTATCATACCTTTGGACCACTGACCAAGTTTTTTAAAGAGAAAAAAACTATTTCCTACAATCTAATGTCAGTGAAGTCAACAGAAAATAAACAGTGTTGGGAATACCATAGGAGTCTGATAATGAAAGATATAGGGTGGTGTGCTATGCTAGTCCTACTCAGAGTAAACCCACTAAAGTTAATAGACATGACATAAGTTCATTACTTTCAAAGGGTCTACTCTGAGTAGGACTTAGTTGAATACAGCCTATGATATCCACAAGTAAGTGTTGTGGATTCTATTTGGACTTTCCTATTATTATTTATATGCTCCAAGGCCTCCCATACATGAACATCACCCAGAGGACAAGATACTTCTGTGCAGAACTGTGTATATCATCAACTATCAATCCGTGGGAACTTACAATCAGGGCTGTGCAGTCGGTACGCCAAACCTTCGACTCCGACTCCTCTATTTTTCTACTGTCCGACTCCGACTCCTTCATAAATGGCAAATGTATATTAACTAGTAATAACAAATTTACTGTAGTAAAATGGTAGCACAAGGCATTTCATCGCCATCACGTGAATCATCAGGCTAGATTGATAGAACATAAAATAAATTTATTTGATTAAAATTTCTGAACAAGAAAACTTTCCTAAATTCCTATGAAAGTTTTTATTTTGAAGTCGGAGCTGGAGTCGGTACATTTCTACCGACTCCAACTCCAACTCCACCCAAAATTGCTTCTGACTCCGACTCCACAGCCCTGCTTACAGTACGCTTAACATTGGTCCCATTAATGTGCCAAGGGAGGGTGACAATAGAACAATGAGGCAATCAGAAGGAAGAGCTACAGCAGGGTTTGTGTAAAGCCAGGCTGAGCACCTGACAACAGCATTGCTGTCAATGTCAGAAATCAACAGCAGAAGCTATTGAGCTGCATTGGCCAAGAAGATATTAAAGGTCCTTGAGGACTAGTGCACATGTTTGCACTCACCATGAGGAGAGCGTCAAAAGAACAGTCTGCTTATGATGAGCTTTTGGTCTGTCGCTATAACATCTGAGTGGAACATTGTGTTGATTGCTGCTACCATGTGAAGCCTTAATGGTACCACTAGATATTCCTGGTGGTTCCTGGTACTGGCACAGAAACTTCCTTAAGAGTAAAGAAAGAGGAAACATTTTATGCTTTGTAGATATGTATGTCCTAACCTTTCTTCCCCTCCAAGTGGAATCTGGTAAGGCGTTCTTGAATACATGCTGAGTAGAACACAGTTGTATTTATTTATTTATTATTTTATTTATATCCCACCCTTCCTCCCAGCAGGAGTCCAGGGTGGCAAACAAAAGCACTAAAAACACTTTAAAGCATCATAAAAACAAACCTTAAAATACATTGAAACAAAACAACTTTAAAAACATTTTTTTAAAAAAAACTTTAAAAACATCTTAAATAAAAGGGTTAAAACATTATTTAGGGGGGAAAGGCTTTTTTTTAAAAAAAAACGTATTAAAAAGTAATTCCAACACCCACGCAGACTGGGATAGGTCTCGACTTAAAAGGCTTGTTGAAAGAGGAAAGTTTTCAATAGGCGCCGAAAAGATAACAGAGATGGCACCTGTCTAATATTTAAGGAAAGGGAATACCACAGGGTTGGTGCCGCCACACTAAAGGTCCATTTCCTATGTTGTGCAGAATTGAGCACCTGATAAGATGGTATCTGCAGGAGGCCCTCCCCTGCAGAGCGCAGTGATCGACTGGGTATATAAGGAGTCAGACAGTCTTTCAGGTATCCTGGTCCCAAGCTGTATAGGGCTTTGTACACCAAAACTAGAACTTGGCCCAGTAGCAAATGGGCAGCCAGTGCGATTCTTTCAGCAGCAGGGTGACATGTTGGCAATACCCTGCCCCAATGAGCAGTCTTGCTGCTGCATTTTGCACCAGCTGCAACGTCCGGACCAACCTCAAGGGCAGCTCCACATACAGCACATTACAGTAATCCAGCCTGGAGGTTACCAGTGCATGGACAACAGTGGTCAGGCTATCTCAGTCCAGAAACATCCACAGCTGTTTTACCAGCCAAAGCTAGTAAAAGGCACTCTTACCCACGGAGGTCACCTGGGCCTCTAGCGACAAAGATGGATCCAGGAGCACCCCCAGACTATGAACCTGCTCTTTCAGAGGGAGTACAACCCCATCCAAAGCAGGCAACTGACCAATTATCCGAACTTGGGAACGACCAACCCACAGTGCCTCCATCTTGCTAGGATTCAGACTCAGTTTATTGGCCCTCATCCAGCCCACTGGTCCAGGGCTTGCACAGACTCTCCCAATTCAGATGTTATGAAAAAGTAGAGCTGGTTATCGTCAGCATACTGCTGACACCTTGCCCCAAATCTGCTGATGACTGCTCCCAAGGGCTTCATATAGATGTTAAACAGCATGGGGGACAAGATGGTACCCTATGGCACCCCACAGCACAACTGCATCACCCAGTGCTATTCTCTGAGGGTGACCTTGGCGATAGGAACCACTGTAAAACAGTTCCTCCTATCAAAAGCTGCTGAGAGATCAAGTAAGAATAACAGGGTCGCACTCCCCCTGTCCTTCTCCCGATAAAGGTCATCCATCACAGCAACCAAGGCCGATTCAGTCCCATAACCATGTTTGCACTGAAAGGTGCAGTATAAAGACAGAAAGTTATGTTTTGTTCCGTTCTGTCTACAAAACCTTCATTAGAAAATTGCATGAAAACAAGCGTGTCAGAAAACAGCCATTGTATGTTCAAATGTGGCACTTCTGCCACATTTAAAAATGTGAATCTGTTTTCAGCGGCGTGTTGCAATGTAAACCTTTCCAATGGTTACAATCATGGCACAAAGCACTCATCATAGGAAAGGCTGTTTTTGGCCTGCTTCTTATGATGGATCTAATAGACTTTTCAGCCCCAAGAGATGTACAGGGGTAAGGAAAGGGAAGCAGGAGTAATGATCTGGGGTCTGAAGAGAAGCTTACACTTCTTTTGTAGCACTTGCAGTGAGCCCCCAAAAAGTGCTGCCTCTACAATATAACCAGGTGCAAAAAAATTACACAAGGAAATCTGTGGTGTAATAGCCAGAAAATTCAGCAAAAGGAAGATAGTATAAAATGTTTTGGGGGTGAATAACTAAGATTATTTTATTTGTCCCTGTCACTTCAGGTAGATCCATGACATCTGAAAACCAGAAATGTTCTACGTCTGTGATTACCAAGATTTTTATCCTTTTCATGAATTTAAACCCTTATATTTCTGAATTACAGATGTGAAATATGGCAGTTGTACACCCCAAAGATTTGAGTACAATCCTTTTATGTTTTATTTCAAAGGGTCTCCACTGAAGAAGCCAGCTGTTACATATTTATCATCCCATTATGTGGCTTTAATCTTATCAAATCGACTCGCAGAAATGTTTGGTGGTGAACCTACAGATCAATAGATGAACATCCTAACAGTGTAAATTTAGCACAGACAGATTAGAATATATTTATTTCCTGCTGTGAAGGTATGTTCTTTATCAAGTAAATTAGGTCATTTGGAAGAAATATTTATTTTGTACTAACCATTTCCCTTTTGGAAAAAAAATCTACTCACTAGATCAATACGTTTGTTTTTTATCCTGTGACAGTCCTGCTCCCTCTCTCTGAGCAAACAGAGTCTTATTTACTGTATCATCTTTTTACATTACTTGCAATGCCCTTTAGATGTACATCCAGCTGTGTGAGAGCTGCTCTTTTGCGAGTAAATCCCATGTGGCTATGGGCTGCATCTGAATCATATACCCACATGTGTGGGGCCAGTCATGTGGGTGTCTCTCAGAGAATCATTATCACACATTTGACACACACCCCCATGCAACCAGCCCTGCTGGCATGGTTGAAAACAGCCCCAGCCCCATGAGATCAATTCATGAAAGGAACACTGGGGATTCATCTAAAGACACTTGGCTGATTAATGCAATGGCCTTGCGTCACCCTCTTGCCCACAATGGATTTCACCAGTAGAATGATTCCCATTTTCTTTTGTTGCCTACGTTTTCAAGAGAAGACAGATACACCAAGAAAATGCAGAGTTGCAGAGTTCAAAATTAAAGACAAGTCCCTCTGTGATGTCAATGGTGGAAAAAGACCCATTATTTAAGGTCTAATATATATACAGCACAGTTCTAATCAGAGTGCTACTTCCACAAACTAATTGTTTATTTGGATACCACAGAACTGTCAAATTTATTGATAACTGCAACAGAGATGCCAACTGATCCTATGTTAGCTAAAAAAAATAACTTCTGCATATACCCACTTGTCACATTAATACCACATGGCTTCAACATCAGTTTCAGCAAATGAAGCCCTTCTGAACAGTTTCATTTATTTATTTACTTATTTATTAATTAATTATTTGATTTATATCCCACCCTTCCTTCCAGCAGGAGCCCAGGGCTACAAACAAAAGCACTAAAAACACTTAAAAACATCGTAAAAACAGACATTAAACAACATTAAAACAAAAAACATTTTAAAAACATTTTTTTAAAAGCTTTGGAGACTTTTTTTTAAACAAGGTTAATATATATATATATATATATATATATATATATATATATATATATATATATACACATATATATAAGAAGGTTTAAAAGCATATTAAGAAGCAATTCCAACATAGAAGCAGACTGGGATAAGGTCTCAACTTAAAAGGCTTGTTGAAAGAGGAAGGTCTTCGATAGGCGCCGAAAAGATAACAGAGATGGCGCCTGTCTAATATTTAAGGGGAGGGAGTTCTACCGGGTAGGTGCCGCCACACTAAAGGTCCGTTTCCTATGTTATGTGGAACAGACCTCCTGATAAGATCGCATTTGCAGGAGGCCCTCACCTGCAGAGCGCAGTGATCGACTGGGTATATAAGGGGTAAGGCGATCTTTCAGGTATCCTGGTCCCAAGTTGCACAGGGCTTTGTACACCAAAACCAGAACCTTGAACTTGGCCCGGTAGCAAATGGGCAGCCAGTGCAATTCTTTCAGCAGCAGGGTGACATGTTGGCGATACCCTGCCTCAGTGAGCAGTCTCACCACTGCATTTTGCACCAGCTGCAGCTTCCGGACCAACTTCAAGGGCAGTCCCACATAGAGTGCATTACAGTAATCCAGCCTGGAAGTTACAAGTGTATGGACATTTCATCCACAAAACTCTATAGCTGTCACCTCGGCAACAGGATCCTTTCATTTTCACCACAGCAACGGACAAAGGTGGGAGCCAAAACATTTCGCAACAAAAAATAAATTTGTTTTGTTCATCACGATATTATATACCAGTAAGTAAAATAAAGTCAATTTGTATTCAAAATGAACCTTTCAGTCCAAATTCTAGAAACTTTATGTATCTGCTTTGCACTCAGGTGAGCAAGTTACATGAATCACACATTAGGTTTTTACCTGCATTTAGGTATGAAAAATATTCCAAGGAAAAGCACTATCCCTGGAGAATACAATCAGCGAGCCAGCTCTGAGGAACAGCAGAAGAATGTTGCAATACAAACGAGAATCAGATGCAAGTATTTCCCCATAATCCAACCCTACCACTGCTGACTATCTGTCAGCTTTGCTTTCTTTTTGTCATCAAGTATTCATATAGCTAAGATGCAAATGTATTGTTTCTGTATAATTTGATCAACAGAGCAGACTGACCAGAATGTAAAGATCTATTTTTCTAATCAATTCTCTTTGTACATGCAACTTTTCTACAGAAGCATATAGCAAGTGTTCTAGAGGGAAATCCCATTTTACTTTTAACTTTTTAAAACCATCCTTCTATTCTTCATTAAGGTTGACAACTTTCAATTTCAAAAACAACTTCCCCTTTAAGGAAGCAGAACCTGTATGGCTAAGGGTAACACCTGAAGGGAATCTACAGTGTAAGGGAGGAAGCTCAGGGGAGGAAGCTCAGATATATTTCTTTGGGTCAGTCAGAGTTATAGGCTGTGTGGACTCTGGCTGAGTATGGGTAGAATCCCATGTGTATTATCTACCGAAAGCATTTTTATTTCACTCTTCAGCCAAACTCGGGCTCCTAGAGCAGTTTATGAATAACACAAACCCCACCCTAAGGCTTACCATTTAAAAGACAAAACACAAAAGGAAAATTTGCAGGAAGGAGGAAAAAAGCAAGCTCAGGCACTACATCTTAGTTATGCAATTCTTGTGATGGGCAGCTGGGATAGAATGATTGGGAGAGGGGGCACCTAAAATTCCTGGTCTTTCAGCAAAGCATATGGAAGAGCCCAGGGAGTTTTCCACCATCTCCTAGAGCAGGAGTGAGGGACCTTTGGCCCTCCAGTTGTCGCTGAACTACAACTCCCATCAGCCCCAGCAACCATGGCAAATGGACAAGGATGGGAGTTTTAATTCAGCAACATCTGGAGGGCCAAAGGTTCCCCACACCTGTCCTATAGAATGGCTGCTGTAGATAGTTGAGGAAGGAGCCATCTGACTTTTTAGACCCCAGTACTAGCTACTTGATAGAATATAGTTATACCGGCTGAATTAGTTACACATTTACATAGTGCTTGTCTTTTCATTAGTCTCAAACAGCTGATCTTTGTAACATTTCTATCTTTAGTGGTGTGCATTAAAAATGTGAGGGCAAAAGACAATGAGATAATAGAAATTCTAGTTTTAAGTGTCTCTTCATCCTCAGATGCTTTTATCTCCATAAGCCATACCAAACCACATCTCCAGTCCCTTTCTGCTCTCCGTTGCTTTACATCTGGAATGTTACTCATTTAATGCATTCTGGAGTTGTTACTGGACATAAGGGCCAATCTATGGCCTGGTTCAGAAATAATGATCTGGGTACAAAAAACCATGGCTTATTGGAGACAAAAAAAGTATTGTGCCTGCACATTCTCTCCTCCCCCTCCCACATGTATAAATGCAAAATATTGAGGGTTTTAATATTTCCCATTATATCAGAATTCAAAAACTGGTTGAATCTCTGGCTAGGCACTCAAATATGAAACCAGGCATGTGGCAGAGAGAGAAGAGGAAGAGAAGGGAGGGAGGGAGCAGGTACAATGTTATTCTTGGTCAAAAAAAACCTTTGGTTTATGTTTATGAGATCATTATGTCTGACCTGAAGCTATATGCTATTGCCAACAGGCAGAAGATACTTGCAACAGTTTGCATGGCAACATCATCATACAGTGGCTATAACACACCTAGGCTGCTTTCACACATGGGGCTGATTGCGTTAGTTTAACTGATTAAAAAGGAAGCGCTTCTGTCCCGATTTCTCAAACCCCTTTCACACTGCAGTACCTGTTATACCGACATTTTGCGCAACAGTCTTTCACACACAGAGAGAGCGACAATGAACAGAGCAGAGTTTTTCTCCCCCCCCCCTTTGTTTTAGGGGGTTTGGCGTATTTCCCCCCCAACTTGGTTTTTGAGGCTTATGGAGGCGGCCCTGGGGGTTGTGGGGGGGCGGCGCCTGCTATTGTGGCTGCCGGGAGCTCACGGAAGTGGCTCTCCTTATTCTTAATTTTTATTTTGGAGGCTACGGGCGGCGGCGCCAGCTTCAGCAGCCTTGGTAGTTCACGGAGGCAGCTCCTTTTACCCTTGCTCTCCCCGTCTCAGACTATACCGGAGCTCGTGGCTCCGGTGGCTGCAGCTCCGGTGGACTGATAATTCACCTCCCTTCATCCTTCTTTGGCCCCAGACCTCATTTCCTCCCTCTGTTTAAGGTGGCTCCTGCTCATTTTCCCCCTCTTCCACACTGCATGCTGGGATGCCTGTCACGTGAGCAGCTGTAACTAGTGGAAAACTCCTGCAATGTTCCGTATTCCCAGCTTTGCTAAAGGATTATTTGTGGTATTATTTGTCACTGAAATTAGAGCTAAACTTCCACTACATTCCACCAGAATTGCAAAACTAGCTTGTGCGTCGTATGAAAGGTCAAATATAATGTGGAAATTAACAGGTAAGAAACTGTCAGAATAATGGAATAAACTGCAGTGTGAAAGAACCCCTAGACTAGAGTCCCTGGGTAGCCACATTTTACCACTATACAACTAGGGTTACCAGGTGTCCAGTTTTTGCCTGGATTCTCTTGTTTTTGAGGGTCCCCTCTGGGTTTCTGGGTAACTCACCTTACTCTCCAGACTCTCAGCTTCAATTTAAAAAAAAAGTTTCTAGGTGGCCTGGTTCCCGAGATATACACCAAAAAGTCAGCCTCCCCCGTGACTGTTAAATCTCTTTAACAGATCTGTTCTAGAACCTCCTAGCTCTAACCCCGCCCTTTCAAGATTGTAGCCAAGAGTGAAGCCAGGGTTGTGATTTGTTGACCCAGGCAGTGCCTAGACTTCATTGCAACATCAGAAAATGGTGGTTTTGAGATTTTCAGTTTGTTTGAGTCAGAATATGGCTTAACATTTTTTCTCTTGTGTGCGAGAGTCAGACCCTGGGCTGTTGGAGAGGGCAGTGCTTTGAAAACCTTCACAATATGAAAGTATTTAATCCAGTACTTGCTTTTCTGCGAGTAAAGCAATGCTAATCCCATGTACCTGGAGTAAACCCCATTGAATTCATTAGGACTTACTTTTGAGTAGACATGGTTAGCATTGTGCTGTAAATTAATGGGACTTTTGAGTAAACATAACAAAGAATTGTGGTTGTGCTGTAAATATTTATCTCCCCCTCTAATCCTATTTTTAAAGCAGTTAGGCAGGGCTTACCTAGGCATCACCGATTTTATTATGTAGGAAACTAATAAAACTAAAAGTATTCTTCAATGACCAACCGGTTTGACAATAAGCTATTATATGGGGTGTATTATTTTTTACACCTGCAAGTGTGTGTGTGTGTGTATGGAGTCTTTCCAAGAACCCTGTGAGGTAGGGTTGATGAATAGTAACCAAGGCAGCTCACAATAAGAAATAAATCCCTTTAAAAACCAATAACCATAAAACAAGTATAAACAGTTGCAAAACAGCTTAAAGTGGCATGATTCTGAATTTTGGGTTGGGTGAATCAAGTTTATTTTTATGTAATATTTTATTTATATCCCACCCCTCCTCCCAGTAGGAGCCCAAAAGCACTAAAAACACTTTTAAAATCATAAAAGCAAACTTTAAAATATATTAAAACAAAACATTTTTAAAAACATTTTTAAAGCTTTAAAACATTTTTTAAAAGAAAAAGTTTAAAAACATTATTTTTATGTATTTATTTATTTAAAATATTTCTATCCTGCCCTTTTACCCTATAATAGGGCACTCAGGGCAGCTTACAAAAATAAAATCAGACAAGTACGTAATAAAACTGTAAGCAGTAAAATCACAAAAACATTGAAATAAATTAAAATACAATTAAAATACATAAAATACAATACACACACACACATACACATGTATAGGGACTGATACTAAAGGGACTACAAAGGTAAAATTTAACATAGAAGACATAAAATTAGTGTCAGGCTCTACCTTCAGTCCCTCCCAAAGGCTCTCTGGAACAAGATCGTTTTCAGAAGTCTCCAGAAAACCAACAGTGAGGAAGCAGAGCAAACTTCTTGGGGTAGGGGATTCCAGAGCTTGGGGGCCACAGCTGAAAAAGCTCTCTCTCGCGTACCAGGCACGCAGAGGAGACCAGAGGCAGATGATCTTAAATCCCAGGCAGGTGCATATGGGGTAAGCAGTCCCTCAGGTACATTGGTGCAAGGCCGTTTAGGGCTTTAAAGGTCAGAATCAGCACTTTGAATTGGGCCCGGAAACTAATTGGGAGCCAGTGGAGTCGATAAAGCACAGGAGTGATATGCTTCCTGCGCCGTGCTCCAGTTAACATTCTGGCTGCTGCATTTTGAACCGACTACAATTGCTGAACCATTTTCAAAGGCAGCCCCACATAGAGTGTCTTACAGTAATCAAGCCTTGATGTCACCAATGCATGTGTCACTGTGGCCAAGTCAACTGCCTCCAGGAACAGATGCAGCTGGTAGACCAGTTTGAGTTGGCCAAAAGCACTCCTGGCTACCACAGCCACCTGATATTCAAGCAGCAGGGCAGGATCCAGGAGGACTCCCAAACTGCGGACCTGCTCCTTCAAGGGGAGTGCAACCCCATCCAGAACAGGTTGCAACCCCATCCCTGATGCAGTTTTTCCCTTGACCAGCAGTACTTCCGTCTTGTCTGGATTAAGTTTCAGTTTGTTAGCCCACATTCAGCCCTTCACAGCCATTAAAAAGCAATTCCAACACAGACACAGACTAGCATAAGGTTGCAACTTAAAAGGATTGTTAAAAGAACAAGTTCCTTATCACTTGAGGCTGCAGTTTTCCCTGGTTGACTAAGCCCCATTGAATACACTGGGATTTGCTTCTGAGTAAACAAACATAGGATTGCCCTATAAATATCTTTACAGGTTGTACAAATAATAAACATATTTGATAGTCATGCTTATATAAATATTTCTTCATATTGTGTCCCAATATGTATCCGATTTTACCCTATGGTTGTACAATACTTCCTCTATATTTTAAGTGTGCCCTTCTTCCTTGGGGTGGTCATGGTTCTCCATTGTTCTCATCCTGAGGGGCAGATAGGCTGAGAAATGGTGAGTAGCCCATGGTCATCCACTACACTTTATAGCTCATTTCCATTTTGAAAAATTAATTAAAACAATATACATGCAGACAAAATTTATTAAGTGGATCCACACAATACATTTAAAGCACATCCAACCTGCATTTAAAGAGCATGACCTCCCCTAAAGAATCCTGGGAAGTGTCGTTTCCCCCTCACAGTTATAGTTCTCACCACTCTTAACAAACTGCAGTTCCCATGATTCTGTGGTGGGATTCATGTCCTGCAAATGGGTGTTGAATGTGCTTTAAATGAATGTTGTGGATCTGCCCTAGGTATGCTGCGCATTCAAGAGTGAATTGAAAAGAACAATGCTAAAAGATACTTTTTTAAACAGGGGAAGGGCATATGCTTGCATGGAAAGGTCCAAAATTCAATTTGTGGAACAGACAATTGCCTGGAATCCTGGAGAGCCAATGCTAGTCCATGTCATCAGTACTGAGCTATGTGGTACCAAATGGCCTGAGTCAGTATAAGGCAGATTCCTTGGTTCCTAAAAGTGAGAAGAGACTCAAGGGCCACAGTGACTCCAACATTCATTTATGTATTTTATTTACAACAATTATATACTGCTTTATTGTAAAAAATCTCAAAGCGGTTTATAGAAAGAATTAAAACAATAAAATTCTTGGCAAAAACAGTTAAAGACATGTATTTAAAAACATTCAAAATAATAAAACCAACAATGAGTTAAAAACAGATTTAAAAACACAATAGCTTCTACATGCGTGGATAGGCTTGCCTGAACAAAAATGATTTTAGCAGGTGCTGAAAAGAGGCGTCTGCCTAATGTCAATAGGCAAGGAGTTCCAAAGCGTAGGTGCTGCCACTTTGTTGTTGTTGTTATGTGCCTTCAAGTCAATTTTGACTTAAGGCAACCCTATGAATCAGTGACCTCCAATAGCATCTGTCGTGAACCACCTGTTCAGTTCTTGTAAGTTCAGGTCTGTGGCTTCCTTTATGGAATCAATCCATCTCTTGTTTGGCCTTCCTCTTTTTCTACTCCCTTCTGTTTTTCCCAGCATTATTGTCTTTTCTAGTGAATCGTGTCTTCTCATTATGTGTCCAAAGTCAGAGGAAAGCAATGATAAACCACCTCTGAATACCTCTTACCACAAAAACCCTATGAACATAGTATCCAAAATGCTGCCACTTTACAGGACTGATTTCTTACAAGAGCAGAACAAGTACTATATGGCACCCATAACATGGAAAGCACAGCTTGAACTTGGCCTGGCAGCAAATCAGCAACCAATGCAAATTTCAGAGCAGAGGTATTATGTGCTGATAGGATCTTACTCATGTCAGCAATCATACTGCACCATTCTGCATTAACTGACTGGCTGCAAGGATTTTTTTAGTTTTGGTTTTTGGCTATGAATCATGACTGGTTGTGGGATGCTAAGTTGTCTGCCTTACTCATGGGAATCTTGTTGTGGTTGGTATGGTATTGCATTTAGGAAAGCATCACTGTCTTTTGTTTTTCATTTCCTGTTTGCATTTCATTTATATTTAACCTCACTCCCTTACATCCATAGAAGCAACAGCAGTGGTTGCATGTGCTCAGCTCAATCCCCTAAAACCCACTGATGACGCACCTTGTTGGTTGCATGGCAGTTTGTTTCTTGCCCAATAGTGGTAAAAGTGAATTCACATATTGGGAAGTGTGGCTGCAACTGTTGTTGCTCCCAAGCTGCTGCCTGTGAAGGTAGACCAAACCATGTGTGTTTTCTCTCTGTCAATTATTACTCACTGGAATTGGGTTGGCTGTCAAAGCGAGTTTATAGCAGCCCACAGGGTAGGCAGAAAAGGGTAGAGAATCTTCTTACTCTTACTCATTTCTCAGACCTCTTTCTGAAGTGAAGAGTCAAATCTGTAAAGAAGTTTGGAGCAGCCACATCAAAAGATAAGGGCAGGGCATTCCAGGCAGGGGGTTGCCAACCCTGCTTGGAGATGGATGTCTTTGCAGAGGATCCCTAGTCAAGCTTTACCAACAGCACAAGCCAAACTATATCTACTCAGAAGTAAGTCCTGTTGAGTTCTATGGGGCTTAGTTCCTTAGTAAGTGTGTTTAGAATTGCAGCCTTCAGGGGCATCCATCTTTACTCCTGAATGCTCCCATCTAAAACCTCCACAACACTAGGCTCCTTTCTTCCTACAGTGGCCTTCTGGTGACTGGCCTGGCCTGAAGGCACTTAAACCCTTCTTGCCGAAAGCAAGTAGGCTAGATTAAATGTTCCCTACCCAGGCTCCATCTTTTAGCTAAGATTTCTATCTTAATTTCCAATCAGATTTTTTTTTAATTGTATACTCCAAGCAACTGTGATTGATGCTTAATGTATTGTGCTTAATGACTTCACTTGGGTCCGCCCCTGTGACATCACTCGGGCCCACCCCTGAAATCTCAGGTTTTGGGATGCTTCTGACCTGGCAACTCTATATACAACACAGCTGTCCACATTGTACCATTGCCTAGCAACCCATTAAAACTATGTACATTGTGAAAGTATTACTGCCTAAACATCACACTATGCTGCCTCTCCACTTTGTACAGGAGCACTGTGGTGCTACAGTGTAAATCCTCCAGACAGCATCACTGGTTTGATTATTACACCGATGAAACACGTGGAATGTATGTCACAGAGATACATTGTCACATTGCTCTCTCTCCACATGACCTACCTTTGCAGGGCTGTTATGAGAAAAAATACTGGAAGAGAATTGTGCATGGCATATATCCATAGATGCTGCGCAGCCACATTCTAACCATAATACCACACTGCTGTCCACTTTATACAGTGTTTGGGGGCTGATGGGGGAGAGCATGAAGTAGTGGAATCCCCCATGACACAGGATTCCAAATGTGCCCCATAAGCCCCAAAAGGACGGTGAGTCATCTAGCAACTGCAACGACCTATCATATGACTAAACATTTAAGATTTGCACACAGAATTCACTAGATGGTTCCCTCTGCAAGCACTGCACCACTGGTGGGACGTTTGGCTTCATTTTTAGTCTGACCATGCCCTGCCCTATCTGCCAGTTCTTTGCTTTCCACAGACAATTAAATGGGGCAGGTAAATCTTATTAACTGTAACTGCTGCAAAGGACTTCCCCAAACTAATGTAGGATTTCCTTCCATGATACATGTGAATAAAGTACATTAGCAGTTCTCACCAAAATTGGAAAGAATTATATTATATGCTTTCTCGGGAAAATAAAATTTAAAAAACGAAAAGGGTTAACGTGACAATTTTCAGCACTTTTTAAACTTGCTGTACCTGTGGTGTTTTTCATGGGATCAATCTGAAATATGGCACATCAGTAGATCTCATCTGGTAAATCACATATGCCAAGTTTCAATTTGTTAGCTGAGACTGTGTCATTTATATAAGCTATAGAATTTTTAAATCTCATAATAGTGGAACTTTGTTTTTGCAACTCACCTTAACTACAGGAACAATCCTGTGCTCCTAAAATACTAATACACCAAAAGGGATCTATGGTCTTCACTGTTGTCAGTTTTTTGTGTGAACTTGTTTCTCCAGTATTTCCAATTTAAAATAGCATAAACATTTGATAAAGGTTATTTACCCAGATAAATGAATGCAAATTCATTCATCAAATGAATGCTGCCCTGGGCTTCTGCTTGGAGGAAGGGCAAAATATAAATCAAATAATAAATCAAATAAATTAGTGCCAAAATGCCAGAATTGCACAATCAATTCTGACATCCAAGTTCCTGATGTTGGCTGTTTTGGAATGCTTTTATACTTTAAAACTGGAACATACCAAAGGCCTAGTTTATGCTGTGGGTAAAGCCAATACATCTAGGATTTCCCAGTCTCTTTTGAGTTTGTTCATTTTACCTTTATTTGCAGGTTGGTAGTAAATTTCTAAAAATCTAGGAAGCAAAGTCCATGTCAAAAGGGCAGCTATGCTGAGAAAAGAAACCGTGGCAAGGACAAGCCAGGCAACAAAGAGCAGTAAAAAGTATCTGATGTTACAGCTAAGGTAACCTCACTTAATGAAGACTCCTCTAGTAAAGATTTGCTGTATTTGAGGTTTGCGGGAGGCTTGAGCAGGTGACAAAAAAAAATCCTCCTACATATTGACAGAGTAGATAATCAGCTTGCAGCAGGTGGACTGTTCAAGCATGATGACGAGGGCAAGCCATCTGCCCTAAGATAGACTTGCTTTGCTTTTGTAAACAAGTCAGTCCTCAGCTGTGATGCAGAGCTGTCTCATATCTCTGTACAAACCATATTTTGCAGTAGGTATAGTAAAGAAAACAAAAATGCATTATTCATCAGGCATCTGTCTATCCACTTGCTTTTCATCTGAATACAGAAAATAATTTGGTTCCTGGAACTACCACACAGAGGGTGAAGAAAATGTGGAGGAAATGCACCTCTATGACAATTGTCTATTCTGACAATATTATTTCCAGTTTTCTGACAATGCGATCTCCTCTTTTCCCCTTAAGATTTTTGCTTTTAATGAAGACCAGGGTATAAGTATCTTTATAAACTAGCTGAGAACTCAGCTACAACACAGAGCTTCCCCACATACGTGTATGGGCTTCCTCATATTCTGGCTGGCCTCATCCACTGACGTGAATGCGAAAGCCTTTTATTTATTTATTATTTGATTTATATCCTGCCCTTCCTCCCAGCAGGAGCCCTTTTGGTATATGCTTCATGTGTACACGAAAGGGACAGCCAAATAACCTTTCTAGCGCCTTTAGAATCTAGAGCGTAGATCAGGGATTGCCAACCTATTTGGGCTCATGGGCACATTTGCAAAACAGTAAAACTCTTGTGAGCACCACACATACACCACAACCAAACACACACTGCCACCTATTCTACTGGCTAACAGAATGCTTCTTTCAAGCCTTTCAGCAGGTGGAGAGGACCCTGCAAGCACCATGAAAGACCTCTGCAGGTGAATATGTGCCCATGGGCACCATATAGGTGACCACTGGCAGAGATGGACATGCAAAAACATTTCCCCCTCCAAAGAATGCTTTGTATAAAATCAACCTGTTTTCATTGCTGGCTGTGGAATCCAGAATCCTATATTTCACTGTGGTAAAATCACACCTGTCTTTTCATTTTTATTTCATACCAATAAATTTAGAGGTAAATAGCTTCTAAAATACCTTCCTTTAATTTGTGTGTTTCCTCCAATGTGATCTGGGCACAGTATACTTCCCGAACCTGCACCCCACCTCCACAAAAAGATGAGTGTTTATGGCGTCGAGGGTCCTGCTGTTCTAGCAGAAGAGTAACATCACATCTTTTCCATTCAGATGTTTTCCATGAATACCTTGTGGAAAAATCAGAAACATGACATAGTTTATGTAAAGTCTATTTGGCTGTTCTGACCTACTCAGAAATTTGTTGGAAGTGGCTACCAAATTAATGAGGCCACAATTCTAAAATCACTTGCTGTTGAATAAATCCCATGAAACGTAATAGCATTTACTTTGGATTCCTTTGCACATCTTAGTGTTACCCAGATCAAAATTCAATTGCCAGAAAAATTGCTAAGGGAATACAATTCCCACAATACTTATAGTTTATTTGTAAATAAGAAAAGCTATACATTAAAAAAAACCCTATAAAATAACTCTGAAGAATAAAGAAAAGAGACTAGATGGAATTGGCTTTTGATCCAGTGGTTGCCATCATTAACAGATGAGGAAAGGAGGCAGTGTTTTTGCCAATTCTTTCTACCCCTGTAGCTCTCTGTGCCTCCCAAAAATTAGTTCCAGGGCATTAGGGGGCCCATTGGGGCAGAAGATGGTATTGGGAGCCATGAGGGAGGGATGAATTAGCAAAAACAGTCTTTCCTCCTTGGTTAGCAGAGGTGTCCACTAGATCAAAAGGCCCTCCATGAGTGCAAAACTCACAACTACATTCCACCCACTGTAATCACTCCTCAATAAATTGAAAACCACTAGTGTTACCACTGGTTTCATTTTATTTATGCAAAATATTTGTATCCCATGATTTAGCCACAATGGCTTTCATGACACCTGGCATTAAAATCAATAAGGTAATTAGCAATTAAAAAACAGGTAAATTACCATTAAGAATTCAGGTAAACAAGGTGAGCTTGGCATGGGATTTATACTATCATAGTGATGGGGCCAGGTGAATATGTCCAGGAAGGAAGTTCCATCGTTGGAGCCATCACAGAAAAAAATATAAAACATAAACCATAAAGCTGAGATTTCATGCTGTATGATATATCACAGTGTAGTAACTCCCACTGGTATCATGCCAATAGCAAGTGACCTACTCTAACATGTCAAGCAGTCCCTCTTTGGTGGGTGGCATGGAACTGTGATAGCCACTGCTGAACATGGAGGTATCCTGCTTCATATTCCCAAAGGCAATTAATCCTTTCTCTTTGTTGTGATCAGTGTAGAGATGCAGTGCTTTCATCTCAACCTTAGCTCAAAAAGGGCTATATGTGTGTAGGCCAGTCTTTCCCCAACCTGCTTCCCTGCACATGTCTTGAATGACAACTCCCATCAGTCCCAACCAGGATGGCCAATAGTCAGGGATGATAGGAGTTGTAATTCAAAACATGTGGAGGTAACCAGGTTGAGAAAAGGCTGGTCTAGTCAAAACAAATGCTTCTCTATTAGTTTTCTCTAATGGTGTTGTGCATTTCCCAAATGCCAGGAATGAAAGGGCAGTATCAATCTTCTGTGCCTCAAGTAGTCCTTTCAAATGTGAGCTAGCAAAAAAGTAAAGAAGGGCATGTCTCCAAATATTCCTTGAAGTGTCTTGCAAAGTCTATTTCGATTTAAACAAAAACAAAAACAGAATAAATGCACAGTAAATGTTACAAAGCTATTTACAGCCAAGTACCTCTGCCAGATCATTATGATCCTGGTAACCTAACAAGTTTCAGCATCAACTGCCATTGGTTAGTCAGTTCACAGCCTGGTGGTTCTTTTGACAGTTTTAGCAAGTCTCCTGAAAAGCGTTAACGGGCTTTTTATCAGAAACTTCTAGGACCTATCAAGTAGCCTATTTTAGGTGCTAGTTTTCTTCTCCAAATCATGCCTTCTCCTTGTTATCCTGGATCCTGAACCCTATTTTTCCATACATTGGTATCCTTGCCTGTCTGCATCCTGGAATGTTTGTTTTCTCAAATCTGTCCGCAAAGTTGTTTTTTTCCCATTACTATTTGCTTGGCCCATTTGATCCTTTACGTTACTCTGGCTGACATTTGGATATTGTTTGTGCTGCAATAATCTTGTTCCTCAGCATCTGCATAAATCACACTACATTGAATTTATTTATTTAGAAGATTTACATACCGCCCTTTGCACAAGCCATAGGGCAATTCACAGCAAAATCAAATATGATAAAAAAGAATACATGAAACACAATTCTGGAAAAAAAACCACAATTCGGAAGAAGTAACTAAATGGCAATCACTAATAGCAGCAGCAGCAATTTACAGTATAAATTCCAACTAGAGGTAGCCAGCATAATTTATGCTGGTATAAATTACCCCTATTCCAAACTGCATTCAGGAACCTCTGGGAGGGGCTATTGCTAGGTTAGGTGGCAGGTGATTGTGCCTTGGGTTACATGACCGAGCTGAACAGGGTTTGGAATAGGTGTATCTCCTTGCCCCAACCCGTCCCTGGAACACCCCTTCATTGGATTTATACTGGCATAAATTCTGCCAGCTGAACTTCTGCTGGGTTAGCCACGGCTGAGCTGGACTGATGGATTTATGTCAGTATATTTCCAGCTCAGCCAGGGTGAGGGGACTTGCACCAGCATACCCACAGCTCAGCCAGGAAAGCCCAAGACTCTTTGAATCCAAACTCTCTCATCCCAGCATATCTTGGGTTTGGATTATGCTGTCAATTTGTATCTAAATAAATCAATAGAACTAGCTCTAAGGCTGTTCTCCAACTCTATGTCCCTGATAACAACATAAGCAAATGATCAATTAATTATTATTAACATCAATCATTTAGAGTGTCTTTTATAAAGAAAAAGATTCTACAGAATTTTGTATATGCTACCCCAAATTTTAAAAAAATGGTGACAGACTCAAATTATTTGCAAAAAAATTAAAAGATGAACTTGATACTTGCACTTCTCAACATTCACTTAAATTATCTGAACTATCAATGTTTGTTCAGAACCGTCTTAAGAATCCTGTAATACATGGGAAATACAAAAATACCAATTACTTCTAATTTGTATGACTTTTTAGATGAACTGTCACACTCTCATTTAAGTACATAATATTGTGTGCATTTAGAAAGACACACAGAATATATTATCAGGGAAGAGAAAACATCATAAAGGAATTGATTCTGTTCAAGACAGACTCCTTACATGACAAATATGAAATTGTCCTCCCACAATGCCTACGTTAGAATATGCAGAATTTTCGTAGGTGTGACTTTAAAAAATTCATTCCATAATGTGGCTTATTGCTTTCCCCCCCCATTAAGATAATTTCAATTCTGGAATAGTTAGCTAAACAGCAACAATGTAAATGCACCGTGTTTTGCTTCCCATCACATTAAACTGTCACATTTCCCAGGGCTAAATGGAAACCAATTTACAATATATTAAGGACAGATACCTACTCTTTATTTAGTCACTAACAACTCTTGCTTTAAGTAGATGAGTGTTGATTTAAATTGGTGTTTTGGCAAATAAGCAAAGATTCACCGCAGATGTGACCATAGATGTGAAATATAGGAGCCCCTTGAAAACATTCAGCATTGATGAAGCACAGTCAGTCAGAATGAGGTGTGTAGCACCTTTCAGAACTAGAAGTAAAAGAATTTAAAAATAATACAACAAAGTTATGGTCCCAAGGAAAGCATTCCAAGGGGCCAATAGGTCACTTTGAATCTCTTCCTTAGCAGGTGGTGAGCGAGATTAATGGGTGAAGCAAGAGGTCTGCCAACAGTGGCGTTCTATTTGCAGCTGTGGAAATCCATCCCTATATTCCTGTGGGCTCCATCCTCCTTGGACACTGTGCAGAGATGATTCCAACTCCTCCCCCCATTCCGTATTGTGCAATGGCATATACAATAGAATACACTAACCCTGTCCCCTTGATGGTCTCTTATAGCCCCAAGGCAAGGTTCCAAACAAGTGCATGTTCATTACTTCAATGGAACACCAAAACAGAGGACCATGTGGACTTCTGCCGCTCTTCATGAAGCATCACCTCCAACATGTAACTCAAGCATTGCAGAAATGTGATGTAAATGTCACAGTCCAGTGTTCTAAATCAAATGTTCCAGCAGTACAAGGATTCTTCCCTACACAACAGAATGTTCTGCCCCTCTCCTGACCCCACAACATGCCCCTAAATCTGTCCTGGGAGTTTCTGCAAATCTCTGGATCAGATTTGCAGATGGGGAGGGGCGTGGTGAGGGGAGGAGACTGGGAAAATCTCCTTGCACCCGTTGGACTCCATTCTGCAAGGATTTGGTTGAAATACCACTCCTCTGGTTCAGCCTTTTCTTCCCCACTCAGCTGGAAGGTAAATGTTTCCTAATACTGTTTTTTAAGAAATCCCCTACACATATTTTAGGTTGAAATGATAATCAGCGTACTGGATGAAAAACAACACATATGGGATTGTACATTTGAGCATCATATGGGTGGGGGGGTATTTCACAGAGGACAGTCTTCTATTTGAAGGCATCCTCTATTTGAAGGGCTGTCTGCCCAAAGTTTGGCTGAAAGATAAAACATCAGAAGAAGGAAGAGCAGGAGCTTTGAAGTTGCCTGTGATCAGCTAGCACTTGGCCAGCAGACTGGGCACCTGATGACAGTCTTTCCTGCTATAGTGTATTTTTCTTTGCTGTAATTACATCTACATTTGCATACCACTCTCTCTGTATACTGTATATACGAATATGCACATTTTATGCAAATCTGTACTCTTTCATTGTCCTCTTTTTGGTGACGTATAAGTGGCCACCCCTAGCAACGCATCAGACACAACCAAAACACTTCAGCCTCGGACCATTGGTTAAGTCTCCTCTTTCATATATCCTGTTATTGAGAAAAATTATAGGTGGATGTTGCAGATACAAATCTCTTTCCTCATTAACCAGAAGCTGGTGTACTTCAATCACATGACTGTTGTGCACAGAGAACAAAATCAGTCAGACAATCTATCCTTTTGTCTTACTGATTGACATGAATTGGGGATGGAAAAGTGAAAATCAGCATACAAGAGCTCATTCTCTCTCGCTTGCTCTCTCTCTCTCTTTTGCAATGTCTAATCAAGCAACATTTATATATGTGTGTGTCCTCTCACTCCTATGGATAGCAAGATGCATAGGAATGGTGATCAGGTTGCTGATTTTGAAGTATCACAATTATACAGTGCACACACACTCATGACCTCCACACTGTTTTTGTCCTTGGAAAGATTTCATTAAGTATTACACCACCTGCTTCAGAACAGCCAGGACCAGATAACAAAATTCTGGTACCCTTTCAGTAAACTACACCAATATGCACATTCATAATGATATAAGTCAATGAAACTAAAAAGACACTTGAGACTCCTACTACTCAAGCACAACCTCTGTCATCATTATAAAGTAAAGCTAAATCATGCCATAGCAATATTAAAGAAATGAACTAATACATGCACCAACTCAACCATCATATCACCAATAGTACAGAAATGTATCAATTATAAGAACACAGATCATGTTCCTCTGTGAACATGATGGGGTGGACTGGATTATCCCCCATATGCTCCTTCATAAAGAATAAGACACCTAGTGTGCTGCCGCAGCAACTTTCATTCTGTAAACATGAATCTGCAAGGTTTCAAAATCCAGAAATCTATTCTTACTATCAGAAAACAGTCCCGCCAAACAGCACTACTACACCATGAGCAAACCATGCATGCATCGTATCACAGCCACCTAGTATATTTGACTGTTGCCTGGTTGACTAACCAAGTCAAATGACACAGCAAGTTTCACGTTTAAGCTTGGTCTCCAGGTCTCCCACCAGGCCTTTCAAACAAGTAACTGGATCTCTAGCCTACTATACTAGCCTTGAAGTATATTCAGATCCTGAACTGAACCTTTTATCTTTACAGATTTTACATTTTCCTGTAGACACTATCAGACATAGCAACAAACCACAATCTGCCATAACAGGATGGCAATGCAATAAGCCTCAAGATTGCATACACCATCCTCTTCCTTTCTCATTCCCATACCTAGTCAACCGCACAGGAGGTAACTTGCAAATCTGGAGTAGGGAATATGGCTGTATTTTACATGCCCCACAGTATCATTCTGTTGGCTCTGCCCCTTCTCCTTGCCCTTCTGTGTCAATTGTACACCAATGGGGCTGGAGGGACTGATGCTGGCTGGGCAGAGAAGGAATAGCAAAGGCAGACCACAGAGGGAAAAAAAGCAGATGATATCCAGTTCCTCTAAGACAAGGGTGGGGAATTTGAACTGGCTGGTGATCCAGACCTTTTTCTCCACCCCCCATGGGCCAATGACGTCAAAGTGACTCTGCCAATCAGCTGACTGCCAGTGCCTGCAAAGCCACTTTCATCCAAGCCCTGCTATTACTGGTCCCAGGTAGGCATGGCTTGGCCAAAACAGCCTCATGGGCTAAATTGGGAAGCTTGGCAGGCCTAATTAGACCTGCAGCCCTGGTCCAAGACAAGTCATTACAGTGGCTGCATTTCAGGTCATTCCATTCTCAACACTAGAGGCTCTCAGTATTGGTAGAGGGCACGGAGAGAGTGAAAAGGGGCAATTTAAAGAGAGCATATAGGCAGAGGGAGAGCCCACATACACCCACACACCATTTCATGGTATGTCTGAATGTATCAGATGTACTTGACTCCCTCATATGCAAATCTGCATTGATATGTGTCTTCATACTGCACTCAGTGAGCTGAAAGCCAAGCAAGAGGGAGCATATAAATAGCTAAACCATCAGATGTATTTGAGGGTCAGCCTCTTTAGGAATAAGGGAAACAGGAAGACATGGAATTTACCTTGGGCATGGTTGAGCATGTCCTCCTCCTCCAATGTTGCAGGCTTCCCTTTCTTCTGTCTCCGGACATTCTTGGCCAGCTCCTACAGCAATGTGCTTTATACTCCGAGTTCTACTTCGGAATCCTGGCGAGAGATCCCCTGAGTGACAAGTCTTTGAGCAAGAGCTCCATGAAGACCAATCTGATGTTTCACAGTCTTTAGGCATAACACAGGACTGAAAGGTCAAAGGGGTGGTTTCTTGCACACAAAGGCTGTGATAAGAAAGTATTTTGTTAACAATAACAACACAACAACCCTGAAGCATTCTGTCCGATTCCTGGTTTGCATTAGACAGAAGCAAGAACACTACAGGCATTCCACAACAGCTAGATCCGTAGGCTACATTTTTGCCAAGCCTTGATTTGGAAGAGAGGAACCCAAGAAATTCAAGGAGGACATAGCAGAAGTGACAACTCCATGTCTGGTTAAAATACACCTCTCATCAAAATGATAAGTCCACAGCTAGCTTGAAAGGATGCTATTATCCTCCCTCCCCACACAACTTCAGAGATGCTACTTGCAACTGTTTGTATGGCAGAGCTGCTGCTTGGAAACTTGAAATAATGGGTACAAGGGCTGCATGCACATGCCAAATAGAGAATGACACCTCCACTAATGTGTTTATTCCCAAAATAAATAAATATCTGAATTGTAAATTTCATGAAATGGAAGACAAGCTTAATCGCCCCCTTTCTTCATAACCTCTCAAGATGCTACATTTTTGAAGTAGGATCACAGCGTTTAATTACTCATAATGTGAGGTTAATTACACTAAATGTAGCATAAAATTGCAAAGGTATTAAAGGGTTATTTCTGCTTTGTAAATGGCACACTAATTTTATTGGTATTTGCTATGTGTAAAAATTTGAATAGGATCCTTCAAGTGGGACATTCAAACTTTCAAATAGGGGCACTCGCAAAAGGGATTTCCCCTGTTTGGACGCTTGCAAGTAATGTCAAGGTGAACAGGATGGGCAGGTCCCTGCTGGCCTCAGTACTGCAAGCACTGCCACTGCTACCACCTCCAATTCCCTGGCTGCAAGGCCAGTAACTGACCTTGGGCCAAGCAAACAGGCAGAGGCAATGGTGGGCACTCCCAGAATCCCAGTGGAGGGTCTTCTTCCACCAGGGATTGAACTGGGAATACCAGTCCTAGAATCCCGGGGGGGGGGTAAGAATCCCGGGGGGGGGGACGACACTACTTGAATCATTTCTACTTTGCCCTCGTCCTGGAAAGAGTAGTGAAACTAGAGTCTGGAAATGCATCCTGTGAAATACACTTACTGTACCCCAAACTCTCATTCACCATAGGAGGAGAGAGGTAAATATGCCTCCTACCTCACACTGTACCCCTCTGGATCATGGAGGGATGAGCACCTATACAATTAAGCCCTGAACCTCAGAAGTAAACCCTCCTGGGAAATTGCTCAGGCTCAGAACTAGGTGAGCAAGAATCGACTCAGCAGCTCTGTGCAAGTGCATAATACAGTGCTAGGGGAAAGAGATTTCCCAGACATTTATTATATTTCCTCCCATTCAAAATCATTTTTCATAACTGTTAGGAAACTACAGGGGCAGAAGCATAGAGAGAGACTGTGTGCATCTTGACATCAATGCTCCAATGGGCATTATCCAGTAGATGCCCACAAGAAGCGCACAACTATCACACTGTGTGTCTTGTGGAGGTGGTTTTAGGCATTATTTTTAAATACTAAAACCACAAGATAAAATGTTTGGTAGCAACTGTAGGACTCATGGAAAAAAAGTGAGAAATGTATTGTCTAGAGGAGTTCATTTCCCATTGCCCATGACTGACTGTATATCCATTTGTCTCCTTTTCCAGTATCACCTTAGGGAACAGAAGCCATGGCAGCCTGCAACTGATTTTTAAGAGGGAAAAAACTAGGAAAAGCTGGCCAAGGATGGTGTTTTCCTTGAACACAGGGGAACTCATTAATGTCTGATCCAAAAAAAACCCCTATCTTCCATATCCCTGTCCACAGTGCTGCTCCCAAAGTGATGAATGAAAATGCCATTATTAGCATTCCCATGCTGCCAACTTTTAAAATGTGAGCTTGTGAAGCTGTTTTAAACAGCTGTTTTCTGTCAGCAAACCATGTTGTAAGTTTATCAGGTATATGGTGGAATTAACTTCTGAAACTCTTGGTGAATTACAGCACTGCAAAAGTGGCATAAAGAAGATTAGAAGCAGGACATATCTTTAAACCCAAGTAATGAGCAAGCAAGCAAGAAAAACACCCAGGAACTGCAGCAACATTCTGCACTGCCTCTTTGTCTAACTAATAAAAGACATACTTTTTGCCTAACTGATACCCACCAAAAGATATACTGTAATAAATAGCAGGTCATAGAAAGGCTAAAGGGTGTATGTCTCCTTCACTGGTAGTGCACCCCACATACCATGACTCCTTTCCCCCCCTTTCCCATATGGATTTACGAAGGTATAGAGAGCTATAGATTGTCGGAAAACACTGTGAACATTCTAAGAAACTCATGAGCATAATTACTTCAGAAATGTTTAATGTTTTCAATTTCTCATACTCTTCCCCCCCCTCCCCCAACTAAAGACAGGTATTGGTGCCAAGAGATTTTACATTTCACTCTTCCAGGAGAAGATGGACTTTTTTAGGATTTCTTGGTGAGGCGTATTTTGCCTGAAAGTAAAGGCATCTGTATTGCATGGACTGTAACAGATATGCATAACCCATAATCTGCATGTGGCCCTGTGGAGCCAAAAGGTTGCCGATGCCAGGACTATAAGAAAATAATAGCCTAAATGAGAAAAAATATGGAGAGGAGTTTGACAGAAATATATGTTCAAGGTCTACCGCAATGTAATGAAAAACTTCAGATTGGTAACAATAACTACAGGTTGAAAATACAGATAATAAAAAAATATTAAATTGTGCTTTGATTTTTAAAAATCCTTTCTTAGGTATTTCTTTGCTGGATGCATTTTTTATTATCTTTTCTGGTTTGCATGACAATTGCCAATACTTAACAGCAAAGAGTTAAACTGTATCATTAAAAGCATCTAGAATCAGTGAGTTAAATGTCTCTTGCAATGCAGTTTTAATGGCATATTTTGGAACATTGTACTGACAGAGTGGCAGAGTGCATATCAAGGCAGACAGTCACAGCACATGAGGTGGGGCAGAGCAGGGCACGGATAAGGATGCGGGAAGCCCAGGGTTGGTGGCAGCAGCAGGCGCAAGTACACAAGCATCTGCACCATTGCCCCCAACTTTTCTGCCCTTGCCACTCCTCTGCCCCCCCCCCCCCAGTGACAGTGCTGCCACAGCCAAGAGGATGGCACGGATGGCACAGTGGCAGTGCTCCACATTACTTGCCATGAATGAAGGTAGAATGTGGCCTATGTGGTAACAACAAAAGTACAGTAATGCACTCAACTAATATGTTGACTAGCTCAGAGAACTACAAATTATTCCCATTGATTGGTCTGACCAAGGATGCAACTGGGTGAAAGAGTGCCTCGCCCAGCACATCTCTGAATAGAGCTGCTTATTCCCGGCAGTGGTATGTATGAGTGCAATAGCATGTATTTCAGCTGTTCTAGTTGTGTGAATTGCCACTAGAAACGGCAGCCATCAACTGGGCTGCCATTTTTTCCTCCATATACTGTAGATGCTTCCCCTTGGATAGTCAGACACTGAATGATTTGTAAATGTCTTTACTGGCTCTTAACAGCTGTGGTGTATGGAAGCTCTGGAAATAAATAACTATCCACTTCCTTCAATGGAAAAAACACTTGAATAATAATTGAAAATCTACAAAACAAAGCCAACCTTTGTAGTTTACGTATATAAATCATTACCAAAAGTATCTCTTCAGCATATAAAACTTCTTGTATCTTAATTCTAGAGAAGAAGAAAATGAAACCAAAATACATGAAAACACTGTGAAGAGCAATATAAACTAGACAGAAGCAGGTATTATTAGCAGCCCTTAAAGCAAATTCTGTTAGTAAAAAGAATAATCTCTTACCTCAGCATAGCATTTTTCCCATCACTTCTTGTACACCTCACCTGTCTTGTTTGATAACCAATTTCTATATCCCAAGGCTTGGAACTGTGGTGGGGCCTAAATCTGTGAAAATTTTGCAGATTCTCAACCACTTGCAGTTTGAAAGTGCTTCGCTCTATAGAATCTGAACTGAAATCCAGCATAGTTCTTCCAATCATATTCATTTCTTTAAGGTGAGGCAGTCGACATTTATTCCAAGGTCCAACTTTAAGACTGTAGGTGTATTCGTCTTCCCCACGAGGACAAGATATTGAAATATCACAAACCCTCGATTCAGTAAGATTTGGACATTTGGCTCCTCCGTAGAGTGGTGGCGCAATAACAGAACAGGTTCTATGTTGTAAACTCTTTCCACAGTGCCTGCTACATGGAGACCAGGAGGAAAATTCTGATACTACACAATCCCGTGGACAAGGTATTAGACAAGCTTGTTCCATAGGTGGCTGGGGGGTAAAATATTCACATATCTCACTTGCCACTACTGTTCTATTCAACTTTTGTATACACTGTACGCTTCTGTGCTGTAATCCATGCTGTGCAGTTACACACGGTAAGGTTCTTGGCTTGCCTTCACCATGGGCAAAAGGGACTAGGACACATAGGTGCCATTCTGAAACTTCCCACTCAAAGAGTTCAAGATGCCAGTCACATATTTTGAAGCAGCTCCTCTGGCTTTCAGGTCTGTCACTTTGTTCACAATTGGAATGGTGAGTTGTCCAGCCTTCTGAATGAACACACCAAACTACTCGGCTCTGAACACCACCTGAACCACAGTCACCTATACATCGTCCCCAATGTCCTAAAAAAAAAAAGGTAAGGAGATCTTAAGGATATTATTGAAGTTTGCAACTATGGAGCAAGTAATCAACTTGATCTGCAAAAGGAATTTTGTCTTTGTCCAGAAACTCCACTTTTTCACATTCATCCTTCATGAAACTACAGAAATGGAAACACACAACTACATATCAGAACAAATAGCTTCAGGCAATGAATTTTGCCCTTTGTCTTGGCTCCTGGGCTCATGACATCCACTGTCATGCCCCCCTCAGAGGACTCATCCGAGGAGGAAGAGGAATGCGAGACCGCAAACCCAGGAGAGGGAACAAGCAAAGAGACAGCCAAGGACCCTTCATCAGACGAGAGAAGCCCCTGGGGGAGCCTGCCTGCCAGAATCAGGAAGCAACCAGGAGGCTTGCCCTTCCCCAGCAGAGAGAAGACACCAACAGGTGTTGCAGCAACAAAGGCAATCAGCACAATTAAGGAGCAGGAGAACTCGCAAGAACACAGGCTGATTGGAAGCACCTGGGCCAGAATGCAGAGTACAAAAGGCTGGAAGGAAAGAGACACTCCTTGCTAGAGTCAACATCAAGCCTTGCTGCACACATTATTCCAGCTCTCCTGTTAAACCTGTGCCTTGAACCCTGCCCTGCCTGATTGGACCTCTTGGTTTCTGGACATTTGGACTCCCTTAAGGCCTTTTCTGCCTCCTCCTTTGGGGCTTCCCAAATGGTAAAACACACTAGCTGACCCCCTGGTTCCTCCTGCCTGGCAGATTTATGGTCTGGCCTTATCTGTTAATTAGCTACATACTGTGAACCCCTGCATTTGACATCCACCAAGACACAACCAATTCAGGTTCCCTCCATTTTACCTGAAGAAAACAACGATGAAATGGAATCCTGAAGGATTCTCACAATTTCTGGGTACATAGAAAAAACTCTTTAAAAACCTGTACCTCTTTACTCTTAACGAGACACACATACCCTGTAGAAATCTTTTTTTTGTAAAAGCTTGTCATTTATAAATCCTGTTTCTACCAATTTTGCAATGCAAGGCATAATTTTAACGCATAAAATTAACATCTGCTTTTTTAAAATTATTTAAGCCCAAATTTAAATAGCAACTGAAAAGCTTAGACTGGACCTCTGCCTGGCTTTGACTCTGCTTTTATTCAAGTCTGCCCAAGTTGCACTCGAGGTGTATCCCCTGTAGTAGGTAGGTCATCAATCTTTGTTGAATAATTCTCTCTTGACTAAAAAGGCTTTGCAGCTTTTTTACGGAGGCCTGGTCACATTTGCTGTTAAAGAATAGGGAAGAAGTGCAGAACAGTCATAAGCCTAAATTTAGAGAGTCCAAGGACAAAAAGTGTAAATAAAAGGAAAAGATTTTTCCCCATCATTGAGGATTAAATTTACATTAGGAGTTGAGTTTCATGATGAGTTCAGTACAGTGATTAAACCTAAATTCAAGCAAAACACCTGCTTAGGTAATAGTTACACCAAGACTTACTACTTTAATATACAACTGCCACCTATTAGTATACAAACCAAAGCCCAAAAATAAACCGATGAAAAGGCTAGAAAATGGGTGAGGACTCTGCTGTGTTCAAACATAATAAATTAACTGTATAGTCCTCTTAAACACCACCCAGCCTCCAGCCTACTTTGTCTCTGCCTTCCTTTGACCTAGGGCAGGGGTGGGGGCAATCTCAGGCCCAGAACTTAATGTGGCCCTTCAGGTCTCTCTATCTGGCCCGCAGGACTCTTCCTAGGCCACACTCCCTCCTTAGCCACACCCTATTTCTCCAGGCCATACCTGTCACTGGTCTTGTTTCATATCATCCTTAAGTGTTTTTGCCTGGCTGGAATATGTCCTTGAACTTTGATTATGACTCTTGCTTGTCTGGATGGAGATAGAGAGGGCTACTGCACATAAGTAAAAATTGCTTTAATTGCTCCACCCTGCCTACCATTGGCAAGCGGCCCCCAGAAGAGAATGTGGCCTTCATGCAGATGAAGGTCCCCCATCTCTAACCTAGGAGAAACTCTGCTGCAGACATACATTAAGACAGCTGTACAGACCCTTTTTAATAAACCATTTAAGTTAATGACACCTGAACTGAGCCTAAACGCAATAGTCAAGGTTCAGACAACACAAATTATCTATGTCCTTTCCTCCTACCAAGTGGCACATGTATGACTAACTGTTTTTCTCCAAGAAATTTCCTAAGTCTTATCCGAACTCTTTAAGCTTCCTCAGGTTTTCATCAAATTATTCTCAGATTTCACTTTAACCAAAATTTAGGGACGACTATCTACCAGGCAGAGAATTTGTGCTTACATTGGATGCAAAGGGCTCCTAGATCAGAGTACATTTGCACTGCAGCTTAAACTTTCATGGCTTCTCAAAGAATACTGGGAAATTTTATTTGATTAATATGACAGACACACAGACATGGTTCCTATGGTCCTTGGGGTTTTGTTAAACCAACTTAGGTCTCTGTTGTAGATATGTCCTGAAAGTACAAATACATTTTCTAGAGGCCAGAGTATTTGAGATCTAGAAGCTTGTGGTAACAGATTGGTCCAAATATGAGCCACTCAGGGAGTCTGAAGAAAATAATCCACATAGTTTCAGGTTGCAATCCTGTACCCAGCACTGGAGATGTCTGAGGTGAGCTTAACATTAAAATCAGGGTGGAAAGCCTCTGGCCTGTGGGCCAATATTGGCCCAGGCACACATGCAGCTGATGCTTCCAAAAGACAGACTTCCTTCTCCCATCCCTGTCACCTGATGGAGACAGGACAAAAGTGCTTGCCAGTCCTATACTCAGCACTTCTCAAAGCATCAAGCCCTTGCACTGTGGTTCCCAAGCTCCCAAAAGCCACCTGGCTGTCAGGCACCTGGGAACCCTGTACAAGGGATCTTGACAGGCCACCCCTGCATGAAAATAATAGAGGCCATGCAGACAAAACATGCACATTACAAAAATGGAACATTTTCTTAGTATTCTACCATGGCTGGAAGTGTTTTCTTTTAGTACTTCTAGATACGAAAAGACAATTATCCTGTCTCAGAGACTTTTAATACGTCAATCAACTTTTGTCTGTTTCCTCATATATGCATTCTAGCATCTTCAATTATGAACAGCAAAATGGCAAATATATACAAAAGCTCATTTGAAAGATGAAAATGCCCTAGAGGAACATGTAAATTTAATATCAATTTACACCAAAAAATTAATGGGTTTTTTTTAAAAGTATAGAATGAATTTGAAAGAAATGTATGAAGCAATAGGCAGAATATAAAACTCATTTTAGAACAGATTAAGAAAACCATTTTTAAACAAGAACAACTAATAAAACAAATTTAGGAAAAATATCTGCATCTCTGATGTTTTTTGATCCTTCCATGTCAGATCTTCCTATCACCAATTCACCAAGTGTTGGGTTGTTCACCCACTACCAGGGAAAGTGAGCTGGGTCTAGAGCAAAGTTCTGCTTGTACATTGCATCTGAATCAGAAGAGGCTGTGAAGGTATTGGACCCACGTCTGGAGGCAGTGTTGGGCTGGATAGGAGCCAATAAACTGAGTCTGAATCCTGATCAGACAGAAGTGCTATGGGTGGGTGATTCCTTTGTCTAGGAATCAGGTGTACTGCCGCCTCTTGGAGGAATTGTACTTCCCCTGAAGGAATAGATTTGTAGTATGGGAGTGACTAGAGTTCCCTGTGGCTTCTGTGGCTAGCAGTGCTTATGCCCAGCTTAGGCTGATTCACCAGCTACAGCCATTCCTGGACCAGGATCGCCTGGCCTCATTTGTCCATGCTTTGGTGACTTCCCATCTGGACTACTGTAATGCACTGTATGTGAGGCTACCCTTGATGGTCCAGAGGCTGCAGCCAGTACAGAATGTGGGTGCTAAGTTGGTAAATGGGACAACACACTGGTACCATGTTTCACTGGTCCTGAAAGTGCTGCACTGGCTGCCAGTGGGCTACCGGGTCCAATTCAAAGTGTTATTGCTAGCAAATAAAGCCATAAATGGCTTGGGACTAGGGTTGCCAGGTTTCTGGCCTGAGAATGATCCTGTATCTTTAAGAGAAGAGAAAGTCAGCCAAGTACAGGTGTTCTTGCAACCCTGTAATGGGAAAAACCACAAGGTGGAATTCACCCTTCCCCCTCCCCAACTTTTAAAGATACAGAAGACCTCTTGGTTGCCAGGCCCGGCCTCCCAGAGGTCTTCTGTATCTTTAAAAGTTGTGCAGGGAGAAGGGAGAATTCCACCGTGTGGTTTTTCTCATTACAGGGTTGCAAGAACACCTTGGCTGTCTTTCTCTTCTCCTAAAGATACAGGATCAGTCTCAGATCAGGAACCTGGCAACCCTACTTGGGACCCAAGTACCTAAAAGAACACCTTCTTTAGTATCACCCATCTCAGATCCTAAGATAAGGAGGCAAGGCTTTGGTAGTGGTGCCACCACTAGGAACTGCCCAGTTAGCATTAAACCATGACATGGCCTTTTCAGTGGTGGCTCCCCATTTGTGGCATGCTCTCTCCAGTGTGCATTTGTCTCTGTCATTATTGACTTTCAGGAGGAATTTGAAAACATTTACCCAGGCTCAAGAAGACTGTTCCTGACAACCCGAAGACCACTGGATGAAAGAATGTTTTTAAGTGTAACTGGTTTTTAGAATGTTTTTAGCTATTTTTAAAATGCTTTGCTTTTTGTTAAATTATTTTGTTAAACTGTTTGTTGTCCTGGGCTCCTTTGGTAGGAAGAATAGAATAGAAATTCAATAAACAGCAACAACAATTTTCAAGAAAGCCTACTCCCTGAGGCTGTGTAAAGCTGGTTTGTATCCAGATTGTGGACGTTTACTTATCTCTGATTAGGGATGGGATCCATTGGCCAGTGCCATTTCAAAACCAAACAGGCTGGTATTAATTTGAGTTTGTTCTTTGTCCACTAGTCACTGCTTTTACCGGTCAATTTTATTCCTTTGCAAAAATATTGATATTAATATCAAAGGAAATATTAAAAATGAAATATTGATAAAATTATCATTCTTAATTTCAATATTTTAGAGACTGATTTTTTTTAAAAAAAATCCATTTTTGAAAATAACCACAGAAAATTGTTACATAAAAATCCAATCTGCAACAATAGGGAAGAAGCAAATGAATGGAAAATTCAATACCAAATCCAGATTGAATGAGATTCTAGCACATCCCTACTTATGATCTCAGGCAGCTGTGTGCAACCCAGAGAAAGCTCCCCTCATGGACTCCATCAGCTGTGCCAGGTTACCTGCTTTCTGCAACCCAAGAAATTGGGTGCTTGTGTAAGTGCACGTGATCTTGGTCTGCAAATGATAGTTCAGCAGCCAAGGAGGTTCAGCTGCCAGAGCTGGCAGTTGTAGCCAGGCACTAGCAAGTTTCACAATCCCAGACTGCAAAAGACTGTTGGAAGGGTGGAGGGTTACGGTTGGCTCAGAAATAAGTGGATTACACACACTTAAAAAAAAAAGAAGTTGGTCAGTTTATTGCCAAGCCAATCTGGAAAAAAAAAAAGCACAGAAAGCTTGCCTATTATGTCCCAAGAGAGAGTGGGAAAAGTTAGTTTTCAGTTTGGGAGCTTGTCTGCAAGAAACAGGCTTGTTGGGCCTGCCATTTCTTTAGGAGAACAGATGCTGTTTACTACTAGCACTACAATGCGTATAGTGTGTGTCTACTTCCCTCTTGCTGCAGCTGCACATTTGTAAATAGATACTATAAAAAACACCATAGCTCTCCAGGAATTCCTTCTTACTTAGAAAACTCTGGACTTTTCTGTTACTTGGAACTTGGGTAAATGAGACAGTATATTTATTCTGTGAAAACACTAAGAAAAAACCATGCTTGCTCATAATTGACAAGAGTTTTTAAGGTAAGGACAGGATGGAAAGTTGAAGAACTGGAGGCATCTGTCTCTTTGTGGCTAGGATCACTTAAATTTCAGTCCATAATTATGGCTTTCTGAAGCCACAGTTTCTCTTGGTTTTAATAAATGTAGGGTTGTTCACTCTCTGCAGCTATTTCTGGTAATGGATCATGGATTTATGGGGAAAAGTGCTTGTTGCAGCTTTTTAAAGGAACTAATTAATTGCTAATTACCAAGCACTATTCACTGGGAAGATCTGGAGCTTTCTACTCTGTTTAAGCTGCGGAGTGGAAATTTGGCCAACCAATGAAGCATCATAAATTAGTTTGCTACTGTGTCTAACAGCGAATGTCAAGAGGCACTGAGAACTCATTGAAATAAATTTTGTACCTTTGTTACCCTTTCTTTTTAAAAGAAGAGAACAAAAAAAAGAATAGCTTTTGGGGGGTGGAGTTGGACACATGTATGCATTCTGCATTTGGCTTTAGCACTATCAGTCTGTGTGTGTGACATGGGCAAACACAACACAACAAAATTTTGTCATTTTTATATTATAAATTCACATTTGGCAAATACTACTCTTGTTACATACTCTTCTTGCATTTATTCCACATGCATACTGTCAATTGTCATTGTCAAAAATATTTTCAAACTCTGGCCCAAAATACTTCCCTAAATGAAGAAAAAAAAATGCTTACTGAGCTCTGCTCATGGGCATCTTCTGATTCTAGTGTTCTTTGCATGTTATGCTCCCTACAGCCTTGTTTATATGTGGGGGAATTTGTGGAAGCTGCTTCTAGGCTCATGATCATGTTGTATTCACACACAGATGACAAATGTGAGAAGGTGAGCATCTATATGAGAGCTGTACATGTGGATGCTATCATTTCTACAATCACAACAGCCCTTCTGGGTCTTAAAGGGAGTAGATTTCCTAAGAAAGGGGGGATGAAAGATAAATAAATAATATATGAATAATAATAATAATCCATCAGCTCACATTACGGATAAAATAACCATCAGTACATCCATCTTAAACTAAACATATTATAAATGTTAATATAAGCCCTCCAGATGTCCAAATCGCTTTCCATGCAAAATTGATGTCTATATGAAAAATGTGCAGATGTGGCCAGGGCGGTGAGGTTCTCAAGACATTGTGTGATAGACGGTGGGTATTTATGCCTCCAGGCTCGAAATAGAAGTCTCTTAATGACCACAAGGGCTCACAAAACCCACTTTTGTTGTCCTGCTGTCAATTCCCGTACTACAGGAATATAATTTAAAAGTACATGAATATCTGCATATTTTACTTATTTTATATATTTATTGAATTTATATCCCACCTTCTTCTCCAAGGAAGTCAGGGTGGTGTATATGGTTCTCCACTCCTCATTTAATCCCCACAACAACCCTGTGAGATAGGTTAGGCTGAGAAGCAGCGACTGTCCTAAGCAAACATCAAGGATTTTGCCAATATATAATTGATATGGACAACTTCTGGTCTAGAGATGTTCAAGGAAAGGCCTTCATAAATGCTGCAGTCCAATATATAAGACACATAGCCCTCATACAGACCTTTTAGAGACATGCTCCTGATCTTGTAGAGAGAGGTCCTGCTTTCTACAGAATCAAGCAAAAAACTGACATTTCTGATGTCACATGCTTGTGTTGCCTTACTATATTCCAGTTATTATGCCTTCCTAATCTTTCTGTCAAATTATGTGTATTATAAAAATGGCTTACTTTCATGGTTCTCTGCATGTATATAAAATGGTGCTGACCAGGATTTTTTAAAAAACAACCTAAGACCTGGGGCTACATATTCAGTGATTTGCACCAGATCGATCACTTCTGCCAGTGCCAAAAGCTCGTTGGGCAGACAGACTAAAATAGAGTGAAAGCTAAATCAAGTTCCATTCCTTATATTAGAAGAAAAAAAGTAGTATAATTTTCAGTTATATTTCTCTCTCTTTTAGTTTGTAACCGTAGGGAAGATTTTAGTAATTTCTGGTTTTATCATTTGAAGAATATATAATTCTGTAGTTCCATGGAAACAGCACTTATTATTGCAAGTGGTATCGTGCTGTTAAATAACCATAACATAACAGGGCCCTTGCAATGGATTTTCAAAGAAATATTATATTGGCAAATAGTTCCACAAGTTGCTGCTGATTATTGAAAAGTTTCTAATCCGCACAGTGATGATAACAATCAGGCTCTGAACTCATTTCAGCATGAATTGTTTTTTCTTATTCTTCTAAGTTGCAAACCAGCTAGATATATACCTTCTGCAAACTTGCATGTACTTTATTTTGGTTTTTTGGTTTTTTAAAAAAGGTTTGCAAGGTAGGCTTGAGTTTAAAATGGCTCTATCTTTTATTTTAATTTTCCAAGAATAATGCAAATGCTCATTATTATTTTTTTAAAAACCAGTATATGAACTTTACAATAATTGTGTCTATTTCTGAGTTGAAACAATTACAGATGTCTTTTCAAAAACAAAAACAAACCAGAAATGCACAGGTAAAAAGAACTGCACTTTATTTCATTGGCAGGTTTTAGGGGTGGGACCAGAAGGACTGGACTTTCATGCCCAGTAGCGTCCCGTGCTGGTTGCAAACTAAGAGAGCAATCCATCTTGTCGAGAGCTGGCAGGAGCGGAGCCACAGAGGCAAAACTGGCAGAAGGGGCCACCACATCGAACTGCCGTTCTCAGGCCTCTAGGAGGGAAATATGCAGGCTGCGGCAGCAGGATGCAGCAGAAGGAATCAAAACACATGTTTCTTTCTGCCACCCCTTTTCCCGGAGTACCAGCTGCCAGTTTGGAGGTCTGCAGGAGGGAGCTGAACAGGACCTATGTGTAGCACAAGTGCCCCCCTCAGCCCCTCCCCCAACACACACCCCAGAATTCCCTTTTTTGGGCCTTGAGCTGGCTTCCATTGGCTTCTCTATGCCAGGCTGGGCTTCTCCAGCACATCCCTGGCTGTGTCACAGCTGTGCCAAGAGTGGGGACTTCTGCTGGTGCAGCCTGGCTGAGTTGGGACCCAGCCAGCTTAGCCAGGGATCTGTGGTATCCACCTCCCCTCAGCCTGGTGCATACACAACATGATTTGCTTCCTCAGGCTGTACTTCTGGCCCTCCCAATGTTGGTGATGGTGTTGGCGGGGCTAGGATACAGCACAATTGCCTCTCGGACGGTATCCTCCAGTGGAGAGGGAGACCGCTGTTGTGGAGGCTCTGAGGCCCACGAGGTGGTAAACTACTTTCTGTGGGCCTCTCACAACATCGGCATGTCCCCAAATGGCAAGCTCCAAAATGGGCATTTGTGGATTGGGTGCCTGAGGAGTTGGATCTGTGTCAGCCTGGAGATGAGAGGATGAATACTGCCCCTCACCTTTCAACCTAGCTGGCTTCCTCAGGCCCTCTTAAGATCACTCTGCCTGGAAAATTTCAAAAGTAGTTCAGAAACACATGGGTGTCTGCCATTCAAATGAAAAAGATGATGATGATGATTTTACTGGCTGGCCTTCTTTGGTAGCCTTTGCTTTCTTAGAGCTTACCTTGTACTGTGCCTCCATGGAAGGTCTTAGACAATTCCCCGCTCCCTTCTACAGCTTCAAACTTTTGCAAAAGGCAGCAGAAATTTCTTTTGGGGTTGGCTGGCTAAGGCACTCACAGCCCTTTATCTGCTAACCACCAAAATGGTCAATCCAAATCATTCTCTCACAAACTGGAGCGAACGTCTGGTGCTCATTTTAGCATTGGCTACCTGAGACCTTCCAACGGCATCAGCTGCCCACTGCTAAAATGACCAGCACTTCCCTTCCTTTCTAGTATTGAGCTTGGGGTGGTGGTGGAGATTGGAATCTTCCCCACAGTTGCACTGAGCCTTCTCCTCATCTCCAGATCAGCATGATGACACTATGCTCCAAATCCCTGGATGACAGCTCCCAATAGTTTCATATAGAATTTAAATAGCATAGGAAACTCAGAGTGGGTTGTAAGCCGTTAGATTAAATATTCTACAGGCACTATCTCTGTTATCATATCAGAATTTGCAAAGATTGAATGCCTCAAGCATTGGTAATAGGAGCAACAATATTCTGGACAGACTAAATAGTGCTTTAAAAGAAAAGAACTAGCATCTTGAAAATAGCCCTGACAAATTGGTGACATTTCTGAAATATTGATGTTATATGCTCCTGATGTCTATGGCCTATGGCTATCAACAGACTAGCTGCAACATTCTAGGCCAACCGTATACAAACTGCTTTCGTGAGAAGCCTTGCATGCCACCCTGGGCTCCTACTGGGAGGAAGGGTGGGATATAAATCTAATAAAAATAAAATAAATAAAATGTAGCATGTGATGTTAGTCTAGCCAAGAGGCTACCAGGATGAACACAACAGTGACAAGGTCTCTCTTTTCCAAGAGAGATGCAGCCGGTACATCAGTAAAAGCTCCTTGCCACAGCATTCACCTGAGGATCCAGAAGCAATCAAACTATGGGCTTACTTTTCATGAGGAGTACAATCCTATCTAGGTCAGGCAGGACAACCACTTTGCCAACTTTAAGACCTCCCATCATGAACAATTCCATTTTGTCTGGATTAAGTTTCAGTGAACCACCCACATTCACCCAGGACTCATCTGAAGTACAGATTCAAAAGAAAGGAAAAATAGAGCCAAGTATTATCACCATACTATTGACAACCTGTTCCAAAACACTGAGTTAATTCTTCCAATAGTTTCATGTAAATGTTAGAAAAACAGAATAGATCCCTGCACATGAACACTCAGTGAGAAAGAACAGCCTCCCAGCACCACCTTCGTGGTGAGAGATATTCTTGGCATACATAAGGTCCCCAATCCAATCATTGACATCTCATGTAACAAGCACAAGAAAGACCCCTGACCGAGACATATCAATTCATTCAACTCCAAGCTTCTTCTGAGTACTGTCAGTCAATTACTTTTTTTTTGTTGCTTTGATAGCTTTTCATCGTCATAAAAATAGAAATATATTATTAGCATACTAAGGAATAACACCATTCTCTATCTTTTTTTTAAAAAAAAGTTAAAAATGGCAAATGTAAGTGTTTGGCACACAATCCATCCAACACTTTAAAAACATAGAGAGCTAGAAGCATTAGACAGAGGTTAGAAGGATTAGATTTTCACCTAAGGATAATGCAAAGGGAATAATGGCGGCAGAGAGCATGAGCAAATACTAGAAATGTCCCTGACCACAAAAAGATGCTTGAAACAACAACAAATAATTTGACTTCCGGGAAGGGTGACTTCGCTTGTGCCTGCTTTTGAGACGGGCTCCCGCCTCAGAAGAAGCTTATTCAGATATAAATCAGTCAGAACATTTTTTTTTTTGACTGATGAAATTTCTCCCAGGCAGGGAGAAACGTAGAGATCAACCTCAAAAGCCTGTTTTTGTTGGGAGGACTGGATTTCATTAATTTATGAGAAAAGGTCCAGCCAGCAATGCCGGATGGACTTCTGAACAAGCTCTATCTGATTAATGCGATACGTTTATCTTTTCTTCAAAGAGAAAACGGACTAACAGGCAAGCACCCTTCTTTCTATTTTTTTTTTTACTTGGTTTAAATTGTTGCAGCAAAAAGAGATTTGTCAAATGAATCAGCTTTAAAGAACTTCTGGGCGAGCTATAACTCTTCTCTGTTATTCACGAAATTAACAGCTTATCTCTGTTTCTATTGCAAAAAGCTGTCCTGGAAGTGCATTCTTTTTTTTTTTTTTACAATAATTTTTATTCAAATTTTCATAAAACATAGAAAACAAAATCATAAAACATTCAAAGACAAAAAACAAAACAAAACAAAAATGATTAAACAAAAAAAAATAAAATGTTGACTTCCCATTTGTCACATATCAAATCAGTTATAGGTCTACAATATATAACAATCCTGTCTCTTAAATCATATTATAAAATCACTTTCCTCCAGTAGTTATCTTAATTAATCATCAAATCTCATAAACATTACTTTATTCTTTCCACAAAAAGTCAAAGAGAGGTTTCAATTCTTTAAGAAATATATCTATCAATTTTTCTCCAAATAAACATGTCAATTAATCCATCTCGTTAATAATTATAATAATCTTATTGTCATAACCATAGTCCAAATAAACATATCGATTAATCCATCTCATCAGAATCTGTTAGGTCCAATAATTTCAATAGCCATTATTCCATTATCCCTATTAGTTCCATCTTCCATCTTCAATAGTCCTGTTAAGTCCAGTAATTTCAGTGTCCAATCTTCCATTATCAGTATTCCATAATAATCTTGCTGTTGTAGCCATAGTCATATAATAAGAGTCTGATGGGAATTTCCTCTATCCCAAATATTTTCTTGCCATCCATTCTGAATAAGTTGCTGAAATACTGTTGTAAAGTCATATCTGTGTTCTTCTTTTTTACAAAATGCACTGGCTCATCTCTTAAGAGTTTTTCCATTGTCACATGGCTGCAGTTAATTCCATAGATTTTCTCTATATCAAGCTCCATCACATCATGCATTCTAAAGATAGAAGTGCATTCTAAAGATATAAACAGAAGAGGGATTTCTATTCCGAGGAGAAAAAAATAAAAAATATGAACTTTGGAACATTATATTGTCTGGGACTATTCTCTTTTTGGTCTATTTTATTTTGACGAATCTGCTTCTTCACGACGCCACTAACTGTTTTGATGCTGGGAACTAAATTTGTTTTGTATTCTTGAACATAGAGAGATAAGGCAGGCTGCTCTGTTTCTACTGTGATGTCATCAAGCCTGGAATATTAACCCAATTGTTGCTGAAATAAGAAATGGTTCTTCTTTATTTTTGTTTTGTTTTGTTTTCGTGGTTTTAAAAATGGCAATCAAGAAAGTGGCTGAGAATCTGGAAGTAATTATGTTTCAGAAAATAATGGATGAGATTGAGATAACGAAACAAACCCTGCGACAGGGCAGTAAGGAGCTGAAAATTGAACTGAGCAAAATGACGCAGGAGCTTAAAGAAATAGGGGATCCTGTGAGAGAGGAGAATGAGATCAGAGATGAGAAAAGAAAAAATAAAGGGAAGATACAAGCCCTGGAGATTGGAACAAATGTGGAATTGGAAAAAGATCTGGAGTTTATGGATATTAGAAATAAAATCTACTGTTTGGAATTTAACGTTATCTCTGAAGAAATTAATGAAGATATTAGAGATAAAGTTATCAATGGCTTGGATAATCTTCTGGACTGGAATGACGTGATGGAGCTTGATATAGAGAAAATCTATGGAATTAACTGCAGCCATGTGACAATGGAAAAACTCTTAAGAGATGAGCCAGTGCATCTTGTAAAAAAGAAGAACAGAGATATGACTTTACAACAATATTTCAGCAACTTATTCAGAATCGATGGCAAGAAAATATTTGGGATAGAGGAAATTCCCATCAGACTCTTATTATATGACTATGGCTATGACAGCAAGATTATTATGGAATACTGATAATGGAAGATTGGACACTGAAATTACTGGACTTAACAGGACTATTGAAGATGGAAGATGGAATTAATATGGATAATGGAATAATGGCTATTGAAATTATTGGACTTAACAGATTTGATGAGATGGATTAATCGATATGTTTATTTGGACTATGGTTATGACAATAAGATTATTATTATTATTAACGAGATGGATTAATCAACATGTTTATTTGGAGAAAAATTGATAGATATATTTCTTAAAGAATTGAAACCTCTCTTTGACTTTTTGTGGAAAGAATAAAGTAATGTCTATGAGATTTGATGATTAATTAAGATAACTACTGGAGGAAAGTGATTTTATAATATAATTTAAGAGACAGGATTGTTATATATTGTAGACCTATAACTGATCTGCGACAAATGGGAAGTCAACATTTTATTTTTTTGTTTAATCATTTTTGTTTTGTTTTGTTTTTTGTCTTTGAATGTTTTATGATTTTGTTTTGTTTGTTTTATGAAAATTTGAATAAAAATTATTGTAAAAAAAAAAAGAAACAACAACAAATAATTCCTTTATGCAAAGAAAATTCACAGAAGGGAACATTCACCAACTGTCAGAAATGGTAAATGTTCAAGAGACACATTTCTAGAAAGGAAAATAAAACATGAAGCAAAGCCCTCTGGAATTTAACCTGCTGAAGAATGAGACACTGTGTCTTTGTAACATTAAACCAATAGTCTCTAAACCCTCCGGTTTGATCTGTGCTGCAGGGAAAGCACAAATACTGGAGACACAAGAATTCTTCATTCTCCACCCAAAGTGCTAACATAAATCCCTTGTGCATTTAAGCATGAGAAGACTAAAAGGACATGTTCGCAAACTTCAGCCCCATCCACTAAAAGAGGCAAGATTGTGGCTTATGATGAAAAGTAAAAAAAATAATGTTGCAGCATTGCAATAAAGAGGTTCTTCGGTTCTACTTACATTTTGAACAATCACTCTGAAGTAGCATTGTTTGGGCTGTTGTACAGTGATTCACTGAAATGTCTTCACACCATGTTCAAATTCCAAAGGGCTTCTCAGCCTGAAGCAAACGGGGGAGAGATGCTATGGGCAGGTCTTTAGAATGGACACCCACCGCCCTACTCAGCCAAATGAGCAGAAGGGCCTGCCCAATACAGCAGGTGTACCACATTTTGAAATGTTGTTTTGACTTTTCCATGCATCTCAAGGCAATTTACAAAGATGCCATAAAAACAACTAAAAATAGTTCTTAAAACAGTGAAACAACCTAAAGAGCGGTTTAAAAACAATACAAAATGAGCACCTAAGGCAGGAACTTTTTCAGCCAGTTGGAAACGCTTGTCAAAAACAGAAATATATTCAGTGGCTTCCAGAAACTACAGACAGTGCCCACCTGTTGTATTTCAACAGGGATGCAGATTCACAAAACAAGGGCAGCCACATTGAAAGCCCTGCTCTGAGTTACAGTGGGACAGGGTACTGATAATTTACCTTACCATCTAAATGGTAAGAGTTTAAAATGTCCTAAGCATGCCACTGTTCAATGGTAAACATGGTATTGTCATGTTCACATACGATGCCTGAACCCACAGAGAAAGTAGCGAGGCTGGAGTAAGGGTTGCTGGACCACAGGCAGCTCCAAGAAAACAACATGCTCTGACAAAGTTGGGAGCAGACTGAGGCCTTTTATGCCTGTGTCCAGATTACCTTCTCCAGGCTCTGCCTCCTTGAGAGAACTCCAAAGACTTAAAGAATCCCCCTCTGGCCTGAAGACAAGCACCCCTCTGTTCTATAGCCTCCCTCCTGGTGTTCTCCCTGCACTGCTGGACTGGTGCTGTGTGGTGGGAGGCATCTTTTTTGGCTCTCAGTGGAAGGTACCCATGAGGGTCCAGGCTCTGACCCTGATGATGTGGGAGGTTCCTCTGGAAGTTCCTGTTCAACAGCCTCATCGTCAATCATCAGCACTGAGCCCAGACCCAGCTCTTCATCCAGTGCCCCTGCAGCCTCCAACTCTGTCCAGATAACTGCTGGATACAGGGGTCATGACAGGTATACAGCTGGAGTGGAGAACCCATGTTCCTCCAAGTGTTACTGGGCTACAACTCCTTTGTTGTTGTTGTTGTGCCTTCAAGTCGACTGAGACTTATGGCGACTCTATGAATCAGCGACCTCCAAGAGCATCTGTCACGAACCACCCTGTTCAGATCTTGTAAGTTCAGGTCTGTGGCTTCCTTTATGGAATCAATCCATCTCTTGTTTGGCCTTCCTCTTTTTCTACTCCCTTCTGTTTTTCCCAGCATTAATGTCTTTTCTAGTGAATCATGTCTTCTCGTGATGTGTCCAAAGTATGATAACCTCAGTTTCATCATTTTAGCTTCTAGTGATAGTTCTGGTTTAATTTCTTCTAACACCCAATTATTTGTCTTTTTTGCAGGCCATGGTATCCACAAAGCTCTCCTCCAATGCCACATTTCAAATGAGTTGATTTTTCTCTTGTCCGCTTTTTTCACTGTCCAACTTTCACATCCATACACAGAGATCGGAAATACCATGGTCTGAATGATCCTGACTTTAGTGTTCAGTGATACATCTTTGCATTTGAGGAGCTTTCCTAGGTCTCTCACAGCTGCCCTCCCCAGTCCTAGCCTTCTTCTGATTTCTTGACTATTGTCTCCATTTTAGTTAATGACTATGCCAAGGTATTGATAATCCTTGACAAATTCAATGTCCTCATTATCAACTTTGAAGTTACATAAATCTTCTTTTGTCATTACTTTAGTCTTTTTGATGTTCAGCTGTAGTCTTGCTTTTGTGCTTTCCTCTTTAACTTTCATCAGCATTAGTTTCAAATCATTACTGGTTTCTGCTAAGAGTATGGTATCGTCTGCATATCTTAAATTATTGATATTTATCCCTCCAATTTTCACACATCCTTCATCTTGGTTCAATCCTGCTTTCCGTATGATATGTTCAGCGTATAGATTAAATAAATAGGGTGATAAAATACACCCCTGTCTCACACCCTTTCCGATGGGGAACCAGTCAGTTTCTCCATATTCCGTCCTTACAATAGCCTCTTGTGCAGAGTATAGGTTGCACATAAGGACATTCAGATGCTGTGACACCCCCATTTCTTTTAAAGTATTCCATAGTTTTTCATGATCTACACAGTCAAAGGCTTTGCTGTAATCTATAAAGCACAGGGTGATTTTCTTCTGAAATTCCTTGGTCCATTCCATTATCCAACGTATGTTTGCAATGTGATCTCTGGTGCCTCTTCCCTTTCTAAATCCAGCCTGTGTTGGAATATGTGGTTCAACTCCAACTTGGGTTGAGGCTGTATGGGGTTAAAAAGGGTAGCTAGAGAGGAGACCTCTTGGTTGCTAGGCTATACCTATCCCTTTGATCTCCTGCTGTCTTTTCCTTCCTGCTAGACTGATATGCAGAGGATGTTGATCCCAGTTCCTTCCCTCCTTCCCAGTCTTCTTCTTTCTCTCGAGAGGGGAGCAGACATCTTTCCTTTGTATCTCCCTCTCCTCCAGCATGAGGGCGAGCACTGGGCTCACTGCTTGCTGCTCCAACTTAGCTAGTTAGCTAGATATAGGACTCTTTCCTATCAAGCATGTACTTCCAGAATAAAGTAGTTATTTCTTATTTTAAGTTTAAAGTCTCTGTCTGACTAATTTACAGGGAAGGTAGAATCTTAGCAAAGATTCAAACACACACAAATAAGCTCGCTCAATACTCTCTGTTCCCAGCATTGCGACTCTCCGGCAGCTTGGATGTCTGGCATTTCTCGCTCCATATATGGTAAGAGCCTTTGTTGTAGAATCCTGAGCATTACTTTACTTGCATGAGATATTAAGGCAATAGTTCAATAATTACTCCATTCCCTAGGATCCCCTTTCTTTGGAATTGGGATGTATATGGAACGCTTCCAGTCTGTGGGCCATTGTTCAGTTTTCCATATTTCTTGACAGATTTTAGTCAAAATTTGGACAGATTCAGTCTCAGTAGCTTGTAGCAACTCTATTGGTATGCCATCTATTCCTGGTGATTTGTTTCTTCCAAGTATTTTAAGAGCAGCTTTCACCTCACATTCTAAAATTTCTGGTTCTTCATCATACGGTTCCTCCGTGAATGAATCTGTCATCCTGGCATCTCTTTTATAGAGTTCTTCAGTGTATTGCTTCCATCTTCTTTTTATTTCATCTCAGTCAGTCAGTGTGTTCCCTTGTTGATTATTCAACATCCCTACTCTTGGTTTAAATTTCCCTTTCATTTCTCTAATCTTTTGGAACAGAGCTCTTGTTCTACCCTTTTTATTGTCCTCTTCTATTTCTATACAGTAACTATTCTAATAGTTCTCTTTGTCCCTACGTACTAGTTGCTGTATTGTTGCATTTAGGGTTCTGACTGTGTTTCTATCTCCTTTTGCTTTTGCTTTCCTTCTCTCTTTAACCAGTTTCTTCAGTCATCCATTGAGGTCTTTCTCTCTTTTTAACTAGAGGTATTGTCTTTTTGCATTTTTCCCTGATAACATCTCTGACTTCATTCCATAGTTCTTCTGGTTCTCTGTCAACTAAGTTTAAAGCCTCAAACATGTTCCTCATTCGATCTTTATATGCTTCTGGGATGTTATTTAAATTGTATTTTGGCATTATGATTGCTTTGTTGGTCTTCTTTAGCTTTACTCCTATCATCCCTGATTGTTGGCTGGAGCTGATGGGAGTTGGAGACCAACAACAGCTGAAGGGCTACAGGCTCCCCATCCCTGATATACAGCAACAAATAAAACCCTCTGGAAAGCAGACTATGAACAGAAAATGCCTTAGCACAGGGGTTCCCAAACTGTGGTACCAGGACACCAGTTGTCCACAAGCTTCATTCAGGTGGTCTGTGGTGTGTCTGTGAAGAACACTTTGTTACAAGGCAAGGCCCTGGAGCCTGCTAACCTACAATTCCCACCCCACACCCCTTCTTATGTGGCTCGGTATGCGTTCCTGAGGTGTTGTGCAAAAGACAACAAGAGCAGCTGTTAAGACACAAAATTCACTAAAAGCTATTGAATACATGTTATCTTCTCCTTGGCAGAGTTCCCTCCAGTCCAAAAGAAGAATCCCATTGTTCTAAGTATTGGAAGTAGCCTGAGTTTTCTCTGGGTCAGAGAGAAATATGCACACTCACACAAAATAATCTCTTTCCCAGACCCCTCCTTGGCAGGGGGGGAAGAGAGAGAAAAAGTCTTTTTAAAACTGATGCTTGAATCTAGGAGAAGAAGAGAAGAAGGGGGGCTGATGGTGATCTGAGGGACGCTCTAAAACAACGCTCTCAAGGCAGGACTGCAGGAACGGAACCAGAAAGGGAGTCTAAGCCTCGGCCCAAGCCTGGAGGCAAACAGATCCCTTCCTGTTTTGGGGGCAGAGCTGTTCCACATCACTTCAGCTGCATTCCACTGCCCACTCCTGGGCCTAGGATAGGTAATCGCTTCTACCTGTCACTCTTTATAGTAATAGGGTCCTTTGATCTCTTTAGTTTAAAGTTATGAATGGGTTAGGCTATTAATGATTAAGCTGCCACGCACCCAGTAATTTTGTAATGCTATTCCTTTCTCTCAATAAAATCAAGCTTTGCTTTATTTTTGTTTGGATATCTGTCTGTCTGTCTGTCTGTCTGTCTGTCGATTGATCAATCAAGATAGATATAGATACACACACACCATTTAGGCACACTTCAGGGCAAAGAGCTTGTTTTATCCCTAGCAAAAGATTCCCCTCCTCTCAAGGAGGTGTGTTTCACTTATAATTTGAGTTCTATAGGATTCTAATTGTAATACAATAAAATAGCATGTAAGAAATAAACGAAGCTATAAAACTATAATTAAAAATCATACAGCATCTAGCACAGTGCACTGCAGTGCTTAAACGGTCCACCAAGAGCCTCAGCAATTTTGGGGTGATCCACTCCATCCAAGTTTGGGAGCCACTAGTGTAGTGGTTTCTCAGTGGGTTAGGAGCCAGGTGCAATTAGCCATTCATCAGCTCGCCTGAGGTAAGAACCAATTGATGCTGAGCAACCAAGTGGCAATACTTCTGATAAAGTTCTCAGGTTGAAGAGACTGTTATTACACACACACAGCACTGCACAGGACTACTTCTCCTATTCTAGAAAGCCATACCTGTGAAAGCAATGAAGCACATGCTCAGTTTATTTCTGGTATTTATTGACTTCCCATAAACCGCATCCTCTGGACATTTGTTCCCTAGACCAGAAGGAGCAAGTGTGCTTCTGCATCCTTATATGGCTGGCAACTCTTTCTGAATGAGGTATTAATACTGAGGCCCTCCTGCAGCCACAACTTTAAAAGATGAGGAGAGAGTGCTGCAATAAGCAAGAGGGCGTACCAGATCTAAAAGCTTTAAGTACCACTCAGGCCCTCTTCTTGCTATGACATGGTGAGATGCAGAGAGCCATCGACATGATCGCTCCCAAGTGTCCTCACTATCACTGTGAAGTCCATGTTGCTATGTGGATTTTCTTGGAGCATCAGCCAATGGAATTGGCCAAAAAATGACTGAAAAACTCATAATGAAGGCAACCAAGCAAACTTTAGAGTTCATGATTATGCATAGAGTGGTAGCGTGGGTGGCAAAAAAAACCACCCTCAAATGCATCCTTGAATAGTGATCTGGGAGCACTGTTTAGAGTGGTGTGGGGCTTGTTAACATAAATCCACAACTAGTGGGAGGTTGGAGTCCGCAGATGCTTGCTGTGATGTGACAAATAACAAGGCACTTCAAAGATAAAGTCGCTTTCATCTATCCAGATTTGGTCAAGGCATCTCCAGATAAAATGTTCAATGCACCATATGGGCTGGTAGTTTCAGCTTTTGAGAACTGAGGATGTGGACTTGTGGTTGTTTAGTCAATGACATACCCTCTAGACCCTTGCCCATTGTGACTAATTCTAGTGAGTTTGGGGGATGACTGGGTGGGTCCTGATCATTGTGAATGTGTCTTTACACTTGCGAGTGGTGCCTACTGTTCTTAAAGAGGCAGTAATGTGATTGCTCCTTAAAAGGCCTAGAGGTATGTGAAAGCTTCCTATTAGTCAAACATCCCTTGAGCTGCTTGAGAGGATTGCTATGCAACTACAGCTGTTCTTGGAAGAAACAGATTATCTGAACCCATTCCAGTTTAGCTTTAGACCTGGTTTTGAGACTGAGTCATCCTTGGTCACTATGACAGATGACCTTCATGGGGGAGGGAAGGAGGAGTCCAACCCTCTTGTTTCTCTCTGTGGCTTTTTAATACCATTGACCATGGGCCTCCTGCAGATACCATCTTATCAGGAGGTCTATTCCGCACAACATAGGAAGAAGACCTTTAGTGTAGTGGCATCAACACTTTGGCATCCCCCCCTTAAATATTAGGTAGGTGCCATCTTTGTTATCTTTTCAGCACCTACTGAAGATTTTCCTCTTTCAACAAGCCTTTTAAGTAGAGACCTTATCCCAGTCTGCATCTGTGTTGGAATTGCTATTCAAGATGTTTTTAAAGCTTCTTTAAAAAAGAGGTTTTTAAAGATATTTTGTCTTAGTATGTTTTTAAAGATGTTTTGTTTTAATATATTTTAATGTCTGTTTTTATTATCTTTTATAGTGTTTTTGTTTGCCGCCCTGGGCTCCTACTAGGAGGAAGGGAGGGATATAATTGTAATCATCATCATCATCTTATTGGATTGATTCTGTGGGTTTGTGGAGTAGGATGTACTGTGCTACAGCGGTTGTGTCGCTAACAATGGAGCCATTTCTAGAAAGTGGCACTGGGAGGCTGTACCTTGATCCCCTAATACATAATTATAGTGCTACAGGGGTGCTACAGGGTTCCATCTTGTCCCCAATGCTATTTAACATCTACATAAAGTCATTGGGAGAGGCCCTTAGGGGATTTGGAGTGAGATATCACCACCCAGTCCTATTTCTTGTAACATCTGAATCAACAGAGGCCGGATTAGTGCCTAGACACAGTGGTGGGCTGGATGAGGGCTAACAAGCTAAAACTGAATCCTGACAAGATGGAGGCCTTGTAGGTAGGAGTTCTTGGGTCTGGCAACTAGACAGTGTGCTTGTTCTGGACAGGATTGCGCTACATAATTTGGGGCTGCTCCTGGATCATTACTTGAACCACAAATTACCCCAGGGGCTGGAGGCACCTTTTAGCAGCTGTGGCTCACCAGCTATGGCTGTTCCTAGACAGGAATAACCTGCCCACAGCACACCATGCATTGATAACCTCAAGACTAGATTACTGTAATGTGTTCTGTGTGGGACTGTCTTTACACCTGGTTCAGAACTGCAGTTAGTGCAGAACATGGCTGCTTGCCTGCTGAACAGGGCAGCCTACTGTGACCATATCTCAAATTCTGTAGGAATTGCACTGGCATCCAATTTACTAGCAAGCTAAATTGAAGGGAGTTATATTGACATATACAACTCGGGCCCTGCATATGTGAAGGAATGCCTGCTCCCATGTTGACTTCTCCATTTCTTGTCAGAGCAGGCTCTTCTGATTGTACCACAGCTGACTTAGGCACTTTATACACCACCCCAGGGGAAGGACTTTTCTGTGGTGGTGCCAGGCTTACTGAACTCCCTCCCCTCTGAAATAAAGCAAGCACCAAATCTGATGAGGTGTTTGCTGACAGGTAGAAGTTTTAGTTTCGTATATATCTTTTGTAACATGGTGGGTGTAATTTTATTATGGCTTTAAATATTTTACTATGTGGCGGCAGTGGTGATGGTTTTAGTATTACATTTACATACAGTGAACCACTCTGGTATTGCCCAGAGTGGCAGATAAGTATTTTAAATGTAAAAAGTAACAGTTTTTCAATCTCTTTTGGTAGTTTTGCAGTTGAATAAAGATGCCGATCACCTGATGAATCCTTTCCAACCTGGTACCTTCCAGAGGTTTTCGACTCCAAGTCTTAGCATCCCTGACCATTGCCACGCTGGCTTGGCTGAGGAGAGTTGCAGTCCAAAACAAATGGAGGGCAGCTAGTTGGGGAAGGCTAACCATGTGGCAATCCACTGCAGGAGGCAACAGCCAGGCGTACAGGGAGAATTTCTTGATTTATTTCAGACTCTTGTACATCAACCTTCTTCCAAAAGATTCCAGGACAGGAAAGAACAGAGCTAATAATTAATGATTTATATTCATAATAAAACAATGAACTATACAATAAAACCAAAATATTAACAATATTATGGGGCATTAGTTAAAAATGTATCGGCATTACACAGATGAAAACGCCTGGGCAAAGCTGTAACACAGAGTGAGGAACACCTCTTTAGGGAGCGCATTCCATGATCGAGGCACCATCACCGAAACTGACCTCTCCTTTGTTGATAAAGAGGATACTTGGAGAAGAGTTTAGCAGAAGATATCAATTGCACAGGCAAACTAGTAGAGAGAGAGAGAGAGAGAGAGAGAGAGAGAGAGAGACATCCGTTCAGGTATTTTTGTCCAAAGTTAGCATCAGCATCTGGAATGTGGCCTGGAAATGAACACGTAGCCAACCATGTCATTTAAAACTGGTGTAATAATAAGCCTGGCCATACCAGTTAAATGTCTGGCAGATACATTCTGCACAAATTGAAACATCTGAGGTGTCTTTGAGGGCAGCCCCATGTATAATGCATTAAAGTGACCCAACTGTAAAATTATCAGTATGAGACTCCTATACCTTTAATAGCAAGAAAGGTTTTTTCTTTAGTTCCAGTTTATCTTACACCTGCATGGTAAACGGTACCTCCGGAAAGTACCTGTTGTATACAAATGTTAAAAGGTAAGAGTTGCCCTGTCCTCTTTTTCCTCAGATCATATTCTCAGGAACAGTGCAAAATGGTTTTTGAGTAACAGCTGCTTCTGAATCCTAATTTCTGTCCACTCATCATTAGTGCCCCTTCCTGTGTTCCCTCGATAAGGTACTTCCCAAAGGGAAGTACGAGCCATTTCAGAACAGCTTCACATTGCTGATTCATGTGCAGTTTGCATTCTTGTAGTCCTGCCAATTGCCATTTCTGATCAGTAAATTAAAGTAGCTAAAGATCTTCTCAGGTGAACAGGTGAATAAGATAGGATTTACAAGCCCATTAACAGAGGACCATTAAAGCAAGGGCTCAGAGAGTGATCAGAGATTGATTAAGTCGCAATGGTATGAGAAAAAGAATTCACCATCACAGGATGGAGTCAAACATGAAAGGGAAACACAATACAATGGCAGTATTAGTCACTAGAAAAGAAAAATTGGAAGTATGTTGAAAGTTTTAAAAGGGAAAATTAACACAAGTTTGCCAACATAATAAATAATAAAATCACAGTGTGCTAAAAAGCTATCATCAATTGCCCCAAGTTAAAAAGAAATGCAAAGGCAGCTAGTACGCTAGACCAATCCAATAAAGCAGTCCATATTTTAATTTGTCAGCTTTTATTTGACGGGAAAAGTACTACGATGTCAGCCCATATTGCTTATCTAATTCAGTTACCAGCACATAATAGTAGTTACAACTTGTTTTATGTGATGTAAGCTGAATTGCTTTTCATGCCCGCAGAGTAAAAAGTTATACAATAATTATGCTCACAAAGGCACAATGACATTTGCTTGCACTTTTGACATGCAGGGCACATGTACATTGGAAAACAAGCTGTTTGGATAATGATCATATATTAGGGGACAAAATGGCATCGTCAACCCTAAAATCTGTAGTTTAATAAGGATGGCAATTATAATCATGTCAGCCGTTTGACATTTTGACTTCAATTCACCATTCCACTGTTCACTCAAGCGAACAAATCTCTCTGTGTGTCTATCCCTGTGGTTCTGTATGAACTACTTTAAGCACACAGTGGTTTGGATCCAGTAGGTTTCACTTAGTTTCCACTGAAACCAAGGGGACAAGGTAAACATTACTAACGGAAGTCCTGTTGATTTTAGTAGGAACTAAATGAAACCTACTGACTCTGGATACCACCTAAGACAAGATTAAATATTTAATTCAATACTTGGATTCATTTTAAGCTGGCACTGTCTAACCTGCATCTTGCTACATACAAGAGTAACAGAACCAATAGGGGAGGATGAATACACTGTTTTGCTGTTTGTTAGTAACTGCATTCTCTAGCGTTTTATTAAAATACTAGGGGTGCTCTGGCCCTCCGCTCACTTTGTTCACAATCCCCCCACTCACCAGTGAGGGACTCGCACATAAACACACACACACACAGAGGCAACTCCCAAAATCACTCCAGGCACTCATGCTGCCACATTTAGGCGGCTTACCGGCCTCCCTCCTGCCCAGACTGTTGCTGCTGCTGTCCCACCTCAATCACTTTCCTGCCTGCTGTGTTGTTACTGCCATCCACACGCTTGCTTCCCCTGCTTGCTCACCCCCTTGGTCGCTCACTCACTGGCCCCTGCTGCTACCTGCTTGCCTCCCCCTGCTGCTGCCCACTCGCTCCCCACCTGTCATCCGTCCTTCCCTTACTCCCTCACCTTGCTTGCCTGCTGTCCTGCCACCGCCTCCCACACCCATGGGTGATGGCTTACAAAAATATTATATAGTTAGGTGTGTGTGTGTTTCTTAATTTCAATCACCAAAGACAGGTCATTCATAGAAAGGAAAAACACATTACGCAGCTCTTGTGTGGGTTTCAAATGATATGCCTTTTTAAAAGCATGGATTAATTCTTGGATTAGATAGCAACCACCAGATATAATAGCAGCAAATCATGATTTCATTACCACCAGTCTGGAGAATTACTTTAGGCAGCTGCTATTATGATTCTTCAAGATCATCCCAGTTAACTTTGGCTGAATATTTGTAGTTGACATCTAACATAAGTACTGTTGGCACACCTCCAGCCTCTCTCGATACGAACCCCTTCTAGCCTGACAGTCTGACACTTAGTGGAAATCTCTGAGTTGTGCTTTTATCATCATGGACAGATGCTGCTGACTCAAAATAAAAAGTCAGTTCTATTTCCAATTTGTTTGGTAGGTTTTTTTAATCAGTAGTTAATGGATAAACAATTTTTAGATGGCTCCATAGAAAACTGCATTATGAACTTGCTTATAAAATCCCATTAGCTTGTCTAACAATATGAAGAAAGAAACCATAAAATCAAGCCCTCCATTAACTTAAATAATAGCTGGATGCATATTAGGATGTTTTGCAAAACACTATCTATAAACATGGAAGATTAGATAAAATGGGAACACAGAGCTAATCGCTTTGCGTTCACAGACCCAACCTATTCACTTTTATTCATTATAAAGTCTCTCTCTCTCTCTCTCTCTCTCTCTCTCTCTCTCTCTCACACACACACACACACACACACACACACACACACTTCTCTAAACTATCTAGATTATGTTTAGGTAAACACAGACACCAAGGACGTAAGAAGAGCCTGCTGGATCAAACCAAAGGGCCATCTAGTCCAGCGCTCTGTTTTCACAATGGCCAACCACACACACGCCCATGGGAAGCCCACAAACAGAATCTGAATGCAACAGCACTCTCCCCACCTCCAGTTCCCAACAACTGGTATTCAGAAGCTTACTGCCTCTGACAATTGAGATAGAATCTAGCCAAAAGTTAATAACATTATGCATAATCATAGAATCATAGAACAGTAGAGTTGGAAGAGGCCTATAAGGCCATCAAGTCCAACCCCCTGATCAATGCAGGAATCCAGGTGAAAGCATTCCCAACAGATGGTGGTCCAGCTGCCTCTTGAATGCCTCCAGTGTCGGAGAGCACACTCCCTCTCTAGGTTATTGGTTCCATTGTCGTATGGCTTGAACAGTTAGGACATTTTTCCTAATGTTCAGTGGAAATCTGACTTCCTGCAGCTTGAGCCCATTATTCCATGTCCTGCACTCTGGGACGATTGAGAAGAGATCCCGGCCCTCTTCTGTGTGACAACCTTTCATGTACTTGAAGAGTGCTATCATATCTCCCCTCAGTCTTCTCTTCTCCAGGCTAAGCATGCCCAGTTCTTTCAGTCTCTCCTCATATGGCTTTGTTTCCAGTCCCCTGATCATCCTTGATGCCCTCCTCTGAACCTGTTCCAGTTTGTCTGCATCCTTCTTGAAGTGCAGAGACCAGAACTGAACACAGTACTCAAGATGAGGCCTAACCAGTGCTAAATAGAGGGGAACTAATACTTCACGCGATTTGGAAACTATACTTCTGCTAATGCAGCCTAATATAGCATTTGCCTTTTTTGCAGCCACATCACACTGTTGGCTCATATTCAGCTTGTGATCAATGACAATCCCAAGATCCTTCTCACATGTCGTATTGCTGAGCCAAGTATCCCCCATCTTATAACTGTGCATTTGGTTTCTTTTTCCTAAGTGTAGAACTTTGCATTTATCCCTGTTGAATTTCATTCTGTTGTTTTCAACCCAATGCTCCAGCCTATCAAGATCCCTTTGAATTTTGTTTCTGTCTTCCACGGTATTAGCAATGCCCCCCAATTTTGTATCATCTGCAAATTTGATAAGCATGCTCTGTACCTCCTCATTCAAGTTGTTAATAAAAATGTTGAAGAGCACCGGGCCCAGGACCGAGCCCTGTGGTACCCCACTCGTTACTTCCGCCCAGTTTGAGAAGGAACCATTAATAAGCACTCTTTGAGTTTGATTCTGGAGCCAACTGTGGATCCACCTGATAGTCCTTCCATCCAGCCCACATTCAGCTAGCTTGCCATTGGGCTTTTAGAATTTTCTTTTTCAGAAACTCCCACCCATCTTGGACTCCTTTTCTCATTAGGGTTGCCTGTCATGGAACCGTACTTACAATTGTTCTGAGTTTATTAAAATCAGCTTTCCTGAAGTCCAGGGTGCGCGTATGGCTACTCTCAGCTTTTGCTTCTGTTAAAATCAAGAATTCACGTATGGTGTGGTCACTTTCCCCCAGAGTTCCCGTAACTGCCACTTCATCCAGCAAATCATCTCTATTGGTTAGAATCAAGTCCAGGGTATCTGATCCTCTGGTTGCTACCTCCACTTTCTGTAGGAGAAAGTTATCTCCAACAAATGTCAGAAATTTCTTGGAGGGGCCGTGTTTGGCAGAATTTGTCTTGCAACAATTATCGGGATAACTGAAGTCCCCCATTACTACTACATCATTCCTCCTGGAAAAATTGGCAATTTGCTTATCAAAAGTTACATTCTCATCTTCTCCTTGATTGGGTGGTTGGTAGAAGACTCTAAGCACCACATTCCTTTTATTACTGCTGCATTGTTATGGTTTAATTGTACTATTTGAAACTGAGGTGTTTTATTAAGTGTATGTTTGAACGGTTTTAATGTTGCAAATAGTTTATTCTATTTAATTTAGACTATTGTATGCTCTTAATTATATGTACTTTTATCTGGAAGTTGCCTTGAGTTCCAGTTTGGAAAATAGGGTGGGGTAAAAATAAAGGTAATAGTAATAATACTTGTCCTTTAATTTTAATCCAGATACTCTCGGTGGAGCCACCAAGCTCATCTTCCTGTATTTCTGTGCAGGGATATCTATTTTTAACATATAGCGCGACTCCACCTCCCTTTTTATTCCTTCTGTTCTTTTTTAACAAGCTATATCCTTCAGTTGCTGTATTCCAGTCATGGGAGTCATCCCACCAAGTTTCAGTTATACCTATCAAGTCGTAATTGCCCTCCTGTATTAAGAGTTTAAGTTCGTCCTGCGTATTAGTATACAGACATCGAAGACCACGTGATTTATGGCTTGGCTTCGTTACTACTTTTTTCTGAGGACTGTTACTGGGCCCTATTAGAGCCGATCTCTCTGTTCCCATTACTGTGCACAAGCCTTCATCAGTTGTTACCACCAAGTTAAAGTCTCCCTCCTCCTTAGAATTCAGTTTAAAGCCCTCCTGATGAACTTCTCCATGCTGTGGCCACACATTCTTCACAGTCCTTGTGAGATGCAACCCATCACTTGCCAGCAGTCCATCTTCCAGGAAGCATAGCCAGGGGCGGCTACAGGAATGCCGGAGCCCTTGGGCATCAGCCTGCCCAGGGCCCCTCTGCTCCCCTTCCATGCTCCGTGGCACAAACTGCGCTGCAGATCGCAAGACAAGAGCTTCCGAGCCACCCGCCACCACCGTCACTGCCGCCATCCCCGCCGCTTCACCTACCTTTCTCTGCTGTTCTTTGCGGCTGCTCAGTGTCCTCAGTGTGGCCACCCGCCATTCCAGGCCTCTCACTTTTTCTTCCAACAGTGCCACAAGCTTACACTTTTTGCATGTGTACGCCATGTTGTTCTTAGGCAAGAAAACGAACATGGCACACACCTTGCAGGTCACAACCACTGGAGTATCCTTCCCGTTCATACTCTCTTCTACTTTTTGTTTCTTTCTAACTACTTGTTTTGGAGTGGCCTGTGCTTTGTCCTGTCCTACTTCAGGTAAACTTGAGAGTCCCTCAAGTTTGGGGGGTGGGGGGTGGGGGTTCAAAAAGCTGTCCTTGTTCTCAAGACTTGGAAATTTTTGCTCAGGGTATTTGAGGTAGCCCTGTTTGCCTGGATTTGCATGCTCCCCCCCAAAAAACAAAAAATAATTTTGCTCTCAAACAAGAGAACCAGAACAAGTGGGCATTTCCAAGCTTGGTAGGAAATCCATATTGTGTACAAACCAATTCCATACAGTTATTTGAGGTTTACTTTCTAATAAGTGAGGGGAAAATGTCCCTTTCCTGTACTAGATAATTTCCTAAATCTGAGATGTTGTCACATGTGTCTACGTTACTTGATTAATTAACTCTCAGTGAGGTTGGAGCTAGATGTTAAGGCAGGGATGAGGATCCTGTGTGCCACAAGATATTTTTGGATTCCAACTCCCATCATTCCTCATCATTGGCCATGGTGGTGGAGACTCGTGAGAGTTGGAGTACAGCAACATTTGGAAAACTACAGGTTTCCCATCCCTAGATTGAGATGAATGTGTAGTTCCAACCACGATCAGCAACTCTACATCTCCTCATCTTCCTCTCTCTCCCATAACATCTAGAAAAACAAAAGTGTCATAGTGATATCACCATGCTCTGAATTTTTCCACCCTCACAAGCAATTGTCATTGACCACAGCTAGCATAGTCAATGGTCAGCAATAATGGGAGTTGGAATCCATCAAAATCTGGAGAACTATAGGTTCCCCAGCCTTGCTTTAGGGAAACAAGAGTGATACTTCATTGGAACTTGTAAACATTTTTTTTAATATGGACCCAGGTTATTTTTTCTTGCAAGCAAAGGACTAGTTTAAGTATTACAACCAAACCATAGTTTGGTGGAACAATTAGCTGGGCTTATATATTTTCTTTATCCCCTTTTTCTTGCCTACTCAGGTTCTCCCTCTTACTTGCTAGTTTATGATAAATGTAGTTTGTCATTACATGCAAATCAGGCAGACTATAGTAACTGGAAAGTGCAGGTTTGCCTCCAAACTAGAATTGGAAACACAGTTCAAACTATGGTTTCTAATTTTGGTTTAGAGGCATACTATGGTTTGTGATTTAGATATCTTAACAAACTATGGTTATGCAAACTAGCAAGGGAGGGGCTGGGAATAGGAGTACACAGGAAAGGAGGAGATATGCAGATCTGAAACATGTTTCTATTGACCAAATCATAGTTTAGCCATAAAATCTTGCCCTGGAGACTTTGTTCAGCCAACACTCACTGATATAGAAAGGCAGTCTTCATATTGCATCAAATGGTTAAGTATCTTGCTAAAAGAAGAAAAAGAATATGTTTTCATACATCACCAGGTATACTTTGGAGTGATTCACACCATTCAAGAATCTTGCAGCTAAATGTGTATGTTACATCAAAGGAAATGTATGGTGTTTGCTTTTTATTGTTTGATTTGCAATGGCTGTTCTCACACATCAACTGATATTGCATGTATTGAGTGATGAAACTGTATTTGCATATTATTCACCCTCCAACTCCTCCTGAGTGGGCCTGATCAACTTGGATCAAGGGGAACAATGGTCAAACTGAAAGGACTTTAAATGTACCACTTCAGCACAACTGTTTCCTGGCATACTCATTGTATGCATTCATTTATCTGCCATGCAGAATTGGATCCTACTTCATCATTAATCAGACCTGGCCGATATAAAACGTATATGAAAGTGAAACACAAAAGTCATTCTAGAGAGTGGTCCACATGTCTCTTTCTGGCAAATGATTTAAGGATTAATGCTAATACTCATAGCGAGAACATCTCTACTAGAGTTTGATGGTCCTGACACAATGGGAAAATTAAAAAGGGAAACACTAGCATTGTTTCAACAGCTGTTGGGGGGATTTGTGGTCAGAAAAGAAACAAAATCTAATCTGAATTCAATAAAACTTCAATATATTTAAGAAATCCACAATGCGATAAATACAATATCAGATTCCAGTCTGAAACATAACAAACACATACTCTCAAAGTTAAAGATAATTCTGTGTTCACTCTTGCAGCGGCACAATTACTGAGACTGGTTAACTTGAGCAACATTTTGCACAGCATTTCTGGTAAGGGTGAAATCCTATGTAGCAAGAACTGTACGGAGAGTTATACATGTCACCTTAACTCTGACCTTGATTGATTTACTGTCCCCACCTTGCCTCATGTCTCCAGAACATGTGCACATATTAGAACAAAATGTTCTCACAACCAATTTGATGTCCTTTTTACATTAAAATCTTTGCCACTGTTGCTGCTGCTTGAACAAAAACACTCACCTGTTAAACGTGTTAAGGTAGCTGGGTCTGGTCTGTTTCTGGATGCATCGGTGGCTGGCACCCAATAGGACTAGGAGGGCTGAAGGCAGGGAGACCAACAGGAGGTGGAGCCAGAACCGATGACAGGCAGAGCCAAGTAATTCTAGTTTTGTCCCCATTCTCTTCACTGTTGAGTTCTACAAGGGCAAAACTGAGACTAAGGAGGAAGCTGACAGCTGGGGCTACCCCTCGACTGGTTGCAAGTGAGGCTGGTGGGGCAATGCCTCATTTGCCCTAACGGACCAGTGCATGAGGGACCACCCGGGAATCCCACGTAAGCTGCCTTGGCCTCCATGATAGAAGAAAGGTGGGATATAAATATTAATTCAATATAAATATTTTCAGCATGCCTTAACTTTTACTGGTGTTGAGTGCTCACACCCAGTGTGATTTTTGTAAAGCTTTACCCACTTTCACCAGCATCCCTGCTCATTTGGCAAAATGGAAGCATCTCAAACTGAAGAAGTGGGGAGTAATGAACTGAAACGATAGGACAGTCTTCCTTTCTCATTGACCCAGGCTGCCTTCTGATGTCAAATTAATCATCTTCCTTCAAATGGTATTAAACTGCTTGAGACTGATCATTTACCAAGTACTATGAACTCCTCCACACTCCCTTCATTTCAAGCTCTAGTCTTCGGCAGCTGTCTTGGTATGAACTGTAAAAACTTTTTCATCAAACATTTTATAATGTCACTGCAACTACAATGAAGATGAACTAAGAAATTAACCTGTGCCATACACTGTGCTGTTAGCTGGTATCTTTCTGTTCACAGATGTGCAAAAGATAATTTTAATCCATACAATATGAACTCTAATGGTTCTATATAATACATCATTTTAAGTTGAGGGTATAATATTACATTACAAATGCCTTTATCAAGCAGACTACTAATCTTGTCACAAAGGAATAACAGGATTGTTTGGGGATTTTATTTTTTATTTTGTTTTACAATTAAACCATGTTGACTCACATCAGGTGCTTTATTTCTCAACTAATACCCTGGCCAGGATTAGCATCAAGCAGCAAAGTCGCTTGTTCATCTCTTCCAATACTTTTAATATATTAAGAATGTGAAGCACTATTTTCTACTTCCTCTGATTAAGTGAGTGGTGCTATTACCTGTGCAGAACTCCCACTGATTTCAACAGGGCTTTGCTGCAAATTTCCTTGTTCCATTGATTTACTCTCTCTCTCTCTCTCTCTCTCCGTTCATGACTGGTAAAGGTACAGGAGTCCTCGTCTCTGTGCATTTGGTCACCCTATCAGCTACTTCCTTTAACACAGGTATCAAATCTAAAGACTTCCTCCTCCACTCCAAATACTGAACATAAATAGCTACTGAACCCGTCAACCCTTTCTCTGGACATGAATATGTGGGGAGCTTTGAACACAGAAAGTTTCTTCCCTTAAAATACCCCTACAGAGCATCTAGACAGAACTCTTTATTTATTATATTTATATCACATCCTTCCTCTAAAGAGTAACATACACCACTCTTCCTCATTTTATCTTTATAATAATCCTGTAGGGTAGGGTAGGCTGAGAAATAGTGACTGGCCTGAAATCACCCAATGAGCTTTAAGACTAGTTTAGTGGGGATTTGAACCTGGGTCTCATGGTCGTAGTCCAACCACCACACCAGCCTGACTTTCAATAGTACCACTAACCCACTGAAATGGTTGATTGTAAGATTTGGTGGCTAAAATAGCTTGAGGAGTTAAATATAAATATGACTCTTAACCATCAAGAGGATCGTGTCTCTACTGTTACTTCCACTTATATGATCCTACAAATACTATTACTTGATGCTCCAATTGTCTCCAATTATATTGGCCTACAAATATGGCTTCGTATTAAGAATGGAAGTTGAAGATTGCCACAATTTGGGAAGGAACAGATTAAGTCACGCTTAATTTTTCATTCAACCCCATCTGCTTTCAAAAGGCAAAACTTAGGCCCCAAAATAAGCAGGAGGGGTGGGTGGGTGTTTATTTATTTATTTATTTTATTAAACCTCTATCCTACCCTTTCTCCCAGAAGGAGCCCAGGGCGATTGACAAAGGACAAAACACTAAAAACATCTTAAAACATCTCAAAAACAAAACATCTTAAAAACATCTTAAAAATAAAACATCTTAAAAACATCTTTTAAAAAAATCTTTTAAAAAGCCTTAAAAAGCAATTCCAGTACAGATGCAGACTGGAATAAGTTTTCTACTTTAAAGGCTTGTTGAAAGAGGAAGGTCTTCAGTAGGTGCTGAAAAGATAACTGAGATACTGCCTATCTAATATTTAAGGGGAGGAAATTCCAAAGGGTAGGTGCCACATACTAAAAAGTTCACTTCCTATGTTGTGCGGAACGGACCTCCTGATAAGATGGTATCTGCAGGAGGCCCTCACCTGCAGAGCACAGTATATGGGTATATAAGGGGTAAGATGGTCTTTCAGATTTCCTGGTCGCAAGCTGTACAGGGCTTTGTACACAAAAACCAGCACCTTGACCTTGGCCTGGCAGCTAATGGGCAGACTGCAATTCTTTCATCAGCAGGGAAACATGTTGGCAATATCCTCCCGCAGTGAGCAGTTGCACTGACATATTTTGCATGAGCTGCAGCTTCCAGACCAACCTCAAGGGCAGCCCCACATAGAGTGCATTACAGTAACTCAACCTGGAGGTTACCAGTGCATGGACAACAGTGCTCAGGCTATTCTGGTCCACAAACCGCCGCAGCTGTCTTACCAGCTGAATCTGGTAAAAGGCACTCCTAGCCACTGAGGACACCTGGGCCTCCAGTGACAAAGATAGACCCAGGAGCACCCTCAGACCATGAACCTGCTCTTTCAGAGAGAGCACAACCCCATCCAAAGCAGGCAACTGACCAATTATCCGTACTCGGGAACCACCAACCCACAGTGCCTCCATCTTGCTAGGATTCAGACTCAGTTTATTGGCCCTCATTATTGGCCCTCATCCAGCTCACCACTGAGTCCAGGCGTTGGTCCAGGGCTTGCATGGCTTCTCCCGATTCAGGTGTTACAGAGAAATAGAGCTGGGTATCATCAGCATACTGCTGACACCTTGCCCCAAATCTCCTGATGACTGCTCCCAAGGGCTTCATATAGATGTTAAAGAGCATGGGGGACAAGATGGCACAACTGCCAGGGGGCCGAAAGACAATCACCCAATACTATTCTCTGAAAACAACCTTGGAGATAGGATTGGAACCACTGTAAAACAGTGCCTCCGATACCCATATCACCAAGTCAGTTCAGAAGGATACCATAGTCAATAGTATCAAAAGCCAAAAGATCAAGTAAGAGTGCATTATCGTAATCAAAACAGTATTAAAAGCCAAAAGATCAAGTGAGAGCGCATTACAGTAATCCAGCCTGGAAGTAACCTCTGCATGGACAATAGTGGTCAGGCAATCCCAGTCCAGAAAGCCACAGCTGTCTTATGAGCCCAAACTGGTAAAAGGCACTCATAGCCAATGAGGGCTTCTAGCGACAAAGAGTTTTAAGAAATAAGTTTTCCTTTGTCATACTGGAAGCTGCCTCTGTACTGGAAGCTGTGTGTTAGAAACAGCTGTTGTTGATTCCCTGCAGTGCAAGCCAGCAGGGGAGGGAGCCACTGATGCAAGCAGCCTACTCCTACAAGTTTCCTGGCCTACAAAAGTTACCCCAGTCACTCTATTAAATCTTTTCACATGGCATAACAGCTATGCAGAGTGGAGTGCAGTCATTAGTCTTCTAATGCACTTGTATAACTCTGATGAGGGGTACTGACAGATTTATTAGCACTGTGTGAAGCACATACCCTTGATTGATGCTAATTGATATTCAAGACATATATAAAACACATCAGATTTTGAGGGTCAGTTGTATTAAATCTCACGGAGAGCATTTTTGAACAGCGTATATTTCGGTAGTCTGTAGTTTGAGAAATTCAAATAAAACATTTAATGTTTACAGAGATGTGTGAAGCCTGCTCCTTTATTTCCACAGAGTTTTCCACTTTCTCTTCCTGCACCCTTGTATATTACCTACAGAAAGGCTGTGGAATGTCAGAGATATCCTTGCTTCTCCAACCTACTTCTATGTACACAGAGTTCTTGGATTATTTCAATTCCACCCTGGAAAAAGCAATTATACAAAATGGTACTGTGTATTTTCTTCTAACTTTTTTGGAACAGTCTATGCATTTGTTAGTGTTGTAACCTGGCCTGCGATCATTTACAATGAAGGCAGCATATAAAATACAAAGCATTTACAAATACATATAATCTAATATTCATGATAATGATGGAACAGAGATTAGTGTTTTGTTCTGGACAGTACAGTATGTTGAGTGTAATGCACTGCTGAAGGATATTTGCATTAGAGGTGCTTTCAGTCTCTTATATCCTCCCTTGTCCACCTAACTTAAACAAGAGGATATGTTCAAACTGGCAAATTATTAGGTTTTTTCTCCTTATGTAAAGTAAATAAGATACAATGGTAAAAGAGGAAGGGGCAGGATAATTATGTGCACTAGTGAAATAACAATATTCACATAACAAACTGAAACATAAAGGGGGAGTGTGACTTTGTTGATTCTCCTTGATCTCTCAGCGGCGTTTGATACCATCGACCATGGTATCCTTCTGGGCTCGCGGAGTTGGGAGTTGGGGATACTGCTTGGCAGTGGTTCCGCTCCTACTTCGCGGATCGTCACCAGAAGGTAGTGCTTGGGGAACATTACTCGACACCCTGGACTCTCCATTGTGGAGTCCCTCAGGGGTCGGTTTTGTCCCCCATGCTTTTTAACATTTACATGCAGCCTCTGGGTGCGGTCATCAGGAGTTTTGGCGTGCGTTGTCATCAGTATACTGATGACACGCAACTCTATTTCTCCTTTTCATCTTCTTCAGGTGAGTCTGTTGATGTGCTGAACCGTTGCCTGACCGCGATAATGGACTGGATGAGAGCTAATAAACTGAGACTCAATCCAGACAAGACTGAGACACTGTTGGTGAACACCTTCCCCGCTCAGATGGTGGATGTGCATCCTGTTCTGGATGGGGTTACACTCCCCCTGAAAGAACAGGTCCGTAGTCTGGGGGTTCTTTTTGACCCTTCCTTGTCTCTTGAGGCTCAAGTGGCCTCGGTGGCACGGAATGCGTTTTACCATCTCCGTTTGGTAGCCCAACTACGCCCCTATCTGGATGGCGACGACCTCGCCTCAGTTGTCCATGCTCTGGTAACTTCGAGATTGGATTACTGTAATGCACTTTACATTGGGCTGCCCTTGAAGACAGTTCGGAAGCTTCAGCTAGTGCAGAATGCGGCAGCTAGATTATTGATGACGACCAGTCGGTCTTCACATATAACTCCTGTTCTGGCTCGCCTGCACTGGCTACCTATTTGCTTCCGGGCGAGATTCAAGGTGTTGGTTATGACCTATAAAGCCTTACATGGCATGGGACCGCAATACCTGGTGGAATGCCTCTCCCACTATGAACCTACCCGTTCGCTTCGTTCGTCATCGAAGGCCCTCCTCCGGGTACCAACTCATTGTGAAGCCGGAGGGTGGTTACTAGATCTAGGGCTTTTTCCGTGGTGGCCCCCCGAGTTGTGGAATAGCCTCCCCGAAGAGGTACACCTGGCACCTACACTATTATCTTTTCGGCGCCAGGTAAAGACCCAGGCATTTTAATCACTCTAATCTTTTTAGCTTTTTAATCTTGTATACTAAGTCTTTATTTTTATTTTCTGTTTAACTGTATTTGTTTTTATGTCATATATGTTTTTGTGATTTTATTATTGCCATGTATGTATTTTACCCTATGCTGTTTACCGCCCTGAGAGCTATTTGCTAAGGGCGGTATATAAATGTAACCAAATAAATAAATAATTATCCTAATAAGATGCAAAAACTTATATGCAAATGCTACACATTGATATTTATATACAGTAGTGGACTGCATGGTGGTGCAGCAGCACTCACCCGACATCCTGACAGCTGAATCATTGCTGCTTATTGGGAAGGAGAGCGAGAGGAGCAAGGTGGTGGGGAGGTCCGAGCACTGACTGTTGACGTCAGCTGATGGGTGGGAAGACAGGGTAAAATGTAGCTTCAGCTGAACGCCCTGTTCCCAGCAAAGAATAGGCTCCTGCAGCCAAGGCAACAGGATTTAATCCCCTCTCATCAGCTGATGAGCAGGGGTTAAATCCTGCTCAATTCTGGAGGCTCAAACAGGAGCGGTGGATGCTGTCTGAAAGTCAATTACAACAGAAGCACAGGTGTGGTCTGAAAGCATCTGTAGGCTCACATAGGAGTGGGGGAGGCTGTCTGCAAGCCCTCTCCAACAGCAAAATGGCTTTCAGAAAGCTGGAAAGCCTTTTTGTGCCATGCTGCCTTTGAAGTTCTCTTCTATTCGGCGCTGGTTAGGCCTCATCTTTAATACTGCATCCAGTTCCGGACACCACACTTTAAGAAGGACTCAGACAAACCGGAACAGGTTCAGAGGAGGGCAACAAGGATGATCAGAGGACTGGAAACAAAGCCCTATGAGGAGAGACTGAAAGAACTGGGCATGTTTAGCCTTGAGAAGAAAAGAATGAGGAGAGATATGATAGCACTCTTCAACAACTTGAAAGGTTGTCACACAGAGGAGGACCAGGATCTCTTCATCTCAGAGTGCAGGACACGGAATAATAGACTAAAGTTGCAGGAAGCCAGACTTTAGCTAAACATATGGAAAAATTTTGTAACTGTTAGAACACTACGATAATGGGACCAATTACCTAGGGAGATGGTGGAGGTAGCTGGACAGCCACCTGTTGGGTATGGGTTAACTTGGATTCCTGTATTGAGCAGGGAGTTGGACTTGATGACCTTGTAGGCCCCTTCCAACTCCACTATTCTATGATTCTACTAAGTTCCAACAATTGGGACTGCAAAACACAACATCATCTGATGTCATAGAAACATCAGATGATTGACAGATGGACAAGCCTACCTACATGCCAAATTTGGCCCATCAGGGGGTGAGGTGATAACGAGCTGGCCCGCCAGTCAGAAAAGGTTCCCCACCCCTGTCTTATAACCTGCAAGCTTAACAAAAAACAAATATCCCCAAATTCCCTCAGCTACCCAGTTTCCAAAGTGACCTTCTCCACAGCAGGAATGGCACACATAGTATCATTTCCCACCATGGGCTCTGGGGCCTGTAGTCCTAATCCTGAGTGAGTGAGAAAATATACTCCATTGGGTCCTGCAAATGGCCCCAGTTTCCACCTCCTCTCCCTCAAGGTCTACTTTCTACACCCAAAATTCTTTGCCTTGGGACAGGGGATGGGGAAGGTAGTGATTTTCAGGATTGGAGTGAACAGAGCCCTGCCAGAAACAGGCTGCAACTGGGAAACTAAAGGTCTTGCTTCAAAAGCATTTGAAGAGGGGTCCTCTCTGTGAGGACCTCTCATCCAATTGTCAGGGTACTCCCAAATATAATCCATGAATGCCTGGGAAAGCTCTTCTGACTATTATATGAGGATTTCTGGAAGAGAGGAAAAATTCAGTACCAAAGCTGCAAAACCAGATGAAGGTAATAAAATAAGTTAACATTCTCACAATTTGAGGTGGGTGGGTTGTTTTCTTTTTTTATCTCCAGGAAAAACTTCTGCCCTTCACCCAAAAGCACAACTTTCTAGAATGAAGATCAAAACAAGAAAAGATTCAGTGCTCTTCAATTCAGACTGAAGAGTTCTTCAGCAGGAAATCAGTGCAATTGGCTAAGATGCTATTTGCGGAAAGGCTTCTTCAAAACCAGTTGTTAAATTTCAGACTGAATGAATGTCCACTTCGATGAATATTTATTATTTCTTGGTACTATTACATATATAGCATTTACCCTTGAAAGCATGGAGATATCAGCCGAAGCAGGGCTCACACCAGGAGGCATGTCATATATCAATTCCCTACTCTCTGAATCACTAGGACTGCAGGTTGCAGGTTGCAGTCTGAGCCACAACATTATCATCATAACCCGAGGAGTGTTCAGGCATTCATCTGAACATGTGAACACTCAAAGTGGATGAGGGGAAGGGGCATGTACGCAAGCCCCATCCCCAGTGTCTTCACATGTGTTTCACCACCACCACCTTTGCTCCTGACCTTCCTCCATGTGTTGCACAAGAAACGTCCTCAAGGGATTTCTATTTGCGTTGGCTTGACTGTGAACAGATGCTTCCACATGATCAAGGACCCTCGTCTGTCAGGTCCCCTGCTTGCTTGTGTCCAAGTGAACATGAGTAGAAGCCCCACATCCACCTTCCCTGCATGACACAGAGAATGTTGGGGACTAAAGGGAGAGGGCACAACAGGTGTAAGGATGTTGGGGACGGGGCTTGAGTATGTGCACCTGCCCCATCCACATGTTGAAGACAAGCCTCTAGAGTCTTTCAGCATGTAACAAGGTAATTAGCAGAGCCACTGTCTGATGTAAAGACGCCAGATCTGTTGTATTTCTTGAGGATGGGCAACTTGTTGATGGAAGCCCCTAGGCTACGCAGCTCCAGACTGATAGACTAGCTGTCAAGATACTTGCCACCACTTGGATCTGAGTGCCTGACAGGAGACTTAACAGAGGAAAGATAGAGTTCAGTTCCTTTAAAATATCTACAGTCTTTGTAGATACTTTATACTGAAAGAATTGATTGAAGTCAGGAGAATTGTTTTATGATTTCATTATTGAAAATTTGGAATACATTCAGAAGCCACAATCCAGTACCAAGTTCAGTGTGTGTCACCCCTTGATTTTAATAAGTTTAGGCAAGCCTAATCTGTTTTGGGTTGCAGACATGGCATTTAAAACCCTGTGAGCTCTGCATTTGGTGCCGTGTGATATTGATGTAATCTTTAACCCTAAAAAATGTTTGTTTGTTTGTTTATTATTTGATTTATATCCCACCCTTCCTCCCAGTTGCAGCCCAGGGCAGCAAACAAAAGCACTAAAACACTTTAAAACATCATAAAAACAGACATCAAAATATTTTTAAAAAGCTTAAAAAAAATTTTTTTAAAGGTTTGAAAACATATGAAAAAGCAATTCCAACACAGATGCAGACTGAGATAAGGTCTCAACTTAAAAGACTTGTTGAAAAAAGAAGGTCTTCAGCAGGCGCTGAAAAAATAACACAGCTGGCACCTGTCCAATATTTAAGGGGAGGGAATTCCAAAGGGTAGGTGCCACTGCACTAAAGGTCTATCTCCTATGTTGTGCAGAACGGACCTCCTGATAAGATGATATCTGCAGGAGGCCCTCACCTGCAGAGCAGTGATCGACTGGGTATATGAGGGATAAGACGGTCTTTCCGGTATCCTGGTCCCAAGCTGTATAGGGCTTTGTGCACCAAACCTAGAACCTTGAACCTGGCCCAGTAGTAGCTAGTGCAATTCTTTCAGCAGTGGGATGACATGTTGGCAATATCCTGCCCCAATAAGCAGTCTTGCCATCGCATTTTGCACCAGCTGCAGTTTCTGGACCAACCTCAAGGGCAGCCCCACATAAAACACATTATAGTAATCCAACCTGGAGGTTACCAGTGCATGGACAACAGTGGTCAAGCTATCCCGGTTCAAAACAGCCGCAGCTGTCTTACCAGCTGAAGTTCCTAAAAGGCACTCCTAGCCACTGAGGTCACCTGGGCCTCTAGCAACAAAGATGAATTGAGGAGCACCCCCAGACTACGGACCTGCTCTTTCAGAGGGAGTACAACCCCATCCAAAACACGCAGCTGACCAATTATCTGAACTCGGGAACAACCAACCCACAGCAACTCTATCTTGTTAGGATTGACAGTGTTTATTGGACCTCATCCAGCCAACCACCGAGTCCAGGCACTGCTCCAGGACTTGCACGGCCTCTACCAATTCAGATGTTACAGAAAAATAGAGCTGTGTATTGTCAGCGTACTGCTGACACCTCACTCCAAACCTCCTGATGACCGCTCCCAAGGGCTTCATGTAGGTGTTAAATGACAGGGGTACAAGATGGCACCCTGCAGCACCCCACAGCACAACTGCCAGGGGGCAGAAATACAATCACCCAATGCTATTCTCTGAAAATGACCCTGAAGATAGGATTGGAACCACTCTAAAACAGTGCCTCCAATACCCATCTCACCAAGAAGGATACCATGGTCAATGCTATCAAAAGCCACGGAGAGATCAAGTAAGAATAACAGGGTCTCACTTCCCATCCTTCTCCCAATAAAGATCATCCATCAGGGTGACCAAGACTGATTTAGTCCCATAACCAGGCCTGAACCCAGACTGGAATGGGTCAAGATAATCTGTTTCATCAAAGGGTACTTGCAATTGCTGCGCCACAAACCTCTCAATCACCTTCCCTAAGAAGGGGGTATTTGCAAACCAACTGATCCAGGGTGGGCTTTTTCAGGAGCGGTTGGATCACCGCCTCTTTCAGGGCGGCTGGAACCACTCCCTCCCGCAACGATGCGTTGACCACACCCTGGATCCACTCGGTCAACCCCTTCAGCAACCTTTAATAAGCCAAGAAGGGCAAGGGTTGAAAGGACAAGTTGCTGGCCGCATCATCGCAAGCACTTTGTCCATGTCATCAGGCAGCACCAACTGAAACCGTTCCCAAGAAGTTGCAGCAGGCATTGCACTGGACACCTCACTGGGTACCGCAGTAGATGTGGATGGGGCATCAAGATGTTATGAGAAGTATTTTCAAGTTGGGAAACACACTGTTTAGCAAGATGAAAAGATCCTTTTTTTATCCAGAATAAATTGTTTTCCTATAGAAGTCTGCATTTAGACAGTCAAAGAACAACGCTTATATTACTTCAGTTCTTTCTGATAAGGCATTTTTCCCTTAGATTCATTTCTTTCAATAGTAGCAGCGTTGTGGTTTTGGGGGGTGGAGGGTGTTAGAGAAAATGCTTCATAAAGGATACTTGCAGATTTATCTCCTTAGAAACATTCTTATGTTGGACAACAGGAATTTGACTTTAAATTTATTTTGAATGATGTGATGGATTGGCATTATATATCGATTGGTGACAATGACCATCCATATACCTCTGAGGCAATAACACTTTACTATTTTATTCAAATGGTACCTGACACCTTGGAAGATTTAAATAGATTTACAGAATAACCTGAAGAGTTAAACTAGGGAAAGTCTGGTCATTTGGGTACGTTTTTAGAAACTTTTAACATATAGGGGAATAAATGGTTCAAAACAGCATTGCCCTCTATGTGTTCTCAGTGAAGATTACTGATTATGTTTCATCAGAAGCTCCTGAACTAGTAGTCTTAGCAAAGGTCCAGAGAAGAGTGAGTAGAACTTTGTCTGCGCAGTAGGGCTTTTCTTCCTCCACCTACTATAGTTCCTTGTATCCTCAGGATCAAGGGACCCATTGGAATGACATAGGATGGGGTCTGGGGGATGTAGTGGGGAGGGAAATTGGAACAATTCAACCTGGCTGCCTTGCACAAGTGGTGGTGCCTTTCCATTCACACAAGACACCTTTGCACCCAAGACTGAAGGCACAAGTTACATATAGGCCACATTCACACCATACATTTATTCCATTATGATTCCACTTTAAACAGTCATGGCTCCCCCCAAAGAATCCTGGGAAGGGTAGTTCATGAAGGCTGCTGAGAGTTTTTAGGAGACCCTATTCCCCTCACAGAGCTACACTTTTCAGAGTTGTTTAACAGTCAATCCCTCTTCCCAGGAAATAATCCTAACAACTCTCAGTACCCTTCACAAACTACACTTCCCAGGATTCTTTGGGGGAAGCCATGGCTGTTTAAAGTGGAATCAGGGCTGGTGCCAAAGGGTGGCCAGGATGGACCCTGACCGAGGGCCCCTGCAGCCCGAGGGGCCCCTGCCCCTCCTTAGGGTGTGGGGTAGAGCTCCCCTTTTGCAATCCTCGGCAGGGTTGACTCCTGACACTGCCACAGATTACAGAGATGGAGTTCCCAGCTCCCCCTACAGACTGTGCAGGCCTGCAGTGCCCACTCACTCCACCTTCCTCTCTTCCCTTTCTGTGAATGCCCTGTGCACTGCGCATGCAGCTGCCATCAACCAAGATGGCAGCAGAGGCTTCTTTAAGGGGCTAATGCCCCTACCGCCATCTTGATTGATGGCAGGCATGTGCGCACATGCAGCATAGTGTGCATGCGTGCCATCAACAAAGATGGCAGCAGGTGTATCAGCCCCTTAGAGAAGCCTCCACCACCATCTTGGTTGATGGAAGTGGCCTGCATGCCCAGGGCATTCTCAGAAAGAGAGAAGAGGTAGGTGGAGTGGTCCCGCACGGTCTGTAGGGGGGGCTGGGAGCAGGGGGCCTGGAGCAGACTGGCGCCCAAGGGCCCAGTCACGCCTGGTGCCGGCCTTGAGTGGAATAACAGTGGAATAAATGTATGGTGTAAATGTAGTCATAGTAACAGAAAACTAGTGCATTTGCTTGTTAGATATGGCTACAATAACAAGTGCTCATCTCTTGAAGTTGTTACCAGGACTCGTATGTCTCCACACACATTCATGTGAATCCACATCTTATACATGTGTTCACGGAGCTACTAATTCTGGAGACATCTTTACTGGAGATAATTACTCACCACAGATGTTATTGCACTTAACTTGGTTACATTTAGAAATGCCAACCTTGGCTTGCATATTTGGGGGAATTAGCAATGGTTACTCAGGCTAAACTTGTAAAACGTATTAATATACAAAATGGCAGATAAGTTAACCATAGTGATTGTTGGCTGGAAGTGATATAGAAAGGTAAAGCAGTTATTCAGATACAGAGCAAAACACAGGTCATCCCACATACATTGCCTGGACCATATAGTTTAAACAAAGGCAGGGATGTTTCTCATGTGAAGTTCTCAGACAGGTGTTTAAACCCAGCAAAACTGAAAGGAGACTAATAGTCCAGGGAGGGGGAAAGTGTACAGGCAAATATTTGAAATGTTGGGCTTGTGAGAGCAAGAGATGAGCGAGACTTGTGAAATGCAACAGGCAGAAAGGAGTGAGAGTGATAGCATATAGAGGTTAAGTCTCTTAGCATAAGACAAGCACAAAGATGCAAAAAAGGGGGACTTTCCACATAGCATGCTGGTACACCATTTTAGCTAGGGATAGAAGCTTAGATGGGGATTTGTTGATTCCTTCTAATTGTCAAAACAATGGCCTGAAGATAACGTTGAACACTCCCAGATTACAATTTTAAAAATAAGGGAGAAACCCTTCTAGCAAGACAATGGCTATGCCTCCACAAGAGTGCCCTGACTAGTCCTCAACAGAAAATAAGAAGCCTAATTTGAAAGCAGGGGAATGGGGATGGGAGGTAACAAGAGAAGAATGCTAACTAGAACTGAAGAAAAAGAAAAGGTGCCTCCCACAGCAAAACATGGGATCAGGGCATCTTGAAAAAGTAGAACATGGAAAAAGCTTGGACATATCCCCCAGAACCACACACCTTGGGGATGCAAGAGGGGTTTACTTATAGGATTAGGGTCTATCACCTGATGGTAACTGGAATCTGTAAAAAGGCTTTCACAAGGATGTGAAGAAAACCATATGTGACATGAAATAACAAAGGGCACAGATATTACCCGTAACAAGTCAGAGCAATTGCACTTCCCAGCACAGAGTTGCATCATCATCATTACCATTACAAGGGGCATTCTAGAAAATCTGAGTGTGTTTGTGAAGGTGATCAGGTTCTTGCTAAAAGAAACAGACGTGGATTTCTCAGAAAATGCAAACAAAAGTAAATTAATTAAGGCAAGGGTATGCTTACTGAAGGGAATCCATTCCTTGCAAGGTATACATTGATAGCCAAATTAGAGGTGTTACCTGTATCAGATATGACACTGATTCCAGAGGATTAGTCATGCATTAAGGTGACTCACTTGTCCTGGGGGAAGGGGGGAGAGAAATTCTCTACTTAGCAGTCACCCTGAGGAGGATCTTTGGAGGAAACCACTGAGGATTCCCACGAATAAAAGATAGTGGGCTTGTGTTGCCACAATTAAGTGTGCCACGGGAAACCAGTTTTGTGCACTGGGGGAAAAATCACATTGCAATGTATGCACAAGCGGAAGTTATCTGCATTGTTTTGCCTTTAGAAAGGCATTGTTTAAGAAGATGCGATGATGATAAAGAGCCAGATTCCATGCACAACAGAGAAGTGCGCAAGCCCAGTGAATTGCTGGAGCACTCCCTTTCCCTTTGCCCAGTTTGTCAGGATCATGTCTGGACCTGTCTGTAGTCTGTTGCTGTGTGACATTCACCTGAGCAAAACACAAGCCCCATATGTGCATAGCCCCCATTTGCACACATGTTGGTTATCAAAGCCACATTCCTGTCATCCCAGAGTCCAAGACAACATTTGTGAATTGGCTCCCATGTGGATAGGTCAGTGGTTCCCCAACTTTTTTCCCCTACAGACCACTAGAAAATTGGTAGACCACTTAATGATCTTTCTGCCTGTTGTAGCAATTCTAATGCACTGTTCCAGATGCTGTTTGGTATTTAATTGGGAAGGATCTTTGGAGGGAACCACTGAGGATTCCCACTAATAAGAGATAGTGGGCTTGTGCTTCCTCTTGTTAAGTGTACTATCACTGTGCTCTCACTCAAATTACACACATAGTCTCAGGGTATGCGCAGAGTTCAAGTTGAACCAGGCTCCTTGGTAACAAAATGCATCACTGGTGGCTGCAGAATCAGATGGTGATTTGCACAAGCCAATACAGAGAACTTTCATATCACCACACACAATACTTTTCAAGAGATAATGAGAAATCAAGTACACATATGAACCATCCAAAGACCTTATCCACTTTATCTCAATAGCCTAGGCCAGCCTTTCCCAACCAGTGTGCCTCCAGATGTTGTTGGACCACAACTCCCATCATCCTCAGCCACCATTTCCAATGGCTGAGGCTGATGGGAGTCGTGGTCCAACAACATCTGGAGGCACACTGGTTGGGAAAGGCTGGCCTAGGCCATATGCTCTAAAACCCTTCACGTAGAGTAGTCTTGTGGATACACGGAAGGAATAATGTGTATGATCAAGTGAGACCATGTTGATACGACACTTCCTGGCGTCCAAATAGATGAGCTTGATGGGCCATTTTTTCCACAGGAACACAGGAAGCTGCCTTCTACCAATTCAGACCATTGATCTCTCTAGCTCAGTGTTGTCTACACTGACCGGCAGCAGCTCTCTAGGGTTTCAGGCAAGAGTCTTTCCCACACTGATCTGGAGATGCCAAGTATTAAATCTGGGAGATTTGCATGCAAAACATGTGTTCTACCACTGCTTTTCCCTGTCTTGCCTGCAGGAATTGTCAGCAGAAAGCACGACCTATCAATCTGATTGTGCCAAGTAAAACATTAAGGGTTACATTCAATTAAGACCTGCTCAGAGTAGTTAAATTAATGAACCTAAGTTAATCCTGTCTATTAACTTCAGTGGGTCTACCCCGAGTAGGACTAGCACTGAATGCCACCCTAACTGTGCACATATGACTACCTGCATGGACAATTTAAACATATGAACTGGGCCTCAATAAGCATGGAACTTAACCACTGTTGCTAAAAGAACATGCCTCATTAAACTGTGGAATTAAAATACAATGAAAAGATACAGTTATAATAATATGGAAAGATTTTATGATTGGCCCCCAAAAAGGTTGAGGTAGTGTATATAAATATATAAGGGTGACAATACTTTAGTGGGCATTTGATCACACAAAGTAGAAGGGGGGAAACGGAAACATACTGGGGGCAAATCTGGACCTAGTGAGAGGAGTGGTTTTAAAAATTACAGTATTTGTTTCTATTAGCCCTGTTCATGCGTTACTTGCACGTAAGGCATAAGCATATGCAGCAAAGCTAGGCAACCTGTTTCACTTCAGATGCTGTTGTATTTCAACTCCCATCAGTCCCAGCTAGCATGGCCAATGGGTCAGGGAGGTGCTTTCAGCCTTGCTCTTGACATCTCCTCTTTTCCTTTCAGTAGGTACATAGAATCATAGAATAGTAGAGTTGGAAGGGGCCTATAAGGCCATCAAGTCCACCCCCTGCGCAATGCTTGCATTTGTGCAAGCATTAAGCCCAATACGTGAGCTCCCCAGCTCACAAGTAGGGGCTATGTCTATGATCAGCTATGTCCTGATCATGAGGATCACATTTTGGGCTTTCTGCTCACCCAACCATGTGCAAGATGCAGTTACTGAAAGGAAAATATTTATTATTTATTTATTATTATTATTATTACTACTACTACTATTACTAGTAGTAGTAGTAGTAGTAGTAGTACAGTAGTAGTGGTGGTGGTGGTGGTGCTGGTAGTGTTAGTAGTCACTTGCTACCAAAGGTCACCAAGTGATTTACAACATCATTAAAAAGCAAAATAATATATCATACATAAAACAAAATAAATTAAACAATAACCACCCCTATACAGCCATAACAGCTGGTATAGCACAGTGGGGAGGAGAGCCTGGCTGGGAGTCCAGAGTCTCTGAGTTCAAATCCCCGCTCGTGTCTCCTGGGTATCAAGGGCCAGCTAAAGATCACCCCCACAGTGAGTGGCTCAGGGGCTACAAGCCCTGCCACCTGTGCAGCCGTGGGCAAGCTGCATAGTCCCAAGGTGTCCAGTTGCCACCCAGCTGGCAGTTGCGGACCAGGAAGGGGCTGGCTTGTGCAGCTGTGGCAAGCTGAGCAGGCCCTAGCCAGCTGGGGAGGACTAGCCTCAAAGGGAGGCAACGGTAAACCCCCTCTGAATACCGCTTACCATGAAAACCCTATTCATAGGGTAGCCATAAGTTGGGATCGACTTGAAGGCAGTCCATTTCCATTTTAATACAGCCACAGAAAGCTTTGGCAGCTAATACAACATCATCCCAGTCAATCAAATGCCTGGGAAACAAGCTAAGTCTTTACCTGGTGCTAAAAAAATTTCAATGAAGGCACCAGGCAGACCTCACTGGGGAGCATATTCCACAAATGTGATGTTGAAGTACAGCTCCACTCCTTCCTCTACACAGTTGTGCCATGTACCCATGTAAGGTGTGAACAGGGCTACAAAATTGTTAGCAGGTATAACAGCTGTTGTAACAACAGAATTTTGTGTTTACTGCATTTCTAATAATATAGCCACAGTGCATATTCCCAACCCTATTTTTACCTAAAGTCACAAAGACAAACAACAGATGCTACTCTCAACCCTAGCATTTATAGCTTCTAGATATCATTTGCAATTAATTTTAGGTAGAACTAGATAATACACTACCACGACCAGGGCTGTGTGCACACCAGAGTGTTAATGCACACCTAGGTTTCACAGATCTGGCTTGTTCTGGGTGCACTTTGTGTACGTTCATCCACATACAAGTGCTTTCAAATGAACTCTGCCTCAGTGCTTCCCATCCACACTAGTGGGCAGTGCTTGATGGGATGTATTCATATTGTGTATTGTTGTCCCCTCCCTTCAATTAATACTTCCCCACCTTCCCTGAATTCCAAAAACTTGGGGTCCATTCTGGGAATGCACACAGGCATTAGTTACGTATGTGTGGCCAATATTAATTTTTTGAGACACAAGTTTTCTGACATATCAGACTTGCAGAAACAGTGGGTTTAATAAAAAGAAAAAGTTGTGTTCTGCCCAGCCACACCAGTACAGAGGAACACAGGAAGCTGCTTTATCGTGAGTCAGGTCATTGGTCCATCTATCTCATTATGTCTACATTGGCTGGCAGTGCATCTCCAGGATTTCAGGCAACAGTCTCTCCCAGTCCTACCTGAAAATACCTGGGACTGAACCTGAGACCTAGTGCAGGTGGCTCTACCACTGAATTATGGCCCTTCCCTACCATCCCTCACTTTTGGAAACCTGAACTGAGGTATTTGTTTACCTGCGCACACTGCTCTCCCTTTTTTTGAGATACAAGTTTTCCAATATACCAGACTTCCACAAAACAGCAGGTTAAAAAACATATAAATCAGGGTGTGTCACATCTGGCCAGACCAGTAGCCCACCAAGGAGCTGGTCTCCAACAGAAGGAGGGGGTGTGATGATAAGTGACACCCAGCAGTACATCACATTAAAAAAACACAACACTTCAGGAAATCCACAGTCTGGCTGGACACAATTTTATGTTGGATTCCCCCCCCCTTTCCGCATTATCCACAGATAGGAAAAAATATGAATTAAGTGGGGTAAGTGCAGGCTGCCACTTGGATGAGGACAACATTGTGTGAACAATGCAAAAAAATGCACACATGGGATGCATCACATCCACTTTAAACTGCCATGGGTACACAGCCTAGGTCAAGGGTAGCCAACATGGTACCCTCCAGATGTTGCCGAACTACAACTGCCATCACCCCTGACCATTGACTAGATGAGCTAGGTAGGGCTGATGGAAGCTCCACTCCACCAACATCTGGAGGGTACCACATTGGCAATCCATGACCCAGGGGAAACCAGTGGAGAGCTTCTCTCAGAGTATCTCACACCAGCATTAGACTCCTGTTTTAACTGGGGGGGGGGAGCAAGAAAGGGACAAAAGAGCTGGACTACAAAAATCTACTGCTAACATTTCTCTCTTTTTAGGGGGATAGTACATTTTCCCCTTCAATCAGATTTTGTGTATGTAAAGGGCAAAAAGAATCTGAAACAGGAGAGAGGGCAGAAAAACCCCACACTCCGGTAGCTGAGACTTCAAGCTCAGTCATAAATCTGTGGCAGTAAACAACCAAGAGCGACTACTGTGTTGGGCAAAATCTTAACCAACACTTTTTTTACCAAGAGCAGGCATTCATTTCTCTTGGGTCTGTGTACTACAGCATCTGAAATTGATAGACAAATGGTCAAGGAATACCTAATCAGTTTGAACGAGTTCAAGTCTGCAGGGCCTGATGAACTGCATCCTAGAGTATTGAAGGAACTCTCAGAACCACTGTCTATTATCTTTGCGAAATTGTGGAGGATGGGTAAAGTGCCAGATGACTGGAGGAGAGTTAATCTTGTCCCTATCTTCAAAAAGGGCAAAAAGGAGGAACCTGGGAGCTACAGATCAGTCAGCCAGACATCAATCCCTGGGAAAATTCTGGAGCAGAATATAAAGCAATCAATCTGTAAGCACCTTGAAAACAATGCAATAATTACTAGAAGCCAACATGGATTTATCAAGAACAAATCCTTAATCAGGGAACCTCCCTTGTAGACTGTGGTAATGTTGTGGACATAATACATCTCGATTTTAGCAAAGCTTTTCACAAAATGCCCCATGATATTCTGATTAGCAAATGTGGGATGGATGGAAAAACTATCAAGAATCATACTCAAAGAGTGCTCATCAATGGTTCCTTCTCAAACTGGGGGGAGGTAACAAGTAGGATACCACAGGGTTCAGACCTGGGCCCAGTGCTCTTCAACATTTTTATTAATGATTTGGATGAAGAAGTGCAGGGAATGCTTATCAAATTTAAAGATGATACAAAACTGGGAGGGACAGCTAATACCCTGGAAGACAGAAACAAAATTCAAAAGGATCTTGATAGGCTGGAGCATTGGGCTGAAAACAACAGAATGAAATTTAACAGGGATAAGTGCAAAGTTCAACACTTAGGAAAAAGAAACCAAATGCACAGTTATAAGATGGGGGATACTTGGCTCAGCAATACGACATGTGAGAAGGATTTTGGAATTGTTGATCACAAGCTGAATATGAGCAAACAGTGTGATGTGTCTGTAAAAAAAAGGCAAATCCTGTTTTAGGCTGCATTAACAGAAGTATAGTTTCCAAATTGCATGAATTATTGGTTTCCCTCTTTTCGACACTGGTTAGGCCTCATCTTGAGTACTGCATCCAGTTCCGGATATCGGACTTTAAGAAAGATGCAGACAAAATGGAACAGGTTCAGAGGAGGGAAACAAGGATGATCGGGGACTAGAAACAAAGCCCTATGAGGAGAGACTAAAAGAACTAGGCTTGTTTAGCGTTGAGAAGAGAAAACTTAGGGAAGATATGATAGCCCTCTTCAAGTACTTGAAAGGTTGCCACAGGGAGGAGGGCCAGGATCTCTTCTCTGTCATCCCAGAGTGCAGGACACAGAATAATGGGCTCAAGTTACAGGAAGCCAGATTTCGACTGGGCATCAGGAAAAACCTCCTGTTAGAGGGGTACAATAACGGAACCAATTACCTAGAGAGGTGGTGGGCTTTCCAATACTGGAGGCATTCCAGAGGCAGCTGGACAGGCTATAATTTGGATTCCTGCATTCAGCAGGGGGTTGGACTCAATGGCCTTATAGGTCCCTTCCAACTCTACGATTCTATGATTAAACAGGAAAAAGATGGACTATTCTGCACTTTCAGCTGAAGGACCAATAGTTTCAGAGTGAGATTTTTCTGTGTTCAGGAGACATCATATATTATCAGAAAGAGAAATTCCCACATCCTTACTGTTTCAATTTAAGCAAATGTTTCTGTTTAAAAGGGAAGGTATTAGCAGAAGGCACTATATGCTATAAACTGAAATTTACACCACTGAGCCCCATCTGAAAGACTCTATGGCTGCATTTAGATGTAACAAATGACAGTTTAACATTACATTAGCAAGCCTCAGGATCATCAGCTTCCTCCCCCTCTTTCCTCCTTCACCACAGCTCTAAGGAGGAGATTAGATTCACTTCCATTTTTAATTAACCACAGCTAAAGCACTATGTCCAAACCAGGACAAACTGTGGCTAGTCTGCACTATGGTTTACTGAAACAAGCCCAACTTCAAGCCATGGTTTATGAAGCTGGCTTGTTTCAATAAAGCAGAAATGGGGACCCTGTAAGCCCTCCCAATGCTGTTGGACTCCAGTCCTTGCCAGCATAGCCACTTGCAGGGGTTTCTCCTAGTCCTACCTGGAAAAGCTGAGGATTGAACCTGGGACCTTCTGAATGCAAGGTAAATGCTCTACCACTGTTGTTGTTGTTAAGTGCGTTCAAGTTGATTACGACTTATGGCGACCCTATGAATCAGTGACCTCCAAGAGCATCTGTCACAAACCACCCTGTTCAGATCTTGTAAGTTCAGGTCTGTGGCTTCCTTTATGGAATCAATCCATCTCTTGTTTGGCCTTCCTCCTTTTCTACTCCCTTCTGTTTTCCTCAGCATTATTGTCTTTTCTAGTGAAGCATGTCTTCTCATTATGTGTCCAAAGTTTGATAACCTCAGTTTCAACATTATAGCTTCTAGTGACATTTCTGGTTTAATTTGTTCTATCACTGAGCTATGTCCTTTCCCATTTTAATGAAGGTGTGCAGTAAAAGAAGGTTAACAGCTACACTACTTACTACACTAAAAGAATTTCTAGTGATGTGATCACGTGACTGGCATTATGAATGTGTCACAGTTTATAGCATATTAACACTGCACCCATTTGATTAATACACCATCCTAAACTCAGAAACTACTTTTAATTCTCATTAGCTTCAGTTAAAGACATTCCATCTACAACAGTCTGAATTCTGAATTGTACTGCATTCTGGCCACTTGGGGTCCAAAGAAATGCTCATTATGCAAATAGCATTTTCCACAAAGTTTGTAATACTTGGCAGAAAGAAGCTATGGAAAACAAACAAACAACAAACAAACAACAGCAATAATAAGCATTTTCCCCACCCTTCACCTAAGATCCCAGAGCAGGTTACAACAACCTTAAAATGAAGTGTTAAAACAATGAAAACCAACCATAATCACAAAATAGGGTGGGTCCTAAAAATATACATCTCAGATGTCAAATACCATGGTAAAGAGGAGCGTTTTCAACATACACCTAAAGCTGTACAGTGAGGTTGCCATATGCACCTTGGTGGGGAGGGAGTTCCACAACTTAGGGGCTGCCACAGAGAATGCCCTGTTCCGGACCACCCCCACCCCAAGTTTCTGAGTGTGGTGGAACTACCAAAAGCCCCCCCCCCGCTGATCTCGACACCCAAGAGGGTCTGTAGGGGTCTTTCAGATATGTGGGACCTAAGCACACGCGTGAGCACCTTGAATTGGGATTGGAAACAAACTGGCAACCAATGCAGCTATTTAAAAACAGGGGTCATATAAGATCTAAAAGCAACTCCAGCCAACAATCTGGCTGCTGCATTTTGGACCAGTTGAAGTTTCTGAGTTGTCTTCATGACCAACCCCATGTAGACTACATTGTAATAATCCAATCTGGAAGTTATCAGAGCATGGAGTACTGTGGCCAAGTCATCTCTCTCCAGAAGGGCCAAAACTGGAACAAGGCACTCCTAGCCACTGAGGCCACCTGAGCCTCCAGTGACAATGTTGGATTCAGGAGTACCCCCAAGCTGTGAACCTGCTCCTTCCGGGGGAGTGCAACCCCATCAAGAACAGGCCATCTCTCCACCACCTGTGCATAAAAACTCTGGATACATAACACCTCTGTCTTTTCAGGATTCAGCCTCAAAAGCAGGGTGATGTGCTTACACTGTTATACTACAAACAATACTCCAGTTATTTGTAATGTAATTTAAATGCTTTATTAAATTATTTTTCTTAGGCTACAGTCTGATAGTTAAATGACTTCTTTACCCGTGGAGGGAGAGAAAACCTTTTTAGATTGGCCCAATATTAGCAGGTGCTTAGACATCCAAAAGAGTCAAAGCCTTGGTCAAGAAGCATGGAAACCGTTGAGTTACACAGAACACCTTATCAGGAATGCAAAAGAGAATATCCTGAGACAAAAAACTCCATAGTCCTATGCCAATGAAAACTGGTATATAACTTTAAAGCATATAACTTTATATTGTGTGCCTTGTCCCCTGATAATTGTCTGTACCAAAGTAGATAAATAATACAAACTAACTGTGTGTTATGGCTAAGCCTTTTCAATTTGAAATGTGCCAATGCTCTCCATTTTAACCACTGTATTAACTTCAAAACACCCACATAAAGCAGAGAAGAAATTTAGTTCCCAGTTGGCACCTAGGGTACTAAAAGGGGGCAAACAAATTTAGAAGGATCATTCTCAAGGAACAGAGCCTCATTCTTTTCAATTCTAAGGCTAGTGTTATAAACAGGGAATGTCTCGTCCTGCAAAAATAGCAAGTGCATTTAAACCCAGGTGCCATTCTTCATTCCAGCACATACTTTTCACCAACAGATTCACACAGACCTACAAGAGACCAAAAAGACAGAGGAATTCCCATTCCCAAGGCTGGCTGCTAACAGTGATTTTCCAGATGCTTCAACAGCATTTGATGATTAAGCAATGAACGGGAAGCAGAGAATTACTAGAGGACCTTTATTAAATCCCTGCCATTCATCTATGTGATGAACTTATTTAACTGTCGAAAGACAGATATGCCATGTTTCCATTGGCCCAGAGATTGGTTCTGAAAGCATATGATGAAGAGCTAGGCCGTATTTGGGTGTTCCCTGGCTACAAGCAATGCAAATCATGCAAGGGAATGTGGGTGGGGCACAATGCCAAGTTCCATGCCCTCAGGCGCATGATCTTAAGTCTCCTTGCAGCTCTCCATTTCATAATCAGAGTTCTGGTACAGGCGGCTCCCTGCTTCAGAAATTTGCTTTCCAAGCTGCAAACATTACTAAGGTGATGCACCCAAGGAAGGAGGGCTTGACAGCACATTTGCATCATGTGTAGCTAGTGAATGCCCAGACAGGGCCACTGCTGAAGCTAAGCAGGGATTAGGAATGACTTTATGGGACAGGGTTTAGGAATGAACTACACGCCACTCAAGGGCCTTGGAGGAAGAGGGTTGTGCAAATGTAAAAAAACCCCACAAACTCTTCCTCTGCTCTCCTTCCTTATGGTTCTATGGCCTGTCATCTGAATCTCTTGAATGATCATAACAATGCCCTCCCTTCCTCAAAAACAATCACCCAGCACAGGGGTTCCCAAACTGGTCCACGGACCACCAGCCACCCAGGAGCTTCATTTAGGTAGTCCACAGTGGGTCCGTACAAATACAGTTAAATACCAAACAGCATCTGGAACAGTGCATTAGAATTGCTACAACAGGCAGAAAGATCATTAAGTGGTCTACCAATTTTCAAGTGATCTGTAGGGGAAAAAGTTGGGGAACCACTGACCTATCCACATGGGAGCCAATTCACAAATGTTGTCTTGGACTCTGGGATGACAGGAATGTGGCTTTGATAACCAACATGTGTGCAAATGGGGGCTATGCACATATAGGGCTTGTGTTTTGCTCAGGTGAATGTCACACAGCAACAGACTACAGACAGGTCCAGACATGATCCTGACAAACTGGGCAAAGGGAAAGGGAGTGCTCCAGCAATTCACTGGGCTTGCGCACTTCTCTGTTGTGCATGGAATCTGGCTCTCTATCATCATCACATCTTCTTAAACAATGCCTTTCTAAAGGCAAAACAATGCAGATAACTTCCGCTTGTGCATACATTGCAATGTGATTTTTTCCCCAGTGCACAAAACTGATTTCCCATGGCACTTTCCTCCTGGAGTCATTCATCTGTTCCCTCTGGTGCTGCAAAACTGTAGATGTATTCTATACACACAGCTATTGTTTCACACAAGAGTAACAAAACTCTTTGTGTGTGTCCCCATGTGTGGCCATACATACACACACACACATTGCAAATATAGGTATTTGCATAAAATTTTAGTCGGAAAGAAATTACTACTTGCACTAATTCCATATTCATTTTTAAGCAAATCTAAACCTTGCAGAATTGTCATGACTGCCTCTGAAAACTACACAACCCTATACCTGCATTGATTTCTACAGCATTCTTTTGATAAGAAAGGAACATGCATAAACCTTTAGACAGTTCTGAATTGAACGTCAGCAGCGGTAATCATCCCATTGCATCTTTGTTCTTCTAAATCACCAACAAAGGAAATCAAATGCTTTCAAATGCCATTTGGGGAATATCTTCATTTATCACTTTCTGTTGTTGTTGGGTTTGGGGGAGGGGGGTTACTGGTAAAATGATAGATAACTAGCTCTGAATAATAGAGCTGCCATATTATCTTGAACAGTACTGTCAAGAAAATGTAATGGCTATTAACTATACTTCAAGGAACACTTGCAACTTTTCAGATGTGATTTCAAAGAGATTATAAAAAAAAACAACAGCCAGCATTGGTTGAAAGACAATCGTTTTCAGGTTCGTGTCAGAGGACACGAAGCACTTCAACTTGCTAAATACATATAGCACAACAGTACGATAGATGCCAAAACATCAGATTATCTTACAGGTAATTCTTAGCACTCATGGGGAATGAGCAACAAATTTGGATCTGACACGCAGGTAGGGGTACTCACATGACAGAATATTCCTCCCATTTAAAAAGTATGCCTGCACATAGAAAGCTAGCAGGTCATGGAGATGGCTAGAGCCCTTCACTCATACGCTAGGAACATAAGAACAAAGGGAGCTGCCTTATACCAAGTCATACCATTGGGCCATTGATCTCATTATTGTCTACCCACTTGTGCCACACTGCTTAGATAATTAGAAGTCGACTTGAACATCCAGCAATCCCTTGTTTAATCCCCTCCCCACATATTCTTTCTTACTGTGAATTGTCCCACGAAAAAGAAAATTCTTTCCGGGAATTTCTATTCCTGGGGGTTCCTGGAGGGCAGTCCTAACTCTTGGGATGGCTCCTTCCTCTGGCTGTGTAGGCAGGGTCCACTTCTGAAGGACTCACCTAGGGGGATGGGCCATACCCGCTCTCCAGACCGCATAGTGGAGCAAGGGCAACCCCTGAACCCCACAAAGGCATATCAGAAGAAAATCCAACAGGTCTGTCACCCTGACAGGGTCCACAGAACTTTGGAGAGGACTGAAAAACATTTAAGAGTATAAGCAAGCTAACAAATAGAAAAAAGAACAGTTGTTAGCATCAACAGGTAGGAAAAAGCCAGGAAATCCCCAGGAAGCTCTAACTGCATCCCCATATGTAGGGTGCTGGCAGAAGCCACTAAAGCAGGCATAGCCAAACAGTCTGGGATAAAAAGGCGGGGTCCTGCCCTCCAGGAACCCCCAGGAATAGAAATTCATAATAAGAATTTCTGGTTTTCCCCAGAGGTTCCTGGAGGGCAGTCGTAACCCTTAGGATGTAACAGAGCAGAAATTACCATGGAGGGATTCCAGACAGATGGTCATGCACGCACAACTCTCTGCAGCTCCTTACATCCAAACACATTGGCAGACACCCAGGAATCAATTTTATAGTGCCTGGCAAATGTGTGTAAGGAGCTCCACGTGGCCACCCTACAAATGTCTAATATAGGGAAACTGCCCTTGAAAGCTGCTGAAGTAGAGGCCCCTCTAAGGAAGTGTGCTGTAAGCCCTTCAGGAGGAACCTCCTCCAGTGCCTGATAAGCCAACACAATTGCCTCCTTGAGCCAACATGAGATTGAGAAAGACAAAACCTTACGTCCAGGGGAAAACTCCCAAAGGAAATAAACAAGGCCTCTGTCTTTCTGAATGAGGCCATCCTGTCCAGATAAAAACAGAGAGCCCTACAGACATCCAAGGTATGACACAATTTTTCCCTATCAGACACCGGGTTTGGGCAAAAGGATGGCAGGACTATCTCTTGAGACCTATGAAACAAAGAATTAATTTTTGGGACAAAGGAAGGATCAAGGCGGAGAACCACCTTGTTCTGGCGGAAAATACAGAGTTGACTGCCTGAAGACAAGGCCCCCAGCTCAGACACGCAACAGGCCGAGGTAATTGCCACCAGAAACACACTCTTAAGTGCAAGGAACCAAGTCACAAGTGGCTAAGGGCTCAAACAGAGGACCCATAAGCGCGGACAACATCCAGTCAGGTTCCATGTGGGAAAATGATGCACCACCAGAGAATTCTGTTGCCCAATCCCTTTAATAATTGGCAAAACAGAGGATGTGCGGACAAGGAAAAATCTCCTCTGCAGCCCAGCACACTGCTTAACGCTGCAGCATGGCACCTAATGGTAGTAGTACTCAAGCCTTTATCTAACTCAGACTAGAGGAACCCCAGGACATCGACCAGCACCCTGGTGGAAGCATTCCTCCCCCGGGCTTGGCACCACTCAAGGGACACCTTCCAAGTGGAACTATATGTCTTGCCTGTGGAGGTTTTATGGGAAGACAAGAGAGTGTTCAGAACCTCCCATGAAAAAACTATCTCCTTCAATCAGAGCCGCTCAGTTGCCATGCTGTCAGGTGGAATAGCTCTGGATGAGGATGAACAATGCCCCCTGGATCTGCAGGTCCTCTCAAAAGGGCAGGTGCCAAAATATCACCTTGGATAGATGCAGGAGCCCTGGGAACCATGATCTCCTTGGCCAATATGGGGCAATGAGAATCACTTCTGCCTTCAACAGCTGTACCCATCAGACCCGTCAGCATAGAGAAGCCCCCAAGGCCACTCCATTACCATGGCATCCAAACCCCTGGCCCCCTCCAACTGGTATCTTGAGAAAAAACCCACTGTCTGGGCATTGTGATGAGTCACAAACAGGTCCACAACTGGACACCCAAACCACATGGTGATCTGTTGGAAAACCTAGGGATGTAATTGCCACTCTGCATTCAAGATACAGCCAGTCCACTGTTACATTCATTGCCCCCGCTACAAGCTGCGCTGTCTAAGATGAGACTCCGCCCAACTGAATGGAAGATGTGCCTCCATCAGGCCTTTTGATCTCATGCCTCCCTGATGATTCAAATACGCTTTTGCAGACACATTGTCAGTCCTCACAAGGACATGGCACCCCTCTATGTAAGATGTAAAGTACAATAGCGCCAGTCTCACTGCCTGTAGCACCAACCAGTTGATGCTCCACTGGGCTTTACTGGAAGACCATATGCTTTGTGTCACATGAGAGTCTAGATGAACTCCTCAACTGTACTGGCATCCAAGGTGATCGCTCTCCTGACCGGAACCTCTAGGCTCACCCCTTCCATCAACTTCTGTGGTGAAAATCACCACCTCGGGGATTTCCGCAATTTCTGTGCAATTAGCATGCTCTGGTTGCTTGACTGCGCAATTTGTTCCTGAAAAGGGAGCAGTAATTGGAGAAGTGGGTCCAAGTGGAAACATGCCCAGTCCACCAGATCCAGACAAGAGACAAGCATTCCCTGAAGCTTCCTAGCTCCATCAGATCCATGGCTTCTGAATTCTTCACTTTTTCTATCAAGACACGAATCTTGTCCACCCTCTCTTCCATAAGTCACATTCGAAGCTGCTGCGAATTTATCTGCACTCCCAGGTGTGTAATGTCCTGCATGGGGTCTAGAGCACTCTTTTCCAGGTTCACAATGAACTTGTGGCTTCGCAGACATGATATGGTGGTCTCCACATCTGTCCCGCACTGTTTCCTCGACGGTGCCCTTATAAGAGTGTCATCAAGATAAGGGTGAACCTACACCCCCAGAGTCATGAGGTAAGCAACCAAAGACACCAGAATCTTGGTAAAGACCTGAAGGCAGAGGTGAGGCCAAAGGGAAGCCCCCTTTACTGATTGATTGATTGTATTTATATATCGCCCCATAGCCAAAGCTCCCTAGGCTGTTTACAGTAATGTCAATGCCCGTAGCAAAACTGAAGAAACTTCCTGTGTCTCCTGTTGATCAGAATACGGAGATAGGCCTCTGACAGGTCTATGGAAGCCATCCAGTCATCTCGGGCAATGGCCTCCGAAATTGATTTGAGTATCTCCATCTTGAACCATTTGTAGGGTACCCTCCTGTTCAGTCACTTGAGGTCAAGTATGGCCCATTTTTCTTCAGAACCAGAAAGAAAATTGAGTATACCCCTCGCTTCCGGTTCCTGACTGAAACAGGTTCCACTGCTCAGATGGTCAAAAGATGACTGATGGCCTTGCAGAACACCCAATACTTGTCCAGTTTCTTGGATTGAGGAGTAGCTGTTAATTTCTCTTTTGGAAAACTCCAAGGAGTAGCCTGAGGACTGAGGACATATTTGTCGATTGTAGTCCTCCATTCATGTGTGAAGTGTCTGAGTCTGCCCCTTATGGCTCCCGGGGTAGCCGGGGTTCTGTGTCATGCTGATTTACCTTTCTTCAGTCCCTTCTGAAATTTGGAATTGGTAGAGTAGGAAGATGAAGGTTGTGTCACTGAGAAGGAAGATCCCCCTGACCTGGCAAACCTGTTCCAACATGGTTTGTAGCCCCCAAGAGAGCTGTGCCTTTGATAGGGCTTGGAAGATCAAAAGGACTGCCTCACACTGTGTGTGTTTGTCCTTGGAAGCGCTTTGTTTGTCCCGCGTCTCAAACAGGACCTTCACCAGCGGTTCTCCAAACAGCTTATTACCACTGAAGGGATAGCTGGGAACCAGGATCAACTTTCCAATTGCGCAGCCAGATATTGTGGCATGCCACTGTGCTAGCTGCCATTGCCCTAGCACGAAACTGCATGGCATTTCGTGCTGCGTCTGCCTGGAAGGCAGCTGCGATTATGAGCTTCATTAGACCATTCTTTATTTGATTTGGAACATCTCTGCTGGCAAGGTCCTGTGCCCATAGCATACTAGTGCGAGCCATGATGGAGGTTGCTGCAGAAGTCCTAAAGGCTGCAGCCTCTGCATAAAAATCTCTACACAGTGCTGTCTCCACAAGCTTATCACAGGCATCCCTAGGGCCCCCTCCCCCTCTGGAGGGATGGCTGCAGAGGAGGATCTACTGCCAGAGTCTTCAGTTATTCCATCACACGCTGAGGAAAATAATAGTGCCTATTGACCAGTTTGTGGTTGGCTTGTGCTTGCTGGCAGTGAACCACTGTGCCTTCAACTTCCGCATCCTGAGTGTGCTTCTCCGGTAGCTCCAAGATCCTTCTGGCTTTGGCCACCATTGTAGGGAAAAAAACAGGTTGAAAACGTCTTCCCTTGGGGGGTGGAGCCTCCAGTTTCTCCTCAGAGAGCTCCGCCTCCTCCCCCTCCCCTGAAGAGTGGGAGCACTCGAGTCAGAGAGCAGGCCCAGAACAACACCTTTCGGCTGTGACTGTGCTTTTTCACCACCACAGTTGGTGTGGCAACAGCCCGTTTGGTGCCACAGTCCTTGCCTCTACCCTTGTGCCTCATGTCCTGATCCCTGCTGTGGATGAGGGATGATTGGAGCATGGAAGACTGGGGTGAATAGGAATCTGAGGAGGAGGTGGAAGAGGAGACTGAGAGTGGGGGAGTGGGTAACCTAGTGCACCTGCATTTCTTATGGAGAGTCTTGTCTGGATGCTTTCTTTTTTCCCTTTTACTTTTGCCAGCCCCACTTCCATTTGCTCACCTTTAAGGGAGATGAGGGTGACTGATGTCCTAGAAGTGCCAGCAGAGGCCTTTGCTCCCTTCACCTCCCTAACCATGATGCTCTTGATCCATCTGAGGAACTTGGGGAATTCCTCCTCCCCTAGAAGGGCAGACATGGAGAAACCACTTTCACTTACCCCCTCCATGCAGTTTCCCCGCGCCTCTGCGACTGACTCCGACTAGGAAGAGTGGTTGCAAGTCTGAGTCTCCTCCTGGTTGCTGACTGCAGAGGCCATCTGGTGTTCTGAAGATCAGGCGACCTGGGAACCAAAAAGCCTGCTGGCCTGCCTGATGTCCACTGTTGCGGTCCTAAGGTAGGGGTGGGTAGGGACCAATGTGGGCCAGAGATGCTGGCCGCTCTGCAAAGGCGGGTCTCGCCACTCGAGATTTTGGCAGGAAACAATGTTCTGCTCTCTCTGCTACTGCTGCCACCACCCATTGAGAAATGCAGTCGTGCCTCTCCTAAGCTGAGTGGGCGTGGCCCACAGCTCCATCCGCCGCCGTGTCTGTCTCCTGTTGTAGCGCCGCTGCGCCACCACACCTTGCAGGGTGTGAGCCTTTCCCATCTTCCCTTATTGCATCGCCAAAGCGGCCTTCTAATGGCTCCCAGCCCTGCCCTGACTGAGAATCTGGGGAGGGTGGGGAGGGGAGGGGAGAGGAGAGAGTCACAAAGAAGAAGACAAAAGAAAGAAGAAAAGAAAAAAGAGTGAAAAAGACGCAGAAGTGACTGAGCCCTTAAAGAGCTCAGTCAGACCTGACTGTCCTCGGCGAAAGTCAGGGCCGAACTGGAGAGCAGGGATGGCCCCTTCCCCTGGACCCTCCTATACAGCCAGAGGGAGGAGCCATCCCAAGGGTTAGGACTGCCCTCCAGGAACCTCCACAGAATTGCCGTTGCTTAGGAAGCAATGGAGACTGGGGCAAAAGAATGTATTGGGAGAGAGACCAAGCAACAAGGTCATACTGTAGCTCTGATCAAATTAGAAGATGCCAACAAAACGCCGAGAGTCGTACATCTCTGTGTCCTTTTCCACTTTCTTTGCCTCTCACACATAAACGCATATATGAACACACCACACACAGCTTAGTATTTTGCTTGTTTGAAATAATTTTAAAGCCTTGTATTTCAAAACACTATTTAAAATATGTTTTCTTAACTACGCACAGATAATATGAAAGCATTATTAAAGTTATAATCTTAAGCATACTAACTAGGAAGTGAGCATCTTTCAGATCCATGATGCTTTCTTCTGGGGAAACATGGTGAGGACCACCTAGATAATTTACAGAGCAACATACACCTAACTTTATTCCCGTGTGATTTTGCAAAAGTAAATTGCTGCCACCCTGTATAAATTTATCTCAATAATCAACACAGGATATTGTCTTCTTATTCTAAATATCCTGATTCTAATTCAAACCCATAAAAATAATCTTGGCAGCTCAAATGAATGACTTCATACTTTCCTACTTTAATCCTTGTCTATGCAAGTGCACGATATTAATGATTACCTACTCAATCCTTTCATTTATCAAATTTTATATGAAAGTACACAGCAGAAGTTGCCCCCAGATGGAGATAAATGAATGACTGTTTGGTGCACTCAGTAGCTTTTACTGGAGCTTGGAGCACACTTAGGCATGGTAGACCCTGCATTCGAACTAGTAGTTAATACACTATTCTTCTGATAAGTTATGTTGGGTTGAATGGTGTCTGATTAGTTATGCAGCCAAGCATTAGAAAGAGGTCACGTCTATCACTGGATGCAGACAGCAGCACCAGCCCTATCATTAGGCAGAGTGAGGTGCCTGCCTCAGGCAGCAGATACTGAGGGGCAGCAGAAGCAGCTCCTGGGCTGTTTCTCCTGAGCCCAGGATAGAGCTGTGAGTGCCACATGGCCCACCCTGCACCCTCTAAACTAGTCAGCTGCCCTCAGGCATGCTGAAAGATGCCATCCTATTGCTGGTACTGAAGTAAGACTTAACTGCCCGTTCAGTCAACATGGAAGAGGAGGGGGAAAGCACCATCTTGTCCTTTGCCCCAGGCAGCAAAATGTCTTAGGCTGGCCCTTGGAGATGGGGTGTTTATTTCCTCCAGAGAGCATTGAAGGTGGAAGGATAGCAGCACCATTGCCTACAATAAGAACACACATCCCACAATTGTCTCAGGTAAACATATGTTCAGGGGTTTGTAGTGTTCAAAAACCTTTTTGGCCACAGAACACAGGGGAACAAATGGGCAACAAAGAGTTATACTACGTTCTGCCCTCCTGACAGTTATTGCCTATAACCATGGGTGACGCTGGTTTTCTCAGCCTCCTGACTTCTCTGTAGCATCTCTGCTCAGTTTCCACAATCTTCTATTTTCATTGCACCAAGTATTGACCCCAAATTGCTTCCTAATAGAGCCAGTGTAAATTTCACAAAGTTTTTATTTGGAGGCAAAACTGATAGACAGGATTATTGTTTCAAACCAGGATGGGCAAACTTTTCGGCCCTGGGGGCCATATGCAGTGGTGGGTGATGGTCACAGTCAGACATGTCCACACACATGCATGCAAACATATACATCCCCTCTCCAACTCCCCCCCTCTCTCTCAGACACACACACACTTTCTCTTTAACTTCCTCTTCCATTCCAGCAGAAGTGAAAGCCACAGGTACACTTTAACCTCCCCCTCCCTCCCTAATGCTTTCAATACAGCCAAGATTGGTATCTGCAGTGATCATGGCTTGACTAGAAGTGCTGGGAGCAGCTTAAAGTCACCACCACCACCGCAGCAACATTGATGCCCCAAAGATCACTTTCTCCATGCTGCTATTAGCTGGGGCAGGGGCCTCAATGCAATGAGATCAGTAAGTCCCCTTGTACTACTAGAAACCCACCTAAGGCACAACACAACAACTCTGCTCATTAATGAAGTGCTCCTCCTTTCTGCATAAGGGGCTTCTTATGCTGGGACTGGAAGGAGGCAAGCCCAGGGACAACCTCGTTGTCTTTGGTCCCATGGATTACCAAAGGAAGTTTGATCATCATCTTAGTTTTATCAACTGTATGACATTAAATACAAAACAATAAACAACAAATCATACCCCCCTTGGGTCATCAACTACATGCATCAATCTTTTTATATATGAAGAAAAAGAATCACTCAAAATACATTAAGAAACGACGACTAACTGTCTATATAGCCTTATGTAAAGAGAATAATAACTTTACCACTTTATCCATAAACTTAAGAATGTACTGGACAAATGTATCTCATGTCTATTAGTATTGAAATAATCTATAACAGGACTCCATGTCACATAATAGTCTAATGCATCTACTGTCCCTTTAGCGAGCTTTATATTGAAAGTCTATTTCTCAGCTAATGTGATATTCCAAAGCCTGGAAAGCCAATTTTCAAAAGACAGTTTATCCGCTAACTCCCAGTTCATTGTGTTTTCCATGCACACAGCCAACAGCATAAAAGAAATAATAGATGTGCTTGCTAAATCTTCATTAGACCCTTCCCAAATATTAAGAAGGGCCAGTTGCAGACTTAACTGTACATCTTGCTTCATGGCAACTCCTTTTTCATGAAATATCATATTCCAATATGTAGAAACATTAGGACATTCCCAGCACATATGAATAAAAGATCCTCTTTGCCCACATCCCCTCCAGCAGTAGCCACTCACTGACTTAATAATATGTGCTAAGCGTAATGGGGTCCAATACCACCTATGACTCTTATTTCAGAGAACATTCCCTGGCTGCTACAGAAATGGATTTAATCAGCTACTTCTCCCACAAATGCCCTTACCAATGTGTTTTGTTCAATATTCGGCTCCCATATCTCTCTCAATACTGCAAAATTTGTTGTTAGCTTATCATTTAACAGACCTTAGAAACAAACCTCTTTGTTGAATGCTCATATTCCAACATAAGACATTCAAAACGAGTAAGATTTCTCACTACTATGCGTTTAGCGGCTTGTTTAGAAATAAAAATGGGAAATTTGACACAAGTAAATCCTATTAACATGCAAACTGTGCAGCTTTGCTTGAAGCCACTCTACTGCCCATATTTAAATAAGTTCTTGAAATTCCACAAGACAACCACCTTCCATTTTGTATACTGAACCATCTTATCCTGCGAAAGGAAGGAAGAGCACAACACCAATGGAATAAGAGGGGACATCCCTTTCATTAATTTCAGGATATTGCTTTAACTCAGGGGTGGGAAACTTTTTTCCTATGAAGGGACAAAAAAAGCCAGCCTTGGACTGCAGCCTATGGTGGGGGTCAGAGCTGATTGTGGGTGGAGTTTGCAACATTACTGGATTGAATATGCACTTTTTCTCTTCTTTGTGCCACCCCATAGCATCCCTCTCTGTGTTTTATACCAACTCTGCTGGAAGCAAATTCCCCATCCCAGCTTTAACCAATGAATTTATATGGAATTCATCCACTGGGGTAGATGCAGCAGTGTCCCAGGCAACAGTGTCCCAGCCTAGAATTTATCAGTGGTAATGGGGAGGGCGGATAGGTAAGCGTGGCACTGTGACATGCTAGTCTTTCTCCCTTATCAGGGATGGCTCATTTCCTCAACATTAAGAATCAGATGGCTGTCCTGCAAGCTGCTTGGGAAGAGTTAAAACTGCCAGGACCCTTTACAGCTGTCAAAAAATGGGAGATTAACCCAACATTTTCTGAGATTTCCAGCTAGAAGGTGAGCCTTATCAGAAGTAGTTCCTTCCATGGCAAAAGCACAAAATTCTAGCAATGCCAATTATCCATACTCATGTACAGGGAAGCATAGAAAAGCTGTGTGCTGTATGTGTGAGTCCATCCAGCTGGGTAGTCTGAGAGTAACCTGACAATCTAATGTTTAGATCAGCTGTACAAGAATCATATACACTTTATAGCAGAGATACCTTTTTCAACCAGGGGGCCACACGTTAGTGGTGGGTGAGGCCAGAAGTAAAAATGAGTGGAGCAATGAATGTTATTTTTACCTCTGTACAGTATGTACCTCTGTACACACATGCACATTCCTCACTATCCTCCATTCAGGCAAGCTAGAGATGTTAGCAGAGTTCAAGTACACATTCTAATCAGGCAAAAACACCCAAGAAGGGTATGAAAAAGGGCCAGTGGGATGTGGCCTGGGGCAACCCCAAGAGCCCAACAGTGAGGCCTGGAAGCATTTGGCCCTCAGGCCTGAGGTTCCCATCATCTGCTTATCCAAATAGCCAACCACTTTATGTTTTTTACACAATACGAGCAAACTTTTATTCTGAAAACAATAATCATTCAGAGGACATGAAGAGCTACTTTAGACCTACTAGGAAGCCCATTCATGTTCTACTTTTTAACATCTGATGGAATCTGATGTCACTGGAAGGCTAACTACGTGAGAACTTCTGTAATATGCATTCAGTACATTGCCTCTTCAGGTGGTTCAGTTCCTTAAAGCAGTATGCCAGCATGTGTAACGCACCTCAACATGGCAAAAATGACAGTGTCTTAACAGCTGGATTGATATGACAAGTCAGTAGGTGTCAGTCTAATAAGGGATAAGGTAAGCATTCTTTCTGATTACGATTTATGCCTCTTGGCCTTAGAAGGATGGAAAACAGATGTTATGTCCTGTATGGCCCTCTGTATTGCCCTTCTGTAGGGAATACAAACTCCAAGCAGCTGAGTGACTTTGGCAGAACTACAGAGCATTTTCATATAAACATTTCCTGACTGAAGACAAAAAAAAAATGTGCACACTGTATGATTTATATATTACAACACATCCATCCCACCACCACCACCGCTCACACACCAGTCCCTGTTTATTTTTTTTGGTTTGTTTGTTTCAGTTTCCAGTGAAGTGTCAAAGACTCACACAGAAGCAAATTCTGCTGTTGCTTACCTTGCTATCACTTATTTCACTGGTGTTAATGGAGCTATTTCTCATTAACACAAATAAAGCTGAAAACATACAATTGGGCTTGGACTACAAGAAGCACATGCAAGCATTTTGCTTTCAGTTCCCTAAGGGCTATTGTTGCTATATGCAGAACATCATCAGCGATTTGAACAAAAATAGCTTTTCTCGTCGAGGAACATAAAACAGAAAAGTACTACAGGGGAAATAAACCGCGGAATACTTTCTTTGAAAAGTAGTTTACAATCAGTCATATTCATTTTTCCAAGATATGAGCTTATAGTTTCCTCACTGCAATTAAGAGGAGGAAATTGTTTCCTGCGGAAAGGCTACACAAAACATCCATCCATTCCCTGCAAATTACACAAGCTACTGCTTGAGCACATAAAGAAGCTGAGACCACCAACAGACTCTTTTCCTCCTCGTCCACTATCCTGACCTCTCATGCAGAGATTCCTGCCCATATCCGGGCATAACACTCTATCAGGTCACTATATGGTAACATGACATCTGCGTGTTCTGATTTTGGGGCACCCAGTGACTCAAGCCCTCACACACTACACACCTCATGTGACTCACACACAACACAGTCAGGAGCATGAATGAACTCCCTGTTCAACAGTGCCTGGGCTGCTTCCTGAGAAGGGGCGGAGGCCAGGAAATAGGCTGCCTAGCAAGTAGAGTGGGAGCAAGGAAGGAAGCTGGCAAGCTGACCCTTCCTGCCCATCTCCCTCTTTGCTTGCCACTTAGCATGTGGTGTAGTGGTTAAGGTGTTGGACTATGACCTGGGAGACCAGGATTCAAATCCCCACACAGCCATGAAGCTCACTGGGTGACCTTGGGCCAGTCACTGACTCTCAGTCTCAGAGGAAGGCAATGGTAAACCCCCTCTGAATACCGCTTACCACGAAAACCCTATTCATAGGGTTGCCATAAGTCAGAATCAACTTGAAGGCAGTCCATTTCCATTTGAGCAATACTGCTTCAGGTAAATAGACAGCCATTGTTAAGGGTAAAAGTCGAGGAAGAAGATGTCCAGCCCTTTCCTTCTTGCCTATCTTCTTTTGCCTGGTGTTCAATAAGAACATAAGAAGAGCCTGCTGGATCAGGCCAGTGGCCCATCTAGTCCAGCATCCTGTTCTCACAGTGCCCAACCAGGTGCCTGGGGGAAGCCCGCAAGCAGGACCCGAGTGCAAGAACACTCTCCCCTCCTGAGGCTTCCGGCAACTGGTTTTCAGAAGCATGCTGCCTCTGACTAGGGTGGCAGAGCACAGCCATCATGGCTAGTAGCCATTGATAGCCCTGTCCTCCATGAATTTGTCTAATCTTCTTTTAAAGCCGTCCAAGCTGGTGGCCATTACTGCATCTTGTGGGAGCAAATTCCATAGTTTAACTATGCGCTGAGTAAAGAAGTACTTCCTTTTGTCTGTCCTGAATCTTCCAACATTCAGCTTCTTTGAATGTCCACGAGTTCTAGTATTATGAGAGAGGGAGAAGAACTTTTCTCTATCCACTTTCTCAATGCCATGCATAATTTTATACACTTCTATCATGTCTCCTCTGACCCGCCTTTTCTCTAAACCAGAAAGCCCCAAATGCTGCGACCTTTCCTCGTAAGGGAGTCGCTCCATCCCCTTGATCATTCTGGTTGCCCTCTTCTGAACCTTTTCCAACTCTAGAATATCCTTTTTGAGATGAGGCGACCAGAACTGTACACAGTATTCCAAATGCGGCCGCACCATAGATTTATACAACGGCATTATGATATCGGCTGTTTTATTTTCAATACCTTTCCTAATTATCGCTAGCATGGAATTTGCCTTTTTCACAGCTGCCGCACACTGGGTCGACATTTTCATCGTGCTGTCCACTACAACCCCGAGGTCTCTCTCCTGGTCGGTCATCGCCAGTTCAGACCCCATGAGCGTGTATGTGAAATTAAGATTTTTTGCTCCAATATGCATAATTTTACACTTGTTTATATTGAATTGCATTTGCCATTTTCCCGCCCATTCACTCAGTTTGGAGAGGTCTTTTTGGAGCTCTTCGCAATCCCTTTTTGTTTTAACAACCCTGAACAATTTAGTGTCATCAGCAAACTTGGCCACTTCACTGCTCACTCCTAATTCTAGGTCATTAATGAACAAGTTGAAAAGTACAGGTCCCAATACCGATCCTTGAGGGACTCCACTTTCTACAGCCCTCCATTGGGAGAACTGTCCGTTTATTCCTACTCTCTGCTTTCTGCTTCTTAACCAATTTCTTATCCACAAGAGGACCTCTCCTCTTATTCCATGACTGCTAAGCTTCCTCAGAAGCCTTTGGTGAGGTACCTTGTCAAACGCTTTTTGAAAGTCTAAGTACACTATGTCCACTGGATCACCTCTATCTATATGCTTGTTGACACTCTCAAAGAATTCTAATAGGTTACTGAGACAGGACTTTCCCTTGCAGAAGCCATGCTGGCTCTGCTTCAGCAAGGCTTGTTCTTCTATGTGCTTAGTTAATCTAGCTTTAATAATACTTTCTACCAGTTTTCCAGGGACAGAAGTTAAGCTAACTGGCCTGTAATTTCCGGGATCCCCTCTGGATCCCTTTTTGAAGATTGGCGTTACATTTGCCACTTTCCAGTCCTCAGGCACGGAGGAGGACCCAAGGGACAAGTTACATATTTTAGTTAGCAGATCAGCAATTTCACCTTTGAGTTCTTTGAGAACTCTCGGGTGGATGCCATCCGGGCCCGGTGATTTGTCAGTTTTTATATTGTCCATTAAGCTTAGAACTTCCTCTCTCGTTACCACTATTTGTCTCAGTTCCTCAGAATCCTCCTCCACACACCTCTCTGCCTCTCTCAGCTTTTCCAGGTCCGCCACCTTGGCCTCAAGGAAATGAAGTCGTTCCCGGAGAGCCAGGAGCTCATTGCACCGAGAGCACACCCACGACTTCTGTCCAACAGGCAGATAGTCGTACATGCTGCAGGCGGTGCAAAACACTGGAAAGCCCCCACACCCCTGCTGGTTTCTTACCTGCATAGTTTTGTTTAAGGTTTATTACGTCAATGGGTTGGCGACTGCGGTTTAGTTGAGGTCAGGGAACAGACGGGCAGAGTGGGGGGCCCTGGCCTCCTCGCCCTGCTGCCGAACTCGCCTTGACGCTTTGTCAGCTGGGGCCTTGACGCTTCGTCAGCTGGGGCTCCCTCTAGCTCATGGAGCAGGCTCCCTCGCTAGGGTGCTCTGACTTCATGACCTTTACTAAGGAGGATTTTTAAAAATCTATGTTTTTTACCGCACACCCAACACACAAATCAGTCACATTGTGTCTTTCTTTTTGATATTAAAAAGGTTGGTTTAAAGTAAAGTCTGACTTTAACATGTTACAATACCAGATGATCTGGTTGTTAAGATCTGCAGGGTGGCCCTGTTTGTGGTCGCTGTTAGGGTTTGTTGTCCAGGGACACGGGGCAGGGCCTCCTCTATGATGGCATACTGACTATGAAGCTCCCTCCCTTGAAACTGCCTTTGTCTTCTTCGCTTTTAACATTCAGGCATCAGTTGAAGATCCATTCTTTTACGCAAGCTTTTGAGGGAGGATAGTGTTCAGTGCCCAACAGCAGTAGTGTCTCTGAGATTGCCTTATAGCTCACTAAAGTTTTTTTTAGGAATTTTATGTATACAATTTATATTGTTCTTTATTGTACATCACCCTGAGCTCCATGTGGTGGAAGGGGTGTATAAATATGCAACTAATTAAATACATACATACATACATACATAATACAGACCAACAAGGAAAACTTCATTTACATTTTTGAATATGATTCTCTAGGAGGGATATTCATGGGCCCCCTCAAGCATTTACCCAATGTATGAGAGGGTCAGCTTGGCTTCCAATGCCAATGCACTTGCCAGCACTATTCGGTAGGTATGTGAAGGACCCACATGAGTATGAATGTACATGCACAGAGCTCCTCGATGCAATGGAGGTTTCTGACTAAAGGAACCCTAAACACAAAGGGTCCCTTTACATCACAAGACCACCAAGCGGCATGGCCAGTGTTTGTGTCAGTGGAGGAAGAGGGCTATGCAGTGTACACCCACCACTCCCACATATGTTTCTACAAGTGAGGGGACTCAAGAAAAGCATAATAACCTTGCCATAATAGGACTTGTGGAATGTGGTAAATTATGAATACTTCTCACTGCCAGAGAAATGGCATGGACATTCAATATAATCAAACTTGTAAAAAGAATTTAAATCGCAATGACTTCAAAGGGACAGAGTTAGGCTTGTGCTTTACTCTCTCATACAAATTAATGAGAATTAAACATGCCTAACTTTTATGCTCAAGGCACTTTGCTGCCTAAGGCAGAACAGCAAATGCTGCCAGAGTCAAAGTGCATAATGATCCAAGCTGGCTAAATCGTTTTGGCACCTGAGGTAGAAAATGCCACACAAGTTCCTCTCCTTATAAAAATAGCATAATATTAAATGATTAACAATCTGCTACCCTTTCAGGATATCCAAAAACAACTGCCTAGTCATCAGAAGGATTTATGCCCTTTCTCTTTATGGGAAAAAGAGAATTACCTCTTCCCTGACATAACTTAAGAGTATGGGGTTGCTTGGTAAGTTATGAAGTGAGTGGTCTTGATTACAGTCCTTGCATGAGAGCACCAAACAGAAATCCATTAATTTTACCATTGGGTATCTTATGTCTAAGCAGATATACCTTTTGTAGTACAGAAATCATATGGACAATGTGTCACTAGAATTATAGAATAGTAGATTTGGAAGGGGCCTATAAGGCCATCAAGTCCAACCCCCTGCTCAATGCAGGAAACCAAGTTAAATGATGGCAGATTCTGCTCCAGTCTTCAGCTGTGCAAATACTTTATTTATCTTTGCAAACTTGTGTTTATAATTATAACATTTATAAAATATAATTTTTATCCTTTTTTAAGTATTCACACCTATAATCTAAATCAGCTTTTTTCTTAGTGACATAATACGAAAATTAAAATCACAGATTTAATTTCCCCTCATTAACTCAACCTAACCTGAATACTAGACTTTTAGCATTAACTAATTGGGGGGCTTATAAGTGTGCAATTGTTATTGTATACACAATTAATCCCACTCTTTTTTCTGAGAGTGTTTTCTTCCTCAATAAATAGTGCAAAGACAGTTAAGCAATACTGTAGACAAATACCTCTGTACCACATGAAGTGTCAACCTTGACTAATGCCCCTGAGACAGCACCACTTTAAAGTATGCTTAACTTTGCTTTTTGGCATTCTGTTACAGAGCACAAATACACAATGGTGGTCACAACACTCCCAGTAGATCACAGACAGGTCTACAGGTTGCCAAGAAGATGTGTTTAGGAAGATGTGACACATACGGATGAGGTGGTAAATTGGGAGGATATTAAAACTCTGATCAGAGGCATAGTAATTTGGTTTTACAATGCAAAATTGTATTGGTTGACAGTTCAGTAAAAGTAAGAATGACAAGTATAAGTGACCTGTGCCTCGCAGACAAGAACACAGCCAGGTTTTCTGGAAGAAAAGAAAGGGGGGGAAAGGATTAAATGGAAAGAAGCAATTATCTGGAAGGAAAATACAAAGGGTTGAAACAGAACAAGGATTAGCAGCAACTACATGATTGCAGATGGAATAATAGAGAGCTGACTATGAGAGTAACTTAGTTATGTATTGTTATTATTATTATTATTGGCACAGAGTGATTCACAAGGTGCTTATAACAGAGTATAGACCTTCACTGATGAAAACAGAATTCTATTCCTCATGTACTTGGCATGCTTATTATCTTGAGCCTGCAAACGCTGAACATCTTCCCTTTCTTTGAACAAGACTAGCATAAAAAGTGTAATATTCCCTGTAGTATACCAAGTATTTCATATCATAGTAAATGTAGACTCCTGACGACTTCACACAAGCTTTCAGCTACTACTGCTTGCCCAATAAATGCATTACTTTACTATCGAGGTTATTAGCACTAATCATAGCTGCAAACAAGAATTATGTTCACCTGTTTGTTCGTTGGGCCCAATATGATCCACTCTGTCTGGCAGCCTCTCCCCAACACTGACTGATTCTTTTTAAGTAGAGATGCCAGGGACTATCTATGCACGACTGCACCGAAGGAGGCATCCATGTGAGCTGGAACCCTGCACAACCAGCAGAACCCTGCACAACCCAGATCATGTGGATGCCTTCGTGTTGCCAGGACCTGCCGACAGCTGTCCCACGTGGGGATCCTTCTACCTTTGTTTCACTGAACTGGTTTTATTGCGCCAGTTTGTTGTTTTATTTGCTTGTGAACTATCTTGGTATTTCTTTTAGACATAAAAGGCAGTACATACATTCTTTTAATAAATAAATTGCAGCCTCTCAAGAAAAGAAACTTTCATATCTGGCTTGGCTCCACCCATCCAGGAGGGCCTTGGGCTTCTCATGGACAGGAAGAAATATGCAAGTAGTTCCTTTTCCAGCCAAGCCTCTATTGAGCAACAAGGTCCACCTGAGCTCTAGAATGTCCAGGACGAGCTCACATCCTATCCTAATCTGCAATATGGGGTCAATGAACTACATATGCTTTGGAATCTGCATTAGTGGGGGTATTTTTTAAAGTGTTTCACACCTCTGTTAGAAAGAGCAGAAAATTGCCATCTTTTTTGGGGGGGGAGGGAATGTGAAGGCTGGTTTCAGAAATGGGGCTTATTGCATTAGTTTAATGGATTAAAATGGTATCGCGTCTGTCCCAATTTCTAAAATTCCTTTCACGATGCAGTACCTGTCGCGTTAGGAACAGTAGCTTTTTCAGCCAATATACCGGCATTTCGTGCAAATGACTTTCACATGGCTGCAATTAACTTCATTTTGTCCCTCATTATACACATGCACACTGTAGTTCCCCACTGTGTAGGAGGTCTAAGATCTCATCCCCTTGATATGGGACCCCTCTCCCTTTAGCATCTGATATACACATGCATTTTTAGTTGTATAGACACAAGGATGTGTGTGGGAAATGCTGCTGCTACCCAGAATACTGGCACAATTTTGTCAAACAAAAAAAAAAGCATGCCTAAAGGGTGGGAACACACTGCATGCTGGGATGCCTGTCACATGAGCAGCTGCAGTTAGCGAAAAAGTCGCTCGATTTTCCAGGTTCCCAAGCTTGCAAATGGATTATTTCTGGTATTATTTGTCACAAAAATTAGCACTAAACATGCACTATATTCCACTAGAATTCTTCAATAGCTTGTACAGCGTATGAAAGGTCAAATACAATATGCAAATTACCAGGTAAGAAATTGTCAGAATAATGGAATAAAGTGTGAAAACAGTCAAAGTTAACATACTGATGCTCTCTTGATTTCTATGGGCAGCTTTTGCTTTTGTCCCTGGAGATATTTAACAATAAGTTCCCAGTCTGAGAAATTACCTATCCAGAAAATGAATTTCTTTCTGACTTTTTTCTATCTTTATATCTCTTCCGCATCCTCTGTTACTCATTTCTCTTGGACAAGGAAACAGAAGAAGGAGCAAAGGACAACAGACGAAGACACACATATGTTTAACTGCCTACTTTCCTATCCCATCTCTAACCTTGACTTGTCTCTCAGCTTTTCCCATCAGTTCATCATCGGCAAGCTGCTGCAGCCATGCCTTCCCTTTATCTGGCCACTTTTAGCCAACACTATTCTTCTCTCTGCCTTGCCCTCATTTTCTTTTTCAACAGACTCAACATTCTGTGGCTACTCCTCAGTGGGATGTTTGCAGCTTCCATCTCCCTTAAGGATTATTTTCCTAAAGGTTTCTTGAACTTCTGAAAACCTTGGGTTTCATTCAAGCCTGTTGAGACCTCCATTTTCTGCACAAAGGGTGTGCTGTTTTGAATACCAAAAAATCATCACTCACTTTCAGAAAAAGAGGGAATGGCATTAAATAATACTGTACTCAGGATAAATGTATCTAGCATAAACATAATAAAACAAAATCTGATGGGGTAGACAGTACAGGATAACTCATGGCAGTCAAGGATAGCCCATGGCATTTTTTTCAATATATTTATATGTTTGCTAGATATATTGATGATCTCAACCAAATACATGTATGCTTGCAATAGATCAAGGTGACCAGCCTCTGGTCCTCCAGATGTAGCTGAGCTACTTCATTGGCTATGCTGGCTGGGACTGATGGCAGCTGTAGTTCAGCAACTTCTGGAGGGCCACAGGATAGCCACCCATGTGGTAGATTAACCCTTGAACATACTCAGACATATGTAAACATGTTACCATAAAAAATGCACTGTAGGAAACATACTACATAAATACTTCAAAATTATTGTTGGTGCCAAGATACCCATTTAGGTATACCATGATTATTGTGACTAGATTTAATTCTATTATACAAAATGACTAACATCTGCAGTGTTGCTCTTGATGCTTTACTAATTAATGATCAAATATGCATTTGCTTCAATGTAATTGTATGCTTTCATGAGGCTGTCGTACTTGCTAATTATCATAGACTGTAGAATTAATTAGAGCCAATCCTTTGTTAATGCAATTTAGAATCCCTGAAGAACAGTATGAAAATGTCTTTCCCCAAAAATAATTAAATATAACAAAATATACAATCATTCTGTTCAAAAATACAGTATTAAAAAAGAAGACGTCTACAAGTACTATTACTAATATTATCCTGAACAACATCTCTCTCTATAACAAAATGCTCACTAACAGTTAAGTCACATAGAAATGTAGAATTCTGTTTGAAGCCTACTAGGGAGCATGTACCTACAAGTACTCTTAGATGGATGAGGAATGAAATACACAAAAGGTACTGCACATGTAATCCAGAACCCTGGGCTATTCTCAAGTATCTCCAGTCGGAATATTGTACCAATTAGCTGTTCATGAGCATGTGCCTAGAATCAGTACTCTCTTCTTAGCCAAACAGAAAATGGACATGATTGCCAATTTCCATATAGGGCTGTTCATTTACACACAACTGGATCATGGCAAAATTTTGAAAACCATTATCAGTACAGTCCTTGACTTGTTTATGCAAGTAAATCCTACCACGTTCAGTAAGACTTACTACCCAGCATTGCATAAGGTTGTAGCCTTTAGTGAATTCCATGACAAAGAACTTCACACAAGGCAGAGAATGTGAAGAACTAAAGTGATGAGGAATCCTTCTCTCATTTCATTTGCTTCTCACATAGTTCGATTAGTGGGGAAAGAAAAAAAAGAAGCAAATGAGCTCAGGCTGAGAATATTGAGCATGTTCTAAAGACTCATTTGTATTATTATTTATTATGTGTTTATGGCACTTGTACATCCCACAACATTACGTTCTCTGGGTGGGTTACAAAAAAAAAAGTAAAAACAATTTAAAAACAAACATAAAACATAAAATGATCTGTGAAGATGGAGTCAAAAATGTTATGTAAAAACTATGCTTCATACCAAAGTGAAGGCAGAGTGCTAGACTATGGCAAAGTAGAATCACACTCAGCGCATATTTTTACTCCCAGGAAGTATCACTCTAACAGTAGGAATGACTGAATACCCAAGTTTGGAGACACAAATCTTCAGCAAGGAGCTTCTGTCTGAGGCAGGAGAGTAGGATAAAAAAAAAAGGTTGAAGGCTTCCTCCATAGCAAATGTGCAAAGTGAGTTCTTCCCAATTCCTGATGCAAAATGGAGCCTGGCTAGAGAAAGAATAAGAAAAAAATCTTGACCTCCATCTCAAGGTTATATCTGTAAGCAATGATCTCAGCGTTATGTAAAATCATTTGAATTTACCTATAATAAATGGAATAAACGGAAGTATTCTTTGGGTTAGTAACAACACACAAGTAATTTACAGGGAATTTTAATAGTACGTTATTCTGGATTACTAGATTATTTTAGATTACTCTGGTACCTCCTTACTATAGTCCTCCATAGAAAAGAAACAAATGAAAACATAATAAAATGAACCCCAGAAATAAAAATAAATCATTTTTATATGATGTTAAGAAATGCAAGGTATTTATGAATGGTCTAAAACTCAAATCAATTACAGGTTGGTCCAGAATTCAGAACAGGGAAAATTCCCTTAAAATCCAAGGGCTGAAATTGCCTGTTGGTTGCTAATTTAAAGTCAGTTAATGGTCAGATTAATCATAAAACAGTTCTACTTTGCCAGCCTTGTGTGATTAATATTTCTTGCCAGAACTCCCCCATGTGGTTAAAGATGATAATTCCCATAATAAGGATCCTACGGTTCTTAAACTGCCCCCCCAACTCAAAATTTGGGGAGTGGGGAGAGAAATTGTGTTACCAAACTTCGCTTTTACTAAATCAAAGGTGAGTAAGCTCAAGTTACATGAGTTACAGGAAAAGACAGCAAGAGTATACTCCTTCAAGTTCATCCACCAAAGGAACCCACAGGACTGGGGTCCTGATCACGTAAGATATTTCTTTACAGCATGGGTGGAGAAATCAATGATTTCACAGCACCGTCTTCCTTCAAATTACTGTTCTGTTACCAAGTCCATACCAATGGATGACACGATATCACTGAAGCTGAGCAGATTTCAACCATATTATTTTCTTCAAGGGGAGGAGATTTCACAATTTTTCTTTCCCCGCTCAATGGAACATCACACTGATATTATACTTCTGAAATAAACATAACTTCACCTGCCACATACAAAACCTTTTCTCACAGGATTTACTGTTTATTTTTTTAAAAAGGAAAGATATTAAGCTCAAAGATGTGGCTAGATGTTTCACACATATGATTTGGGTACTAGATGCCTTCCATGTCCCAAAAACTGGGTTCTAAACCACATCCACACTATACATTCATTCCAGTATTATTCCACTTTAAACAGTCATGGCTTCCTCCAATAAATCTTGGAAAGTGTAGTTTGTGAAGAGTGCTGAGAGTTGTTGAAGACGACCATTTCCCCCACAGAACTACAATTCCGAGAATTCTCTGGGAGGAGGGACTGACTGTTAAAACACTCTAGGAGTTGTAGCTTTGTAAGGAGAATAGAGATCTGCTAACAACTCTCAGTATCCTTCACAAACTACCTTTCCCAGGTTTCTTTGGGAGAAGCCATGACTGTTTAAAATATAATAGTGGAATAAATGTAAAGTGTGAATGTGGCCCTATACTACATTCACATAACTTAAAAATGACCTCCCAAGTATATCTCGTAAATTCTAGTAAAAAAGCTCAAATATAAGAGACAGCAACACACCCTATAATAACATCCAGTGGGATGATCTATGACCCAGTACCTTAGAATGCTGGCACACCAACTTTCCTCAATATGCCCTTGAAGTAATGTGCATTACAAGGGCCACACACACAATTCAGAAAACTATATATAAGGTCTCCATCAGGCTTGGTGGCAGCAGTCGGCCAGGATGGGCATAAGCTGGGCCCCCAAGGATTCAGTAGGACTCCTCACTGGCCTGACCCAGCTGCACAGCCACTCACTGCCCTCTCCACCAGGCATCAGCTGTTTTCATTATGGGCAGGTAGTGGATCTGCTTTCATCCATGGCAGCCACCTGCCATCTAAATTTACCCCAAATGTAATGTCCCAATCTATAGGTTTATAAAATCTATAGATTTCATAGATTTGTGCTACGACACCAGTCAGCAACCAGGCAGTGAGTGTTGCTAACTCTCAATAAAAGGACATGATCAAATTGTGGCTCTTCACGGTACATTACTCAGTGTGAAACGTCCAGGTCAAGACGGACATCAAACATATGACAAAAATCCAAAGCATGCAGTCTGCTGTAGTCTATTTAAGAAAGAGAGAGAGAGAGGGAGGTAGGGAGAGAGGGAGAGAGAGAGAGAGAGAGTGCAATACACTGAAGAACTCAAAGAGATGCAAGGATGACAAAATTCATTCACGGAGGAACTGTATCATGAAGAACCAGAAATTTTAGAATGTGAGGTGAAAGCTGCTCTTAAAATACTTGGAAGAAACAAATCACCAGGAATAGATGGCATACCAATAGAGTTGCTACAAGCTACTGAGACTGAATCTGTCCAAATTTTGACTAAAATCTGTCAAGAAATATGGAAAACTAAACAATGGCCCACAGACTGAAACGTTCCATATACATCCCAATTCCAAAGAAAGGGGAACCCAGGGAATCCAGTAATTATCAAACTATTGCCTTAATATCTCATGCAAGTAAAGTAATGCTCAAGATTCTACAACAAAGGTTCTTACCATATATGGAGCGAGAAATGCCAGACGTCCAAGCTGGATTTAGAAAGGGAAGAGGCACCAGAGATCATATCGCAAACATACATTGGATAATGGAACGGACCAAGGAATTTCAGAAGGAAATCACCCTGTGCCTTATAGATTACAGCAAAGCCTTTGAATGTGTAGATCATGAAAAACTATGGAATGCTTTAAAACAAATGGGGTGCCACAACATCTGATTGTCCTGATGTGCAACCTATACTCTGGACAAGAAGCTACTGTAAGGACAGAATATGGAGAAACCAACTGCTTCCCAATTGGAAAGGGACTGAGATAGGGGTATATTTTATCACCCTACCTGTTTAATCTATACGCAGATCATACGGAAAGCGGGATTCAACCAAGATGAAGGAGGTATGCAAACTGGAGGGAGAAATATCAATAATTTAAGATATGCAGACAATACCATACTACTAGCAGAAACCAGTAATGATTTGAAACGAATGCTGATGAAACTTAAAGAGGAAAGCACAAAAGCAAGACTACAGCTGAACATCAAAAAGACTAAAGTAATGACAAAAGAAGATTTATGTAACCTTAAAGTTGACAATGAGGACATTGAACTTGTCAAGGATTATCAATACCTTGACACAGTCATTAACCAAAATGGAGACAATAGTCAATAAATCAGAAGAAGGCTAGGACTGGGGAGGGCAGCCCTGAGAGAACTAGAAAAGGTCCTCAAATGCAAAGATGTATCACTGAACACTAAAGTCAGGATCACTCAGACCATGGTGTTCCCAATCTCTACGCATGGATGTGAAAGTTGGACAGTGAAAAAAGCGGATAAGAGAAAAATCAACTCATTTGAAATGTGGTATTGGAGGAGAGCTTTGCGCATACTATGGACTGTGAAAAAGGCAAATAATTGGGTGTTAGAAGAAATTAAACCAGAACTATCACTAGAAGCTAAAATGATGAAACTGAGGTTATCATACTTTGGACACATAATGAGAAGACATGATTCACTAGAAAAGACAATAATGCTGGGAAAAACAGAAGGGAGTAGAAAAAGAGAAAGGCCAAACAAGAGATGGATTGATTCCATAAAGGAAGCCACAGACCTGAACTTACAAGATCTGAACAAGGTGGTTCACGACAGATGCTATTGGAGGTCACTGATTCATAGGGTCACCATAAGTCGTAGTCGACTTGAAGGCACATAACAATGATTTTGATTAAAATAATATTTCATTTTATTTTTTATTTTCCGTCTTTATAATTATCATTACATTGTCAATAGGGCCATCCACCCCTTATACAAAATGAGGTAGCAGACAGTGGGAGACAGCAGACAGGAAATGAGAGGGGGCCCCCCTCATAAGAACATAAGAACATAAGAAGAGCCTGCTGGATCAGGCCAGTGGCCCATCTAGTCCAGCATCCTGTTCTCACAGTGGCCAACCAGGTGCCTGGGGGAAGCCCGCAAGCAGGACCCGAGTGCAAGAACACTCTCCCCTCCTGAGGCTTCCGGCAACTGGTTTTCAGAAGCATGCTGCCTCTGACTAGGGTGGCAGAGCACAGCCATCATGGCTAGTAGCCATTGATAGCCCTGTCCTCCATGAATTTGTCTAATCTTCTTTTAAAGCCGTCCAAGCTGGTGGCCATTACTGCATCTTGTGGGAGCAAATTCCATAGTTTAACTGTGCGCTGAGTAAAGAAGTACTTCCTTTTGTCTGTCCTGAATCTTCCAACATTCAGCTTCTTTGAATGTCCGCGAGTTCTAGTATTATGAGAGAGGGAGAAGAACTTTTCTCTATCCACTTTCTCAATGCCATGCATAATTTTATACACTTCTATCATGTCTCCTCTGACCCGCCTTTTCTCTAAACTAAAAAGCCCCAAATGCTGCAACCTTTCCTCGTAAGGGAGTCGCTCCATCCCCTTGATCATTCTGGTTGCCCTCTTCTGAACCTTTTCCAACTCTAGAATATCCTTTTTGAGATGAGGCGACCAGAACTGTACACAGTATTCCAAATGCGGCCGCACCATAGATTTATACAACGGCATTATGATATCGGCTGTTTTATTTTCAATACCTTTCCTAATTATCGCTAGCATGGAATTTGCCTTTTTCACAGCTGCCGCACACTGGGTCGACATTTTCATCGTGCTGTCCACTACAACCCCGAGGTCTCTCTCCTGGTTGGTCACCGCCAGTTCAGACCCCATGAGCGTATATGTGAAATTAAGATTTTTTGCTCCAATATGCATAATTTTACACTTGTTTATATTGAATTGCATTTGCCATTTTCCCGCCCATTCACTCAGTTTGGAGAGGTCTTTTTGGAGCTCTTCGCAATCCCTTTTTGTTTTAACAACCCTGAACAATTTAGTGTCATCAGCAAACTTGGCCACTTCACTGCTCACTCCTAATTCTAGGTCATTAATGAACAAGTTGAAAAGTACAGGTCCCAATACCGATCCTTGAGGGACTCCACTTTCTACAGCCCTCCATTGGGAGAACTGTCCATTTATTCCTCCATACAGATGCAAGGAGAAAGCAATTTTCATTCTGCCCTGCATTCATTGGAATCAACAGTTTCCCTTCCTCTACAATTCGGTTTCCACTAAACTAATGTAATTAGACTAATGTAATTAATTAATTAATTTCAATGCATTTTAATGGAAGGGAAACAGGAAACTCACATTGCCTCAAACTTTGCCAAGTCTTGTGCTGGCTCTATTATGTATAGTTGTTGAATCAGTTTAATCAGTTATAGTTACTACTTCCTGATTTTGGGTTGTTTTCCAATTCTTAACGTACAACATGTTATCATTTTAACTTCTATTAATTGATATCCCCATGCTGAAAACAATCTCTTGTCTGCTGCTGAGAGGTTGTCAGGTATCATGCTTTATCTACCAAACACTTGTCTAAAAAAAAAGGACGTGAAATCATGTGAAGAAGGTTCGTATTTGACGAAGACTGTTTAGCAAAGCTTTTTATCTTGGCTGCTGGTAAATGTCTTTTTATTGCTGTATCAATCAACTAAATGAGTTTTAGATGATGTAAAACTGTACATCGGCATGCAGAGCAAGACAGACAGGAGGTAACATTTGCTTAATTCTTGGAGTCTGCTAGGATTCATGACACCGTTCAGGCAATTATTGTAATTTCTTTGTCGTAACAATAGAAAGGTTGGGTAAAACCATGGATAGAAGTTTAGATTTGGGGAGCGGATTTGTTGGCCGCAGGGTGCAGGGCAAGCTTGCTTTTCTGCATGGAGCTGTAAAGGACTGAAGCTACAAAAACAAGAACCTCTGGGGAAAAGCTAGGAATGCCAACTGATTAAAGAAACTGCCTTTAAACCAATTCATTGATGCAAAGGTTTTAATATAATACAGGGATCAGGAACCTTTTTCAGCCCAAGGGCCATGTTCCCTTTTGGGCAACCTTATGATGGCCACATCCCAGTGGAGGCGGAGCCAGATGCAAAAGGAGACAGAACAATGTATATAAATTTTACCTTTGTACAATAGGCTAGTTTTTACACGTGCTCATCACTCACACCCCTCTATCCTCCATCCAGACAAGCAAGAGGCATGATCAGAGTTCAAGGCACATTCCAGCCAAGCAAAAACACAGAGAGTACAATGAAGGGCCAGTAAAGGATGTGGCCTGGGGAGAGTTCCTAGGGCCAGACAAGAGAGGACAAAAGGGCCACATTTGACCCTCAAGGCCTGAGGTTCCCCAGCCGATATAATGCAAAACCTCCCTCTTTATTAGATGTTGATGGGAATATAAGAACTACTCCATTACCTGTCAGAAGTAAACGTCATGTTTAAGATCCCCCTCCCTGACAGTAGTAACAGAGAAGTCAAAATGGCTCTCACCAACAGATGATTTCCTTACTCACAATTTTAAAAATTGCTCTCAGATGTTAATGAATGTTAACATGTATCTCTGCTTCACGCTTGCAGTCTCAGAATACAAAAATCATGATTCTTTGTGTCAACAGACTGGACTTAGTGAAAAGTGTGCATAAGGGGCTGGCAGAAGTTGCCCCCTCCTCCCCCTGGGAGTCTCTTCCTAGATCCCCAAAAAGCCTCTTCCAAAGGTTGTGAGACTCTGTGTGCTATGACATGGGGTCAGGTGAGGACTAAGAGGGAAGGGACTGAATTTGCCTGCGGTCCATATGGGGGATCTTTACCCTGAATCCTCCACACTGGAGCCCACCCCGTTCAGTAGCATCCCACAAGCTGCAGGAGAGAGTCCTGGAGTCATCGGGGGGCTGCAAGGAGGCGGAGGGGGGGAAGGGAAGCAAGCTTCCACTAGGTCCCTCATGTGGGCTTTTCTCTGGACCCGACCCAATATAAGCTACTAAACGTCAAGTCAAACTAAGCTGTACATGGGGATGAGTATTGCAAAGAAGTCACCATTTTTCTAGACTTCTTTTTAAAAAGAAACAAAAAAGACACAAGAGGATAAGATAAACCAGGAGAAAATGAACCATTCCAAGACAGGAAAGACACACACATACAGGAGGAGGGAGAGGGCTTTAGTGATGATTTATGACTTGCCATAAAACTACTGAGTTGTATAGATTGCTTCTCTCTCCCTGATCCTGTACTCGGGTTCCCCCCGCCCATACATCTGACTGCTCAGTCATATTTAATAGAGGTTTGTGAACAACTACTAAATTAAACTGCAAAGAAATTATGATTTTAAGTTAACAATCTCTGACGGTGATTTTGCCCAGCTCTCAAAATGCGATATTCCCAAGAGGAGAACTTTTCAGCCTTCGATTTCAACTCTAGAACTGTAGCCTTTGAAATAAATTGAGATTTAAAAATCATTACTATGAAATAGAAATACAATTAAGGTCTTCATGATTTTATACAGTTACTGTCATTCCCAAATATTATTTTGAAAAAAAGGATTCAAGCTGAACAAAACAAAACAAAAATCACACACACCCTAGAGAGAATGTCCTTTTTTCAGCAAGCCATTCTTATTTGCATAGACTCACAGAAATGTTTCCCTTCAGAAAAATAGTTTAAATATGGAAACTCAGGTGCATTTCTTTAATAAACATAATTATGCAAAGCACTGAATTCATGAATGTGCTAACAAAACCACCATTTTCCAGCAGATGGGTCATTATTTACAACTGTTTGATACAGATGGGATGCCAATGCAAAGTATTTGCCACATTAGGTACTAATCAAAAGATGCCAGACATAAAATGTCTTTCATTTCTCACTCTTTCCGATATGCTGCTCAAAAAAAAAAAGTTAAGCATTACTAGCATTCTTTGTGCATTGTTGAACTTATGAAAGTGATTGTAAAGTTTCCACAGAGAATTCTTTGCACAATGCCAGTTTTTATAATTTCACTGGCCACAAACACTCAAGGCACCTCCTATAGTTAAATGCCGGGCTATGACCTGGGAGACCAGGGTTCAAATCCCCACTCAGCCATGAAGCTCATTGGGTAACCTTGAGCCAGTCAATGTCTCTCACCTAACCTACCTCACAGGGTTGTTGCGAGAATAAAACTGGGAGGGGGAGAACCATGTCTGTATGCTACCTTGAGCTCCTGGGAGGAAAGGTGGGATATAAATGCAATAAATAATAAATAAATCCTGGAAGGTAAGCCAGTATTATTATTTGGTGACAGTGATGTCACCAAACTCGGTACTCCAGGATCAGATGTACATGTTTCAAGGGTCTGCAGTGCTCCCCTCAACTACAAAATTCATAACTAGGATTTTAATCTGAGCCAGAAACGCAATACCTGTCCCACCGATCCACCAAACACTGTCCCAGTTCCATTTAACCCTACCTACCAGTCATGCTCTGGTTGCCTGGGGGGGGGAGAGAGAGAGAGAGAGAGAGAGATCTCCCCCTCCCTCTCCAGCACCTTGAACATCATGTACCAGTGTGACAGGCTGCAAGCAGCTCCTGGGAAATGGAGTTCTCACAAGGCCTATACACACTGATATTTGAGGGCTGGCTAGTTGAGCTGCTATGTAGGATGCCATGTCCCAAAGAAATGAGGAGACAAGACTTTCTTCCACCATGTTATTTGCCTGCAATGATATTTCAACCAGAGCCAGACCATTACAGCAATCTAGCGGTAGGTAGGGAAGGAAGACTTAGGAATTTGGGGAAGAGGATATGAATAAAGGGATTTTGGGTTTTCAGCTGCTAAGCAGCTTCTTAATTTGGGGGGGGGAATGGCTGAGTTTATTTCTGAGCCAACCCAAAGGGAGCTCACCCATCAGGAATTGTTATACTACAAATGTAGCTAAGAAATGTTGACTTGCCTAAGAACAATTAAACAAGTTAATGGCTGAGCTGAGATTCAAAATGGGGACTCGCAGCTCAGCCACTGAATCACTAGGCTACATCTGCTCTCTTCTGTTGTTCTGCAGTCCAGAATTCCCTAAAATCTTTCCCAATCACCCTAAAATTGTGACCTACAAATAACTGCAGTTATGTGTTGCTGTGGGGACCCCTTGAGGTCAATAGGAGCAACTGATCTCATTAGATAGGGGTGAGTGACCTGTGATATGGGATCCTCTCTGGAAAGTTTCAAACAAAGCTCTTGAATGGGCCACGAAAGTGAACAGATGTTGAAAAGGGACCCCTGAATGCTAGGAACTTTCTGCATCTGTCTATACATGTATGCCAACTAGAAAGAGAATAGTTTTCATTTGCTCTTGCCCAGTGGCGTCACTAGGGTTGGTGTCACCTGGTGCGGTAACTCATGGTGTCACCCCCATGGACCTCCTCCCATATCAGACCATACAGAATCCTTAGTAATGTTTTTTGTACTAATGTTACTCGTAAATCGTAATTCCCATATATCACTGAATGTAATGGCAATAGTAGTGACATAAACAACTAACAAAATTAAAATTACACCTTTAAATTACAACATCATACACACAGCCCAAATTCTTGCTCTTATTACTAATGGGAGTTAATTATCTTGCATATGCCCATAGTAAATTTTCAGATACTTTCAGACCCTCAGCAATTTTCAAGTGGTCTATGTAGAAGAAAGGTTTGGGAACCCCTGGAATAAGACACCTGCTTATGTCCCTATGCTGCTCTCACCCCTCATTTAGATGCCTGGGATGCATGCATGTGGACACACCTCCTTACAATTATGGAAAGTGATTCTTAATAATAAGTCTCTAGACACAAAGTTACATAGGTATTTATCAGTTGTTTAGTAGAAAATTCAGAGCTGCAGGGTCCCTTCATAATAGTTACAGCCACGTACACCCTTTTTTGCTCCTGGATTAAGAATGAGATCTTTGTTAATGCATTCTCTCACAACAACAAACATCTCTTCTGAGTCTTCTCAGTGGCTGACTCACCTCCTTTCACTCTGATTGGCTCCAATCTGCAGAAAAGGCAAGGAAGCATATTAGAAGACTCTTCTCAGTGACTAACACACTCCCTTTTCATGCTGACTGTAGGATGCTTGGAGACATAGGGACCCTGCTCCCAAAAAAGCAGAGGGACTAAGATCCCCTGGGTGACTACCCTCCTGGTGCTTATGGACATGACCGTAATATATTTTGTGACATGCAAGTTCGATATTATTTATTAAGTGTGTTTAGGATTACACTGATGGCATTCCCAAATATGTACTTTCACACAGACTTTGGTTTTCCATAACACAATGTTTGTCCAAGCCTCCACACTTGGGGGGCGCACTACTTGCACACCCCTTCCATAAGCACATCAAAGTTGGATACACACCTGAACCAAGACCCAGACAAAAGGGCACTCAAAACAAAAAGGTAATTACAGTGGCTGAGTAGATCTTGTACAGTGGTTATACTGACTGGGCAGCCACTGTCCTTCACATTTTACAAAATACTTTTTCCTATACAAAGATTAAATTTCTGTGTATGAAAAAGTAATATATGAAGTGGTCTCAATAGTAAGAAAAGTAAACAAGTGAATGGTGATCCAAATGTTTTTCATTCTCACGTTATGAAGCTAGCTGCCAGATGATGTATCACCTTCCCTACGCATGTAGCGTAGACTTAAAAAACAGCACCCAAGCCACCATTCAATATGTGCACGTGTTCTTTCCAACATGAATCTACAGGTCTCAAAAAGTAATGTGTGACAAAGTCCTCAAACACCTTATAACATGCCTCAAACATGGTCTCTTGTTCTTCCAGCATGCCTTCACACCATCAGTTTGCCAAAACATAAGGATAGGTAAATTGCTTTTAGGGAGGTTCACAATTATGATTTCCTATTTATTTAATCTAAAAATATTTAAAATACATAAAAACAGCCAGGGGAAGATATTGTAGAAATATAAATAAATACAAATAAAAAAGGGGGGGGAGGTGAAGAGACCTTAAATGTGCTGCTCACCATCTCTCAGCCTATCCTCCCCTCAGGATGAAAACAACGGAGAACCATGACCACCCCCAGGAAGAAGGGCACACTTAAAATGTAGAGGAAAAAATCATCTACAACCATAGTGTGAAATCAAATACTTATTGGGACACAGTATGAAGAAATATTTATATAAACATGACTATCAAATATGTTTATGAATTACACAATCTGTAAATATATTTATAGTGCAATCCAATGTTTGTTTACTCAGAAGCAAGTCCCAATGTATTCAATGGGGCTTACTCAAACTGGGAAGTGTGCAGAGAACTACAGCCTCAAGTGATAAGGAACTTGTTCTTTCAACTTGTTATTTTAAGTTGAGACCTTATCCAAGTCTGAGTCTGTGTTGGAATTGCTTTTTAATATGTTTTTAAGCCTTTTATTTAAAAAAAAAATTAAAGCTTTTAAAAAATATTTTCAAAGATGTTTTAATATATTTTAAAGTCTGTTTTTATGATGTTTTAAAGTGCTTTTAGTGGTTTTGTTTGCCGCCCTGGGCTCCTACTGGGAGGAAGGGCGGGATATAAATCAAATAATAAATAAATAAACTTCATAAATAAACACCCAACCCAAAATTCAGAATCATGTCTCTTTAGGCTGTTTTCCAACTGTTTATTCTTGATTTATGGTTATTGGGTTTTAAATGGCTTTATTTCTTGTTGTGAGCTGCCTTGGTTTCCAACCCTACCTCACAGGGGTGTTGGAAAGACTACACACACACACTGCAGATGTATAAATACATACAGCCCATATAATAGTTTATTGTCAAACCAGTTGGTCATTGCAGAAAAATCAGTATTAGTTTTTAAAAAATCAGTATTAGTTTCCTACAGAATAAAAACTGTAATACCTAAGTAAGCCCTGCCTACTTGCTTTAAAATAGGACTGGAGGAGGAGGGGGGGGACAGAAAGACAACACAAACACAATTCTTTTTACATTCACTCCAAAGTCCCATTGATTTTCAGCACATTCATAACCATGTCTACTCAAAAGTAAATCCTATTGAATTCAATGGGATTTACTCTGGAGATATGGAATTACCAATGCTTTTACCCCCAACAAAAGCAAGTATTGGGAAGGTTTTGAAAACACTGCCCAGGATCTGACTCCTACACACAAGAGGGGAAAAAACTGAAAAGTATATACTTACACAATTTATGAGATTTTCAGATAAACGGGGGGGGGGAACCACCATTTTCTGGCCTTGCAATGAGGTTTACTAGACACTGCTACAGGTCAAACAAACACTTCACTGATTGGCTGCAATCCTGAACGGGCGGGGTTAAAGCTACGAAGTGCTATACAGTAGTTTAAAAAAAGATTAAACGGGGGCAGCTGACGTTTTTATGTATATCTCGAGAACCGGACCACCTAGAATTTTTTTTTAATTAAAGCTGAGAATCACCCCCCTCTGATGGTGTCACCTGGTGTGGTCTGCACCCCCCGCACCCCCCTAGAGACGCCACTAGGGGGCGGCTGACGTTTTTATGTATATCTCGAGAACCGGACCACCTAGAAACTTTTTTTTAAAAAAATTAAAGCTGAAAGTCACTCCCCTCTGATGGTGTCACCTGGTGCGGTCCGCACCCCTGCACCCCCCTAGTGATGCCACTGCTCTTGCCTTCCTCCAATCACACGTTGTGATCAAGGGAGCATACAGCTGACATAAGGAGTGCAACTACCAACTGCATGAACAGACAGCAAAGACTCAAAACTGTGGGACAGGGAAGAGATCCAAACTCAAACCAATTGTTTTGGCAGCTTTCCTGGGAAGGCATAAATAAAGAGTTAGTTAATTTATTGAATTTGTGAATTGTTTCCCACAGCAGGAAGTCCCAAAGCAATTTTCAAGAATAAAATACAGTGATACAGAAAAAAATACATAAACAAATTAAAAACATAATCAGAGTAAAAACATCCTATCACTGGTGCTGCCCAAGTGCCCAGGAAAACAAAAAAGTCTTTGCCTGGGGGCGAAATGATGACAAATTTTGCACCAGGTAGGCCTCCCCGGGGAGAGCATTTCATAGACAGGTATCAAGAGGGTTATCAACCATCTGGCAAGCCACAATACAGGGACTTTAGGTGGTGTTCAGCCTGGATGGTAGGGCACAAGTTGTACAGGCCTGTGTCAATTATTTTATAAAGTGAAATCCCTCTGTTTATTGAACAATCTCTGTTTATAGAACAATCCCTTTGCAATGGAACGACGAGTTTGTGTAAGCGAAGCAAATACAGTTTAAACTGCAAAACTTGAACAGAGTTTACCTTCTTTTAGAAAATTCTTTAAACAATGTTTTTTTTATTTTTTTATTTACATTTATATCCTGCCCTTCCTCCCATAGCGGCAAGCAACATGCGATAAGGCAATAAAAACATCTTTAAAACAATTCCAATACAGATGCAGACTGGGAAAGATCTCTACTTAAAGATCCCTGGGGTGGGAGGAGGAGGAGGAGGAGGAGAAGAAGAAGAAAAGAAGAGGAGAAGAGGAGAAGAGGAGGAGAAGAAGAAGAAGAAGAAGAAGAAGAAGAAGAAGAAGAAGAAGAAGAAGAAGAAGAAGAAGAAGAAGAAGGTCTTCAGTAGGTGCTGAAAAGACAATAGAGATGACACCTGTCTAACATTGGTGGTGGGGATTCCAAAGGGTAGGTGCCACAACACTAAATAATTGATTCCTATATTGTCAGAACAGACTGATAAGATGGCATCTCCAGGAGTTCCTCACCTGCACACACAGTGATCATCTGGGAATATAAAGGTTGAGATAATCTTTCAAGTTCTTGCAGCACAATTATCTTGGTTGCATTTCAACACAAAAATGGCTATAGAGTGTGCAGTCGACAAAGTCATTCTATTTTATAAGGACTTCTGTTTGAACAAAGGAACTTCCCCTCCTTCTATGCACCCCTTGCGCGTGCGCACGCACGCACGCACGCACGCACGCACACACACACACACTGCTTCAGAGGATTGAGGAAACCCCCAGAACAGATTTGGGAGTTACATGAAGGTTGGAGAGGGAGGGGAATTCTGTTGCACAAGTGGAAGTCCTTAAGCAAATGAACAACTTCACTGGGTGCAACCCAATACTTTTTTTTTTAAAAAAAGGAAGCATTGTTCAATAGCCACTTTCAAAAGCCACGGTAAAGTTACAACTTAAAATATAGCAGGTGGTGTAGTGGTTAAGGTGTTGGACTATGATCCTGAAGACCAGGGTTTGAATCCCCACACAGCCATGAAGCTCACTGGGTGACCTTGGGCCAGTCACTGCCTCTCAGCCTCAGAGGAAGGCAATGGCTAACCACCTCTGAATACCACTTACCATGAAAACCCAATTCATAGGGTCGCCATAAGTTGGGATCAACTTGAAGGCAGTCCATTCCCATTTTCATTCAATGTAGCGCTAAGGCAATCATTCCATCAGTACAAAGATTCCTCCCCTTCGCCTCGTACTGCGTGCCCTCTAAATCTGTTATACAGATTCCCCCAACCCTCCAGCACAGGGTGCATGCGGAGGGAGGAGAGGAAGGAAGCTCTATTGCACTAGCGCTAACTCTAATGCTAGTGCAAAAAGTTAGTTGAATACTGCCCAGTGTAATTATTTGTGACTTGATGGCTCAAAGTTTCTGCTGAAGTTTGCGATGCAATCCTCTACATGTCTAGTCAGGAGTAAGTCTCATGGAATTCATGGGGGTTTAATTCAAGTAATTGGGTACGGGATTTCAGCCTTAATTTTGGGTGCTACATGTAACATTGATGTATTCTGTGCACAACAGTTTGAGAGTCTCTCCCAGCCCTACCTGGAGATGTCAGGGATTGAATTGGGACCTTCTGCATGCAAGGCAGATGCTCTACCACTGAGCTACAGTCCTTCCCGTATAAGTGCAGAGTCATAACTGCCACATAAAGATGGACTTGTCCTGACAGTGACAAATGGGAGCTTAAAAATACTCTCTAGGCAATTCATGAAGGGAAACAAGAAAGTGCAAGCTAAGCATTTTTGCCCCTGCAGAGAAATCCCTATGTGAGTGCATATGGCCCCTTCAGACTGACACTGAAAAGAAAGTGGCCAGAGGGTATGGTCAGAGCACGTGTTGACATCCAGGGGTCAGGGCTACCCCATACATTCATGCTGGTAAGAGATTTATGAATAGGGGTTCTGCTGAGTGTACAATTGGTAGCAAGTCCAGATTTTTTGCTGTGCATTACCCACGGTTAGCTATACGAAAGAATATTTCCAGCAGTGTTGAAGGCATTAAAAAAATCACAACTCTCTGGAATAAGCTTTAAAAATGGCTTGTTAAGCTTTGCCACACAGACAGGTATTTGCAAATTTCCAGGCCGAATTGGAATAATTTGTTTGTGAAGTGATAAAGATGTAAAGTTATCTATGTTTAAATGGGAAAGAACGTAAGCAACAAATTTGATCTCTACTAGCAAATGAAAGCTTGTTCCATTATTCTGCACAATCCATTAACCACTATACCTAAATAAAAGTCTTGATAATGTTGTGTCTCTCATTCTATGAATTTTTATAGCTGTTGTATTTTGAGCCAAGAATAATGTGATTATAAAAGCATTCAGTAAAAATAAGCGCCAGTGTTGCAAAATACAAGTTAATGAATTTATGAGCAGCTAGATAACAACTCTAGGTAGCACCCATCTTGATCACCCTTTTTAAAAGTATTTATATCAATTGTCATGTAATTTGCTTCTCAAATGAACTCTTAGCTGCAAATAAGAGTTCTTGCAAGTTTCCTTTGCTAATTGAAGGATGTGAATGAACATAATTTTATTAAGTTAATGAATTTCTTTTCAAATGCATAATTTGACATTTCTTTTCAAATTATATTTCATCAGGAATGTGCAGCCTTTAATTCTGAAATGATTAGCCTTCATTTGTTTTGTTTTGTTTTGACAATTAAATTTAAACTTCTAGCCCTTGCACTAGTAAAGTAAAACTTGCAAAAGGCACGCATGCATGCATCGGGGACTTGAAAGTGTTCCACATTTATGAATTACAGTTCAAATCTCATCATCTCACCTCATGACTTGGAAGGCAAATGATCTACAATAATCATGGTCAATGTTGATTTCCTTATTGTTAAAATTATAGCTTCCTATTCATAGCTTTCCCAATGCATGAGGAGCTGTAAACTGAGGAACAAGGAGGGCTACGCTAGGCACCTCCTGAAAAATCTTCAACTAGGATTAAAAAAATGTTCTTTCCGTCTAAAATTTATTGATAAGAAGATGTGAGTTAGGCAACTTTATGGCAGTACTGTTTAACTTTTTCTTTCCATCTGAAGATGCTTAAATACCATTTGAGAAACCGCAATAGCTCCAGGCACAATATTCTATGTGGCTATCAGCCAAGAGCTGACATCCACCATGTTTCAGTTTTTATCCAACATTTTGACCGCTCACTTCACGTGCAAAACAGTTTAAGACTAGCACTTCATCATGTGTTCCCTGTGAAATTCCAGGTGTAGCCATGATTTTCTGCCACCTCAGTTTGAGTACTTTCATAGCAGTTTGCACAAGTGAGCATCATAGCACAGGATGTGTGTGTGTGGGGGGGGGATAATCTATCTGCTCACTGCTAGGAACAGTGTGATGGCCCAAGGGGACCTTTATTCTGACCCAATAAGATAAGGTTTTGGAAATTTGCATCACAATCTGTTTTTTATGATTAATTTTAAATGATTTGGGGGGGTTGTTCTTATTGTACACCACTTATAAACTTTGGTGTTAAATGATACATAAACAGTTAATATAAATAAATACATGTCTACTCAGATGTAGACCCTACTGACCTCAATGGGCCTTATTTTCAGATAAACAAGTATAAGAGTGCAGCCTTAGCTGCCTAGCTCCTAAAGTTTTTCCATGTTAGTCCTCTTGGCTAAGTATGACTTAATAAGTTTCATTTAAATGAGAGGCACCACATGGTATATATCTGTATCTGTCAGAAACCATGAGCATACATACCCACCCACCCACAGCACAAAGCTCTCATTGTTGAGTAACTTCCAGGTGTAGTAAAAGACATTGAATTGGGTGAAGGTGACTCACTTTAATATGGTCAGTGGTCAGGTTAGTGACGGCAATGTCACAGATAACAATAGTTGTACTGACACAATGAAGAGCTCCCCAGTGAATGGGGACTCAGGATTTATTGCCATCATAAGCAATAAGGTGGTGGTTGGTCCCCTTTGGGACTGGTAGGGCAGAATGCAGGGATACCGGCAGTAGCAGGAGGCAGAGCCAATTGACAAAGTAGAGCCACCCCTTGACTGGCTGAAAGTAAGAAGGCAGGCAAGTGGGGGATGGCTCAGGGCAGGCTGAGGTTGGCAGGACATTGCTGCTTACTGGCAAGGAAAGGGGGAGGAACAAGGTGGTGGGGAGGTCGGAGCACTGACTGTTGACATCAGCCGATGGATAGGAAGACAAGGCAAAATCTAGCATCAGCTGCGCGCCTTGTTCCCAGCAGGGAACAGGATGCTGCTCTCCTGGCTCCCAACCAGAGAAGCAGACTCAGCACCTGGTAGAGTGGGTTTTTCTGCATAAAGCTTTATTTATTCCAGAAATCAGAAGAGGGAACTAGCATCTTATGCTGGGTCTAAATCGCGATTCAAACAGGAACAAGCATACTAGACACTGGAGCCAAAAGCAGACAGGTTGCCTCAACAGCAGATACAAGCAGTGCTATTTATTATATACCGAAATAGGATGAGCACATAATACTCTTGAGGCTCTTTTCAGCAGGAGCTGCTAGGCAGGGGCTACAACAGTGGTCAAAATTGGGCTACTTGTAACCGTCTCTTCTCTATCCTCCCCGACCTTGGAGACATGCCAGTTTCTAACTCTGCTGAGTCCTCTGTCTGAGAAATTCCAATGTTTTTGTTAGCACTTACCCCGTCTGCTATTACACTTAGCCTTGGTACCTGCAGAGAGTCCTCACCAGCCGGCTGAGACAAGGAAAGGCTCTCTGAGTCTTCCTCAGTAACTCTAGCAGCCAGCTTCAAGGGATCCTCTGTAACCCCCTCATTTCCTTCATCAGTGCTGGCAATGTCCTCTCCAATGTCAGTATCCCCTTCTCCATTCTCCCAGCCTTGGCAGAGATTCTTCTTGGAGCCCATGACGCAGTGCCCCATTTGCTCTAATGGAGCAGCCTCCGCTGGTCATAAGATATAATGGCTGCAATACTATACACACTTACTGGAGAGTAAGTCCTGTTAAAATTAGTTGGCCATACTTGTGAATAGACTCACCTAGGATTGCAGTGTTGGCTTTCTATTTTAAATTCCATTAGTATTTGAGTATATTAAATAGTCCAAGACACACACACCCCTAATGACTGTTCAGAGTTTCAATATTTAAAAGATGTTACTACTGGGCACCAGAAATGTAAATGGATAGAGATCTGGAGAATCAGGAGGAAAGGAGCCCTTGCTGATTTAAGGAGATGGGTGCCTTGTAGCCAAATCAAATAAAATGGAGAAACCATCTGTTTTACAGACTTAAATGATTAATTTTTGGATAGTCCTCCAAAAATCGTGTTATTTTTGGCATAAGGTTTATTTATAAGATGCTATAACTGGCAGCCCAGCATTTTTCATAACAGGGTTATAACTACATTATCCTGTTATCCATCTGAGCCTTTTTCAATTCAGTGGTTTAATTAAAACTCAATGGTATTATCAATCTGTTGCATTTTTCATTTTGATAGTTATTACATTTATAGTACAGCAGGAGCACAAATTAAAAGAAATACCATGATAAATGTACTTCTAAAAATTTCATTTCAGTATCTTCAGTAATTTACACTGCTGTAATATTTTCAAAACTTGTTTGGATTTATAAGAGTACTTTCTCAATCTTTCATATTGAAATAAAATAAAACAGAAACATAGCTTTATCTGTGTTCACTATAACTTTATTTTTAATCAATGATTCCATCAATATAGTCACTAGGCATGTGCCAACAGAAAAAAAAATTAAACCAGCATTTTTTCCTTTCAGCCTCCCAAAGTGTTTCTTGAGACAGTAGAACAATAAGATGGGAATACTTCTCACAGAGAAGAAAGCATACAAGTATATTATATATTGATATAATCAGAGAATTGCATCAGTTGTGTTAACTGAAATTGCAAAATTGCCTGGCAGAAGAATTAAACCCAATTGGATAGCCTAAAGAGGATACCAGTAATCTCAAAAGGGTATAGAGATTTTAAAGCAAATGAAAAGGTCAAGAAACTTGCTGGGAGCATTTGGCGTGGCTCATAACATTTTTACCAGAGTTATGAAGTGCCTGGAACTCCTAAGCAAGTAACAGAGGGCCTGCTTCTATTTGAAATTTATAAGCCTGCACACTCAGACAATCCACGGGCACATGGAGTTCTGAGTTAAAGTAAGTGCCTAGATGTTAATTTGTTAAAGCTGAAACAGAAAGGACATGGAGCATACTCCAATTTATGGAACACAGTGCTTGAATCATTATACTAGAATCTATTTTAGGAAGAATCTGTACCATTATTAGGAAAACTAACTAACTATCCTGCTGACAACTTTTAAGTGTCTGGCAGTCTTCTTTTTCTCATTTTAGTTGGATTTGTTTACCTACATTAATAACCACAGAATATACACAGTGACAATTATGTATGCCGCAGTCCAAAGTTACAAAGTATTTGATCTAGCAACTGGTTTATTTTGCTTCAGTCACAAAGATCCAGAAAACGATTTTATAGACCCAAACAAGTTTCGAAAGTATTACAACAGTGTAAATGACTGAAGATACAGAAATGATTTTTTAGAAGTAATTTACCATAGCACTTCTTTTAATTTGTAATAACCACAAAAACTGCCAAATTAACCTTTTTCTTGAAGTTAGTGTCCTCTCCAAGAAAACAAAATGTAGATTAATCCAGGAATCCAAATAGATTCAGTGATTGTTTGAAAATCCAAAACAAATGTCATTATGATGATCTCAGTTAAGAATAATAATATTAAGGTATATCTGCCTGGGAGTATATCCACAGATCAATATACTAGTCACCTGTCAATGCATAATCAAGGTGTAAAATCCATACTGCAAATTGATACAATGACCCATGGGACTACTGTGACAACATCTGCATGGGGATTGACACCATCATTCTAGGGACAGAATGGGCATATTTCAGAGGTGTAACATACCTCAACACATCCTCATGGTTGGGAGTGGTGGGAATATATAATCCTTTTTCATATCTGACACTTGGTGGGATGACTCCTATGACTGGTATACGCAACTGAAAGACATAACTTGTTCAAAAAGAACAGAAGGAATAGAAAGGGAGGCAGAGTCTGCTGTATGTTAAAAATAAGCACCCCTGCACAGAAATACAGGAGGATGAGCTTGGTAGGCCCAATGAGAGTATCTGGATTAAAATTAATGGGGCAAGGAATAAAAGGAACATGGTGGTTGGAGTCTACTACCAACCAACCACTCAAACAGATGAGGTTGAAACTTTTGAAAAGCAAATTGCCAATGTTTCGAGGAAGCATGATGTAGTAGTAGTGGGGGATTTCAATTACCCCGATATCAGTTGGGAGACAAATTCTACCAAACACGGCCCTCCAAGAAATCTAGTGCAACTTTCCAGAGCAAAAGCAAAGCTTTTTTCAGGTACATCCATAGTAAAAACAACAACAACAGAGAAAAGAAATGGTGGCACAACCACTCAATGAGGAGAGCAAAATGATAATGGAGGCCAAAGAAAAGGCAGAAGTGCTCAATTCCTACTTTGGCTCAGTCTTCTCCCAAAAGAGGGTCTATGACCCTCCCATGAAACATGAAGTTGAAGGGGCAGGATTGCAGCTTGAGATTGATAGACAAATGTTCAAGGGAAATCTCATAACTCTGAATGAGTTCAAATATACAGGGCCCAATAAACCTCATCCCACAGTATTCAAGGAATTCATGAAGAACCCTTGGAGCCACTGTCTATTACCTTTGCGAAATCATGGAGGATGGGTGAAGTGCTGGATGACTGGAGAAGGGCTAATGTTGTCCCTATCTTCAAAAAGGGCAAAAAAGAGGAACTACAGACCAGATAGGCTTACACTGATCCCTGGGAAAATTCTGGAGCAGATTATGAAGTGGTCAATCCATAAGCACCTTGAAAACAATGCAGTGATTACGAGAAACCAACATGGATTTAACAAGAACAAATACTGCCAGACTAATCTTATCTCATTTATTGATCAGGTAACCTCCCTTGTTGACTGTGGGAATGTTGTGGACATAATATATCTCAATTTCAGTAAAACTTTTGACAAAGTGCCCCATGATATTCTGATTAGCAAGCTAGCTAAATGTGGGCTGGATGGAACAACTATCAGGTGGATCCACAACTGGCTACAGAATCATACTCAAAGAGTGCTTATCAATGGTTCCTTCTCAAATTGGGGGAAGACAACACGTGGGTTACTGCAGGCCTTGGTCCTGGGCCCAAAGCACTTTTAACATTTTTATTAATGAGTTGGATGAGGAGGTACAGGGAATGCTTATCATATTATACAAAATTGGGAGGGATAAGTAAAAGCCTGGAGGACAGAAATAAAACAAAGTGATCTTGATAGGCTAGAGCACTGGGCTGCAAATAACAGAATGAGGGATAAGTGCAAAATTCCACACCTAGGAAAAAGAAACCAAATACACAGTTATAAGATGGGAGATACTTGCCTCAGCAATACTACATGCGAGAAGGATCTTGGAACTGTTGATCACAGTGAATATGAGTCAACAATGTGATGTGGCTGCAAAAAAGGCAAATGCTACTTTAGGCTATATTAACAGAACTATAGTTTCCACATCATGTGAAATACTAGTTTCCCTCTATTTGGCACTGGTTAGGTCTCATTTTGAGTACTGCATCCAATTCTGGACACCACACTTTAAGAAGGATGCAGACAAACTAGCAGGTTTAGAGGAGGGCAACAACGATGATCAGGGGACTAGAAACAAAGCCCTATGAGGAAAGACTGAAAGAACTGGCCATGTTTAGCTTGGAGAAGAGAAGATTGAGGGGAGATATGGTAGCACTCTTCAAGTACTTGAAAGGTTGTCATACACTCGATCATCCAAGAGTGCAGGACACAGAATAATGAGAGCAAGTTACAGGAAGCCAGATTTCAACTGAACATCAGGAAAAACTTCCTGTTAGAGCAGTACAACAATGGAACCAATTACCTAGGGAGATGGTGGGCTCTCCAACACTGGAGGCATTCAAGAGGCAGCTGGTCAGCCACCTATCAAGTATGCTTAAAGTTGGATTCCTGCACTGAGCAGGGAGTTGGACTCAATGGCCTTGTAGGCCCCTTCCAACTGTAGTATTCTAAGATTTTATAACAGAGAAATACTACTCATAGTTTATACACTTGCCCAAGGGCTTATGCACATGCAGCGGACTCTTTATTATCCCACAACATTCAAACGTAGATTGCAAAGCAGCACAGAAGAATTGGACAGTGAGGATTGTGCACAAGCCTGCCTTCACATTCCCCTGATCATTGTTATTCCTGAGGTAAGGGGAAGTTTAAGGGAAGAAAAAGGAGTACGGGCTAGAAGCTTCTTAAGGGTCAACTGCAAAACGCTATGCTTGCTAGATACTGAAAATGCCAGCAATAAATTGCATCACAACATACTGCTTCCCCCATAAGAAAAAAATCCCATTCATGTTATTAAGAGTATATAGCTGTACTTTCTTATTTAATTTCCTTTTTGATGGTATCAGGGAAACTGAACGTTAATTCTGTAGCTGGTTACTTTATCAGATGAGATATTCCAATGGCCTTTTGAACAACCAAATAAATGTCTGTTCTTTGGTCTGATTCTTTACCCTCGTGTGAAATGGCATATTTTGCCACCTGTTTACATTACTGATGAGAGACTGAAAATGAGGTTTTATTTATTTATTTATTTATTTACTTATACATACCCCACTTTCCACTTTCTCCAAGTAGCTGTACAAAATGTAAAACATAGTCTAAAACATCAGCAAATAAAAACATTAGGGCAACTTTCATATGCTAGTGACCCCCTGCAATGAAACCATTTTAACCTGGCCTCTGAAACTCAGCAGGGAGGACAGTGGATGCCTGATTGCTAATGGGAGGGTGTTCCATAGAGTTAGACCCACTACACTGAAGATATGATTTCTTGTTGACATGAGGTGTGCTTCTGGTTCATTTGTGAGAATAAACATACATGCATCTATGCCCCTTTGAAATACTACAAAATGATTATACTTGTATGATTACTGCCATTTTGATTTTTTCTATTTCTTCAGTCCATGACGCAAGGATTTGATGCTAAGATTTGAAGAGTCAAGAACAGCAAAAATAAGAACACCCCCACATCTCAAAAATACTGCACACAAAATATTAAACAATTCCAACTTCAATAAAATTACAGCATAAACGCAATCTAGATATATTCTCTTTTAACAAAAAAAAGGTGGGGAGAATAAGACCACATTCTTATAAGTGTTCAGCCTAGCGGAGGACAAATATCTTTTGCAATTTGTGCTTTATGTCTTCAGAAAATGAGCACTCTGTAGTTTATTAAATTTATGATAGTATAATTATGCAGACATCGCCATATTATAGCCTAAGTACTCAATAGAGCTCTTTGAGTATAATAATGGCTTCAGAAATAAAGACTTTGGTCCAAGACAATAGACTCAAAGTTATGGTGACAAAACTATGAGAAGATGTTCTTAGCAGTTAGCTGGTTTATTGTGGCATGAGCATCTTTATGGCCAGAACTCATGTTGTCAGTTGCATCTGTGGAAAGAGGCTTTTACTGACAAGAGCTCATTCCACAGTAATGGGAAATTGTATTAAATGCCTTTAAGGAACCACTGATTACATCTGTCAAATTTCTCAGATCTGACAACTCTGTTCATAATAATTTAGTACAAAAAAGGAAGTTGATTTAATTATTTGGCTTATTTATTACCTTAACTCCAGCTAATTTCCAAAAGCAGAAAAGTTCAGCTACTGAATTATAGGCTCCATCCAGTAGACCAGAATGTAGATGTCACAAGTAAAAGAAACCTCGTAGAGGAGACTCACTGATCAGTTGAACTGGCATAGTCCAAATGAATACCACTAAAATTCATGGTATCAAAAGCAACCAACAGGATTGCACTCCCCAGTCCATTCCCTAATATATGTCACCTACCAAGGGAAAACTGAGGTTGAAAGCCAGATTGGAATGGATGTAAATAATCAGTGTCCTCCAAGAAGAAGTGAATGTTTAACTTGACGAAATCATGTTGACAAACCCCACTTTCTGCTGGCAATTCATGTGAGCAAGACAGGGAAAGGCCATAGCTCAGTGGTAGAGCATATGCTATGCATACAAAAGGTCCTAGTTTCAATCCCTAGCATTTCCAGGTAGGGCTGGGACAGACTCCTGTCTGGAAACCCTGGAGAGCCACTGCAGACAATATTGAAATATACATACCAATGATCTGACACATCTTTCTATTTTCCTATTGTCTTTGACAACAGAAATTGTCCCCAGCTGTAGTAAGGTTTTTCTAGCAACTGCCATAGTGTGCTTTAAAATTTATCAAATATCAAAGATTCTACCATCTCCTTTGAGAAAATACTCTTCAATGCAATAGATCTTACTTAAATAAGCCATTAAGTTTGTTTGGCTCTGAAAATGCCAGATAACAAGAGGAAATTCCATGTAATGAAGAGTCACTAAACCAAAGTCAAAAGGGTTCTCTCCTTCCCCCTTTTTTGCAGATGTCACTGTACACTATACAGTTAGAATCACATGGAAGACTTCAGGGTGGGAAATATTGCTCTTACCAAGTGAAAAAAGCAGAGGAAGATCACTCCAGACGTTTTAGATCCCACACATAGAGGTACGTTGTTTAAATACAACCACCTTTAGCAAAACCTACTTCTTTACTGAATGTGCATCCAGGTATTCAGTATCAGAGCTGGCCAGCACAACATGTGACCTACCAAGGAAGGTGTGCCAGATTTACATCTCTTTAAATGTAGAAGAGGCATTGCTGCAACTTGTCATTTCTGGTGGGGCCAGCAGATGCATGAAGCCAGGGACAGGGAAAAAGAAGAAGCTGAAGGACTTACATTGCAAAAAGTTGAATCACAGGCAATGCCTTTTGGCGTGAAGAATTAACCTTGGGTTTGCTGGAACACTCCAACTCCCTTTCCTTTCTGGTTTTTGCTGGTGGTGCCAGGCAAGCTCTTGAGTTCCCTAGCTCCCATGTTGTTTGTTTCAGGCAAGATTTCTCTGAGGTGGGCAATTTTGAGCACCCTACAGTAGCTCTTCACAGAGTCTCCTTATAAAACCTTCAGGGCAACTGGAAGTGAGTTCTGCGGCACCCCCAGGGAAATTGCTAGGGATTTTGGAACCCACTTGCATGAAGCCTCTGTCTACTGCAATAGTTCCTCCCATGTTTATCCAATTATCCAGTGTGAACTACAACCACTCCTGAACAGGGATAGCCTTGCTATGATGCTCCACACATTGTTACCCCACAGAATACTATAATGCAGTGTATTTAAGGCTACTCTTGTGATTGAGTCAAGAAGCTGCTAGAGTGCTTAGCAGTACACCCAGCTTTACACATATTACAACGGTGTTAAAAGATCTGCACTGGCTGCCTATTAGCTACCAACCAGGTCCAAATTATTGTTGTTGACATTTAAAGGCCTAAATAACTTGGTAATAGGATACCTAGCATACCACCCATCCCAATACAGACCAAGCCAATCTTCAAGATCTTCCAAAGAAGCCCTGCTGGTTGTTCCAAAACCAGCAGATTGTCATGTGGTGACAAGACAACATGGAAGCAGGCTTCCTCGGTGACCAAAAAACCCCATCCTCTGGTCTGCCCTCTCTCTAGGAATTTGTGAGGGAGAGGCAGTAATGACCATTACATGCCTCTTAATGTCTCATATATTTATCCAATCTTTTCTGGACTCTAGTCTCTTAATTTTTAATCTTCTGTTTGTACACTGATCAGTTTTATTTGTGATATATACTTCTGTTTTTCTCTAGTTTTTAGGAAATATTACTGACTGTTATCATCCTATTTAGAGATTTGGGGTTGCATTCAATGTAGCGATGAAGGGAATGCTCCATCAGCACAAGGATATTTCCTTGTGCAACAGAACATTCTCCCCCTCTCCTCCCCCTGCAAGCCCTCTAAATCTGTTCTGGGGGTTCCTTGTACTCTCTGGAGTAGATTTGCAGACAGCACAGGTTGCAAACGGGGGGAACAGAGGGGGAAAGTTCCATTGCACAAGTCATAGAATCATAGAATAGTAGAGTTGGAAGGGGCTTATAAGGCCATCAAGTCCAACCTCCTGCGCAATGCAGGAATCCAAATCAAAGCATTCCCGACAGATGGCTGTCCAGCTGCCTCTTGAATGCCTCCAGTGTCGAAGAGCCCACTACCTCTCTAGGTAATTGGTTCCATTGTCGTATGGCTCTAACAGTTAGGAAGTTTTTCCTGATGTCCAGTCAAAATCTGGCTTCCTGCAACTTGAGCCCATTCTTCCGTGTTCTGAACTCTGGGACGATCGAGAAGAGATCCCGGCCCTCCTCTATGTGACAACCTTTCATGTACTTAAAGAGTGCTATCGTAAGTGGAATTCTTTGCTCTCATGCAATTATTTAGCTGAATATTGCCCTTTTATTATATTATAAACTATTTTAAAAAAATATAAGCAAACAAACACTGGCCAGTGGGGAAGCTGCCTCCCAGCAGGTGGATTTAGCATATTAAGGCATAAATTGTGCCCCCGTATGCCAAACCAACTGGAACAATGGCTAACAAAGTTATGGCCTGCTACTGAGCCAGCTCTCTGTGTTGGCTTCTACTAGCACACCCATGCCCATTGCAAGCCCAAAATAAAAGAATGAAACCTCTCATGAATGCTGTGTTCACCAAAACAAGCAAACAAAACAAAGTGTTGCCTGATTGAGTACCTGGCAAATTCTTTGTTTATGTGACATATCAGGATACTATAGCCTGTGATACTGCAGTTGACATACAAATGATGATGGACTCCAGTGATATAATTTGGAACAAACTATGCTGCCAGTGGTCCATCTAGCTCAGTACTGATTGCCATCACATCTAGATCCATTTCAATCAGGTTTTAGGCCCAGTTTTGGCACTGAGACAGCCTTGGTCGCCCTGTACGATGACCTATGTCGGGAAAAAGACAGAGGGAGTGTAACTCTGTTGATTCTCCTTGATCTCTCAGCGGCTTTTGATACCATCGACCATGGTATCCTTCTGGAGAGGCTCGCGGAGTTGGGAGTTGGAGGTACTGCTTGGCAGTGGTTCCGCTCCTACTTGGCGGGTCGTCTCCAGAAGGTAGTGCTTGGGGAACATTGCTCGACACCGCGGGCTCTCCAATATGGGGTCCCGCAGGGGTCAGTTTTGTCCCCCCTGCTTTTTAATATCTACATGAAGCCGTTGGGAGAGGTCATCAGGAGTTTTGGAGTGCGTTGTCATCAGTATGCTGATGACACGCAGCTCTACTTCTCCTTTTCATCTTTTTCAGGTGAGGCTGTCGATTTGCTGAACCGTTGCCTGGCCTCGACAATGGACTGGATGAGAGTTAACAAACTGAAGCTCAATCCAGACAAGACTGAGATGCTGTTGGTGGACGGGTTCTCTGATCGGATGGTGGATATATACCCTGTCCTGGACGGGGTTACACTCCCCCTAAAGGACCGGGTTCGTAGTCTGGGAGTCTTTTTAGACTCTTCCCTCTCACTTGAGGCTCAAGTAGCCTCGGTGGTTAGGAATGCGTTTTACCAACTTCGGTTGGTAGCCCAGCTACGTCCCTATTTGAGTAAAGAGGACCTTACATCAGTGGTACATGCTCTGGTAACCTCACGTTTGGATTACTGTAATGCGCTTTACGTAGGGCTACCTTTGAAGACAGTTCGGAAGCTACAACTAGTGCAAAATGCGGCGGCCAGATTGCTGACAAGGACCAAGCGGTCCGAGCATATAACACCTGTTCTGGCCAGCTTGCACTGGTTGCCAATATGTTTCCGGGCTAGATTCAAAGTGTTGGTATTAACCTATAAAGCCTTATACGGTGCGGGACCACGATACCTTGCGGAACGCCTCTTCCGATATGAACCGGCCCGTGCACTACGTTCTGCTACGAAGGCCCTCCTCCGGGTTCCAACTCACAGGGAGGCCCGGAGGGTGATGACAAGATCTAGGGCCTTCTCAGTGGTGGCCCCCGAACTATGGAACAGTCTCCCTGAGGAAGTACGCCTGGCGCCGACTCTGCTCTCCTTCCGGCGCCAGGTCAAAACCTTCCTATTCTCTGAAGCATTTTAAGTTACACTGATTTAATTTTAAAAATGTTTATTGCGTTGGATTGTTGCTTGTATTTTAGTATTGTTTTGTTATTTATTGTATTTTTATGCTGTTTTATGTTCACCGCCCAGAGAGCTATTGCTAGTCGGGCGGTATATAAATTTAATAAATAAATAAATAAATAAATAAAAATCTACAGTGTTTTAGACAGGAGTCTTTCCCAACCCTACCTGTCCATGCCAGCAATAGAACCTGGGATCTTTTGCTCCTCCACTGAGCTACAGGCTTTCCCCTTATTGTTCATTCCTAAACAAATGCACACACATTTACAGTATATTTTGCTTTAGCTAAAAGAAAATCTGTTTAATACAATACAGTCATTTAACATGTACATACACAGATGTATATATAAGAATAACAGGGAATTTGTATGCCTAGAATCATCAGGTGCTGTTTCCTGATTTATTTTCATTTTGACCTATAACTCAGTATTTTCTCAAAGTTCTTATTTTCTGAAGCTAATCCCTTTGTAAGAGCTATTGATTCACTGGCTTTTATTGTGGTATGACTGAACAATTGAATGGATTCAACAATTATTGTATGTGACTAAACTATATATCTCCAATGATTTTTATTTTTTTTTAGTTCAGCAGGACCACTTGACTATTCAGGCCAAATTGGCTCTCAGTCACTAAGCAAAAAACATACACACTAATACTAAATAGCAGAAAGGGAAAACATTTTATTTGATGTTTAAAAAAGGAATACTGGCAGATAAAAAGCAGGAAGATGGGGGGGTAAGAAGGTATGGGAGTGTGTGACAGCATAGTAAACTCCCTTTGGGAAGGGCAGAATAAATATGATGGTGATGATGGTGATGGTGATGATAACAACAGCAACAATAACAGTACCACCACCACAATAATACTGTCCCCCAAGAGGATCCTTGTTAGGTCAGTGAATCAAGTTTCTGTAAGACCTTGCACAACCGCTTGGTCAAGCAGAAAATCAACTTTGGATTTAGATTCACTTTTCTCACAGAACCTTCTAGTGCAATGTATAAAACAACCCTTCCATGAGCAGAAGACCCCCTCTCCATCTGGATGAGCATCTGTATGTCCATCCCTCTGTGTTCAGAAACACTGGCTTCTGCTCACGGGATACTCCCACTGGCAGAAGGAGATAAGGAGATTTTAGTTTATCTCCCCCAGAGTCCTCTGTTTCCTCTGAGAATCTGCCCAGGAGGGTTGGAGCTTCAAAACAGCATGGGATGTGGTGCTGGGGACAGGAAGAGGAATCAGGAATCAGCAAAAAATCTCCCCTTCCACCAGTAGGAGCTTCTGTTGGATCAAAATCTTTCACTTGAACAGAGTTGGAACTCTTCCATTACCAGAACAGCAATTCAAGATCCAAACTATTTATGCTCAATGCTACACAGAACCACTGAAATCAAATGGTTCCTGCTCAGTAGCTGTTCAATAAGGAAGATTTTCCATGACCTATTACTAACCTGAAGCCTCAAACACTTGAGAGAAAACACTTACAAGAAGCAGAAAATAGGAAATAAAATGCAGTGAATTGGGATCATGAACTGAACCATAAAACTGCATGTATGTTTTCCAGTAGGGATTGTGTAGAAGTTGTGTGATAAGAATAAAAGTCTGAGAGTGGTGTTTTTTTTAAAGGGGGGGAGCACGAAAATGAAATATATACACACACACACTTGCTTGTTTCTGCCTAAATGAGAGTCTCTGTGGCCAGGTTATCTCTGCAGATACAGGTTGTTGTTGTTGTTGTTATTTAATTCATCTATTAATTAATTATTTACATTTATATCCTGCCCTTCCTCCCAGTAGGAGCCCAGAGCAGCAAACAAAAACACTAAAAACACTCTACATTATCTTGTACAGCTACAGTATCAGTGACATGAATATAAAAGGAAGAAACTATTCAAAGAAGGGAAAATGCCTGCCATAAACTTAAAAACAAGTATGTATGCCCTGCTATTATTTCAGTAAGCAAGAAAGCAAGCAATTATAGCCTTAAGTTAACCAATATATATTCAGTATGTATTTGTTAGCTAGCCTGAAGGCTTGTATTCCCCCTTTTCAGGCCCCAGCATCCCTGGGCTGAGTAGATCACCTCATAACCACCTGACAACTTATCTAGGTGTTCTAATGAGGACATGATAGCTTGCCCAGTATGATGCTGGGAATGTATCTCGTTAGTTCAAGGCATCAAAGGACCCCAATTAGGCATATGTTCAAGTATATGTTTATCAGTTGGTATTTCATAGTTGGCTTAAATCTAAGTTATACTCCAAAGGCAGGTGGATGAGTCAAGGGACGGTCAATGAGCAGATAGTGCAGCAGTTGCTTGTTAGTGCAGCCAGGAGGATGAGTCAAGTAACGGTCAAGAGAAAGATAGTATAGCAACTGCTTGTTAGCAGAGATAGAGATAAAGATAGGGCAGGCATATAGTTTGCCAAGGAAAGATGCCAGGGTGTTTCCATTTTTGATAATATAGTTTTCTAGCAATTAGTCTGCTTTTGAAGGTGTTCTGTGAAAAGGTCAGAATAGCCAATTATAGGCAATAAGTGCCATTATGTAATCTTTGATACCTTAAAGTCATCATTTATGTATGTATTCATGCCAATATTGTATGTACTCCTGCCAATGTTATATGCCAATTTTCATGCTATAAAAGTGTTTCTTGTGCCCAGTATGGGTGTTCAGTCTGACCCAGCTACTGCAGAGCTGTGGGACTGTTCCACTTTTATTGGGATACTTGGCTGTATGCTTGTAAGTTACTCAATAAATTTTAACAGGGATGACCTCGCCTCAGTTGTTCATGCTCTGGTAACTTCTAGGTTGGATTACTGTAATGCGCTCTACGTAGGGCTGCCCTTGAAGACAGTTCGGAAGCTTCAGCTAGTGCAAAACGCAGCAGCCAGACTGTTGACGAGGACCAGCCGGTCAGCGCATGTAACACCTGTTCTGGCCCGTTTGCACTGGCTACCCATTTGCTTCCGAGCCAGATTCAAGGTGCTGGTTTTGACCTATAAAGCCTTACACGGTGTGGGACCGCAGTATCTTGTGGAACGCCTCTCCCGCTATGAACCAACCCGGTCACTTCGCTCAGCATCTAAGGCCCTCCTCCGGGTACCAACCCATCAGGAAGCCCGGAGGACAGTTACTCGATCTAGGGCCTTTTCTGTAGTGGCCCCCGAACTGTGGAACAGCCTCCCCGAAGAAGTACGCCTGGCGCCGATGCTTCTATCTTTTCGGCGCCAGGTTAAGACCTGGCTATGCTCCCAGGAATTTTAAGCGTTTAATGTTATAATTTTAAATATTTTTGTTTGCTGTTTATTTATTGTAATATTTTGTATTTTAATCTTTTTGTACACCGCCCAGAGAGCTACTTGCTATGGGCGGTTTAAAAATGGAACAAATAAATAAATAAATAAATAAACTCTTTGTAAGCAAATCTCTTGTCTGCATCTCATCTTTGGTAACCCAAAAGAACCTGAAGTGTTACAAAGTACATCAGCACCTTTAAATAATTCTGTCTTCGACTTTGGTCTGATATTTAAAGATCTAGTGAAATGTAGACGCCTATGGCTTGGATCTAGAGAGAAGCTCCATTCACTGAAAGTGTCTTCACCTGACTTTTAGCGATATCCCCTTTCACAGTGGGCCCTCTGCACCACAGTTAATCCATTTCAGGAGGGTCCCCTGACCAGCTGGAGAAACTTGGAGGTTTGTTGGGGGAAGCCTGGTACCAACACTGTTACCTTTTCAGTGCCAGATCAAGACTTTCCTCTTCTCCCAGGCATTTTAGCATGTGTTTTTAAATTGTTTTTTGTGTTTTAAAAATTTGTATATTTGTTTTTAATGTTTTCAATTGCTGTAAACTGCGGCTATGGGGCAGTATATAAATGTAATAAATAAATAAATAAATGTCATCTTTGCCAACCCACTTCCACAAGCGTTACTCTAGATCCAACGCTATATGCATTCCTTCAGTTAAGAGACTACAATAGATTGAGTGTTCAGACTCTGACAAGTTAACTTCAAGATTAGTTCCCAATAGTGGTTCCCATCTATCTGTCTATCTGTCTGTCTGTCATTATAATTATGCCCACCTGATGTTACCTAGCACCGACCCTGTCATCCTTTTGGCACCAGGTCAAGACATTCCAGGCATTTGATGGGATGGGATGTTTGCTTTTGTGCCTTTTAAAACTAATAATCCCTAATGTTTTGTTTGCTAGGATGGTGTGGTTATGATATTAACACTGCTTTATATTGTTTTGTTTTAGTTTTTGTATATTTTAATCTGCTGTAAGACACCTTGGTCTTTCTTTTTCCCATATCAATGTCTAAAAACTCTAATAAAATAAAATTATGCATGGAAAACCAATCTACAACCTCAGTATAGCTTAAGATTTGATATAACACAGAATTAAAGAGAGTTAAGGTACCTAAACTTAATTTGTACTTTAATGATATTGCTACCTAATTGGGAGAAAGTCAGGCAAGTCTAGTCACTGACAATAAAGTATCTGAGCTACACACAATTTCAAAATTCAGCTGGGAATTATTTGACAAAATAAGGACAGCATCTTCTGCTGAGATACAAAAACCTGTCTCATTTGTGGCTCTTGCTGTGTATGCATTCTGGTTTCAGTATCTTAGACCTTTCTAGGCACCAGAAAGAAGAAGTTTCATTTAAGCTTGCATTTTCCACACATAGGGTGGTATCCTACTGTATTAATCAGTGCAAGAATTTCTGCTTGTGCAATGGGACTTCCCCCTTCTCATCCCCATGCATGTGCCCCAAATCTGTGCTGGCAGGTTGAGGAAACCCCTATAATAGATTTAGGGTCATGAGGGAAGAAAAGAGGGGGAGAGTGTTCTGCTGCACAAGAAGAAATCTTGCACTGACAGAATGTCCACATGGAGCTACATTGGATACAACCCAAACTCTCCTTTTCTTTCACAGAATCATGAAAATGAAAGGGATCTTAGTGGTCAGCTAGGTTACCCTCTGCTCAATACGGGATCTGCAATACAAGATGCACCTAAAGCATCCCTAATGGATAGTTGTCCAGTCTCTGCTTAAATACCTCTAATGCAGGAGAGCCCATCACCTTCCAAAGTGTTCTGCTGCATTGTTGAACAACTCTTACCACTAGGATGTTTACCTGAAATCTGATTCCCTATCATTTCTATCCACTGGTTTTAGTCCTGGCCTCTGGTGCAACAGAATACATCTGTTCCATCTTTGTGTGACAGCCCTTCAGATACAATCTTTCAGGGCTATAGCATCTCACCTTAATCTTTTCTTCTTCAGGATAAACATGTCCAACTCTTTCAACCAATGCTTACAGAGCTTGGTTTTCATATCCCTGACTATGCTGGCTACTCTCCTCTGGAAACTTTGACAATTAGTCAATACAGGCATACCCCGTTTTAACATACGCAATGGGACCGGAGCGTGTATGTAAAGTGAAAATGTACTTAAAGTGAAGCAATTATCTATGCATGTACTGCACTGCAATCACTACTAGATGGCAGTGGCGTCATGCCATTAAGTGTCCGCTATTGCGAAGCGCGTATGTTAAAGTGGGGTACGGCGGAGTATGGAGCATGTACGTTATAGCGAGGCGACTTTAAGTGAAGTGACTTTAAGCGGGGTATGCCTCTATCTTTCTTAAAATGTGGCACCCAGAACTAGGCACAATACTCCAGATGCAGTCTGACCTGATGTTATAAGTAGACCACAGAATCATCATTTGGACTCTTACTATTGTGCTTAAAAAGAACTCCTCCACAACTGTTATCAGATATACATTACAAATAAATGATATGGAAGACAGGCATGAATGTCTTGTGTCAAGACAAACAGAGATCCTATTTTTCCCATGGCTTCCATATGTCACAGTATAATCATGCAAGCAATAGTCTGAACAATGTAAATTTGACTTCCTTGTTTACAGCCATAAATACAATTGATTTCCTCAACAAATTATCATGATTGATATCAGCAAAATTGATTGATTCAGGTGGGGGGGCTGTGATGTTCCTATATATTAGTGTATATATGGTAAGTGCTGGTTGTTTAGAGTATACATGGTAAGTAGTGAAAGAGGAGGGGGAGTGAATGGGCAATAGAATGCTTGATGATTGGCTGAATGTTTAAAATGGCTGACAGTATAAATGAAAGGATGACAGGTAAATCTGGATGAATGTGAGGTGGTGAATTGTGGAATCTGGGGGGAGAAGAGAAAGAGTGGATTGCTTGGTGGGGTTTAGAGGTGGGTGGTGGAGGGAGGGAGGTGGAGTTCGGATTAGTATTGAGTAAAACCATATGCTTATGTGCCTTAAGAAGAAATCTTGTTAATCTTGTTAGCTTTGTTATCTGTAATAAATACTTAATTTGGTTTACCAAAGGCCTGATCCTTGGCTGGGGTTTCACAGACCAGAAGGGAGGGTAAGGTAATGACCAAGGCTGAAGGGGAACTGTAACAAATGGTGGCAGCGGTGAAGAGAATAACAATACCAGTATTCAGAGTCTCTGGGAATACTAGTATTGGGACGTTACTGGTGGTTGCCTAGCAGGGGGATCTGTTGAGATCTGTGCTAGAGCGGGGAGAGAAATCATAAGAGAGAGCGGTCCGGACTGGTGGAGTCCCTGGTGGTGCCTAGAGACAGGCAGTAACCACGAGCAGGTAGGAACCTGACAGGGAGAGCCAGGGAAGGACGCATCACATGTGGTGTCAGTAGCGGTGGGATACGAACAACAGAGAATCCAGATACGAATACTAGAGAATCCAGAACAGTTGTGTGGCAAACAGAAATAACAAAACAAGATTTCTTGTGAGAGTGACTGGCAAAGAGTGTGTGGCAAAGAGTGAGTGAACTCAAACACCATGGCTGAATACATAAAAATGAAAAGAGAGGAGCTGGTGGAGAAGTGCATAACATTCAATTTACCTCATGAGGGTAAAGGGGTAGATGAATTGAGGGTAGCACTTATAGGATTTGCAACTGCCCAGCAAAAACAACCTATCAGAGAAGAGACCCCAGAAGGATATTTAAGCAATCCCGCTTATATAGAGTACTTGAGAGAGAAATTGAGGATGGAAGGTGCAGAGAAGGAAAAACAGAGAGAGTTGGAAGCTGAGAGATTGAGGATGGAGGCTGAGGAAAAAGACAAGCAGAGAGAGTTGGAAGCTGAGAGATTGAGGATGGAGGCTGAGGAAAAAGATAAACAGCGGGAGTTGGAAGCTGAGAGATTGAGGATGGAAGGTGCAGAGAAGGAAAAACAGAGGGAGTTGGAAATTGAGAGAATGAGATTGGGGTTTGAGGAGAGGGAGAAGCAACGAGCATTGGATGCTGAATTACAAGTAGAAAAGTTAAAATTTGATAGAGAGAAATTTCACTCTGAGGAGACAAGGAAAGACAGAGATGGAGCAAAAATAAAAATTACTCCAAAGGACTTTGCTGTCTATGAGCCTGGTCAAGATCCTCAAATTTACCTCGGCACCTTTGAAAAAGCAGCTCAGTTGTGGGGGCTACCTGAAGATAAATACATGCAGTATTTATCAAACCTGATTAAAGGGGAATTGGCTGAGGTATACCAATATTTCCCCTCAGACAGGCCCGTCACCTATGCTGAATTCAAAGAAGCAGTGTTTAAAAGATTCAGACTGGGGCCTGAGTATTTTAGAAAGCTTTTCAGAAACTGCCAGATACAGACAGGGAGGTCTTTTGTGGAACTGGGAGCAAAGTTGATGGATATATTTGGAAAGTGGATGAGTAGCGCCAAAGCTCAGTCAGTGGAAGAGGTGAAAAGCCTCATGATACTGGATCAATTATACCATCAGTTACCACCAGAAATAAGGCTCCTGGTCAAAGACCGTTCCCCTACATCTGTGCAGGAGGCCGCAGAGATGGCGGATCACTTCGCCTCTAATAGAACTGGCTGGGTGGGGAAAACATCAAGAGAGTTTAAACCCAGACCATATAGTGCTGGCAGAAGGGATGTGGTACCACAGCGAGTGAGTCCTCCATTAAAATCTGAAGGGCACAGGACACCCCAGAGTGGATCTGTGTACCCTAAAAGTGAGGAGAAATTATGCTACAAATGTGGTAGACCGGGGCACCTACATTTTCAATGTGAGGTTGCCAACCCCATTAGTAATCCTGCTCAGACAAGGGCAGTGAAAACAGAGCCCAAGGCTTTAGAAGCAGCGAAAAAGGTTCAGTTTTGCCAGATAAACTGGACAGAAGTAACAGACCTTGATTCAAGTCTGAGAGAGGAAGAGTGTACAAGGGGCAACTTATTGGGCATTGCTTGACACTGGTGCCGCTCAGACGTTACTGAGGCCAGATTTAATAAAATCTGAAGAAATATTACCTCAGGAAACAGTGACTATCCAAGGAGTGAGGGGTCAACCAGAGAGTTTGCCTGTGGCCCTAGTGAAAATGGAATGGAGAGGCCGAAAGGGCCAATATAAAGTTGGTATTAATGCCCAGCAACAAGAACCAGTAATACTGGGAAGAGATGTTATGGGGGCACAGGGGAAAATATATGTAGTGACCAGACAGCAAATTGGCAGAGAAAAAGAAGCCATATTAAGGGGGGCTGAAACAAACAGGGTGGAATCTGTTAACCAGCCTCAGGTCACCATAGCAACCACTAGCAGGCCTGCTGAAGAAGACAAACTGTATCAAGTGGTCTCTGGGGAAGAAGCAGAGCAATTCAGGGAAGAGCTGCATAAAGATATCAGTTTGAAGCAGGTAAAGGAACAAGTCCTGACCCAACAGATTCCTTTCACTGACAAACTGAGGAATCAAGTTGTGTGTGAGAATGGGATTTTATATAGACTGTGGATGCCTGCTGAGAGAAAGGATGAATGTGAACCACTGAAGCAATTGATAGTACCTAGCAAATACAGAACCAGATTGCTAGAGGTAGCCCACGATGTCCCATGTGCAGGACATCTGGGAATAAAAAAGACCAAGAGGAGATTGGCTGCACATTATTATTGGCCAAATATCTCCAAGGATGTAAAACAACATTGTCTATCTTGTGGAATATGCCAAAAGGAGGGAAAGAGTGGAGTAAAGACTAAGGCACCCTTAAAGCCCCTTCCTATAATTGGACAACCCTTTTATAGAGTGGGAATAGATTTGGTGGGCCCTTTTTCCAAACCCACAAGGCATGGCCAGAAATATCTAGTGGTGGTGGTGGATTTTGCCACTAGGTACCCAGACGCAGAAGCACTGAGATCTGTAGAAGCCCCTGTAGTGGCAGAGGCTTTATTAAAAATCTTTATGAGGCTGGGTTTCCCTCATGAAGTGCTGACAGATCAAGGCAGTGTATTCATGGGAGAAGTGATGCAATGTATGTGGAAATGTTGTGGTCTAAAACATCTAAAGACCACTACTTACCATCCCGCCACTAATGGGCTAACTGAGAGATTCAATGGAGTTTTGAAGGGCATGATAAGAAGCTATGTTCAAGATCACCCACAAGACTGGGATGAATGGTTGGGATGCTTCTTATTTGCATACAGAGAAGTCCCTCAGGAGTCAACAGGCTTCTCACCCTTTGAACTCATGTTCACTAGAAAAGTGAGGGGACCTTTGGAACTGCTAAAAAATTCATGGGAAGGAACTCTGGGAGAGTACAAAACTTCTGTAGTAGATTTTGTATTGGAATTCCGCAATAAATTAACATCAATGATGGAAGTAGTGAAAGAGAATTTGAGTCATGCACAGGAGAAGCAAAGTTACTGGTATGACAGAACAGCCAGAGAACGTGTGTATGATGTGGGAGATATGGTTATGGCGTTCACACCCAGGAAACATGACAAATTACAGGCTAACTGGGAAGGACCATATACCATAAGAGAAAGGCTTGACACAGTGACATATGTAATCACCACAGACCAATTAAACAAAAGCAAAGTGGTTCATGTAAATATGTTGAAGCCTTACCATACCAGGGATGCAAAGGTGTTGCAAGTTACCTTATTCCCTGAGGGAAGTGGGCCTGAACTTCCAGATTTGGTACAGGAAAGCAAAGACAAAGGAGGGGTAGATCAAGTGGAATGGTCAGAGGAGGTGAAGGAGGAAGTAAAAGAGGAGATTCTGAGAGTTTTGAAAACCTATAGGAATCTCTTTAGCAACAAACCTGGCCGAACCAGTATAGTTATACATTCCATTGATACTGGAGATCATGCCCCAATCAGATCTGTTCCGTACCGTGTGAATGGGAAAGTTTTGAATGAGATCAAAAAGGAGGTGGAAGAGATGCTGGAATTAGGAGTGATCAGGGAATCCATCAGTCCCTGGGCCTCAAGTATTGTCCTGGTTCCGAAAAAAGATGGAACGACAAGGTTTTGCATTGATTATCGGCTAATCAATAAAATTACTGTCCCAGACGCGTATCCTATGCCTAGGGTAGACGCTATGTTAGAGTTATTGGGGGCAGCAACCATTATCTCTACACTAGATCTCTGTAAAGGATTTTGGCAAATGGAACTAGACGAGCACTCCAGAGCCAAAACTGCCTTCAGTACACCAGATGGGTTATATGAGTTTGTGACCTTACCCATGGGACTAAGGAACTCACCAAGTTCATTTCAGAGGCTAATCAATACTGTGTTGCGAGGCATGTCAGATTTTGCAGTGGCCTATATCGATGACGTGGCCATTTTTAGCAAGTCGGTGCCTGAGCATGTCCAACACCTGACAACAGTATTGGAGGCCTTAAGAAAAGCAGGCCTCATAATAAAAGCCAGTTTGGACTAAAGGAAGTAATCTATTTAGGACATAAGGTGGGGAGTGGGAAAATCACCCCCTTATGGAGCAAGGTGGAGGCAATACAAGCGTGGCCGATCCCCTTAACCAAAAAACAAGTAAGGGCATTTCTGGGTGTGGCTGGATTTTATAGGAAGTTTGTGAGAAATTTTGGGGAAATAGCAACCCCCTTGCATGAATTGACCAAGAAGAAGTGTTCTGAGCGTGTGGTATGGACGGATGAATGTCAGAAGGCTTTTGATCTGCTGAAGCAAGCCTTGTGCCAAGGACCCATATTAATAGCACCAGACTATGAGCAACCATTCATCGTGGCTACAGATGCGTCAGACCTCGCGCTGGGCGTCGTCTTGCTACAGGAGAGAGAAGGCACCAGACATCCAGTGGCGTACCTGAGTCGCAAGCTGATGCCGAGGGAGAAAAACTATTTGTCGGTCCAGAAGGAGTGCCTAGCGGTCGTGTGGGGACTGAACAAGTTGCGCCCATACGTGTGGGGACGAAGATTCACAGTGACTACGGATCATCGGGCCTTGTTATGGTTGCAGACTATGAAAAACCATAACACTATGCTGCAGAGGTGGTCCTGGGCCCTACAGGACTATCAAGTGGACTTCCAGTTCATCAAAGGCAAGGACAATGTACTGGCCGATGGACTTTCCAGGCAAGTGGCTGGGACTGCAGTGACATGACCAGACAGAGGAACAAAGAAAGACATTTTCCCCATAGAGACTTTTATTTGTTAACACGACGTATAAATCCTGGAACAGGAATAATACTCTGCAGTTGTTTAAGGGGGGGAGGGAAATGTGATGTTGCTATATATTAGTGTATATATGGTAAGTGCTGGTTGTTTAGAGTATACATGGTAAGTAGTGAAAGAGGAGGGGGAGTGAATGGGCAATAGAATGCTTGATGATTGGCTGAATGTTTAAAATGGCTGACAGTATAAATGAAAGGATGACAGGTAAATCTGGATGAATGTGAGGTGGTGAATTGTGGAATCTGGGGGGAGAAGAGAAAGAGTGGATTGCTTGGTGGGGTTTAGAGAGTTGTTTACCAGGAGGGAGGTGGAGTTCGGATTAGTATTGAGTAAAACCATATGCTTATGTGCCTTAAGAAGAAATCTTGTTAATCTTGTTAGCTTTGTTATCTGTAATAAATACTTAATTTGGTTTACCAAAGGCCTGATCCTTGGCTGGGGTTTCACAGACCAGAAGGGAGGGTAAGGTAATGACCAAGGCTGAAGGGGAACTGTAACAAATGGTGGCAGCGGTGAAGAGAATAACAATACCAGTATTCAGAGTCTCTGGGAATACTAGTATTGGGACGTTACTGGTGGTTGCCTAGCACGGGGATCTGTTGAGATCTGTGCTAGAGCGGGGAGAGAAATCATAAGAGAGAGCGGTCCGGACTGGTGGAGTCCCTGGTGGTGCCTAGAGACAGGCAGTAACCACGAGCAGGTAGGAACCTGACAGGGAGAGCCAGGGAAGGACGCATCACAGGGGCCCTTTTGGCCCTCCAAATGTTGCTGAACTACACTACAATTCCCATCAGACCCTAAAAGCATGGCCAATGACCAGGGACTATGGCAGTTGTAATTCAGCAATGTCTGAACAGCCAAAGGCCTGTTGTATGCATGAGCACAACAGGATCTTCCTCCTCTCCACTCCCTGTGTGTGCCCTGCACTATCCCCAAATCTGTTCTAGAGGGTTGGGAAAAACCCCAGAAAAGATTTAAGGGGGTACTTGGGGGGGAGGAGAGGGGGAGACTGTTCCATCATGCAAGGGAAATCCTTGTGCTGACAGAACAATTGCACTAGTGCTGCATTGAATACAACCCAAAGGTTCCCCACACCTGGTGTACTTGGCACAGGGCAATAACTCAATAACATCTTGAATTATTTCTTTACAACTGTCATCTGAAATCATTTCTTTCATGATGGTATTAAATGAATTGCTCAAGATGAGGATCATCTTTCTCACAACTATTTCCTCCCTATGGCTAATTTAGCATTAGAGTGTAACAAGCAAGCCCTATTGAGAGTCTCATTCTGAAGGAGGAAAAGTATCACCTAGAAAGTATCACCTATAAGGAACTGAATCCTTGGGCTATTCTTTGATTATAAACATGAATTTCTTGTAGCAGCACAATATCATACAGCAAAGGCTTGCTAAAGAGTCCTTTGTGATCCAGACCCTCATCCAACTGCACATCTCCTCTAGAACTGTAATTACATGATGTAGCCCTCCTCACCAATTAATTTTTTAACAGCCATGATTGAGATATCATTCTTTTAAACAGAAACATCTTCAACATGGCTGTGTCTCCAATGAGACAAAGAAACCATGTGCAGAAGAGAAAAAAAAGGTACCAACAGTATGGACACTGTTTGAGGAACAGATTTCCCACTGCAGCCAGTGGGCACTTTCCAGATCATCTCCACACTGGGGGCACAAAGGGCTGCAGAAAGGAGAAGAGGAAGAGGAAGCTCTGTCAAACAATGGGAAGTCCACTTTTGTGACAATGGATACCACTCAAAGTACTTACCGTAAACATGAGACACAGTTGCAGCAGCCATTACACAAGTCATGACATGATTTCTTAAGCCTGAAAACACTGAAAATAAGTTTATATTAAAGTATAGGTTATGCTACCATTAAACTCCAACATCATGAATATTCAGAATGAATAAATATTTTGAATGTAGTCAAGACTTATGTGAAAAACTCAGGCATTGTGAAGGGAAGTTCTCCAAACTTATTTGGACAAATGTGTCCATCCCCTCCCAAGAGGTCCCATTCCAAAATGATAGTAGAGAAATCTGGCATGCCTTTGGAATGCCGGGCCTCCAAACTGTATTTAGAGTTACAGTTGGAATACCCAGTTCCATCATATGCCTGGAAATTGCAGACAACAGAGTAACAGTTTGAATGGAGATGCTTTTCATCTCTGGCACTGTCCCAAGTCTTGGAAATTGTTGTGTGGAAGGTGAGAAGGGGCTGCTTTACAGTGAAAAGAGGGAGAGAGACTGGGTATCTTCTGAAGTACAGATGCTGACATCATGTTGTTAGAAGTAGAAATTTACTGAAAAACAGAAATCAGACAGAAGGCTATGCATGCTCATTCAAGCAGCAGTCAACCAGTGGTAGAAGTATCTTTGGGGAAAATGTATGTTTAATTGTTCGTCTTTCATGCTTTTGAAGTTTCGACTTTTCAGCCCAGAGAAATCATAGTAATAATGGCACAGAATGGAAATCCTATGAAGCCAAACATATATAAAAAGGAGGTTTTTACATTTCTGTATATTTTTTCCTCTGTTGGACAAATCCTTGATCCAAGCTCGCTATTTCAATGACTAGACTGAGCATTGTGCATCATTATGAGATAAAGGATGAAGAAGCAAACAATAGACATATAAGGACAGCCCAATGTATTATAGCAACAGGAAAGCTTATCCTAAAAGCAGGAACTTCCCCCCTTAATTGCCCTCTAAATGAACTATTCACTTCTATGGGATGAAGAGTTCACTTCATTCACAATTAACTGAAGCAAAGATCAGCACAACCAACTTTTCAGTCATATTAATAACCACAGACCGACTCTGCTTAGACAAATCTCCATTTGACTACAAAAATATGGTGAACTTAAGGCATAAATGAATTAAATTGGCCCAAGGCAGGGATGGGGAACAGACAACCCTCCAGATATTTTTGAATCAAATTCCAGCAGGCCCAGCCAGCATGGCCAATGGCCAGGGATGATGGGAGTTGTAGTCCAACGACATCTGGAGGCCCATAGGTCCCCCAGGCCATCAGGAATAAATTCTGAAGAGAACAGAGAGTTGCAAGCACTGAGGAATATATTATTGTGAACCTTACAAATAGGATTAAGTCTGCAATCCAATATCCACTTTCCTGGGAATAAGCACCATTGAACTCAATGGTACTTATTCATAGAATCATAGAATAGTAGAGTTGGAAGGGGCCTATAAGGTCATCGAGTCCACTTGATGCAGGATCCAACTTAAAACATACCTAGCAGGTACTCTCCAGCTGTCCAGCTGCCTCTTGAATGCCTCCAGTGTTAGAGAGCCCACTATCTCCCTAGATAATTGTTCCACTGTCATACTGCTCTAACATTTTCCTCAAGTTCAGCCAAAATCTGGCTTCCTGTAAATTGAGCCCATTATTCTGTGTCCTGCACTCTGGGATGATCAAGCAGAGATCCTGGCTCTCCTCTATCTGACAACCTTTCAAGTACTTGAAGAGTGCTACCATATCTTCCCTAAGTTTTCTCTTCTCAAGGCTAAACACGCCTAGTTCTTTCAGTCTCTCCTCATAGGACCATGTTCCCAATTCTCTGACCATCTTGCCCTCCTCTGAACCTGTTCTAATTTGTCTGCATCATTCTTAAAGTACGGGATCCAGAACTGGACGCAGTACTCATGAAGAGGCCTAACCAGTGCCAAATAGAGGGGAACTAGTACTTTGCACGACTTGGAAACTATACTTCTGTTGATGCAGCCTAAAATAGCATTTGCCTTTTTTGCAGCCATATCGCACTGTTGACTCATATTCAGCTTGTGATCAACAACAATTTCAAGATCCTTTTCGCATGTAGTATTGCTGAGCCAAGTATCTCCCATCTTCAGTGAGACGACTGAGCCAAAGTAGGAATTGAGCACTTCTGCCTTTGTCATCTGATATCATTTTGAGTAGCTGTACCATCATTTCATTTCCTATGGCTCAGTAAAGGCGCACTAGATTGCACTGTAAGGCTGCAAACTTAAAAACACTTATCAGGGAGTAAGCCCCATTGAACACTATGGAACTTGCTTTTGAGTAGATGTACAAGAGATGGTACTATATGGGAACAAAGCAAGATTTTATTATTTCCCTACTCTCTACTAAGAGGATTTTTTTGGGGGGGGGGGAGAGGGGCAGTTACAGAAAAATAAAACAATTTATGTTGTTAAGCAGAAAGTGAATTTATCACCTATTTAGGCAATGGGCAAAACAAGGAGCCTTTATATTCTTACTTTTACAACTTATTATGATAAGAGCCCCATTTAATCTGCAGGACTTGGGAGACAGCATCTGTTGCTCAAGCAACACTCTTTTTTTACACTCTCAAGTATGTTGCTGCCCGCTGCAGGTGGAAATGGCTTGTTGGTGACTTTGCAGCAACAAGAAGTACTTGCTGCCCGTTGCAAGTGCTAGGTGGTCACATCATCCAATTGACCTCCATCCTCTGAGTCGTTACACTCCCCTAAGAGAACCTCAGTTCCCTGGGGCCTTGCCGTGTTCACCTTCCTGTGTTCAGATGCAACTTCTGCAGTGAGGAGCCTTTTCTGCTAGTCACATCTCCTGGTGTTATTAAGCCCTCCCAGGGTTCTTCGATCTTGGATTCAGCCGCCTTCTTCCAAGACACCTATTGGTCCACCTAGTTCAGTGTTATCTGCACTGACTGGTGGTAGCTCTCTAGGGTTTCAGGCAGAGGACATTCTCAGGCCTACCTGGAGATGCCAGGGTTGATCAGCCCTCCCTGGAGATGCTAAAGCCTGAACACAAAACTTTCTGCATGCAAAGCAGATGCTGCACCACTGATCTATGGAACTTCAAATAATGGTGTACTTTAAAGAGAGCAGGAGAAAAGATGGGAAAGAATACCACACAGAAGCAGAAGAACAACACCAAATAAGAACAAATCCCAACAAATCATGGAGTGGTGTTTTGATGTTACCCTTTTTACGTTATGTACTCTTGAAGAGTGATCATAAATAAGTTGACAGCATCACATCTCTTGGAAGTGGTTCACTAAGAGAGAATATATTAATGCAAATATATATGCACACAAAAAATGTCCATCAAAACTCCAGATCTTTCCCACTTTTATTCCAAAACAGGGCACATTAATGTACTCACTGACAACCCTTTGACTTTGTGATTAGTTACTAATGCAAACTAAAGACAGACAAATCTGTGTCATATATTTCTAGAAGAGAGGATTAGGGGTACTATTTGGCAATGTTTCCTGTCCTTCCTGATGGGCAGATTCCAGAATGTCACACTAGACGTTGATTCCATTATTATTCCACTTTAAACAGGCATGACTTCCCTCAAGGAATCCTGGGAAGTGTAGTTTGTGAAGGGTGCTGAAAGCTATTAGAAGACTCCTATTCCCCACACAGAGCTACAACTCTCAAGAGTTTTCTGGAAAGAGAAAGTGACTATTAAACCACTATGACAAACTGTAGCTCTGTGAGGAGAATGGAGTGTCCTAATAACTCTCAGCACCCTTCACAAACTACGCTTCCCATGATTCTTCAGGGGAAGACATAAGTGGAATTAATGTCTGGTGTGAATGCAGCCTGGGTGATTTCCAATTGATGCCTTGGCCTTTGGTATCCCATAGGATTGTACTTTTTTTGTCTGTTGCTGTTTAACATCTACGTGCACCTACTGGAAGAGATCAGATGGAGATACAGAGTTTGCTGCCATCAGTATGGTGACACCATCCAACTCCAGTTCTCTTTTCCAACACAATTTGAGGAAAGGTTGTGAGCTGTTGTCTGAGATTGGTAATGGACTGAATATGGACTAACAACCCGAAACTTAATCTGGATAGTTATCTTGGCCAGTACAACTACTGATAGGAAGCCAACCTATTTGGGACAGGATTGCACTCCCCTTGAAAAGCCAAGATTACAAATTGGGGGTGCTCCTACATTGACTTTGCTCCTACAGTCTAAAATGGCAGTTGTAACCAGGAGTGCTTCTCTCAGCTTAAAATGGTACACACAACTGCACATCTTATGGAGAAGGCAGATCAGACCACTGTCACACACAAGATGCCAACACAGGCTTACTTTTTATGCCAGTGGGCCTATTCAGTTGTTGAAATTATTTTAAGATGTCAGTCATTTTTATGACTACGTTGTATTATTTTCATGCATCTTAAGTTTTATTGTATTTGTATCTATTATTGTATACCACCTTGATATTTTCTGAGTGGGTGCTATATAAATATTTGTATAACTAAATAAGATCAAGATGGATTATTGTAATGTGTTCTACACGGAGCTGCCTTTGAAGAAAATTCAAAACTTCCACTGGTTAAAAATGCAGTGGCAAAACTGACTGTCCTGCCCGAACTCTAAGCATTCAGACATGGCTGTGCTCTTTTATTGAAGTAAGAGAAAGTTTCAATTCAGTGCACTTCATGAATCTATCTACGGCTTACTCAGCATCTTTGTAAATCTAACTAGGCACAACTTCACAGCACTCAGATGTTGACTCAGCAACTACTCTCCCCCCCCCCCGGCTTAAGTAAGGCTAATTGTCACTGTTGGGAGAGCATGCACAGGCAAAGACTCCGCTTCAACCTTGCCTCTTGAATTTTCTGCCACATTCGCCTCCTGGCACAAGACAAAGGCGAAGCCCCCGTCACCATCCTGTCTCCCCCTCAGAGGGAGGAGGGCTGCCTGTGGGCGATGCAGGCATGGGAAGAGAGAAAGCTTCAGGCTGGGAAACAACTGGCTGGTCAAGTTGACTCTCCACAGGGGTATCCAGAGCTTCTGGGGTTGAGCTGTCAAACTCCACAGCTGGGGTGCCTTCTGAGTCCAACTCCCCGCTCGGCCCCTCACTGACTTGGATCCCACTCTAAGTCCTCCTCCTCCTCCACTTTGTTCTCACCAGTCTACCCCTCTCCAGAAGGGCTCACAACACTGGCCAGAAGTTGATTTTTTTATAATGTGATTCCTCTTGTATACCATCTTCATTGGCTATTGATCTTTTTCTGGATGCAGTTAAAAATGCTACCCAGTCCCTTTAAAACACAAGCTATATTGGGATCTACAGGACCATCACTACCCATATAAACCTGTCTATGTGCACACTTCAGCCTGTCCCACCTCCATCTGAAGTGTGATTGTGGGAACCTGAGGAAGTGCCTTCTCTGTTGTTGCACCCAGGATATGGAACTCTGCCCAGGGAGATCTGTTTGTTTTCCTCTTTATTTGCCATCTATCACCAACTAATAACGTTGGTTTGACTTTTACCCAATATTCTCTTGTATTCTCTTGTTGGTGTTTTTTTTTAATCTGTGCTGCCTCTTAATGAATGATCATCATCAGCTTGAACATTCTCTGGGGAGTTAAAAAAGGCAAAATACAAATCCCATAATTAATCAACTGACTTGTTGATTAATTTAAAACTAACAAACACATAAAAGGCAATACATACACTAGACCTTGGGTTTTTCAATGGAATCTTTCATGAACTGGTTCTTACTAATATACCATACACTAAAGAAAATCACAGTCCCTGGAAGTCTAAACCATCTGGTTTAAATTTCAACTGGAGGTTGCTAACTGCTGTGCCTAAAATATCCCTGGAGGGATTCTAGTGAAATAAGTAGCAGTTATAGGAGTCTCCGATGTTGCTGTAAGATGGTCCTTCAATGTGCGGAAACAGCTTGAGACATACTGGACATTTCCTCATTCCAAACAAATGAGTCCAGAGCCTTTACCTGTGGCTCCAGTTACACATATCCTGTATCTTCAATAATTGATATGATGTGACCATTTCAACTCAAAGAACAGACTGCACTGAAATGAGATCTCTCTCTCTCTCTGTACACTAATTGGTATTCCAAGACTAGGAAAGGTGGACAGAGCCCATTAGGGCAGGGAAAGGTCTCCCAGGAGCTTGGAACTTAAGCACTGAACAGATGTTTGGTCCTATTAAAAATATCTTATACAACAAAGTGTAAGTTTAAGAGGCACCATAAAGATCTCTTCAGCTAATTGACTTGACTCAAAAAATAACAGACCAAATCTACAAGCCATGAAAAACTAAGTGAGCTAACTGCTGAACTGTATAATTACCTCAGTACATACAGTATACATCAACTGAAGCTCTGTGTACAACCTTGTTAAGACAGGGGCTAAGTCGGTTTTGGGGATTTGTCTCAATCACCTGCCATGGACTATACTTAAACATTTTTTAAAGACTTCATCAGCTTTTGTGTATGATTGTCTGTTTTTAAAACCACTGCCAGATGTATTCGTGCAGCCTGTGTTTGCACCTATACCTGGCTATATTACGCCAGGAAAGCTCTTCCCACTATGTGTTGCCATCATTTTCCTTCTCCTCTCATCCTGATGCTAGAGATTTTGTTTGCTGGCTGTTTTATGGTTTTTTTAAAAAAAGAAAAATGATTGTGCAACTTTTTGTTGTTATTTAACTGTTGAATTCTTTTTGCAAATGACCCTATAAATATGATTGAAGGATTGTACAAAAACACATTTAGAATAAATAAATACAGCCCATTTTCCTTATTATACTAAGATCCCACCTCATGCAATGGTTGTGAGGCAGGATGCCTTATGATTATACCACACAATACACCAGTTTTATTTTGTAAAAAAACCCACCTGCAATTATAATGAGAGATCTATTGTAGCCAAATGTTGGGTTTATTAGATAAAATCATGATGCACAACATTCTCCCATCATGTTTTTAGTGTTCCATGCCCATAATCTCCAAACCTCCAACATTTCCACTCTTTTTTCATCCAGAAATCCATGGCACGTTCTATATTTAGGCCTCTTGTGAGGTTTTCCTACAGGCCCTCTTTCTACCTGGACTTCCTTTTTTCAACACACTGCTGCCTCCACCAATTATTACCTTACTTCTCTGTTTTTCAGTCTATACCCCAAGGCTAACCCACATCTTTCAGCCAACTCTGATCTATATTCTTCCTGCTCAGCTTGCAAAACCTGGCCACCCAGCACACTTTGCAATGTTTTGAATCTTCATGGTAATCTTAATATTCACAGAGTATGCAAGTACACAACCAGCTATGAATACACATGGTTAAGTATGTATTGCTTGAACACTGCATCATATTACCTCCTGGGAAACACCAGCTCTAAGAAGTATTATTCTCTTCCCTACCCCACTCTGAAGACTTGATATGAATGCCTTGCGCACAAACTATCATCAAGGCTTAGCATATTAGTCTGTAATCCACTCCAGGATCAACAGCAAGCTGATACGTTCAAGGCTTGCAAAGAGAAGGTTCAGTTACTGAGCCACTGAACAAGATACACCATTACACTGCCATCACACTGCTCTTCTCAACTTTCCGTGTCTGGATCCATGATTGTCTGAATAAATGGAAACATCCCATAGCTTAGCCTATCACTATGCTTCAGGAGCTACCACATCAGAGAAATAAGATGTGTCTTGCATGATCTAGGAGGTCTCTGTGCAATACAAAAGGTATTCCAGTAAAACTATGGTTGGGCTTGAAAGAGGTGAGCTATTTTAAGCACATGCAGTATAACTTCCCCCACCCCCGTGCAGCTGCTGACCACCATGCCACATCAAAAGCCCTTTTAAAAACTCTCTTGGGTTTCAAAGTTGTTTTGCCATGTGGCATGAATTGATAAACTGTTCAAGAACAGCAATCAAAAAGTGGCCTTGGTTTTGTCGTGGAACAGGCTGTGTACAATTACGGGGTGTTTTTTTTAAAAAAAAAATATCTTGATTGATAAATCTAAATAGCCACAAAGTTGAAATTGATCAATCACAGAAAAGTTTAGGGATTAAAATCTGTAGAAATTGTGTCCTAATAGGGAGGCTGTTCCCCAATGTATAGATATGTTTGGATATCCAAGTGAAGGGTCAATAGAACAGCATAATCCTCTGAAAATACTCACACAATACACCTGCAGAATAGGTTTACACTCATGCTCACTGATGCGCTCTCTTCTGGTGTGTGTTTTTTTGGGGGCGGGCTAAAATTAAAAAGCCAAAGAGAAAGGCATGCAGGCTTTTGCAAATAAATCTTGCTGCTGACCGAAATAATCAGTCCTAAGTACCTTTTAATGGGTTTGTCATTACATTTTCCAGAATGGGAGAATATAATGGGAACACTAAACAGGTCTATAGCTACCAAACGCATTGATAGCATTTGTCTCAATGTGTTATCACCAAAGCATAATAATGCAAAGCTAAAATGTTATGAAAAAGTATAGAGCAGCTGTAAAGCTTAGACCCGTGCATTCTCTAAATACACACACATTATGAGCTTACATTCTGTACTGTCCACATCCACAAAATGGCATATGCATTCATAGACAAATTTAATCTTCAAATGTATACCCCAGTACTTCCCATATCTGTGCTTGCCAGTGGGCAATAAGATATAGCTTTAAGGCAATTTCAGATTATAACCAGACATTATGTGCAATGGATGGCAGGGCAGGGTATACAGCAAGCCATTTTTTGGCAAAGGAGCTTCTGATTACCACTGAATACAGAAGAGATACTGCAAATGTGAAATACTAGTTTTTCTTGTCCTCCGCATTCTAAGTTTGCAATGCCCTTCAGCATACCTCTCAAGTACAGGAACTAGTCCTAGGGAAAGTTGTTAAAGGTGGCACCTGTCTTTTTATGCCAGCATAGATTCCCCGTATCAGCTGTGCATACAATTAGAAATCAGAACGGCCTCTGTCTGAGTGCCAAGTGGCTTTTAAGATTTGGGTGCAATGAATGAGTGCCCCCAAACTCCCAAAATGGCAGGAGCTTCCTAAGAAGGCTGGAAGATGACTACCAAGTGGAAGATTGCTCTGATTTAAATGAAACCAAGACAGTGTTTTAAATGGACTTTAGACAACCTGGATAGTTATGTAGGCAAATGGCCCTTCCATGAGAACCTACACACATTAAATTCTCAGCTTTTTCTGAGTTCACTGTGTTTTCTGCTGTAGAGGTCTCTTTTTAGTAACTAATAAGGACAGTGAAAAAAAGTGGGTAAGAGAAAAATCAACTCATTTGAAATGTTAGAGGAGAGTTTTGCAGATATCATGGACTGCGAAACAGACAAATAATTGGGCATTAGAGCAAATTAAACCATAATTGGATTGGAAAGGATTTCTGACTCCCAATTTAGCAATAGCAGCAGCAGAAACACTCCCAAAATGAGGAAAGCTTAGAGCACTCAAAACAAATTCCTGGGCTCAGAATTCCTTAATTCTTTTGCACCAGGCTCTAGTTGGTGGTTCTTGGAATTTTAATAAAAAACAAAGAAGAGCCTGCAAGTCTGAAGTTAGTCCATCCCTGCTATAGGGAATGAGTCTCCCAACTATATGATAGCTTCACAGCCAAGCCATGGCTTCTTAATCAGGGCGATGTAAACACTGAATGGCCAACTTGAATGTAATGATAAACTATAGTTATCACAAATCAGAAAGTGAGGAAAGGAACTAGAACAGGGATGGAGAACCACCAGCCTAGGGGATGGATCTTGGCCTGCTAGGGGCAATTTGGCCCATAAGGCCATTTTCCCCAAATCACGCCCACCTACTGACATGATGTCAGCAGATGGGCAGGAAGGCAGAGTAACTCCTGCATTGGTATGCATGTAGCCAGGCAGCAGGATTTAATTCCTGATCGTCAGCTGAACATGAGGAAAAACTAACTGTTAGAATGGCATGACAACGGAACCAATTATCTAGGGAGGTGGTGGGCTTTCCCACACTGGAGACATTCAAGAGGCAGCTGGACAACCACCTGTTGGGTCTGCTTTAAGTTGGATTCCTGCACTGAGCAGGTGGTTGGATGGCCTGATAGGCTCCTTCCAACTCTACGATTCTATGAAATTCTGCTCAGTTTGGCAGGATACCATACAAATCCCTTCGTGACTCAGGAAAGGGTTTGTATGGAAGCCCCTGATCAAATAAGTTTTTCCCCCTGTGTTTTAGCATAGGATTTTCATGCAAACCCCTTCCGGATTCAGGAGGGTGGATGCACCAGAATCCTGCTGAAACAAAGGGCTTTCAAATAGACTCACAGAAACCAAAGACGTACCAACATGGAGGATTAGGAGAAAAGGCCTTGTAGAGAAAGAAATAGCAAAGGGCAGGGATGATATGGGAAGATGAAGAAGAAAAGTGATAGGAGAGGTGAAGGAAGGTTGAAGAGTGTGGGGGAAGAGAACAGACTCAAGGCAGCAGGAGGAGGAGGAGGAGGCAAAGACTACAGCTTGGCAACAGTTGTTGTGGTCTTCACAAGGGGCATTGCTAGCCCTTTGCCAAGTCCTTTGGTAAGCACCAATCCTGGGGATGACAAAGCACTTACTTCTACTCTCCCTCCAGGGAGGTGCATGCCGAGTGGGGGTTAAATTCTGCTCAGTGTGGCTGCATGTGCCTCCCAGGGCAAGGGAGAAATGAGCACTTTGCCAGCCCTATGGTTGGTGCTTCCCAAATGCCTCTTGTGCTGCAGTACCCAAGCACTTACCAGCCAGCTGGCAGCTGGGTAAATGGGAACCCCATGCAAGGAATTTTGGCAGGTGGGTGGGACCACCCACCTGTCAATCATGTAATGTCCCCATGGGTTGTATTTGGCTAAGTCTTACTTAGAGTAGACCCATTGAAATTAATGAATCAGAGTTAGTCATGTCTACTAACTTCAGCGGGTCAACTCTGAGTAGGACTAGCATTGAATACCACCTGACGACATCATGTGATAGACAGGTGGGAGGCCCTGCTGCCCTATCAAATTTGGCCTGCAAGGCAGATCCAGATACACATCTGGTCCATAGAGTTGAAAAGGTTCCCCAGCACTGAACTAGAGCACAGAAAAGGAACAGCAAGCCCAAAGTACTGCCTAATACCAAACCATGGTTTGGCCATTACATCTGTAACAGTCTTTTGACAATGACGGACTACCTTTTGGTAGGGGCTTGGGTCTCTGAGATAAACTTAAAAAAAAAAACTTCCATACCAGTAACTGATTACATACATACATTCAGTGATCATGCAGTAAGATGCAAATATTACAGATACACATGCCTTTCTGAAATCCAAGTGTTTCACCACTCACTGATAATGTCACTTTGTATTCTGTTCTCCCAAAGCCCGAAAAGTGTTTTGGATTGTTTTGTTTTTTTTAAAATCTACCCAGTACATCATCCAGAGCTTCTTTGCGTTTAGTTATGTTTTAAGCAGAAGCAGCACATATGGACAAAAGGTCAAATACAGGGGTTTCCAAACGGTGGTCCGCAAGCTTCATTCAGGTGGTCCACGACATGTCTGTGGATTTCTGGTTGAAGATGGGAGACAATACATTCATCGTGCTGAATATTCATATTGTTTTTTAATTGTATTGTTATTGCTTCTTTTATTTCCTATGTTGCTTTTATTGTATTACAGTTTGAATTCTAAGGAATTACAGCTGCTTCAACAAGCAGAAAATCATCAAGTGATCTGCCAAGACCCTCGGCAATTTTCAAATGCTCCATGAGGGGAAAAAAAGTTTGGGGAACCGCTGTTCAAATACAAAAGAGAATGCAAAGGGTTGAATTGTCATTTTACGCAACATGAGCGGAGCTTTTTAAAGAGAACTGAACAAAGGATTACACAAATGGTACATAACTGGAGCTTCTAGGCATTCAGCGCTGGGACAAACACACAAAAACATGCACACCTACTCCTGGAAACATGCTCAAGACGACCAGAATTTGTATTAATCCAAAACAGCTTTATAGGGAGCATATGAGACTGAAAAGCAAAAGAGGGTAGGTCTTATTTCCTTGGGTAAAAGAGAAAATTTCAGATGGTTCATCTTACTAGGTCAAATTACTACAAGAACATAGAAGGCTGCCCCTGCACAAAACCACCTCCTTTTCTGCTATAGAGCCATTCAAAGTAAAAGAAGCAGACGCAGATTAGGAAATACAGCTGTTTCAGGACAGTTCTACAGACTTGAAAATCCACCAAATTGTGAGACTAATTTCTTAGGATACAGCACAAAATGATCAATGATTGTTCTTTTTCTCTCTTTTTTTCCATAAGAAGGAAAACGAAGGGCATGTCTAAACACTTCCCGTCCTTCTTTCCTTAATGAAACTGTTATTGATCTTTCATCCCTGCACATCAGTGGCTCAGAGCAATTTCTTATGGCTGCAGGTTCTCACATTTAATTTGTAATGTATGCCTTAAAGGAGAGGGCATCAATAGCATCCCAGGGAAGTAATGGAAAGAGTGTGTATGTGTGCGCGTGTGTGCATATGTTTAACTTAGAAACATGAAGTTGTACGTCAAATTTCAACCATCAAAGTCCTGCAGACACACATAGATTTGATGAGAGCGTTGGATCACTGTTTGAAATGCATAAAAATGTTAAAGCAAGCAGAGCATCAACTGATTTCCTCTTGCTCCTATTTACAATTACAGTTTTTGCATAAGATGTCAGTGTATAAAATTGTATGAATGATCAGCATCATTTATTTGGTAGCATATACCTATCAGGCCATATGGAAGGGTAGAATGCTCACATCCCAAGTTTATAAGAGCTGCAAGAGTAATTCCCATGCAATTCAAAAGGACTTACTTCTGAGTAGACAGTTAATAGACACTTTGATAGTGAAAAAATAATTCTGTTGACTTTTTTGATGTTGTTCATTTGACATTTCTTCTATAAGCACATACCATTTATATAAAAGTACTTAGCCATCACTACACCGTGAGCAGTTTAGCATGAATCAGGAGAATTTAATCAAAGGATTAAAAATAATTTTCTCTATTTTGTTGTATGGCAGAAGATGAGACTGGCTTATAATGTTTTAATTAGGAAGTTATAGGGGAGACATATAGTTAACCGTTGGTCACTGCTATTAATACTAAAATGGTAATTGAAGTTAATAGTCTTTTTTTCAATACTGTCGATTGTTCTAAATAGATTTTGTGGTGACCAGAGAACATGCCAAGAGTCAGGATCAAAAAAGCAGGAAACTCAGTCTGCACTAGACATTTAAAGCAGTATCATACCACTGTAAACACTCATGGCTTTCTCCACAGAATCCTGGGTACTGCAGTTTGTTACGGGTGCTGAGAGGTGGTAGAAGACTCCTATTCCCCTCACAGAGCTACATTTTCTGGAGTTCCGTTGGGAAGACTGATTGATTCTTAAACCAATCTGAGACTGAAGATCTGTGAGGGGAATAGCTCTGAGCATCCTTAACAAACCATAATTCCCAGGATTCTTAGGGAAAGCAATGACTGGGGGAAGCAATTATATTATACTGCTTTAAATATATAGTACAAATGGGCCCAGGATCAGAGGGCAAACCGAGAGCCAGAGAAGATCATAGTCAGGACTGAGATCAAGAGTAGAAATGCAAGACACACTAGAGCTCCAGTAAACCTTGTAACTCAAGCAAGGGCCCTTCCTACCTAGGAGGAGATAATGGCAGTGGATGGAGCCAAGACAGATCTGGAAGGTTCTTCCCTGAGAAACTGCAGTTACACAATTGCTCACATGGGGCAGCAGTCAGTAGTACCTGAAAGAAAGATTTTTGCTGAGAGGCTGCAGTTAAACATATACACATATGCACATATAAATTATGTGTAACACACATACAAAGAAAATTCTTTTTTATTATTGTTTTCATAAAAAACAGACATGAAAATACATCAGTTAAGTGAGAAAAGAGGATACTTTTACAGTGTACATAAATATTAAATTATTGTTATGATCCAGCAACAGTCATGTCAATAGTTTAACATGATGAGAAGACACCTCACTGAGCTTTGGACTTGCATACTCTCCCCCCCCCTTCCCCATCTACCAACAAGAATTCAGAATCTTTTGCTTCTGGTTTATATTAACTACAGCTTGTTGTGTCACTCAGGTGGACAAACTGGAGTTAAACTTAAGTATGCTTTTTTTCAAACAAACCAACTTCACACCATTGCTTATAAAGCTGGCTCGCTTAAACAAACCATAGGTACAGTTAACCACAGTTTATGGTCAGATGCAATGCTAAACTGTGATTATTCAAAATCAGAAGCATCTTATCTCCTTGTTACAGCTACACTGAAGGAGGAGCGAGGAATATGCAAACCTAAGGTTTGCAGGAGTTATTCTTCTCACATGTTTGGTGTGACATCCAAATGCAGACCGTATGTAACGTTCTGCAGGATCATCCTATAGCCAGAGAAGTAAGACCAGACCCTTTTTTTTTCCAGATTACCCCCCAAATCCTCATAGGGTACCATGGCATGTGGACAAGGAAAGAATCGTGTGTAGATTCTGCAGAATGGATCTGTAGAAATAGCATAATAGAGGTGCAGCACAAGTAACCAGTCTGTCCATCATCTGGCTATACACCTTTATTATAGGAGTGAAGGCCCACTAATGTCTTTAATTTATAAAATACCACACATTTAGACCTTCCTTTCCCACAAGCCTTTTAAGCAGAGATTTTATCACAGTTTCCATCAGTGTTGCAATTATTTTAAAGATGTTTTTAAAGATTTTCTTTTCTAAAAAAGAAGGATTTTGGGGGGAAAGATGTTTGTTTTTAAAGCTGTTTTGTTTTTATGTTTTTAAGAAATTTTGTTTTTAATAAGTTTTATAGATTTTTTTAGTGTTTTATCATTGGTTTGTCACCCTAGACTCTGTAAATAAATATTTAATATTTAATAAATAATAATAAAAATAATTATAAACAGGCATCACCCTTGTACACAGGTATCTGCGACTCAAGCCCCATATATTTTGCAGATTAAATGACAGACTTACATTCAGTCCTATGACCTTTTAGAGAAGACCTGCGGGGAATCTATTAGTGATAGGCCAATTGGGTGGTATCAGTTATCAGCTACCTCTTATGCTCTGCAGCTGTTCACTAGTTTTTTTTTCCCCCTCCTGCACACTTATCAACGTACCTCAAATCGGATTTGGGACCTTGTGTGCTGTAATAATTAAATCATTGTGAGGGCTCTAAAAGCTAGTTCATCCCTTCCAGAATCAATCAAGGACAAACAAATGAGAATATCAACAAAGAGGTAGAAACTATGGCAACTTTTAATTTGCTGTGATCATTAGCGTAGTGACGGGTAATGGGAGGTATGGTGTTGTGAGGAGAATGTGCCAGGTAAGGGGAACTCATCCCAGACAAATAGTGCCTGTGACTTGTTCCGGTTCTCCTCACATCCCCAGGACTGCTGGTTGTTTTGTCAGTCAGCCTTCGGATCTCCACATGCTGTTATTAAATGCCAGGTCGGTATGTCATAAGATCTCTCTTGTTCACGATTTGATTGTGGAAGAAGCTGCCGACCTGGCCTGTATAACTGAGACCTGGGTGGGTGACCAGGGAGGAGTTGCTCTTTCCCAGATTTGCCAACCTGGGTATATGGTTCAGCATTGTGGTAGAACCGAAGGTCGGGGAGGCAGGGTTGCTGTGGTCTATAGGAGTTCTTGCTCACTCACCAAGCACCCTGTCCAAGTAACGACTGGCTTGGAATGTCTCCACCTTGTGTTGGGCCAGAGAGACAGACTGGGAATTTTGTTGGTGCTCAACAAATTCCCTAACTGAGCTGACAGAGGTAGTCTCGGAGGTACTGTTGCGGTCCCCTAGACTATTGGTACTGGGGGACTTCAACATCCATGCCGAGACTGCTTTATCTGGGGCGGCTCAGGACTTCATGGTTTCCATGACGACCATGGGGCTGTCTCAATTTGTTACTGGCCCGACACATGTGTCGGGACATACCCTTGATTTGATCTTCGCCACTGGACATGGAGATGGTGATCTGGAGGTTGGGGACTTATCTATACCATTGTCATGGACAGATCACCGCTTGCTGAGGTTTAGGCTCACAGCGAATCTTTCCCTCCGCAAGGGCGGGGGACCTGTTAAAATGGTCCGCCCCCGGAGACTAATGGATCCTGAGGGTTTCCAAAGGGCTCTGGGGGGTTTTCCGACTGAGAAGACTGGCGCTCCTGTTGAAGCCCTGGTTGATTTGTGGAATATGGAAATGACCCGGGCGGTTGACACGATCGCTCCCATGCGCCCTCTCCCTTGCAGAGCTCATACAGCTCCATGGTATATGTTGGAGCTGAGAGCGATGAAGCAAGAGCGGAGAAGGCTTGAGTGCAGATGGAGGCGGACTCCCGATGAATGTAATTATGCCTTCGTAAGTGCCTGTTCAAAACAGTATATAGTAGCGGTGAGGGTAGCAAAAAAGAGATATTTTGCTGATATTATTAAATCATCACTCTCCCGCCCAGCTGAGCTTTTTAAAATTGTACGAGGGCTTTTACATTCTGGCCCTTGGGACATTATAGATTCATCTGTAGCCCGCTGTGATGAATTTGCCAGGCATTTTCAAGATAAGATCGCTTGCATTCGTCGGGACTTAGACTCCAATATTATAGCAGTTGGTCCTAATGAAGCATCCAGAGCACGGTCTTGTCCCCATTTATTGGATGAGTTCCAGTCGGTGCAGCTCGAGGATGTTGACAAGATCCTTGGACTGGTGCGGGCGACCACGTCTGTTCTGGATCCTTGCCCCTCTTGGCTGGTGAAAGCTAGCAGGTCCGGAACCGCCGACTGGGCCAAGGAGGTAATAAATGCCTCTTTAAGAGAGGGAGTGGTCCCTGACTGCCTAAAAGAGGCGGTGGTGAGACCACTCCTGAAGAAACCCTCCTTGGACCCAGATAACCTGAACAACTATAGACCTGTGGCGAATGTTCCGTTCCTGGGCAAGGTACTGGAACAGGTGGTTGCCGGCCAGCTCCAGGGGCTCTTGGATGACACTGATTATCTTGATCCATTTCAATCCGGTTTTAGGCCCGGTTTTGGCACCGAAACAGCCTTGGTCGCCCTGTATGATGACCTCTGTCGGGAGAGGGACAGGGGGAGTGTGACTCTGTTGATTCTCCTTGATCTCTCAGCTGCTTTTGATACCATCGACCATGGTATCCTTCTGGGGAGACTCACGGAGTTGGGAGTCGGGGGTACTGCTTGGCAGTGGCTCCGCTCCTACTTGATGGGTCGTCACCAGAAGGTAGTGCTTGGGGAACACTGCTCGACGCCCTGGACTCTCCGTTGTGGAGTCCCGCAGGGATCGGTACTGTCCCCCATGCTTTTCAACATCTACATGCAGCCGCTGGGTACGGTCATCAGGAGTTTTGGGGTGCGTTGTCATCAGTATGCTGATGACACGCAGCTCTATTTCTCCTTTTCATCCTCTTCAGGTGAGGCTGTTAACATACTAAACCGTTGCCTGACCGCGATAATGGACTGGATGGGGGCTAATAAACTGAAGCTCAATCCAGACAAGACCGAGACGCTGCTGGTGAGTGCCTTCACTGCCCAGATGGAGGATGTTCATCCTGTTCTTGATGGGGTTACACTCCCCTTGAAGGAACAGGTTCGTAGCTTGGGAGTTCTTTTCGATCCTTCCTTGTCTCTCGAGGCCCAGGCGGCCTCGGTGGCACGGAACGCTTTCTACCATCTTCGATTGGTAGCCCAGCTACATCCCTATCTGGACAGTGATGACCTCGCCTCAGTTGTTCACGCTCTGGTAACTTCTAGGTTGGACTACTGCAATGCGCTCTACGTTGGGCTGCCCTTGAAGATAGTTCAGAAACTACAGCTAGTCCAGAATGCAGCGGCCAGACTATTGACGCGGACCAGACGGTCCGCTCATATAACACCTGTTCTGGCCCGTCTGCACTGGCTTCCTATTTGTTTCCGGGCTAAATTCAAAGTGCTGGTTTTGACCTATAAAGCCCTACACAGCATGGGACCGCAATACCTGGTGGAACGCCTCTCCCAATATGAAACTACCCGTACACTGCGCTCGACATCTAAGGCCCTCCTCCGAGTGCCATCACATCGAGAAGCTCGGAGGGCGGTGACTAGATCCAGGGCCTTTTCGGTGGTGGCCCCCGAATTGTGGAATAGTCTCCCCGATGAGGTACGCCTGGCACCAACGCTGCTATCTTTTCGGCGCCAGGTGAAAACCTTTTTATACTCCCAGGCATTTTAAAAATTTTAAATATTCTATTTTAAAAAATTGTTTTATAGTGTATTTTAAAACAGTATTTCATTACTGATATATTCTGATGTTGTTTGGTTTTTGTTCTTTGTTTGTTTTGCTTTTTGATTTTCTTATATTTGTTCTATTCATATATTTTCTTGTTTATCCTCTATGTACACCGCCCAGAGAGCCTTTTTGGCTTAGGGCGGTATATAAATTAAATTAAATAAATAAATAAATAAATAAATAAATACAGAGTGTAAGGATTAATGCTGATAGAGACTTAGCTAACAGGAACAGTATTCCAAGCTTAATTTTTATTATTCATGGTAATATTGCAAAATTCATGTAAAGGCGTGGCAAAGCCATCCCTAAAGACATACAGATGCTGGTTTTCAGAAAGCTCCATTTGCAGGGGGCAGCTTTAATCCCCGATCTTACTCAAAAGCCCAGTTTATTCCAGCATCATAGGCTTGTTATCCTCAAATATCGTTCATCCACAGTCCATGCCTTTTCAGAAGGCATTCTAGAAAAGGTCAGATGTCAAATACTCATCAATAAGCACCAAATAGGTGAAAATGTTAAGTACTAGAGCAGCCCAACTACACGCTCATTTCTCAGCTTCCAAAATTGCATTGTGATCTAGTCCAACAATCTCAAAATCCCCAAAGTGGCAGACTCTTCCACAGAATCATTGTGGGTGGTAATACTGGGGCCCAAGAGTAATTTAGTACTAGGGACATGCTATCGTTCCCCTTACAAAATGCTCAGTGTGGTCTTGAGACCTCTTGCTTACTTGGATGGAGAATGGAGAAAGGTTGTGTATAACAGAACCCGCTGATTTTTGTGTGGTTGAAATGTAGCATACATGGTTCTCCTCCTCCCCATTTTATCCTCACAACAACCCTGTGAAGTAGGATACTGTGTACCTCCTTCCTCAACTGTTTCCCAAGTAGGGTTACTGATAATGACTTTCATCCATCATGTATTTAAAAAGTACATTTGCAGTAAGATTGCAAAGCACATGTTCTTTGTAAAAATGCGATGCAAAATATTGTATCAGACTGTGCATAGGAGGTCCTGATCCAAATTGGGGGAGAAAAGGAGACACACATCGCCTTCATTCTTCCCCTGTCCCATCTGCATGTTTAATCAGAGTTTAAACCCCTAATTAAACATGTGGTCAGGAGGGGAAGAAGGAGATGCAACTCCTTCTACCCTCTCCTCACTGTCGGACTCCTTCCCCTTTAGACAGCCCCGGATTGCTCCAGGTGGATCCAAGCTGACCCAGGCCTGCCTCCACCCAACCAGGCCGAATCCTCAGTCAGTCTGAATCACTTTGGGATCTGTGATTCTGCTGGATCTGCTGCACAACCCTAGTGTATACATCTCCTGAGTCAGGAAATAGATGTGAGATTGATTCGAACCAATAAGGTGCCTATTAGACGCATGCTTGCACACCAACAAGGTGCCCACAAGTTTAAGTGCACTTAACCCTCACTGCCTTCAGTAGGACAAATTATACGGTAACCCTGTTCAAATCTGCAGCCTGAATATTGTTATTTAATTAAGAGCATCTTATATTTAACATTCCAAAATGTTCCCTTTAGAATAATATATTATTAACCTTGACTGATTAATTAGTTAAAAAGCAAAGACAGTTAATTGATTTTTTTTTTAAATCAACCTTAATCGGTCCCACTGAAAATCAATTTGTTCTCCATCAGGTGTTGGTAAGACACTGTGGAGAATAAAAAGATCCAGGAAAAAAAAACTTCTTATCTGTTATCAACAGTATCCCTACCTCTTAGTCCTCAAGCAAATGCAATGGAGTTTGAACAGAGCTGTGAAGACTGGCTTGAAAACAGACCAGAGACTGTTCAGAACTGTCGCTTTTTGGATTTGGAAACAGGACAAATAAAGAGGAAAGCACCTATAAATGCACTGCTTAGCAAAACGATGCCGCTATGTAATACCATATACCACATCAAGCCTATATTGTACATTTAAGTTGGAAAATTGCTTGGAATGGTTTGAAAAAAATACTAGTGTGTTTCTAACATTTCTGATAGTAAAATATTCTGCCATTTTCTAACAGAATCAATAGCACAGACAGTTACTATGGAAAGAAATGTATAATTAATACACATTTCTAATTTAATTATGGAATCTTCTGTATGCATAAAATGTCATGACTAAAGAGAGTGATGTCTCAGGGCTTCCCCAAGGGGCTAGAAGCAAAATGATTTGTCTTATTAAGAAAGCACTGAAAAGGACACACAGAACCATTTCTGAGGGATCAAAAGAGACTGGACTTTAACCTTGGTACTGGCTTGGCATTTAATGTCACCTGACATTAGCTTTAGTGTGGGAAGCTTCTACACACAGAAGAAAGTTGGGAATGTTTCTTGAGCAGGCTAGACTTAAACATAACGGATTTTAGAAACTTATGTGAGGATTATGGTTCCATAATATATTCCAGAAAAACAACATTGTCAAGCAAAATATAGATTACAGCAAAATATTATACAAGATAAATCTTAGCTGTTGTGGGAAGCTGCTGTTTAGCTGCAAGATTATCATGTTGCTGTTATCTTAGCTGGATGAAGGTACTATTTTTTCTCATTATGCAAAAATATGAGTAATAAAATCTATAAAGAAAATATGAATGAACTATTTGGGGTGATAATCTGAGGCTGCATGTCATTGTCGTGAGGCAGAGGGATATAGGAAGGTATATAGCAGAGGTAGACTGAAGGTAGAAAATTTGCTACCCGCCAGTAGATCCTTCTCTATCTTTAAAGGTTCTTGCATTAATTCACAAAGCGCTAAACAACTTGGGCTCAAAGTCCCTTAAGGGCTTCCCGATTCCTTATGCTCCACCTCAGTCACTGATAAGTCCTATGAGATTTCTGGTGGTCCCCTTGCCCCTGATGTTCGGTCAGCCTTTACCAAGGACTGAGCCTTTAGCACGTCCTGTCAAACTCCTTGCCAAAAGAAGTCTGGCAGGAGTCATCACTCCCTTCTTTTAGACATCCTTTTCCAAACTGTACCATTCAGTCAGGCCTTTAAAAAGTGGTGTTTTTTAAAAATGGAACCAGTCTTTGACGCTATTGTAGTATGATGTTGTTGTGATGTACACCACCTTGTTATTTTTTGGTTTGAAATTGCAGTTTATAAATATTTAAATATAATAAATGGATAAAATGATTTGCAAGAATTTCTGTTTTAAAACAGCAACAACAACAAATACCCCCTTCAAAAAAACAAAACTGGGCAGTTTGAGAATCCTGTAGTAACTAAAGCTGGGGCAAATATCCCTCTTCCCTTTCGTGGATGGAGCCCATTTGTTGCCCACAAAAGTTGGTGGGATATTCAGTGACTTGCTGAGTGTGGGGGACAAATTCTAACCATTTAGCGGTGGGGCTTATCAAGGATTTGACAAGGCACCCAAATATTTCTCTTTTAATACATACACACAAAGCTTTGTTCCTCCTGCTTTCAAATGCCCCAGTGGGAACAATGCTATGTCATGATGCAAGAATTATCTTCCCTTTGGGGCATTTTAAAAATAGGAAGGAAACACAGCTTACTCCTGAGATTGCTCTCTGTGATGTTCCTATATTAATGTATATATGGTATGTGTTGGTTGTTTAGAAGATACATGGTAAGTGGAGTGAAAGAGGGGGAGTGAATGGGCAGTAGAATGCGAGATGATTGGCTGAGTGTTTAAAATGGCTGAATGTATAAAAGGAAGAGTGAGAGTGGAATCTGGGGGGGGGGAGAAGAGAACTGAGTGGGTTGCTTGGTGGGGTTTAGAGAGTTGTTTACCAGGAGGGAGGTGGAGTTCGGATTAGTATTGAGTAAAACCATATGCTTATGTGCCTTAAGAAGAAATCTTGTTAATCTTGTTAGCTTTGTTATCTGTAATAAATACTTAATTTGGTTTACCAAAGACCTGATCCTTGGCTGGGGTTTCACAGACCAGAAGGGAGGGTAAGGTAATGACCAAGGCTGAAGGGGAACTGTAACAAATGGTGGCAGCGGTGAAGAGAATAACAATACCAGTATTCAGAGTCTCTGGGAATACTAGTATTGGGACGTTACTGGTGGTTGCCTAGCAGGGGGATCTGTTGAGATCTGTGCTAGAGCAGGGAGAGAAACCATAAGAGAGAGCGGTCCGGACTGGTGGAGTCCCTGGTGGTGCCTAGTGACAGGCAGTAACCACGAGCAGGTAGGAACCTGACAGGGAGAGCCAGGGAAGGAAGCCTCACACTCTCCCACTTCTTCAAGCTGCAGCAAAGCTCCGGGTGTGTGTTTAAAAACAGAATTCTGCAGCCACTTCATCCTAAATTGGGGGATTCTTTCCCCACAGAGATGCATCTGGCACCCTATATAGCTTCTGCCACATGATAATGGCACACCTATTTACCCTGGCACATGAGATAAGTGTTTTCAGGACCCTGGCTGTAATGGATGGAGAAGGGCAGGTATTAAATTGAAATTATTATTATTATCATCATCATCATCATCTGCCTACCCCCAACCCCAGAAAACGTATTTTCTTTATTAAACCTTGTGGACCCTTTTCACACACACTGAAATTGTATGTGTGTATATCATCCAAGGCTGCATTCAGACAGTAGTTTATTTCATTTTCAGGATGCTTCATTACATGATAATTTCTGCATTTTATTTAAACTTTCACAAAATGTAAAGGCCCCTTCTGGAAATCTAGCAGAATATAGTGGAAGTTTAGCTCTCACTTCCATGTTAATTGCTTCCAGAAAAAATCCATTTGCAACCCCATTAACCCAGAAAATTGTGGGAGCAAAGTTACGAAATTTGGGGCAGTATCCTGGCATGCAGTACTTTCCTGTGTTTTCATGGGGGAATCATGGGGGAACAGAAGTGTGCATGTGTGGAAAGGGTGAGGGAGTAACAGCATGTCCAATGACGTTGATATTGTGTTACACCACATGCCCACAGATATGAATGAAATTTAGCATGACATGAGGGTATATTGGTCAAAAAGCCACAGTTCCATAAGGCAACAGCTACTGTTGTGTGAAAGGAATATTAGAAATCAAGACAGAAGCACTACCATTATAATCAGTAAAACTAACATAATAAACCTCATGTCTGAATACAGTCCAAGTGTATTACTTAGGGGTGCAGTAGTTCATTGGCTTTCCCCCTAAACCACAGCCAGTATCTTTAGTTAGTAGACTTCAGTTGGGGGGGGGTAATAAGTCTCACAAGCCTGAGGTCTATGGGCACATGGAAAACTCCACAGTGAGCATAAAGAGGACAATGGCTGTCCTTCCTGTGGCAGGTGGAAGCCACCTGTTCCCTCAACACTGGCAGAGCAGCCAACTCTTTCCAGTGATTTACAATGAAGGGACAGTGAAGAGCTGGAGAGTGGGGCAAGGCCACATAAAAACACCTGCAGGACAGCTGGACCTATTACAGGAGTGCTGAACCTTTTTCAGCACAAGGGCCACATTTTCCTCTGGGCAACCTTTCGAGGGCCATATGCCAATGGTGGGCAGGATCAGAGGCAAAAGTGGAAGCAGAAACAAATGTAAATGTTAGTTTTGTACAGTAGGTTAGTTTTTATTCACACACTCCTCTCTGTTCTCCATCCAGAGAAGCAAAATATATTATCAGAGTTCAATGACACATTCTGGTTTCACCAGTACAATAGATCGGGGGGGGGGACACATTGTCACCATGAAGAAGAAAAAACACCCTGAGATGTGAATCAGGGCAAGTGAAGGCTGTGATTTGAGGAGGAGGAGGTGTGTAGACTGGGAAGAGTTCCAAGGGCCAGATAGCGAGATCTGGAAGGCCATATTTGGCCCCAAGCCAGAGATTCCCACCACCCCTGATCTATTGTTCTGGTGAAACAGAACTGGGGGGGAAAGGTGAGGGAGAGAAGCAAAGCTTTTACTCAATTTGCCTAGTTCTGTGGTACAAGCGGACACAACTAAACTGAAGCACAGGATGATCAGGTTGCCTACTTCAAAAGAAGAACACTTCCAAACACGCTGATTCATATGCATTTCAATTGAACTTCTGATGTAGCAAGATTATTGAGCAATTAGCCTTGGGTTAGCCATATAAACAATTGAACAAATATATCTCAGTGCTTCTGCCAACTCAGAATGCACTCACTCAGGCTTCATTGGCAGTTTCTAATACAGCAAGACCTTCATCATGTTGTCTTTTTTTAGAATGATTCAGCATAAACTAACAAAAAAAAACCCCACCCCAGAAATATCTCTCTCTGAATAGGCAAAAACTAAATGTTTTATACATTGACTAGATGAACAGTATTTGTGTGTCGATCCTTTTCCTGAGAACAGTTGGGGACCAAGTTGTGTTAAGCTTTCTTTCTGCAAGGATGTCAGCACCCCTTTTGTGGTGTTCCAATTGGATTCTCTTTGAACATATGTCCTTTCAAGTGAAATTAATCAATCTCTTTATCGCTCCCGCAGCATCTGGAGCTATAATCATTACCCAACTGCTGAGAAAGAAATGAAACCACTAATCGCATAGGGAGTAGGGCTTACTGTTCGGAGCAGGAAAGTTTTTATTAAGTTCTAATTTGAAAAGTGATTTTTCATGACCAGCCTTCCAAGGCACAGCACACAAAAAGAAACTCTGCTTCAGCAAGCCTGTGAGTTTCTGCTCGGTATACATATTCTGAACTATAACTAAAGTGGAATGCTTTTGATCATGCTTGTTTTTTTTGGGGGGGGGGAATGTACATCTTAATGTAATAGTCATAAGTTATTATCCAGCAAAAGTGAGTAATTTTTGCATTCCATTGGTTTCAATGGGAGAAATTTAAGCACATTCTTAACAATCAGTTCTGTGAAAGTCAATGGACTTTAGAGGAGCTTAACTTTGGTTGAATCACACTGCACAAGGAGGGGTGGTTAGGAAAATGAGCCCTGCTAAAATTATCAATTGTTGCTGTTATCTATAATTTAGATTAAAATGCTGAACTAGGGCATTTTCAATCATGAAAATAAAGTAACGGGTGGTATTCATTGCCAGTCCTACTCAGACTACACCCACTGAAGTTAACAGACATGACTAACTTAGGTTCACTATTTTTCAGTGGGTTTACACTGAGTAGGACCTAATTGCACACAACCCAAAATGTGTAAAGTTATATGGATTTGTTCAGTTGCAATCAATGTGGACACATTAAGATATTTAGCAGTTAATAAATGTCTGTCCGTTCCTGTGTTTTGAATATTTATAGTTGTGGGAATATTACAGGAAGATAAAAGACATATAAAATACTCATAAAACTTCAGTGTGAAGAAGAAGTAGTCATTAAGAGGTACATAATGTGGGCATACTGTTTCTGTTAGCTGGCAACTTCTGATGTCTGCCAGGGGTGGGGAACCTGTGGCCCTTCAGATTTTGCTGGATTGCAACCCTATGCTGGTTGGGTCTGATGGAATTTGGAGTTCAAGAACATTTCGAGGGCCATAGGCTCCCTGTCCATGATGAATGGCGATACATTTGGAAGACTGGAAAGTGTTTTATGTTCTTGTAAGATTATGGCTAGATGGTGCATGGCTCCTAGGAAACTATATGAAATATATAGAATAATTGATAACAAATGTTGGATCAAAATAAAAAGGAGGAGGCAGCAACTTCCAGATGTGGCAGATGTGACCAGGCATGCAACAGAAAATTGTATAATTGTTGACAATGCTATTCTTATTAATCTACACAACAAGTACCAAGACAATATAATGACACAATCCCACACATAAGCACTACAGCAAGAATACAATATGCTAAATCTTAGAGAGCACTTTTCACACCTGTTTGGTGGAGTGGGAAAACAGAATATATGAATATCCTGTCATGTCCAAATTAGCTACTTACATTAGAATTAAGGAAGGAAGGCAAATTATAACCGATTTCCCCCCCAAATTAGAAAGTGTATTGGTAAAACAAGACTCATTCATTATAAATGAATACATGTATTACTTAACATTCTGTAAAAAGAACACTTCAGATCAATTTGATCTTTTTTTTCAGCTATTGGAAATTATGGGTTTTAAATTTTAATGGAATATTTATACCCTACTGAGAGGAGTGGCAAGATACAAATCTAATAATAAAATGAATAAATAATAAATACCCCAAAAGAGAAAAAATATTTTTGTAATAATAAAATCTCATGAACACAAATAAAGAAAAAAAGTTCTTAAAAATAAAGCCACATAAACAATAACTGTAAAAACTAAAACACAAACATGCACAGCAAAAGTTGTAACTGTACAATCAGTTTTTTTAAAATGTGAACAAATAAAATCACCTTTATCTGGGGCCTGCAACAAGAAGTCATCTCTGAAGAGGGTATTTCACAAACAGGATGCCACCACAGGATAAAAATTGTTTCTCCTATCATGACTCGTAATGGCCTCTGAAAATGACCTTACAGAATGTTCTAGGTTCATATAGGAGCAGACAGTCCTTCACGCAAACTGGTCCCAAGGCAACAGGTCAACCTCCTTGTGACATTCAGTAATCCCAATGGGAGGACACAAGCTGATATCATCATCACCAAAACAATTTGCCCATACAGGCAGCCCTGTAGCCAGGGGATGGGGGATGGGAGCACTGGCCTCCCCCTTTCTAATTTGTGACATGACAGATAATGACAACCTCCATTTAAAGAATGATAACTTGTTTTAAGAACAGGAGCAATTTAAAAATAGGACCCTCTGAAAAATTGAGTGAATAAGTCAGGGCGAGTGCACAACAAAAGCCTCATCAGGAAGAGCTCCCAAAAGTCTGCTCACTCAAGACTTTTCCTGACTGAGGGTGCATTTTTTTAATCACCATCACCCTATGATTACTTAAGTGATAAAAAAAACACCAGCCTATATATGAAGAGTTAAATATTAGAACTTTGTATACAAGTAAACTTAACTCCTTTGCTCTGCTTTTCAATTTCAGTTGTGTTCTCTGCCCAGCCAGCAATAAAGAAGCATGCTTGCCTGCAGTAAGAACAAAGAGTTTTGTTTATTCTGTAATTATAACGAGGAGAGCAGGACTGGGTGCTTATTGCTAGAGGTTGAAAGAAAGAGATAACTCAAAGTGATGTGAAAAAATGACTACCCTAAATTACCCTTTACTTTTTTAAATCATTCAGTACAATCACAGTGGCTATTTTTTCTTATTTTTCTTGAGTACCTGATAAAAACAGCCCTACAGGAAGACTACAAGGAGAGACCCTCAAAGTATTTATTTTCTCTTTGTCCTTCTGTAAACTTGTAGTATGGACAAGTTTGTTTTTCAGCTGGAATCTAAAACTGGGATACTTAATGCAACATCGAAGCCAATCTTAGGAGCCCACTATCATTACCAAAGTAGTTCAGTTCATGAAGAATCAGAACACATGGACAGACCACAGGTGAAAGAGGACTATAACTACAGGCAAAGTTAATCTTTTGAGGCCAGTATTCCTGTGGATCTCTCAGAAATGGATGAGACGATTCAACAAATTTAATTTCATTCATGTAAGTTAACAAACTATCTGGATGAACGACGAGTGAGGGCGTAGGCCACCGCCTTGCCTTTCCCCTGTCATGGTCCTCACGTACTCTCCACCGGGGTGGGATGAGACAACTGGCTGATGCTATGTCCACCCAAATGCCCCACCTAGAAATGTGGCTGCCCCACCGAACAAGGAAATCTGAACACAGGGCTACATCCAGGTATTGGTGATGCAACCTAGCTCAGTAGCTTCATCCTGGAACAAGTTATTGGGTTATTGTTATTCTGGGTTTTTGTTATTTTCACTTAGGCAATAACCCCCCAGGACCCAAGGTCTTACTGATAGGACCAGCAGAAGTCAGCATTCTAGCAACCCGGGACCCAACCGCCCTGGGCTCCTACTGAGAGGAAGGGTGGGGTATAAATTTAATTAATTAACAGCAACAACAACAACAACCAGGACTGTGAACCCTTAGGTCTTTGCTCCTCCTTCCTTAAGAAAGGTAACCACTGTATGCCATCTCTCTCACTTCTCACTACTGCTCTTCTTCCATGGATCTCGCTCACTAAAAGCTCTCACAAGACCCAAATCTCTACTATGTGCATGTCAAGTGTTCACCTTTTTGGTTTGTTTAGCCTCTATGCTACAAGGTTGCCAACATGATGTTCTCCAGATGTTGTTGGACTCCAACTCCCATCAGCCACAACCAGCACCACCATTGGTCAGGAATGATGGTAGTCCAGCAACATCTGAAGGGCACCATATTGCTCTGCTCTGTGAAGTTTTGTTGGGTTTCTGAACGCCCACTCCATATGTGGCAAATCTCCTTATTAGGAACTGAATAATATTATCGTCCAGACAACTTGGACTCAGTAGCTCATGTAATCTGTACCAACTAACAATTTTACTCTTTTCTATTTCTCTATTGGTGGAACGAGCTTCAAAAATCTGTTTCACTCTCTTGTCAGCTTTTTTGTGGAAATAAATATTTTGAGCATAGCAAAATTATGTGGTTCTTCCTAATTCTGCTAAGCAAGTTAAGTTTTATTTATTTGTTTCTGCTGATTTCCACAAAACAAGAACGGTAATATTAATTCTTTTAAAATAATTGTCTCTAGTGCAATAACATCTATGATCTGCAATAGTCTCCAGTAAAGTTCCCCAAAATAATGGTTCTATGAACAGGTGTGCGTATGCATACAGGCACGCAAACAGATCTAGTAACACACCCATCTACTTTGCAAATTATTGGCCCATCAGGAGCCACCCTGCCGCAAACACTCCTAACAAAACTTTCATGACACCTCACACCATAGATATAAACCACCCTAGTTAATATGAATAAAAACAGCAGAAAAAGTAGGGCTGTGCATAGCTCATCCACCCCAACACAAAGCCCTGGATCAGGCTGACCCATCCCAAAGACTACTCTGTGGTCCAACCCCAGATCTAATGTTTAATTAGAGTGTGCAAAACCCTAAATAAACATACAATTGGGAGGGGGAAAGAGACACTATATCTCCTGCCCATCCTCTCCCAACCGAGAGCAGGAGGGTTCAATTCTACAGAGTACAAGACACTCCTTTGCAAGTGCCTTCCCTGCAAGATTGAATCCCAGTTCCCCTTCCCCAAATACCTTTCTGCCAGGCCTCACAGCCCATCTCCAAGTCCCATAACAACTTCCTGGGCCTACCTTTGTCACTGTGGCTCCCGGTTCACTTCTCCATGACCAGAGTCCTGCTCCTCCGGCACTGCTGGACTCTTGCCACCCAGCTGCTGCTGGGGATAGTATAGTCAGGTGGTTGCCATTGCAACAGGGCCTTGGGAACAAGCCACAAGCAGCCCTGGTGAGGGGGAGTCTGCAGGATGCTCCTTCACAAGTGCCTTCCCTGCAGGGAAAGAGCGCCCTGCAGGATTGAACCCTCCACTGAACGGATTGGATTCTCTGGGGTGCTGCTTCAGGCATCAGGGCATCAGGCAGGAAGGGAAGAAGGAGAGGGAGGGAGGAAAGGAGAACTGCTATGCAGCCCACATTCAAAGGCATCCACCCTGCCTTATCCCTACCTTCTCCAGTAAGATGCAGCCTGCAGATATGTTCCACCTGTCCTAGGCATTTGCACTGCTTCTCCTTCTTCCTACTCGACGCCTGCCTCTCCTTCCTACTTGACACCCCTCCCTCTGACATACCGGGACCGCTCTGGGTTGCTTGACCCACAGCAGTCTAGGGCTGTCTCCACCCAACTTGTACAAAGCCCAGTTCGCCCTATATTGGCTCAATTTGGTTCAGGATTCAGTCAAATCCAGTGCACAGCCCTGAGAAAATATTTTCTAAAGTTCAGCAACATTTTATATGTGACTGTCCTTATTTTACTATAATTTAATATCAGTAAGAAAAAGCAACCCAATGTCATATTCTGTTCTATTTCACCAAAAAGACTTTTCCATTCTGGTCCTAAGATTTCCTATATTTAAAAATCAGAAACAGATACAATCTTCACAAGTATTTTGAGCATAAAGATTCACATACACAAAAATGGAGATCAATTGTTTTCAATTACATTTTAAGAATCCTTAAAACTTCTGAGCTATTTCATAGAATCAATGAAAGCATACCTGCAAACGGTCAAAATATTTATAGAGCAGCAGCACCCAGAAAGAGTTAATAATATCTCATGCACATCCACAAACACTTTTAGTTCACGATATAAGTCCAACAATGAACTTGAGAAACTTCACTTGTTCTTAACAAAGTTATATCTTGAAATATTTTCCCCAAAGCTACTTAGAAAAGACTTCATGTTAACAGCATTCTGTATCTCTGTTGAATGCACTCTGATCTGACAAACATAGATACCATCACAGCCTAATCTGAATTGGGTCATTGAAACAGTACTGATTGACTGGTCTAGTGAAGATTTTTTATCTCTTTTAATGTAACATTGAAAAAAGGAAGAGAAATGGCTCTCAGGCAACCTAAGTTCACAGTCCTCAAGTTTTAGATCTACCACATTCTGCATGCAATTCTTCTGCTCAACTATGATATAAAGCTACAATTATAAGCATTCTTACTTACGGGTTGTTATATTCAAATCTGCTCATTACAGGATCTGCTCAAAAGCAGACGCAGAGCCCAACAGGGAGAAGTAAGCTGCCATGTCAAACCTGACCAAGAAAATCAGGAACTAACAAAAAAGATTAACTGTTTCATTCACACAATTGAGAGTGAGCTTATGAAAACAACAGTAAGAGTCATATTTTGTATTGCATATTGCCAGTTTTGATCTTTTACCATTGAAACAATTGGCCCCCAGATAGTTAAACTTTGACTGTCAGTTCATGGACTGAACTTGGTTAGGTTGAACTGACGCTTCTCCTTTACATAAAATAGACGACAGTATGAATTTTCAACTATGAATTTTCAACTATGAAATTGCCATAATTATCTACGTACGCTTTCTTTGAAGAAACTCTGGAAACTGTCACTGGTGCACTCTGGAAATTGTTGGTGCAGAATGCTGCTGCTAGAGAATTGACAGCTGCATCTGCACAGAATCTACATTTACTTGCAGAACTGGCACTGGCTCGTCTATATGTTAAAAAATGGAAATAGACTGCCTTCAAGTCGATCCTGACTTATGGCGACCCTATGAATAGGGTTTTTGTGGTAAGTGGTATTCAGAGGGGGTTTACCATTGCCTTCCTCTGAGGCTGAGAGGCAGTGACTGGCCCAAGGTCACCCAGAGAGCTTCATGGCTGTGTGGGGATTCGAACCCTGGTCTCCCAGGTCCTAGTCCAACACTCTAACCACTACGTCACACTGGCTCTCCGTCTATATGTTAGCAGGCAAAATTTAAGGTGTCACTATTGATTTATAAAGATCTTCATGGTCTTAAACCCAGGTATTTGATGGAACACATCCCTTATATCAACTGACCTGGCTATGAATTTGGCAGAGGGACTGTTCTCATTGTCTGGCCAGTACGTATGGCCTACCTCAGTGACACAGGATCAGGCCTTCTTTGTAATAATCTGTATTTGCACGTTGACAGTGAAATACGAGCACAAAGCTTTGCCTTGTTTGAAGGGGGGGAACAATCAAACATTTAGCCTGTTACACATGTTAATCTCTAGCACATCTTTGAGGTATGGTATATTTGGGGCCATTACTATGGAATGGAAATGGACTGCCTTCAAGTCAATCCCGACTTATGGCAACCCTATGAATAGGGATTTCATGGTAAGCGGTATTCAGAGGGGGTTTACCATTGCCTCCCTCTGAGGCTAGTCGTCCCCAGCTGGCTAGGGCCTGCTCAGCTTGCCACAGCTGCACAAGCCAGTCCCTTCCTTGTCCACAACTGCTAGCTGGGGGACAACTGGGCTCCTTGGGACTTGCCCACGGCTGCACAGGTGGCAGGGCACATAACCAGAACTCACAGACTCTGGACTCCCAGCCAGGCTCTCCTCCCCACTGTGGTATACCAGCTGTGGCCATTTCTATATGACAGTAAAAAAGAACTGGGGTCAGCCTGACATCCCTTTAAAATATGTGTTTTAGAGATGTGTTCCTGGCCCTAGAATTTTCTGAATGAAGGCCCAAGTTCCCAAGGCATGGTAACTATATGGAACTCTGCATATAACAAGGCACTGCAACCTCAAGGAACCCAGACTTGACAAACAAAACAAAAAGAAACCACTGCTTTTGGGCAAAACCCAGAATGGCTTTGAAGAGCTGAGAAATAATATGCTTGGTTAACTACTAAAACTCAAATTATGGGCTGATTGCTTCAGGGAATGGCTACTTCCCGTTGTATACCTTGCATAAGCAGACTTTCATTCTAGCACTACTCAAATTCAAAATGTGCCCACTCTGCCAAATAAATGCACGATTTTAATTTCTCCAAAGTTCTCTCTCCTGGTCTTTCTTCACATTGTACATACAAGCAAATGAGAACAGTATTTAACTACTATAGGCCCAGCTGTCAGATTAGATTTGGAAGTAATTGATTTTTATCTTGTGCATGTTTGAGACCATCCACCTTAAAAAGGACTAACAAACCTTCTGCATATTCAAATAAAATGTGGAGTGCTGCCACCTGGGACTATATCATTTCAGAACACAGATGGGAAAATATCTCCCCCTATCAGTGTCACATGTAAAAAACAAACAAACCGCATGTGAAAGCTAACCCATCAAGAAGAGGGGTTCTAGCTCCTCATTTACTAGTTTGTTTTTACATGAAGAGAGACTTATTCTTAGAATAGTATTCAATCATGTCATCTCCACGTACATTTGAAGAGCTGTACCACCTTTGAATAGGCAGACCAATATGATAAATATTTGTTGCTTGTAGCCATAGGCCATTGCAAATAGGCAGATTGGCTCAAAGCACCCAAACTGTACACAAAACCACAGCCTAAGTAAGTAAGAATACATTCATCCCTACCTGTTTTCCAGACAAACGGGTGTGATTTTCTGCCTTCCAAATCAGACGTGTGTAATAATAAGAGAGCAAGCACAACCAAGCACCTTCTTGTGCTTTGCCATGCCCAGTGAGCGCAAAGCCAGCTATCCCTTAGAACCATACTTCATGAAGTTCAATCCAGATCACTTCACTATTCCTAAAATAAAAAGAAAGGGGGGGGATAGAAGACAAGTTAAAGAGGATTTGAGGCAACAGTTAACCCTTTATATATGCCACTTTTACAGATTTTACAGAGGAATGTAGCATTCTCGTAGGCTAAAATTTAGCCTATGGTTGGATTGTAAGAACATCATGTGTCAACTGTAACATCTGTCTTAGGGGTGTGTGACATTTTCACATATGCAATACCAGTTACCTGTTGTAAAACAAACACACATGTATACCACATATATCATTTAGCATGCATGTCATTTTTACATCTATGTACATATGATGGGAACCTGGGGAGATAAACGTGTAGCACTCACTACAGCTGACAATTTATGTGCTTTTATTTATGCAGAAGTGACAGCCATGTTGGAAAACTATCAGGTTGAAGTGGGCTCTAATATTTCACTGAGGTAGTTTGCAGTGAAATAATCCTTACACTACCATCAGGGATAGAAACTTTTCGGTTAGACTGGAGGAGGTGCTTAATCCCAATACACTGTATATTGATTCTACTCCACTCCACCCACAAAAGAGGTCACACATTTACTTAATATTTGCACATGTTTTGTGCCATTTGTAAATTCATGTAAATAAGTGTCCTCTTCTACCGGTGTGGGGGAGCGCCCAAAACTAAATTGGGGCAACACACAAATAAAAAGATGTCTGACAGGCAGAATGTCAACAAGCGAACCCTTTCCCATAATTGGGGGACTAATGGCAAAACCTAGTGAATTTCTGCATAAAGCTGATAAAAGCAAAAGATCCTTCCAATGCTCTTGGTTGACCCCCCAGCACCAACACAAAACTGTGTAAAACTCTAGTTGCAAACCAGTTTATTTATTTATTTTACTTAAATATTTATAAACCTCACTTTCATGGAAAATATAACAAGGTGGTATACAATATACAAACACATGACAATAATAATAATAGTATTAATAATAGTATTGCAAAGGATGGATAGTACACATCCCCTGGTGCATTGATAGCATATCTTCTCTCTTACACAGAGACAGCAAGAGCGCGCACGTAATCAGAGTGTGGGATTGCTATGCCTGCATGTTAAGACCTATATTTGTAACAGGAAAAAAATACTGCCAACTTTCAAGATGTCTCACAAAGATGAAATGCAAATGGTAATATCTCAAATACCCAAATATATACACAAAAACCAATTGCTTTGCTACCAAGAACAAATTTATAGAACATCAAACTCCCTTTTCTATTTCATGTGTTTCTTCTGCCTGCTAGGCATTCATCTCAAACTTTGCATTTTACATTTGCTACTGGTCATTTCTCTCATGTTTTGAAGCCTCGTATCTGGGAACAGGAAAAGCCAAATATAAGGAACAGGTTTTGTTCCACAAAAGGTTAGTTGCATCGTTTTGGTGCTTTTCATTAAAGTTATCAGTTATTAAAAGTTTTGTTCCAAACGATTACAATTCTAACCTTATAAAATGAACTATTATTACTGCACATAATACATGGTGTGCAGATAAGGCAAAGATAAACCAGAAAATAATGCCCAAGGTAGATATACAATAAAAACATTTTTTAAAAAAAAATAGATAGTTTTATTTAAATTACCCTGAAACACTCTCTATTGCGATAAACGTATGTAATTATATTTATCAGATCGAGGCTACCCAAATGACATTTTTATCTAACTTCATTCATGTCTATAGTTTAGCTACATAGCAAATGGCAATCATTTAAAAGTTATGGAGCTGGTCCTGCTGGAAAAGAAAAAACAATTTGATCCATTCAATGGTGTTTCCCAGCTTCTCTGTGAAAACTGTAAACACTCAATTCAGCTTAATGCAGGGTTTAGTCCTTGGTCTAGGGCAGGAAAATAATTGTTACTGTTATTTATACATATCCCACTCTTCCTTGAAAAGTTCAGCTGCATCATTAGTTGAACCAAAGGCAGCTTTGAAGTACAAACACCCCAATTCAGAATTTCCAAGTTAACTACAACCGGCACCCTGCCCTTAGTGCAATTTGGACTCAGTCCATAATTGGCTCTGTCTTAGCCTTCCCTACTGCTGCAGTCATCCATTCCCTTTTCTTGCTGATGGTGGCAGCCGCAAGTGGAAATGCCCTTCATCCTCCTGAACAGGATTGCCTTAGTAAACTGCTCTTCCCTAAGATGAGCAGGTTCCTAAACTGCAGAGCCGAGGATTTATTGCAGAAATAAGGACCAGTACAAGTTTTCTTATTTTCTTTATCCTCATATTTCTGCATGTTATTCAAAATCACATTCAGGCTGCAGTCCTGTCATCCCTACTGAACCCAGTGGAACTGACTTCTGAGTAAAATTCCAAGATCTATTTTGCAGCATGTTATATGGTCAACAAGTTCAGTTAAACATAATAACCTGAACAGCATGAAATAATAGTTTTACACTAAGGCAGCAGGGGCCAGATCTTTATCTGCAGCAGGCCAACTTTGACAGGTGGCCAGGACCGCCCACCCATTAATCATCTGCTAACTGACAGGTGGGTGATACTGCACAAAGCAGGACTGAAACATCTGGAGGGTAGCAAGCTGGGAAAGTCTCACCTACAGGTTAACACAGGGATGGAGAACCTGAGCCCCTCCAGGCGCTGTCAGATTACAACTGCCATCATCTCTGACCATTGACCATGCTGGCTGGGACCAGTGAAAGCTGGAGTCCAATAATATCTGAAGGGCCACAGGTTCCCCATCCCTGCGTTAACAACAACAAAAAAAGACCTTGCTATGTTTAATCAAGATGCATTGCCAGGATATGCAAAACTGCTCTTAAAAGTTGACAGCACTGATCACCTGCCTACTAAGTAAATTTCTTCTGAAAGAGGATTCAGACTATCAGTTGCTGGAAGGAAATCTATGTGCGCTACAAGGCTCTTGCTTCTCAATCTCAGCATATTGTAATTTCTTGGGCAAGTCTTCAAAAACAGGTCAGCTGATCTCTCTAACGCAAGCATACAGGTTATATCAAGTCAGGTAAAACAGGAATAAACTAGACGAGTCTGAGCCAGATTCTCATCTCTCATATACCAAATAAACTACTTTTGCTTCAGTAATTTGCACCAGAGTAAAATAGCAAGATCAGAATCAGATGCTAGGTTTCTATAACACAATATGACACACTAAAAATGTTTTGAAGATATGATTTTAAGAAATGTCAATCCACAGCACTATGAATAAATTGCATTATAAGGGCTTCCACTATTCAGATTAAAATTAGTTACTGTGTATCTGAGCTTCCAAATGTGTTAGCATGGTTGAAAGGGGGGGAGTATGTGTATGTATTTTCCATTCAGTATGCAGCGTGTGTGTGTGTGTGTGTGCGTGCGTGCGTGCGCGCGCGGGGATATGCACAAATGACTTAAATGCAGTCAGGTAATATTCCTGCCATTTCAAATTCAAGTTACAATTTTCCTTCCCTGCATTCTGCCTATTGATTTGCTTGCTTTTGCAGATGAAAACCATTAAGAATAAATGAAAGTTTTAAGAAAAGGTGAAAATGGAGCTATCTTGGTCCATTTAAGGCAAATGGAAACTATTATTATTATGATTTTCCCTTTACATTTCTTCACCACAGACTGGTTAAGGATCAAAAAGAGGCTGGTTGGTGAAGGACCGAGTTGCTGCAGGCAAGAACGAAAAATTGGAGTGGATGTCTTTGGGAAGGAGGCAAAGACTGTTTCTCTTCCCAGAGCTGTGGCTTAGTGGTAGAAACAGGGAACATAAGTGTGCATGTGTCACAGAGAATTGGTCTTGTAACCTCCATTGCATCATTTTCCATTGTTTAATGTAAAGACACAGTGATGAGAGGGGAACTCTGTGTTTACAAGCAGGGACTGATTTAGGTGCAAAGTTGCACACACTTACTTGTAATGCAAAGCCAAAGGAGGGAGACGGCCCCAACCCTTTCTCTGTCTGAAAGTATCAGGGGCCTCATGTGAGGTTTTTATTTGTTGTTGTTGTGTGCCTTCAAGTCGATTACGACTTATGGCAACCCTATGAATCAGTGACCTCCAATAGCATCTGTTACAAACCACCCTGTTCAGATCTTGTAAGATAGGTCTGTGGCTTCCTTTATGGAATCAATCCATCTCTTGTTTGGTCTTCTTTTTCTACTCCCTTCTGTTTTTCCCAGCATTATTGTCTTTTCTAGTGAATCATGTCTTCTCATGATGTGTCCAAACTATGATAACCTCAGTTTCATCATTTTAGCTTCTAGTCATAATTCTGGTTTAATTTGTTCTAACACCATGGTATGTGCAAAGCTCTCCTCCAACACCACATTTCAAATGAGTTGATTTTTCTCTTCTCCGCTTTTTTCACTGTCCAACTTTCACATCCTGGTCTGAATGATCCTGACTTTTGTGTTCAGTGATATAGTACATCTTTGCATCTGAGGACCTTTTCTAGTTCTCTCATAGTTGCCCTCCCAGTCCTAGCCTTCTTCTGATTGTCTCCATTTTAGTTAATGACTGTGCCAAGGTAATGATAATCCTTGACAAGTTCAAAGTCCTCATTGTCAACTTTAAAGTTACATATATCTTCTTACAGAAGGGCCCCACTCATACAGCGGGTTACGTTCCGGACCCCTGCTGTAAAGTGAAAACCACTGTAAAGCAGAACAAATTGAATAGCGCGCGACGAGCAAAAACCGCCATAAAAGCGGAACAAGCACTGTAGGAGCAGGGCCTTTCTGCAATTGACAACCACTGTATTAGCGGAACACTGTAAAGTGAAGCGCTGTAAAGCGGGGCCCTACTGTACTTTAGTCTTCTTGACATTCAGCTGTAGTCCTGCTTTTATCCTTTCCTCTTTAACTTTCATCAGCATACATTTCAAATCATTACTGGTTTCTGCTAGTAGTATGGTATTGTCTGCATATCTTAAATTATTGATATTTCTCCCTCCAATTTTCACACCTCCTTCATCTTGGTCCAATCCTGCTTTCCTTATGATATGTTCTGCGTATAGATTAAACAAATAGGGTGATAAAATACACCCCTGTCTCACATCCTTTCCGATTGGGAACCAATTAGTTTCTCCATATTCTGTCCTTACAGTAGCCTCTTGTCCAAAGTATAGGTTGTGCATCAGGACATTCAGATGCTGTGGCACCCCCATTTCTTTTAAAGCATTCCACAGGTTTTCATGATCTACACAATCAAAGGCTTTGCTGTAATCTATAAAGCACAGGGCGATTTTCTTCTGAAATCCCTTGGTCCGTTCCAGTATGTTTGTGATATGAACTCTGGTACCTCTTCTCTTTCTAAATCCAGCTTGGACATCTGGCATTTCTCGCTCCATATATGTTAAGAGCCTTTGTTCTAGAATCTTGAGCATTACTTTACTTGCATGGGATATTAAGGCAATAGATTGATAATTACCTCATTTCCTGGGATGCCCTTTCTTTACAAATTGGGATGTATAGTGAACGCTTCCAGTCTCTGGGCCATTGTTTTATTTTCCATATTTGTTCACAAATTTTTGTCAACATTTGGACAGATTCAGTCTCCGTAGCTTGTAGCAACTCTATTGGTATGCCATCTGTTCCTGGTGATTTGTTTCTTCCAAGTATTTTAAGAGCAGCTTTCACTCCACATTCTAAAATTTCTGGTTCTTCATCATGTGGTTCCTCCATGAATGAATCTGTCATCCTTGCATCTCTTTGATAGAGTTCTTCAATGTATTGCTTCCATCTTCCTTTTATTTTATCTCACTCAGTCAGTGTGTTCCCCTGTTGATTACTCAACATGCCTACTCTTGGTTAAATTTCGCTGTCATTTCTCTAATCTTTTGGAATAGGGCTTTTGTTCTTCCCTTTTTGTTATCCTCTTCTACAGTAGGGCCCCGCTTTTTGGTGGCCCGCTTTTTGGCGTTCCGCTAATACAGCAGTTTTCAATTAGAGTAATTAGAGTAAGGTCCCACTCATACGGTGCTTGTTCCGCTTTTACGGCGTTTTTTGGGTGTTGGACGCCATTTTATTGACGGAGTTCCGCTTTTTGGTGGGTTTTGCTTTTCGGCAGGGGTCTGGAACGTAACCTGCCATATGAGTGGAGCCCTGCTGTACATCTATACCATAACTATTGTAATAGTTCTCTTTGTCCCTACGTACTAGTTGCTGTATTGTTGCATTTAGAGTTGTAACCATGTTTCTATCTCCTTTTGCTTTTGCTTTCCTTCTCTCTTTAACCATTTTAAGAGTTTTGTCAGTCATCCATTGAGGTTTTTCTCTCTTTTTAACTAGAGGTATTGTCTTTTTGCATTCTTCCCTGATACTGTCTCTGTTTTTAATCTACTGTTCTTCTGGTTCTCTCTCAACTATGTTCAAAGCCTCAGATCTGTTCCTTATTTGATCTATATATTCTTCTGGGATATTAGTTAAATTGTTTGTTGGCATTATGATTGCTTTGTTCTTCTTCTTTAGCTTTACTCTGATTTTCGGTATTACCAGTTCATGATCTGTACTGCAGTCTGCTCCTGGTCTTGTTTTTGCAGAAAGCATGGCGCTTCTCCATCTTCTGCTACCAATTATATAATCAACTTGATTCCTATACTTACCATTTGGTGATGTCCATGTGTACAGTCATCTTTTTGGTTGCTTAAAAACTGTGTTTGCAAGAAACAAGTTACTGGCTTCACAGAATTCAAGTCTTCCTCCTGCTTCATTTCTATCTCCTAAGTGCCATTTTCCCGCAATTCCTAGTTCTTCTCTGTTCCCTACTTTTGCATTCCAGTCCCCCATGATTATCAGCACATCTTGTTTTGGTGTGTGATCAATTTCTTCCTGTATTTCTGCATAAAATCTCTCTAATTCCTCTTCTTCTGTGTTTGCAGTTAGAGCATAGACTTGGATGATGGTTATGTTGGTAGGTTTCCCGTTAAGTCTCATTGATATAATTCGCTCAGACCTTGCGTTATAGCTCCTAATTTCTTTTGCTACATCACTTCTCACTATTAAAGCAACTCCGTTTCTTCTTGATTTCTCATTTCCTGCATAAAATTATTTTGTAGTTTCCTGATTCAAAATGTCCCATTGCCATCCATTTTAATTCACTCACGCCAAGTACTGTAATGTTGATACATTCCATTTCTTGCTTGACAATTTCTTACTTTGCCTGGTTCATGCTTCTCACATTCCATGTTCCTATTGTGTATGTCTTACAACTCTGGACCCTCCTTTCGCATCTGTGTGCATCAGCCTCTGGGCAAACTTTCGACTTTGACCCAGTTGCATCGTTAGTGACACAGCGCTACTCGTATTTGTCCATTGTTATTCCCCAGTAGCTCAGTGAGTGCCATGTGACCTGGGAGTCTCATCTTCTGACACTATCTCATGTTGCATTTTGGACAGTCTATTCATAGTGTTTTCATATTAAGAGGTATTCAGAGGTAGTTTACCATTGCCTTCCTCTGAGTCCGTATGCATCTTAGTCTGAGTCTGATGAGAGTTTTATAGTTCACAGTTTATACCAAGCACAAGCATGGGGAAGTCCCACAAGAAAGAACACAGCAAATTGCCCACAAAACCACAGGGGAGAGGGGGAGAAATTTATTTTTAAGAAAAACACCTCAAAGGCTCTTTTTGCACAAGCACTCCCCTTGCACAAGCTCTAGTGCACACATTATTTTCTCAGTAAAGCGTCGTCCATCCACTCCATCACAGATGAAGGACCTTCTGTGACCTTGTTGCCAAAGGAGCAGAAAACAAAACACCCTAAACTGGTTTTTATTCATCATAATTCCCTAACCCCTACACCAATCTTTGTGAATTTTTTCTAAGAACTTGCTTAGGGGCAACTCTATATTGTGCATTATGTTCATGAAAACTGTCCACAACACCACAAAGAAAGGAGAACACACACACACACACAAACTTTAAAGACTCTTTATACAAAATACCCTGCATCTATTTATTTGGCAGGCTTCATCTCTTTCGAAATGGCTACTATGCATACAAAGTTCATCCAATTTTAGGGAAAAAAGAAAAGAAAAAGATATTGCTGTTTGTTGAAACGTTGGATTTGAACCAAAGCACGATATCAGCCTGAAGCACAAAACCAAAGTGACCTGCTACCCAACACAGGTTCTTAGGTCTGTGAACACTTTTGATAAGGAGCTAAGGACTGGGAGTTCAGAAAATCAGGATGGGATTTTGAGGGAGGGAGTCTCTGCTCTCTACGTGAAACACAGTTGCCAAAGTAGTGAGAGAAACATCAAATTTTCAGAAAGAAATCTACAGGAATTCAAGCTTGCAGGGAAGGCCATTCTTAATTCTGTGGGAAGAGCAGGTGGGATGTTCTTGGTGGAAAGGGAAAGGCTCTCTACACGTGCTCAGAGGCAGTTTTATCCTGTTCTTGCTTGCTAGCAGAATTTTTTTTTTTAATAACAAAGCCCGGACATAATTTGTAGACCCCTGAAGATATATGAAGTGTAATCATGAATTTCATACATCATTTGGCTTGGCCCATATTCAATTTAAGCTGATTCTTCCCCTTCTCCCCCCCCCCATATACTATTTGCCCATAAATACTTATAATTTAGTATACAACCTCGGGCAGGGGGCTCTGGTTTGTATTCCAGGCTCTAGGAATATCAACTCGTGCATCACTGCTCATCAAGCAAGCTCAATCAACTATTAGTGTGTGTAGAAAACCTAAAGACAACAATCCCTTCACAATTTGTGTCTGCAGTGGATCATACAAGGGGCAATAATATAGCAGTGTGTGGTAGGGAGGGAGTTCACTTGATGTTTAGATAAACTGCTGTGCAGTTAAAAATATGTTCTGCAGTCAAAAACCTGACTCCTTAAAAATCTGGCAAGCAGGCTTTTGAGTCTTGTTTGTTTACTCCGCCCTTGCATCAACAGTTGACATCACCACCTCAACACTACTGCAGATAGGAATGGGTGAGAAATTCAACTCAGAAATTCAACATTTAAAGCCAAATCTATCAAATTTGTACTACCTGAAACAATATGCGAACCAAGAACATAGCTATCCTTCAAATTCATATTTATTCAGACTGCGCAATGCAGTTCTCCAACCAAGCAAATGTTACACAAATGCATGTTAGCGGAAAGTGTGCATAAAAATAAATATATTTGTAAAAATAACACAGAAATGTTATATGAGGAGAAATTGTTTGCAAAAATATATTCCTTAGTTAACACTGCATACAAAAATGTGTTTATTTGGAGATATTCACACTAAATTGCTGAAGAATTTTCATGAGTTGTTTTTTAAACACACACACACACAAATTGCTATAGAAATGTGGAGAACTGAACTTAAGACTGGAAAAATGAAGAGAAGCAAAACTGACAGATCCCTAACTGCAGAGCTACAAAGAACACTTTAACAATGCAATCCTATACACATCTTCCCAGAAGTAAGCATCCTCCGAGTTTAAGGAGCTTATCCCCACATAAGCAGATACAGGATTACAGTACACAGAAAAAGGAAGGCCACTGTTTATAGATATATATTTCATTTTATTGATATAATTACTAGGTAAAAAAAATGAAACCCACACATTTCCTGCTTTGATACCACAAATTCTGGTTTTAGTGTACAGCCTGGAAAGTTAATGAAGGAAGCTTTGCATTTAGAAGTTTAATTATGAACTCAGTTAAGTGGATTATAATGAAAGATATCTCTAGCAAGGGAGTCCAAACAGATGCATTCCGAATACATTAAGGAAAGCACCAGAGAATGAACTTTCCATCAGCAAAAAGGTTTTTAATTAAAAGATTCATAGAACAGAACTCTTCTGTGAAGTGATATTACTCTTATGCTCTGGTCTGTCATTAGGTACCTCCAGCACATGCAAAGAAATGACCCGCAAGCTTGGCTACTTTCTAAAAGCACTGTATTGTTTTGACACAATTCTTGATAGCATCAAAGAACAGGTCATTCAAAGAGATGCCAGGGAAGCTAAGCTTGTTTCATCTGCATGCAAATATACAGCATTACACATCTGTCTAGATGCCTGCACTGCTTACATAATAAAGCTATCATCAGAAGCCTAGTACGGATTCCTTACAGTACAGGAAACTGACAGGCAGAACAGATAATTGAAAATATTCAGAAAAACGTGAAGATGAGATAACCAGTAGTGTAGTGGCAAATTCAGAAGTGCAGGGTCCCTTCATGTTAGTGAAGCCATGCCCCCTCCCCTTTTTTGCTGCAGGGCAGAGAATGAGATCCTTGTTCGTGCCTTCTCCCACAATAGACATCCCTAGAAGCCAATCAGCATGAAAGGGGAGAATTTAGGCTACTGAGAAGACTCTTCTCAGTGGCTGACCCACCTCCTTTCTCTCTGATTGGCTCCAATCAGCAGGAAAGATCAAGGAAGCATGCTAGAATATTTTTGTCAGTGGCTAAGACACTCCCCTTTCATGCTGATTGGCTCACAGTATGCTGGAGACACAGAGACCCTGCTCACAAAAAAGTAGGAGGTCTAAGACCCCCCTCAAGATCCTGGACAACTACACCCCTGGAAACAGCCAAGGCTCAGGAGTGTTCTACAACTTTCCTTTGCCATGTAAATGGGCACACAAGAAGATGGGGGGGGCTAAGAAGGAGACCAGGGAGTTTGCAGCAAGAATGTTGCTTGTTACATTATTTATTTAGTTTATTTATAGACTATCCCACCAATGATCTTGGAACAAGCCACAATAACATAGACTACAGCCAGTCAATTAACAAAGAAAATAAAATGGAATTTATAAAACCCATATACTATACATACACAGAGAGAGATATACGCATGCAATATATAAGAAACTGTAGTTCACATGGATTTTCTTCGTTTTCCATTTTAAGTGTAGGAAATAGTTTTCTAAAAAATAACAAGGTTTAAAATAAAATATATTTAAAACAAACTGTTTACAAACAGATCTCTTAACACTCAGTAATATAGTCTGGTTCCGATGTAATGTAAGACTATGGTTTATTGGTACATGAACGAAGGCCAAGCATTCTCTGCTTTCACCAAGCATCACAATACCCTCCCTTGCTTCTTCGTTTGAGGCAAACCATCATTGATCATTTTATCTGAACTGGCAAACTATGGCTTGTGCATGTCCTGCAAACCAGATTCAAGAAGACCTCCACCATGTGTTCAGTCATATTTATGAGTCAACCAAACAGCATGGATATTTACTTTTTGCAGCAGAAACACTATTTTGTTCAGTGACCATATTGCTTTTAGAAAATTCTAGAAACAGAACTTAAGTGCAACTTTGAGACTTTCAAATAAGTGTGCATAGGAAGTATGCATCCAGAGATGAAGTAGTGCTTGTTGTTTTTGCTGAGACACTGAGTCTTGCAGCGCCTCAAAGACTAACAGATTTATTGTGACATAAGCTTTCGCATAAGCTCTCTAGTCCATGAAAGCTTTATGCCACAATCAAACTGTAAGTCTTTAACATGCCACAAAACTTTTTGTTGTTTAGGAATACATCCTTAGCTTTCAATATGTAGTCTTGCTCAGTATCCTTGCATATGTACAGAGACAGCTAAATGGAAATCTCTCTCTGGTCTCTAATGTCAGTTGCATGACCAAAGGACAATATCAATTATTTAAATTGCCTTGGTTTAAAAAATCAATTCACCACACACATCGAAAAGCCAGTTGCCCATGTTGCTAGCTCTGCAGTTTAATGCTGAAGCAAAAATGCATGAAGATTGCTTGGAAGAAGCAAGCACCTTTAACCCTTGGATGCTGACAGCAAGGCAATGCCCATCTTGACAGCACATTTGGCCACTGGTGCTTCCATGATTAATATGGGTATGCAGGTGCATCACCAAGTTTAACAATGGTTTCTACATAGGGCATTACCCAAATATATTATTGCCCAGAGTAATCAGATGGTTTGGCTGTGCAATCAAGTTAGCACCAGGTACTACAGTATTATTTTTCTTTTCTTTTAAGCAAAAATAAAAATGGCTGCTCATAGGAAGTTTCACGTTTTAAAAACATTTGTTTGTGATATAATCTCGCTTGAAAGGAACATTATTAACAAATGCAATGCCTTAAACAATTTAATAGCTGCTAGTGCAAATGAGAAATCAAATAAGCAAGTCCAATGGTGGCCATGACTGTATTATGTTCATGTACGATGACAAACACTAGGGATGGAAGAATCTGTCAATTCTGGTTCTCTCCGTTTCTCATTTTTCCAATCGTAAATTAAATTCTCCACTTGTCTGCAGCAATTTGAGATTTTTTAAAAAAAATTCTTCATGAAAATTCATCAGCATTTTAGTGTGAATTTCTCCTAACATGCACTTTTTGTATGCAGTTTAGACTTACACATCTTTGCAAGCAATTTCTCCCAATGTAATGCATTCCTGTATGCTATTTTCACTATTTATGACTTCTTTCCCCAAGTACATGCATTTTTCTAAACATTCTTTGGTTGGAGAACTGCATTGCAAAATTCAGACATGTGCAAATTTCAAAGGATGGTTGTGTTTCAGCTCTCATGTTGTTTCAGAAAGTGTGAATTTGATGAAGTCCACTTTAAATGCAAACTGAATCAAATTTCTCCCCTAACAAACACCAATACACTGAAACAATCGAGTTGTGCTTAAATTCAAGCCTGCACCAACTGCTTTTTGCTATGCATTTGCCTTTCACTCTCTACGTCAACAATTTCTGTAGCTTCAAAGTAAGTGACAGGCCCTAGCACAATACGGAACTCATTCTTACCGAGACCTCTAGTATTACTATAGCACACAGAGAGGAACACTGCAGATTCTCCAAAGGAAACTTTTGCAGAAGAACCATTCCCTGGCAAGGGCAATTATCTCTTCAGTTTGCAGGAGACCAGAGTTTATGTTATATCATCACTGGTCCTATCATTTTTGACCTTCCCTGCTGTCATACCCATTACAGTTCAATTAACAGCGGAGCCCCACAGTGGCTTGATGAGCATCTGCTGGCAATACCTGGCAATAATTCAATACGAACACACCATAGGAAGAAATAATGAGAAGGCAACTCAGTTGTTCCTTTTCCCCTTGAGAATGCAGAGCAGCTTGGCTTATGGGAAAGAGCACGACCTACAGAAAATAAGCCATTCATTTCACATTTCAGATTTTAAGCATGCCATCACCACCTGAAAACAGGAGTGATTTTGTTTATTCTACCTGTATATGCAGTCAAGATGTTTCTTGGTTTTTTGTTTTTTTTTAAATCCCTTTGATATAAGAATTGTTAATATATAAAGGAAAACACAGTTCTTAAGACTTTTACGAGCCTAGCTGCACCAATTAAATGATGAGCTGCAGAACTTCCCATGGCTCATAGAAAGAGCAAGCTCCCTTCACTATCACACATACACAAAGCAAGGAGTGCACACGTGGGCATTCCTCATCAGACATCCATACTCAGTGGGTGGATGCTGGGGGTAGATTTAGGCTGGCCATGTGACAGGATGCTCAGTAGCAGGGGCAAAGCCATGTGTACCACATGGAGTCCTAGCACACAGCAGCACTACCTGGGATGGCTGTGCAGCACCATCTCACCTTGGTCCTCTCTGAACTCTCCTGCCAAAACCAGTCACCTCTCTCATCATTCCAGACACATGATATCCCCTCCTAAAACCCCTATCCTGGAGTCTTCTTCTCATCTGGACCCAGCACAAATTCCTCATCCATATCTCCAATGCCCTTCAAGGCCTTGCACCCACTCTTATCCCTCCATATTTAAATCCAAACACACCCTTTCCATGACTCCTACTCTTCCAGCTGTGTGCCATCCTCAGTTGCCTGAAGTCCCTGCTCACTCAAAGCAACTCCGCCCTTTCTCACCTGTCATCCCCTCTGCCCGGATTGCCACCCACTTCTTTCCTAGATAAGCACCGCTGCCATGTCCCATTTCTTCCTCTACCTGTCACCCCTGTGTTAAGTTTTTGACTGTAAGCTTCTGGGGGCAGGGACTTATCCTATTGTGCTTTGCCAAGTGAATATAGATTGATGACAACAACGATGTTAACAATGATGTTGACAAATAAAATAACGTACAAGAGGGGCAGTTAGACACACCCACAAAAAGTCAAAAGAAAGTACTACTCCACCCAGCACAGAGTCAAACGATGGAATTTGCTCCCACCATCATGGATAGCTTTAGAAGAGAATTAGACACGTTCATGGATGATAAGTCTATCAATGGCTACTAGCCAAGATGGCTATGTTCTACCTCCACTGTCAGAGGCAGTATGCTTCTGAATACCAGGTGCCGGGTATCACAAGTGGGGAACATGCTACTGCTTGCAGGTGTTCTACAGGCATCATAGGCTGCCACTGAGATGGGCCTTTGGCCGCATCCAGCAGAGCTCAAACATAAAGAATGCTACAGTTATGCAGCAGAGAATAGGTGATGTGTGACACACTAAAAAGCTGAACCAGACTCCTTCAATAGTGAGATTTAGAGGGCTAGAGCAAGTTCGTTGTGTTTACATGTGGCGGACAAGAAGAAACTGGGCAAGAACTTGAAGAATTGCTAGCACTACACTGAACTGAAAAAATAAGCCCAACAGTCATATCATGTTCCAAGCACTTTTCTGATGTGGTTATTTAAATTGGCTAGTTAACTGTTTAATCGTTATGGACAATGATACATCTTTGGTGGTGTACCGATTATATTGTCATAATTTAGTGATATGCTAAAATAATACCCGGGGATGGAAGCCTAGATTTCATTAAAATGACTGGGACCAGGAATGCATTCTTTATTTTAATTTGATTTAAATGTATGACAGAATAATATCCAATCAATGATATAATTGTCTTTTAATATTTATAACAAATGTTTGTTCTTGTTTCAAAGGCCAGTTTGATTTTGTCTTATTTAATTTGGTCTATCTTCAGAACAAGACATTCAGTTTCCTGCTCTAACATAAAATCTACAGTTGATGCAAGACCAAGCAGTAACAGCATCCATATAACACATTCTTTCACCGTTTTTCCCCAGTAGGATTCAAAAGCAGGCTCGCTACAGTGAACCTACAGGACGAAAATCACACACGGCCATAATAAAGACGTAAGGGGTAATTATTATCCTTTGATTCCCTGGCAAAGAGTTCTCAAGCACTAAGATCTTCTTTGCCAAGCTTCTCTCTTCTTCCCAATAGCAAACATCAGACATAGACAACATGGTGCCCTTTAGATGTAGGTGGACTACAACTCTCATCATCAGTGACCATTGCCATGCTGCCTGGGCCTGATGGGGGCTGAAGTCCAACAGTGTTTGGAGGGCCACACATTCCCCATCCCTGGCATACATACTGGCTTGGATCCAAAGGCGCCTTGCCCAAGCAAAAAGGCACTTTCACTTGTGCATGGCAGTCCCACTGAAATCTTCCGATGTTCCTGTCCAACTGCAGCCACCAATATGCTATCCTATGCCATTCAGCGGGTTCCTCGACCCTCAGGGGGTTCATGGGGACAGGAGCCAGGAAATACCCCCTTGCATGAGTGGAGTTCTGCTCATTCTTCTCTCAATCCAAGCAACTGCCCTGAAGCACTGTGACAAATTATGCTAACCTGCCGCCACCATCCCTCCCTTGCCCTCTACCTTCTTCTGCTCCATGCTTCCCTCATCTATGACAATGATGGGAAACCTATGACCCTCGAGATGTTGTTGCACTCATGTCTGATGGTCATTGCTCAGAATATCTCTATGCCCTCCCCCATCTTGCCAACAACAACACACACACCCTCTTTTTAAGTTCTGTGAAGTTTCTCACAGCCTCTTTTCCTTCCGTTTGTAAATATGCTGATGGAGTTCAGAAGTTAGAATGCTCATGAACATTCTGTGACGTCGCAGGTTCAGCTAAGCTCTGGTAGAAGTTACTACAGCCTCCTCCCGATAAAATGAGGACCATATTCATTTTTAAATGCAACCTACTGGAAAACAATGTGTCTGTTGTCAGTGCCGAAAGGATAGTAGCAATCTTACAACTGTTAAAGAATTTTTGTTCAAAGCCTCAAAATAGTACAGAATTATATGTGATTGAATGAGTTAGAACTATATTTGTTATATGATTTTTCTTCAATACACGAACCTCAAAGAGCATTTTAGAAGTGGACTGCAATTGCTCAGGATTGAAGGGAGATTGATTCTTAAGAAATGGCAAATCTCTTGTGTTCCACTTTTAAAATATGAGGATGTTGCCATGCCAGAAATTGCTTCATGTGAGCACCTTATTTGTAAGATTAATGTCCGAATGGAAGATTTTCTCTTATAGACATAGAAGTAGACATACTGGAGAGGTTTTACTTGCTTGCCATTCTTCACATTCCCCCTTTAACAGGAGTCTTTGTATCCTATTTTGTTATCAAACATTTGGTTCTTTCATATATATAAATACCAGATGAAGAAAGGAAAAATGGGCATTATATTTTTAAAGATTCAGATATTAAATACTGTTGCTTTCCTAATTACCAGGGGTTTTTTGGGGGGGGATCTTTGACTGTCATTCATTCAACCTCCTGTCTTGACATTAGAGACAGTGGGAAACAGTGTCTATGGGAGGGGGTTACAGCTCAGTGGTAGAAGAAATTATTTGCACACAGAAAGCCCAAGATTCAGTCCCTGGTATCCACCATTTTAAAAAAGGATCAGGTTGCAGGTGATGTGAAGCATCTCTGTCTAAGATCTGGAGAGCCAGTGTCAATCTGAATGGACAGTATTAGTCTAAATGGACACCAGACAGTTTTCTGTGCTTCCTAAATAGACTAGCAGGGTTTCCTGACATACAGTAACTGAATTAAGAAGCCTATGGAGTTGTACACTTTTATAAAAGGATGACTGCTGCTCACCTCCAGCTTTAGCTATATCTTAGATCAGGGACAGCCAAGCTGGTTCCCCCCAGATGTTGTCAGACTACAGTTCCCATCAGCCTGTGGACAATGGTCAGAGATTATGCAAGTTGCAATCCAATAAAATCTGGAGGGCACCAGCTTGGCCACCCCTGTCCTAGATTATTTTACTTCCTCCCTTAGTTTATGTTCCCGTTTTCCTTCATTTGTATCTTCTTTACAGTTAAAAATCTTAAGTAAATATGTAGGTAGGTAGATAGAAAGATATTCTAAAAATCATCCAAATGGTGCTTAAACTGAAGACCCAGATTCCATAAGAACATAAAAGATGGAAATGGAAGTTATTTAAAAGTGTTAATACGCATCCCTTTTGTCCAACACCTGGCAGCATAAGGAGGATCTTAGCATATACCGGGAATCACAAGGCAATTATTTCCCCATCCACACCTCTGAACTGTGATGCTAAACAAATGCTTTTATATTAGTATGGAGGAGTGGATTAAAAAATGTGGCGTTGCAAACTGATTTGTGTTAACACAATAACACTACCCATGGAAATTAAATGTTAACCAAACAATCCCAGGAGATTCTTACAGAAGACCTTGATATAAACTGCAGCAGCATCAGAAGAGGATATACACCATCTCTACTTCTGAGGCCACTTCAGGTAGAAATGTTTCCTTGGTAAGATTCAGCTGACCTGGTGGTGCATGTAGCTTTCTCACTTCAGGTGGAAGACTAAAGAGGGCACTAATGATTTCAAGAAGGTGCTGAGAAACAAAGGACTGCACCAGAGTCAAGCCAGCTCACCAGCTACCAGCTACTATTTCAGCAGCACATGCAGGATAGGAGTTCCTCAGCCAACATAACCCCTTCAGGAAGACAGTTCCGAAGCACAACACAATTACAGCTCCCATAGAAAGGCTGTTAACTGTTGACACCCAGATCTTTCACAGCTCCTTCAGAAAGCCCACAGCACATCATCCAATGCCCCACCAAACCAGCCCCTTCACCATTTCTGCTACTTAGGTGACTTTATATAGCTCTACAGGCAATATCTTCTCTTGCTGCCAGAAGGCAGCCTATTCTGGACTGTTACTTCTGGAAGGCTTATACCTGGAGTGCGGGACTTGTGGCCTTCCAGACACTGCTGAACTATAACTTCCATCATCCATGACCGTTGGCTATGCTGGCTGGGGCTGATGGGAGCTGCAGTCCAAAAACATTGTGAGGGCCACAGGTTCCCCACCCTATCTACATATCTACATATAGGTGCCATACCAAGCACTTTTTCTTCACAGCAAACCCCATAGATTTCCATGGGATTTATTTGGATAAAAGCATGCTTACAATGCTTTCACACAGCTACAAGGCCTAGATCACCACAAAGAGCATCACTGCCATGTTGTGGAGGTTCACCTCACGCCACACACATACAACATGGGACAAGGAAAGCTGTGTGTGGATTTTTCCATTTTTTTAAAACAATGTATATTACAGCCGACACTGTCGAACACAATGTAATTATTAATTTTTTAAAATGTATTTTTCCGTCCTCTTCACTGCAGTGTGATTGGTATGACTTAAATTAAAACCAGCCAACGCAATCATAAACAGGCAAATCTAAGAGGAGGAGCAGCAACAAGACAAATCAAAATCTAGCCAGCGGTCCACTCCCACATCAAAACCTGACAGAATACATGGGCTTTGAGTTGGTGCTGGAAACACTTCAGCATTGGTGCCAAGCGGATTTCAAGGGGGCACCAGTGCAAAAGAAGTCCTCTTCCTGGTTACTCCAAAGCAGATGTCTCTCAGATGCAGAAGAACCAGGATGTATTGGCTGCTGACCTTAACAGACAGACAGGTTGATATGACTTTTTTTAATAGCCCATTCGATTTTCTATGCTATGCAGGGCCAGCTTTACCATTAGGCAGATCAGGCAGCAGCTGCTGTGGGGCAGTGATGGAAGCCCCCTGCCTGTTCCTCCTAAGCTGCCTGGCTGTACCTTTATGTTTGGACCCAAAGCTGTGTGTGTCAAATGTCCTGCCCTGCACCCTATTACTAGCCTGTTGCCCTCAGAGGCAGGGAAGCAAGGGTGGCCCTCCATATGTCACTGGACTCCAACTCCCATCTGCACCATTTAGAATAACCAATGGTCAGGGATGATGGGAGTTGGGAGTCCACAGGTTCCCCATCCCTGCATGAGAGGATATCCCATTGCCAGTACTGAAATAAGATTCAGTCACCAGTCCAGCTGGCTTTTGTACAAGGAATGGTAGGGCTGTCTTCTTGCCCGTCACCTCAGGCAGCAAAATGTTTTGGGCCAGCCCTGCCACTACAGCAATTACCTTTTTATTCACTGCATTTCTGATACAACCCCCGATGCACTGTGGAACCACATCGCACAAAGAAGTATTCTGCTAGCTCATGCAAGAGTTCACAGAACAGCACTAATTCATTTTTCTGCTCCTGCTCATTGTTCTTTAAATCCAAGCCATTGTTCCTAGGGTTGCTGACGAAGTGTAGAAAAGAGAAGGGAGGGAAACCTACAAAAACACTCTGCTCTGCTCTTCTGCTTTAACAGCACCTTCATCTACAGAAGTCGGCAAGTGAAGCTTTTCAGGGCAAGTGAAGGCTTTCATAGACCAGGGATAGGAGTTATCACCTACAGAATAAGGGACTCTTAATGGCAAAAAAAGTGGGATCAGTGAAAAAGGCAAGCCTAATTGTTGCTTTCTACAAATATTTCATGATCAGTTACCTTTAGCCAAAACTAAAACTCACAGAAAGGAAAATATGTGAGGGAATTCATTGTCTCTGCTCAGCTAGTTTTTCTGAAGCTGTTCGTATTGCAACTTTTAAAAACCAGGCCACATTTACTCATAACAGAACCACTCTTGTACCCGCTGTGTATGGAATCAAGAAGGAAAAAAGGAGGAAATCATTTTTATATTGGCTTTTGGAGAATTGTGTTGCTTTTATTTTACAGTCCTTTAAACCTACTATTCTAATTCTGATTTATTATATTTTTACTCATTTCATATATGCCCCAAGGTTTGGGGGTGTGAGAAATGAGTACATAAATACACACACATCCATTCAGATAACAGCATCTGTAAGGGCTGTGCATGGGTCAGTAAAGCTGGAGAGAGCATTTATGTTTTGCCATAAGTTTTAATCCATAGCAGTCACCTTTGCTAACATATGAAACTGTCATCCACTTTAAGGCCATTTGGTCTATCAACCCTGTACTTTCTGCTTGCCGGGTCAAAGGTCTTAAAACACTCACAAAAGTCTTTGTCATCTCTGCTGCCTCAGATCCTTTTAGTCAGAGGATGGCAGTGATTGAACCTGAGACTTCCTGCATGCAAAGCATGTTCTCTACCACTAAGCAATGGTCCTTCACCCTCATCTTCTAAGGTACAACACCCTGTTCCCCTTCAGCCAGGGACACTTTGGAGATTTAAACACAATTCATCAAGCATAAAGCTTGACTACCAAACTACACATTCTTGGACTCGTTGCATGCAATTTATGGCCCCAGATTGGGATCAGTTTATAAATCTGCATCAGGCTCAATTATTAAATTCGTGGGAGATGGGATAAGCATCACAATGCACACCCACATCAGCTTCACGCATGGATTTTTTGGTGATTGGGATGACACTCTTGGATCAGGGATCAGTGAATGACAGGGGGAAAGAGTAAGATTTTAAGAGAAGAATTCCCATTTCACAGGATGGCTCCAATCCATGCACAATGTTGCTGCCGTGGGCTCCTGCTGGAAGGGTGGGATATAAATCAAATAAATAAATAAATAAATAAATAAAATGTTCGTATGCGATAGCTGTGCCCACATACATACAGCACTCCTGGAAATGCAGTGACCACACTTACCAGCTGTCTGGTTAAGAAGGGGCTTAATTCCATCCCTCCTCACTGTCTCTCCTAAACTCTGATCGACACAATGACTACTTTTCTAAGAGGGCTCCATGAACACAGCCCCAGCAGCTAGATTGTTAAGAGGAACTTTACACACTGCACCCACCCAGCAAGTTTTTTAAAAAATATATTACATTTGTATCCTGCCTTTCTTTTATGGAACCCAAGTGTCATGACCCATCACCCAGAGACCATGCACTATGCCACAGACTCAAAGGACGATTCAGCATCAATCTCAGAGGGGGAGGGAAGCCAGGACAGTCTTCGAAGTCTGCAGAATAAGTCAGGGCCCTTTCACAACCATACTGCTCCTCTAAGGAGGCAAGGTTTAGTGCACTACAGTCCATGCAACATATACGAGGCTTCAGCTGGAGCTAGGTACTTAAAGAGGCAATCTGTTGCAAAGGTAATTCAGGACCCTGGGAGCTCTCCAAGGTTCTACAGTGCTCTGGATGCTTTGAACTCCTGATAGGCTTTCCCTATAAGCGTCAAGCTCTCATAGGACACCAAGGCAGCATACAAGGTAGTATACTATCCAGGTACTGTTCAGGCCCACATGTTGTTAGCTTTAACAAGGTTGCTGCATCACACACCATCAGACCATGCCCTAGGACAGGGGTGGCAAACCTTTGGCATTCCAGATGTTGCTGAACTACAATTCCCATCATCCCCAGCAAGCATGGCCTATGGGCAGGGATGATAGGAGTTGTGGTTCAGCAACATCTGGAGTGCCAAAGGTTCACCACCCCTGCCCTAGGATACATGTACAAAAACCTTCTCCCTTCCCCACCATGTGTATGATCCTGGCTGGATCATCTTATACATATCCAGGAACAATCTATATCTATATAGAGATATCTTATAGCTTCATTATAACGGATTATCTTAAAAGACCCACTGCCTGCAAGGGGAAGAGGACCATCACTGCCCAGGGAGGGAGAGCCATCTGCCTGCTTTGCTGCTGCTGTGCTGCTGCTTGGATAACATCTCTGCTCTCTCCTTCTTGGGCTCCTGCTCTGCACGTGGGCACCTTGCAGGACCAGGCCTCAGGTACTCAGCCAGCTGTGCCTGATACTGTTCCACCTGTCCCTTCTCTGGAGGGGATATATAAGCCGGCTGGCTGAGGGGGCTTGGGAGACCCACTGCCTGCAAGGGGAAGAGGACCATCACTGCCCAGGGAGGGAGAGCCATCTGCCTGCTTTGCTGCTGCTGTGCTGCTGCTTGGATAACATCTCTGCTCTCTCCTTCTTGGGCTCCTGCTCTGCACGTGGGCACCTTGCAGAACCAGGCCTCAGGTACTCAGCCAGCTGTGCCTGATACTGTTCCATCTGTCCCTTCTTTGGAGGGGATATATAAGCCGGCTGGCTGAGGGGGCTTGGGAGACCCATTGCCTGCTGTCCATCACTTTTGGGCCCCTATTACATCAGCTACTACGGACTGCCGGTTGCTGAAGCCCCTCGGATGCTGCTGTGCTGTCTGAATGTATGAGTGGGTTGTATGAGTGAGTGTGTGATTGTGTGTATATGCCATGAGTTTTATTATTTATTTTATTTTTATTATGTGCCTGGGCGAGAGGACAGTGTTGTGGGAGGGTGGACCAAAGGGGGCCCCTATTAGTGTAGTGACGGGTAATGGGAGGTATGGCGCTGTGAGTAGGACATGCCAGTTAAGGGGAACTCGCCCCAGACAACTGGTGGCTGTGACGTGTTCCGGTCCTCCTCACACCCACAGGATTGCTGGTAGTTCTATCAGCCAACCCTCGGATCTCCAGTTGCTGCTTTTTAATGCCAGATCGGTAAATAATAAAACCTCCCTCATCCATGATTTAATTGTGGATGAGGTGGCCGATCTGGCATGTATTACCGAGACCTGGGTGAGCGATCTGGGAGGTATTAATCTCTCCCAGTTGTGCCCACCTGGGTATTCGGTTCAGCATCTGGGTAGATCCGAGGGTCGGGGAGGGGGAATCGCTGTGGTCTATAGAAGTTCCATCCCTCTTGTTAGGCACCCTATCCAGATGGCTAATGGTCTAGAGTGTCTGCACGTAACGTTGGGTCAGCGAGACAGACTGGGAATTCTGTTGGTGTACCGTCCACCCTGCTGCCCAACAGCCTCCCTAACTGAGCTGACAGAGGTGGTCTCGGATCTATTGTTGCGTTCCCCCAAACTTTTGGTATTGGGGGATCTCAACATTCATGCTGAGGCCGCTTTATCTGGAGCAGCTCAGGACTTCATGACCTCCATGACAGCCATGGGGCTGTCTCAATTTGTTACTGGCCCTACGCATGTGTTGGGGCACACTCTGGACTTGATTTTTGCCACTGGATTAGGGGATGGTGATCTGAGAGTGAGGGATTTTTCATCTATTCCTTTGTCATGGTCAGATCACCGCCTATTAAGGTTTAGACTCACACTGTTTTCTCCCCTCTGCAAGGGTGGAGGACCAATTAAGATGGTCCGTCCCCGGAGACTAATGAATGCTGAGGGTTTTCTGATGGCTCTAGGGAATTTTCCGGCTGATAGAATTGAGGGTCCTGTCGAAACCCTGGCCACACTGTGGAATACAGAAATGGCCCGGGCAGTTGACACGATCGCCCCGGTGCGCCCTCTCTGTTGCAGAACTCAATTGGCTCCCTGGTTTACCCCGGAGCTAAGAGTGATGAAGCAAGAAAGGAGACGGCTTGAGTGCAAATGGAGGCGAACTCCCGACGGCTGTAATCATGCACTTGTGAGGGTCTCTACCAAACTCTATGTGAAGGCAGTGAGAGCAGCAAAGAAGCAATACTTTGCTGTCTCTATTCAGTCATCTCTTAACCGCCCAGCAGAACTTTATAAAGTTGTCCGGGGACTTTTACACTCTGGTCCCCAGGACGCAATAACACCATCAATTGCCCGCTGTAATGAGTTTGCGCGACACTTTCGTGATAAGATCATGAACATCCGCCGGGACCTTGACTCCATTATTGTAGCAGTTGATCCTAATGAGGTGTCCAGAGCACAGTCTTGTCCTGTTTTACTGGATGAGTTTCAGTTGGTACAGCTTGAGGATGTGGACAAGGTGCTTGGACAGGTGCGGGCGACCACTTCTGCTCTGGATCCTTGCCCCTCATGGCTAATAAAAGCTAGCAGGAATGGAACAGCCGGCTGGGCCAAGGAGGTGATTAATGCCTCTTTACGAGAGGGAGTGGTCCCATCCTGCCTGAAACAGGCGGTGGTGAGACCGCTCCTAAAAAAACCCTCCTTGGACCCTGATAATTTGGACAACTATAGGCCGGTAGCAAATGTTCCATTCCTGGGCAAGGTCCTAGAGCGTGTGGTCGCTCGCCAACTCCAGGCTCTCTTGGATGAAACTGATTATCTGGACCCATTTCAATCGGGCTTTCGGCCGGGGTTTGGTACAGAAACGGCCTTGGTCGCCCTGTATGATGACCTCTGTCGGGAGAAAGACAGAGGGAGTGTAACTCTGTTGGTTCTCCTTGATCTCTCAGCGGCGTTTGATACCATCGACCATGGTATCCTTCTGGAGCGACTTACGGATTTAGGAGTGGGAGGCACTGCTTGGCGGTGGCTCTGCTCCTATCTCGGGAATCGTCTCCAGAAGGTGATGCTGGGGGAACATTACTCGAGTCCCTGGGTACTCCAATATGGAGTCCCACAGGGTTCAGTTCTGTCCCCCATGCTTTTCAATATCTATATGAAGCCGCTGGGTGAGGTCATCAGGAGTTTTGGAGTGCGTTTCCAGCAATATGCTGATGATACGCAGATCTACTACTCCTTTTCATCTTCGTCAGGTGAGGCTGTTGATGTACTAGACCGCTGCCTGGCCGCGATAATGGGCTGGATGAGAGCTAATAAACTGAAACTCAATCCTAACAAGACTGAGATGCTGTTGGTGGGAGGGCCCTCTGCCCAGATGGTTGACGTTCGACCTGCCCTAGATGGGGTTACACTCCCCCTAAAGGAGCAGGTACGTAGTTTGGGGGTCTTATTAGATCCGCTCCTGTCACTTGAGGCTCAGGTAGCCTCGGTGGCACGGAATGCATTCTACCAGCTTCGGCTGGTAGCCCAACTACGACCCTATCTGGACAGGGAGAATCTCGCCTCAGTTATCCACGCTATGGTAACCTCTAGATTGGACTACTGTAATGCACTCTACGTGGGGCTACCTGTGAAGACGGTTCGGAAACTTCAGCTAGTGCAAAATGCTGCGGCCAGAGTTCTCACTGGGACAAAGAAATTTGACCATATAACACCTGTCCTGGCGCAGCTGCACTGGCTACCGATATGTTTCCGGGCCAGATTCAAAGTGTTGGTTCTTACCTATAAAGCCCTAAACGGCATCGGACCGCAATACCTGGTGGAACGCCTCTCTCGCTATGTACCTATCCGTTCACTACGCTCGACGTCGAAGGCCCTTCTCTGGGTCCCAACTCATAAAGAGGCCCGGAGATCAACAACTAGATCTAGGGCCTTCTCGGTGGTGGCCCCCGAACTATGGAATGCCCTCCCAGACAAGATACGCCTGGCGCCTTCTTTGTTATCTTTTCGGCGCCAGGTAAAAACCTACCTTTTCGCCCAGGCTTTTTAAACATTTTAAATTTAATTTTAAACCTAATATGGATTTTAATTTATAAACTCATGGCAATTCTATTTCGGATTTTTATCATGTTATATTTTTCACACTTGCTCATATTTTAATTGTGATTTTATTTGTTGTACACCGCCCTGAGAGCTTTCTGCTATAGGGCAGTCTAGAAATGTAATAAAATAAATAAATAAATAAATAAAACGAACTGATCCTCAGGTTAAAATAGCACTCTTGCCATTAATGAAAAAATAAAGTACCGTAAGACACAGCCAGCCACACATACTCTATTATTTAAGTGTAAGCTCAGATAATGACTGTGCAACAACACCTCATTCTTAGAGTCACTTGCTGTCCTTTAATGTTTTACCACAAACATTCTTTTCCCCATCCAATTTAAGTTCCAAGGCAACTCATACTAGGAACTTGAACAAATAGTCCTTGGACATGACGTAGCTACTTCCTCCCCTAGCAGCAAACCCTTCTACTGACTTAAAAGATCCCATGGCAATTCAAGAGAAATTACATCGATGGGGGGGGGACCCCACAGACAGAACATCTGTACCAGACAAATGGAAATAAGATATGCTGAGGCTGAATTACCAGGGTTAATAATCTTCAAACACGGGACATACCTATATAAATTGCATGGCTTTTGCATGAATACTTTTGCTCGGTTCAAGTATACATTTTGAAAAGTTATGTAGCACACTGAGCATTCTAACTCTTACAAAACCTACTAATATCCCCTCAGGCAAGACCCTCCCAGTGGGTTCCTTTAAGCCAGTGATGAGGAAACCTGTGCCTTTCCTGATGTCAGTGGCTACAACACCCATCATTCCTGACCACTGAGCATACTGGCTGGAGATGATGGGAGCTGGAATCCAACAACTTCTGGAGGGCCACACAGGCTCCCCAGACATGCTTTAAGCTGAAAGAAGGATGCACACTGAGAATACTCCCTATCCTTCTTTGGTGATCCATGCTACAGAGACACTACTGGGGTGGTATAGGTTTGCTCTGGTCCAACCAATACCTAACCTTGCCCTAACCCCAATGGAGCCAACCCTTAAGTCCCATGTTTAGATCCAAGTTTACATATAACACCCGTCTCAAAAAAAAAAAAAGATGAACAATATGGAAGACTATCAAGGACATCTTCTTTACCGAAGGAAGGGCCGGCCTCACGAGCCCAGTATATGTATCACATCACCAGTGAGTTTGTATCGCTAGCCATGTATTGTGGCCTGCCAAATACTTCTCTCGTTCACTCACCAACCCTGTTTTTTCAATTGCAGGCAGGCAGCAAAGCAAAACCACAATAAGCCATGGCATGTACCGGGCTTGGTGGATCATTAGCTGTGTATTACTGTTAGAGCAGGTATGGGAAACTTGTGACCTTCCAGATGTTGTCAGACTCCAACTCCCATCAACCTCCAGCTAATATGATCAACAGTTATGGAAGGTGGGACGTAGTCTAGCAACATCACTCCAATCAGCCCCAGCCAGAATGGACAATGATTTGGGAACATCCAGAGGCCACAGGCTCCCCATCCCTGTATTAGAGACTATACAGTGCAACACAAAGAGATGAACTGCAGAAGAGGACCTGCATATGTCTTGAGAAACTAAGCCCAACTACATGCGATAGAGGGGCTTACCTATAGAGTCATCTGCACCTGATTATGCAATTAGTGGTCCTAATATACCACAAATAAAACTCTCAATCCATTATGTTCCACTTATTTTCAGGAATCTCTGATGCTTTGCTGCAAAATGAAACCCAACACAGAATCTGACAGGGCTGACAAGCGGAGGATTCCACTCTAGTGGAGCTCAACCTCCCACCTAGACTCATGGGGACATAAATCACCTCTTTCCACTGCAGCTCCAGTAGGACTGTACATATGCATCTTTTTCATGTATTTTTTATCTGGGCACTCAAGTTATTTATCACTTCAGCTTGAAGACCTGCCCTGAATTGCAGAACTGCTACACATGCCATAAGGTAAGGCATAATGCTGAAAAATGACTGTAAACTTTATGGATGGTTCCATAGCTCTCCCAGTTTTCAGATTTAATTTCAGTGGCATATTTAAGAGGATTTTGCTTAAGAGCTGACATGAGAGTTGACATGAGACAAACCAAAGAACAGGAAAAGGTTATATAGTAGCTCAACTGTCTTCCTCCGAGGGGATGATTGCAAGAGGGGGACTGACTAAAGCAGAAACAAATTAGAAATGCCAATTCCACCCACAATTCCATACCATTTTCCATTTTTTTATAGATCTTCCCATTAACAGCAAACTTCCATCTGTGCACTCTGAAATGCTTGTCAAGGAGAAGGGTAAAATTTATGTGCCCATATATTTCCTTCAGTTCTCGTGATCAGACCTTGATTGATCCAGTGCAGACAGTGGAAGCTTTACTGACATCCTCAGGTCTGGACATTGTTGCCTCATTCGTACCACCTCTGAAGAGGGGGAGGAAAGAAAACTCATCTATCTTCAAGCAAGCCGACTTTTAAAAAAGAAAGAAAACAATACCCAAAGATACAGGCGTTTTTAAGCAGGGCCGACCCTACCATTACACAAAGTGAGGCAATCACCTCAGGCAGATGATTCAGGGCATCGCAAAAGGACAGCAAATAGATCAGTTATTTAATTTGTCATTGAAGCATTTTTCTGCCAGAGAGGGGAAGAGGTGCTTGTTGGATTTTCTGCCTCGGGTGCCAAAATAATTTGACTGCCCTGAGGCATCATGCACCTTGATTTGTGGGTACTATTTGTAGAGGTATCATTTGCTGCTCTGTCTCAGGACCAGCCATGAATGTGGGTGCATGAATGCACACATGCACCCACAGAGAAATGTTAGGAGTGAAAAAGTCATCTGTAGGAAACTACTTTACACTAACTATACCTAGCCAGGGTATAGTTCAAGGAATGTTGGACTTAGGCAAACTCGTTTCCTCAAGATAACACTGGGTAGATCACCATCTCTCAGGCAACCATTTACAATTGGCTTAGTTTATTATCTTGGCCATAGGTCATAACATCACTTTGAAGGGAAGAAGGCACATTCTTAAAAAAAGAGAGAGAGAGACAAAGATCAGCTATCCATGGCAACCCACAATACATGCGTTATCTCTGGTGTAGTAGTTATTTTTTAAGCACAGGAGTTCATCATAGCCACATCCCCAAGGAAAGTCTAAAAATGACCGCAGGAATGTTGATCCATTATCACATGTGCATACACACATATACCAAACAACAGCAGTACATAGCATAATACCCAGTTTATTAGGATTCTGGGATTAAGCACCAATCAACTTAGTGGTGCTTACTTCTGACAGCACAGGTTCAACTTATAAAAAGTATTGAACTTTAACAAAACATTAGCTTTTAATTAGAAGTGCAAACAATCTGTCAGAGAAGTGTTATCACTTAAACTATTAGCATGAAGTAAAAACCCCATCAAAGAAAAGAATTAACCAGCCTCTACTTGATTATTTTCCTTATGGGTGCAGTTTGTACATAACACTAAGCCAAACTATGGCTTAGCACAAATAAGCAAATGTGTGGGCTCTCAGGGAGAAGACTGGATGCTTTGCTCCTCCTTCAGTCCTGTTGTTACTGTGCTGATGCTCCTCCTTCAGTCCTGTTGTTACTGTGCTGATGTGAGCCAAGTCATGGGTTGGCTTCATGTTACATCCATCCTTGGCTCATGATATCATTCAACCTTGACTAATAGTACATCACCCCCTAGACAAAACACAAGCAGTAAGCTATAGAACAGTGGTTCCCAAGCTGGGGGCCATGACCACCAGGGGGCCCACAAAGTAATCCAGAGGGGCCACAAACAGTAAAGAAATGAATTATTGTTGTTTTTTAAGTGTTCATTTCTTGGACACTGTCAGCTCCTCACTGCCGCTGCAGATGACACCTCCCCCTTGCTGCAAACAAGAGGGGAGGACTTTTGCTGAAGCACCAGAGCATCTTTCAGGTGTGCCAAAGGCAGGTATCTGCCTATAAAACATGCTGGCAGATGCCAAAGAAGGCTGAGGGTGGAGCTACCAGGAAGAAGAGGAGATTACTATCACTGACTCCTGACTCCTCGCACTGTCGCTGCTGACAACAGAATGAGAGGAAGGGGCTTTTTGTGAAGCAAAAAAAAAAAAAAACAAGGCTGTAAGGAAAGGCTGTTTTCTCCCTTCCTTCCTGGCTGCCAGCCTGCCTGCCTTTCTTGGCTCCTGATTCACTGCCATCTCCTTTAAAAAAGTATTCTTATTTGTGAGGCCGTCCAGATCTCGCCTTCAGCCCAGATGGAGCCAAGGAGGAGTCAGGAAGCTCAGGACTTGCTTGCCCCCCATCTCTGAGGCTAAGTGAGTGTGCCAGCATCCCCCCTTTCTTCCACCTACACTCTGCCCCCTCCAATCTCTCTCTCCAAGATGCTGCAGCAGTTGAAGGCTTCTCCCCTCCCGTGTGCCCAAATGCGTACACGCCTGCAGATGCTTGCAGGAGGGGCAGGTGTGTTTGTGTTTGCGCTGATCTGTCTTCTGCTCCGCTCTCATTCCCCAAATGCACACTAACCAAGTCATCAGTTCTGATGATCATCCCTACACCTAAAAGCACTAACCCCCCTACTCAATCTATCCACCCTTTTGTCTTCACAATTTAGCATTCCCACCACTACCACATTGCTGCTTCTTTTATTATTATATTATTATTATTATTATTATTATTATTATTATTATTATTAAAAAGCTCAGCAGGTTGGCTGAGGCTGGGGTCCACATACTGCAGCTGAAATGTATTTGTTTATTTCATTATTATTACATTTGTATTCCACCTTTCCTCCAAGTTGCTCAAGGTGGTGCACATAGTCCCCCCCCCACTTACCATTTTATCCTTGCATGAACCCTGTAAGATAGGTCAGGCTGAGAGACTGTGTCTGGCCCAAAGTCACCCAGTGGGCTTCATGGCTGGGTGGGGATTTGAACCTGGATCTTAGTCCAACACTGTAACCCACTGGTGTTGGGAGACAAGACTGTACATCTTCAGACTGGGGGGGGAGGATACCAATTTGACAGGACCTTTGCATTAAGAAAAGGAAGCAACACCTCCCTGTCTGCAGGGAGCTTTTTATGGACGGGGATATTTGGAGACGTGATTTGGCACACACCATTTTTTCAATTAGTGTGGCGGGAGGTCACAAACTTTTTTGAGCTTATAAAGGTGATCCTGTACTCATAAAGGTTTGGAACCACTGCTAAAGAACAATCGTTGGCTATAACATCTAGTTTGTCTGGAGTCAAATAAACCAAGATTTTGGGTTCGTATATAATGCAAAGTGTTTATGGTCTAGTTCACAGTAGTGTGTCAACAGCAGGACCAAGGGAAGAGCAAAGCAGCCACATCCTTCTCCCCAGAAATCCACACATTTGCAAACGTGGGCTAAGCTGTGGTTTGGTTTAGCATTCCATGCAAACTGGGTCATTCTCTGACTTCCTCTATTATTTTTATATATGTTATGCAAAATGGTCACAGGGTGTTTTACAAAAATAAGATAATGCAAAAATATAATACATAACAGAAATATTAAAAGAATTCTCACAAATTACATAATCAACAGCATCATAAAATTGACTGAACCCACCCACTTAACCCTAGAAAGGTGTTTTTACCCAGTGCCTAAAAGAATGTAAGACTGGTGTTGAGGAACTCTTCAGTAGGGAGATCATTCCACAGATGTGGAGCCATCACCAAAAAGTATCTTCCATGGCCTCCCCATAACCACCAGGAAAGCCTCTTCCATGACATTAATGCATAGGCAGATTGATATGGGAGAAGGTAGAAGTTTGGGGCCTAGGCTTTTGCGGGCTTTAAATGTCAATGCAAGTACCCTGAATTGGGCCCAGAAGATAACTGACAACCAGTGCAGCTGTTTGAGAATAGGAATTATGTGTAACCAACCCTCTAATCTGACAGTTACACCTTGGCTGCTGAATTCTGCACTACATGCAACTTTCAGATCATCTTCAAGAGCAGCTCCGCATAGAACACATTGCAGAAGTTCATCCTAGAAGTGATCAAAGCATAGAATACTGTAGCCAAGCTATTCCTGTCCAGAAAAGACTAATCTATGCTAGTCTGTCACAAATGATAGTAGAACTTTAATGCTTCTTTATCATCTCATCCACTTGCCAAACCAAGAACAATCCAACAATTACCCTGGCACTCCAGAGGATGTACTCTGAAAAAAAGTAACTGTAACTGTGCACTCCTGTTACAACTCTCTCCATTTGCAAGTAAGAACTAAGAACCTTCGTGACCAAGAACCAAAAAAAGAGAACAGCTAAGGAGGACATTTAATTCTTGCTGGCAAATAAATAGAGTATCAGAATAAAAAATATGGGAAATTGTATATGAGATGTGGGCAAAATTGACAATGTCCATTTACACAGATTGATCGTGTAGTAGGCACCCAAGAAACCCAACAGACATTTGATAGAAATCAACTAAAATTTCTCCTCCTTGGTTGAACCTGAAGATGCAACAGGTAACCCTCAAAATCATGATTAAACTTAACATTGTAATTCTGAGGAGCTGTCCTTAAGTTAGTCAACAAAGGCATTTCCTGGCTAATACAGTCACGACTTGATCTGCGTCTGAATTCTACTTCAGCTTCAACTGGATTTAAAGAGGGAGGATGCTGGAGACTACCAAAAAAATCAATTGGATTACAATTTTAAAATAAAACATGCCCCCATTTGATTGGGAAAAATATTAAAATTGTTTCTTTACACAAAATTTTGGCAACCTCTCATTATCTAACATTAGGTTCATAAAACAAGAAATTTAATATGTACCTGTAAGTGTTCATCCCTGCACCAAGTGACAACTGTAATAAGCAAGATAGGTCATATCTAGGGTAGCTGCTCAAAGTGAATTCTGCATACTAACAGTTATTAAAACCATGATCTATACAGCAAAAACAAATACTTATAAGAGACACAATATGATTTTACAGATAAAGAATAAAAAAAAATTAAGATGAAAATACAAAGCCATTCAATTGCTAAAATTATATTGATGGCTCTTAAATCCGGACTTGGGTAGCCTACAAATCTGAAAGAAGAATGTTGGGAGGGACACGATAGATGATTCTGACTGGGGCAAACTTTAGGACAGTCTCTGCATGTGCTATCTGTCCAGGCACTCCAAACAAGTCATGCTTAAGACTGTTCTTTGCTGGTACTACACACCAGCTCAACTATCCTGTATCTCTAAAACAATTTCCCACTTGTTGTAGACAATTTTGATCACAGTTAACATGCAAAAACCACACAGAGAGCTAAGGTGGCAAAACAGTAGCTCCACCTGTCCATTTGACCAATGGTCAAGAGAGCTAATGGGCTGAAACTAATGGAATGTTAGATTTTGATTATAATCCATCATCTGACATATGTTTCCTGAGTAGCATAAGCAAGGCTTTCAGCCTTCAATTATCCCCTCTGCACAGAACATATATAAAAAACAATCTCACACAGTACTGGAAAGCATGAATGATACCCAACGGAGAGTCACTTTGCTCATTAAAGACTGTGCTTCCTTTTTCTTACTCTAACTTTGCCAGCTCCCTTTACTTCTGAGCTTCAACCCTAACTCAGAACCATTTCCAAATAAAGCAATGCCTCTTAAATGTGTTTACAAGATGTATACAAATGATTCTTGTGAGGGACAGAAATATGTATATATGTATTATTGATTATTTATTATGGTCAAAGACCAATCCATACGGAATGTACAACAAGTAAAAAATAGGGGAAAAGTATAATAATGTAACTCCTGTACATAATAAAACCAAGCAAACTACAATAGGCAATTTCCTTGTAAAGCATGAAAATATTAAATATTAAAATTATGAAAATATGATTTAATCATGACTCTCCAGGCAGGGCCAGATTATCCATTAGGCTTAGTAGGATGAAGCCTAGGGGCCCAGAGCTCTTGGGGGCCCATAAGGCACTGGCCCGAGGGCCCCTGGAACTACAGGGGGCCCTCCGCAATCCGCAGAAGCATCCGCGGACCGCCATCTCACCGCTTTACCTACCTTTCTGTTGTTTTTTGCAGTGCGCAGATTTGCCATCAATAAAGATGGTGGTCGAGATTTCCTTAAGAGGCTGAAGCCTCTGCCACTATCTTGGCTGATGGCACGCATGCGTGCTACACGCGCGCATTGCTGCCATCAACAAAGATGGTGGCAGAGGCTTCAGATCCTTAGGGAAACCTCTGCCACCATCTTGATTGATGGCAAACCTGCACGCGCTGCAGAAAACAACAGAAAGGTAGGTGAAGCGTGGGGATAGGGACCCCCAAACACCAATCAGCCTAGGGGCCATCCTCAGATTAATCCGGCCCTGTCTCCAGGTCAACATGTACCTTCAGCTACTCAAGTGTTTGTAGCTAAGATCATAGCCCAGATGTTATATGGCTCACAGTTATGTGTTTATAGCAAATTTGCTCCATTTGAAGTAATTCAAACCAAATTCTGTAGAGCTATCCTGGGGGTCCCGGGCTTGGTACCTAATGTAATCCATTTAGAGGCAGGGCAAATTTCTATAGAGGTCCATGCAGGGATTGTTAAGCAGAAGATGTTGATTTGTCCAGTGAGTCTAGCCCTATTGAAGCTCACTGACATCTTCCAATCAAAATGGAGGAGGATGTTAACAGTGAAATTACAGAGGCTGGATTTTTCTCCCGATGCTGTACCGGCTTTGGATATACTAAGGCCAAAGCTGTTATAAAGCAGAGTATCTGGGACATTGAACTCCAAGAACATTTAGGGTTGGCTACTCTTAACTCAGACTTAAGGGATAATGTTGCGGCATTTGCACCTACAAGTTATTTACTAAAATTGACAATCCCTAAATACAGGAAAGCTTTTACACTAGCCAAGTTCAACATTTTACCTTCCGCTTTCTTGGAAGGCATATTTAAAAGAGTACCATACCGAGAGCATCTGTGCCCTTCTGGTTCAGGAGAGTTGGAGACAATTGCCCATGTATTATTCTATTGCTCTTTTTATCATGATTTTACAGCTATTTTTATTACTCCAATACTAACAAAAACTCCCAAGAGATCCAACTTATATTATCTAGAGTACTTGTTGTCTGACCGGAACCCCTGGGTCAAAATGAAAGTGTCCAGCTTCCTTGCAGCTGCTATTGATTGTCGGATATATTATGTATGAATTTTACTGAAAAACTGCTTCCATTGGTAGAGATGTAAAGTTTCATCATGCTCTACCACCTACCTATTGGGACCAGACCCAAAACTGACAAGCCTTCCTCACAAGATGAAGACCCCTAGTCTATAGGGATCAAAAGGAGCAGCAGAGACTAATGTCCCACATACCTTCCTGAGATCCCCTACTAGGAAGATAACCCACTTAAGGCAGGCTATAAATCTGAGGAATCAACGCACCTTGACTGGTTCCACCCCCTAGCCCCCTTCTATTTTTTTAAAACCAATCTGGAAGAGATTGGTAGTGGGGAGGGTGTATGGCTCATGTGTGCATGTTCCTGTGCAGGGCGAGAGCCTCTGCAGTGAACTGAACGATAGCAGAAAGTCGCCAGATGCCTTCAGAGTGAGAGTCTGTAACTGGCAGAAGGCTAGCCCTCCCTAGGTGTGAGTAGATGTGCCCTGTGTAAAAGATATTGAGTGGGTCTGACTTTTCCCAATTTTCTCAGAGGCCTACTAGGATAATTGGTTCAAGTAGGTTTTGTTGGTGGGCTCTTCTCCCCTGCAGGAGTGATGGACATATTACGATGGTCCAATCCCAGAGACTGGGGAAATCTGTGGCTTTCTGCCAAATTTGTTGGACAGAATTCTGATATAGTCCTTCAGTTTAAGTACTTGACTTTTCTCTCTAAGTAGGTACATTGTAGTAATAATCATCTATGAAAGTGAGCATGTATAAATTTCCACCCTGAGATGGTGTTCTCATGGGTCCAGAAAGATCTGTATGAATTAATTCTAGAGGTTTTGTAGTTTTCCTTTCACTTTTCTTAGGAAATTTTGATTTCACACTTTTTGTCTTTATACAACATCCACATTTTTCTGTAGATTTACACTGTCCAATTTTAATGCCTCTAGCTAAATTTTCCTTCTCTAGAGCATTGATTCTGGCTAAGCTGGCATGTCCCATTATTCGATGCCAAACATGGACACATCCAGAATCACAGGTTTCTTTGGCTGTATTTGCATGAATAGTTTCCAAATATTACAAATGCAAAAGTCCATTTTTCAATTTTTCAGTGCAGCATACTTCTCCATCTAAAACTTGGCAAATTTTGTTGCTTAAATAAAGTTGACCTCCAAGCTCCATTATTTCAGTGGCACTTATTAAATGATCTTTAAACGCTGGAATAGGCCATTTTTCAGTTCAAACTCTCTGGCGTTTTGCAGAGTAGCTCCACAGTGCCTATTCCTTGAGAACAGAAAACATTTCCTGATGCTGTAATTACATTCTATGTATGGAGGCCAAAGTTCTTAAACAATTTTTTATTATTTACCAAATGTGTGGTAGCCCTAGTATTGATTAAAAACCTGGTTTTATAATCATTCTTTCCATCAGATACATGGTAACTGGAATGCTTCACTTTAGTTTGGCTATTTGATTTTCTTTCAGCTTACTTCTGTTTAAAAGCAACTCTTTCTCCTCTGTCCCTTCTAGGACAATCTCTTTGAAGGTGATTAGGAGATCTGCATTTGAAGCAATTCTTCCTTTGTTTATCTGTGCCCTGCTGTGGCTTCGAGACATGATTCATCTCTCTATCTTGCCTTTGGTTGCTGTTTCTGCCCACAGTAAAATTTGCTTTTTGAGACAGAGTTTGTTCCTGTCTCTCTTTATAGTCCTGACCTTTCAGATATCCCATAATCTGATCCAAATTCTGATCTGTCTGTTGAAGTATGCAAGCTATGATATAACAGCATTCATTTAGAGATGCCAGGAGTATGACTTTTTGTAAATCTTCATCTAAAGATCTTCCACATCTTTCTAATTCTCAGAGCAAACATGTAAATCTCCCCAAATGTGGATTCAGATTAGTGCTAGATTGTTTCAGCATGTACAGCAACTCACAGAAAAACATCACGATTTTTAGATTTTCTCTGATATGCTTCTTCAAGCTTTTCCCATGTTTCTTTAGCATTTCTACAGCCCATGCAAACATTTAGTGCCCCATTTGATAAAGCAGAAATAAGAAGAGACTTCACTTTGGCATGCTTACGCTTCCAGGAGGCAGTAGCTGCTTCATCTGCTGCTGAGGGTTAAGGATCAGTCAGGACTCCATGCCGATCCTTCCCGTCCAAAAGTGCCATCACTGGAAGACTCCAAATCACATTTGTCCTTCTCCTGCCTTGGGATGCTTGTCTTAAGTGTTGATTCTTCAGCCATGGTTTCCTATCTTTTGTTCTGCTTTTCTTTCCCTAATCAAAGTCCCTTTTTGATCTCTTTTGTAAATCACACACAGCACTTAGCCTTTTTAGCTTTCAGGCACAACTGGCAATTCAATTTAGCTTACTGGGCCGGTGTAACCCTTTGTTATGCAGAGTGATTCAGCAGTCTGAGCTGCATGTGCCAGTGTGTGTATTTACCTAAGAATCAGGCTTTTGCTAAATCACTGAGACTTAAGACTTAGTAAAATAAGAAAAGCTACATTATTTATAGAAATACATAGTAGATAGGAAAGGCATACCTAAGTTGGAGGTGCAATGCCCAGACTTGGGTATTGCCCTCATGGCTCAGGAGCGAGAACAAAGACAGAGGGCTCATCCAGACGACTGCAAAATGTTATACACGATCGCTTTGTGTTTTCATTATTTTTCGGTTGTCCATATGACCTCGCGCACTGTTGCGCTCTTTCACAGGTTAAATCCGCTCCTGGCAATACCACAAAAAATGCAATTTGCCTTTTAAAATTGGGAATCATCCGCTGTGCCTTCAGGAGCTAGGACACAATACGGCGGACTTTACAGCTGATGGGCGGTTCTTGGGCATTTCCTCGTGCCCCTTCTCATTCCAGCCAATCACGTATCTGCACTTTTACACATGTGCATGAATATCGGGGGGGAAGCCTGGAAAATTGAACCAATCATCGCAATGGTGGGGTGTTCGGGGGGGGCTTTGCAACTACTGCGCAGATGCAAAATTCCAAGTTCATTTTTAGCCACCCTGAGAACTGGGCGGCCACTTTGGGTGAGATCTGCAATTGTGGTTGTTTGTAAAGCCCCCCTTTTCCTGGCTGGTCTCACTGAAGTGTGGCTGGTTGATGCAGGGAGCCGCTCTTGGATTGGGCAGGGAATGCGGGCAAACGGTCCCGCTGCGCTGAAGCCCATCCTGGAGATGCCGTAGACTGAATTTGGGACCGTTTCCATGTGAGGCAGATGCTCTTAATATGTATAAAAGTAGAAAAGCAGGGAGCAGGAACCCCCCTTTGGGGGGCCCTCCTCAAGGAGCTGCTTTTGGAAGGCAACCAGGCTTTCCGGTGTTCTGACTAATAAAAGAAACGAAAATGGAAGGGCAGGGAGCAGGAACCCCCCTTTGGGGGGCCCTCCTTGACCAGTGTAGTCCCTTCCTGTATTTTTGTTAGCTTCCATTTGCGGAATAGCGCAAAAGCGGCTGTATGCTTTTCTACCTTTATACATATTAACATTTCTGGAGATACACAGGGCTGACAATTCCACTTATTTCTCCAGAAACACAGGTAAATGGGAGGGAGGGGTGGTAGTGGTTGTGACAAGGCATTCTCGAAAATGGAAGGGCAGGGAGCAGTAACCCCCCTTGGGGGGGCCCTCCTCAAGGAGCTGCTTTTGGAAGGCAGCCGAGTCCCGGCTTTCCAGCACAAAAAGAAGGGAGCCAGCAGTTTTGTCCCTTCACGTCCCCTCGCCTGCTCCCTGATTGGTTCTAACCCAGATAAAATGAATTATAATTGTGATGGGTAATAACAGAAGAAAACATGAATTGTCCTTGTTTGGGCTCAAACCACCAACCTTTCGGTTAACAGCCGAAGGTGCTAACTGATTGCGCCACAGAGAGACCTGTAAGTAGCAAGCAGCAAGAAACTCCTTTACAGCCACAGGGAAATTCAAACTTTTGCACTCTAACATTCAAGCGCATGCGCGATATTGTGCGTTGCAAAGGGGGGAGGAGCACGCATCATTTTTTGTGAACCAATTGGCTGATGGGGTAGTTTTACAGGCAGGGCTTGGAATAAGTGAAAAGGATGTACGGATCTTCCCGCTGCGTGTGCGGGCACAAAAAACACGTATTTTTTAAATCGGAAAAAAGCAGGGAGGAAAGACAGTGAGGACTGTCAGATGGCAAACCGGATATGAAAAACATGGATTATCCCGCTTCGTTTGGATGAGCCCAGAGATGTCTCCTCTCTCTTCAGACAGTCAAAGAAGAAGACAAAGGAAGGAGGGGCAGGTCAGCTTCCCTGAGCATATCAGTTTACAACAAAAGGAAGTTAGGCAGAGAAGAGCACAGGTAAAGGTAGGCAAGCCTAGCCAGTTGGAAGACCCTAACTCTATTTTCCTTCTGCAGTACAAACAAAAGAATCCAAACATGAGTTGCTCTTGCCCCACTTCCAACATTATTGAACAGACACTACAAAGTTAAGTTCATTCATTTCAATGGATCTACTGTTCTGAGCTTCGGTACTTGACTCATGTTTGACCAGAAACTATGCTTAGTGTTAGCAAGAATTTGCTTCATCCAGATTCATGATGGTTACTGCAAACCAGCAAGTGGAGAATGAAAAGAATATGCTAGTCTTTAGCTCATCTTATTTATTATTTATTTCCAAATGTCTAAACTGCTCCACAGCCAAACTCTGTAGTCAATAGTCAGTAGTAGGCAGCAGTCAATAAGATAAACTAAGATAAAATAGGGAAAAAATTACAGACTCAATACAATGAAGCAATACGCCAATTTCTAGAACCGTACAACATGTATTGTACAATAAATATTAATATTCCACAGTATGACTGGATCACATTTCATAAAAGCCTTCTTAAACAAAAAAATGTCTTCAACAGCCACCTAAATATCAATATGCTAGGCAGCAACCCCAAAAGCCAAATCAGCGTTTAGCCATGACATCTGAACTGAACTATATTTTTAATCTTAAATCCACACAAATTAAGCAGTTGACCTGGGAGGAAATATCCCCCCTTTTTCCACTTTTGCTGCACAATATGTCCCCATTAAATCTCCTAACAGGAACACAATTTAATTAAATAAATGATAATCTCTGAGTCATATGAGATTTAGGCTGCAATCCTGAAAGAGGGGAGAGGGAGAACTGAAGATGGAGGAGCCACCTCATCCATCACTCTGCTGGGCTTGCAGCAGCAGGGCAGAAGTGCGAGGAGTGCAACACTCTTGCACTTCTCCATCCTTTTCTGGGTGGTGTGGGGAGCAGTTGTATGAATGGGAAGGAAATTAACTGCAAGGTTGGTATAGTTTGCCTCTCATTCTGGGGATGTGTTGGGGAAACAGGACGGATTCAGATCCTATGAAGTCATAGCCTCTCCCAAAACTCCCATGGAATGCCTGCTCCGATTGTGGAGTTCTAACAATCTCGAGACACCAACTGCAGATCTTTTAGAAGCCAGCCAGACACCTGTGATGCATGATCTCTCTGTAAGGTAAGACCTGTTACTCAGACCTTGGGGAAACCTTCCCACAGACCACAGGGTGGTATTCAATGTTAGTCCTACTTAGAGTAGACCCCCTGAAGTTAAGGGGCATAAACAGTTTCGGGTCATTCATTTCAATGGGTCTGCTCTGAGTAAGACTTAGCTGAATAGAACCTGTAGTGATTAAATCTGCATATGAATAAATACAGTACCTCTGAAGCAGGAAGCATACTTTATTAGGGTTGTATCCAATGGTGGCTTAGTACTAGCAAAACTTTTTTCTGCTTGTGCAAGGCAGAAGTACACTCAACGGGCCATCCACTGCAGCCCTGTGTGCCCCTCAAAAAGTTTCTCATGAAGCATGGGGGACCCTCTGTAACAGTCTAGGATATGTCAGAGAAGGCTACAGTTGTGAAAATTAGGTTCCTTGCCTTGCACATAAAGAAGTGTTTTTTGCTAGTGCAAAGCCTCCATTAGATGCAAGCCAAAGAAAGAAGATAAGTGTTGGTAAAATAACCTGCCTAAAGGAAGGATCACTCTTCTTACTGTACTTATTTATTTAATTAAAAAGTTTCTATCCCACCCTTCTACCCCACAATGGGGCACTCAAGGTGGCCCACAATGCAATCATACAAAGTAAATAAAAACACAATAAATCATTAAAATAGATAGAAATACATAAAATACAGTTAACAATTCAAGGGGAGTGATATTGAAAGGGAACTAAAAAGGTAAAACTAGAAAAGGGGAAAAATAAAATCAGTTTCAGTCTACAACTTCAGTCCCTTCCAAAGGCTCTCCGGAAAAAGCTGGTTCTCAGAAGCCTCTGAAACACCATCAGGGAGGGAGCAGAGCAGACTTCTTGGGGTAGGATATTCCAAAGCCTGGGGGCCACGGCTGAAAAGGCCCTCTCCCTCTCCCATCCTCTACTTAGATTTAGAGTGGAATTTCCCAAAGCTTGCAGCTAACACCAAGTTAGACCTTCATAAAATTCTGCCATTCAAATCCATTAAGAGGCTAACGTCATGTTACTAGCTTGTATAAAAACAGAAATTCCTTGGAAGCTTGCAGACAGTCATACAACATTAACTGCAGCAGATGCAACCATATGTTCTGCTGATAAAACAAAATCATAAGGGGAACCAAATGAGAGAATGCCATCCGTTATTTTTATTTGTAGTCACTGAATATTTATTGGATAAGACTAAATTTCATTTTATAGCCTGAGTGGCAAGAATCAACTGTGGATAAAGACAAGTTTCAATATTCTTTCAAATTTGGCTGTAAAGAAGATTTCCAAAGAGAAATAGTACATCAAATGTTCTTGTAAAATATAGAATGGATGCTAATCCTTCTGAAAATTGCTGCAAAGTTAGTTTATTTTTAGTTTCTATTCTTGAGAAATGAATGAATATTGGTGCCAATTCATTTTTCCATTCAATTATTTTACACTGTCACTCTTTATATAAAATTATTATAATCCTCCAGTAGACACCATGGATTTTTTTAGACGTATAGAAATAATATTGCTGTATATTACAGCATTCTCTAGGATCAGAGATTTTTCTATAAATACACATTGGTTTAATCCTACTTAAACTCTATAGAATTTCTCTCTGAGGATTTGGTTCAGCAATTATATGCGGGAGCGAGGTTCATTTTTAATTTTCACTGGACTGAGCTGGCTTCCATTTGTCTCAACAGCAATACACTTAATGGTTTCAATTAAATAAGACTAAAATAGGTTGGTAGCTAGCTTCTAAACTTTTGTTATTTAATGATTTCTTCCTTGACATCTTTGAATCTTTGTTGCTATGAAAAGGTAATATTTCAAAGTGTGGTGCAATTTCTTTGGCAACACGCTACCAAACATGTAGCAAATAACCTGAAAACCAGTAAGAGATTCAAACAACCGGGAGAGGGGGGACTGTACAATGACGTTTACAATGACTGTGTAGTGGAACCTACACAAAACCAAATCCCCCAATTCCTCAGGACAGGGGTAGGCAACAATTATTTCTGTTGAGGCTGCATTTCCTTGAGGGGAGTCTGATGCTAGCAGAAACATTGATGGACAGAGCCAGAGACAAAAAGGCTCTGGAGTAACAAATCCTAAATTACTACTACTACTTCTGCTACATTTATATTCCACCTTTCTTCCAAGGAGCTCAAGGCGGTGTACTCTCCCTCCCCGCTGTATCTTCACAACAACCCTTTGAGGTATGTTAAGCTGAGGGACAGTGACTGGCCAAAGGTCACCCAGTGAGCTTCATAGCTGAGTAAGGATTTGAACCTTGGTCTCCCAGGTCCAAGCCCAACATTCTAACCACTATATCGCATTGATATAAAGACCGCTCTCCAATTTTCACCATGTCAAGATTCAGATTAAAATTCCCAAATCTACTCATGTCTACTAGGAAGTAAGCCCCACTTGGTTTAATAGAGTTGCTCTTAAATAAGTATGCAGTATGCAGACAATTTTTTAATTTTTAGTTTTTGGCTTCCCAAAACAGACCAATAAAGCAACTGTTTTGGAAAGCAAGTGAAAGTAATTCCTATCTGATTTTAGTATTCTTTACACAGAAATGGCAGCAGCCTACAGATTTGTTTTCTGATGGGGGGGGGGTTGTCCCCAAGCCATATAAGCAGGAAAAAAGTAAAACTAACCAAGAAATAAAATCATTTATTTTTATCTAATATAGTACAATATGCCCTTTTCACTTGTTCTGAAACTACACAGAAAGAGGGAGAAACACTTTGTAAGAGCCAAGAAAAATAAGGAGAAAACAAGCTGGAAGGAAAAAACTCTGATGCATTGGAAAGTATTGGGGGGCACATAAAATGAGGTTTGGGGCAGCATCAGCCCCTGAGCACAGGCTTCCTACGTGCTTTAAAACATGGCTACATAGGCTAAAATGTTTTAATTACCCAGATTCTAGCATGTCCATGATGAAAACAAAGCACACCCATTGTGAGGGCAAACAATAGAGGGGTCCAGACAACTTCCCCACACACTGAAAGAGTATAAGAGAGGGGTTGCAAGACTGTGTGGGCTAGCTCTGCCTCCCACCAACAGGGCATGCAGCAACCGCATACCCCTATTCTTCACACATTTGACCAGCATGAAAATGCAAATACTGATGTACACACAGAAAGAAATTCAGCTTCTGACCCAATGATACAGTCCTTTGAAAGGCACTTTGCTATGGGCGAATCAGCTACAAGTTAATAAGAAATATCAACTTATATGGATGTGATCACTCAAACCATATTTGGTACATGATATGCCACACTCTTCTTAAAGCTCAGAAATCCAGCTTGCTAAAAGCATCTCAGCTTACAGGACATGGTCTGAAGGCACAAGAGGCCACAACCTTGCTGAAGGTAAGCAAGGCTGGGTCTGGTCAACACCTGGCAGGATGACCACCTGTGAACCACATGTATATTGTCCTGGATTTCATGATGGGAGAAAGGGAAAATATAAATATAATTTTAAAAATTCAACAGCGGCCTCATCAAATGAACCAGTCCCATTTAGATCCTACTGCAGGTCAACTGCAAAAACTAATGGCAGGGGAAATGGTCAGCTAAGAGCATTTGGAATACTGTCGCCTCATCTCAAAAAGGATATTTTAGAGTTGGAAAAGGTTCAGAAGAGGGCAACCAGAATGATCAAGGGGATGGAGCGACTCCCTTACGAGGAAAGGGTGCAGCATTTGGGGCTTTTTAGTTTAGAGAAAAGGCGGGTCAGAGGAGACATGATAGAAGTGTATAAATTATGCATGGCATTGAGAAAGTGGATAGAGAAAAGTTCTTCTCCCTCTCTCATAATACTAGAACTCGTGGACATTCAAAGAAGCTGAATGTTGGAAGATTCAGGACAGACAAAAGGAAGTACTTCTTTACTCAGCGCATAGTTAAACTATGGAATTTGCTCCCACAAGATGTGGTAATGGCCACCAGCTTGGATGGCTTTAAAAGAAGATTAGACAAGTTCATGGAGGACAGGGCTATCAATGGCTACTAGCCGTGATGGCTGTGCTCTGCCACCCTAGTCAGAGGCAGCATGCTTCTGAAAACCAGTTGCCGGAAGCCTCAGGAGGGGAGAGTGTTCTTGCACTCAGGTCCTGCTTGCGGGCTTCCCCCAGGCACCTGGTTGGCCACTGTGAGAACAGGATGCTGGACTAGATGGGCCACTGGCCTGATCCAGCAGGCTCTTCTTATGTTCTTATGTTCTTATGTTTAACACAGTCTGAAAGAAAAAAGTTACAGGATTCCTTCATAATGGACCATTTTCTTTAAGAGATCAGCAAACGTGTTTGCTCTGCTTTTTTTTTTTTACTGATTTCTAAAAACAGACCCAATCTATACATTTCAGTGTATAACAAATTCTTTACTTGATCACAATTTCTTTCCCCATATTTCTCTTAAAATAAGTAGCAAGTTACATATAGCAGAAATTACTACCAAAACATACATTTGAATAAACTACTTTCCATTCTCCCATTAAAATTAACCTGCATTTGACCCACCTAATGGGGCCAGGTTGATACGGCTAAGATTAATGAGTCAATTATTTTTGGACAAGGTACAAGGCACACAAACTGCTTTGCTATTTAATATATAGTAAGTGTGCACCTTTTACAGCATTTGACACCCATAAAATAATCCAAGGCTATTTTTCAATAAGACATCGTAAGTGGAAGGCTTGTTCTGAAAATACGGAAACCACTGAGATGAAAAGGCTAAAGGAGAATGGTTCGAGCAGTTCTTAAAAATTATGCTCTTAAAGGTTTTTCTCTGACAAATTTCAGCATACACAAGTTTAAGTGCAACCACAGTACGATAAAAATATTCATAGTGCCATTGGCCCTGCAGAACTGGGAGATGGGACTCAGAGATCTTAACAGCTGTGAGGGACAATCAGGGCAGCCAAAACCTTTGATTAGAAGGGGGAGTGGAATTAAGAAACTATTCTTTAACAAACGAGTTAACATTCCAGAACGCATAGATGTGCTACTTTTTAGTATTCGGCTGCAGTAAAGGTTGGCAGATGAAAAGGGGTCTTTTCAGTTTCAGGACTCAATAGGCATCCTGCTGAGAGCTCTTAGATCATCAAGCCAGCTGATACGCACAAACAACTGACTGTGGAAGTTGTCTCCTCATATAAACAGCGGGACAGAGGAAATTCTTACATCACACCTGCAATTTCATGATGATGGTGCACTGAAATCCCTTTTCAGGAATGTAGCTAAAAGGAATGGTCTATATTTCCACTAATGGGTAGGATGGAGAACCTCAGCCAGGCTTGCTCCAGGCTTGGTTCCTCCATCTGAGTGGCTTGCCCCATTGAATATGTCCCCTGCCTCGCCTCACCTCAGAACTGGGATCATCCAATAAAGCTGGGCGGTGGGAGTCTCAGGAGAGACAAAAGGAATGTCTTCTTCACAAAGAGCATAACAAAACTATTTTATTATTTTATTTATTTATTACATTTATACCCAAGGCGGCTTACATATGGTTCTCAGGTGGTCTGCCATCCAGGCACTGAGCAGACCTGACCCTGCTTAGCTTCAGCAGGGAGCTGGCCTTATGTGCCTTTAGACCATATCCTGGGACCAAAACTATGGAATTTGCTTCCACAAGATGTGATGATGGCATTAATTCAGATGCCTTTAAAAGGGGATTTAGACAGATTCATGGAGTATAAAGCCGTCAATGTCTATATACCAGCTCCAGGATCAGAGGCATCATGCCTCTGAATACCACTTGTTGGGGAATGTCAGTGGAAGAGGGTCATTGCCCTCATGCCGTGCTTGTGGCTTCCCAAAGGCATCCAACTAGCTACTGTGGAAAAGAGGTTGCTCAACTAGATAAGCCTTCTGCTGTAATCTAGCAGGATTCTTCCTACGTTCTTACTGTATGACTGGGTAGGACAACACTGAGTAACAGCCAATCGCATAGCTACCTCTGCCATGGTAGCCACTGCATATGGAAGTTCAGACAACAATTGAGGTGCTCGCACTGAGGGACTCATGCAAAACGCGGGCAGCAACATGCACAGAGTGTTGTACAAACATGCATTTAATTAGGGTCGATCCACAGAGAATTCTGCATATGCCATCAGCAGCAGGAGTACAGCAGGCTGCTGGGATTCAGCAGGCACCATGTCAGTGGTGATTGGGAGAAGCATTTCTGCAGGAAATATCTATGTTTTCTATTGTTCTGAATGTGTCCAGAAATTAGCCACACACAATACCATGGCTTAGGAAACCTCCTGATTCAGACTGCTGTTTTTAATCTCTACAACTGGTTGTTTGTTTTTGAGGAGGGAGGGAGGGAGGGAGGGAGAGAGAGAGAGAGGGAGAGAGAGAGAGAGAGAGAGAGAATATAAGCATTTGCTCTTCATCAACCTGCCTGGTATTTCTCCTCTCACAGTGTTGGTTTCTAAACTCTACATTATGCCTAACTAGGAAAACATCAGCAATAATGTAATCCCACTGGGAAAGTTCATGGTTATTTTCTCATTTCAGTAGTTAGTACATGACTCCGCCATCTAGGCTGGCGTCCAGTACATTTTTTTTGTCTTGAAAGCCTTGTATATAAAAGAATAGGTCTTTGCAAATCTGGCAACCATAGTTTCAATACTTCAATTATAAAACCCACTTTAGCTTGCAGTAACATCATGCAAGGTTTCCACCGTATTCCCTGATAAATAACTACACAAGTTATGCATGATTGTTTCCCCATGTGGGGCCTTTTAATTTTTCTTTTTTAAAGGAAACCAAAATGGTCTGCAAATCCAGTTTCCCTGGTTTTCAGTTCATCCAAACGAAGTATGTGGTACAGCAGAGGTGAAGGGTTAAGGCTGCCAGTTTAAGTCTTATAGAAGTGGCATACAAAATGCATGCTTCCTTGTGCATCATAAACCTCCATGGGATGCCGGAGCACAGCCCTTTTGGGGCCTTAAAAACTGCCACAGGGGCTGAGGGGTTCTCTCTTCTCCAAGGAGCGTTGTGGGGCAGGAGAGAGAGAGATGGAGGAGATTGTAGAAGAGAGGTGAAGACGGGGAGCAAGAAGATTTCAATAGAAGTGGTTAAAAGAGGTGGAGGGAGTAAAAAGGAACCATCCAAAGACGACTAGGAGGGGAGAGCAACGACCACCTTCTCACCCAGCAGCACTTACTATCAACAGCTCCGCTACCAAGGTGTATGACAAAGCGTAAGGCCCACACCTCAATCCCTGTACTGTGCAGCTAGTCAGGTCTGAACCTCAGGATGGGGAACCTCGGGATGAGAGCCAAATGTGGCCCACCATGTCTCTCCATCTGGCCCTCGATACCATCCCCAGCCACATACCCTCTCTCCATACCCCTCCTAGATGTTTTTGCCTGGCTGGCATGTGTCTTTGGACTCTCATCATCCTTCATGCTTGCCTAGAAAGAGCATCAAGAGAGATGTGTGGGTGCGCATAGAAACTAGGCTACCATACGACGGTAAAATTTACATGAGCTGCTCTGCTCACTTCTGTCTCTAGCCCTGCCTTCTGCTGCCATTTTGGTCCCCAGTGGGGAACCCCTGTTCCTAAAAAAAGGTTCCCTACCCCATTCTAATGGCTCACCTTTATCTATGATTCCATCTGTCCTACTGTTTTGTGCAGACACTTCCTTTAAAATTGTATAACCATCTGAATTCTTCTTCTTCTCCTCCTCCTCCTCGCCAAACAAATCCTAGTTCTTGGGGTTCCCCCCCCCATTCATTAATAAAGCAACCCACCAGATTTCCCCCTACCTCTTTTTAGCAAACATGTGAGCTGGACACTGCACAGTATTTGGGGGCTCTAGCATCTTCCCCCCTCATTCATCCCACAACCATTTGAACCCAGGTCTCATAGTTCCCTCCATAACAAGGGGCTGGAGGGAGGGGAAAGTGGGGTTACATGCATGATCATGGATGAGCGGAGGCCTGTTCTGGAAGCTCTCCAAGTCAGCAAGATTGCCACCCAAAAAAGCCAGTCAAAGCCACAAAGGATGTCAGTTGAAAATGACATTTTAAAAATCACCAGTGAGCAGCACCTGCATAAGAAATGAATTCTATGCTAGGGATTGTTTAGCAAAGGGTAAAAATAAAACTGCAGGTACCATAATGCCTTTATACAAATCCATGCTAAAGTCACAACTCTGATCTCAAGAAAGGGCATCACAGGGCTGTCTAAGGTGCAGAAAAAAGCAACTAAAATGATTAGGTGACTGGAACACCTTCCCTATGGGACTTTTTAGTTTAGATTAGAAGAATGATGGAGAGACATGATGGAGGGTAATACAACGATGAATGGTATGGAGACTGTGGACAGAGAAAACTTCTCCCTCTCCCATAATGCTGGAACTCAGGCACCATTCAATTATGTTGGTAGATTCAGGAACACCCACAAAAAAGTACTTCTTCACACATGATGGCATTGGTACCATGAGAGGTGGTGATGACTACTAGCTCAGATGACTTTAAAAGGAGATTAGAGAAATTCATGGAGGATAAGGACATAAGAAGAGCCCTGCTGGATCAAGCCAAAGCCCCATCTAATCCAGCATCGTGTTCTCACAGTGACCAACAAGATGCCCATGGGAAGTCCCTAAGCAGGACATGAGGGCAAAAACAGCCTCTCCATTTGTGATTCTCACCAACTTGTACTCGGAAGAATACTGTCTCCAACAGTGGAGGTAGAATGTAGCCATCATCACTAGCAGCCACTGATGGTGTTATCCTCCATGAATTTGTCTAAAACTCTTTTACAACTGGTGGCCATCACTACATCTTGTACAGGCAAATTCCATAGTTCAACTATGCAGTTTAGTCTTATCAATGTTTATTTGTCATAGTGGCTATATGGAATTCGCAGGTTGAGAGGCTATATGCCACTGAATACCAGTTGGTGGGAAGCAACAGCAGGAGAACACTATTTCCTTCGAGACCTGCTTGTGCGTTCACTGGTGGCATAAAGTTAGTCACTCTTGGAAATAGAATGCTAGACTAGATTGACCTTTGATCTGATCCAGAAGGGCTATTCTTTCATTCTTTTAAGGGTCCCTCCAAGCAATCTGTTTATTGAGCATCCATCTTGATTGACTTACACAAAGGTTTATGTGGAGGTTAAATTATATCTTTCTTGAGCATTCGTTCTGATTTGTTTGCCAGACAGTTATACAGTGAGCATTTGCCCTGTGCTTATCCCCGATTTCCTTGCAAGGTGTTTATAAGGCTTCCTGTTAGTCAATCATTCATCACACACTTTCCAATGCATTTCCCTGTCACTTTCCAAACTGTAAAAGTTAGGGATTTTTTTAAAGTGGATTTGTTGTGCCAGGGCAACAGAGCCCTTTGATCCAATTTAACTGTGTAAACCTGAAGTTCCAATATGCCCATAAAATAGCACCAGTCTGGAGGTGCCCTCAGTCCTATCAGCTCTGATCCACTAAAACAAATGGGACTTTGCAAGTGCTTAAAATTCGTCTGGATCATGCTGCTTATTTTACATTCACTATATTCGTCTTCTGAACACATGGCAAACACAAGCTGAAAGCAGATGTCCCAAGTCTCTTGGCATCAGCCCATATACTTCTTCATCCATTCTGCATTTATTTATGCATGCATGCATGCATGCTTGTTGTAACTGGTCTAGCTATTACCATTAAACTCATCAAAAGAGATAAAAAATATCAGGCATTTTACAGCAAACACTCAAATTCAATCACTCTTGCTGAATTGGAATGAGAAATGGAGCACTGATCTCTACTATAGTGGGTCTTCCAAGCCCCGGGTGCCTTTCTCATATTTTTAATTATTATGTTAGGTATACACATTGTTTGTGCTCACTCACCAAATAAAATCTAGAACCCCAAAGGGCAAAGCTCTAATTGTTCTCAATAGTCTTAGGAATTCACATAGCACACACAATGTTTCTGTTTTAGCCACTCTTACTACAGGTTTCTTTTAATTAGCTATTTCTTAAAGTAGAAAAATAAGGTGTTAAATTTCTGGCGAAACTGTTCTATTAAGCCTTCCACACACCCTGGAACACAAAAAAAAAACAATTAATCTTCCTGTATTTCCAGACTTGCCCCTAGATCAGAAGTTTTTAAACTACATGGAGTATAGAAGCGGAAACTAAAAAATAAGATATTTCAAACAAAGATCACATTGAGCCCTTTTGAACCACTTAACCTACACTTGAACCTCAATAATTCACATAGCATAGACTTTCTTCAATAATTCCCTTAATCCTGATAAAAAACTAAGCAATGCATCAAACAAAAGGAACCAACTTAAATAATAAATAACCTGATCCTAGGACTTGCTGTGCCAACATAACATCACAAATTATGTCATCACTACAGAGGTGAGGTATTACTATCACAAACCAACACACCAACACTAAGCTTGGGATCCTTCAGTACACAAGTGTTCAGAGTGTATTCTCTATTTGGAAACAGAGTCTGCCTTCACTTAAAACACAGAATTTGAAGCATGACAATTGTGTGCACCTTGACAGTGACTACTGATTTAGGCTCCCTTGGTGATATAAGAGGTTGCTCTGGTAAGGCTCTGAAGGAGAGACCTACTGCAAGTGTTTTCCCTAGTTCAAGAGAAGGGAAGCTGAGGCTGGCTGATGTGAAAGGGGAAGTGTACATTTCATCCAAAGTGTACATTCCATTCATTTATGGAATTCATTTAATTCCATAAATGGAAGAATCTTGCTTTTACCCCAGAGTGTGGTCTGAAGGCCCATTCTGAAAGTAAGGTATGATCAGCTCACACATGGGAAACTGCTTAGAAGCCTTATGCAAGCTGACAAGCTCCCCAGAAGATAAATATATTAAATTAAATCCTTTCTTTGTTATGCAACAAACCTGGACCCTTTTGATTTCATTTGTTTCTGAAACAACCTTTGTTATCTCTCCAGTTATGTAGCCAGTGTCATGTAGCTAAGCATATATACAGCATAAACTATATGTATTCATATAGTTTGGACATTTATGCCACAATAACATACTTTTCCGTAATAATTGTATTGCAGGTTTTTTATATTAAACAGATCAGTTTTACAACTTTCACATATCCCTACTGAACTGGCAATTCTCACTAGCACTTGTATCTTTTGTAACGAGTTTCCTTCAGGATCTGAGAGCCAATGTGGCGTAGTGGTTAGTGTGTTGGACCACAACCTGGGAGACCAGGTTCAAATCCCCACACAGCCATGAAGCTCACTGGGTGACCTTGGGCCAGTCACTGCCTCTAAGCCTCAGAGGAAGGCAATGGTAAACCACCTCTGAATACCACTTACCATGAAAACCCTATTCATAGGGTCGCCATGAGTCGGAATCGACTTGAAGGCAGTCCATTTGCATTTTTCCCTTCAGGATCTACTGCATCCAATTACTTGAGAGCATATCCCACAATCTTAGTACTCTCAAGGCAGAAAAATGAGGCTGGTTAGTGAACTTACATAGTAATTCTCCTATAGTTCAAAGCTACGCATGCTTGCCTGCATGTAAGTGTTGGCAATTTCAACTTTATTTCCAAATACATAGGATGATGGCATTCATGACATCCCACAGTTCCAAGAAATCATTGAGCTTGTGCTTATCTTGATTCATGAGTTATACTCTATAATCTTTTGAAGGTTAACATCAGGACAGACCAGTGTTCAAACACAATATAACCACTTTTTTGAATTTACTTGCCCATCATCATTTTCTTTTCTTTTAAAAAAAATGCTTATGTTGAACCTTGAGGTATTTGTCATTCAACTGAATCTACTCAAACTGGTTTACAAATCAAACCTAATTTATCAAATACCAGCATCTGCAAAGGCTTTCTCCTCATTTCCAATTTTGTAAGATACCAGATGTTGCTCTTTTTCTGGGTTTATTAACTTAATATACTAGAAGAGATTGCCGTGCAGTTCCTCTTTGCTTTTTAAACAAAGCTCTGGAAAACTGCAGAGCTTTTGGGAAAACCTACAGTCAGAAACCATTAGGAATAATAACTATCAATGTAATGCTTCAGCAGAAGAACCATTTTCTTCATTTCAATCATCTTTGAGCACTCTTCAGAATATGTAAATTAATGTATGCTGTTATTCTTGCATTTTATGTACTCTCAAATCACTTGCAACACTTCTAAGAACATAGGAGCAGAACAACCCCGAAGACTTTTACAATGCCTCTGATAAGCAAAGCTAAACACTTATAGCTGATTCCATGACAGAGTGGGCACAGAGAGGCCATCTGAAATCAGTGGGCAGCAGGAATTTTTGTGTGAGATGGTACTCACCAGAAAAGAGTACTGGCACCTCTTCTTTGACTACCCATGGCAACCACTAGGTGCTGGCATCCACAGTACTTTTATCGAGGCATGAGTACCGGCACCTACATTCTTTTCCAACAAAAGCACTGGTAGGCAGGATTCAACTAATGTGTCCCATCAGTACAAGGATTTCTGCTTGCTCACTGGGATTGCTCCAGAGTGTTGGAGAACCCTGAGAACAGATGTGGGGGGGGGGAGGAAGAACATTCCATTATGCAAGTAGAAATCCTTGCCCTGATGGAACATTCGACAATGGATGCAACTCACTGTATACGTTACCTCCCTGTTCATAGCAAATTGGCAATTCACAGGTGCCGCTGTGCCCAGGACAGTTATTTTAGCACAAAGCCTTCCTCTAACATATGGCTAGCTCAATGCAAGGAGCCAGCACAAGAAATTATGTCAAGGGGCCACCAAGTCCAAGGTGAAACTGCCATAGAGCTGAAACACACAAGCAGAAAAATCCACTATGATTAGAGCAGCAGTGCCCAAATGGGGATAGAAAGAGGCATCTGCTCTAAACTCTAGCTTGTAGAAACATTCTTATACTAGTACTGGGAACCCAGGGCCACGTGAATGGCCCTCGGGATTCCACATGCCCCCACTCCATTCTGAAAAAAAAGCCTTTGGTGTAATACTCTGCCAATTCTGATGTTAGGTCCGAGTAGGGATGACTGTGAAACAACTGTCATCTTTCATGTACATTAGGATCTACACTCCATGACCCACTGTCACAGCACAGCAATTTGTAGGATTGAGCAAATGTCTCAGGATTCATAAATCCTAACTACCAGGACAAACACTACAGTAAGATTATTAATATAATAGTTCCATTACAGAGGGTGAAAATTTTGAAATGGTCCTGGAAAATGTAGGGAATTAAAATTGTATACAACCCAATGTGTTTTGGTGAAATTATTCCTCAGGAGCACAGTAATTCAATTCAATTCAATTCCTTATGACCAAGTTACCTTTCCAGTTTAGGATGAGCAAAGCAGTTTAATCTCTTCCATGTTCTTATGCCCACTTTTAAATTCCACAACGGTGACATACTCTTTAAAATGTTAGTGAACCGCAAAACACAAGGATTACATTGTCTTAGCGGTAAGCCCTTAAAAGAGACTTCTATGATGTCAAATATTCATGTGACAATTTTTTCAAGCCACTGTTGTTTCTGGTTATGATCAATTTGCATGTTGAAAAGCTGATCTTCACTCTCCCTCTGTAACATTGAATTTCAGGACTCAATCAATCAGAGATAAATGTAAACTCCCCATATCTATTACCATCATGAAATATCTGGTTAAACAGAAGCAATTTTCACATTAGGTAAACATAAAACTAGCTATAAGATATACTGACACACATATCTTGTCAGCACTTTAGTAAATGGAAGTTTACCATCACCAATAATTCATTGCTGCCTTTTACAGACAGTCTGTGTGCCTATCACTAAACATATGCGAAGTTAATGAGATGCTGCGTCAAGGATTTAGCATGCATCCTACAGCACTGATTTTGCATATGAAACGTGACTGATCCTCATCTCATCACCGTATCCATTTCTACAGAAATATCTTATCAGGGAAAACAGAAAGGGGGCATATATTAAATATTTTTCCCCAAACTACTTTCTGCTATCAGCAATGAGACAGGAGACACTGTATCAGAACTTTCCAAACTTAACAAAATAGGTGGCAGGTATCATATGTAATCACCTGAAAAAATGACTGCATTTGGTGCAGCCTGGAGGCAAGAGGTTGCTTCATTGGTGCCTTACTATACATTAATCAATCTTGATTTCACCTTTGGCATCTTAAATAGGCACAGCTGGAAAATAGGAAAGCCCATGAGTTGCTGTACAAAAACTAGTTTGGACTGATATGGGATTTCATATGTGCTAGCTTCAATTTATTATTAATATTATGCATGGTTAGAAGTTCCACACAAACAACCACCTGGGATGTGATAGCTGCCTCACGAGAGTCAATGATGTCCTTGTGACCTTGACTGCTTGTACTCTCATTCCATCTCTTTCTTTCCACCTTTCAATTATGCGATGCTGGTCAAAACAAAATTAAGGCTACTTGGAGAGCTGGGAATGAGGAAAAGACGGACCCATGTGCACTGCACAGCTCTCGCTCCCACAGATAACTCACAAAAAAGAAAATGGTTACAAGAAGAATGCAGGACTAAACGGATGATCTTCTATGGCAAACACAGTTCATGAGCAATGTAATTCAGAGCTACACAAAAGTGGCATCACTGCAAATCTTGCAATGAAGTGTAAACACCAACTTAGATCCAATCCCTCCAAGTCAAGAGAAAGAAAATATTCAGAATAATTATTTTAATATTCCTTTCCTTGCATATAGCAACTAAAGTATTACCCATTTTGAAAAAAACCAATAATCTGTGGCGTGGGGGAAAGGTAAAAGGCCAGAAAGAGAAGGGACAAATAACTGGATTAAACATTTCTGGAAATTTTGAAGCCACTGAAAAAAAACGTTTTTTCCCAGTTTTTTTTCAGAAAAAAACAGAAATTTTCAGAAAAATTGAAAGAATGCAATATTAGCATTGGCCACTTTGTTACTTCAGGAACATCAAATGTAATTATGTACAAGTTGGTTTGGCATGAAATTATCACATTTTATACTGTGTTTATGTATATGTTTATGTATATGGATATTGTTTATGTATTTTGCTTTGTAAATTAAGTTGATGGGTTTTTATTATTGTACCTTGTGTATTCTATTGTAAACCTCTTTAAGATCTTTTAGATAGCAAGCAGTCTACAAATGGAAATAATAATAATAATAATAATAATAATTTGGTATATTAAAAGTACATCTCATTCAAACAATTATTACAAATTGAATTTACTTTTTAATTTTTTTAATTTTTTGGTAACAAATGCATCTACAAGATCATGAACTGTAGGAACCTCTTTTGTTTTGCCAGTTTATGCTAGTATTCAAAAAACCATTTTAAAAAACCCAGAAGAAACCATCAACATTAATAACAAAGAAAATTATTTATGTCCTCACTAGTCCTCCATAGTGTCAAGCAGACATAAAGCATCCATTCCCATAAAAGGGGGGGGGAACATTCAATGAAACATTTTATTCATCATGCTAAAATAAAACATTCCATAATCCATTTTTTCTTCATTTTTTTCAATTTTTTGGAAAAAAACCAAAAATGGCTTTGGGGAAAAAAGGGGGAAAATGTTTTTTTCCAATTTTTTCTGGTTTTTTCCCAGGCCTTCATATCTGTAAACTGGATTCAGTCTTCATCCTTTCCCCAAAACTGATTATCAGTATTATCAAAAATAACTTGGGTAAAACCTGTGTGGATTCTATACAATGAAGGGCAGGGGGATGGCAGCCTTTAACCTTTTAATTAAGCAATCTAGACAGCCACTTTATTTGATATTACACCTTCACAAATCAAGACTAACGTTGCAGAAATTGAGGCTACAGTTTCCTAAACTTTGTGACCATTATAACCATACTTTGTTAAAGAAAAACAAACATCCATATCTCTGACCTTTAATAATTCCTAATGCGGTGCCATAGGCAGACTGCCACTTCAGTTGACAGGAAATGGTTTTGCTGTGTTTTGTTTTTTACTGTCCCTGGCACCATTGCCCAAATGACACAAGAAAAGACATATGAGTTGATCCTGTATTGCATGTTAGTGCTGTATGTGTTAGTAATACATTTGCCCTTTAAATGCATCTACAATCTGAAGCCAAAACTCTTATCAATACATATTGAAGCTTTCTCTATCTGCCAGTCCCACCTTGACTTAATCCTATAGCTGTTTCTCCTATTTCTTTGCATATGCATTAAGAATTCTGTGCAGAGAATTCATGCACAGTTAATAATGCAGATTCTTTGAGTCCTTCATTTGAAGTAGAAAGCCTAAAATGAGTAAAGAATGTATTTTTCCCATTCATTAAGCTCTTCTCCATTGATGCATAAATTGAATTCTCTTCTGTATTTAGAATATACGAAGTTCATCACAAAAGGCATAATATGTTCAACTTACTTCTAAATCCTCCAATTTGCATTTGCCACTGAAGATGCCACCATTTATATTGCAGTGTACCAAGGACTTTTGGCATAATTTTCTGGCAACTGTGATGTCATGGAATATTCACAGATGTTCCAACAGCTCTGGGAATGATGATGGCAGCAACAGGAGTAATTTATTCTCTGAGGGGAGGGAGAGTTGCCAGTCTGGCTGAGATGAAAAGATGGGGGGGTATGTAAAAGAGGCTAAAGACTGGAAAACGTGAAGAGTCTCAGGAGATAGGGAAGGTTAGGAACAGAGTAGATTGAGGGGGGAAATTGGAGCAGACAATGGAACAATAACAGGAACCTGAGGGAGGTATATGTTACAAAAGTACATGTAAAAAACAAGAAAGAAAGGAAGGACAGAAGGTAGGAAGAAACCTGAGGGGAAAGGCAGGGTGGGAGAGACAGCAACTGAGAAAGTTCATGCATGGGCTAAGAAAATGAGAGGCTGTATGCTGTTGACAGGAAAGGAGATGAGTGCTTTAGGGGCAGAAGGGGCTGGCTGGGATATAGTGTGGCTAAAGGAAGCGGAAAACTGCAAGAATCTTGCTGAAGTGGAGCTGAAAGAGACAGGAATTTTGGAAGCTGGACAAAAGACAAGTGTGAGTCAAGGAGCCACAGGAGCATAGGACGCTGCCCTGCCCTGAGTCAGAGCAATGGTCCCCCTAGCTTACTGGCGAGCAGCAGCTCTCCAGGGTTTCAGGCAGGGGTTTCTCCCAGTCCTACCTGGAGATGCTCAGGATTGAACCTGGGACTTGCTGCATTCATGGCAAATGCTCCACCACCAAGTTACGGCCCTTTCCAAGATGGCATAGAGTTCTATAGTCCAAACAGGCAATAAGGATGGATGCTAAATGCCAGAGATAACCATGTTTGAGTTTTTTGTAAGAAAAGTGATGTCTTAAGATGTATCTAAACTGATTTGCATTGTCAGCAGAGCCCAGGATTGGGGAGCCCAACAACAGCGGTAGGGCTCAACGTGCGGCCCCATGGCTTCTTTGTGCGCCTTCCCTCATCTTGAGAGCAACGACTGAAGGGAGATTTGGTTTAACCCATTTTAGCCCATCCTGTATGGAAAGCACATGTCCTCTAGGCTTGCTACCCGACTCCAAGCATTCTTTAGCAGCATCACGGAAAGAAGAGCTACGACTCAAGTGTAAACAGGGAAAACATTCACCTTGGCAAAGAGTGCCCACTCTCCCCAGGGGTTATAATCAATCAACATCACAGGGCAGGGTAAGGTGAAAGCTAAGGAAGGCGTAAATTAAATTTTGTACCTGGGCTTGGTAAAATACCTTTGCTTTGCAAACAGATGTTAGCTGTTCAATTAAGCACACCAGGAAATGAAGGCTTTCTAACACCTCTCCTACATAGAATCCCTTCAGTATGCCTGCCTCTGGGAACAGCTTTGAATGCTTTGGTGTTAGAAAGAAAAAAAAGAAACTTGTACAGGCTTTGGCCCCAACTAGAATTCTGGTTCATAAGGCCGCCTTCTTGCTCTGGCCCTGGGAGATGTTGTGCCAGAGCAGCAGTGGCATGTACATTGTATGAAACAGAGAAGAAAGATGTATAAGGTAAATGTCTAAGGAAACAGTGCCCTTCTGCAATTATAAGGGCTCGTGGCCTAAAGGGTTTTGAGAGCTGTAGCTCAAGTTTAACCATGATGCATTTCAACGGCAGACATAAGATAAGGTCTGAATGAGGCAGGTTATGCTAAGGGAGCAGGTTTACCCAAATGAGAAGTGAAAAGCTAATCAATCAGCAGCTCCCCACGGATTGGTTGAAAGCCACTAAATGAGTCAACAGAAAACATAAAGTCTGATTAAGCAGGCGCACACGAATGGTACACAGCTGAGAAACTAAAAGGTGCAGTAGCAAAGCAGGCAGAAGGTATACACAAGGAGCTGTGACAAGAATCTAAGCAAAAAAATAATCCAAGGGTCAGTTGCCCAGGAAGAACAATGGGTTGAATACAACAAAGTCATTGCATGAAGAGAATTACTTCTGTTTGTGCAACAGAACTCACTCATACACATACACGAACCCCCAGGGCAGATTTGGGAGGTTTGGGGGGGGGGCAAGAGAGGAAGGGAAAGCTCTGTAACAGGAGCAGAGGTGTTTGCACTCACCCAATGACTTATTTGGATATCACCCAATTTTTTTCAATATAGCAGAAGTGAATGTATGTTAATCTGAAATCCACATGGATAATTAATAGGAGCCTTCTGGTTCTGATTCAGTATATGTCATGCCCTGACAGTGTATGGCAGTTAATGCTTAAGTAAGATTAATCACAGATCCTATTTAGCACTTACCACAAAGCTGGTAACATAGCAAGCATTTCTGTTCAGTGACCTCACTGGCTAGTCTATGATCTCAACACTACCTGGCAAACATTGATGCAAGCATGAAGATGCAAACAGTTCGGAAAAATTTAGGACAAGTGAGTGCATTGTGAATTTTCTGGGTACAAAAACCACTCAAATGCTGTAGAGCATCTGACATCACCAGGCCTTCTTGACAGAACTGTAGCTCTATAATTCAAACATGCATATTTACACGCCCTTCATATAATTTCAGGATGGATTCAGCAGGTGCTGTGGTTTTAGATGGAAAATTAAAAAGGAAGGGGATTTCAGCATCACATGCATCTGAACTTAAACAGTGGGTGATCAATTGTTTTCCCCCTCTTGAGGATCACATTACCCTTCCTACTAAAAGCTCACCACTCTCCTGGCATGGCTAACATACAGGTGATTAGAGGTTCCAGAAGTATGTTGGTCTTACACTAATCAATGTTGCTTCCCATTTTTAAGCAAGACAGATTGTATAGTTAAGTTTGGCCATTTGACTTGCATTTTTTTTCTTAATTCACCAATCAAATACTGTCACATAAATGGCTGGGTAATAATAGTATTTTAGCATTTCTAAAGTGCATTTCAAGTGTTCAAAGCACTCTGCATAAAGCATTAATTCAAGAGAACTGTAATGAGAGATTTAAACGAATCACAATAAAATTACTTAAGTGTTCTGAAACAGTGAAAAGTAGATTCTGAGCTGTTGTGATCAGTTATTATTTATATCTAACAAGTTATGCAAATAAATTAAGTTGCAACAATATTATTCAGGCAACAAAAAAAACCCACCTGTTGTTCTTGGTTTTTATTTGAAGGGGGTAAAACTCACAGAAATTCTAAGCAGTTACAAAATACAAAGTGAAACACTGTGCTTAAGGTTCAGTCCAATCGTGCGTGAATATAGCATCCACATAAGGAGGGATTTCCATATGGCATTTGTTATTGTTATGTGCCTTCAAGTCGATTATGACTTATGGCAACCCTATGAATCAGTGACCTTCGATAGCATCTGTTACAAACCACCCTGTTTAAATCTTGTAAATTCAGGTCTGTGGCTTCCTTTATGGAATCAATCCATCTCTTTTTTTTGCCTTCCTCTTTTTCTACTCCCTTCTGTTTTTCTCAGCATTACTCTTTTCTTGTGAATCACATCTTCTCATTATGTGTCCAAAGTATGATAACCTCAGCTTCATCATTTTAGCTTCTAGTGATAGTTCTGGTTTAATTTGTTCTAACACCCAATTATTTGTCTTTTTTGCAGTCCATGGTATCCGCAAAGCTCTTCTCCAACACCACATTTCAAATTAGTTGATTTTTCTCTTCTCCGCTTTTTTCACTGTCCAACTTTCACATCCATACATAGAGATCGGGAATACCATGGTCTGAATGATCCTGACTTCAGTGTTCAGTGATACATCTTTGCATTTGAGGACCTTTTCTAGTTCTCTCATAGCTGCCCTCCCTAGTCCTAGCCTCCTTCTGATTTCTTGACTGTTGTCTCCATTTTGGTTAATGACTGTGCCGAAGTATTGATAATCCTTGACAAGTTCAATGTCCTTGTTGTCAAGAAAGCACTTTTTCTCCTTCTCCTACGGGCACACCAGTACACGGGTGTTCAGCACATCAGACCATTACAGGGAATAAGGAGTTTCTGCAGTCAACATCTGTCTGTCTCCCTCATCCAACCCCTGTCTTTAATCATAACCAAAATGAGATAGGCTTACTACTGAACAATGTGCTTGGTTATTCTCCAACAGACCTACATATTTGCACTGGCATACAGCTGCCTCAAATGTAGTCATAGTCTACTATGGATCCATAAGAATTTAAGAACGTAAGAGCCAATGGCTCATCTAATCCAGCATCCTGTTCTCACAGTCAGATGCCCATGGGAAGCCCACAAGCAGGATCTGAGTGCAAGAGCACTCTCCCCTCCTGCAGCTTCTGGCAACTGGTTTTGAACCAAGTGAACCAGGCCTGCCAGGGCTAGCAGAGACTCTCTCTGCCCAGACTCCAAACCTTGCGGGGCCCCTGCCTCAACCGCTCCAAGCCTCTCTCTCACGCTCCAATGCTGAGAAGCTGACCCACCAGGTCCTCTCTCTCCCGCCTTGTGTGCCGCCAAAACAGATAACCAGCCAAGGCCCAAAGCGCCTAACGTGGCCTAGCAACCTGTTCCATCTAAGGCCTAAAGCACAGCCAAGGCCCAAAGCACCTAATGTGGCCTAGCAACCTGTTCCGTCTAAGGCCTAAAGCATCTAAAGTGGCCCAGCAACATGCTCCGCCGTCGCATCAGGCCAGAGAGAGGCAGAGGGGAGGTGGAGCAGGGCTTAAATAGCCACCCTGCTCCACCCCCTATGTGACAGGCATGCGGCAAAAGGGGAGGGGCGTTGAAGCCATGCTAGGTCTTCCCCAGCATGACTGCAAAGGCCCGCCATTGCCAGAGCTCTTGGGTCTGACAATGACAGGAATAGTTTCCATAGTTTTAGGAACTCGGGGATGGCAAGCAGCAATGGAAGAGCACCAATTTAAAATTATGATGGAATGCTAAAGGTCGTAAGGCTGCAGAATTCTCTGTTTTTATGATAATCTATAGCAGTGTAAATCACTGACGTTTTAGAAAGTTTCTGAATTTTTACACCCATATTCTGCTAAACCAGGTTTCTATCATGATACACAAATCAAATATATTCAAAAATCCAACCACAACAAACACAACAACAACAACAACAACAAATGGAAGAGGCAGTAGATAGTGATGCTCATAAAAAAGGTATCGAAAATAAAAGTACTGGAAGTATTACTTCATATGCCAAAGGTTTTTTTCACTTCCAATTGACATTCAGAACTCAGAATAGCAGAAACATTAAATGTCAGGAATCAGGTGTACTGGCAGAATCACAGTATGTCAGGAAATTGGCAAAGCACCCTAGAGCACTCCACTAGCTAAGTTTTAAACCTTTGCATTTATGGACACAGAAACCATACAATTTTTATCAATGCACTGCTGCTGCATTTCCAGAAAAAGCCCTTTTGCCAAATTAACCCCAGGAGAAGCAAGAAAAGGGTTTGGGTGCATGTTTAAAAAAGCATTTGGACATTTGGAAAATGTTTCAATTCTTCTCTAGAATCATCTCAATGAAAATTAAGTTTCAGTTTTATACACATACTAAGTTACTAATTATTTTCCACCTTCTTTCCCTGAAAGGTTTCACTGAAAGGCAAAGTGAAAATGTGAAACTATTTAAGTTATATGAAGAAAAGGAACTTAAGAAGTTAAGAGATGACTGACTTACAAACTAGTGCTGCAAGGTAACCATAAACAAATTTACATGCAAGTCCCACTGTATCAAATGGGGTTTACTCCATAGTAAATAGATGGATATATAGATTGCAGCCTCCAAATAGAAAAATGAGTATTTTAGAAGATGAGATGTGTGTAAAATTCAAGAAATGTGTCTGTAACAGCGGAAGGAACATAAGAGTTTGACTGGATTTAAAGCAGAGTTGGATAAATTCACAAAGGATATATTGCAATATCTACTCTGCTGTCTTAGTTAAGATTCAGACAATTCTAGAAGGGTTTCCTCTTGCAGTAGAATTTTAGTGTCCCGTCTCCTCAGTAGAATTTTAGTGTCCCGTCTCCTCAGTAGAATTTTAGTGTCCCATCTCCTCAGTGCCATGACTAGAGATAATGTTGGGTCAAGTTTGTTACTGAGCTCAATTTCAGGGATAAGTCTGTGCGCAAGGTGAAAGTGATTACCCCGGAACCTGTGGAGTGAAATGGAAGCACACTTTGGTCAGCAACACTCTGGCTAATGGTTTAAGCAGGCCTGAAAGTCTGTCTTATGGACAGAAATGCCTCTGTCTGCCTGGACCTTGCTGGAATGTGAGAAACAGAAGGTTTTCCAATGCTTTAATCAAGAAGATAATAAGGCTCGTTAGCAGCTCTGAGTGAACTTCATGAAACTCCCCATGCCCCAGAGTAAGGCTTGGGATCACATCAAGCCCTAAAACAATGGAAAATTGTTCCTGCGTGTGTTTATCTCATGACTTGCAATTTACTAATACAGAACACCTTTTAGTTGTGAGCAAAGGAGGAATAAAAAGAACCTATCAGTGAGCAGGAAAAGGTTTCTGGGACTCCATCTCAGCTTCATCTCTTTGCTACACAAATAGCCTTTTCAGGTGGCATTCACTGCTAGTCCTACTCAAAGTAGACCCACTGATGTTAACAGACATGACTAACAAGTTCATTTCAATGGATCTACTCTGAGTAGGACTTAGTTGAATGCTGTAACAGACCCAAAGAAAAGGCCATTTTGCCTTTAGATTCCATTCTTACTAATTGCAATAATTTTACACTGTGCTGCTTTCCTGTGCTTGAGTTTTCCACATACTTATTTTGTTCCCAGGAGACTTCACTATTTTATTTTTACATATTTTTGTTAATTTTTACCTAGACTAATTTTCTGTTTGGATTTTTCTGTATCCTGTATCCTGGGGTCCTGACTGATCTCTAGTAACATGCATCCAATCCTATTTCCTGAAATTTCACTCTGGATTGGTAGCTATATTCTTCTCTTAAATAAAAGATCATGAAGTTAGGACAGCTAGCTTAATGTAGTAAGCTTTAACTAGAAATGGAGTTTAGGTAGGTTAATGTAGCATTTAGTAATGGTTAACTTGTAGTTCATTTTAATTTTGCATATTGTTCTACGTAGAGTTAAGTTCAAAAGGTGAGTTACATATTCTATTTTCTTTTTCCATATGATCATTAGTTGCACATACTGTTCCTTATTTCTCCATTCCCCAAGATCCATCCATGTATAATGTGCTATTAATTTCTCTTTGATATTATGCTCATATCTTTCATAAACTGAAATGCATTCACTGGGCTTCTGCAGATGTCTTTACAGTAAGTCTTTCTAAGCAGATTTTAGCCTCTCAGGTCCAGTTTGGTCATCACCCTATCGTCCACTGGGGCAAATCAAGAACCTCATTTCCAAAGCTGTTTGTTCTTCAGTACAGGAGGATGTGATTGCTCCTGCATCAGCTCTACTACTAAACTGGCAGGACTAGAATGGAGAATAATCTTTTCATACAGATGTATGGGTTGCTTTACTCTGGCAATAGGAGTTTTCTTGCTCCTTGTAATCTGGACTGCACTAGATCACATCTGCACCATACACTTAAATACTATTATGCCACTTCAAACAGTCACAGCTTTCCCCAAACAATCCTGGGAACTGTAGTTTGTTAAAGGTGCTGAGAGTTGTTAGGAGTCCCTGGTTCCCCCTCACAGAGCTACAAACGCCAGAGTTCCCTGGGGAAAAGGACTGATTGTTAAACCATCCTGAGAACTGTAACTCTGTGATGGGGATATAAATGTGGTATACTAGTGCTTTAAAAGTATGGTGCAGATGTTATAATATATCCTTTGTAAATGTATCCAACTTTGCTTCCATAGCAAGCTTGTGGATAGATATGACTGGTGGCTGGAGGCTTAAACTAAGCAGGTTTTCTTGTATTTTGACTGGAAAAATACCTAAGGATCATATGGAAGCTGCTTTAAGTTCATTTGAGTAGGTATAACATAAGAATTATCTAATTGGACTCAGAAACCACCCATGATGATTGAGCAAGGAGGATGCCTATACTTGTCTTTTTAAAGTTTATTTTGTATCTCCTGTTTATTGAAGCAGAAGTATTGAAAATCTTTCTACAATAATTAAGTGGAATGGAAATCCATGGCAATTTCCAAGTTTGTTAAAGAATGTGGAAATTGTATTACTTCTTGGAATGGACAATATTTCCAAGAAAATATTTGTATGGCAGGTTCTATTGATAGTACAATTTCCAAATTAGTCCTTAGAAAATAGTCAATTGTAAATTTAACACTGCCGGCATAACGATCAGCTGTGTCTTGACTGTTTTTTCTTATTTTCATTTTTCTGAACTTACTTGTAACAAGGTTTTATTGTGTTTAAAAGATCAATTTGTCTATTATGGTCTGATACGTTTGCAATTTGTATATAGGGTAACATGAATACATTTCTCAATGTAAAAAAGAGAGAAAATCTTTAATTCCTCCCCCATCAACAAATCATCAAAACAGAAAAGAGAGTTGTGAACTTAGGTCATGTAGCTCCAGACACAGCAGCTTTAACAAAGTTAATTCGTCCTGCATGGTGCAAGAGAACTGCACAGCATTATTATAGGCTGTTTGTTAGGCTGTTAACTATTTCTTGGTGCAATTAAACTGCTCAGACAAGCTAACACAGACAGTAGGTGAAAGACAAATATTTTATATTTCATCATGGTCAATCAAATATTTATCACACACACTCTTAATATTTAATTAGAGACAACAGAAATTAGTTTTGTCCTTCCTCGGAATAAAATATGTGCCAGTTGTACATGAATATTTACTAATACATCCCGGTTTAAATGCAAAATACTAACAGTAGTAGTGCCTTGCAAAAGTAATCAGACCCCTGACCAATGCTCTCATATTACTGAACATTGTAATTTCGTTCTGTATATTTTATTTTGAAACACTGAAACTCAGAATCAATTACTGTACAGTGACATTGGTTTTACACAGATGAAAGAAATTGCTCTAACGATGACACAATTACCTTACCATTGGCCTCTACCTGTGAACCATTAAAGGTAATTGTGTCCTCAATAGGGCAATTTCTTTCATCTGTGTAAACTGGGAGCTTCCACAGCACAGGGGCTGAATACTTATGCAAGCAACAAGTTTCAGTTTTTTATGTTTCTTACAAACATTTCCCAACATATAACCAATGTCACCTTACAATAAACGATTTTGAGTTGGTGTTTCAAAATAAAATATCATGCAGAACAAAATTACAATGTACCATTTGTAATTCAGTAATATGAGAGCATTGGTCAGGGGTCTGATTACTTTTACAAGGCACCATATTATTTAGATTCGACCCCTGACTTTATGAGGAAAACTTGAATAAGAAGATTCAGAGTGTTGTTCCCAAGAGGGACTACCCAGGACCCTCCTTTATACCTCCCAGTCAGAAGATGTAGTGCTAGTCCCATCTTCAGACTCATAAGACAAGCCAGTAGCTACACAGACCTCTCCTCAGCTCTGCATAAGCTTAAAATATGAAATCAAGCCAGGCCCTTTATACAGGACAGTAGTTCTTCTCAGAGGGCGATGCCTGCAACAGGATAGGCTGTTTCAGTCACGACAAAGAAGCAAAATTTCTAGATATTCTAAATGACTATGCCCTAGACCAGTTGGTCATGGAACCGACCAGAGGGACGGCAACCCTGGACTTAATCCTCAGTGGGGACCGGGACCTGGTGCGAGATGTAAGTGTTGTCGAACCGATTGGGAGCAGTGACCATAGTGCTATTAAATTAAACATATATGTAAATGGCCAATAGCCAAGAAAATCCAACACGGTCACATTTGACTTCAAAAGAGGAAACTTCACAAAAATGAGGGGATTGGTAAAAAGAAAGCTGAAAAACAAAGTCCAGAAGGTCACATCACTCGAAAATGCTTGGAAGTTGTTTAAAAACACTATATTAGAAGCTCAACTGGAGTGCATACCGCAGATCAGAAAAGGTACCGCCAGGGCCAAGAAGATGCCAGCATGGTTAACGAGCAAAGTCAAGGAAGCTCTTAGAGGCAAAAAGTCTTCCTTCAGAAAATGGAAGTCTTGTCCGAATGAAGAAAATAAAAAAGAACACAAACTCTGGCAAAAGAAATGCAAGAGGACAATAAAGGATGCTAAAAAAGAATTTGAGGAGCACATTGCTAAGAACATAAAAACCAACAACAAAAAATTCTATAAATACATTCAAAGCAGGAGACCATCTAGGGAGGCGATTGGACCCTTGGATGATAAGGGAGTCAAAGGTGTACTAAAGAACGATAAGGAGACTGCAGAGAAGCTAAATGAATTCTTTGCATCTGTCTTCACAGTGGAAGATATAGGGCAGATCCCTGAACCTGAACTAACATTTCCAGGAAGGGATTCTGAGGAACTGAGACAAATAGTGGTAACGAGAGAGGAAGTTCTAGGCTTAATGGACAACATTAAAACTGACAAATCATCAGGTCCAGATGGCATCCACCCGAGAGTTCTCAAAGAACTCAAATGTGAAATTGCTGATCTGCTAACTAAAATATGTAACTTGTCCCTCGGGTCCTCCTCCGTGCCTGAGGACTGGAAAGTGGCAAATGTAACGCCAATCTTCAAAAAGGGATCCAGAGGGGATCCCGGAAATTACAGGCCAGTTAGCTTAACTTCTGTCCCTAGAAAACTGGTAGAAAGTATTATTAAAGCTAGATTAACTAAGCACATAGAAGAACAAGCCTTGCTGAAGCAGAGCCAGCATGGCTTCTGCAAGGGAAAGTCCTGTCTCAGTAACCTATTAGAATTCTTTGAGAGTGTCAACAAGCATATAGATAGAGGTGATCCAGTGGACATAGTGTACTTAGACTTTCAAAAAGCGTTTAACAAGGTACCTCACCAAAGACTTCTGAGGAAGCTTAGCAGTCATGGAATAAGAGGAGAGGTCCTCCTGTGGATAAGGAATTGGTTAAGAAGCAGAAAGCAGAGAGTAGGAATAAATGGACAGTTCTCCCAATGGAGGGCTGTAGAAAGTGGAGTCCCTCAAGGATCGGTATTGGGACCTGTACTTTTCAACTTGTTCATTAATGACCTAGAACAGTGGTTCCCAACCTGGGGGCCGGGACCCCCAGGGGGGCCGCAAAGTAATCCAGAGGGGGCCGTGAACAGTAAAGAAATGAATTATTTATTAATTTTTTTAAAAAAGTCTTCACTCTTTCTACACTCTGCTTTCTGCTGCCGCTGCAGATGACACCTCCCCCTTGCTCCAAACAAGAGGGGAGGCCTTTTGCCAGAGCATCTTTCAGGAGCACTAAGGGCAGGCATCTGCCTATAAAATACATGGCAGATGCCAAAGGAGGCTGAGGGTGGAGCTACCAGGAAGAAGAGGGGATTACTATCACTGATTCCTGTCTCCTTGCACTGCCACTACTGGCAATGCCCTTACTTAGAATGAGAGGAGAGGGCTTTTTGTGAAGCAAAAAGAAGCAAGGTTGCACAGAAAGGCTGCTTTCCCCCTTCCTTCCTGGCAGCCAGCCTGCCTCCCTGGGGAGAGGGGGTCACAAAAAATTTCTAGCTTATAAAGGGGGTCCCGTGCTTATAAAAGTTGGGAACCACTGACCTAGAATTAGGAGTGAGCAGTGAAGTGGCCAAGTCGGCTGACGATACTAAATTGTTCAGGGTTGTTAAAACAAAAAGGGATTGCAAAGAGCTCCAAAAAGACCTCTCCAAACTGAGTGAATGGGCGGGAAAATGGCAAATGCAATAAAAACAAGTGTAAAATTATGCATATTGGAGCAAAATATCTCAATTTCACATATACGCTCATGGAGTCTGAACTGGCGGTGCCAAATTCCATGCTAGGGATAATTAGGAAAGGTATTGAAAATAAAACAGCCGATATCATAATGCCGTTGTATAAATCTAATGGTGCGGCCGCATTTGGAATACTGTGTACAGTTCTGGTCACCTCATCTCAAAAAGGATATTATAGAGTTGGAAAAGGTTCAGAAGAGGGCAACCAGAATGATCAAGGGGATGGAGCAACTCCCTTATGAGGAAAGGTTGCAGCATGGGGCTTTTTAGTTTAGAGAAAAGGCGGGTCAGAGGAGACATGACAGAAGTGTATAAAATTATGCATGGCATTGAGAAAGTGGATAGAGAAAAGTTCTTCTCCCTCTCTCATAATACTAGAACTCGTGGACATTCAAAGAAGCTGAATGTTGGAAGATTCGGGACAGACAAAAGGAAGTACTTCTTTACTCAGCGCATAGTTAAACTATGGAATTTGCTCCCACAAGATGCAGTAATGGCCACCAGCTTGGATGGCTTTAAAAGAAGATTAGACAAATTCATGGAGGACAGGGCTATCAATGGCTACTAGCCATGATGGCTGTGCTCTGCCACCCTAGTCAGAGGCAGCATGCTTCTGAAAACCAGTTGCCAGAAGCCTCAGGAGGGGAGAGTGTTCTTGCACTCGGGTCCTGCTTGCGGGCTTCCCCCAGGCACCTGGTTGGCCACTGTGAGAACAGGATGCTGGACTACATGGGCCACTGGCCTGATCCAGCAGGCTCTTCTTATGTTCTTATAGGCTCCCAACTCGTCACTGTGGCAACTTCTCCCTATGTTGTCTAGTGAGGGAAGAAACCCTAGCCCAGCCAGACTCACCATGAGCTCTACAAGGTCCTGATCTGATTATCTTAATTAGTATGCTCTGATTATCCAATACATGACTATACCTAAGCAGTGGAGAACTGGATCCAGCTGCCTACCTAGCAGTCACCTGATGCCACCATAATGTCATGTGACTGAATTTCAAAGGAAAGAATCAGGCTCTTTCCTTTCTTTGTAGCCCAGCTTGAGTTCCAGCAGTCACTGTAAAGGAAGATCCCTGCCATACACACACGCACACAAACACACACTCCATCCATTCACACACCCTATCCATCCATATAGACATACATCAATTCATTCCATTCTCTCTATTCCCTCATCTCTTTCAGTAGGATACTACAGTGTTCTAGATGTCATGCTTCATGTTTGACCCTCTAACTTTGCATGTGCACTTGCCTGCCAGTCTCTCTATCTATCTCCTTGCAATAGTGTCTGCATCACTGCAGGCTTCAGCTTCAATTCCATCAGACCTTTATCAAAGTAATGAAAATTATATGAAAATCCAAAAAATACTGCAATCAGAATAGATTATTACAGAGAGAGAGAGAGAGAGAGAGCGCCATGGGATTCAGTAATCCTGCTTCTGTGGGTTATTCCCTCCAATATTTAAACCACAACACAAATCCCCCAAATCACCCCACATATATAAACCATACAACTAGTAAAATGTAACCTCCATTTCCACTCTTCCCAACAGACCCTGTTGTAGGATCTAAACTGGCCTATCACTGACTACCCCCTTATTTAAGGTGGTTTTCCCACTCTAAAGTGAACTTGGCACAATTATGTTGGGGGGCTCATCTGTACTCTGGTGCAAATTATCTAGCTCAGCTTTCCCAACCTTGGTTCCCCAGATGCTGCTGGACTACAATTCCCATAACTCCTGACCATTGACCATGCTGGCCATGGCTGATGGGAGTTGTAGTCCAACAACATCTGGGAACCCAACGGTTGGGAAAGGCTGATCTAGCTCCAGTCCAACTCCTATGTGACTAGATATGTGTACCTAAGCTGCTGGTGTCTGCAGATAGGAATGCGGGTTCCCTTACACTTTAAAAGCCATATCCAGCTAGTTCAATGAGCTTTCTAACAGAGAGAGATATCCACATGCATCTTTGCATCTGCAACAGCTACGTGCTGTTTCCACAAGCAGATCTTATTTACTGGGGGTGCAATTTCTTTTATCTGCAACCAGCATAAAATTGCAGCAACGTAAGTGAAATGCTGCATTTTGCTACCCTGTGGATGTGTAAGCTGTTGGTATACCAAGTCTTAAACCATTTCAGTGCTAGTGCACTAACGTATTTATAACAATCCTCAAATATCTTTCCCCCCAAAAATAATCCTATTTAGAAGGTGGGGACACTGAAGGGTCTACAATTTTGTAGTATTTGAAAGACATTTTTACCCTTTAATCATCTGTTTCCCCTACTAAGAAACCAGAATGCAAGTATGATATTAGTTTTCATAAGATCTGCAACAGCCCAAATTATTCTTCAAGGAAGGAGGGACACCATCTTTTTTAGATCAAGGACCCTTTATTTTCCAGCCTTCACGGCACAAACATAGATATTAACTCAAAAGATAGGATGAGTTTTATTTTCAAATTGAAAAGTACAATGCCATTTAAGTTAAGATGCTTGGCACTAGAATTCATTTCAAGGTTTTCTGCTCTGTCTAAACAACTTAATAAAGAGAGACTTAACTATCACACTGAGCCACACAAATGATCCATTTAGCTCTGTAGTAATCTCCAACTGTGGCCAGTAATTAATATTTCAGAAGACATCACTATACAATTAGGAAAGCATTCAAGTCTTGTTACTTGTTCTCAAAGCGATTTAGGGGCATTCAGCATTAATCTGGTATAACATCATTTCTGCTGGTCATCCACAACAACCCTGCTGTTTGTTAATCTTGTCTAATAGCTACTGATAGACCATTCCTGACTGAATGTTTGGCCTGCTTTTCTGTGTTGTGCTGTAAGATTTAAAGAATTGTCACCATCCGTCCATAGTTTTTTACAGGTACAAATGCCCCCATAAAATGCACATTTCAATTTTTTTAAGGGTTATCCTATAAAGTCTTTAAATAATTGCCTCATAAAACATTAAGGCACTTTAAAGTGAAAGCCAATGGACTTTAAAACACACTTTAGTTGTCATTTAATTTTTATAGGATATTTCATTCACAAAAGTAGAAATAATGGAAGAGTGATTAGTCCTAGCCACTAAAAACCCTTCTTTTTAAAACATGCAAGATAGCAGAGGGCAGCTAGAACAAGCAAGAGCATGGGCAACTGTACCACTATTCGTCTAACCTATATTTCATACACTGAATCACAAGCATACTGAGAATTCACAGTTAGTAGTGTACCTATCAACAGTACAGGTGATCATAGCATGGTTAATTCAGATGATACAAATAGTGTGTGACTGCCCCAGTGTGGTGACCTCCACAGTGCACCATGTATGTGGCAGGCACATGGTAAGTTCTCATATAACCACTGCAGCTGATGGAAGTTGTAATATATTCTTTGAAAGAAATACATGAACTATCTATGTAGGGTTCCCACCCAGAACCTCACCAGTCCTATGTCTGATCAGCTTCTCAAATGGAGCAAGATCAGGAAACTCCATAATACCAAGTATTATTAGAATAGAATGATGAACCTGTCACTGGACTGTACCACTTCTGAAAGAAGACTGAATGTTTTAATGTTGCTCCATACAGGAGAAGGTTCTTGGCAAGCCCTCTCCCTGATATGTGCATAGAAATTGTTCTGTGTATTTTAAGGGAGCATTCAGCCAGTGCTCCCACTTTCAGTCTAGAATGGTATGGTCCAGCAAGATATACATCATATGTATACTGTGTGATGATGCATTTTGCCCCTCAGTCCCTGTTTGAAAGGAGTAATGTCATCACAACAGTGAAATTTAAACTGTTTATTTGATGTTATAACTGGTTTTCATTCCTGAAACAGATCTTTATTTCTGAATTACACTACTGCAAGTAAAACAATGGGAAAGAGGAGTCAGTGTCTATCTTCCAGAGCGTGGTCTGAGTACATGATTAACTTTGCTGAAGCTAAGCAGGTCTGAGGAGTGGTCAGAAGCTGGATGGAAGACCACCTGGGAACTTCAGCAAGGGAGAACAATGTACATTCCTTTGAGTTCCTTGGATGAAAGCTAGGGTTAAAATACAACAAATAATTGGATATCCTGCATTGTGATTTTGTGTTAATATTGATTATAGTTTTGTTTTGTTTCCATTTCTGTCTTCTTGTACTATTATATCATACCTTGAGATTGAAATGCCAATGTTGTTGAAGGTTGAAATTTAGAAAGGAAGAGAAGAGAAAGATTATCTTCTATACTACCCCAATCTTAGCCTGTGTTCTTTCCTCCTTTTCTTTCCAAATGGGAGCTACAATTGGAAATACATGATGCAAGCATAAATAGAATCTGTCTGCAATGATAACATATTCTCCATTCCCAGTAGCCTAAATTTCTGGTCAACTAAACAGATATATTTTTATAAAGTAAAAAGAAACCACAGGACAAGAGGAAGTAAAAAAGTGGGATGAAAGTCTGAACTTGCCTTTGGTTTAGTGCCATCTGCCTCAAGAAAACAGTTATTTTTATCATTTAAGAAGCATATTTAATTCCAAGCTAAATTTTACAGTTTGAACTTTGTTCTATATTAAAAAGGTGCTAGCTCTTTAATTTCTTCCTTTTTATCAGCAATATGTTGAAAGGCTTAGAAGCTTCAGAGACTTGGAATCTGCTGTAGTTTAAAACATTTTAATGAACTGGAAAATGTGTAATACACCCAAATATTGAATATATTAATAACACACTCTAAAATACCTGTGAACTGTATAAATATTTTTAAAAACTCTAACATGCTCTTTCTAGTAGACTGTAGTAGTTTAAAAACTTTGGACTAATCACTATTTAAAAAAAGCCAAGAACAAATTTAATCCAGTTTAACTATAATGGCTTCCCCCAAGGAAGACTAGAAACTGTTTTGTGAAGGTGATAAGAATTCTCTCCTAAAGCACCCTAGTTCCTGGATAGAGCCACGTTCTCAAGGTTCTATGGAAGATAGCAACTACAATTAAAACCTATATTCAGACTTTAGTTAAAACTAGGGCTTTTGCAAAATCCCCTTTCCAAAAAAAATCACTGTCCCATTTGGAGGTAGCCAATTGTGTGGACATTTTGGTGATTTTTCAGGTGATTTTCTATGACATTTCTTCAGAGGTTTGGGAGGATTTACAACAAAAACCTAAGAACCAGAACATTGATTCATCTAGCTCAGCATTACGTGCACCAATTGCACATACATGTACATTGTCACAAACACAATGCCCACAGGCACCAGTGAGCCTGCCAGTACCTCCAGATAGGCTCAGTAAATATTCCCTCAAAAATCCACAATATATGAGAAACTGTTTGCTCTTCCTGCTTAATTCCTGTTTGCACTGGCTCAGCCTCTCCCTAACTGAACATACACCCTTTAAGCATGTCCACATTTCATTGGATGCCAGGATTGGACACCCCCTCCCTTCTGTCCTAAACAGAGGAGAGATGCAAAAAGCTTCTCTCTTGAGCGTGGTGGTGGCTGATGCAGGTGCCTTCTCCACATTGATGGGGAGCTGACTGAGGGGTATGCCCACACCATTTTGTGTTTTTCTTTTTCTGCTCTTTTAGATGTGCCAGCCATTTGGTTTATCCCCAGGGCAGCCATTTTGTGTTTACACCACACACCCCACAGAAGCCATTTTCTGTCATGCCACACACCTCACAGCTGCCATTTTGTGACTGGCACCCCAAGCACTTTCTCAACATTCCAGACGTGCACACTGGCCCAAAAGGATTGGTGATCTGTCATCACAACCCTACCTGAAGACACCAAGGATTGAACTTAGGACTTTTTGCATGCAATGCATGTGCTCTACCGCTGTGATTTCGCAGTGGCCCTGAGAGTGGCAACAGTCATTGTGTATCTTGTTAGTGTCCAGGGAGTGTTGCCAGTTGTGATGTTCCTGCTTATATTGTAAATAAGGTAAGTGCTGGTTATATAGAAGACATATGGTAAATGGAGTGAAAGAGGAGGGGGGAGTACATGAGCAGTAGAATGCTGGATGATTGGCTGAGCGTTTGAATGGCTGGGAATATAAATGGAAGAAGGACAGTTGAATCTGGGTGGTGTTTAGATGGTGAAGTGAGGTGGCGGTGTTTGGAGGTGAACTGGGTGGTGAATTGAGGAGGTGGATGGTGTTTGGTGTTGTTGACAGTGAGTCGGAGTTCTGAGGCAATTAGTAAGAAGTCAAGTACATGACAGAATATAGATGAAACCATACGCCTGTGAAACATTCTAAAAGTAATCTTGTTATTTCTAATTCTTAATAAATATATTTCTTGGGTAAACATAAGCCTGATTCCTTCAGCTGGGAAACGCATACCAGGGGGGATAGCAAGTAACCAAGGCTGAACAGTTGTATCGAATGGTGGCAGTGGCGGATTGGAGGAAAGTGTATCCAGTCCCACAGAGAAACCCAGGGCTGTATGCTTCAGTGCAAGAGGCTGCAGGGGGGGTTGGAAATTACCTATACCCATAGACACAAGGTATCGAGATAGCCAGGCAGAGACTAGGTACAGTATAAAGGTTATAAGAGATACAAAGTGTGGGGTAGGAAGGCCTAGCAGGGGGATTTGTTGAAATCTGTGCTAGAGCTGTAAAGGGTAAGAAGAAAACCTGACGTTCCTGTCTGCTGGTAGCCACAAGTGAGAGCTTCACTGGTGCTGCTGGGGAAGGACGTCACACCAGTATCTGAGGTGGCAGATTTAGCAAAACATTTTTTAGAAGCTTGCAGACACTGTTTTATTTTTCCCCAAATGTTCCAGGTAGTATTATTCTAGAGGGAAATGGCATCTGCACCAATATAAATCAATAAATTGATGGGGATTGCTATTTTTCCCACAAAATGCCCCAGAATGCAACATATGAGTCATTCTGGGAAAGAGAAAATTCTACCTGCCAGTCAACAGCCCCCATAAGGAGTTCAATTGCCATTCCTGTCTCTAACATTAGGCAAAACAAAATCCACCCTGACTACAGCTTCAGTTAATAGGAATCCAACTCTTAAACTCTTTCTCCCACCTATAATCCCCCTAACTCTACCCCCTGATTTTAGAGCACAGGAGGCTAACCCAAGCTATTCCGCTAACCCCCACAGCTCTATTAGAATTCTTTGAGAGTGTCAACAAGCATATAGATAGAGGTGATCCAGTGGACATAGTGTACTTAGACTTTCAAAAAGCGTTTGACAAGGTACCTCACCAAAGGCTTCTGAGGAAGCTTAGCAGTCATGGAATAAGAGGAGAGGTCCTCTTGTGGATAAGAAATTGGTTAAGAAGCAGAAAGCAGAGAGTAGGAATAAACGGACAGTTCTCCCAATGGAGGGCTGTAGAAAGTGGAGTCCCTCAAGGATCGGTATTGGGACCTGTACTTTTCAACTTGTTCATTAATGACCTAGAATTAGGAGTGAGCAGTGAAGTGGCCAAGTTTGCTGACGACACTAAATTGTTCAGGGTTGTTAAAACAAAAAGGGATTGTGAAGAGCTCCAAAAAGACCTCTCCAAACTGAGTGAATGGGCAGAAAAATGGCAAATGCAATTCAATATAAACAAGTGTAAAATTATGCATATTGGAGCAAAAAATCTTAATTTCACATATACGCTCATGGGGTCTGAACTGGCGGTGACCGACCAGGAGAGAGACCTCGGGGTTGTAGTGGACAGCACGATGAAAATGTCAACCCAGTGTGCAGCAGCTGTGAAAAAGGCAAATTCCATGCTAGCGATAATTAGGAAAGGTATTGAAAATAAAACAGCCGATATCATAATGCCGTTGTATAAATCTATGGTGCGGCCGCATTTGGAATACTGTGTACAGTTCTGGTCGCCTCATCTCAAAAAGGATATTCTAGAGTTGGAAAAGGTTCAGAAGAGGGCAACCAGAATGATCAAGGGGATGGAGCGACTCCCTTACGAGGAAAGGTTGCAGCATTTGGGGCTTTTTAGTTTAGAGAAAAGGCGGGTCAGAGGAGACATGATAGAAGTGTATAAAATTATGCATGGCATTGAGAAAGTGGATAGAGAAAAGTTCTTCTCCCTCTCTCATAATACTAGAACTCGTGGACATTCAAAGAAGCTGAATGTTGGAAGATTCAGGACAGACAAAAGGAAGTACTTCTTTACTCAGCGCATAGTTAAACTATGGAATTTGCTCCCACAAGATGCAGTAATGGCCACCAGCTTGGACGGCTTTAAAAGAAGATTAGACAAATTCATGGAGGACAGGGCTATCAATGGCTACTAGCCATGATGGCTGTGCTCTGCCACCCTAGTCAGAGGCAGCATGCTTCTGAAAACCAGTTGCCGGAAGCCTCAGGAGGGGAGAGTGTTCTTGCACTCGGGTCCTGCTTGTGGGCTTCCCCCAGGCACCTGGTTGGCCACTGTGAGAACAGGATGCTGGACTAGATGGGCCACTGGCCTGATCCAGCAGGCTCTTCTTATGTTCTTATGTTCTTAACAGCTCTCTGCCTGTTCTTTAGAAAGCAAACTCTAAAGAGCAGGCACAGCACTTTTATCTCCCAACCAGACAGAAAATCCCCCTACCTGCAGACATACCTCTTCCTCTCATGATCAGGAGACAAAATCCCTCTGCCTGCTCTTTAGAGATCCTTTCTGAAGGGGATATTTTATCTCCAATCTCGGCACCAAGCAGCACAGCATGGAGATCAGACATAAGCCCTCCAATCAAGAGATTATGGGGCAGATCTCATCTCTGCGTTGCTTAACACTAAAATTAAAGATAAAGCCCTCTGCCCATTCTTTAAGAGTAGAAGTCAGCATTTCTCCCCACTGCAGGTCTGGAGGGTGGGAAATGCTGCCTTTTACTTAGCATAGAATTATGCATACATTATGCCCGGTAAGCAAGCATGTTGTATGTCTGATAAGCATGCATACATAGCCAGTGTATGTGGTTTATATATGTAGAATGTGTGTGTGTGCATGCTTGCAAACACTGATCACACTCACCACTAGCATGTGGTGAATGACCATCAATGAAGCCTTTGTTGGGCTGTTGACCTATAGGCATTACTGTCTCTAGTTGTTTTCCATAAAGCCTGCAAGTTTGGAGAAGTAACTGTTATCTCCTGGCCTGAGAGAGCGCAGACATCCAAGGCCAGCGGTTGTCATGGTAACGTGAGATAGCAACTGGGAAAGTTCTAACAGAGTCTGTAAGTTGTGTCTTCTGTATATTGCCTCTGAACTGAGAGGTTGTCTTCTGTGTTTACCTTTGGAGAGAGATGTACCAGAAGGGGGGGTGACTGAAGAAACTCTACATGTATTTACTCTTAAGCCTGTTGGCCCTAATGTCTTAATAAAGACTCTTAACCTGATCTAATGCATCTGAGAAGTTTCTTGCTCAACTTAACTCCAAGTAACGTATGCTGTGTCACGCAAGAACCGCCACCATCAACAGGGTTATGGGCCCAGATCCACAGCGCGTTACACAAGAGTAAGTTGCTGGTCTGAACGGCAGACGGAGTTCCAGAGAGGGCAGCGTGATTGATTGTGCCAGACAGAGGTGAGCAGGATGGCTGTAAACATGTCTGGAGGCTTGCCGATGGAACGACTTAATGAAAAGAATTATGGAAGCTGGAGGCCAAGGATGCGTGCTTTGTTGATAAAAGAGGATTTATGGGAAGTTATAGAAGGAAATCCCCCGGCGGTACCGACCGCGGCCTGGAAGCGCCGAGACCAGAGGGCGCAGGCGTTTATAATCTTGGCTCTATCGGATTCTCAACTGATGTGTGTGAGAGATGAGCCGTCGGCTAAACAGATGTGGGACACATTGCAGGATTTGTCCCAGGAATGGCAGCGGAGGCAGAAGGCGCAGAGAGCCGAGCTGATGGAAGCTGTCAGAAGCAAAGAGGCGAACAGTGCCGTGCCGAAGGAGGCAGCCGGAAGCAAGCAAGAGCAGCAGCGGCTAAAGGCTTGTTATGTTTGCGGAGCTCGTGGGCATCTCCAGAGAGACTGTGCAGTCAAGCGAAACTCCAGGGACGGAGGTTGGAAACAGGGAAGTGTGAACTTTGTAAACAGAAGTCTCAAGATTTAGGACCTGTTAACTGGATTCTTGACAGCGGTGCGAGCCATATATTAATCACAGACAGGAGTTTGTTTTACACTTCAGAAGATGTGCAGGACTTTGTTTTACTTGCGGATGGATCGCAGAAGAATGTGGAGGCTCGAGGACTGGTGAGATTTGATAAACTTGGAATACTGTCAGATTGTTTGTTTGTACCAGAATTGGCTCATAACGTATTGTCAGTAAGAAAACTGGTGAATTCTGGGTATTGTGTGACGTTTGACAGAGGAAAATGTTTTGTGCAAAGAAGAGGCAAAGTTGTCTGTCAGGGTTTCATGACACAAGGGCAGTTTAAAATGACCATGGGTGTGAAGTGTGCTGATGCCTTGAGTTTAATGAGGCGGAAAGAGAATGACGGTCAGAGCTGTAAGAAGACAGCTGTTAAAAGCACACAGCCACAGTATTCATGTAATGCAGTCAGGCTGATGCCTGAAAGAGTGCATCGCAGCCGAATTGACAAGCCACAGGGTAAGAGACGTGGCAAACGTGCACCTAGAGCACAAGAGAATGCCTATTTCAGAGTTTGGTGTCCAGAAACACAGCAATTAATCCTAAGCAGAAGCATTGAAGTTGCAGAGAAGCCTTGGGATCAAAGGCAAACAGTCATTCTCACAGGGTCAAGTGACACACAAGCACAAACACAAGCACAAACATTTAAACCAGATCTTGACATAAAAGTGGAAGGCACACAAATTCCACTTAGGGATGCTTTAAATGAACTCATTTGTGGGAAACGAAGATCGAAGAAACGTAAGGCTGAGGAAATGGAGGATCCTGGGCACGCTGTGCCAAGCACAAGCACAAATGGGGGGGCAGAGAGAGCAGAAGCCCTAGTGCCTTTAAGACGTTCTACAAGATCAAACATAGAGAAACCGCCTGAAAGATTTACTGTGGGTATGCATAAACAAGTTGAAATGGATCCTGAGACACTGTATTTGACTTGTGTTCAGCCGAAATTTGATTGAATAAAGTTCTAGCTAAATGTACAGAGATGTTCTGAAATGTACTGCAATGTACTGAGATGTAATTTGGATCTGTATGATGCAATGTATTGAAATGTATTACCTTTGTATTGTAGAAATGTATTGCTGAAATAGAAAAGTTATAGATGCAATGGAAAGTTTTGCAGTCTTGATGGAAAAAGGGGAATATGTTGGGCTGTTGACCCATAGGCATTACTGTCTCCAGTTGTTTTCCATAAAGCCTGCAAGTTTGGAGAAGTAACTGTTATCTCCTGGCCTGAGAGAGCGCAGACATCCAAGGCCAGCGGTTGTCATGGTAACGTGAGATAGCAACTGGGAAAGTTCTAACAGAGTCTGTAAGTTGTGTCTTCTGTATATTGCCTCTGAACTGAGAGGTTGTCTTCTGTGTTTACCTTTGGAGAGAGATGTACCAGAAGGGGGGGTGACTGAAGAAACTCTACATGTATTTACTCTTAAGCCTGTTGGCCCTAATGTCTTAATAAAGACTCTTAACCTGATCTAATGCATCTGAGAAGTTTCTTGCTCAACTTAACTCCAAAGAAACGTATGCTGTGTCACGCAAGAACCGCCACCATCAACAGCCTTTGGGCCAAACAAAATGTTAGCCTGCTTTAGAGCCTCCTTCTGGTCAATGGGAGGGAAATGTCTTGAGACAGTTTGGGGACTGTTGGAAAGTTGTGCCATCACAGGGGCATGTACACCTACCCTGTTCCCCCATATACCACCAACGACACAGCCCCATTTGGCCATATCTGGTTGTTCCACCAATGTAGCTGTCACAGAGCTCTCATAGCACACATTCCGCCAGTATAGTATGGCTTCCACACATCCTAGAGCCCCTCAGCCAGTGCAAGTGAAGTGATTGCACCATAAAGGAGCTATCACGAATCAAGAAAGGTAAATTGATGCTGCAAATTTGCATTGATCAATCGACGCATGACAGCACCTTACTCAGAGTCTGAAAAGAATTCTGATGCCAGAGAACAAAGCCCCATGTTCCTCACTGGCTCCAGTCAGGCCATTCCTCAGGCATGAGGTTCCTTATTTGAGCGTCAGCATCTCCAACACTTCTGTTAAACCCCTTCCCTCAAAAATCAGACATCTGTAGATTCTGTTTGCTCATCTATAGAGTGAGAGCCAAATCACATGCAAGATCCATAATTGGATCTCTAGACCTTTAAAGAAAGCAACTACAGAAATTCAAAAACTGTTTGAAACGCCAATCCTAGAGGAAGAAGGTTGAAGTCTCTCTACTGTTTCATTAATGCACAAAAGTATATTAACCCTATGGAATGGGCAAAGAAATACAGGTACAGTAACGGTGCCTTTATTTATTTTTCTCCTGCAAGGAAGATTAAACACTCCTTGTCCCACAAAATTCAGACAATCAAATGTAGTGCCCCCTATACTAGTTTCTACAAACTGGAAGTTTCATTCACAGATTTCTTTCAGCACTTGTATATTGGCCTTGTGGTATCCTCCCCCGCACACACACACACACAAAAGCTAGAGCAAACAGTTGTGGAGGAGAAGCTAAACTAAGGTCTGAAAGCAATGGGAACCCACAACTGGCCTGGACATGTACAATTGAGTATTCAGCTGCATGCTCAATCTGCCAGATAACACTGACTCAAATTTAACAAGGAAAGAATGTTTCAGAATGCTAAAGAACAGAACTGGCCATTGATTGACTGGTGGGGGAAGTAATGATTTATAATGTGTCTGAACCAACCCACAGTAAGTGACAGCCTTGATTGGAGCTCAGGAATAAAAGGTCAGTGAATCTGAAGATTAAGCTGTGTTTCAAGTACAAACAGTGTACAGGTGCTTTCCATAAACGAGGAGAGATTTCTGAAGAAGCTGCAACTGCATGTCACATTAGCCAAAAAGAAGAACACTGACAGAAGCAGCAGTACATATGAACATTGATAAACAAACTTTCCACAGTTTTTTTTGGGGGGGGGGTTGGTGTTTTAAGAAGTTTAGACAAGTCCACCAAAATAAGAAAACTTGCTGTAAAAGCACAACACATTAATGTGAACCCCTCGTGTCTTTTCCCCCCTCTAAAGCTTGAGTCCACGGCTTGAACAGATGTCACTGCTTGTAGAAGAAGCAGATTATCATTAGCGGCTGGGCCATTAAAACTGGGCTGAAGTTACAAGCCCTGCAATATAAATATCTCAAGAATGAAAACCTTACAAGAACTTTCTTACAAGAGGAATTTAGCACTCCATTTCAACAGCTTATATATCTGCAGTTACAGGAACAGAATGATCTGGCAAATGATTAATGTGACCTGGGGATATGAGAGCTTTAACCAAGCAAGAATGATGGGCTTGCCTGATAGAGGGCACAAGACCCAATAAACATTGGGGGAGAGGAGAGAGAAGTCCCTATAGTTTTCAGCAGTAACCCAATCTGAACTGTATCTTAAGAGCTATACCTATTGACCAAGCAGCAAATCAGATACGCTGTCTCATGCCAGAGCTCAGTAACTTTATTAACAGTTATTTTGCATAAAATTTAGCATGAAATTCATTTCACTAACAGCAAAACAACAAAGATTCTAGCCTTTTGGGGCTATAGATAATTTTTTTTAAAAAAAAATGGTGTTTGTTTTGTGTGCGTTATTAAAAGGGATGTCAAATTTTCTTGTACGATTTTTTTCTTGGCAGCTTGCATTACATGTTTTTAAAGCCCCTACCATTAAAACTCACCACTTTCTTCTACAAAAAGCAAAGATTGTCCTGATAGTGAATATACTTTAGCATTGCAAGGAACTTAAGCAAACACACACACAAAGATTCCAGCTTTAGGGAACAAAGGGGTTGCAGGAAATCCCGACTTATAATGGGCAGGAAGTGGGTTTCCATATCCCACTGATCTAATACACAGGCACTTTCCACATTCTGGCATGGCACAGCTCACATCCACAATCCTTAGCATGTGGGGAAACTTCGGGCCTGGGGTGGGGCACATGCTGCCCTCCAGGCCTCTCTCTCAGGTCCTCAAGATTATCCCAGGCCATACCACCTCTTCAGGTCATGCCCCTCACTGGCCCTGCTTCACACCCACCTGTGATCATGCCTCGTTTGCTTAAATGGACTGGAGGATGGAGAGGCAGGTGTGGATGTGAGCGTGCAGAAACCTCTGACTTTCAGGTGGCTGGAATGTAGCCTAGTGTACAAAGGTAAGGGGCACATCCATTGTTCCCACTTCCGCCTCTGGCTTCACCCAGTGTTTGCCTCTCTCCCTAGTCATCAATGGCACGTGGCCCCTAGGAAGTTGTCCATGACAAATGTGGCCCTCACATGGAAAAGGGTTCCCTACCCCTGCTCTAAAGCATCAGGTTGCCTTCTCAAAGGCTGTCAGATCCTACTTACAGTGACAAGGAACTTGAATATTGAGCTGCCATTTGTCTAGGGTTCCGTCAATATGAACTGTACCTTACATAGACAAAATGGGGTGGGGGAAACCTTTAGATCTCTACAGAAATATTATGCCTCAAAACTGCAAACATATTGATTTGTTGCTGTATGTGTTTGTCATGTCCTTTGTCTTGAATAGCCACATTTAACCATTTATCAGTCCATCCATGGACAAGATGGAGATAGCAGTAAGTTTGGGGCAATCTGAGGTTTGCAGGGGGGGGGAATTAAGGAAAAAATCTTAAGTGGTGAACCCCAAAATTATCCCCATGAAGACTGTGTGTGGTCAGTGTTCATAGCATGCTGACTAACTGGGGGGAGCAGGAATTGAGAGAAATGGGATAGAAAATCAGGCAAGGAGGGAAATGGAATGGAGTATCCTGAACTTGAGCACTCCTTTGGTTACAGATCCTACTTGCAGCTTCTGACCAACTATTCTTTTGATAGGTTAATGGTCCTTAATAGTCTACTGATGAGAGCTAATGGATGGTAGATAATTGGCAACCTTTCATGGTGTTTGAATGAGAAAATAATTGGAGTGCTCTCTCACACACAAACAGCACACAGTTGAGGAGTGGGGATGATGCAGCTCTGGTGTGGGTGTCTGGGTCTATGTAACAGCTATTTTGGAGCAGTATAAGGCAGAGAAAACTGTGGTCTAGCAGCTTGCAGACACAAGCCCCATCCCTGGTGCTTTGATGTGGGCCTACTTGCCTTATATGACTGCTTGCTTACACTCTAATTGTATAGTTGCAAATAAAAGAATATTACAAAAATGTTGCAAGTCTCCCATACTCGATAACCCCCCTCCCCAAAAAAACCTTAAAGCTGGATGGTGCTGCCTATGGAAGCATCTCATCACCGGGGAAGTGTGGAGTTAGGAGTTAACGATTTTAGAACATCTTTTAACTACTCATAATTTCTTGCTCTTTAGCATCCTATGCATCTTTTTTCAGAGTCTATTCATCATCTGATTTCTTAAAAGTCTTCTTGGTTATCTCATTTCTTTTTTTTCTTCAAGGAGCAGGAGATGCATCTGAATTGGCGTCTAAATGAACATCCCTAAATATAATTTCAATTGACTTCTCGAAAAATATGTATACAGCCTATTCATTTATAGTGTTCCGTTCTATAACTTCTGGACCTCATTATAAGAGCTTATATAGTTGCCAAGTAACCAGGCTTCCCTTTGAATTTTGAAAACTACATTCCAAAGAGAAGGGTGCAAGATCTGCATTTGTCTGCAGGCCTATTTTTGCCAATTAAAAGTTGATCTAAAGGCTGGATTTCAATTAAGAATCACAGAACCAAATCTCTCTTCCCCAACTGCTAACACTGATTAATCTATTCAAGCATCCTTTCATGTGAAACACAATAGCCAGAACAGCAGATACTCCCAGTATATCAAATATGTTTAATCCAGGTGAGGTGCAAAGTCACAAGCATCTATTTTTTTCCATTTGTGTATTCATTGCCAAAACAATGGCTCACAGTAACATGGTAGCTTAACTCATTATATGATGCATGGGTTTTGTCATGGAGGTTTTGATGACACTCCAGTCAGGAAGCTATACAGCAACTTTGAATTTTAAAACAAGGAAGACACATGACACTCCTGACTCTACCCAGATACAACTAAGCCCAGTGCCACCTAGTAACTACAGTATATAATGACACTATCTACATAAGTCTGGAAACTGTCAGAGGCTCAGAGCCAAACCGTACACTCTCCACCGAGCATAGGCTTTCATTTGTTAAGACCAAGGGTGTAGTCATCCAGGGTCATGGGGGTCATAGACCTGTTACTGTTTTGGGAGCAAGTTCCCAGCCAGCTCCTATGTATGAGCCATTCAGCATGAAAAGGGAGTATGTTAGCCACTGAGAAGAGTCCTTGTCCTTTTGTGCTGATTGGAGCCAGAGTAAAAGGTTAGTCAGCCACTGAGAAGACTCTTCTCAGTAGCTAAAACAGCCTCCCCTTCTATGCTGATTGGTTCAGAGGGATGTCTGTTGTAGTAGAATGTGGACTCACAAGACGACAGGGGGAGCAAAGAGGACAAGGGCAAATGGGAAAGGGGGCATAACTGTTTGAGGGTGTGGCATGACTGTCATGAAGGAATCCTGAACTTCTGGATTTGCCACTACACTACTGGCCAATACTGCTGAAGGGTGAATGCTTCCTGTCATTAGTACATGCACCCATAAATACTGAAACAGTAAAAAGCCAAAGAACACTTTCTAACCTTAACAGGCAATGCTCCATTTGGCAATTTATACACATGATAACATTGTCAGATGTCTTTTACAGCATTGATATGGCAACTCAGACAGCATCCTCAAGCCACACAGCTGAAAAATAATAGACTACAACTATAATTACCACCACTGAAAAATCTGATCACTTCTACAGGCAGAAATGCATACAACACTCTTGGATTGTGTTTTTATGAATTTTGTGTGAGTATTTTAGGTTGTTTTTATTCTTGTTTGTATATCTGTTTATAATGTTTATAAGTTGCTTTGAGTTCATTTTTGAAAAAAGAGTAATAAATATAAATAACAACAGAGTACTTTGCTATCATATTAAAATAGAAACAAGGATTATAACTATTGTAATCAAACATAAAACAAAGTAAACATCAATAAATGCCAATACAAAAGGTCACATTTCTTCGTTTTGATCAAGGAATATGGATGCTATATATATCTTTACTATCAGGGTAACAGAAGTCACGTAATTGGCATGGATCAAGGAAATATGCATCAAAGTTCCAAGCATTTTGTAAACATCTGAAATGTCAATGAAGTGAAAACTTTTGTTTAAAAAAATGAGGTGGTCAGTGGTACGTTATGTTTGTGCTTTTCTTCAGCTGTGACATTTAGGTTACCATAGATAACAGTATCACCAGTGGTCTACATATGCAGATCCCAACCTGGTCATCACTTGGACAGGTTCAAAAATAGACTTTCCCTACCTTTCTCCCAAGCCCAAACTTACTAGGCAACAATTTTATTATGCTGAGCATAATTAGACTTCAGTGTGGCAGTGGCTATCTAAAGTTCAAAGAGGCTTCTATTTCCAGACCATTAAGTCCTCATTAAAGGAGTATACTACATTTGGTAGCACAGAATGGCTTGGAATTACATATTATGCATAGCTAAAAAAAATAGCAAAGCAAGTATCTCAAGAGCAGGACCTTCTTGATCATACAGCCCAGCAACTCCAATTAGTGGCAACTAGACAAGAAGTCACTCTGAAATAATCAAACACTTAACATCACTCCGGGGGTGAAAGTCAAGACAATCACCTGAATTTCTACTCTGGAATAGACTTTAATGCATTATTAGCAATATAATTTTAGGATGGAAATATTTCCTCCTTAATAACATAAAACAAAGGAAATAGAAGGAATTATGCAAAACATAGCATTGTCATTACACTGCTGAACCTGCGATCTCATGCACATTTATTTGGAAGTAAGCCTCACTGAGCTCAACTTACTTCTGAGTAAAAAGACAGGATTAGCTGAGTCTTTTGAGGTAGGTATGCACCAGCTTTGCACAGTGTCGGAGGAATTTTGGCCCATTCTTCCTGGCAGAGGTCGTTCAGGTTAGTTGGATGTCGCTTGTGGACCACAATTTTCAAAGAGCACCACAGATTCTCAGTGGGATTGAGATCAGGACTTTGACTGGGCCGCTGTAAGACATTCACCTTTTTGTTCTTGAGCCACTCCAGTGTAGCTTTGGCCTTGTGCTTGGGATCACTGTCCTGCTGAAAAGTGAAGTTCCTCTTAAGCTTCAGTTTTGAAGCAGGCTCTCTTGCAGTATTTCCCTGTATTTTGCTCCATCCATTCTTCCTTCAATTTTAACAAGATGCCCAGTCCCTGCTGATGAGAAGCATCCCCACAGCATGATGCTGCCACCTCCATACTTCACTGTAGGGATGGTGTGTCCTGAGGCATGGGCAGTGTTAGGTTTGCACCACACATAGCACTTTGAGTTTTGGCCACAAAGCTCTATCTTGGTCTCATCTGACCACAAAACCTTTTCCCACATTGCAGCTGGGGCACTCTCATGCTTTCTGGCAAACTCCAGACATGCTTTCAGATGGTATTTTTTGAGTAACGGCTTCTTTCTTGCCACCCTACCATACTGGCCAGTGTTATGCAGAGCTCTTGATATGGTTGACTGGTGCAACATTACTCCACTCCCAACCACTGAACTCTGTAGCTCTTTCAAAGTGATTGTTGACCTCTTTGTGGCTTCTCTCACGTCTCCTCCTTGTCTGAGCACTGAATTTTGAGGGACGGCCTTTTCTTGGCAGTGCCTGGGTGGTATGATGAAATTTCCACTTCCTGATTATTGATTCAACTGTGCTCAGTGGGATATCCAAGCACTCGGATATTATTTTGTACCTTTTTCTTAATCTATGTACTTGTATTACATTATCTCTCACTTCTGTAGAAGGCTCTTTGGTCTTCATTTTCTTTCAGATCAACAGCCTGACCAATGAACCTTCAACAGTGGGGGTTATATCCTGAAAATGTGACAGCAACTTTAATGGGTCACAGATGGAGGCCAATGGTAAGGTAACTGTGTCCTTGATAGGGCAATTTCTTTCATCTGTGTAAACTGGGAGCTTCCACAGTACAGGGGTTGAATACTAATGCAAGCAACGTGTTTCAGTTTTTTATGCTTCTTACAAACATTTCCCAACATAAATCCAATGTCATCTTACAATAACTGATTTTGAGTTTCAGTGTTTCAAAATAAAATATCATACAGAATGAAATTACAATGTACCATTTGTAATTCAGTAATATGAGAGCATTGGTCAGGGGTCTGATTACTTTTGCAAGGTACTGTAACTACTTCTCCGTTGACTGCATTTTAACTGTGATCTTAACTGTAATCTTTTTAACTGGTAATTTGTTAAGCAGGATATTCCCAACAAGGGGGAATAATTAGGGTGCAAACTGCTATATAATCCCCTTGCCAGATTGATGAAGGAAGCCTCTTACAAGGTGATCCAGAAGGCAGTATTGATGCCATTAATCATTTATCTGTTAGAGGGAATACAAAAAGCCTTCCATTTGAAGCAAGCCTCTATCAAATGTCACAACAACTTTTTCTCCTCCCCTCCACAACAGCAACAGATAATTAAAAAATCAGAATGTGACTGTGTTTTTTTTAATCTATTTGATGAAGCATGATACCCATGTTTAGACTGTGTGGCATCTTCCACAGCAGGCATCTCATTATAGTTGCCCTAGCCCAGAAATGTATTTAGCTGAGAAAGGTATTTAGCTGAGCAAGAAAGGGCAGCACTAAATTGACTTCAGGGATCAAGCAGGTGAACAACTGCCAGACAGACTCTGTATTGCTTTTTGCCAGGTCACCACCCTAAGGATCAAATCAACACATGTCAAAGCTAAACACAGGGATTTATAGCCCAAGCAAAAGGTACACGCATTCTTGATGATGTCTGCAATAGCCTCAGTGATATTCCAGACAGTATTTATATGGAGGATACGAAACAAGAAATGTTAATAATGGAGTTACACTACAGAGATGTCTAAAAATTAAAGCAGCTTTAAGAAAATGGCCACCACATGTCTATACTGGTGTGCAGGGATGGGGAACGTGTGGCACTCCAGATATTGTTAGGTTACAACTTCCCTCATCCCTGTGCAGTAGGCCATACTGGCTGGGGCTGATGGGAATTGGACTCCAACGACACCTGGAAGACCACAGATTTCCCATCCCTGCCCTAGGATGTCCTGGTATGATGTACTGTTCTGCTTCTTCTTGAGCAACACAATGATTTGGATTCTTTATGGGCTAATCTGTCAGACAATGCTGTGTTTGGAGTTGTCACAGATTAGCGCTGAACAAATCTTGGTCCCCACAAATCCTTGGTTTCAATCCTTTGGTCCTTCCCAAAGGGGTTATTCTGGTGCATCTGATACCATCTAATACCTTCACTACCACTCCTCTCCCTGTACTCCCCTCCACTGTACAAAGTGGTTGCAAGGTGAAACCCTCTGCTGTAGTGCTTGCTGGACTTTTTTTCTCCATGTAAGCCATGTATTCTGGGTAGCTGAGGAATTTTCAAAGAGTGTGGCCTCGCTCTTCACAGACAGGGTCAAGATAACAGACAAGGTAATGCGAGTGCAGCTATACTTCATATTTAGCTCAAAAGAAAACACTTGAAGCATTAATATGTTGGTACTATAATGCATCTCTATGACAACTCCATAGAGGGACAGATTTGCTGGGATGAATTGGTGGGAAATGAAGGGCTGAAGCAGATCCATACTCTTCCTGAAAACACCTCCCATTAGCATTATGGAGCAAATTGCTGGTTGAGAAACTGTTTGACACACACAGAGAGTCTGGGTCTCACACTAAATCACAGTTCAAGCATGACAAGAATGAACTGTAAGAAGCTTAACTTCAGATTCCCATGTCACCCAGACAGGCAAACTGTGGTTAATGTTATAAGTGTCACAAAGCTCGTTTGCTGAAACAAATCATGGTTAACATTAACCACAGTTGAAGGTTCCGGAGAAATGCTAAACTGTGATTAATGGGAAGTGAAAGTTTCCAAACTCATCTTCATAGCCATGTTGGAGGAGTGGAGGCCAAGTGCAAGCCCAAGGCTTGCTGCAGCTCATTTTTTTCATGCTCAACTATGGCTTAGCATGATGTCCAAATGTGATTTTAATATATAGTTCTACCCCAATATTAATCTGCAAAAATATTTCTCTCTCTCAAAAACAAAGTGGACACACTTATAATTAACTTCACCTTCGCTTAATACCTGCCATTAGCTTGACCTGAGAAAGGTTGGATGACAATTACAAATTTGCATTCAGGAAAACTTAAGCCCTCAGATGGGGCTCTACAGACTGCCTATGGACTGTGGCATGTCCAGATCTTTAGTTGGAACAGAGTTCTCCACAGGGCCACAGCCCTCTTCCTTGTACATTCTTCATGACAGACTCCTCCACTTGGAATTGTAAGCCTCTCTCTCTCACTCTCTCACTCACACACACACACACACACACACACACACACACACACGGCATTCACACTAATATTGACGGGCGTACAAAAGGGGAGGGAAATCTCCTTTACTTAGTCCAATTATTGTTTTTAGTGCTGCCTGGGGATTCCTTTTGAGGCCAAAAGATGGTATATCATTGATTTAATAAAAAATGTTAGAAGTTGTGCAGTCTCAGAAACAGCCCCCTCCGTCCCACTCACACCCAAAAAGGTTAGAAAGAAATCAGCTGTTAAAAAATTAGTAAGGCTATAGGTGTGTATAAACCATTTCACACATTCACTGTTTGATGAAATGTAAAAAAGTTATGACAAACCGGTTTACAAAGGTCTGCATCATGCAGGTAGTCTTTATTAGCCACACTTCCTAGAGTGCCTCTGTCTGTAAGTTCGCCTCTGACTGTGTGAAAACAGTTCTATTCTGGCTCTGCACTTATGGGTGGTTATTCTCACATCAGGGATTTTCTTTTATGATTTGCAGTCACATCACTGAATCATTCACTATTTGGAAATTATTCCAGTGTGGGCTATATTTCTGACATTAACCAATTAGTCTCAGAAGAACTGTTCTGCTTTTACATTGCAAGTTTAGCAGAATATAAAAAACGAGCACGTCCTTATAAAAAACTAACATCAACCATTTCTCAGATAAATCTGTTCCCAAAAGGCACGTAAGTGGTTGTTTGTGCCCCCAAAAATACACATACACCTTCAGTAACTCACCAGATGCAGCAGTTCTTCTCTCTCAAGTTGCCACTTGTTTCTTAAAATGCAGAGCTTTCCCAAAGCAACATGAAATTTTATAAAGCAACCCACCAGAGAGTACTTCCAGCCTCTTGAATGTGCAGCTTTTCTCTTACAGTATTTTCTTTACCAAAGAAATAATTGCAAGTGTTATTGTGTTATTTTAGTGAAGGAAAAAAGTCTGTAACTTGACAGAGGTACCCATGATGTCTAATGAAGCAGTTGCTTCTGACCATAATCCAAAAGGGGGCTTGGATGTTTAAAACATATATCGTAAAGTATAGATACTTCCTGCATTGAGCAGGGGGTTGGACTTGATGGCCTTATAGGCCCCTTCCAACTCTACTATTCTATGATAACTCTGTGCTGGATTGGGTCTGAACCCATTCTCATTTCTCCGTCCTCATTTTCACCTGTCATAACTGCGCTAATCCTGTGGTTGCTTGCAAGCACAGAAACTCAGATTGGCACATGGGGTTTCCAAAAGGCCAACCCATCAGGGCTGTGGAGTCGGAGTCGTGGAGTTGGAGTCGTGGAGTCAGAGTCAGAGTTGGAAGCAATTTTGGGTGGAGTTGGAGTCGGTAGAAATGTACCAACTCCGACTCCGGCTTCAAAATAAAATTAATACTTTAATTTTTTGTTTGTTTTAATGTATTTTAAGGTCTTTTTCTGATGTCTTAAAGTGTTTTTAGCGTTTCTGTTTGCCGCCCTCGGCTCCTGTTGGGAGGAAAGGCAGGATATAAATCAAATAAATAAATAAAATAAATAAATGATATACATTTGCCATTTACGAAGGAGTCGGAGTCAGACAGTAGAAAAATAGAGAAGCCAGAGTCGAAGGTTTGACGTACCGACTCCACAGCCCTGCAACCCATTCAGTTTAATGGAGGGGATTCTGCACAAACCCAGAGCTTGAGTACATAGAAAAGTGAATGGGAGTGCTCGTGCAGGAGCTCCATGTGCACCTCAGTGCACACATGAAGCTATAGAAAGGAGGCAGCACATTTACATGAAGGCATTCATATTCAGAACCTTTCTGTCTGTTCAAAACTGGAAGCTAATGCCATAATTATGCTAATATTTTCTGCTTTATTTATATATCATATCAAATGTTATTTCTGTTTTGTGACTTAAGCTGCCTTTCTCCTTTTAAAGTTCAAATATAGAGGAATCAGATTAATTCAGTGACCTTTTCATTTGCCAAAAATCATTTCCCACCTCCCAAATAAACGCAAGGGCTCAACTGCTGTGTAAGAGGGATTCCTGCAGTTTGCTTGCAAATTATACACCTCATAACATGTGCAGGGTCTTATGAAAGCCAGTGTGGTGTAGTGGTTAGAGTGTCAGATTGAGACCAGGGAGACCAAGGTTCAGATCCTGCTTGGCCATGAAACTCACTGGATGACCTTGGGCCAGTCACTGTCTCTCAGCCTAACCTACCTCACAAGCAGGAGCATAGTGGCCAATTCAGACGTGCAGGGTCGCTTCATTATGGGCACAGCCACACCCCCTCACAGCCATGCCCTCTTCTAAAATTACACAGCCTTCTAAGATTATAGAATAATCTGGCCAGGTTTGAATATCCCTTTCTGCTTCTCTCTCATTGTCACTATTTGACTGTTCTCTCTCACTGTCAGAGATATTGCTTGAATTACTGGATTCAGTGTCTACACATTGATCTCCTGCTGCTACCAAACTGCTTGATTATGCAGATGAGAAGCTATCATCAGGATTCATTGTCTCTTCTTCTGCAATTACAGAATTCTCCCTCTTCACAATTTGGCTTTTTGAAGTAGGAACAGGAACTCCTTTCACTCTGATTGGCTCCAATCAGCAGGAAAGATCAAGGATGTATTTAGAAGACTCTTCTCAGTGGCTAACACCCTCCCTTTCATGCTGATTGGCTCACAGGATGCTGAAGACATAAGGACCCTGCTGGGACCTGGCTCCCAAAAAAGTAAGGGGTGTAAGACCCCCTTGGGACCCTGGACAACTACACCCCTGCTCACAAGGTTGTTGTGAGAATAAAATGGGAAGGGGGAGAACCGTGTTGTCTGCCACCTTGAGGTCCTTGGAGGAAAGGGGGGATGTAAATGTAAGAACAACAATAAACTAGATTCTAACAATTTTGTAACAAAATAGAGTAGCCCAAATTCTTCAGCCTGTAATATATAGAGTCCTTGTTTGCATATTCATGATTCTCTCTCTCTCTCTCCTTCTGTATCTTCCGTTCAAGTCAGGATCTGATTGGCATATACACTCCTCTTTCTCTCTCAATCTGTTTCAGCATCACTAATGCCACATCTTTTCCGTGCCTTTTCTTCCAACTCATTCTTCCAACTTATCCAGTGATCTTTCTGAACGTGTTCACTGTCCCAATCACCTTGCCTCTTTGCCTCCCTCCACAACTTCTATTTTCATTCAGCAGAACTTTTTCTTGCCACATCTCATCTCTGATCGTCGTAGCCAGCACCTTACCCTTTGTCACTCACACATCTCAGTCTTTGTTCACATGCCCAAACGTCCCATCATCTTTCTAAGCCTCCCTTCACATCAGCAGTTTTTGCAGTTCTCTTAAATACAGCTCCTATGTTCTGCAGGAAACATTTATCTTACTGCTGCCTGCCTACAGATAGCCTCCACCCTTTCCCAAGTGATTAGGCCTGTTAGGGCAGCCTGCTAGAATCTTTTTATTACAATCCAGTCAGTGCACTGGAGCCCTGCTTGACCACAAAAAAAATCTACACTGATAACCGTGGCTTACACCACCATGTTTGCATTCTGCAGCAGAAGACAGCAGTAGCCAGGGAAATGTGAATACCATCGCACATAAAAATAAATACACAGCAAAGTAAGACTATTTTGATACTCTTGAACTAACCCATTTAAAGCATTTTTGTGTATAAAACCAGATGGCAACAACGTTGGAGGCCACTTAGCTGAAAATAATTACCCAGAAGATTTTGTGGCCTCATTCTTAGAATAATTTCTCAGGTTATCCAACTAATTATGCTACTGGTCTGGTGGATAACAACTAGGAAACTAGACTCCGATCATTTCTCAGACCATCTGCCTATTTCCCACATTTGCCCTTTCTTTACAGGGTTTACACTGTATCTCTAAAAGGTACCCGAGTTTTCTCCACTGTAGCTACTGCATTTTCTTACATTCTTGTTTCCATCTTTCAATATATCTCAGTAATTGATGAGATGAAGATGAGAATCCTTAAATGCAAAAATAGAGAAGATGTATAGATGTGGCTGCAATAAGGAAGTACTATGTAAACTGCAAGAACATGAAGACCTTAGGACATGCAATTGTTCCTCGAGGAGCAGGGTGAGCACTAGAATCTTTGCAGTCACATGCAATGGAATTGTTGTTTTTGTTATGTGCCTTCAAGTTGATCATGACTTATGGCAGCCCTGGGAATCAGCGACCTCCAAGAGCATCTGTTATAAACCACCCTGCTCAGATCTTGTAAGTTCAGGTCTGTGGCTTCCTTTATGGAATCAATCCATCTCTTGTTTGATCTTCCTCTTTTTCTATTCCCTTCTGTTTTTCCCAGCATTATTGTCTTTTCTAGTGAATCATGTCTTCTCATGATGTATCCAAACTATAATAACCTCAGTTTCATCATTTCAGCTTCTAATGATAGTTCTGGTTGAATTTGTTCTAACACCCAATTATTTGTCTTTTTTGCAGTCCATGGTATGCACAAAGTTCTCCTCCAACACCACATTTTGAATGAGTTGATTTTTCTCTTATCCTCTTTTTTTCACTGTCCAACTTTCACATCCATACATAGAGATCGGGAATACCATGGTCTGAATGATCCTGACTTTAGTGTTTAGAATATTAATTCATATATATTTCTTGCAGAAGATCAGAGGCAAATGCGAGCCCCAAAGTACTGTGCACATATGTTTAAAACCCTGAGGCGTGGCTGTCCCATGAACTCATCATGGGACAAGAAGAGAGTGTGACTAGCATCTGCCACACAGAACCTGCCTTTGTTTAAGCAGTGCAAAGCAGGATAACGTTCCAAGTTTCTCTTCTGAGGAGGAACAGGAAGCTGAAGGCAAGCTGGGACTGAAGTGACTGACCTCTGACCACAGTAACTATGTTACAGTAACTGGTATGTGAGGAAGCATTAGCCCCCAACCCTATTTTAGAAAATGGGTGCTGAACCTTTTTTTTTTCCCCAGACTGAGGGCAACAGTCCCTTCTGGGGGCCACATGACAGTAGTGGGTGGAACCAGAGGCAAAAGTGGGCAGAGCAAATCATATACATGTTTACCTTCATATAGCAGGCTGGTCTCTACACACACACCCTCTGTCCTCTAACCAACCAAGCAAGAGTCATCATCAGAATTCAAGGATGCATTCCATGCAGACACAAACACTCAAGGGGGATGCAAAGTGAGGCTAGTGAGGGGCGTGGCCTAGGGATGAGGGTGTGGCTGGGGAAAGTCCCAAGGGCCAGGCAGAGAAGCCTGAGGCTCCCTGTCCCTGCTTTCAAAGTAGAGTTAGGGAGAGGGTGCCATTAGCATTGCTGCTGCTGCTGAAACATCTGATATTCCTCCACCTACATCACAAGTTACATATTACACTAATATTTGTTTTACACATTCTAAAATCCTGTCTGTCTTTGAGAACCCTTAAGGAACACAGATTGTTCTATATCATATAGTCCTTCTTGACCTATCCTAATTCTTTGGGGCAGGATGGGAGGTCTAACAAAATTAAGGAAAGAGGCAGCCATGTAGTCCCTGAAAAAAAGAAAGGCAAGGATTCCTACATACCCGCCATGCAAAGTAGCAAAGAGACCATGAAATCCAGGAGAAAGGTCTCTAGCTTTCACCGGAAAATATAGCCCCTGCTATAAGCTGCAGTTGCCAATAGAGGAAACATACTTCATAATGATCTAGGAAGCCTATGGGGGTGGGGGAGAGAAATGTCGTTCCAAAACCAGGGTTTACACAACAAGCATATAACATCTTGGAAGCAATAGCTACAAGATTCATGTCAAGTTTGTTTGAATGTCTTTGCCGATCCAGAAGTCACAAAGTAGGAGGGAGGAATCATGACCCAAGGGCACAAGTCAACAGCCTACCATAATGCATGCATATGGAGCACAGCAGCCAGCACCTGTCTTGCCCTCTCTCAACAATGCAGTGAAAGATGAACACTAAAATGATATGCCAAAAATACAAACAGAGGTTGCAATCCTGTGCATAACTAAGCCTCTTAGATCCTAGTGGCCCCAACTGGGATTCCATCAGCCCATGAGCAGCACTGCAGCCCAAGTCTGCAATCTTAATGTATTTTGGTCTCCAATTGAAATCAACACAGTTCCACATGGGAAGCCCCGTTTGTCAAAGTTTGCGGTCATGTTGAAATTCAGGCTGCCATCCTTATACGCACATACAGTATGTACCTCAGCAGTCCTCTACACACTACACACACTTCCCTGCTTCTAGATTGCACTGTCAGGGTATTAGAAGGATACTTTATCCAACGCCCTTACTGTGAAACAAAATTACAGAGATGCATAGATAATGACTTCCCAATATACCATTTCTTAACTCTTGCAAGGGTATGAGAGGGAGAGATTGTGTAATCCAGTACAGCACACTGTCTGCTACACAGACCTCCCTGTTTCTGATAAATTTATTATACTTTATTGATTGTGAGCTGCTCTGAGAGTTTTTACTCAAGGGCAGAATATACATTTTCTAAATCAATAAATAAAAATGGTAGCCATGCTTGACACCATGTAACAACCTGTCCTAAGAACCTGCGTGTTGCAAACCAGTCTTTCAACTAGTCCATTACATCTCTCACTATTATCCAGGCATCTGCATTATAGTCACCATACCATTCTACCTTTCGGGCAAAGATGTTGCCTACTTCCCATACGGTGTGTTTATTTTTTCTACTCTTTTCTCAGTTGGGACAGGTGGAATTCAACAACTGGCAGAAAAGACATTGTGGCATCCTGCTTCCACTATGTAAGGATTCCATATAAAAACTCCTACATACAAATCGCATGAAAATGTCCTGCTCTGAGTATGTGCAGATTAAGAGAACAGGTAATTCAGGAGTAACCATAACACAATTGATTAGTATCATTTGAATAAAGCACCACTTGATATTTTAAAAAATGAGACCAAACTCAATTTTTACAGCAGAAACATCAGCATGTGGTTTAACATATAGACGACACGATGTTTCTGAGATTTATTCAAATTTAGTGGGTTTTCATATAGGTTGAAATCAGTGTGATATTACTGCCTTTTCCTAGTTTGCCAATTTGCATAAAGCATTTCATTTAGCACAATCCTAGTAGCAAGCCTCAATCATTCCAGTTGGAATTGTCTTCCAAGTATGTTTGGCTGGGAATTCAGAATTCACAAGTAAAATTAATTCACTTTTCTGACACCAGTAGATGTACAGCACAGGCTAACTACATGCTATACTATGAATGATCATGCTTGTTATTGAATACTTTGATATTAAAATCTATTAATATGACAGGAGCCCACAGATGTGTGCGTACTGCATTTTTACCTACAGCCCCTGATGAAAGCCTAAATATACAAGGCTGAAACGCGTCAGGTTTGGATTACGAATAAAACATTTTTCTAGCATCTTCTCCCCTTCATTGTAAATTTGCACCAGTTTGTCTGTGCTTCAGCACAATTTTCATAATAGACAAAGTTAAAATACTTGTCTCCCAAACTTAGGAGTTAAACTATTTGCTTCTCCTTTGAATGGATTCTCTTCCAAACTTTAAAAACATTCACACCCAATATATATATTTAAGAATGTCAGCTCCTTCAGCAATTCCTTAATTTTAATTAAAAACTTTAAAAAAAACTTCTTCTGATTGGAAGCAACTACTTGCCCCAGTGAGCAGTCACACCGTCACATTTTGCATCAAGGGCAGCCCCACATAGAGTGCATTACAGTAATCCAGCCTGAAGATTACCAATGCATGGACCACAGTGGTCAGTTTATCCCAGTCCAGGCACTCCTAGCCACTGAAGTCACCTGGCCCTCTAGTGACAAAGATGAATCCAGAAGCACCCCCAGACTAAAAACCTGCTCTTCCAAAGGAGGCAATTGACCAATTATCCGAACTTGGAAACCACCTATCAATAGTGCCTCTATCTTGCTAGGATTTAGATTCAGTTTACTGGCCCTCATTCAGCCCATAATCAAATCCAGGGCCTGGTCCAGGGCCTGGTCCAGGGCTTGCATGGCCTCTCTTGATTCAAATGTTACAGAGAAGTAGCGCTGGGAATCATCAGTGTTCTGCTGATTTCTCACCCCAAATATCCTGATGACCACTCCTAAGGGCTTCATGTAGATGTTAAAGAGCACTTGGGACAAGATGGTACCCTGAGGCACCCCACAGCACAACTGACAGGAGGCCAAAAGACTATCACCCAATTTTATTCTCTGAAAACGACCCTGGGTCAGAACCACTGTAAAACAGTGCCTCCAGTACCCATCTCACCAAGATGGCTCAGAAGGATACCATCGTCAATGGTATCTAAAGCCGCTGAGAGAATAAGAATAAGTAGTAGGAATAATAAGAAGAGTAACAGGATCACAATCTCCCTGTCCTTCTCCCGATAAAGGTCATCCATCAGGGCGACCAAGGCTAATTCAGTCCCATAACTAGGCCTGAAACCAGATTGAAATGGGTCAAAACATTCTGTTTCATCCAAGAGCACTTGCAATTGCTATGCCACAACCCTCTCAATCACCTTCCTTAAAAAGGGAGTATTGGCGACCATGCAGTAGTTGTCACAAACCAATAGGTCAACGGTGGGCTTTTTCAGGAGAGGTTGGATCACCACCTCTTTCAAGGCAGCTGGGACCACTTTCTCTTGCAAAGATGTGTAGACCACACCCTGGATCCACTCGGTCAAACCCCCTGAGTAAGCTTTAATAAGCCAAGAAGGGCAAGTGCCGAGAGGACATGTTGCTGTCAGCATCATCGCAAGCACCTTGTCCACATCAGGCTGCATCAACTGAAACTTATCCCAATAAGTGCCTTGCAAACAATTCACAGTGGGCTTCCAAAGGGTCTAAAACTCCATTTCCTGGAGTTGATGTAAACACACCCCTGACACTACAAAAAAGCTCAACTGAACGGCTGCTTGAGAATGCGATGGAGGCAGACAAGTTGGCCTTCTTCGCTGCCCTCATTGCCACACATGCTGAGGATCATGGCTGTGCAGCCCAATGCTATGCATGATTATTCACAAACATCCTCTACACAGTAAGAGTAATCATACAGCAAGGCCAAGATTACTTAAAGTTTTGAAGTATACAAAGGGGAATGGAGACTAGGAATCAAAATTGCTGCCAATTGCTCTTTATCTAGGAACAGATTTCTATATGGCTTGACCTTGGGCATTTATCAGAAGGGGGAATGAAGTGTGAAAATGACCCTGTGGACCCCAAGAGTAATGGCTTTTCAATAGCTGACGATACCAAAAGACTAGCAGGAAGAGCAGTGAAATCCACTGACTCTTTTAAAGACTGAAATAGAAAAAGCAAAACGAACGGGTGATGCACGCTTAATTTGCATGGGTGAGTGTATTTATATAGATAGAAAGGGAAGTGTAGTTTTACACAAAGAAGAAAAAATGACATTTCAATAAGAACAAAGTGATTCCCACTTTCAAAAAAAAGCCCTTCAATATATGCAGTCTTTTCTACCCAAGGCTAATTTGTTCATCTGCAGAGAAAAACATAATCATATCCACACTGAAGTGCTTGCACTCTTAATAAAAGCTCTTGCTTTTATTAGGAAGCGAAAAAGTTTTTTCCCCTCTTCCATGAAACAGAGCATCTATTAGATCCATGGTACCCAAAAGCACAAAAGGGAGGTCCCTGAAGATTAGCTGCCTTCATGTTACCCAACAAACCTATGCTATCCTTGACACTACATCTGAGACATAAATTCAACATCTTGATATTCAGCTGCTGCCTGAAAACACACGTACAGACACACCAGTGAAATGTTTTACCACGTACACTGTACCAGGCATGGTTAATAGAACACAGTGAAAATAGCTGGGGGGCAGGGGGGCAGGGACTACTTCGATGCCTCCAGGGACCATTTTAATCATAGCAGCAACAACATAGCTTGCATTCAGAAATCTCATGGCAGCATCTATCACTTTCCCAATGAAAGATACCCGTTTTTCATTAAATAAAATCAGGGTAAACAACTGAAGAGTTGACCTGCAAGGTATTAAAGGAGTATTTTTAACCACAATGATAAGAGACTATCTGTTCCAAAGAAATGATAAAGAACTGATTCGACCCTTAAGCTCTCTAGAAAAGTGTTAAAAGGAAGGGAAATGAATGAACTTTAAGCTGTACAAAAATGGGGATAATGAAAAAGGTATGCATGTGTGTATTTTTTCCATGATATTGAAGCCCCCTTCTATACAGGACATACAGTATTTTTGAGAGTAAGTGTTGTAAGGAGATAGAATTACAAAACTAAGTAATTTAATCTTAAAGACACCTTTACACCAATCCTAACCACGTTACCCAAGAATAAGCCTCAGGGAGTTCAGTGGTGATTTACTGCCTACCAAGTGTGTTTAGGATCAAAGTATTTCAAACTCCGTGGCCAAAAGGTGTGCAACCAAATCCTAGGCATGTTTGCTCAGAGCTGAGTCCTGCTGAATTCAAGGGGACTTGCTTCATAGTAAATACCTCTCAGATTGCTATGCTGCAATCCTGTGTTCGCTGATTTAGCAGCGGATCAGTGTGATGGAACTCCGCAGTACTTGCTTCTAAGCCAAAGTACCTAAGGATCGCCCTGTTAGTTTCACAGATCCTGATCTTACCGCCAAAGTGAAGACTGTAGAACAGACTACATGATCTTATTGCAATGTTATAAGCAAGGCATCTGCTGTTCTCACGTTCCCTGCTGAAACAGAGGGGAAAAGAGGGAGGAGATAGAAGTAGAATACTGCAGACTCCCGCAAACTTATTTTCTGTATGGGGAGGGGGAAGGACTGAACAATCGCAATGCAGACCAATGGCCACCCTCAAAAAGAGTAAGAAAGCAACAATAAATGATCCTGGGAACTAGTAGGAACAGTCCTGAAAGCCAGTGGCTGGGGTTAATTAGGAATTGACAGTTCAGTACAAGAGCAATACAGTTTTAGATCACCCCAAAATATTCTGAGAATGCTTGCGAGGCCAGATTTTTAAAACGAAGCAAAAGAAATGAAAGCAATGATTACATAGACAGATAGATAGATAGTCAGCACTGCGGGCAACGCAATCCTCCTCTGGGTTATCTGCATGCAGAAGTAAGTCCCGCCGAGTTCAATGGGGCTTACTGCCTGGTAAAAGGGGCTTACTCCCTAGAACAAAACTGCACCCTCGCGAGGTTCAAGCGCCTCCCCCCCCCGCCCGCATCACTTTGCTATCCGAAAGAAAATGTGGCAGGGAAACTCTCCACGCCGGGAAGGGTGGCAGAGAAGCCAGGCTGGCACTGACGCTGGCCGCCCAAGAAGGAGTCCGCGCCTGCCTGCTCCCAAGTTGGCATCCTGCACAAACCGGCGCATCAAGAGACGAGGAGAAGAAAGAAGAGGAGGAGGAGGAGGCTGCGATCCCTCCTGGTCGCCGTCGCTGCGAAGAAGCTTCCGCACTTACCGGGCTCGCCTGGGTCTGGCAAAGTGAGCAGCAGCTGCGGCGGAGGCGCACTTCCCCAGGCAGAGGAAGATGGTGGTTTGGCAGCAGCCCACCCATAGCCCGGCGTCTGTGTGCAACAGCCGCGAGGTGTGAAGCTTCGGAGGGGGAAAGCCAGCGAAGGCGCGCCGGCAAACGCCAGCTGCTGTACGGCGCCGCCACCCGATTGGCTGCGCGGCGGCTCCCGCTGGCGGCGAGCCAGCCCCGCCTCGCGCCCCGCCTCACCTGCCTCTGCGAGGAATGACAACAGGAATCAACGGGCAAGGGGAATGCTCGGCTGCGATGAGGGGGGGAAGAGGGGCAGGGTGCCCGCCGGGGGCTTTGGCTTAGCCCCAGGGCGTATTTGAAGGAAAAAACGCCAGTTCTGGAACTTGTAGAGACTCAGGGCCGGTTCCAGATTATGAGGAGCATTTGTCCCACCTACCCTCCCCCCGTCACCCCAATGCTCCCTTCCCCATGCCTTCCAGGAGAGGGGTCGGGTGCCAGCGAGTGGACGGAGATAGGCTGATGGCCTGAAGGGCGGATTGGGCCCGCGCAGTGCTACCGAGAGAGGGCGGCACACGGAGATAGTTCCCGCCTCTGGAGAGGCAAGAGTAGCCCCCCTCTCAGCTTACTTGCCTGCACTCTCTAGGCTCGGCGCAGCAGACCGAAGCAGTGCCTTCCAATGCGAGAGAGCTGGTGAGCGAATGGGGGCCGCAGCGGCTGTTCCTTGCCCACCAGCCTTCCTTTGTCCATTAGGATGGGTCCTCCAGGGAAGGTTGGTCCATTAAAGCGAACGGGGCACTGCCCCACCACCTTCAGTTTCCCCTCAGCCAGCCCCCCCTGGCCAGGGTTCGTTCTTATAACCAGGCCAGGAGTTGGCCTCCTTGCCTTCCCACTACCTGTCCCAATGAACATCAGTCACCACTGCATGGGTCTGAAGGGGACAAGGGATTGTTCCTGTTGCTGGCCACAGGGTAGGTGGCCAGCCAACCAATAATGCCAAATCACCCAGGGCTTGTTGAACCCCAGCAGCAGCTGATCAGTGGTCAATGCCTCCTAAGGGCCTGGCCAGTCAGCAGCTACCCTGTGGCACCACCTTTTGATGCCCGCCTGTGTACAGTCATAATAAAGAAGAAACTAGGCTCTCTGTGCTTGCATTGAGTGCTTGTACCTGCACATGAAAATGAATGAAGTCGTAGAACTCTGTGGTAATAACATACTCTGTACCACAGCATCCTGCAGGTGGGAAGTGCCGCTTGTTACTTCCCAAGTTTTTTTTAAATCAGTGAGTTCCTAGCATAGGATGTTGTAACCCAACTGTTTGCCTGCTGTGCTATTTTTCTATTTGGAAAAACTGTTTCAAGCTGTGATGCCTTACTAGCAGTCTGAAAAGGTGCGGTCTATTCTACCACCTCGTTTGTTTCCATAGAGGAGGCCTCAGCTCTGAATAAACGCAGCTTGCCAATTTGGGTCTGTAGTTAATGGCAGAGCTTCTGAATTGGGAGGCGTTTTCCAGGTAGGGTGGTGAAGTTTTCAATCAGCCCCCTATGTCAAATTTCTTGGTACTTATGTAGTTGATTGCACATTTGACCCTGGTGGTGATAGACAGATGGCTGTTCCTTTACTGATATAAATGCTTTTATATATGTATTTATATGTTTATACAGTAATCCACATTTTCATAAGACTATATCAAGGTGGTATACAACATATAAAAATAAAATCAGCAAAAACAACCATAAAAGCATCAAGAAAACATCAATAAATACAGATTGGTTAAAAACAGAAAATTCAAATTGCGAAGGCTGGTCTGAATAATATGGTTTTCAAAAGACATCTGGAAGAAAGCTATTGCTATTGCTAGTCGGGCGGTATATAAATTTAATAAATAAATAAATAAATAAATAAGAAGAGACAGGTGGTTCCTGTCAAACCTCTAATGGTGGGGAGTTCCAAAGGGCAGGGCCTGTCACACTAAATACTTGGTCCCTGGTAAAGGCCAGCCAAACCTCGAGGGTGTGGGGAACCACCAAAAGTACCCCTTCAGAAGATCTCAGTGATCGCGGTGGAGCATAAGGAATCGGACAGTTCTTAAGGTACTTTTACTTATGTTTAGGTTTGCTTTTTATCTATCGCTCCAGAACTTATATGTAATTGTATACAGTTTTGTTTTTTGTTACGACTTATGATCAATTCAAAATAAAATCACTGCTCACATTTCTACTACAACCAGGTTGCCACAAAAGCTTGATTCCTGCAATTAGCAGGCGCTTACATTCTTGATCTTCAAGTCTACTCATGAAAACCCTTCTGTGATAATTTCTGCAGACCAGCCACTGTTAAAGACACAGCTTCAAAGGATGGATGAAAAATTGGCAAACTAACCAGCCAGCACAGTTGCTTGCCAGAGTTCAGCTTGACCAATTTCACCCACACTATGCAAGAAACAGACTGCAGGATCAGTAGGAGCTATAGTCAAGTAACATATTTCAGCAGCACTGGAAAATCCTGGAAAGGGTGTCTCTGTGTATGTGTAGAGTGCCACAAAGGATGACCAAGCAGCTGCAAGCATGTTGCCAACTTGACTTCTCAATTTTACCTTCTTACAAATTACCTTCTTCCAATTCAGTCAATAATAGCCCTGCTCTTTCCAGATTTTTTTAAATGGTGGTAATAACAATGTAAAACAATGGTGGTAATGATGATGATATATGTCTCAGTGCAAACTTGGATGTTGTATGCATGAGGGAAGGAAATGGCCCATAGAGAGGAAATAGCAAGTCATGCTGTTTGTAAGAGGGAAAGGGGAGTCATTAACACTGAACAAGTGCTTGCTTCTTCTATAGGTTATTGACTTCAGCTGTTGAGTGCAGTCTTGGGTTGCTTCTGTGTATTGGCCCCCAGAGTATTAATGGGAGAAGTGTCTTAGTGCACTGGAAAGGGAAGGGCTGACGGATTGTATGTTTCCTTAGGAGGCTCTCCCAAAGAGCGAGGCAGCAGTACACATAGCAAAAGAGATTCTCCTTGCTCTGACTGTTTAGTTAACCAAAAAGGAAGACAAACTGTGCCTTAAGTTAAGGGAGTCCTGGGCATTTGCAAAAGGCCTCTCTCTTGTTGCTGAGTAGTAAGCTCAGGTCTTAAGGATAAGAAAAGCCCTTGCTTATGAGTCTTAAAAGCTCAGGGACTATGCATTCTGGCAATACCATGGGTGTACAGTCACTTAGACCAGTTGCTGTCCACGGTGTCCCTTTTTAAAAGAAAGCACATAATTTTTGGATCTTCTTCCTGAGAAAGCTAAATTACTTGTGTGAATAACGTCATGGCTAGTTTGGCTGAGTGTGTCAAGACTACAGTACACAGGTTAAAGAGTATATCCACCTCAAAGTGCATTTAGCCATATTCATGCAAAAACCATGTGAGGTTTAAAACTGGGAATGGGGAGTGGGGGTGCCCATCAAAGCATGTCCAGCCTTAACAGGGTACCCAACTGCAAGGAGGTTTGTAAGCACATTCATCTGAACCACATCCAAACTCTTTCAAACCTTCCTGCTCAAACACCCAGCATGCACAGAGATATTAGGGTTGTTTGAACACATGAATACTTTTGTTAAAGTGCGGACGTGATTTTCATCATGTCAGATTGCTTTCTTTTTGTTACACGTTCCTCATCTGTGCCTTTTATCAGCTTGATTCATACACATTAGCAAGTCAAACTGCTTAATTTAATGTTGTTAAAAGTTTCACCTGCCATCAGAGCTGGAACTAGACCCCACCCACCCCCAGTCCAGTGAGAGATATGCTTGTGAGTGACTGTGATGAGATCCATGCATGCAGATATATTGCCTTATATAACACAGATAAATCATCCAAGAAAATCATGCATCAAAGTTGTGAAATAGGCAACAAAAGCCATAAAAAACGAGATATTCAAAGTGTTCAAGCTTTTGTTTCCTATTTCACAACTTTGATGCATAGTTTTCTTGGATGATTTATCTGCTTTATATAAGTCAATAAGTTTGCATTCATGGATGTGGTCACAGCCACTCACATGCATAGCATTCATTGCACTGGTGTTGTGCATTTTCCCTATAAATTTTAAAAAACTAGCAATCGTTAATGCAATGGTGGCCAGACAGGCCGATGTAGCCAGCTTTACAACTGAAAGTAGACAATTTTGAACAATTTGTTCCAGCTGCTAAGTGGACACTTGAGTAGATTGCTCATGACAGGTGTCCCCTCCGCAAACCAAACACACACAAACACTCACCTGGATGGCTGTCCCTCAGTTTGGCCATGCTTGTTGATTTCCACAGATTAAGTTGCTGTAAAAAGACCACCCTGTAATTTTTTTGTATGGTTGGTTTTGTTCTGAACTGTTGGTAGTGAGAATGTTCAGGTCTCAGATATTCACCCATTAGGAGATGTCACATCTATCCAATTGAATATAGTTTGAATTTTATACATACATTTATTCATTTGAAGAATTGTGCTGGTTCCCCCCCTTTTTTGATTTTCTGTTTTCCTATTGTTTGTCTTGTTTTGTATTTTGGTTTCAAAGAAATCATGTTTTCCCTCAGGTTCCACTTTGTAGTAATTTATGATTATTGTGTACTTGATGGAGTCAAAACACTTTTTGTTTTTGAAGTCAGTGAAGCAAGCAATTTTTCCTTCTCCATTTTTGAATCTTACAGATTTGTTAATTGGTGTCTACAAGGTAAAGATGTGGTTGTTCTTTCTTTTTTCTAATAAGGAAACCAATTTATCTTTCATGGATTATTTTGTGGTTTGTTAAATAATGTAGAAAAAGTTTTGTTGACAGTGGCTGCTGTCACAATTGCCTTTGAAATTCCTAGGGCAGAAGGAACCAGGAGGAAATCGGATGATCACTTCCCTTTCAAATGTGAAGGATCCTGGAAGGGTGGCCAGCTTTTGAACTTTCCCTGTAGCTGGATATGCAGACTTTAGTAAACAATATAATAGAGTTATGAATGCTGGCTGCCTATATCTTTTGTTAAGCAAATTACTAGTTAATAGCTCAGGATGGGTGTTGACCATTTCCTCCTTAGAAGCTAATGTTTGAAGGACTGTACAGAATGTGAAAGCCATTTGGGGAAGATGGAGCCATCCTTTCCCACTCATGCTCATTTAACGGTCTGTGTGCAGGTAAGGGCTTTAGCCTAGTGATACAGCATGCTTGCTTTGCATGCAGAAGGTCCCAAGTTCTATACCCAGCACTTCCAGATAGAGCTGGGAGTGATCCCTGCCTGAAATCCTGTGAACGGCCACTGCCAGTCAGTGTACACAATACACTGACTGTAGATGGACCAAAGGTCTGACTCAGTATAAGGCGGCTTCCTCTTTCCTATGGCTATTCTGTCACAGGTAGCAACAACGCCTTTCATTAAGAAGCCAGTTCAGATGTACACCTTTCAACATATATGCATGAGTGAAACCCTGTCATTGTTTACTTAAGTGTGGCTAAGGGTGCATCTAAACAAATTATTCCATACTAATTCAGAGCAGCATAGGAGCAGGCTTAGATTGATTAGAGAGATCACTTTGGAATGTGTTCTGGTGTTCAGCATCCTTATCTGCACTTGGGCTAGCAGTGACTGACTTGGGGCAATGAATTAAAACCTGAGCATCAGGTAAGCCAGAATGTAGTGTCTCCCATCCCGCTCACTCTCTTTCTGTCCGCCCGGGACAGGGGCTAGCTAGCCTGCCCACCCACCCACCATGCTGAAGCTACCGCCACTGCTCCTGCTGCAGTCAGCGAGCGGTAGCTGCCCCAGGGACAGCAAGCTGGGCTGGCAGTTCCAGGACTGGTGTCTGCGCACCTATGGTGACTCAGCCAAGACCAAGATGGTGATCCAGAGCAAATGTGGGGGGGCAACTATGGTTTTGCCCCAGGCCCCGCACATGCTAAGGGAGAGCCTGGCTGCACTCCTGAAGGGATTAGTACACAAACGTCTGAAAAACTGTAAAAAAAAATGTAAATGTACTGCCTTCAAGTCAATTCCGACTTATGGCGACCCTATGACTAGGGTTTTCATGAGGCTGAGAGGCAGTGACTGGCCCACTTCTCTAAAGCCAAATCTAGGCTAGTAGGTGTACTCCACCTTCTCCTAACCCAAAGTAAACCTCAAACCATGTCACCATTTCAGTTTCTCCGTGTGGAACAAATGTCTGGAGTGTCAACTATACACAAAAATCAAGCAAGAGCAAAGTTAACAAAGTGAGCAGCATCAAGCCTTAGGAGATCCACTTGAACCAAAAGACAGTGGCTGAGATCCAGAGTAGACCTTCCACAAATGGAAGAGCTCCTTCCATTCCCCAAATTGCTAGTGGTCAGATGGAGGCTGCTGATCATGGCAGAGGGAGGGAAGGCCATTTTTGCCAATTTCCCCTTCCCACTGCAGCCTCCAATGCCATATCCTCTGAATCCTCTGAACTGAGTTTCCTTGAAACTGAGTTAACATGTTTAGGGATCAGATAGCAAATAGGTAAGGTACCATTTTATCACAGTAACTTCCTCTGGCAAGAATTTGCCAGATCAGAAGGCCAAAGTTTGTAACTTTTTTTCAACTCATCTTAGCTCATTAACTAGGGCTGGTATTCAAACCCATCTACACACAAAAGTGAGCTGAGATGAATTCAGCACAATTTTACAGCAGGGTTGGGGAACCTCCAGCTTCCACTCCAATCACAGCTCCCCACAGGGTCCAGTTTGGCTCCCAAAGCCATTTTCCCCAAACCACACCCACCAGCTGACATCACTTAGTGAGGGTGGGCTGATAGTCTGATCAGAGTGCACTTTTACCCCCCCACACACACTTTTGCTTCAGACTACAGAGAAACATAGAGGGGGGCATTTGAAGGCTTGCTCCCATCCACCCATCAGATGGGCCAATCAGAGCACACCTTCAATCCCCTCTGCACTTCTTTTGCCGGGGGGGGGGATTTGAATGCACACTCCCATCCTGATCAGATTGGAGTGTGCTTTCAAGTTTGCTTTGAAGTCTCCAAAAATTGGAGGGAAGCTTTAAAGGGACACATCACCTGATGTTACTATGATGTCAGGTGATTGACAGGTGGATTGGGGAGATGAAGATCTCACCCTTCATCCAGAAAAGGCTCCCCACCCCTGACTTCCAGCATGATTTTAAAGCATTTTTATGCTTTGTTTCCAGGTAAGCATGCTTTTTAGGATCAAAAGTAATGCCGCAAAGGCTTTTCAGACAGGGATGACAAAGAGACTATTAGTGCATTACAAGCCCCAACCCACTCCCACATTTTAATATCCCACCATTTGAAAGTATATTCCGCCCCTGTTTTATTCCCCTGCCTTTGACCCTTTTTCCCTTTGGAGGTTATGAGTTCCCCTCCAGAACTCAAATGAACAACTTCAGCAGTGTGAAGTGAAGTCACATCAAGGCTTCCCCTCATCTCCCAATATCTCTTATTTGGAGATATCACTTGATATGGAATACAGTTCCAATCCCAATATTGTGTTTTCCTTCATTATATTTCTACTTGAAATGCAATATACATGGTGGCCTACAGTGACAACATTTTATCATAATTTCATCTCTGTCATGGCTCTCTGATAAAATAATCTATTATATTGTGCTTGTGGGGATGAAACCTCTGGCTCTGAGGGACTGAGCTGATGCGATGGTTAAGAATATTTATGAACTTCCCAATTGCCCAAGGAACAAAGTTATCAGGACCTTAGTAGTCCAGTCTAAGAGAAAATGGAAGTTATCTATTTTGCTAGGACTCAAATCCCCTGCAGGCCCTAAGGACACTTAGTATAGTATGCTGAGGAATGGGATGAGTCCTAGGAACTTTACATGGCAGCATAACCAGAGGCAAGCTGGCTGAAGGAATTTCACATTTTTTTGAACATTCTTTGGGAGTGGCTTTATTATAGTATTACTATAGTACTGTTCAGTTACATGACTGGTGGGAAAAAGAAAAAAAATGCCTTTGTCCCATAAAACAATGGAAATAGGATGCTGTCACTTCTGAATCTGAGAATTTGGACCTGCAAATTCTGGCAGTTTTGAAATATATCTCCTTTAAGCAAATTCATTTACAATGCAAGCTTATGTGGAATACAATGTGCCAAAGCAGTTTTCTAAGCAAACCACTCTTGCATGAAAAGGACAATGTATGGAGCGTTAACACCACAAAAACCATGATGCAGTACTATCAGGAGCCAAGTATTCTTCACAGAAACATGCACCATCTTGAACTAAATTGAGCAGCTGAATAAGCAGACAAATTTAACAAATCTCAGTTTTATACACCATGACTATACATCACAAAAGCCTGTGGTATGTATCAGTCAGGAAAACCCAGCAAAGACTTTCCCCCAGGAAAAATAATTTATCTCGAATGGTTGTGTTGATAGGTTGCCACAAGATGGCAGTGAGAATCTGTATGGATCTGGGTGAAGGGGAGGAGCTTGACAGGCCACATACTCTCTTCCTGTTCTATGTGATCTACTGTTCTGGTCTACTGATCTGATGCATTTTTGAGACATTCGCTGTGAGTGAATTTTTAAGATGTGTGCTCCTTCCAAAGTTCATCAAAGGCATTTTGGAGGGTTAGAATTGCAAAGCAGAGCATCCATTAAAGAGAAAGAAATACTTAGCCTGGTGCGGGCAGTGAGATGCTGGAGTTTGAAACCACAGGATTCTTCCAGCTATCCCCCTGCCTCATCTAGCATTCAGATGCCTCTTCTTTTCATTCCTGTTGTTTAACTGGATCTTGCAAATCGTCCTATATGATGCTCAAATAAAGGAGGGTGGCACCTGGAAGTGAGGACTGGAAATGCCAAGAGACTATTCTCTTTTATAGAAAAGAACGCATGGGAATAACAAAGCAGTGTGAATGACAGCTTGGATCAAATTCATAATGACCTGGTTTGTATAGGCCAGGTGTTATGTAGATTGGAGCTTGTTATTGTGCTTCATGTTGGCACCCCTGCTGCTCAACTGCTAGCTCCAAGGAATCTGGGCTCAAAGCCATTTGCTTAAGCAAGTCCTATACTGAACCAGACAGAGAAGGGATGCTTCTCCCCCCCCCCCCCAGTCCCATGGGCATGGCAGGCCTGCTGCTGTATCCTTGTTTCTTTTGAAGAGCTTCTAGGAAAGCTTGTAAGCTGAATCACAAAAGGGAAGGGAGCCTGGATTTAGTACCATGTATTTAACAAGTGCAGAATTGCAATGATGTTTCTGCACACATCTTGCAATATGGAAAGTTTCCATTAATAACTAATATTTAGGGTTACTTTCTTCTCTCCCCCCTCCCCCAAGCAGTCAGCCTGGCTCATCACAAATACTAGCTCACTTTTAAAAGAAATGGTTCAGATTCCTTTCTGGATGGAAAGGATTGTTTGCTGACATGCATAGAAAAGTTTGAACAAGCACCTCTTGAGCATATGGCTGGTTCCTGAAATATTTGATTTAATTATTTCCTGCTGTGTGTTTATGCTGTGGAGTTCACCACCCAAGATATACAGAATGGTTTCTGAAGGACTAATATTATCTTATAAACCCAAAGGTGCCATATATAACAAATAAACAAAGCACTGCTGGGACAGGTTTGTTATTAAAATAAAGCCCTTGGAATAAAATGTTAATTTTTGTGTATAGTCTCTTTGAGGTGAGTGGGGGAGAAATAACTCTGGAAATGATAGCAATGTACAAATGCTGGTGACACCAAAGCCCATCTCCTCCACAAAATGTTAAAGGAAGGAGCATTGTCTGCAGTGTATGCTCATTTCATGATTTTCTGTTCACAGGCTTTGGGTTTTTTTCCAGTTCTACAAAATCCCGCAAAACTGTTTGACCAGAGACAACACTGAATATCCCACAGGATGTTTTGTGTGATCCAGTCAACATTAAGGACCTTGAAACCTCATTGATATTCTTATTTTTAATTTTCCCATTGCAATCCATTGGGATTCAGGGTGATTAACTTGGTCTGTAAATGCCCCTTGTTTTTCTCTTGCTTTCGACAACTGCAAAACACTTTGCTTATAAATGGTTACTTGGACTGTGTTTTATGGCAGGAAGGGATACAACTGACTCTCCCATCTGAAACACATCTAATTGGAAGCAAAATCGTTTTATTTCCATAGGATTTCTATCTGGATAGGAATGGGATCATCCTCAAGCCTAAGAAAACACACACTATTATTCATATTGGCATATCCCAGCCACAGCAATCCCCTATTCTTTTATCAGCTAATTTTTCCTGTGCTGACTTCTCCAATAATAGAAGCAAAAGCAGATCTAAAATCCTAAAGGATTGTGCAATCTAATGGCACAAATGGTGGCTTAGGCTTCAATCCAATACACATTTACCTGGGAGTAAGCCCCATTGAACCTAATGGAGTTTACTTCTGAGTAGACATGTATTGTAATGCAGCCTTATACTATATAGAAGACAAGAAAGATAGAGAGGTATCAGCTGGGGGCATCAAACTACTCAAGGAAAGTTGGTGTCTTGGGCATAAAACTACTTACAGAGAGGTGTTGTTTTAAAAGATTTTTGTGTATTGATTGACGAGCTGTTTCCCTCATCAGAAACTTATTTTTAGATCACTGCTCCTGTGCTGGTTTAGGAGGCATAGAAAAAGGGGGGGGGAAGCTTCCCTCTCATCCCTAGGGATGGTCACTCAGCAGCATCAATGCTAATGAACAGAGAATAGCAATGGGAAGCTGGTGCCTCCTCTGCTATGTCAGTGCCAAAGATTCACAGGGGCCCCTCTGAGTGTTGTCGTGTGCAATTAGAAGTGCAGAGGAGATAGGCAGGAAGTCATTCATCCATGGTTTACACCGGCTATTATCTTTTTGCCTGCCAGCTTGAGCACAGATTGATTAACAAAACATTCCATTTAATAATATTCCTGTGTAGGGGTGGTGGTGGGAGATGAGAAGTCAGAGAGAGAAACCCCAATAAAAACAGACTGAAATGATGAAGATGCAAGAAAGAAAAGAAAGCATCTCATTTTGTGGCAGCAAAGATTTTTCGAGATACAATAGGTCAGCAGATCCCCAGAGTATATGAAACATGCAGATATACAGAATATTTAGCTAGACTATTACTAGTGGTGGTGGATCAGATAGTGACTGAATGTGGATCTATTGAGATGTTTCCCATTCCAGTCAGGCTCCTCATTATCTGCAGGTGCCACACTGGCTACCAAATAGCCTCTATCACACTCAAAATAACAGGCAAAGTAAGATTAGGGTATAAAGCTACTTCCCACACACACACACACACACTTCTGTGCAAGTAAATAGAACATTTATTCCACAAGGCAATCATAGCTACTTTATTTGAGGATGGAGAGACAGAGATACTGAGAGGCCAGTGGCTTATTTCTGTTAGGAAGTTTGTCAGAAGGCAAAACTGGAAAGTCACTCTTCAGACTTCTGCATGTGTTAGACCAGTATCCTTTGCTACAAATTTGTGTAGGGGGAGAAAATACATTTCAGTAATGACTTCTCTGGCTTAGGAGGATAAAAAAAATTTTTTAAACACTTTTACGTGCAACCAGATGCAAACTTCAGCTACCACACACACACAAATGGAAAGAACTGAAATAACCATTTCCAAGTAGCCTTCCATTATATCAGTGCCTTTAATACTGCCTTGCTCCTTCTATAGCGGATGATGTATGTGACCTGCAACATCATCTACAAAGAACAGTCTTAGACATGGTTGCAAACAAGCCCAAACATTTGCTGCCTGAGGCGACCTTATAGCCCCACTCCGTGTCATGTACAGAAGTTGACTGGACTGGCAGTGGAAACTTGGTTCAGCACTAGTGATGGGACAGCAGCCTCCACATGCAGCCCAACACTCTGTCCTCCAGCACCTTGCCACCACTCACTGCCCCCTAACATCTGCCACCTGACGTTGTCTCATTCTGCCTCATCTTAGGGCCAGCTCTGGTAGAAAACTATTCATACATTCCTGGCTATATATTTCAAGTGTGAAAGCACTTGGCCAACTAAGTCTTATTGACCCCAACAACCTCAGCGAGCCCCCACTTACCTGCCTTCTCACGTAACATCCAATTCAGGGGGTGACCGTGTCAGTTCCCTCCTCCTTAGCCTCAGTGTTGCCTTTGCAGAACTCAGCAAGGAAGAAGATGGGGGCAAAACTAGCTTTAACTGACTCTGCCTGTCATTGGCTCTGTTGGCTTCCCTACTTTCTGCCCTACCTCTCCCAATGGGAACCAGCCACCACTGCCAGCTATGCTAGCATTCTATACATCAGGAGTGCGTACACTCCAGACTTGCAGGACTGAGTTTGTTTTTCTGCTGGAATTTTGAGGTCCACCAACCTTCAGGAACAAAAGGGTGGCTCAGTGTGAGTCAGACAAATGGTAAAAATTAAAGCACATTTGAGTGCATGCTCAGACCAGCAATTTGTGGCCATGATCAAGCTAATAAAATCCACACCTGTTTTCCCTCCCAAACATTAGTTTTCAGCAACCTAATTTAGGGGGAGTGGGAAGTTTTTTAGTGGTTGCTATTACTAGGCAATTGGGAGTTCAAAAAAAACCTTGCCAGCCTGCTGCCAATAGCCAGACATCTACCAGTAGATCCCACTCTGCCTGATGCCCACCTGTCCTATATATGGCAAGAGATGCACATTTCCTGTTGGTTCCAGTGCATGGCTGCAACGTCTGCAAGAGCAAGAAGCTTGAACAGATCCTGTTGGTTCTCTGCTTACATCCTGCCTCCACCAGCACAGTGTAAATAATGTTATATATCATGACTGTATCCTAGCAACAGGCTCCTGCAGTAGTAGCCAGTGTGGTGAGGCACAGCCACAGAGCTGCTGTCCCAACACTGGTGTCACTGCATCTTGCCTGGACAGCATTTGGGTCAGGGTAGGCCCATGGTGAGGCCAGAGTTGTGTGGATGCACTGGTAGAGCCAATAGAACCCTTCCGCTGGTGCATCCACACAGCCGGAATCTTACCACCACCCTGTCCTGCCCCATTTGAGTGCTGTCCATGTGAAGTGCAGCAATGCCAGTGTCAGATGGGCAGCTCCATGACTCTGCCCCACCAACACTGGCTGCTGCTTGGTTTCTGTCTGAAATACTGGATGGGATTGCTGAATGGAGGGCTTTCACTGATCTATCATGGATACTCCAAGATATGACCATGTAGTCCTACTTAATGCATCATGCCAATGGATGGATAGATTAACTGGCAGCTTCATTATAGTCTGTGGTAGGGAAATCTTACAGATTAAAAGAAATATAGAAGATAGCAAAAACAGTGATGGGAGGAATAGAAGAATGACTAGCTTACACCACATTTGCTTTGGACTCTATGGGGAGGCAGATACCAGGATGGATTAAAATCCCTCCCACCCCACAGACATGCATTTGTAGCAGAGATTAACAACCATCCAATACATAGGACCGTTGGCTGTCTTTTGAAGCTGAGTAAGAATCCCTTCCCCATAGCCCAAGTTAAATGTGGAACTGATAGAGCGATTTGCAATCCAGCTTCTGTGAAAGGGGAAGTTGTCCAACTAGAGCAGGGATAGCCAGCATGGAGCCTTCCAGATGTTAAACTACAACTCCCATTAGCCCTAGCCAGCATGACCCAATGATCAGGGATGATGAGAGTTGTAGTCCCAAACATCTGGATGGCACCACATTGGCTACTCCTGAACTAGGCTCTAGAGTTAACATGGCTGAAGATTGGGAAGAGGCCCTGAGAACATACAAGTCCAAGAGACAAGGAGCCTGAAGGGAGAAAGCAGAGCAGACAAATGGCTGAACAAGAGGAATCTGAAGGAAGGGAAGATGAAGAATAATTTTCCTGACGGGATGCATTGGGATGCTGTCCCATTACTTTTTCTGCAGGTGGTCCCCTCTAATCCACACCATGGAGAAAGAGGAAGCTGGAGAAAAGGGGTCCCCTCAGATGAACAGTATAATGGAGACCTCTGCAACAGCCTCTCTGAACAGGGCCAGACCATGGAGGAGGAACAGGAAAAGGAGGTGCAACACCATGGATCAAGAGATTGGCTGCAGGCAAAAAATCTACTTAATTTTGACTGGAGGAGGTCAGAATTAAGGAGGTATTCACTCATCCCAGCCTACAGCTTGTTTCTTGCTCCCCCACAGTATGGCACTGCTGTGGAGGCTGTTGTCACAGCTTTCCACTCTGTTCCTCTCCTGCCTCCTTCGCCATGGTAGTAGGGGTGGGGGTGGCGGATTAATCTGTGATGCGTGTGAGAGAGATGGGGAGGGTCTTGAGGGGTGTGGCTGCCCGAGGGGGCATAGCATGAAGGGACCTTGCATTTCTAAATTTGCCACTACACCACTAATGAGCTAATCAGAGAAGGGGATTTGAAGAAATTTCACAGGGGTTGATGAGAAGGGGTTATATGTTAGAGGAATAGAAGCATTCTAGGAAGGTGTATTGCCCAAACTAATTTGTAATGTCAAAGGGTGAGGTTCTTTATGGATATGGAGGCAACACCACAAATGGGGTGAAAGTTACAGGTTATATTTTCTACTAAGCAAAGCATACAAAAACAGAAAGCAAAGCAGGCAACCTTACATTCCTGCCTCTGCTGGGGAACCCTCAGAATGACAACAAATGGACCCCTGTAGGAACTGACCAGCACGTAGTACCATGATCAGTGGTCTACACTGGATGGTTTTGCAGGGCTTTTTATGTTGTTAAATGCTAATGAACCACACCTGTTATTTGGGTTTTTCCTTAGTGCTTGTGACAATCTTCATTTTATCTCAAGTCCAAAAAAGCACTTAACTTGTGAGAAGTAAATAATATATATATCTGACTAATTATTTTGGTAGCAGGTGGGGAGGCCATGGAATGGAGATGAGCTTATCTCTGTAAAAGAGCCAAATGATCAACAGTCCCATGCGCTGCCTGGGACATATTGGTCAGAGCATATTTTACATAATAGTAAGTATTGTAGGCAGTCATTAACTAGTTAATATGCCTTTGGCCCAAAAGGAGCCCTAAGAGAGCAAAGAGCAATTGAGGTGCACCAATAACTAAGCCTCTTCAAAATCTTCCAGATATGCCAATATAGGAGGTTGGTGAAGACACAGAATGGCCAAAGGAACGACAACATAGGCAGTGGCCTGAAAAGCAGGAATCTGAAGAAACCATGGATGGAAGCATCATGTTGATACAGATTGGAGCAAACCTAACAAAAGGGAGTAGAGACAGCCAACATTGTGCACTATTGGCTAGTGAGTAGCAGGCAAGGAGGTGGATTTAGACCTTAGCAGGTAAGTCTGTTAGCTAGGGCTTCTAGTGGCATGGCAGTACTGTGACCTAGCAACCAGCAATATTTGAATTTCACATATTGATTTGAACTGACAACTCAATGGCCTGGCTTGCACACCATGGCAAGCCAAACGTTGGCTTAGTGAGTCCACCTGAGCTCCCACTGAGGAGCTTGCAACTGCTTTGCTCCTCCCCAATCCTTTTTGCCACACTGAGCTAAGTCAAGGTTTGGCCTAGTGTGCCATCCAAACCCAGGCTCGTGGTTAGCTCTCTCCAGACTAACCACACAATATAACAAAGAACAAACCACTTGCACAGTTCACAAACTAGGCCAAAGAGTTGGTTGCTGGCTTCTAGTTTAAAACTAAGCTTTGTGAACATGAACTGTGATACGACAATATGAAGTCAAATATAGAACAGGGTAAGCTTAAGAAGCTTACAAGAACTCAAGCTTAGGTACAGCACGTAAAAGTAGTGATTACAAGCAATTACATAATATCATGGCATCAAATCACACCAGACATTGCAAGTCTGAATAGTCACAATGTAAAACTCCATGATAACACCTGTTGTTCCTGTAAACAGTAGATCTCTTGTGAGAAACCAGTGGACACTTCTACTAATGTCACTGCTGATTAAACACTTGGACTTAAGCTTTACCAGGCTGAATTAACCCTCTGCACATTTTTGTTGCTTCCATCATCCAATCCCATATTAGTTCCCTGTATTGGTGGGTGATTCCCTAATAAAGATTGTTGACAATAAGATCAAACTATGAGGTAATAAGTCAAAACTTGAGTTATCAGTGACAAGAGAAGAGAGAAATATTTGTGTAGCCCATTGATTTATACATATAGCTATAGATGTATATAGTGATAAAATACCTAAAAAGGCCAATTAGAAAACACAGCAGTTGAAACTGTCTCCCTGATGGACTATGTATCAAAGATACTGGGAAAAGGATAAAACAGAACTTGAGTAAAGTGCAGCCCAAAGCAATGGATCCCCCCTCCCCAATTATTCAACAATCCTGACAGGGCGGAATTCTACCTGCCACACAGAACAAGAGAAGCCTGGTAAAGAAATTCACAAGCTATTAACCTTTCCTGATTGGAGTCTTGAACATGCAGCTAGAGAAGCAGGCACAAGCCACCTGTTGTCAAGTACAGATTTCCTTCTCAAGAATGTTCTTCCTCTGATTTATTTTACAGTGATAAGAGAGAAGAACATACCATCATGTAAGCTATTCCCAAACGTTGGCATCCATTGTCAGACAGGCCAGCTGCATCCCTGGCCAAAACATTGGTATCCATTATCAGAAAAGCCAGCCACCAACGCAATCATGCACCCTACATTGCTACTGCTTCTTCTGGCTTTCGCAGTTCCACTTCCTTCCACCATGTTTTCCTATCAAAATTGTACACAAACACGGATGCCTACATCCAGGGATTCATAGTTCATGCCATCTTTAAATGTGTATGATGAAGCAGAGTAAGGTTTGGCTACGGTGGGAGGTGAGAGCAGGAAGAAAAGAGCAATGAAGTCAGAAAAAATGGAGGCTCCCTGGACAGGCTCAGCCACCTTCACCTGGTCTGCAGGTCATCTATTTAAAATCAGGGCTCTGTTAAGAATGGAGACAAAGTTAAGAATCATTTTCAGCCTTGAAAACTAGCTTTGGAACCTAACGTTGTGTGTGGCGAATGATGGAACCTGAATAGTTTAACTGAAGATCTCTGGAAATGATAGTTTAGTTTCACCCTGTCCTGTATCTAGTCTTGCCAGCACCAGCTATGGTGGATTGCTGCTGGGAAATGTAAATTTCATTCCATCAAAACATTCCCAAGAATGAGAGAGGACTCAGCAGTATTAACAAGGAACCAGCAGCATATCTGATTTACCCAAATAGGCAGGATGCCCACCAAACAATAGTTCCATACCATAGTCCCAGGCTAGGGTCTGAAGGCACATTAGGCCAGCTCCCTGCTGAAGTTAAGCAGGGTCATGTCTGGTCAGTGCCTGGATGGGAGACTGCCTGGGAACCATATGTAAGCTGCCTTGGGTTTCTATCTTGAAAAGAAAGGTGGGGTATAAATGTAATAAATAAACAAAAATCTGGTTATTTGAGTGGCCATCGTGCATTCGCAGAATAAGTGCTTAACATTAAAGAGTTCCACCACTCTAATTCCCCTGGCCTTCATGCACAGAGTCAAGCATTTTGGATCAGAGAACTAGTTCCTGGGGGGGGGGGAAACGCTGAGTATTACGAGCCAAATAAATTCAATTTCACATCTCAAACTAATTATGTGTTTTGGCCACAAACATCGCTAGAGAAAATGGGTTTTGCCAGTTTATCGGGCAAGTTGGTGGTATGCCTGTAACATTTGGAATCTATGCTTCCCTTCCAGAAACTGTTTTGCAAGGTGATTGTGTGTGTTTTAAAATAACTTTCATTTGCATTCAAGTGGTATTTTAATCAATAAACAAGCAGGCAAACCCCTTCCCCAGGAGCATGGGAGAGTGCCAAAACTGAGCATTAGATCAACATTTCAATCAGTGGTAACTGTGTCCCAATGTTTCCTTAAGTGCATGATTGTAGAATAAAGACAAGAGGAAGATGGTGTCAACCCTATTCCTCTTCCTTCATACTGAGACCTAGGGAAAGGTGCAGGGGCTTCACATTCACTCCCTGTGCTACCCCATCACTGGCTGGCCTCCCTGCCTGCTTCACCCTTGACTGCCCCCAAACTGCAAGTCACGAGTTAGGAGGTAAACTTGGCTTTTTGGATTGTTGTTGTTGCTGAGTCATAGCAGAGTTTGTAATATCTTCAAGCATTCACACATTCAAGACTCCACTTGATGCAGCAGTCTTCAAGTGCTGAACATGCATCCATGAACTAACCCTAAAATTCTCAGATGCAATATATTGGGGGGGGGTTAATTCCAGACCTGCCAACAGTATTCCATGTGGCATTTCATAACCATGATTATGTAGATTTCTTGACAGCTGCACAACTTAATGTTTTCTAGTTTTGAAGGCCTTTTGGTTTCTAAGGCTGAAATTGCCAATAATCGTATCGTTGTAAACCAGGTCTCCTTTGCATGATAATCTTAGATTGCAACGTCATTATAACATTGTATTAAAAACTAACATGGAAACAGTGAATGATCAATACAGAGGTATAGTTGACTTTGGTTGTACCAGGACCATGTAAGAAAAAGGTCTTTGAAATCTTTACATCAGACCTACATAATCTGTAACCCACAAACGTAAACACACAACATCAGCTCACTAGGAACTTGATAAGCTTCATGTTTCTACTGCTAGTCTGGGGTTTTCTATGGCAGTTTGAACTGGCTTCATTGTTTGCAAATTGTGTAGGCTTGCCTTTGAATGAATGTTTGAGCACTAACACAATAATTTGATAAATAGTGATGCCAATTGATTCAAAGACTTTATATTCATTTTTTAAAAATGTTTTTAAACAATATTTTTTAAACACAATGTCTGGATTAAGGGAAAGCACACAAAACATGTTTTGGGAGCTGTCCATGGTACTATCAAGACAGCATAATTGTTAGGTCAGTCCTAGGAAAACTAGGAAAAGCCTTGAAGTAAAAGGAGCACTGTAAGAAGGAAGGTTTACTCTGAACAGTGTTACTGCTATATTTAGTGTACTTTCTTAATTTTCATATAATTTCTTATTGTGTGCTTTCTCTTGATTTTGATTAATTCCTTCAACGAAAAAGTGTTATTTTCAAATCCACTGTCATCATAAAACCAGAAATACCAAGTTGAGGACTGGCTGTGACAAATTATGAAAAACATAATCCTCTCAATATACTCCAAATGTGGAAAAATTGGGTATTTGTTTTGAATGCCAATGGTTTTGGCAGACCTAAATAGAGAAAGCAGACAGTGTAAGTCAGGGGTAGCCAACATGGTGCCCTCCAAATGTTATGGACTTCAACTCCCATAGTCCTTGATCATTGGCCAAACAAGCAGTGGCTGAAGGGAGTTGTAGCCCACCACATCTTGAGGGCACCATGTTGGCTATCCCTAGAATAAGTTAATCAAAGAAGTGAGTTATTTCATTTTCTGTTCATGCTTCATGATTAAATTCATGCAGGAATATATATTTGTCCATAGATAGATATTCTCACCTGTGAATGGTTTATCTGGTAGTTCCAAAGGCTGAAATGCTTTACTTTCCCATCTGATCTTTGTTTGTGAGGAAAATATGAAAGATACGAATTCAAGCATCTTTGAATCATTAGAGCCAGTGATATTCAAACTGGGAGGGGCATCACTTTGAGATGTATAGGACACCTGATAGAGAGCACAAAATTGTAGTTAGTTATAAGATCCTGAGGCACGTGGAGTCTTGCTTCCCATAGTAGCCTGCCTAGGTTGAGTGACGCTGGCAGAGGACCCTCACTGATCCACTTGGAATTAGCAGAGATGACTGTACCCTCAATGTCCCCATCGTCCCAACCTGTTTTGGGGGAAAAGAAGCTGAGGAAAAGCTGCTGCTTTGTTCTGCTGATGGCTTCTTGGCTATTTTTGAAAAGAATCTGAGATGTCCTGTTTCTCTCTCTTCTTATAGCCCTGTGGGTGCTTAATACCCCACTTCATATATCCTTGCATGCAGTAGCAGGCTAGATGCAGCTGCACATGAGAATCCCCTCATGCTCACCTGTGCAGCAGATTATTAATGTTAGGTTAGGAGGATGACACACAAAAAATAGGTAAATGAAATTCAGAAAAGGAGCCAAGTTCTGAAAGTCTGAGAAACACTGACCAATGTGAAATGGAGCCTGCCTTCTGTTATTCAAACACTATCCTCATCAGGCTCTGCAGGGATTAACAGTGTTGAACTTCTCACAAAAGAGTGGTAATTAATAAAGCATTGTTCATGTGATTAAGAAGACCAAAATCCACTGAAGAGTTTACACAATGCACCACAAACCCCTTTTCCAGCTCCCAAATAGCAAGAGACCTCCTTTTCTGGTGAACACCTTGTGACAGCCCTTTTCACAACCTCCATGTAAGTATAACCAGATACACTCCTCTGGTTTTATTTCTACTCACTGGAGCTAGCTGCTCCACCTCATCTGCCTTTTGTAACCTCCCTCAGATTACTAGCAGTCCATGAGGTGATTGTCCAAAAGGAACAGTAAAATAAATGAGTGAAGTGTGTCCCAGTCTTTTTTGGGTGTTAGGGCAGGATATAAATCTAATATGTAAGTAAGTAAGTAAGTAAGTAAGTGTGTCACCGTTACAAAGTGGGTTTCAGGAATAATATACCTTGTATTCCTCAAAATTCAAGAGATCCAGGCAGTGTGATAATTCAATGGCAGAACTTTATTTTAAACTAAAACCATTTAACACACAGGCATAGATGGCTCATAGGCTTGAATGGCACACTGTTACAATTTTTTATCTTTTCTTGAAAGTTCTCTCTCACTGTCTCAGGCTTAATCTTATTTTTCCTAAGACCATAGACCATCTCTTATTTCTTCTCTACACCCTTTCTAATCTACAGCCCTCTATATTGCTCCCATTCCCAAGCTAACCACCAAGTGAACTCCCTCTCTACATTCCAATATGAATCTCTCTCTCCCCCTAACAAACAAAACAGTCCTTTTTCTTCCTCTCTCCCCCTTCTCAACATCCCAATTACAGGATTGGCTGCAGGTGGAAAGGGCAGATCCTAGCCCTGTCTGTCACACACCTTTCTTCTGAATTTCTGTGAGTCATACAGCACTGGTGAACAGATTGTGGGTTTACAGGATCATCTTCAGGTTTTAGCTAGAACCCCAAGAACCACCAACCAGACCCTAATGGCAAACAGCAGCTGAGAGACTAGACATACACTTAGAACTCTGAGCAATGCTTAACTCAAGGAATTGGTTTTCAGTACCAGAACTCGGCTCACATTCCTTTCACCCACAAACCCAATCCGGGCGCCTCTTCCCAAGCATTCTTCATTTCAGCAGCCACATTTGAGGTGGAGCCCCTTTTTCATTTATTGCTATTATTGAACAACTGGGAGTCAGAAATCTCTGCCCATCTTCTGCAAAGCACCCAGAGATCTACCAAAAGACCCTAATTTACTTCATGCCAATCCCTATTATAGAGAACTAGCAGCTTCATACTGAGCGTTGCTGGGGAATTCTAAGAAGCCAAAAAATCGGTGCAGGTTTTACATCAGTGGTTAAAATCAGTATAGTTTTGAAAGATTCAGCCTGCCATCTTGATTCACCAAATGTATCCAAACATAGAGGAAAAGCTGCTTCTTAATCCCAGGAACTATCATGCAAAATTGGGTCCCGATACCTTAAGAGGTGCCCATGTGCACAGCAATCAAACAAATTTCTGATCAGATTTCCCAAAATATATAGTAGATAGAAGGAAACAGAGGAAGGTGGTCTGTCTCCTTTGTACTTTTCTTAGCAAAGATAGTGCAAGAAAATCCATGCTGCTTCTGCTTGTATTGTGCTAAAGCTCTGCTGGAAATGAAATGGTAACCTAACTAGTACCTCCCTCACCTTCTGGCATGGGCACAAGTCTTTTTTCATCTCCTGCAGGGTTTGGATGAAGCAAGAAATGGATGAGTCCCTACCCCTATGTCCCATTCTTACATTCTTGTTTTTCTGAGTTCTACTGCCCAATCATCTGGTATATTTACTAAGCAAATTATGCTACATTTCTAAATCTGAAGCAAGGGAAATTATTTTAGACAAAAAATCACTATTTTTTCCCTTGAGGATATAACCAAGTGCTGGCAGAGCTCTCTGTTCTTATTAGTCTGTGTTGAAGTGCTGTGGGATTACTTATAATTAACTGTCATTGTGTCATCCCCCCCACTACTCAGATTAATAATATTTTCTTTTAAAAAAAAGATCAGCAGCAAGCATTATTAAAACATCTCTATTCTGCTCCTGTGCAGTTCTCTAAAACATTCCCCATCTTTGCTTCTTTTACTTCACAATATACATAATGGTATTTCCAATAAGCTGAACCATGTTTTGAGAAAAACATTCAGAATGAAAACAGTACCTTCTGTATCTAGCCATTTAACTTGCAGGTTCTTGCAGGTATGTTGTAGCATAAGGCTTAGTCACTTATTTTTAGAACTGCCAAAGCAGCTGATCGATTAGCTATGTATTTCTTCAAGATAACTATTGTCTATTCTATGTACAAGTCCAAAAATAATGAAATCCACATCTGTGATACCACTGATGGAAGCTGTAATTCACTAGTTTCACAAACACCAATTGTACAGAACTCCCTCGGGATCCTTCTTGAAGATCAAAAACACTTGATTTTTATAGTCCTGAAGTAGAGCTAGTCTTGATCCAGTACTAGAAGTGCCATATTTTGTTCCCAACCAATGGAAAGTGTACACTTTGCAACAAAGGAATTGCATGATGGTTGCTTAAAAAAAAAACCAACCAGAATAAATATGGGTGTATTTAGCTTCTGCATTTAGATGCTTTGGATTGTGCATGTAGCTGCGCACATTGCACAGGCCTCTCTAATTCTAGAGTCTAGAATTATAGAAAAAATATTAAAGCAGGTCTGTACAATACGTGATCCACCAAGCTAAAAGAAGGTAATCAGTCATGTTCTGAGACTTGCCAAGTGCTTGATAACCCAGGCAGACAGCAAAAGAGTATATCAAATCCTTATTAGTTAACATCAGTAGTGGAGGGTATGGTGGGGAAGAGGCGCTTACCTGACCTTGAGAGGTGAGCCGCTGCTGCTTACCACAAGGGGGATGGGTGAAGCAGCTGCAAGAGTGGTGTGGTGCAACTCACTGGAAGGAGCAGCAGATTGGATCTGCTGCTACATTTGCACTGCGCTGCTCTCACCACTGCCTCACCCCTCCACTGGCAGTGACTCACCTCCCGGGAGGTCAGATAAATGCATCATACCAAGCCATCCACTGCTGATGAGATGCACTGGGCTTGGTGGGATCTGGGACAATAATAATAATAATAATAAATTTAATTTCTTCGTCGCCTATCTGGCCAATGGCCACTCTAGGCGACTTACAAAATTGTTAAAATACAATTGATAAAATACAGTAATACAACATAAAAAACAACACATCTGCAGCAACAATATTAAAACTGGGCAGGAGGCATTTCAGTTATAACAATTAAACCTCCCCGGATACCCCAAAGGCCTGCTGAAAGAGCCAGGTCTTTAAGGCTTTCCGAAACACATTTAGGGAAGAGGCGTGCCGGAGATCTTGTGGGAGGGAGTTTCAAAGAGTGGGGGCCACCACTGAGAATGCCCTCTCTCTTGTACCTGCCAATCTGGCTGTTTTTGTTGGCGGGATTGAGAGAAGGCCCTGTGTGGCCGATCTTGTCGGGCGGCATAATTGGTGGCGTTGAAGGCGCTCCGTAAGATAAACTGGGCCGGAACCGTGTAGGGATTTAAAGGTCAATACCAACACCTTGAATTGGGCTCGGAAAACAACTGGTAGCCAGTGTAGGTCGAACAACACTGGTGTGATGTGATCTCGGCGGCGACTATTCGTAAGTAGTCGAGCCGCCGCATTTTGTATCAGTTGTAATTTCCGGACCGTTTTCAAGGGTAACCCCACGTAGAGCGCATTACAGTAGTCCAAATGAGAGGTGACCAGGGCGTGTACCACTAGTGGGAGCTGGTGAACAGGAAGGTAGGGTTGCAGCCTTCGTATGAGGTGTAGTTGGTACCAGGCTGCCCGGCTCACTGCCGAAATCTGAGCCTCCATGGACAGCCTGGAATCAAGCACAACCCCAAGGCTGCGGACCTGGTCCTTTAGGGGTAAACTCACCCCGTTGAACTTCAGGTCAATGTCGCCCAACCTTCTCTTGTCCCCCACAAGTAGTACCTCGGTCTTATCAGGGTTCAACTTCAGCTTGTTCCTTCCCATCCATCCACTCACGGATTCCAGACACTTGGACAAGGTCTCCACAGCCAACTCTGGTGAAGATTTAAACGAGAGATAGAGCTGAGTGTCATCCGCATATTGGTGACACTGCAATGTTGTGGAAAGATGGCAGCCTTGGATGAGCTCACGGGCTTTTTAAAAACAATGTTTAAATTGTAATCCTGTTCACACTTCCATAGGAGAAATAAGCCCCACTGAACACAGTAGAGGATACATCTGAATAAACATGCATAGAAGGATTGTGCTGTTCTTTATCCTGATTTAGGAAAGAAAGTGCCCAATGTACATCTGGTCCTTAAGGCTCTTTCTAGATTTGTGTGTAACAGTGAGCTTGCACTGCAAACTGGTAAGTTGGTAAATAGTCATATAATAGATTTACAGCAAAATCCTATTATTTATTTATTTATTACATTTCTACCCTGCCTTTCTTTTCATAATAGAAACCCAAGGCTGCTTACATATGGTTCCCAGGTGGCCTCCCAACCAGGCACTGACCAGACCTGACCCTGCTTAGCTTCAGCAGGGAGCTGGCCTTATGTGCCTTCAGACCATAGCCTGGGATCCTAATATATGTGCCTACTCAAAAGTAAGCTCCACTGATTTCAATGTGACTTACTCTGAGCTAGGTGTGCATGGGATTGCCCCCTCCATTTATTAAGATCATATATGGATATTCTGAAAATGTATTCATTAGGTGTATTTCATTAGGTGCATATCTGACACACATTTTTTTTAAAGTTCTCAAAATAAAATTGTCAAGAGACATGGCAAGGCGGTTGTAATAATCATCAGTAGCAATAAGGTCACTGTCCAACATGGACATTTGATGTGATATTGCAGGTTTTTATTCTCAGAAGTTAAAGTCAGGATAGTACTCTCGGAGGGAAGCTTTTCCCACTCCCTCAAAACTTACTGACAGTGAGCTTTTCTAGCAATCAGATGAGAAAACTGCTTCCTAACCTCTCTTAGAAATCCATGTGCTAATTGTCTGGTTTCACATACTATTTTCTAGGCCAGCAGTTCCGAAACATTTTTCTCCCATGGAACACTTGAAAATTGCCAAGGGTCTTGGCGGACCACTTAATGATTTTTCTACCTGTCGTAGCAATAGCAAGGCACTGTGCTAGATGCTGTATGATTTTTAATTGTATTTTATTGCTTCTTTTGATTCTTATATAGTGTTTTATATATTGTATATTTAATAAAATATACAAGAAAAAGAAGCAATAACAATTAAAATTAATATGCATATTTAATGTGATGGATGTACCATCTCCCGCCACCACACATCCACAGATGGACCACTAATGGTCTGTGGACCACAGTTTGGGAATTGTTCTAGGCTGTACAGGGCCCAAGCTGATTAATGAAACACAGTGGCTGAAGCAAAGACTGATAAAGAAATATTGAGAAAGTATGCAAAGTGTCACCATTCTACTCTTTAATTTTGTTTTAACCAAAGATTTACCTTTAGCTCTATGTTCCATTTTAAAAGGTTAGTATTTCAGGTCCTTCAGTTTCGCAGACTGGGATAGTATTTAATGTTTCCAAGTCACTGAACAGATTTCTAGTTTTTTATTACCTATCTAAGCAGCCAGCAAAAAGGTGTATTAACATCAGGTTAACCTTGCAGTATAACTCAGATTTCAGGTGTCTCCATAGATAAGTTTCAATAAGCTTTAGGAGTGATAAAAAAAAACCCAATAACTCCTATGATATGTTGTATAAAAGTAGTTAGTTTACAAAAGAATTGGAAGCAATTTCTTTAACGCCTAGCCAGTAAAGGACTAAATTGTTCCAAGTCTCCCTCATTTTCATGGTTATGCTTAATTTTATTCTTGCTGTGCATTATAATACAAAAAGGTCCCCTGTTTTTATAGATAATGTGAGGCTCTCTGCTGCACAAACCCATAAGGAAATACACAACATGTGCCCGAAAAACAAAACCAAGAAAGATGACTGGTTTCCTGAGAGGAAATAAATGCACACACCAAGTGCTTGAGCTGGTGAGCTTGGCTGGTTGCATTTCTATTGGGAAAAGATTTTTATATAAGAGACGTTTATGTGAAGCACAAATGGTTGCAACTTGGGCAAAGTTATAATGGATGGTTCGTATTTCAGGAGCTCTATCCATAATAACTTGAAAACTTTGTCGGGTCAGAATTTGCTCATATCTTTGTGAGGGCAAAACTGTGCATCTGAACAAACTCTTATCATCGTTGTGTAAGTACATGATAAGCCTTAGGGCAGGGACAGTATGCATCCTGAAATGCAGGATAAAAATGTGTTAAATAACATTTTAGAGCAAAAAGACAGTGAAGGACAACAGAAAGAGCGCTTCAAAAAGAAAAGAAATTATGAAAGTTAGTTATTCATATTTTTGTTATGTTAAACCTGTTCCACAAACTTAAAAGATTTTAGCAGAGGATATAATGACTCTTTGGCAACTCCACATCTAATAATGAACATGGTGGATTGGATCTGGAGATGCCCTCGCACACGTGGAAGGGGTCTTCTGCTCCCTTTATACACTAGCAACAGGATAGGGCAAGAAAAATGAAACTATGATGTTCAGCTGCTTGTTCAACATAGATGGTGTAATATATTGCACAATGTCTTGCACAAGTAGATGTAGGAACTGCTGTAGTACCTTCCTATCATGGCACAGTGTAGACATTTGTGGCACAAGACACTAGTACCTATCTACCATCCATTCACAGTTCACTCAGGTAAAGACTATAGCTCAGTGGTAGAGCATTTGTTTTGCATGCAGAAAGTCCCAGGTTCAATCCCAGCATCTCGAAGTAGCACTGGAGAGACCCCTGTCTGAAATCCTGGAGAGCCACTGCCAGTCAGTGTAGACAATAATGATGTAGATGGACCAATAGTCTGACTTTGTATAAGGCAGGCTCATATGCTCCTGTTTCATAGAAAGATTTCCAGGGTAATTCATAAGAAACTACTATGGAGGGGTCAGAGCTCATTTCCAGATGTGTTCCGGTTGTGAAAACTGATATTTTATTTTCAAATTAAATTCAAAAATAAAAAAGAGGCTGCAGTTGTTTTGAGCCTCTTGCACCATTGAAATTAACCCCTGAATGCTGTTCATATAGATGTGATACACACAAGTACTTTGGGCAAACAGATTTTACATTCACGTAAGACACCTAATTAATGAAAGGACTGATTTACGCCTCAGGTGTGAAAGCGCCATGAGTCTGAACTGTTCCTGCAACTCAGCTCAGTCTTCTGTTAGAACAGCAGGTTTTAAGATAAGATTCAAGTGAATCCTCCAGCTCTAAAAAGTCCACAACAGAGATATTTGTTGCCCTGGGCATCTTCTGGGAGGAAAGGCAGGATGTACATTTAATAAATATAGAAATAAATTTTAACCAGATGGTAGACAGAGATCCTACTGGCAGATCTCTGGATCATTTGACCATCTTTTAGTGACATTTTACGTTCTGGACCTTTTGCCAACAATTGCTTTTTGCATAGGATTTTGTATACACACACACAATTTTTTGTAAGTACATATCCAAAGTTATCCATAGATATCTGTGTGATGGATGACATCTTAGAAGCCAGGACAAAGAGTTTTAGTGTTGATGAGCTTTAGAAGATTGCTTTTACAGCTTCATCCATAATCAAAATATAAAATCAAATGAAAGGAGGGCAGAGGAGACTCTTGATGAACAACATATATATCCTCAGAAATTGACCATAAATAAACTGCTGTCCATTCCAAATCATGCTGATGAGAGAACCCCTTTTTTTCTCCACAAATGATTTATTAGGAATGCAATAACATGGAAATAGGAATTCAAGCAATCTTAGCCAATCTTCCATTTTATGTAAAGTTGCTGTCTTAACCTGCCAAACAAAATAAAATGCAAAAATGTAATAAAGGGAATGGAAACTTCCCTTGGAGTAGAAGTTACTGCTTGACTTTAAAATACACTTAAGAAACAAGTGCCGAGGCTCATTAATCTTGTTACCTATACTGCACAGGACTCATTTTCTATTTGACAGAGGGTAAAATACATTTTCCATTGGGAAATGGAATGGAGAATGTATTATACATGCAATACATTTTTAAAATGCAGCTTTGGGGGGGTGAGGGGGTGAATCTAGTAGATTTCAAAAGGAGATGGGAAGTTCAGAAAAAGGCTACTTAGCGTAGCCCACATTTTGCAAGCCTGAGATTGCTTGCAAATCCCCAAGACTAGAGATGGCAAGACAGCTATAGTTGTAGTTGATGTGCAATAATTTCTTACCGACAAGCCAAGATGTAATGCAATATTCACATGAAATGAGGTGAAGCCAGCTCTTGTAGCACAGAGGCATGACACAATAAATATTCTAATTAGTTAAGTTGAGAAGTACTCTGAAGTCACACTTACATCAGCGAGATTATTTGCTTAAACAAGTGCTACTCGTACAAAATGAGAATTGCCATGCTATGTATCATTTGTAATTGGCATCTTTCTGAAGTAGATGATGAAAGACTTGCTGTTTTGCCTGTGATAGCCATATCATCTCCTTTCTGTTCCTATCAGGCCTGGAGACATCCCATTTTCTCTCCACTTTGGCCCATTGTGAACCCAAACAAGCTCTTGTCCAAGTTTAAACTGGCTGTATCTTTAGCAAAGAACAAAGCCAAAATAGACATAGCTCCATTTGCTCATATTCTCTGACTGTTTTTCATGCCTGTTTTCATATTTCCCTCCCAGCTCTTCTTCAGTTGTCAGCTTCATTGTCTAAATATAGATTGGAACAACCTCAGAGCAAAGTCCTGCTTTTTTTTTTGCTTACGTTAGTCTGTAAAATGCCATACATTTGTATGCATTGAAGTATGCATGGATCCATAAATAAATGCTGTCACCATAACACAATATAAATATCTCTCCTATTCATTGGCATAGAATAATGGAGGATGCATTTTCATTAAGTCCAGCTGTTGGAGAACGTCTTCCACAATTTTGCACCATCATTACTGTATCTCATAATGGTAAATGGAATATAAAGAAATGTCTCTGTCTTTAAAATAATGTGCTTTATGATATTCTACTAATCAATCTTTACAACATCCCTGCATGTTATTGTGGGTTTTTGAAAATAATAACAACAACCATAAGGGTGCCATTTCTAATTTTAGAGAGGCAAGATTCATGGCAAGGTTCAAAGGCCCATTCCTGAATACAATGAAGATTATTTTGCAAAATAATAACCATTATGATAATGATAACAACAACAATGCTGCTGCTGCTGATGTTATGGCAGCAGACCTCCCATCCTTTGTTAAACTGATAATTTGCTGATGGTCAGAAATGGTTGATTAACGTTTCATCCATGGGAGCAAACACAGCAATTCTTCTGGAATCTCTAAAGGCATCAAATAGAAAGTCCCGGGATGGACTCTCATCCAGAAGCTGACTAGGGCCAGAGACTTACTGGCTTACTTACCTTCAGGCCGTAGCACTAATACTTCTGCAGAGGGTCAGGCTACATAGTGCAGCCAAAAACACAGCATCCAGTTATGCCTTATTTGGATTTTTTTTCCAGTTAATTCTCATCTGGATTGCAGTGTGCAGGAAGGGAGATTTTTTCCTTTCCCTTCCCAGCTATGATACAGACAAAAATCACTCCCCCTGCACAGCTAAAAGTATATAGTAAACTGTTCCCATTGGCAAGAATGGGAATGTTTTTTCTATCCATCATAGCCACATAAGGATTCCCTGGTTTTTATCTAGATCATGGTGGGGGGAGAACCGGGATGAGAACTGGGACTCTCTTGCAGTGTAATTAATTTAAGAAAAGCTGCATTTAAGTTGCAGCTGCATGCTACGCATTTAGCGGAATGTGTAATTTGGCCTTAAGAAGAATAATCAGTAATGTATATCTGGCTCCAAGTCTTGCTTTAGCAGAACTTGTACATAAAAATATTCCAGGGAACAATGTTTGCTTTTTTGCCCATGATTCTCCTTTTAAAGAGAAACCCTATCAAATCATGCTATCATGAGTCAAAGGGCCCAAGAAAGGAGCTTGCAAACATTCTCATTCTTGCTGCTAACTCTGATTCATCCCTAATGGATAATAAAAAAATCTTTACAGGGCAGAGCCTGAGCTTGATATTATGTTTTCAAAGTACAGCATTATCTACTTCAATTTCAGCATTACCTACTTCAATGTGCCATGCACATGGAAGAACTTCAAGTATCTAGATCTTTTAGACAACAATGACACAAATCTGGCTCATCAGTCATGTGAGCATTTTTTTTTAAAATTGATGATATAAATGTTGGGCCCTGCTAGGGATGAAAAGATCTATTGATTCTGGTTCTATCAGTTTCTCATTTTTCCAGTCTTGAATTCAGTTCTCCACATTTCAGCAGCAATTTGCGATTTTTTTTAAAAAAAATGAAAGTTTCAGCATTTTAGTGAAAATTTCTCCTACTAAAACTGCACTTTTGTATACAGTTTTGATTAATGTTGATTGATATGATAAATTTGTACAAGCAATTTTCCCTAATATAATGCATTTTTGTATGTCACATTCACTAATATTTTTATTTCTATTAATATTTTCCCCTAATATATGCATTTTTGTAAACATTGTTTTGTTCGAGACCTGCATTGCAAAATTTGGGTAAGTGCGAATTTTGAAGGATGGCTGTGTTTCAGTTCTCATATTGTTTCAGAAAGTGTGAATTTGATAAATTCAGCTTTAAATGTGAACCAAATTGAATTTCTCCCCTATCCCTAGCTCCTACTGAGCAAGAGCAATTCACAGATGGAAGGAGGCTCGTGCACATGGTCCCTCTTGTGAATTAGGTCCTGTGTGCAAAATGGTGTGCTGCAGGTATTTCCACCTGCTACCCTAATGGATTATCAGTCCCTCCCAAGTCCCAATGACAGGGCCACCAATCACTTGCTATGGGAAGGCCTAAAACCAAGTCATCCTTCCTTCTCCACCACCAAAAATAGGTAATCAGCAGGGCCAGCCCTACCATGAGGCAAAGTGATGCAGCCACCTCAGTCAGCGATGTATCAGGGTAGGGAGTGGCAGGAAGATCTGGAAGGACAGTGTGTATGTGCCACATGATGTGTCCTGTGCTAGCTTGCTGCCCTCAGCTGCAGTGAAAAATGCTGTCCCATCACCAGTGCTGAAGTGAGATTCAACAGTCAGTCTGGTCAGCTTTGGTGCATGGAGAGGTACCACCTTTGTCTCAGGCAGCAAAATGTCTTGGACCGGCTCTGGTGGTCAGAACTGGGAAATATGATTATACCAAACATCTGCTCAGAATGAATAAACATGGGGAAATGACAGGAAAATACCATCTCACTGTGATATTTATCTAAATTTTGATAATAGAAGCTCAGCTGGATTTCTCTGTTTTGTGAAGTAAGGATGAGGACAAGGGGGGGTCTAAATTAAAAAGTACACTGGGTGTAATTTTAAGGCTGCAGTCCTATGCACACTTACCCCTGAGCAAGTCCATTGTAACAACAACAACAACTCAGGAGGGATTACTTATGAATAGGCATGCACAGGATTATGCTGTAAATCTCACTAATATTTTGTGGGGTTCTTGGGTTCCAACAATAATAAAATCACAGGAGAGCCCCATTTTGTTTCTTAGGACAAGAATCAAGAGGCAACCAAAACTGATATTGACTTGACTGTAATATATTAGATCTAGTAGTTCCCAACTCCCCCCCCCACAAACCACTTGAAAATTGCTGACGGTCTTGGGGGACCACTTCATCATTTTTCTGCATATATAATGTGCTGTGCTAGCTGTTGTATAATTTGTAATTGCAGGAAGTTGCCTTATACTGAATCAGACCAATGGTCCATCTAGCTCAGTACTGTCCACACTGACTGGCAGAGGCTCTCTAGGGTTTCAGGCAGGGAACTCTCCCAGCCCTACCTGGAGATGCCAGGGATTGAACCTGGAACCTTCTGCATGCAAAGCAGATGCTCTACCACTGAGCCACGGTCCTTCCCCCTTTCGGTGCTTCATTTATTTCTTATATGTTGTATTTTATTGTATTCCATAGAATTCAGATCACAGTACCATAAAATACCAAAAAAGCAATAAAAACACAACTAAACATCAATATGAGTATTTAATGCAATGGATGTGCCATCTCCCGTCTTCAACCACAAATCCACAGACATGCTGAGGACCACCTGAATGAACCTTGAGAACCACAGTTTGCAAGCCTCCTTTTTAAGATTCCTGTTAACCTTGTGCACAGCACTCCAACAGCAGTGTTAGTTTAACCCGAGGCTTCTTAATTTGCAAACAAATGGTTTCTTGGCATTTTCCCTGGGACTGGTTTCATGCAAGTGTAAGGAAATGTTGTATTGGAAGTAGGCAGCTTTGTGTAATCCTGCTCCATTATTATTCAACTTTAAAAACAAGCCTTTCCTTACATTTTAATGTAGTCTGCTAAGTGCCGACACTCATCTACAGCTGTCAAAACAGAGGATATCCAAGCATAATATTTATCTCATTAGTGTAAGTAAAGAGGTTGTAATTAGGTGGATGTAATGCAAAATTATCTTGCAATTTGTCACCAGAATCCTTGACATAAAGCAAATAATGTGACTTTTTATTGGACTAATTTCTCTTAGTAAAAGAGAAGGCAAGTGTTCAAGCTTCCTTCTGTAAGAGAACTTTCAAAGTCTGTAGATATAGAGGCACGGAAAGTAAAAATTAACTCCTCGGCTCGGCCAGTCTCTCTCTCTTCAGACCAGACTGGCAGTGGTCCCCCAAATGACTGAGCTATTCCATGTGACTTGCAACAAAGAGGGGAAGAAACCCATTTACTTGTCATTTTCAAAGAATGGTGTTAATTTGCAATTAGACGACTGACAGCATTAACCTCTCAACATATCTCTTTCTTCAGGCCGTGCAGCATGTTAGAACTGTGATTATGAACCCTCAGAACTGCTGACTTAGCAGGGTTAAAACAATCAATATGGTTGGGGGTGCAAAGCATCTCAGGAAACAGGAGAATCTGCAAATAAAACTGTTGAGAATGGTACAACTGTCTTTGGCTTCAATGCCCTGCTGCCAGAGCCCCTTCTGTGAATGTCACCAGCTGAATATCTGGATGAAAGTCTCAAATAAGTGCCCTGCAATATTAATAATTAGCTGCTACACTTATAATCATCTGAAAACATATGTATGTACAAGGAACAAAGAGCTGGTTCACACATGCATGTAAATAATTTGATTGTGGACAAAAGCGGACCATTTTAATGGGGGATCGTGGTCAACCTGTGGCCCCACAGCTATTGTTGGACTCTAACTCCTATCAGTCCCAAACCAGCAAAGCCACTAGTCAGGATGCTGGGAATTATAGTGTTCCCAGATTTTGTCAGGTACATCCACATGTTGACCTTAAGGTCAACCCCCATTTGATACTGATCACAGTTCTCAGCACATCTTATTTACTGCATCGCAAAAGAATTTTCACACTTAAGTTGATAACTGCAGTCTGATAAAAATGTGTTATGATTTTCAGAGGTTGTTTGAGAGATTGCTTGTGGGTACAATGGTATTCTGTTCAGAGAAACACACCACCGAAGGGTGAGACTGCTGATGTCTGTATTGGGTTTCAAATGGTTTTTATATATGAATTTTTTTTTAAACTGTATATATGGAATTGTTTTTATTGTTAATTTTTTTTACTGTGAAAATGCTTCAAGATGTTTTATGGGAAGTGATTTATAAATGGAATCAAATAAATAAATAAGCACTTTAAATTGAACTCGTGTGTGTGTGTGTGTGTGTGTGTGTGTGTGAGAGAGAGAGAGAGAGAGAGAGAGAGAGAGAGAGAGAGAGAGAGAGAGAGAGCACGAGCCTGCTCGCCCACCCCCACGAAGCAGAAGAGGTCACAGGGGTTTTTAATATGTCCTTAAATCATGGCTATTGATCATTAGATTTCAGGCTGTCAGGTTGAAGACAGCATTTTTCATAGCCCTGAGCAATGAGGAAAAGTAGAATCATTGATGCGCACCCCAATGTTATACATGTCAACTTACAAGTAAATCTCACCATGTTCAATAAAATGCATTTCCAAGTCTTACTACATGTGCCCTGAAATGTTCACATCTTGAAGCATGTAAGGGAAATGTATATTCTATCATCTTAGGGGAGTGAGAGATACAGTAGGGCCCCGCTTTACGGTGCTTCGCTTTATAGCGATTCACTAATACAGTGGTCTCAATTAGACGCAAGTAGACTAAAGCCCCACTCATACAGCACTTGTTCCGCTTTTACGGCGGCTTTTGGGCATCGCACGCCATTCTATTCAATGAGTTCCGCTTTACAGCGGATTTCGCTTTACAGTGGGGGTCCAGAACCTAACCCACCGTATGAGTGGGGCCCTACTGTACTATTTTTACATTGGCCAAGTAAAATGTGTAGCAGCAGATCCAGAAGTCCCTTGAAAAGCTGAACCTGCAAATGGTAGATTCTTGTTTTCCCTCTCAGTTTCTTTGGTGAATTTCTAATAGCAGCTCCTTTGTGTCCTGGAGGATGTCTTTCCACAGATGTTTCTTACCTCAGAACATATTTGGATATTTTTACTGGCCACCTATGACAGCTGTAAGGTTAAGGACAATTGCAGCTTGAAAAGTCAACAATTTTATGTCAATGAAAAGTCATATATGAAAGACTATGAGCACCTACTAGTTTTTGACATCAAGACAGCTCAAAGTGCAGTTCCATAGGTGCTTACTGAGAAGGAAGCTGTCTTGTCATTTAAAGGTGCCTTATGTTGTTTATTTGATGAGCATCTCTTAGCATAAGGCTGGATGTGAGCAAAAAACCTGAAGCTGAATCCTGAAAAGGCAGAGGTGTTATGTATCCAGAAGCTGATTTTATAGTTGACTATTTTAAAAAAACCAAAATGTAATTCACATACCTTTTTCTTTAGCTAATATTTGCTTGATCCTTGCTAATTTTTATTTTTGTGTCTTCCTTCTCCCTTCCCTCTTTTTCCAGACAGAAATTCAGTAACAAAAGCTTGTTGGGCAAATATCCAGTTGGTAGGTAATAAAAAAATGCTGTGCTCTATATTTTTGGTACAGATTCGGCCCTTCTGAGATATACTTGAAGAGTGTTTTGCTGCCTAAATGATGCAGACCTTGGCAGTTTGATGGTGACCTGAGTGACTTGATACCTCTTGATTAGCATAGGTATTTGCTAGTCTTTTTTCAAAAGGTAAAGCAATCAATTTTAGGTCAAAATAGAAATGTCATGTATTACAGTGACTGTCCAACAATGGTGACATCTGTCAACAAGAGTTACTGTAGCAGATGGCACTATGCCCTGATTATTTGTACTAGGCCACTCTGGGGGGGTAGTTGCTCCAGGCCCTATCCATCAGCAGAGGTTGACACCACTAAGGCTGCAATCCTGTCCACACTTCCTTGGGAGTTAGCTCCACTGAGTTCAGTGGGACTGACTCCCAGTTAAGCATGGATGGGATTGCAGCCTAAACCTTCTTTAGTGCAACAATAGCAATGCAAACCAACTGTAAGTCAGCATGAAACCAGTTTTGGTATATGGTAATGAATAAATAAAGATAGGAGCAACCTCAAAGACAACTCCCACTTCATATACCACAACCGTAATGGACAATTTCTCGTATTTTTGAAATTTCTTTTACATATGAAATTATTGTTCATTGTTTGCATATATGGAATTGTTTTTTTTAATTGCTGATCTTTTTGAAACTGCTTCATGATATTTTATGGCAATGGATTCATAAACTGAATCAAATAAATAATAAATATTTTTGTGTCCATGGATGCAGATATTTTCTTACCCGTCTGCTAAACCTTGATGTGATACACAGGTGTCTTACTTCTATAGGGCAATCCTATGTATGTTTACTGAGGAGTAAGTCCTGTTGAGTTCACGTAGGGATGGAAGGACCTGTCAGTTCTGGTTCCCTCAGTTTCTAATTTTTCCAGTCTTAAATTCAGTTCTCCACATTTCTGCAGAGATATGTGTGTTGTTTTCAGAAAATCCTAATGAAAATTCATCGGCATTTTAGTGCATATTTCTCCTAATCAGTACATTTTTCTAGGCAGTTTTGACTACAGTACACCTTTTTGCAAGCAATTTCTCCCCATATAATGCATTTTTATATGTTATCGTAATGGCTATATCCAGTTTCTTGCAACTTTCCCACTAATATATGGCTTTTTGTAAACATTGCTGGGTTGGAGAACGGCATTGAAAAATTTGGATCAGTGCTCATTTTGAAAGAAGGTTGTGTTTCGGTTCTGATACTGTTTTGGAAAGTTTGAATTTGACAGATTCAGTTTTAAATGCAAAGTGAACAAAATTTCTTCCCCTTCCCTATACCCAGGTAAGCATTTAAAGGAGTATAGTCTTATTAACCTTGGTGGGGGAGTTCCCAGTAGATAGAGCAGGTGACCCTGTTGAAGCCCTTGTCACACTGTAGAACAGCAAGGCGCGTCGGGCTCTCAACACGGTTGCCCCCGAACCCCCTCTCCAGAACTGTGGAGCCCGGCTTGCACCTTGGTACACCAGTGAGCTAAGGACAATGAAACAGGCTGGACAACGGCTAGAGCACAAGTGGCAAAAGACGTGCTGTGAGGCTGATTGGGCACAAGTAAAACATCATAACCGTGCCTACTGTGTGGCGGTGAGGGCGGTGAAGAAGGCCCACTTCTCTGCCTCCATCGCATCCTCAAGTAGCCGTCCGGTGGAGCTTTTCCGTATTGTCAGGGGTCTGTTGACATCAACTCCAGGAAATGGAGTCTTAGACCCATCGGAGGCCCACTGTGATTTGTTTGCAAGGCACTTCGAGGGTAAAGTTGCTCACCTCCATAGCTGTCTTGATGCCCTATCTACATATACTGTAGTCTCCAATGAGGTGTCCAGTGCAACTTCTGCTGCAATTTCTTGGAAACAGTTGATGCGGCCTGATGACGTGGACAAGGTGCTTGCGATGATGCGGCCAGCAACCTGACTTCTTGACCCTTGCCCTTCTTGGCTTATTAAAGCTTGCCGAGGGGGTCTGACTGAGTGGATCCAGGGTGTAGTCAACACATCATTGCGGGTGGGAGTGGTTCCAGCTGCCTTGAAAGAGGCGGTGATTCGACCACTCCTGAAAAAGCCCACCCTGGACCCATTGGTTTGTGACAACTACCAACCAGTTGCAAATACCCCCTTTTTAGGGAAGGTGATTGAGAGGGTTGTGGCGCAGCAATTGCAAGTACTCTTGGATGAAATAGATTATCTTGACCCATCCCAGTCTGGGTTCAGGCCTGGTTATGGGACTGAATTAGCCTTGGTCGCCCTGATGGATGACCTTTATCAGGAGAAGGACAGGGGGAGTGTGACCCTGTTATTCTTACTTGATCTCTCAGTGGCTTTTGATACCATTGACCATGGTATCCTTCTGGGCCGACTTGGTGAGATGGGTATTGGAGGCACTGTTTTACAGTGGTTCCGATCCTATCTTCAGGGTCGTTCTCAGAGAATAGCATTGGGTGACTGTCTTTCAGCCCCCTGACAGCTGTGCTGTGGGGTGCCGCAGGGTACCATCTTGTCCCCCATGCTGTTTAACATCTATATGAAGCCCTTGGGAGCAGTCCTCAGGAGCTTTGGGGTGAGGTGTCAGCAGTATGCTGATGATACCCAGCTCTATTTCTCCATAACATCTGAATCAGGAGAGGCCGTGCAAGTCCTGGATTGCTGCCTGGACTCAGTGGTGGGCTGGATGAGGTCCAATAAACTGAGTCTGAATCCTACCAAGACGGAGGCGCTGTGGGTTGGTGGTTCCCGAGTTCGGATAATTGGTCAGTTGCTTGCTTTGGATGGGGTCGTACTCCCTCTGAAAGAGCAGGTCCGTAGCCTGAGGATGCTCCTGGATCCATCTTTGTCGCTAGAGACCCAGGTGACCTCAGTGGCTAGGAGTGCCTTTTACCAGCTTCAGCTGGTGAGACAGCTGCAGCTGTTTCTGGACTGGGATAGTATGACCACTGTTGTCCACGCACTGGTAACCTCCAGGCTGGATTACTGTAATGCGCTCTATGTGGGGCTGCCCTTGAGGTTGGTCTGGAAGCTGCAGCTGGTGCAAAATGAGGCGGCGAGACTGCTCACTGGGGCAGGGTATCACCAACATGTCACCCCGCTAGTGAAAGAATTGCACTGGCTGCCCATTTGTTACCGGGCCAAGTTCAAGGTTCTAGTTTTGGTGTACAAAGCCCTATACAGCTCGGGACCAGAATACCTGAAAGACCATCTTATGCCTTACATACCCAGTTGATCACTGCACTCTGCAGGTGAGGACCTCCTGCAGATACCATCTTATCAGGAGGTTCGTTCTGTACAATATAGGAAACGGACCTTTAGTGTGGCAGCACCTACCCTGTGGAATTCCCTCCCTTTGAATATTAGGCAGGCTATCTTTTCGGTGCCTTTTGAAGACTTTTCTTTTTCAACAAGCCTTTTAAGTTGAGAGCTATCCCAGTCTGTGTCTGTGTCAGAATTGCTTAATATGTTTTTAATAATGTTTTTAACCCTTTTAAAAAAAAATTAAATTATTTTAATGCTGTTTTGTCTTAATGTATTTTAAGATTTGTTTTTATGATGTTTTAAAGTGTTTTTAGTGCCTTGTTTGCCACCCTGGGCTCCTGCTAGGAGGAGGGGCGGGATACAAATTAATTAAATTAATTAAATAAAGAAATAAAGAAATAATAGTAATAATAGTAATAATAATAATGATGATGATGATGATAATAATAATAATAATAAACAATATTTGTGTCCAACTCACAAGTTTCATATCAAAAGTTGGCAGTACAGTCTGCGTGTCTCTTCTTCTGTTCTGCTTTCATTTCAAAGCACAGGAAGCATTTCGAAGCACAGGAAAAAACACTTAAAATTTCCCTTTGCTGCTGAGATCCTAAAAAAAAAACCAAGATAAACAGCAATATTTTTTAAAAAAACCTCCCATTGGTGCCAACAGAAGGGTGTTTTTTATTCTTGCTATGTGCTGTGCCAGGTGATGCTTCTTCCCTTCATGATTGCAGGGGGAGAGATGGGTTAAACCTCTCTTCCATCTCCACTGTGGTCTGGATTTGGATCTCCGACACCACTCTTTCAATTTAAAAAAACCCAATAACCCTGATGTCATTTCAAGCAACACATTTAAAGTTGAGTGAAGTTAGGCCCTGAGATGTGGGATCTACACAGATCCAAATCTTGGAGAAATCAACCTATAATGCATCTCTGTTCTACAAGCCTTAAAAATATGGGTTGTTCCATGTGTGTTGGCCAGGGATCCAAGCTTGGGGACAGCTTCATGAACTTCTGGTTCATACCATATGGTAAGAAAATGGCTCATGAGAATCATCTCTATACATAAGGTCTTGATTGATCATGACTGGTTGCTTTTGAAAGGATAAGTTTGGTTCTGACCTCAACATGAACTGTGCCTATAAACTCTGTTTACTTTCCCTGAATGTTGACACCCCAGCTACATAAAAGTGGATGAGCAATATGGCAACTGCTAAGGTCAACAAGAGTTATAGCATATTGCCGAGTAAGGGCTGGTTGCATAAATTCAAGCATCTTAAGGGCAACCTCAACATACACAGATATGCAGCTTATTCAAAATGCTTTTGAACTTTTGAGAATCAACTTGTCAGCTATTTATCTCCTGCTACCTGCAGATAAGTTGCGTGAAGCAATGTGATTAAATCAAAAGCAACTCACTGAACCCTAAGGTTGTGCCTCACCCATCACCTTACTGAGAATAGCAGGATATGACAGAAATACAATTTTTTTATTTTTTTAAAAAAATAAAATTCTGCCTGAGAAAAATGTGAATATTCTCTAAAAGCCATGAGATGGGTGGCAAGCTGGAAATGAATCAAAACACCCAGGGCAGTTTAATGCACTTGAACAAAGAAGACAAAGAGTCTTCTTAATGTACTCACCAAACAAATGCTTGCAATGTGTTTGCAATGTTCCCAATGGCAGCTATGACAGGGACTGCAGGTCAAACCAGAGATACTGGACACTTCCAGACTGTCAGTATATTGCAGCAGGTATTCCAGCACATTCTGAAACTGAAACTTTAGGTTTAGGTTAAAGGGGATTAAAGCTCTGTTGCCTTGGCACAACAAACCCACTTTAAAAAGAAAGCAGACTTTTTGCAGTTTGGAGAGTAACAAGGAAATGCATTGAAAAGTATGGGATGAATGAATGATTAACAAAAAGACATGTAACCCTGTCCCCCACCCAGCAAATCAGAACAAATAATAAAGATCGGGCAGAATCTAACCATTGTGTAAGCTTTGGACAAGCATATCAGAATGAATGCTCATGAAACAGGCTGGGATACATCAGGATTTATTAGATTCTGATCAGCCTGACCTATTCATCTACCATAATTCCACAGTCCACTTAAGGTTGAACATGGAAACCTGGCCTAAATTTTTTCCTGAGCAAAAGTCAGTGATAACTTTCTTATTATTAGCACTTTCTCAAAGGGTTAGATCCATGCCTGCTTATCCGCAGAAGTGGGTTGGACCCAGCAGACGCTCCTGCTCTGTGAACAGGACACTCCTGTGGAGGAGGCTATTTCAGCTGATTCCCTTCTCCCCCCTTTCTTGCAACCCCCAGTGATACCTCCCATGCTATCCTGGAGGGTTTCCCAACCCTTCAGAGCAGATTTTAAGGTACACAGGAGACTTAAAGGCTTCCTCTTCTTCCCTTGGGAGCAGAATTCTGTTCTATACAACTCTGGACCCAAGCCAGTGCTGTAAAGCTTTCGGCTCTGGGGGTTTTCCAATCTGCAGCCTACCTAATTCAGGGCTGGAGTGAATGACATCAAGTGGCATTAATCATACTTCATATCCATTCGGTCCTGTAGGGGAAGCTTATTCTGCAAGCCAGTTAAACAAGATCTCTTACATTTAAGCTGATTGATGGCCAGGTCACCCAGCTTGCACTAACCGCATGCCTAGCCACGCTTCAAGTAGTGTCAGACTGCAGTTCGCTCATAGTAAACAGGATTATGGGATGACTTTACCAAGTGCTCTGCTACTATTTGGATGCTGCCATGTCATGTAAGGGGGAGAAACCTGATTCAGTTTGCATTTAAAGGTGAACTTACCTAATTCACATTTTTCCAAAACAATACGGGAACCAAAACACAGCCACGCTTCAAAACGCACACTTTTCTGAATGTTGCAATGCAGTTCTCCAGCCAAGTAATGCGTATACTAGTGTAAAGTGTGCACAAAAATGCATATATTCGTGACAATGATGTACAAAGGTACATTATTTCAGGGGAAATTGCTTTGCAAAAATATGCATATTAGGCAAAATTGCATACAGAATTGGATATATTAGGAGAAATTTGCACTAAAATGCTGATGAATTTTCATAAAGACTTTTTAAAAAATCACAAAGTGATGTGAAAATTTGGAGAAGTTAATTTAAGATTTTAAAAATCAGAAACTGAGATAAACTGGAACTGACATATTCACTCATCTTTATCAGATATAACCACCCATTTTTGGAACTTCCCCCAACTCCAAACCTGGCCCTTAGTAGTAACTGTGCACTCTGGGCCGACAAGAAATCTGATGGCTGTATCTGCTCAACGGTTGTGTGAATCAAACCTGACAAGAGCTCAGTCACCTAAATCCTATTACTGTGGCTTACCAGATTTAAGTTTGGGTTTGCTTAATTTTCTTCTTCTTTTTAAAGTCATATCACTTAAAGAAAGAGTTACCCCCCCCAAAAAAGTTCACAATACAAGATTGTTCACATTCTTCTCCTCAGCAAGTATTTACAGCCAAGTTCTTAGGTCCTGAAAATAGAACTTTCATAATGGAAGTGCTGACACACTCTTAACTGAGGTGCTGTGAGCAGTAACACTGCCACAATTCCGGTGAAATAAGTGTTAAGGATGGTGGGGAGGGGGAAGGTGAGTTGACAGATCTCTCGTTCTCCTTTAGATATTAGCTTAGACTGCACTGGTTTAGAATTGCCAAAAGAAATATTGAAAGTCAGTATGTGCCTTGGTGTGTTTTTTTCTGTTGCAAAAAGGGTAATTGACCCTCTGAGGAGAGGGATAATCTTTTTAAATGCACTATTGACATTAATGAAGCCTCAAGAAGGCACTAGCAATACCTTACATGTATTTACTGCACATAGTCAGAGCCAACTCAAGACATTTTGCTGCCTGACGCGGAGCAGCAAATGGCATCCCACCTCCCCAAGTCAAGGTGCACAGCATCCGAGGCCAGCCAAGATATATTGGCACCTGAGCCAGAAAATCCCACAAGCCCTGTCCCCCGGTTCTGACAGTAAAAATGCAACAGACTCAATCCAGATGAAGACTGCAATCCTGTACATATTTACCTGGGAGTGTCCCATTGAACTGAGTATACAGAGCATACTTTTCATCTTCCGAGTATACATACATATGTAGGACTGCATGGTACATTCATTCTAATAATGAAAACAGTGGGAGAAATTAGTTATTAATTAATGATCTCATTTCAATGGGAACTAAGTTAAACTAATTTTATCTGCATCCAACCCACTCAAAGAACTAACAATTGTCTGCCCTTTCAGGATGCCCCAAATCAACTACCAGAGGCAGCTGCCTTACTCTGCCTAATGGTAGGGCCAGCTCTAGTGACATGGAGTGGTACCAACGAAACTGTTACACTAGTGCAATGACTTTTAACTGTGCAGTGTATCTTCCCCACCCTCTTCTCTCCCTGTGCACCCCCTTGCTCCACCCTGGAGAGTCGAGGGAACCCCTGGACCAGATTTAGGGGGGCACAGGGGCATGGGAGAGGAAAGGGCAAGAAAGTTACATTGTGCAGCTAAATGGTGTGCTAGCATAAATGTTTAGTTGGATTCCGCCCATAATGTGTACCCAGTCTTGTGCAGTTCACCAGTACCAGTTATATACGTCAGCCCACCAATGCATTATAAACCTCCTGATTTGGCTGCTGGCCTGGGATAATGAAAGCAGAGCATTAATGATGGGTTGCTTTGAGTTTGGCGAGTCACAAGTCATGGGATTTTAAGCTAATATCCAATAGCACAAATGGAAAAAAAAACTGGAGAGAGTGTCTCTTTCATGCCAGCTTTCAATAGGAGGAGGCATATGAATCTAGATGGGAATGTGGAATGTCAAACCGTTGGTACACCCTTTTTTGGGTTTATGTACAAGCTGGGGCGTGGTGACAGAGGGGGGGCAAATCAGGGCATTGCCCCCCAAATGAAATTTTCCTTCAATCCCCAAATTTCTAGCATTTCAGTAATTTAAAACTTCAGTTGAGCTTTTAGAAATAAAGTTTAAGCATCCCAAGGGAGTGGCAGGGCAAAGTCACCAAGGGAATGCAAGCACAACAAATATAAGAGTTAAAAGTGTGGATGAAGTGAACACAATCTTGATGGATGGGGGAGGGAGTTGGCCAACCTCAGGGTTTGCAATTGGAGGAAGGCAAGGTGGGAAGGACAGTATTGTGATGCAGTGCAGAGGATCTCCCCCTCCCCTGTAGTGCTCAGGCAGCCTCTGTAGGTGGTGGGTGCTATTAGTGCATCTGTACAGCAGCCTAGCCCAGTCCAGGGCAGGACCTGAGAAGAAACAGAGAGGTGAGTGAGCTGGCTCTCCAAGGCCCAGGAAGCCTAATGAGACCTTACTAGGCACAGGCAATGGGGACCTAGAAAGTTGTGTGTGCATGTGTATCTGGAGGGCATTTCTTCCCTAATTTGTTAAAAAAGTTGAAAAATATATCCTTTCAATCCTTTCAAGCTGGTTCCATTTTAAAATGATCTGGGGAAAAAAGTGTCTAGAGCCTTAATTGCAACGGTTTTGGACCTCTACCCAACTGTGCAAATGATCATTATAATTCACCTTATTTAACTTTTCTCATGGAAACATATATGCTACCAAAATAGGGCATGTGAGATTGGCTGGTAGAGCCATCAAGAGCAGTGTTAGTTGGCTGGCCCAGAGCCTTTCTGTAGAACAGAAATTGTGTGCTTGTACAGTTGATTCTAGCACTTGTAGTTTGGAGAGATGTATAGTTCCTATGTGATGTGCCGTCAAGCATTTCCTTATGAAAAGTGATGTTTATAGGTATTAATTTAATTTTTAAAGTGAAACTTCTCTTAATTGCTTTCCTGGCATGGCAAAGGAGACTGGAGTAGTTAGTTCTGGGAAGCAACTGCCTCAGGAGAACTAAACTCACTGCTCACAAACTTACTAAAACATTGTACATGTACAAGGAAACCTTTCCACGCATGTACACTCTATATGCTGCAGGACTCACCTTTGGTGCATCTACAGCTGTGTGTGAAAATTCATTCTAAACCTTGACACATGCACTGACACCATACAAGTGTTCAATGCTTCATCAGAGAAAAGCAGACTTAGTAATCTTGGTTTTTGAAAGTAACATATTTGAAGGAATCTCAAATGAACTGTTTCTCTGCAACTTTGCAGAGAAATCACGGTGCATTAGACTTTATTAACACTTCAGATCATTATAGTAGGATGACTTACACAATATACATTTACTTCCTAGTAACTGTTATTTAGTTTACACAACTATTTTGTGTGTGGAAAATATTGTATTTTAAGCAGAATTGCTTTTTTTGTAAATTTCAGAAGTCATAGCTCCTAATTAAAATGCATGCGTTGGTTTTTTTTTTACTATGTTTTAAAATAAGGTTGATGTCTGAGTTGTATTAATTTATTATTATTATTATTATTATTATTATTATTATTATTATTATTATTATTATTATTATTATTATTATTATTATTATTGAAGCCTAGGGCATATCTTCTTCAGTTTGCTATATTTGTTATGATTTTTCTTGTATTTTTTGTAGGTCATTTTTATATGTGATGTTGATACTAAAGAGGATGTTCAGTTATCGATTATGAGTTTGAGTTTACCAGCCAGCGTTACCTGTTCATACGTCTCAATGGATCCGGCCTAACCCAATTGCAATGCTGGCCTCACGTTTGGGGGGCCCTTACAGGCCTGTGGCGAGATGCAGGAAAGTATGCGTTGCATTCCTTTCAAACTGGAGCGGCAGCGGCCGCCGCCTTCGTGGGCATGAGTTCAGGTCGTATTCTGGCATATGAGACAGTGTTACCCCCTTTCCTGTGGAGCCTTGAAATTAGAAGTGGGGGTCACCATAGCCTCTGCCCTTGCCCCCAGCATTCAGGGAGCCTACCAGTGTGCTTTTGGAAAATTCCAGGTGTTTCAAGCTCATAATGCTCGGCCTTTTGCTTGGCCAATTCCTGTATTTCATTTGCTGCAATTTCTGCTTTATTTAAAAGGGCAAAATATTTCTGTTACAACTATCGCTGGACACCTCTCTGCACTGGCCTTTATTTCCAAGGCAAGAGGATTGCAGGATCATTCTGTAGATTTTAGGGTCAGAATGGTACTTCAGGGTCGGTCGCGTTCCACCCACAGGTCCGCTGACTGGAGGAGGCCAATCAAGCCCGATGTCCTCCTCCAGATCCTGCCTTTGTTTAATTCTATGTGCTCATCCCAGTATGAGTTGCACCTTTCGCTGCAGTAACTCTGATGATGTTCTGTGGTGCTTTTCGCCCTAGTGAAGTATTAGTTTCCTCGAAGCATGATGTGTCCTATCGAGCCTTCTGCTCTGGCGATTGCACGTTAGGTGCTGATTTAGTGAGGTTCTCCCTTCGAGTCTCTAAGACTGATCAAAAGGGCCGTGGCAGTATGGTATCTTTACACAATTGCCAGGTTCCTGAATTGTGCCCTGTTTCTGCAGTGCGTCAGTTTCTGTCTATCAGGCCTATGGGCCAGCGTTATCTCTTTATACATGCGGATGGTTCTGCCCTGACTCAGTTTCAGTTTTGGGCTGTTGTTCGGCAGGCCTTGTTGGCCAGTGGTTGCGATGCTGGAGTCTATGGGCTGCATTCTTTCAGATTGGGGTGGCCACGGCCACAGCCCTCGTCAGCATAAGCGTGGATGATATCCAGTCCAGACTATTAGCAGGTGGCGTTCTTCCGCTTTTAAGTCATATGTCAGGTATTAATCCTAACATCTTTTGTTGTTTTTGTTTTTCCTTAGGTGTGCGGAGCCTTCCAGTCCCTGTGAGGATCGTCCTCTGTGGCCATTCTATTCTAATTTGGGCTCACCGGAGGGCCTTCTCGTCTCTTGCTGAGATGTAGCTGCAGCTTTCTGCTACTGCAACAGTTAGCTGGGAGGCTCAGTGGGCTTGCTGTGGGATGCACTGATGCCTTTGGGGAGCCGAATCATGTCTTCGGCTGACCAGCCCTTTGTCTTGGTAGTTCATTTGGGGGAGAATGACTCGGTGCAGCGACCAGGTATGGATTTGCTGCTCAAGGTCACTCAGGATTTCACCGGGCTCATCCAGTTGTATCCAGATCCCATTTAGTATGGTCTGATATGCTGGTGAGTAGAGTTTGGAGGGGTGTGCTGCACCCCAACAGGATTGATAGGTCTAGAAAGTGGGTAAATGGACAGGTTGGGGACCTAGTTTTGTCTCTTGGGGCTTTCATTCTTCATGACAGGATTCAGTTTCATTCTCCACAGTTGTTTTAAGATGATGGCGTCCATCTTTCAGAGTGTGGGTGCGATTTGTTATTGAAGAATTTAGGTTGGGTTTGGGAGCTTTGTTTTCTTTGGGTTAGGGGAACAAGCTTCAGCTGATCCCCTCTTGTGGCATGGAATTCGGGCAGGTGAGGTAATTGGGGTTAAATTTGAGGCGGTTGAGGCATTCTGGTAAAGGGCACTCCCTAGGGAACCATCAGGGCTTAATGTCTGGTGTGGATCTGGGGAGTGTCCTCGTGGGACCGGCTTGCGCATCATGGTGAACGCCTGTATGGCGGGGCCAGGATGCAGAGGTTGGAACCACATACCTGACTCCAATAGCAAGGAGGGAAAAGTTTTCCCACATCCTTGACTGGGAGTTGCAGTCCGATGTGACTGACTTGTCTTCTGTATTGGAGGGTCTATTCCCTCACAGCTAGGTTGAGCCTCACCTGCCCGAAGTATTTGAAATCAATTAATTGGTTGATTTGAATTTGATTGATTATGTGTTTATATTATATTTTAATAAATATAACATTATTCCATGTATGTGTCACGAGTCTTCTTTGGTGTGGTGGCAATGACAATGATGATGATTATGTATACCTTGCCCATTAACAAGTTCCCAGAATGGCAGCTATTTTATTCCTTAAAAAAAATAAGTTAATAAAGATAACAAGAAGAAATAAAAAGCTGACACGTTACTAATACAATAACAATAATAAAATACTGTAATAATATCAACAAGAACCAGAGAGATACTTGGGATCATATGAGACAAGCACTCCCTCTCACCAAGCTATCCCTCTTCCTACCAAGTTGCTAAGCCAGAGGTAGGAAACCAGAGTACAACTCCCACAATTCCTGTCCATTGCTCCAGTTCTGACTGGGGTTGATGAGAGTTGGAGTCCAGCATCATCTAGAGGGCCATATATTCCCCATCGCCAGTGGAGGATAGTCCATTAGGGCAAAAGGAGCACTGCCCCACCAACCTCAGTCTGACCTCAGCCAGCCTCTGTATGTCTTTCTTCCTACATAAAACCACTCTAGGGGGTGGCACTGGCTGTCAGCTTCCTTCTCCTCTTTAGTCTCAGTGTTGCATGTTGTAGAACTCAGGAGGGAGGGGGAGGGGGATCAAACTAGAATTAGCTGGCTCTGAATGTCATTGGCTCTGGCTCCTGTTGGCAAAGAAAGAGTGCCTGAATGTATTTTTCCACAGCAGAGTTACAAGGCCAAGAAGCACAGAGTCCGTGCAGATCTCAAGGACAAGTATCCAAGGCAACCAGCTGGCCTTATCTATAAGACTTAGCAGATCTGGCCAGTCGGTGTGGGGGTCGAGGAGTTTGTACAGAGAGAGCTTGTGATATATTGTCAGTAAAGTGACTCTTAAAACTTATTGCTTGTCCGGCTCATTGCTTCAACTGGCATCCAGCCTGTCACTATACTGTTCTGCATCCTGGGCATCTGCTTGCGCCAGATACAACATCCAACAAGTGGTAGCAGAGGATGGTTACCTGGTGCTGAGGATTACCTGGTGCTGAGGATTGCAGAAAAGCGGCAGAGAAAAGCCAGAACTGCAGACCAGCGAGTAAAACAGCAGAGAGACGGAGAAACCGAAAGCTGAGCTGAAAGCTGTGAGAGAGCCCTGGGAAAAAAAAAAAACCTAACTGAAGGACAGAGGTGAGAAGCTCTAATTACAAAGGCGGTGAACTGTGAAAAGTGAAAGTATGTCTGTTACGTTATCGGCCGGGATTCCCTTGGGAAGGCTGACAGGGAAAAATTATGGCACTTGGAAACAGAGAATGCAGGCTTTTCTAGTGAAAGAAGACCTGTGGAAAGCTATCGCAGAAGACCCACCCACCGGGGTGCCTATTCCAGCAGATTGGAGAAGGCTGGATGAGAGGGCAAAGGCGTTAATTGTTCTTTCTATTGATGATTCTCAATTACTGCACGTGCGTGATGCAACAACAGCTAAGGAAACCTGGGAAACTTTAAGAAATATTCATGTGAAAAAGACTGCTAGTTCTAAAATATATCTTGCCAGAAGATTGTATCAGATGCGCTTATCTGGAGATACAACCATGTCAGAGCATTTGTTGGAAATAAACAGACTGTTTACTGAGTTGTCAGAACGTGAAATTGAACATTCTCAAACGCAAAAAGTGTATATCACATTATCTTCACTAGATTCAAGTTATGATAGTCTGGTGAGCTCTTTGGAAGCAATGGACGATGCCAATCTCAATATGGATTATATAGAAGGAAAACTTTTACAAGAATTCCAAAGGAGGCAGGAAATGGCAAAGCAAGAAAGGACTGAGTCTAAACACAACTTGGGAAAGCTGAACAACAAAGCAGCACAAGAGAGACTGTATGGACAAAAGGCATGTTATTTTTGTGGTTCCAAGCAACATCTTCAAAGGAATTGTGAAGCAAGAGGAAGAGAAAGAGGAAGAAAACCATGTGTACAGGTGATCTATGCTAGTAAGAATAAGCAATGTATTAACAATGAGCAGGGAAATAACTGTAAAGATTTATGGGCAATTGACAGTGGGGCAACAAATAGTATAATCAAAGATAAATCTATGTTTCATACATTTTGTGACGTAGAGGATCATGTAATAATGGCTGATGGATCTAAGAAACAGATCAAAAGTAGGGGTACAGTGAAATTAGCAGGTTTCAATACCATTATGACTGATGTGCTGTTTGTTCCTGATATTGAATGCAACATTATGGCTGTGTCAAAACTCAATGAAATGGGGTTCAATGTAATGTTCAAAAGGGGTTCAGTGCATATTATGAGAGGTGAAAAAATATTCATGAAAGGAATAGTAAGGAACTCATTGTTCTTCTTACACGTGAAACAAACAAATCATGTACTCATGTGTGCTAATGAGAAACCCCATAATAATTGTGTTCATTTATGGCACAGAAAACTAGGCCATATAGGATATGAAAATGTGGTGAAAACAACAGAGAACAGTAATGATGTGACATTGAGAAACTGTGAAAAATATGTAGACTGCCACGTGTGTAAACAAACTAAGGCAGTTGTGGCTGCTAAGAACAAAGAAGCCATGCCCTGTACAAATGCACCTTATCAATTAATACACGTGGACTTAGTGGGGCCATTTCAACCTACTCAGGGGGGTGCAAGATATTTCCTGACAATAGTTGATGATTTTTCAAAATTCTGCACTGTTTATTTACTAAAAGCTAAAAGTGAAGCTGCAGAGAAACTGAAAAGATTTATTACAAAAATTGAAGTGCAGTTTGGTGTCAAAATACAGAGAATAAGATCAGATCAAGGAGGAGAGTTTTCAGGACACTCTTTTACTGAATACTTAGATAAAAGAGGGATAAAACAGGAGTTAACAGCCCCTTATAGTCCTCATCAGAACGGGTTAGCTGAACGCTGGAACAGGTTGCTTCAGGACTCAATAAGATCAATGCTGTGTGACTCCTCTTTAACACAAGGTTTCTGGGGAGAGTGTGTTCTGTATTCAGCTTACATTCAAAACAGAATATTCCATAAGGCCACTGGAATGTCTCCTTATCAGAAATTGTATGACAGAAAACCCAGATTAAAACATTTGATTAGGTTTGGAGCAGAATGCTGGGTACATGTTCCCAAAAATAAAAGGACAGGGAAACTGCAAAGGAGAGCAGACAAAGGGTACATGCTGGGTTTTGAAAACACGTATTACAGAATTTGGATGCCAAAACAAAGGTCTGTGGTGTTAAGCAGAAGCGTGCAAGCAATAGAGCAGGATTGGGAAGAGAAAACATATGTGGAGTTGGGAAACACTGAAGTTAGTAATGAACAAGAACAGGCAGATACAGTACCAATAAAACAAGAAGAAACAGGCAGCAGTAGTGAATCAAGTTCTAGCTCTGAGAGAGAAACTGAGGAATCGCCTGACACAGACACAGACACTAGGGCAGAAATACAACCACGCAGATCAGAGAGAACAACCAAAGGTATTCCACCTGTTAGATTTAAAATAAATTCCATTAAGCATATAGACTTCAGTAACTGGAAAAAGTGGGATGATGGGAATCATGAAAAATAATTGCTGAAATAAATGTAATAAAAATGATGCTGAGATTGCAATGGAGTAACTGTATTACAAATGATGCTGATGTAAACTGAAGAAAAGAAATGTATCATGTGGAGAAATGTAATTTAAGTGACTGCAAGAAATGTAACTGTAACTGTGATAACAAAAGTTGGAAGAAACATGAAAGATGTAATGTAAATGATAAAGGTTTATGCTATGGAAAAATAGGGGGGGGGTGTTGGCAAAGAAAGAGTGCCTGAATGTATTTTTCCACAGCAGAGTTACAAGGCCAAGAAGCACAGAGTCCGTGCAGATCTCAAGGACAAGTATCCAAGGCAACCAGCTGGCCTTATCTATAAGACTTAGCAGATCTGGCCAGTTGGTGTGGGGGTCGAGGAGTTTGTACAGAGAGAGCTTGTGATATATTGTCAGTAAAGTGACTCTTAAAACTTATTGCTTGTCCGGCTCATTGCTTCAACTGGCATCCAGCCTGTCACTATACTGTTCTGCATCCTGGGCATCTGCTTGCGCCAGATACAACATCCAACAGCTCCACTTACTGCTTAGGCTCCCTGCCTTCCGCCCCACCAGTCTCAATGGGCATCAACCACCATTGCCCATCTCTGTGCTAAGCAATGGTTTATTAAACTGGAGAAAGATGGAGAAAGTAGGAATGCAAAGAAATACTTCAGCCTGTGCTTGGGAGGGGGGAGAGAATGTTAAAGAGACAGAGAGAAAGTGAATAAGAGAGATCAGAGTCCTGACAGAGCTGGGAGAACTTCTATAGTAGAGGCCTTGGAAAGATTTCTAAGCCTGATTGAGCATGTCCCTGAAAGACAAAGCTACAAATCCAGAACCTTCAGGACAGAAACATACATTGGAGAGGTGCTGGCATCTAATTCTAGTTATTCCTGGTGTTGGAGCATAATCTGCAGGGCTTTAGGGAACTGTGGAGGTGCTAATATTAAGTTGGTTGTGGTGTTCTAAGTATTCAATAGCCTGGGAATAATCTAAACCTTGCTTGATTTTTCATCTCCTTCAAACAGTTATAAATAAACCAAAATTACTTTTCATTTCCACTAGATTAAAATCTTATTTCTTCCTCTGGTTGGTGGTTAGCCACACTGTTGGGCTATTGCTCAACCTGAAGATACCTCAGCAATAGACTCTGTCCAGGCGAGTCTGCTACGTTTATACATTCTTGAGATCATATTTATGATCCACCTCACTGTACAGGACCCAAAGGACAGAAGCAGACATCTGGGGAGGAACAGCCATCTAATTCTAATGGTTATTTGATGCAAATCAAAACCTACAGAAGGGTTTGCTTATATATTGGGCCCTTGGGGACTACGAGATAGAGGTGCTAATATAAAGTTGGCATACTTATTGCTACATTAGGGGATTATTTTCTTAGACAGTATACTTTGATTCATGTCAAGCAGAAACCTATGTGCAACATTGTGAGGTTTGATGCGGGAAAAGGAAACATTTGAAAGTGATCTAATTAAAGTGTTAACATGCTGAAATTCAAAAATTGTGAGCCCCTAGTCTCCATTACCCATTGTAACTAACAGCAAAATCCTAACCATGTCTTACCATGAAGTAAATCCTATTGAATTCAGTGGAGCTTACTCCCAGAGAAGTGGGGTTAGGATTGCAGCCTGTAACTCAACTAAACACTTATTCTGCTTCCTTGTTTACTTCTGCCTCCATTTCCTAACCTTTCCTTCTGTTGTCTTCCCTGATGTGCTGAAGCTGCAGGTAGCTGGGCCAAACAGGCTGTGTGGACAGACTGGGTAAGGTAACCCCAAGATGAGTAGTGACAGATACAGCCCTCAATGGCAAGACACCTCTGGAGAATATGCACCTCTGAGCTTGGAGTGAAGCTGGTGGAGTTAATCTGGCCCAGTCTCATCTGGAATTTGCAGGTGTTTCTCTTTACTGGAATAATTTTAAATTGTAGAGTTGCACCCTTTCTTTCTTCATCCATTATCTGGTTAATCAGGGTAGAAGATATAATAATAATAATAAATTTATTATGATGTTGAACTGCTCCCTGCAGGTCCAGGTGCTGTGGCATACAGCTTGGGAGTGAATAGTTGGGCACAGAGTACAATGTTAATCTGCCGTACAATTAAGACTTCTAGATTCACCCACTCCGAAATGCGAGGCAAGATATTAGCTATTAGAAGCCCTCTTGGCCTGAGGTGGATAAAACCTAATGCTTTAATTTAATATAGAGCTCAAGTAGCAGATGCTATTGGGGGGTTGGGGCTTTGCCTGCAGTGGCCACCATCACTAGGCAGGAAAAGATGAACCTATGAAGGGGGTCACATGATTCCCTTCATGTGTTGACCCAATATGTGAGGTCCTGAGGATACTGGACCTAGCCCTTCCCTGCTGCTACCCACACCAGGGCTGTGGAGTCGGTACGCCAAACCTTTGACTCCAACTCCTCTATTTTTCTGCTGTCCGACTCCAACTCCAGCTCCAACTCCTTCATAAATGGCAAATGTATATTAACTAGTAATAACAAATTTACTGTAGTAAAATGGTAGCACAAGGCATTTCATCACCACCACGTGAATCATCAGGCTAGATTGATAGAACATAAAATATATTTATTTGATTAAAATTTCTGAACAAGAAAACTTTCCTAAATTCCTATGAAAGTTTTTATTTTGAAGTTGGAGTCGGTACATTTCTACTGACTCCACCCAAAATTGCTTCCAACTCCGACTCCACGACTCTGACTCCACAGTCCTGACCCACACACACTCCAAACCATGAGATCGGCAGCAGTGAGAATGGGTACATGTGCACAGGGCCCATCCTTACTGCAGCCGAACATGTGGCTGCCTGGGGAGGGGACCTGGCCAGTGAGCACAATGGTACTGGGGTCAGGGCTAGCTGGTGCAACCCTGCAATCCCCTCCCGCACTGGATGAATGGCCGAGTAGGGTTGCATGTACTGCCATTATGGAATGCTTTCTTAGGTGGCTTTAACAAAAAATTTAAGTGGACAGGAACTTCCTGTTGATTTAGATTTGGCCATCCTGATTGGCCAACTCAGAAACTGTAAGGACAGTAGAGATTTCCATAGCATTAGCGGTGAAACAAGCAATAGACAGCCAGAAAAGTGTAACAATTTATCAGAGGCTGTAGCATTGTACTATTGCCAGATAAATGCATAAAATCCATCTTGGCTTTTATTATACCAGATAGTAATGAACAGAGATCCTAATACTGTAAACTAGTAAATTATAGATCATATTGGCAGCTTGCTTCTCACTGACGGATGTGGTAGTTTTATGGGAACACCATAACCAGCAGCAGGCAAATAAACATTTCAACAAAACATCAGCCACCTCAAAACTTAATAGCAAGGCAACTTGCTAACAAGGAGAGGAAACAAATGTTTCCATTTATTTTAGAGTCCCCACTTAGATATTTAAGTAACATCTAAAGCACTGTTATCTCAAAGTATATTTTCATCTCTCTCACTAGGACATAGATGGTTATCCTACAAGTACTCTGGTTTAAAATACTGAATGAAATATGGATTGGAAATAATATTTCATAGGATCCTAAAATGTCTATATCTACAACCAGTGATGGAAAGGTAGGCCAAAAAGAATCATGGCATAGTCTCTGAAAAGTCAACCAGCCTAATTTCACTGCCTTGTTGACAATCTTGTAGAATGCTTTTGGGTCCAGCAGAATATGGATAAAGATGTCTTCTCTTTTACCAATAGCTCTTCAATGGTCCTTCTTGTCTTGGGTTTAGTGTATCAAGGAAGCTTCCTCCTTTTTTATGTCATCTTATGCAGGTCTGGCGCCAGCAGGCAGCCAGGTGGAGTACTGGCTGAGGGCTCCTGCCTTGATCTACAGGCTGGAGCTGGGAGGGTGGAGCTCCATGATCTGTGACAGCATCAGGTAACAGAGCATGTTTTGCAACTGCAAATCATGTCCCGCAACCTGACACTGATAGTGGATCACTCCCAAGGGGCCCTTGCCTAGATCCACAGGCTGGGGCTAGGAGGGTGGAGCTCCACAAACCACAATGGCATTGGGTTGCAGAGTGTGATTTGTGGTAGCAACAACTGCCGCTGATCACAGAGTGGGTGTTCTACCATCCTCTCAGACAACACCTCCCCTTGCAGCCAGCCTGGGCTTCAGCATAGTCACATCAGCATGTTTGCACACAGTGCACTGATGTCATGATGCATTAGGCAGGGAAGACACAGGGGGATGGTGCCTGAGTGCCTGCCCTGCCCTGGTGCTAGCCCTGATCTTATAACTTGTGTTAGGCAGGGCCGCAGCTGTTTGGTGGAACACATACCTTAAATCTGGGATCTGCTGATACTTTGAAAATGCCATTCCAGCCTATCCAGTTAAACAGAAGTTCAGTCTGAAAGTGAAGCTATATGTTGATTGGAAGATCATCAACATCTTGCAATGGGAGATCTATCTTAGTTTTTTTTGGGGGGGGGTTAAAGCAGCTGAGGAATGGGCCCAGTTTGGATTGGACCATAGTGCTAGGGAATTATACCTATCTTTTAAGAACCCCTTCCTTTTTGCACCATCACACACACACACACACTTAGCAAAACAGCGATCCTTAAAAAATTATTTTTATCCAAATTTTGAGATGCAGTTCTCCCACCAAACCATGTTTACAAAAATGCACATATGAAGGGAATGTGTGCATAGAAATGAACATATTTAAAATGCATTAAATTAGGAGAAATTGCTTATAAAATGTGTACACTAGTCAAAACTGCATACAAAAGGGTGCTTTGCTTATTAGGCAAAATTCACATTAAAATGCTGAAGGATTTTTATGAGGATTTCGTTTTCTTAAAAAAAAGTCAACTGCTGCAGAAATGGGGAGAACTAAATTTAAGATTGGAAAAATGAGAAACTGAGAGAACCAAAATTGAGAGATCTTTCTATCCCTACTCCTCACAGTCCAAAGCTTTTGCTAGCAAAAGAGAGGAAATGGCATATTGTACCCCTATTGTACTTTTCTTCCTACCCCTTCCCCTTTGCAATTAATAGCAGCTCCTGGGGAGGAGAATACGCTTGGAAAAAACTATAAATGCATGTAGCAAGACATAATACCTCACTTCTACTAGAAAGTTCCACCACATGTCTAATGAACCGTACTATAAACACTCACATTACTTAAGATCGAACAGAATAGATTGTACATACTTGACTGCCAACAGGAATATTCTCATAACACTAAACAATCCTTAACTAACATTTCGCTGGACATCACCATAACACCCATAGCCAGGACCCCATCCCGCCTCTAGTCTGAGCCCATAAAGTCGAAGCGTCTCTAATCTCGAACTTCTGAATACCTATAAAAGATAGCGTGTTGTGTCATAATCTAGCACACCCAGAGAAATAACCAATCCTTGAATGTTACGCATACCACCCCCAGTGTCACGTCCATAAACATACGTTGCAACCCATATCACCTTTTAAGAGGCCTCTGGTTGCTAGGTCAGGGACATAAATACCCTCAATCACCACTCCTCACCTTTTAAGAGGCCTCTGGTTACCGGATTCATTACCCGTCTCCTCATACTCATAGCTACCCCGCGCGTCCTGGCGGCTGGTTCTCTCTTTTTTTTCTCTTGGATCTCAGGTCCCCCCGCACGCAGGCGTGTTCAAGGTCAAATATCTACTAGACTGAGCCTGGCGGAGATGTCTTCCCATATCGTTTACTACCGGTATCCATCATGCGGCTCATGGCGCGTCCCTGGAGATTAGGTATTATTAGATTAATGCTTGTTAGACATAATTTTGCACATAATTTTGCACATAATTTTCCAGTAGGAAAATGACACAAGAAAAATGGTTAATCACTTTATCTCCTAGTAATGTAGTTCAAATCCAATTTTGAGTGCAGTTTTCTTTAAGGCTTTAAAATAATTCAGGACAGCCAGTCACAGATCTCCTTTGATATGTAGTTTGGGACTGAATAGCGAAGATACCACATTATAGCTATTTATTGCAGGTGTGCACCAATCACAATATTTGGTTGGCACCTCAGAGCAGTATTCAACTACCACATCCTGTCAGCACAAGGATTTCCACTTGTGTAATGAGACTTCTGCTTAAGGTAAGCTCACTCTCTCAAAGTACAGGGTGGTTCATCATGACAGATGCTCTTGGAGGTTGCTGATTCATAGGGTCGCCATAAGTCGTAATCGACTTGAAGGCACATAACAACAACAACAATAACAATGAGTCTTCCCCCCAGCGGCGTCACTAGCAGGAGTGCAGGGGGGTGCGGACATCCGGTGCGCGCCCTCCCAGGGGCATGGATGAGGTGGCCGGTCTTGTGTGCGTGTGTGCACACGCACTCAAAGCCATCCCCCCCGTCCATGCCCCTGGGAGGGTGCGCGCCAGAGGGACACCCAGCTGGAGAAGGCCTGGGAATGCCAGCATGCCTCCCTCACCCCACCGACGCTGCTCCCAGTCTCGCCCGCCCGCCCGCCCACCCGCCTCCAAGGAGGAGGAGTTGGAGCAGCCTTGCCGGGCAATGGTGCGGAGTGGGGCGGCTCTGGGTGTCACCCCCCTCATGGTGACACCCGGGTGTGGGCCGCACCCTCCGCACCCTGGTAGTGATGCCCCTGTTCCCCCCCTTTCCTCCCCCTGTGTCCCATCCCCCCTCAAATCTGCTCCAGAGGGTTGGAGGAGCCCCTAGTACAGGTTTAGAGGGTGTGTGGGTGATGGAGAGGAGCAGAACATTCCACTGTGCAAGCAGAATTCCTTGGGCTGATAGTAGGGTTGCCAGGCTCAGGGCAGGCACTCTTGGAGGCTGCCAAGAGGTCTTCTGTATCTTTAAAAGTTGTGCAGGGGGAAGGGAGAATTTCACCTTGTGGTTTTTCCCATTGCAGCATTTGCAAGAAAACCTGCACTTGGCTGAATTTTCTCTTCTCTTAAAGATACAGAATCATTCTCAGGCCCTGAGCCTGGCAACCCTAGCTGATAGAATGACAGACGTAATGCTACACTGAATTCCACCCCCAGTTCTGTTCTTTGGAAAACACCTTGGCCCAAGATGCTCCTTGAGCTGCCCAATTCAGCTTGGGGTCCATCAAAGTCTACTTCATTCCTTATTTTCCTTCCCTGTTGGGAAATTTAAAAATGGATATAATTTTTTTCCTTTTGACAGAAGTGGATGAAACTTGCAGATCTACTAACCCCTCCAGAGCGGATAAAGCCTACCAAATCACAGGCAAATAGGTCTCAGGGCTATTGTGCTGGCTGTTCACCCCTTCTGAGGGCATGAATACTTCCAAATTTCAGGATTGTTGTTGTGTTTTTTCAGCAAGGGCAGCCATTACAGCTTTGGTAAAAATGAATCCCTTAATCTTCTCTAGTGTTTTTTGGGGAATGAGTCTGAAAACTGCAGACATGAAAAAGGTGACTCTGGCTAAGAAGAATGGCAAACTGCAGAAAAATACACCAGGGACTTTTGTGCTAGGCACCTTTAAATTTGATTTGGGGGACTAAAAGGGATTCTGTTTCCAGTTGAAATCATTCGCTCTGACTGCAAGCTTGACCTGTCTGTCTCAATGGAGGTCTTCCTCTGCCCTCTACCCATTCTGGTTTGCTCTCCCTTCTGCCATCATCCCACCTGCTGTTTGTCTTATGGCACGCTTACGGACATTACTTTCACTTGTCAGCAGCATTTTTTTTTAATTGCTGGATCGCTGAGGTTCCACAAAGTACTTCAAGGCTTTGACTCATGCTGCCTGCCTTGCACAGATCCTACTTCACCCCTAACAAGTCCAAAATCCCTTTGAGGCACCCCACTTTTGTTCTGGATTCATGATTAATCTGAATCTGATACACACCTCTAGCAGTTTAGTTCTGAAGAGTTGCTCAGAGTTAGGAAAATAAGAAACCACATTATAATACTTATCTATTTAAAAATACATATTTTTTAAGAAACAGATTTGCAGCACACTAATGCACTATGTTATCAAACAGCTTGGAGAGGAAGGGTGGGATATAAATTTTAATAAATAAATAAATAAATAAAATAGCATACATAGCATTATAAAATCATAAAAGTACTCAGTATACCTGCTTAATATGGTTCAGGCATTGGACTTCATTAGCAGGTTGCATATACCAATTCTATATGTTAGGGGAATACACAGGATACTTCCCTTGCACAGTCAGTCTGGTTTAAGGATATCCAATATAAATTCTTCAGTATTACAGTGGGATGATTCCCATATAATTTGAACACTTTCTAAACATTTAAGATGTATGTATAGACCAAATTATGCCATTATATATGAAACAATGGGGAAAACAGCCGAAACTTTTTCTGGATTGCATCTGTTAGTAGTAAAATTAGCTTTCTGTGCAGCAAAGGATGATTCACCTTTCTATTACAGTTAGAATTAGAAAAAGGGCAATTGTTTATTTGAACATGTGTATGTGCATGTGAGAGAGTGAGCAAAAATTCTTAGTTTTTGAGAGAGAACTCAGAAGGAACTGCTCTTAGCAGCAGCAGGGAATGGCATGGTGTGACTGTTCCACTCACCTGACCTCTCTCCGGCTGAGTCGCTGCAGCATCCAGGGATGGAGAGGGAGAGGGACACAGTGATGGTGAGATCAGCATGGAGCAAATGTACCGGCAGAACCAACCTGGTGCTTCTGCCAGTACACTTGCACCATGCCAAACTTGCTGCCACTGTGCCCCTCCCCCTCTCTGTCCTGGTATGTTGCAGCGACTCAGCTGGACAGAGGTCAAATGAATGGCACAAGCCCACGACACCATCTGCTGCTGGCTCTTAGTTTTTGCTCAGTCAGAGAGTGAATTTTCATTGTATTGAGTTGAATTCTCAGGCAAGGTAAATAAAGAAGTCTCTGTCAAACTCAAGAAGTGGCCATACTTCTTCTTGTTGTTATTTGATCTCTTTCGATTAGAAATGTCAAAGTAATGTAGAAAAAGGGGGAATCCTTAAAAGAATAAAAGCATTATAAAGCACTGTAGTAAAATCCAAGGCATTTGACAATGGTCATGACTGAGACCACTCCTCTGGGAATGCTTGTCTAAAAGAAATATCTTCAACAGCTACCAAAAGCTTAAGATATTCTGCACCTATCTGATATGCACTGGGAGGAAATTCCACAAAGTCGGTTCTGTGGCACGGAAAGCCTTGCTCCAAGTCTCCATGGAATGGACCTCAGAAGCATCTTAGGTACCACCAGGAGAGTCTCTCCTGATAAGCACAGTCTCCAATCAGGCATACAGTGGCCAAGGCAGTCTTTCAAGTAACTTGGTCCCAAGTTGTATACCAGTATCAAAACCTTAAACTCAGCTTGGCAACATATTGGCAGCCCATCAGTTTGGGGGTGGCAGTGGCACCCTTCTGGTGCAGACAGGGATGGTGTGTGTAGGGGGTGAGGTCATGCGAGCTCCAGGTTGGCACTGATATCCTGCAGGTATGCACACACTTGTGAGCCACCACTGCTGCCAACCTGAAGTTCTCCTGACCTCACCTTTGCCCCACCCCACCCCTGTTGCTGGGAAGGTACATGCTCTGCACAAACACACACACACACGTACCACACACGCTACAGCTAATGCAGGTCCATCAGCAAAGATGTTATATGCTGGCAGTAGGCTGCTCCAGTTATTTGTGTAGACACCATGTTCTGCACCAGCTACAGCTTCTGGACCAACCTTAACAGCAGCTTGTCATAAAGCACATTGCAGTAATCTAATCTTGAAGGTCACAATGCATGGACAAGTGAGGTCAGGCTATCTCTGTCAAGGACTGGCCATAGCTATCTTATCAGCTGAAGTCAGTAAATAGCACTCCTGGCTACTAAAGAAACCTGGGCCTTCAGTGACAAAAATGGATCAAGGAGTAGCCACAGACTATACACCTTCTCCTTCAAGGGAGTGCAGGTAACTGACCATTATCCCACACACAGTCAAGCATAATACCCTTATGACATTCTCAGGACTGTGGGGGCTCTTGCTGATTTTTATGAAATAAATTCACCCCCTCTCTTGCTTTTTTCCTACCTTTTCTCCTTGACATTCATTGTTGGGGAAAGGTTTTTTCCCCCCTACCTCCCTGCCCCATATTGATTTCTCTTTATTTGATTCCGTTGGCTAACCTGAATCCTTGAAAGACAGTGAAAGAAGGTTTAAAACCTTGCTTATGGCAGAGCAAACACCTTTAAAATGTGAAAAGATCGCTTTGGAAAAGTAATATATTGGCAAAGCTCTTGCTGTCGAAGCACTAAAAAATTAACTCTTATGGATGTTTCCATTTAAGAGCAATAAAACCATAACAAACAACAGGACTCACATCCTCCACACTTTATTTAGACTTGCACATGGTTAAAGGGAGTTGACAGCTGTGCTCCCTTTCCTTTATTTCACCCCATGCCCTGCAGATGAATGCCTTTGCAGAGAGAAAAACACAAGTTTTGGCTTATTTGTTTGGCCGAGGTGAGAGTTATTAGCTTGGGGCTTTGGTGCTGCCTGAGGCCATATGCACTTCGGTGTTTTTCAAACTTCAGCCGGTTTATTTAGGAGCAAGCAGCCTATAAAATAAGCAATTTTTTATTAAGTCATAAAATGGTTCTCTTTTACCTTTACCAAAGCTAGTTTTTCCCCTCAGCCTAACATTTTGTTTTCCTTTGGGTCCTTATTCCCACCTCACCCCCCACCACCTGCCACTTGATCAGTCTGCTGTGTTATACCTCAAAATATCACCCTAATTCTTTAGGGTTTTGTTCTCTCTCTCTCTGTCTCTTTGTTGCACTGTCAGTTCTTAAAAGGCCATACAAGTGAATTTAACATTAAAAGAAAGCTTCAGTTTAGCAGCCTGTGTCAAGATTCAAGCTTCCTTGTCCTTTGTCCGAAACGGCATGATCTAGCAAACAGAGAGCAGGCAAGTAACATACCCGAATTCCATTTTGGGGTCTGATGTTGACTTCCTGTGTAACCTGGAAAGACAACACAATTTTCTGTTTCAGTCTTTAACGCAGTAATCGTATGTGTTCTGTGTCACCCTTCGAAGACTGCAGTTGCAAAGTATTATTTGTATATTCAAGCATGCACCTTCTTTCTTTCTTTCTTTCTTTCTTTCTTTCTTTCTTTCTTTCTTTCTTTCTTTCTTTCTTTCTTTCTTTCTTTCTTTCTTTCTTTCTTTCTTTCTTTCTTTCTTTCTTGGCAAAGTATTCACAGCACTATATCAGCAAAATATGTGAGCTATTTCTATGGGCCCCCGAGAACCCTTCCTAATACTGAAGTTGTGAAAGTTGAACAGCCTTGGCCCGCAGACACCATCTGAGGTAGGCGGTAGAGCAGAAACCCAACAGCTTTCCAATGATTATTGACAATGTGGGATATTTTGATAAAACTTACAAAAATTGTCAGAATAAGGGAAGGAAAAGGTCAGAAAATGAAAGAGAGAAGATTCTCAAAGTGCTACCAAAAGTCTGTTGTAGTTGTTAATGCCCAGTATGTTTTGGAATGTGTTAATGCCCAGGGGTCATGTAAAACACATGCAAAAAGAAAAAAAGAATTTGGAGCATACCTAGAATACATTTTAAAATATCTTAACAAACTTACTTTAGAAAAACCAATTAAACCTTATACATTTAACTCAACCTCACATTGAGCTGGTAGTACAAACCAATCCCATTCACAAGAGTGGGAAAGCTTTGGCCCTCCAGATGTTGCTGAATTCCAACCTCCATCAGCTCCAGCACAGACAATGGCCAGGGAGGACAGGAGCTGTAGTTCAGCAACACCTAGAGCAGTAGTTCCCAACAGTTATGAGTACGAGACTCCCTTTGTAAACTCAAAAAAAAATGGTGCGTGGAAAAATCACATCTCCAAATATCCCTTTCCATAGAAAGCTTCCTGCAGACAAGGAGGTGTTGCTTTCTTTTCTTAATGCAAACATCCAATCAAATTCGGATCCCCCTCCCCCCTGACAGTCTGAAAATGTCCAGTCCTGTCTCCCAACACCAGTGAGTTACAGTGTTGGATTAAGATTAAGGTTCAAATCCCCACCCTGACATGAAGCCCACTGGGTGACCTTGGGCCAGTCTCTCAACCTGACCTGTCTCATGGGGGTCAGCCCATGTGCACCACCTTGAGCAACTTGGAGGAAAAAATGGAAATGGACTGCCTTCAAGTCAATCCCAATTTATGGCGACCCTATGAATAGGGATTTCATGGTAAGCGGTATTCAGAGGGGGTTTACCATTGCCTCCCTCTGAGGCTAGTCCTCCCCAGCTGGCTAGGGCCTGCTCAGCTTGCCACAGCTGCACAAGCCAGCCCCTTCCTTGTCTGCAACTGCCAGCTGGGGGGCAACTGGGCTCCTTGGGACTATGCAGCTTGCCCCAAGAAAAGGGTATAATGTCACTGTCTATGTTTTTCTGTTCTTGTTGGAACACTGCAGGAAAATGCTATTGAATCAAAAAGTCAAAATTTTCCAATGGTTATTGAAAATCTGGGATATTCTGAGTATGAATACTCAGAATAACGGAAGGACGATGGGAATATGATGTGTTTGTAGAACAATGAAGCTAATTTATTATATTCTGGAATTCAAAATTTTGGGATCACATACAACCTTATGAGCTGCCTGGAGGAGTTTAAGAATAACATAATAGATGCAATGAATGGAGGATTATCAGTTAAACTGTTAGTGCTTAGTTGTGTTTTTGTGTTTTATTTGTATTTTGCTGAGAGTTGTTAAGAGACCCCTTTCCCCCTCACAAAGCTGTAATTTTCAGAGTGGTTTAAGAATCCATCCTTCTTCCCAGGGAACTGTGGGAACTATAGCTCTGTGAGGGGAATGGGGTTCCCAACAACTCTCAGCACCCTTAACAAGCTGCAGCTCCCAGGATTCTTTGGGGGGGGAGCCATGACTGTTTAGAGTAGTATAGTAGGCTTTACTTGTATAGTGCAGATGGAGTGTTTACTTTTCACAAAATGTTCAGTTGGGGGGAGGGAAGCAGGTTTATTACAAAACTACTCCAAATCAACTTTAATTGTGCAACCTGAATTTGCCAGTATGTGATTGAATCCCATCTGAAAATAGTGAGTCTGGAAGCATCCTAAAAGCAGCACTAATTGAAATTTAAAATCAGACATACAGTTGTAAAAATCTGGATAAATTCCATCCATAACAAATGTACTGCTATGCACAGAAAATTATGAATGGCTGGATACTCTACTGGGCACAGGATCTCATTAAGACAGTAAGATGTGAATTGCCCCTTAATGATCTTCAGTTCAGCTACCACTGAAATTTCACATTTTCCCAAATGTTTTCCCCTTCCCTTACCCATTCTCTTCCTTAGTAGTCCTTTTAGATCAGGTGTGGGGAACTCTTGGCCCTCCAAATGTTGCTGAATTACAACTCCCATCATCCTTGTCCATTTAGCATGCTTGCTAGGGCTGATGGGGGTTGTAGTTCAGCAACATTTGGACAGCCAAAGGTTCTCCTCTCTTGTTTAAGATTATAACCCTGCAGCAGGAATTGTCTTCCCATTTTGTGTCTCAGTATAAAGCTTAGATTGCCGATGAAGAAATGATTATGATAATAGTAATCATAATCACAATCGCTTTCATATAGCTCGCAAGGATTAAAGTTGGGGTGGTATCATCTAGATGTATGTAGAATGGGGGGGTCTCAGTCTCTTCCTTTGTCAGGCTCTTCAGGAGCTGTTGGTGGAATCAAAATAAGAATATATATGGAAAAAATCTGCACAAAATATGGCAATCTCATCTTATTTCATGTAAAGCATTTTGAAGCTCTTTGAAACAGCATGTGATCCTTTATCTTTCTTTAGCCTTCATGTGACATGATACTTCTGCAAGTCACTGAGATAAAACATCACAAGAAGAATATATTTTGAATTATCTTGGTGACCTTGCTTTTTCAGAAAATGCAAATGTGTGTAGGATATGTGATATCCCAGAAAAGCAAAAGTTAAAAGAGAACCTGTCTTCCTCTTAAACGAATGAGAGAGAAAGCAACAAGGTTTTTTAAAAAAGGAAGTTCTGTAGTGCCTTAAAGACACATTGGTTTATTGTTGCAGCGATTTTGTTACAGAAATTGTGCCCATGGTAGAAGTGACTGGAGTGGCCAAATATGGATTGGGCCTACAGTATTTTACCAGGAGACTGAGACTGAGTGGTCACTGTTAGGACAGTCTTAGATAATCATATTGGCCAGAGCTTGGAAAAGTTACTTTTTTGAACTACAACTCCCAGCAGCCCCAGCCAGCATGGCCACTGGATTGGGCTGATGGGAGTTGTAGTTCAAAAAAAGTAACTTTTCCAAGCTCTGATATTGGCTTCCAACTCTTAGTGGGTTCCTTTCCTTTGGTTATGTCACCTGGATAGTTACTGCTGCTCATCCTTTGGCTTCATCCTTTTACTTTGCCTTGCCCTGGAGGCTTGCCAATGAAAAAATGCTGTCTTCTACACATTGCTAGTTGGGCCGATCTTTTGATCCTACAACCAGATTCCCCCCCTCCATTTTTTCTTTAACAACAAGTAGTTGTTGTTGCTGTGCTATCTGGCATATATATGCACATGGAGTGATATTCAACTAAGTCATACTCAGAGCAGACCCATTAAAATCCACAAAATTAAGGCCATCAATTTCAGTGGGTTTATTCTGAGTATGACTAACATTGGATAAGACCTGTGGACAGAATATACCACATAAGAGATGTTATTTTTAAAATTATTATTCCATTTATATTCCATCTTTTTGCCATGGAGCACTAAGGTCGCATACAGGGTGTTCCCCTCTCCATATTATTCTCACGACAACCCTGGTCCCTGAGTCTTGAACTCTGGTCTCACAGGTCCTAGTCCGATGCTCGAACTGCTTACACCACACTGGCTCTTACTGGGTCCTTTGATGGTTAGTAAGTAGTATGGACTTAGGCCAATCCCTGACAACTGGCAGCACATGACAGAAGTGTATACAATTATGCATGGCATTGAGAAAGTGGATACAGAAAAGTTCTTCTCCCTCTCTCATAATACTAGAACTCGTGGACATTCAAAGAAGCTGAATGTTGTAAGATTCAGGACAGACAAAAGGAAGTACTTCTTTACTCAGCGCATAGTTAAACTATGGAATTTGCTCCCGCAAGATGCAGTAATGGCCACCAGCTTGGATGGCTTTAAAAGAAGATTAGACAAATTCATGGAGGACAGGGCTATCAATGGCTACTAGCTGTGATGGCTGTGCTCTGCCACCCTAGTCAGAGGCAGCATGCTTCTGAAAACCAGTTGCCGGAAGCCTCAGGAAGGAGAGTGTTCTTGCACTCAGGTCCTGCTTGCGGGCTTCCCCCAGGCACCTGGTTGGCCACTGTGAGAACAGGATGCTGGACTAGATGGGCCACTGGCCTGATCCAGCAGGCTCTTCTTATGTTCTTATGTTCTTACATGGGCTAGGACTCAGACAGAACTCCCAGCCCAGCCACACATGCCTGTTGTTCAGAACTGAGACCATTTCCAGATAACTGGATGAAAGCCATATGGTTGCCTAGCAACCATTAACCTGTTTTTCTGACAGATGCAACTTATTGAGAAGTGGCTCTAGGCATACCCAGGGCTTTTAACCCTATCTGGCTATGCAATGATGAAAAACAATCTCTTTTAAACTGAAGAATACTCTGGGCTCTTTAGGAACATCCTGGCACCTGGCTTACACATGGCTCATTTCACCAAGATTTATTCATAGTTTTGCCCAATGACCCCTGGCTAGGCCTTTTAGCACCACTGCATTTTACACTGTACCTTCCACCTTGTGGAGGCTCTGCACATTTAGTCATGCTAGAGCCGTCACCTTAATGTAGCCCCTACAGTGGTGTGGATAGTCAGGTCCTGGTAGCATTCTGGAAACACCAATTCCAACAGTTCATTCCAGATTTCAATAAGGGAATGCAAAGATACTTGAGATTTAAAAGCATACTCAAGTCTAGGATGCTGCAGATAAGCATTGTCTTTTAAGAGCGTATACTGTGGTTAATTATACTTCATCATAAGCAGAGCTTGGAAGTAACTAGTTACAAGTAACGAATTACTTGTAATTCATTACTTCTTTGAGTAACGAGTGGGTAATTCCTTTACATTTTGATTGTAATAGAACTAGGAGTAATTTTACTACTTTTGTGGAGTAATTGTAACGTTTCCAGAATTACTTTTGGGCATTACTTGGGGGGGAGCAGGGGAAGTCTTCTGCTCCTCTGATTTGTGGATGAAAATCATGTGCCTCAAACTGGGCTTCTGTGCAGTGTCGCTCTTTCCTCATGCTCTGTGGATGGGTAGGAGGCGACGAGGGAGGAGGCGGAGAGTGAGACGGGGTGGAGTGGAGAAAACAATTATTTAAAAAAACGGATAGTGGTGGTGAAGAATGGAGTGGAGGGGAAAAGGATCCGGAGTAGGGTTGCCAGGTTCAATCCCTGAGACTGATCCTGTATCTTTAGGAGAAAGTCAGACAAGTGCAGGTGTTCTTGCAACCCTGTAATGGGAAAAACCACAAGGTGGAATTCTCCCTCCCCCCTGCACAATTTTTAAAGATACAAAAGACCTCTTGGTTGCCAGGCCCAGTCTCCAAGAGGTCTTTTGTATCTTTAAAAGTTGTGCAGGGGGGAGGGAGAATTCCACCTTGTGGTTTTTCCCATTACAGGGTTGCAAGAACATCTGCACTTGGCTGACTTTCTTTTCTCCTAAAGATACAGGATCAGTCTCAGGGACTGAACCTGGCAACCCTAATCTGGAGGGCAAGAACATGGATAAAGGAGGAGAAGAGGCAGAATAGAAATAAAGAACTGTGGAGGTGAAAGATGACAATGTGTATGTGTGTATGAATACTGTGTTTGCACCTGGCACACAAAGTGGCCTCCACCACCCTCTCTGACAACTGTGCTGCATTTGCAGTATTTTAACTTTTTTTGCATCTCAGGGGGAAATGTTTGCTTGAGTGAGTGTCCCTTAGTTGGTGGCAGGGCAGGGTCTGGGAGGTGGTTAAGTGAGAGAGATTATGCTGGCTGGCTGAGTGGGGGAGGGTGGCACTTGGTTTGATGTGCAAACATCTGAGTAGTGGCCTCAGCCTCCCTCCCCACCACCCTTACCAGTGGAGAGACCACCATTGCTATCTTATGAATAAAAATAATTATTCTACTACCTCTGTATGTGTGTGTTTATTTTTAATGTTGTTTTAGGCTACTTAGATGTGCAGCAGCCAAGGCCAACACCTTGTAGGCAGTTTTTTTAAAGTAACCGAAATGTAATTGTAGTGATTACTTTGGAGGAAAAGTAAAGTAATCAGTTACTTTCAGAGCAATTGTAATTGTAACGGTAATTACTACTTTTTTTGGGCCATGTAACTATAACTGTAATTTATTACTTTTTAAAAGTAATCTTCCAAGCTCTGATCACAAGGCATATTTGCATAGATTTTAAGGCACTCTGTTTTCTGAAGTGAGGTGGGTGGTGACTGGAGAAGAGCCTTTTCCATTACAAAACCCTGCACCTGAAATTCCATTCCTAGGGCACAGTAGTGGATGACATGGTTGGGTAGTCCCACTCGCCTGACCTCCGATCTGTTGTGAGGTGGCAGTGAGGTTGGTGCAGTGTGAATGCTCTGGCAGGAGCACTGGATTAGCTCTGCTGGGGGGTTTCATTGAGCTGACTTTGCTGCCCCTTCACCCCTCCCTCTCTACCTCCCAGTAAGCAGCAGCAACACAACCAACTAACAGCCAAGTGAGCAGTGTTGTCTCACCTCCACTACTACTAGGAAGGTTTACCTGGTGCCATCTCTGTTTTATTTTTAACACCAGGTAAAAACCATTAAATTTACCCAAGCATGTGGTATTTTGATGTGTAGATGTTTATGATGGTATTTCATTCCAGTCTGCTGTGATCTATTTCAGTATGGCACGGGGAAGGGGGCTGTGGCCTTTCAGATGCTGTTGGCCTCCAACTCCCATCAGCCCCAGGCAGCCAGTGCTCAGGGATGAGAAGACATGTAGCAACATCCAGGGAGCCACAGATTCCTCACGGCTGCAGTGTGGCTTGATATGCTTATGGTTTGATTTTGTACACTGCTCTGAGAGCTGCAGCTAATATGCACGTGGTTGCATCCAACATAGTGTTAAGCAGTTCCATCCGTGCAAGGATTTCTGTTTGTGCAACAGAACTTTCCCCCCTCTCTCCCCATGCACCCCCCTAAATCTGTTGTAGGGTTTCCCCTGGAACACACACATGGGCACACATGGGGGCAGGAGGGAAGGAAGTCATGTTTCATTAGCTGTTATCCTTGTGCTGATGGGACAGGTTGTTGAATACCACCTATTTGAAATAACTAACTGTAGTATAGGAATACAATTGTCTTAGACCAAGTTCTCTCTCTCTCTCTCTCTCTCTCTCACACACACACACACACACACACACACACACTCTTTGATTAGTACCTCTGGCATAGCACAGTGATGAATACCTTTGACATTGGACCAGGTAGCAGCAACTGGAGGTCCTTGAGACTAAATATGGTCCCCTGAATAGGTTTTTGGCTAGAGACTCTGGATTTTTGGGGTCTTCTCTGGGTCTCCAGGTGAGTCATCTCAATCTCCGGACTTTCAGCTTTCATTAAAAAAAAATTAAATTTCTAGGTAGTCTGGCTCAAGAGATATACACCAAAATGTCAGCTGCCCCTACTCGCAACTTCTGTTAAATGAGCTCATAGTTGGCTCCTCTAACCCTGCCCTTTCAGATTTGTAGCCAATAAGTAAAGTCAGGGCTGTGACAAGGGATTTGTTAAGAACATAAGAAGAGCCTGCTGGATCAGGCCAGTGGCCCATCTAGTCCAGCATCCTGTTCTCACAGTGGCCAACCAGGTGCCTGGGGGAAGCCCGCAAGTAGGACCTGAGTGCAAGAACACTCTCCCCTCCTGAGGCTTCCGGCAACTGGTTTTCAGAAGCATGCTGCCTCTGACTAGGGTGGCAGAGCACAGCCATCATGGCTAGTAGCCATTGATACTTCAGGCAATTGTCGATCTTCAGGCAATACCTAGAACCTATTGCAAAGCCAGAAAACTGTTGTTTTTTCCTGCTTGTCTGAAAATCTCATAAACTCAGTAAATTTATAGTTTTTAGCAGTAGCAAAAGTCTCATTCTCTCTGTGTGCAGGATATCTAAATGCCATTACAATGTGTTATGCTTTTTAATTATGAGGAGTCAAATAAGTTTAAATTTTTCAGGGCTGTTCAAGAGGGTAGTGTTTTGAAAACCTTCCCAGTATGAAGCTTTAATCCTATATTCACTTTTCTGGGAGTAAAACTGCAATGCTAATCCCACATACCCAGAGTAAACCTCACTGAATTCAATAGGACTTACTTTTGAGAGTATACATGGTTGGGATTGTGCTGTAAATTAATGGAACTTCTGAGTGAACATAGCAAAGGATTATGTTTGTGTTGTAAATCTTCCTCTCCTCCTCCAATCCTATTTTTAAAGCAATTAGTCAGGGCTTACTTAGATGTCACTGCTTTTGTTTTGTAGAAAACTAATACTGATTTTATTTTATTTTATTTTTTAAATGTTCTGAAATGACCAACTGGATTTGATGATAAACTATTATATGGAGTGTATGTATTTCACATCTCCAGAGTGTGTTTATAATAATAATAATAAATTAATAATAATAATAAAATTTAATTTATGTGTCGCCTATCTGGCCGATGGCCACTCTAGGCGACGTACATGTAAACAGTTAAAACACAATGTGATAAAATACATTAATACAATATATAAACAATACAGCAGCAACAACAATATTAGTGCAGGGTAAGAGGCATTTCAGTCATAAAAGTTAACCCTCCCCGGAAATCCCAAAGGCCTGTTGAAAGAGCCAGGTCTTTAAGGCTTTACGAAATACATTTAGGGAAGAGGCGTGCCTTAGATCTTGTGGGAGGGAGTTCCAAAGGGTGGGGGCCGCCACTGAGAATGCCCTCTCTCTAGTTCCCGCCAATCTAGCTGTTTTTGTTGGCGGGATTGAGAGAAGGCCCTGTGTGGCTGATCTTGTCGGGCGGCATAATTGGTGGCGTTGAAGGCGCTCCTTTACATAAACTGGGCCGAGACCGTATAGGGATTTAAAGGTTAATACCAACACCTTGAATTGGGCCCGGAAGACAACTGGAAGCCAGTGTAGATCAAATAACACTGGTGTGATGTGATCCCGGCGGCGACTATTCATAAGTAATCGAGCCGCCGCATTTTGTATAAGTTGTAGTTTCCGGACAGTTTTCAAGGGTAACCCCACGTAGAGCGCATTACAGTAATCCAATCGAGAGGTGACCAGGGCGTGTACTACCAGTGGGAGCTGATGAACAGGAAGGTAGGGTTGCAGCCTATGAAGTATTTTCAACATTCCTATGAGATAGAGTTGTCGATTGGAAACCAAGGCAGCTCGCAACAAGAAATAAATCCTTTAAAATCCAATAACCATAAAACAAATATAAAAGTTGCAAAACAGCTTAAATTCTGAATTTTAGATTGGGTGAGTGAAGTTCCTTATCACTTGAGGTTGCAGTGCACAGTTCCCTGTTTTAGTAAGCCCCATTGAATACATTGGGACTTGCTTCTGAGTAAACATGCATAGGATTGCATATAGTAAACATCTTTGACAGTCAAGCTTACATAAATATTTCTTCATACTATCTTCTGATAAGTATCTTATTTCACACTGTGGTTGTACATTATTATTTCCTCTACCTTTTAAGTGTGCCCTTCTTCCTTGGGGTGGTCATGGTGCACTGTTGTTTTCATTATGAGGGGCAGTTTAGGCTGAGAAATGGTGAGTAGCCCATATAGCCCAGTAAACTTTATAGCTCATTTCCATTTTAAAAAATTAATTAAAACCATTTACATGCATGCAAGGTTTATGAAGTAGATCCAAACAATACATTTAAAGCACATGACTTAACCCAAAGAATAATGGGAAGTGTAGTTTCCCCCTCACAGTTATAGTTCCCACCACTCTTAAACTGCAGTTCCCATGATTCTGTGATGGGATTCATGTGCTTCAAATGTGTGTTGAATGTGCATTAAATGAATGGTGTGAATGCGCCCTAGGTATGCTTGCATTCATTAATGAATTGAAAAGAACAATTTTAAAAGATACTTGTTTAAACCGGAAGGGCTATAGCTCAGTGGTAGGGCATATGCTTTGCATGCAAAGGTCCAAAATTCAATCTCTGGAAAAGACTATTGTCTGGAATCCTGAAGAGCCAATGCTAGCCCATGTCATCAGTACTTTTTTTTTACAATAGTTTTTATTCAAATTTTCATAAAACAAACAAAACAAAATAAAAAAAAATAACACAATAAGAATAAAAATAAAAAAATTAACTTCCAATTTGTCACAGATCAGCTATAAATATATAATATATATCAAACCTGTCCCTTAATACATACAAAATCACTGTTCTCCATAGTCTATCTTAATTAATCATCAAATCCCATTATCATCATTTCATTTTTATCTTTCAACAAAAAGTCTAAGAGAGGCTTCCATTCCTTAAGAAATGTATCTGTCGATTTTTCTCTAAGTAAACATGTCAATTTATCCATCTCTACTAAGTCCATTAATTTCAATAGCCATTCTTCCGTTGTTGGTGTTGATTCCATTTTCCACTTTTGTGCATATAATAATCTTGCTGCCGTAATCATATATAATATTATTCTTCCATATTTCTTTTCTATTTGTTTATCCATAAAACCCAATTAAAAAAATTCTGGTTTTGACTGAATATTTATCTTTAGGATTTTTTGCATCATTCTACCTATCTGTGCCCAAAATAATTTTGCCTGTTTACACAACCACCACATATGATAAAATGATCCTTCTTGTTGTTTACATTTCCAACAAGCATTAGAAACATTACTATACATTTTTGACAACTTTTCTGGAGTCATGTACCAACGATACATCATTTTATAGAAATTTTCTTTAAGATTATAGCATAATGTAAATCTCAAGCCTTTTTTCCACATATTTTCCCATTGATCCATTTGTATATTATAACCAAATTTTTTTGCCCACTTTACCATACACTCTTTTACTTGTTCTTCTTCCATATCCATTTTCAACAGGAGTTTATACATTTTCGCAATTGTATTTTCATCATTTGTACACAAACCTATTTCAAAATCAGATTTACTTATTTCAAACCCATACATTTTCTTATCCATTTTATATCTTTCTAACAATTGTAAATAGGCAAACCACTGAGAACTATATCCTTCCTTTATCAGTTGTTCTCTCTCTTTCATTATATATTCTCCATGTACATTTTCTAATAGTTCTTGATATGTTAACCATTTCTCTTTTCCAGCCATTTCTCTTCTATAAAACGCTTCTTGACTTGAGACACATAATGTTATTTTCGAATAAAACCTTGGTTTATATCTATTCCATATTTTCAACAGAGGACGTCTTATAAAATGATTATTAAAATCCACATTAACTTTTACTTTATCATACCATAGATATCCATGCCATCCCCACTTCAGGTTATGGCCCTCCAAATCCAATAGCCTTTTATTCCTCAATAAAAACCATTCCTTTATCCAGACTAAACAACAGGCAGCATAATAAAGTCTCAAATTCGGTAATCCCAGTCCTCCTCTTTCTTTGGCGTCTTGTAATAATTTAAATTTAACTCTTGGTCTTTTTCCCTGCCAAACAAATTTAGAAATATCTTTTTGCCATTGTTTAAAAGGTAAATCAGAGGATATTACAGGTATTGTTTGAAACAAAAACATCATTCTCGGCAATACATTCATTTTTATCACGGATATTCTTCCCATTAATGACAATTGTAATTTATCCCATCTTAACAAGTCTTTCTTAATCTCTGTCCATAGTTTTTCATAATTATTATGAAACAACTTTGAATTTTTATTTGTCATAATAATACCTAAATATTTCAACTTTTCCTCTATTTTAAAATCTGTCTTGTCCATCAACTCTTTTTGTTCCTTTGAAGATAAATTTTTCACCAACATCTTTGTTTTTTGATTGTTGATCTTAAATCCTGCTAACGGTCTAAATTCTTTTAATTTGTCCATCAATGCATTAATTCCTTCCAAAGGGTTTTCTAATACAATTATCAAATCATCAGCAAATGCTCTCAATTTATATTCCTCTTTTTTTACCTTTATTCCCGAAATCCTTTTATCTTGCCTTATATCTCTAAGCAGCACTTCCAAGACCAAAATAAATAAAAGGGGAGATAATGGACATCCCTGTCTTGTACCCTTTTGTATTTCACATGAGTCCGTTAACCCCCCATTAACAATTATCTGTGCCTTCTGAGATGTATAAATAGATCTAATCCATTTTATAAAATTATCTCCAAAATCCATTTGCTCCAAGACCTTAAACATAAATTTCCAATTCAAATTATCAAATGCTTTCTCAGCATCTAAAAAGATCAAAGCTGCTTGTTTATCATTTCATTGTTCTAAATATTCCAACACATTCAAAACATTCCTGACGTTATCACGTAGTTGTCTTTTAGGTAGAAACCCCGCTTGATCTTCCTGAATAAATTGTTGCAATATTATTTTCATTCTTTCTGCCAAAATCGTTGTAAAAATTTTATAGTCATTATTCAACAAAGATATCGGCCGATAATTTTTTGTTTTGGTTAAATCCTGCTCCTCTTTAGGTATTAATGTTATATTGGCATTTTTCCAACTATCCGGTATCTTCCCCTCTTGCAAAATAGAATTCATTGTATACTGTAAAGGTAATAAGAGTTCCTCCTCCAAACATTTGTAATACACTGCTGATAGTCCATCCGGTCCTGGCGCCTTTCCTAATTTAATTTTACTTATAGCCTCAGATATTTCTCTTGACGTAATAGGACCATTAATAGCTTGTCTCTGAGAATCTGTAATTTTAGGCAAATTCTGTTTAGATATATACTCTTCTATTTTTTCAGAGGGAATTTCCTGACACTTGTACAAAGTTGAATAATATTGATGAAAGACCCTTTGGATTTTTACATTGTCTGTCAACATCTCATCTCCTTCTTGTATCTTTAAAATAAGATTTTTTTGTCGTTCTTTTCTTAATTTATATGCTAGCAATTTCCCCGGTTTATTTGCAAATTCAAAAGTCCTTTGTTTAGCAAAGTTTAATTTCCTTTCAATTTCTCTAACTGTCAACATTGACACTTATTTCTGTAACATTTTAATTTGATTTACAATAGAAACTTTAGCTGGATTCTTTTTCAATTCTTCCTCTTTTTGTTTTATTTCTTCCAAGATTAGTTGCATTTTCTGTTGTTTCTTCTTTTTTAATTCAGAGTTACATTTAATAAAATATCCCCTCATAAATGCTTTACTTGTATCCCAAACAATATTTTCATCTGTTCCTTTATGTAAATCAAAAAACTCTTTTAATTTCTTCTTACATTCTTGCACTATTTTATCATTCTGTAATAAAGATTCATTTAGTCTCCATCTAAATCCAATATTTTTTTTTTTAAGTCAATATTACTGGATTGTGATCCGAAAAGTTTTTTGGTAATATATCCATTTTGGAAATGTCTTTCACTAGGTTTTTAGACATCCAAATCATATCAATCCTCGAGAATGTTTTATGTCTTTCTGAAAAATAAGTAAATTCTTTGGCATTATCATTTATATATCTCCAAGCATCCACCAATTCTAAATTTTCCATCAATTCAAAACAAATCTTCGGTAATTTACCCTGTGTCTCTTTAATATTTTTCTCAGAAAGTCTGTCCATTTTTGGTAAAATTACTCCATTCCAATCACCCATAACACACCAATGATCATATGAAAACTCTGACAATTTTTCCATAAGTCCTGTGTAAAACCTTGTTTTATCTTCATTGGGGGCATAAATGCCCACTATCAAAATTTTTGTACCCTGTAAAGTAATTTCAACCCCCACAAATCTACCACTATTGTCCAATAATATCAATTTAGGAAACAATTGTGGGTTAATATAAAGAACAACACCATTTTTTTTTTGATCCAGCCGAAATAAATTCTTCACCCAAATTTTTACAAATCAAATATTTGGAATCTTTCTTCTTGATATGAGTTTCTTGTAGACAAATTATATCCAATTTTAATTTTTTCAAATAATGAAATACTTTCTTTCTCTTCTGTGACGTATTGGCTCCATTTATATTCCAAGTTAGATATTTGTAATCCATCTTTAAGCATGTATTTTAAAAAGTACCTGATGCTCCCTTTAATCCATCATCTTCCTTTCCCTCCTCTGCATGTTCCTGTTGACTTTGCTTCCCAGGAATTATATCCACGTCTTTGAGTTTGTCTTCTTCCATGTCTTTTGAAGCTTTTCTCAAGAAGTCCCTTGCTTTTTGAACAGTATTCAATCGATATTTTTGTTGTCTAAATGTAAAAATCACTCCTTCTGGAACATCCCACCTAAATTGAATTTTACATTGTTTAAGTTTTTCTGTGAAGAAAGCATATTGTTTTCTCTTGCATAAAATTCTAATAGGGATTTCTTTCATCACCAGTATTTCCTTGCCATCAATTTTAAAGATATTATTGAAATGTTGTTGTAATACCATATCTCTGGTCCTCTTTTTTACAAAATGCACAAGCACATCTCTTGGAATTTTTTTCATTGTTGCATATCTTGAATTGATTCTATAAACTTTATCTATTTCAAATTCCATCAGATCTTCATTCCAATCCAAAAATTTTACCAGAGCATTAACCATTTTATCTCTGATATCTTCACCTGTTTCTTCAGGAATTGCACGAAATCTCAAACAATATTCTTTATCTTTCAATTCCATCACAGCGATATAGTCCAATTTTTTTCCAATTCCACATTTAATAAATCTGTTCTGTTCTCCAAGGTTTGCACCTTTCCTTTAACATTTTTTACCTCCTGTGTTATTTGCCCAATTGTGCCTTTAATCTCATCCACTTCTATTTTGATATGTTCTTTTATATCTTTCAATTCCATCTTCATTTTGCCAAATTCATCTTTGATTTCTTGTCTATCCTGTTTCATCTCTTGTTTAAGATCCTGTTTAAGATCACTAATCCCATCCATTATTTTCTGGAACATGTCTGGGGAGACAGCCCCTTCCTGTGCATCAGTTGAGCCTCTTCGCTCCAGGGCTTTAGTTGCTTTCCTAGTTGTCATTCTTGAAAAAAAAAACCTTTAGTTTCTGCTATTAACCAATGTTCCCAAACCTAGAGGCAATCTGTTTCTTTTTTTTTTCCCCAACAACAAAAGAGTTAATATTCCAGGCCTGTTAATATGATCTAGCCAGCACAGTTCTTATCTCCTGCACGTCCAGGAATGCAAAACAAGTTTGGTTCACAGCACCCAACCGTCAGTAACATACACGAACAGCAGATTCGTCCAAAGAGAATAGTCCAAAAAAAAAAGAAAAAAAATAGTCCCAGATATATTTCCTTCAAATAATCAAATCATCTTATCGGATAAGTTGCCTCTCATCCGTTTTAATCTTTATAATTCCAAATTCAAGCCAGCTTTTTGTCATTAAACTATAAATTAAGTTCTTCTTTAAATTTTCTTTCTTCTTTAATTTTATATAAAAGGAAAACAGTGTGACTCACCCAGGTTTCTCAATTGCTGATTCGTAAACAAGTCTCTTTTACTGTAATAATTTAAACCAAATGATAAGATTTAGACAGAAGGAGGCTCGCTCGTTATAGAACGTTTTTAAGGGGGGGAAAGTATCGCTTTTTTTCAGCACAGCTTGCTGGAAGTCCTGGCTTTGTCTTCCGCTGCTAGATAAGCCTTCTTATCTCAGGGGATTCCTGATCAATTCCAGCTATCTACAGTTCGACGAAGTTCCGTGGATAATCTCTTCGGTTCACCTTTGCCTTGGAGAACATTTACGCCAGTCAAAAATTCCTCTTGACTGGTTTTTAACTGAAAAAAGCTTCCTCTGGGACAGAGCTCACTCAGAGGCACCACCAGCGGAGCACTCCTTCCGGGAAGTCCGGCGCCCATGTCATCAGTACTGAGCTAGATGGTACCAAGTGGCCTGAGTTGGTATAAGGCAGATTCCTTTGTTCCTAAAAATGGAAAGAGACCCAAGAGCCACAGTGACTCCAAAATTTATTTATGTATTTTATTCACAACATTTATATACGACTTTATTGTAAAAAACCTCAAAGCGGCTTACAGAAGGAATTAAACAATAAAATTATTAGCAAAAACAGTTAAAGACAGGTATTTAAAACATTCAAAATAATAAACCAACAATGAGTTAAAAACAGATAAAAAACATAATAGCTTCTACATGCCTGGGTTGTGGCTTGCCTAAACAAAAATGTTTTTAGCAGGTGCTGAAAAGAGTACAATGAGGATGTCTGCCTAATGTCAATAGACAGGGAGTTCCAAAGTGTAGGTGTTGCCACATTAAAGAATTGATATCTTACAAAAGCAGAACAAGAACTATGTGGCACCCATAACATAGAAATCACACCTTGAACTTGGCCTGGTAGTAAATCAGCAACCAGTGCAGAGTTCAGAGCAGAGATATTATGTGCTGATAGGGTTTCACTCATGTCAGCAATCATGCCACAGCATTCTGCATTAACTGCAGTCCCCGGGTCAGGTTGTGCTTCATGGGGATTTCTGTGACCTTGGCTGAATGGCTGCCAGGATTGTTTTAGTTTTGGATTTTGGTTAGGAATCCTGACTGGGATGCTAAGTTTTTTTCCTTACTCATAGGAATCTTGTTGTGGTTTGTATGGTATTGCTTTTAGGAAATCATTACTGTCTTTTGTTTCTCTTTTTCTATTTGCATTTCATTTACCCCTGACCTCACTCCCTTACATCCACAGAAGCAACAACAGTGGTTCCATGCACTCGGCTCAACCCTCTTAAACCCATTGATGATGGACCTTGTTGGTTTCATGACAGTTTGTTTCTTGCCCAATAGTGGTAAAAGAGAATTCACATACTGGGAAGTGTGGCTGCAACTGCTTTTGTTCCAAGCTACTGCTGTGAAGGTAGACCGATCCATGTATGTTTTCTCTCTGTCATTCATTGCTCACTGGAATTGGGTTGGCTGTCAAAGTGAGTTTATAGCAGCCCACAGAGTAGGCAGAAAAGGGTAGAGAGTCTTCTTACTTTTACTCATTTCTCAAACCGCTTTCTGAAGTGAAGGGTAAAGTCTGTAAAGAGGTTTGCAGCAGCTATGTTAAAAGGCAGAGGCAGGACATTCCAGGCAGGGGGTTGCCAACCCTGCTTGGATATGGATATCTTTGCAGAGGATCCCTAGTCAAGCCTTACCAAGCACAACCCAAACCATATCTACTCAGAAGTAAGTCCCATTGAGTTCTATGGGGCTTAGTCCCTTAGTAAGTGTGTTTAGAATTGCAGCCTTCCACAGTAATAAAACAAGTTAGTTCTTATGTGCATGGCAAGCAACAATCCATAGAGATGGATGGTGGCAAGAAGTTGTGACAGAAAACCAAAGACTGCTCCTCCAAATTCTCAAAGGCAACCTAACTGTTTTATTGCGCCATTGCTGCTTCTGTTTGTATTAGTCCATAAAAGCAATCTAATGAAATTCTGCTTAGACACACAGCCCTGGCATTGACAATGAACAAATAAAAAGAATTACTTCATCATGCTCGCATATCATGGCATGGAGTGAGAAACTAGATGTGTTTGATATGAATGTGAGTGTGTTAGCCCCCCCACACACACACACACAACTCCCAGCACTAGTAAATCATGAAATTGCTCAAGGCTGTCACAATGGGCATGGGGTTTTAAATATCGCTTTTGTCTCTTAAATGTGGCCATTAACTAGAAATACAGCAATGCAGCGGCTTGGCTTGTTGTATACATGGTATCTGGGCACTTTCTGTGAAAAGACAGGCACTGTGCATACATTGGGAAGTGTCTGTGTGTCTCCACAAGTTGCCATAAGAACACAAAAGACCCCTCCTGGATCAGGTTGAAGGTTCATCTAGTGGAGGCCTGGGGAACCTTTTGCTCTGCAGATGTTGCTGAATTACAACTTCCATCACCCCTGATCATTGGCCCTGGTTTCTGGGGTCTAACAACCAAGAGATTGTTCACCCTGTTATTTTAATTTTGCCCCCATTTTTAAAATTGAACATATTTCTATGCCTCTCTTTACCAAAGCTACATTGCTGTTAACAGCCATTTCATTGGCTGCATCTAAAGAAGGTGTGACATAGCAATGCCCTTGCTATCACTTGACTAGGTTGGGGACCAATTGCAATTTGGAGCCTCCCTTTCCAGAACCATCTCCCTTCATGGCCATTCCAACATGACATGATCATGAAACATTATGTACCAGAATTTGCTTGTTTACCTCTTCCTCCCACATCCATGGGGCTTTTTTTAATCATGTGTGTACAGATGTTAAATCTGCAGGCAGGGCGTGTTTTATCTTTAAAAAGACTTTCCTCTTTTCCCAGGCATTTTAGCATGTGTTTTTAAATTGCTTTTTAAAAATGTATTTTTATTTATTATTTCAATTTCAATTTATATACTGCCCTTAGCAGAATAGCTCTCAGGGCGGTGAACAAACAAGATAAAATACAATATATCATAATAAAAATCATAAAAACATATACAAACAACAAAAAACACTACAAAAACACAATACGACAAAAATTAAAAATACGGATTAAAAGATTAAAATGGTTAAGAAAATTAAAATGCCTGGGAGCATAAAAAGGTCTTTACCTGGCGCCGAAAAGATAAAAGTGTAGGCGCCAGGCGTACCTCTTCGGGGAGGCTGTTCCACAACTCAGGGGCCACCACAGAAAAGGCCCTAGATCTAGTAACCACCCTCCGGGCTTCCCGATGGGTTGGTACCCGGAGGAGGGCCTTAGATTCTGAACGAAGTGAACGGGTAGGTTCGTATCGAGAGAGGCGTTCCACAAGGTATTGAGGTCCCACGCCGTGTAAGGCTTTATAGGTAAGAACCAGCACCTTGAATCTCGCCCGGAAGCAAATAGGAAGCCAGTGCAGACGCGCCAAGACAGGTGTTATATGCGAAGACCGACTGGTCCTCGTCAGTAGTCTGGCAGCTGCGTTCTGCACCAGCTGAAGCTTCCGAATTGTCTTCAGGGGCAGCCCTACGTAGAGCGCATTACAGTAATCCAATCTTGAAGTTACCAGAGCGTGAACAACGGAGGCGAGGTCATCCCTGTCCAGATAGGGGCGTAGTTGGGCTACCAGACGAAGATGGTAAAACGCATTCCGTGCCACCGAGGCCACTTGGGCCTCGAGAGACAGGGAAGAGTCGAGAAGAACCCCCAAACTACGTACCTGTTCCTTCAGGGGGAGTGTAACCCCATCCAGAACAGGGTTAACATCCACCATCTGAGCAGGGAAGGCATTCACCAACAATGTCTCGGTCTTGTCTGGATTGAGTCTCAGTTTATTAGCTCTCATCCAGTCCATTATCACGGTCAGGCAACGGTTCAGCACATCAACAGACTCACCTGAAGAAGATGAAAAGGAGAAATAGAGCTGCGTGTCATCAGCATACTGATGGCAACGCACTCCAAAACTCCTGATGACTGCACCCAGCGGCTGCATGTAGATGTTGAAAAGCATGGGGGACATGCTTTTTATACAATTTGTATATTTGTTTTTAATGTTTTTAATTGTTGTAAACTGCCCAGAGAGCTTCAGCTATGGGGCGGTATACAAATGCAATAAATAAAAAAGAAAGAAAATAAATTATGGACAGCATAACACAACTTTCCCTTTCTTTAACAATGGTGGTCCTAATTTTGTGGCATGCTCACTTTGCTCACCCAACCTCCTGGCATTCAGAAGCATGGGCAGTCAAGTTTTAATAAATCTCTGCATTCAGAAGTTAATGGCTTTTATTGTTCTGTTACATGTACGGTTGTATTTTTCTGCAGTTAATTAATTCTATTAGTCACTATGAATATTCTGTGAAAGAGTGGAATATAAATAGGATCCACACAAATACTTAAAAGAAACCAGAAGGAAGTGTAGGAGAAACAGATATGAGAAGAACTCCTGCAATCTAGGCTTTATGGTGGGGCTGGGGAACCTCCAGATGTCCTTGGACTCATCAGCATGACCAATGGTCAGAGATTATGGAAGTTATCTAGCAACATCTGGAGGGGCACAGGTTCCCCATCCCTGCCCTAGAAAGAGTGTAGCCCTGCTCCACAGACAGAGCAGGTTGCCCAGTGGACCTACTTGAACTTGGACTGAATCTGTTGCCTCTGTCCTGTATGGCATCATGCTGATTCCAGCTCATTCTCATGGCTGAAGTGTGCTGCCTGCTCTCAAGAGATCAGTTGTTGGACCAGGCATGGATTGGAGTTATAGTCATGTCAATCATTCTGTGTAAAATATGAGAGTATCTCAGAGCCAAACTACACGTGAACTTAAACATATAGCAGGCCATTGTATATAAGATAACAACAACAACAACTTCTTTTTCCTTAACTAATTATAGTGGCAAGGGGTCTAAATGTTCATTGTGCATGGAAGGCATGTGCTTTACTATTGAGCTATGGTCCTCCTCCCTAGCTCTACTGAAGTCAAACGCCTAGTTGTGATAGAGCCCACCAGGCTTTCCCAGCAGCAGAGTAGGCTCCTATGAGAACACACTCCACAACTGGAGAATCGACAGGAACAGAACACCTCACTGGAAATGGAGCACAGGATCCTATTAGTGATTTCCTTTGCTAAGCTAATCTGTCTTTGCACATTTTGAATTTTTTTTTTAAGTGTTGATACAGCCTCTGGGGCATATTGTAGATGCCAGCAAATGAATGCATTGGCCCAGGGTAAGCTTGTCATTCATTGTTTTGTTAAAAATGCCAGAAAATTCACTATGACTGTTCAAAATTATATTAGGAATGATGGTGTGATTTTTTAAAAAACTGCTGAAAAATAAAAAAGTATAAGCACATTAATATATCTCTATAGCCATTGTGAAGTTATAATGCAGACTACAGTGTGAAATGTCAGTTATATTCTATTAAATGAGAGGAAGGAAGGAGAGGAAGAAGGCGGGTGGGGTGGGGGAAAGCCACAAATGGATTATAACAGTTATTTGCCATGGCTCATAATTTAGAGTTCAGCAGCTTCTCTGCTCTTTATCTGTCAGATAATTCCCAGTTTTCTTTCTAACCTGTAATAAAGTAGTCAGCAGTAAATATTAAAAGAAAATATATTGTAGAGATAAAGGAGGAAGCACAAAAGTTTATTGGTGCTGATAGACTCTGTGGATTTCACTTATGACAAAATAGTCAACAAAATCAGAAGGTTCTTTCCATCACAAACCCAGCAGAAACATTCTCTTATAACTAGTGCTTAATTTGAGCCAGGGTTCAGGTTGGAACCAACAAAGTCATACAAAGGAGAGTTTGTGTCTAAGCATGTGCAAAGTGTTTTCTGTCAGCACTAACCAATAACAGCACTTGTCATTATGGATTAGGACTTCCAGGGGAAATATGATATTTCCAGGCAGGCTTTAAGCACTAGTACTTTTCATTTTAGGTATTACCATTGCTTAAACAAACTGGATGTGTTGAAAAGCACTGTGCACATAGACTAGAGACCTCCCCATGAGTGACTTCATTGTGTTCAAACAGTGTTTTCTATAATTAGCTGGCTGGTCACATACGTCTTGCTCACAACTGGCTGCTGTGTTCTACAGAAGATGTCAGCAGGAAGCTGTCGGGGTCTGTTCAGAGTGACAGTTCACAGCTTGTGTTCCAGATCGCATAGCAAGGCTGCAACTTGGCTTCTGGGTCCTTGGCATCCAGTATCCAATCCAAGGTCTGGGCAAAGGCCCAGCTGCAAGATGACAATTCCAAACAGCAATGGCTAAAAATCTATCTCAGCTGTCAAGTGCAAGGGCACCACTTCTTAACCTTGGAATCAGTGTGTCGATGCCCTAGAAACATAGCCAAGACCTACCAATTAAAGCAGGAATCCTGCCAGTTTTCAATTAGATAATGAGACCCAGAGGAGAAGAGAGAAAGGAAGATGTTATTAGAGTGAAAACGGATAAATGAACAATGACAGCCATGAAAGAAAGTTACAATAAATAACATTTTGATCAACATATTGAGTCTGAAACCATTCAAGACAGTGATTCCCAGTTGACAACCCAAAAGCCAGGGTCACTGAAGACCTGTGGATAGGTTGTTATATCATAGGTGTGGGGGAGGGGGAGGGGGGAGGGAGCAACTGTGTGACTTGTAGGTCAAGCAAGAGCTTTAGAAGAAAATGGATAGCTTGAGGGTCTCTTCTTTTACCTATAAGTCACATGCTTGCTCACTCACTCACTCACACAAACGCAACATATACACACCTATAATATACTTTGCTGCAGACAGCAAACTGAAAATGTCATTTGCATCTTGGCCAGAGGAATAATTTGTGTGTCCTCCCCATCTTATATACCAGTGGTTCCCAACCTGGGGGCCGGGACCCCCAGGGGGGCCACGAAGTAATCCACCGGGGGCCATGAACAGTAAAGAAATGAATTATTTATTAATTTTTTTAAAAAAAGTCTTCACTCCCTCTACACTGTCTGCTTTCCACTGCCGCTGCAGATGACACCTCCCCCTTGCTCCAAACAAGAGGGGAGGCCTTTTGCTGAAGCGCCAGAGCATCTTTCAGGCGCACTAAGGGCAGGCATCTGCCTATAAAATACATGGCAGATGCCAAAGGAGGCTGAGGGTGGAGCTACCATGAAGAAGAGGGGATTGCTATCATGATTCCCGTCTCCTTGCACTGCCGCTACTGGCAACACCCTTACTTAGAATGAGACGATAGGGCTTTTTGTGAAGCAAAAAGAAGCAAGCCTGCAAAGAAAGGCTGCTTTCCCCCTTCCTTCCTGGCAGCCAGCCTGCCTCCCTGGGGGGAGGGGGTCACAATTTTTTTCAGCTTATAAAGGGGGTCCTGTGCTCATACAGGTTGGGAACCACTGTTATATACAGTATGATGTGGTATATGTGCATACACATATGTCAGCAGAAGGGTTGCAGCGACTTCATTAGATGTGTGCACCCTGCATCACATCTTACATCATATGCATGGCAAGATGACGGTCCATCATATATAGTACTGTATGCATCATTTCCAGGATGACAATTGTGTCAATAAGTCCATTGTCAAACATTAGGGAACATCTTGAGACAATCTCCATCATACTTCCGAATCATGAAATGTGCTATATTGCTAATATGTGCACACCTCAGAACAATAATTCATGACAGAAACGTTTGTAAAAATGAATGTGATGGTGTCTGAAAGTTACTATTAGAGCACAGAAAGCTGCCTTATACCAAGTTAGGGCACTGGTCCATCTAGATCAGTATTGTCTATATTGTCTGGCAGTGGCTCCCTAGGATTTCAGATAGGAAAATCCCATTCCTTTCTAGAGATGACAGGGATGGAACCTGGGGGCTCTTGCATGTAAAGTGTGTGCTCTGCGTCTGCCACGGAGCTTGTGCCCTTACCCAATTTCTTCATTTTTGCTGGAAATGATGCATCGGAGAAATAAGAATCACACCTATAGGGTTACTTGGATCAAGATCAGAAGGTAGGATAGACATCAAGGTGGAAATCTTCCTGTTATGTCCATTTCTAGCAATGCAACCTTAGTTCCATAGACATTGTTCAGATAGGTAAGATATGTTCCATGATCTAGTGACCAGGGAAGAAACTGATAAGCCAGTTGATATAAGGTTTATTATAACATTTTAATAAAAACTGGAGCATGGAGAGAATGAACCAGTGCTTCTCTGTTGAAAAGCGATCAAATTCAGCAGCCTATGAAACGTGAGGCACCTCCTATAATATTTACATCTGTGTTTGATGCTATAGGAGATTTCACTGCCTAGGAACCAGGAAAAACAGTTTATCCAGTTCTCCCCCAAATAAAATAAAAAACCAAATGATGTTTCCTATTTCTTAAAAAAAAAGGGTATCCAACCCCCAAACCTCTGGAGTTACCTGCAATTTGGCAGGCTTAATCCACTCCGGAGAGGTTGATAGGCCTGTAGATTTCACCCACTTCTGTTAAAAGAAAAACAATTATAGCTTTTTAAAAATTCTGTGTAATAGTGAACAGTAGGAAACAGCTTCATTTTTAATGAAGCTGCTTCAGACCCAAAATATGAGTCAAATTGTATAAACCATAGAGTGAGTTTGATCATATTGGGCTGCTTCCTTAAGTGACAGCTACAGATTCACACAGAATCTTGTGGTTGGTTCACACCACTGATATAGGTAGTGTGTTTGTAGGCTTATTCTTTGCACCACTTCTTCTGTTTTACAATGGCCTTGCTTTCCTAGAAGTCAAACAAAGACTATGAGATTTTTCTAACTATTATTAGACTTATTTATTGTTTGATTGTACTGGGATTGTTTTACTTCATTGTTGGACATTATGTTCTGTCATAATATGTATAAGCATATTGTTAAACAAAACAAAAAAAATATGTGAAGCACTTCATGATTTTTGGATACCAATTAAATTAATATGAATGAGAAAAGTATTTATTTCAGAGCTTCTGATTTTGAAATGTATTCATGGCTTTAGCCCTTACATGGCTGGTTTTATTTTTTAAGATAGTGAATGAGGGCGGAGCCATATTATGACCATGGCATGGGGAGGAGTGCTTCAGTCCATTGCCCCCATCATGGTACTGACTCAAGTATAAGCTAGATGGACCATTGGTCTGACTCTGTATAAGGCAGCTTCCTATGTTGGCTTCCTTAGATGCTGCAGTGTGACCTAATATAAATACAGGTTTATTTACATTCACAGTGTGTCCTAATATAAATTCAAGCCTACTAACCCTTGCTTATCTGATCTCCTGATTATTCAAAGGTGTTAGATGTCTCCAAGGTGAAAACAGACAAGGAACCTTGCATGCACCTGGGTATACCTGCAAAATTGCCTTTATCTTACACACACACACATACACTATGTGGATTTAGAAGTAGGATCCACTTATTCAGCAGGACCTATTTATATATATATATATATATATATATATATATATATATATATATATATATCTTACAGTAGGTCCTGTATTCCTGACCATGAACTTTACTTCTAAACCCACATAGGGGGACTTCCGGGAAGTGGTGCTGGCTGGTGGTTGTCTCTGAGGGAGCTCTGCCTCAGAGGAAGCTTTTTCCAGGTTAAAAGCCAGCCAAGAGGAATCTTGGACTGGCTCAAATGTTCTCCAAGGTATAGGAGAACCGATCAGATCTCCCACAAGACTTCGTTGAGCTGTCGGCGGCTGGAATTGATCAGGAAATTCCTGAGATAAGAAGGCAAGCCGATCGGCTGAAGACGGAGTCTGGACTTCCACGCAAGCTGCACTGGGATAAAGCGAAGCGTTTTTTCTTTTTAAAAAAAAACGTTCTTAACCAGCGAGCCCACTTCTACCTAAATCTTATCATTCGGCTTAAATTACTGCAATAAAAGGGATTTGTTTATGAATCAGCAACTGAGAAACCTGGGTGAGTCATACCTTTTCTCTTTTAAATATAATTAAGGAAGAAAGAAAATATAAACAACTTATATACTTCTTTTACGACAAAAAGCTGGCTTGAATTTGGAGTTATAAAGTTTAAAAACGGATGAGAGGCAATTATTATATTTTGGACTAATTTTCTCTTTGGACTATTTCTTTTTGGATAAATCCGCTGCTCGTATATGCTAATAACTGTTTAGTCTTGGCAACCAGAATTGTTTTGCATTCTTGGATACAGATAAGAACTGCTGGCTGGATTTCAATAATAGGCCTGGAATATTAACTCTTTTTTCAGTGGAGAGAAAAAAGAAAAGAAATAGATTGCCTCTAGGTTCTGAAATAGTGATTAATATTAGAAATTAAAGGCTTATTTTTGAAAATGGCAACTAAAAAAACAACTAAGGGGCGAAGAGGTTCTATTGATACACAGGAAGAGGATATGCCCTCAGAAATGTTTCAAAAAATAATGGAAGGGATCAATGCTATAAAACAGGAGATGAAACAGGAAATGAATGAAATGAAAACTGAATTGACAGATATAAGAGACTATATTAAAACACAAGTGGATGAGATTAAAGGGACAATTGGGCAAATAAAGGAGGATGCAAAAAATACTAAAGAAAAGGTACAAACCTTGGAGAATAGAACAGATATATTAAATCTGGAATTAGAAAAAAATTTGGACTATGGGGCTGTGACTGAAATGAGAAGTAAAGAGCATTGTTTGAGATTCCGTGCAATCCCTGAGGAAACAGGTGAAGACATCAGAGATAAAATTGTTAATGCTTTAGTAAAATTTCTGGATTTGAATGAAGATCGGATGGAATTTGAAATAGACAAAGTTTATAGAATTAATTCCAGATATGCAACAATGAAAAAAATTCCAAGAGATGTGCTTGTTCATTTTGTAAAGAAAACGACCAGAGATATGGTATTACAGCAATATTTTAAATATACCTTTAAAATTGATGGTAAGGAAATACTGGTGTTGAAAGAAATCCCTATTAGACTTTTACGTAAGAGAAAAGAATATGCTTTCCTTACAGAAAAACTTAAGCAATGCAAAATTCAATTTAGGTGGGATGTTCCAGAAGGAGTGATTTTTACATTCAGACAACAGAAATATAGATTGAATACTGTTCAAAAAGCAAGGGACTTCCTGAGAAAAGCTTCAAAAGATATGGAAGAAGATAAACTCAAAGATATGGATATAGTTCCTGGGAAACAAAGTCAACAAGGATATGCAGAGGAGGGGAAGGAAGATGATGGATCAAAAGGAGCACCAGGCACATTTTAAAATACATGCTTAATGATGGATTACAAATACCTAACTTGGAATATAAATGGAGCTAACACGGCACAAAAGAGAAAGAAAGTGTTTCATTACTTGAAAAAATTAAAATTGGATATAATTTGTTTACAGGAAACTCATATTCAGAAGAAAGACTCCAAATATTTGATTTGTAAAAATTTGGGTGAAGAATTTATTTCAGCTGGACCAAAAAAAAAAAATGGAGTTGTTCTTTATATTAATCCACAATTGCTTCCTAAATTGGTATTACTGGATGATAGTGGTAGATTTGTGGGGGTTGAAATTACTTTACAAGGTACAAACATTTTGATAGTGGGTATTTATGCCCCCAATGAAGATAAAACAAGGTTTTATACAAGACTTATGGAAAAATTGTCAGAGCTTTCATATGAGCATTGGTGTGTCATGGGTGACTGGAATGGGGTAATCTCACCAAAAATTGATAGGCTTTCTGAAAAAAATATCAAAGAGACACAAGGTAAATTACCGAAGATTTGTTTTGAACTCATGGAACATTTAGAATTGGTGGATACCTGGAGATATATAAATGATAACGCAAAGGAATTTACTTATTTTTCAGAAAGACATAAAACATTTTCGAGGATTGATATGATTTGGATGTCTAAAATTTTAGCGAAGGATATCTTTAAAATGGATATATTACCAAAAACTTTTTCGGATCACAATCCCGTGATATTAACTTTAAAAAAAAAAAATCTTGGATTTAGATGGAGACTAAATGAATCTTTATTACAGAATGATAAAGTAGTACAAGAATGTAAGAAGAAATTAAAAGAGTTCTTTGAATATAATTTATATAAAGGAACAAGTGAAAATATTGTTTGGGATACAAGTAAGGCATTTATGAGGGGATACTTTATTAAATGTAACTCTGAATTAAAAAAAAAGAAACAACAGAAAATGCAATTAATTTTGGAAGAAATAAAACAAAAAGAGGAAGAATTGAAAAAGAATCCAGCTAAAGTTTCTATTGTAAATCAAATTAAAATGTTACAGAAGCAAGTATCAATGTTGACAGTCAGAGAAATTGAAAGGAAATTAAATTTTGCTAAACAAAGGACTTTTGAATTTGCAAATAAACCTGGGAAATGGTTAGCATACAAGTTAAGAAAAGAACGTCAAAAAAACATTATTTTAAAGATACAAGAAGGAGACGAGATGCTCACAGATAATGTAAAAATTAAAAAGATTTTCCATCAATATTACTCAACATTATACAAGTGTCAAGAAATTCCATCTGAAAAAATAGAAGAGTACTTATCCAAACAGAATTTGCCTAAAATTACAGATTTTCAGAGACAAGTTATTAATGGCCCTATTACGTCAAGAGAGATATCTGAAGCTATAAATAAAATTAAATTAGGAAAGGCACCAGGACCAGATGGGTTATCTGCAATGTATTATAAATGTTTGGAGGAAGAACTCTTGTTACCCCTACAGTCTACAATGAATTCTATTTTGCAAGAGGGAAAGATACCCGATAGTTGGAAAAATGCTAATATAACATTAATACCTAAAGAGGACCAAGATTTAACTAAAACAAAAAATTATCGGCCAATATCTCTATTGAACAATGATTATAAAATTTTTACAATGATCTTGGCTGAAAGATTGAAAATAATATTGCAACAATTTATTCAGGAAGATCAATCAGGGTTTCTACCTAAAAGACAATTACGTGACAACGTCAGGAATGTTTTGAATGTGTTGGAATATTTAGAACAACGAAATGATAAACAAGCAGCTTTGATTTTTTTAGATGCTGAAAAAGCGTTTGATAATTTGAATTGGAAATTTATGTTCCAGGTTTTGGAGCAAATGGATTTTGGAGACAACTTTATAAAATGGATTAGATCGATTTATACATCACAGAAGGCCCAGATAATTGTTAATGGAGACTTAACGGATTCATGTGAAATACAAAAGGGTACAAGACAGGGATGTCCATTATCTCCCCTTTTATTTATTTTGGTTTTAGAAGTGTTGCTTAGAGATATAAGGCAAGATAAAAGGATTTCGGGTTTGAAAATAAAAAAAGAAGAATATAAATTGAGAGCATTTGCTGATGATTTGATAATTGTATTAGAAAACCCTTTGGAAGGAATTCATATATTGATGGATAAATTAAAAGAATTTGGACCGTTAGCAGGATTTAAGATCAACAATCAAAAAACAAAGATGTTGGTGAAAAATTTAACTTTAAGTGAACAGAAAGAGTTAATAGACAAGACAGATTTTACAATAGAAAAAAAGTTGAAGTATCTAGGTATTATTATGACAAATAAAAACTCAAAGTTGTTCCATAACAACTATGAAAAATTATGGACAGAGATTAAGAAAGACTTGCTAAGATGGGATAAATTACAACTGTCATTAATGGGTAGAATATCTGTGATAAAAATGAATGTATTACCGAGAATGATGTTTTTGTTCCAAACAATACCTGTAATATCCTCTGATTTACCTTTTAAACAATGGCAAAAAGATATTTCTAAATTTGTATGGCAAGGAAAAAAACCAAGAGTTAAATTTAAATTACTTCAAGATGCTAAAGAAAGAGGAGGACTGGGATTACCAAATTTGAGACTTTATTTTGCTGCCTGCTGTTTAGTCTGGATAAAGGAATGGATTTTATTGAGGAATAAAAGACTATTGGATTTGGAAGGCCATAACTTGAAGTGGGGATGGCACGGATATCTATGGTATGACAAAGTAAAAGTAAACGTAGACTTTAACAATCATTTTATAAGACGTCCTCTGTTGAAAATATGGAATAGATATAAACCAAGGTTTTTTTCGAAAATACCATTATGTGTCTCAAGTCAAGAAGCGTTTTATAGAAGAGAAATGACTGGAAAAGAGAAATGGTTAACTTATCAAGATCTATTAGAAAATGTACATGGAGAATACACAATGAAAGAGAGAGAACAACTGATAAAGGAAGGATATAGTTTTCATTGGTTTGCTTATTTACAATTGTTAGAAAGATATAAAATGGATAAGAAAATGTATGGGTTTGAAATAAGTAAATCTGATTTTGAAATAGGTTTGTGCACAAATGATGAAAACATAATTGCGAAAATGTATAAACTTTTACTGAAAATGGATATGGAGGAAGAACAAGTAAAAGAGTGCATGGTAAAGTGGGCAAAAAATTTTGGTTATAACATACAAATGGATCAATGGGAAAATATGTGGAAAAAAGGCTTGAAATTTACATTATGTTATAATCTTAAAGAAAATTTTTATAAAATGATGTACCGTTGGTACATGACTCCAGAAAAGCTGTCAAAAATGTATAGTAATGTCTCTAATGTTTGTTGGAAATGTAATCAACAAGAAGGATCTTTTTATCATATGTGGTGGTCATGTAAAAAGGCAAAATTATTCTGGGCACAGATAGGCAGGAAGATGCAAAAAATTTTAAAAATAAATATTCAGTCAAAACCAGAATTTTTTTTATTGGGCTTTATGGATAAACAAATAGAAAAGAAATATGGAAGAATAATATTATATATGATTACGGCAGCAAGATTATTATATGCACAAAAGTGGAAAATGGAATCAATACCAACAATGGAAGAATGGCTATTGAAATTAATGGACTTAGTAGAAATGGATAAATTGACGTGTTTACTTAGAGAAAAATCGACAGATACATTCCTTAAGGATTGGAAGCCTCTCTTAGACTTTTTGTCAAAAGATCAAAATAAAATGATGATACTGGGATTTGATGATTAATTAAGACAGCTTATGGAGAAAAGGAACTATGTATGTATATATATTAAGGGACAGGTTTGATGTATATTATATACTTATAGCTGATTTGTGACAAATCGGAAGTCAACCATTTTATTTTCATTTTTTGTTGTAATATTGTTATGTTTTTTCTTACTTTGTTTTGTTTGTTTTTGGAAAAATTTGAATAAAAATTATATAAAAAAAAAAAATAAACCCACATAGCTGAGATTGCACTATACAATTCACATATATAAGTGACTTAGAAAGTATATGTGCTGTGATTTATATCAGAAATACAATGAGCTATTAGTTTTGTTATAGTGACACATACTTAGGAAAATACACAGGGATCTATAAAATAATAGATAAGATTTAGAGACTATAGGTTGTATTCACCTAAGTCCTACTCAGAGTAGAGCCACTGAAATCAATGAACCTAAGTTAATCATGTATATTAACTTCAGTGGGTCTACCCTGAGTTGGACTAGGATAGAATACCACCCTTTATCGTAATTTGTTTTGTTTTAATGGTTTTTATTGTTGTTGCCCCTATAAATCACTTTGGAATACTTTTTGTGCGAAGTAATATATAAAATGAATAAATCTAATTTATATGAGATGGAATTGATATTGGGTTCTGCTCCAACAAATTTGTGAGGCATTTACAAAAAGCATCAACTTGTAGCTTATTTGTAAGCTTCATTTAAGAGCAAAATTGTTTTGAACACAATAGAAAAAAATTGTTGTACACTTAAGGTTCATTCCATAGCCTTATACAGCAGCACGTTGCAATCTAGGGTCTAAAACCAACCTGCTGCTAGTGCCACGTTGCATGATTCCCCCCTGAAACAGAACAAAAGTCCCCTCCCAAGCATAATTATTTGTCAAAGAAAAAAAGGTAGAATGACAATGATCAAGAAAACACCATAGATGAAACTTAAAGCCCTCTCTCTGAGTTCATAGCATCTATCAGGAGACAAAAAGGCACACATAAAATAGCTGACTTAGGGCAACACTGCACCTTTAGTGGTTTACCTGCCTTTCTTCCTCACACCCTCAACTTAATTAGCAAGAACTGAAATATAATGGAGATTTGTATGTTACATTCTCAGGTTAAAGGCAGAATCTGCCATTATAATCTAAACCCTATTTTTAGAGCCATGTAATTTTTGCAGGGAAAAAAATGACACAAATTGGTTTGGCCTGAAAATTGCCAGGTTTGCTATAAAGTCAAATGAGATTTGCCTGCAAAATTTGGAGAAAATTGGTCTAGCTATTGTCTGAGTTTCTGGCCACTAAAATTATCTGAATTTGTCCTGACTTCACTAGCTCAATCAAAGAGTGTGAGGACTTGATTGCTTCCCCCCCCCCATTTTATACAGAATATAAAAAATAACAAAAACTTAAACAAAGGTCCAAAACGTCATTGTAACTAACAGAACTTTTCACGACAGAATCTCATGTATGCAGGCTGATCAAAAGGGGATCTTGTGCGGAAGTTCTTGCTTTTGGGACAGCTAGACAGGCTCTATTACCTTAAAATCCCTGCCAGCGCTAGAATTCTATAGCACATTCTTAGATTGTTAAGAAACAAGTTGCAGGGTGGCTGGTCTACCCTTGCTGGCTCTCCTTGAATTTATCTCGGTACTTACCCACCCAAGAGGCAGGCACTGGAGATGCAATTGTTTGCTTCTGGGTCAAATGAAGGCTGCATCTTATAGCTAAGTAGGTTAGTCACAAGGGTAGGGCAGTTGAGGAAAGTAGATTGCCAGTGGAGACATTGGTGAGAATTCTGGAGTGGGGGTGGATTAGTTCAGTTTGTATTTGAATGGGAGCCTACCTAATTGTCATTCCCTGAACAAATACGTAGCTATCCTTTGAAATTCATGTGTGTCTGGATTTTGTGTTGCAGTTCTACAAACAAATCCATACAAAAATGCATGCTTTAGGGGGAAATAATATACTAAATGCATTATATTAGAGGACATTGCTTGCAAAAATGGGTATATTAGGAAATGTGGCATACAAAAATACATATATATTTTTAGGCGACACAGGTAAGAAAACATGCATGAATTTTCATGCAGACTTTTTTCTAAAAAAAATGGCAAACTGATGCAAAAATCAACTGCATATAAGATGGGGGAAAATTAGAAACATGAGAGAAAATTAAATGGACACCCAACCCGAACCTTGAAGCACCATTATGGCAGAAGAAGACCCCCTAGGCTTACGATACAGGGCTTTGGGACTTTGGATGGGAGTGAAAGAACCCTTTTGGGACTTGCTTGGATAACACACTTCACAACCTGAGCTCTGCGGGGCGAGTAGTGGCTCAGTAGGGCCTCCCTCAACACCTAACAGTATAGCCAGAAGAAAGAAAAGCAAGCAGTATGCCGCTTCTGGTTTAGGCACATCCATGCTCATCCTTTAGGCACACTAGGAGGTGGTCACAAGGCAACTCCTTTCATAGACAGTCCCCAAACAGTTCATAATTTGCACTGTACATCTCCTCTTTTTGACATTAACAGGGTTGTGGCTTTAGTTCATCCAATCTATGTGTCTCACCTCTTTTCTCTGTGGGTGGGCTCAATGCTTGTTCACTCCAATGTTTTTGCCTGGCTGTGGTGTGTCTTTCAATGATGACCATGCCTCTTGCTTCCTAGAGATGGGCAAATCTGTCAATTTTAATTTCTCTCAGATTCTCATTTTTTCTTAAGTTCAGTTCTGCACATTTCCATGTCAGTTGGCTTGAAGAAAAAGAAGACCTTATGAAAATTCACTAGGATTTTACTGTTAATTTCTCCTAATATTTATGATTTATTTATTAAATTTATATCCCGCCCTTCCTCCCAGTAGCAGCCCAGGGTAGCAAACAAAAGCACTAAAAACACTCTAAAACATCATAAAAACAGACTTTAAAATATATCACATCCTTAAAAACATTTTAAAATAAAACATTTTTCAAAAAGCTTTAAAAACATCTTTAAAAGAAACCTTTAAAAACATCTTAAAAAGCAATTCCAACACAGACACAGACTGGGATAAGGTCTCTACTTAAAAGGCTAATTGAAAGAGGAAGGTCTTCAGTAGGCACCATAAAGATAACAGAGAAGGCACCTGTTAATATTTAAGGGGAGGGAATTCCAAAGAGTAAGTGCCACTGCACTAAAGGTCAGCTTCCTGTGTTGTGTGTAATAGATCACCTGATAAGATGGTATCTGCAGGAGGCCCTCACCTGCAGAGCGCAGTGATCGACTGCGTATATAAGGGGTAAGACAGCCTTTCAGGTATCCTGGTCCCAAGCTGCAGAGGGCTTTGTGCATCAAAACCAGAACCTTGAACTTAGCCCAGTAGGTAATAGGTAGCCACATTTGTGTGCAATTTCCCCTAATATAAACATTTTTTTAAATCAGTTTTCCCTAATGTAATGTATTTTGTAGGTTATTTTCACTAATATGTGCATTTTTATGGATACTTTAGCCCAGCATATGCATTTTTGTACCTATTACTTGGCTGGAGAACTGCATTGCAAAATTTGAATAAGTGTGAATTTTGAAAGATAGCTGTATTTCAGTTCTCAGATTGTTTTGGAAAGTGCAAATTTATTTATTTATTACATTTATATACCACTCCATAGATGAAGCTCTGTGGGCGGTTTACAGCAATTAAAAACATTAAAAACAAATATACAAATTTAAAAGCACATTTTTTAAAAAGCAATTTAACAACACATGCTAAAATGCCTGGGAGAAGAGGAAAGTCTTGACCTGGCGCTGAAAACATAACAGTGTTAGCGCCAGGCACACCTTGTCAGGGAGATCATTCCATAATTTGGAGACCACCACTGAGAAGGCCCTCTCCCTTGTTGCCAGACTCCCAGATTCCCTCAGAGGAGGCACCTGGAGGAGGGCCTTGGATGTTGAGCGTAGTGTACGGGTGGGTTCATATCGGGAGAGGAGTTCCATCAGGTATTGTGGTCCCAAGCCATGTAAGGCTTTATAGGTTAAAACCAGCACCCTGAATCGAGCTCAGAAACGTACAGGCATCCAATGCAAGCGGGCCAGAATTGGTTTTATATGTTCGAACCGTCTGGTCCCTGTTACCAATCTGGCTGCTGCATTTTGCACAAGCTGCAGTTTCTGAACCGTCTTCAAAGGCAGCCCCATGTAGAGCGCATTGCAGTAATCTAGCTTGGAGGTTACCAGAGCATGGACCACTGAAGCCAGGTTATCCCTGTCCAGATAGGGGCGTAGCTGGGCCACCAACCAAAGTTGGTAGAAGGCACTCCGTGCCACAGAGGCTACCTGAGCCTCAAGTGACAGAGATGGTTCTAGGAGAACCCCCAAGTTATGAACCTGCTCCTTCAGGGGGAGTGCAACCCCATCCAGGACAGGTTGGACATCGACCATCCGGTCAGAAGAACCACCCACTAGCAGCATCTCAGTCTTGTCTGGATTGAGCCTCAGTTTATTAGCCCTCATCCAGTCCATTGTCACAGTCAGGCACCGGTTCAGCACATTGACAGTCTCACCTGAAGAAGATGAAAAGGAGAAATAGAGCTGCGTGTCATCAGCATACTGATGGCAACGCACTCCAAAGGTCCGGATGACCGCACCCAATGGGGACAAATGATCTAGATTTGCCTTTAAGTATAAACTGAACAGAATTGTCTCCCCCATCCCTTGCCTGAACAGAGAGAGGTGTGTGCAATTGTGTGTAGAGACCTCTGACATTTGTGTGCAAAGGTAAGAAAAGCATCTGTTGCTCCATCTAATTTTGCCTCTGGCCCTGGCCACTTCCGGCATGCTGCCCTTGAAAGGAATGTGACCCTTGGGCTGAAAAAGATTCCATATCCCTGCTTTATGAAGAAAAATGGAAATGGCCTGCCTTCAAGTTGATTCCGACTCATGGCGACCCTGTGAATAGGGTTTTCATGGTAAGCGGTATTCAGAGGGGGTTTACCATTGCCTTCCTCTGAGGCTGAGAGGCAGTGCCTGGCCCAAGGTCACCCAGTGAGCTTCATGGCTGTGTGGGGATTTGAACCTGGTCTCCCAGGTCGTGGTCCAACACACTAACCACTATGCCACACTTTATGCAGACGGCTGGTGATAACCCAGCATGGCCAGTTGACTTTTTGGGAAAAAGAGACGATACTTGCACGGCGTGCTTGCATTTAACAAGTCTGTTTTTTAAAATAGCAGCTGGGGGGCAGGACTGGGACTATGGTGCAAAAGAGGAGGCTTTAACTTGTTCTCTCATGCTGTGGTCTCATCAAAAATTCTTCCTCTTCAAGCTGCTTGAGAAGCTGCTGTGCATGCCAATAGCATTGGCAGTTTTGTTAAGAAATAGTCTGATACCTGGAGATCTGTCTTGAATGTTTCGAAGTACATACCCATCAGATCTTGGGGGAGGAGACCCTCCTAGCTAGGGAGAGGGAGCAGGTAGGCTCTGTGTGTGTGCGTGCGTGCGTGCGTGCGTGCGTGCGTGCGTGTGTGTGTGTGTGTGTGTGTGTGTGTGTGTGTGTGTGTGAGAGAGAGAGAGAGAGAGAGAGAGAGAGAGAGAGAGACTTGCAACTTAGAACAGACAGAGATGGAGGCAGGTAGAGAGAACTTCTGGCTGCTGAGTATCTCTGAAAATATGACGTGTGTAGTCTTGGAGGGGTATATGTTGCTTGCCTAGCCTTATGCTCTACTTACATGTTTGTAGGCAAATATTCAAATATTGCAAAAATGCCATGAACCAGACTAGTGCCCTCTCTCCTTCAAAGGAAGCCAAACCCAAATAGCTCATCACTCAAGGAAGCGGGTAGCGTGCAACAGTATATTAAGATACACGTTCATCTTGTACCTTTCATAGTATATATCTAGGGATGAAGAAGCATTGCAGCACTTCTCACACCTCCATGATGAATGGAGCCAGATGTCATGCATACGTGGAACTAGATGTCATGTACTGCCTACTAAGCGTGTTGAAGCTGCAAAGCAATCAGGGTCAAATAAGGAACTACACAGCATTTCTGCTAAAATAAAATGTAGTGAACAGATCATTGTAATTTACAGTGACTCTAGCTCAAAAGATTATGCAATAACCTTCACTTTTTACATACATTTTGGGAATGATTTAGTAGGCACTCAACACCCCAGTTTCATTATTATTTTTAATTTTCATCTCCATGCCATTTTCCTCTTGAGCTAAGTTTTTGTTCCACTCTAACAGATTTCATATCATTCCTATATTATGTGAACACTTTCCCTCTCCTTATTTCCATTTTGGAGAATCACTCTACTATATCAAAATGACTACTAATAGGATCCGGCATAAAGAAAGCCCTGGTGCAATCTCACTCTGATCTTGGCTGCTGCATTGACAAGAAAGAAAGCAGAGAAAGGAATCATTCAAGTCATGTTGCTGAGAAATTGGCCATGTCATGCTTTCATTGAACTGATTTTCATTGAACTGTACCAGATAATCTAAGTGCTGGCAATAATAATTCAAAAGAGAGAGACAAGCTGGATTATTAATTATAGTATGGACAAAATCCCACTGGTTTATCAAAAGCCATCCCTGGGAGTCAGAGCTTGGAAAAGTTACTTTTTTGAACTATAATTCCCATCAGCCCAATCCAGTGGCCATGCTGGCTGGGGCTGATGGGAGTTGTAGTTTTAAAAAGTAACTTTTCCAAGCTCTGCTGGGAGTACAGCATGAGCCAATTTACACCCATATAGAAAGCATAATTTAAAGTGCTGGTTTTGACCTATAAAGCTCTTTAGAGCTCAGGAACCCAATATCTTCTGCAACGCCTCTCCTGACATGAATTTACCCAGATCTTCTGAGGCCCTTCCCCAGGTCCTGCCTCTGAGGGAGGCTCAGAGGGTGGTGACAAGGGAGAGGGCCTTTTCAGTTGCGGCTCCCCATCTGTGGAAGACGCTTCCCAGTGAGGTCCACCTGGCACCTTCATTGACATATTTTCAGTGCCAGGTAAAGACATATGTTTTTCCCAGGCATTTGATAGACTGAGATGATGTTGACTGTTATTAGTATGCTGCCAAAGCTTCCTGTCATTACATGGGGATGTTACTGTTTTATAGTTTTGTCTTTATATTTGTTTCTGTTTTAGCATTGTTGTAAGTTGTTTGGAGACCTTCAGGTAACAAGCTAATAAATCAAATAAATAAATAAATATAATGATGAAAAAAGGAATGGAGACACAATACCTCAATTTTCAAACACATAAACAGAAAGATATTCTGAAGTGAATATATCACAAGCATCCTCCCTTTACCTTTGCAATGATGGCTTGGGATCACACTCAGAAGAGCCTTGAGTGATGTCACAAATTCCAAAAGTGTAGCTAACTTCTCATGTAGCAAAAATAGTAGTGCCATCTAATCTAACTGACAAGGAGAGCAATCCCTAAGCATTCAGATCCACTGAGTTCAATGGTATTCATTTCCAGGCCTTTGGTTCAATGAACATGCGAGGGGATAGCAGGATCTCATCCACTGACAATGTAGTCCTGATGGCCATGTGTTCAGTGACAGTGTGAAGGAGGCTGCCACATGAACAGATGCATGAAGACCACTTCCAATGAACTGAGAATCCTAGCATCTATACACATACAAGCCACTTTCACACTACTGCTGAGTATGAGCATGAGCATTGGGTACAATCTTACTACCATCATCATACATTCTCTGAAATTATTGGAGGGGTTCTGAAGAGAGCTTAAGTGTGTGTGTGTGTGTGGTGTTGTGTTCCAGCCTATCAAATGTACCATGATATAAGCTAGTGTGGATTAGAGCCTACTTTGTCAGGTACATGATAAACGTTGTTTTATTGAAGCACATTAAGGCATACATCATCCCTTCATACACATGCATAATGGAAACTATTTCACTACTGAAATAATGTTTGAATTGTACTATGTTTAAAGAACAATTTCATTTTTTAAATCATACTGCCTTCATTAGACACTCTTCTCTCCAGTGCTAGCTCCTCAGCATACATTTTACATTTAACAGCAAATCAAACCACACAAAGAGGGCAAACTTGAAGAAGGGCATTCCATAGTGTGGACAGCACTCTGAGGGAATCTAGCCACATGCTCTTGCAGGCTAAATTCCAGCACAGCAGCAGTGGGGAACCTCTGGTCTGCAGGTCTAATTTGACCCACAATTGTCCCCAAGCCACATCCTACATCTACTGAGTAGACTTAGTAGAACAAGGGACACAGACCAAGGCGATATTCATAGATCTCAAAGAGCAGGAAGGAACAGGTATGAGGATGCAATCCCTGTGACTATCATGACTCAAGTTGTCTAGGTGATTTAAATCTGATCTTTGCTGTATATTAGGCAGGAATGGACGGATACTATTTCTGGTCCATGTCAATTGCATTCATGTGCACCACAGATCCATTCCATCCTGTTTCCACTTTAATCTGCATTAGTGCTTTTAAAAATACATAAATCTGCATTTAATTATGTATTTAAATACCCATGTTTTCTCTCAAAATAGGCATTTCTAAACATCTTTTGATACTTTTGTTTCGTCCCAAAAGTATGTCACAACATTCAGAGGAGTGCAGAATCTCTTGGCTAGCTATGTTCTGTTCTGCGCATGGGTCTGAGATTAGGTTATTTCAGTTCAGAATTTGCAAAGGTCCAATTCCTCAAGCATCTCTTCTCCCAGGGCAGGAATTAAGAAGGCAAAAAATAATCCAGAATAAGTGAAGAAATAATTGTTACAGGGGGAGAATTAATCTTGAGCATCGGTATGCAGAGGAGCAGTGCCATCTATTGTGGTTGTATTGGCAGCAGGACAGGACACATTATGCTCACAATGCATCAGAGGGGAAAAAGAAAGGGATGCTCATCCATGAGGAATAGCCAAACCAACCTAGACTGTCATGTGAGCTTCCCATTCTATAAGAAACTGCGTGACTAAGAAGTACTACAGTTAATTAGCTGTTAAGAGACATGGACCTGGATGTTGCACAAGAGCCAGAAGTGAAAGGAACAGAGAATAGAGGAAAATAACACACAGGAGAAATAACAGCCAATGCCTACACTATTGTGACATGTCCATGACTCCTAGCTAAGAAAAGTCATTTTTTGCAAAGGGTTTTATAAAGATGTCATGACTCTTGCATGCAAGATTATTTATTTATTTATTAAGGTACAAATTACACATTGTACTTAAGGAATATTTATTTATCAACACAATTGTAGAATAATGGAGATGGAAAAGACTGTAAAGATCATCAAGTCCAACCCTCTACAAATTCAGGAAATCTACTACGACATCATCCCTGATAGGTGGCCTCTGCTTAAAAACCTCATATTTAAGGAGATTCCACCACTTTTTGAAGAAGACTGCTTCACTGTCAAAACAACTGATACCATCCAGAAATTCTTCCTAATACTTAGTTGACATGTCTTCTTTTTCATTTGAATCTGCCGATTTGGGGCCTACTACCCTCTGCAGCAACAGAAAACCAGTATGCTCCATCATCTATGCAGTAGCCCTTCAAATATTTGGCTACCATATTGCCCACTGTGTCTTAATCATAAACATGTCTGCACAGAAGTGGAGCCCATCGAGTTCCAGGGGATTTACTTCCAGGTGACTGTGTACATGATTGCATCCTATGTCTCCTGTGTTTGTGTGTGTGTGAAATGATTGGAAGAGACAACAGTACAAGACCACTTCTTTCCTTCTTTTCATGTGCATACCTGCTATGGAAGGCCTGATAAACACATAGAAAAGCCCATGGTGGTTCTTACTTATCTATCTGTGTTTCATCATGGCCACTTGCCAAGAAGAAACTATTCAACAGGCAAAAAAGAACTACCTACCTACAGGAAAATAACTGGAAGCCCCAAGGAAGGGATCGCAGCATATTCTCTTGGTTTTTCCTCAGCTCTGAAAAACAGCAGACTTAACTTCTGAGTCACATTATATAAATTGCCCTTATTTTGAACTGTCCAGCCCAGTCTCCTCTCACAGTTATCACAATGATCAAAATCATTTTCATATTCAGGAAGTATTGCTCTCACTCTGAATTTACTTTGTTTGCCTTTCACACTGTCTGCAAATAGCCCATTCCAATTGGCTGTATAATGTTGTGACACCATCCTGTTTCCTATATGATCTCCAACCGGAACATGGGTGATGCCACCCCAGTTTCAGTGATCATCGGTAGAGGGAGGTACAGCCATGGGGAGGTGGTGAACTACCATAGATGAGGGCAAGGCTATCTACACCTTGTTCCTTGCTCCCACTCCTCTCATTAATGGGTTCCTCGTTGCTCATCTGCTGTGCCCACTGGCCTGTGAGTGCTGTTGTTTAACGCCAGATCGGTACACAATAAGACCACACTCATCCATGATTTGATCATGCATGAAGGTGCCAATTTGGTGTGCATTACCAAGACCTGGATGTCGCGCCGCCCCTAGACACAGGGAAGGGGGGCAGTTGCCCCAGGCCCCACGCTTTGGGGGCCCCCACGCTTGGCAATGAGAAGCTGGGTGGTGGTGGGGTTTTCTTTTAAGCCATGCAGGCTCGCCAGCCACTTCACGCTCTTGGGGAATCTCCCGCTCTTCGGTTGCGTGCCTAAGCGGTTTCCCCCCTCTCCGCTCATCAGCTGTGAAGCGGGTGTTTGTGAAGCTTTTAGGCGGGAGGTTTGAATTCCCTGCCTGAATGTGGGGTAGGGTTGCCATATTGCCCAGTTAGCTGGGTTTTACCCAGATTCTTTGCATGCCACCCAGCGCCCATTTAGCCCCTTAGCTGGCCCGGATTCTCAGCTTTAATTTTTTAAAAAAATAAGTTTCTAGGTGACCCGGTTCTCTCGATATACATAAAAATGTCAGGCCACCTGTAAAATCTTTTTTTAAACTACTGTAGAGCACTTCGTAGCTTTAACCCCGCCCATTCAGGATTACAGCCAATCAGTGAAGTGTTTGGTTGACCTGTGGCAGTGTCTGCAAAACCTCATTGCAAGGCCAGAAAATGGTGGTTTCCCCGCCTGTTTATCTGAAAATCTCATAAATTGGGTAAGTATATACATTTCCGTTTTTTCCCCTCTTGTGTGTCGGAGTCAGATCCTGGGCAGTGTCTTGAAAACCTTCCCAATACTTGCTTTTGTGGGGGTAAAAGCATTGTTAATCCCATATGTCCAGAGTAAATCCCATTGAATTCAACAGGACTTACTTTTGAGTAGACATGGTTATGTGTTTGTGTTCTCTTTCTGTCCTGTCCCCCCTCCAGTCCTATTTTAAAGCAAGTAGGCAGGGCTTACTTAGGTATTACAGTTTTTATTCTGTAGGAAACTAATACTGATTTTTTAAAAACTAATACTGATTTTTCTGCAATGACCAACTGATTTGACAATAAACTATTATATGGGCTGTATGTATTTATACATCTGCAGAGTGTGTGTGTGTGTGTAGTCTTTCCAACAAACCTGTGAGGTAGGGTTGGAAACCAAGGCAGCTCACAACAAGAAATAAAGCCATTTAAAATCCAATAACCATAAACGCAAGTATAAACAGTTGCAAAACAGCGTAAAGTGGCATGATTCAGAATTTTGGGTTGTGTGAATGAAGTTGCTTATCACTTGAGGTTGCAGTTCTGTCCCTGTTTGAGTAAGTTCCATTGAATACACTGGGACTTGCTTCTGAATAAATAAACCTAGGATTGCACTATAAATATCTTTACAGTTTGTGTAAATAATAAATATATTTGATAGTCATGCTTATATAAATATTTCTTCATTTATCATATTTTTGGTTTTTGGTTAGGAATGATGACTGGTTGTGAGATGCTTAGTTTTCTGCCTTACTCATAGGAATCTTGTTGTGGTTGGTATGGTATTGCATTTAGGCAAGTGTTACTGCCTTTTGTGTTGTTTTTTTCCTATTTGCATTTCACTTATCTTTAACCTCACTCTGTTACAGCTATAGAAGCAACAGCAGCATATACAAGATAATTAACTCCCATTAGTGATAAGAGCAAGAACTTATAATTATTATTTTAATTAAAACAAGAGGCTTATCAGTACTTTGAAGAGGACCAGATATTTATTTTCTTTCTGAGCCCAGGACTGGGTCTTTCATGATGTCCGGTGGGGGGGGGGGAACAGGAGAGTAGTCGATAAGACAGACATCCTGGCGTTGGTAATCTAATTAGCAAGGTATGTGTGGGGTTGTTGCACACTTCCAGGCCCAGTTTCATTTTGAGTATGGAGGTGGAACCTGTGTAGATGTGATTGATCAAAGGGAGAAGAAATTTTGAGTTAAGCAAAGCTCTGCTTTTATAAAACCTAAGAAACATACAGATACTTTGAATGTCTGAGTGCCTGCACCAGTGGAATACTGGAGGAACTTGTAAAACTTGCTACAACAGTATTTACAACTGAGCATGTAGTGTGAAAGACTCCTTTTCCTAACATTTGGCTTCTTGTTTTTCTCCACCCACCACATCTCTGAAATATATCGTATATGTAATGCTTAACCGTACTGCTTCCCTGACTTACTTTGTTTGTTGCTATTTTGTGTTTGTATTATGTTTTTATATTGATTGTGTATTTTTATTGTTTTTATTATATTTGTAAGCTGTCCTGAGCTCTGTTTTTAACAGCAGAAGGGCAGGATATAAATACTCTTAATCAGGCAATCAACATTCCATAGCATTGGAAACTAGAGCCTAGGCATTTAAGGCTGAAAATGTTAAGTTTTTAAAAAAAAAAGATTTCTCACATCTTTCCGCAGTTTGTGGTGGTAATTCCTAGGCACAAACACAAAACAACTGGACAATCCAAATATTAATATACAAATATTTGCATAATATGCAAATTAGCCTGCCCGGATTTGTGGAACTGGAATATGGCAACCCTAATGTGGGGGGCCCCCAACTATGCTTTTGCCCCGGGCCCCGCACAAGCTAAGGGAGGGCCTGCCTGGATGGGTGAGCTGGGACAAGTTTATCTGACCCAGCTTTGCCCACCTGGATACTCAGTGCAACACCAGCACAGGCTGCAGGGATGGGGAGTAGGGGTTGCTGTGGTCTACAGAATTTCCATCTCTGTCACTAGGAAACCACTCTGTCTTGGAGCTGGCTGTGAGGGCCTGTACCTGTTGTCAGGCCAAGGAGACATTAAACTGGGGTTGCTGCTTGTGTACCATCCGCCCTGCTGTCCGACAGCTTCTCAGGCTGATCTGGCAGAGGCTGTCTTGGCTGTGGTATCGGAGGAGCCCAGAACGATAGTCCTGGGTGATTTCAATATCCATGCTGAGGCTGCCTCTAGTGTTCTAGCTCGGGACTTCATGTCCTCCATGACTACCATGGGGCTGTCTCAAGGTGTCAACGGCCCAACACATAGAGCAGGTCACACCCTAGACTTGGTTTTTGCTCCAGATGGAAGAAGGGGTGGTCTGGAGATGGAGGGTGGATGTCACCCCATTGTCATGGTCAGACCACTTCCTGGTGAAATTTAGACTTACAACTCTGATCCTCCCCTGCAGGGTGGTGGTGGACAGATTAAGATGGTCTGCCTCTGGAGACTAATGGAATTCACTAGTTTCCTGAATGCCCTGGGGGAGTTCCCAGTGTTGGAAGTGGGGCAAGAGCAACTCCTGTTTGAGTTCTTTTGTTTATATTCCAGAAGGAAGATAGAGTTAGGGTCCTCCAGCTGGCTAGGTCTTGCCTACCTTTATCTGTGCTGTTCTCTACCTAACTTCCTTCCGTTGCAAACTGATATGCTCAGGGAAGCTAGAGGGAGCCCCAGCTGACGAAGCGTCAAGGCCCCAGCTGACAAAGCATCAAGGCGAGTTAAGCAGCAGAGCAAAAAGAGGGTAAGTAGCTCCCATTTATTTCATTATTTAATTGAATTAAAACAGCTCAGAGCAATAAGTAATAAGGGCAGCCTAAGGTCACCCTGAGCTAGGAGCCAAATCCTGAAAGAACCTATATCTTAGGAGACAGATCCTAGGAGAAGCTCTGTTTCCCTAGGTTAAAGAAAGGTCAGGCTGTTCTAGGTGGGTAAACAACAAACAAAAAAAGACTCGCCTGGAAGTCGCAGCCCCTTGCTAAGATTAAAAGCAGCCAAAAGCTAGTCTAGTTTGTCCAGGCCAGAGTGCAAGGCACCACTTAAAACTACAGGGGAACTTGTACTGATAAAAGTGGTTGTTGTCAGCAAATAAAATAAAAATAGAGTAAAAGCTAGTTAACCTTTCTTAGTACCACTAGTCAAAGTCCTTAAACAGCCCCGCCCCTCGCTAAGGAAGGAAGCCTGAGATAATCTTAAAGAGTTAAGCCCCAGCTGATAGTTAAGCCATCAGCCTCAGTTAACACATCATTGGCTGGCAGCAGTAGCTGGGAGGGACCAGCCACACATAAATTCAGAGCACCCTAGCGAGGGAGCCTGCTCCACAAGCTAGAGGGAGTCCCCAGCTGACGAAGCAGCAGGGCGTGTTAAGCAGCAGGGCGTGTTAAGCAGCAGGGCGTGTTAAGCAGCAGGGCGCGGTAGGCAGCAGGGCGCGGTAGGCAGCAGGGCGCGGTAGGCAGCAGGGCGCGGTAGGCAGCAGGGCGCGGTAGGCAGCAGGGCGCGGTAGGCAGCAGGGCGCGGTAGGCAGCAGGGCGCGGTAGGCAGCAGGGCGCGGTAGGCAGCAGGGCGCGGTAGGCAGCAGGGCGAGGAGGCCAGGGCCCCCCACTCTGCCCGTCTGTTCCCTGACCTCAACTAAACCGCAGTTCCAACCCATTGACGTAATAAACCTTAAACAAAACTATGCAGGTAAGAAGCCAGCAGGGGTGTGGGGGCTTTCCAGTGTTTTGCACCGCCTGCAGCATGTATGACTATCTGCCTGTTGGACAGAAGTCGTGGCTGTGCTCTCGGTGCAATGAGCTCCTGGCTCTCCGGGAACGACTTCATTTCCTGGAGGCCAAGGTGGCGGACCTGGAAAAGCTGAGAGAGGCAGAGAGGTGTGTGGAGGATGCCTTCAGGGATGTTATAGCTGTGTCCCACTCCAAGGATGATAGCTGTTCTGCTATCATGGAGAACGATGGTCTCAGAGAAGGAGAGCATCCAGCTGAGGAAGAGGGAAACAATCCCTTAGAAGGGACCCATTCCTTGGGGGATGAGCAGCTATCCTCTCGTGCCGAGGATATATCTCCAGGGGGTGGAGGGATCCTTGTAGTGGGTGATTCGACCATTAGGAACATAGACAGCGGGGTGTGTGATGGGCGTGCAGACCGCAAGGTGTTTTGCCTGCCTGGTACGAAGGTTGCGGATATCGCCCATCGTTTAGATAGTTTGGCAGACAGTGCTGGGGAGGAATCAGTGGTCGTGGTGCACGTTGGCACCAACGACATGGGGAAATGCAGCTGTGAGGTCCTGGAAGCAAAATTTAGGTTGCTAGGTAGGATGCTGAAAGCCAGGACCTCCAAGGTGGCTTTCTCTGAAATGCTACCAGTTCCACGTGGAGGACCAGCCAGACAGGCACAGCTTTGCAGTCTCAATGCGTGGATGAGATGATGGTGTCGGGTGGAAGGGTTTGGATTTGTTAGGCACTGGGGAACATTTTGGGACAAGCCGGGCCTGTACAAAAGGAACGGGCTCCACTTGAACCAGAATGGAACCAGACTGCTGGCACTTAAAATTAAAAAGGTGGCAGAGCAGCTTTTAAACTGACTGAGGGGGAAAACCCGACAGGAGCTGAGGAAGGTCCAGTTCGGAATAAACCTCCCCCCTGGGATAACGACCAAAGAAATGATGAAATTTTAAAAGGGGTAGGCCTAGACGTAGGCATTGTGAGAGCAGGGGCACAGGATATCAATTCAGAAGGGCAAAATTACCACAGGCCAAACCACAAGTGCCAAAGACACTTGAAGAGAGACACTGCTTACAAGTGCCTGTACGCTAATGCTAGGAGCCTCCGAACCAAGATGGGAGAACTGGATTGCTTGGTCTTAGAGAAGAGCATTGATATAGTGAGCAAAACAGAGACCTGGTGGAATGGAGAAAACTAGTGGGATACGGTTATCCCTGGATATAAACTATATCAGAAGGACAGGGAAGGGCGTATTGGTGGCGGAGTCGCTCTATACGTGAAAGAAGGCATTGAATCCAGCAAGCTCGAAACCCCCAAAGAGGCGGACTCCTCCACAGAATCGTTGTGGGTGGTGATACCATGCCCCAGGAGGGATTTAATACTGGGAACGATCTATCATCCCCCTGATCAAAATGCTCAGGGAGACCTTGAGATGAGATATGAAATTGAGGAAGCATCCAAACTAGGAAATGTGGTAGTAATTGGTGACTTCAACTACCCGGACATAGACTGGCCGCATATGTGTTCCAGTCATGACAAAGAAGCAAAATTTCTAGATATTCTAAATGACTATTCCCTAGACCAGTTGGTCATGGAACCGACCAGAGGGACGGCAACCCTGGACTTAATCCTCAGTGGGGACCGGGACCTGGTGCGAGATGTAAGTGTTGTCGAACCGATTGGGAGCAGTGACCATAGTGCTATTAAATTAAACATACATGTAAACGGCCAATTGCCAAGAAAATCCAACACGGTCACATTTGACTTCAAAAGAGGAAACTTCACAAAAATGAGGGGATTGGTAAAAAGAAAGCTGAAAAACAAAGTCCAGAGGGTCACATCACTTGAAAATGCTTGGAAGTTGTTTAAAAACACTATATTAGAAGCTCAACTGGAGTGCATACCGCAGATCAGAAAAGGTACCGCCAGGGCCAAGAAGATGCCAGCATGGTTAACGAGCAAAGTCAAGGAAGCTCTTAGAGGCAAAAAGTCTTCCTTCAGAAAATGGAAGTCTTGTCCAAATGAAGAAAATAAAAAAGAACACAAACTCTGGCAAAAGAAATGCAAGAAGACAATAAGGGATGCTAAAAAAGAATTTGAGGAGCACATTGCTAAGAACATAAAAACCAACAAAAAAAATTCTATAAATACATTCAAAGCAGGAGACCATCTAGGGAGGCAATTGGACCCTTGGATGATAAGGGAGTCAAAGGTGTATTAAAGAACGATAAGGAGACTGCAGAGAAGCTAAGCGAATTCTTTGCATCTGTCTTCACAGTGGAAGATATACGGCAGATCCCTGAACCTGAACTAACATTTGCAGGAAGGGATTCTGAGGAACTGAGACAAATAGTGGTAACGAGAGAGGAAGTTCTAGGCTTAATGGACAATATAAAAACTGACAAATCATCAGGCCCGGATGGCATCCACCCAAGAGTTCTCAAAGAACTCAAATGTGAAATTGCTGATCTGCTAACTAAAATATGTAACTTGTCCCTCGGGTCCTCCTCCGTGCCTGAGGACTGGAAAGTGGCAAATGAAACGCCAATCTTCAAAAAGGGATCCAGAGGGGATCCCGGAAATTACAGGCCAGTTAGCTTAACTTCTGTCCCTGGAAAACTGGTAGAAAGTATGACTAAAGCTAGATTAACTAAGCACATAGAAGAATAAGCCTTGCTGAAGCAGAGCCAGCATGGCTTCTGCAAGGGAAAGTCCTGTCTCAGTAACCTATTAGAATTCTTTGAGAGTGTCAACAAGCATATAGATAGAGGTGATCCAGTGGACATAGTGTACTTAGACTTTCAAAAAGCGTTTGACAAGGTACTTCACCAAAGACTTCTGAGGAAGCTTAGCAGTCATGGAATAAGAGGAGAGGTCCTCTTGTGGATAAGGAATTGGTTAAGAAGCAGAAAGCAGAGAGTAGGAATAAATGGACAGTTCTCCCAATGGAGGGCTGTAGAAAGTGGAGTCCCTCAAGGATCGGTATTGGGACCTGTACTTTTCAACTTGTTCATTAATGACCTAGAATTAGGAGTGAGCAGTGAAGTGGCCAAGTTTGCTGATGACACTAAATTGTTCAGGGTTGTTAAAACAAAAAGAGATTGCGAAGAGCTCCAAAAAGACCTCTCCAAACTGAGTGAATGGGCGGGAAAATGGCAAATGCAATTCAATATAAACAAGTGTAAAATTATGCATATTGGAGCAAAAAATCTTAATTTCACATATACACTCATGGGGTCTGAACTGGCGGTGACCGACCAGGAGAGAGACCTCGGGGTTGTAGTGGACAGCACGATGAAAATGTCGACCCAGTGTGCGGCAGCTGTGAAAAAGGCAAATTCCATGCTAGGGATAATTAGGAAAGGTATTGAAAATAAAACAGCCGATACCATAATGCCGTTGTATAAATCTATGGTGCAGCCGCATTTGGAATACTGTGTACAGTTCTGGTCGCCTCATCTCAAAAAGGATATTATAGAGTTGGAAAAAGTTCAGAAGAGGGCAACCAGAATGTTCAAGGGGATGGAGCGACTCCCTTACGAGGAAAGGTTGCAGCATTTGGGGCTTTTTAGTTTAGAGAAAAGGCAGGTCAGAGGAGACATGATAGAAGTGTATACTATTATGCATGGCATTGAGAAAGTGGACAGAGAAAAGTTCTTCTCCCTCTCTCATAATACTAGAACTCGTGGACATTCAAAGAAGCTGAATGTTGGAAGATTCAGGACAGACAAAAGGAAGTACTTCTTTACTCAGCGCATAGTTAAACTATGGAATTTGCTCCCACAAGATGCAGTAATGGCCACCAGCTTGGATGGCTTTAAAAGAAGATTAGACAAATTCATGGAGGACAGGGCTATCAATGGCTACTAGCCATGATGGCTGTGCTCTGCCACCCTAGTCAGAGGCAGCATGCTTCTGAAAACCAGTTGCCGGAAGCCTCAGGAAGGAGAGTGTTCTTGCACTCAGGTCCTGCTTGCGGGCTTCCCCCAGGCACCTGGTTGGCCACTGTGAGAACAGGATGCTGGACTAGATGGGCCACTGGCCTGATCCAGCAGGCTCTTCTTATGTTCTTATTAACTTTAAAGTTGACAACGAGGACATTGAACTTGTCAAGGATTATCAATACCTTGGCACAGTCATTAACCAAAATTGAGACAATAGTCAAGAAATCAGAAGAAGGCTAGGACTGGGAAGGGCAGCTGTGAGAGAACTAGAAAAGGTCCTCAAATGCAAAGATGTATCACTGAGCACCAAAGTCAGGATCATTCAGACCATGGTATTCCCGATCTCTATGTATGGATGTGAAAGTTGGACAGTGAAAAAGGCGGAGAAGAGAAAAATCAACTCATTTGAAATGTGGTGTTGGAGGAGAGCTTTGCACATATCATAGACCGCAAAAAAGACAAATAATTGGGTGTTGGAACAAATTAAACCAGAACTATCACTAGAAGCTGAAATGATGAAACTGAGGTTATCATACTTTGGACACATCATGAGAAGACATGATTCACTAGAAGAGACAATAATACTGGGAAAAACAGCAGGGAGTAGAAAAAGAAGAAGGCCAAACAAGAGATGGATTGATTCCATAAAGGAAGCCACAGACCTGAACTTACAAGATCTGAACAGGGTGGTTCATGACAGATGCTCTTGGAGGTCACTGATTCATAGGGTCGCCATAAGTCCTAACTGACTTGAAGGCACATAACAACTCTGTTTGACTAAAGCAGCAATCCTAACCATGTCTGCTTAGAAACAAGTCCTATTGAATTCAATGGTACTTACTCCAGGTAAGTGGTCTTAGGACTGTAGCCTAATTCTGGACCCAGTCTGCTGCTTGTGCTTCTCCTCTGAGCAAAAAGCTGTTAGCTACTTTATTTGGTCTTAAACAGAGTATACCAAAAAGTCCCTGGGGCAGGTTCACGGGTTCTCGGGCCATGAATAATGCGGCCATTTGAGCTTTGCTTCCAAGAATATTCTTGCTGTATTCTCAATGCAATTCTTCTGTCTCTCAGTTTAAAATATAATGAAGGTGGCAGCAGCTAAATACAGTCTCTCATTGCCTTTTCAAGGTACATTTTGGAGCTGAGCAGTAAACATCCATTCTGCATTTCCCCCCATAGCCTCATAATAAGCAATACTTATTCTTACATAACTTGAAAAACTGCCTAGTGTACTTTTTTCCTACTTTTAAAACATTCAAGCACTTTACACAACAGAGCCTTTGAAAGATCCACTCTTTCCTTCAAATACTCTTGTTGGGACTGTTACCAAAGGTACTTACATGATAGTTTGCCCATCACAAAAAGCAACAATAGAAAAATACATGAAGCAGTACGGATCCCCCCAAGGTATCACTTTTATCAGGGGTTGTCCCACCATTTCAGCAGAGTGAGGCAGCCACCTCAGGTGGCAGATGCTGGGTTTGGAAGGACAGAGCTGTGTGTGCTATGTGGCCACCTGAGCAAGCCCCATGCTCACCGGTGGAGTAGAGGATATGTTCCATCACCAATATGAAAGCATTATTCAGCTGCCAGGTCAGGTTCTGTTCATGGAATGGGAGGGGGGGGACCATTTTGTCATTTGACTCAGGCACCAAAATATATTGGGCGGCCATCCCTGAATTTTATGAGATCAAGCTCTTAAATCCCTTTGGTTCTCATCATGAAAAAGAAAAGGGAAATTCACAAAGCTAGGAAGTCAACTAAATCTACTGGAATTCATCCACCGGGTAGCTACATAGCATTGTGTTGTTATCTCATTTACAACTTGACCATTAAGTCTTTTTAGACAGGCCATAATCAAACGTTCAGAACCAAACGTGCTATCCTTGCAACATCCTGTCTCACACCCCTCCCCTCAAACTACAGATGGCCTTTCTCTTATATACAGATCAGGTGGGAGACTAATAAGCAAGAGCTCATTTCAAGAACTACCAATTAGCATCTTATACTCCCACATTCCAAATCTCTGATACGCATCCTATGTCTTAGAATGGCACTGTAGTTGCTCTCTCTTTTCCTCTCCAACCTTCAACCTTGGAGTGGCTCCAATCTTCAATTTAAAAAATCAGTCACATTTGGGCTGTAAGCAAACTGGCTGTTGTGAACAGAGCTTGAGAGATTAAGGAAAGATAATATCTATACTGCAGGACTTCTACACTGTGTACCTCTACAATCTGAAACCCTGCCTAGCTTCTATCAGATTTGTTTTTTGTTTTTTTAAAAATGCAATAATGAAAGATGGAACAATGCTAATTTGCCATGCATCCAAAGCATGTGATGAATTTATACTCAAAACTTCATAGATCCTCCTGGCCCCATGACAGCTTATTATATGCTAGTGTCATTAATCCAGCTTGCTTACCTATTGCTATTTTAGATGATAATATGAACTATTTGTTTAACCATTTTTAAGGTCACTTTATTCTTATGGTTTGCTAACTTTCCCATTGTGATCCATGTATTAAACAGATGTTTATACCTGGAGTTTCATTTGCAAGAGCTTGCCAAAATAATGATAGGGAGAATATTGCTCCTAAATCATTATATAGTCCTTGGTTAACTTAGATCTTGCATTATTATTATTGTTGTTGTTTACCTGTCCTTCACCTAAAGGTCCCAGGGCAGGTTACAACAATTTTAAAACACATAATTAAAAACAGCCTAAACAACATCACAGAAAACAGGGTAGATCTCAGGTGTCAAAGGCCAGGATAAAGAGGTGCATCTTCAGCTATCACAAAAAGTTGTACAATGAAGTTGCCAGACACACCTCAGTGGGGCGCAAGTTCCACAGCTTAGGGGCTGCCACAGAAGACGCCCTCTCCTGGGCCACTCCCTCGAACTTCCGAGGGTGGGGAACTACCAAAAGGGGCCTTTCTGCTGATCTCAACACCCAAGAGGGTCTGTAGGGAAGGAGGCAGTTTTTCAGGTATTTGCCATCTAGGTTTTTAGGGCTTTAAACACTAATGCAACCACCTTGAAGTGGCTCTGGAAACAAACTGGCAACCAATGCAGCTATTTTAAAACAAGGGTTATATGAGTTCTAAAGGGAACCCCAGCCAGTAATCTGGCTGCTGCAGTTTGGACCAGTTGAAGTTTCCGAGTCATCGACAAGGGCAGCCCCACATAGAGCGCATTGCAACAATCCAACTGGAATTATTATGTCTACAAACAATCAGTCCTCTTATATTATTTACACTTATGTTCCATGTTGTGTTCTTATTGCTTTAAAGAAAAATATGGAAGCCCTCTAGTGGTCAAAATACTTAATTCCAATGTAGACCTAAGGCATCTTTTAAAAAAAAAATTATATAGCACTCTTTTGCAAAACATCAGGGCAGTGTACAGCAACATAAAAACATTTAAAAGCTGTACAATAATCAAAACAACTGGCTACTCAAAAAACAAAAATTTGTTGGCACAAAAAAGTCTTCAAGAGATGTCTTAAAGTCAAAAGGAGGATCTCTGCCAGCATGAAATATATCGGGAACTGAACAAACCATGGTCACTTACATGTTGTGTTTGAACCTAATGTACATCTTTGATTTATTATGCTGCTCTCTCCTTTCATTCTAGCACAGAAAACTGTTTGTGTAGCTGTGATCTTTAATATACTGTTACATTTTTGTAAATTGTATTGTTTTTATTTGTATTTTGTATTTGTGTTTTTCTATTTGTGTATAAGCTGCCTTGGGGGCCTTTTTGGCGAAAAGGCAGCCTAGAAACATAACATAACATTAACAGTGCAATATTATAATGCAGAGGCAGAGAATCTATGGCCCTCTAGATGTTGTTGGACTCAAACGTCTATCAGCTGCAGTCATCATGGACAATTATTAGGGATGATTGGAGCTGTAGTCCAGTAACATCTGGAGAGCCAAATGTTCTCTATTCCTGTTATAATGTCTGCTCAAAAGTAAGCTGCCTTGAGTTCAATGAGGCTTGTTACCAGGTAAGTTTACATAGGACTGTAGCCTAAATATACCAGCAAACAATGGCCAGTGCAACCACAATAGCTACCATTGCCGATGTCCATTGCTACCTTGGCTGGATGTCTTCATGTGGCAAACCTTGTTTTATATCTTGAGCGGAGATGAGCCTTTTGCCTACTCTGATAGCAAATGAGGCCACATGAATACCTAACCACATGGAGACATTTCCCACGGTGGTGAACTGAAATGGCCTTCCTTTAATATGAGAAGGTAGATCTGGAACCACTGTTTCCTTTTCACAGCTCTGAGCTGATTTTGTCTTGGTCCCTTCAAAACAGCTACACCTCCAAGAAAGAAAAAACATAGTTGATGATACTAGAAAAGAAATAAAATATAAACAATGACATATTAAAATAACAAATTAAGAAAAATAAGCAGCAAAATTGTCAAAATATATTATTATGTCTACTCCATTGTTTTATTGTGATAATCTTATATTTTTTGCAGTCCTGAGAACTATATTTAATGTCCTCTTAAAATCTATAAGCAAAGGGACAAAAGATTGTGGGATATAGTCTATCAGTTGAAGACCACGTGCTTATAGTACAATTTTGTATCTAATAGCAAAATAAATTAAAACTCCTTCCCTTTGTTCCCATTTGTTCTTCACAACCATCCTCCAGATTATCTGCCCTTGTTTTGTGGTCTTTTCATTTTTCTCTTTGGGATCCATCCTCCTTTTCCTTTCTTATGTTTTTCAGTACCCTTTCTCCCAAATCCCTTCCCCTTCTCAGCAGTCTGTATTCATGTTACTTTCCTGTCTTTCCACTTTCAATTCCTTGAACTCCCTCAAGGTAAGCTCTTGCATTACACTGCTGAAAGATTTAGTCCAAAATGAAGACATTGTGTGCACAGAAATGGTCTTTTAACTGACCTCAGACACTCAGCAATTATTACCACCCTCATTCATTAGACACGCACTCTCTCCCCCCCCCCCCAAAAAAGGCAGGAGGAGCTAAATTACGTACTTGTCCATTTGTTCAGCTGCTGGGCCTTGTCAGCTGTGTTTTGTGCAGCTTGTTTATTCGGGCTCTTTCTGTAAAGGGCAGCTTATTTCCAGGCCAAACACAGTAATACTGGCAGCAAAAGAGAGTCATTGCCACTCTCCCTTGCTGGCCTTCTAGTACCAAAGAGGACCACAACTTTGTAGATGGTGCTGAAAAGCCACCAATTTCCTTGCATTACATGGGAAACTCTTTAAACACTTTGTTTGCCCAGCAATGTGCAACTAGTACATTGATTTGAAATGAGAATTTAATGATGGCACTTAAAAGCTGGGAGTGCAGGCTGAACTGTAGAAACGCATTAAGAAATTAAGCAAATGATTATGCCAAAGCCGGGCAAAACAATTTACCAGTAAAGTGAAATTGCCATTTCTGCCCCCCCCATTTAATCAAGTACAGCGACGTTCCCCAGCTTAATGTTATGCGGAATGTCATGCTGAAAGTGTTTCAACTAAGGTTGTGATCAGCGAGGCAAGGAAAGGGTTTTGTTTTACAAAAAGCACAGAGAGTAGCGGTGGGGAACCTGTGACTCTCCAGATCTTCAGCTCCCATGAGCCCTAGCCAGCATGGCCAATAATCAGGGATGATGGGAGCTGGAGTCCAGCAACACCCGGAGGGGCCACAGGTTCCCCACCCCAATACAGAGCAACACATAACAAATAATCATTCCTGCTTCCATTCATTTTGAAGCTGCTTCGTAATGTTTCTTCCATATTTGTGAGCATTCTTGGGCCACAGTCCAACACAGACTTAGTAGCAGAATTCCTTGCATGTCTGCTGAGAAGCGCGACACCCCACTGAATTCAGTAGGACATACTCCTACTGACTCCAAAGTAAGTCAAGAAAGTTAAATCCCTTCAGAATGCTTACAGGTTATTCAACATCACAATAACAGAAGATCAGGAAAGGTACCACCAAGGCCAGTGTGGTTAATGGCTTTGAAAGAGAACTGGACAAATTCATGAAAGAGAAGGTGAACAGTGTGGCCAGTGCCACTAGTCATTATGGCTCTGTACTATATCCAGTACTGGAAGCAGTATGCCTTTAAACACCAGTTGCTGGGGAGCATGGGGGACCAGTGCTGTCATGCTCATGTCTTGACTACAGACTTCCAATAGGCATCTGGTTGGTCACTGTGAGAACGAGATGCTGGACTAGATGGGCCTTTGTCCTGATCCAGCAGGTCTCTTCTGATTTTCTTATACTTATCCTGCTCTTCCTCTCTAAGCAGATCAGAGCAGCATATACTAAAACAGGAAAACAATGTAAAATAGCAAATGACAAAACTCACATCAGCAAAAGTATCTAGGAAAGCTCAAAAGTCTGATTACAAGGGGGGGAAATTACTGTCCTAAATGCAAACAGAGAAACAGCCTAACGAATCAGTGAAAGAGCTATACAAATCTCTCAGGGAAGGAAATTCCAGAGGCAGCAGTGAAATACACCAAAGAAGAAGCCCTCACACGTGCTGTCACTTCATGAATATCTGAAGGGACAGCAGGTAGGGCCTTTGTGCACAGGATTATATGAAGGAAGACAGTATTTCAGGTAACCTGGGCCTCAGCTACTGAGGGCTTTACAGGTCAAAACCAACACTTTGAACTGTGCTTGGAAAGGAACAGGCAGCCAATGCAGTTGGCATAAAAGTGTGTGTTGGGGGGTGTTGGCATGTATCCTATATTCTGTCTCTATATGAAGCCTAGCTGGTACATTTTGAAGCAACTGACATTTCCAAATGCCCCCGCATAGAGTGCCTTACAAGAGGAATGGGGAACCTTTGGCCCTTCAAATGTTGCTGAGCTACATTTCCCATCAGCCCTAGTGAGAATGGCCAATGACCAGGGATGGTGGGAGTTGTAGTTCAGCAACATCTGGATGGCCAAAGGTTATCCACACCTGCCTCATGATAATAAATATGATAGGTGACTAAGGCTGCAATGCTAACCCAACTTACTTGGGAGTAAGTCCCATTGAATTTGTAGGACTTACTTCTGAGTAGACATAGTTAGATTCCTGTGTAAGGCATGGATCACCATAGCTAGATCCCACTGATCAGAAGAACCTCTGTCTTGCTCAGATTTAATTTCAGTTTGTTAGCCCTCATTAATTCTCTCTGTTTGCCCTGATCCCATTAATAGTCCCCACTGGATAAATTAATAAATTAAAAGTCTGCATATTAAATGCAAATGCACATTTAACATCATGTCTAGTTCAGCCTTCAATCCGCATTCCGATTGTTTCTCATGATCATGATCACCTATATATGGTATCTGACCAATTCATTGGTTCTACATTCAGAGTAACTATTGCTATAAAGTTTATAGTATAAACAGTTACCCAGGCCTGTCTATTAAGCATGCATGGCAAAGGTACAAACCCCTTTACTTCTTTCCAGCTGCAATCCTAAACACACTTACTGGAGAGCAATCCCATTGAATGCAGAGAAATTTACTTCCAAGTGAACATGTACAGGCTTGCACTGCTTATTTCCCTTTATATTAGGGCTTTAGTCTTCAGAGTGCAAATAGCGTATTTCAGTAGTGTAGTGGCAAATTCAGAAGTGCAGGGTCCCTTCATGTTAGTCACAGCAATGCCCCTTCCCCACTTTTTGCTGCAGCACAGAGAATGATACCTTTATTAATGCCTTGTCCCACAATATCCCTAGGAGCCCATAAGCATGGTTGAGGAGAGTGTTAGCTATTGAGAAACGTCTTCTCAGTGGCTGACTCACCTCCTTTCAGTCTGATTAGTTCCAAGCAGCAGGAAACGACAAGAAAGCATGTTAGAAGACTCTTCTCAGTAGCTAACTCCCCTTTCATGCTAATTTGCTCATAGGATGTTGGAGACATAGGGACCCTGCTGGGACCCTTCTCCCAAATAGGTAAGGGGTTTAAGACCCCCCAAGACCCTGGATGACTACACCCCTAGATTTCTTCCCCCACTTAAATTCATGAAGGCTAGGAATACTCTTTGTTGAGGATCATAGACTCAACATTGCATAAATCCTGGAGTATCTTTACACTCCCATGAATCTTAATAGCAACATTATTTAGAATTGCAAGGTGGAAAGATTCCAGAAATGAGTCCTATATACAGTATACTGTATACCGTAGCTTACATGGTGGCCATCTTTTCTTGTGAGATGGAGTCTTAGTTGTGCAAAAGAAACTTCTGCTGGAATATATATAAAAGCTGTCCAGAGAACTTTGTTATTGGGTGGCATATAAAAACTGGCAATAAAACTGCTAAGTAAGATTGCAGCCATGGTTATTTTGCCCTGATTCTCTGTTTGCCACCATTCTATGGAAGTGTGAGGGTAAAGAAACAATGCAACTTTCTTACACTGTCTTTTTAACCACCATGATTGTGTATTCAGAATGGTTAATGTGTGTTAAGTGATAAACAGTCAGTGTTAAATGATCCTTAAGAATTCATTTTTAGAGACTATTGGAGCACAGCAGTATGGCGTGAAGGCTATGACTTTTTATATTAATGGATCCTTTGCTGTGGATTGTTTTTAAGGAGTGTTTGCACTCTAATGTTAATGTTCCATCTGTATTGTGTTAACTGCAAGGTTCTTTAGAAGTTAGATTAAATAATTTAGTTATAATTATTGTTGTGAAGCTCAATCATGAACTCGTCCTTAGCCTTGTTCATGTAAATATACAAAACAAACACAATGGGGTATAGAATACAAATATTTGAAAGTATAATTGCATAAAATTATGTTTGTAATATTTCAGTGAAAGATATAATGCTTCCTCCGAAAGATTATAGTTCTGAAGAGAGATTCAGTAAACATGCTATTTTGGAGCCTCCTTTCTTTATGATGTCTCAGTGCATTACTTGTTAAAGCCATAAGCAGAATATTAGTAGACCAACCCTCTGATTAAACTATTGTTTATGCACAGTTCAATCATACTTTCTAAAAAAACAAAATATTTATTTCAAGCAATTGATACCAATTGACTGATGATCATATTGACAAAGAGTTACTTGCTGATGCCCTTCTTTATATCACACTGCCACTGACAGCTGATTATATGGTAGGAGTTGATGCAATGGTGCTGCATCATGTGATGTATTAGCAATATAAGATATACTAGAAAAATAAACGCAGATTGGTGGCCATTTCAGACTTTTTGTAACATCTACTTTCATCCACATTCTCTCAGATTTGTCCCTGCTTTGACTCTGTTAATGCTTTCTATTTTGTAAATAGGTTTTCATCTATAGTTATTATTGGTAAAGGAGCCCTTTCCCCAGGAACTCAGAACTTTCAGAACAACAGATGGTAAGATGAAATAATTTGTGCCGTGCACTTCTTGACTCCACTGTTGTTGTTGTTATGTGCCTTCAAGTCGATTACGACTTATGGCGACCCTATGAATCAGCGACCTCCAAGAGCATCTGTCATGAACCACCCTGCTCAGATCTTGTAAGTTCAGGTCTGTGGCTTCCTTTATGGAATCAATCCATCTCTTGTTTGGCCTTCCTCTTTTTCTACTCCCTGCTGTTTTCCCCAGCATTATTGTCTTTTCTAGTGAATCATGTCTTCTCATGATGTGTCCAAAGTATGATAACCTCAGTTTCATCATTTTAGCTTCTAGTGACAGTTCTGGTTTAATTTGTTCTAAAACCCAATTATTTGTCTTTTTCACAGTCCATTGTATCCGCAAAGCTCTCCTCCGACACCGCATTTGAAATGAGTTGATTTTTCTCTTATCCGCCTTTTTCACTGTCCGACTTTCACATCCATACATAGAGATTGGGAACACCATGGTCTGAATGATCCTGACTTTGGTGTTCACTGATACATCTTTGCATTTGAGGACCTTTTCTAGTTCTCTCACAGCTGCCCTCACCAGTCCTAGCCTTCTTCTGATTTCTTGACTATGGTCTCCATTTTAGTTAATGACTGTGCCGAGGTATTGATAATCCTTGACAAGTTCAATGTCCTCATTGTCAACTGTAAAGTTACATAAATCTTCTGTTGTCATTACTTTAGTCTTCTTGACATTCAGCTGTAGTCCTGCTTTTGTGCTTTCCTCTTTAACTTTCATCAGCATTCGTTTCAAATTGTTACTGGTTTCTGCTGGTAGTATGGTATCATCTGCATATCTTAAATTATTGATATTTCTCCCTCCAATTTTCACACCTCCTTCATCTTGGTCCAATCCAGGTTTCCATATTATACGTTCTGCATATAGATTAAACAAATAGGGTGATAAAATACAGCCCTGTCTCACACCCTTTCCGATGGGGAACCAATCGGTTTCTCCATATTCTGTCCTTACAGTAGCCTCTTGTCCAGAGTATAGGTTGCACATCAGGACAATCAGATGCTGTGGCACCCCCATTTCTTTTAAAGCATTCCATAGTTTTTCATGATCTACACAGTCAAAGGCTTTGCTGTAATCTATAAAGCACAGGGTGATTTTCTTCTGAAATTCCTTGCTCCTTTCCATTATCCAACGTATGTTTGCGATATGATCTCTGGCGCCTCTTCCCTTTCTAAATCCAGCTTGGACGTCTGGCATTTCTCGCTCCATATATGGCAAGAGCCTTTGTTGTAGAATCTTGAGCATTACTTTACTTGTATGGGATATTAAGGCAATAGTTCGATAATTACTGCATTCTCTGGGATCCCCTTTCTTTGGAATTGGGATATATATTAAACACTTCCAGTCTGTGGGCCATTGTTTAGTTTTCCATATTTCTTCACAAATTTTAGTCAAAATTTGGACAGATTCAATCTCAGTAGCTTGTAGCAACTCTATTGGTATGGCATCTATTCCTGGTGATTTGTTTCTTCCAAGAATTTTAAGAGCATCTTTCACCTCACATTCTAAAATTTCTTGTTCTTCATCATATGGTTCTTCCATGAATGCATCTGTCATCCTTGCATCTCTTTTATAGAGTTCTTCAGTGTATTGCTTCCATCTTCCTTTTATTTCATCTCTGTCAGTCATTGTGTTCCCCTGTTGATTATTCAACATCCCTACTGGTGGTTTAAGTTTCCCTTTCATTTATCTAACCTTTTGGAATAGGGCTCTTGTTCTTCCCATTTTGTTGTCCTCTTCTATTTCTATACAATAACTATTGTAATAGTTTTCTTTGTCCCTACGTACTAGTCGTTGTATAGTTGCATTTAGGGTTCTGACCGTGTTTCTATCTACCTTTTGCTTTTGCTTTCCTTCTCTCTTTAACCATTTTAAGAGTTTTTTCAGTCATCCATTGAGGTCTTTCTTTCTTTTTAACAAGAGGTATTGTCTTTTTGCATTCTTCCCTGATAGTGTCCCTGACTTCAGTCCATAGTTCTTCTGGTTCTCTATCAACTAAGTTTAAAGCCTCAAACCTGTTCCTTATTTGATCTTTATATTCTTCTGGGATGTTATTTAAATTGTATTTTTGCATTATGAGTGCTTTGTTGTTCTTCTTTAGCTTGACTAGAACATAAATGGACAACTGGCATTGTTGAACAGTATCTGATCTCCCACATGAAGTCAAGAAGCTCTGAGAAGGAGCTGGACCCATTCCCTAGCCACCCTATGTAAAGCCATTGGCGCCAGATTCTGCATCTAGCACCCTGAATCCCAAGAACACCTTTGCATATTGGCACTGAGGAATGGATTATGTACTTCCCTGAGGATCAAGAATCCCTGAAGAGCATCCACAGACCAAGTCTCCACAGTCCAGAACCCTGCCACCTAGAAGGAGCCAACAGCTGCACCAAAAGTTTTCAGCTCTTTAATTAGGAGGCTTCCATACTCAGAAGCAGGACTGGTTCTAAAGGGCGGCTAGGTTGGGCACTGGCCCGAGAGCCCCGGAGCTACAAGAGCCCCTGAGGGGCCCTCCACTCCCCTTCCTCGATCTGTGCCCCCCATGCCCCCCACTTACCTGTCAGCCGGCTTTTTAGCATTGCCCTTAATGAAGATGGCGGTTGCAGCTTCCCTAAGGTACTGAAGCCACTGCCGCCATCTTAGTTGATGGCAGAGATGTGCGCGCATAGCACGCACGTGTGCCATCAACAAAGATGGCGACGGAGGCTTCATTCCCCTTAGGGAAACCGCGGCCGCCATCTTCATTAAGGGCAATGGTAAAGACTAGACAGGTAGGTGGGCCGTGGGGAGGCATAGGGGGCCCACGCACACCCACCCACCAGGGGCCAGGGCAAGCTGATGCCCAAGGGCCCCCGCATGCCTGGAGCCAGTCCTGCTCAGAAGGTAGGGCTTCAGTATGGATCCTCTAGGAGAAACTCTACAGTTCTGGCAATTACAACAAGCCAGTGCTGAAGCAACTTGTTCCCTCTTCCTCTCAGCTGCAAGAGTTGTTCTTAACTCTTGGACCTGTGCAGCGTCCTGACCTTGCTCCAGCATTTTATTTGATTTATTTTGAAATTTTTATATCTTGCCTAATTCTCTAAAGAAACTCAAGGTGGCTAACAGGTCAGTAATAAAAACAGTAAAACAATGCACAATTCCCAGAAAACTCAATCACATAGTCAAAAGCACAGAAGCAACTTAGGTAGTTGACATTGCTTCCATCATCTTGTTTGGGCCATCATCTCCTGGTGGTGACGGAGATTGCTAGGGATAAGAACAAACAGCAGGCTACAACTGCGCCTCTCTCCTCAAGCAGACAGGCTGCAGAAGTTCCATGCGCCATGTCCCCCTCCCTCAAGTCACTATACATGGACAGTGGTTGATTTTTCTGTGCTTGTCAACTATAGTCTGGCTAACTTTTTTTAAAAAAATTAAAAGACTCATATCCTGCCTATCTTAAAATAATTCAAGGCAGCTTGCAACTAGGGATGGAAAGATCTGTCTGTTTCAGTTCTCTCCATTTCTCAGTTTTCCAATGTTAAATTCAGTTCTCTACATTTCTACAGCAATCTGCGAATTATTTTTTTTTAAATCCTCATGAAAATTCTCTACCATTTTAGTGTGAATTTCTCCAAATAAACACATTTTTGTAGGCAGTTTTGACAAAAGTACACATTTTTGCAAGCCATTTCTCATCATGTCATGCAATTTTTCATGTTATTTTCACTCGTGTATTTTTATGCACACTTTTCCTTAATATATGCATTTTTGTAAATGTTGTTTAGTTGGCAAACTGTATCCCAAAATTCTAATAAATGTGAATTTCAAAGGATGGCTGTGTTTCAATTCTCATATTGTTTCAGAAATTGTGAATTTGATGAAGCAAAAATTCCAGCAAGCAGCACTCTATAAAAGCAAAACCAAAATAGAGAGAACAGAAACAGCATTGATACATCCATACAAGAAAGATGACTCAACATGGTGTGTGGGAAATCCAAGCACATTTCTGACATCTTCTCCAGTAGAGCACAAATGATGTATCTCAGGATCTAGCCTCATAGCTCCTAGGAACAGCCACTCTGGATTAGAATACAGATTTTTAAATATTTTATTTATTTATTTATTTATTTATTTATTTATTTATTATTTAATTTGTATCCCACCCTTCCTCCCAGCAGGAGCCCAGGGCAGCAAACAAAGTGCTAAAAACACTTTAAAACATCATAAAAACAGATCTTAAAATACATTAAAACAAAACAGTGTTAAAAACATTTTTTAAAAAAACAACTTTACAATTGTACAGAATGGACCTCCTGATATGATGTTATCTGCAGGAGGCCCTCACCTGCAGAGCGCAGTGATCGACTGGGAATATAAGGGGTAAGATGGTCTTTCAGGTATCCTGGTCCCAAGTTGTATAGGGCTTTGTACACCAAAACTAGAACCTTGAACTTGGCCCAGTAACAAATGGGCAGCCAGTGCAATTTTTTCAGCAGCAGAGTGACATGTTGGTGATACCGTGCCCCAGTGAGCAGTCTCGCTGCTGCATTTTGCACCAGCTGCAGCTTCCGGACCAACCTCAAGGGCAGTCCCACATAGAGCACATTACAGTAATCCAGCCTGGAGGTTACCAGTGCGTGGAATACAGTGGTCAGGCTATCCCACTCCAGAAATGGCCGCAGCTGTCTCACCAGCTGAAGCTGGTAAAAGGCACTCCTAGCCACTGAGGTCATCTGGGCCTCTAGCAATAAAGATGGATCCAGGAACACCCCCAGAGTATGGGCCTGCTCTTTCAGAGGGAGTACGACCCCATCCAAAGCAGGCAACTGACCAATTATCCGAACTCGGGAACCACCAACCCACAGTACCTCCATCTTGTGAGGATTCAGACTCAGTTTATTGGCCCTCATCCAGGCCACCACCGAGTCCAGGCAGCAGTCCAGGGCTTGCATGGCCTCTCCCAATTCAGATGTTACAGAGAAATAGAGCTGGGTATCATCTGCATACTGCTGACACCTCACCCCAAAGCTCCTGATGACTGCTCCCAAGGGCTTCATATAGATGTTAAACAGCATGGGGGACAAGATGGTACCCTGCGGCACCCCACAGCACAGCTGACAGGGGGCCGAAAGACAGTCGGCCAATGCTATTTTCTGAAAGTGACCTTGGAGATAGGATCGGAACCACTGTTAAACAGTGCCTCCAATACCCAGCTCACCAAGTCAGCCCAGAAGGATATCATGGTCAATGGTATCAAAAGCCGCTGAGAGATCAAGTAAGAATAACAGGGTCGCACTCCCCCTGTCCTCCTCCTGATAATGGTCATCCATCAGGGCGACCAAGACCAAGTCAGTCCCATAACCAGGCCTGAATCCAGACTGGGATGAGTCAAGATAATCTGTTTCATCCAAGAGTACTTGCAGTTGCTGCGCCACAATCCTCAATCACCTTCCCTATGCTCTCTTAACACTTCCATCCCCATTAAAAACAGCAACAATTGTCACATCTCAAACGATGAGGCACCTTTACATGTCACTTCTGAAAATTCCTATGATCTTGCTACTATTTAGTCATCTTTTCAGCATCATGTCATGCTCTTCTCCCTAATATGCTCAAACCTTATTACCAACTGTTCAGAAGAACTCCTCCAAAAGGTGACCCTTTTGTCCCTTGTTCCTACTCTCAGTGAAATCTCTATTATATGTGGGCATTTAAGTGAGACACACACACAAAACACCATGAATATCTTGCAGAGGCACTTTGGATCTGAAAGCTCAACTGAACTGGAAGAAGCTTTCATAAGTCTTGTGAATCGGTGGCCCATTACAGATTAGACCTTACATGCAACGTTTGTGGTAGTATATAGAAGGGTTTCTAACACAACTTCCTCCCAAAACTTTTAAAACTGTTTTTTCTTCCTTGAAGTTAATTTGAAAGCTTGATATCCATCGAAATTGGAAATTGTATCCTGTTTAAAAGAATGCAAATGCTTATATATCCAATATATGTAGATAGATATAGATATATAAGCATGCCAGAGTTCAATATTCAGTGTGAGAGATCATTTTTAAAAAAATAATTAGAAGAAAAAATAAACAATATCCCACTGTTATTCCCCAATAATGCTTACCATTGTCACCATACATGATGCTGTGTAACCTCCTAACAGAGAGAAGGAATACTAAAATTCAGGCTGTTTGGAAGGATGAAACAGCACCATGGCTATGATACTCATTTATATTACATGGATTCATAGCTCACTTGAAGGAAAAGTCAGTAAAATAATTTATGTCACCATTAAATGACCTCCATGTTGGATGCATTGCAGCCTCAGCACAGTAACAGTATTTACCATCAGGAGATAGAGAAATGAGTCTGACCTCTTTGACAAAGAAGAAATAAATTCATACTGAGATTAACGTAAATCACAGGGTGTGGTGTTGTTTTTTCAGTGGCCACAATGTTCTCTGGCTATGTTCCCTATCACATTCTATATGCATTTGATATAAATATTTCTTAATTTAGTAGGATAAAATTTTGATTTCTCAGTCAATTGACCTTTCAACCAGCTCACAGTTTTGTTAAATGTTCTTAAAATCCAGTTTTAAATTGTGAATGTGTGTTTCTGTGGGTGTCTGTGCTCAAATGCACACATTTTTCCTTTGCCAGGAGGAGAAAAGTATAGATGTGAGAAATAAATGACTTCCTTTTAATCTTCTCTAGCAGTGATGAAGTGGATGGCACTTGTTGAAAATGTAGCTGGGTATGTAGCAGAACCACTTTGAGCTTCAAGCTGAACAAAACAGAATTGGACATTGTAAAATAGAGTTAGGCTGTAATTCTAAACACCAGGGCTAGAAAACCTGTGGCCCTTCATTTCTTGTTGTACTCCAACTCCCATTAGCCCCAGCCAGCATGGCCAATTGTCAGGAATGATGGGAGTTGTAGTCCAAGAATACATGGGGACCCACAGATTTCCCAGTAGTCCTATACACATTTCCTTTGAGTAAGTCTCACTGAACACCATGGAATTTACTTCAACGCAGGCATGCATAAGATTGTTTCAGTACCTATAAAACAGGGTACCCTAGGCAAACATATTATCTGAACTGTGTTTTATTATCAGTGCTATGATGCTCCCTTCTTCATTCTTACAGTGGGGTACAACTATTCCTTGCCGAGTCATAGCTTTATACCGGTGAGACCATTGGTTCATCTAACTTACTAACTGGGAGTGGCTCTCCAGGACTGCAGTCTGGAATATTTCCCAGCCCTACCTGGAGCTGCCAGAAATTAAGTCTGGGAACATTTGTATGCATCTACGGAAAACTGCTAAAGCCATAGTCTAGAAGAGAACAGAGGAGAGCATTTATCTAGGAGTTGTAAAGTGCTATATAGAAGAAAAAAGAAATACCCAAATTTCTACCTCACAAGACATTTCATTCAGAAGTGAGATTTACTTTCCAGCCCAGGTAGTTGCCTCACGCAGGTATCCTGTCAGTAATGGTCCATTCATTTCTGGTCCATCTCTATTAATAGCCAACCCACTCATATCTATCAACGCTACAGATTCCTTATTAATGTTATCATAGTACCAACAGAAGGCAAACTTACATCTTCTTAGTCTTCATGCTTCATAACAATAGTTTATCATTGGTCTTGTGGATTAGTTCCTTGTTAGTTCTAATCAAGATCCATTTTATTATTTATTTATTTAAAATATTTCTATCCTGCCCTTCTACCCTATAATAGGGTACTCAGGGTGGCTTACAATAAAATTGAACACATACATAATAAAATTGTACATAATAAATATCACAAAAACATTAAAATAAATTAAAATACATAAAAAACAATTAAAACACATAAAATACAACACACACACATATATACATATATATAGGGGAGTGGTACTGAAGCAATTAAAGAGGTAAATTAAAATAGAAGGCTAAAATCAGTTCAGGCTCTACCTTCAGTCCCTCCCAAAGGCTCTCTGGAACAAGATCGTTTTCAGAAGTCTCTGGAAAACCACCAGGGAGGGAGCAGAGCAAACTTCTTGGGGTAGAGTATTCCCAAGCTTGGGGGCCATAGCTGAAAAGGCTCTCTTCTGTGTGCCTGTCAGTCTAACTTCTTTCATTCCAGGCACCCATGATCTTAAATCCCAGGCAGGTACATATGGGTGTAAGCGGTCCCTCAGATATATTGGACCAAGGCCATTTAGGGCTTTAAAGGTCAGAACCAGCACTTGGGCCTGGAATTGGGCCTGGGAAAAAATTGGGAGCCAGTGGAATCAATAAAGCATAGGGGTGCACTGTGCTCCAGTTAACATTCTGGCTGCTGCATTTTAGATCCATTGCTCAGCAGGCCTGCTGATGTAGCTCTGAACAATTTTCTGGGTCAGTGGTATGATGTGGACCATCTCTTGCCATTGAGTCTGAGCCCTGCATGTGCTTTGATGCTTCTGCATTCACTTTAATAGCAGGTTGGGGGCTGGCTCTGTATCTGTTTGAAGGAAACCATCATAGTTTCTATTGAAGTCCTTGCTGTTTGGGGTGTGGTTTCTATATCGGTACCAAAGCACCTGCACTCCCAATGAAATTCCTCAGCTGAGTGTTTGTGTGTGTGTGTGTGTGTTTGATTGACCTTCCCTCTCTAGCTATGCACTGCAATAAAGACAAGAGCTGAAATGAGCAAGGAACTCTAAAACAAGTTTCCCTGTGTAAAACTGACACAGGGTGATGAAAAAGAAAAATTCCTATTTGGTTTTCTTGGCCCACCTTTCCTGTCCCCCCTCCCTTCCCACGAGGTAAAAAACAACACAAACACACAAGGAAAGAGATCATCTGCTTAACAGTGCTGCTTTAAAATCCATCTTTGATCTGTTTATGTACTTCTACACAGGATGAATAACAGGAATAAGTAAAAATTGCACCAGTGGGATATAAAAGAAAACAAAATGCTATCAAACATTCTGGAGATACAATCCACTTTCTGGCAGCTAAGCAAAGCATCATTGTTACTCAGTCTGACAGTAACAGGCAGGTTACATTCTCCCACTTTCTCATAATTATTTGTCTACTAGGATACAAAATATTCTGCACTAATCTTCACAGTACTTAAATAAGAGTTTTAGCTTCCTATTGAGAGAGTTGGGCATTGGCTTCTTATATTTCTTTTTTGGTCCCAGATTAGAACTCGGTACCTGCCATTTGTGAATTCATTGGCATACTACATTAATTCTTCACCCACCTGTGACATTCATAGAGATGTACATATTGGTACCATATTGCAACCAAAACAGTTATGATGGATTCAAGGGAAAGCAGTCATGATTATCAGCTTTCATGTAACTATTTCTCAAATATTGGTTCCTAATCTATGAACAATTAAATATAATTAACTTTACATTCTCATGAAACTGGTCCTCAGTGAAGAAGGGGTGAAAGAAAGAGACAGAAGGCAGTTTCCCCACTACCGTCACCCTCCTATCTCCTCCATGGTTTTCTCTTGAACCCAAGGTGCTCCAAGAACCACAATGGCTATGGAGCCAAATAGGGATGAAAGTTTGCTCTTCATCCTTTGAAGCTGATACCATCATCATCAGCCACAATGAAGCGACGTTGTTTTGAACCCAGGATACTCCTGCTCCCTGTGAAGACTTTTGGACTAAAGTGTGCATGAGAGAGGTTTTTTAACCTTACTTCGGCTCCAAAGATGTCACAGGAGCTTAAAGTCAGCTGAAGAGAAACCTACTTCACTTTTGCCACTTTAAATTCCTAGCGCTGGCCAGCATCTGCATATTGTTTTCTCCTGTCAGAGTTATTCATTGGGAGCATGCAGGCAGGGTGCATATGCAACCCTCAACCTTTGCCAATGTTTCAGGTTTCAGTTGCAATGCCCTATTTTTCTGCAAATAGAAGAAGATTTCATCTATTCATGGAGATATAACAACATATGAGATCTTCTGATTGAGTCCATCTAGTCCAGGCATCCTGTTCCTCACCTTGCCCAACCGGATGCCGCCAGGAATCCCATGAACGCAATACTTCTCTTCAGAAGGGGAATTGGAGAAATTGCAAAAGTACAGGAAGAAACTGATCACACACCAAAACAAGATGGGCTGATAATCATGGAGGAACGGAATGCAAAAGTAGGGAACAGAGAAGAACTTGTGGGGAAATGGGGCTTAGGAGACAGAAATGATGCAGGAGAAAGACTTACTGAATTCTATGAAGCCAATTTGTTTCTCGCAAACACATTTTTTGAGCAACCAAAAAGATGACTGTACACGTGGACATCACCAAATGGTCAATATAGGAATCAAATTGATTATATAATTGGTAGCAGAAGATGGAGAAGTGCCATACCTTCTGTGAAAACAAGACCAGGAGAAGACTGCGGTACTTATCATGAACTGGTCGTATCGAAAATCAGCGTAAAGATAAACAAAACCATCATAATGTCAAAATACAATTTAAATAATATCCCTGAAGAATATAAAGATTAAATAAGAACAGGTTTGAGGCTTTAAACTTAGTTGACAGAGAACCAGAAGAACTATGGAGTGAAGTCAGAGACGTTATCAGGAAAGAATGCAAAAAGACAATACCTCTTGTTAAAAAGAGAGAAAGACCTCAATGGATGACTGAAGAAACTCTTAAAATGGTTAAAGAGAGAAGGAAAGCAAAAGCAAAAGGAGACAGAAATATGGTCAGAACCCTAAATGCAACAATACAGCGACTAGTCTCTAATCTCCCCTTTCTTGGCAAGGTGATTGAGAGGGTGGCGGTGGCTCAACTCCAATTTTTTCTGGATGAATCTGATTATCTAGACCCTTTTCAATCAGGCTTCAGGCCTGGTCATGAGACAGAGATTGCCCTGGTTGCCCTGCTTGATGACCTACGCCGGGCATCTGACAGGGAGAGTACATCCCTGTTGGTGCTGCTGGAGGTCTCAGCGGCCTTTGATATCATCGATCATGGTATCCTTCTGGGCCGTCTTGCTGGGATGGGTCTAGGAGGCACTGTTTTACAGTGGCTCCATTCCTACCTGATGGACAGGACCCAGAAAGTGGTGCTGGGAGACTACTGCTCGACTCCCTGGCCGTTGGCCTACGGGGTACCGCAGGGTTCCATACTGTCTCCCATGCTCTTTAACATTTATATGAAACTGCTGGGAGAGGTCATCCAGAGATTTGGAGTGCAATGTCATCAATATGCTGATGACACTCAACTCTATCTCTCCATTCCATCTGATGGCACGGTGGGACTGCTTGTTCTGAACCAGTGCCTGGAGGCTGTGAAGGGCTGGATGTGGGAGAACAAACTGAAACTTAATCCAGACAAGATGGAAGTGCTGCTGGTCAAGGGGAAAACTGCCCCAGGATAGGGTTGCAACCTTTTCTGGATGGGGTTGCACTCCCCTTGAAAGAGCAGGTCCACAGTCTGGGAGTTCTTCTGGATCCTGCCCTGCTGCTGGAATATCACGTGGCTGCGGTAGCCAGGGGTGCTTTTGGCCATCTCAAAATGGTTCACCAGCTGTGTCTGTTCCTGGAAGCAGCTGACTTGGCCACAGTGACACATGCATTGGTGACATCAAGACTTGATTACTGTAATGCACTCTACATGGGGCTGCTTTGAAAACGATTCGGAAACTACAGTTGGTCCAAAATGAAGCAGCCAGAATGTTAACTGGAGCACGGCGTAGGGAGCATATCACCCCTGTGCTTTATCACTAGCTCCCAATTTGTTTCCGAGCCCAATTCAAAGGGCTGGTTTTGACCTTTAAAGCCCCAAACGGCCTTGGACCAGTGTACTTAAGGGAACCCTTATGTCCATATGTTCCTAACCTGGATTTAAGATCATCTGCCTCTGGTCTCCTCTGCATGCCTGGAATGAAAGAAGTTAGATTGACAGGCACACGGGAGAGAGCCTTTTCAATTGTGGCTCCTAGACTTTGGAATTCCCTGCCCCAAGAAGCCCAGTTTGCTCCCTCCCTGATGGTCTTCCGGAAACTTGTCAGAACCCTAAATACAACAATACAGCGACTAGTACATAGGGACAAAGAGAACTATTGCAATAGTTACTGTATAGAAATAGAAGAGGACAACAAAAAGGGAAGAACAAGAGCCCTATTCCAAAAGATTAGAGATATGAAAGGGAAATTTAAACCAAGAGTAGGGATGTTGAATAATCAACAGGGGAACACACTGACTGAGTGAGATGAAATAAAAGGAAGATGGAAGCAATACACTGAAGAACTCTATAAAAGTGATGCCAGGATGACAGATTCATTCATGGAGGGACCGTATGATGAAAACCCAGAAATTTTGGAATGTGAGGTGAAAGCTGCTCTTAAAATACTTGGAAGAAACAAATCACCAAGGACAGATGGCATACCAATAGGGTTGCTACAAGCTAAAAAAGATCTGATATACCCCATTATGCAGTCGTTCCCAGGCCGCCCTTCTGAGTTTCTTCTGACTGTTCTACTTGAGGGTTCTGATAAGGCAACCACTGTACAAGTGGCCAAATTTTTGAACTTGGCCATTTTGACCATACCCTGTAAGGTTGTGAATGGCAATTAATTCCACTGAACTGCTTTGCTGTCTGCCATAGCTTCTGTTACCAAGTAGTCTTATTTTTAATATTTAATACTATGTTTGTAATTGTGGTCGGTTGACTGACAATAAAGATTGACTTGACTACAAGCTACTGAGACTGAATCTGTCCAAATTTTGACAAAAATCTGACAAGAAATATGGAAAACTAAACAATGGCCCACAGACTGGAAGCGTTCAATATATATCCCAATTCCAAAGAAAGGGGATCCCAGGGAATGGAGTAATTATCGAACTATTGCCTTAATATCCCATGCAAGTAAAGTAATACTCAAGATTCTACAACAAAGGCTCTTACCATACATGCAGCGAGAAATGCCAGACGTTCAAGCTGGATTTAGAAAGAGAAGAGGCACCAGAGATCATACATTGGATAATGGAACGGACCAAGGAATTTCAGAAGAAAATCACCCTGTGCTTTATAGATTACAGCAAAGCCTTTGACAGCGTAGATCATGGAAAATTATGGAATGCTTTAAAAGAAATGGGGGTGCCACAGCATCTGATTGTCCTGATGTGCAACCTATACTCTGGACAAGAGGCTACTATAAGGACAGAATATGGAGAAACCAATTGGTTCCCCATCAGAAAGGGTATGAGACAGGGTGTATTATATCACCCTATTTGTTGAATGTATAATATGGAAAGCTGGATTGGACCAAGATGAAGGAGGTGTGAAAATTGGAGGGAGAAATATCAATAATTTAAGATATGCAGACGATACCATACTACCAGCAGAAACCAGTAATGATTTGAAACGAATGCTGAGGGAAGTTAAAGAGGAAAGCACAAAAGCAGGACTACAGCTGAACATCAAAAAGACTAAAGTAATGACAACAGAACATTTATGTAACTTTACAGTTGACAATGAGGACATTGAACTTGTCAAGGATTATCAATATCTCGGCACAGTCATGAACCAAAATGGAGTCAATAGTCAAGAAATCAGAAGAAGGCTAGGACTGGTGAGGGCAGCTGTGAGAGAACTAGAAAAGGTTCTCAAATGCAAAGATGTATCACTGAACACTAAAGTCAGGATCATTCAGACCATGGTATTCCTGATCTCTATGTATGGATGTGAAAGTTGGACAGTGAAAAAAAGCAGATAAGAGAAAAATCCACTCATTTAAAATGTGGTGTTGGAGGAGAGCTTTGCGGATACCATGGACCACGAAAAAGACAAATAGTTGGGTGTCAGAACAAATTAAACCAGAACTAGAAGCTAGAAGCTAAAATGATAAAACTGAGGTTATCATACTTTGGACACATCATGAGAAGACATGATTCACTAGAAAAGACAATAATGCTGGGAAAAACAGAAGGGAGTAGAAAAAGAGGAAGGCTAAACAAGAGATGGATTGATTCCATAAAGGAAGCCACAGACCTAAACTTACAAGATCTGAGCAGGGTGGTTCATGACAGATGCTCTTGGAGGTTGCTGATTCATAGGGTCGCCATAAGTCGTAATCGACTTGAAGGCACATAACAACAACAATTATTATTTATTTACTGTATATATGAGAATGTATTGCTGGAAGAGTAAGGACAAAAAAAGTACTTCACACAGTGCATAGTTAAACTATGGAATTTACTCCCACAAGAGGCAGTGATGGCTGGCAAAGTGGATACCATTAAAAGCGGATTAGACAAATTCATTGAGGATAAGGCTATCAATGGCTACTAGCCATGATGGCTATGGTCTACCTTCATAGTCAGAGGCAGTATGATTTTGAATACCAGTTGCTGGCAACTGCAGTAAGGGAGAGTGCTCTTGTACTTAGGTCCTGCTTGCAGGCTTCCCATGGGCATCTGGATGGCTGCTGTGAGACCAGGATGCTAGACTAGATCGTCCATTGGCCTGATCCAGCAGGCTCTTCGTATGAGTTTCTTTATACCATATCCTCTAGACAACATACAATAAAATTAATTTTAAATACTCAAATAGAACTAGTAAACAACACAGAACTGACCACAGCAAACTAGACAAAACTAAGAATGCTACAAAATCCCCATCACATCAATCAAGAACAAAAATTGATGGTGTTAAAAGCACTAGCTGATAAAATCTGTTAAAATGATTAAGAGTCCTGATGCTAGAAAGATAGTAAAATGGATGCCAGGTGGGCTTCTTTGGAGAGAACTTTCTACAAGTGGGGGCCTATTGCCAAAAAGAAAATGGGTGTTCAGGCCACTCCAAACACACTTAAAATGTTCCATCTGTAAAGTGGGGTATTGTATTAATCCACTTATAACAATCTTAAAGAGATGTATTTCCACAAACTATAAACAATGAATCAATGTACCTGAACATGTACAATATTTTCTCTAATTGGGTTATTATCTGTCTTAAGAACCTTATCTTATGATGTCTAAATTTTTCAACTTGAGATTTCAACCACGATATCTCATCTGGGCTGTTTCCAAGAGACCCATAAGAGTTACAATATTGGCTGAAGACTTTTTTATGCCATACAGAGACAGAGTTATGACTATTGTCCATTTTTGTCAAGGACACTTCTGCCTAAAAGTAAATACTGAAACGATCAACCCAACTAGTTACCTATTAAGAAGATTCTGTAGAATCTTCCTTGGCGGCATGAATGTTTACAACATCGTGCTTCTATGTTTATTGTTTTGGCATTTGCTATAACACTATTGCAATGTTTAAGGCCCTCTTAAGTGTGATGAATCAATATACATAGGATGGGGGAATATGGCATTGCAATGGCAGGCTCTGTGCCGTTGTATGTGTGCTTCATCTCACATCTACAACATTCTGGGTATTTAATCATATAGAGAGATGCATACACATATAGGCACTTTGTAAGTGTACAGTGTGGATGGACCCTCCCCACTGCCTGTTCACTTCCATAGGTCAGAAAAACTGAGGCTTGAAGCTGTTGCTTCAGCAGTGAAGCAACTCAGACTGGGAGCTTATATAGTATCTGGAGACTCCACCCTTCCTTGGCTCTCTGTCAGGCCCTGATCTAATCATGTATGTCCATGTGCTCTCCCCTCCTCCCAAGTAAGCTCACAGCAAGCTAGCTGGGCACTTCAGTGGCAGCTCTGAATTTGCTGATGAGTCATTATCTTATGTCCTCCTGTAACACTGGGGGAGATGAGGGGGACCTGATAGTGAGCGTGGGGATGTCTAGTCCTGGGGTTTGCATGGAGATCTGCTAGTAGGTCCTGCTTCCCTTATTCCTTATTTAAGAGACTTCTGGTTCAAGGTCTAGGCAGGCCTGAACCCTAACACTGCCATGTGTTTGTTCATTCAATTTGTGGAGGAGCCCAGTAACTTCTGTGGTAGAAACAAGGTTCACATTGTGGTTGAACCAGATCAAGCCTGAGGCACTTTATTCAAAGGAAAAAGCAAGCAGCTGCTTGGAGAGAAAATTCAAACACACAAGGAGCCTCCGTGCCAGCCAATATAAAAGTTCTGTCCCCTAGACAACTTTCCACACATTCTTACAGCAAAATATCTAAGGCATACAGAAGCAGGTCTCTTATCAACACATAAACATCCATCCACTACTTGGAAAAGGAATGCCCAAGCTATGCACATAAGCTTATCTGGCCTTCTAGAAGGCTGAACATCAGCAGTTTTCTTGAAACACTCTGATACATCCTGTACATGTTCTCTGCAGCATTTCAATGCCATCCTACCCATCACCCCTTTCGTGTCTGCAAGCTTTTGACCAAAGAACTGAGGCCTATAGAGTTTTATTCCACACTTCTGATGTAAGCTTCTGTCATTTATATATAACCTTCTGTATCACCATGCAGTAAATTATCAGATATATTTATAAAAGGATAAATTGTACATAATAGACTTGACACACTCTCCGGATGGTTCTCAGCATCAGGACCTGGGGTGATTTTCAATGCTAGTCCTACTCAGAGTAGACCCATTGAAAGTGATAGACATGACTAACTTAGGTTCATGAACATCAATGGGTTTACTTTGAGTAGGATTTACTTGAGTACAACCCCAGGTGTTTTTCACTGTTCCTCCAAGTGTGTTTGTGTGTTTATATAAGGAAACAAGCCCTATCTTATCACTGTTGACTTCTATCAAGTACACCACAGCCTCCATTCATCCCCATTTACTCTTTCCAGCTTCTCCTGTCCCACTACCCCACCATTACCTCTGTCCAACTTATCTTTTCAACCAATATGCCCACTGAATTGTCAAGGAGGGAATTCCCATAACATAGGACTCTCCTCAAAAACCCACTGCCACCTCTCCTACACATTGAGAGTTTGTTCTGAGCCTTCTGCAGTGCCTGGGCCAAAAATGTAACGCTGGAGAAGAGAGAAAAACAACCTTGCTTGGGCCATTATTAACTGCAAATGTTGCTAACTGAGTTATACAAAACACCCAAAACCTTCCTTTGTTTTTACTGGCTGCATCAAATGCTGATTCGTCAGTTTTCTTCTATAAAGTAACCACTGACCTTTATCTAAGCAAGGTCTAGAGCGTACACAGGAGCTGGGAACAATTTGTTTGACTCATTGCATTCCCCATTGGAATACAATCACATTAAACAGAACCCTAAATCAGCTAGGGGAAAAATAGGAAACAAGCTGACACATAGCAAAGCTGGCTCTCTTTTTGTGAAATATGCCTCTTTTCAGCAGGCAAGAACCATGTCTTTCAGAGTGTGAGACACCAGATGATGCACCCAGCTGAGATACACAGCAGGAACTAAGACTTGCACATCTATCCATTTGTTCATGCTTCCACAAATACATTATCTCCTAGAGGGAAGTAGCCAACACACACAAGTGTATTTTCTTATCTCCATCTGACTCTTGCCAAAAAAACCAAGGAAAGGAATATGTTTAATAGCCAGAAAGTTCTCCCACCCCTCACAAGTAGACTATGTCATACACTGATGATGATGATGATGAGATATCCCAGCCTTCCTCCCAGCAAGAGCCCAGGGCAGCAAACAAAAACACTAGAAACATCTTTAAAACATTTTAAAAACAAAACATATTTAAAAATAATTATTTAAAACATCACTGAAAACAAATCTACAAACAATTCCAACACAGATGTAGACTAGGATAAGGTCTCTACTTAAAAGGCTTGTTGAAAGAGGAAGGTCTTCAATAGGTGCCAAAAAGACAACAGAGATGGTGCCTGTCTAATATTTAAGGGGAGTGAATTTCAGTAGTGATCACTTGAAACATTGTTGTGCATGCATTCAGAGACTTCATGGAATTACTTGATGTCATTATACAGCCACGAGAGTGGCTGCATACTATAGTCAGCACAGATTTTTTGCATTCTGCAATGTTAAATTGAAAATACCCCATGCCATTCTGATGTGTCCCATAAGCTCATTTCAAAACAAAACTTTACAAAACGTATAGTCCTGAACTCAGAAACGCTTGCTTAACAACCCTCTAAATTTTCATGGTGATACACAAAACAGTCAGAGAGAATTGAGTTTTCAAAATTTAAAAAGAGTGAGAAAAAACTCAGACCCCTGTTGGACTTTTTTCTTTCAGAGTTCTCGTCATCTGTTGAAATTAATTAAAAATTAGCTATGTTCACAGAATACCTGTAATCCTATTACTGACCTTGTTCCATACTCTGACCTTCATCTGCAGTACAAAAGTTTAAAAAATGCCTGGCTGATTTAATTAATTTAAGAAATTTAGCACTGAACTCAATGATAAGGCTGGGCATGCTCAGTAAGAACCAACTGTCAGTGTTCTAAAAGCCAGACTCGCAGCTGCTTGGCTTGGGTAATCAGGGGGCCACACCCAGGCCAGGTCTTTATTTCACTTTAAACAGTCATGGCTTCCCCCAGAGAATCCTGGGAAGTGTAGTTTGTGAAGGGTGCTAAGAGGAGACTCTTATTTCCCTGACAGAGCTCCAGTGGCCAGAGTGGTTTAATAGTCAGCCGCTCTGACTGAAGCTCTGTGAGGGGAACAGGGCATCTCACTAGCAACTCTCAGCAGCCTTCACTAACTACACTTCCCAGGATTCTTTGGGACAAGCCATGACTATCTAAAGTGAAATAAAGGTCTGGTGTGTATGTGGCCAGAGACAGCTTTGTTTTAAATTTGGGTGGGAGGCTACATGTGCCTGCTGTAGAATAAAAAGGTGGGGGAAACCCTGAAAAAGAATGATACTGTTCACAATGTTTTCCTTTTGGAAAGAAAAGGGGCTTCCCCTCTGCCCAGTGCCCACCCACCCAATCTCCTCCCCTTCCCTCCCCTTCCCCAATTCAGTTTCATCTATCCTAAGCATGAGTGCACAGGAGTAAATCCCACTGAAGTAAAAAAGCATGCAAATGATCAAACCTGCCCTCCCCTCCTCCCCCCTTCTATCCCCTCCCTCTTGCCCCTTCCCTCCCCCTTCCTTCACCCCTCCCTTCCCCTCCTCCATCCTCTTCCAATCCCCTCATTCCCCTGCTCTCTGCCCTCTCCTTTCCCCTCCCCATGGTCAGTTTTACCTATCCTAAGAATGATTGCACAGCAGTAAATCCCATTGAACTCAATAAGCATGCAAATGATCAATACATTCTCAGGATCCCATTTCTTGCCTTCCAGATTAAAAAGCAGAGAATATGAATAGGCAAAAAATCTTGCGGTTTAAGAACGTATCTATAGCCAACAGATATTTCTATCAAACTTTAAAAAGCAGGAAAATTGGGCAGCTCTAGTGAATGCACCAGGGGAGCAGGACACCTGAACTCCTCTCTGAGATATTGTACTGCCCTACAAATCTGTCAAAATGCAAACACAACTTGGGTTGGTCTTTCACAATCCAATCCACTTCCTGTGTAGCTTGGAGGAAATTAGTAACATGTGCCTCTGAGCATATGGTGAGTGGTGGCAACACCTGCAATCAGCCCAAATAACAGAAACAAGACATGTGCTGTGATGATCTTGTTTTAGCAGGGAGGAAGGAACAATATTAAAACAGTTGATATAGTTCAGATAGTCACTTTAAATCAGGTGATTTACTTTGCATTTTAGTGAAGTTTCCAGTAGTAAATCATTTTCTTTTGCTTCTGTTTCAGTGAATATGTGAAGTGGAGCAACACTAACAAAAAGCTCCAAAACCAATTGTGGAATAATGGTACTGACTATTCTGCAGAACAGTTTCCAATGGACATGAGGAGGGTCTCAGTTTGCACAAGATAAAACAGTGGGAGGTGAAATCTAGCAAAATTCTAGGTGTGTTCTATGTTTTTAATTGACCATGGCCACCTTTCCTTAAGCAGAGTAGTTTAAGCATAGCACGCTGAAAACATGCATCTTGGGCAGGCCAAGTTTGTTTTTTCCAAGCGCTAGAGTCATTGCTTAAGTAGCAACATATTGTAATCAGTCTGATTCTACATCAAACTGCAGTTTCAGATTAAACTGTTAATGCGCCCAAAATAGAAATAGAACATAACCTCCAGTTTGAAACACAAAAGGCCGTATTCACTAACATACGACATTGACCAATAAAAAGGCTTTGAAATTAATAAAAATAAATTTGACACAGATTTCTAGGATGAATAATGTGAGAAATATAATTTTCTAGGTTAGATTCTCTGTAGAAACAGTAGTAACACAGAAAAGAAGCAAAGTAAGAATAACACCAACACACATACAAAAATGTAATTCTCCATCTTTGGAGATGGCAAGTGTTGCCACTATTTACCATATGCTCAGAGGCACACGTCACTAATTTCTTCCAAGCTACACAGGAAGTGAAAGACCAACCCAAATTGCATTTGCATTTTTACACATTTGCAAAATTTGTACAATATCTCAGAGAGGAGGTGAGGCCTCCTGCTCCCCAATTTCCCTGTTCTTTAAAGTTTGACAGAAATATCTGTTGCCTATAGGCACATTCTTAAACCGCAAAGTTTTTTGCCTATTAGTGAATACCCTTTATGCCTTTGAACAAAGAAATACAGTCAACTGCCTCACAAAGATCCCTTCCTCTTGGCCTAATTGCAGCTTGTCTTCTTCGGCAGCATATAGAATAACAGAGACTCGGTAAGAATATTCAAGGCTAGTCGTACTCAGAGTAGACCCATTGAAGTTAACAGACATAACTAACTTGGGTCTATTAATTCCAGTTGGGTCTGCTCTAAGTAGAATTTAGTTGAATACAATCCAGAGCCTCCAGTCCCTATGGCAAAGCAAGGAAGGTTTGTGGTGAATTGCAATAATGGGGAAAAAAATCCCTTTGTAATAAATTTTACTAAACTTCAATGTGACTTTAAAGTGCAATTTTTAATTTAATTAAATATGCTGGAAAAGAGCCTAGAGGACAGAGGATCCTCTACAAACATGTGCTCTAGTAAGAGATGGTTTTTGTTTCACCTTTGCCCTCTTTTCTGGTCATTGTCATCAACTCTTTAAACGGACAAGGTACACAGGAATCAAAGAGTTAAAACATCCTAATATAAAAGCCCAGCACTTTGAGTTTTCAACACATTGCTATACGCTTCACTCTGAAAAATTGCTTTACTGGAAAAAAAATGAATGTGCATATAAGTATTAATTTTAAGGCAATATTATAGACTATTGTCACCATACAGTACACCCATAGTGTTTTGTGGTTACAAAAACTTAAAATATGAACAGTAGAGATTTTTTCCTTCTTTCCTTCCAGCATTCCCCTACCCCTGCTGCATTGCAAGCTGCTTCCATTTGAAATTCCCCACTGTTTGAAACACAGCTTACAATGTCACTCAGAAAGTGGAAGGGAAGACTGCTGTTCAGAAATGAGCACACACCCCCTAGATGCTTACATATTTGATTTAATTTAATATCAGGGTTGCTCACCAATTAAAGTTTTTTATACCCCAATCTGTGGCATATTTGCATGGTAATAATGCCCATTGATTTCAAAAGCATTTCCAAGGAAGTATGTGCCTAGCTAATTGAAGTTTTGTGCTTTTGTTTAAATAATGAACACATTTAAATCAATACTATAGTTTCTAAATACAGATAACATTTTTGGATATTTAATTAATAGCTGCTTTTAGGGGGTGGGGGGAAATCAGTAACACAGCAGTTGGGGGAAAAATTACCTGCCGTGAATTGTTGGAGTGACACAAATTACATAGCTTTTAATAATAATGGAATGATCACCCTGCATTTTCATGGGTGACAGCTCCACTTACAATCATATTATGATCCAGTTTTGTAATCTATAATTAATTTTGAGTTCTTCATCATTCTCAATTAATGCTTCCAACCCTGCTTAGGATATTACAATAAGGGGTGGCCTCTAGAGCTGCCAGCAACAGGTGCCCTAGGCGAACTATGCAATCAGCACCCTCAGCCCCAAACACAAAGGGCAGATCTAGGCTGAGGTTTGTGGTAAACTGGGAAACATTTTGCCCCTATATTCCATTTAATGTTTTTTAATTGTATTTATTTAAACAGGGGCATAATTATTCGGTTTATCCATCCATCTGTCTGTCCAACCAATGTTTCTGAGATTAGATAAAATATAGACCCAAAATTTTCAGAATACATTTGTACACAACAGCTAGATGATACTTCATTTCGATATAAAAATGCATTAAAATGTTAATTATAATTTTTAATATTAAAAATCCAAAATCATCCATTACGCTATCCTTCTTTAACTGCCATTACCACCACATCCAATATAGAAAGAACTAAGAAAACTCTTCAATGAACTTTAACCTGTAATTACAAAATACTCTGTGCTCTTCAAACATGCCTTTTCTTGCTTTAAGTTTTGGAAATTCCTTTTGATCCAGTTTCTAGCTGCTTCATGTTCTATTGATGTTGTGGCAAGTTCAACAAGTCTCTCTTGAACCATTGTTGAACACTGATATGTTTTTATCAATTTTAAATTTGAGAAGCTATGTTCCCCACTAGCTACGGAAACTGGTGAAGTTAAAGGAATCCATAGAGCTGTAAAAATGTTTGGAAAACTGTGAGTTTATTTTCACAAACTTCATAAATTCTTCAGTATTAATCAACCATTTCTCTTAAAGGCACGCATTTACAGAGGGAGTGACTTACTCACAAGGGGTGTGGCTAGTTGAATTCTATATATGCCTTTAAAACAGTAAAAGCAATAACTAAGTTAATAACTATATTTGGGGTCTCCACCTTTTTGGGCCCATGGGCACATTTGGAATTTTGAGAATGGCGTTCCTGTTTAAGGGGCGTTTTTTGCCTCCACCCGAATTGTATAGGAAGACTCGGGAATGATCTCGAAGTTTTACAGTTGTGCCACGTGAGATCTAAGGGCCAATCAGGTGTGGGTTTGAGCTGCGTATATAAAGCCGCTCTTGCCCTTAGCGTTTGCCTTTTTCGCCTCGCGGCAACTCTCGTGGTTTCTGCTGGCAAGGGCTCCGTTTGTTGGCCGTTTTGCATTGCTTCTCCTCGTTGTGGCATGCTCCTGCCTTCCGTTTCTATTCAATTGCTCCGCTGGTTTGTTTACCGCTGATCAGCTGGGCTGCGGGCATCCTCCACGCGCCTGGCGGCTTCCTGCCGCTTGCCAGCTGATCATTCCCTCCTGAGTCCCGGCGCTTCAGCGCCTGTTTTGATCAATTTGCTGTAGTTTCCTTTAGGGTTGGGTGGCTGGGAACGTTCCTAGTTTGTACTTATAGTTTCGTTGTTAGTAGTGAATTCTTCCGATTGATATAAACCCCCCACACTTTGAGTTGCTTGCCTTTTTATCGTTCCTGCAGGCTGCAGTCTTAGTATTTTCTTTTAGTGTTTGGTATTAATATTATAGCTTCTCCTGTTATTCTATTGGTTGTTCATAGTAAATTTGTGTGTGGTGGTAGTTCCTTTACTTTTGTTTATGAGTTTCTGTTTCCTAATTTAGTTAGTATTATAAAAAAAAATAAAAAATAAGAAAATAAACACAACCACATAGCCTGTTTTACCCCACCCCACATCCTCTCTTTAGTCCTTTATCCTACCCCTATTATTTCCTTCTGACCCCCCCTTCCTTTTTATAAAATAAATAAATAAAAATACATAAAAAATAAATATATATATATATAGAGAGAGAGAGAGATAAAAATAATAAATAATATACAGAAATAGGTGTTGCTTCCCATTTATCTCCTTTAGTCTGTGCTTTCAGTGTTTTCTTCCTAGTCCAGTGTCTGATTTGGTTGCTGTTTTGCCTTGGGGTTTTTATTTGTTAATTGTTTAACTTGTTGTTTCTGCTGTTGCTTTTTCCGGTGCTGCGGTTGGAACTTGCCGCCCAAGAAGGTTCAACAAAAGAAAGATGTTCGTGTCATGAAGCAGGCTGCTAAGCGCCCTCCAACTCAACATCATCAGTCATCTGACGAAGAGGAGGATACGGGCACCATTCGTGCTTTGGTGGCTAGGGTGGACGCCTTGGAAAGGGAACGTTTGCAGCCGCGTGATGCTGGGGCGGGGCCAAGTACCGCCCCTTCAGGTAAGGAGTCTGCCCGCCTGGCAGAAAAGAGTTCTAAGTCGAGTATTCTTGCTGCTTTGGTTTCCAGGATTGGTGTTCTGGAGGCTGCAGCACCCGCCCAGGAGCCCACAGTTCTCTTGTCTCCAGTGGTTTTGCCTGCGGTTCTGCCTACGTCTTCCTCTTCCATGCCTCCATTTCCAGCTCATGCTGGGCCAATTCCAGGACAGAGTCAGTCTCTTCAGCCCAGTGGCCTGCCAGTGTCTTCTGAGGCCTCTGCATGTGTGACTTCTTATTTATTTATTTATTTTATTTCATTCAATTTCTATACCGCCCTTAGCCAATGGCTCTCTGGGCGGTTCACAGCAAAGAATAAAATACAATACAGTAACATAAAAATCAGGTAAAATCAGTAAAACATACAACTTGAGCATTTAAACCACTTGGTATAAAATTAACTTAACAATAAACATTAAACATTAAAATGCCTGGGAGAATAAAAATACCTTGCGGAACGCCTCTTCCGATATGAACCGGCCCGTGCACTACGTTCTGCTACGAAGGCCCTCCTCCGGGTTCCAACTCACAGGGAGGCCCGGAGGGTGATGACAAGATCTAGGGCCTTCTCAGTGGTGGCCCCCGAACTATGGAACAGTCTCCCTGAGGAAGTACGCCTGGCGCCGACTCTGCTCTCCTTCCGGTGCCAGGTCAAAACCTTCCTATTCTCTGAAGCATTTTAAGTTACACTGATTTAATTTTAAAAATGTTTATTGTGTTGGATTGTTGCTTGTATTTTAGTATTGTTTTGTTATTTATTGTATTTTTATGCTGTTTTATGTTCACCGCCCAGAGAGCTATTGCTAGTCGGGCGGTATATAAATTTAATAAATAAATAAAAAAAAATAAAATAAAAAGGTTTTAACCTGACGCCGAAAAGATAGAAGAGTAGGCGCCAGGCGCACCTCATCGCAGACACTGTTCCATAATTCGGGGACCACCACTGAAAAGGCCCTGGATCTAGTAACAGCACTCCAAGCTTCCCTATGGGACGGGACTCGGAGGAGGGCCTTAGATGTTGAACGTAGTGAGTGGGTAGGTTCATAGCGGGAGAGGCGTTCCGCAAGGTATTGTGGTCCCGCACCGTGTAAGGCTTTATAAGTCAAAACTAGCACTTTGAATCTAGCCCGGAAACAAATAGGTAGCCAGTGCAAACGCGCCAGAACAGGTGTTATATGTGCGGACCGTCTGGTCCTCGTCAGCAGTCTGGCCGCTGCGTTTTGCACTAGCTGTAGTTTCCGAATTGTCTTCAAAGGCAGCCCCACGTAGAGTGCATTGCAGTAGTCCAATCGCAAGGTTACCAGAGCATGGACGACTGAGGCGAGGTCATCACTATCCAGATAGGGGCGTAGCTGGGCTACCAGCCGAAGATGGTAGAACGCATTCCGTGCCACCGAGGCCACCTGAGCCTCAAGCGACAGGAATGGATCAAAAAAGACCCCCAAGCTACGAACCTGTTCCTTCAGGGGGAGTGTAACCCCATCCAGAACAGGTTGAACATCCACCACCTGGGTCGAGAAGGCACCCACCAACAGCGTCTCAGTCTTGTCAGGATTGAGCTTCAGTTTGTTAGCTCTCATCCAGTCCATTATCGCGGCTAGGCAACAGTTCAGCACATTAACAACCTCACCTGAAGCTTTTCGCAAATTCTCTGGAACTGCTTGGTTGCGGTATGATGAAAATTTTAGGCAAAGGGAGGCATTGGATCCCACCCTTCGCTGGGATATGGAGCATGCTAGTTTGTGGCTTCGCTCCATGACCTCAGCCAGGCCTACTCCTGGCGACCGAGCGGATAGTGGACACCTGTTAGCGCGAGCGCAGACTTCCGTCGCTGGCTCTGGCCAGGGCGGGCAGTGGGTTCAATCCCAGCAAGTCTGTTGGACATTCAATAGCACTGGCCGATGCCTCAGGCGTCCCTGTAGGTTCCGACATGCTTGTGGACTCTGTGGTGGCATCCACCCCAGTTCTTCCTGCCAGCGTGCCCGGCAGGCTCGCCAGGGTACAGGGGAACACCAGCATCCCAAACGTGGGTCTGGCAACAGCGGCGGTATGTCGCAAGGCCAGTAGCCCTGTTAAATTGATTCCCCTGGCTGGTTTGTTGGCGGGTTACCCTAATAAGGATGCTGCTAGTTTTCTGCTGGGAGGTTTTACTGTAGGTTTTCGCATACCCTTTATGGGTCCTAGGGTTGCTGTTTCGACAGTGAATCAGCCCTCTCTTACGACCACGGCCTCAGTAGTGTTGGCCAAACTCCATAAGGAGATAAGTGCCGATCGCATTTCAGGCCCCTTTCCCTTTCCTCCCTTGGAGAATTTGAGGATTTCTCCTCTAGGCATTGTTCCCAAGAAGCAGCTGAGCGAATATCGCCTTATACATAATTTGTCATTCCCTAAGGGCATTTCTGTTAATGATGGCATTTCCCCAAGTCATGCATCAGTTAGGTATACATCTTTCGATGAGGCTGTGCGAGTAGTCCGCAGGGCTGGTAAGGGCGCTTTGTTAGCTAAGTGTGATATCAAATCCGCTTTCTGTCTCTTACCAGTGCATTCTGATGATGTAGATTTATTGGGTTTCAAATTTCAAGGTCAGTTCTATGTGGATAGGGCCATGCCGATGGGCTGTTCAGTGTCGTGCTGCTTTTGAAGCTTTCAGCACTTTTTTAGAGTGGGCACTGTGAAGGAGAACTTCTTCTTCCCTCACAGTTCATTATCTTGATGATTTTTTGTTTATAGGGCCAGCAGGGTCTTCCCATTGCCTATATTTGATGCAATCCTTTGAGGCCCTAACCACTGAATTGGGAGTTCCCTTAGCTCCTGAAAAATCTGAGGGCCCTGCTTCTTCACTGACCTTTTTAGGCATTCAATTAGACACAATTGCCCAGTCGTCCCGCTTGGCACAGGACAAGTTGCTCGTCTTGCGGCAGCGTCTTTGGGCTGTACTTGTATTGAAAAAGATTACATTAGCTCAATTGCAGGAAATTGTAGGACACCTGGTGTTTGCCTCAAAAGTCATTTCCCCGGGGCGTGCGTTTCTCAGGCGTCTCTGCGACGCCATGAAAGGAGTGCGTTCCCGATCCCATTTTATTCGGGTCACTGCTGGTATGAGAGCAGATTTATGTATGTGGCCTGCGTTTTTGGAGGACTTTAATGGTCTCTCCTTTTGGCGCGATGAATTGCTTTTGGAAGCCGAATTGCAGGTACATTCAGATGCTGCTGGGGGCATAGGTTTTGGTGTAATATTCCGGTCACAATGGTGCGCTGATAGGTGGCCTACCAAATGGCAGGCTTCCGGGACCACTGGGGATATGACATTCTTGGAATTTTTCCCAATTGTGGTGGCAGTTTATATCTGGCCGCTGGCATTCCAAAACCGTACAGTACGTTTTTGGTGCGATAATTTGTCCACAGTGTGTGTAATCAATGCTCAGACTTCCAAATCTCCTTGTGTTATGTGCCTGGTGCGCACTTTCGTATTGCAATGCTTGCGATTTAACATCCTCTTCATTGCTCGACATGTTCCAGGTTTGCAAAACTGCGTTGCTGATGCTCTTTCCCGCTTACAGATGGCGCGCTTTTGGGAGCTTGCACCTGGAGCAGCTTTGGACCCTGTACCGGTCCCACCTGTCTTATGGAACCTTGGCGCTTAGAAGTTGGGGCGGCTATTGCTTCTGCTCTTGCTCCCAGTACTCAGAAAGCGTATGAGCGTTCTTTTGTGAAGTTTCAGGCTTTTCGGCTCAGTGCTGATCTACCTATGGCGTGGCCCATTCCTGTGGCTCATTTGTTGCAGTATATGTTGCATTTGAAAGGGCAAGGCACTTCTGTTTCTACTATCGCTGGGCACCTCTCTGCACTGGCCTTTATCTCCAAGGCACGGGGACTGCCGGATCATTCTGTAGATTTTAGGGTCAGAAAGGTCCTTGAGGGTTGGTCGCGTTCCACTCCCAGGCCCACTGACCGGAGGAGGCCAATCATGCCCGATGTCCTCCTCCAGATCCTGGAATTGTTTCGTTCTCTATGCTCATCTCAGTATGAGGCGCACCTTTTCGCCACAGTAAGTCTGACAATGTTCTATGGTGCTTTTCGCCCTAGTGAAGTGTTAGTCCTCTCTAAGCGCGATGTGTCTTATAGGGCCTTATGCTCTGGCGATTGCACGTTAGGTGCTGATATGGTCAGGTTTTCCCTACGAGTCTCTAAGACTGATCAGAAGGGCCGTGGCAGTATTGTGTCTTTACGCAGCTGCCAGGTCCCTGAATTATGCCCTGTGTCTGCAATGCGTCAATTCCTGTTTCTTAGGCCAGCGGGCCTGCGTTATCTGTTTATACATGCGGATGGTTCTGCCCTGACTCAGTTCCAATTTTGGGCCGTTGTTCGGCGGGCCTTGTTGGCCACTGGTCGCGATGCTGGAGTCTATGGGCTGCATTCATTTCGGATTGGAGTGGCCACGGCCGCAGCCCTGGTGGGCATGAGCGTTAGCGATATCCAGGCGATTGGTAGATGGCGTTCTTCCGCTTTCCAGTCTTATATCCGGTATTAATGAAATATTTATTTTGTTTTCTTTAGGTATTTTAAGTCTTCCAGTCCCTGCGAGGATCGTTCTGTGTGGCCATTCCATCTTGTTTTGGGCGCACCGGAGGGCCTCTTCATCGTTTTCCGGGACGCAGCTGCAGCTTTCTGCCTCAGCGACAGTTAGTTGGGAGGCACAGAGGGGCATGTTATGGGATGCATTGCTGCCATTGCTGTGTCAAACCATGGCGTCAGCGGCCCGGCCTCACATTTTGTTAATTCATTTGGGGGAGAGTGACCTTGTGCAGCGGCCAGGTATGGATTTGCTGCTCAAGGTCACTCGAGATCTCACGTGGCTTATGCGGTCTCATCCTAATCTCATATTGGTGTGGTCAGACATGCTTGTGAGACGGGTGTGGAGGGGGGCGCGGTGCCCTAATAAGATTGATAGGTCTCGTAAATGGTTGAATAGGAAGGTTAGGGATTTGGTTTTATCCCTTGGCGGGGCTTTCATATCCCACGATAGGATTAAGTTTCATTCCCCTCAATTGTTTCAAGATGATGGTGTCCATCTTTCAGAGCAGGGGTGTGATTTGTTTCTAGAGGATCTTAGGTGGGGTCTGGGGAGTTTGTTTTCTTCGTTGGGTTGAGGGGACCAAGCTTCAGCTGATCCCCTCTTGTGGCATGGAATTCGGGCAGGTGAGGTATATTGGGTTATATTGAGGCGGTTAAGGCATACAGGTAAGGGGCACTCCCCAGGGAGCCATCAAGGCTTTTTTGCCTTTAGAAGGTGTGGAGTATTCCCACATAAGTAGAAGGCCTCACCTGCCCGAAGCAATTTAATCTGATGAATTGGCTTATCTGCATTTGATGTAGAATGTTATATTTAATAAATATAGCATTATTCCACCTTGTGTCACGAGTCTTCTTGGTGTGGGGGCAATGGCGTTCCTGTTTAAGGGGCATTTTTTGCCTTCCTTGTATAGGAAGACTCAGGAATGATCTCGAAGTTTTACAGTTGTGCCACGTGAGATCTAAGGGCCAATCAGGTTTGGGTTTGAGCTGCATATATAAAGCCGCTCTCGCCCTTAGCGTTTGCCTTTTTTGCCTCGCGGCACCCTCCCTCCCACCCTTGTCAGCATGGGCTTTGCTAGTCACCATAATGGGGCTGAGTAGGAATTTTTGGGGGGGGATCCTGATTTCAGAATCCCTTTGGTTTTGCCTACTCCATGCTGCTTGGGTTTAATTCAATTGGCTTGTCGGGTTGGGTTGCGGTGTTTCTGCTTGGCTGGCATGGAATTCGGGCAGGTGAGGTATATTGGGTTATATTGAGGCAGTTAAGGCATACAGGTAAGGGGCACTCCCCAGGGAGCCATCAAGGCTTTATGCCTGGTGGTGATCTGGGGAGTGTACTTGTGGGACCTGCTCGCGCATCATGGTGAACGCCTGTACGGCGGGGCCATGGTGCGGGAGTTGGAACCACAGCTGATTCCAGCAGCAAGGAGGGAGGTTTTAGCCCGCATCCTTGACTCTGGAGTTAAGGTCTGGAGAGACTATTTGCCTTTAGAAGGCATGGGAGTATTCCCACATAAGTAGGAGGCCTCACCTGCCCGAAGCAAAATATCTGATGAATTGGCTTATCTGCATTTGATGTAGAATGTTATATTTAATAAATATAACATTATTCCACCTTGTGTCACGAGTCTTCTTGGTGTGGGGGCAAAGTGCCATGGACACTGCCACAAAAGGGCTGCCATAGGCAGAGCAGGGTAGGGCCAGTCACAAAATGGCTGCCATAGGGATGTGAACAATCCCAATATTTACTACTGCAAACAAATCATTCATTTCACAGAATGCCTAAAGACAAGTAACTTGCCGAAAAACCTTAGTAAATGATTGAGGTGGGTTATTCGAGCCCCAAACATAAAGCTACTCCTTTGAATCCACAGTCTTATACTCCATCATAACATCCATTTAACAAAAGGCAAGTCATTTCCCAAATCACCTCTAAATAAAATGCACCACCCAGACCCTTTCCCTCCCACAGAGGCCCTGGATCCTCCATTTTTCTCTTCCTTCCTCAGCCCCTGGCCTAGGTCATCCATTTTTTTCTTCCCCCACAGTAACTACCTTTCCTTCTTCTAGATACAACTGCGCACTTGCTACTTCTACTCTTCACTCCTTGGAATCCACGTGCTCTCCTGCTGATAGTGTCCAGTTAGAACTATTCTGTCTTCTTCCTGCTGGTCCTGTCCAATCAGAACTGTCCTCTCAGTTCTAATTAGTGTTCTCAGCAGAAAGGGAACAGTTTTAAACTGATCAGTCTTCTCTCTGCTGATAGTATCCATTTCTGATTTTGTGGCCAATTATAGTGGTAGAGGGCCTAAGAAAACTGTGTCAGTGAGAGTTATGAAAAGCTGTGACCATTATGATTTATAATTGTGCAATGAAGGGAGCAGAAACCCTGGAGGGTCCTCTGGTAGGTCTCTGTGAGCAGAGCCGGTGCCAAAGGGTGGCCAGGTCGGGCCCTAGCCAATGGCCACTGAGGCACAAAGGGACCCCTGAAGGGCCCCTTCTTAAGGTGTGGGGGTAGCGATCCCCTCCTGGGTACCTTGGAAGGGTAGACTCCTGACCCTGCCACAGATCACAGAGATGGAGCTCCCAGCCCCCCCACAGACTGTGTGGGCCTGTGATGCCCGTCCACTCCACCTACCTCTCCTCCCTTTCTGTGAATGCTCTGTGCACTGTGCGCTCAGCTGCCATCAACCAAGATAGCAGCAGAGACTTCTCTAAGGGACTGATGCCCCTACCACCATCTTGATTGATGGGAGACGTGGGCATGCACATGCAGAATAGCGCACATGCATGCCATCAGCAAAGATGGCGGCGGGGGTATCAGCACCTTAGAGAAGCTTCTGCTATCATCTTGGTTGATGGCAGCGACCTGCGTGCCCAGCATACAGGGCATTCACAGAAAGAGAGAAGAGGTAGGTGGAGAGGTCCCACACAATCTGTAGGGGGGCTGGGAGCAGGGAGCCCAGGGCAGGCTGGCACCCAAGGGCCCAGTCATGCCTGGTTCCAGCCCTGTCTGTGAGCATCCTGGTGTCTTTAGGCTCTGCATTGAGGATTCTGGGCCTGTAGTGTGTGGGGGGTCAGTGTAGTATAGTGGTTGAGTGATAGACTGGGGAAATCCAGGTTCTAGCCTCTGCTCAGCCGTGAAGCTCACAGGGTGACTTTGGGCCAGTCACTGACTCCCAGCCTAACCTACCTCACAGGATGATGTGAGGATAAAATGGAGAGCAGAAGGAGGAGGATCATGTAAGCTGCCTTGGGTTCCTTGGAGGAAAAAAGTCTGATTATGGTTGGGCTGGGTTGCTGCTGTTCACCCTGCCTGTGGCTGCAACTATCTTGCTCATGCTGTCATGATAAAAGGACACTACCATCAGTAGAGTTTTTGTGAATTTTTCAATTAGGTTTATGGTGCTCAGGTTAATGGGATTCTGAAAGAAAAGAGTTGGCAACAATGCAGCAGTGCCAATGTTCATGTGGCCCCCTCCATGTGTGAGGCCCCCCTCATAACTGTGGCCTGGGGAAATTGCCCTCTGTGCCCCCCCAAAAAGACCCCAGTTAATGCTGTTACTTTTCTTTTATGGATCCCCTTATTTATTATAATTATAATTCATATTCCCTCTCTGCATGCACAGGAATTGAAATAAAGAAAGATTCAACTAACTGTCCTGGTAGCAGGAGCCATTGCAAGGATTCCCACTAGTGGAACGTGGCTCCCCCCTGCCTTTGCACACACCCCAGATCATCCCCAAAGTGCACAGGGGGGAGGAGAGGGGATAGCAGGAATGTCTGCACTGACAGAGCGAACGTGTTAGTGTTATATAGAATTGAAATAATGGCATCTTTATTATTTCATGAATTTGACACCCCCTCTTAACTTGGCACCTAGGCGACACCTAGTTTGCCTATATGAAGAGGCTGCCCCGATTACAATATAGAAATGAAAATATGCAAGCACCTAGAGAGGAAAAATGTGCAGCCATAAAATGCTTAATAGGGGCTTAGTGGTGACAAATATTAGACCAAAAAGGAACAGCGATTTTTTTACACCCACTTTCTTTTGATTAGATTTCTGGAAATTGTTGCAAGAGCAGCCCATGTTCAATAATCCTCCAGCTGAAAGATTGCCTTTATGTTTACATATCATTATCATAAATGAATATGCGTTGCATCATCCAGCGGATTCAGTCCATGCGAGCTTGGCCATTGATTTCACCAGGAACAGGGCAAGGTTCTTCATTTTTAAAAAGCTGCTCCCTCATAATTCCTCCAGTAATTGCCACTTAGCTCATTCATAATGGAAAAGCTTCCAAAAGTGGCAGCGGGAACATACATAATAGTGATTTGCGCTCTGGCAAGCCTTCCAGCAGTTCCCCATTTTGAGGCACATGGTAATAAAAAATATGTCTCATCATTAAGTGATTATTTTTTAATAAATGATGATGCATTATTTATTCTTTTGTCCTTAATAAGAAAGCACAAAGTAGTACATATGAATAAAGAGGGAGGGAGACAAAAAGGGGGAGCACAGGCTAATCAAGTACAACATGGGGCCAAGGAACAAGGAACATAACTGTGTACATAGCTTAAATCAGTGTTCTTCAACCTTGGGTCCCCAGATGTTATCAGACTACAACTCCATCTTAGCCAATGGCCAAGGATGATGGGAGTTGTAGTCCAACAACATCTGTGGACCCAAGGTTGAAGAACAGTGTCTTAAATGGCTCTGATTGCTCAGGCCTAGGTTAATTAAGCTTCATGCCCAAAAATGATAGGAAGGCTACTGAGTGGTGGGAGAGAGTATACAAGTAATCAGGGGATGCTCTAGCATTGAGGTTCCTGGTTCTGCAGGGGGTTGGTCTAGATGACCTTTGAGGTAACCCAACTGCTATGGTTCTGACTTCTTGTATCTCTAGAGAATGAGTTTATGGCAGCTCAAAAGGTTGATTCAGTTTCATATACTGCAATAGGTATCTCATCTGTGACTCTTTGCCCTGCTGGTGCTTCACCCATTCAATGAATATCTCATTCATTGTTCTGAGATGGGAAGGAAGAGACAACTAACTTTATTGGATACATTTTTAACAAAACAGATGCATGCTTGTATCTCATCCTTTCTCCAAATTGTTTGGGACAGTGCACATCAGCTTATTCTATTCTGTTTTCACAGCTATACAGGATCACTGAACCAGCTTCCATACTGGCTATCCCTCCCTCCCCAACAAAAGGCTGAAGCGACCTCCCACAGACACTAAGGGTAGAAACACGCTCAGTGTTCTGCCAGTTTCAATGCATCTCCACCTCTCTCTTCTGAAAACTGAGGCACACAACACTAGTCAATTCCACCCCTTTGTACTGTGAAACCTGGTGAGATCAGCTTGAGTGATTTTTTAAAAACAAATTCAGCTTCAAACAGATTTTGCAACTGATTGGCAGATCAACCCGTTGCCCCTCTAGGTGTGGCCAATGGAAACACTTTGCTCTTGCAACTAGCTTCTCTCCAATCTCTGTTCCTGGCTTAAGGAACAACTCTGGTACAAAAGCCACTGTTACAGCTGCTATAGAAGTGTGGGGGAGGGAAGTGAGGAGACATCAGTAGTCTGGGCCCACACCAGAGCAACCATCCAGTCATCAACCACTTATACCAGGGATACCCAACCTGGTGCCCTGCAGATGTTGTTGGTCTACAGCTCCCACCGTCCCTGAACATTGGCCATTGCCTGGTGGGATTTGTAGTCCACCAACATCAGGAGAACATCAGGTTGGCTACTCTGCAGCAATCCCCACCTCTGCTGCTACTTCCCAGCACCTAAAGGTAACAGTGGGAAGGGCCCTCACAATGCCATGGTGGCCTGGCAGTTTCACCCTAGAGAACCACCTTACTGGCTGGCATTGGGCTGGTTACATCCTTTTTCTGAAGCAGTGATGCGCAAGGACCCAGTTGGCTCTGGTTGGATCAGAGGTGGGTGATATCCTCTGTTATCGGGTCCTGAGAGTGACCAGATGAGCTAGATGAGCTGGACAAATGCCTTCGCACTTCACATTCTTTTTAGAAAGATTTTCAGAGCACTCCCCACTTGTCACACTTAGGGTCGCTGCTTTGGTGATGCTCTTTGGGCTACTAGAGCTAAAGTTGTTTCTTAGGCCTGGGCTGCTCACCGCGTTACAGATTAGGTGGACAGGCGCTGTAAAATGTGCTCAGGTGGACTCATAGGCTTTGCAACATGCTTCCCATTGAGAGCCACCTCTCAGAGGAGTACGAAATGAGACCTCTTATTACAGAGAGCTTGTGAGCCACGTGAATAAAAATAGGTCCTTTGTGTATTTCCTTCCAGATAACAAGCAGTTTGAATGTGTCAGGGGAGGAAAAAATTACACCTTCCTACACAAACTGTCAAATTATCTGTCATCTCTTTTAAAAATAAATAAATAAATAACCTGAGCTATAAGGGACAGATAACCCACAAAGGGCTAATTGTTTCAGCTTTGTAAGTAAGATGTGAAAATATGATTGCTAATGGCAATTCAATTTATTTTTCAGCTCTTTTGCTTCAGCACCACTATTTTCTTCTTTTTAATTTCAGAGCTGCATCCTCCTTTCAAACAGAACACTTCTCATATATTAAACTTGCCATAATCTCATATTCTCTCGTCATACATATATTGAGAACCCAGCTGCTCCTGTGGTATTTCCTAAGCAAATCTTTTGGGGAGGGGGCTGTGCATTTTCACAGCCAGATTGCATCAGTTGAGCTTTTTTAGTTCTGTACCTGCAAGGATTGCATTCTATGTAATATGCAAGTGAACCGATCAAGCTGTCCTCAACTGTCTGGCCATTGGTTTATCTACCCCAGTATTGTCTATCACGGGGGTAGACAAGTCTAGCACCAACATGGTGCACCCATCATCGCTGACCATGGTGGCTGGGGCTGATGGGAATTAGAGTCCACAACATCTGGAAGGTGCCACATTGCCTATCTTTCGTCTAGCAGCAATTATCCAAGGATCCAATCTGAATTCTTTTTGGGTACCTGAGATTCTTTTAGATCAGGTATGGGGAGCCTTTGGCCCTCCAGATGCTGCCATCAGTCCCAGCAAGCATGGCCAATGGCCTGGAATGATGGGAGTTGTCATTCAACAATATCTGGAGGTCCAAAGGATCCCCACACCTGTTTTAGATGGAGACACTGGGTACTTAATTACTGGAACTTGTCTACTGCTTGTCATGGTCCCAGCCTTGATCTCAGAGTTGGAGGAGCTGACCTGAGCTTGGGCCAAGCTCCTAATGCTGAGCCTGGGACTGATGGTCTGGAGCCTGCAGATCCCCACCCAGGACCCTCCCAGATGTCATCTGCTGAACCTGACTCACCAGAGGAATTAAGTGCCCCCTGCATGCCAGGTGAGAAGTGAAAGAAAGGTGAGGAAGTTCTCATCCTCAAGCTAGAGGGTTGGCCTTTTAAGATCCACAGTCTTCAGGCCAAGGAAGTAGAGCTTGGGAAATAAATTACTCAGAATACCTCAGTTAGCGCTAGCTTTTACAGAGCAAGTTGCTCACTCAGAGTTGTACAAGTTGATGCCACGTGATGTTTACAAGTCAGAACATCCCTTTCCTTACTTTGCTTTACTAAAACCTGAGCTTGAACCTGCATTTGCTTGACTTTGTCTTGCTTTCCTTGCTGGAAAGTTCAGGTTCTAGCAAGCAAAGCAACACAAAGTCAAGCAGTGCAGGTTCAGGTTCAGGTTCAGGTTCTAGTAAGGCAAAGTCAAGCCTCAGGGTTGTGGGGGGGGTAGACCAGTGAGTTTTTTTGGGAGCAGCTCCTCATGTATGAACCAATCAGCATGAAAATGGAACATGTTAGCCCCTGAGAAGAGTCCTTATCCTTTTATGCTGATTGGAACCATTCAGAGTGAAAGGAGGTGAGTCAGCCACTGAGAAGACTACTGTTCAGTAGCTAACGCACAACCTCCGCTTTCATGTTGATTGGCTCTTGGGGACATCTATTGTAGTGGAGTGTGGACTTGCAAGATGATAGAGTGAGCAAGGGAGATGAGGAAAAGTGGAAAGGGTGTGTGGCTGTGATGGTGATGTGGTGACAGTGATGTGGTGTGACTATCATGAAGGGACTCTGCACTTCTGAATTTGCCACTACACTACTACTGACCTGTACATGTCATGTGGCAGCAACCTGGACAACTCTGGATGAGCAAGTAGCTCTGCAAAGGCTAGAGGTGAACTGAGGTCTTTTGAGTAACTTCTTCCTTGCTGGGGCCTTACCTTGTGCCTAGCACCCCATCCCCAACTTGGCTAGAACCCCATCTGGCTGAGACCACTGCTTGTTACCAAACATGCATCTCCACCCTGGATAGAACTGAACATGTTATATTTCTGTCTGTCATGCACTCTAGAAATGCACAGAAGCACAATGGGAGAGCAATGAGGGCTACCTGCAGAGGGAATGGCTGATTGGTTGCCTGCGAGGAGTCAAGAGAAATAGAGATGGTGACGAATAAGAGGTAGCAGCCTAGTGACTAGGTGCTCATTAGGGCTCATTGAGTAACTAAAAGTGGCAAAGGGTGCTATCACTGAGGTTTTCTTCCATTCCACATGCCTTAGCCAAGTTCCCTTCTCCCTTGTTGACAGTCCCCTGGATGTTCACCTTGTGAAGACAATATAATCATTGTAACCATACTCACTCACCCACTGAAGGGAATTGCACTGAAATCTTCTTAAGTTTCTGTTTGTTCTGCTCTATGAGCCCTTACTACCTTTTCACAAAGCACATGAGATATGAGTGTATGGACGGCTCCAGCAATTAGTAGGGCGGAATGCCTGGTGTTCATTGCAAAGGTGCCTATGTTCCCAATTACTTTTACTGGTATATAATGGCAGCTTACCTGGATTTGGAAGAGGATCTATCCTGCCCAGCAGGATAATTCTATGATAGGATCACTCTATTTAGTAAATATTTAAGTATGTGCAGTTTTATTTTAGTGTGTGTTATGGTTCAATTATTTTTAAAAAAATGTTTCCTGGCCACAAGTCTTTGGGAATGGTGAATTGCAAACATACAAGAACATAAATGTAACAAACAAATGCAAAGATATCACAGCTATACCCCATAACATGGCATATATGCACATTATCTTAGCAATACATTTACAGTGAAAGCCTGTGTATGTTTATTCAGAAGTAAGACCCACAATGTTTAATGTCCATAAGTATGGGAAAGATTGCAGCTTTAATGTAGTAGCTCAAAAGAGGCTAACATGATTTTCAAGTCAGACTCAAAGACCCATTACCGACCTACCAAAGTCAGGGTGGAGGGAGCAGGAAAATTTGTCAGATTTGCCAGAATTATTGATTTTGTCTCTTCCAAAACCAGCACATTCAATTCCACAGAGACTTGCTGTTTAATAGAGTTTACTTGGGAAATGCAAATGCGAGGAACTTTCATCCATCATCGTTCTGACATCCAAGCTAAAGTCACTTTTAATCGGTATATAATACATGAGATTACATATTCATTTAATGTAATCTTGCATCCCCAGTTCACAGTAGGAGGCTAATATACAAAGCTGTCATGATCAGCAGGCTGTTTGCTCATTCTTCCAGCAAAATGCACTATATTTGACTAACCTTTTGTTATATTACTGGCTTAGAAGTTTGACTGGCAGTAGTCAACATGGCAGAAATCTTCTCCATTGAGACTCAGGGTTCATCATGGCCGAGCAATCCTTTGGGCATTAACAAATATAGTGGGGGGAGGCAAGCAAACTGGAGGACGTGGAGAAAATTCATAAGGTGTAAAGAAGCCATGAGAAAGGAACGAAGGTCACCTGATGAAGCTGTGAGGTAGTTTTATGTGTGTCACGAAACTCATGAAAATGGCCCTGCTACAGCTGCCCCTCCACATTTATTTAGCACTAACATTTGCTGAGTGCTATGCAGAATGTATAAGGAGGACTTTTGCTCATATAAGCTCCCCTGTGTATTAATATCTTCAAAAGAGGCTACATTCTGCCTTAGGAGTATGCCTTCATTCTGGAATGAATGAGACATGTAACTGAATGAGATCATTTAGTTTCATTTTCATTCATTCCAAACAGAATGCCATGGGTAACGAATGCATACATTTTTCATTACTCACATTTCATGCCCATTCACACCTCTATTGGAAGGGAGGAGCTACCTTTCCCTGGTGGCAGTTAATGGAACTGATATTGGCAGCTGCTCCTGATGGCTGTCATTTTGGTTTCCATGAGTGCCCCAAATGTTGTATCATTTGGGGGCTATCTGAGAGGAAAATGGACTCCGCTAGTTTCAGCTCCCCTCTTTTAGGGAGGGAAGCCATCATTCCCTCCCCCATGCCCTGGAACAATGCAATATCTAGGAACATTCTGGGAATAGAAGATGGTAGCCAACAGGAGTAGCCACCAGTTTCAGTTCCATTGCTGCCAGAAATGGTGGCCAATAAAAAGTTAAAGTCAGAAAAAAATCATGAAAATGATCTTAAGTAACAAAAGGAATTTATTGCTAATGAAAGAGTAATGAAATAAATATGATTTTAACAGATATGCTGAAATGAAAGAGGGCTTCTATTCTGCAAAACTGATGGTTACAGGAAAGAAGATTTTCTCTGTAGTAGTGCTTTATAAAATTCCTTCCCTAAGAAGGCCCACCAGGCCTGTTCTCTAGGTACGTTTTAAGAAAATTAATAACAACCCTACCAAGTAAACCTACTTGTTATTCCAACCTTAGCTTTGCCTGGGTAGGTGACAGGGTGAGACAGGGGATTCTTGGTGATGGGCCCCTGATCATGGAACCCCATCCCAAATAACATTTAGGTGTTCATCCACACTGGTCTTCTTTAGGTGCTAGGGGGAAAACAATCTGTGTTTTTGCAGATTTTGGGAATGTAAACCATCTTCTTGCTGGCACTACTACTTTGTATATGTTGCTATGTATGCATGCTATATACTGTATGTTGCACCTTGTATGTTAGAATGTATTGTTAGCCCTCTGTGCTCCCATTTGGGGAGGAAAGGTGGGATATACTGTAAGTATAAGGAAGGAAGGAAGGAGCCATTGGTGACAACATTTTGGAATGAGTGATGGAAAGAAAATGTTTTGGTGCTGAATTTTTACACTAATTTGGGTCTTAATGATTGCTTTAAAAACTAGATGATTTCTGGATTTTTGAAAGAGGGATAGAGAAAGATATGTGAACAGGATGACTTTATTTCACTACCCAGGAATGGGGATCTCAGCTATGGGGGTGGGGTGAACCCCCTGCTGCTTCCTCTTCCTCTTTTCCACTGAATCCTAGTTGAAGCACAAGCAATCTTTCCTTTCTCTCTCCCCAAATATCACCATATTCTGAGCTTCTCCCTCCTGCCCTCACTGTTCCCTTTCATCATGTTCTACCTGGAAGGAGAGGTGGGCAAAAAGGACACTACTAACAGTAACTCTACATGCTGGCCATTTAATTTTATGTTGTTGTTTTTTGTAATGAGATTTTGGCATGAAAAGGCCTCTAAGTGATAAGCAATATTGTTTATTCCTGTCCTAGTAATGTGAGAACACATCTAGCATGCTCTTTAATCATACACTTGAGGCAGATGCAAAGTAAGTCACATAGGGAGTCAAGATTAGATTTTTAAATACAATGTCTGTTATACAGAAGCATCACTCATTCAGTTGGGACACTTTAATATTTACTCAGTTGACTCCAACAAATAAATTATCAGTCCCTGCTGCTTCAATTTGTTTCAATAACACAGGTGTACACTGAAAGCATAGTAAATCATTATTTAGTGGATGTCATATGGTCTGAGGTGTGTGCCCGTATGTGTGTGTGTGTGCATGCGTGCGTGCGTGCACACACACACACACACACACACACACACACACACACAGGATGAAATATTGCTAAGATAGCCACTCCATGGGAAGGATAGCTCTGGCAAAAGTCAATAACAAGGATTTCAGGCTATGATGTGTTAGATCCACAAGTCTCGAGCAAGCCCCCCAAAAGAGGATGTTTTGCTAATTAGATAGCCAAGATAAGTTATGAAAACTCTTGAGCATTCCTTGGCCTTGAAGCTACAATGGGTGAATAACTTCAAGACAAAACAAAAGGACTGTTCTCCTGTGAAATAGATCACAGATCCAATATCTATTTTGACTTTGAAATTTCTCTAGGTTTGCAGGTTTCAAAGTTCTTCCTCCCCCCCCCTTCCTCTGATATGTTCAAAATTGGAATGATGTTTTGATTCCTGTGGTACATGTAATACCAGGGTGTATGCAACTTATTCAAAATAGATTACTGCCAAGTTATTTTTGTTTGAGGTTTTTTAAAAAAAATCTAAGGTAAGTACAGCAATTTTTCAAAAAAAGGACAATTCTATTATGTTTATAGCATGTGATCTATGCATGCTACTTTTTAAAACCAGTACATACAGTACAGCAAATTTGAAAGCTTTCAACAGCGAAATTATGTTAGCATAAGCAACGTTTGGCAGGAGACACTTAGGGAAGCTCCACTGAATATGCCCGTAATGTAGCCCAATCACTAGAGATTGGTTGAATCATTTGGGCAGAATTAGCTATCTATACAAAGTCTAGCAGAAATGACAGCATTCTTGTGCCACTTTAGCCATGTTCACATCTGCTTAATGTCTAACACCTGTGGAGAGGGCATTTTACATAATCTCTCCAACTTTCCAAGTGCTTTCATCAGTCACCGCTGTTACGAGGAGAATGGGGAGCTGTACACTGGCCAGACAATCCCCACCCAGAAGCCTGGAAATGTCCAGTGCTACCTGGACCTGGTTTCTAATTAGCCAACGTCTAGGGAAGGAACTATTTCCTCCACTGCTACTGCAGAACATTTAAAGAGTAGCAACTGAAGAACTAGCAGCGGCTTCTAAAGGCTAGGAGAGGCTTGTTTTATATCATAATTCCCTGCCCTCTCTCCTAACGTCTGTGTTAATCATCATTGACAGGCTGTTTAGCTTTGCTGGTGAGGTGAAATCCTACTTTGAGATGGAATAACCCAGTGCTATTTGGGTCTGGTGGATCAGATGCACATTTCCAGGGTGCCATATCTCCATTGGCACCAGCATGGGGAGGGGGTTATCCCTTCAGAGTTGGAACTAAAGCAAAGGGGCTACTTTTGATATTTAACTAGAGTCAGTGGGAATCGTATAGACTGGGTGCAGACATTATTCTGTAACTCCTCTAGTGAGAACAGGAAGGGCATTTTCTCTAGAAGAATGTGAGTGACAGCTGGAGACATTAGAAGATAATGGAAGGAAATTTTTCTTTCACTGAAACCTGATACTGATTTCAGATTGGGCAACATCTTTTCTGTTATTTCTGTTGCGCTTTGTCGTTGAATTAATTTTCTGTTTGCATATCTTGTGGGCCTTTTATGTTGTGGACCTTTCTAGCATTTATTGTTATGTTTATAGCTTACGTTTATTGCGTTTTAATTTTCTCTTATAATCCATGCACCAGGGAGGCTTATTGTCAGGCAGAGGGGTAGCATATACCCATTTAGATACACAATTATAATAAGTAATATTTCACATGGTAAACATTTTGGCAGGCACAATTCCCATCAAGAAATGCAAGGTAAGAGGGTGTGCTTTATTGTTTGACTTTTGGCTTAATATATATGATTATTTGCTATTTCAGAATTGTATCTGTATTACAGAATTGTTTGGATTATTCTTGTTTTAGATTGCTAAACGGGTGAGAAGAAGAAAGCGGAAATTTACCGCATCTTATGAGAGTTGCGCGACTTTATTATCACAACAATCCTATGAAGCATGTTAGCATGAGGATGAGTGACGGGTCCAAGATGAGTTCCTGGACTGACTGGATCATGGCTGAATCTTCCTGGACAAAATCTAACTCCCTATCCCAGGAACGGGGAGCCTGTGCCCTCTAAATTATTTATTTATTACATTTACATCCTGCCCTTCCTCCCAAAGAAGCCCAGGTTGGCAAACACATCTATAATAAAAAACACAATTAAAAATAAAATAAAAACCTGTTTAAACATTTAAAAATTATTAAAAACATCTACAAACAATAAAACAACTAAAACAAATGTAAGAATAGATGTAATCAAATCATGTGTCTCAAAAGGCCTGCTGAAACAGAAAAGTTTTCAGCACTATGAAGTCACCTGCCTAATGTCAATAGGCAGTGCGTTCCACAGTAGAGGTGCTACCAAGCTAAAGGCATAACTCCTTACACTTGTAGAATGAACATTGCGTAGCACTTGCAGAAGTGCAAGTTCTGCAGGTTGAAGTGACTGAGATATTGTACTCCTGATGTTGTTGTACTACAGCTGCAATCATTCTTGGCCATTGACCATGCTGGCTGAGGCTGATGGGAACTGGAGTCCAACAATATCTGGAGGACCATAGGTTTCCCATCCACAACAGCACCTTGGCATTAATGTCAGTAGTACTACTGTGATGTCTAGGGGCTTAAGCTTAGGAGTATGGGTGCCATGAACTCATTTGAAAACTTCAACCTAAATAAAGGTAGAGCAACCTGATCTTGTAAAAGTTTAAGACGGCTTGATAAAGGGGGTAAGAGAGGTGAGGCATCTTGATACTTGTAGCACATTTTTAAGGAACAATGGATTAAAAATAGAGAAATGATGAAATGACTTAGAAGAGCTCTAAGACTCTGGAAACACCACAGACTTACTTTGTAAAGCCAACTTTAAATTTCTCAAAATGTGAATATGGCCATCCTCCTGTGAAACTATGCCTTGTGAGATCCTCTCCTAGTTATAATCTCCAGGAAGGTTTCCCAAGATATGAGACACAGCAGGACACATTGCTGCAGTCAGAACAACTGTGCACAAAACCAGGAAGAGTAGAAACAGTGCTGCCATTAGGTAATTTTAGACTCTGAACTTAGTGGCTTTATGGGACCCTTTTTGGATGGTAAAGTGTATTGCTTACTTAACTCAAAACTTGGAAAGCAAGCCTTGCTGTGTTTGCTCCAGCCCATCTGGTTGTGCTATTAAGCACAGCCCTAAGCTTCTGTCCCAAAACCCTTCCCTGAAGATTCTGTAACAAGGGTCTTCATAAACTCAGGCTTGGCTATGGGCACATCCATATGCCACGTGGATGCTAACATATAGTGCCAGCCCTACTATTAGGCAGAGCAAAGTAACCACCTCAGGCAGCAGAAGCTGTGGGACAGCAACAATGCCCCCCAGCTGTTCCTTGTGAACTCAGCCAGCCATTCAGCCCTGTTGCCATATGGATTCTCATGGGCTCTGTCATCTACCTTGCTGCCTCAGGTGCAATGGAGGATGCTATCCCATCACCAGTATTGAAGTAAGGTTCAAGTGCCAGTACTGTCAGCTTCTGTAGATGGGACAAAGTAAGGGTACACTCTTGTTCATCTGAGCTAGGGATGGGTAGAATTTCACTAAAATCAAACTTGGCACCAGACTTCCCAATAGTTCTCAGGTTCGCTATCTTTGTGGACCTATCCTGAAGCTACGAGCTTCCATGGCTTTTCCCAAAACTGTATTTTTGCAAATATGGAACTTATCAGACGCATTGTTGCTTTGCTTACATGAAACTGACCATCCTGTGTCTTTGCTTTGCTAATGTGAAACTGACCAGCCTGCATCTTTGCTTTGCTAATGTGCAATTGACTTTACTGAAATGGTAAAAGCAGAAGATAGCAGAAAACAAAAGAATATGAAAGGCAACCACCTGCCAGTTCGATAGAATACAATTGAACCTGTACCAACAAGCAGGTCCCATCCTTAATCTCTGGCAGCAAAATGTTTTGGAATGGCCCTGCTGACATCTGTGGTCGATTTGAAATTACTTGGCAAAATCTATTTGGACTATTCTGGCTTTAGTTACAAACACGGGTTTTTTTACAAAACATGCATGTTTGCATGTACCCCCATGTGCTGTACATCTATCCTATAATATTGAACTGGGCTTATGATCATACACACCTACAGTATGAAACAGAGGTCATAACCTGTAACAACTGAGACATCATATAATTATTAGCTTTTTCTGCTCCCAGTAGGTTTGTACCACCTCAAATACCTTCTTTTCAAAGTTTTTGTTCTATTTTCTCTTTTTACAAATGTTTATTTTTCTACAAATGTTAATAAATCTGAGCTAGTGCTTGCTTGGTCAAAGCTGTAGATCAATCCTGAAGTCACAGCAGGCAAGTCTCCCTCTCCTTGTACTTATTTACCACGTACCATTTTTGCACAACATGCTACAACTTTTTTGGGAATTTTTTCTTTCAGAAAGCAACAATTCGTTCATCAATTTATGCTCCTTTTTGTCGACAAGGCCCCAAAAGCAGCTTACAAACATTAAAAACAGAAATGCATTAAAAGCAATTTAACATCAGATACAAACATCAGTTACAACAGTGCCAAAAGGCATAGAATTGGAAAGCCATCTATACCAAGAAGTTTAGCTTTTCAGTTCCAGTTCACTTATTAGAAAGAAAAGAGCATAGTTCTTGCTAACCTTCTGGATTTGGTAGCAAACTGGCTAGGCAAGCCTCTCTGAGCAGGGAGTTCTAGAGTGATATTGCCATCACCAAGAAAGTTCTAGCTCAAAGGCCATCAGTGTGGCACCTGTGGATGAATGCTGTCCATGAGGCCTTCTTCTGGTACCCATGAAACCTCTGAGTCCCCTCCTGCCACTCTGCCTCCTTGGTCATGAGGTGCTGAGAATGATTACCTTTTTCTCCCTTTAAAAGTGCATAGAGTTGAAAGAGGAAGTTTCTCAGTTTCTACTCTATGTGTCAAGGCTCAGATTAATGCTACTTGATCTGACTGTTACAAAGATCCCTTGGAAAATCAGAGAGTGTGTGTCCGCACATTCTCTTTTGGTCTATCTGTGGTGGGGAGGACTGACCTGGCATAAGGAAGTGACCCAAGAGAGCTGTGCCCACAGCACTCACTGAAAAGTCTGCCTGTGGGCCTTAAAAGGTTGCTGAACCCTGGTTGTATCACCACACAATGGACTTCTGAGAATGACAAAGCCCAACAGCAGAGTTTCATATGATCTTTAACAGAGCTTGGGAAAGTTACTTTTTTAAACTGCAACTCCCATCAGCCCCAGCCAATATGGCCACTGGATTGGGCTGATGGGAGTTGTAGTTCAAAAAAGTAACTTTTCCAAGCTCTGATCTTTAGGCATGAAGGAGGGGGAGAAATAGGGATGGAGGCATTCATTTTTCCACAATACCAGCATATACACTATAAATTCCTGTAGAGAGATTGCCATAAAAGAAGACACAGTACTGTTTTGATTTATTTATTTAATATATTTCTATCCTGTCCTTCATCAGAGCTGATCCCAGGGTAGGGTACAATAAGTATTACAAATTCCAAAAATTCCCCAATCATATTTAAAGCAAACACAAATCTATTAACCTCAAGATTGAATTCTCTTCTTTAATGCTGATGAAACTAGTCACATCACCCATGTAACAGACTTTTGGTCCGTGCAGCCATTATTTTACTCTGACCCACTGCCTCCATCTGAGCTGCTGTCACACAGCTCTTTTCTAGTCTGTAAGGGTTCCTGGAACCTTTGTTGCTAACTTGGGGAGAAAGGGATGTCGCGAAAGGAATTACCATCTCATTGTATTCCTCTGCTCTTTCTGTCCTATGTAATTACGCTGTATATAATGTGATGCCTTCTTAAGAAGATGGGAAGCATCTATATGACATGGCTGGAGAGCTGAGGGATGGGGTGTAGCTTCTGTCTGTTGCATTTCATTAATGACACAAGAATTAAAATGCATGCTTCCACTAGATAAATGGAGCCACCCATATGGAATCCTTTGTGCAATTCAGAAGTGTATATTAAAATATTTTGAGTTTCTTAGAAATGCTTTAGAATTTCAGATGCAGGAATGAATGTTTGTGAAATGCAGGCAAAGACGTTGTGTTCTAGCAATGTTGACTAGGGATGGAAGGATCTATCCATTTCAGTTCACTTAGTTCCTCATTTTTCCAGTCTTAAATTCAGTTCTCCACATTGCTGCAGCAATTTGAGATTTTTTTAAAATAAATCCTCATGAAAATTCTTCAGCAGTTTAGTGCAAATTTCTCCTAATAAATGCATTTTTGTATGCAATTTGACTGACATCCACATTTTTGCAAGCAATTTCTCCTAATATAATGCATTTTTAATAAAAATTGGTTGGAGAACTGCTTCACTAAATTCAAATACATTTTGAATTGAATTTAAATTCTGAATGTTGATGGATGGCTGTTTCAATTCTCATATTGTTTTGGAAGGTGTGGATTTGATAGATTTGGCTTTAAATGCAAACTGAATTGAATTTCTCCCCCGTCCCTAATCCTGGCCCACAACATTTTGTTGCCTGGAGTGGAGGAACCCGTTTAAAAACCTTGCCACACTATTCAGAGACCAAATTCCTGCCTTCATCTATTTCCTGTCCCCACCCCATGGTGCCACTGAAGAAGTTTGCTTTCACCATGGGACTCTAAACCAACGGTTGCCAACTTTTCAATCGGCCTATATTGGTTGATACACAGGACTTAGCAGGTGAAGCTTTTCATTGCACAGAGATCAATTTTACCACCTTTAATTGCTGCCAACAATGCCATACTACAGAAACAAATTGAAGAGACTCATCAGTTATATGGAAAAATGGCCTGCAAATGTCGGCTCTTGCTCTTGCTCATGCAAGAGACTTGCAGCATTATATACCTAGCAATAATTTGGCAAACACAAATCATTCCTGGGATTAAAATTATGATTAAGTTGCTTTTACTTAACACAAGCTGGTATGACAAGGTGACAGATAGGATTTCCAGGCTTTGGCTTCAGATTTTCCTGGACAGCTGCCCCAAACCAGCTAAGAAGATGTATGTGCAGAAGCAGGCTTCCACACAAGTGGTACTGTCGGGAGGTATAAATCAGATGTTTATCCAAATGTGTATTGAAATGTTCATCTGAGCATGGATGCTGCTGGCTAGCTGCATTGTATTGTTTTCAATGAGGTGTGCATTCTAAAGCACATTATAAAGTGCACCCCCTGGCCATGGCCAAATTGATCATGGCCAATTCTTAAGCACAACTAGAGTAGAATGGAGCAATCACCAGCTGCCCATATGCTGCCTGGCCAAGTTCAAGTTCTTGTATTAATTTACAAGACTATTAACAACTTGTATCCAGGATATTATAAGGACCATTTGATGTCTTATATCTCTGCCTCATCACTGAGGTCTTCAAGGGAGTCAGTGGTCTCCCATGGCTCAGACACAGGGTTTGTATCCACCAGAAGCCATGTGTTCAGTATTATAGACACAATTCTGTGGAACTCCCTCCCAGATGAGATCAGACAGGCCCCCTCCCCGCAGAACAATCAGCGCATGGTGTAGACCTTTTTATTTCAGCTGGCATTTTAAGTAGCTTTTCTGGTTTATATTCTGGTTTATTTTAATTTATATTTATTGTATATCTTTTGTAACCTTCTTGTACACTGCTTAGAAACTATTGTATTGTGTGCTATATATATATTGGTGAAATAAATAAAATCATTCTTCAGCATGTATATGCATAATCCAGTTGCATGCCCCCTCCAGCCCCTGTACAGAGGTGTGACTGATGAGGACAGGGACTTTCTCTGTGTGTTCACAGGCTTCTAGCTCACCAACATCCCAAAGATATTGACTCCTCCCTCCCAGCAAACAGGAGCTTGATCTTAGCAGTTGAGAATAATTTGCCTATTTTTCTTAATGTGTCTGCGCTACTCATATCTGTTCCTCCTGATGCTACCATGCATCTCTCATGGATCGGTCCTCTTGTTCAGTTGATATAGGAAAACATCAACTGGAGATAATGGGTGGAGACCCATGTGTGCAAAGAAGTTGATGTCACAGGATAACCAATGTGGCACCCTCTAGATCAGCCTTTCCCAACCAGTGTGCCTCCAGATGTTGTTGGACCACAACTCCCATCAGCCTCAGCCAGCGTTGCCAATGGTCAGGATTCAGGAAGATGGGAGTTGTGGTCCAACAACATCTGGAGGCACACTGGTTGGGAAAGGCTGCTCTAGATGTTATTGAACTACAGTTCCCATTATCCTAGGCCATTGGCCATGCTTGCTGGGGTTGATGGGAACTGGAATCCGGTAACATCTAGAGGGCAGCACATTGGCTAGCCTGATAAACAGTTTCCTAAGTTTGTTGTGAAATAACCAAATAGCTACTCAAGTAGCATGGTTGGGTTCTTCCTTGAAAAAGAATACAGTGGCAAGCTTTGGATAACAAACTTTCTGCTGTCCAATAGGGATAAAGAGATACAACAGTCACACAACAACCTTGCCAGCCCTTCTAATGTACCTCACTCATCTCTCTTGTTCCCTCAGGTCCATATTTTTCTAGGTATCTGTCTTCAAATACAGCCTCTCCTACAAAGGCATCACACTCCAGTTTTTTGTTACCTATTTTGATAAATATTTGCAAAAATGCCCTAAGATTTTAAGTAACGGGGTATAAATCAGTAAATATACGTGCAATATGAAGTTCCTTAGAGTAATTTTCATTAAGCAGTGTAGTGTACAAGTTTAATTATAATGTGTAACAGGAAGAGTGTCACTAGAGCTGTTCATTTAAATGTTTTTGAGAATTCACACTATGGGTAGATTAATTTTTTTTTTGCTTTTTTTTCTTTTCAGTCACTCTAAACAGTTTTCTTAAACAAGAGGAAAATGGATCTTCCTTGCTCAATTTCAGAAAGTAATGCTTCCTTGGCATTATCTTCTACCTGTTTGTTCCATGCACATCTGCTCTGGTGTGGCTGAAAAGCAGTCCAAGATGTACTTTCTAATTTGAATGGATGGGTACCCATTTCAATCTTCATTTACATGAGATCAAAAGTTAAAGTAGGAAGGATACAGCAGCAAGAGAGTATGCTGTACTCTTTGTGGTTTAGAATTTCCCTTTGAAACTACAGTGTCTTGTCAGAGACAGCACTGAAAACATAATTGCCATGTGCAAAATTGCTTTATTTTCTATTGTCAGTGGGCCAAGTTAGTCCGTGGTGTGATTTCCATTAAACCAAAGAGGCTCTTCTCAAGCGTGAGCTTGTCGTTGAGTTAGTACAAGCAGAAAGAGTGAGTCACTGTTTTGGTACTTGTGACTTACTTGTAAGATAATTTATACAGAATTGTATTCTTTGCTGTATCAAAGAACTAAATTAGTCCTCGGTTTACACTTGAGGGGAAAAGTGCAGAGTGGGTGGGTAGGTGGGTGATAAGACGTGGTGCAAAGGGTTAATAATCTCCTCCCCTGCTGTTTTTTCACTTCAAATTGTCCCCCACCAGAAATGGCTTTTCCTGATCTAAATGATCCATCAGATTACTGTTACATACACTTGCATGTTAAAGGTGTTTTGGGACCCTGAATGAGACAAAGGTATTTGAAAATGTGCATCATTTTGGTGCACCCATCAGAGATACTGGATTGGCTGTGGCTCCTTGTTGACCACTCAAGCCCTATTCAGCCATTCCTATGTCACCTAAATGAACTCATGGGGTGTGGGGAGAGTAGACAAGGGCATGCTGGCTCCAGCTGCCAGTTGCTGTTCCAGTCGCCCTCCATGAGTTGTAGCATGATTCTCTGAAGCAGGGAGCCACCTATATTGGTGGAGCTTCTCCACACATTTTAGAATCCTGAAAAAAGCAGGGTTCTAAAATATGTCTGAAATCTCCATGAATGCAAGAAGCTTCTCCCTGCCCCCCTTCAGTTCATGGAGGGCAAATAGAATGAGGAGTGGAGAGCCAACACACTCATACCCACTCTTCCACCTCTGTGCATGATCACTGAAGCCACTTCTGAACAGGATTTTCATTGCAAACCAGGGTATTTTTATTGTGCAATATGTGAAAAATGGCCCTAAGAAACAGCACTTCTGACATTAACTCACGAAAGAAAAAAAATGAGATCTTGGAAAAAAGAAGAAAAGTGTGTGGGGGGGCAACTGTAAGTATGGCCATATGTTTTCACAGTGAGCAAACTTCTGTTCACTTTTATATTTTTTTGGAGCTGGTAATGATCAGCCAGAAGCTTCATTAAAATTTGCTGCAGAATAGCCAGACACTTGTCAGGATGATACTTAGAAGGAGACTAACACTTTTCCTTTATAGCTTCGCAAAGGGCTGAAAGAAATACCCGAACATTTACTGAACCATTTCATTGTGTTTTTTTATCTCTAAGTAATTTTTCAACATCTTTTTAATTATAAAATATAGAAAAAGTAAAAAAGGAGGATATTGAAACGAACGCTTTAAAAATACAATATAAATATAAAATATACAATATAAACAAAACTTCAACAAACATCATTATGAAATTGGTATGGAAACATTATACTATAACATAGACAAGCTGTTTAACATGATTGCAACTAAATTTATTATTCAAAAACAATCAGTTTCCTGATCTATACATTCTTCTGATTAAGGGTCAAATTACCTGAGACATTTATCACATGATTTAAAGCTTTTTCTTTCACAAGTTACCAGCATCAGGTGTAGAGGGGTGGTCTAGATCAGGGCCCTGGTGTGAGAGGCAGGAGCAGTGCCGTAACTAACCATAGCTGCATTCGGTGCAAACCATCTATTGTGCCCCTCTCCTTGTATTGCTGTTTGTGTAAACTATAAACAATCAAAACAAAGATGTAATTTGCAGAACACTCTTATTTTTATTGGTAATCATAATATTAATAAACTCTTAAAATCGATATGTTACACAATGAAAACCATAGCTTTTGTTTAACGTCATCTAGAATTCTAGATATACAGAAACAAGTAGATACAGTTCTCTCTTATACCTTAAGTCTTAACAGACTTTGGTTACAGTTTACATTTGTTATAAGTAATAACAGTTTTATTCACACACTTAAAGGTACAGCTATCAGTCATTTTTTATCATTAATTTTTATTCAAATTTTCAAAGACAAAACAAAACAAACAGAACAAATTAACTATTACAATAAAAACTATTGACTTCCGATTTGTCATAGATTAGCTATAGGTCTATGATATATAACAAACCTGTCTCTTAGTAAAATTATACAATCACCTTCCTCCAGTGGTTATCTTAATTGGTATCAAATCTCATTAACATCATTTTATTCTTTCCACAAAAAGTCAAAGAGAAGTTTCTAATCCTTGAGATGTATATCCATCAATTTTTCTCCAAATAAACATGTCAATTAATCCATCTCTTCAGGTCAACTAGGTCCAGTAATTTCAATAGCTCTTCTCCCATTCTCCCATTATCAATATTGATTCCATCTTCCATCTTCCATCTTTGATGCATAATACTTGCAAAGAGGAAAAAACCCTACACAGTATAAAACTAGCCACCCATAATGGTAGGCTGAGGTTAATCCAACAGAAAATACTCCTTTGGGCCTACTGGACATCAGCACACCTTAAGCGCGGGGGCATTCCACTAATGGAGAAGAGGTGTAACTCACCTACAATAGAACTGTCCAGTAATCAAACCCTTCTGGAAGGAAGAACAGGCTAGAATTAACTTGGTTCTGGACAAATCCTCATTAATAGGAGACACCAACACAGTAATCAGCTATATTCCTGCCAGGTGGGGGCTATTAAAAAGACAGGTAGGATGGTTTCACTGAGCCATGCTAACAGCAGAATGAGTTGTCCTTCAACATTGGAAAGCCCAGACCACACCACACAGAGAAAACTGGATACAAGACCTTCTGCAACTAGCAACCCATGAGGAAATTCTGATCTATAAACTACACAAAAAGTCAAACTACCAAGAGAGTTGGGGTCAATTTTTGGAACTCTTCGCCGAGTAAAACCTACAGCAAGAAGAAATGGGAGACACAATGCAAAGCACAGGAGAACGCTTCTCTAACTCCACGGTTGCTCATCTGGGACTCCAGCAGGACACTGACACTCATTTATCTTAGTTCTTATCTGAGCATATGAACCTGAACACTGCATAACATGTCAAACAACTGAACATCAGAAATGAAAATGTATGTAAAGAAAAAGAAATGGGTGTCAGGGCAAAGGGAGGTAGGGGAGATGGGAAGTGGCCAGGGAGGGAATAAGGGACTGTACTGTTTCATTGTAATAATGTGAAAACCCAAATAAACTATACCTGAAAATATATACAGTGCCTATATGTTTCATTATCAAATTAATAAAGTTAGAAATGTCAGATTAATATATGATCATGCAATCTTAAAATTTTTAAAAGTAGTTTTCCTCTCTTAAAAAATCAATTTAACTTTTCATTATCCCAAACACTTTTTTCTCTAAATTAGAATAACAAAGTATTCTGACCGATTGACAAAAAAAATGATTATCCCTTTTGTGCCAGGGCACATCAGAGCACAGTAGAGCATGCTTGCAATGCATGGTTCAGTCTTGAAAATGTGAATAATCTCTGATCATGTGCACAGTACATCACATCAGACTAATCAAAACCAACCTCTTATGTCTGAAATTAGTGAGAATATCTTTGAGGTTTGGGGAAGGAGTTACTCAGTGTGATATCCAAATATAGAAGCCAAAGTTTTCATTTTAGAAATTCACTGACAAACTCCTAAAAGAAGCAAGCAGGAAATAATAGTAACAGCGATTTCCTCCATTCTGCGTTCAAGATATTCTGAACTTAAGCAAAGGGAGGGGCTTATTGCAAGCAGATCCACACATCTTTTCTGAATTTACTCTGGAACTGCACATAGCTTAGAGAACAACCTGCCCTGTCCCACCCAGCAGCTGGTGCAGCAGCTTTTAATGAGCAAATGCAAGGAAATGGCTAGTACAGTTTGTTGCAACACATACACAAGCCACCCACCATTTTTCCTCCCAATCCAATTCACAAAAATAAATGGAAAATGATTAAGTAAAAACTAGATGTTTACTAGAGATACTCAGACTACGTCTTTCCACGGTTACTTGCTTGCTTGCTTGTTCTTTCTAGCAAGGTCACAAAACAAATACTAAACTAAAAAAAGCTCCTCAAAGGATTAAACGCTCCCTGTTGATTCTATGGTTGCCATGCTTGTCATCCTGGGCTCCTTCTGGGAGGAAGGGTGGGACAGAAATTAAACAAATAAGCACTTTATTTAAATAACCAACAGCTCCTCAAAGGATTTATTTTATTATTTATGTATTCAATTTATTCAATTTATTTATTCAATTTATTAAAATTATTAAGCACTCCCTCTTGATTCTATAGTTACCATGCCTGTAACCCTGGGCTCCTTCTGGGAGGAAGGGTGGGGTAGAAATTAAATATATAAATGCTAAAAGCTATGCGGAGATGTAGCCTTCAAGGAAACCGCTCTGAGTATGTTCAGAATATGGTGCAGGGCTGTTCTTCAAAGCTTTCAAGCAGCCCTCCCTCAGCTTATATAGTGGCTGCTGGATAGCTGTTATAACAACAAAGGGAGTGACAGCCTGCCCAGCATGTGCTGAAAAGCCAGCAGTCCTCCTAATATTCAAATGTCATTCACATGGTTTTTCCACCCAAGGCACATGGGAGGGATATCTTTTCATAGCTACACTTTTGGATTAGGAATGGCTAAATGGTGCAGAAATCTGATTGGGCAGAGAACAAGAGATTGACATAAATGCCTCCACTCTCTGTAAATTCATGGAAGTATAAAATGTCTGTAGAACAGGAGTGAGTGTGTGGCTTTAGATGAGTGGTGGTTAAGAAATTGCTTGACATGCTCATTGGGAAAGGTTGTGCCCCAGTAGCCCTAGTGAAAGAGCCTCCACTACTTACAATATCCAGCTATTGTTTTATGAAGGTGACTTAGTTCGGTCTAAGTAAACTGAGGGTCCAATAAACATCCCAATTCCACAAAATCACATTAATGCAATTTATTAATCTGTGATAAATTTGAGCTAAAAATAATTATAATTGAACAATTTCCCCACATTTAAAGATGATTTTCATACTTATTTTGTTGCCAAAAACACAGAATTGGCCACATGGGATTAATAAAACTATTATTTACTGTTTATAATAGTTTTATTAATTACAGGTGGGTAAAACTGATTTTTGATAACAGAATAAATATGAAAATAATCTTTGAATGTGTGAAATTCATGCTGTTATAATGATTTAAAGCTACTTAAAGCAGCAGCCAACTTTTCCCCCCCCCTCGATCTTGCACCTGGTGTTGGGGCATGGGTTGCACCACCCTAATTATGCTGCTGGATAGGAGGGCCTTAACATTTTGCTCCATCCACCACAGTGGTCAGTGAGGCAGCTCAGTGTGGCTCTGTTGCTCTCCTGGCTTCCCAACAGTGCGGGTCCCTGCCATACACTGACACAGGGAGAGGAGAGGCTCAGGGAGTGTGGTGTGATGCGTGGCAATGGAGCCAATCTGACCCTCCTGCCACACCATGCTGCACCGCACTGAGCTCACCGCATTCCCCCTCTCCCTTTCAGTCTGCGGCAGTGACCTGCGGTGTTGGGAAGCTGGGATAGCAATTGAGCTTCACCCACACCACACCACCAGCCACTTCTATCCATTACAATCTTCTCCTTGCCCCCCTTCCTCATGGCCACAATTTGCTTTGAGGGAAAGAAACCATTTGATCCAAAGGTAGCTTTTTCCCAATGCAAACTGCGGGCTCAGGGGGGTTGCTAGCCCAAGATATTTTGCTGCCTGAAGCAGCAAATGGTCCCCTCCCCAGGGCATAGTACCAAAGGCTAGTCAGTGTTATTTGGACACCTGAGGCAGAAAACTGCTCACCTTTCTCCCTAACTAAATAACTATTTTTTCATGACAGTCAAAATTTTCTGCTTGAGACAGCTTCTTCACTCTGCGTAATGGAACAGTCAGTTCTGACAGGGCTGCCGTGAGAGGCTATGGTTAAAGCTCCCTTCCCTCATACACAATAGGGTCCTGATGTGGATTGCACACACAGAGAGGCAATTTATGAAAAATAAAGCCTGCAGTCAAGGACAACATCACCTGTAGTTAGCCTTGCAGGCACCAGGATAAAGCCAGATAGATCAAGATGCAAATTGAGAGAAGACTAAATAAGTAGGTGATCAGATTAAAAACAGAGAAAACAGCAAAATACTCCTGTGTGTGTATACAAATTTTATTCAGTTCAAGATTCCCAGTGTATTTCCAACTCAAAAGAGTTCATCGTTAGATCAACAGCTATCAGATATAAGAAAGGTCTTCCTTGTGTTTTAAAAGGTCCGGTTAGCCAAACATGTTCAATGGGCTTTCTTACATGCTGGGAACATTGGGCTGAACAGACTCAGAAGTCACACAGAAGTTTTCATTTGCTGTTGTGCCCTTGTTGTTTGAAGTGTTTTTGTTTTGTTTTTTTTAATCTAGATCAGAAAGATGGTAGGACTATCTGAGCCAGCAGCAAGAGAAAAGGTTGTCATGCGATTCCAACTGAAGATGAAGAACAGAGCATGACTAACAATGAGGGAAAAGTATGGAGGCAACTTGAAATTGACTCCACACTGTAGCTGCTCTGAATGAGCTGTTGGTGTGCAGGCACTCACTATGCTGCTATCTTGTTCTGTCAATGAGATTTAGGGAGTGGACTGATCAATCTAATCTGTTCCATCAATAAGAAAATGATACGCATTGAAGAAAAAAAGCTGATCCTTCCAAGGAACTGGAGAATTCTGACCATGTCTCATTTTCACCACTAGTATAATGGTATGAACAGATTGTAAAGGGTTGCAATATAGAATTGCAACATCCTTGAGACCTTAGTGAAGCCAAATAAACTTGTTACAGGACTGCAAAAAATAATTCCAGGAAGTGAAAAGGGATAATCTTGGGACTTCTGGGCATTACAGTACATTCATCATGAAGGCAATAACCACCAGTTGGGAGTGTTTACTATCCAGAGATTCTCTGAAATCCCCTCTGCTTAAAGTTACTCTTAAAGCTGCTTTACTCATCTCATTTTTTAGTACTTTATTTTTATAGAAAGCCATTTTCTACTCATCTTTTACCACTGCCAAGCAAGTTCCTTCCCTGAGGATTTTTATCGTACTCAAAGAGTGCTTATCAATGGTTCCTTCTCAAACTGAGCGGAAGTAACGAGTGGGGTACCACAGGGCTCGGTCCTGGGTCCAGTGCTCTTCAACATTTTTATTAACGACTTGGATGAGGAGGTACAGAGCATGCTTATCAAATTTGCAGATACAAAATTGCAAGGGATAGCTAATGCCGTGGAAGACAGAAACAAAATTCGAAGGGACCTTGATAGGCTGGAGCATTGGGCTGAAAACAACAGCATGAAATTCAACAGGAATAAATGCAAAGTTCTACACTTAGGGAAAAGAAAGCAAATGCACAGTTATAAGTTGGGGGATACTTGGCTCAGCAATTAGACATGGGAGAAGGATCTTGGAATTGTTGTTGATCACAAACTGAATATGAGCCAACAATGTGATGTGGCTGCAAAAAAGGCAAATGCTATATTAGGCTGCATTAACAGAAGTATAGTTTCCAAATCGTGTGAACCATTAGTTCCCCTCTATTCAGCACTGGTTAGGCCTCATCTTGAATACTGCATCCAGTTCTAGTCTCTGCACTTCAAGAAGGATGCAGACAAACTGGAACAGGTTCAGAGGAGGGCACTGAGGATGATCAGGGGACTGGAAACAAAGCCCTATGAGGAGAAACTGAAAGAACTGGGCATGTTTAGCCTGGAGAAGAAAAGACTGAGGGGAGATATGATAGCACTCTTAAAGTACATGAACCGTTGTCGCATAGAGGAGGACTGGGATCTCTTCTCGATCGTCCCAGAGTGCAGGAGACGGAATAACGGGCTCAAGTTGCAGGAAGTCAGATTTCAGCTCGACATCAGGAAAAACTTCCTAACTGTTAGAGTGATACGACAATGGAATCAATTACCTAGAGAGGTAGTGGGCTCTCCAACATTGGAGGCATTCAAGAGGCAGCTGGACAGCCATCTATTGGAAATACTTTGATTTGGATTCCTGCCTTGAGCAGGGGATTGGACTTGATGGCCTTATAGGCCCCTTCCAACTCTACTATTCTATGATTCTATGATCTTTTTCAAGAAATTGGTATAAAACTTATAAGGATACCAGTTCTTAACATTTTTATGTTAAGATGCATGAGGACAAGGAAATGGCAGCTGTCCCTTTATATACATGCACATATATCATTTATTTATTTATTAAATTTATATTCCACTGTTCCTCCCAGTAGGACCCCAGGGCAGCAAACAAAAACACTAAAAACACTATAAAACATCATAAAAGCAGACATTAAAACATATTAAAACAAAACATCTTTAAAAAGATCTTTTTTATTTTTAAAAAAGCTTTAAAATAATCTTAAAAAGCAATTCTAACACAGACGCAGACCAGGATAAGGTCTCTCCTTAAAAGGCTTATTTAAAGAGCAAGGTGTTCAGTAGGAATCAAAAAGAGAACAGAGATGGCGCCTGTCTAATATTTAATGGGAGGGAATTCCAAAGGGGAGGTGCCACTACACTAAAGGTCCGCTTCCTATGTTGTGCGGAATAAGGTGGTACATACACACACAAAGCAGGAGGAGAAAAAGGGCAAGAGCAAATATGAGGTCAAAGGAATAAATGAAGCTAATAAAAAGCAGGAATCAAACTATTAAAAAAAGAGTTAAGCCCTGTTATAACAAACAAGAAACAAGGCAAGAGGTTGTTCCTGATAAACATATTACTTAAACTTGCAGTAAAAGCAGTTATGTCTTGGGCATCATACAGATAATAAAACATTTGAAAACTGAATTCAAATATGTGCAGAATGACAGTCTAAGCAACATTTATTATGCTTATTGGAGAGGTACCCATTAAATTATGGGAACTGGTGTGAAAACATGATCTAGCTGAGTCCTTGAATAACAGATTTTGAGAGATTTTGCTGCTGTTACTATCTACACTTGAAGTACATTTTTCAAGGTGACAACCTGTTTGATATAGCCATCCCTACACCCATTTCCCTCTGCCCCACTCATATAGTCCCATAACTATGAACTGACCACAAAATTCAATTTACATCTGTGTCTTTGGGAAACAGACCAGTCTGTTTTGTAGTTTCTCTGTTTCTTTCTAATTTAACACAGTATTTGGAATCAAATTAGATCTGTTAAAAACAAAGCTCTGGTTTCTCCACATTCAGTATAATAGGGAATCAAAACATGGCTATACTTTTTTTTTTTTTTTTTTTGCACAGAAGTAGATGACATTTGCAGGCATAGCAGCCCCTCCAGAGTAAGGTTAAGCTGCCAAATTGCAGGTAGAGACCCCCAGGGGATTTTGTGCACGGCACCTTTCAAAAGAACAGAAGGAATAGAAAGGGAGGCAGAGTGTTATTATATGTTAAAAATACATATCCCTACACAGAAATACAGGAGGATGAGCTTGGTAGCTCCACTGAGAGTATGTGCATTAAAATAAATGGGGCAAGGAATAAAAGGAACATGGTATTTGGAGTCTACTACTGACCACCCAATCAAGGAGAAGACAAGCATGAAACTTTTGAAAAGCAAATTGCCAATGTTACAAGGAGACATGATGTAGTAGTAATGGGAAACCTCAATTACCCTGATATTTGTTGGGAGACAAATTCTGCTAAACACGGCCCCTACAAAAAAATCCTGACTTGTGTTGGAGATCACTTTCTCCTACAGAAAGTGGAGGAAGAAACTAGAGGATCAGCTATCCTTGACTTGATTCTGTATAGATGACTTGGTAGATGAAGTGGCACTTATGGGAACTCTGGGGGAAAGTGACCATGCTATATGAAGAGTTCTTGATTTTAAAGGAAGCAAAAGCTGAAAGTTGCCATACAAGTACCCTGAACATCAGGAAAGCCTATTTTAATAAACTCAGAACAATGGTAAGTAAGGTTCCATGACAAGCAACCCTAATGAGAAAAGGAGTCCAAGATGGGCGGGAGTTTCTAAAAAAGGGGATTCTAAAGGCACAATGGCAAACAATTCTGTCGAGGAAAAAAGGGGGAAGACAGCAGAAGAAGCTAATGGGACTTCACAGAATGACGGTCCTGCCCATTTGGTAGGGGCGGGTTTGCCTACACCCTATTTCTAGGAAGGCTCAGGAAGGTTCCAGAAATTGTGTAACAGGTCAGGTGGGGTATCTTGACCAATGGGGTAAGGGTTTTGAGTGGCTATATATAGCCTGCTCCGCTTTAAGAGTGTGCCTTTTTTGCCTTGCGGCACCCACCCACCTCTCCCTTGTCAGTATGGGCTCAGCTAGTCGCCTGCGGGGGCTGAGTAGGGATTTTTTTTTGGAGATTCTGATTTCAGAATCTCTTTGGTTTTGCCTACTCCATACTGCTTGGGTTTGATTCATTTGGCTTGTTCCGGGTGGGTTGTGGTGATTCCGGTTTGGCTGGCGTTGGATTCGGGCAGGTGAGGTAATTGGGGTTAAAAATGGAGGTGGATGAGGCATTTGGGTAAAGGGCACTCCCTGGTGAAACATCAAGGCGTAATGCCTGGTGTGGATCCGGGGGGTGTCCACATGGGACCGGCTTGCGCATCATGGTGAACGCCTGTACGGTGGGGCCAGGATGCGGAGGTTGGAACCACAAACCTGACTCTGATTGCAAGGAGGGAGAAGTTTTCCCACATCCTTGTCTGGGGAGTTGCAGTATGATGTGACTGACTTGCCTCCTGGTTTGGAGGGTCTAGACCCTCATAGATAGGTTGAGCCTCACCTGCCCGAAGGATTTGAGATTATTAATTGGCGGATTGGAATTTGATTGATTATGTGTTATATTTTAATAACTATAACATTTCAACCATACATGTGTCACGAGTCTTCCTTGGTGTGTTGGCAAAGCCTAGAGATGACCTGAAAACAAAAAAGGATACATACAAGAAGAGGAAGGAAGGCCAGGCCACAAAGGAAGAGTACAGACAGGTAGCAGTAGTAGTAGTATAATTTATTACGGTCACAGACCCATAGTATATACAGAATAAAACGAAATTAAACTAAAATGCAATGCAAAACACAATATAATCAAATAGAGCAGAAATAAAAATAGTGGCAAGTTGAGTAGTACCCAATATCTTACTAACTAGTAGTAGTTGGACCACATATAAAAACTTTGCGACTTGGGTGGTAATCTCTTTATTTGAGCCAGATAAAAGATAAATTATCATGGATTCGGGAGACTTATGAGGGACACTTGCCATTAAGGGGTTTAGGAACTTACTGCGTGTCCAGGAATATAAAGGGCAGGAAAAAAGCATATGTTGGATAGTTTCAATATTACCTGCTCCGCAGGGACAGACATGTTGTTCATAGGGAAGGCCCAAGAACCTCCCTTCCAGAACTGCAGAGTGTAGAGAATTAAACCTAGCCTTAGAAAAGGCTAAGCGAAATTTGGGGACTGTAAGAAAATCCAAATAAGGGGCGAACTTACCACATTCGAATCTTAAATTCAAATGAAGGGGAGAACATTTTTTGGAAGCCATGGCAATTGAAGTTTGAAAATCAATGTCCCTAAATCGGGACCGGATAATGGATTTAGCAGAAGCAGGAGAATGAGAAGATAGATATTCTCGAGAGAGGCCATTCCGTGCCAATTTCGTCTCCATTTTTCTGTTCCAAATAGAGAAAAAATTGTCGCTCCAAAGGAAGGATAAAAAACCAGAGGGGGGGTCAAACGATAATTTGGCCCAGTAGTTAGCAGACATCAGCCAAGCGTGACACTCAATCGAGGTAAGCCCGCATTCTAATCTAAGGGCAGCCGAGGTAACACATCTTGGGACACCTCATAGTCGGTGTAAAAAGGTGGAAAGCACCGCTTCAACTGAAGAGTTGAATGCATGGATCCAAATTGGGACACCATATAAAAGTTGGGGGATAATCTTGGTTTTAAAGATCTGAATAAGTGCTGGAATGAATTGCCCTCCTTTGTAAAAGAAGTAACGAAGCAGACCCTTTATAGTATTCCTGGCACTCAGCACCGCCGCCCTTATGTGGGTAGTCCAGTTCAGCGAGGAGTGAAAGGTAATACCAAGATATTTGTAATGGTCAACCTGTTCGATTTGGTGGCCATTAATAGTCCAAACAGGGGTGGTTATTCGTTTAGAAAACACTAGGATTTTGTTTTAGCATAGTTAATAGTTAACAGGTTCTCACTGCAATAGGCCATAAAAGCGAGGAGAGTTCGCTTAAGACCCACCTTCGAGAAGGAAAGAAGGGCAGCAGCATCTGCATATAATAATAGGGGACAGCTTAGTGCAGCGATTTTAGGAGAATGATGGTCGTGAGAAAGACAGCGAGCATTCAGGTCATTTAAATACAAGTTGAATAACAGGGGAGCTAGAATACATCCCTGTCTCACCCCAGTGTCTGTAGGGATAGAATTAGTTAAACCGCCTTCACGTCCGCAGCGAACCAGCAAGGATGTATGTTGATGCAAGTTGTAGATCCAAAAAAGAAGCCTTTTATCAATGGAGGTTTTAGCTAGTTTGGTCCAAAGTTTATCCCGGGGGATAGAATCAAAAGCAGCTTTTAGGTCAACAAAAGCAACATATCAGCCGTTACCCCTTTGACTTCTGTATTTTTCGGCAAGGTGGTTCAGGAGAAGCCAATGGTCAAAGATGGAACGTCCTCTCCTGAACCCTGCTTGCTCCTTTCCGAGAATATCATGTTCCTCCATCCAGGTATGGAGTTTTACTTTCAGGTAAGAAGCATATAACTTACCTATTACAGATAATAAACTTATGGGCCTATAATTTGTGGGGTCCTCTCTATCCCCTTTTTTGAAAATGGGTATGATTATTGCTTCACGCCAAACTGCAGGGAAATGACCAGTATCATTGAATCTAGTAAATAAGTTGGCCAATAGTGGAGCCCACCAATCTTGAAAGTTTTTTAATAGCTCTGGAGGGATATTATCTGAGCCAGGTGCCTTACCCATTTGTAGCCCAATTATCAAATCCCTTATTTCACTCTGAGAAACGGGTTACCATACCGGAAGCGACGAAGAGTCCGGGGGGACAAAACAAGGTGGGGCATTGTGTCGAGTGTTCACGTACATAGCTGTAAAGTGCCGTTCCCAACTTTGAGGGGGAATATTGCATGGAGCAGAATGCGAAAACCTAAAGGCTTTAGAAATAATAGACCAGAAATTTTTGGAGTTTTTGGACCTAGATGCTTGAATCAGGCTATTCCACTCCTCTTGGACTGCCAACCTCCTTTTGATGGCCAACATTGATTTATATTTTCTTTTTATGGCATAGTACTCAGGAGGGAGATAGTTAAGATTTTGATGACGGTATTTTAGATAAACATTCCGTAACTGCCATTTGAGGGACAAACATTCGCTGTCGAACCATCTTGGACTGGCACTCGTTATTGCTTTGGGACCAGAAAGCTTGGGAAGCAAAATAGTATTTAAATTCGAGATTAGGGAATCATAATCACTAAATAGGGATTTTAAAGAGGAGGAATTCATTAAATGCGCTCGGTAAGACATGGCTTCGGGGGATGAGAGAAAAATTTCAATTCTGGAGGCTAGAAAGGGAGACCAAATAGACCGTTTATGGAAAAAGTAAGAGTGATTTACTGTGGTATTGTAATTAGAAGTTAAGCGCATCTTCTCTGATAGGTGACATAAGAAACTAAGGGGGAGATGATCAGTATTTTGTCTATTGCCAATGGCGAATGCTGATGTTAATTTAAGTAACTTAGAGGACATTATCGCGTAGTCGATTACACTGCTGCCATGATTGGATATGTACGTATATTCCGCACAGTCATCTATATGGTCGAGGCCATTTAGGATGGTCAGATTGTGACAGCCTACTAGCCGAGCCAGGCAGATTCCCCCATAGTTAACCCTAGCGTCCTTCGATTTCCTATTTGGGACGGAGGCAAAACGGTCGCAGTCTTCACCGCGCCATAGCTTTGAGGTGAACAGAGAGATGTTATTTGACCCAATCCTAGCATTAAAATCTCCCATAATTATCATTTGGGCTTTGGGGTAGGTGGACTCAAGATCTAGTAAATAGTTATCTAGCTCTTCCCAAACCTGCTCTATAAGATTCCGCACAGATAAGGGAGGGATATATACATTAATACACAGTAAAGATGTTGCATTAAAATCCATAAGGACTGCCATCGCGGTGGATTTCAAGGGCTGAAGGGCTTTGAATTGGATAACCAAAGAGGTAGAGATCAATATCGCCAGACCCTCTTTTGGTCTGCCTTTCGTTGAGCCCGAAGGCATCGCTGGAAGATGTATTGAGGAGTATCCATTCAGAAGAGGTTTATAAGTGGTCCAAGTCTCTTGTAGGAAAATTATGTCATGGTTGTTAAGATAGAAGATCCACTCTTGATCATTTTGCTTGGCATTCCAGCCAGCAATATTCCATGAAAGAAAATGAAGAGGGAAGTTGGCCGGAGGAGAGGACCCAGCATTGCACACAAACAGTGGAGAGGTATCAGAGTCAGCTCGAGAAGTAGAACTTTCCGCTGGCAAAAGTTGTCAGTTCAATTCTGCAATTTGATTTAGAGATCTGGAGACACTTGTAGGCGAGCCTAGTTCTTCAGGGTACAAAAATCTTACTTTATCCCAATCCTCACCTACCTGAATTGACCTATTTAGGGGGGAGGGACTGACACTCCTGATACATCTGGAGGGAGTATTTGAAGAGCAATAGACGTCCCCAGCTGGTATTATTGTAGCAGGATTAACTAATGGAGCTGTAACAGGTACCGAAGACCTAAGACGTTGGATCAATTGATGTTACTTGTTAATAAGAGCCGCTCGCTTGATGTCAGGCAAATGAGAATAGAGCTCTGTGAGCTGCTGCTCCTCAGGTTCCATTTCCTGAATGAGGACAGACATCATTTGGGATTGGTCAGCCAGAGCAGAATGACTTTCTGTCGCCCCTAAAGACTTCTGTGGGAGCATCTGGCGGGTGTTATTGGTTGGAGTTGCTACAGATAAAGAAGTACTAGGTCGTGTGGTCTGTATAAGGGGGGCTTCCAGCGGAGTGGGAGGGGCCACATTAGTGTAGTATCTTTGTACTGATAAGCCCCTTTTTCCCAAGATGTCTCTCACTCGGAAAATTTGGTTAGCCACAATACGTGAGTGGCAGGTAACGATCAAGCGCCACTCATGTGTGTTAGAAGAGAGGATCCTCATGGACCTGATGTAGTTCATGCGCTGTGGTACCTGCAGAGATTGACCGAAGCGAGTGTCCAAAAATGGGATACTCGGGAGCGAGGGTCGCCGCCCATTGCCTTTACAGTTGTATGAAATTACCAACTTATCAGGTTGTAAAACTAGATTCCAATGAGGCGAGTAGCGACCTTTGATAACAGTCAAAGAGACTAGGAGACTCCTCGGGGGCGGAAACTTTCTCTTCGCCTCCTCACTAGAGAAGTTGGGATCCCAAACAGTAGATTTGGAGTCATGAAGTAGTTCTGACTTTGAGGGAGAACAATTTCCCATTTTGGACAAGCGGCACTGCTTTGAAGAGTTGCACGCCCTTTGGGGCTCCAACAGTTTAAATAGTGGTTTGAAGTTCATTTTGTTTAAATGGTTGGTCTTAGGATTCTTGATATTTTTAGATTTCTTGGCTTTCTTTGTATTAGGTGATTTAACCCTGTTTCTTTTCTTATTCTTACGATTACCAGATCCGCTAGCATGGCCACTCGAATACTCAGAGGAGGAGGATGGTGATGCTGCAGGTTCATGCACTCCATAAATTGCAGATGGAGTGGACCCAAACGTCTGCACCAATGTTGTAAGTAATTGGTTGGTTTCTGAAATATATGCTTTGACAAGCTTTAATTTGTCAAGCAGTAAAGACTGCCATACCTGATCAGAACCAACCCGAGAAGAATCATCCTGTTCTTTCCTCCTGTCAGGAGGGGGCGTTATCTGTCCCTTAGATAGTTGGTATGAGTCAATAGTTAGAAATGCTGACGGGGTGGCGTCGTTTATCGAGTTAAAAGAAAAGTTAAAACCAGCGTCCTGGTGCTCCTCAGCAAAATTTTTGGAGGGTGGGAAGGTCTTATAGGATTTGACAGAGAGAGGATGATCTAAAGTCCATTCGTGAGAGTTAACAGTCAGTGGATTCACTTGATGTATTAAAGGAGACTGCAGCTCCGAATGGAGTGGGTCACGTGAAGAAGGAAAGAATCTCGTGATTTTAGGTTGAGAAGTACTTGTCACTACATCGCCCTCAGTGGGAATTCCCAACTCCTGGTAATTTCTCCTAGTCATTACCATTAGGCACAGCACTCAAAGTGGTTGCATAAAAAGTGAAAACACTTTCAGAATCTGGCAGGATGTCTAAAGTCTCAAGCTGTAACTGGTATATGCAGAAGAAAACACGTTAGCTCCTTTCTGGATTTAAATTATTAGGCAGTGATATGGGGCAGTAGCTGTCTCCGTAAATATTTGAGTTGGAAACTTCTGGGCTTCTACAGCCGAACTTTTAAGGGCTATAACAATCACGGGTAATTTATGGCAGCGCCTCCTGCTTGTTGATAGCCAGTACGCTGAAGATAAAAGAGACCAGATGATTTGAAGAAAGGGGTGTTATGAGATTAAATCAGGTTTCAATTTGGCATTCTTAACTCCTTGTCCGTAGTTCAACTGCTATAACAGCTCCAAATAAAGGGATTTTTAAGTTTTTTAAGCTAAAAGGTCGAGAGCATAGATAAGTACGTCTTACCGGAAACGAAGCTAACCGGAAGCTACAGACAAGTAGCATGAAGTGCAGGGCTGGCATCAGGAAGACTAAAGCTGAGAATGAACTGAGATTAGCAAGAGATGCCAAAAGCAACAAAAAAACATTCTTCAGGTACGTCCATAGTAAAAAAATCAGAGAAAAGAAATGGTAGTACAGCTACTCAATGCTTTTCAATGAGGATGGCAAAATGATAACAGATGACAAAGAAAAGGCAGAAAGGCTCAATTCCTGCTTTTGCTCAGTCTTCTCCCAAAAGTGAGTTTATGACACTCCCAGGAAACTTGAAGTAGAAGGGGTAGGATTGCAGCTTGAAATTGATAGACAAATGGTCAAGGAATACCTAATCACTTGGAATGAGTTCAGATCTGTAAGCACCTTGAAAACAATGCAGTGATTAGTAGAAGCCAACATGGATTTATTAAGAACAAATTCTGCCAGACAAATCTTACCTCATTTTTTGATTGGGTAACTTCCCTTGTTGACTGTGGGAATGCTGTGGATATAATATATCTTGACTTCAGCAAAGCTTTTGACAAAGTGCCCCATGATATTCTGATTAGCAAGATAGCTAAATGTGAGCTAGATGCAACAACTATCAGGTGGATCCACAGTTGGCTACAGAATCGTACTCAAAGAGTGCTTATCAACGATTGCTTCCCAAAATGGAGGGAAGTAACAAGTGGGGTACCGCAGGGCTCAGTCCTGGGCCTAGTGCTGTTCAACATTTTTATTAATGACTTGTATGTGGAGATGCAGGGAATGCTTATTAAATTTGCAGATGATACAAAATTGGGAGGGATACCTAATATCCTGGAAGACAGAAACAACATTCAAAGGAATCTTGATCAGGTGGAGCACTGGGCTGAAAACAGCAGAATGAAATTTAACAGGGATAAGTGCAAAGTTCTACACCTAGGAAAAAGAAACCAAATGCACGGCTATAGGATGGGGGATACTTGGCTCAGCTCTACTAGTTGTGAGAAGAATTTTGAGATTGTTGTTGAGCACAAGCTGAATATGAGAAAACAGTGTGATGTGGCTGCAAAGAAGGCAAATGCTATTTTAACATTAACTGAAGTATAGTTTTCAAATCGTGGAAGCATTGGTTAGGCCTCAACGTGAGTACTGTGTCCAGGTCTGGATACCACACTTTAAGAAGGATGCAGACAAATTGGAACGGGCTCAGAGGAGGACAACAAGGATGATCAGGGGACTGGAAACAAAGCCAGAAAGAACTGGGTATGTTAGCCTTGAGAATAGAAGTCTGAGAGGAGATATTATAGCACTCTTCAAGTACTTGAAAGGTTGCCACACAGAAGAGAACCAGGATCTCTTCTCGATCATCCCAGAGTGCAGAACACAGAATAATGTGCTCAAGTTGCAGGAAGCCAGATTTCAACTGAACATCAGGAAAAAACTTCCTAACTGTTAGAGTGGTATGACAATAGAACCAATTACCTAGGGAGGTGGTGTGCTTTCCAACACTGGAGGCATTCCAGAGGTAGATGGACAGGCACCTGTTGGGTATGCTTTAATTTGGATTCTTGCATTCAGCAGGGGTTGGACTCAATGGCCTTATAGGCCCCTTCCAACTCTACAATTCTATGGTTATGATTTTTTACAATGAAGGAAAAGTCTATACTTTTTTCATTTTTTGCTGGAATTTATTCACCTTTTATGCTGGTCACCCTCAAATTTCAGAATGATAGCTGCAGTGATTCTCCTTCAAAGACAGGCTTACCTTTTTTGTGGGGGGGATGCTGTGACAGGAATCATAGAGATGGAGAAAAGGCATGGATCCCCATAAAGACTCCAAGGGTCATGAGTGGTGGGTGGATTCTGCTTCTCCCCCCAAAAAAAACATTTGGGGATACAATCTTTTCTCCCTGAGACAGAGAGATCTCATGGATTTGCATAGGGGAAGGGAATGGAAAAATAGCATAAATCCCTAGGGAAGACTCAGGTGGGGAAATTTTCACCTCACAGCAAGGATCCTGTTACCCCAAAAATCATCGATTTTAAGAGATTCAGTGGAGCTCTCTCCATTGACTTGCATACAGGAAGGCATAGATCCATGTGAAAAACACAGTTTTTAATCCGTCCCCACACATTACTGTGACTGGAGTGCCCTGGGGAAATAATTCAATATGATTAAAAGCTAGACTTATCAATCAAAACAAAAGATTCCCACGCACCCACACATCTCTGCACCCTTTCCCATCTCAAGCACTGGACATTTCCACATTTCCACAGTCAGCTTGGTTCCCCATCCCGCTGGCGTAGTTGTAAATGGCAGTGGCAGCCCCCTGCTTGGTGGCCACATAGATCTTCTCGGAGAAGGTGCACCCGCCGCTGAGTATGAACTCAGATGCAGAACTGCATCTGGCCAGTGGTCTGGATCCTTATCTCCCCCAATAAGTTCCCCATCTGATACGCAGTCTACATACACCCTACACCCCCTAAGAGCTACTGGGTGCAGTGCACACCATATTTTTTTAGAGTGATGCCAACATTTTAATGCAGTGATTTATTCAACCTGTCCTGTTTATTTATATTAGTCGTCTGAGGTATGATGGCCTACAGGTTTAGAAAGAAGCTGAGCCTAAGGCAGCTTTTTAGACATGCTACATCTGGCGATCATTGCCCTTTGCCCAAGGCCAATCTGCTACATGATTGGTTCATAAGTTTGCACACTCAATACAATCTTGCTGTGGCTTTTCCATTGCAGTTTTTATGAAGAAAGAACATCTGGCAAGCTTTCTCCCGCAGAGCTTGGAAAAGTTACTTTTTTGGACTACAACTCCCATCAGCCCCAGTCAGCGCTGGCTGGGGCTGATGGGAGTTGTAGTTCAAAAAAGTAACTTTTCCAAGCTCTGTGTGAAAGGTATGAGGTTTCTCAAACACAGTTTATTATCTTCATCTTTCCAACATTAACTTCTCTGCCTATGCCAGCAGAATAGTTTGGAATCCAACATGCTGGCAGGCACACTTATGAATATGAAACATTATAGAGATAATGATTCAAAGCAAGAAAATGGACATCCGAACCTCAAGATCATTTTGCACATTTTTCATTACTGAATGATTGTAGCAAGAAATCATAACTTGCATATGCAAAAAGATCACAGATGACAAACAGATCTTACATTTCACATCACAATGCTTTCTAGTAGAGGCTGTTTGTCTTACACATTCAGCTGTTATGTCATCAAGTGATAAGCTCTGAAATGATTCGCATCTGTATGCAACATCAGTCCATGAAATCAGTAATTATTCACAATCCCTAGGATACCATTCAATGTTTTCTCACTCACCTTGCAGATAACTGTATGAATAGCTCCCACTGAAAACTACTGCTTTTGAGGTGTTGCAAGGTGATATGACTGCTTTATCTGCGATGTCTGGTCTGCCATAGCTGTGTTACACACATTTCAGGCTTGTAAGACATACATATAAAATGCTTCCATAATTTTTGCTTTTTCCAAGAGCGTGAGCCCTGATATAAACAAGCTTGAAATACTGTGCACTCTGGATACACTCTGGCAGTAGTGTGGCGGCAAATTGAGAAATGCAGGATCTCTTCATGATAGTCACACCATGCTGCCTCACAGACACACCCCCTCGCTTGTTTGCTGTCCATCATCATTTCCACACTCCTCCATCCTTCCTGCACATGCCTTCTCCCACATTAGCAGACGTCCCTAGGAGCCAATCAGCATGAAAAGGGAGAGTGTTTGCTACTGAGAAGAGACTTCTCAATGGCTGACTCACCACCTATCACTCTGTTTGACTCAAATTAGTGGGAAAGGACATGGAAGCATGTTAAAAGATTCTTCTCAGTGGCTAACACACTCCCTTCTCATACTGATTGGTTCATAGGATGCTAGTGACATAGGGACCTGGGTGGGACCCTGCTCTCAAAAACATAAGGGGTCTAAGACCACCTGAGTCCCCGGATGATTACACCCCTGCACTCTGGAGCAGCTAGTATACTTATCAATAATTGTTACTAAGGAAAATGATCTGGTTGAAACATGTTTGGCAACTTGAAGTGTTATTTATCCACATCAGGATCTTTAGTTAAATTTTGTATTTCAATCTGCATTACATTTTACTGTTCATGGTGCCCAAATTTTTTTATTTTATTGTCATTTTAAATGATTCACATACAATAATGTTCTGAGTGAAACTTGCAGTTCTTTTGATGGTCCTCACTTTTTTCATTGTGTCTCAGAGGTAGGATTCACAGCACGATGCATAGCTCACTATGCTGTACAAGTGCCACAGTTCTACTCATGTCAAACAGCCAAGACAAAGTGCTCACCGTGTTGTTCTTATTGCAGAATGAGTCACAGATTTAGCAACAAAAATAATCCCAGGAAGGTGGCCTCTCATTTATGGAGTGGTCTCCTGAGAGACTCAGATGGAACCTACATTAACATATTTTCAGGGCCAGGCAAGAACTTTTCTCTTCCACTAGGTATTAGCTTGTTAATTCTCCCCTCCCCATGTTTTGAATGCCATTTGTTCACTGGATAATTTTAATGGTGATGATGTTTTCAGAGAAGATGGGTTTTTCATTGTTGTTTGGAGAAGTAGCATGTGATCACTTTCAGTGCTTTCCTTTGTGTTCTATCTATAAATTTTGTGCTTGCATTGAATGCCTTTTTATTTTATGTAACCTTGAGACTTTTTGTATAAGGTGATGAATAAATGTGGAGCTGCCCTTGGCCTGGTTCGGAAGCTGCAGCTAATTCAAAATGCAGGAGCCAGACTGCTGATGGGAGCACGTGGCCAACAACATGTGACACCACTCTTAACATCTGCACTGGCTGCCCATCCACTACTGAGCCAGGTTCAAGGTCCTTGTATTAATTTACAAAGCCCAGAACAACTTAGGTGCAGGGTATTTTAGGGACTGCCTGAACCCTTATATCCCAGCTCGGTCACTGAGACCAGATTTGGTCGTCCCTCGTGCTGGTGAGGGTCATTTATCATCGACATGAATTCGAGTCTTCAGTGTTATCGGCCCAGTTCTCTGGAATGTTCTGCCAACAGAAATTCAGCAGGCGCCTTCTGTCTTAACTTTTAAATGCCTGCTGAAAACCTTTTTGTTCTTTTTGCAATAGTTTACCCCTATTTTATTGCGTCGTTAATGGTTTTTACTGTATGAAGTTTTTTTTAAAAAAAAACTTGTACACTGCTTTGATGTTTTTAAATGAAATGTTTTAAATGAAATAGTGGTATATAAATATATTTATAAATAAAACAAACAAATAAATAATGTGATTGGCTTTGAGCTTGTTTAGGCAGAGGCCAGTAGCATTGTCCAGGGCAGACATAAATCAAGTCCAAAAGCAGCACCTCAAAGTCTGAAGGCCAGTGATATGATCCATGAAAGACCAGTGTTAACCTCCAGAGCAGGCAGGCAGAGGGGCAAGATGCAGGTGGCATGATCAGACAATGACTGGATTTTGGGGCAGGCCAGGGAAGAGGCAGGTGACACAGTCCAAGACAGGCAGGTAACTGACTTGTGGAAAGCTGCAGATGCTAGGCACAGGCATCCATATGATTATTCTGTCAACAAGTTGCTCAGATTGGGGAGGCTAGCCTAGGACAGTAAGGGCTGAATTGGCTCCCCAGGTCACTATGGGAATGTAAGCACTCACTTGAACTTTGGAGAACTCTCCCAGTTCCTGAAAAAGCATAGCCTTGAACTGTGTTCTGTGCTACTCTCTGCCCATCCCTTGCAATCACTCTTTCATCCAGGTAGATTCCTTTTGGATCTTACCCAGTACTCTGCAGGTCATCAGCCACTTGGGACAGGAAGCTTAATATGGACTCATTGAAATGTTGAGGAAACACAATGAATTCATAAAACAATGAAATTCGCATTAGGATGTTTTACTTTTTTAAAAAACTGGATGTATTTACAGATTGAGATTGAGAGGAAGAAATAAGGTTTACCAAAAAAAAACCCCAAAACGTTCACAAGAATTGTACAAAGAAAGTCCTTACTTATTTTTTTTAACTGTGTTTCCTCATTAGAAAAATGGGGGCATTAATGTGCTGCTGAGAAGAGGAAAAGAGTGTAGACAGTGTTCATATGCCAGTGACAAGAGAATTATCACCTTTTTCCATTTTAATTTCTTTACATTATTAGTCTTCCTCTTTCAGTGAAACATAAGACCTTTCCTTTCCCCAAACACAGTAGGCCATTTGCAAACTGCAAGACTGAAATTAACAGATGATTTAGGCCATAAACTCCTTGCAGACTTCATGGAACATGTCTTCAAAAGAGATATAAGTAGTTTACGCATACATTAATGGACCTGCCCCTCTTCATGAGGGTAAAAATGTCAAGCATCAAAGAACATGTCTATGGTATAATAAACTCTGCCTTGCTGTAATTCATTTTCACAGAAAACAATCCCACAGGTAACAGACAAAGATGTCCTTGCAGCATCCCAGTTTATTTAAAAGAGCATATCTTTATGGGTTATACAGAGTTAGCAGGATACAAGGTGACCACGCCTACCCTGTCATAGTCAAGAGGAAAGACAAAGCGAAAGCCAAGTGAAACAAGGCAAAGAGAAAATGGTAAACTGAGAAAGCTGATTGCCAGTAGGTTGATAATTATTTTATACAGTCTTATTTTACTTTATGGCAATACAAGTGGAAGTACTTCTTCACATAATGCCTAATTAACTTATGGAACTCAAACAGCATGTGGTGATCACCATCCTTTTTGATGGCAAAGGATTAGATAAATTCATGGAGGATAATCTGTTAATGGGTATTAAACACAACAGTCCAAAATGGAACCTCCTAACTGAGAGGCAGTCTACCCCTGATTACCAAATATTGAGGGCAAATAATAGGGACCAATTATCTCCATCATATATCCAAGGACATATCACACTATCGCAAGATTCATTGAACCTTGCTTCTTATTGCTCCCATGATTTCAGGAGGAATAAAGTACACCTACCTTTATCTGGACTGAACCCAGAAAATAGAAATCCAGTACAGAGTTAATCATGCTTACATCCATTCAAATCAATGAGCTGAAGTGTGCAGGACTATATGAGGTTGTAGCCATAGTCTTTGTAAGGATCATGTGGTAATGTTTGTTTGTAAGCTAGAAAACAATACTCTGTATCTGAGAGCAAGAAGGAAAGTTTCTGTAGTGCCTCACTGAGCAAAAATTACTTTTTAGTTTTTACGCGCACGCACGCACACATGCACGCACACACACAATCACTCCTAGTAATTCAAAATTAGAAAACAGTCCCAAAAGGGTAAAACAAGAAAACAGTATTCTGGCTGTAAATCAAAGCACACATGGGGGGATTTATGTCCTCCTCCAGGTTTGGTAGCTGTGATTGGATTTATGCAAATTATAAGGTTAAAATAATTAAAGTTAGGTCGAAGGTATAAATCAAACACCTGAAGCTGACATTTCTAACATTCTCCCTGTTAAGATTCAAGGTAGTCAAAGGGAAAATACTTCCTAGAGTGGGTGGCAGCCAATAGCCAAAAGCTAAGACGAACTTTCTGTCTGTATAAGTAGGACTTGCAACAAAATACTGCAATACGCAGTGCTCCTGTTCACTCTCCCAGTCAGCCAGCCATGCCCTCCTCAGTGGTCCTACATTCCAATTCTCTCCAACAGTCAGTCAGCATTCAGTTGCCATTCAGGTTGCCAGGCCTCATAGCTCTGGTTCTGGGTTTACCCCTTAAGTTAGGGTTGCTCAGGGCCTGAGACTGATCCTGTATCTTTAGGAGAAGAGAAAGTCAGCCAAGTGCAGGTGTTCCTGCAACACTGTAATGGGAAAAACTACAAAGTGGAATTCTCCCTTCCCCCTGCACAGCTTTTAAAGATACAGAAGACCTCTTTGTTGCCAGGCCCGGCCTCCAAGAGGTCTTCTGTATCTTTAAAAGTTGTGCAGGGGGGAGGGAGAATTCCACCTTGTGGTTTTTCCCATTACGGTGTTGCAAGGACACCTGTACTTGGCTGACTTTCTCTTCTCCTAAAGATACAGGATCAGTCTCAGGCCCTGAGCCTGGCAACCCTACCTTAAGTTTTTTCTTTTTTTCTTTTAAAAGGTGTACTTCTGGAAAGTTCAGGGCACTGATGAGCCTCCTGATACCTCCCTCTTCTCCTCTTTAACCTCCATAAGCATCAGCATTCACACTTGAGGGAAATAGAAAGATAGTCATATGACTCTCCTGTTGCATTTCCATTGATCAAAGATTTGGCTAATGAACTTAAATCAGTTCGTGGAACCCTAACTTTTGCTTTTTGTCACTATGGGAACAAGACCCTCAGGCTCTCTGGCCACTTTCCAGGAACAAAACACAGCCCCGCCATTTTCATGGAGAGCGAGCCTCTTTCAATCAATATCTAACCCACTGAAGTTAATGAACATGCCTAATTTAGGTGAATTAATTTCCATGGATCTACTACTCTGAGAAGGACTTAGTTGAATACAACCCTCTGCATTTATGTCTGACTTTCTGAGACTGTGGTTATCATGAATCCACATCCTACTTTAAGAGATCTCTTATACAATCTGATATTGATGTGCCATCTCCAGGAAGGGCCAACAGACCGTAACATTTTAGACCTTCAGTTAATTGTCATCTGGCTTTTCAGGAAGATTTTGGGGCTTGAGTGATTGGGTGTTTCTGCTTTCCTACACGGTTTGCTTTCCTCTATGTTTGTCTCTATTTCTGCCATTTTGTTTTTAAGTTCCTGCTCAGTTTATTCTTTCAATTGTAATTTGTTTCTCTCCTATTGCTACTTTTCATTTTAATTTTTTATGCTTTTCCATTTGTTTCTGACACAAGCCATATTAAACTTCTAAGCCTAGCCTACCTCACAGAGTTGTTGTGGGAATAACAAAGAAATGTATATTCCACATTGAGCCCTTTAGAGCATTTAACAATTAATATTTTTCCTGATTTTCCAGTTTTGTAGATAATTGGAACATTTATACAATATTATTTGCTTTCAGTACGTGTTTGGGGGTGACAATGGAATGTGAATCCACTTTAGTGATTTTGAAACCTGATTTATTATTCATTTTGTTTATTTATAAAAATTATATTTTTATTTAAATATTTATAAACCACACTTTCATAGAAAATATTACAAGGCGGTGTACAACATACTCCCCCCTTTACCAACAAGTGATTCCAGGGAGGGTCAAAACTGTAAATAAATACATCAAATTATAAAACAGTAAAACAAAGCTAGATCCTCCGTGGCACAGAGTGGTAAGCGGCGGTAACGCAGCTGAAGCTCTGCTCACAGCCGGAGTTCGATTCCAACAGAAAGAGGAAGTTGAATCTCCACTAAAAGGGGTCAAGGTCCACTCAGCCTTCCATTCATCCGTGGTCGGTAAAATGAGTATCTGGCATATGCTGGGGGGTAAAGAAAGGCCGGGGAAGGAACTGGCAATCCCACCCCATATATATGGTCTGCCTAGTAAACGTCGCAAGACATCACCCTAAGAGTCGGGAACGACTCGCGCTATAAGTGCAGGGACACCTTTACCTTTTTTTTAAAAAAAAAGCTGTCCATAAAGCAGAACAAACCAGAGTTCATTGCACAATTCATTCATCCTGCTCTTTTCCAATACAGGTCATGTGACTTCAGATGGGAAGGGCCATAGTTCAGTAGTAGAACATCTGCCTTGCATACAGAAGAGCCCAGGTTCAATCCCCAGCATCTCCAGGTAGGTGCCTGAAACCCTGGAGAGCCATTGCTAGTCAGTGTAGGTAGTACTGAGCTAGATAGACCAATGGTCTGACTGAGTACAAGGCAGCCTCCTATGTTCCTAGATTAACCGCATTATATTCAGTCCCTAAAGGCCTGGAGGAAGAGGAAAGTTTTCAGCTGGTGCTGAAAACAATGTCAGGAGTGGCATCATGTGATGGTGGGAAGCATGGGGGGGGGGAGGCTATGCCACAGCCAGAAACATCCTTTCCCCTCAACCTCCCAGATTCAGATCCTACCAGATCATTACTTCCCATGCCACTGCCAGTAACCCATAGAGAAATACAGAGGTGGGTGATTAAACGAATCTTGCATATACTGCTACATGGGAGTGTTCACCACCACCTCAGGGGTTGCCATGTTGCCAAAGTGTCAAAAAACATCAGACCAGGAAAGAAAGCAAAGGCTGCTGCTTACCCCCGAACAATATGCATGCAAGCACAGGACACTTGGTGGTATTTGGCTTTGCAATGTGTTAAAATGCAGTTTTCTGAAGACAAAGGTTTGGATCCAGAGTTGTACTTCTGCAAATGAAAGGACTTCTTGTACTTCTGCAAATGAAAGGGGTGGGTTGTGGTGGGGTGGGTGGGGTGACTGAGATCCAATGGAGGATCCCACTGGAGGAATAAGGGGCAGGAGGGAGAGTCAGTTTGCAACAAATCTTCCCCCTCCAGTCTCCAGTCTCCAGCATCACCTCCCACAAACCCTCCAGAGCAGCTTTTTAGGGGGCACAGGAGGCAGCAGGGGAGAGCGGAATCTGTGCAAATGACCCACTCACCCACGCGCGCACACCTTCCTCCAGTGGAAGTGTCCCATGAGTAGGGATGGGTGAGAATTTCAATTCAGTTTGCATTTCAAGCCAAATCTATCAAATGTGAACTTTCCAAAACAATATGAGAACTGGAACACAGCCATCCTTCAAAATTTGCACTTCTCTGAATTTTGCAATGCAATTTGCCAACCAAACGACGTTTAAAAAAAAGCATATATTAGGGGAAAGTGTGCATAAAAATGAAAATATAAGTGAAAGTAGCATGCAAAAATGCATTATATGACAAGAAATGGCTTGCAAAAATGTGTACATTAGTCAAAACTGCCTGCAAAAATGGTGTTTATTAGGAGAAATTTGCACTAGAATGCTGGAGAATTTTCATGAGGATTGCTTTTTTTAAAAAAAAAATATTGCAAATTACTACAGAAATGTGGAGAACTGAATTTAAGATTGGACAAATGAGAAACTGAGAGAACCGAAATTGACAGATCTTTCCATCCCTACCTATGAATGGAATTCTGTTTCTAGAAACTCCAGACCCAAACCACCATCTTCCAAATGTGTCACTGCCTCGATGTCCTTTTGCTCTATGGATGCAACCTTTACTTGTCCCTCTGATGATTCTGACAGAGAAGGAAGAGAGAGCACATAGTTAATTTTATGGCATGTTCTTTTTTTCTTGGCAGATGGCTGGAAACATTTATGACAGATAATGAACCACATTTCATATCTGAGAAATGGTGTCTGAAGAGAGAGGGTAAAAATGAAACAGTGACATTCATTAGGTTTACTTTGTTGCTACCTCCCAGCATGGCAGAGAGAAAGTTGCTTCTTTTTGTCTTCATCATTTTGCATTTTTTTTGCCTTTGCCGCCATCCTCCCTCTGTGCCAACCTCATTAACAGACACACTCCTTTCAAGGCCCCGTCCTCATCATCTTTTGCCCATGTTGATTTAGATGTCCATTCTCTCCCCACTTTCCAAGTAACTGCCCTACTTCTCTCTCATATTATCATCTTGGGGAAGGGAGCATATAGTTTTTCTATGCTTTTTGTAACTGTGGTGATTAGGATGAGAATTCCTGAGTTTAACAGGCGAAGAAGTGAAACTGTATCAGCCAGGGCCAGGGTGTGCTGCAGAGTACAGCGTATGCAGGTGATCTGTACTTTATCAAACATGTTAATGCTCTCTTTGGTTTTCTTTCCCTGAGTTTGCTGGTGGAAAAGCGGAACAAACATATCCAGGCAAGTATTTATTAGAATAATTTCACTTCATTCTGTCAGTCTTGTCTGGAAAGAGCTTGTTTTTCTCTCTCTTCCCCCCCCCCCCGCCATTTTCTTGCTTTCTTAGTAGGGATGGGGCTTGCTATCTGATTTCGTTCCATTTTCAATTCGTCAGATGGGATGCCAGTTCCTATTCACTATAAATTGTGTTCCAATAGTTATTGTGATTCCTCGTTCTCCCTTTTTTTTTGGTTATTTTTTCCAAAAAATCATGTTATTCCTTATGCTGCCATATATTTATATAATGTATACAACAGCAGCAGATTACAAAAATAATTATGTAAATAATTACGTAATTCTCGCCATGGATTTTTTTAAAAAAATTATAGTGTCCCTAACAGCCGTGAATGCACGCAAAAGTGAGAGCCTGTTTGACGACGAGATGAATTTGGGGATTATCCCAAACTGTGATACCACATCTGATTTTGCGAGTATACTACACAATCCTTATTTCTTAGTCATTTCCATTTCTCTTGGGGCTATAGATTAGCATGGAAGATGTGCTCACTTCAGGGAACTAAGATTATGTGATACAAAGAGATACTACATTATTGCTGCTCGCATGACCGGCATACTCTCCCGCAGCCTGTGTTGCTTACCCTGGTGTAGAATAAATTAAGGGGATTCAGGTCTTCAGAGCAGATATGCTAGACGGAGAAGGAGAGTCCCATGGGGGGGCAGTTTAAAAGCAATCAATCCCTCCTTGTGCATTTCTGACATGGTAAAAACCTGTACAGACTCTACCAATTCCCCCCCTTACATCTCTATATATCCTACTTTTCTTCCATCATGGAACCCAAGGTGGCCTACATATGGCCTCCAGAAGGTCTCCCTTCTGAACACTGACCAACCCCAGACCTGCTTAGCTTCAGTAAGTGGTGGCCTCATATGCCTTCAAACCAGTACTCCCTGCATATTTGTATTGCCTCCAGCACCTAAATTTGTCCCTATTTCAGTGACAGGGAGCCACAAGGGGACTTCCCCCTTTATCATTTGTGTTTTGCACTCTTTAGCTACTGTTTTTGCTAGAGAAAGGCATGATTTGGCTAAAACTGGTGGGTGTCAAGAGGTGGAGCTTGTGGATTTCATTAAGCCCCCCTCCCTCCATTATCTCTTCCCCATAATTCAGGCCAAAGTAATTTGTGCCAAAGTAGTTGGCTTCTAACAAGAGCCATGGAGTGGCACAATAATGCTAATGCATGCAGAATAAGAAACAAGTCCTTCTTCTATGGCAGGGATGGAGAATCTGTGGCCCTCCAAATATTATTAGATGTGAACTCCCATCAGACCCAGCCAGCATGGCCAAGGGCAAGGGATAGTGGGAGCTGTAGTTGTAAGTCCAGCAACATCTGGAGGGTTACTGGTTCCCCATCTCTTTTTTATGATAAGGAAGAAACGTGCCAAAGAAAGGTTCCCATGACATTTTGCTTCCAACATTCACTCCTGCAGAGAACTTTTTCTTCCATTGTCAAGCAGAGTGAAGAAGACAGCTTGTTATCAGGAACACCCAGAATTATCCCCCAGTTTTCAAGGTGAATAGGTTATTATTAATTTCTACTGTGCTTTTCTTACGCAAATTACTTTATAATCATACCATATTTTTTCATTCTCCAAACAACCTTGTGAAATGAATAGAAGAGCAATGGCCTCTCACATGGGAGACCGAGGTGGAGAAATACATTCAGTGCTGTTCAGCAAGTTGATCACTCAAATCCAGGTTGTCCCTAGGTCCAAGACTGACACAGAGTCTTTTATGGTCAGCTGGCTATACAGAACAACATTTACATAAATTATATTCTTCCCTATCCTATTCATCTAACTGAAAGTACTTTAAAGATTTTTTCTTTTCATAAACAGAATGTTTGGCTAAACCTACCACGATTGAGGAAGATCCATAGCTCAGTGGTAGAACATCTGCCTTACATGCAGAAGGTCCCAAGTTCAATCCCCTGCACCTTCAGATGGGGCTGGGAGAGACTCCTGCCTGAAGCCCTAGAGAGCTGCTGCCAGTCAATGTAGACAATACTGAGCCAGATGGACTAATAGTCTGACTTAATATAAGGCACCTTCCTATGTTGTTATGTTCCTATGTTCCTAAAGTACATGGAAGTTAGTCTTCTGGCTTTTTGCAGTAAATTTGATCCAGTCCTGTATGATTCTTTCCCCTCAAGAAGGTAAAGGGATTCTGCAGATTTGACGCACATGGGTATTATTTCTGCATAGAGAGTCTCTTAGAAACAAACCCATTTAAAGAGAAGAGTGAACCTTTTTTCCATATAAACATTTCAAAGAATCATTTTCAAACATTCTGTTGGCATTTGCTAGCCTTCATGTCGAACAGTCAATTATTATAAACCAGGAATGGGGAATCTGTGGCTCTCTGGATGTTTCTGAACTCCCATCAGCCCCAGGAAGCGTGGCCAATATTCAAGAATGGTGGGAGTTGTAGCTGAACATCACCCAGAGGGCTACTGGTTCCTTATCCCTGTTCTACAGCCTGATGAGATTGAGAGAGGTAGAAAAGGCAGCTCATTGCATTGCAGATGTATACTTTACACTTTCTAATCCATTGTTGACATAATTTCTTACCATGACTGATTAGCTAGAGTACAGGAAGATGAAGCCAAGAAATGCTACAGCCAAGCACATTGGTTCATTCTGCTGAAGTGCACTATATTCCATACTGTGTACGTCTCTGGAAATTTACCCCCAAACAAAAACAGAAGCTTTAAATAATAGGGCTATCTTCTTTTTTATTTGCATTAAGCTATTTCCCCACCCTCCACCCCCCATGATATAACTAGACAGTTTACATTCCGGAATGGGATGCCTGACACAGGTGGACAGACACTAGCGCAGAGTCTATTGTTTATTCAGTGACTGCTTCATTTATTCCTCATCTCCTTCTACCATTTACATTTCAGTGACATTTCATATTGTAAATGCTTTGGCTGAGAACGGCATTTGAAAACATGCACCGAATTGGGATGCTCTGTGTCAGCACCGGGGGGGGGGTGTAGGGGGAGGGAATTGAGCAGATTGGAAGTGAGGGTAGGATTTAATAAGAAGCCAAGGAGTTCAAGAGTCAAGCTATCCAATGCAGGCCAAAATGCAGTTCACCATAATTGGAGGCAGAGTCAAAAAATGCCAAGATAAGGGAAATGATGAACAGCAAGAGTCAAGCTAGGAATGGGAATAAAGTGCAGAGCAGAACTGGACAGAAAAGATTGATGGATCAGTCTATGTCCAGTCCATGTAAGTTTCAAATGTGTCGATTCATATGTCTGCTCTGTCCCATTGCCACATCAATCTGCATTTTTAAAAAACAACATCACATAACCTGAAAATCCCCTTGAGGTGGTATCCAACAGTTCCACTAGTGCAAGGATTTTGGGCTACCCAATAAAACTTCCTCTCTTTCCTCTCTTCCTGCTGCACCCATGCACTCTAAATATGCTCCAGAGGGCTGCTGGGGAGCCCAGAATATATTTGGGGGGGTGGGGGGAGGAGAAGGAGAGGAAGTTCTGTTGTGCAGCCAAAAGTGCTTGCACTAGCAGAACTAATTAGTTGGATACCATCCATTATTTCTAACATTTTTGGACAAAATGTGCATTTTTGCACACATTATCCTAAAATAGGCATTCTAAAATATTATTATTAACCAAAAATGAGCAGTTTTAGAATAACAAAATCACAAAATTTGGGGACGTGCAGAAATGGAAAGACTACTGCATTTCAATCTGCATATTAATCGAGGAAGTGCATATTGAATATCCTTACTGAACAGGCTGTGACTGTGTATACACCATGCAGTTAAAGCACATTACTTCCTCCAAAGAATCCTGGGAACTGTAATTTGTCAAGGGTGCTGGGAATTATAGCTCTGTGATGGGTATACTACGGTTCCCAGGATTCTTTGGGGAAAGAAATGTGATTTAAATGTATATGCAGCCTAGAGCAATATTTTTAAACATTTGTATTGTTTTCATTTACATAGTTTCCTAATTGTAGGTGCCAGTGCTTGAATTATAACAATATAATTATAACAATTATAACAATTAGATAATTGTCTAATTGTCTTAGACAATTAGGACTGGAACTGAGAAAAACTTCCATGGTGAGACATAGCCTCCTAAACTGGAATATTATAGCTGTGACCAAAGTCTGAGCTGTATTTCCTCATGAAAGTGTGGTCAGCTCAGTTCAGCCTGATCTATTAAATGTTTTCAGAGAATTTCCTGCTAAAATAGAGGGCAGAAAAACAGAGTTAGAGGGCCTATCTCTATTTTTATTATTTCTTTGTTTTTAATGATGACTGCAATTTTGAATTAGAAAGCAATCTTATACCAGGTCATACTATTTGATCATTTATTCCAAACGTGTTGCTTTGACCAGGCCTGTAGAATGGGAATGGGGGCAACACCTCCCAGAGCTATGCATCACTCCCCCTTTTTTGGAAAAAAAAATTTGTGTGTGACATGACAGACAATGACAACCTCCATTTAAATAATGATAGCTTGTTTTAAGAACAGGAGCAATTTAAAAATAGGAGCCTCTGAAAAATTCAGTGAACAAGGCAGGACGAATGCACAACAAAAGCCTCATCTGGAAGAGCTGCCAAAAGTCTGCTCACTCAAGACTTTCCCAGATTAAGGATAGCGTTTTCATTATCGCAATCACCCTATAATTAAGTGATCTTGAAAAAACCTAGTCTGTATAGTAACATGACCCTTGACGAGTTAAATATTAGGGATTTTTATTATGGGCTAGATTTAGACTCCACCCCTTGGACTTTCTTTTGCTCTGCTTTTCAGTATCAGCTCTACCCAGCCAGCAATAAAGAAGCATGTTTGTTTGCCTGCAGTAAAAAGTAAGAGTTTGTTTATTCTGCTGTTATTATAATGAGTAGAGCAGGCCTGGATGCTTATTGCCACAGGGTGCAATAAAGAGATAACTTAAAAGTGATCTGAAAAAAATGGCTACCCTAAGTTACCCTTTACTCTTTTAAAGCACTCACTATATTCACAATCATAGCGGCTATTTTCTTCTTTTTCTTTAGTACTTGATAGCAAAGAAAACAACCCTAGAGGAACAAAAATATTGCTCTGTACACTACAGTTAGCTGATTGGCTGGCTGGCCACCTAGGCTATAACAGGCCTAATTTCTGATTTTCAGAAATTATTTTCTGATTTTCTGCAAATGTGCAGCTCAGCATGAGGCCTTTTCAAGTTCCAGGAACCAGTAAAAAAACAAATCCAGTTTTTTCCACAATTAGTTTCCAATTGCTTAGTTAGTCCTTTAGATAAATCCACAATTAGTTTCCAATTGCTTAGTTAGTCATTTATATAGCAGCCAAAAGTTTCCCTTGATTGTCCAACAGGAAGGAAAATCTAAAGGCCAGGAACAAGACTAGAAGGGGGAACTCTCAAGGAGGAGTTAACAAACACACCCTAGAGTGCTTATTTTCTCTCCACCCTTCCCTAAACTTGTAGTATGGACAAGTTTGTTTTTCAGTTGGAATCTAAAACTGAGATACCTAATGCAATATCAAAGCCAAGCTCAGGAGCTTACTATTATTACCAAAGAAGTTCAATTCATAGCGAATCAGAACACAGGGACAGACAACAGGAGGATTGAAGCTATAGGCAAAGTCAAACTTTTGAGTCTGGTATTCTTGAGATCTCTCAAAAAAGGGTGAGACAATTCAACAGATGAAACTTCATCCATAGAATCATAGAGTTGGAAGGGGCCTTGTAGGCCATCGAGTCCAACCCCCTGCTCACAGCAGGAAATCCACAGCTAGAGCATCTCCTGCAGATAGCTGTCCAGCCTCTCCTTGAAGACATCCAGCGAAGGAGATCCCACCACCTCCCTAGGCAGTCGGTTCCATTGCCGATCTGCCCTTACTGTCAAGAAGTTCCTTCTAATGTCCAATCCATGTTAACACACTCTCCAGATGGAGGAAGAGTGAAGGGGAAGGCCACTACATTTCTCTTCCCCTGTCCTGTCCTTCACATCCTTTCACCAGTGGGGCCTCTTCCCCCCAAATGCCCCATCTAGAAATGTGGCTGCCTCACCTAACAAGGAAGGCTGGCTACAGGGCTGCTGGCAGTCCCTCTGCAAGTTCTCATTCACATTACCTGCACCTGATCCTGTTAACTGGTGATGCCAATGATTGAACTTAGGACCTTCTGCATGCAAAGCTTGCGCTCTACCACTATGGCCCCCTTCCCCTAATGCCACTTCCCCAGCCTAATTTATCCTGATTTGGGACCCAACGTCCAGATCATCAGGCTGGCTCTTAATGCTGCAGTCAGGACCAACCTCAGTGCCAAATCAGCTGATTGCAGTCATCACTGCAGAAGCCACACAGTAGCAGAAGCAAAGGAATTATTTATAAGCTACCTTTAGTTTACCAGGAAAGAAGTGTTAGATTATACTTGTGCCTATTATTTCCTTGCCATTTGATCTCTTGCCATATGGAGAAATTGGCATTAAGTAGCCTAAGCAGATTTCCAGTTTTCAGGCCTTTTCAAACTCCATTACCCTCTTCCAAATAAACTTTATCTACGTCATGGTTGCTGCTACTGCTGCCACAGTTGCATCTTCAGAAATGTATTTCATGCCTAGCCTAAAAATAAAAAAGTGATACAAGAAAACGCTGCTGGCGCTAGAAGCAATTTGAATCCACTGATGGAAAATATAGCCCTGGCAGGCACAGTAATATAGTCCTGCTAGGGTTTTACAAGGGGTCTCATGCCACATTTTTAAGACAACAAAAAATAATGGGGGTTTCCTGATCAGCAATGTCACTTGCCTGCACAACCATCACATTGTTTTACAGGTTTATACTGATTTATTGTTTTTGTTGTGTTTAAAATTTGATGTTGTTCACTGCTTAAAATATAAACTGGTGTGTGTGTGGATAGATAGATTGAAAAATAGTGATAAGTTGCTCTTATTTCAAATGAAGTGAAGAGAGAAATATATGTTGTGACACCATTTGCTAACCAGTGGACTATATATTCCATAAGAACTTGCCTTCTTAATCAAACACCTTGTCATTTTATTGGACCCCTTTAAAAAAACAACCCTTACTCAGATAAGTAGTAGTTATGGCTGGCAAGAAACAGGCAGACACCCAACTTTGATTGATTAAATTTGTTAAACGATCACTGGGACCAGTGCATATCAGGGAGGGGAGGAGGACATCTCTCTTTCTTTCTCTCTCTCTGTCTAGCTGATTTTGCCATCCCATGGTCTGGCTATTCGGCTGCAACGATCCCTTGGGTGCCATGCTCATGTCTGGCCATTCTGTCAATGGGAAGCCTTATGCCTAGCCATCCCCAGACACTGACCAGCCCTGCTGGGTAGTCCCTACTTCTGCCATCGCATATGGCCACTGATGGCAGGAGCTGCTCCAGTCCTGGGCATCTCTCTTAGAGCTGTTTTACATGCCATACAGCAGCAAACCTTCATTTGTCACTGAGTGTGCACTTGACAGGAAGCAGCAGCCAGTCCTGACTGACAGATGTATATGATATAATATTTCCTGCTACAAATTATGATGCCAGCGGAAGACTTGAGGAACTTTACGATATACTTTAAGATATGAAATGGCTGCTTTGCCTAGTTTCTTCTCATTATCTGGTGTTCCCTAGAACTGCATAGAGCCACTTGCGGAGCCACAGTAGTGTCTGCCATCCTTCGCTGTCATTACAATCTACTTGTGTCACACACTTCCTCCCCCAACATGTGCTTATCCCGCTTACACTTTACATTTTAAGGTGGATCCTTAAAAACACAATCTCCTTCTAGCATGATCCCCATGAACTCTTGCACTGGTACTTCAGCGCATATGATTGGGACCTAGACTCCTACAGGTTTCAATGGTACAACTTGCAATATCAAGCTAAAGTCAGTAATGACTCTCATGCATCCGGAATTCACCTGTTCCTCCAGCTATCTCTGGGGGTATTCACAGGTACTCTCATACATTCAGTGAACATGTTGCAGGGAGGGAACAAGATCATGCTCACTGGCCTCACAAACAGCAGCAGCAGCTGTATATTTGACATTAGCAAGAAAGGAGTCCAAATTAGAAAGAAACACACAGTTCCCTGTTTTCACCAACGCAGAGTGCTTAGCTATATCAGGGTGGGGATGTGGGCAGTGGGCACAATCCTGAGTTCCCCATGCATTCACTGAACACCTCAAAGAGTTTAGATGAATGCTCGTTCTGAGTGCCGTTTTCCTTCCTAAAAAGATTAACCAGTTGAGGAAGAGTCCTTCATAGATTCATGCAGCAGTTGATCTGGCAACAGTGCCACCCTTTACAGTGTGGGTTACAGCTAATTTGACTCATCCATTGATTCGGCATCTTCTTCGCTTCATTCGTGCATGGATATATATCACTCAGTGGTGATCTTCATGTTTAAAACTGCAGTCGCAGATCAGACACCGCTTTTGTAGCATCCAATATGATCATGAACACAATATTCTTCAGCAAAGGCAGTTTACACCACCAATTGTGACATATCGAGTACTGAGTACTTGAATGATAAGCTGACAAGCAAGGTCCAAGTGTGAATCAGCCCAATGATTTCCCCAGTCATTTCTTCTAAGAAAGAAGGTGAGCAAATATTGGCAAAATGTTATAAAATAGATTATCAGAAAGCATTTCTTATCCTACTGTTATCACTTGTGCTGCGCAATCCGGGGCATATGAACTCAGAAGTCCCATCATGTTCATGAGGCTTCCTCTCAGGTAAGTGTGCACAAGATTGCAGCCTCAGAATTTTTATGCATCTTCACTTGTTACCCTCCCGTAAGTGTAGAGAAGCTAAACCATTCCTTAGCTTGGAAATGAAGGTGGTGAAAATATTTTGCAGATCACAACCTCTTTCGTTAAATGCATCCTCCCACTGGTGCCAGGGTTTTCTTCCTTCGCTAGGAACTTAGGAAGCTGCCTTACTCCGACTTCCGGGAAGGGTGACTTCGCTTGTGCCTGCTTTTGGGACGGGCTCCCGCCTCAAAAGAAGCTTATTCATTTATAAATCAGTCAGAACATTTTTTTTTTGACTGATGAAATTTCTCCCGGGCAGGGAGAAACGTAGAGATCAACCTCAAAAGCCTGTTTTTGTTGGGAGGACTGGATTTCATTAATTTATGAGATAAGGTCCAGCCAACAATGCCGGACGGACTTCCTAACAAGCTCTATCTGCTTAAGCGATACGTTTATCTTTTCTTTAAAGAGAGAACGGACTAACAGGCAAGCACCCTTCTTTCTATTATTTTTTTTACTTGGTTTAAATTGTTGCAGCAAAAGGAGATTTGTCAGATTGATCGGCTTTGGACAACTTCTGGGTGAGATATAGCTCTTCTCTGTTATTCACGAAATTAACAGCTTATCTCTGTTTCTGTCGCAAAAAGCTGTCAAGTGCATTCTAAAGATAATAAACAGAAGAGGGATTTCTATTCCTGATTTCTATTCCGAGGAATATTATATTGTCTGGGATTATTCTCTTTTTGGTCTATTTTATTTTGACGAATCTGCTTCTTCACGACGCCACTAACTGTTTTGATGCTGGGAACTAAATTTGTTTTGCATTCTTGAACATAGAGAGATAAGGCAGGTTGCTCTGTTTATACTGTGATGTCATCAAGCCTGGAATATTAACCCAATTGTTGCTGAAATAAGAAGTGGTTCTTCTTTATTTTTGTTTTGCTTTGTTTTCGTGGTTTTAAAAATGGCAATCAAGAAAGTGGCTGAGAATCTGGAAGTAATTATGTTTCAGAAAATAATGGATGAGATTGAGATAACGAAACAAACCCTGCGACAGGGTAGTAAGGAGCTGAAAATTGAACTGAGCAAAATGATGCAGGAGCTTAAAGAAATAGGGGATCCTGTGAGAGAGGAGAATGAGATCAGAGATGAGAAAAGAAAAAATAAAGGGAAGATACAAGCCCTGGAGATTGGAACAAATGTGGAATTGGAAAAAGATCTGGAGTTTATGGATTTTAGAAATAAAATCTACTGTTTGGAATTTAACGTTATCTCTGAAGAAATTAATGAAGATATTAGAGATAAAGTTATCAATGGCTTGGATAATCTTCTGGACTGGAATGACGTGATGGAGCTTGATATAGAGAAAATCTATGGAATTAACTGCAGCCATGTGACAATGGAAAAACTCTTAAGAGATGAGCCAGTGCATTTTGTAAAAAAGAAGAACACAGATATGACTTTACAACAGTATTTCAGCAACTTATTCAGAATGGATGGCAAGAAAATATTTGAGATAGAGGAAATTCCCATCAGACTCTTATTATATGACTATGGCTACAACAGCAAGATTATTATGGAATACTGATAATGGAAGATTGGACACTGAAATTACTGGACTTAACAGGACTATTGAAGATGGAAGATGGAACTAATAGGGATAATGGAATAATGGCTATTGAAATTATTGGACCTAACAGATTCTGATGAGATGGATTAATCGAAATGTTTATTTGGACTATGGTTATGACAATAAGATTATTATAATTATTAACGAGATGGATTAATTGACATGTTTATTTGGAGAAAAATTGATAGATATATTTCTTAAAGAATTGAAACCTCTCTTTGACTTTTTGTGGAAAGAATAAAGTAATGTTTATGAGATTTGATGATTAATTAAGATAACTACTGGAGGAAAGTGATTTTATAATATGATTTAAGAGACAGGATTGTTATATATTGTAGACCTATAACTGATTTGATATGTGACAAATGGGAAGTCAACATTTTATTTTTTTTTGTTTAATCATTTTTGTTTTGTTTTTTGTCTTTGAATGTTTTATGATTTTGTTTTCTATGTTTTATGAAAATTTGAATAAAAATTATTGTAAAAAAAAAAAAAGGAAGCTGCCTTACTCCAAGTCAGACCCGCTGGTCCAACTAGCTCAGTACTGTCTACACAGGCTGGCAGTGGCTCCCCAGGATTTCAGGCAAGGTGGTCTCCCAGCCCTACCAGGCAATGCTAGAGACTGAACTTGGGGCCTTCTGCATGCAAACCAGATGCTGTGTCGCGGAGCTACAGCACTTGCCTCTAAATGTTCAGTCAGAGTGCTATAAGCAAGCTGATTACTACTTCCCACTGCAGAGAAGGATAGATTATTTTTCCCCCACTGGTGCTGAACATAATAAACCAAGAAAGTACCCCAGGGGTCTATAGAAATGGAAGCTATTATTTCCATGTGATTTTCATTTAATATATAGCTAATGTTAATGTGCTACAATGCACCCATGCCACCGGCCTAATCACCCCAGCATTTTGACAAAAAAGAAGATTATTCATGTTATGGTTTGAGGGCACCCCGACTATTTAGATTTCCAATTGTTCCCAACTATTTGCTACATCAGAAAAGGCATTGCAAGCAAGGCATTTTAAAACAAAGAATTAAAATGCAATAAGTGGAAATTGGTTTCCTTGCAGTTGGATTTATTTCTGGGAGCATGTTGTGAGCCATAGGGAACGTGTGGCAGGAGCGCTACGGGAGAAGAGTGTGAGTTTACATAATCAGCTATTAATGGAAACATAATGCTCATAGGGAAGCTTGGAGATCTGTGAGCCTGTTACATCATGGGTATTTGCGCTCTTTAACATGGGCTTTCTATGCCTGCTCAGCAATGACTAATCAGTTGTAGGAGTTGGTGATGTGATTTAGAAGTGCATAAGAGCACCAGATGCCTGTATGCATTTACAATATTCGTGGTGGCTGCCCCCAATAAGTTCACAATTCTTGTTCTGAGCTAGCTCAAAGACAGAGACCTGTAGCCCTCCTGAGATTGGTGGACTACAACTCCCATTTATCATTTAGTTTGGTGTACTTGTTTTATACACTATTTATGTTTTATTATTAATTATCGTATGTAGGGATGGTGGTGAAATTTGATTCAGTTTGCATTTAAAGCTGAATCTATCAAATTCACCCTTTTGAACCAAAACACAGCCATGCTTCGAAATTCACACTTATCTGGATTTTGTGATGCAGTTCTCCAACTAACGTTCACTAAAATGCCTATATTAGGAGCAAAATGAATGTATTAGTGAAAATAACATACAAAAATGCATAATATTAGGAGAAATTGCTTGCAAAAATATGTACATTAGTCATAACTGCAAACTAAGAATATGTTTATTAGGAGAAATGTGCACTTAAATGCTGAAGAATTTTCATGAAGATTTTTTTGGTAAAAAAATCACAAATTGCTGCAGAAATGTGGATTTTTCTAAATAAGTCAATCAATCGTCTCTGACCATTGGTCATGCTGGCTGGGGCTCCTGGTGGGAGTTGTAGTCCAATGACATTTGGAGGGCCGTAGGTCTCCCCATCCTTGCTTTAACAGCTGCTAATGATAGAAAAAGCAAACCACTCCCTGCCAAGTTGGTCTTTAAAATGAGGTTCAAGTCCCATCATGCCAGGAGTTGGCAACATTGATCCCCAAATTCTGGGTCATCAATATAGGTTGGGACTAATTCTTTGAGCCCCCAAGCTGGACTCAGGACCCTGACGCTGAAATCGAGCTTTAAACATTGTCTGGTCTGAAGAATCTCATCTATGGACTGACTTCCCCAGTGAAGTGCATCTTGCCCCAACTTTATATTCATTCAGATACCAGATAAAAACTCCCCCCTTTTGGGGGGGGTCAGGCTTTTAGAGATTGATGGTTGTCATTTTAAAATTATGCTGCTGCTAATGGTGTTGCTTGTGTATTGTATGAGAATTATTTTTTAATATTTTTTATTATGTTTTATATCACCCTTGAGTGTTTTTGATGTAAGGAAGTATAAAAATGTCGGTACCTTTAAGTTCTGTGCAGTGGACACAGCTGTTCTGGCAAGTGCAGTTTCATCTCCCAAGGAATGTGGTTTTCCTTTAATATGATGTTTTGCTTAAAACAATGTTCTGTTTATAGCCATCAGCCGCTGGGATGTGCTTTTCCTGACTCTTGCAACCTTTCAGAGCCACCTTTCCAAAGACTCGTTCATCTTTATCTAACTCATACATGTTATATTGATTACATTAAAAATAGTGATTTTTTTTTAAAAAAGTCTACATGAGTATATTCCAGACTCATTTGGCAAAATAGCATCTGACTTAATACTTTTGGCCTTTGTTCCCTGATGTTGGGGATCCATCATATTAATGCTATCCAAGCCATACATCTCTGGGAGATGTAGAGCTACGAAGTTACTCTGTCCTGTTTTCTTATAGTTTGTTTATCCAGGGCACCCTCAAAGCAATGCATACTTGGTAGCAGGAAATGCACAGATGAGTCATGTCCAAGCTTACAGTCTTCCATCGGAGCAACTTCCGCCTCTGAATCAAAGCACAGTTCCTCCAGCAGCAAGCTCTGGATTACCTACCCAGCCTGTTCATACACCTTACACAAAGTAATAATGGATGTTGTTTGGTTCTTTTATTGTTTGTTTGTTTTGTTTTCTTGATTTATTGTATTTATTGTATTTATACATTGCTTGTTTTTTATCTTTTTGTACACCGCCCAGAGAGCCTTCGGGCTTAGGGCGGTATATAAATTAAATTAAATAAATAAATAAAAAATACAATGTGTGACAGTGATGCAGTTCTCCAGTCAGGTAATGTGTACAAAAATGCTTATACTGAGGTAAAGAGTGCATAAAAAAGGAATGTGCTGGTGAAAACAGCATACAAAAGTGCATTATATTAGGGCAAATAGCTTAGCAAAAATGTGTATATTAGGCAAAAATGCATGCAAAAATATGCATATTAGGAGAAATTTGCACTAGATGAGCCCATGATAAGGACAGAGATTATCACCTTTGAGCCACGTAGCCAGAAAAGGCTTTGCAATCCTGAGACCTAGAGGCATTCAGATGGGGGTCTGAAAGATGATGCAAGGATCTTGTAATTCTGCAAGCTTACTCTTGCAGTCCAGAGAATATCTACAATCAGGACTGTGCCACGTAACCAGTGGATCCCAGGCCAGCTCAGCCCCTCTGCAGCATGCACTCTTCTGGGGGCAGAGGCCAGCGGAGACAGCAAGGCTGGGTGGAGGGACACTTCCACTCAATACAGCCACTACAAATGTGGGTTGGATTGCAAAAGCAGAATGACGCATGGGTAGGCAAGGTCTTCAGGAAAGAGGAAACGATGGTTGTCTCCAGTAGTGGTGGGATTGCTTTTGTCCTATGAGCAAAAAAGAAGAGACAACTAACCTACAACTATGAATTCCAGTAGTGTGCCCATTATGAAGGCAGCAGATTCCTTTAGCTGCCTTTTACAGCCTATTTCCTTTCTCTTATCTTTGGGGTCATTTCTGATTTTTGACCATGTAACCCAATAAAGTACAACAAGGCAAACAGCAGCTCATGTTCACTGGGGTAGGTTTTCTTAACCTGGTTCTGGCTTAGAGAAAAGGAAGACAGACATGAGCTGTTCTTTGCCTTGCAGTATTTTATGGGGATTCGTGGTCAAACAGCAGAGATAACCACAAAGATAAGAGAAAGGAAATAGGCTTTAAAAGGTAGCTAAAGGAATTTGCTTTAACAAGGATCAAACAGGAACACCCCTCCCGCAACCCCACTCCTCTTCTTGTAAGACTGCATGTGGGGGGGAGGAAACATATTACATGGGATACTATCTCCCAGTCCTTGACAAGCCAGCTGAGCCTACAATAAATGGAACCAAAGAAAATGCTGGCGTCCCAGTACTCTCAAGCAATTCTTTGCTCCCAGCCATTCCTAGCAGGATTTTTTCAAGAATGTTTCCATCATGAGCTATATGCCATTTTAAATAGTTAGACTACAATTCAGCACTGCAATCCAGAAGCTGGCATGCTATTCATTTATGTCATACCTCTTCTCACAGCATGTCAAGAAAGAACTCGGCGTAATTCTTTGAGGCAGCTGCACACTCGTCTGCGGTTCAATAACCTCTTTGCTGTCATGGCCAACTCTTTTTTCTCTCCCCATGGGCTGTGTTGCAGTTAATTTTGAACTCATCAAGAAGTATGATTTGTGCAAATTATTCTTTCAGAGCGTATTACCTTCCCGACAGAGAACATAATGGCAACAAGCCCAGTTTGGCTGTGTCTTACTTCAAGCCCACATCATCTTCTCTTTATCTGTCCACTCAAGGTAGTTAGCAAACTGCAGATCCCTGCCATTATTATCCATATTCTTTTCCAGAGCATTAATACCATTCAACATACAGGCCCTTGGGTCTGAAAGCTATTACCTTCATTCCATATTTTTTTATTTCTTTAAACAGCTCTTAGTCTATTAAGAAAAGTCTATACCTTGGTAAGACACTATGTTCTGCTGTTATAATTGTTTGGTCAGGAGCTGTTTCACGACTAGGGTAAATAGATTGCTGTGCCATTCCAAATTCCCTGCAAGTTACCATAATTATTTTTCTGTCATCTGAATTGTACGGTCTCTTGTTTAGTCAATGAAGTTGGAACAACCACACAATAATCTCAGGATCTCCCCTCAGTGTCATACAAATTATTCATGTACATCATCCCTCTCTCTCTCCCTCTCCCTCTCTCTCTCCATTGCCTTCTTTTTAGGTCTAAGGGGAAAGAAATGCATAAGCTACTTGTGTAACAAATGTTCTTTTGCCTCTTTCTCCTAAGGAAATGCTTGTTTGCCGTTATTATGGGCACTTTCAGAATGGAATGCAGTCACATACTGGCAAATTCAGGCTGTGCAATTAAAGTTGATTGGGAGACCCTGTGTAACAAACCTGTTTCCCCAAAAAATCAGACTTTTGTGTACTAAGGAAAGTGATGGGAAAATGCACACGAAAATGCAGGATAACACATGCTTGATGGAACTTTGTCTAGCCTCCCAGCAAGCAAATCTGGATGAATGCTTAATAAGGAGGTTGTCTTGAAGTATCCTATGTGTTTTATGCAACTGAATAACTTCTGCAGTGGGTAGTGTAGCAAAGGCTTGGATCACTCGACATTCATTGTACGATATCAGTCACCATCATGGCCATGTTAATGACAGCTGTCTTGTTCAACAAGTTCTGATATGAATTGAAAGGCTCATAATGGACGAACTAGCCATGGCATCATAAGCAATCCTAGCTTACACAGAGAAGTCTTCTGCTTTGATCAACCTAATAAGGTCAGGAGGATTCCATCTTACACCTACCACCTTGCTGTTTAGTTACAATTCACATTACCACTTCTCTCATGCATCACTTGTATCCAATCTGTTTTTCAAGAGCTTTATATAAGAGTTGCTTCCAGGCGGCCAGGATTTAACTATGCCCCATTATTAATTAGGCCCCTGGGTTAAACTGAATGCTAGTGCCACCTGACAGAAATGCATTAGATCTGTAGCAAGTTCTGGGCAGCTGCTTTTGAAAAATGTGGAGTGGTTTCCTAGACTGGCTCAGTTGGCTGCAGCATGACCGTCAAGGAGCAATTGCTTTCAGATGCAATAGCTATGGAGACAGTGATAAATATGGTGCATTTAAAACTGGCCGTATGAAAGTACTGTCAAGTTGTGACTCTTGTGGGAAAGGAGTTTTCACAGGAGATGTGGAACTTATATGTGATACCATAAGTGCTATGAGCTATTAAGTACATCTGTTGCAGTACAATCACAACAGGATGTTTCCATCTTTTTATATAAGTTAAAAGTTTCCTCTCTGATACAGGCTCAAACCAAGAAGTGTTGGCCATACAGATGACCACACACATAGCAAACTCTGAACCTGATTACTTTTAGGAAGCACTGAAAGACTCCCCTGGTTGACTTGGCCTTTAGGGCTATGACAGAAAACGATGTTGAAATTTCAGTGAAGTAGACCAGGAGTGGAAAACCTGAGACATGGTGGGGAGGCTCAAACCAATTTCATGTTGCTCTCAGCCTAATTTCATGTGGATGGGGAAGCTGGAGGGAGAGGAGGGCAGGGAGGAATGGGGTCAGCCCAAATGAATGGAAAGATGAAGGAAGAGGGGGAAGCCCCCTGCAAGCAATCCTTTGTGACCTCTGTCAACAGCAATTGGCCCTTCCTCCAATCAGAGCTGTCCCTGGGAGAGCAAATAGGGGTGACTGTCCTGGGTCCCACAAGAGCTCCAGCACCTAGCCAGCACTGCCACCTCTGGTCACCTAGAGCAAGGCAGGGTTAGAGGAGACAGAGGGCCTCGCCAGCACTGCTGCCACTAAAGCAGCAGCAAAGGGGAAAAATGTAAGCCAGGGAGAGAAAGGCCACCATAGCAAGAGCAAAGAAACAACAACAAAGTCACCTGGAGGGGAGCACACATCACCACCACTGGCATCATGAAGAGGAGAAGGGATGACAGAGGCATGAGGGAGATGCAGGCAATGAGAGGGCCTACACAGTGTGAATTGTTCCACATGCTGCACCTCTCCTAGGGACAGTCCTGTCCCCATCAGCTTACTGGCCAAGGAAGGAAGGAAGGAAGGAAGGAAAAGAAAAATTCACAGGGGGCAAGGAATAAATGATTTATCAGGGGAGAGAGTTCCAGCAGCCGTCATGTTGGTGCTAGGGTGAGGACCATGGACAACAGTACTGCTATCTAGACCCAGAGGGCTTGGGATGGCACTTGAAGTTTCATAAGCAGACGCTACAAAAAGCCAAGCTTTTAGGCTTGCATTCAACTAACTATTACTTAGACTCCTTGAAATTAATCATCATGACTAACTTAGATCCATTAATTTCAGTGGGTCTACTCTGAGTAAAGGTTAGTTGAATATAAGCCTTGGAATTTATACCAGGTCTGACCAATTTAGCGGCTGCATGCTACCAGCCAATCAGAGGGCTTATGTTGCACACCCCTATTTCCTTCTGCACCTGAAGAGGGGCTCTGAGACCTGAGTACATACAATCTACAATATTTCACCAGTCTGGACCCCAGTCTCATTGCTATCCTAACAATATAGGAATGCCACCTACTGGCACACCACATGTGCCAGTTCCAGTCTGTCAAAGTTTCTGTGTACACAGTACGATGGGTGTCATGGGTAATAATATGTGACCCTGGCTAAGGCTATTATTCCAGGGGTTGTATTCCCATGAGTTTAATAAAATATCAGTTATATCACTGCTATGCAGGTGGAATTGCCAATTTCTTAACATTTGAATGGATACAGTCTCACTCTCCATAGAACAGAGTGGAAAATCTTTGTCCCCACCCCCATCCTGCAGATATTGCTGACTTACAACCAAGGGTGCTGTCGTCCAGGGTCTCAGGGGGTCTTAGACCCATTACTTTTTTGGGAGCATGGTCCCTATGTCTGCAGCATCCTGCAAGCCAATCAGCCACTGAGAAGAGTCTTCTAACATGCTTCCTTGTCCTTTCCTGCTGATTGGAGAAAATCAGAGTGGAAGGAGGTAAGTTTGCCGCTGAGAAGACTCTTCTCATAGCTAACACTCTCCTCTTTCATGCTTATTGGCTCCTAGAAACATCTGTTGTGGTGGGTGAAGGCATTAACAAGGATCTCATTCTCGACCCCGCAGCAAAAAAAGATGGGGAGAGAGGGTGTGGCTTGTGACTAAGAGGAAGGGACCCTGTATGTCTAAATTTGCCACTACACTGCTGCTTACAACTCCCATCATTCCTGGCCATGCTGGCTAAGGCTGATAGGAACTGGAGTTCAAGAACATCAGGAGGACCACAGGTTCTGCAACTCTGCCCTAGAAGATAGGTCAGGGATGGGAAACCTGTGGCTCTCCAGATGTTGCTTTACTACAGCTCCCATAATCCCTGATAATTGGTTGGGCTGGTTGGGGCTGATGGGAGTTGGTGTCCAACTACATCTGATGAGCCACAGGTTCCCATCCCTGAGATAGATAGAAGGTTAATCTGCCCTCTAAGAATGAATGAAGTAAAGTTCCCAGTTGTTAGTCAATATAACTGAGATTTTTAGAGCAATTTCTGATTTTCTACATATTTTGTCACAAGCCTCATCCCTGAAGGAAATTATATCATCAGAAAGATTTATATTGACCTGCTCGTTGGACTTCCTTGTACCTGTATGGACTCAACGGTAAGCACAGTTATAAGTCCTTGTGATGGACTTATTTTATTGACTTACCATTTTCATCACTGGAGAGCCATCGATAACTCAAAGCACATTAGGCTTTGCTTCCGGCCATGCAGGCAAATCGCAGTCCACATGATCACCGTATCTTGGAAACATGTCATTGTGGCTATAAAGACAAATATCTGGCTCACAGCAACAATTGTAAGAATGTTTCATGAGACAAAAAAGAAAAAAGTACCCTTTTAAGGTTTGTGAGGCAGTTTGAATGTGAGAAGTATACAAAAATCTGTTAAGCAGTGACACTTGTGAAGTTTATTGGCTAATCTACTCCCTAGCTCAGGGTTAAGATGAATTGGTTTCCTTTGTACCATTCTTATGGAACACAGCACCTTCCTGTCGTATATATTTTGCTTTGGGCTATACTTGGGAAAACAGCAGCAATCAAGCAGAGACAAAATAAAGTCAGATAAAATTAAACTACTGCAGAGTAGTGGGAGTCGTCATCCAACAAGTAAAAATGTTGGCATAAGGATAGGTTTCACACTATCACTTTCGGGGGTGGGGGGGAGATCAATTTCTAACAAACACAAGAGAAAATATAACTACATCTTATAGTTGAAACAAATTGTCAAGATGACTTGGCATTTTCATTATGAAATTTTTGTCCTTCATGTTTAGCTGTAGCTTCTGACTTTGCCTCGCACCCTTCTCTGATATAAATATTTATAAATTTCAGGAAATGCTAAAATCCATTCATTCCCCAGGTGGAAAAATATTTTAGTCACAGAAAACAACAGCTTTGAACTTACAAATGGTAACAACTGATTCTATTCCTGGGCTGTTTTATGGCAGTTTTGATTTACAAGTTGAAGCCTAAGTTTCAGTGGAATCCTTTAATAAGAAGGCTGCAATACTGTACATACTGACTGGGGAATAAGTTCCATTTCAACTCCAAGGAAAACTTACTTCCAAGCAAACATGCTTAATACTGGGCTGAACACCTAAGAAGAGCAAGATGACCTAGAGCCTTCCCGGTGCTATGCATGCAAGGGGAAATCCAGGGTGACCTAGAGCCTTCCCGGTGCTATGCATACAAGGAGAAATCAGGATCAAACAGCCTGCTGCTCATAAAATTTAACTGAGCACTGACTTCGCCACCATCTTTGATACTGATCTCATTATGCGCATAAGAGGATTAAAGCATCTCCTAAACAGAGATACATGAATAATGAGGACTGGAAGAGAAGGAACAGTGAGTTGCAAACCAGGCTAGATACTGGGCAATAATAAAGTGAGTTCAGTAAAGTTATCTGTATGTTTGAAATTATGGGAAGCAAACAATACAATCCTATGCATGCTTACTGGATTGAGCTTCCAAATTTTTGTCAGCCTGGGGTAAGGGAAGCTGCTTCTGTAATTAGCATAGCCTGTTCTGATGTCTGATCAATAACTGAGGTGCCGCAGCTGAGTGGTAGAACATCTGCTTTGCATGCAGAAGGTCCCTGGTTCAATCCCTGGCATCTCCAGGTAAGGCTTGGAGAGACCCCTCTCTGAAACCCTGGGGAGTCACTGTCAGCCAGGGCAGACAATACTGAGCTAGATAGGCCAATGGCAGCTTCCAACAGTCGGATGACCATAGCCTGTTATCAAACCCAGCACCAGTGGCTGGCTAGGTTAGACACTGGCAGAGAGCTCCAGGGGCTCCAAAGGACCTCTCATCAGCCTGGCTCAGCTGCACTGCCACTGTTCACCCTCCCAGCCAGGCCCCCAGATGGTTATTTTAGCAATTGATGCCACTTTTGAATGGGAGCCAAGCTTGACTCCCATCCATAGTGGCCACCTGCCATCTTAATTTACCCTAACTGAAGTCTCTAGTTTTCATAGATCTGTAGGCCAGGGCACTGCATTTTGGGTAAAATAAGATGACACGTGGCCACCACAGATTGAAGCCAAGCTTGGCTCCCATTCAAAAGGGGCCCTGCCACTCACCCAACACTAATCTAGTGCTAGGCTGGTGCGGACCAGAGAGAGGGCATTCTCGGTTGTGGCCCCCACCCTCTGGAATTTTCTCCCTTTTGGTCTTCGTCATGCCCCCTCCCTGATCAGTTTTCGCCGAGCCTTAAAGACCTGGCTATTCAGGCAGGCCTACGGGATCCTTGGGATGGATTAGTTTTATGATGTATAAATTGATGTTTTAGAATGACTGATGATTTGTCTTTTAATTGTACAGTGTATTTTAATCTGTTGTTGTAAGTCGCCTAGAGTGTCCGTTAGGCGACTAACAAATAAAATTTATTATTATTATTATTATTATAATCATGCAGGGAGCATATCACCCCTGTGCTTTATCGACTCCACTGGCTCCCAATTTGTTTCCAGGCCCAACTCAAAGTGCTGGTTCTGACCTTTAAAGCCCTAAACGGCCTTGGACCAATGTACCTGAGGGACTTCTTATGCCCATATGTACCTGCCTGGGATTTAAGATCATCTGCCTCTGGTCTGCTCTGCATGCCTGGAGTGAAAGATGTTAGACTGACAGGCACGTGGGAGAAAGCCTTTTCAGCTGTGGGCCCCAAGCTTTGGAATACCCTACCCCAAGAAGCCCGCTCTGCTCCCTCCCTGATTGTTTTCCAGAGACTTCTGAAAACAATCTTGTTCCAGAGAGCCTTTGGGAGGGACTGAAGGTAGAGCCTGACACTGATTTTATACCTCCTATGTTAATTTTTACCTCAGTAGTCCTTTCAGTACCACTTCCTATATATGCATATATGTGTGTATGTGTGTGTATATGTGTATATATTATTTTATGTATTTTAATTGCATTTTATGTATTTTAATTTATTTTAATGTTTTTGTGATTTTTATTGTGTACATTTTTATTATGTACGTGCTCAATTTTATTGTAAGCTGCCCTGAGTGCCCTATCATAGGGTAGAAGGGCGGGATAGAAATATTTTAAATAAATAAATAAATAATAAAATGCCATTGGGGGGGCATCCAGAGGGATGGTGAGTGGTGTTGCTGGTGCCACTGCATTAGCATCAGCAGAAAAATACTGTGTGGTCATGGTCATGGCCATGCCCATGTGGTGGTACGGGGTCCTCATCATGACAAAGGCTCCCTGAATTGTGAGGCCATCCTTGCCTGTTGGCTCAGTCAAATTTCTCATCATCTCACTAGAATGTGCTTGTGTACTCAGAGGAATGGTGAAAAAAGAAACACCAGAACAATGGTCAACGTTTAACACCACATCCCTCCACATACTTGACACAACAAGGTGGGCAAATTACTCGTTTTAGTTGTGGCCCACTACCCATAGTCTCAAATTACCCCATAGGCAGATAGGATCTGGCAATGAAATAAGTGAAAGCACAATCAAATATGTGGCTAGGAATGGCTTCAGTAGCTCAGAAACATAACAGTCCTCATCCTGGCACAGATAGGGTCACATTTATAATAACAGCCACTGTAAATCCTATCTAACACCAAAATAAGGCAGCTAAATAGAAATCATGGTGTGCTTCTTTTTAAGACTGAGGAAGGGGATAGCAAAACACAAGATAATCCTAGTTTAATTGGGTGGTATTCAATATTAGTCTTACTCAGAGTAGACCCACTGAAGTTAATAGACAGTAATCAATTTCAGTGGGTCTACTCTGAGTAGGACTTAATTGAATACTTAGTTAAATCCAGCAGTTTAAATAAAAATGTGCTACATCTTTAAGTGTTAAGAGACCAAAATACATCATTGTTTGTGTAGTATTATGTAAACAGCCATAGTGATCTGACCAAGGGCACCCAGTAAATTCATAGATGAGAAGGAATTTGAACCCAGATCTGGTTCACACTGTTTTAATTAACAATTTGATAGAAGCAGCTGGAAAACCTTTGCAAAGTCTGCATGTTAAGATGAGTTTGTTTGCTACCAGTTCAAGATTATTGTGTCTAACATCCAGAACCTGTCCTACTTATTAATTATAGGGATGTTGAACATAAGCAGTTCTGTTAATTCATTCATTCTGAAGCAGTAACAATGCACAGTCTGACTCAAAAAAGATGGTGATAGTTACATAAGACACTTGTTCAATTTCTCTGGCAGTTTATTTTTTGTCAAAGTTCCCCTCATTGTTGTCTGTTGGAAGCCTCTTCTTCTTCCAGCTTAACTGGGATCTAGTTGTGCAATCACTCAACTGAACAGTTCCCTCATACAATGCAAACTAACAAAAGGCATTTGCCGGTGTCAGAAGTTGTTTGCTTCAGGAAAACAGCATTTTTCTTTTCATATGTTTAAAAGCATTTTATATAACTTTGTGCTAATTCTGTGCCATTGCTTGTCATTTTTCCATCTCCATTTGTCCCTAATCTATTCGGTAGTAACCATTTCCTGTGTTTTTAGATAGTCCAGTTCCCAAATCAGTTAATGTCCCAGAATATAGATTTTAGCTTATTAACAATAGATTAGTGTTAGAAAAATTGTGGTGAGGGGCTCTAACAGAACACAACTTTATATCAGTGTGAAGAGCAAAAGCCTAAAAACCAGGGGATATGTGTGTTTGCAGCGTAGAATGTGGTTTGGGAGCAAATAGCTACACAAAGACTGAAGTGGAGTTTAAAATTGTCAGAATGTTTATTGGCTACAGCTTACAGAATTTGGTGTGGCATAGGCAGAGATCCAGTCATCGGGCAGCCCAACTTCTGCCTGAGACCACTATTCCAGTTCTAGTGCTGGGGTAGCTTTGATGGGTATTGCATGAATCTGAACCTAACTATTGTATCTATCAATCTACAAATAGATACCATGGGTCCACTGTGTAAACGGGGAGTGTGGCAGCCTTTCCAGCCCTCCAGACTGGGACTGAGGCCTAGAGGTGACACCCCAAGTCCCCTTATGCAGATCCTCCAATGGAGAGCAGGGTGCCCATCCAATCTCACCCCTGCTATGGATGTAGGGGGAGCGCTTGGACCACAGTGCAACCAAGCTCACCAGAAAGTGTGGCCTTAAAGATCATGCCTACTCCCTCCATATGGTGACACAGGTCAGGGGAGAGGACCCATGGATTGTCCATGGTTGAACTGGTTTTTAACACTGCTGCTTTGCACTCAAGAGAATCAAGAAAATCTCTATAGAATCTATCACTAAATACTTCTTCATAGAATCTATCACTTATAGTCTAAATGTTGCTCTAACCTCATATGTTCAGGCATGAGACTCTGATCTAAGACTGAATAGAGAAACAGATCTGGGGGTGGGGGTGGGATCTGAACTGACCATGTTTACAAAAATATACAAGAAATGCAAATGCCATATACAGTGATAGACAGTTGTAGTAAACACTTGTTAGAGTATATAGCATTCATGCACATTGTAGCCTGAAGTGCGGGAAACAATACAGGCTTAGTTCTTGCGTGTTGGTGTTGCTGTTTTTTATCCTTATCCTTATTTCTAAAAAGTTTAATAATGCTACTTGCTTCTACTTATTTGTTTACTTTACTTGTTTGCTGTTACTACATTGTTTTTGATTTTGAGAAAAATCCCAATAAACATTTTTGTTAACAAAAACAAAAAAAAGAAATATGAGCAGCAAACATGTCTAAACCATAAGTGTTTATTAAAATAAAACATGGTAATTAATAAGAGCCAAGTACATATATACAGGCCATTGGGGAAGAACAAAGGCCAAGTACGAGTAGCGCTGTGACTAATGACGTAGCTGCGTCAGAGCCGAAAGGAAGCCCAGAGGCTGATGCGCACAGATGCACAAGGAGAGGCCAGAGTTGTACGATGCATACAATAGGAACATGGAATGTGAGAAGCATGAACCAGGGAAAGTTAGAAATTGTCAAGCAAGAAATGGAATGTATCAACATTACAATACTTGGTGTGAGCGAACTAAAATGGACGGGAATGGGACATTTTCAATCAGGCAACTACAAAATATTTTCTGCAGGAAATGAGAAATTAAGAAGAAATGAGGTTGCTTTAATAGTGAGAAGTGATGTAGCAAAAGCAATTAGGAGCTACAATGCAAGGTCTGAGTGAGTGATATCAATGAGAGAAATGGGAAACCTATTAACATAACCATCATCCAAGTCTATGTTCCAACAGCAAACGCAGAAGAAGAGGAATTGGAGAGATTTTACGCAGAAGTACAGGAAGAAATTGATCACACACCAAAACAAGATGTACTGATAATTATGGGGGACTGGAATGCAAAAGTAGGGAACAGAGAAGAACTAGGAATTGTGGGGAAATGGGGCCTAGGAGACAGAAATGAAGCAGGAGAGAGACATTGAATTCTGTGAAGCCAATAATTTCTTTCTTGCAAACACATTTTTTGAACAACTGAAAAGATTATTGTACATCTGGACATCACCAAACGGTCAATATAGGAATCAAATTGATTATATAATTGGTTGCAGAAAATGGAGAAGTTCCATACTTTCTGTGAAAACAAGACCAGGAGCAGACTGCGGTACAGATCATGAACTGGTAGTATCGAAAATCAGAGTAAAGCTAAAGAAGACCAACAAAGCAATCATAATGCCAAAATACAATTTAAATAACATCCCAGAAGCATATAAAGATCAAATAAGGAACAGGTTTGAGGCTTTAAACTTAGTTGACAGAGAACCAGAAGAACTATGGAATTAATTCAGAGACGTTATCAGGGAAGAATGCAAAAAGACAATACCTCTAGTTAAAAAGAGAGAAAGACCTCAATGGATGACTGAAGAAACTCTTCAAATGGTTAAAGAGAGAAGGAAAGCAAAAGCAAAAGGAGACAGAAAAATGGTCAGAACCGGAAATGCAACAATACAGCGACTAGTGTGTAGGGACAAAGAGAACTATTACAATAGTTACTGTATAGAAATAGAAAACAAAAAGGGTAGAACAAGAGCCCTCTTCCAAAAGATTAGAGAAATGAAAGGGAAATTTAAACCAAGAGTAGGGATGTTGAATAATCAACAGGGGAACACACTGACTGACCAAGATGAAATAAAAGGAAGATGGAAGCAATACACTGAAAAACTGTATAAAAGAGATGCCAGGATGACAGATTCATTCACAGAGTATGATGAAGAACCAGAAATTTTGGAATGTGAGCTGAAAGCTGCTCTTAAAATACTTGTAAGAAACAAATCAATGGGAATAGATGGCATACCAATAGCTACAAGCTACTGAAACTGAATCTGTCCAGATTTTGACAAAAATCTGTCAAGAAATATGGAAAACTAAACAATGGCCCACAGACTGGAAGCGTTCCATATACATCCCAATTCCAAAGAAAGGGGAACCCAGGGAATGCAGTAATTATCGAACTATTGCGTTAATATCCCATGCAAGCAAAGTAATGCTCAAGATTCTACAACAAAGGCTCTTACCATATATGGAGCGAGAAATGCCAGACGTCCAAGCTGGATTTAGAAAGGGAAGAGGCACCAGATATCATATTGCAAACATACATTGGATAATGGAACAGACCAAGGAATTTCAGAAGAAAATCACCCTGTGCTTATAGATTACAGCAAAGCCTGCAGACCTGAACTTACAAGATCTGAACAGGGTGGTTCATGACAGATGCTCTTGGAGGTCGCTGATTCATAGGGTCACCATAAGTTGTGATCGACTTGGAGGCACATAACAACAACAACAACTAAGTGCCACGGCTATGATCGGACAGAACGTGAGAAGCCAATCTACTCCGTATTGAGCATTGGGTAGCATGTTGCCTGCACCAGTGATTATGCACATTAACCTCAGCTTGCATTATGCACCTACTGCTACTGAGTGGTGACTTCTACTGTCAGAGGGCACTGGTTGGCAGGTGCAGAGGCAAGAGGACAAAGCTGCACAGTGTAGGCACCACGCTTGGGAAATATCAAGTAGAGATATAGTCCAGTGCTATCATTGGGCACACTAGTAGATGGTATGCTTACTCCTCTTCAGGCATGGGATCAGTACCATGCAGCCCCCTCCTCTCTTCTTCCAGAGTCAAGTGACAGCTTTGTTAATGGCAGGTCCCTCTCCATACTTTAAATGCCACTCCTATCCCTCTGGATGCACTACCACCAGCCTGCAATCGTGTCCATACATCACTGAAAGTATAAGGTCTAGACACTTAGCGTTGTATTCAACTCCTGCTCAGAGTAAACCTACTGACATTAATAGGCCTAAGTTGGTCATGTTTATTAACTTCAATGGGTCTACTTGAATAGGAATACCATTGAATACTACCCCTAGTTAAAAAACAAAAGAAAGCTGAAAATTGAAAGAAGCCATTTGGAATAGCCACAGGACCATCCCTGTGGCTAGAATCTGGATCCACAACGTTAGTATCTGCCTGCATTGTCAGGTAAATGTCTCAATAATGCTGGTATAATTGTGTTATGTTTTGTGAACCAGTAGCACCACAACTGGCACAGCTCTTCCTAACCAGTATCCTGCTGGTACTACAAAACTTAGAATCAGACTATCAGTAATAATATCAGATATTAGCACTCCTTTTACTTCCCTAATGCCACCTTAGTTGCAGTACTCTTTCATTGCCAAGCAGATCCTATTCCCAATCAGCTGCTGTAAGGAAAGCTGGATGCAAGTTTTTTCCAGCTATTGTTTTCTGGTCTTTGTAGGTCTTTCATAACGCTGTGGTATGAAACTATCCATGGTCCTGATCCAATTTCTGCCTGACATTAATGTGTCAGCAAAATATGAAGGTTCTTCATGATTAAGTCAGACTATTGATTGATCAAACCCGGTATTTTCTGTTTCAGCTGGCTACAGTTCTCCAAGGTCTCGGAGGGAAGCTTTTCTCAGTCCTTTTAACTGGAATTGCCAGAGATGAAGGCTAGTACATTGGTCCTTGAAGAGCAACGCAACCAGGACTGGCAATAGTGCCTTGATCTCTTCCTGGAATTGGTATAATGTCTTATTTTAAACCATTGCACCGCCACTATGTGATCAGGGGCAACTGCTTTGCAGTTCAGCTGTATGAAAAACTGGGCTTTATGCCATTTTAAAAATGCACAGGTTTTTTACATCTTCAAAGATTTCATTTTAGGCAGCTTGTAGATTACAGTTAAAGACACCCAGATGTATAAATATATTCACTGACACATTATTTCATTTGATGTTTTAAAGAGAGATTGGCCCTAAATGATAAAGACATTTAGACAGGAATAAATACTTAACAATATTCTTCCTAGTTTTCTGAATGCAGTGTCATTTACACATGTTCGTCAATTAAATGACTGGTAGAAAAGAGCAAGCAGTCCAGTTTTCTCTTAATTCCACCCTCCCCCCAGATCTGATATTTCAGATACAAAAGTCGAATTTGAAATTAGAGAAATAGAGAGGTTCAGGGTGATGTCCTTTGGGCTAACTTGAAGACAGTCTCTTCTCATATTTAGTGATTAAACTGCCTATCAGTACTGTCTAGCAGATGAGTAAGTTTTATTCTCAGATTCCAACAGGTGTTCTCTGCAGTTTTAAACAGGCATCGGAATAGCCCTTTCAATCAATGCCAGAATATCTCTTTCAGTGATTATACAGCCACAAGAGTGGCTGTATACTATAGCCAGTATGGATATTTCACATTCTGCAATGTTAAATTGAAAATAGCCCCCATGCTATTCTGCTGCTTTGCATAAGCTCATTTCAAAACAAAACCTTACAAACCTTGCTTAATAACCCTCATTTTCATGACAATACACAAAATACTCAGAGAGAATCGAGAGTTCAAAGTGTAAAACAAGAGGGGGAAAATTGATTCATGTTAGACTTTTTCTGTCAGTGGTCTCATAATTTATTGAAATTAATTTTAAAAATCAGCCATATTCACTGAGTACCTTAATCCTATTACTGACCTTGCTCCATACTCTGACCTTCATCTTCTGCAGTTTAGAAGTTAAAAAAAAAGCCTAGCTGATTTTTAATTAATTTTAAGAAATGTAACATTGAAGTCCATTATAACGTTGGGCTTGTTCAGTAAGAACCAATTGTCAGTGTTCTAAAAGCCAGACTCACAGCTGTTTGGCTTGGCTAATCAGGTGGCCACAGCCACTCCAGACTTTTATTTCACTTTGGACAGTCATGGCTTCCCCCAAAGAATCCTGGGAAGTGCTGATAGTTGTTAGGAGAATCATGTTCCCCTGACAGAGCTCCAATGGCCAGAATGGGTTAACAGTCAGACTCTCTTTTAGGGTTGTATTTATGTGAGAGGAATAGGGCCTCTCCTAGCGACCCTTCACAAACTACACTTCCCAGGATTCTTTGGGGGAAGCTGTGAAATAAAGGTGTGGTGTGGATGAAGCCAGTGGCAGCTTAAGTTTAAATTTGGGTGGGGCACTACATGTGCCTGCTGTGGAATAAAAAGGTGGGGGGAATTGTAAAACAATGATATTGTTCACAATGTTTTCCTTTTGGAAAGGAAAGGGGCTTTCACTCTGCCCAGTGCCCGCCCGCCCAATCTCTTACCCTTCCTCTCCCCTCCACCTTCCTCCCTACTTCTCCTTCTCTCCCTTTTCTCCCTCCTACCCCTCCCTGCACCTCCCCCAGATCAATTTCACCTATCCTAAGCATGATTGTACAGGAGTAAATCCCACTGAACTCAAAAAGCATGCAAATGGTCAAACCTGCCCTCCCCTCCTCCTCCTTCCTATCCCCTCCCTCTTGCCCCTTCCTTCCCCCTTCCTTTGCCCCTCCCTCCCCATCCCCTTTCAATCCCCTCCCCCTCCTTTCCCCTCCTCCATGGTCAGTTTTACTATTTTAAGGATGATTGCATGGGAGTAAATCCCACTGAACTCAATAAGCACACAAATTATCAAACCTGCCTTTCCCCTCCCCTTTTCCCCTCTCCTTTCCCTCCCCTCCTTCTCCTCTCCTCTCCCTTCCTCCCTCCCTCCTTCCTCCCCTCCCCTTCTTCCTCCTCCCCTGCCAACTTCAGCCTGCCTGCCCTCTTTTCATCCTCCCCCATAGTCAGTTTCACCTTTCCTAAGTATGATTGCACAGGAGTAAATCCCACTGAACACAATAAGCATGCAAATGATCAAACCTCCCTTCCCCCTCCTCTCTTCCCCCTCCTCCCTTCTCCCTGTGCTTCTTCCTCGTCCCCTCCCCATCCCCCATGGTCAGTTTCACCTATCCTAAGCATGACTGCAGGGGAGTAAATTACATTGAACTCAATAAGCATGCAAATGATTAATCCATTCTCAGCAAACATGCACAGGATCCCATTTCTTACCTCCCAGATTAAAAAGCAGAGAACATGAATAGGCAAAAAATCTTGCGGTTTAAGAACTTACTTATAGCCAACAGATATTTCTATCAAACTTTAAAAAGCAGGGAAATTGGACAACTATAGTGAATGCACCAGGGGAGCAGGAGACCTGACCTCCTCTCTGAGATATGGTACTGCCCTACAAATTTGTAAAAATGAAAACACCATTTGGGCTGGTCTTTCACAGTCCAATCCACTTGCTGTGTAGCTTGGAAGAATTTGGTAACATGTGCCTCTGAGCATATGGTGAGTGGTGGCAACACCAGCAATTGGCCCAAATAACAGAAACAAGACAATTTTAGTGAAGTTTCCTATAAGAAATCATTTTCTTTTGCTTCTGTTTCTGTGAATATGTGAAGTACAACAACATTTGGCCCTGGGCTCCTGCTGGGAGGAAGGGCGGGATATAAATCAAATAATAAATACATAAATAGATTTTGCGTAATTTACACTAAAGAAAACTCCAGAAACCATTTTGGAATAATGGCACTGATTATTCTGCAGAATAGTCTCCAATGGACATGAGGAGCGTCTCAGTTTGCACAACATAAAACAGTGGGAGGTGAAATATATTCTCGCAAATTTCTCTGTGTGCTCTATGTTTTTTATTGACTATGCCTGCCCTTCCTGAAGTGGAGTAGTTTAAGCATAGCAGGCTGAAAACATGGATCTTGGGCAGGCCAAATTTGTTTTTTTCCAAGCACTAGAGTCATTGCTTAAGTAACAACATATTGTAATCAGTCTGATTTTTACATCAAATGGCCGTTTCAGATTCAACTGTTAATGCGCCCAAAATAGAAATAGAACATAACCTCCAGTTTGAAACACAAAAGGCCGTCTTCATCATCATATGACACTGACTAATAAAAAGGCTTTGAAATTAATTAAAAATAAATTTGACACAGATTTCTAGGATGAATAATGAGAGAAATTTAATTTTCTTGGTTAAATTCTCTGTAGAAACAGCAGTAGCACAAGAAAGCAGCAAAGTAATAAGAACACCAACAAACATACAAAAATGTAATTCTTCATCTTTGGATATGGCAGGTGTTGCCTCCACTCACCATATGCTCAGAGGCACATGTTACCAAGCTACACAGGAAGTGGATTGGACTGTGAAAGACCAACCCAAATCATGTTTTCATTTTTACAAATTTGTACGGCAGTCCAATATACCAGAGAGGATGTCAGGTCTCCTGCTCTCCGGTGCATTAACTATAGCTGCCCAATTTCCCTGCTTTTTAAAGTTTGATAGATCAGTTGCCTATAGGTACATTCTTAACTGCAAGGATTTTTTGCCTATTAGTGAATATTAATAGTGAAAGTACAGTACTGGCTATCTGTATTATATGTTCCAATATTGTGTCTTCAAGAATGAGCAAAATAAATGTGTGTGTCAGCTGTTCAAGGGATATATGAATATTGCTCCAATGAATATTGGTGAGTTCTTACTTGCCAACAATGACAGAGGGATAACAGGAAACATGACCTCTTTTGCCTTTCTGACAGTAAAATGACATCAAAGTTATTTCGATACAAATCTGGGAGATTACAATCAAAAATAGTCCTTACACACAGATCGCAAGCTTCTCAAACTAGGACAAAGGACTGGAAATTGCCTGCACAGAACAAGAATAAGGAAAATAAGAACACACAAACAGTCCAACAAAGGAAAAAAAGCAAGAACATAAAAGATTCCAAAACAATTAGGAAGTCCCATATGAACTTTAGGAAATTATATAAACATTTAGACCCGCCACGACGAGCTTCAAAAAAGAAAAACAAGGGAAAAAAGAAAAAGAGAACTACCAGAAAGGAGCCTCCTTCGAACTCGAGAGAGCCTGAACTCCTTCAAGGATCAAACATTGCCTCACCAATCCAAAATTCATTTCAAGAGACTACAACTCAGAAGTCACCAAAGCTGACCTATACCGAACTCCATAAAGAATTCCATCAGATGCAACTTCAACATAAAAACAATAACTTAACGACAACAAACCAAATGCAGGAATGCCATTGGGAATTGACTCTAAATCCAAGAAAACTAGTACTTCTGAATTTCCCTAAAGCTAAAAGATGGCTATCACAAAAGGAACGTAAATACCATATATGGGAACTTTTAGAGGAAATAATTCCTGGCCGCACTAATATAAACTCAATCTCATCAGTACAATACCTTTTCCATAACTACACTATGACCAGAGCTGTTATTACCTTTTGGGATGAGAGGGATGCATATCTCCTCTACACCCATAAAGCGATACTTGTACGCAGCCACTTATGGATTACAAGATATTTCGAAAATCATGCCTCACCGCAAAGTCTTCTTAAAATTTCACCGTTTCATCCAAATTCATCTAGGCACTCACAATCAATGATGAACCTTCAACAAAAAGAGAGAGACCATAATCCCCCTACGGATCAAGGAAACCAATATTCAACATCGAAATTTCCAGAAGAACAATTACTTCTTGATCTCTATCCTGACCTCAACTCCAATGACCAACTTGAGACCATCAATAGACTGAAAGATCTAATACAATCTCTGGAGAATATAAAGAAGCCAATCATACTGCCTGAAACACAAGAGTCCTTAACCTTTTCAAATGTATCGGACATCTCAGTCTTAACACACAATTCTCCTGAAAAACATTCAACACACAGTAATTCCTTAAGCTTCCCTCTGACAACAAATTCTTCAAAACTTACTTCACGACTGCTAAAAGAAACTGCAACTACCCGATTACAACCCTCAATGGAAATGTGTGTAGAGATAAGACAATATACCAGTCCCGAATCATTCATCCTTCATCTAACTGACTGAAACCTAAGTCAAGCGAACTTAATTTACTCTCATGGAATATTGCTGGATGGAATAATATCTCTACTAACCAGGACATGATAGATTACCTATCCTCCCATAACATAATATCCCTACAAGAAACTTGGATTCTGAGTGAACCAATCCTTGATGGTTTTACATCTTATTACCTCCAAGCAACCCCTAGCGAAAGAGGTGGCAGACCAAAAGGAGGAGTCTGCACCTTTATTTCAACTTCCTTAAAAGCTAAAACTAAAGTTGCTGGGACTTTACAAGATCTAGCTATTGCCCTTATTTTAAAATTTACTGAATTTTCATTGATACTCGTCAATGTATATTTACCTCCAGCACGTAGCAACAGCATAAATATCAAAAGAATATCTTTATTTGAAGCCTTTATCTCTAAGTTAATGATTGATAATCCAGAAAAAAAATTGATCTTGCACGGAGATTTTAATGCCTGAATTGGCACTTCAGATTCGGCCTTATTTCATAAGTACCATCAATTACCTCTACTCTCAACAGAGAACATCAACATACCCCCTCGTTCCTCAAAGGACAACGTCATAAACTATGCAGGATTGCTATTAATGAAAATGTGTATAGAGGCAAACCTAATATTACTAAATGGGCGAGCCTTGGGAGATATTACAGGGGACTACACCTATCACTCATTTAATGGCTCATCTCAAATCGATTTTGTTTTTGTTTCAATAGACTTTTTCTTTCTGGTAAATAAATTCCACATTGAAAATCGACGGGAAAGTGACCACTTGCCAACCATAACTGAATTTAAACTTAATACAAATGATTTGCATCTCTCCCATAGAACATTCGCCAATAATGAAGTAGAAATGCGCTCAACTAGGGTCAAATGGTTGCCTAAATTGAGCGCTGAGGTATCTAAGTTACTAATTTATCCGACTATTAATAAAATCAAAGAGGAAATACTAGAATCCACCCTTACGACTGATACACTTTGCGCTTTTCAACAACTTATGACAAATTTGCAAATGATTATTACAAATACATCACGCCCCCACTTCACTACTTACCGCCCAAAATCTAAGACATGGTTCGACAGTGAATGCGTAATAGTTAACCGTCAAATGAGGGATACTTACCAAAAAGCTAAGGCCACAGGGTCTCTTGAAGACTTACATGCATACTGTGAAATAAAGAAAAAATACAAATTATTAATTAAGAATAAAAAACAACAAGATAGGAATAGCGCCTGGCAAAAACTATTGGAAGCTGCTAAGCAAAAAAATACTAACATCTTCTGGCGACTAGTTACATCTCACTGGCCAAAATCCCAATATCGCAACTCTGCAAATGTACCTGCTCCTATCTGGGAATCATACTTTTATAATTTATATTTCGACCAAATTGATCTAAATTCAACACCGCAACCAGTAAATGAGTCTTTACAGAAGTGGCCCCCAGTCACTAAACAAGAAATCGTGTATTTAATTTCCAAATTGAGACCTAATAAAGCTCCTGGGCCAGATAATATCCCCCCTGAGGTTTTTAAAACCAACGCAAATTGGTGGGCTCCCGTTCTGGCCTCACTATTTACGTATATTGATTCTACATTAATAATACCAGAACATTGGGGACTGGCTACAATTGTCCCTATTCATAAAAAAGGCCCGGTAGACGATCCAACCAACTATAGACTATATAGTTTACTAAATACAATTAGCAAACTCTATGCAGCCCATCTGCATATAAAATTGATCGATTGGATCGAACAGAATGACATACTAGCAAATGAACAAGCTGGTTTTCGCCCCAAAAGATCAATTTTTTGATCACATACTAGTGCTTCAACACCTAATTGACAAATATGCAGCCAGAAAAGGAGGGGTTCTTTATGCAGCATTTATAGATCTCAAGGCTGCATTTGATTCAATATCCCGCCCCCGTCTCTGGTCAAAATTAAACCAGCTTGGCATGGATAGCCGTCTTATTGCTTTAATACAGGGTCTCTATAACAATACTTCCATGCAAATAAGATGTAACACTAGTGGTCACTTAACGAACCCTATTCCAACATTCAAAGGAGTCAAACAGGGATGTGTGCTAGCCCCAGTACTATTTAACATATATATCAATGATATTGTACATAATTTAACACCAGCAGCTACACACCCTCCTATACTAGCCAAGAAATCGAGAAACATCCTTCTATATGCTGATGACATTGTCTTACTAGCTAGAACTTACTAGCTAGAACTCCAATTGATTTGAAGCGACTCCTTGCTAAATTAGCAACTTATTGCCACATGGCATGATTTGAAGCGACTCCTTGCTAAATTAGCAACTTATTGCCACATGGAATCATTGATGATAAATTACCAAAAAACCAAAATTATAGCATTCACTAGGAAAAAAACTAACCACCATTGGCGGATACAAGGAAACAAAATTGAACAAGTCAATTCCTTCAAATATTTGGGGTATGTTATACAAGCGTCAGGCACTTGCCATATTCATAACAAACTCATGATTCTTAATGCCAAGAGAACGATGAAAGCACTGTTGGCCTTCTACTTCTCTGTTGGTGGACAATCCTTTTTACCGGCCATTAAAATCTTTAATGCTAAAATAATAGCACAACTAACCTTTGGCTCCCAGGTAAATAAGAATCTTAATTTTAAAGAGTTCGAAACGGTTCAGACCACCTTTCTGAGATCCATATTGGCAATCCCAACATGAGTGTCAAATATCATCCTGAGATTGGAAGCTGGAGTCCAACTAATTGAAACCAAAATATGGTTTTCAAGAATTAGCGCTTGGCTAAAACTTATTTTTAATCCTATTGGCTTTGCCCCAGATATTCTAAGTGATAATTTCAAATCCCCATGGGCGGATCTTGTAGTAGATAAACTTAAAACGATAGGCTTTTCACCTCAACTTATTCTTGCCATGGGGTTCCAAACAGCTATAACCAATATACGCCAATGTTTAAAAGACATTGACTACCAACAGCATCTACTACTAATTAAAAATCAAAGACATAACCCTAAATTTTGCACCCCAATGCCATATCTACTAAACTTGGAAATCCCGGAATATCGTAAAGCCTTTTCCCGGATCAGGCTGGATGTTCTACCTTCGGCTCTTATGGAGGGTAGGTTTGCCAAAACTCCATATAAAAATCGAGTCTGCCCTTGCGGAGAGGAAGTAGTTGAAAATAATATACATGTACTTTTTATTGTCCTTTTTACAATTCTTTAAGACACCAATTGATTGCTCCTCTTTTGTCCACTTTTCAACACAAATCTGAACACTTTTGGTTGGAATTTCTTTTGGATGACACATCTCCCAAGATAACAACTCAGGTTGCAAAATTTAGTGTTGCTGCTCAAAAACTTAGATCCAATATTTTAAAGGGTTCTTCTGGCTGAGAATAGGACTCTATTGGAATGAATAGTATTTGTATTAGAATAGAATTGTATTTTAAAGTCCCATTTCGGATTGTACGGAATTCTTGATAATGTACAACTGTTAGCTGTTTTACTCTGTTTCTGACCAGATGGTCGAATAAACTATCTATCTATCTATCTATCTATCTAATTGAATTTCTACTTCTATGTTATGAAAACGTCTTTTAGAGTCATGGTGGACTGACCTGAATAGAATTGTCTGTAATTTTGTGTGTGTTCAGTTTTTCAAAGACTCAGAGACTGACCTTTTTCAAAAAATAGTTTTGATATATTTGCTATGGCCAATTAAAATGTAGTGATAATGATGATGAAGTGTGAAGTTGATTATGATGCATGACAAGCTAAAACAGGATGTAGGGACTGCAGTAATTTAGAGACAATTCCTTAAAAGAAACATTGGGATGGGAGTTTAGAGCTGATCCCTGGAGAATGGTGTGAAGGGGTGAAGCCTGACTGGCTGAAGGAGCTCCAGCAGAAACCAAGATGTTGAACCTGCTAATGAATAACACTATGATAAGTCAAGGGATTGAACCCAAACTAATTACACAGGGGTTGCCAACATGGCACCCTCCAGATATTGCTGGACTTACAACTCCCATTATCCCTGGCCATTGACTATGGTAGTGGGGCAGAGGAGAGCTGCAGTCCAACAACCTAAGAATATAGGAACCATATGAACATATCAACCTGCCTTGTACCGAGTCAGGCCATTGGCCCATCTAGCTCAGCATGGTCTACACTGACTGGCAGCAGCTGTCCAGGATTTCAGGCAGGAGTCTCTCCCAGGGATTGAACCTGGGACCTTCTGCATGCAAAGCAGATGCTCTACCACAGAGCTACGGCCCCTTCCCAATATGAGGGCACCACGTTGACTACCCCTGTGCTAGAACTATGTAGCTCAAGCATTTGTGGATATGTGTCCAAGTTTCACTATTTTGCAAAGCAGCAAATATATACTTTGCCCAGGCTGCCATTTTCAGTGACAAGGCAACTAATAAAGATATGAAGAACTCTTCACAAATTAAGCATAATTTCTCATGACCAGCAGGAAACCCTCTGTGGGACTGGTTCACAGGTAGATATCCATCACTTGATTCCTCTAGATTTATTGACTGAGCTGAATGTGTGAACTGATTATTGAACAGCATTGGCCCTATTCACATTGTTGATGTGTATAGACTGTAAATCTGTAAGGAGGAAGTGTAGCTTAGGAATAGATTCCCATCTCTGACCCATCCTCATGCATTTGAAGATGCAAACATAGCTGTACATACATACGCTCTTTTGTTTGGTTAGGAACATGAAAAGTAGGTTTTCTGATTATATGGAAAGAGCAGTATATACACATACATGTTCACACCTTCAAACGTTCACAGGTTAGGGGTTGGGGCTTGCCACTAGCAGCCTGTTCATCCCCACTGTTCTACATTCATCTGAACTGAACTAAACTGGAAAAGTCTTATGTCTGTGACCCTGCAGTACAATGAAAGTTCTCTTGGGTCCCATTTGCACTACACATTGAAAGACTCCTATTCTCCTCACAGAGCTACAATTCCCAGAGTGATTTAACATAATCCCTCTTCCCAGGGAACTCTGGGAATTGTCTCCTAACGACTCCCAGCATCCTTAACAAACTAAAGTGCCCAGGATTCTTTGATATAATACTGCTTTCATAGAATTATATAGTTGGAAGGGGCCTATAAGGCCATCGAGTCCAACCCCCTGCGCAATGCAGGAATCCAAATTAAAGCATACGTGACAGGTGCCTGTCCAGCTGCCTCTTGAATGCCTCCAGTGTTGGAGAGACCACCACCTCCCCAGGTAATTGGTTCCATTGTTGTACTGCTCGGACAGTTAGGACATTTTTCCTGATGTTCAGTCAAAATCTGGCTTCCTGCAACTTGAGCCCATTATTCTGTGTCCTGCACTTTGGGATGGTCGAGAAGAGATCCTGGCCTTCCTCTGTGTGACAACCTTTCATGTACTTGAAGAGTGCTATCATATCTCCCCTCAGTCTTCTCTTCTCCAGGCTAAACATGCCCAGTTCTTTCAGTTTCTCCTCATAGGACTTTATTTCCAGTCCCCTGATCATCCTCAGTGCCCTCCTCTGAACCCGTTCCAGTTTGTCTGCATCCTCCTTAAACTGTGGTGTCCTGTCCAGAACTGGATGCAGTGCTCAAGATGAGGCCTAACCAGTGCAAATACCAATACTTCACGCAATTTGGAAACTTTAAATTTATAGTGCAGATGGAGCCTTTGCTATGGATGTGTGAAGGTCCAATCACAGACAAAAGCCATCGGTGAATATTGCAGTCACCAAGTTATGAAAACATGCACATGTGACTTCATCTTATTCTGTTCCATTCTATTTTATCTTATTTTACATGTTTGGATAATATGGTTTATGCAGAGCTTGGAAGTAACTCGTTATTTTTAACGAGTTACTTTTAATTCGTTACAATTTTAAATAACGAGTGGGTAATTCCATTACATTTGGCAAGTAACGGAACGAATAGTAATTTCCCTACTTTTCAGCTTCAACTTTAACGTTTCCACGTTAGGTTGGATGTTACTTGGGGGCGGGAACAAGGGGAAGTCAGCTCCTGGCTGTGATTGGTTAACACAAGACATGTGCCTCACACTGATTGGACCTCTGCGCGGACTGTCTCTTCCCTCGTGATCTGTGTTAGGAGGCACGATAGAAGAGATGAATAGGCAGGGGGAGCCTGCTAGCGTCTGACTCTGAGAGGAAAAAATGGACGCCGGAGGAAAAAGCCAGGGCAAGGAAGGCAGAATGGCGAAGAGCTGTGGAGGTGAGTGACGATGATTTGTGTGTGTGTGTGTGTCCCGGTGTGTGTGTTTTCGGCTGGAGTCTCTGGTTTTGGGGGGGGGCTCCGGCTCTCTGGCTACCACCCCTTACTCTCTGGACTCTCTGCTTCAATTTTAAAAAATAAAAGTTTCTAGGTGGTCTAATTCCCGAGATATACACCAAAACGTAAACCCCCCCTGCACAACTTTTTTTTAAACAGATCATGCTCTAGCTACAACTCCCATCAGCCCAATCCAGTGGCCATGCTGGCTGGGGCTGATGGGAGTTGTAGTTTAAAGTAACTTTTCAAAGCTCTGGCTGCAACCCCGCCTTTTCATGATTGTGAGTAAAGTGCAGACGTGTTTGTGTTGTAAATCTCTCTCCCTCCAACCCTATTTTTAAAGAAATTAGGCAGGGTTTATCACAGTTTTTATTATGTAGGAAACTAATACTCATTTTTTAAAAAAATGAATGAAGTTTATTTATTTATTTTTATTATTTTATTTATATCCCACCCTTCCTCCCAGTAGGAGCCCAGGGCAGCAAACAAAAGCACTAAAAACACTTTAAAAATCATAAAAACAGACTTTAAAATATATTAAAACAAAACATCTTTAAAAACATTTTTAAAAGCTTTAAAAACATTTTTTTAAGAAAAAAATTAAAAACATATTAAAAAGCAATTTCAACACAGACGCAGACTGGGATGAGCTCTCAACTTAAAGGACTTGTTAAAAGAACAAGTTCCTTATCACTTGAGGCTGCAGTTTTCCCTGGTTGAGTAAGCCCCATTGAATACATTGGGACTTGCTTCTGAGTAAACAAACATAGGATTGCACTATAAATATCTTTACAGGTTATATAAATAAACATATTTGATAGTCATGCTTATATAAATATTTTCATAGAATCATAGAATAGTAGAGTTGGAAGGGGCCTATAAGGCCATCAAGTCCAACCCCCTGCTCAATGCAGGAATCCAAATCAAAGCATTCCCGACAGATGGCTGTCCAGCTGCCTCTTGAATGCCTCCAGTGTCGGAGATCCCACTACCTCTCTAGTAATTAGTTCCATTGTTGTATGGCTCTAACAGTTAGGAAGCTTTTCCTGATGTCCAGTCGAAATCTGGCTTCTTGCAACTTGAGCCCATTATTCTGTGTCCTGCACTCTGGGATCATTGAGAAGAGATCCCGGCCCTCCTCTGTGTGGCAACCTTTCAAATACTTGAAGAGCGCTATCATATCTCCCCTCAGTCTTCTCTTCTCCAGGTTAAATATGCCCAGTTCCTTCAGTCTCTCCTCATAGGGCGTTGTTTCCAGTCCCCTGATCATCCTTGTTGCCCTCTTTTGAAACTGTTCCAGTTTGTCTGCATCCTTCTTGAAGTGCAGAGACCAGAACTGGACACAGCACTCAAGATGAGGCCTAACCAGTGCTGAATAGAGGGGAACTAATACTTCACATGATTTGGAAACTATACTTCTGTTAATGCAGCCTGATATAGCATTTGCCTTTTTTGCAGCCACATCACACTGTTGGCTCATATTCAGCTTGTGATCAACAACAATTCCAAGATCCTTCTTGCATGTCGTACTGCTGAGCCAAGTATCCCCCATCTTATAACTGTGCATTTGGTTTCTTTTTCCTAAGTGTAGAACTTTTACTTCCTCCCAGTTTTGTCATGCTGTGTCCCTATAAGTATCCAATTGCATACTATGGTTGTACAATGCTTCCTTTACATTTTAAGTATGCCTTGGGGTAGTCATGGTTCTCCATTGTTTTCATCCTGAGGGGCAGATAGGCTGAGAAATGGTGAGTAGCCCATGGTCACCCACTACACTTTATAGCTTATTTTCATTTTGAAAAATTAATTAAAATAATTTACATGCAGGCAAAATTTATGAAGCGGATTCACACAATATGTGTAAAGCACATCCAACTCGCATTTAAAGCGCATGACTTCCCCTAAAGAATTCTGGGAAGTGTCATTTCCCCCTCACAGTTATAGTTCTCACCACTCTTAACAAACTGCAGTTCCCATGATTCTGTGGTTGGATTCATGTGCTTCAAATGGGTGTTGAATGTGCTTTAAAGGAATGGTGTGGATCTGCGCTAGGTATGATGTTCATTCAAGAGTGAATTGAAAAGAACAATTTTAAAAGATACTTCTTACTCTTACTCATTTTTCAGACCTCTTTCTGAAGTAAAGGGTCAAATCTGTAAAAACATTTGGAGCAGCCACATTAAAAGATAAGGGCAGGGTATTCCAGGCAGGGGGTTGCCAACCCTGCTTGGATATGGATGTCTTTGCAGAAGAACCCTAGTCAAGGTTTACCAACACCACAGTCCAAACTATATCTACTTAGAAGTCAGTCCTGTTGAGTTCTATGGGGCTTAATCCCTTAGTAAGTGTGTTTAGAATTGCAGCCTTCAGGAGCTTCCATCTTTACTCCCCAAAGCTCCCATCTAACATCTCCACAACACTAGGCTCCTTTGTCTCTGCTGTGGCCTTCTGGTGACTGCCCTAGCCTGAAGGCACTTAACCCTTCTTGCTGAAAGCAAGTAGGCTAGATTAAATGTTCTCTACCCAGGCTCATATATATAAAAGATAAACGGCATTTTGTCAAAAGTATTTTTGTCTACATTTTATACCTCATCCTTGGTTTTCCAAGCTTGGCATGGAATGCTTCTCATCCAGAATTAATTTGAAATGCTGCATATTTATTATCATAATCATCATATTCAAAATAAAAAATATATGTACCCCCTTCAAGTTGATTCCAACTTATGGTGACCCTATGAATAGGGTTTTCATGAGGCTGAGAGGCAGTGACTGGCCCAAGGTCACTCAGTGAGCTTCATGGCTATGTGGGGATTTGAACCCTAGTCTCATTTTGTTCTCACAACAACCCTGTGAGATAGTAGGTTAGACTGGCCCAGGCAGGGTTATTCAGTGAGCAAATAGGATCTCTTTTAATTGTGCTATCGACCTGCTTACTTCCACTCTGACTGGGGGATCTTGCAGCATGGGGAAGAGATGGGGGCACATCACAGCTGAAGTTCACCCATATAGGAGCATTATCTCTTGTTTACTACAGAGACGCCTGTTGCAGGTTTTGCTGCTGAGAGCAGCAGTCAGTTAGTGCGGCCACTTGAGTCACAGCTTGTTGATCCTGAGGAGGCAAAACTAGAAAGTGAGGTTCAGAAAGGAGGCCCTGTGCACGAGGAGGAGGAGGGCATGAAGCAGTGCCAGTTGCCCACAGCCACATCTGCAGAACAGCAAGTACCATGGTTTGGCTTTAAGAAAGCTTGTACATTTGTGAGCCAGAGTGGGAAAAATGTTGTTGTACGATGCAATTACTGCCTTCCAAGGATCAAAAATCTGAGATCAGCTGTTTCCCCCTCATCCAATGTGAAGAAACCTTTTGAGGTAAGCCTTTGTCATGCTGGTCCTCAAAGAGTGTCCATTGTCTATTTATGTTTAAATTGTGAAGTTCCTCTTCCATTTTTTCTTGGATTCATGCTTTGTTCTTCTTCCTCAGAGGGCACACCCTGAGAAGCTGAGAGCAATTGAAGAAGCAATAAAGGCAAGGAGATGTGGCCTTCCTGAACCAATGCATGACACCCCTCCTCCCAAAATGCTGAAGCAGCAGCAGACAACCCTTGAGAGGTGGGGATCTGGCAGGGATCTGCTTCTTCTGGCAGCCTGCGTACACCCTCGCTTCAAACTAGATCGGCTGGAATTGTGTCAGGCCACCACCCATACCAACAAGTAAGAACATTAGGGAAGCCCTTTGGGTGGATTACTCCAAGGGAAATGTTGTCTCAAGGGAGGCATCAGAGGGCTTAAGGTGGTAGGCAGGGGCTGGTCCTTTTCTTCCTGGGGCTCCTCATCACAACCTTGGGTTGCTGCAGGTAATCCTTAAGGGTCTGCTGTGCTGCCCCATGAGTGTGGTGACTTGGTCACCTTCCTACCTTCCATGTCATCATCCACAGGCTCAGGCTGGACCCTGAACCAGGGGACATGACAAGCATCAGGAAATGAAGAGCAGATGATGGTTTCCTAACATATATGTGTTAACATATCCTCTCTCTTTCTTAGATACACAATGGAAGCCTTGTTGAAAGCTGAAATAAAGATGGGTGTACTTAATGAGGACAGTGATCAGTCTTCAGATAAAGACCAGGAAGGAGATGACTTAGAAGATGACTTCTTTAACTTTCTGCCCCAGGGCAAGAAGTCAGCAGTGGACACTGCTGAGGAGAAACTGGTGAGGTACCTGAGGTCTCCCAGCAGGGAAGTGTCATCGCTCCATGGCTTTCCACGTGTGCTGCGGTGTTTTTTGCAGCACAACACAGGCATGCCTTCAAGCGCCGCAGTAGAACACCTGTTCAGTACTGGTGGCAACGTAATGACTGTAAAAAGACATTCCTTGTCTGACATGCTCTTTGAGCATCTTGTTCTTTTGAGACATAACAGAAACATATTATAAAAGCATTTCAAGTGTAAAATTTGATTTCAAGAGTTGGGGTATCTTCATTGCTTGGGGGGATGTGAGATTCTGTTATGCCATTATGTTAATCTTATGGATAAATTTTTTTATTCTACTACCCCCTGTGTGTGTGTGTTTATTTTTAATATTGTTTTAGGCTTCTTAGATGTGCAGCAGCCAAGGCCAGCACCTTGTAGGAGTTTTTTTTTAAAAGTAACTGAAATGTGATTGTAGTGATTACTTTTGAGAAAAAGTAATCAGTTACTTTCAGAGCAATTGTAATTATAACGGTAATTACTACTTTTTTGGGCCAAGTAATTGTAACTGTAATTTATTACTTTTTAAAAGTAATCTTCCAAGCTCTGGGTTTATGCTCTTTTTGAATGCTGTTTATTCTGGTCATTGACCAGAATAAGGAAGATAGATAGATAGATAGATAGATAGATAGATAGATAGATAGATAGATAGATAGATAGATAGATAGATAGATAGATAGACTGCGTTCAAGTCAATCTCGACTCATGGCGACCCTATGAATCAGGTTTTCATGGTAAGCGGTATTCAGAGGAGGTTACCATTGCCTTCCTCTGAGGCTAAGAGGCAGTGACTGGCCCAAGGTCACCCAGTGAGCTTCATGGCTGTGTGGGGATTCAAACCGTGGTCTCCCAGGTCATAGTCCAGCACTCTAACCACTATGCCACACTGGCTCTAGCAGACAGACAGACAGACAGACAGACAGACAGACATATAGATAGATAGATAGATAGATAGATAGATAGATAGATAGATAGATAGATAGATAGATAGATAGATAGATAGATAGATAGATAGATAGATAGATAGATAGATAGATAGATAGATAGATAGATAGATAGATGCATATGTGTGTTTCACAATATTTGAAGATCAACACTGGAAATGAAGATGTATCTGGTTCTGTATCCAATAATCTGCTACTTCTCTAATCAAATTTTTGGAATAACTGGTTTTGAAATAATGGCGCACTTGAGACAAGATGGAATTTTTGCTTTTAACACAGCTGATCCTTGGTACCATAGAAACCAAGTAATTTCTGCTGCAGCTTTGGATATCTTCAGACACAAATTAAAAGACACGTTGCCCTCAATTATTCTGCTTCATATTATTCCCCACTCATCCTGGCCTTGTCAGCTATGTAAGCTAGGCATATTTAAAACGTGTGAAGGACAAATTTCTTTAAAAAGTGTACACTGCAAGAGGAGAAACCTTAATTTCTGGACTCAACATGTGATTCCTATCACAGTGAAGCAAGAGATAGTTCAGCAAACAAAAACATTAAGGATGCTAGCTAGAAGCCAGTCACAGATGGTACCTGCATGCCACCAAAAGCCATAGTATTTGGCTCTCACAACAGCATGGTGGCCATTCTATTGGTGGCAAGCCATTCATCCTGTGAAAGTCTGCTTGTTACTGCAGCCTTTATCATTTTTTTGATGCTTGCATTTATTTTTCTTCTGCTTTGAGGTGCTGTGCAAAGATCTGTTGGAATGATCTTAACAGTGGCCCTTGCTGTGTTTGGAAGGATAGCACTTCTTGATGGCTCAGAACAGACTTCAGCGGCTGAGGCTGCATGGGAAGCAGGGAATTGTAAGCTGCAAAGCCTTCACTCTCTCCCAGGACTTAGCTGATTAAGCCAGAACAGGATGACAACTAGAGAAGTGTATTTCAATGATTGCCACAGCCAAATCATGGATCATGTTAGTATCTTGACGGGCGTTCAAAGAGCTCCGTGGTTGCAGCCAGCTGACAAAACTGTGTAATTAGCTCTCTGCAGCCAACAGTTTCTTTTCAAACACCCTTTTCACTGTCTGTCTCCTTCCATTCTTGCCAAGTCCTTCAGCCATCAGGTACATGAGTGAATTTGGCTAAGACTGAATTAACAGGTTCCAAATAAGCAGTCATGGTTAAACTAATGACAGGGAAAATGGCAGCTCTCCAACCTTACCAGTATGTGCTTACATGTGAAACCCCAACCAGCAGATCACATCAAGGCTTTTACCAAAAAACAGTGGTGTTGTTTTGTCAAGAAAATTCTATTTAGTGATAGGATTACATTACAGTAACATTCAATGCTTAGATCACGTGGTAGCAGAGATCAGTCCCAATAGTTGTGGAAAAAGCAGATTATCAGTCTAAAACCGTATGGGTCATCCTGGTCAATCTTCATCCGGGAAGCATGACTGTATTAGTTCTTGTGGATTAGTAGCTCTGATCATCCCATTTTACGCGTCACTTAGAAGATCCCATCCATATGTGTGCATGGGGTTGAATCCAATGGTTGCTAGCAGAAAGAACTTCTACTTGCACAAGGTGGATCTCCTCATTTTTGATGATTATCCCCTACCCACTGCAGGCCTCCCCCTCTTCCTCGCATGCCACTGAGAAGCTGCTCTTGAGGGTTAGGGGTACCTCTGGCACAGTGTGGAATATGGCACCAAGGGCTTCAGTAGGTAAGGGGGACTGGTGACAATCTAGTCCCTTGCCTTGCTTGAGTTGAGAGGTTTGTTCACACATTCAAGTTCTCCTTTGCATCCATGACGGGATGAATATGCAGTGGACCTGCACATTGATTCCAATAGATTTTACTTTCATATTAGGCCCCTGACTTAGTAACCTATGTGCACTATAATGTGTGAGGAACTTCTCCACCAACATGACCTGCTTGTGGGCTACCCATAGGCATCTGCTTGGCCACTGTGAGAACAGAATGCTGGACTAGCTAGGCCTTGGTTTGCTCCACCAGGGCTCTTCTTATTTTCTTCGACTCAGCCCTTTTCCTTGAATGGGATTAGCTTGGACAAGCACAGCATGAGGTGAGACAGAAATGCTTTTGCAGTGAGTATACACCTAATTAGAGGTTAGGAAATATTTAAATGTGTATTTAATTATCACAGAATTGTTTAACTCATGACACACACCCATATACACAATGAGTGAGCATTGAACAGTCCTAATATGCTTTGCAGCAAGATCCATTTTCTTCTGGGCACTCTCCCAAACAGCCTTTCCCAATGGTGGACAAGAAAATAAGCTTTAATTTTACATATTTATATCATTTGAAAGCAACTTGCAAGAAATTGTCATGCTAAGTCAGCTCATTAACTAGCTGAAACAAGCTCTGTGGGACACCTTTTTCTGTCTTTTAAGAATTCCCAGGAGGTTCTCTCTAGAGTGTGTTGTTTGGCTTCATTTATATGTCTCTTGGCCCTGTGAAGCATTGTTCGCTTGCCAAGATAGATCTGTGAATGTTTGCTCTGTATTATTACCTGCATTTTCAGACCCTGTTTTCAACCCCGTAGCTTGTGAAAGTAATTAGCAAACTTCAAAGTAATGCAGCAGAGACTGGTGTATAGTTCTGCTAGATCTAATTAGCTAATGTAAGTTGCATTAATAAAGCTAGCTTGTCAAGAAAAGGTCATCTGAATCGGGTGTTTGGAAATGGCTGACGGGGTGGGGGGGAAATAAACAATTTCAGTGAAAAGTATTACATTTAGTTTGACATGGCAGCTTTGAGATGTTTCATAGGAAGCAGTTTAAAAATAGAAGGAAATAAATAAGTGAAAATAAAATATGATGCCGTTAAAGGCAGTGGGATGTCCAGATACGAGATGCTCCCAGAGCTATTTCATATGTCTATATGTCATTCATCTCATCGTTGCTGAACATGTGACTTCCTTCCACGGAAAACTATTTCATTCAGTGATGTCAAATGACATGACCACTCCAGTGGTGGAGTTTGATCTGTAATGGCTATTTCATACATTCAAGCCAACACTTGATGTTTCAGTCATGTATGACCTCATCCTCATAGAATCATAAGCCTTTTTCACAAGCTTTCTACACTTATGTGTAGAGAGCAGGAAGGTGTAAACAGACTTACAGACACGTGTTTAGCCCTGTCTCCCAAGTTGTACTACTACTCCTGTCTCCACTGTTGCCATTATCACCATGCACCTTCACTGTGCATCCGAGCTCTTTGCACAATTTAGAAATCTGATTGGCAAATAACTAAGTTCTAAACTGGCACAGAAATTATAGCACAATAGGTGCCAGCTTTACTGTAAGGTGTGGGCATTCCACAAATAGGATAAAAAAACTAGTACCTTAAAGTGAGCTTGGAAACAAACAAACCCGTATAGATCTGTCAAAACTGGTGAGAAATGTTCCCAGAGAGCTATCTGATTTAAAATTGTGGATGCTGTATTTTGAAACTGCAGCTGCTAAACTATCTTCAAGTGCAGTTTCTTGTACAGTACAGTGCTGTGGTCTAACTGAGATGTTACCAGAGCATGGACTGCTGTTGTCAGACTATCCCTGCCAAGGAGAGATAGCAGTAGGCATTCCACCCTAAGCTGGGGGGAAAGCACTCTGCACCACCACATGACAGAGTTGGGTCCAGAAAACCCCCAAGGTGCATAGCTGTTCCGTCAAGGGGAGTACGCTTCCCAACCAGAACACCCTGCACACCTAACTCCCAGACATGGTGCCCACCTAACCACAGCACCTCCCTCTTGTCAGGATTGAGTTTCCATTTATTGGCCCTCATCCAGCCTATTACCAAATCTAAGAACCAGTCCAGCATGAGCACAGGCTCACCTGATTCAGATAACACAGTCAAGTAAGATCTGAGTGCCATCAGTGTTTAGATATCTAGAGAATTCCACTGTGGGGTTAATCTGTCTTGTGCTACCTGGCGCCCAACACATTACACACTGGTAAGCAGTTCACACACATCTCCCTAAGCGCTAACTTCAGTAACTACTGCTAACACTAATCATTCCATGTTGTTCAGAGTATATATTATTCCATGCTCTCATGGCATGGGATAAAGTACATGGGTATCCTCTTCTGAACTGTCACCAGGGCTACTATGATTATGGTTCCTGATCCATAAATGCATACTCCCTCCTCAGTCAGTATTCACACACACAGTTGGACACAGACTTTGAAATGGATGAATATACAGGGTTGTATTCAGCTAAGTCATATTCGGAGTAGACCAACTGAAATGAATGAACTTAAATTAGCCATGTCCAGTCACTTCAGTGGGTCTACTCTGAGTAGGACTAGCATTGAATATCATCCAATGAAAGTGAAAGCATCTTCCTGCTTACCGTACACTGGCTTGTCACTAAATTCTTCAGTACTAACAGCTTTTAGTTTATCCTAATAAACTGAGTACCAGTATAAGGAACCTCTATCAAGCAGCCTTGGAATGTTGAGAATATCAGATAGGAAAAAGATAGAAAACAGGGAGACTGGAGAAGGGGAGACAATTTGGCATATAGTGGAAGTCATGGCACAGAGTAGATAGGTAGGAATATAGAAAGCTGCCTTATTCCAAGTCAGAGCAAGCATTGTCTACAATTAGTGGCAGCAGGTTTTAGGTAGGGGTCTTTTCTAGCCTTACGTAGAGATGCAAGTAATTAACTGGAACCTTCTGAATGCAAAGGATATGTTTTATCATTGAGTTACAGACTTTCCCTGAGGCAAGCAGGTAAACAGGCAGATAGATAACAGAAAGAAACAAACAAAGAAGGAAAAGAGATGTTATGGTGAAGCATTATCTAGGCCATATTGGGTCATATACCAGGTGACAATTCAAGCAGAATGCCTCTGAATCTCCATTCAGGTCACATGGAAAACCTCGTTCTTGCAGTAACTACACTTCATCAGATTCCAAGGTCTTAAAAAGAGGTCAACCAACCAATCATTTTCATAAACAAGACCTCCAACTTAAATCTTCATCCAGAAATGAAGGCAGAGTGGCAAAGAAATGAGAAAGTATTTTCAGGAAGGGGTTAGGTGGTTTCTTTCTCACATGCACAATATTAGGCAGAAATTGGAGGGAAATTCTTTACTTGTGAGGCAGCTTAAGTTCCAGACATGGCTGCCTCTGAAGTGCTGCATCTGAACTTCTGTCAGTGGGAGGGCAAAGGGACATAAGCATTCTTCCAAGGGAATCACCTCTCCACATTTGCTTGCCTAGAATTCCACCAATGGATCGTAGCCATTACAGGAGAAACAGTGATTATACTGGATAGCTTAGAAGAGTACCTGGGTTATTAGAAAAACAGAGGGTCAGTAGTGCAGTCATGTCATTGCGAACAAGTACCTAGTAAGTGAACATGAGCGAAAAGGATGGATGAGCAGAGCTAACAGTGCCATTTTAAAATGTTTAATAGGCAACTAGAGAAAAATGAGCTGGAATATAGCTGGGCCCCAAAAGATAATGAGGTAAGAAGATTTGGAGCCGTGCTCCCTTAAGTGCTTGCCACTGTAGTTGGCTCCATGCATGAGTTTGTGCTAATTGGTTTCACTTCTGTGCCTGAATCATCTATATAGAAAGATCTGTGATCTAGGAACACAGAGTAACCGTACAAAGCTCTGAGAAGAGGCAAGTAGGCAAATACAAGCCAAGAAGCCAAAGAGTGACCCCAAAAGTACCCACAGAATCTGGAGATTTTGAAAAATAATCTAATCACAGCAGGGTTATACAAATGAAGGCTTGAAATCCAGGAGAATGATCTAGATACATGTTCTCTTATTGTGTGTATTAGTTGGATAATTATGGCAGTATTACTTAGGATTTTACTTGTACAAAAATACCACGAACTAGGAATCAGGGATGGGGAACCTGCAGCCCTCCAAATGTTGTTGGACGCCAACTCTAGCCAGACTGGCCAATGGTCAGGGATAATGGGAATTATAGTCTAAAAACATCTGGACAGCTACAAGTTTCAATGTTTGAAGCTTTTTAGTTTAGAAAAAAAGCAAATAAGGGGGAGGACATGATAGACGAATATAAAATAATGCATGGTGTAGATTGTGGAAAAAGGTTTTTCTCTGTTATGCAGTGTGCCGTTTGCACAGAATCCTGCAATCTGACACTCAGTTCTAGGGAACTTTTGACACTGAGACCTGGACGCACTTGAGTTTGGCACCCCAAAGTTACCACAGACACAAAAATAAAGCAAAAGTAAATGTATTATATATCAAGAAGAAATTAGCGTATTGTCTCAAAAGGGAATTAGCACATTTACTAAATATATTAAACCAAAACAATAAGCCACACACTGATACTAGGCTAAGTTTAGGAGAGTTTGAAAACAAGACAAGAGTTATTCTTAAAAGCAGTTCTGGGTACACATAGAAAAACTAAGATGTGGCCAGGGAAAGAGAAAAAACGGAGAAGGATGATGCCTGAAGGGGTGAAGGTAATACCAGAAAGGGAGAGAAGTGCGGGTTGTGATTTTGTAGGGCTTTGGAAAATGTTTTACGGCAAGAATTAGAAGAAAGAAATGGGAAGATTTGGGGTGTGGAGAGGGGAATAAAGAGAGCAGGCCTGCCCAAGAAAGAGAGATATGATTGAGTTTCAAAACAAGAGAGAGGGGAAAGGGAAGAAGAGAGTGAGTTTGGCCAACTGATGGGCTTGAGAGAGAGTTGTTGCTTGCCACCCCGATGTACAAGCAGTGCAAGACTTCCAGGGACTCCTGGTTTCCTTGGAAAGAAAGCCAGCAGAGACTATGGTGTCTTTTTGAGATATGGTTTATTTACACATGCAACCTGAGCTTAAGATGGAAGGGTTCACAGCATTAACAGTCCAATTGATTTTGCTTTTCCATCAGGCCTGCAGGAAGATACCCCAAAGCCATGGTGCAGGGTGCAGAGCGCAGACCTCTCTGTGTGTTTCCCTAGTTCCTAGCTTCTCCAGCCTAGACTAAAAACACAAGCCTCTCCTTGCCTCCAAGATGGGGGGAGGAGGGCCTCTCACCTGAAAAGAGTCCCAATAGCTCCCTTTGGATATCCAGATTGACCATTCAATAAGTCCATTAATTCACAGGCTGACACCTAAACTATTGGATTAGCAAAGGAAACTAGTCTGACCAATAGAGCAGGTTTGTTGCTTGCATATCTCAACTTCAGATACAAGATCACAGGCTTGAAGGGAACCCAAAGAATCCATCTATTTCAACTCTCAATCCCATAACAATACCTTTTCTTATTCTGCCAAGTGAAGGTTCAAGGGTGGTCTGTGATGGAGGTGAGGGTACCTCTTCAGCAACAGAGAAAAGGGAAGACTAAGAAGAGGGAGAGTCTACAGGAAAGTTCCTGGGCAGAGAGAAGTGAGGTCCCTTGGGAGTACAAAGATTCCTAATCACTGAGGTGAAATATATGTCCTCTTATGCTCAAGTAAGTTTTGAAAATGAACATAAAAACAAAGACTGGAAATCCTGTCTTCTTGACAGCGATAGGCGTTAAAAGTTTTAAGATGGTGCCTGCCAGGAAGAGTTTGTCTAAAATGTTTGCCACATGGCTTCTAGAAAAATCTTATTCTGCTGTCTGGGTGAGATGGGGGAAAGACATTAGCATATCTTTTGGGCTCTGCTGGCAAGAACCTTCAGACTACTTGATTAGCAATTGTGAGGGGGGCAGGAAGGAGTGATATTTAGATGACTATATCTTGGTCGAACACTTCTAGAAGGAATCTCATGTTCTATTGCTTACCTTTAAATTTATAAATGATAAGGGAGGGATGGCAGAGATTCACAGTGAAAGCAGACAATGAATTTACCAAGTGCTCTTGCACCTCATCTTGCTTGGAAGAATGTGCATGCCTGGCTTCCTGTAATGGAGTCTCTCTTGAGGCCTCCCCAAGCCAAAATCAAAACTTCCTTCAGAGGTGCTTGCTACCATAGCAGAAGCTGGACATCTCCATCTCTCACAGTACAAGAACCTGGGGTCATCTAACAAAGCTGATTATTGGAATATTATTATTATTATTATTGGAATATTCAGGACAGACATAAAGAAGTACTTTTTTCACATCATGCATAGTTATGAAGCTATGAAATGCACTACTACAGGATGTAGCGATGGTCACCACCTTGGATGGCTTTAAAAGAGGATTGAACAAGTGCATTCAGGATAAGGCTATCAATGGCTACTGCTGAATACCAGTCGCTAAGGAACTTGAGCAGGAGAGGTATGTCCTGCTTCTGGCTGGTCACTGTGGGAACAGAATGCTCGACTAGATACACCAGTAGTCTGATCCAGCAGGGCTCTTTGTGTTTTATCCCCAGTTTATATGGACTGAAAACAAGTACAAGGGAAGAGGTGGTCTCTGCTCTGATTGTGCCAATGCATGAACATACCAAATGACGCCAATGCCATAGACTGAGCATTTTGTGAAAACAGGCCTCTTTCTTCCAAAGGCTTCATGGTACTGAAGCAAGTGGTATGATGTTACCTTTGCATTTTGCCCCTCAGGCTGGTGAGTGCTAAGAGCTGGCCTTTAGGAATGACAAACGGGGAGGTTGACTGATCTGTGAGGAATATACTGTGTCAAGGGGTAGGACTTTGAGCATTGCCTACTGTCAGCCAAAATGCTCATTAGCAACCATCAGCCTGAATGACTGACATAAGAATAAGAGCCCTAGCCCTCGAGATGCTCACAACTTGGTTGATTTATCAGGCATTCCTATCATTGCTTTCCCACTTTGAGATACTCCATCCAGGCAGACTGAACATTTGAGTGCATTTTTCAAAAGGGTGGGCAGGAAGGAGCATCTTCACTTCCTATGAGATGCCTTTCTTGTAACTAGCGGAGGGGTGGGGGAGAGAAAACTCTATTGAGAGAGAAGGGCAGCAAAAGACATAACCAAAGTGCTACATGACACTTATCATAGCAATCATGTAACAATTAGTTGGCAGCCCTTTAAAATCCAGAGTAAGAAGAGTACAGGCTTTTTAAATGTATTTAAAGGGTACTTAAATTCACAATAGATGACCTACGTGGAGTGTCTCTGACTGAGACCATAAGATAATTCACAGGCCTTGAAAAAAGGCAAACCCTCGTTTGCTGTGCTACAGTTGCAAAATTTGTAAGGAGGGATGAGAGAGAAATTCGATTCAGTTTGCATTTCAAGCTGAATATATCAAATTTGCACTTTCTGAAACAATTTGAGAACTGAAACGCCAACATCCTTCAAAATTCGCACTTATTCGAATTTTGCAATGTAGTTTGCCAACCAAAAATGTTTACAAAATGAATATGTTAAGGGACAGTGTGTATAAAAATGAATATATGAGTGAAAATAACATACAAAAATGCATTATATGTGAAATTGCTTGCAAAAATGTGTACACGAGTCAAAACTGCCTAAAAATGTGTTTATTAGGAGAAAAGGTATAAAGATAAAGGTGTCCCCGCATTTATAGTGTGAATCTTTTCCGACTCTCAGGGTGATGTCTTGCGACGTTTACTAGGCAGACCGTATATATGGGGTGGGATTGCCAGTTCCTTCCCGGCCTTTCTTTACCCCCCAGCATATGCCGGGTACTCATTTTTCCGACCACGGATGGATGGAAGGCTGAGTGGACCTCGACCCCTTTTACCGGATATTCAACTTCCTCCTTCCGTTGGAATTGAACTCCGGCCATCAGCAGAGCTTCGGCTGTGTTACCGCCGCTTACCACTCTGCGCCATGGAGGATCTTATTAGGAGAAATCTACACTAAAATGCTGGAAAGTTTTCATGAGGATTTTTTTTAAAAAAGAATGCAAATTGGTGTACAAATGTGAAGAACTGGATTTAAGATGGGGAAAAATGAGAAAGTGAGAGGACCGAAATGAACAGATCCTTCCATCCCATTTGTAAGCAAGGGAGGGGCTGGTTGTTACCTTGCTACAGGCAGGGGATATCCAGCATTTTGTAGGATAAATGAATGAAGCCTTTCTTATCCTCGACAGTAGGGATGGTGCAGTTATGACCCTCTAGACACTGCTGGACTGGGACTAATGGGAGTTGGTAGTTCACCACCATCTGGAATGTTATTGGTTCCCTATTCCTGCCTTGAACCAATGGCAATATAGTGACAGAATGAAAAGGAACTAGAGCTCAGAGCCCATTCTCTTATCCAAATATCTATACATCTCTTTGTAAACAGGTTGGTCTCCCTGAGCAAGTGTGATGTAGTAGTTAGAGTAATGGACACAAACAAAGGAAGTCCCTGCTTAACCCTGAAGCTTGCTGGGCCAGTCAGTAACTCTGACAGAGTTGTTTTGAGAGAGAACTTGGACAATCCTTTTTATGCCTCACTCAGTTCTACAGAAATTGTGGGATACATATGAAGTAAATAATGGCACAGAGTGGAGAATGGAATGATTGAAGATCTCTGCAGAACTAATAGATCCCTCAAGCAAAGACAAAACCTCCAAGGATCTCTAGCCAACTTGACATGGACAGTGATTATTTCTTCCCAATTAACATAATGGTGCAACTTAACTATTGCTGAATCCTACACTGACCCACCTAAACTCTGTCAGCCTTCTAATTAAAGCTTATTATGTTATCCCAGCTGTCTCAATTACATGGCCTTTTAGTTTATGTGAAGAAGAACATAGCTATCAATTCAGAGTGACATTCCAAGAATCAGGCTCTTATCATCTTACATGTGTGGTAGCAGAGATCAATCTGATGTCCAAGATATTATTGAGACTGAATGTTAATGCAGGTAAAAACTAAAGAAAGCATTTAAAAATCCAAATACTGACATCTGAACCTCACCCAGGAATACAATAATCAGAACTGTACAAAAAGCATATACAAAACTGAGCACAGAAAAACTTAACCCAGTGTAAAATTATCACAAGCAGCAAGAATGGAATCCAAAAGCAAAGTTTTTTTCTCCATCTGTATGTTCCAGAGAAGAGATACATTTATTTATTATTAAATTACAGCACAAAACGACAAACCTGCTTGTGTAGAAAAGATATAAAGCTAAGATGGAGTCCAGAGAAGAAGGTGCCACTTCTCCCTGTTCCCCAACAACCCAAAAACCTTTTCTTGATTGCTGCTTGGCTCCTTTTTAGTTCATCCCTTGCTGACAGATGAATTTGTTTCTGTATTGATAACTGATAGGTCACAGGATAAATACCTGCAAAAACAGTTTTCCATTGTTTTAAGGGCTGACATGATCCCAAGCCTTATCTTATCCTGTGTCAGGATACAGAGAGTCTCTTGAAGGACACCCAGCACTGCTAGCTGCATGAAATAACAAATCTTGCACCTTCTTCACACAAGTGCATGGTCTTAGCTCAACTAAGGCGTTGACAGCATTTCTGCTTCTTGCACACTCTGGACAGAAAAATATTTCTGCCCTCCAAACAGGCATCCAGGCCTATTTCCATCATGAACCAGAGGCTCTTGACCAAGGTTTTCTTCCATTCCTTTATAAGCTTCTGGGGTGATCACCTTCACCATGCACACAGATCTGCCGCCCACAAAAAACTGAGCTCATTAACACACTGTACATAGCAGAGCACACTCTGCAGAAAATATCTTCCCTTTCCGCTATCTCACAGGTACAAATCGAGCAAGCGTTATTTATGAAAAGAATGTATATCCTGCTTTTCTTTTTCCAAAAAATTCCAATGTGGTTCACATTATAAAACAACAAAACTCAATAAGAACAATAATTCTCAATAAACATTTCATTATAACCAGAGGCAACAGGAATCTACACTAGAATTGAGGGAAAGCCTAGGCAAACAAGTTAGAATTTTCCTCCCCTCTAAGCCATTTGGTGGCATGTGATGGGCTGTTTTGACTCATCATTAATTTTTTATTTGTCTTTAGTTAACTGTGTATTTCACCAGTTTTGATTTTGCTAATTTGTGGGATGCATGGTTCTGGTGTTCAATGGATCCATTGTTTTATTGTTTGGTTTGGGTTTCTCTGTGTGGTCGGCAGCAGCATGTTTCTGAATACCAGTTCCTGGCAAGTGCAAGAGAGGAGAGTCCTCTTGCACTCAGAGCCTGATAGTGGGCTTCCCATCAAGCATGTGGTTGGCCACTGCGATGTTGGACTAGATGGCCCACTGGCCTGATCCAGCAGACTCTTCTTATGTTCTAATGTTTGTATGTTTTATATATTTTGTACATTTTTATATTTCTGTAAGTTACCTTGGGTCATTGTTGAGAAAAGCTATTAAAAACTTTAATACTAATAATACTATTATTAATAATAATAATACTATTATTACTATTACTATTACTACTACTACTACTACTACTACTACTACTACTACTAATACTACTACTACTAATAATAATAATAATAATAATAATAATAATAATAATAATAATAATAATGGCCACCATGCAAAAGGCCCTCCTCTGGGTCCCTGCTAAATGGATATCCATAGACTGAGGCACAGTCAGGAGGGCCTCTTCCACCAACTGCAGTTATTTAGCTACATCAGCAATTATGCAAGGCATGCTAATCCCAAAGTAATGCTCAGTTCAGGCTTCACACACGTTGTCAGTTTAGGGCAAAGCAGACCTTGCTTTAGCAGCACAGAAAAGCCCAAAGATTTAGAGGTGTTTCACCCAGGTAAACAGGGCAGGTCTGAAGGGTTCCATCTCTGAATGACATTCTCTGGCAACACCCTAACCAACACTCAACAGCTGAATGGGTATGCCTATTGCAATTATTTTATTGCTAAGCAATACCACTTCTGATAAAGCCCCTTTCAAAGTTGGTCTAAGCATAGATATGGTCAGTTCCCAACAGAGCACCCATGAGAAGGAATTTTGAAAATTGGCCTAATTAGAGGTAGAGAACATACAGACACAGACACACACACACACAAACACACACAAGCAGAGCAATCCAAGTCATGCAAAGCCGGCAGAAGGAGGGGTTGACAGAGGAGGAGCCAGCGGGAAGCTCCACAGCATCCACTTGCCGTTAGGGAGCTGCCAGGCCAGTCGAGCATCAGCTCAGTGGGAAGCCATATGTGGGGGGTGGAAGGTAAATGCCAGCTCCCATGACTACCACTACCAGTGAGTATGCACTCCCCATTAATCAGCATTTAAATAATTTTACTCCACTGGCCTATTGCCTATTTCGGGCCTTTTGCTGGCTTCCACTGGCTCTCTGTCCACCAGGCTGGCCATCCCCAGCTCAGCTGGGATGATTCTGCCAGCAGGGCCTGGTGGCGCCAGAAGCTGCCAGCTCAGCCAGGGTCTGCCGCATCCATCCAGCCTGGTACAAATACAAATACACTGCGTGGCAGTGGTTCCGCTCCTACTTCGCAGGCCGTCTCCAGAAGATAGTGCTTGGGGAACATTGCTCGACACCGTGGGTACTCCAATGTGGGGTCCGGCAGGGTTCGGTTTTGTCTCCCATGCTTTTTAACATCTATATGAAGCCGTTGGGTGCGGTCATCAGGAGTTTTGGAGTGCGTTGTCACCAGTACGCTGATGACACGCAGCTCTACTTCTCCTTTTCATCTTCCTCAGGTGAGGCGGTCAATGTGCTGAACCGTTGCCTGGACGCAACAATGGACTGGATGAGAACTAACAAACTGAGACTCAATCCTGATAAGACTGAGATGCTGTTGGTGGATGGTTTTTCCAATCAGATGGTGGATACATATCCTGTCCTGGATGGGGTTACACTCCCCCTAAAGGAACAGGTTCGTAGTCTGGGAGTCGTTCTAGACTCTTCCCTGTCACTTGAGGCTCATGTAGCCTCGGTGGCACGGAATGCGTTCTACCAACTTCGATTGGTAGCCCAGCTACGTCCCTACCTGAGTAAGGAGGATCTTACATCAGTAGTACATGCTCTGGTAACCTCACGTTTGGATTACTGTAATGCGCTCTACATAGGGCTACCTCTGAAGACGGTTCGGAAGCTACAGCTAGTGCAAAATGCGGCGGGCAGACTGCTAACAAGAACGAAGCGGTCTGACCATATAACACCTGTTTTGGCCTGCTTGCACTGGCTTCCAATACGCTTCCGGGCCAAATTCAAAGTGTTGGTATTAACCTATAAAGCCTTATACGGCGCGGGACCTCGATATCTGTCGGAACGCCTCTCCCGCTATGAACCAGCTCGTACACTACGGTCTGCTACGAAGGCCCTCCTCCGGGTCCCGACTCATAGGGAGGCCCGGAGGGCAGTGACAAGATCAAGGGCCTTCTCAGTGGTGGCCCCCGAACTATGGAATAGTCTCCCCGAGGAGGTTCGCCTGGCGCTGACACTATCATCCTTTCGGCGCCAGGTTAAAACCTTTCTCTATTCCAAGGCATTTTAATTATTTGTTAATGATTGTAATGTTTGTAATTTGATTTTAGCCTTTGCTGTTTTTAGATTGTGAAATTTGATTTTAGACTGATGTTTTTGTATTATATTGTATTTTATTGTATCTATGTTCACCGCCCAGAGAGCTATTGCTAGTCAGGCGGTATATAAGTTTTAAAAATAAATAAATAAATAAATACAAGTTGGATTGCACCCAGAGAGAGAGAGAGAGAGATTATACACACTCTCTCTCACACACACACATATATATATATTCATACATTCTGGCATGTATACTGAGGCTGTAGTAATTTGCAACTGAAATTATTCAGCACAAAGTGTCCCTAGGAATAAACTAAACACTCTTTTATACCTCCTGAAAGAAAGACTATTGCAATAATAGCTATAATTTACAGAAAACATTTTTAGTAAATTACCATAGACATTTGGCACTCTGGCTGCCAACATTAATTTGTTTGTGATTGAGAAGCTTCCTCCTTTCTTGTGTTCATTCTTTCCAATCCAGGGCTGGTTTAAGAGACCCGTCAGCTTGATTGACACCTTCTTTCAAAGAGCTGCCACCTGTTTTTTTGTGTGTTTTTTAACCAAGCAAAGGCCAGATGTCCAATTTCCCCTCTCATTGCGCCACAGGAAGCTTTATAAATGCAACTAAGTTTTGTAAAGCGTTAAAGCTACTGCACTACCACAGGCCACTGCAGGAAATGCCCCTTAAGGAGTTGCTAATACCAGCTCATAAGTCTGAATTCAGCAAGGTATGGATACACACCTTTTAAGTAGAGACCTTTATTCTGGTCTGCATCTGTATTGGAATTGTATTTAAGATGGTTTTTAATATGTTTTTATTGTTTTATTACTTGTTATTTGTCAACCTGGGGAGGAAAGGCAGGATATAAATTTAATAAATGATTTCATAAATAAAATAAATAAATATAAAATAAAAATGTAAAAGAAATGAATTAATAAATAGATTTTCTGGTTAAAAAAATGAGATGCCAGTATTTATTTATCTATTTATCTATTTATTTATATCCCGCCCTTCCTCCCAGTAGGAGCCTAGGGCAGCAGAACTCATATCTTGATTTAAAATACTGTGGGTACCAGCACAAAATGGCTAGCATGGGCAGCAAAAAAGCCCCCCAGTGCTCGCTCTCTCTCTCTCTCTCTCTCTCTCTCTGTGTGTGTGTGTGTGTGTACCTGGGCTCCTCCCTCTCTAGGATGCACACCTTAACATGGTGAAGGGGTTTGAGAGTGTCGAAGAAACTGAGAGCAATGTCATCAGGAGTCTTGACCAAGAGGCTAGACTCCTAGCAGGGACACCCAAGGTGGAATCATTAAAGCTGAGACACCAGACTAAGATGCACACAGAGGAAGGCAATGGTAAACCACCTCTGAATACCTGTTACCACACAAACCCTATGAATAGACTATCCAAAATACAACATGCGATAGTGCTGGAAGATGAGACCCTCAGGTCAGATGGCGCTCAGGGGGCTACTGGGGAAAAACAATGGACAAGTATGAGTAGCGCTGTGACTAATGACACAACTGGGTCAAAGTCTAATGGAAGCCTGGAGGCTGATGTGCACAGATGCGAAAGGAGAGTCTGGAGTTCTATAATGTACACAATAGGAACAGGGAATATGAGAAGCATGAACCAGGGAAAGTTAGAAATTGTCAAGAAAGAAATGGAATGTATCAATATTATAATACGGTGTGAGTGAATTAAAATGGACAGGAATGGGACACTTTCAATCAGGCAACTACAAAATATTTTATGCAGGAGATGAGAAAGCAAGAAGAAATGAGGTTGCTTTAATAGTGAGTGTGTAGCAAAAGCAATTAGGAGCTATAACACAAGCTCTGAGCGAGTGATATCAATGAGAGTTAACAGGAAACCTATTAACATAACCATCATCCAAGTCTATGCTCCAACAGCAAACACAGAAGAAGAGGAATTGGAGAGATTTTATGCAGAAGTACAGGAAGAAATTGATCATACACCAAAACAAGATGTTCTGATAATCATGGGAGACTGGAATGCAAAAGCAGGGAACAGAGAAGAACAGGAAATTGTGGGGAAATGGGGCTTAGGAGATAGAAATGAAGCAGGAGAAAGAATTCTGCGAAGCCAATAATTTGTTTCTTGCAAACACATTTTTTGAGCAACCAAAAAGATGACTATATACATGGACATCACCAAATAGTCAACATAGGAATCAAATTGATTATATAATTGGTAGCAGAAGATGAAGAAGTTCCATGCTTTCTGCGAAAACAAGACCAGGAGCAGACTGTGGTACAGATCATGAACTGGTAATATCGAAAATCAGAGTAAAGCTAAAGAAGAACAGCAAAGCAATCATAATGCCAAAATACAATTTAAATAACATTCCAGAAGAATATAAAGATCAAATAAGGAACAGATTTGAGACTTTAAACTTAGTTGACAGAGAACCAGGAGAACTTTAGATTGAAGTCAGAGACATTATCAGGAAAGAATGCAAAAAGACAATACCTCTAGTTAAAAAGAGAGAGACCTCAATGAATGAATGACAAAACTGTTTAAAAGGTTAAACAGAGAAGGAAAACAAAAGCAAAAGAAGATAGAAACACGGTTAGAACCCAAAATGCAATAATACAGTGACTAGTACGTAGGGACAAAGAGAACTATTACAATAGTTACTGTATAGAAATAGAAGACAACAACAAGGGAAGAACAAGAGCCCTATTCCAAAAGTTTAGAGAAATTGAAGGAAAATTTAAGCTAAGAGTAGGGATGTTGAATAATAAACGGGAATACACTGACCGACCGAGATAAAATAAATGGAAGATGGGAGCAATACACTGAAGAACTATATAAAAGAGTTGAAAGGATAACAGGTTCATTTATGGAGGAACCATATGATGAAGAACCAGGAATTTTAGCATGTGGGGTGAATGCTGCTCTTAAAATACTTGGAAGAAACAAATCACCAGGAACAGATGGCATACCAAAAGAGTTGCTACAAGTTGCTGAGACTGAATCTGTCCAAATTTTGACAACAAATTGTCAACAAATATGAAAAATAAAACAATGGCCCACAGACTGGAAGAGCTCAATATATATCCCAATTCCAAAGAAAGGAAATCCCATGGAATGCGGTAATTATCGAACTATTGCCTTAATATTCCATGCAAGTAAAGAAATGCTCAAGATTCTGCAGCAAAGGTTCTTACCACATATGGAGCGAGAAATGCCAGATTTAGAAAAGGAAGAGGTACCAGAGATCATGTTGCAAACATATGTTGGATAATGGAAAGGAGCAAGGAATTTCAGAAGAAAATCACCCTGTGCTTTACAGATTACAGCAAAGCCTTTGATTGTGTAGATCATGAAAAACTATGGAATGCTTTAAAAGAAATGGAGGTGCCACAGCATCTGATTGTTCTGATGCGCAACCTATACCCTGGACAAGAGGCTACTGTAAGGACAGAATATGGAGAAACCGATTGGTTCCCCATCAGAAAGGCAGGGGTGTATTTATCACCCTATTTATTTAATCTATACGCAGAACATATCATACGCAAAGCAGGATTGGACCAAGATGAAGGAGGTGTGAAAATTGGAGGGAGAAATATCAATAATTTAAGATATGCAGATGATACCATACCACTAGCAGAAACCAGTAATGATTTCAAATGACTGTTGATGAAAGTAAGAGGAAAGCACAAAAGCAGGACTACAGCTGAATGTCAAGAAGACTAATGTAATGACAATAGAAGATTTATGTAACTTTAAAGTTGACAATGAGGACACTGAACTTGTCAAAGATTGTCAATACCTCGGCACAGTCATTAACCAAAATGGAGACAATAGTCAAGAAATCAGAAGAAGGCTAGATCTGGGGACTAGAAGTAGAAAAGGTCTTAAAATGCAAAGATGTATCACTGAACACTAAAGTCAGGACCATTCAGACCATGGTATTCCCGATCTCTATGTATGCATGTGAAAGTTGTACAGTGAAAAAAGCGGACAAGAGAAAAATCAACTCATTTGAAATGTGGTGTTAGAGGAGGGCTTTGCAGATACCATGGACTGCGAAAAAGACAAAAAAATGGGTGTTAGAACAAATTAAACCAGAACTATCACTAGAGGCCCAGGTGACCTCAGTGGCTAGGAGTGCCTTTTACCAGTTTCGGTTGGTGAGACAGCTGCAGCCATTTCTGGACTGGGATAGCCTGACCACTGTTGTCCACACACTGGTAACCTCCAGGCTGGATTACTGTAATGTGCTCTGTGTGGGGTTGCCCTTGAGGTTGGTCCGGAAGCTGCAGCTGGTGCAAAATGCAGCGGCGAGACTGCTCACTGGGGCAGGGTATCGCCAACATGTCATCCCGCTGCTGAAAGAATTGCACTCGCTGCCCATTTGCTACCAGGCCAAGTTCAAGGTTCTAGTTTTGGTGTACAAAGCCCTATACAGCTCGGGACCAGGATACCTGAAAGACCATCTTACCCCTTATATTCCCAGTCGATCACTGCGCTCTGCAGGTGAGGGCCTTCTGTAGATACCATCGTATCAGGAGGTTCGTTCTGCACAATATAGGAAGCAGACTTTTAGTGTGGCAGCACCTACCCTGTGGAATTCCCTCCTCTTAAATATTAGGCAGGCACCATCTCTGCTACCTTTTCTGCACCTTTTGAAGACTTTCCTCTTTCAACAAGCCTTTTAAGTTGAGACCTATCTCAGTCTGCGTCTGTGTTAGAATTGCTTAATATGTATTTTAATAATGTTTTTAACCCTTTTTTAAAGTTGTTTTTTTAAAAATGTTTTTAATGCTGTTTTGTCTTAATGTATTTTAAGATTTGTTTTTGTGATGTTTTAAAGTGTTTTAGCACTTCGTTTGCCGCCCTGGGCTCCAGTTGGGAGGAAGGGCGGGATACAAATTAAATAATAAATAAATAAATAAATAAAATATGTACATAAGTTTATTATAACTTTTACTGATATAAAGGATGTGTAGCACACAATTTACAAATAATAATAAAATATACAATACTCTTTATTGTAAATTCCATATGGCCAATTGATTCTCACAGAATGCTTTCGTTGATTTTTGCCGAACTCTTGTATCCGTAGCCAACCTATGGTTGCAATTCAACCATGATTTGACAAATGGAGTTGCATCCCAATCCGCTAACTCTTTTCACTATAAATTTATCGTCATTAAATCTGATATATGATCTACTGTTAAACTATTTCTCACCCTCGTAGAAATTATATTCGTTAAACTGAAACCTCTTTCAGCTTTAGCACTACTGATTGCAATAGTGCTATCTATCTTTTTAGCTTTTTGTATAGTTGCAGGGATTGGAACATTGTTTGATTCTACATTATTTACAAAATCCTAAAAATCGTTCAAATCAATTCCATGTTTTAAAATTTCACTTAAATGATACAATTTTTTTTCACCAGCTATCCATGATGAAGTTAGTACTTCATAAGGCCAAGTAGATGGTTCTAATAAATCAAAATAATTAAAAATGCTTTCATTGTTGTTTCTGTCCGATAAAAGACATAAATTCATGTTGAATTATATTTTCTAGTAATATATTCCTAGGAAGAGCATTACATTTATTATTTTTCTTAAATGGAATGTCTTTAAACTAATCTAACGTAATCAAATCTTCAACTTGAGATTCATGCTTTCCAGTACCAATCTTTAAATTTTCCAAAGCTCTTATGGTGCGTTTGATTAATTTTTGCACTTTCTGAATGTTAGTTGATCTTGACTGCAATGCAGTTGAAAGTAATGAAAATTCTTCAAGAATGTCAATCATTAAAGCAAGGTCTTGTAAGAAATTAATGTTAGCTAATCTCTTTGCCTAACCAGAATAAGATGAAGAACGAGAAAAATGCATATATAATGCAGGATATGCACACCATACAGCAGCAGCAGCTCTTAAACTACATGCCACCCATCTCGGTCCCGGTACTCAACCAATTTTAATAAGTTCATGTTTTTTAGCTACAGTTTCTAGCTCCCACCATGGCCGATTTCAAGCTACCAATGTGACGTCACTGAACGCGGAGTTGGGAAGAGATGCGCAGTAGCACACCATTAGGTGTAGAGCCAATGTTTTGCACGGAGAAAGTCCCAGGTTCAGTGCCCTGGTTAAAAGTATTAGGTATCAGGTGATGTGAAAGACCTCAGTCAGAAACCCTGGGGACCTGCTTCCAGATAGACTAAGTAGACAATGCTGGGATATAGGGCTGACATTACCCCTTTTGTACTAACTGCATTTGCTGCCTATTCATTTCCAAACGCTAGGCTACATCAGCAGTTAACATTTAAAGCACTATCATACTACTTTAAACAGTCATGGCTTCTCCCACAGAATCATGGGAGCTATAGTTTGTTAAGGGTGCTGAGAGTTGCTAGGAGACCCCTATTCCCCTCACAGAGCTACAGTTCCCAGAGTTACTTGGGAAGACGGATTGATTGTTAAACCACTCTGAGACTTACAGCGCTGTGTGGGAAATAGGGGTCTCCTAACAAATGTCAGCACCATTCATGACCTACAGTTCCCAGGATTCTTTGGGGTGAAACCATGACTGTTTAAAGTGGTGGTATAGTGTTTTAAAATGATAGCGCAGATGGGGCCCCTAGTTTTGACTAACAAAGCCCTAAATGGCATAGAATTATACCAGAAAGATTTTCATATAATCCTTCCTGAAAATTGAGACCTTCTACAGAGGCTCTTCTTGCTATCACTTTGGATACAGTAGGGCCCCACATTTTGGCGCCCCACTTTTCAGTGCCCCGCTAATATGGCGCCAGCCCCGTCCTCCACCCCCTTGGCACAGCTTCTTCCAAGGCTCTCTCCTCTCCCGCCCACCCGTCTTCCTTCCTCCCATCTTTGCCCCTTCAGACACACACACACATGCTTCTCGTCTTTCCATCCCTCCCAACGCTGGTGGCACAGCACTGGATACAATAAATGTAAATAGCCTCAAGAGCATAGATCAGCGATTTTCAACTGCTGTGCCACGGCACATTGGTGTGCCGCGAATGGTCCACAGGTGTGCCGCGGAAGTTTGCTCATGCGAGAACGTCTCTTTAAAAAATTTCACTTTAGCAAATGGCAGTTGTGTCGAGCAATAATGATAGCAATTGACACGTAAGGGCAGGATAGAAAGCAGGGCGGGGCGGCGCTGACGCCGGATGAGGAGAATCCAAGGGGGAAGTTTGGTGGTGGTTGCCCCAGGCTGTGAGATTAAGCGGAGGGGTCTGTCTCTCTTAGGTCGTTGCTATGGGATGCATTCAGCTCTATCGGACAGAGTTGCCACCTCGACCTGCCGCAAATCGCCATGGTGGGCAGTCAGAGCTCAGGCAAGAGCTCCATCCTCGAGAACTTTGTCAGCCGGTCAGTCAGTCAGTTGTTCGTGGGGATGGGGGAAGAGACTCTTTGGCTGCATGCCTGAGTGGCTTCTGTGTGCTGCCGTCTGCCCATCAGCTGTGCGCGATCTAATTTTAGGCAGGAGGTTTGAATCCCCGAAGAGCAGGGGGTTCAAACCTCCCGCCTAAAATTAGATCGCACACAGCTGATGAGCAGGCAGCAGCACAAGGAAGCCACTCAGGCATGCAGCCAAAGAGCGGGAGATTCCCCAAGAGCGGGAAAAATCCCTGCCACAGCCCAGCTTCTCCATATCACCAAGCGTGGGCCCCCCAAAGTGCAGGGCCCAGGGCAACTGCCCCGCTTCCCGGTGCCTAGGGACAGCTCTGGTCACGGGTGATTTTCGTAGGTCGCCTTATGAATGGTGGAATGTGACATTCTCTCCCCACCTCCCGTAGTTGATATGGATGACTACACAAAGAGTTCACGTGGTTTCCCCACCCTTCCTCCTTCCATACACACAGCTCAGACTCTGTGCTGTTAGCTACTCTGCCAATGTCTATTCTAGGGTAAATTACAGGGCTGTACTTGAAGTAACCTTTGTGCATCTACTCTTGTTGCCATTATTATTATTATTGCGATTAGGATTTCATATCCAGGGTTACCATAATATATTTTTACAACAGTATAAAAACACAGTATTAAAACAAATAACAATTTAGTAGGTAGTCTCTCCTAGGTGGTCTTGGCCTGGTTTATACATTTGTCAGTCCTTTTTGCATAAAAGCTCAGCTTTCTTGGAGTGTTGCTGCATGAGAAAAGTCTCAAACTACCAGACTGTCAAAAATGTCAAGATAAATAGTTTGTTATTTCTATTTTGTTATAGTTATTTTGTTATTTCTGAACTTAGTTCTTAATTATGTTTATTTTTTTTCAGCGCTTATTAGACATGGATAGATTTTTAAAGAAAAAATGTAAGTTGGATGATGACAATGAATCAGGTGTGGCTGGCACTAGTTCAGGTAGTAACGCACATAATACCGTCGGTGTTAGTTCTAAAACCGTCATGCACCAGTATAATGAAGACTATTTGTCCTTCAGATTCATTTCATCGGGAGAAGAAGTGCCACATCCTAAGTGTGTTGTTTGCAGTGAGAAACTGGCAAACTAAGCTTTGGTTCCAAGTAAGCTGAAAAGTTGCAGACTGGACAAAAATCTTCTCGATTTAATTCTACAAAGTTTATCACTGCTGAGTAAAAACATTGAAAAGTATTTCCCATCACTTGACGTGTCTTCCTTGGACTGGGTGAGAGATCCATTTGTGTTAAGTACGTGCAAGTCAGCAGAATTAACTGTTGCAGAAGAAGATGAGCTGATGGAAATCAGAAATAATAGAGGACAGAAACTGAAACACTCATCAACGGATATGGCCTCATTCTGGTTGTCTCTCCGAGAGGAATACCCCATCATCACAAAGATGGCGATGAAAGCACTTCTTCCTTTCTCAACATCTTATCTGTGTGAGGCTGGTTTCTCTGCTATGAACACAATGAAGAGCAAGAACAGGTTGCGGCTTCAAACACTGGAGGAGGACTTGAGGGTATGCTTGTCAACCATCCGCCCTCAGACAAGGAACATCATGAAAAATCACCAAGCACAGATTTCCCACTGATTAATTTTTTTAAAAAAAATAACACAATTAAAATTTTAGTTATTGAACTTTAAACACAATCTTAAAAAACTGATGGTGTGCCTTGACAATTTTAGCGTCTTGTCAGTGTGCCGTGAGATGAAAAAGGTTGAAAGTCACTGGCATAGATAATAGTAAAATGTAGTAAAATAATTAGGAAGTGATGAGTTTTGAGTATTTATTACCTTTGTTTTTAATATAATTTATTTAATTGTAAGAGTATATAATTTAATTTTTAATAATGGCTGTGTTTAACAACCGGCTCACAAAATTCCTGAAAATTTAACAATCAGCTCTCGCAAGCTGGTACAAGCCAGCTCCAGCACATGACACCACTGAATCTATGGTTACCACATGGAGGGTGCTGGACACAGTGTAAGGTACCATAGTCTGGTCACAGTTGACCATGCCAAGATCACCTTCCAGGTAAACTACTGTAACATATTGTTTGTGGGGCTACCCTTGAAAATGGTCCAGGAGCTGCAACTACTGCAGAATATTGCCACAAGAGTTGTGAGCAGTTATCAAAGAAATCTCCTATTACGCTGATTCTGCAGGAACTGCAGGACTCCTATTTGCTACCAAGGTGTTAGTCAAGGTGTTGACTAACATATAAAGCCCTGAATGGCTTGGGATCCAACTACTTGAAGGAAATCCTCTTCCCATATCTGCCAGCCTGAGCCTTGCCATGAAAGGGGGAGGCTCTTCTTGTAATCCCACAGACAGGTGTAACCCATTGTGTGGTAACCCAAGATAGGGCCTTCTCTATGACGGTCCCTGGGTTGTGGAACATCCTCCCTGATGTCTTTCCACATTATAGTAATCAAAGTTTATCTACACCTTGATGAAGGAGGATGCATTCCCAAGTTCTACGTACTGTAAGTAGAGCTGATGAGCCAACCCCGGGCCCGCCCACCCCGATGGGCCCACTCTGGGCCCACCCACCCCTTGACTGTGAAAGATCTCTTGTACAGCAGACCAAAGACAGCTTCCTGCATTCCCAATATCATCAAAAAGCACATAATTTGGTGTGCACGAAAGGCATGCAGATTCATCCACCTCATAGCAGGAAGTCACTAACACAGATAGCATTTTCCAGGCTGGTTGACTGTCAGCTGTGAGGAACAGAAAGGAGCTAAGGTATCCTTTTCTTTGTGTACTGCAGAGATTAGATGTGAGCCTAAGGTGTCTGCCCTCAATTCATTTCTGAGCCAGCATCTTCTGTAACAGTGCATGGGATCTTGGCAAACACCTCTCAGCATGTTCTTTCATTGTTGCCTCTATAAATATTGATGTTCGAAGCTGGTGCTTGGTCATTCAAACCAGCCTTCTGGCCTCATCCCTTCCTTGTTTCCCTGTAAAATCCTAACGATGAATCTCAAGAGCACACAATAAGAGATGGTTTATATACAACTTTGCTGTCTTACCATGAGCATCTGAGCTCACCATGTGAATCCTGTCCATGATATAATGCAGTGGTTCCCAACCTTTATGAGCATGGGACCCCCTTTACAAGCTGGAAAAAAATTGTGACCCCCCCTCCCCCCAGGGAGGCAGGCTGGTTGCCAGGAAGGAAGGGGGAAAGTAGCCTTTCTTTGCAGGCTTGCTTCTTTTTGCTTCACAAAAAGCCCTCTCCTCTCATTCTAAGTAAGGGTGTTGCCAGTAGCGGCAGTGCAAGGAGACGGGAATCAGTGATAGTAATCCCCTCTTCTTCCTGGTAGCTCCACCCTCAGCCTCCTTTGGCATCTACCATGTATTTTATAGGCAGATGCCTGTCCTTAGTGCACCTGAAAGACACCCTGGAGCTTCAGAAAAGGCCTCCCCTCTCGTTTGGAGCAAGGGGGAGGTGTCATCTGCAGCGGCAGCAGAAAGCAGAGTGTAGAAAGAGTGAAGACTTTTTTAAAAAATTAATAAATAATTCATTTCTTTACTGTTCACGGCCCCCGGTGGATTACTTTGCGGCCCCCCTGGGGGTCCCAGCCCCCAGGTTGGGAACCACTGATATAATGTTTTGGACGATAACTTCCATCAGGTGCAGCCAGCACAGCCATATTGCCTGGGGCAGATAAAAGTTGTTGTCCAAAGCATCTGGAGGGCAGCAAGTTGGGAGAGAGACAAGATTCCGTGTCCCCTCTAACAATAAGTGAGTGTAATATCTGGATGTGCTTTAAGTTCATAGCAGAGGTGGGTCTTGAATCCAGGTCTCTCAGATTCAGATTCAGTTCACTTATCATGTAGACCTCTGCCAAGATCCCTGACCCAATTTGCACTAGAAGTACCAACCTCAAGAAGAAGAAGAAAACCAAAACCTCGGCAAATGTTTTCTGGATCCGTCAAATCACTCTTTATTATGGATTGACCAGCACTCAGACATCATAAAATACTTTTGCTTTAATATTCCATGCTCCCATTGTATGTGCATTTAATCCAATAGCAGCATGCAAGTCTAATCACTTTCTTTGAAAGCCTTGATGAAGATAGCAGAGACCAGAGAGGATGTACCAAAGAAACATCATAAAGGTCTTTTGAAGGAAAAGTCAAATGGAAAACTCTTTGCTGCGTTGTAATGAGCCCACCTCTTCATATCCGTTATATTTACCAGGTCACGCCTTAAATTATTTAATGTCATTCACAAACAGAATGATTTGACCAGCCACTGCTTTCAAGCACTACAAAAGGATTTGCATCATCTATTCATTGCTGTTCCTTCTGCTCTTTAGTCACAAGGTGAATCAGTCCTTTTTTAAAAGGTGTGGCTCTTCTAGCTCTGCCCTTTCCTTGGCTCAGTTCATAAGATCAAAGAAGTCTGGTACTTACCAAAGTCAATAGAATTAGGGGCTATCTCTTAGTAAATAATGCACTGCGTCAGGGAAGAATGAAATCAAAGCACATCCTGTCTCATTATAGAAAGATACGAAGTAAGTGGGTGACCCTCTTTATTCTGCCTAAATTTCACAGAGTTCTTATGCCTGTCCTCTTCTTGGGAAAATGATGATGTCAGTGGTGGTGGCAATAATAATAATAGCTGTTATTAACCCACCATTTATCTATAGTAATTGCAGGATACAAAACATAAAATGAACAATCCATACAATACTCCACTGTATAGCAAATATGAAACATCACCAAAACAAATAAAGGCACTTAAAATAGCCGATCAAGCTGATCAATCAATAACTTAAAACTCCTTAAAATGCAATTTCTTGTCAACAAATGTTGCTTCCCTACTTTGATTTCCTCCATCATAAAATGAATAAAATGTTGATAACAATTTTACTTTCCTATTCAAAATGAAGAATATGGATCCTCGCCCCCACCTACCCGTCCAATGGAATAAAATCAGTTTGGAAAGGAAACTGAGTAGCCATTCTGAGTGCCATTTGGTGGAAAGTTGGCACACAGATTTATTACTGCACCAGAGATCTCTTCACCCCCACCCCAACCTTCCTTGGTTCAGGATAAAAACAAAAAATAACCCCTCCCAACTGAGTGTACTCTGCAACACATGCTTGACACAATAATAGTGCATTAGTGGTGGATTTATTCTGTGTTAGTTTGTTCTGCGATACTTCCCCAATTCTGCCACTTTATTACTGTCTGGAGGAGATATAGTGCAACAAAAGTGAGACCAAAAAAACCCAGAATATTTGTGTTATAAAAAGTTATGGGATTTCAGCAGGAAGTTACGGGATATCCAGTGACTGGAAATGAAAGTGTGACTGCTCCAAAACATTTGAAGGCGCATACAGTATTGAAAGCGGGATCACGTATGACCACCCTAATAGCATCATGAGTAGAAATCATCATAAATGTTGAATAAAAATAATACCTGAAAGAGCCCAAAAGGAAGAGAAATTCCCTTTACATGGGAACTGGTCATTCTTCAGTTTACTTTGACTAAAATTAAGTTGGATAACATGAAGAGAGGAAACTATTTAGGATAGAAAAGCACAAAGTCAGCAGTTAAGTCAGGCTACCTGGATTAAATCCCACAAGTGGACTTATCCCAATGTTTTGCTTTAGCTCCAGTCCTATAGTGACTTCATCACTACAGCCAAAATAACATCTGATTCCTGGCAAGACAAGCAAAAGCAAGGGAGTAAGTCTTCCATCCACAGTCCGTTTACTACTGGTGCACCTCTTGGAGCCTAAGTCTACACCAAACTGCAAGGGCCATTTGTGTTTACTACCAACCACGCAGGCATGTATTGATGTGTTATTACTGAGCTAAATTAGTTAGACAGGAAACAGCTGCTGTTACGCTTACATGAGGGCTGGCCTAGACTACTTGTTGCTTTCTCATACCAGTTATCAAGACACTTAAGCCTGATCCTATCCTTTGCTTTGCCTGTGTGGTATGTAGCACAACTGGCCTCTTAGTTTTAGTGATGAGACTAACAATAAAAGCACAATCCAGCAAAGATTAAGCACTTTTAAGACCCATTAAATACAATGGCAGAGATTTAGGCTGTGTACATATTAACCCATTTGTAGCACAAAAATGTAGTTTTTCTCCATCCAGAAGCATTAATGCTCATCCTTGACATGCTGCTTTCAATCTAGTTTGATTGTAGATACTTCTGTCCACAAGGGTGGGTGTGGCTTACTTGATATGTGTTTGAAAACCCTCCCCATCATTGGGTTATCCACACCTTTTCCTCCCTGCACATGCCCCAGGTGAATGAAGAAGGAAGTGGTGATTGTGATCTTGGTAAATGCCCACCCACAATTAGTCATTAGGCAGATGTGGATACACCCCCCATTGCAGAGACTGCCTGTATCTGTTTTCATTTGTTTTCAAATGGGCACACTGCAGGGTAGCGCAGAATCAACCTTTTGATTGAAAATACGCTTTTATTTTCAGAATGAAACCAGTTTGTCAAGAAGCTCTTGTCGGGGGGGGGGATTAATGCAAAAGATCTAGATTTTGTGTAGACTATGTGGAAAAAAACAAGAATTCAGTCCCCATTGATTCTAGAATGAAATTCCATGAGTGCAGCATAACCTCAAGGAGGTGCTTGTCTCTTCTGTTGGAATCAATGGGACTTTTAAGATGCTTACCTTTTGCTGGATAATGCTTCTAGGATCATATGCAAAAGCTTAATGAGTTTGCACATCACAGCCAGAGGGGCTGATCGTATAAATAATTTATAAATGAAAGGCTTAATTAATGTATAAATTTCATGCAAGTCAATAGCTCTGTTGCACTCAGTTCATTTCATCAGAATCCATTCATGAGCATCACAGGGTGGGGGAACCCTTACTAATAAATATAATTAGGCAGATAGGGGCACAACAAAAGCTAAGCTACATTGCCTCTCACCCATACCCACCCCAATTAAAAATTGGTAGTAATAATGGGTTGTAACAGGACATTGTGTTGGGTGTGTGTGTGAATGGAACATTAACAAAAAATAGAACTTGAAAAGGAACTATGTGAAAACCAAAAGATCAAAGTTGCTAAAATCATGTATAAATACAGATAGATTAAAAGGACAGTAGATCATCAAAAGGTGCAAGCAAGTTTTAATTCAAAAAGCATTCATTCTTATGTCTCAAGGTAAAGCAATACAGTAATCAAGTAGAGTTCAGAAGCAGCCTGTAGGAAACAGTTTGCTTTCCTTTTCCTTCTGTATATTTTTCTTTTCTTTGAGAGCGCTCTGTTTTTCTGCCAGAAATTTTCAATGGCAGGTTTCATCCTTTCAGCTGCGTGGCACAGTTGGGATGTGATTGTTCACTCAGGAAAGTGCTGCTATTATAGAATATCGGGATAACAGAATCTCAGTAATAATTCACTATTATTTGGAGAAAGTGACAGTTTTAGAGATTTACATTTTGTTTCCTGAAGTGAGATGGGCATGGTATAGAATAAACCCACAAAAGAAGAAAAATAAGATATCTCAGCTTGTTATGCTCCTGGTGAAGGCTGACTGCGGTTTTATTCTCCTGCTGGGGGAAAAAACTCTGGTTTTTGGAGTGCTTTGGAAACAGTGCTAGCCCATAACTATGAAAGTTCATTCTCCTGAAAGCCTAGCTTTCCGTTCTGCTAGGTCTCTACAAAACCACAACTACCGCCACTTTTCCAGAGATCCATCTTTCTTGCCCAGTGTTAATTTGTCTCTTCCAGATGACCTGTTTACTGAACATTGATCAATAAACCAGCAGGAGAGCCTATTAGGGAAGGAATTTTCAACAAAGGGCCATAATAACGCCCTCAACAAAAGTCCAGTGGTAAGCTAAATGTTCACTGTGAAGCGGATTTGCCATTACAAGATGCAGCTGAATCTGTTCAGCAGACAAGCTCACCTGGATGCTTTTGAAGCAGGGCCTAGCACAGCCCCGCCAACAACACATGAGGAGCAGGTGATGGCAAAGCTAGATACAGAAGGACAGACAACAGTTGTTTCAAGGCCAATGGCTACAGCAGGTTGCTGGACAGGGAAGGAGTGGATGCACATCCTATTCTGTGGCCATAGCATGATCTTTGGGGCAGGCCATAGGGCTAAGAAGTCACATTTTGGCTCACAGCTAGGCCTAAGTCAGTGGGTCACTGTCCAGTGGCTGGGCCAATGGAGGATGTGCTGGGATGGACTCTTACCCATGTTATTCTAACAAGGGTTGGTGCAGATGGTTCCACATGTTGTAGTCATTCACCTGGGGGGGGGATGACCTTGGGCTGCTTAAGAGAAAGGCCCTCAGTTTGCAGGCTTGCCAGGACCTGCAGGTTGTTAGGCAGCGGCCTCAGGTTTGTCTGGTATGGTCCGATATGGTCAGACATACTACCCCGTAGAGTTTGGCATTGTATGGGTGACCCGAGGGGTATAGATTAGGGTTGCCAGCCCTCCGGCATTTCACCGGAGACTCTGGCTTCTGTGGGTGCTCTCAGCCCTCCGGCCAAATCACACACACACCATTGCTGGATCTCCGGTTTTCTGCTATGGTGACCAGCCGCACATGCATGTTCTGGTCTTCCAGCCACATTTGCAGCAGAGGGCTAGTGCACGGGGAGGGCGGAGGGTGGGGGGGAGGAAAAGTCACCATTTCTGTTTCTTCTTTGGCTTTTCCTTCCTTCCTCTGCTGCTGCCGCTGCCCAAACTCCTTGCTAAGTCACGCCGTGGCCACTGAGCAAGCACAACGAAGCCCCTCCCTCTTCCAGAGTGGGGCAACTCCGTCAGCTGCCGAGGGTTGTCGCAGAGAGAGGCTTCACCGTGGCAGCCCTTCTTCTAAGCACCTGCCAAATGCCAACACTTCCCCCTCCCCCTCCCCCCATTCCAATGAGGGCCGCTCAGGATACCAGTTCAACATTTGCTGTGGACTTGATCCTAACAAGCTAAGGTAGTTTTGCTATTTGGTTAATAGCCAAAGAAGAATTACAACTTGTCCTAGCCAAATAGTGCTAAATTACAAGGCAGGATTCTTTTATTCTGAATGTGTTTAATTAAATGCTTGTTTGGAAAATGTAATATTTAATAGTCACAAAGATTATCTACATCTGCATAAGTTTATTACCTACTCCTATAAGTGCAAATGTCATTTAAATCACACCTAAACACTTTCTAAATTAGTGTACTTTGAAGATTTAGGTTATAAATAAGCATTGCTGAGAGAACATAAGTTGCTCAGGGAGGCATCCATGCTGTTGCCTATCTATCAGTCATCATTTTTATTCTTTTTTGTAATTCCAAAAGGTATGAAATTATTCTGTCTTCCACTTGATGTATTTATACCTAGCATGTATTGCATAAATAAAAGGTCTGAACATTCACAACTTGGGTTAGTAATTTTTGCTCTGGGGGTTATGGTACAAGCAGTTCAACTTGTTGCCTGATCCTATGAATTGCTGCACAGACACAGTGCCTTGTGCAATTGGCTGCAAGTGTTCTAGCTGCAGTACAAGGGAACCCTGCCTCTTTCACTGATAGCAGGGTCACATCCATGTAGGCAATCTTGGTTTTTCAAAAAGTTTCCTTTTTAGGTATAAATAGATAAAAAAGATACATGCAGTAGCAAATATTTAATTGGACCAGTAACGTTTGTTACAAATTTGCAAGGCTAAAGAGCATCTTTTGGTGTGTGACATAAGCTGGATATTACTGCGCCACTTGCCAGATACAGGATATTTGTTAGCTGCCTTAGGACATAACATGATTTTGGAGCTAAATTGTAGCAGCTAATTGTGGCAGCCAAGCTTCAGGCAAAACTATGCTATACGACTTGCCCTAAAGAATCCTGGGAAGTGTAGTTTCTTCCTCACAGTTATTGTTCCCACCACCCTTAACAAACTACAGTTCCCATGATTCTGTGGTGGGATTCATGTGCTTCAAATCTGTGCTTTAAATAAATGGTATGTGTCTGCCCTAGGTATGATGTCCAATTTTAAAGAATTTTTAGAACAATTTAAAAAGATAATAGGTCCACTACTGAGCTAGATGATATAAAATGTCCTGAGCTGGTATAAGGTAGATTCCTTTGTTCCTAAAATTGGACAGAGACTGAAGGGCTACAGTGTCTCCAAAATTTATTTATGTATTTAATTTACAACATTTATATACTGCTTTATTGTAAAAAATCTCAAATCAGTTTACAGAAGGAATTAAAACAATAAAATTATTGGCAAAAACAGTTAAAGACAGGTATTAAAAAACATTCAAAATAATAAAATCAACAATGAGTTAAAAACAGATAAAAAACACAATAACTTCTACCTACCTGTGTAGACTTGCTAAACAAAAATGTTTTTAGCAGGTGCTGAAAAGAATACAATGAAGGTGTCTTCCTAATGTCAATAGGCAAGGAGTTCCAAAGGGTAGGTGCTGCCACACAGAAGGACTGATTTCTTACAAGAGCAGAACAAGTACTATGTGGCACCTGTAACATGGAAAGCACACCCTGAACTTGGTCTGGTAGCAAATCAGCAACCAGTGCAGAGGTATTATGTGCTGATAGGGTCTCACTCTTGTCACCAATCGTGCCACAGCATTCTGCTCTAACTTCAGGCCCTGGGTCAGGTTGTGCTTCAAGAGAATTTCTGTAACCTTGTCTGACTGGCTGCCAGGATTTTTTTAGTTTTGGTTTTTGATTAGGAATCCTAACTGGCTGTGCGATGCTGAGTTTTCTGCTTACTCATGGGAATCTTTTTGTGGTTGGTATGGTACTGCATTTAGGAAATCATCACTGTCTTTTCTTTTTCTATTTGCATTTCAGTTACCTTTAACATCACTTCCTTACATTCATAGAAGCAACAACAGTGGTTACATGTGCTCAGCTCAACCCCATTAAACCCACTGATGATGCACCTTGTTGGTTATATGATGGTTTGTTTCTTGCCCAATAGTGGTAAAAGTTAATTCACATACTGGGAAGTGTGGCTGCAATTATTGTTGTTCCCCAGCTGCTGCCTGTGAAGGTAGACCAAACCATGTGTTTCTTCTCTCTGTCAATTATTGCTCACTGGAATTGGGTTGGCTGTCAAAGTGAGTTTATAGCAGCCCACAGGATAGACAGAAAAGGGTAGAGAATCTTCTTACCCTTACTCATTTCTCAACTCTCTTTGTAAAGTGAAGGGTCAAATCTAAAGAGGTTTGGAGCAGCCATGTTGAAAGGTACAGGCAGGGCATTCCAGGCAGGGTGTTGCCAACCCTGCTTGGATATCTTTGCAGAGCATCCCTAGTCAAGCTTTACCAACAGCACAAACCTAACCATATCTACTCCAAAGTAAGTCCTATTGAGTTCTATGGGGCTTAGTAAGTGTGTTTAGAATTGCAGCCTTCAGGGGCATCCATCTTTACCCCTGAGTGCCCCAACTAACATCTCCACAACACTAGGTTCCTTTCTTCCTACAATGGCCTTCTGGTGACTGGCCTGGCCTGAAGGCACTTAAACCCTTTTTGCCAAAAGCAAGTAGGCTAGATTAAATGTTCCCTACTCAGACTCCATCTTTGAGCTAAGATTTCTATCTTAATTTGCAATCAGATAAATGTTTTTGTTTGAATTGTATGCTTTAATCAACTGTGATTGATGCTTAATGTATCATGCTTAATGACATCACTAGGGCCCACCCCTGTGACATCACTAGGGCTCGCCCCTGTGACATCACTAGGGCCTGCCCCAAAATCTCAGGGTTTGGGATGCTTCTGACCTGGCAACCCTAGTATAGATGTTACAAACAAAACGCCCCAGTCCCTTTGAGGGGTCCTGGTGGCTTGAGTTCGCTCCCAATACTCACCCCAATAGAGTTCAGAAACGACAAAACAAGATGGAGGAAGAGTATATTTATTACTAACACGTGCACGTGGAGAAACAGCCAGAGCTAGTTCTGACTAAGCTGAACACAGCCAGCCTTCTTATTAACTTTGATATGTTAATTATGCACACATCATTATCATCATGACTACATCACTTTCATTTTCCTTACATCACTTTAATCCATGCCCATTTTCCTCTGGTAACTTCCCTTCTCTTCCTAGCTCCATATTTGGAAGTTGTTATTCACACTTGTTTCTCTCATTTCAACCTTGGATGTTTCACCCAAGTCTGATACCTTTGTCTACAAACACAGCTGCATATTGCAACAAAATCTAATATCTCATTCTGCAAGCACAGCTTTAAACAAACAAGGGCAGTCAGCAAATTAGCATGTCTTTTAACACACACACAAGTAAATTAACTGTGTTCAATTCCCAAAATGAGCGATTTTTTTATGTTTAACTTAAAGAAACAAAATTCAGTGTCACAATTCCCCCCTTAGAAGCTTTTGATATTTATATCATATAGCTTCTTCATTCTGAATAACTTGTTGATACATAATTTTGCCATACATTTGCATACTACTTTTAGCTGCTGCATTATCTGCTATGCTACGAATGCCATTCATGATTATAGGTAATAAGCAAGGTAAAAGCATACATCCCAATAAAATCAAAACAACCAATACAATCATTGTTTTCATTCCTCCAAACCAATTGAACCAACTTCCCCAGTTTCCAAGATTTATTCCTTTCCAAATTTGCACTGGGACGTGGGCAAGCTTTTTGATTTTGTTAGCAATGTCTTTTACTACCTCACCATTATCATCAATTTTCAAACAACATTCTGTTAGGTTGAGGAGTCCGCAGACTCCTCCTTCTTTGGCTAACAAATAATCCAAGGCCAGCCTGTTTTGGAGTATTGCCTCCCTCATTTGTGTTGATTGTTCTGCAAGTAGCATCAAAGCCTTTGCTGTTTGATTAGTAATGATTTCCACTACTGCTTGTAGTCGAATAAGTCTATTTAAAATGTATATGGGACCTCGGTACCCTGCTGAACCATCATGTGCCCGTGAAGCAGGATCATGTTTAATGATCTTTTCTGGAGGCCAAGTGTCTCCCCAATTATTTCCTTGGCCTTTGGTCAAGGAAATATCAATCGTTCGTTTCCTCCTTTTGTGTTGTGTTTCATCAAATACCGGAATTAAAGGATTCAAATTTCCTCCTTTGATGGTATACATTGGTTGTATAACTCAAATATAACAATTTCCACTCCAATGTACCAGGAGGATTGCATATGCCATCTTACCACATATCCAATAATGACCCTGTAGAGCTGGGCGAACATAATCAGGCAACTGGGATGTGTTATGCATGTATGGGAAATACTTCGTATCCTGATTGCCCAGAGGTCCTGTAAGATATGTGCTACCTGTACTTTGAATGAGACTACAGTGCCATAAGTATACATTCTTTCTGTATTCACACATTTCCTTGTTTTTCTGGTTGGTATTATTTCTCATACTCCAAAATAAGTTTGAAATCCATGGACTATGGTACCATTTAAATGTTTCCATTGCCAAGTGTAAAAGGTTAGACTCCCATTTGTGGTGCGATTAAACACCTGACACTCCACCTTTTGTTTATTCTTCTGGTCAGATCCTACTTTTACATCACAACTATTTTCAATTAAATTTTCATGTGGTCCATTCCGAGCTTTACAGGATACCCATGTGCCATTCTCAAGTTGTACTCCAGTGCTGTTCCATTGGGATGCATAGTTGGCACAGGGTACCACAGGACATCCCTTTGTATGACAATGCGGGAGCCACTGGAGAGTCCAATTACATTTACTATTTCCTACCAAAGGACCTACAGATTCATTTTGATGTATACAATATTGGCCAGTGGGAGCCCACTGAAGGTCCCAAGTATGATTTGTGGTCCACAACTCGCTGCCATTATGGACATCACTTTGACTGCTGATTAACCATTTAGGGCTTAAAGGAACAGCCATCCATGGCCATTTTGGGAATCCTTTTGGACTTCCACAAATCCCACAATTTGTAAGGTTGAACCCTTTGGCTACCTCCTGGGCGAGTTCAACAAACACATTTTCCCTTTTCTCCTGGAATGAGCGCCTTTGACAACTGCATACTCTCGTTTCTTGCTCGGGAAAAGAGGTTGGGAAGCAGACATATACCATAAATAGAGAAGCAAGACACAAGATAGTACCAAGCATAGGCTTAAAACCAAAGGAGTTGGTACTTGCGTGGGTTTGACCCATTTTGGCATGTAATTTTGTACTCTTATATAATCGGGGCCCAATGTTCTATCCAAATACCTTTGTAAAATTCTTCAGTTGGCCAATCTCTCATGTAACAATTGGAGGGAGCCTGATAGTACAATTTAGCTCGAGTCACAACTCGTTCCCCATAATGGGTTTTACGAGTCACGTTAACAAAGACACAAGGGCGATGGCTTCTCTCCGAAGGTAAAAGGGTGACCTTAAGCGGTTGGGGCTCATTGGAGCCACCCATTCATCAAAAAGAGCAGACTCAACTTATTACCACCTTCCTTCTCCCCAATCCCACCTTGGCGAGAAATGTGGTTGTTGAAAATGCAAAAAGGTGTACGTAACCATACACCACTGCTGATACTCTCCAAACTCCCCTATAAACACTCGAGTGTATTTCACTGTGACTGACACCTTTGATCCAGCCCCGTGGGGCAACCGTACTGGCGAGATTATGATCTGGAGAGGGAGAGGAGGACTAGATCCTCCCATCTAATCTTATTGTCTCTTCAACTTGAGCTTCAGGCCGAAACCCGGCACGGTTTCCGACAGCCACTTGGCTTCAGGTGTCTGATCCTGCACCTCTCCAGGTGTGGAGTCCTTGGCTACTCCCTGCTCAGGTTCCTGGATAGTTACAGGGTTGGCTCTCTTTATACGACTAGCATGGACCCATCGCTTGTGGCCTACAAGCTTTACTGCCGATTCGGTAATTAAGATGATCTGCTCCGGCGGTCCCCACGTGGGCTGCAAAGGTTCTTGCTTCCACTTCTGGACTCGTACCCAATCACCAGGTTGGTATTGGTGGATCGCCACATCCAAGGGTAGCCTCTGAAACTCACGATTGTGCCTGTGAATAGAGGACAAAACACCCTGCAAGGCAGTAACATATTCCAATAACTGTCTGTTCCCTAATTCCCCATTAATCTCTGTCTGAGGCCCAGGCTCAATGGGAGGTCTGCCAAACAGTGACTCAAAAGGAGTCAATTTTGTTTTTCCCCTTGGAGTGTTTCTCATAATGGTCAAAGCCAATGGCAATGCTGTCACCCAATTCAACTTGGTTTCTTGGCACAATTTGGTCAACAAAGTCTTAACCGTCCGGTTGGCGCGTTCAACTTGACCGGATGATTGTGGTCTCCAAGGAGTATGAAGGTTCCATTTGAACCCCAAGGCCGCACTTACAGCGCAAATTATCTTGCTCACAAAGTGCGGACCTTGGTCTGATTCAAATGTCTCTGGCATGGAGTATCTTGGAAAAATTTCCTTCAACAGTATCTTTGCTACTGTAATGGCTGTCGCCACCCGCGTGGGGAAGGCCTCTATCCATCCTGTCAACTGGTCTATTATGACAAGTAAATACTTGTACCCCGCACATCTTGGTAATTCTGCAAAGTCTATCTGTAGTCTCTGGAAAGGATAATAGGCCCATGGTCTTCCTCCCATGGCCGGCGGTGGCTTTGGAGCAGGGTTAGTTGCTGCACAGATAGTACATCCATATACCGCTTGCTTTGTTTCTTCATATAATCCTGGTGCAACCACTTGTCTGATTAGAAGATCCCCTAAAGCGTTGCCTCCAAGATGAGTCTGCTTATGTGTTTCCATTACAAGGGCTCGAAGCACCGCTCGTGGGTCAAAGATTAATCCTGTAGGTAACTGCCACCAACCACTAGGTAATTTCTGAGCCCCATACTGTACTGAAGCAACTTTCTCTTTCTTAGAATATTGAGGAGTCAACTCCTTCCATGGAATCATAATGTTCATTAGATTCCTCTCCAAAGGTTGTCCACTCAGTGCTGCTTCCTTTGCTGCTTCATCTGCTTGATGATTTCCCTTTCGCCGAACTGGATCCGTTTCTCTTCCATGGGCCTTCACATGAATAATTGCTACTCTCTTTGGTAGTTGGACACATTCCAGAAATTCCATTATCATTCTTTGATGTTCAATTCTATGTCCATCACTCTTGATAAAACCTCTTTCTTTCCACAGCATAGCGAAAGCATGTGCAGTTTGGAATACATACTTGGAATCAGTGTATAATTTCCCCTCTTGCTGATCCAGTTCCCGCAGGGCATCTATGGCTGCAGCCAGTTCCGCCATCTGGGCTGAATAGGTGACTGGCAACTTGATACTCTTTATGGCCTTCAGATCCTCACACACGGCGTAGCCTGCATACCGTTGTCCATTTATCACCTTCGAGCTTCCATCTATATATAAATATCGCCCTGATATTGGCTGATCAGTCAAGTCCACTCGGGTTTCAATGAGCATTCCAATGTCTGGATGCAATCATGTGCCAATTCTCCCGGTTGGGGAAGTAGTGTTGCTGGATTCAAGGTGTTACAAGCTCTCAGGCATAAGCCTTGCCGTCCAAGCAACTGTTGTTCATACTGGGTAAGCCGGCTCGGACTGAGGACCTTAGCTGCCTTCTCTCCCAGGACCCTTTTCAAATCATGTGGTCCCAATACTTCCACAGGGGCTCCCATCATGATTTTCTCTGCTTTCTTCAGAAGGATTCCTGTGGCTGCCACAATTCGTAAGCAGGCTGGCCATCCTCTTGCCACAGGATCCAGTTGAGAAGAATAGTAACCCACGGGTAAGTGATCCGGGCCCCACTGCTGTGTCAAGACTCCACTGGCGGTTCCCTTATTTTCTGAAACATACAATCTGTATGGCTTGAGTCCATCTGGTAGGGCCAAAGCTGGTGCCTTCTGTAAAGCTCGTTTTATATCTTCAAAAGCCTGATGACATTCTTTGGTCCATTTCCATTCAGTTTCCTTCTTCAACGGCTCATACAGGGAAGTGGCATAACTACTATAATTTGGTATCCATTGCCGACAGAAGCCGGCCAAACCCAAGAATGACCGCAGTTCCCTAACATTTGTCGGTGGTGGTAGGCCACAGATCGCCGTTCGCCTTTCAGTTGACAACATGCGTCCTTCTTGTGACAGTTGGTATCCAAGGTATGTCACTTTCTCCCGATTCCATTGTACCTTATCCTTGGATACTCGATATCCACAGGCATGCAAATGGTTCAGAAGGCTCACGGCATCTTGTTCATTACTCTTTTCATCTGGGCTACAGATCAAAAGATCATCCACGTAGACCAGCAATGCCGACGTTGGTTGTTGTTGATACCAAGGTCGTAAATCTTTCTGCAATGCCTTGGTAAATTCAGATGGGGAGCTGATGAACCCTTGGGGCAACACAGACCAGGTCAGCTGACACTGTCGAAGGTCGACTGGATACTCCCATTGGAATGCAAAAAGATCTCTACTATCTTCATGAAGGGGTATTGAAAAGAATGCATCTTTTAGATCTATGACTGTGAACCGAATCGTCTTGCCAGGAACGTGGGCCAACAACGTATGCGGATTTGGTACCACTGGAACATCTTCCAGAACTTTTTCATTAATAGTTCGCAAATCTTGCACCAACCTATACTGTCCTGGGCGGCCTTCCTTGGAAACTCCAAATATGGGGGTATTGTGTGGACTAGTAGTTTGATGTAACCATTGGTATTGGATGAAGTCTGTCACTAATTCCTTTAAGCTTAGACGTACCTCTGGCTTCAAAGGGAATTGGCGTACTGGAGTCGGGGCTACCCCAGGCTTCAATCTGACCTTCACTGGTTCAGCATTAACCGCACGAGCAGGATTATTCTTTCTGGCCCAAACATCAGGGTGAATTCCTTTCGGAGGCTCCCACTGTTGTTTCTCTTTAACTACCAGCTCCCTCCTTAAGATCATTTGGAAAGCGCATTCTTGTCGCTTTGGTATCACCACTTCCAAGGTGTTTCCTCTAAAAGTAATTTGGGCCTGGAGCTTTGCTAGAAGATCCCTTCCAAATATTGCAATGGGGCAACCATCCGAAACCAAAAACTGATGTGTAAAATATTGTTGTTTATCTTCTCTTCCTGGAAGGTGTACCTGTATGGGCTGGGACAAAGGGATTCGACGACGCTGTCCTTCTATTCCCATTACATCTTTAGTTTCTTTGCTGAGGGTCAAGGGTAGACGGGACATTGCTCGTGGGATCATGGAGAACGCCGCTCCTGTATCCACTAGTCCTTGGACTGCCGAATTATTCAGGGTAAGGGACACATATGGTTCTTCCCACGAGCCGCCCTCATATCCCGTCCACCTTCATTCTGATTCCTCCTCCTGCCCTCTAGCGGCCGCGATCCGAACATAGGGTGGGTTCGGGTCAGAGCTCGAGACTGTCCTCGGCTCCCTATAGTTGTCCCAAGAGCCAGGAACCTCTCTATAATCACGACATCCGTCTTGGCGGGGCCTAGGTACCCTCTCATTTCTACAATCCTTTGCCCAATGGCCTTTCTTCAGGCACTTAGCACACTGATCCTTTTCCAGTCTCCTCCTTGGCTCTCTTTCTCTGTCTCTTTGATTTACACCAACCACTGCCGCAATCATGTCACATTGCTTCTCAATCATACTGTATTGCTTTTTCATCAACTTTCCCTCTTCCTTTTTACTTGCTTCATCCCTATTTACGTAGACCTTGAACGCGATGTCTATTATCTGTCCAAGTCCCATACCCATCACTCCTTCCACCTTCTGCAATTTCTTTCGAATGTCTGTAGAACTTTGGCCAATAAACAAAGAAATTAAGAGCCTTTGGTTTTCAGCAGCCTCGGGATTAAGGGTAGTAAATCTCCGCATAGCTGTAGTGAGGCGGTTAAGGAAAGCAGAGGGAGTTTCCTCTTTTTCCTGATGAATTTCATATAATTTTGCCACATTCATTGGTTTAGGGATGGCATGCCTAAGTCCATATAAAATCAGCCGTTTATATGTGGTAATCTCAGGGGCCGCTGCTCCTGGGGTTTGGATCCACCTAAGAGGTTCTACTGTTGGTAAAACACGATCTGGGGCTAAACCAGGCACGTTGCCACCTTGTCTCTGCTCTTCTAATGCGAGAGCATTGGCTTGGGAAAGTACCAATGACTTCTCCTCCGGACTGAGGAGGGTATTCATTAATGTCTGTATATCTGCCCAAGTGGGGTGGTGGCTAGCAAAAATAGTCTCCCACAATTGGCAGTGCTTATCTTGGTCTTCTCTCAAACCTGGCATCTGGTTTTTCCAATTAAACAGATCAGATGTAGTAAAAGGCACATGGACATAAGCAATCTGTCCATGGCCATCAAGCATTTGTCGCATTGGTCCCATAAAGGCACCGCCGGCCATAACATCTTCCGGTTCAGGGTTGCCTCTATCTGTGCTTTTTGGAGTAGAAGTTAACTGGGGGTCACTCTGTAACTGAGTGCCACTCCGTAGGGTCATTCCCTCATTCTCCCTTCTAACTTCCTCAATCATACGAAGGCGTGGTGATATGGTTTGGGGCAAAGCCCCTAAACCCTGGCTTTGTAGTACGGAGTGGGTGTAACGATCCAAAATATCATATTCTTTACTTAGCCGCCCTAAAGACTGGCTTAAATCCTGGAACATTACTGCAGTTCCGGACGGAGTTCCAAAACTAGTGGACTGGGTCTGCGGGGTAGTCAACTGTTGATACGTTGGGGGCTGGATTTGAGGTGGCGGTGTCTGGACTGGTGGCAAAGTCTGAATTGGTGGCGGTTGAACTGGTGGTGGTTGAACCGCCTGTGGTGGCACTGGTAGTGCTGGTGCTGGTAGGGGAATCACCGGACCCTGAGGCGGCGGTAAAGGAATCACGGGTGGGGCCGTAGGTGAAACTAAACATTCCTCTTCTTCTGCCTGGAGGACTGGGGGCTTAGTTTTCAATTTCTTCCCCTCATTAATTTTACATTGAGCCAACACCATTGCCAGCACATTCTTGTGGGGGGTCTAGGCAGATGGCTCTCCAACCCTGTGCATACCACCACGAGGTTGCCTCATCTGGCAGCATGTTAAAGAGGGTGGCTTCCAACTGCCGAGCCTTAGTGAGGTTAAACGTCCCACCCAGCGGCCAACCAATGCCCAGCTCCACCCACTCTTCATCACAAAACGTTGACAATTGTTCTTCGTTTGGGACCGGCCCTCCGGAAGAAATAACACTTGTTTTAAATCTAGGAAAATTTTGCAAAACACATTCAAGGGGGGGTCATTTTCCAATCACCCTTTTTCTTTTGACTCTTTCCGGACCCTGTCTTAACTTTCCTGTGTCTTGTCCCCTCTGCCCCCTCCTGTTTCGATGCACCCTTCCCCATCCTTCCCGTGTCCAGTCCCCTCTGCCCTCTGCAGATGACGTACGACACTCGGGTAGCCTACCTGCCTGCTACCAGGGGAGATGTCTGAGACGAAACGACGGACAGATGATGTACAACACTCGCTTCCCTGTTTTCGTGGCCCAGCCTCTCGCGAGGTATGGGAAACGCACTACTGCAGGTCCGCACTCACTTCAGGGTAATCCACCTGGGGATACACCCTGTCTCATACACACACTTTCACACGTCACTCTCTTCACATTTACCACTGTCGACCAGAGACGTTGGAACGTTCAATCCCCCACTCCACTCCACTCCAACCTTGTTTCGATTTTAAAAGGGAGTCATTGTGGCGCCACCCCAGCGCCTCGGATCGCTCTCACAGGCTCGGGCGGGCTCAATGCGGCCCGGAGCGCTCTTCCGACCTCCTGCGGACCACGCCCGAAACACAGAGGGGCGCGAAAAATGAGTCCCGGCGGAGTCGCCAGTTTGTTACAAACAAAACGCCCCAGTCCCTTTGAGGGGTCCTGGTGGCTTGAGTTCGCTCCCAATACTCACCCCAATAGAGTTCAGAAACGACAAAACAAGATGGAGGAAGAGTATATTTATTACTAACACGTGCACGTGGAGAAACAGCCAGAGCTAGTTCTGACTAAGCTGAACACAGCCAGCCTTCTTATTAACTTTGATATGTTAATTATGCACACATCATTATCATCATGACTACATCACTTTCATTTTCCTTACATCACTTTAATCCATGCCCATTTTCCTCTGGTAACTTCCCTTCTCTTCCTAGCTCCATATTTGGAAGTTGTTATTCACACTTGTTTCTCTCATTTCAACCTTGGATGTTTCACCCAAGTCTGATACCTTTGTCTACAAACACAGCTGCATATTGCAACAAAATCTAATATCTCATTCTGCAAGCACAGCTTTAAACAAACAAGGGCAGTCAGCAAATTAGCATGTCTTTTAACACACACACAAGTAAATTAACTGTGTTCAATTCCCAAAATGAGCGATTTTTTTATGTTTAACTTAAAGAAACAAAATTCAGTGTCACATAGATAGGGCCCACAAGAAGGTCAACTAGCAGCTTTGGTTGGCTCTTCTAGCACTTGGGGTGTTGGTTGTACATCACCCCAATATATGGTACTCCAGGGTTGAACTTTACAGGGCTGATGGAGTTCACCCAACTGATGCAGGGAATGACATTTTCCTGTCTGACATGTAGAAATATCTGCGAGACAAGATTCTCAACAGCAGGGTTAGAAACCCTGATTGTAGAAATAGGTATTATTCACCAAATGGTTTTACAAAATACAATAGCATTGGATTATTTGCTAATTGAAAAAGGAGGTATATGTACCCTGATTGGAAAAGAATGCTGTATTTTCATACCGGACAATACAAATACACTCTTTAAACAGACTAATCTAATCCAGAATCAAATAGCTACATTGGGATTTATTGGGATGGCTAAAAGAAAGATCGGAAGAAGGGGTATGAATTTCTTATACTATGTACTTCTGTTTCTTGGTGTTTTAATTTGTCTGTATGCTAATTGCTTGTGGTAGATGCTGTATCAACAAATCAATTTCAAAAATACAAGAAGGCTTTAGAACAGAGGAGAGAAGCATATAACCTGTATGTAGAAATAAAGAAAGGAAAGGAAAGGAAAGGAAAGGGAGGCACAAGAAATTCTTGAATTAATAAATATGCAAATATAAAGGTGGAGCTAAAAAAGCTCCAAATGGGGGAGTGTGGAAGCAGCAAAAACTAGGCCATAACTTTGATTCATATTTCCTAGCTTTGGTTCAGAATTATGAAAGCAAAGAAGGCCAAGTAGAACGGTTCTGTTTGTTGTACTAAAAGAAAAGCCAAAAAAATGTTCCGAGAATCATGTAGTCACTGTAAAGTAGAATCCAACAAGAGAAGAATAAATAGGTTAGAAAAGCTTGAAGTCATGTGAATGCAATCCTTAGACTTTAGACAGTTAAGTAGGTACCCTGATTTATGTTTAATCTCTTTGCTCTATTCTTTTTGTTTTATGTGAGAGACAGTAGATGCATGTCCAGCATGTCGAGCTGATACGGTGAATGACTTATTAAAATGATGACATATTGTAATTTGTTACATGTGCTTTGGAGAATGGTATAAATATGTGCTGTAAAAAAATGAAAATACAGGGAACTTTGGAAGTTCTCTCCGAACAGCTGTTTGTCAAATACAAGTGTCTCTAACTGATCTGAAATAAACACAATAGGAAGCTTGTTTTTCTTCCACACAGGTTTGTTTGTGGAGAGATTAGATTATGTTGGCAATTTACTGAGCACTCATTTGGATTTCTTTTTTTCTTCATTTAGCAACATTTATATACCACTTGATTGTAGTAAAACCTTTAAGCAGTTTACCAAAAAAATTAAAATTGAATTATCAATAAAAGACAATTAAAGGCAAGTATTTAAAAGATTCAAAAGATAATTAAAATCAACAGTACGCAAAAAAGAGATGAAAACACATGTCAGCATTCTATGTGAGGTGGGATTGAGTTGGATCTGCTCTTTTATTATTGATGCATTTTTGGTTTTATTCTTGTTTTTACACTTGTTTTTAATGTTTATTTTTGTAAATAGCTTTCAGTTCACCTTTCTGAAAAAAGCCACTAAATAACAACAACAAGAAAACATGTCTGGAAAGACTTGCCTAAACAAAAACGTTTTAAGCAGGCACACACAAAAAAAAGGTATAGCAAAAGCACCTGCCTGATGTGAATAGGCAGGGAGTTCCAAAGGGCAGATGCTGCCACACTAAAAGACAAATTTCTTCCAGGAAAATTAGATGATGTTGTGTCAAGCAAATGTTATCCCACACTTTTCAGTGCATTTCCCACTCACTTTCTTTCTCAGATAAAGTCCAGTTTTGGGGGGAAGTGGGTTCTGTTGTAAAGGAGCTCCAGATCAACTTTAAGAGTGCAACCTGAATGTAAATGAATCTAACCCAAGAATAGTGACACTCTGGAAATGTCCTTTGACTCCTTTCAATGACTGATTAAACCATACTTTCTCATTACTACAATACAACTCCACTAACTTGTCCTAAATAACTCATTTACACACCCAAAATCAGTACGGACGGATGAATCTATCACTTTTGGTTTCTCTTCATTTCTCATTTTTCCAATCTTAAGTTCAGTTTGCCCCATTTCTGCATCAGTTTGCTAACTTTTTCTTAAGTCGGTAAGAAAATTCCTACTCATTTTTGTGCATTTCTCCTAATGTATACATTTGTGCAAGCAGTTTCCCCAAAATATGTGTTTTTGTGTTATTTTCACTAACATCTGCATTGTTGTACACATTTATTTGTGTGGCCAACTGCAAAATTTGGAGAAGTGTGAATGTCAAAGGATAGCTGCATTCTGGTTTGCATATTGGTTTGGGAATTGCTTAAAAATGTGAACACATTCCTCCCCTATCCCTAAACATCGGTTCCAGCTGTGCAGCAAATTCAATGTGCTGAACATCCAGTGAACCAGCTGTTTGATTGCTGCATTGCAAGCAATCACTGCATCTTTGATGGAAACAGGTACCAGATTTCAAGAGAAAAACTGATCTGACAGTACAACAGAGTAATTAGAATATTACATGTCCTCTTCACTGCTCTTTAGCAGTTTGTAATACACATTATGCTTCTCACATGCATACACAGTCACATAGATTGGCAGATGAGCCCATAGCTCTGCCCTTCACACATCCACATTAAATGACCAGCCAACAAATGAGCTGACTGACCAAACAACTCATTCTCTGTTACTTGCTAATGGGTTGAATCTTGCAGTTCATCACTGTGTGTTAAGTTATATAAGCCTAACATTATTATTTATTAAAATTTATATCCCGCCTTTCCTCCCAAAGGGCGGCAGACAAGAGATAGAGCACTAAAAGCATCTTGAAACCATCTTAAAAAACAATTCCAATACAGATGCAGACTAGGATAAGGTATCTACTTAAAAGACTTGTTGAAAGAGAACATAAGAACATAAGAAGAGCCTGCTGGATCAGGCCAGTGGCCCATCTAGTCCAGCATCCTGTTCTCACAGTGGCCAACCAGGTGTCTGGGGGAAGCCCGCAAGCAAGACCCGAGTGCAAGAACACTCTCCCCTCCTGAGGCTTCCGGCAACTGGTTTTCAGAAGCATGCTGCCTCTGACTAGGGTGGCACAGCACAGCCATCACGGCTAGTAGCCATTGATAGCCCCGTCCTCCATGAATTTGTCTAATCTTCTTTTAAAGCCATCCAAGCTGGTGGCCATTACTGCATCTTGTGGGAGCAAATTCCATAGTTTAACTATGCGCTGAGTAAAGAAGTACTTCCTTTTGTCTGTCCTGAATCTTCCAACATTCAGCTTCTTTGAATGTCCCCAAGTTCTTGTATTATGAGAGAGGGAGAAGAACTTTTCTCTATCCACTTTCTCAATGCCATGCATAATTTTATACACTTCTATCATGTCTCCTCTGACCCACCTTTTCTCTAAACTAAAAAGCCCCAAATGTTGCAACCTTTCCTCGTAAGGGAGTCGCTCCATCCCCTTGATCATTCTGGTTGCCCTCTTCTGAACCTTTTCCAACTCTATAATATCCTTTTTGAGATGAGGCGACCAGAACTGTACACAGTATTCCAAATGCGGTCACACCATAGATTTATACAACGGCATTATGATATTGGCTGTTTTATTTTCAATACCTTTCCTAATTATCGCTAGCATGGAATTTGCCTTTTTCACAGCTGCCACACACTGGGTCGACATTTTCATCGTGCTGTCCACTACAACCCCGAGGTCTCTCTCCTGGTCGGTCACCGCCAATTCAGACCCCATGAGTGTATATATGAAATTCAGATTTTTTGTTCCAATATGCATAATTTTACACTTGTTTATATTGAATTGCATTTGCCATTTTTCCACTCATTCACTCAGTTTGGAGAGGTCTTTTTGGAGCTCTTCACAATCGCTTTTTGTTTTAACAACCCTGAACAATTTAGTGTCGTCAGCAAACTTGGCCACTTCACTGCTCACTCCTAATTCTAGGTCATTAATGAACAAGTTGAAAAGTACAGGTCCCAATACCGATCCTTGAGGGACTCCACTTTCTACAGCCCTCCATTGGGAGAACTGTCCATTTATTCCTACTCTCTGCTTTCTGCTTCTTAACCAATCCCTTATCCACAAGAGGACCTCTCCTCTTATTCCATGACTGCTAAGCTTCCTCAGAAGTCTTTGGTGAGGTACCTTGTCAAACGCTTGTTGAAAGTCTAAGTACACTATGTCCACTGGATCACCTCTATCTATATGCTTGTTGACACTCTCAAAGAATTCTAGTAGGTTACTGAGACAGGACTTTCCCTTGCAGAAGCCATGCTGGCTCTGCTTCAGCAAGGCTTGTTCTTCTATGTGCTTAGTTAATCTGGCTTTAATAATACTTTCTACCAGTTTCCCAGGGACAGAAGTTAAGCTAACTGGCCTGTAATTTCCAGGATCCCCTCTGGATCCCTTTTTGAAGATTGGCGTTACATTGGCCACTTTCCAGTCCTCAGGCACAGAGGAGGACCCGAGGGACAAGTTACATATTTTAGTTAGCAGATCAGCAATTTCACATTTGAGTTCTTTGAGAACTCTCGGGTGGATGCCATCTGGGCCTGGTGATTTGTCAGTTTTTATATTGTCCATTAAGCCTAGAACTTCCTCTCTCGTTACCGCTATTTGTCTCAGTTCCTCAGAATCCCTTCCTGCAAATGTTAGTTCAGGTTCAGGGATCTGCCCTATATCTTCCACTGTGAAGACAGATGCAGAGGTCTCAAATATCCCTCCTTATGAGAATATTTTCTTTCCTTTAAAAGTGAAACTATATTCCTATTCCCGTGGCTTTACAAAATTCTGTCTTTGACTACCTTTCAGTTCCTGAGCCATGTATACATAGCGGATGAACATGCTGCTGTTAGAGGAGTAAGTGCTTCCCATTGCTTACAGCATTCCTGAATTGTGGTCATCATCTACTCTTGTTCTCCCATATTAGCAACGTGCCCAGTTTCTGTACATGTCAGATTCTTAGGAAACTAAGTTGTCCCTAGTTATACACAAGCGGGACGTAAGTTTTGTCATTATCTTTGGTTCTCTCTGGCCTTTTCCAAATCACTGGTGATAAGTATGCACACTCTCTGCTTCCAGGGTTCCTATTGTGGCTGCATACAAACACAGACAAACATCCTCTTTTTTATTCTCTCTCTTTTCATGGGGACTATCTAGGCCAATCTAGGAAATCTGTGCAGTTGCTGAAGGACAATCAATATACCCACACACTGCAAAGTTCACCTGTTGAACAAGGGAAAAAGCAAAGCGACATACAGTCTGACTCCATATTCATGGTTATCAAAGCCACTTTGGGAGTATGATGATCCTACTTTGGAGATCATCGTGGTTTTAATCTGGGTTCAAACTCCATCCTGTCAATTGTTTGTCAGTAGGTATGGGGGAGAAATTCAATTCAGGTTGCATTGAAAGCTCACTTTATAAAATCTGCACTTTCTGAAACAATATGAGGACCAAAACACAGCTGTCTTTAGAAATTCCCACATCTAAATTAAAAAAATGCATATATTAGGGGAACATATGCATAAAAATGAATATATTCATGAAAATAACATATAGAAATGCATTATAGGAGAAACAGCTTGCAAAAATGTGTTTATTAGGAAAAATTACTGAAGAATCTTCAGAGGGATTTAAAAAACAACTGCAAATTGCTGCAGAAATGTGGTGAACCAAATATAAGACTAGAACAATGAGAAACTGGGAGAACCAAAATGGACAGAACTTTCCATCCCTATTTGTCAATGAGCTTGGAACACCTGGATATGATGTTGGACTTTTCATCTCAGGATAGCTGGAGCTTAGCCTCTGGTCCCAAGCAAAAGGTGACTTTGATGATCAGTCAATGCATATCTTCTTTGCATTAATGAAATTATACTGTCCAATCATGAGTGAGAGTTTGCTTATACAGCTTATAATACACCCTGGAGCAGCCTAGACTTATTTACAGCACAGATGGAGCAAAGTTAACTTTGGAACAAAGTTTAAAAATTGAACTTGCTTTAGATTAAAAAAATCAATAGGGCACTTATATATTGTTCCCAGCATAGCAATTAAAAAGAAAACAAGGGGGAAGCACTCAGGTGCCTCGGGTTTTCATCTCCTTCCTCCTTGTGACATTTGTGTGATTTTCTTCCTAGTGAATAAAACAGTTGGTTTGTTTTGAGAATGTGTTTTAAAATCAACCATCTTGGCACTTTAGGATAGGGTTTCCAAAAGTTCAAGAAATGCAATATTGAGACAGTGGGTGTGGCTTCCACCAGCAGCTATCCAAATGCATTAAAATAGACCCTGATGTACACTGTCCACTTACTGTTCCAAATGCAAGTGTACAGTCTGCCACCTAGTGCAAGCAACAAGCAAAGCTCCCTGAGCTGAGAGACTAATAAGAGCCTATTCAAATCTCGCATTATTGTCATAAGTGCTAGTCTCCACAATCTGGAAGGAGATGTGTACTATCAACGAGCACATGGCATAGAATGAGAAGAAAGGCTAAGCAATGACTTTTCCAAAATCAGAAATGATAGACTGTAACATCCTAAAGGCAGGGAACTGTCCTTTCTACTTGCGTATGTGATTCTGTTTCTATCAGTTATGTTACATTGATGAAACTATATAAAACAGAGATAATATGTGCAGTCCTATGGTATGCATGTTTCCTCAGAAGTTCATTCGGGCTTACTCCAGGGGTGTAAATGCGGGGGGGGCAAATAAGGGCACTGGCTCCCCAAATGATAATTCTGACCCCCCCAATGAAATTTTCCTTCAGTCCCCAAATTTCTAGCATTGTAGTAACTTAAAACTTCAGTTGAGCTTTTAGAAATACAGTTTAAGCATCCCAAGGGAGTGGCAGGGCAAAGTTACCAAGGGAATGCAAACACAGTAAATATAAGAGTTAAAAGTGTGAATGAAGTGAACACAAGTCTTGATGAATGGGGGGGGGGGACTGGCAAACCTAAGGTTTGCAACTGGAGGAAGAAAAGGCGGGAAGGACAGTATTGTGATGCACTGCAGAGCATCTCCCCTGTAATGCTCAACCAGCCTCTGGAGGTAGTGGGTGTTATTAGTGTATCTGATGGATGTGCCTATGCTTTGGGGCCTAAACTGTGCAGCAGCCCAGCCTAATCCAGGGCAGGACCTGAGAAGAAGCAGAGAGGTGAGTGAGCCTGCCCTCCAAGGCCCAGGAAGCCTAATGAGACCTTGCTAACTTAGCCCAGGCAATGAGGAGCTGGAATATTATGTGTGTGCATGTCTGGGGGGCATTTCTTCCTTAGTGTGTTTGAAAGCTGAAAAATAATAAATATTGTTGAACTTTTCTCATGTGAACTTATGTACTACCAAAGTAAAGTGTGTGAGATTTGCTGGTAGAGCCACCAGAAGCAGTGTTACCGGGCTGGCCCAGGGCCTTTCTGTAGAACAGAGATTATGTGCTTGTACAGTTGGTTCTAGCACCTGCAGTTCAGAGAGATGTATAGTTCCTATGTGATGTGCTGTCAAGCATTTCCTTATAAAAAGAGATGTTTATAGGTATTAGTTTAATTTTTAAGTGAAACTTCTCTTAATTGCTTTCCTGGCATGGCAAAGGAGACCGGGGTAGTTAGTTCTGGGAAGCAGCTGCCTCAGGAGAACTGAACTCACAGTTCACAAGCTTACTAAAACATTGTACCTGTACAAGGGAGCCTTTCCATGCATGTACACTTTGTATGCTGCAGGACTTACCTTTGGTGCATCTACAGCTATGTTGACACGAATTCAAGTATATTTGCTATATATTTCCTCCTTCTTATATGTATCAATGCCTGAACATCCCTATGCACTTTTATATTCATGCCATTTATTATTGATACGGCTATATAACGATATGCTTCTGCACTGCTATGCATTTTCTAGAAATATTATTCTATCATTTTATTCACATTTATAATTGTATCTTTAATATATATATAAGAAATGCTCTTAGTGCTGAAAATGTCAGACATACCGTGTTTGAGATAAAGCCAAGAATGTTTATTACTTTCTCCATCTTGTCTGCAAAACAAAGCACAGTGTCTGTTACATTGCTTGTATATATTACAGAACCAGCTAGTTACCCAAGGCCACTGATGACAGAGTGGTATATGTTATGATAACATGCTGAGAATGTGTGGGTGTGAATGAATTTCTCTTTCTAGGGCTTATGGCTGAAACTGGAGGCTTGGAGGCGTTGAAGGTTAGTAAGGCAACAACTGCTGGACGGTGTCTGCAATACATCAACTATAAACAAATGTTATGATTCCAATGTGAGTACCCTAAAAGAGATCTCATGACCAGGGCTCTTGAGAGGCACCAAGCTGGTATGAGAAAGAGGAGATGCAGGCCTGAGAACACAGATGTGTCAAGAGACTGACATCACTACAAGCGCCAGCTGACCAATTGATGGATGAGATACCGGGGCTCAGTGAAGATATCGAAAGAACATCAAAATCTTATCTGACTATAAAAACACCCCAGCTTCGCCAGAAGATTTGAGAACACCAAGACTTTGAGGGCATGCCTCCTCCTCTTCTCCAGCTCTCTTCTTCCTCACTACAGCACTGGTTGGCCACCAGCTACTTGCGTGAGTATGTGAGTATGAAAGATCAGGGCTATCGGGCATATCTAATTTTGCATTTTACCATTCCTGCAATGGGTGACTCACAAGAGCACCCCTGGCTGTGTCATCTGGACATCTTTCAGTAAATCTTGTAAATGTTTTAAAACCTTTTATCTTGGTGTGGTCCCAACACTCCTCCTACCCATTCCCGCTATCTCCTGGCTTGATCACCCAGGAGTGGCTTTGGTTCATTGGTAAAACCTAATTCCCTGACACTATGTGTTAGTGTGTGAAAATTCATTCTCAACTTTGACACGTGTTGACACCATACAGGTGTTCAGTTGTTCATTAGAGAAAAACAAACTTCATAGAATCAGAGTAGCAGAGTTGGAAGCAGCCTATAAAGTCATTGAGTCCAACCCCCTGCTCAGTGCAGGAATCCAAATTAAAGCAGACCAGAGCTTGGAAAAGTTACTTTTTTGGACTACAACTCCCAACAGCCCACTCCAGTGCCCATGCTAGCTGGGGCTGATGGGAGTTGCAGTTTAAAAAAGTAACTTTTCCAAGCTCTGAAGCAGACCTCACAGGTGGCTGTTCAGCTGCCTCTTGAAGGCCACAAGTGTTGGAGAGCCCACCACCTCCCTAGATCATTGGTTCCATTGTTGTACCACTCTAACAGTTAGGATGTTTTTCCTGATGTTTAGTCAAAATCTGGCTTCCTGGAACTTGAGCCCATTATTGCGTGTCCTGCACTCTGAGGCGATCGAGAAGAGATCCTGGCCCTCCTCTGTGTTATAACCTTTAAAGTACTTGAAGAGTGCTATCATATCTCCCCTCAGTCTTCTCTTCTTGAGGCTAAACATGCCCAATTTTTTCAATCTCTCCCTATAAGGCTTTATTTCCAGTCCCCTGATCATCCTCACTGCCCTCCCCTAAACCTGTTCCAGTTTGTCTGCATCCTTCTTAAAGTGTGGTGTCCAGAAGTGGATGCAATACTCAAGATGATGCCTAAATAGTGCTGCATAGAGGGGAACTAGTACTTCATGATTTGGAAACTATACTTCTGTTAATGCAGCCTAAAATAGCATTTACCTTTTTTGGAGCCACATTGCACTGTTAGCTCATATTCAGGTTCAACAATTCCAAGATCCTTCTTGCACGTAGTATTGCTGAGCCAATTAACCCCCATCTTATAACTGTGCCTTTGGTTTCTTTTTCCTAGGTGTAGAACTTTGCACTTATCCCTATTAAATGTTATTCTGTTGTTTATAGCCCAATGCTTCAGCCTATCAAGATCCCTTTGAATTTTGTTTCTGTCTTCCAGGATATTAGCTTTTCCTCCCAATTTTGTATCATCTGCATATTTGATAAGCATTCCCTGCACCTCCTCATCCAAGTCATTAATAAAAATGTTGAAGAGCACTGGGCCCAGGACCGAGCCCTGCAGTACCCCGCTCATTATTGCCCCCCAGTTTGAGAAGGAATCATTGATAAGCACTCTTTGAGCACGATTCTGTAGCCAACTGTGGTTTCACCTGATAGTTGTTCCATCCAGCCCACATTTAGCTAGCTTGCTAATCAGAATGTCATGGGGCACTTTGTCAAAAGCTTTGCTGAAGTCAAGATATATTATGTCCACAGCATTCCTACAGTCTACCAGGGAGGCTACCCAATCAAAAAATGAGATAAGATTGGTCTGGCAGGATTTGTTCTTGATAAATCCATGTTGGCTTTTAGTAATCCCTGCATTGTTTTCAAGGTACTTACAGATTTACAGATTTATAATCCCCTCCAGAATTTTCCCAGGGATTGATGTCAGGCTGACTGGTCCATAATTCCCATGTTCTTCCTTTTTGCCCTTTTTGAAGGTAGGGACAACATTAGCCCTCTTCCAGGCACTTCACCCATCCTCCACAATTTCGCAGAGTTAATAGAGTGGTTCCAAGGGTTCTTCAGCCAGTTCCTTCAATACTCTAGGATGCAGTTCATTGGGCCTACAGATCTGAACTCATTCCAAGTGATTAAGCATTCCTTAACAGTTTGTCTATTAGTCTCAAGCTGCAATCCTACCCCTTCTACATCACGTTTCCCAGGAAGGTCATAGACCCTCTTTTGGGAGAAGACTGAGCCAAAGTAGGAACTGAGCACTTCTGCCTTTTCTTTGTCATCTGTTATCATTTTGACATCCTCATTGAGTTAGCTGTACCATCTGTCATTTACTATGGATGTACCTGTAAAAAGATTTTTTGATGCTTTCACTAACCTCAGCTCATCCTCAGCTTTAGCCTTCCTGATGACATCCCTGCAATTCTATCTGTACTCTTCCTTTGTGGCCTGGCCTTCCTTCTATTTCCTGTATGTGTCATCTCTAACCTTTTTGTGAAGCCATATTGCCTTCTTCTACTGTCTTCAGGTAGCAAACTTAGTAATACGGCTTAGGTCCAGGCTATCTGTCAGAGCGCCTCGCCCTCTATGAACCTGCTTGGACTCTAAGATCCTCCAGCGAGATCCTTCTCATTACCCCTTCTTTCCTGCAAGTTCATCTTGCAGAGACACAGAATAGGGCTTTTTCGGTGGCCGCCCCTGGACTGTGGAATTCTCTCCCTAGTGAGGTTCGGTCGGCTTCCTCATTATCGATTTTTCGTGCGCAGGTGAAGACTGTTCTATTTAGACGGGCTTTTAACTAATGTAGTTAGTTTTAACTTACGTTTATTTAATTTATTTGTAAATTGTTTAAAATGAATATCATGTTTATTAATTATTTGTGGTTTTTAATGTAAGCCGCCCTGAGTTCCTTGGAAAAAGGGCGGGGTATAAATTTTTTAAATAAATAAATAATAATAAATAATCCTGGCTTTTGAAAATAACATATTTGAAGGAATTTCAGGTGAACAGTTCCTCTGTAAGTTTGCAGACAAATCACGACGCATTAGTATTAACTGTTCAGATCATTATGGTAGGATGACTTGCACAATATACATTTACTTCCTAGTTAATTCTATTTAGTTTACATAACTATTCTGCATGTGGAAAATACTGTATTTTAATTTGATTTGCTTTTTTGTAAACTTCACAAATCACTGTTCCTAATTAAAATGCATAAATTGGGGTTTATTTTTATCATTACCTAAGAAAACTTCACCCCTCAGAAACCTCTTTTGTGGTGACCAATGCCCCAACCCTTCTGCCCTCCCCCAAATTTTTGCCTCTGCCCAATTAAAATTGTCTAGCTACACTCCTGGCTTACTCCCAGTAAGTGTACATAGGAGTGAGGCCTTAGTCCAGGGGTGGGGAGTCTATGGCCTCCCAGATGTTGGTGGACTCTAACTCCCATCAGCCCCAGCTAGCACAGCCAATAGTAAGGGGTGATGGGGGTTGGACTTTCAAAGGTTCCACACCCTGCCTTAGTCAAGTACAGACATTGTACCAAAAGTGGTGCCTTACTTCAGGGAGATCAATTAGACGTTAAATTAAGAGCGTTTATAAGTAACAACTGGCGATTAGACACTTGAACTGGACTGATATGTGGTGGATGTGTTTTTACATGTGCAGAAATATAGTGAAGGATAAAAGTATTTTTAAAATTAATAAGAACTAAAAACAACAGGATATACCAGCATGGCTTCTGCAAGGGAAAGTCCTGTCTCAGTAACCTATTAGAATTCTTTGAGAGTGTCAACAAGCATATAGATAGAGGTGATCCAGTGGACATAGTGTACTTAGACTTTCAAAAAGCGTTTGACAAGGTACCTCACCAAAGGCTTCTGAGGAAGCTTAGCAGTCATGGAATAAGAGGAGAGGTCCTCTTGTGGATAAGAAATTGGTTAAGAAGCAGAAAGCAGAGAGTAGGAATAAACGGACAGTTCTCCCAATGGAGGGCTGTAGAAAGTGGAGTCCCTCAAGGATCGGTATTGGGACCTGTACTTTTCAACTTGTTCATTAATGACCTAGAATTAGGAGTGAGCAGTGAAGTGGCCAAGTTTGCTGATGACACTAAATTGTTCAGGGTTGTTAAAACAAAAAGGGATTGCGAAGAGCTCCAAAAAGACCTCTCCAAACTGAGTGAATGGGCAGAAAAATGGCAAATGCAATTCAATATAAACAAGTGTAAAATTATGCATATTGGAGCAAAAAATCTGAATTTCACATATACGCTCATGGGGTCTGAACTGGCGGTGACCGACCAGGAGAGAGACCTCGGGGTTGTAGTGGACAGCACGATGAAAATGTCGACCCAGTGTGCGGCAGCTGTGAAAAAGGCAAATTCCATGCTAGCGATAATTAGGAAAGGTATTGAAAATAAAACAGCCAATATCATAATGCCGTTGTATAAATCTATGGTGCGACCGCATTTGGAATACTGTGTACAGTTCTGGTTGCCTCATCTCAAAAAGGATATTATAGAGTTGGAAAAGGTTCAGAAGAGGGCAACCAGAATGATCAAGGGGATGGAGCGACTCCCTTATGAGGAAAGGTTGCAGCATTTGGGGCTTTTTAGTTTAGAGAAAAGGCGGGTCAGAGGAGACATGATAGAAGTGTATAAAATTATGCATGGCATTGAGAAAGTGGATAGAGAAAAGTTATTCTCCCTCTCTCATAATACTAGAACTCGTGGACATTCAAAGAAGCTGAATGTTGGAAGATTCAGGACAGACAAAAGGAAGTACTTCTTTACTCAGCGCATAGTTAAGCTATGGAATTTGCTCCCACAAGATGCAGTAATGGCCACCAGCTTGGACGGCTTTAAAAGAAGATTAGACAAATTCATGGAGGACAGGGCTATCAATGGCTACTAGCCATGATGGCTGTGCTCTGCCACCCTAGTCAGAGGCAGCATGCTTCTGAAAACCAGTTGCCGGAAGCCTCAGGAGGGGAGAGTGTTCTTGCACTCGGGTCCTGCTTGCGGGCTTCCCCCAGGCACCTGGTTGGCCACTGTGAGAACAGGATGCTGGACTAGATGGGCCACTGGCCTGATCCAGCAGGCTCTTCTTATGTTCTTATGTTCTTACAAGGTGCATTCTGATTGATGCAACAGTAAACACTGTGGCTCAGTCAACAGTAACCCTTCCTGTTGGGATTATATAACATACTATATCCAAATTAGAGAATTATTTTTCCAATAACTGATTTATTAAAAAACATCTGTTCTACCTTTCTACCACATTGGCCTTGAAGAAGTTGTACAAATATGATTAAAAACAGTACAACTTTTACAAAGGACAGCAGAAAAGATCTAAAACAGCCAAAGTAAGCATCAGTTAAATGCAAAAAAGGTATTCATTGCCCATCAGTGGCTCAGGTGAACAGGACAACCTTAGCATGGGAATTAAAACATAAGAATGTCAATGCCAGGCCAATGTACTAGGGGAGATAGTTCCGCAATGGGACACTGCTATGTAGAAAGTCCTACCTTGGGTACCAACCTGCCTCATCTCTGAAGATGGGGCACCCATCCTGACAAAAGCCTCAAATGAAGATCTCCACTGTCAGGCAGGTTCATATGAGAGAAGCAGAGCTTGGAAAAGTTACTTTTTTAAACTACAACTCCCATCAGCCCAATCCAGTGGCCATGCCAGCTGGGGCTGATGGGAGTTGTATTTTAAAAAAGTAACTTTTCCAAGCTCTGGAGATAATGCTTCTTCAAAGCCTGAGGCAAGTAGTCAATGCCTTTCTAGCATGTTAACTCTCTCATAATGTGATGACTTTCCAAACCTTCATAGCTAATGAATGTCAACAACAAAAAAAGTCAATGAAGAGTATTAGACTTAAAATGGAAATGTCAATAAACTCCTAAGCAAAGTTATATTACAGCTGTCTAATCCTGTCTGCAGATGTCAAAGTTGCCTATCATGCCTCATGATTGATATTTAAGATTAAGATGTTGATCCAGAAATACACATTGAAATTAGATGCCAAGGCTGAGCCAGCAAGCTTTGAACTATTGTATTATCAGTGATGCTGTTATATTATTTATGATCACTATTATTAGTATCATTTCTCTACAGAGCAAGGTTGTTCAATAACCTGGAACATTCCAATAGCTAAAAGCACCTGAAATCCATAGTCTCAATCCAACAACTTCTAGTAGCTCTCCTACATGAGAGATCCTGAATCATTGTGCTTGACATGACACCTATAAGGTCATTGGCAACCACAAAAATACCTATGCTGAACAGTATACTGCACTGTCCAATTCAGTGATGACAAATGCTACTGGGTCCCTCTTCCTCAAACGGGGAAAATATACATACAGCTTCTATTTAACCCAAAATATTTTTGTGAGTGAAGCAGAAAATCACACACACACACTCACACACACTCACACACACACACACACAGAGAAAGAGAGAGAGGGAGGGAGAGGGAGAGAGAGTCAAGCCTAGTAATAGTTTAGTTTATTAACTATTGACAAATTTTTGCCCGTACAAATGGGACCCTAAAATATTCCACCTTGGGTGTGCTGCCTTATCAAATCTCTCCTCCACATGCATCATCTTCATATAACTTTTTAGCTTATACTTTTGATCCTCATTCACAACTGTGGCCAAGCTTTATGTACCTGTAATGGTATTTGCTTGCATTTGTCTCTCCCTAACCCTTCCCTTTGTTGTTTCCCCATTATTTTGGACTGTAAGCTTCTTGGGAACAGAAACTTATCTATGTTGCCATATATCTGCATGACTAGCATACCAACTAATGACATGGTATACCTTTTTGGCCCCACAGGCCAGATCCTTATCTGAATTTGTCTCATGGGCCAAATTTGACAGATGGGCGGGGCCACCCACCTGCCAATCACATGACATCATTGTGCTTTCTCTGAGATTGGGGATTTAAAAGGAAAATGGGGATGACTTCCAATAGCCTTTTCCAAGTCTCCCCGTGCTTTCCTTTTAAGTTCCCTAGAAGGCAAGAGACTTGCAGAAATCTCTTCTAAGTTGGATAGTTAGAAGACAATTTTGCAAGGTTCTCCTCCCCATTTAAGTCCCCAATATTAAAGGACTTAAAAGGAAAGGATGGGAAGACTTGAGCAAATGGGACTGCATGAGTTGTCCTAAAGCCTTTGCAAAAGCCTCTTTAAAGAAACTTGTGTGCGCAAGCTGCTTCAGAGGGTGCTTTTGCACAGGGCTTTAATCTCCACTCAGGTGGTATGTGAGGATTTAACACTGCTGCCTTGGCTGTGCAATCTTGTTCCCTGCTGGGAACAAAATCATGCAGTCAAAGCAGGATTAAACCATGTCCTCTCATCCAACAGCTGACTATACTAGTGGCATCACTAGTTTCCACTCCACTTAAAACAACCATGGCTTCTCCCAAAGAATCCTGGGAACTGTACTTTGTTAAGGATGCTGGGAATGGTTAGAAGACAATCCCCAGAGTTCCCTGGGAAGAGGGATTGACTGCTAAAGCACTCTGAGAATTGTAGCTCTATAAGAGGAATAGGAGTCTTTAAATATATGATGCAGAGGGGCCAAAGAAAACTTTTGTTGTACTGTAGGCTCATGGACATACAGTATAAGCCTTTTTTAGTTCAGTTCAGTTGAATGGGGATAGTGGGATGAACAGGCTCCTAGTAGCAAGCCCCAACTAGGGATGGACTCCACTCCTTTTTTACTTTTCATTTTTAATTATGGCCCCCTGGTGATTGTTAACAAGCAGATTACTTTTTCCTCCAATATCTTTTCATTTTTCCGATCTCTGATTTTTTTTTTGCTTTGCAGAGAATTATCAGTATTATAATCGCTATTTATTCATGAGTTTCAACTGGTTTTATTGTGAACTCTGTAATGATTGCCTGTTTGTATTCCTTTTCAAATGTACTGCAGAGCAGATTAAGGCACATAATCAAGTCAGTGTCTTCCCCCCTGCTGCTCAATACCTCATTCCCCCCTGCTGCCTTCTGTCTGTCAGTTACAATCAACACTTCATTGACATCAGTGAAAAGAAATACACATTTGAAGAGCTAACATAGAAATTAGATCGATAAAAGTATCACTCACACTATCGATGATTTCAAAGTGATTTTTTAAAAAGAATGAATCGGAAACCACACAGAGAGAGTTGCTACTTTAAAATTCTCTCCGCAAAGATAGAGAATATCAGAAATAATAATTAATCCAATGGCAAATCTGATTATTGCAGAAACCGAGCCCATCACTAGCCCCAACCCATAAGCTGTGAACATTTGAAGGTTTGAATTGTTGTTGTTATGTGCCTTCAAGTCGATTGCAACTTATGGCGACTCTATGAATCAGTGACCTCCAAGAGCATCTGTCATGAACCACCCTGTTCAGATCTTGTAAATTCAGGTCTGTGGCTTCCTTTATGGAATCAATCCATCTCCTGTTTGGCCTTCCTCTTTTTCTACTCCCTTCTGTTTTTCCCAGCATTATTGTCTTTTCTAGTGAATCATGTCTTCTCATGATGTGTCCAAAGTATGATAACCTCAGTTTCATCATTTTGGCTTCTAGTGATAGTTCCGGTTTAATTTGTTCTAACACCCAATTATTTGTCTTTTTTGCAGTCCATGGTATCCGCAAAGCTCTCCTCCAACACCACATTTCAAATGAGTTGATTTTTCTCTTATCCGCTTTTTTCACTGTCCAACTTTCACATCCATACATAGAGATCAGGAATACCATGGTCTGAATGATCCTGACTTTAGTGTTCAGTGATACATCTTTGCATTTGAGGACCTTTTCTAGTTCTCTCATAGCTGCCCTCCCCAGTCCTAGCCTTCTTCTGATTTCTTGACTATTGTCTCCATTTTGGTTAATGACTGTGCCAAGGTATTGATAATCCTTGACAAGTTCAATGTTTTCATAGTCAACTTTAAAGTTACATAAATCCTCTGTTATTATTTAGCCCTTTTGAGGTTCAGCTGTAGTCCCTGCTTTTGTGCTTTCCTCTTTGACTTTCATCAGCATTCGTTTAAAATCATTACTGGTTTCTGCTAGTGAAGGCTTGAATATCTATGTATATATACTGCTTTTTCCATAAAATCAGGAAACTTATTTTTTATATTCTCAACCACAGAAAAGAGCCTACTCACACACAGCTATGTTTAAAATGGCCTCGGTGCAAAATGGGACCCCCTCCCCAAAAAGCCATGATTGGCCCAGAGGCCAGAGATTCCCCACCCCTGGAATATATTGTAGATGCAAATGTATAAAAAAAAAAATAATTCCTGGTACTCTTTACTATTCCTCCTAGGTCCCATCTAAACTATACGTTTAAAGCAGTATTATTCCACTTTTGAGAACCAGTGTGGCTTAGTGGTTAGAGTGTTGGACTATGACCTGGGAGACCAGGATTCGAATCCCCATACAGCCATGAAGCTCACTGGGTGACCTTGGCCCAGTCACTGCCTCTGAGCCTCAGAGGAAGGCAGTGGTAAACCACCTCTGAATATACTGCTTACCATGAAAACCCTATTCATAGGGTTGCCATAAGTTGGAATTGAATTGAAGGCAGTCCATTTCCATTTCATTCCACTTTAAACTGTCATGGTTTCCCCCAAAGAATCCTGGGAACTGTAGTTTATTAAGGGAACTGAGAGTTGTTAGGAGACCCCTATTCCCCACACAGAACTACAATTCCCAGAATTCTCTGGGATTTATTGTTAAACCACTCAAGGGAATTATAGTTCTGTGAGAGGAACAGGGATCTAACAACTCAACTCCCTTAACAGACTACAATTCCCAGGATTCTGTGGGAGAAGTGCTTAAAGTGGTATAATACTGCGCAGATGGGGCCTTAGTCTGGAGCATCTGTGTTGCATGCAAAAGGTCTCAGGTTCAGTCCCCAACATCGTAGTTGGGAGAGACCTAAGTCTGAAACATTGGAGAGCTGTTGTTAGTCCGTGTAGACAATACTGAATTAGATGGTTCAGTGATCTGACTCAGTATAAGGCAGTTTCCAATATTCCTAATGACACATGTTTGGATCTTTAACAGAGTCACAATAAGCCACAGTAGACTCGAAAAGAAGGGATATAAACAACGAGGCCACCATCAGAACTTAGAGCAATTGAATATGTGGTATTACAGAAACAGAAAGGTGAATTCTTTACATGGACAGTTTTTGATAAGAGACCTGCAACTATTTGATTAAATCTAGAGGGGACAGAGGGAATCAGGACAGATAGGGTGAGAAAAGCAACATGTTGATGATATGAGAAAGCTGAAGAGAAGGAGGAAAAGGCTGATCCCAGAGCTTGGAAGTTTACTTTTAAAAAGTAATAAATTACAGTTACAATTACATGGCTCCAAAAAGTAGTAATTACCATTACAATTGCAATTACTCTGAAAGTAACTGATTACTTTGCTTTTTCTCAAAAGTAATCACTACAATTACATTTCGGTTACTTTTTAAAAAAAACGCCTACAAGGTGCTGGCCTTGGCTACTGCGCATCTAAGTAGCCTAAAACGACATTAAAAATAAACACACATACAGAGGTAGTAGAATAATTTTTTTTATCCATAAGACAGCAATGGTGGTCTCTCCGCTGGTAAGGGAGGTGGGGAGGGAGGCAGAGGCCACTACTCAGATCTTTGCACGTCAAACCAAGTGCAACCCTCCCCCAGCCAGCAAGCATACTCTCTCTCACTTAACCACCTCCCAAACCCTGCCCTGCCACCAAGAACACTCACCCAAGCCAACATTTTCCCCTGAGATGCAAAAAAGTTAAAATACTGCAAATGCAGCACAGTAGCCAGAGAGGGTGGTGGAGGCCACTTTGTGTGCCAAGTGCAAACACAGTATTCACACACACACACACATCATCTTTCATCTCCACAATTATTTATTTATTTATTTTAATAATTTATACCCCGCCCTAGTTCATAGAATTCAGAGCGGCAAACAAAAAACAATGTCCAATACAATCTAATATAAAATAATAAGAGTACAATAAAATCATTAAAAAATCAATTAACTATTAAATGTTTAAAAGCTAGAAGAAACAAAAAAGTTTTTAACTGACGGCGAAAGTCCATGAGTGAAGAAGAACGTCGGATCTCTGGTGGAAGATTATTCCATAGGATGGGCGCTATGGTCGAGAAGGCTTTATTTCTAGTATTGGCACAGCGGGTTATAAAGGTGGATGGGATGATGAGAGAGTGTTCGAAAGGTATTCTTGTCAGTCGCTGAGGTTTAAATTCCAGAATACGATTTGATAAATATATTGGTGCTAAACCATTTAGAGCTTTAAAAATTAATACTAAAATTTTAAACTGATGACAGAATGAGATCGGAAGCCAATGAAGTTGATAAAGAAGAGGTGTGGTGTGTGTTTGTGGACCTGCTCTGGTCAGCATTCTTGCCGTCGCTCTCTGTATCAGCTTAAGCGGGCGAAGTGATCTTGCAGATAGTCCAATATAAAGAGAGTTGCAATAATCCAGTCTTGAGGTCACAAGAGCCTGTGTCACTTGCTTCAAGTCCGACATTCCTAAAAAAGGACGGAGTTGACGGACTAGTTTTAATTGAGTGAAAGCACTTCTGGATACTGTTGCAATTTGAGGTTCAAGGGTCAGAGCGGAATCTAAGATAATGCCCAAACTCCGAACTTGGGATTTCAAAGGGAGTGAGACCCCGTCTAAGGTAAGTAGGTTTTTGATGTCATGGGACGGTTTTTGTCCAATTAACAGAACCTCCGTCTTTTCTGGATTAAGTTTTAGTTTATTCCTATTAGTCCAGTTTTGTATGGCAACCAGGCATTGGTTTAAGGGACGAACCGCCTCTACGGCATCTGGAGGGAAAGAGTAGTAGAGTTGGGTGTCATCTGCGTATTGATGGTAGTGTATTCCGAATTCACGGATAATCCTTCCTAGGGGCTCCATATAAATATTGAATAACATTGGGGATAATACGGAGCCTTGGGGGACACTGTATCGTAATGGCCAAACCTTGGATGAGAAATTTTCAAGGACAACTCTTTGTAGTCTGCCCTCCAAAAAGGAGCGGAGCCATTGTAGTACCGTTCCTCGGCATCCCATACTAAAGAGGCGGTCTAGGAGAATGGTATGATAGATAGTGTCGAATGCGGCTGACAGATCTAACAAAATTAAATAAGTTAGATTTCCTCTATCTCCATTCTGCTGCTGCCTCCTTCTCCTCCTTTATCCATGTTCTTGCCCTCCGGCTCCTTTTTCCCTCCATTCCATTCTTCACCACCACCATCCATTTTTTTAAACAATTGTTTTCTCCACTCTAGCCTGTCTCACTCTCCACCTCCTCCCTTGTTACTTCCTACCCACCCACAGAGCATCCCCTGCTTCCCACCCCCAAGTAATGCCCAAAAGTAATGCTGGAAACATTACAATTACTCCACAAAAGTAATAAAATTACTACTAGTTCTACTACAATCAAAATGTAAAGGAATTGCCCACTCATTCCTCAAAAAAGTAATGAATTACAAGTAATCCGTTACGTGTAACTAATTACTTCCAAGCTCTGGCTGATCCCAAACAAGGAAATGGGAGGTTCTAAAAGGGTACTAAGTGGGGCCTGGAGAGCCCCTGGTGCAGGAGTCACTCAGAGACAGGCTCTGTAGGAGTTCGCAGGAAAGGCTAATACTGACCTTTCAATGTTCCAAACTCAACCAAATCATTCCCTTCCCCAAAAGGGCCTGGTGATTCACAGTGTCATCCCTCAAAAGAACTTGCAGCGAATGAAGAGGGCCTTGGGAAGTACATGTTGTGGCATCTTGTATTATGCTTTTTTCTTTACCCAGTGACAATCAGGTGAACTGTGGGAGATGGGAAGACCAATTCAGACAATTGCTCAGTGGCAAAATTGTGAACTACCACTCCCAGTTTTAGTGTCTGGTGGTAACTCATCTTCCACCTCATGAAGATCTTTGAGGAATCCTTTAGCTCTGGTTGATTCTGGGGCCATGAGACTTTCTGCACAGATTATCCTGAATGAAGATCATTATCAGGTTTCACTATCATTCAAAGGTACATCTGATTGCAGGCTTTTATTTTCAGTTTGACACCATCATACCTCTTGAACTTCAGCTGGATACTGTCATACACCTCGGGTTTTATTATTCCTGCTGCGCTGCTATTACTGCAGCCGAGTGACTTTTTAATTGCTCATGTTTTGGATTTTATGACATTTTATATTTGACTATGAATTGTAATAGAACCTGCTTTGAAATTCCAGGAAATGCTGGCAATGGAAAATAAAATTTAAAATTAATGGGTGAATGAATGAATGCCAATCCTTCTACATCACTGGAGTTCGAAATAAGGCCTCACCCTTTAGACTTTAAAAAAAATGTGCTGTGGGGTGAATCCTCATTTCAGTGCTATCAAAAATATGAAGAAATTAGGGCTTTGGTCTCTTTGCCTCTTTCCCAACACCACGTTTTTCAGAGCAGGTGAGAGGAAAGTACACAGGATATTCAAAACAGCTAGAAGGAAGTGGAAAGAAATCAGGAAAACTGCCAGTAAACAACAGAAAAAGTAAAATCCTACATTCAATTTTCTGTCGCATTTGGCAATTTGGAGTTTTAAGTGCTCATCCTGCTGAACCAAAAATAGACATCAAAAAGATCAGAGAAAGGATAATATATTCTTTGTCATGTCCTGTAATCAGTTGCCATACATTTCAAATGCAGCTGAAATCAAAGACTGCATTGTAAAAAGACAGCCTGCATCTATCATTTTAGCTCAATGTGGTTTATGTCTAGGGAAATTGAACAAATCCAAACCTTTGTGCCACGTACTTGCTGCCATTGCCAGTCTAGTCTTTTTAGACTGCTTGGTCAGTTTTTAGAAGGAAAGGAGTCAGTCTTTAGCTTACCACCATGTGAAAAAAAATGTGGGGAAATCCATTCCTATTTCTCTAGACCAAAAAGCACAGATGTGCAGATGTGCCTCTACCCCACAATGAATGGGGTGCATATGTAAGAGGGCATCTCACCTGATGGAGGCTGGTGCTTTGATACACTAGGAGCATCCCACAAGCCTTGAAGAGGCTAAAATGGTTTTGGAGGTTGCTGGCACCAGGTTGGCTATTGTATTACCAGGGACTCCAGGCTAGACTCTCCTTCTTCAAAGCCTTCTTGAGCATGGCCAGGTGAATCCATGACTCACCACCACCAAACCTGTTGATTATCCTATCATGTAAAGTTTTGCCTGCTGCTTTCTCACCATCACGGTCCTCAACAAACAAGTAAGCAACTTGTAAGTCATTTTCCATTTTCTTTTTAAGCAGGGATAATGATGGTGACATGGAGGGGATCACGAAGCCTGGAGACAGACAATTGTGGGGTGTTTTTTTCCTCTTCAGATATCCTTCTTTGGGCACCCTACCGCCTGAGGTGAAGCAAATGGCAACTAAAGAGAGAACATTGTTTATCATTGTGTACTGTCTTTGGAATGTATTTCCTAGGAATATTACCTAGTGCCTACTCTTAAGTCCACTATTGTTGCTCCCACAACAGCTAAACCTTTGCAGCGGGGAATCTGCCCTACTTGCAGCGGGGAATCTGCCCTATTAGGAAGATCAGAGTTCTAAATTGCATGGGGAGCATGGGTAAGTAACAAAGGCTCTACTGCACAAGTTCAATCCCCAACACATGGAGGGTTGTGGGAATGGCAATGGTGACATGAGGGAGGGTGTAGGGTCAGCAAATACACAGAGAGAGACATGCTCTCTCCTCTCAGTTGTGTGAAGGGCAATGTCTGAAGAGGGCTAGAGAGACTGTGGTAGATCCACAATCTTTATTTCTGAGAGTGGTATAGGGCTAGATCTCCCGTTTCCCTAGTCCAGGATGATTCTATCACAACCTGGTGCTCTCTGAATGTTTTGGACTACAACTCCCATCATTCCTGATTATTGATTATGCTAGCTGGGCTGATGGGAGTTGTAGTTCAAAATGTCTGGAGGGTACCAGATTGGGGTAGGTTGTTCCAGGCTGTTCCAAGAGTGTCTCAGCTTCAGCTCCCACTTTCTCCTCTGCGCACCAGCCCTGGCGGCATCTGGAGCTGGAAGGCACGGCTCCTAGTTCTACCAGTCTGAACTCTGAGAGGGCTGACCTAAGCCTTAGAGTAAAACAACTTGTTTATAATAGAATATACTGCTTCAGGATATAAGTCAATTCTCAGACATGATCCAGAAGGATATTACCCAGTATTTTTAGGCATTATTATCTGAGAGCGTCTATCAAACAATGTGGAAAGTGAGGCCCTGGTTCTGTTCCTTTCTGAAATCTACAGGCAGTGATTTTAGTTTTGAAGTGTTTTTTCCCCCAATTGTCAGCATGGTTTGCGTTACTCTTGTGGGCAATATCTTCATGAGGCACTGAAAGCTTTTGAAGAGGCTACAGCCCTCATCACAGACACCTTGGGTGATGCTGCAGGCATCCTACAATAGGGTAAAGTAAAGGTATTACTTACACATCCAATTTGAACTGCACTGTCGTAAACATTTAAGTGCCTCTCCAGATAAATTAAAATAACTGCCTTATGTTCTTTTCCACCTGAAGAAGCTGACTTGAGCATTTTCTTCTTCCACTCTATGTTGTTTTGTATGGTGATGCCCAAGTAATATGCCTCAGCCAAGCTGTCACCTTTGCCCCTAGTTACAACTGTAATTAATTTCATATTGATCTCTGAAGCATTGTCCTTCCAGGCCATTTCTTTGCTACCTATCAAGCCTTAGATGTAATGGTAGTAGACAGAGCAAAACTTTTCTTTAGCTCTGTTCCTTCCTTTTATTTATCCATCTGAGAACTGACCCCCCCCCCAAAAAAAACCTCAGCACTCATTCTCACATCTTTTTCTAGCCATTCCTTCAGTCACTTATGGTCACCTTGCAGCCTGTGAAACTCATCCCATCCACTAGTTGGCTCCATCTGGCCACTGAGGGCTCTCTCTTTATATCTCTTTTTCTCTAGCCTTAGCACCAGGGCCAGTTCTTTCTTCCTTCCTTCCTTCCTTCCTTCCTTTCCTGCCCTTCAATAGCTGGTATAGCACAGTAAGAAACCTGGCTGGGAGTCCAGAGTCTGTGAGTTCAAATCCCCGCTCATGTCTCCTGGGTGTCAAGGGCCAGCTAAAGATCATCCCCACAGTGAGTGGCTCAGGGATTACATGCCCTGCCACCTGTGCAGCCGTGGGCAAGCTGCATAGTCCCAAGGAGCCCAGTTGCCCCCCAGCAAGCTGAGCAGGCCGTAGCCAGCTGGGGAGGACTAGCCTCAGAGGGAGGCAATGGTAAACCCCCTCTGAATACCGCTTACCATGAAGACCCTATTCATAGGGTAGCCATAAGTCGGGATCGACTTGAAGGCAGTCCATTTTCCATCCTGACCTTCCTCCCAGTAGGAGCCCAGGCAGAGTGAGGCAGCTGCTTCAGGCAACAGATGCCTGGAAGTGTCTAGCAACCCCCCACCATTTCCCTAAGTTAGCCTGTTCTGCACTTCCTAACCTAGCTAGCTGTCTTTGGGTACAGTGGAAGAGCCAATTCGATGCTCCTGCCACTGCACTCACACCACATCGACCACCCTGCCTCCTCGACCCTTCCTTTCTTAGCTGGGAAGCAGAGTGAGCAGCATTGCCCCATCCTACTATGCTGACCACTACAGTTGTTGCCCCATTGCCAGTATTGAAGTAATATTCAATTGACAGTCTAGTTGGATTCTGTAGGTAGAACCTGGGGACACCTTTGCAAAGTGTCTTGGGCCAGCCCTGCTTATCATGAGAACCTGAGGAGTTCGTCCTTCAACCCTTCTCTCTGCTTCTTTTGAGGTTCAAGAGCTCTTCCATTTGCTACATTCCCTCTCAACAGCTTCAGCAATCAAGGTGTGGAGCATCTCATTCAGCCTGTGCACCTTGCCTCTCTGTCAGCGTCTGCTTTGCCAGCTTCAGCAAGCTGAAGGAGCACAGAAGCACAACACCTGCTTTCTCTGGCACTGCAGATCTCTTCCTAAATCAGCCTGATGAATCTGGCAAACATAAAGCAAACACAGTCCCAAATGGCAGCCTGAAGGAGATGCTCAGAACAGCTATGGGGAACGCAGCATAATGAAACAGCTAGAGCAGAGGGGATCCTGAAGGGAAGACGGGAGAAGGCAAGAGCCAGAGGCACAAAAAGGATTGTTCCTCCAACTCAGCTGGAGAAAGGTGTGGGGAAGGACTGAGAGAAGGAGAGAGCATTTAAACGCATGCGCAGGTGCAGACTATATGACTATAGAGGGTAAAAATGAAAATAGGAGAGCAATTTCTGCTAACTGTTCACAAAGCAGAAGAGCAGGGGTATTGCTCTCAATATGAGTTTTCAACTCACTTCCTAGATCTTTGAAGCTCTCTCAAAGAAACATCTGCCTTTACACCCCCTGCTTATAAAGTATCCTATTTCCCCTACTCTCCCTTAACAAATAATAACAACAACAACAACAACAATAATAATATAAAAATAAAAAACAATTAATTCCCATTCTAAAAACAGCAGATGAAATAAAATAAAACTAGGAAAGGAAGTGACAAGAAAAATAATTGAACTGCTAGTCTATCTAACTTACATAACGCATTCCAGTTTCTCTGACTGGTAATTTTGCATGTTACAATGTTTAGATGCTGCTACAGCTATATTTATTTTAAATAGATCTAGATATATCATGCATCATGAAGTTGTGGGACCATGTGACACAAGGTAGTTAACCAACCCATCGCTCCAGCTGCTGCCTCCTGAATGAGGTTGAAATAAGCAAGGGTCCTTCTTGTTCGCTTTATGTCTCTCAGTCTGTCTTTGTCACACTCTTGTTCTGTACCCTGCTGGCTTTCAAGAAGAATGTTTGGCAAGAAATGAGGAGGGGGAGAGGAGAAACAGCACACAACTCCATGCCTATGAACACCTATTCTGCCATGGACGTAATACAGAAAATGCCCTGCAGCCCTGTCTCGTCATGGTTGGAATGACAAGATGTCTACAAACTGATAACAACATCCTCCTTAGATAGGAACATAGGGACATAGTAAGGTGCCTTCTACTGAGTCAGATCATCGGTCCATCTAGCTCAGTATTGCCTGCACTGACCAGCAGTATATCTAAAGGGTTGCAGGCAGGGATCTCTCTCAGCCTACCTGGAGATGTCAGGGATTGAATCTGGGACCTTCTGCATGCAAGGTAGATGTTCTACCAGTGAACTACAGCCCTTCCTCAAGATGTCTGTTCTGCACAAATTTCATAGATCTATGTGAACGCTGGCCCACAAGATTTTGCCATCTGAGGTAAAGGACAAGATGACTCACAGTGGTACTCCCCACATACAGCCAACAACTCTTTCTTCTGACACCTTGGTGCTCCTGCCCCACTGCATCTGTTGCTCAGTCCAATTCTGCCACCTGAGGCAACCACTCTGCCTAATGGTAGGGCCGGCCCTGTTGTGAAGCCATTTCATATCAAGACATCTGCAAAGCAGTCCATTTGTATTGCCTGAAATGCTGAAAAGATATAGCTTTATTCTGTGCACAGAGGCACCATTGATTTCTTGTATATAAAAAAATTTCTGTGTAAAATATGCTAAAGCCCAACGCGTTTCAGCTTGTGCAGTCAAGCCTTCATCAGGGGAAAATTAAACTCTTCAGTAAAATATTAAGACAAACTTTTTCTGGTATCTTCCTTATCACTGTTGAAACAGTGATGAGGAAGATACCAGAAAAAGTTTGTCTTAATATTTTACTGAAGAGTTTAATTTTCCCGGGACTTCCCGGAAGATTGCTCCGCCTGTGGCTGCCTCTGAGATGAGCTCTGTCTCAGAGGAAGCTTTTTTCAGTTTAAAATCAGTCAAAAGGGAACTTTGACTGGTGTAAATGTTCTCCCAGGCAAGGGTGAACCGAATAGATTATCCACAGAAACTTCGTTGGGCTGTCGGTGGCTGGAATTGATCAGGAATTCCCTGGGAAAGGAAGGCATACCTAGTAGCCGAGGACGGAGTTAGGACTTCCAGCAAGCTGGGCTGAAAAAAAGCGAGACGTTTTTTCTTTTAAACGATCCACAACAGGCGAGCTTTGTTCTGTCTAATCTTATCATTTGGCTTAAATTACTACAGTAAAAGAGATTTGTTTAAGAATCAGCAATTAAGATACCTGGGTGAGTTACACTTCTCTCTTTTATACAAGGAATTAAGGAGGAGGAAAGAAAATTTAAAAAGCTTATCTTATTTTTTATGGCAAAAAGCAGGCCTGAATTTGGAAAATATAAAGATTAAAACGGATGAGGGGCAATTTACCCGAAGAGAAAATCTGATTTAGATGATTATTTGATTGATATATGTCTGGGACTACTTTTTCTTGGACTACTTTCTTTAGACGAATCTGCTGTTCGTGTATGTTACTAATTGTTCGGCGCTGTGAACCAAATTTGTTTTGCATTCTTGGACGTGCGGGAGATAAGAACTGTGCTGGCCAGATGTCAACAGGCCTGGAATATTAACTCCCTTATTGCTGGGGAAAAAAGCAAATTACTCTTTGCTTGGGAATTGTGGCTATATTGGAAATTTGAAGGGGTTTTTTTTCTGCTTTAAGAATGACAATCAAAGAAGTGGCAGAGACCCTGGATGTACCCCTGGAAGGGTTTTCCCCTCTGGATATGTTTCAGAAGATAATGGATGAGATTAAGATAACGAAACAAGAACTGCGACAGAGTAGACAAGAGATGGCAACTGAATTTGGTAAAGTGAAACAGGAGTTGAAAGAAATAAAGGATTATATGAGAAAAGAAGCAGATGGACAAGCAATAGAAGATGAAAAAGAAATTAAAGGGAAGGAGCAAATTCTGGAGATTGGATCAGATATATCAAATGTGGAATTGGAAAAAGATTTGGACTTTATGGCAAAAATTGAAGGGAGGATGCAAGTCCTGGAGATTGGAACAGATATATCAAGTGTGGAACTGGAAAAATATTTGGAGTTTGTGGATCCTGGAGATAAAGATTACTGTTTGGAATTCGGCGTTGTCCCTGGAGAAATTGATGAAGATATCAGAGATAAAGCTATCAATGTTTCGATGGAATTTCTGGACTGGAATGATTTGATGGAACTTGAAATAGAGAAAATTTATAGAATTAATTCCAGATATGTGGCAATGGAAAAACTCTCAAGATATGTGCTAGTGCATTTCGTAAAAAAGAGGAACAGAGATATGACTTTACAACAATATTTCAGTAACACATTCAGAATTGATGGCAAGGAACTATTTGTGATGAAGGAAATTCCCATCAGACTCTTACTATATGACTATGACTGCAAGATTATTATGGGTGCAAGGATGGAAGTTGGAAGATGGAATTAACACTGATAATGGAAAAATGGCTATTGAAATTACTGGTCCTAGTAGACTTGATGAGATGGATTAATTGACATGTTTATTTGAAGAAAAATCGAGGGATATATTTCTCAAGGAGTGGAAACCTCTCTTTGACTTTTTGCGGAAAGAGTAAAGCGATGTTAATGAGATTTGATGATTAATTAAGATAACTACTGGAGGAAAGTGATTTTGTAATATATTAAGAGATAGGTTTGCTATATATCATAGACCTATAACTGATCTGCAACAAATCGGAAGTCAACATTTTATTTTATTGTTTAATTTGTTTCTTTTTTGTTTTGTTTTGTTTGAAAATTTGAATAAAATTAATGATAAAAAAAGAGTTTAATTTTCCCCTGATGAAGGCTTGACTGCACAAGCTGAAACGCGTTGGGCTTTAGCATATTTTACACAGAGATTTTTTTATATACAAGAAATCAATGGTGCCTCTGTGCACAGAATAAAGCTATATCTCTTCAGCATTCTGGTCTTTGACCTCCTATTTGTGCTTCCAGTGAATGCTTCACACTTTTATCTTGTCATTTGTATTGCCTCACAGCCATAGTCAACTACCACCCAAGGCCATTGTGCTTAAGGTGGGTCAGTTCTAATCAGATCTCTAGCTATGAGCAGAATGTAGTGGCAAATTCAGAACTGAAGGGTCCCTTCATGAGATTGACAGCCACACACACTTTTTTGCTCTTGGGTTGAGAATCAGATCCTTGTTAATGCCTACTCTCACAACAACAGACATCTCTAGAAGCAAATCAACATGAAAGGGGAGAGAGTTAGCTACTGAGAAGAGTCTTCTCAGTGGCTGATTCACCTCCTTTCACTCTGATCAGCTCCAATCAGCAGGAAAATACAAGGAAGAATGTTAGAAGACTTTTCTCAGTAACTAACACATTCCCTTTTCATACTGATTGGCTTGTAGGATGCTGAAGAGATAGAGACCCTGCTTCCAAAAAAGTAGGAGCTCTAAGACCCCCCGAAACCCTGAACGACTACACCCCTGGCTATAAGGCCAAAAATGGGAAGAGAGCTCCACAATCTTCCTTTCCAATATTCGAAAGGAATTTCCTGCCAGCAGGTGTTAATTCTGCTGCTTGCCTTCTGCTAGTAACTGAATTCCTAGAGCAGGGGTAGCCAAGCCAACATGGTGCTTTCCCGATTTTTGTCGGACTACAACTCCCATCAGCCCCACTCTTCTCCAGTGGAATTCACTTCCTGTGCTAAAGTGCTGGAGTTCAACTGAGGAGAAAATCACCTGGAGAATCAAACTATGGGGAGGTAACCCATACACAGGGGAAAGATTTAGCACTCCCCCCAAAAAACACACCCATGAGCCACTGTTGCCCTAAAAATCACTTTCCCTCTGTTTCATAAGTAATCCAGGCAGACCCAAATTCAGATTAACAGATCTGTGCCCATAATTATGCATAGTTTTTCCCTCAACAAGAGAGAAAAATCTAATAACGGAGGTGGCCTGGAGAAAGTTGTAGAAACTAAAATTCTAGAACTTGCAAAACCTTTTGCTCATTTGTCCTGCCTCAGGGCCACAGCCAATGGTTACCCAAGGCTAGGAATGGGTGAACCTGTCAATACTGGTTTCTCTCAGCTTCACAGTTTTCTAGTTTTAAATTCAGTTCTTCACATTACCACATCAGTTTGAGATTTTTTTAAAAGTTCTCATGAAAATTCATCAACATTTTACTGCAAATTTCTCCTAGTATACACATTTTTGTATGCAGTTTTGCCTAATCAACACATTTTACAAAGCAATTGCCCCAATATAACACATTTTTATATGTTACATGCATTCCTATATGCATTTTTATGCACTTGTTACCCCAATATATATTTTTGTACACGTGTATATTTTTGTATACATTAAATGGTTGGAGAATTGCATTGCAACATTCGGAAAATGGTGCATTTCGAAGGATGGCTGTGTTTCAGTTCTCATATGGTTTCGGAAAGGGCAAATTAGGTAGGTTCACTTTTAAATACAAACAGAATGTAATTTCTTCCTCATCCCAAGGCCATTATGTGCAGAATAAGCCACATATCACCAGAGGCTCTAGCTCTGAAGCAAAACCTACAGCCTGGCTTAGCTATTGTAAAGCCCTAATAACATTCTCTACATATTTCACAGATATCTCTTCCCTGGCTGACTATACTGTGCAGCTGGCTGAATCTTTGTAGCGTGGAAGAAAATAACACTTTACAAATGTGCACGCTGTGAAGAAATCCTTTCTTGTCCCATACCGAAATCTTACCATTTACAAAATGTTCTGAAGTGCCGTGTGCACATTTTCTCTTTTACTCAATATGTAGGGGGGGAAAGAAAAATAGAATAGTGCTGTGTATGAATTTTTAAAATCAATATCAACCCTAAGAAGAAAAAAACCTGATGAAAAAAATAATCTATTTCTCTTTCAAAATTACTACCAAGCATGCTGATACTCTGCCAGATATTGGTAAAGCTTTTCAGTGCAGTAAATATTGTTGACATACTTTCTCTGACTTATGAATGCAGGAGAATGTAGCTAGTACATCGCCCATATGCTTGAAATACACCCCAGCAGAAAGAGAGCCCTGAGAAGCTAGAAATAAAACAACAGCCTATCAAACATCTTACCTGAACATCTAGATCATTAAAAGAAAAAAGTGGTTGAAATTGTGGTAAATTGTTTCAAAGCAAGGGGGAAAGGACTGCCATCTCTTACACAAGGTCAAATGTGTAAAAGAGAGAGAGCCGCTGCTTCTGTGAATAAGGCAGGCATAAATATTGATTAAGTGCCATGAAAAGGCCTGACAATAAAATTATTTTAGAATTAGAAGGCTATATTATTTATTTAATGTGTCACACAACCTCCAGAATATTAAGACAGCCAAGGTAGAGCACGGTGCACGCAGTACAAAATGGAAGCCTTCTTTAGGATAGCCAATGGAAGTTTTTATATAAAATGAATCCTCTTTAAAGTTTTGCTCCCCAAGGCAGGGATTCTCCTTTTAATAAAGTGGATCGACACATTTGATCCAACAGGAAGCAGTACCAACCGTTGCCTCTTTGTGCCCCATTTGTCCTACATGTGCCAACCCTCTGGTGCTCACCACAACAACTCCTGCAATCGACCAGTGGGGTCCCTTACCTCAACTGCTATTAAGTCACAATACTGTGAGTACTGAGTGCTAAGGCTGCATATAAGCTGTGAAAAGCAGAGGAGGGAAGAAAAATGTTTAAGAGGCCAGTATTTACAGCAGGGGTGGACAGCCTCCATACAGTATATGGGTTGTCAAGTCATGAGTTCTTAAAGTCAAGGCTGATTGTTGGGAATGGCTCAAAGGGGGAACTGATACAAGTGAGAGGAGAAATGCTCTCTGTGGGTGTATTCAAGTCTATCCCTTTTTGTTTACTTGCTCCAAAGGAGTGCAGGTGGAAAGGAAAGCCCAAACCAGACCTCCTTTCTTCATTGCTTCTCTCTGGACCATACCAGCCAGTCCCCTTCCTCCACCTTCTTCCCAGGGAATCTAAGCTCCCTCCTCTATGCTCAGATCATCAGATGAAATTCTGCTTGGAGTGCCCCAGGCTGATGAGACACAGGAGGAGGACATTTTTGGTTTTGGTTTCTAGAATCTTCTACCAAGGTGGATGGTTTGACTGACTTGCTCACTCCTGGTTTTTGGAAAATTATCTGAGGCCCACCTGAATCATCCGAGGCCCACAGAACTTCAAATAACATTTCTCCATCAAAAGGCCTCACTGGTTACTGGCTGTTATGTTTTGCTTGCCTATTGGTGGCTTCTTATTTTATATTTTATGGTTTCATTATTATTTTTAGTGATTTTCTTGTATGCAGCAGTTGGAGTAGCAGGCAGTAATATGTAAGGACTCAGAAATGACATTTTATGTTTTCATCACCCCACTGCTTACATCTGTCACCATGTCCTTAAAAAAAAAACCCTGTGTGTTAATCTTGTATTATAATTATTCTTGGAGACCCCTTGTCTGATAGAATGTGGGATATATTTCTAGCTATGGCTGTTTCTGGATGGGGAAAGCATCACACTCTAGTAACCTCCCATTTAAACTACTGCGATATTCTGTAAATGGGGCTGCTCTTGAAGACGGGTCAGAGATTGTAGCTATGCCATATGCAGCCACTGGAGTTTTGATGGGTCTGACAGCTTGAGATCAATCATGTCACTGGCTGCTGATTTCTTACTGAGCCTAATTCAAGGTTTTATCTTATAAAGCCTTAAACAGTTTGGAACCTGGCTTACCTGAAGGAGAGCCTCTCTCAATATTGCCTTGCCTGTGGCCTGAGATCTGCTGGGGAGGCCCTTTGAGTAGTTCCATCATTCAGTGAAATTCAAGCATCTAGTAACTGTCAGATGGCTTTTCAGGAATAGCACCCTGGTTATAAAACATGCTTCCCCTATATACTTAGTCATGAGTTTTTAGGCAATTAGAATTCTAGGTTGACTAAAGAACCACAATCAGGTATATCTTTCTGTGTACCTTTCTCTTTCAGTAAAGATAACTGGGCCTGTCAAAGTGACTCATGATGACAAAAATGTGTGTTTACTGGGACTTTCTGTAGCAGCCAGTTTCACTGGTAGTGCAGTCGTATGCGTGTCTTCTCTAAAGTAAGTCCTGCTGAGTTCACTTAGTCCCAGCTAAGTGTGTTGAGAATTACATCTGAAATAATCTGAGGCACAGAGAACTTCTGATCATTCTGTACTTTTGTTCAGTTACGTTAACTTCAGTTATTGTAACTTTACTCTAACTTTAACCTTGTAAACCACCCTAGGAACTTGTTGGAGGGTGAGGTATAAATCTGTTTATAAACAGGTGTTTAATCCTGGCTGGATATGATCATGTTGAGCAATCTGTCCACACTAATCTGACATCCTAATCTTTTTGCCTACACATTTAGACTATCAGATGACATGAATGTTCTGATAATGCCTTGGCTTCATATGTTTACTTGGGTAATCATTAGCAGAAGTAACTCGCTAGGAAGTTAGACAGAAGTCTACTAAAGCATTGCACTAATATAATATAGATTATTAGGAAATCAAATCCTGTTTACTTTTCCCACAAAAAACACCTTTAACCTATTTGTCTGCAATTTGAAGGGTCTTCTTTGTAAATTTCATCCACTTTGGTCAAAAGGGGAAAACATTATACCTGTTTTTAGACACCCCATTATAGTGAGTGGGAACACAAAGCTTTGTTTTACACAAAGCAACTCAGAAACAGATCAGAGTTGTTTTTAAACGTGCAGATATGGAGACAAGATAAATCTTGGAGCTGGTGCACTGCACATCCCTAACATATGCACCATTTTGTTTTAGAAAAGGATAATATAACTTACAATAAAATAAGCATCTGTAATCATGTATATGTCTTGCCAGCTGCCCTCAGACTATAAAAAGACCAGCACTGGGACCTTGTCCATGCTGGCCCAGGTGCTAACACAGGTCTTGTTCATTGCTGCCCCCATCATCTGCCGGTCTCTGGGTGGTCATTTGGGGATTCCTGAACATTTGCCCCAAGGTCCAGCCCTAACTGCACCACTGGCTCCAATGCTTTTGCTGCCACCATGTGACACCATCAGGTAAAGACACTAGACACACATACCCCAGTGTGCAGCAGGGCTCAGCAACAGGCACCAGCAGTAGTGTAGTCGCAAATTCAGAAGTGCAGTGTCCCTTTCATGATAGTCACAGCCATGCCTCCCCCTTTATTTGCTACCAGGTTGAGAATGAGATCCTTGTTAATGCCTTCTCCCACAACAATAGACACCCCTAGGAGCCAATAAGCATGAAAGGGGAGTGTGTTAGCTACTGAAAAGAATCTACTCAGTGGCTGACTTGCCTCCTTCACTCTGATTGTCTCTAGTCAGCAGGAAAGGAAGACTTTTCTCAGCGGCTAACACACTCCCCTTTCATGCAGTTTGGTTCATAGGATGCTAGTGACATTGGGACCCCACTGGGACCCTCCTTCCCAAAAAGTAAGGGGTCTAAGACTCCCCGAGACCCCAGACGACTACATCCTGTGGCTTTCTCAGTGGTGGCTTCCGAATTATGGAACGATCTCCCTTTGAAGGTACGCCTGGTGCCAACATTATTATCTTTTCGACGCCAGGTTAAAACATTCCTTTTCTCCCAGGCATTTTAATAAATTTAATAATTTAATAATTTTAATTTTAACTTTTTAACATTTTAACATTTTAACATCTCAACTTATTTTAGCATCTTAGTATGCTAGTATATTCGTATTTTATTATTATTTATTATTATTTTATTTTGCTATCTTGCTTGTTGTGAACCGCCCAGAGAGCTTCGGCTATGGGGCGGTATAGAAATTTAATAAATAAATAAATAAACAAATCCTGGGCACCGGTAGCATCCAATGAGCTGTTCCACAAGCCGGTGCCACCTACTATCCTAGTGAGATGTTATGATTTCTTCTGAGGCACTTCTGCTTTGCTCTTTGTAGTGGCTAATAAAGACTGATCCATGATTTCAGCAACCTGTAAGTCAGTTCCAGTTGACTTCTGAAGGCATCACATATAAGGCTATAAGTAAAGATGAGATCTTGCCCCATTGTTTCCCCCACTGTCAAGCTATCCAAACTGCTCACTATGCCTCATCTCCATTTTCCCCTCCAAAATGCATCTCTCTTCCATACGCTTTCATGCAAATGGGCTGTTTGATATATCAAATACTTGTTTTCAGTGATGTAGTTGTAAATCTCACATGCACTGTCCTGAAACTCCCCAGAGTGTACAAAGGAAGAAAACAGGGAGACCTCCTCAGAAGATTATTTGTTGTATTCACTTTTAAATTTAAAAAAAGAATATATGGCCTATGAGTTTGTTCTCTGATTAGTGCAGGTAAGTCTATCTCTGTCCTTTGCTCAAAGTAGACACGAGGCATTTGTCACAAACATTTATGCTCTAGCATGGCTGTGGATGTTTTCTGAAGAGGAAGCTCTGCTGCAGGGATCAGGAATTGACTGGGGGTGGCTGGGTGGGGGTTTAAGACAGGCTTCTACAATGTGGTGCACCCCAGATGTTATAAATTCCCACCAGCTCAGCCAGCATAGCCAATGGAATTTGAGGCTCTTTCCTCAGGATGAATAGGGCTCCGCCCCACCAACCTCAGTCTACCCTTAACCAGCCCCCACTTACCTGCCTTATTATTTACAAGCAATCTAGGGAACAGCTCTGGCTGTCAGCTCCCTCCTCCTTAGTCTCAGTGTTGCTATCAGTAGGGAGGAAGATGGGGAGCAAAAGTAGAAGTCGTTGGCTCTGCCCTTCATTGGCTCTGGCTCCACTGACTGTTGGCCTCTCTGCCTTCCGTCCTACCAGTCCCAAAGATGGATCCAGCAGCACCTCCAGACTATGAACCTGCTCTTTCAGAGGTAGTACGATCCCATCCAAAGCAGGCAACTGACCAATTATCTGAACACAACCCACAGAGCCTCCGTCTTGCTAGGATTCAGACTCAGTTTACTTGCCCTCATCCATCCCACCACCCAGTCCAGGCACCGGTCCAAGGCTTGCACGGCCTCTCCCAATTCAGATGTTACAGAGAAACAGAGCTGGATATCATCAGCATACTGTTGTCACCTCGCCCCAAATCTCGTGATGACCGCTCCTAAGGGCTTCATATAGATGTTAAACATCATGGGGAACAAAATGGTACTCTGCGGCACTCCACAACACAACTGCCAGGGGGGCAAAAGACATTAATCCAATGCTATTCTCTGAAAATGACCCTGGAGGTAGGATTGGAACCACTGTAAAACAGTGCCTCCGATACCCATCTCACTAAGTTGGCTCAGAAGAATACCATGGTCAATAGTATCAAAAGCTGCCCAGAGATCAAGTAAGAATAACAGGGTCGCATTCCCCTGTCCTTCTCCCCACAAAGGTCATCCATCAGGGCAAGGCTGATTGAATCCCATAACCAGGCCTGAACCCAGACTGGAATGGATCAAGATATTCTGTTTCATTCAAGAGTACTTGCAATTGCTGTGTCAAAACCCTCTCGATCACCTTCCCTAAAAAGGGGGGATTTGCGAATGTGTGGTAGTTGTCACAAACCAATGGGCCAACCAATTGCAAGTATATTGGTAGCATTTTTCTCCCTTTCATTTACCAAACAAATACCCTCACTGGGCCACCTTCCTTGTTCCTGTGCTCAGTGGAGATTCAGTGCTGAAACATCTTGGATAGCTCTTTGAAAGTTTGGACTAAAACCCAGACCAGATTCAATGCCCCTGACATCGGAGCCACCCATCTCCACTGTGGCTGTACTGCTGTGGGTAATCCTCAGCCCTTCCTTCTCTGAGCGATGGGACATGGAATATATGGGCATGAATGGAGGCTGGGTGCACAGTAGTTGCTGTGATGACTAGTCACATGTGTAGAGTGTTCAAATGCAAGGACAGAGCTCCTCTCCCTTTAGCAGTTGCACAAAATAAGCATTTTGGCAGATGCAGCTTGTCATGCAAAAATCTGTAACAGTCAAAACTGTCTCTTCGGCACAGTTGGCAAAGGAACAACCCCACCTTCTTCCACCACAGATCACATTGCTCATGCATGAAATGTCTTCAAAAGAGCTCTAAAGGAAACAGGAGATCTGTCTGAATAAACTCTGCGACTTTAGAGTCCCCACCCTCATTCTGTAGCAAAGGGATTCTCTGAATCACAACTTGCTCAGTTGGGTTGGGTTCTATCAGGGTTCAGAAATAGATGGGACTCCTTCACATGCATATGAAGACACTATTTTAAATGTGTGGGGTGGGCTTCCCTATGGAGGCAACTGTCAGCTGCACAAAATCTTGAGTCCTCTATACAGATGGGTGATAGGCATTCAATTAACTTTGCATTTAAAGGCAAACCTAACTAATACACACTTTCTGAAAAAATATGCAAACCAAAGCACAGCCATCCTTTGAAATTTGCACTTCTTGAAAGGTTGCAATGCAGTTCTCCATCAAAGTAATGTGTACACAACTGTACATATTGTGGTAAAGTCTGCATATAAATATATGTATTAGCCAAAATAACATAAAATGCATTATATTAGGGAAATTGCTTTGCCAAAATGTGCACATTAGGCAAAATTGCATACAAAAATGTGTAGATTAGAAGAGATTTGCATTAAAATGATGATACATTTTCATTTACTTTTCATTTTAAAAATGCAAAATGGTGTGGAAACAGGGAGAACTGAACTGCTTTGAGTGCACAAATTTGTGTAGAAAAGCGACTAACAAATTTAATTAATTAATAAAATAAAATAAACTGAACACAAAATTGGAAAAATTACCAGCTGAAAGAAACTAAAATGGACAGATTCATCCATCCCTAGTCTTCTGAGTCTTAATATTAGCCGCATTAAGCCAAAATGGACCTTGCATGCATCCTTTAAAAAACAAGAGTTTATTCCCTTTTCTTACAACTCAGGATTTTTTACTTTCCTGAAAGGTCTGATTCATTCATGAAATTTTGATAATATCCAAGGCTATTTCAAGGCTGCTGATTTCATCCACCTGTTCCTTCCCTGGAAGGGATACATAAACTGGCTGGCTGAGGTGGCTCCTGCTTTGCAGATTGCCTGGCTTTTTGTGGGTCTTGAGTCATGTGCCTGGGAGAGAGGACTCAGAGCCAAGTAGGGAGACCTGAGGGGGCCCCAATCAGTGTAGTGATGGGTCGAGGGAGATATGGCGTTGTGAGGACTTGCCAGGTAAGGGGAACGCTGCCCAGGCAGTTAACGGCTGTGCCTTTTTCCGGTCCTCCCCACACCCGCAGGTTTGTTGGTTGCCTTATCAGCCAGCCCTCAGACCTCCAGATGGTTTTGACCTATAAAGCCTTACACGGCATGGGACCGCAATACCTGGTGGAGCACCTCTCCCAATATGAAACTACCCGTACACTGCGCTCAACATCTAAGGCCCTCCTCCGAGTACCATCCCATCGAGAAGCTCGGAGGGTGGTGACTAGAAATAGGGCCTTTTCGGTTGTGGCTCCCGAATTATGGAATGGTTTCCCCAATGAGGTGCGCCTGGCGCCGACGCTGCTATCTTTTCGGCGCCAGGTGAAAACCTTTTTATATTCCCAGGCATTTTAATGCGTATTATTATATGTATTGTTGTATTTTGTTACTGTTTGATTATTTTTGTTTACCTTTGTTGGTTTGATTCTATTGTATTATTGTATTTATATATTCCTGATTGCTATATTGGGCTCAGGGCGGTATATAAATTAAATTAAATAAAAAAATTTAAATAAATAAACGCCAGATTGGTACATAATAAGATCTCCCTCAATCATGATTTAATTGTGGATGAGGCAGCCAATCTGGCATGCATAACCGAGACCTGGGTGGGTGAGCAAGGAGGATTCAGTCTCTCCCAGTTATGTCTGCCAGGGTACCTGGTTCAGCATCAGGGTAGACCTGAGAGTCAGGGAGGTTGCTGTGGTCTATAGGAGCTCCATCTCCCCCTGCAAGCACCCTATCCATGTGACTACTGGTCTGGAGTGTTTGCACCTTGTGTTGGGTCAGCTGGACAGACGGGATTCTGTTGGTGTACCGCCCACCCCGCTGCCCAACAGACTCCCTAGCTGAGCTGGCAGAGGTGGTGTCGGGTGTACTGTTAAGATCCCCCAGACTGTTGGTTCTGGGGGATGTCAACATCCATGCTGAGGCCACCTTATCCGGGGCGGCTCAGGATTTCATGGTTTCCATGACAACCATGGGACTGTCCCAACATGCCATTAACCCAACACATGTAGCAGGGCATACTCTAGACTTGGTTTTTGCAACTGGACATGGTGATCTGAATGTGATGGGGCTTACATCGGTCCCTCTGTCATGGACAGATCATTGCTTGCTGAAGTTTAGACTTACAGGGGCTTTTCCCCTCTGCAAGGGTGGGGGACCTATTAAGCTGGTCCGCCCCCAGAGACTAATGGATCCGGATGGTTTCCAAAGGGCTCTGGGGAATGTTCCGGCTGATGAGGCTGGTGCTCCCGTCGAGACCCTGGTTGAACTGTGGAATACAGAAATGACCCGGGTGGTTAACATGATTGATCCTGAGCGCCCTCTCCTGTGTAGAGCTCGTACGGCTCCATGGTATACCCCAGAGCTGAGAGCGATGAAACAATATAGGAGACGGCTTGAGTGCAGATGGAGACAAACTCCTGGTGGATGCAGTTACACAGTGATAAGTGCCTATGGTAAGCTGTATCTAGGGGCAGGGAGGGCAGCAAAAAAAATGATATTTTGCTGCCACTATCAAATCATCAATCTGCCGCCCAGCGGAGCTTTCAGAATTGTCTGCGGACTATTACACGCTAGCCCCAAGGACATGGTAGAACCATCTGAAGCCTGCTGTAATGAATTTGCTAGGCACTTCCAGGATAAAATCTTTCACATCTGCCAGGACTTACACTCCAGTGTTATAGCAGGTGAATCAAGCGGGGTATCCAGAGCACAGCCTTGTCCCGATTTCTTGATGAGTTTCAGTTGGTACAGCTTGAAGACGTTGACAAGGTGCTTGGACAGGTTTGTGCAACCACTTCTGTGCTGGATCCTTGCCCTTCTTGGCTAATAAAAGCTAGCAGGGATGGAACAGCCAGCTGGGCCAGGGAAGTGATTAATGCCTCTCTGCAAGAGGGGGTGGTCCCTGGCTACCTGAAAGAGGCGATAGTGAGACCACTCCTGAAGAGACCCTCCCTGGACCCAGAAAATCTTAATAATTATAGGCCAGTGGCAAATGTTCCATTCCTGGGCAAGGTCCTTGAACGAGTGGTGGCAGGCCAGCTCCAGACACTGTTGGATGAGACCGATTATCTGGATCCATTTCAGTCGGGTTTCAGGGCTGGTTTTGGCACGGAAACAGCCTTGATCACCCTGTATGATGACCTCTGTTGGGATAGAGACAGGGGGAGTGTGACTCTGTTGATTCTCCTTGATCTTTCAGCCGCTTTCAATGCCTTCGACCACAGTATCCTTCTGGGAAGACTGGCTGAGTTGGGAGTGGGAGGGACTGCATGGCAGTAGTTCCGCTCCTACTTGGCGGGTCAGCTCCAGAAGGTGATGTTTGGGGAACATTGCTGTCCCCCATGTTGTTCAACATCTAAATGAAACCATTGGGTGCGGTCATCCGGCGCTTTGGAATGCGCTGCCATCAGTATGCTGATGACACCCAGCTCTATTTCTCCTTTTCATCTTCTTCAGGTGAGGCTGTCAATGTGCTGAACCAGTGCCTGGCTGTGACAATGGACTGGATGAGGGCTAATAAACTGAGGCTCAATCCAGACAAGACTGAGATGCTGCTAGTGGGTGGTTCTTCTGACTGGATGGTGGATGTCCAACCTGTCCTGGATGTGGTTACACTCCCCCTGAAGAAGCAGGTTTGTAGCTTGGGGGTTCTCCTAGAACCATCTCTGTCACTTGAGGCTCAGGTAGCGTCGGTAGCATGGAGTGCCTTCTACCAACTTCGGTTGGTGGCCCAGCTACACCCCTATCTGGACAGGGATAACCTGGCTTCAGTTGTCCATGCTCTGGTAAACTCCAAGCTAGATTACTGCAATGCACTCTACGTGGAGCTGCCTTTGAAGACGGTTCAGAAACTGCAGCTTGTGCAAAATGCAGCAGCCAGATTGGTAACAGGGACCAGATGGTTCGAACATATAAAACCGATTCTGGCCCCCTTGCATTGGCTGCCTGTGTGTTTCCAAGCTCGATTCAAGGTGCTGGTTTTAACCTATAAAGCCTTACATGGCTTAGGACCACAATACCTGATGGAACTCCTCTCCCGACATGAACCCACCCGTACACTACGCTCAACATCTAAGGCCCTCCTCTGGGTGCGTACTCCAAGGGAAGCTCGGAGGGTGGCAACAAGGGAGAGGGCCTTCTTAGTGGTAGCCCCCAAATTATGGAATTATCTCTTTGACAAGGAATGTTACAGAAAAATGAAAAAGGTAAGGTGTTGGACTACGACCTGGGAGACCAGGGTTTGAATCCCCACATAGCCATGAAGCTCACTGGGTGACCTTGGACCAGTCACTGCCTCTCAGCCTCATGGCAACCCTATTCATAGGGTCGCCATAAGTCGGAAATCGACTTGAAGGCAGTACATTTTTAAATTGTTTTTTTTAAAAAATAAATTGTGTTTTTAAGTTGTTTTTTGTGTTTTAAAATTTGCATATTTGTTTCTATTGTTTTTAATTGCTGTAAACTGCCCAGAGAGCTTCGGCTATGGGGCGGTATATAAATGTAATAAATAGATAAATAAATAAATTAGCTATAATGCCACACCATTTTTCCAATATAATGGATAGTGTTCACAAATATGTCAAGAATACATGCCTCCATAAAAAACAACAGAACTTCTTGGGTCTGGTGTTACACACTAACTCATCTACAACATGTATAACTTGCATAACCAAGAGGTGGCAGCACATCATCAGTCTTAAATGCAATGATCACTATGCTAGCTCACCATGTAGAACCTTCCCTAACAGATACCTCCCAGATATATTGGACTATAACTTCCATAACCCTTGACCCATTGGCTATCCTGGTTGGGGCTGTTGGAAATGGTAGTCCACAACATCTGGAAGACACCAGTTTGGGGAAGGCTGTTGTAGAGGGACAACATTAGGAGGCCTGAATAATAAAAGGAGAAGATTTATAAAAATGTATCAACAACAGTAATCATTTATTACTGGGTTGCATTCAAGGGGCTATCTAAAGCTCAGGGCAAGCAAACAGATTGTATTAAGTATTCTTCAAGAGTCAGTTAAACTGAACTTAAAGTGACCATACTAGAGCAAAGGAACTTCAAAGGGAGACTGCAATGTGAAACTGCTGAATTACTTTTTGCCAAGAGGTTCAGTGCTAATACTTATGGACTGAATTGGGAGAATGGACTTTGATCACACTGCATGTGTTAATTGGCTTATTAATGCCAAAATGTCAGCATTATCAACACAGCTTTTTTTGTGAATGGCCATTTTAAAGATGTAATTGCCACCGTCTGCACTTTTCTGCATTTCATTTCCTTCTGACTCCATTGTTTAGAATTTCCCCCACCAATATCAGGATAACGCTTCACGCATTTTGCCTTTAAGGTGCCACAAGGCTCTTTGTTTTGACTACAAGAGACTGCTACCTGCTCTGGAAATTGCTGCATATATGTACACGTTACCAACCGGTGGATAAAGCGTTAGAGTAACTTTGGGAGGAACAGTAGCTTAGTGGTAGAGCACATGCTTCATAAGCTGAAAGTACTAGGTTTAATTTTTGACATGTCCACTTAAAAGGATCTTAGTTATTTGGACTGGCCTGAGGTCTTGAAAAGCCACTGCTAGTCATAAGAGACCTAACTGGACTAGATGGATCAATTGTCTCATTAAGTATAATACTGTTTCATACATTCACACACTCTGTTTTAGGAGTACCGATTCCTTTGCTTGCCATGTGAAAAGAAGCAGAGGTAAACCAGCATGAGGTCTTCAGTCTTTCTGTTAACACTATTATGGTCTGTACTTGAGTACAATAAATCTTCACAAGCTGACACAATGCCAAAAGAAAAGACACTCAATCACAGCATGATTCTACATATATTTACCAATCGACCATGTTTGCACATACTGTCAGAACTTCTTGTACAGTCTCAGATATTTCATAGCAGCAAAAAGAATGGTGATTTCTCAAAATAATGTGCAAGGCCAAAAAATACACCAGTCACTGTATTCTAGATTAGTTTATCCACAATGACTACCATCTCCTGGATCCACAAGATGGTGGCAGTGACAAGGGATCATTTATCCAGGACTGCAATCTTGATCATGCTTCCTTAGGGTTGGGAAAATGTGAAAGAGACAAGGTTCCTGCAAGATGCTAATCAGGAACATAATTTTATTTATTTAAAACATTTATATACCACTTAAACATTTGCTGTTCTAAGTGGTATACATAACAACAAATCAAACATAAAATAAACAATAAAACAATACAATCATAAACTGAAACGTTACCTTTAAATGTTTGCTGGAACAAGAAAGTTTTAGTCATACACCTGAAATTCAATAAGGAGGGTACCTGCCCAATCTTAGTTGGAAGGGAGTTCCATAGGTTTGGAACCATGCCACAGAAATCACAGCTTCTTGTCATGACAAGCCATGCACCTGAGCCATGGGAGACCACCAACAGAGACTTCCCCAAAAATGTCAGTGATTGGGCTGGGATATAAGGGATCAGGCAGTCTTTAAGATATCCTGGATCCAAGTTGTTAAGGATCTCATAAACTAACAGAAGAACCTTGAGCCTGGCCTGGTAACACATGGGCAGCCAGTGCAAGCTTTTAAGCACCATTGTTATGTGATGGCAATAGTCTGTCCCCATCAGCAGTTTAGCCACAGCATTTTGCAGCAGGTGGAGCTTCCAGACCAGGCAGAAGAGTAGCCCCACATAGCGTACATTGCAATAATCAAGTCTTAAGCATCCATGAATCACTGCAGCCAGTCTATCCCTGTCCAAGAATGGCTGTAGTTGGTGCACTAGCCATAGCTGGTAAAAGGCACTCCTAGCCACCAAGGCTACCTGAGCCCCATAAGCCCCCCCCATTGGCTTTCCCAGTCAGGATAGACAGAGATCAAGATAGCAAGAAGCTAGTCACATCACTGCATAATGAAAAAGAAGTGGGAGATCCCAGAACATATTGGTACACTGTAAGACCATTGCCTATTTTGGAACCCAGTCATCAATGCAACATCCTTTCCTCTAATCTCCCTGCTGCCTCACACCTCTCCATAACCAAGAGCGACTCACCTGCCATGAACTTCATGTAGTGGCAAGCCACTTCTGGCCAAACAAGACATGATGGTTGATCACGTGGATACAATTATTATGAACTTTAAAAAATCTATAGCACCCATAGGAACCCTGCTCAGTCTTAGGTCAAGGGGGTAACTTTTTCTCTCCCTGACATGGTCCTTTTCAAAATCTTATTTTGAAGCTCCTGTTTGCATTTCAAGGGAAGCCCCCATTGGCACCAATGGACTCCACTAGCAAAGTCTGGCCCGTCACTTGCAAATGCAATCCATAAGAAAGTGGTTCCCAAACTTTTCCTCCCATGGACCACTTTAAAATTGCTAAGGATCTTGGTGGACCACTTAATGGTTCTTCTGTCTGCTGTAGCAATTGTAATGTGCTGTGCTAGATGTGGCATGATTTTAATTGTGTTTTTACAGACATGCCCTGGACCATCTGAATGAAGCTGATGGAGCACTGGTAGTCCACGGACCACAGTTTGGGTACTCTTGACATAAGGTAAACCTTTCAAGGCCTTGCTGAACTCAGACCTTTTCAGGTCTCAGATTACAACTACTTCCCTGAGGAGGCTGACAAGGATGACCCCATGGACTCGCCTTTCTCTTGCCGGGCACCACCACACTCAGGGGAACTGAGTTTGGGATTTCAGTGGTCAAAAGCATAACAGCAACTTAATTTTGTACTGAGCTGGACTATGTTTCCTCTACCTCAAGCTTATTTGAAAGTTGCCCCTGAAACACATTGCATTGTGGAATCAGAAAAGGGTTTGGGGTTTACCACAACTTTCAGCCACAAGCCTGAGATGGTTTGCAATCAAGCCTTGTCTATAAACCAAGTGATCTCTAGCTAATTGATGCACTAGTCTGCTGCAGAAACTGGAGGAAACGCAAGCACATTTTATCTGGATTTTTTGGGTGTGTGCTAATAGAAAAACCCAAACTGAAAATGAAATAAAGGAACACCCTGAAACAAAAGTAAAGTTTCCCAAGATGAACTAAGCTGAATAAAAACTTATTACTGATCTAATCCTAAAGCAATACACTATAAGTAAGACAATACATTTGACATTTGAGACCTTGAACTCTGTCTGGTATTATATCTACTTTCCATGTTGTTTCAGAAATGAGAAATATTTCTGTGGCTTCATGCAGAAAAAGCCTGCAGTCCCTGAAAGATACCCAGCTTTGTAATTAATTTCCAGGCAATGACATTTAACTGCCATCTCTGCTTTTTTGCCTCCTCTGCTCAGCTGGCTAGGGAATATAAATCTGCCGTTGGGCTTGGCAAAATTGGCTGTTACATGAATGCAGCATTATACTCATCCCACAATATTTGTCTTCGCTTCCACAGGTTTATACTGTTGTAGTCTGTCCTATTATTATCTTTTATAGACCTTATTATAGGACCAAACTGAGCACTTCCCAGAAGTGTCTGGGTGACAAGACGGGAAAATTATGGCATGTGGTTCTCTTTCATCTCTCTCCCTTTTTCCCAAAGAAGACATCTTTTGGGACTTTGAAAAAAAAATCACTGTATATTTTAAAATGATTATCATCAATTGCAGCAACAGCAGGCAGGTAGGTACACACTGCTCTCTGTGCCTGTTGTATAATACAGCTGCAAGAGCAGCTGTATAGTTAAGGTGCATGGTTTTTTCAGTGTTCTGCCTTTCTAATCCCTGAGAATTCATAAAATCAAGACAATTTGTTCTGCCGGTCTAACATTTGCCAAGGAGGAGTCTCTACATGGCAAGGATGTAATCTGGTCAATTGCCAGAAAAATCTGACAAAGAGCAGCCCACTTCCATCACTTTCAACATGGAAGGGCAATTTTCTTGGTTTATATCTGTGTTTCTGCTCACCCAAAACATACCTTTTCTTTTCTGTTTCTGCTAATTAAGACTATGTCAAAATGTCTAGAATATTACAGAAGTCTCCCCTTTACTGGTTTGAAGAAAAACTATTGTGTTTTTCAACATTTTTCAATAGTTAGTGATCTCCTGGAAAGTACTGGGATGTCAGTCAAGCAGAATTTTGAGAGGAGGAAGAAGTGCTGGCAAAAAGTATCACATATCTGATTGGCAAACTATGGAGAGAATAAAAACAAAGGTACTAGCCTACTATGCAGGGTTGATGTAAAGAGTACCACTTAGGGATTTAAAAAATATTAAGCGGTTTCTAAATGCTGTTAATTAAATAAATACTGTAAGATATGTAAAAGATGAGCAAGCACATTAGCAGTACAATCCTATGCATGTTTACTCAGAAGTAAGTACCTCTGTGTTCAATTGGACTTACTCCCAGAAAAGTGTGCATAAGTTTACAGCCTAAACTACATTAAAAATATTAAAATACTTGCCGCCCTGGGGTCCTGCTAGGAGGAAGGGTGGGATATATATAAACCAACTAACTAACTAACTAACAATTATAGAATAGTAGTAAAGTTAAAAATCATTCCTGTCCCCCACAATGCACTATAAGAGAACTCATGCAATGCACTGAATTTCCTTTTCAAAAGAAACCCAAGGAATTCTAGAGTTTTAAAACTTTCCATTTTAAAACAAGATTTCAGGTGAAAGTTACATCAGCCAAAGGCAGTGAATTTTTCCAGTGCTGCTAGAGGATAATCCTTTTTAAACACAAACACACACACTGGAAATCGAAGCAGGGGCTTTCTGCATGTACTCTGCCACAAAGGTAGGTCCTTCCCCCAAGTGGTTTCAGCGCTATGCTCAGGTTCCCGGTAGAGTAATTCAGACAGGGCATAGCATTTGTATAGTTTGGAGAAGTCTGCATCTGTATTCCAACTCAAGTATGGACTTGCTGAAGGCCTCTGGCTTTAGGAGAAGAGTTGTAGCTCAGTGGAAGAACACATGCTTTGCATGCAAAAGGTCTCAGGTTCAATTCCTGGCAGGGCCGACCCTATCAATAGGCAGACAGGTCAGTAAGGTAAATGGCCATGAGGGAGAGGTCCTTCTCTGTGGTGGCCCCAGAGCTGTGGAACACCCTCCTATTGGACATGCACCAAATCTTTATGCCCCTTCAGAACACCCTGGAGATTGGTTTTTTTTGCAGCTGACCTTCCAGGCATGAGTTAATAGGTGATAGCCTGTCTTAAGTATGTTCTTTTAGGTTCTGAAAAAAAATATAATTGTAAGTTTTTAAAGTTTTAAATTTTATACTATTTTATCTTCTGTATTTGAGTGTAAGCTGCTTTGGGTGGGCTAATATACCCAGAAAAGCAGTCTGAAAATAATAAGAAGAATGAGACAATCGCCATGGATGGGTAGATACTGGGGGAAGTAGCCCTCCCACCCCAGCCTTTTCTCCTGAGCCCCCAGCCATTCCTTTCTGTTGGTGATCAGAACTGTGTAGGCCACACAGCTTGTTGCCAGCACTGAATTAAGATTCAACTGCCAGTCCACTCAGCTTCCGTACATGGAGTGTACCATCTTGTCCTTTGTCTCAGGCAGCAAAATGTCTTGAGTAAGCCCAGATCCCTAGCATCTCCAAGTAAGGCTGGGAAGGACAGGAGTCTTGACACCATGGTTGGTATTCACTGCTAATCCTACTCAGAGTAGACCCACTGAAGTTACTAGACATGACTAACTGAGGTTCATTAATTTCAATGGGTGCACTCTGAATACAACCCCATGGACGAAGCTGCAACTTATATCAACATGAAAGCATGTCCCTATTTTCCCTGAAACGAGTCACTGCCATTCAGTTTAGCCAGCCTTGCCCAACATGGCAACCTCCGGATGTTGTTGGACTCCAACTTTCATCACCCCTGAACATTGGCCAGGCTGGCTGGGGCTGATGGGAGTCCAACAACATCTGGAGGTCACCATGTTGGGGAAGGCTGGTGCAGACAATACAGTGCTAAATAGATCAATGTCTCCTTGATGTGGTAGAAGACAGTTTCCTACGTTCTTACATTCCTAAATATTATAACCTTTGCTTTAGCCAATCTGTACAACAGGAATAAGAAAAAAAACACCATCCACCTCACCAACAATAGTGGACAGCATCATGGGGCTGAGCCACTCACCTGACTCCAGCAGTGTCACTACTGCATACCAGGCCAGAGAAGAGAAAGGCATGTCAGGTCAGTGTGCTGCAAATGTGCTGGTGGAGCCAATCCAGCATTCCTGCCTGTGTGTTTGTGCTGCATCCACCTTGCCACTGCCTTGCCCTTTCCCCTCTTCATCCTGGTATGCAGCCACTAGTCACCGCTGGAGGGAGTTCTGGTAAGTGGCACAGCCCCACCATGCTGTCCGCAATGGCTTACAGGGCTGTTGTGAAGGGGAATGAGATGGAATACCTTTTGTGCACAAAAATCCTGGTGGTATAGAGAAATGATAAACTAAGAACAGCAACTGGTGAAAAGGGATGAGTTTCAGAGTCAAGCCACAAGAAGGAGCTTCCAAAGAGAGAGTGTGTACACACACCACACACACACACCACACACACACACCAGAAGCAAACAGCAGGGTGTAGCTTTATGAACAACTTCACAGAGTGCTTATTGTTGCTGATAATGAAGAATTCTGTCCCAGTTAACAAAACACACACACTGCGCTATGTTGGTGCTTACTGTAAGATTTAGGATTTCCCAGGTAAACTAAACATCCGTCATGAGCCCTGAGCAGTGACTCAGTTCCTCCTATACTCTTTGTTGAATTTTGTTTACTGCAGTGCATGGTGTTTCACAGGAGAGGTGGGGAATGGCTCTCATTGTGTTCTTTCTTTCTCTCTTTTTTCAATGAGGAAACAAAACTTTAAACCAATCTTCTTTATTGTTCTTCACTCACACAAACAAAATTAAGCTGCAGGGAGTTGATTAATAAATCTCCTGCTTAACACACACACAGTTGAACCACACACACACACACCAAGCCACTCTTCAAGGCAAGTTTTAATCTCCCAGGAAAATCAATGTTACTTTGAATAAAATACCCGAGAACAGAGATTACTTAAGGGAATCAGGCTCCAAAGTATGATTGAAAAATATAGATTTCTCTCCCCTCCCCCCCCCCATTTTACCGCAGGAGTACTGTGCTGCAGTGCATATAAAAATGTGGTATAATAATTATACAAACACATAAAGAAATGCCAGGTGCAATCCCCTAAAGGTTTCTTTCATACAAGAGTTTGGAGTGGAGGCAAAAAATAAATAACAAAATGAGAGAGCCCCTATAAGCTGCAGGGGGCAGAGAAAAGGAACAAGCAGCTATCTAAGGTTTGCACTAACGTATGCCAGGTCAGTTCGACTACAAAGTTTTGTATCTTCAGGTCAGGCTCACTTTCCACCAAGGATTGCCGTGAAAGTATAATGTGATGTGTGTGTGGTTTTTCTACCTGGATTTTGATTTTTTCCCCCTCCCGATCTTTTGCAGGATGATGAGGATGAGAATGGTGATTTCAGCTTTACAGAGCTATACAGGCAACTTATACAGGTCCCAGCTAGGCACACTCGTAAAACTTTGGTTCTGATATGTTTGGGTGTATATATATACAGCAGTTTAATGTAGATAGGGTTGCCAGGTTCTTGGCCTGAGACTGATTCTGTATCTTTAGGAGAAGAGAAAGTCATCCAAGTGCAGGTGTTCTTGCAACCCTATAATGAGAAAAACCACAAGGTGGAATTCTTTCTCTCCCCTACACAACTTTTAAAGATGCAGAAGATCTATTGGTTGCCAGGCCCTGTCTCCAAGAGGTCTTCTGTATATTTAAAAGTTGTGCAGGCAGAAGGAAGAATAAGTTTCTAGGTGGTCTTGTTCAAGAGACATATACCAAAACATTCCCCTCCCGCAACTTCTGTTACATGAGGTGTACAGAAGACCTTTTCGAGATCGGGCCTGGCAACCAAGAGGTCTTCTGTATCTTTAAAAGTTGTGCAGGGGGAAGGAAGAATTCCATCTTGTGGTTTTTCCCATTACAGAGTTGCAAGAACACCTGCACTTGGCTGACTTTCTCTTCTCCTAAAGATACAGGATCAGTCTCAGGCCAAGAACCTGGCAACCCTAAATGTAGATTAACATTCGATACATCCCATGTGTGTCTGTTTTCCCAGTCATCCACCTAAAGTCATCCTCATCCAAATGGAAGGCTGCATTTTCTTCTACATTTTCTGGTTTTTTAAGAGTACTGAGAGTTGTTAAGAGACCCCTGCTCCCATCACAGAGCTGTAATTTTCAGAGTGGTTTAACAGTCATTCCCTCTTACCAGGGAACTCTGGCAATTATAGCTCTGTAAGGGGAGCAGGGGTCTCCTAACAACTCTCAGAAACCTTAAGAAACCACAGTTCCCAGGATGCTTTGGAAGAAGCCATGACTGTTTCAAGTGGTATAATAGTGCTTTAAATGTATAGTGAAGATGGGGCCAATGTATTTGAAGTGTTTTGAACACTAGTAAGCATGATGAAGAGTTCAATGTATTATTTTTATGTATAAAAATATAGATTTTAAATGAGTTTTAAATTCCATAACTATTTACATAAATTATACATCATCAAAATTACTCAGCCATCAATAATAACAAAATTTCATAATTATGTAATTGTATCAAAATTTATAATTACATAAAGAACCTGAAAACTGAGAATATCTCTTGCTATATTTTCCTGAAGACATATATTACAATATTTAACAAATGAATTCCAGCTTAATCCAAAATTTATTGTATCAGCAAGCCTTTTTTACTCTACCTGAAATATTACTAGATGTATTCCACACCTCATTTGGCCAGTCTTTCATATGTGGGCCCTGTGTTCTCTTCCATTCAGAAGCCACTTCTATTCTCGCTGTTTCTTCCCTTCCTTTAGGCATCCAACCTTCTATCAATCCAAGTATTGTTCTTATTGGTAACTCATACATAGCCATAGTTTGTATGTTGATAGTTTCAATAGCCACCTTCCAAAACCATTGAATATTTCCACATGTTCATCCAATGTGAAAATCGTCTGCTCTTAATGTAGCACATCCCTATCAGGCATGCCAGCCGGCATTACTGTATTTGTTTTACTTAATTTTAATTTATCACAATCATTTACAGGTTTCTTTGTTCTGGCTGGTCTGATTGCAGCAGTCCTTCTCATTTAACTTTTTAAAAAATGATTTAGAATACAAACACCTTGTATTAGGGAGGGAAGAATTGGCTGGAAAGTAAATTTCATCAGAATTTCCTGGTGCTTTCCTCCATGCCCTGAAGCTGAGCAAAAGGTTCCTATGCCATTGCGGTGCCAAAGCCTTGTGGCTGTTGCACTCTGCTCCCCTTTCATCAGCCTCTAGGTTGTGCTGCAGGAAATAATAACAGAAACAACAGCAGTGTCTCTGCTCCTTCTTGGTAAATATTCTGTGCTCACATCTGCTGTGATCACAATGATATAAGTTGTGCAGTCTGCTCAGTTGGAAATGCAACAGGGACATTGGCCTATCAGCCAGGAAAAAAGGCGGGGGGCGGGGACGGGACAAGCAAGAGAATGTGCAAGTAATGTACCTGCTTGTTTGTCTGAACAGAATTCTTATGGATACTTCACACATTACTTAGGTGGATATTTATTCAGAAATACATTCCTAGCTTGTCCAAGTTATTTACCCAAAAATATCATAAAATAAAGCACAGCAAAAATAGTCCAGCCATGTGAATAGATGTTAGCATGAATAGGCAGCACACTGACACCACAGTCCTACACATGTCTACATAGAAGTAAGTCCCCTGGGTTCAATGGGGCTTACTTCCAAGTAAGTAGGCATTGTAAGGTTAGCCAGTGTGGTACTCCCCAGATGTTAGACTGTAACTGCTATCATTCTTAACATGAACATAGGATTGCAGTCTTACAGTGCAGACTTTTATATGTCAACTCAGAAGGAAATCCCATTGTGTTCAGTGCATCTTACTCCCAGGAAGTAGGTATGCAGCCTGATATTCCAGGCAGCCACTTCTTCCATCACGACCATATGTCTACAGTTTTTGCAGTCACGGCGATTACAGATGTGACTGTCTCTGGCTGTCATCTGTTTCACAATAATGCTTCTTCATACAGTCGTGGACCCTCATGCATAATCACATGAGGAAGAGAGAATTTCACTGGCTCCCCATTAGCTACCAAGCCAAGTTCAAGGTTCTGGTTTTGCTGTACAAAGCCCTCTGCAGTTTGAGACCAGGATACCCTTATATACCTAGGCAATCAGTGGGCTCCACAAGTGAGGGCCTCCTGCAGATACCATCTTATCAGGAGGTCCATTCCGCACAACATAGGACTTTTAGTGTTGTGGCACCTACCCTTTGGAATTCCCTCCCCTTAAATATTAGTCAGGAACTATCTCTGTTATCATTTCAGCACCTACTGAAGACCTTCCACTTTCAATAACCCTTTTAAGTAGAAACCTTATTCAAGTCTGCATCTGTGTTGGAATTACTTTTTGAGATGTTTTTAAAGCTTTTTTTAAAGAAGTTTTAAAAAGATGTTTTAATATGTTTTTTAAGATGCTTTGTTTTAATATGTTTTAAAGTCTTTTGTTTCTAAGATGTTTTAGAGTATTTGTTGTGTTTTTGTTTGCCGCCCTGGGCTCCTTCTGGGAGGAAGGGTGGGATATAAATTTAACAAATAAATGAATGATAAATAAAATAAGAAATACAGCTCTTGTGTGTGAAAATAATGTTATATTGTGAACTGATTTACATGATCATGGTAGCTGCTTAAAATTCCTTGCTGCACCCAGCCAGTCATGGGCAGTCACTGCAACATGCTCATGGTGAGGGAAGGGTCATAGTTCAGTGTAGAGCACATGCTTTGCATGGTTCAATCCAAGGTGTTTCAAGGTAGGAATGGAATAGAGTCTTGTCTGAAATCCTGGAGAATTTTTGCCAATAAGCTAGAGGGACCAATGGTCTGACTTGGTATAAGGCAGCTTCCAATGTTCCTGTGATTAAGTTTTCTGCATTATTTGACACATGAACAAAATGTAGGTTTGTAGTTATGTACAAATTCTTAATCCACTGCATGATGGTCTTTGTCTGCAACCCTGGATGGCCACTTCCTGTCAATATACACAATACTGAGCTAGATGGGCCAATGGTCTGACTCAGTATAAGGCAACTTCCTAAGCTCCCATGTGACCTAACAGTCATATGACATATCTGGCTACAACCAAGTGGCTCACATGCGCAGGACTTTCAAACAGCTACTATGAACCAGATAGCCACAAGGATCATGTTTGCACTCTGACATGGTTGCCAGAGTACTCATTCTTAGGCTACATACACACCATACATTTAAACCACATTTAAAGCAGATGGCATCCCCCAAAGAGTCCTGGAAACTGTAGTTTATCCTCACAGAACAACCCCTAGCACCTATAACAAACATCAGTGGCCAGGATTCTTATGGGGAAATCATGTGCTTTAAATGTACAATATGTACACAGCCTGTATCTCAAGCAGCTTTTCTTTATTTAAATTTTCAAATGTAACCCTTTTGATAGGATGCAGAATTTAAAGCCCCACAGAGCTAACCAAACAAGATGGAGAGAAACTGAGCTTAATTCTGGCACTGACAGAACAGAGCTTAAAATCTCATGTACTAGAAGCTAATGAAACCCTTGTTTCCAAACATTTGTGGATTGGATGAGGAAATATGCTGCTCCTGATCTTGCCATGGGTCTTTGCTGTATCTGATAAGTGTTTTTTTTCCCCTGCTATCTTGACAGTACTTGTTCTGGTTAAGCACTTTCTCTGCTTTTAGATGTTTTTATTTTGTAGATTATTGTAAGTTGCTTTGAAGATCCCTCTGGTTCAAAACGCAGCAGCAGCTTAATAAGCAAATAATGGCTCTTTTCTTGGACTGCAAAATAGTTTTTTCCCCTTTCATCCAACTTTTCAGCAAGGAACCAAAAAAAAAAAAAAAGCACCACCAGAAAGGTAAAATAAACCGAACTCATCTTTGGTGGTTTTTTTCCCCCTGGTTTGGGTTTCTTAATTTTTCTGGTTCGGAACATGGAGAAGAGAGCCTGAGGATTGGGGTAGGGGGCAGAGGTCCTTGAGGTGTAACTAATTACTCTTGCCATCATTCACACTAACTAGTAAATAGAACAGATCTAAAGGTCTTAGCAATTTCCTTGCCAAATGGCTAAGTGGAAATGAAGATGCCTGGAGAGTCTCATCATAAATGAGCTGGAAGCTTTTTCACTGTTTTAACAATTGAACTTAAATCTGATTGTCTGGGCACTGGAGTCAAAGAGAAATGTAGTGCAGTGTTCCCTTCCATTAGCAACTGGCACTGATAGAAAATGTCATTGTTCCAATAGTGTTGATAGCCAATATGATGCTAACGCAACAAAGGATGCAATTAACTTCCTGTTGAAACCATTAATGCTAACAGCACTCAGCTGCATCCAAAGCCATCCACCAGAAATGTTCCTTCTCTGTATTGAATCATCCCATCTTTCTTTTGACTTCCTGCAAAAATATGGTTCAGTGTGAATAATCACCACTGGTTGGCTGAGCAAAGTGAGGCCATTGGATTAACTCAGCTACACAATCTGTTTGTAAAGCAATAACGCCATTCAAAGTAGAGCTATCCAGATGAAATTGGGTATACCCATTTCAGGCAGGATCAAGGATCAGCGCTGTTGGGCAACGTGGAGCTCAGGGTAAGCCTCAGATCCTTTTTTTCTGATGTTGCTGCTGGTTCATCTGCCCAGTGTAAGCAGTAGAAAGAAGAGCAAGGGAAAGGACCAGCAGTCTCCGCTTGCCATGACCTCTGTAGATTGGATAGCTGGGGGGCAATGGTGAGAGTAGCAAGAGGAGCCCACTGAGGCCCCCCCCCAAAAAAATCTGGAACAGATACTGCATTCAGAGCACTATTCTATTTTTCAAAGTTCAAATACCGGATGAACTCCTATCTCCATTTTCAAAAGGGAGAAAAATCCAAAACATGACATCACGCACTGACATCTTCGTTAGACAGAAGCATGGGAATAAATGAAGGATAAATGTAGGACAATATTCTGTGTATCAGGAAGAAGCCCCAGATTGACACGCACACTCAGTTTCAAGAAGTCTACAAGCGACTGAGGTCTGTTTTGTATCAAAATTTGTTTTTGAACTGTATTAAAAAACGTTGCAGCAGACCAACAAAGTCACATCAACAGAAAATCAGTTCTGCTTGCTTACACGACACATCTGCAGTCAATTCTCCGTACTGTGATCAAGAGAGTGTTTGGCACAGATGGGACGGATAACCTCAGACACCCTTGCATTTCAAACACCTAGCTTACGCAAATGGTGGCTTCCTCTTTTCTTTGCAATTTATTCTTGAACTGTAAGGATCCTGACATTTCAGCGTTTCCGATCGGTCTCCATACATGCTGAGCATCACTTTCAGATCTTGCAAGATATTTATTCATTGCTATGGGTTTCTGCTGATAAAGCCAGAAATCTAAGACCACAGTAGCAGATAGAAAACCATATGTGGCTTTTAACACAATATGTTCTATACTTGAAGCTCCTCCCATATCCTTTTATATAGCTTTAATATTTTTACTCAGCAGAAATTTAAAGTAGCTTCAGTACTGAAGTATGCAAATAAATATTTTGAAGCCAGACTCTAGTCAGATAATAGTAGGGCTCCTACATTTTACACTCAAAGAAAGGCAAAGGACTGGTTTGATTTGGTTTGGTATGGTATCTATGGAAATGCATCCAGCTGAGGAAGAGGGAAACGATCCCTTAGAAGGGACCCATTCCTTGGGGGATGAGCAGCTATCCTCTCGTGCCGAGGATATATCTCCAGGGGGTGGAGGGATCCTTGTAGTGGGTGATTCGATCATTAGGAACATAGACAGTGGGGTGTGTGATGGGCGTGTAGACCGCAAGGTGTTTTGCCTGCCTGGTGCGAAGGTTGCGGATATCGCCCGTCATTTAGATAGTTTGGTAGACAGTGCTGGGAAGGAGTCAGTGGTCGTGGTGCACGTTGGCACCAACGACATGGGGAAATGCAGCCGTGAGGTCCTGGAAGCAAAATTTAGGTTGCTAGGTAGGATGCTGAAAGCCAGGACCTCCAAGGTGGCTTTCTCTGAAATGCTACCGGTTCCACGCGCAGGACAAGCCAGACAGGCCCAGCTTCACAGTCTCAATGCGTGGATGAGACGATGGTGTCGGGTGGAAGGGTTTGGATTTGTTAGGCACTGGGGAACATTTTGGGACAAGCCGGGCCTGTACAAAAGGGACGGGCTCCACTTGAACCAGAATGGAACCAGACTGCTGGCACTTAAAATTAAAAAGGTGGCAGAGCAGCTTTTAAATTGACTGAGGGGGGAAACCCGATAAAAACCAAAGAAATGATGAAATTTTAAAAGGGGTAGGCCTAGAAGTAGGCATTGTGAGAGCAGGGGCACAGGATATAAATTCAGAAGAGCAAAATTACCACAGGCCTAACCACAAGTGCCAAAGACACTTGAAGAGAGACACTGCTTACAAGTGCCTGTACGCTAATGCTAGGAGCCTGCGAACCAAGATGGGAGAACTGGAGTGCTTGGTCTTAGAGGAGAGCATTGATATAGTGAGCATAACGCAGACCTGGTGGAATGGAGAAAAACAGTGGAATACGGTTATCCCTGGATATAAACTATATCGGAAGGACAGGGAAGGATGTATTGGTGGCAGAGTCGCTCTATACGTGAAAGAAGGCATTGAATCCAGCAAGCTCGAAACCCCAAAAGAGGCAGACTCCTCCACAGAATCGTTGTGGGTGGTGATACCATGCCCCAGGAGGGACTTAATACTGGGAACGATCTATCGTCCCCCTGATCAAAATGCTCAGGGAGACCTTGAGATGAGATATGAAATTGAGGAAGCATCCAAACTAGGAAATGTGGTAGTAATGGGTGACTTCAACTACCCGGACATAGACTGGCTGCATATGTGTTCCAGTCATGACAAAGAAGCAAAGTTTCTAGATATTCTAAATGACTATTCCCTAGACCAGTTGGTCATGGAACCGACCAGAGGGACGGCAACCCTGGACTTAATCCTCAGTGGGGACCGGGACCTGGTGCGAGATGTAAGTGTTGTTGAACCGATTGGGAGCAGTGACCACAGTGCTATTAAATTAAACATACATGTAACTGGCCAATTGCCAAGAAAATCCAACACGGTCACATTTGACTTCAAAAGAGGAAACTTCACAAAAATGAGGGGATTGGTAAAAAGAAAGCTGAAAAACAAAGTCCAGAGGGTCACATCACTCGAAAATGCTTGGAAGTTGTTTAAAAACACTATATTAGAAGCTCAACTGGAATGCATACCGCAGATCAGAAAAGGTACCGCCAGGGCCAAGAAGATGCCAGCATGGTTAACGAGCAAAGTCAAGGAAGCTCTTAGAGGCAAAAAGTCTTCCTTCAAAAAATGGAAGTCTTGTCCGAATGAAGAAAATAAAAAAGAACACAAACTCTGGCAAAAGAAATGCAAGAAGACAATAAGGGATGCTAAAAAAGAATTTGAGGAGCACATTGCTAAGAACATAAAAACCAACAACAAAAAATTCTATAAATACATTCAAAGCAGGAGACCATCTAGGGAGACGATTGGACCCTCGGATGATAAGGGAGTCAAAGGTGTACTAAAGAACGATAAGGAGATTGCAGAGAAGCTAAATGAATTCTTTGCATCTGTCTTCACAGTGGAAGATATACGGCAGATCCCTGAACCTGAACTAACATTTGCAGGAAGGGATTCTGAGGAACTGAGACAAATAGTGGTAACGAGAGAGGAAGTTCTAAGCTTAATGGACAATATAAAAACTGACAAATCACCGGGCCCTGATGGCATCCACCCGAGAGTTCTCAAAGAACTCAAATGTGAAATTGCTGATCTGCTAACTAAAATATGTAACTTGTCCCTTGGGTCCTCCTCCGTGCCTGAGGACTGGAAAGTGGCAAATGTAACGCCAATCTTCAAAAAGGGATCCAGAGGGGATCCCGGAAATTACAGGCCAGTCAGCTTAACTTCTGTCCCTGGAAAACTGGTAGAAAGTATGATTAAAGCTAGATTAACTAAGCACATAGAACAAGCCTTGCTGAAGCAGAGCCAGCATGGCTTCAGCAAGGGAAAGTCCTGTCTCAGTAACCTATTAGAATTCTTTGAGAGTGTCAACAAGCATATAGATAGAGGTGATCCAGTGGACATAGTGTACTTAGACTTTCAAAAAGCGTTTGACAAGGTACCTCACCAAAGGCTTCTGAGGAAGCTTAGCAGTCATGGAATAAGAGGAGAGGTCCTCTTGTGGATAAGGAATTGGTTAAGAAGCAGAAAGCAGAGAGTAGGAATAAACGGACAGTTCTCCCAATGGGGGGCTGTAGAAAGTGGAGTCCCTCAAGGATCGGTATTGGGACCTGTACTTTTCAACTTGTTCATTAATGACCTAGAATTAGGAGTGAGCAGTGAAGTGGCCAAGTTTGCTGATGACACTAAATTGTTCAGGGTTGTTAAAACAAAAAGGGATTGCGAAGAGCTCCAAAAAGACCTCTCCAAACTGAGTGAATGGGCAGAAAAATGGCAAATGCAATTCAATATAAACAAGTGTAAAATTATGCATATTGGAGCAAAAAATCTTAATTTCACATATACGCTCATGGGGTCTGAACTAGCGGTGACCGACCAGGAGAGAGACCTCGGGGTTGTAGTGGACAGCACGATGAAAATGTCGACCCAGCGTGCGGCAGCTGTGAAAAAGGCAAATTCCATGCTAGCGATAATTAGGAAAGGTATTGAAAATAAAACAGCCGATATCATAATGCCGTTGTATAAATCTATGGTGCGGCCGCATTTGGAATACTGTGTACAGTTCTGGTTGCCTCATCTCAAAAAGGATATTCTAGAGTTGGAAAAGGTTCAGAAGAGGGCAACCAGAATGATCAAGGGGATGGAGCGACTCCCTTATGAGGAAAGGTTGCAGCATTTGGGGCTTTTTAGTTTAGAGAAAAGGCGGATCAGAGGAGACATGATAGAAGTGTATAAGATTATGCATGGCATTGAGAAAGTGGATAGAGAAAAGTTTTTCTCCCTCTCTCATAATACTAGAACTCGTGGACATTCAAAGAAGCTGAATGTTGGAAGATTCAGGACAGACAAAAGGAAGTACTTCTTTACTCAGCGCATAGTTAAACTATGGAATTTGCTCCCACAAGATGCAGTAATGGCCACCAGCTTGGATGGCTTTAAAAGAAGATAAGACAAATTCATGGAGGACAGGGCTATCAATGGCTACTAGCTGTGATGGCTGTGCTCTGCCACCCTAGTCAGAGGCAGCATGCTTCTGAAAACCAGTTGCCAGAAGCCTCAGGAGGGGAGAGTGTTCTTGCACTCGGGTCCTGCTTGCGGGCTTCCCCCAGGCACCTGGTTGGCCACTGTGAGAACAGGATGCTGGACTAGATGGGCCACTGGCCTGATCCAGCAGGCTCTTCTTATGTTCTTATGTTCTTAATGCAACAATGGAGGGACTTCCTCCACATACAGAGTTTGAGGGAACCCTGGTTTTGTATTTTCCCTTTTATCCATAAGAAAAAGATGCTAATTTACAGAGAGCTTTATTCATAAGCTTCAGTCACATTCCCAACATATTCATGCTGCCCCCTTCTCCTCCTCCCCTCTTTCTCTTTCACAACTGGATGCTGCTAAGGACAAACCACTTAAAAGTTAAACTCATAATCCAACAGAATACAATACCTAGACAGACCCTCTTCTCTACAGGTGGCCCTGGCAAGCATGCCTAGTGGCAGGCAGCAATATCCCCAAAGAATGCCGGGCAGTGGGGTCTAGCTACTTTTTAATTTCTCATCATGCCCTGGAGCGACAGTGTTGGTAACTAGACCCAACTCCCAGGGGATGTTTGGAGGACCATGCTGTATTTTTTAAAAGGAGGGGCAAGATAGGTGGATTTTCCTAGGGTACTGGGGCACTGGTGTCTGCCCAAGTATGCCAGATGTTGATGCCAGTCCTGCATGAAGATCTGCCAGTTAAGTAGCTTCTAAACAAACATAAGCCTTTGCTTTAAAAGAAAAAGGATGGAAACTACTATCTAATTTTATACATTCTTACTCAATGTGGCTTGTTATCAATAGCAGGTGTGAGGTCCAGTGGATTACTAACTGCCATTTTGTTAGCCTGCTAGCGCATTGTAATTGTGTCATGGCCCTCCAGATGTGGTTGAACACCAACTCCCATTAGCCCCAACCAGACCAGCCAATAGTCAGGGATGATGGGAATTATAGTCCAATAATATCTGGACGGCCACAAGGTAGCCTCCCCCTGATATAGATCTTCATGAAACATTGATCACAAACTTCTATATTCTCAGGACCCTCTGTCCCATCTAGATAGTTTGGTGGTCCAGAAGGGCATGTTGCAACATAATCTGATCTTTATGAGCAGTCTGAATAGAAAAGTTGGTGCCATTTACCAGTAAGGGCTCAGGCATAGCATTTCATGTATATATTTATACCCCTCAGCATGTCACAGATGAATAGCATCTTGTATACTTGGACAACTTCTATTCTCACACTGATGATCAATCCCTCCACTTTTACACTTTGCGCTGGAGTCTCTGCTATATACTGCATTCACTTACTTTAAAATAGCCTGCCCTGCTTAAAAACCAAAGAGGGTGTTCACTCTTTTGGAAAAAAAGAAGTAAAAAATAGGGTTGTATCCAATGTTAGTCCTGCTCAGAGTAGACCTACTGAAATTAATGGACACAAGTCATTTAGGTACATTACTTTTTAAGGGTTTACACTGAGTAGTATTGAATATAACCCATAATTGTACTATAAAATATTATCATATCTAATTCAAAATTAAAATCCCCGGTTGTAGCATGTGAATTAACTTTTGGTCTTCCCAGAAAGACCTGAATAGACACTATTAGAACTATTGTGATTATTTATATTAATGGGTCACTTTTCTCACCAGGTGATGGGATGCAACTTAAATCACCAATTGAGGCTGTGATCCAATACATGTCTATTCAGAAGTAAGCTCCATTGCATTCAGTGAGACTCCCAGGTAAGTACTGGAATTCAACCTTTAACAACAGAATACATAAAACCTAAAAACACCTCTGTCAATTAAAACCAAATTAAAACAAACACAATCAATACAAACAAAGGGCAGCTATACCAATCCCGCCCCACCAAAAGAAGTTCCTGGGGTAGATAGACTGTCAATCCAATCTAGTTCAGCTCTAGATGGTGCCTTATTAACACTCACACATGTTCATTGATAACATTCCTGTGCACCACAGGCAACAAGTTGACAACATACATGACCACCAAGAACAAACTGGTTGCAAACCTGCCAGCTTCTAGAGAGTCAAGGAGCGGATGAAACAACTCTAGTGTACATATTATGTGCTTGTCAACACTTTCAGAAAAATATCCCCAAAATTACCCTAAAGAGCTAAATAGGGACCCAATTGCACCAATTCTACATTACTTACACTGGCTACCTATTTGTTTCTGGGCCCAAGCTGTGTTTGGCCATTAAAGAACAGTCTGGGACTGAGTCATCTGAAGGACCAGCAGCACCCACATAAGACTCAAGCACACAGACTTTAAGATCTGCATCAGAAGCCCTGGTCTGTACTCACCAGTGATTGCTGGTAGGTCATAACTAGCGTATTGGGGACTTTTTGGTGGTGGCTCCACACCTTTAGAACTCTCTTCGTAAGGAACGATGTAAGGATCCATTCAAGAGATCCATATAGACTCTTTTATTCCAGTCACAACCTGGCTAATTGTACTATGCAGTGATTTTTAAAATATGTTACTGCTGCTGCTTTAAATTAGTGGGGCAGATGAGGCTTGTTATTGTTTTTTGTGTGTACGTGTTTTAAGTTTATGCAAGGCCAGTGTGCCCTGAAAGGTTTGTTGTTGTTATGTGCCTTCAAGTCGCTTATGACTTATGGTAACCCTATGAATCAGTGACCTCCAAGAGCATCTGTTATAAACCACCCTGTTTAGATCTTGTAAGTTCAGGACTGTGGCTTCCTTTATGGAATCAATCCATCTCTTGTTTGGCCTTCCTCTTTTTCTACTCCCTTCTGTTTTCCCCAGCATTATTGTCTTTTCTAGTGAATCAGGTCTTCTCATTATGTGTCCAAAGTATGATAACCTCAGAGCTTCCAGTGATAGTTCTGGTTTAATTTGTTCTAACACCCAATTATTTGTCTTTTTCGCAGTCCATGGTATGCGCAAAGCTCTCCTCCAATACCACATTTCATATGAGTTGTTTTTTCTCTTCTCCGCTTTTTTCACTGTCCAACTTTCACATCCATACATAGAGATCGGGAATACCATGGTCTGAATGATCCTGACTTTGGTGTTCAGTGATACATCTTTGCATTTGAGAACCTTTTCTAGTTCTCTCATAGCTGCCCTCCCCAGTCCTAGCCTTCTTCTGATTTCTTGACTATTGTCTCCATTTTGGTTAATGACTGTGCCAAGGTATTGATAATCCTTGACAACTTCAATGTTCTCATTGTCAACTTTAAAGTTACATAAATCTTCTGTTGTCATTACTTTAGTCTTCTTGACATTCAGCTGTAGTCCTGCTTTTGTGCTGTCCTCTAACTTTCATCAGCATTCATTACTAGTTTCTGCTATTAGTATGGTATCGTCTGCATATCTTAAATTATTGATGTTTCTCCCTCCAATTTTCACACCATCTTGGTCCAATCTTGCTTTCAGTATGATATGTTCTGAGTATCGATTAAACAAATAGGATAATAAAATACACCCATCTCACACCCTTTCCGATTTGGTACCAATCACTTTCTCCATTTTATGTCATTACAGTAGCCTCTGTCTTGTCCAGGGTATAGGTTGCACATCAGAACAATCAGATGCTGTGGCACCTCCATTTCTTTTAAAGCATTCCACAGTTTTTCATGATCTACACAGTCAAAAGCTTTGCTGTAATCTATAAAACACAGGGTGATTTCCTTCTGAAATTCCTTGGTCTGTTCCATTATACAATGTATGTTTGCAACATGATCTCTGGTACCTCTTCCCTGGTGCTGGAATTCAATTCATGGGGAGTAAAAGAGAGAGAGAGAAAGGTGCCAGTACTCCTTTCCAGTGAGTTCCAACAGAAAAAAAAGCCCTGCATGAGATTAAGTGATTTAGGGGAAGATATCAGAAAACAGGGATTGTGCCTGGTCAATAAGTAGAGTTAGCATACGAATATGTACTTTTACCCACAGCGTATGGGAAAATCTTTTTGACTTTGCATGTAATAAAGTAGATTTTTGTTATTTCTTAGCCCTTGAAAATAGTTTTCCCCTTTTAGGAATAAAACTGTGGACAATCTTTTTACCATACCTGAATTAACATTTGGAAGGGATGCCAGGAAGGAACCAAAATAATTGCTGCGGAGGCGGCAGTGATGGGAGGTGGGAGCAGGTCTCCTAAAGCTGTCCATAAATGCCTTTGGATACAATTAATAGTCCCACTTATAAATAAGTGGCTTTGAGATGGTGCTTCATGCATGTCCTGACTTTCAGAGCCAGCATGTCAATCCCATTAGCTCTCTGAATTGCCCAAAGGTATCACAGTTGCTAAACAAAATATTGTGTTCACTTAGGAACAATACCTCTGCTTTATTCCATAGCTCCACATATGTGTCCAGCCACAACAAGCACCCAGCAGCATATGCAGATGTAACTGACATTATATTTGATTTCTTTAAAGAATACTTCAGTGTGAACTTGTAGGTATGTGTATGTGCGGTGGGGGGCGAGAAAATTGATCTGGCCCAGGACACAACAGTTAGTAGGATTGCCAGGTTTTGACCTGAAGTCTCAGATGAGGTGGGTGGATAAGCCTTCTTGACTGGATCTGCAGGGAAAGCAGTTAAGTTTCAGAGCAGGACGTTGAAAGTTTTCTGCCCTGTCTCAGCTGGCACCATGTTTGAGTTCTCATACTCAGGACCTAAGTCTCTGAGTTTCTAGAGAGACTGAGCAATCTTACCTGGTGGCCTTCCCAAACTTTCAACAAGGAACAGAGCTTTACACAAGAAATTGAGGAATAGATGCATTTGCACTTGTTCCTAAGCATCTAAAGTCTGGGAATCAGAACTGCTGAAGGCAGAAGCCTGCTACACCTGAAGGCCAGAGGCAATTTTGGGAGAGGAGAATTTTATAACTAAACAGTAAGATCACCACACAAAAACAGAGGTGTCCAGATAAAAGACTAGGCAAGAAAACCAGATGGAATTGGGTATAAACTGAACGAAGAGAGAATACAGCTCCAAGCATGGATCAGACCTAAGAAACAGTCAAGCCAGTAAGTCTACAAAGATGAAACTGTTAAGATACCAAGGACCAACTCACACAATGATCATCTCCTACACTCAGAAGCAACCCTCATCCATTCTCACAATGCAGCTGAGGTAAATAAATGGTAGATAAAAGCTTGGCAGTAAAAGAATACATCTGCAACAGTTCCTCTGATTGTCACAATAAGATAAAAGTACAGAACTGGCTGCAGTTCTGTTTGAGACAGTACTTCTCTCCCCCATACATTTATGGGCACATCCATGGCATCCTGCTGGTCACTGTGGAGAAGAAGGTGCTGGCCTAAAGGGAATTTTAGTCTGATCCAGCAGAGTGCTCCCTACACTCTCATGTGAAGATGTGGGGGTGATGGTGATAGAAGAACAAGGATGGAGGAGGACGAGGACGAGAGAAATGAAGAAAAGGGGTTATGTGGCATTCTCTTGGATGGCCAGCTTTTCTACAGAATATCTAGAGATCCATCCAACGGACTTGAGTGGTAGGACTTAATTTTAGGATCTGAACATGAACGTATGATTTCCTGAGGCAGCAGCTCAGAGAATCTGCTATTTAGATCCAGTCATTGGTGCAATGGACAGGTTGTCCCCATACGCTTATACGATGGCTGTAGGCACACTAGTCACTTTCAAAGCAGCCAAAATGGTTTTTCTCGCTACTTTTTGAAGTGAACTGCCCTCTGCTGGCCACATCTCTCTTCCCCATTGCTGACTTCAGCCCTTTCAGGATCGCCCACAGCAAAGTGTTGAGCCAATCACTGTCTCTGCCTGAGCCTACAGCAAAGTGCTTCCATTAGCCACACCTAGAAGACAAACGGGTTGATCTACCAATCAGCTGAGAAATCTGCCTGAAGCTGAATTTAAAAAACACACTCAAGTTGATCCGACCAGGGTTTTAGAGTAAAAAGGGGTGGAGTTTGACTAGTTTCATGTGGCCCCATTTTCAGAAAAGAGAGGTGGACATGCACTAGAACCTGGCATTTATCACCACCACCACCACCACAGGGCCAGGGGATCGGCTGACCAGCATTCCCAAATTCTGAAACACAGCAGGCGAAGCAGAGGGGACAAGGCCTTTGATGTAACTATCCCTCCTCCTCCCCCTCCACACCACACACCACCACATCTCCCCCTACCTACCATCACAGGGATGGCAGTCCCACTCCCAACCCTTCCCTGTTCCTGGTCAAGACACATACTTCCCTGACCCACCACTAGGAAACAAAGATATGCAGCAGAAGCTGGTGGCAGGGAACATCAAATCAAAAAACAGTTAAACAAAGAAAACTACCAGATGTGACTCACACCCCACATTCACCCAAGAAGAGCACAAACTGGATTGGACTCTCACTCCAGGGGCATGAAACCTATCAACACACGTCCCTCCAGATCACCTCCAGGCTCTCACCCCAGAAGCGGCCCAGAGAAAACAAGACTATCCTCTCAGAGGAAAACAATCAACACCACACATAAAACCCTGCATTTGTCTTCACAATGGAAGATATAGGGCAGATCCCTGAACCTGAACTAACATTTGCAGGAAGGGATTCTGAGGAACTGAGACAAATAGTGGTAATGAGAGAGGAAGTTCTAGGCTCAATCGACAATATAAAACCTGACAAATCATCAGGCCCGAATGGCATCCACCTGAGAGTTCTCAAAGAACTCAAAGGTGAAATTGCTGATCTGCTAACTAAAATATGTAACTTGTCCCTTGGGTCCTCCTCCGTGCCTGAGGACTGGAAAGTGGCAAATGTAACGCCAATCTTCGAAAAGGGATCCAGGGGGGATTCCGGAAATTACAGGCCAGTTAGCTTAACTTCTGTCCCTGGAAAACTGGTAGAAAGTATTATTAAAGTTAGATTCACTAAGCACACAGAAGAACAAGCCTTGCTGAAGCAGAGCCAGCATGGCTTCTGCAAGGGAAAGTCCTGTCTCAGTAACCTATTAGAATTCTTTGAGAGTGTCAACAAGCATATAGATAGAGGTGATCCAGTGGACATAGTGTACTTACGACTTTCAAAAAGCGTTTGACAAGGTACCTCACCAAAGACTTCTGAGGAAGCTTAGCAGTCATGGAATAAGAGGAGAGGTCCTCTTGTGGATAAGGGATTGGTTAAGAAGCAGAAAGCAGAGAGTAGGAATAAACGGACAGTTCTCCCAATGGAGGGCTGTAGAAAGTGGAGTCCCTCAAGGATCGGTATTGGGACCTGTACTTTTCAACTTGTTCATTAATGACCTAGAGTTTGTTTGTTTGTTTTTCTCATTAATTTTTTATTCAAAGTTTCAAAAAACAAAACAAAACAAAAACAAATTAATAACTAATACAATAAAATAAAATGTTGACTTCCGATTTGTCGCAGATCAGTTATAGGTCTATAATATATAACAAACCTGTCTCTTAATATATTACAAAATCACTTTCCTCCAGTAGTTATCTTAATTAATCATCAAATCTCATTAACATCACTTTATTCTTTCCGCAAAAAGTCAAAGAGAGGTTTCCAGTCCTTGAGAAATATATCCATCGATTTTTCTCCAAATAAACATGTCGATTAATCCATCTCATCAAGTCTGCTAGGTCCAGTAATTTCAATAGCCATTCTTCCATTATCAGTGTTAATTCCATCTTCCATCTTCCATCCTTGCATCCATAATAATCTTGCTGTCATAGTCATAGTCATATAATAAGAGTCTGATGGAAATTTCCTTCATCACAAATATTTCCTTGCCATCAATTCTGAATGTGTTACTGAAATGTTGTTGTAAAGTCATATCTCTGTTCCTCTTTTTTACGAAATGCACTTGCACATCTCTTGAGAGTTTTTCCATTGTCACATATCTGTAATTAATTCTATAAATTTTCTCTATTTCAAGCTCCATCACATCATTCCAGTCCAGAAATTTTTTCGAAACATTGATAGCTTTATCTCTGATATCTTCATCAATTTCTTCAGGGACAACGCTGAATTCCAAACAGTAATCTTTATCTCTAAGGTCCATAAACTCCAAATCTTTTTCCAGTTCCACATTTGATATATCTGTTCCAATCTCCAGGACTTGCATCTTCCCTTTAATTTTTCTTTCTTTTTCTATTGCTTGTCTAGTTATATCTCTGATCTCATCAACCTCCTCTCTCATAAAATCCCCTATTTCTTTCAGCTCCTGCTTCATTTTGCCAAATTCAATTTTCATCTCTTGTTTGCCATGTCTAAGTTCTTGTTTCGTTATCTCAATCTCATCCATTATTTTCTGAAACATATTTACTTCCAGGGTCTCAGCCACTTTCTTAATTGTCATTTTTAAAACCAAGAAGAAGAAAAAAAACCCTTCAATTTCCAATATAGCACTATTCCCAAGCAAAGAGCAATTTATTTCTTTTTCCAGCAACAAAGGAGTTAATATTCCAAACCTGATGACATCATAATGTAGACAGCACAAACTGCCTTATCTCTTATGTGTCCAAGAATGCAAAACAAATTTAGTTCACAGCTTCCAAATAGTTAGTGGCATAAAGAACAAGCAGATTCGTCAAAATGAAGTAGACCAGAAAAAATAGTCCCAGACATATAATACTCAAAAGTTCATATAAATCAAAAAATTTCTCCTCAGATTAGATATCTCTCATCCGTTTGTATCTTTATAATTCTCAATTCCAGGCCAGCTTTTTGCAATAAAAACAAAGATAAGCTATTTCGATTTCCTTCCGCCTTAATTCCGTGTATGAAAGAGAAAAGTTATAACTCACCCAGGGATTCTTTACTGCTGATTCTTTTAACAAATCTCTTTACTGCAACAATTTAAGCCAAATGATAAGGATAGAAAGAAGAATGCTTGGCTGTTAGAATCTGTTTTTCTTTGAAGAAAAGAAAAACGTCTCGCTTAATCAGTTTGAGCTTGCTTGAAATTCCTTGGCTCCGTCCAATGTTGCTGGCTGGTCCTTCGTTCATAGGCAATCCTAATGAATTCAAGTCCCCCAACAAACACAACGAAGCTTGTGGATGATCACTTCATTTCTCCCTTGCCTGGGAGAAAGTTTTTACCAGTCAAAAAAAAACTTTTGGCTGGTTTTAAAACTGAAAAAGCTTCCTCTGAGACTTCCTTCCCGGAAGTCATTAATGACCTAGAGTTTGGAGTGAGCAGTGAAGTGGCCAAGTTTGCTGATGACACTAAATTGTTCAGGGTTGTTAAAACAAAAAGGGATTGCGAAGAGCTCCAAAAAGACCTCTCCAAACTGAGTGAATGGGCAGAAAAATGGCAAATGCAATTCAATATAAACAAGTGTAAAATTATGCATATTGGAGCAAAAAATCTTAATTTCACATATACGCTCATGGGGTCTGAACTGGCGGTGACCGACCAGGAGAGAGACCTTGGGGTTGTAGTGGACAGCACAATGAAAATGTCGACCCAGTGTGCGGCAGCTGTGAAAAAGGCAAATTCCATGCTAGCGATAATTAGGAAAGGTATTGAAAATAAAACAGCCGATATCATAATGCCGTTGTATAAATCTATGGTGCGGCCGCATTTGGAATACTGTGTACAGTTCTGGTCGCCTCATCTCAAAAAGGATATTATAGGGTTGGAAAAGGTTCAGAAGAGGGCAACCAGAATGATCAAGGGGATGGAGCGACTCCCTTATGAGGAAAGGTTGCAGCATTTGGGGCTTTTTAGTTTAGAGAAAAGGCGGGTCAGAGGAGACATGATAGAAGTGTATAAAATTATGCATGGCATTGAGAAAGTGGATAGAGAAAAGTTTTTCTCCCTCTCTCATAATACTAGAACTTGTGGACATTCAAAGAAGCTGAATGTTGGAAGATTCAGGACAGACAAAAGGAAGTACTTCTTTACTCAGCGCATAGTTAAACTATGGAATTTGCTCCCACAAGATGCAGTAATGGCCACCAGCTTGGATGACTTTAAAAGAAGATTAGACAAATTCATGGAGGACAGGGCTACAAATGGCTACTAGCCGTGATGGCTGTGCTCTGCCACCCTAGTCAGAGGCAGCATGCTTCTGAAAACCAGTTGCCGGAAGCCTCAGGAGGGGAGAGTGTTCTTGCACTCGGGTCCTGCTTGCGGGCTTCCCCCAGGCACCTGGTTGGCCACTGTGAGAACAGGATGCTGGACTAGATGGGCCACTGGCCTGATCCAGCAGGCTCTTCTTATGTTCTTATGCCCTATAAAATTAATTAATCGGGGAGTGAGCCCTCACCACACTCCAAAGACACAACCCCATTTGGTAGCACCCCCCCCCCCGGCCTCAGCCGGCTTGGCTTATGTCTTCCCCGTCCCCAGCAGGACTGCAAGTTCTGGTGGTTTGGAAGAATGCACTGGACAGCTGCAGCCACTCAGCCAGATGGAATATAGCCTCAGCAGGGCCTAGTCCTGATGTTACTATCTCCCAAAGACAACAGTATCTCGGAGACAGCTGCTTCTGCAAGGGTGGGGGATCTGATGTTCAGCTCTGTACCTCTCCTAGGGTTGCCAGGTTCAATCCCTGAGACTGATCCTGTATCTTTAGGAGAAAAGAAAGTCAGCCAAGTGCAGGTGTTCTTGCAACTCTGTAATGGGAAAAATCACCAGGTGAAATTCTCCCTTCCCCCTGCACAACTTTTAAAGATACAAAAGACCTCTCGGTTGCCAGGCCCAGCCTCCAAGAGGTCTTCTGTATCTTTAAAAGTTGTGCAGGGGGGAGGGAGAATTCCACCTGGTGGTTTTGCCCATTACAGGGTTGCATGAACACCTGCACTTGGCTGACTTTCTTTTCTCCTAAAGATACAGGATCAGTCTCAGGGATTGAACCTGATAACCCTAACCTCTCCCCATGCTCCCTCTCTCAGCAACCTGCCTCCCTCCCACTCACCTCCTTCTACTGCTGTATAAGCACCCCATGCAAGCCCCACCATGTTTAAATGCACCTACTATGAGTTTGGGCCCATCTGCATGGCACATCTGGAAAAGTGCATTTGATATGATACAGCATGCACACATGAAATGGTTGCATGAGTAAGCATTTTAGCCATGTCCTATATCAGGGGTGGGGAACCTTTGGCCCTCAGGATGTTCCTGGACTACAACTCCAATCAGCCCCAGGAAGCGCATGCCAATGGAAGGGGATGATGGGTTCAGCAACATCTGGAGGACCAAAGGTTCCCCCACCCCTGTCCTGTGCCGTGTATAAATATATCAGAGCTCAGATCAGTTGTGTAGTGGTAAATTCTGTAGTGCAGACACTCTTCATGACAATCTCCATAGCTACATGCCCATAGCCTCACTCCTTCTAAGACTATACAACAAAAATGCATTTTTGATCAATGCAGACATAAGTTGTATCTAATTAAGTCCTACTCAGAGTTGACCAACTGAAATTAACAAAACCTACATTAGTCATCTCTGTTAACTTCAGTGGGTTTTCTCTGAGTAGGACTAACATTTGATAGCACCCTAGGGCTTCAATGTGACGCCAGATTCTTTTTTTCACCACCACCATTACCCCATCCCTCTTTGCTGAATATTCAGCTTGATGAAGAACTCTAGTGGACTCAAAAGGTTGCTCACCATGTTGTGACAGTTTGGTTAGTCGTAATAAAGGGACGCTGGAGTTTTTCCAAGTGAACGTGGCAGTCCAAGCCTTAGCCATGCATGTTAACGTAACCCACGTCTTCCTCTGCTGAGCTGATTTGGTTGGTTTCTCTCTGGGAAAAGCTTGTTTGTTTGGCACACAGGGAGGACAGGCAAATAGCACCCTGGGAGATGACACCATCATCTGTGCTGTGAAATAAGCAGTGTTGCTTCATTCCTGCCCGTCCTTGCTCCATCACACCACTGGCTGAGATGTGTCAGTCAAAAAGAGAGGGGGCAAGGCAGTCAGAGCAGGACACACACCTGCTAAAATCTCCTTGGGCAGAATCCCCCTCAAACAGCAACTCTTCCAGAGCATCTGTAGCTCCCAGTGCCAGTACACAACAGCGATCCTGTCCATCTCCAGAAGTTAAAGGAGATGTAGGAGGGAGAACTGGGATGTCTCTCCCCCTAAGTTACTTTGCTTACTCGCCAGCTACCTCTGTTCCTTCCATAGCAGCTAAAACAGCCCCCATAGGTCTGGGACTGTTTGATCTATATTATGGCTTCGAAAAGCTTGATGAAAATAAGAAATATAAGTACTCTCTGGGCAGAGAGCCAGAAGCTAGCCTTCCTCCCAATGAGTGACTGTCAATGGTGTGTGAGAAGTCATACGGTTTTGAAATTAGGACACCTTTGTTTACACTTCAGTTATTTCCATTTCCTCTTCCTCTCTTGTTTTCTCTCAGGTGGTGGCACTGCTGCACCACATCTCTGAGCCTTTCATCCAAGCCTTTTTGTAACTATTAGAACCACCATCCGCCATTCCCCTTGCCTGCTTCTTTTCCCTCTGTGTACTGGCAGAAAAGTGTTCTCTTTTTGAGTCGAAAAGGTTGGCTGTCGCAATGTGCTTCTTAAAAAAAGAAAAAGAGGGATCTATTTAGTTATATTTTCTTATATATAATATTTCTGGGCTCATTCTCATTCAAATGGCGCCAATTCATTTCCATTTTCTCTCACTCTCTCTCTCTCTCACACACACAGGAGAACACTGATGTCTTGTGGGGGGGAAAAGCAATTTAGCCTACTGTTGTTTATAAGAAAAGGGCAGGACTTTTGAATCTTTTTTTTTCTTTTCCTAATCCAGCAAAGAAGTCACAGGTTAGTTAATACAAAACACTTGGCTTAGCACTTGATGGACTCCTTATTCAAGAGAAACTCCCCTTGGGGCTTCATGGCCTGTCAGACTTCCAGAATGGACTCACTAAAATGTGTGTTGTGTGCCTTGTATTTAACTTGACACCAGGCAACAAGCTTACCTGCTACCTCAGGTGCCTGAAATGCCAAGAGGAAACCTTATGAAGCCCCCTTTTTAATTAATCTGAAATGTTCTAAAAAAAGTCAACCATCATTCATTAAATTGTTTAAATGTCAGCAATTTTAAAATTAAGTTAATTTGTTTGCATATTGATTACTTTAAAAAAAAATCCTCACTGCCAAGTCCTGAGTAAGTTGACTGAAAATACAAACCAGATGAGTCCCTGTAAAGTTCTGAGGTTGTGGTTCATTCTCTCACTATTAATTTATCTCCCTGTAGACAATTGTTATGATATGCTGAAAGCAGGGCTGGCGCCAGGCACAACTGAGCCCTTGGGCACCAGCGTGCCCCAGGCCCGTGGCACCATAGCCCAATACCCCCCTGATACAGGTGGTGCAGGGCTAATAAGCCACCTATGTGCCCCACCTACCTCTGGTGTCATGTGAATGATGTGCAGGCAGTGAGGGCATTAGCTCCTCAGGGAAAACCCCACCACCATCATCTTGGGTGATGGCAGGCATGTGTGCACAGCGTGTATGGCATTCAAACTGATGGGAGAGGTAGGGGGGTAGAGGGGGTGGGCGAGTTTATTGAAGCCTGTGCTGTCTGTATTGGGGTGTGTGCTTGAGAGCTCTTTCTCCTTGATCTGCAGCAGGGTCGGGTTGCAGGATCAGACGCTTCCACGGATCACAGAAGGAGGGGCCCTTCAGGGGCCCTTGGCCAGGGCCCAACCTGGCAATCTTTTGGTGCTGGTCCTGGCTGAAAGTGTTAACTGATTCAACAAGGAGTGCCCCTCATGGCCTGCCCCATACCCAACTGGCTGTAGCAGAAGATAGGAAGCAACATTCATTTTACTACTGAGGTTAGGACAAGAACAGCTTTATAGTGCAGGGTAGTAAATATCACATATGGCTTCCTAAATGTAGTAGAAGCAGTGTTATAGTGGGTGAAGAACCTCAGGTCGGGGGGCCAAATGCAGCCTCCTTGCCTCTCTGTCTGGCCCTTGGGACTCTCCCCAGGGCATATGCCTGTTCTCCAGACTACACCACTCGCTGAGCCAGTTCTGCACTCTCCACGAGTTGCTGAAATGTGTGCTTGGACTGTGAGGGCTTTTGCTTGCCTGGTAGAGAATGGAGAGATGCATGTGTGTGTGTATGTGTGTAGAAACCTCCAGCTTTTGCATGGCTCAAATGTAGCCTCCTGTAAAAAGGTAACAGTCAAGCCTGTTGCTCTGCTGACTTTTGCCTCTGGCCCCACTTACCTCTGGCACGTGGTCCCCAGAAGGTGGCCCACAAGGAAATGCATCCCTTCGGCTAAAAACAATTCCCCATCCATGCACTAGAACAAGCTGCCAAAGAAGGTTATGGAATCTCTGTCCTTGAAAATTTTCAACCAAAGGTTAGACACCCTAAAATGATGCTTTAAGAACAGGATGTCTGACTTCCACACAGAAGGCTAAACAAGATGATCAACTGGATAAGAGTCTACAGTTCTATTATTCTGCCACTGCAGATTCTTCCATTCTAGCTCTTTTCTTCAATAGAATAACAGACAGTGAACATACAACCCAAAACTGGAGACAAGGTAGATGGGGCGGGGGGGGGGGCGGAGACATAGAAGAGTAGTTTTTTTGTGCCCAGTAATAGATTCAAATAGAGGACACAGGGTCTATGTCAGGAATTTTTTGATGGTGTGATGTTTATCCAGACAAGACAGAAATACTAGTACTGGGTGGACCATCTGGTTTGGGTTTAGGGGTATAGCCTTTCTTGGATGTGACCGCACTCTCCCTAAAAGATCTGGGGTTGTAATATTCAACATAATGCTAAGGTGAATGCTCCATCAAGGCAAGGATTTCCTCTAGCACAACAAAATATTCTCCCCCCTTTCCTCCCCCTACATGCCCCCTAATTCTGTTCCGAGGGTTGCCCCAACCCTCTGGAGAAGATTTGGGGATGGCACAGAGTGCACGTGGGGGGAGAAGAGGAAATCCCGTTGCATTAGTTCTTACTCTATAACAATAATTTCATTGAATACTGACCCAGGTCTTTAGTTTGGGAGAAAGCTCATTACTCCGGCACTCCTGTTGGATGTGCAGGTGTTGTCTGTGGTGAGAAGCACATTTTCCCAACTTCAGCTGGCACATCAGCTACGACCTTAGTGGATGAAAGAGGACCTCATCACAGTCATTCAGGCCTTCATTAGGTTAGACTACTGCAATGCACTCTGTGTGGAGTTGCTCTTGAAAAAGTGTTCAAAAACTCCAAGCGCAAAATCCTGCTACTAGAATATTGACTCAAGTAAGGCTATCAGAACACATTAGGCTCATTTTTTTTAGCCTACACTGGTTGCTAATATGTTTCCAGGCTCAATTCAAGGTGCTTATTTTAACCTTTAAATAGCTTGGCATCTGGGTAACTTAAAGACCGCCTTGTTCCCTGTGCTCCTCCTTGTGTGCTCTGTTCATTCCTTGGCCGTGTGAGACCAAGCAGGTGACAACAAGGAGTAGGGCCTTTTCAGTGGTGGCACCCAGTATATGGAATGCCTCTCAGCTAAGATTCACCAATGCCCGACATTTTATGGTTTTAGATATTTGATCAAAAATTGATTGTTTAGGAAGGCCTTCAAGTGGGAAAAAAACCTGTCTTCTCTTATGGAATATGTTAATGCTGTTTTTATTTCTTTGTTCCGTTACATAGAAAGATAAGTATTTGTGGAGCTGGGTTTTTTTGTGTATATATCTTACTATGTAAGCCACAGTTTGGAATAAAAGTCAGATATGTTCAGGGTTGCCATATTAGCCAGATTTTCCCCAAATTATAGCCATGCTACCCAGTGCCCACTTAGTCCATTAGGTGGCAAAATACATTTTCTGTGCCAGTTAAAGAGTTCCTTTGAAGGTCAGTTGTTGCTTCCTATACTAACTAGCTAAGATATGTATCCTAAATTTTAAGTTGTGAAGTTTGTGAGCATCTGATACTTCCTTGTAAATACTTCCTTCTGTCAAGATAGTATCTGACCTCTAACTAGGCTTGCAACCTTCACTTCATCTTTGACTCCTCCTTTGCTGATCTTCTCTGATGCCATGTCGCCAGTCTCAAGAATGTACCATTAAAAAAAAGATTTCCTGCTTTCATTTTTTAAAAAGTGAAAGTCTCTAGCCCTTGTAGATCCAGACATACAAGGCAAAATGTGGAAGCAGTTTTCTGCCCAATCGCTTTGTGAGAAATCAGCTTTCTCTCGCTTTCCATTGTACTTAGCCAATTTGGGACACCACAGTTGTCCCGGGAAAATCAAGACTTTTAGCCTGCCTGCCTGCACATGCAGAATCTAGGCAGTTTAGAAAACTGCACATGCTCACTTGATCAACAGGTGCAGCTCCACCCCTTATCCAGAAACTCTAGCTCTCTTTCTGGTTGAGTCAGCCTTCATCTGAATTGCCTCTGTATCTCAGGATATGAGTCAAGTAGTGAATGCTACAGGAGGGTCTGCCTGCCATCATGGAGGCTGGAATAAAGGGGTATGAATCCACCAAAATCTCCCTCCCCTGAACAAATACAAGATATAAAAGCAAACCTCTGTGTAGAAAAGGCTGAGGTATTAGCATTTGCTCTCTTTTTTGCCTCCCCCCCCCCGGTGCTCACTCCCAAGTAAAGTTACATTGGAATGCAGCCTCACTCACCCTGTTACCCGGTAGAGTCTCTGTTCAGCAATTCAGACAAGACTAAAATGTTTTTTAATAAATTTCCTTCTTCAAAATGACTGGCAGGCATCTCCCCACCAAAGATCACCCTACTTCATTTCCTCCCAGGAATGGATGGATGGGTTTGTATGCATGTATATACATACGGATACATATATACATATATACATACATAGAGACAATATCTATATTCAACGCAGTAGGGGGTGCAACCCTTTTCCCGCTTAAGACCAATAGGAATAGAACAATCCACCCCACACTCACCACCATGGGAAAAGTTATTTGCTTACTGTGTGGTATTTTTTCCTCTTGGTGATCCATGACTGCCCCCTGGCAGCGGCTGAGATCTTTGTCATTCCCACTGTTATGCCAGGTGCCTGGGGGGAAATGCGGGCTGGGACTTTAGCTCCTTCAGGGGACACCAGCAGCAGCATTATTCATGGAAGGCAGAAAATGGCTGTGTGGGTAAGTTACATCCCCCTTTCTCATTATAAGCTGCCCTGTCCAATGGTAGCAAAGCTTGCCAGGTCTCTAGAATTCACTGCATTTTTTTAAAGAGGTGCCACCACTCAAGTCTGTATCAAGTTTCAGGCTTTATCATAGAAGGCTGTGTTCCCCCTGATCTGGTATGCAAGAATCAGTGTACTAAAGACACTTCTTACATGCTCAGACACTACTCTCTTTAGATAAGATGACTGACTGAATTGATAATATTAAAATCTTGATTTCTATCTGCATTATAGGTTATAGTGGTGGATTCATTTCACATTTCCTAATTGTTGGTACAGACAACCTCTTGGTCACAAAATTGCTTTTAATTAATGTTTTGCTAGCTTTTTGTTTTACGCTGGATTTTTATATTACTGGACTGACTTGTTTTTGTTTGTTTCTATTTTGTGTTTTCATTATGTTTTTAAATTGATTGTGTATTTTTATTGTTTTTATTACATTTGTAAGCTGCCCTGAACTCTGTTTTTAACAGTGGAAGGGCAGGATAAATCCTCTTAATAAATACATACATAAATAAATATTCCATAGAGTTGGAAACTAGAATCTAGGCTTTTAAGGCTGAAAATGTAATTAAAAAAAAGATTCCTCACATCCTTCCCCAGTTTTTGGGGGGTAATTACTAGGCACAAAAACAAAACAACTGGATAATACAACTATTAGCATGCAAATTAAACAATCTGCATAATATGCAAATTGGCCTGCCTGGATTTGTGGAACTGGAATATGACAACCCTAGATATGTTTTTAAATAAATTAAATAATTGTTTTACTGAGTGATAGTATGGCAACTCCATTACTTACGCCTGAAGGTTGATTGTTCTGTGGATGGAAGTGGTTTACGTAGACAGCAATAGTCGTTTTTGAGCAGATGCTTCTTATTTTCTTTTTTTCCACTATGCATTAGCTCCTTGCAAACAGACAGATAACATACTAATGTTCTATTATGTCACTTTTAAATAAAATGATAACATTCAGTTAAAGTAAATTATGCGCAACTCTATGTAGGTTGCCTTTTCTCTTAGTATTGTTTTGTTCTGTAACTCCACACAATTCCACAAAAATAACTTTCATTGTCGAAAAACAAGCTTTGAACCATTACAGCAGTAACAAAAATCTTTGAAAGGCTCCACGGAACAGAAGGCAACTAGATTGAGCCAAATATGTTTTGGATGTAACATTTTCAATATAATAAAATAAAATTATGTTTCTTAGTCAAATACATTCATTTGTTTGGTGGCAGATTATGCGTCCTATGTGGCATTGCAAAAAATGGAACTTCCTTTTAAGGCTGGTGTGGTCAATCTTTGTGTGTGTGTGTGTGTACTTAATAGGACAACTTCCACTTATAACAGGGGTTGCCAAACCTTTTGAGCCAGTGGACACATTTGGAATTTTGAGAAAGTGACATTGGTACCAGTTACAAAATGGCATAACACAAAATGACTGCCACATCTAAAATAACAGAATTTCTCAATGCATTTTTATGGTCCATTTGAGTTTACATACCTGAGCTTATAGTTTCTTTATTCAACTTTTCTTTTACTAAAGCAGAAGCCTGATGCACTGTGGCACTGAACTGCCAAAAACTGGCTCTTGAGAAAGAGCATTAATGCACATTCTCCTTTCACTCATAATTTGGAACCAAGAACTTTTGTCTCGTCAGTGTTGCTCACAGAGACTATGCAATAGGTGCCCATAAATATAACACAAAAGTGAACCCATCTCTGTCACCACCATAATACTATTGCTTGAAGCACCCAAGGGAGGTTTCAAATGTTAGTGGGTTCCTCCCTCATATGCTCAGAAATCTTGGGAAGAAACGGTATCCATGTGCGAGCAAGAAAATGAAACAAAAACAGTATTGTGCATCATTATCATGAGCAACAAGTGTTTCTATGCCTCAGAAAATGTGTCATTTGTTAATGTCCTTTAAACTCTACTTGGAAAGCGATAAGCAGTACTTTACAAATAGGACTACACACCCAGTAGGTTATTGACTAAACTACTATTACCGGTAATACTGTGAATTTACATAGTGTTTTGCATCTCCAAAGAACTGTGCAAATATTATCTAATTGATCTAGCCTAGAAAACAAGTCCTGGAAATCTAATATCAAGCTTATATGTGGAAGAGAACAAATCATTAACCGAAAGAAGCACATTCTGTGGAATCCTATTACCATAAATTTCACACAGCATTCCCCCCCCCTCCTCAAAGTTATTCCCTTAGCCATCTGATTAATGGCTGGATTGAAGCAGATTAATTTACTTGTGGTTTCTGGAAACTTAATAGGTGGAAACGTAATAGAAGCCTGATAGAATTGTCAGAGATAATTGATGCTTTAAGGGGTGTAAAATCGGAAAAAGCATCCAGTCAAGATGGATTCACAATAGGCTTTTAAAAAAAACGCATGAGAGGTGAGTTTCTCTGGTTTTGATTTGTTTTTAAGTGAAGTTAAGAAATGATATTTATATGGGGAAATGCGTTTTCCCTTCACCTATGAGACAACATCAGTATGGCGTCAATTAATTGCTTCTTATATTATGCTTCAGTGTATGTACATATGAATGGGTATTTTAACTGATTGGGTAACTGATAAATAATTCTGCCTCTCAGGAATAATCAGATAAAGATGATAAATACCTTTATACACCAAAAGAGCTATATAAAAGATAAAGAACTGTTACATCATGCAACAGCACATCAGTATAAGATTATAAAGAGAGCTGTGAGGATCTGGTCCTTTACTACTTCCTATTTCTCCCTCCCTTATGTGCCACATGGTAATCATGTGTGAGCTTTCCCTGTAGATGACCCCAGTTTCTCCAATTCCCCATTGCATGCAGAGCTGTGGTACCCACAGTGGGTGTGCTGCCACCCACTGGACATAAATGGAATCGCACTCCTAGCACAAGACATTATTTGGAATATAATTTTGCCATAGCTTGAGAAGCAGTCTGTAATATTGGCCTCCAGCACTCATTCACTGACGGTGGGCATTTATATGGCATGTTTCACTATTGAGCAGGGCTCGGGAACCTGAGGCCCTCCAGGTGTTGTTGGGCTCCAAACTCCCATCAGCTCCACCCAGCATGGTCAATAGTCAAGGATGATGGGAGTTGTAGTCCAGCAACCTCTAGAGGGTTCCCCTTCCCTAATATTGAGCCTTAGGACTGCTTAGTATATTATGAATTTTGCCCACAGAAATTATTTCCACATAGGAAAATGCGGAGAAACTGTACACATACTCCATACATCCATGACTACCACATATGTGTCATTTTCTCATGTGTGCACGAGTTGTGTGGCTGTGGGTGGTTGTAGCCAATCAGTGAAAATGACACCATTTTCATGCATTTCCCATATTTTCCTTGTTGGAAAATGGTTACATCTGAAGCAGCACTTTGTGACTTCATATCCAAAAAAGAAGAGTGGGTGGAAGTGTGAACTCTGCCTGTTCACTAAAGCAGACTTCATCAGTCTCATCTGTGCTATGCCCAGACAAATCCATGAGAGAAGCAACATATTTTCTTTGAGAATCCAATCTGCTCTCCATCATCGCCCTTTCTTAATACCAGGAAGTTCTGGCGACAGCACTCACTCCCCCCGCCCAGTTACTCTTTCACAAGCCAATAAGTAGAAGCCATTGTAGTGCTGCCTGGCCTGTTAATGTAGTGAACAATGATGGCGTTTTGAGCCTGACAGCCAGCCAGCCATGGTGATATGGGTTTTGTCACTGTTATTCAGAGCAGTGCCATCTATCAAGACATGATGTTATTTCTGATGTGCTTGCAAAGGTCAGTCAGTCACATGCAGTGACAATAGGAAAATCCCTAGAAATCCATACTTAAAAAATCTCTGGAATGTTCCTTTTAATCTTCCACCATCTTTGCTGCACACATAGTGCTAGAGATCAACAAATTCAATGACATTTAAACATCGCAGTCATATTAAAATGACTCAGAAGGACTTTCACAAAATATCTGAGCTCAGTCCCTAACCGTGAATCAGAGGCATTCCTCTTTAACTGATGTAGTTAACTGACAATTGAAAGATGGTGTCCCTCCCTGATACTATGAATCCCAAAACACTTATAAAGGACTAATTCTCTTATTTGTAATGAACCACCCCGTAATATACACTTTGACAAGCAAAATCTGAATAGCCGAGTGTAACAACTGCCTACTCTCCCAGCTTTTTTTTACTGGATTCCTGGCATCTCTACATTGGTCTGAGACAGAGTCCTGTCTGAAATTGTGAAGAGCTGCTGCCAGATGTCTAGTCATACTGAGCTAGATGGACCAATGGTCTGATAAAGCAGCTACTTACAAGATCAAGACAGCCACATGGGCTTCCATGTTCCCTTCCATTGCCAGCCATCATCCACATACACATTTTATTTTGGTGCAGCAGTTAGTTTTAACCAATGCTTTTTGCTCCGAACCACCGTGGGTTTGCAAACTCTGGTTTCAGCTAACTATAATTAGCAAAAACACCATTGCATATGTAACACAAGCCATAGAAAATAAAACAGAGACGGAAATGCATGAAGTCTCCCAATCGCCTAACCATGGTTAGGTGAAAGAGTTTTATTTGAGAAATAGTTTCCCTTTAAATTCATTAGGAATAATGGATCCTATTAATGAAGGTTCAGCCATGTGGCTTCATAGTAAGGCAGTGACATCACATGAGATCTGGGTCATGGTCGTGGTCACATTTGGACCATGCTATGGCTTAGTGTGATATGAATTAACCTTGTCTTTCTCAGGATCGTGTACTCCCTTCCCTTCTCCTTTCATACAGCCAGCAAGAGGAGTTCTTAAGCTTTTGCTTTTGGTTTACTCTGGCTCATTTTGTCATCTGGAGAAACAATGGGTGGTTAACATTAAACATGGCAAGTTTAAGGCAAGCCAACTTCCAATCTGTTGTTTCTGAAGCTGGCTTATTTAACGAAACATGTTCCCAGTTCAGACAACACAGGGAGCTGAAATGTTAACTTAAAGTGGAAGCTTCTGAACTATTCTGTTGACAGTACAGGAGAAGAGAAGGGCAAAGTGTGTGAGTCCAGTAGGAACCTAGGTTGGTTGCCATTGCACTAAACCATGTTTTGATTGGGTAATCTGAATGAAGGCAATTTGTGTTATCCTTCCACTCCATTTCCACATATCAGCAACTAGTTCATGGATAACGTTATTTGTGTGGACACATTTCCAAGATCTTTTCCCAAAGTGTTAAACTACACATTAGGTGGGACTCCCCACATTTTCCTGCTTTCTAAAAAACAGTCTTAGGGGATAGCACAGAGTCATGGCTCTGGGGGAGGGTCTAACTTTTTGCTTTGTGCCAATTCCCCAACATCACCCATCCAACCAAGCTGCTATTAGTCATGGAAGGGGAAACTTATAGTCAGAACTTTTTCTTTCAACCCACAAATGTTCTCTTCTGTTGCTAATAGAAGCTTGGGAGGTATTTAGGATAGAGGCTTTGGCATGAGAGCAAAGTGTTAATTTCCTCTCACAATGCTGCAGCCCTGATCCAAACAGCATACATCCCCATGGCTGCTTTTTAAGCAAAAAGTCGTGGAGAATTTCCCTCATAGAATTCCCCGCAACATGAAGTTTAGCCCTGAGTTCTACAGCCCACTCTATTTGGCCATCACAGAAGTAGTATCCTTCCTCTTCCCTGGTGAGTCACATACGGCAGGGTAAGACATAAACTTAAAAAGCCATGGATCTGTGCTGACAGATAAATGCATAAACATAAGAGGTGTAGGTCAAAATCCCAGCCAAGCAAAATGACTGATAATTGCAAGCATCGGCCATTGGGCTGCTCAGTACAAATTAACACTTACCCAGTGACACATATCTCATCTGAATTTCTGGCTACAAATAAAGGCAATTCATGCCGTCCAGTGGCAGCTGCGCTACTTGCATATTGGTGTGTATTGGATAGCTCTAATAATTTCTAGTCAATTTAGCACATCCCATTTGGTAAAGGTTATTTCACAGACCACAAATTTCATTGGCGTGCTTGATTCGTTCATGAGAAAGCTATTGATCACCAAGGTGCCAAGTGGATTGCAGAGAAAGGAATGGAAATTACATGGTTAAGTAATTATGGTGTAAACAGATAGTTCTGTCTCCCATATTGTACACAGCTCTCGCACTCACTCACTGATAGGGATATCAAATGTGTGAGACAGCTTCCTGATGAACCCTGAAATTTGGCACCTGCATAATGACTAGAAAAATATTCAAGAACAGGCCATTGATCCTTCTGTCTCTCTCAAAACAAGAGTTTCAAGGTAGATGCCCCAAAATGATTAAGGTATTTCCAGGTCACACAGAAAGCTAAAATTAGTATTTACATAGGACGAATCACAGTGATTGTTAGAAAAATCTGAAAATGAGACATTTTTATACTGAATAGTACAAATTTGGGGCATAAAATTTAACTCCAAATAGGAGCCATCGTTCTGGCATAGAAGAAGCAGTGGAAGAACCATCTCTATTGCTGCATAGCTTCCTCCATATTATAGAAATCCACAGAAGAGAGTGAGTACTACACACTGAGGACAGAACAAGTTGCATCTTCCCATAGAGATGTTCCACAGCAAACTGATTCCTATGGATTTGAAATGAATGTTCTGACATTGGCTTGTCAATATGCATGAATCAGAATTTGTCTCTATATAACCTCTGTATCTTGTAATATTGAAGAAGTCATTTCCATTAACAAAACCCAAGTGATTTTCAAATAGCCAGAAAGACTCATAAGGCAATGCATAATTTTATTTGTTGCTTAATGAATCATTGACTCTTAACAAAAAAAAAATGTGTGTCCCCAAAAAACTTGATCAAATATCAAAGAGTGTGTGTGTGTGTGTGTGTGTGTGTGTTTGTGTGTGTGTGTGTGTGTGCAGACAGACAGACACACATACACACACAACAATTGCTTTGAAGTATGAATAAACCAACTGACATCCTGATCAAGATTACCACTGAAGCACACCTCACCTCAACATACACAATGTCAAAAAAACATTTGTGTATGTCATATACTGGGATTTATTGGAAAGCAAGTTGGAATCTAATTGAATAAATTGAGTTATATCTCCTGGACTGCAGTCTGCTATGCAGATAATATAAACCAGGGCTAGGAAACACACAGACAAGAAAGGATATATTCCAGACTGCATTGTGCCAAGGATATGTTAGAGGCCTTGTTCTCAGAAATGTCACAGGGTTGTAGAACTTAATATATTACAGGCAACACTATCCATTTTTAAACAAATGCCTGAACAGAGAGAACTTAATGCCAGGGAGAAGAATAGGCTAGGGCCTTAGTCCCTTTGATCTAGTTTTCTACAACCCTCTTCAGGTCTTCAAGCCTCATATGATGAGTGAGAGTGAAGGGACAAACGCATAGATACCTCCATTGCCAGCTTCTAGGGATATATGAGAGGAGCAATTTCCATTCCAACCTGTATTCATCATAATCAGCACCATTTCCATTCCACTAGAGTTCAGTTTCCACCAACTAGTACTCTCACTGTCTTCTATTTAATATAAGTTATGTAACTTACATTCATTTCAGTGTAAAGGAAAGACAAAACAATGTTTAAAAACAATTAATTATGCATTGTTTATGGACTTTAAAGCAACAACAACAATGTGAACAAGCACCAAACATATTTGCTGGATTGATTTCAATTTCTAACCACAGACAGACATGTGAACAGCAGCAATTTCCACTTCCTTTTCCACCAGTCTGATGAAACAGACTATATGTAACGAGTTTCCATACTGCAGTCCTTGGTCCTTTTCTTGTAAAGAGGCAGCAGCTCTGTGACAATCAGGACAAACACAGACCCAGTTTGCAATTTAAAAGAAGGACTGTCAATAACACTCCACAGCTGTCACTTTTATTATCCATCTCCCCCTACCTCTCTCAGCACATTATTGCACTGGTAACCATGGCAAGAGACCAAATTGCTTTGCCTCCAAAGGGTATGGGCTACATTAAACACACACACACACACACACTGTGCAATATCTTTCACTGTGCTTAGACTCGTTTATGTTGCTGGGGCACGCACAGATTCTCTGGGCCATTGTGTACAGTGTCTCCTTTTACAGAAAGTGAATGCTATCCAGGTCTATATATCAAAGTTATGGCATTCCATTTTTCACCCCCCAAAAATCTGTAAATAAGGTCAACAGGATGGGGATGTTCCAGATGACAGAAGCCTTAATGGTTTTTGAGGAATAGCTTGTTTATCTTAAAAAAAACCCTCAATTTATCTGTGCCTCTTAAAGAAACACATTTTGCCTAAGCAACGGGAAAGCACAAATCCAGCCATTTTCATGGCCTTAGTTAAACAGCACAAGGCCATCATAAGCAGCTCAGTGACTGTCAGTATAGCTGCAGTATTGTAAAAAATGAAGTCTGTTAAACACAGTAAAGGGGAATGGTAAAGAGTTTGCCCTTTTTAAAAACAGAATTTTAAAACAAATGAAATCTATATCATGAACAATAAGGGACACTGCAAATGCCAGGCATTCACAATTGTTAATTATTTTAATTGATGTCATCTATTTTGCATAAAATTAGAACTGAAGATCAGGTTTTTTTAATTATTATGAGCCATGTCGTGATTCCCCTGGGCTTCATGGGAACAGGGGGAGTCCTTTGTTTCACAGTGGAAAGATGTAGTTCCATTCTTTTGTCTCTCTGTATGTCAGGTATAAATCAGGGTTCATTACAGAGAAATTGACTGTCAGGTCAGAGGCTTGAATTCTCTCGTGGCCATCTGACTCCTGTGAGGTGAAAAATAGACTGGTAAGCAGAACTCAGTACATGCTAGACAACTATCCTAATCCACAGATATCACAATAATTGAAGAGATGGCTATTGAAGGGTTCCAGATTAAGATAAGGAAAGCTGAAGAAAAACTGAGGTGGACTGAGACATGGAGGACAGGCCAGATGAATTTGGATGGAAAGCATTAAAAAGTTAAAATTATTACATACATTGTGGCCCCCAAATCCAAATTCTGTGATAAGAACAAGACCCACAGAAGGTAACTTCCATAAACACATCATGTGCTCTATAAGCTGTGGTCCCTCTCTTCTATGGTTATGGGTTCTGTATCTCTGTTAGAGAACCTACTCACAGAATGGATGATGATTCAGCACTCTACTCTGAATATTTGAACCACGATATTTGCCTATAACACATGTGACAATGCAGCAACACTGTTTTAAATTTAACACCATGATGATGCACCTCTTTACTCTGGCCTTTGACAGTGAAAGTATTTCATTTTGTGGCACCTACCTGTTTTGCTGAATTTATATTATTCTGTTCCATTTGGAATGCTTTTATTTATTTTATAATTGCAATAAATTATCTGGTTTTATAATCCTATAGTCTATCTATTGGTATAACTCACCCTGGGACCTTATGGTAAAGGGCAGGTAAGAAATTTTAACAATAAATAAAATAATAAATAATCATGTGGTTTGACAGCACCCTGCTCTAGCAGCCATTTTTACTAGGGAAGGGATATGTCTAGGATCCATACCGTTTTTAAAAGATAAGGGTGCATATATCTATGTTTTAATATGCATGTAGTATGTCATGGGTAGATATGTATGTTATATGGCATGGATGTAATATGGTACAGGTAGAATTAGAGATGCTCCCTAATTTTGCTCCAAATGGAATGTGGTGATAAACTTTTGGTTCTACTCACAGAGGACCCAGCATGGGTCAAAATCCAGAATTATCTGAATCTAGAGGTTCTGCTGTGAGCCTGGAAGGCTTATTCAGTTCTTTAGGTTGCTGAACCTTGAAAAAATGCAAAACCAGATGATTTTAGCCATCACCAAGACAGCACACATCATCTGTTTGCAAGGGAAGGGTAGTTAGTTCTCTATGAAGGACCTAATTCAAGTATATATTCACCTTCTCTGGACAAACTGTTTTTGTTTGCTGTTATGTTACTGTTTTATTTTAATTTTTTGTTATTAGGCAATTGGTTTTGCAGTTGTTGGTTTTGAGATATTTTTCTGTTCACGTTGTAAGCCACTTTGAGCACAATTTTTTTGTGGAAAGGCGGCATACAAATAAAATGAGGAATGAATGAATGAATTCCAACATTACACGATTGTGAATCTTAAAATTTGGAAGTATGTGCTCACTTTTTTTCTTGTTTTCTTTTTAAGACCCATGAAAAAGCAACAATGGGGATATTATTCATTCGTTATATTAGGTAAAGCACAATGGCTTAGATCCTAAGTTGCTCCTCTATTAAAATAAGGAGAAAGTGATTTCTGCCTACTCCCATCTACAGACCCCCACTCATCCTATCCTACATTTTTCCCAAAGGTCTCCCAGCCAAGCCCCAGAAACAGATTTTTGGGAAGAATTATAGAGGAAAGAAGGTGATAAGAAATCCCCTTTCCATGCTGTGAACTCTGTTCTATTCATAGAAGGAAAGTTAGGATTCAAGCCAATGCTCTTATATTAGTTGTAGTTTGTCCACTAAAAGATGTCAGCTTACTTATTTCCCAGACTTTGTACTCTCGAATGAACCTGACAGCAACACTCTACACCAAAAATGGTATTAGGAATTTGAGAAGCGCTGGTGCTTGTTTTGGGAGGGAGGTGAGCAGATAGCTGACATCTATAAATTATTGTAATCCACTTTTATACAGAAGTGTGTGGTTTGTGAAGGATAGCTTTGAACCACACGTCAAGTTAACAGTAAAAACAGCAGATTGTCAGCCAGCCTCCTTAGATGGCTCTTGGCTTTCCTTTCTTCCAGATGGGTTCACAATCCTCCTTTTAAATCGTCACATAAATTTATCTCCTCTGTTTGCAACTCCAAATAAAACACTTAAAATTCCCTTTGTTCTTCTAAGTGGCCCTATGTTCTCAGAGATAAGACTCCCACCAGGTGAGATTCTGGAAAAGGATCAAAACAATCAGTTTGTCACTTCAATGGCACCCATTTTCTTCCTAGAAGAACCCATTCCACTTGGAAATGATCAGATGTGTAGCCAACACAGGACCCTCGAGATATTGTGATACCACAACTCTCATCAGCGCCAGTCAGCATGGCCAATGGTGAGGGATTATGGGAGTTGTAGATAGTCCAGCCACATCTGGAGGGCACCACATTGGCTGAATGTGTCAGTTGCTATCTGCAAAAGGAAAGGTGCTGCCAGGTTCTTAAAAGATAAAGTGTATATAGATGCCAATTTATGTCTCTGAGGAAATTAAGGTGGTGGGTGAGGTGGGGCCTCATCGGTACTGTGTTCTGCAGCATGCCCAGCAGCTAAGCAAATTTTTTTTTAAAGGTAGAAGGGGCAACAGATCTGGGACCCAGCCCAAAATACCCTCGTCTCAGGGTGCCCTGGGCTGCTCCAAAATAACACCCCTGGAGGAAGGGTTTGCAGTGGGTGCTACACTCTTTTGGACAACAGATGGAGAAAATTTATTCTGTAAAATAAAGCATCATCCACTTTGGCACTGAACACCTATTTATACATTAGCATTGGCAATGTGTAGCTCATATCTACACATTTAAAGCACACCACTTTAACAGTACAGTCATGGAAAATCCTGGGAACTACAGTTTGTTCAGGGTGCTGAGAACTGCAACTCTGTGAAATCAACACCCTTAACAAACTACAGTTCCCAGGATTCTTCATGACAGTTGAAATGGTATAATAGTGTTTTAAATTACATTGTGGATGTGACCTGACACAGATTAGAAACAGATAGGCATCTACATCCTGAATCACATCTGGATGAAAACACATCTGATTACTGAGTATGGATAGTCGGGTGCAGCTTCACATTAGTCTTACAATATGTACCTCCACCATCTGTCTCAAGCCACTACTCTGGTGCATAACTATAGCTGGACTGGGGTCAAGCTATTCCCCGTTTGTTGACTTTGTAAAGCACGTGGGAGCAATATGGATGAAGTGTGATAACAGCTCCTTGATTCTGAAAATGGCCTGCTAAATCCGTGACCTCTTTAAATCATTCTGTGAAAGGAGCAAGCAAAGTGAATATGCACTCCTAAACAAAGTCTAATATTTAACTGAGACAAAATTTGGAAACACAGTCAATCGACAATCTGGGTGGGGAAGAAACCCACTTCTGTTGTACAGCTTGGATCTCTAAACAGAGAACAGAAAATGTATTCTCCCTGATCATATCACCACCCTAGACAACAGCCCACATGGTATATGTTACATACTAGTAATGTATCCCTTAGACTTGCCAATTAAAACAAAAAAAAAGACTTTTCTCTGAAGTCACACATGAGCTTAATTCAGCTTTCAGGTTGAAATATAATAAGGAGCCAAATGGCCTGTACTGTAGATTCCTTTCCCATCTGCCATGGCCTTCATCTCAAAAACTTCACCAGCAAAGTGATATTGTTGTCAAACTAAAAATAAACTCCTAAAACCTCCTCTGTTTGGAACAGCAGAAACTGTTAGCCTTAGCAACAATCAGGAGGAGCGTTGCTATGGAACTGTTAAATCACAGGGTCACCTGGATTAATTCAGTCACGTGCATTAATGGTGGGTAAGGTGTGCTGAGTCAGTTGGCCTAGAACCACTGCTGCAAAGGCAATTGTGTGGAAGTGCCCATTACAAATTTATAGCTCAAGCAACAATAAGTTTCAAGCCATTAACTGATGCAGAGCCATCCCTATTTTGTATTTTGGGAGGAAAACAAGTTCCCCAAAGAGAAAAGAGACCACTCAGAACAGACCGTTCATTCATTTGTTATGCTGCTGCTTTGCCACAAAATTATGTCAAAAGCAGGTCACAACATATCAAATGAACAACAATAGGATGTCAATGAACAATTCAAACATGTTAGAAACAACCACAAATCATCATCACATCAGTAAGTCTATATAAATAAAAATATGAGCCCTTAATCCGTCATGCTGCAGTTCACAGCCCAATAGACAGGTGGTACTGCAAACTATATTAAAGCAGTGGAGGAGGGAGGAGGCAGCTGGGAGCACCTCAGGAAAGCCATGGAGGAACATTCCTGACAGGCCAACCTAAAAGGAGGGGGGGAAAGTGGGGTGGGTTAGCCAGATGTAAACCCTGCACACCAACTCTTTACACCAGAGTTGGGGAACCTTTTTTGCTCCCACCCTGTGGGCCAACTTTGACAGGTGTCAATCACGTGACATAATTATGTCACGTGATTGACACTGGGGTTGCCTCACCACCTGTTAAAGTTGGCCCACAGGGTGAGAGCAACATAGGTTCCCCACCCTGGTTTAATGAGCTCATCTGGGGGGAGGGGCTGGTGAGGTCTAAGGGTACAGGGATTGGTGAGGAGTTGGGGAGGGATTGTAGGTGGGGTTGGCAAGCAATGCAAGTGGGGCGGAGCCCCTAGTAAATACATAGTTTTTAAAAATCAGTCCATACAACATTGTATAAGAATGTAAGAGCCTGCTGGATCAGGCCAATGACCCATCTGCTTCAGCATCCTGTTCTCAGAGTGGCCAAACAGGTGGCTATGGGAAGCCCAAAAGCAGGACCTGAGTGCAACAGCACTCTCCCCATTTGTGATTCCCAGCAACTGGCATTCAGCGGCATACCATATCCAACAGTGGAGACAGAACAACACAACTAAACTAACTAAGAGATCCTAACCCATCTTAATTTCCTGCTGGAGGCGGTTAGGGAATGGCAAAGTGAGCAGCTTTTGCCAATGTCAGGAACTCCGCCACCACAAAGGCCCTGCTGCACCCCTGGAAAGCTGTCCCTGGCACTGTTCCTGCCTGTGGTTGCAAGTGTAGGGCCTTGAAACAGGACATTATGGGGGATGGGCAGAGCTAGCCATGGATCCAAAGGTGCTCCTTTCCCAAGAGGAGCTTCATCTGGGACCCTCAGCTATGCTGGGCTGAAGTTCGCATAACTAATTTCTCACCTTGCTTTCTATTATTTATTTATCACGTTATACCAAAAATAGATTTCTAGGCAGTTTACAAGTATAAAGACTATGTACACAAACTTTAAATCAGACAATGAAACTATGCAATGGGGGAAAATGGAAAATGCATAGATCTTCTGGGCTGAAGCCACTCCTCCGTGCCTTCCACACAGTCCAATGTGTGCAGATTATGTGCTGCTGGGGGGGGGGGCTTGGCAGTGCACTTCCCTTTCTCCTTGCGCATTTCCTTACATACAATAAGAGTGAACACCCAAAGATTGTAATTCAACAGCTTAAAACTGAACAGGGGAGAGAATAAAGCCTAACACAGAAATTAAACAGTAGCGCCCCCAAAATAGTGTCACCCTTCCCTTTGAGAGGCATCCCTAGAAAATACAAAGAGTGATATTTATACTGCAGACTATACCATTTGCAGAAAGTAAAAGGATTACTTTTGAAGTGTAAAGATCAAAAGCTATTTTTGCAGGTAATAAGATCTCTCTCAGATGGATTTCAGTAACAGAAACTGGCTCTTCTATAGCAAAGTAATAAAAATGAAAGCAAAGTGTAATAAACTCAAAATGGGGACTAACTCACTCACCCTGAAATGCACCACGTGGCATTCCACAAATCAATGTTTACCGGATCTAATGTGGTACTTAACACATAATGGAAATTGCAGAATGTATCCCAGTGCTTTGAGGCTTGAATTAATTTAGTTGTGATAACACTATCATAGACAAACCATTGCAAGTAAGCTGTGATAGCAACCTTAGTGAGGGATGAAATAGGGCAGATCCACATCATAAACTTAAACCACATCCAATGCACATTTCAATCACATTATTTCACCCAAAGAATCCTGGGAACTATAGTTTCCACCTCAGAGAGCTACAAATTCCCAGCAAACTACAGTTCCCGTTATTCTTTGGGGGAAGCAATGTGCTTTAAATGTGCATTGGATGTGCTTTAAATGTATGTTGTGGATTTGCCCTGTGTGGCACTTTATATAGTGGCTGCATTCAGACAATACACTAAGTCATAGTTTAGTGAAACAAGAATGAGCTACAGGCTCATACACTCCAGTTGTCCTCTTCCTCCTCTGGCACAGTTGTGAGGACTAACCACAGGTTGTCATGATGGCCATGGTTTGCTTAAAATGACAACTTCAAACCATTCATTATTTTCATTAACTATACCACAGTTTATGGTTTGGACATAAGGCTAAACTGCGGCTAATCAAACTCAGAAGCTTCCAACCTACTCCACAACTTGGCTCAAGAAGAGGGGAAGGGGGAGGGCATGAGCCTGAGGCTTCCTGTTGCTGATTCTCATTATGCTAAACTATGGCTAAACTATATTGTATTTTATGTATTTTAATTGTATTTTATGTATTTTAAATTTATTTTAATGTTTTTGTGATTTTACTGTTTACAATTTTATTATGTACATGTTTGATTTTATTTTTGTAAGCCGCCCTGAGTGCCCTATTGTAGGGCAGAAGGTCAGGATAGAAATATTTTAAATAAATAAATAAATAATAAATTTTGTGTTCCTGTCTTTTTCTGATCTGTTATATTTGGCAACCCTTTTGTGTTTTGGTACACACACACAGCCACCATTTTGTAGCTTGCACTGATGGCATATCCTCAAAATTACAAATGTGCTCACTACCCAAAAAGGTTGGTGACTCCTGGCTTAGCGTAGCATGACATAATCTATTTTTTGTATAAGACAGTAAAAGCCACTTTACATGCTACAAAATAAACATGCACAGAGTTAAATATGCACCCACATGTATTAACAGTGGCTTTTGTCCAAAAGAGAAAAAAACCCATACACTTTAGGGACAATCAAGAAAGCCAATGAGTAATTTATAGAGATTTCCCACAATGCATGCTTGTTTTGTACTTCTGAATTGCTCTTCTTGTGTCTTAGGCATTCTTTATTCACTCTGTGTTTATTGCTGACTGTTTTCTTGAACTGCTACCTACTTAATTATTGCTTATCTGTCTGGCCCTTTATTCCAGGAACATGGCAATAAACAAACAAACAAAAGGTTCTTTGGGTCATAGTTGTAACTCTCTGCTTTTAAGGAGCACCTTTGAGCTAGTCTGCCAAAGTCTTGAAAAGCTCAAAAAAGAAAGACTTCACAAACAAATCAGGGTTTTAATAAGGTAGTGAGGAATGACTTGAATTGTGAAAAATGGCAGCAAGCAACACGTGGCCTTCCAATAGCTGAATGGGCAGGCATTTGGCAAATGTGGCTCAGTCATGCCTGAGTCAAGCTATTGTGCCATGCCAGAAGTACATGGGCATCTACTGAGGAGGGGGGAGAGAAGGGACAACCCCCCCCCCAAAAAAAGAATCGTATTGCCTGGATTTCCAGCTTCAACATTTGCAAGTCTCTAAGCCTTGTGAAACCCAAAATATGAGGCAAAATATACAGGCACTATTCTGCTCATTGGTTTTGTGAGAAATTGACATGCTCCCATCTTTCAGTGCTTTTAGCCAAAAAACGAAGTCATAACAACTGGCATGTAGGAAAGCAGATCTACCCAATTAGCTTTCCTGGTCTCTGACTGTTAATTTTGTATTTTTTGTTCTGTACAATACTCAGTTTCGTTTGTGATATACAGTTGCATTTTGTTAATTGAGAGGACCAAATTAAAAGATACCAGCCTGGAGAATTAGTTCAATGAGGTGTTTTGAAATTTCCACTTTAAGAGAGCCCCAGGCTTAACCATCGGTAGTTGACTATGGCAGTAATATTAGGGGAAATGAATGCTCAAGGCCCTAGGATACATATAGTCTTCTGTGCCATTGATCAAGGATGCTAGTTTCAAAGTGCCTCTCACTATTTCCTCTTTGCACTTGTTCTTGCAGACCATGCCAAAAGTGGAACTGTGATGAGCCATGTGTTTCTTACAGCTGGGCTGGCAAGAGAGATATATAGAAGGTAAGGGAAAAACCAATAACTTATTTATGTAATATCACCCCATGATGAGATCTGTGGTAATACCATTTCTCACACACACACCCCAACCAACCATTTAAAACTGCTCTTATTTATTATAGTAGTAACAGGTTCATTCAACTGTACATCTTCCAGAGAATTATAAAGATATCCAACAATACAAGCCCTGAAGGTATTGCAGCAGCAATAACTAGCACACAGAAACCATCAAACACGTTGGATCATTCATTTTTATGATAGGGAAGGGGATCTCTGTTAAATACTTTGCTTAGGCAACAAGTTAGTGAAACTTACACACACATATACACACAAAAAATGCAAATCAACCTCAGTGTCCTGTAGAGTTGCCACTTTGTTTTTTCTTGTTTCTGCTTCTGTGCCTTTAACAGCAACCTGACACAAAGGAATTCAGCAGGTGACCATTTTCAAGAAATCCAATTCTATTACAGGGGTAGGGGAAATTTCACTTCCTTTAGCCTGCATGCTAAAGAGAAAATAGTAGGGTCAGTGAAAAGGAAAAGAGTTAGGCGCTCAGCCTGCACAATGGCCTTAATTCTGTGGCCATTTATATCTGTATCTTGGGAAATTGTCTGTCTATCCATCTTTTCTCTATGAATTTGGATACCTCTTAAGATATTGTCACCAAATTTGACATGATGGTTCCTGAAACAGGGGCAAGCTTTTGTACATGTTTGGATATCATTGCATGCCACTTTTCACCAAGAAGGTGGATGGACCCATTCCAAACTGCACTGATTTGGACACCTCTGAAGATATTGCCACTAAATTTGGCATGATGGTTCCTGAAATCAAGCAGCGGATTTTGGTTTATGTTTTGATACAACTGGATACCATTTTGAATCAAGATGGTGGACTGAATCTTTCAAAACTGCACTGACTTTAACCAAATTCAAAAAGAAACCAACAAATTATATTATTCTTTTATAAATCACAATGTTTTGGTTTTGTAGAATTCTCAAGCAATACCAGTAAGACAGCTAGGGTGTGTATATATATAATTTCTTACCCACCCTTCACCATAAGGTCCCAGGGTGAATTACAATAATATGCAATGCTAAAAACAAATAAAGCCGTTACAATTATCAAACCAAACATTTAAATATTATTGTTCCCTTCTCAACATAAAGGACCCTGATTCTTACACTTTGGCATTTGTTGTGATTTCTAACCCCTGTGACATCTTTGCTGCTCTCTTCTGAATCTGCCCCATTTGTCCACATCATTTTTGTGCCTCTCTAACCTGAAGTATAAGAGGTCTGATACTTTTTAATAGATTGAGATGCATCGAGTTTCTCCCCATGGTGTTACGGGGATAGTGATAGTTGGGGGAAAAGCAAGGAACTCAGTACTGTTAATTTGAAAGCAATCTCTCATTGATATGTCCAGAAACAGACATTCACCATACAGGCACAAGTACCTTTGTTATCTTCCTTCATCTCAGTTTCTGCTTGTGAGGCCACACTAAAATGGAGATCTGATCCATAGGATAATTTTGCTTCAGTGCAGCAGAAGCTGAGTGAAAGATATTTCACCAGCTTCTTTCCACTACCACCCTCAGTTTATAACAACTGTATGCCCACATATTGATATTAGACCACGTCCACCAGTTCAAACCTGGTTTAGGCTAAGCACCTATATAGGAGTTGCAGACTTGGGTCCTTCATGGTTCTCAACCATGCTCTGGCTGAGGCAGGCACCAACACTGGCTTCCCCCTCCTCTCAAAAGATAACAGCTTTGGGTAGCTGGTCAAACACTTTACTAGCAGTCCTCAAGTTCCTGCCTGACTCTTCAGCTCTTGTGGCCCTGGGTGACTGAGTCTAGGGTCCAGCTGGGAGTCATCTGGAACTGCAATTGTCATGCTGAGGTCTTAAGGCTCTGCAGGAACAGTGGATTTTCCAGATACCTCGCAGTGTGGGGATCCACTAGGAGGAACCTGCTGTCTCTGCACCTTTTCATTCTTTGCTTCAGGAACTGGACATTTCTGATAAATATGGGGCTCCCTGTGGTATCCTGTTCAGGGATCAACTGCCATTTAAAATGGACTCCAAGTGTTAATCAGGTCCATACCCACTTGCTTTCAGAAACATTGCCACACTAAGTGCTTCTAGATCATTTATTAGATCCATTCTCAATGTGGGTTGGGTAAATTTGTCTCAAGGGTTAAGGTTGTGCTTGTTGTTAGTAGTAATAAGCAATACATTAATAGACCACTTTCCCAGTGGGAAAAAGAACTGAGTCTCTACTTTTTATCTACTTGGTCTGGTCAACAAGATGACTCAGGCCAAAGAAGTCAATTGACTTGTGTCGTGTCACAAAATGTGTCAGTGGGCTTATCCACATGAGAGCAAAACATTGTATTAAAGACACTGCTTTTACCTCCGTTTTCTGTTTGCACAGTCCACACAGGGGGCTCAAAATCAGTTGCAAACCCGATGCTTTTCATTCATACTGAAGGGGAAGGATTAATCATGCATGTTCCCAATGACCATGCCCTCTTAAGGTCAAAATTTCACTTCCTCTAGTTACCTTAGCAACTGAGCATGCTCAGTTTGTTCCAGAGTTTCATAAAGTGTGATTATTAATATTTTCACTGCTACAATCCAGCTGAAATGCAAATATTTGCTTGAACAGTGTTATGTTTTTGTGCACAAATTAGGGGAGAAAGAAAAATAAAGCACAGTTTGCAGCAGGCTTGCAGAACGGAGCCAGCAGCCAAACAGGAAATGAAATGGAAGAAGGAGGAGGGAGAGGGCATGGAGAGGGAAATGATTGACACACCCACATAAAGCATCGGAGTAAAGCGTCTACAAGCACTCAGAGATATGAACTGAAGCAGTTTTTACCTTCCCTTTTCGGATTAAAAGACCATTGATATACTACGGATTAAAGAGGAAAACTGTGATCTAGCTGCTGATTGTGTGCAACGCCGTGTGATCCTTGCAAATTAAAAGGGGGTGTGAGTAGCACCAGACCCGCACTAAAGCTCTGTGTGAATCAGCCCAGTATCTCATGCCCCCATTCCCTGTTTTCAGCTCTCTGATTGACAGGCCAGCTGCTTAATTTGTTTTGGTTTTAAGGAAGTTTGGCAAGAAATTGGCAATTTCCATCTGGCAGCAGATTTTCTGTGGTCAAATCTTGAATGATAATTTAAACTTTCTGAAATCAAACTGCACCCTTGGGTTTGAGTGATGCCCCCATTAACCAGTATCTATCTCATTTCTCATTTGTAGCTCCCTATGAAATAGCAAGAGGTCATTACCAGTTTCTTTATCTCTGAACTAGGAACCATGAATGGGGGGGGGGGAGAGAGAGAGAGAATATAGCTACAAAGCATCTGCTTCATCAGCAGACAGCAGCCCTGGGCCTGCAATTCCAGAAATAATATCAATATGGTGGCTTAGCATGCAATGGGACAAGTCATGGAAGTTTATTAACAGCAGGCATATTTCTAGCAAGACCAAAGAGAGTAGCAGGATGACTTGCACAAAGTTTCTTCCCTTTGATTGCCTCTTTGACATTTCTCAAAGCCTGTTCACATGGAGGAGTTTAAACAACCTTTTTTATACAATACCTAAACAAATATCCTCCTCTGGGATTTATCTCAAAGTTAATTTGCCGCCACCAGAACCCTACAGTCTATTCTTGCTCTAAATTAAGGATCACCCATGTGCAGGGCTGTGGTCCCCCCTCTCTGGTGTGGCCTTTCCAACCTGTAAAATTACTAAAGCATCTCAACTACAGCATAAGCTATGCGTACACTGAGGCCTGGAGGGAAGCAGACCATTGAATACCTCTAGATGAGGCATGAAAGGTATTGGAAGGGCATATTGCATTGTGGCTGTCACACAGCTACAGCTAATGGAGGAGAGGGAAAGTTGCAGGCACTCTGCGAGGGATACAAGCTTATATGAGCGTAGGTGAGAGGGAACAAATCAAGTCCATTTTTTCCTTAAAAATACCAACCTATGATTATGCAACACAGAAGCCCTGTTCAGTCATTCTGTACCAACAGGTATCAAATGCATGAAGGGGCTTCTGAGAATGTGCCTAGTTAGCCACACTCCCCAGACACTGACCAGTGTACCAACCTCATAATTCGAGCCCACATTAGTCAGAAAAGGATCTACATGCATACAGATGAATGCACATAGGCCTCTTCCAAATTGACAGGCTGTATGGCAGCCATGGGGATGTAGCTGGCATGCACAATGCTGTCTTGGGGTGGGGCTAGATAAGTGCACACTCAAAAGCCTCTTCATGTATTCAATACTAATGGCTACTGAACAACTAAACAGGGCTAGAAATAAATAGTAATGCAGTCCTTTCCATTTTTGTGATGCTAGGTTTGAATTCTAGGCCTGAGAAAAAGCTCTGTTATGCTGTTAAATATATATCTATGGTAAGTTTTATCTACTGTCTACCCACTCTAGCTACATGCCCACAACCAGACTGATATAGGAACTGATTTTTGTTATAATAACAAAAAGGAGACTAGCACATGAAACCAGGGCACAGCTAAGTTTAAATCTAATACTTTTAAACCTCAGGTTTTTTTCATTCCCTTTTTTCAACAGAATTTTGATAAAAAGATATTATCTTATTTTGTCTGCCACCAACACAGCAATAGCTTTTCCTGACAAGCTAATCACATTTGATAGATATCACAAACATCACAAAATTGATCTCAGATTGGCTCAACCAAGGCCATCCTACAGTGAGGAATTGGGTGACATGTAAAATGACTAAATGTAATACAAGATACACATTGGATACTTTGAAAAGTAGTTTGGTTCAGCTCTTGACAGTTTCACTGTGAGCTTAGCTGCTTGCTACATTGTCTTATATCGACTGTTTAGACATGCTTTTGGGGAGAAAGAGAATCAGAGTTTGTTCTCACAATCATCTCAATCTGTGGCCGCAGCCTTCGGTTTCAGTCAAGGAGTTCTGGTGCTGGTGAAACAATTGTGTGCATGCTGCCACCAGATGCTGAACTCACCTTGTATCCATTCACACAAATTGTCAAAAATCTACCCCTAAGAACTTTCTCACCTTTTTAGCTGGTCCACTATATCACATCTTAACAGCTCTACCATAACATGTCCACCACTATTGCATGGAACATTGTTGTTATTATTACTGTTCTTGTTACTATTATTTCACCTTCCACACACACGTCTCAAGACAAAATACAATAAAAACAACCTAAAAAAAGTTAAAAACCAAGAACAGCAGCAGATAAATTTACAAACAATTCATCTAGCTAGGAAAGCCCATCAGAACAAAAAGGTCTTCAATTGTTTCTGGAAACTGCAGACAGTGGGTGTCTGTCTTATCTTAACAAGAATGCTGTTCCACCGAACGGGCAGCCACCAGGGGTGTAGTCGTCCAGGGTCTTGGGGGGTCTTAGACCCCTTACATTTTTGGGAGCAGGGTCTCAGCAGGGTCGCTATATTCCAGCATCCTACAAACCAATCAGCATGAGAGTGTGTTAGCCATTAAGAAGAGTCTTCTAACATGCTTCCTTGTGCTTGCCTGCTGATTGGAGCCAATCAAAGTGAAGGAGGCAAGTCAGCCACTGAGAAGACTCTTCTCAGTAACTAACACTCTCCTCTTTCATGCTTATTGGCTCCTACAGATATCTGTTGTTGTGGGAGAAGGCATTAACAAGGATCTCATATTCAACCCCAAAGCAAAAAAGGGGGAGGGGTGTAGCTGTGACTAACATGAAGGGACCCTGCACTTCTGGATTTGCCACTACACTACTGGCAGCCACATTAAAGGCACTACTTCGAGTTACTGTGCAGCAGGCTTCTGATGTCTTTGGAACTTGCAGGAGAAGAAGTGGCCTACTAGGTATATAAGGGATAAGGTGGTCTTTTAAGTAACTTTGATGGAATGTGTTAAAAACATATATTACATAATGATGGGGAGTCTCTGGCCTGTGGGCCCTGTGAGGTCCAGCAGGGGTCCTAATTTGGCACACAAGGCCATTTTCCTCAAGCAATGCCCAACTGCCCCACACCTGACATCATATATTATCTCAGCTGTGGGGCAGATAAAGATAGGCTGCAAAGGAACAATGATGAGTTTTTAAAAATCAGGAGCCTTAAAACTTACCTTGGCAAGCAGGGCTTGTATTGTACTTAAATTTTGCCATGTTTACTTCCAGAATGGGAGTCCAGCTGAAGTAAAAATGTTATCAGGGGACAGGTTGTAGGTGCATGGGGAGGTTTAGCACTCCCCACCTACACATCTCTTTTGCTGATTAAATCAGCCCCTCAATCTTACTTTCTATATGACCAAGGCAGATCAGAGCTTAAACACATGGAACTACCCTTGTGACATGTAAATTGAGCGTAAGGGACAATCTAGATGTGACAGAGGAGATACTTTGGCTCTTAGTTAAGACCAAAAAAAAAAAAGAGGGCTAGGATATTTCCTAGTGATTTGTTAAAGCCCAACTAAATGTCTAGAGAAATACAAAGCTGACCTTTGAACATGCAAAACAACAGAATAATATTGCATGGCAATTCAAAGGTCAGGAAATGTTTAATTCATGTTAATTTGGGAGAATCATTAATTTGACTTAATACCTTTAAGTGGCAAAAGCCTGCCAGCCTTTGAACCTACAATTCACTGTCGGCAATAAATAATACACAATTTTTTCTTAACAATTTTGCTATAGTTGCATTGGAAGAGTAATGAAAAATGAGAGACAGCTATTAAAACACTGAGAAAATATGCTGTTCTGCAATTAGGCACTTCTCTTTGAAGCTAGAATGCTGTGGCTTTTTCCCTAAGACAGTCTGTTATAGCTGGAGGGTCAGAATTCACAGAAACCTGGTTTAGCTAAAAAGAGAAGAGGAAAAAGGAAGATGCCTTCAGTTAGTCAAAATCCCATCTGATGAGTTAGTCCTCTTTACTCTATGGGATGTATTGAAATTCTGTCATTCTTTGCTTTGGTGTAAATACTATTTGTCCTCTTGGTGCCTACTATGTGGTTGGGTACTTAAAGGGCCAAACAACATTTCAGCTGAGAAAACATGTAGGCAGGGAAAGTGCTTTTCAGGCTCCCTGCGCCTGGAACTGCAACACAAAAAGGGCTCCAAGGATGTAATCCTATGCATGTCTACCCAGAAGTCTCTTTGAATTACTCACACAGAAAACTAGGTATAAAATTGTACTTGACACAGCAGCTTTGCTGAAGTTAAGCATGTTTGGGTTGGGTCGGTGTTTGGACAGGAAACCACTTTGGAACTCCGTATATACCACCTTGAGTTCTGTCATGGAATAAATGTAAGATAAAAATGAAATTTTAAAAAATCAAAAATGATGCCAAGAACAGCATTGGAATGTAAACGTCACACAAGTTTAAAATGCATCTCAAAAGTTGTGTGAATGTACCTAAAAACAATAGCTGATGGTGTGGTGGGGCACTGCCATTCACCTGACCTTGCGTCAGCCGCGTCACAGGCAGAAGGGGAGGGGGTGAGGTGATGGCCACGGCGCAAACACACTAACATCAGCAACAGATTTGCTCTGCTGGTGCATTTGCACCATGCTCACCTGAGCCTTTGTCCTCCCTCTCTAGCTCCTGGTAAAAAGCAACAACTTGACTGATCAGAGATCACACTGTCTGCTACTACCTAAAAATGCGAAGTGTGTATTGAAAAATGTATATTTAACACTACAGATCTCATACATGGTATATACAACAGGGAACAAGGACTGGCCATGGTTCCTTGCAGTGCATGTACATAAAGTGTTTCTTCTGGTGAAGAAACGTGGATAAGATGGGAGGTTCAATTGGTGTAGTCATATTCAGTGAAAACAGTATAGCTGTTTTTAGAATGTTTTTTTAACTGTAATTGTGTTTTAGACTGCTTTTAACTGTTTTTGGAATGCTTTTCTTTTTGTTGTTAAATTGTTTTGTTGGTATGTTTGCCACCCTGGGCTCCTTTGGGAGGAAGGGTGGGACATCATCATCATCATAGGGATAGGCACTCTCTCCAACTGAGGGCCTGGCAACTCTAGTCGCTGTGTCCCTAACACCTTCATAACATGCTTACCTTTAGTAGATAAAACTTTTCCCTATCACTGTATCGCAGTGCCAGGAAAAGGGCTCCACATATCTGCCTTTCCTGAAACTGGTAAATGTACTGCAGGACCCTTGTTGTTAGAAATTGGCAGCCCTACTCTTCAAATGGGGAACTTGTCAGGTTTGAGAACAAGGATGAGCAAAACATGGTTCTCCAGATGTTGCTAGACTACGGGCTCATTCACACGGCAGCTGAACTTCATCTTAATGATGCAGCTTTTGCCATTGCAATAGATTTGCAAGGTTCACACTTCCTACCTTCAGATCAGCTGTTTTCCATTCACACTAGTCAGCATTCCTCTGGGAAGGATTGGTGTTGCTGTTTCATGCCCCTGCCACTAACTTTACATGTTTACTCCCTCCGGAGTATCACTATTGCTAAGGAAGAAGGGGATGGGTATTTTTTGTCAGTTTCATTGTTTTTGTCAATTGCACGCCTCTCCTGGCTGAAACCAGAGAGCCTGGGGGTGCAATTGACACAAAACTGATTAGAAGGGGGAGTGAGTGAAGTAGGCAAACAAAAAGGGATGGTTGTTTCTTGTCAATTGCTGAAGTTGGGTGCAATTGATAGGAAGCTGATTAGAGGGAGGAGTGAGTGAAGTAGGTAAACAGAAATCTGATGCAGGAGGACAGAGTGAGGCCGAAGTGGCTGGTTAAGCCAAGCCACTTTCCGCATTATCAGAAAATTGGGTTGATATGGACTAAAAGGAGAAAACTGCATCATAGCTTCTGCTTGCCTGCAATGTCGTGTGAACCATGCAAATTAAACTGAGATGCAAGTAACACCAATCTCACAGTAAGTCATTGTGTGAATGAGCCAACTCTCATAATCCCTGGCCGTTGTCCATGCTGGCTACGGCTGATTGGAGGTGGAGCCCAACAATATTAGGAGGACCAGAAGTTTCCCATCCCTGTTTTAGAGTGTGGCAGCATATGCAAGACCAGGTTTTCACCTATTAACTTTCATGTGCTCCTATCCAGAGGCTCTCCTTCATTGGTTCCCTACTTGCCATTCCTAAAACTTCCTATCTTCTTGCAAGAGCCAGGTATTGAGGCCACAATCCTGCTCATAGTGAGAATGCTTAAATCCCATTGGAGCCGGTTGGATTTAAGCTGTCTGTATACAGCATGGCAGCCTTTGGCATTAGAGTATGTCCTTTACCTGTACCAGCCCTATTACCAACCTCAAACTGAGAAGCAAAATTGCTGGCAGGGGAAAACGAGTTGCTTTCCCCTTAGATATTTAGTATAGAACTTTCATCTGTCCTTCATTCACTTTTTAACAGAAAAGCCAGATGATGTCAGTACTACAAATTGCATTCCAGTGTTTTCTTTGCTGTTCTCCCACTTTTTTTCTGAACTGATTTGTGGGCCACTTATTTTCACTTAAAATTCAATTGCAGTGACTGCTTGTTCAGAGAGGCTTATCAATACTGAGGCTTTTCAGAGCTATTGAGACTTTAATTAGAAGCTTTCTCCTTTGAAAGTTTCCTCTCTTGCAGCTTCTTCTGTTTCAAATTGCTTCCTGTTCAGTGCAACCCATCGTTCCTGATGTACTGATAAATTCTCCTGTAATGAGTAGCAAATGAGTATGTGGCAAATAGCAAACAAGTGTGTGGAATCACCATTCCACTACCACAGAATGGAAATTAGTAATCACCTTTTAAAAATTCTGCTTCCAGCTGAATGTAGACAAACCACACTTTAACAGCACTGAAAGTACATAGAGTTGATACAACCATTATCCAGTAGAAACATAAAATGGGCTTTGAGTTTAATACCATTCCTCTGCATTCTGTGAATGTCTTCATTTTTCAAAGCTGGCAGATAAGCAATTCATTTTGCACATTAATGTGGTCACCATACTATTTTCGCTTGTTTCCTTAAGCTTGATAAGTACACTTTATACTGATTTGCCTCAAGGTCATCTACAGCCCAGTAATTTCCACAAGCATCACACAAATTCTGAGAACAACATTCTCCTTGACAGCCTAAATTCATCAAAATCTATGTTGCAAGCTAAGACACATTTTGATTTTTACTGTTCTGGATTGAGAAGGCTCTACTACCCTCTAGTTTCTGTTAGTTGCAAAATCTTTCATTAGTACAATAGTCTTCAACATTTCAAAACTTAGGAATGGGATTCATCTTTCATTCCAAACGTGCAGCACAGGGGCCATTTTTCTTTTTCTTTATCGTTGTGTTCAGATGTCATATAAAACCATATTTTATTGTGATGGCTAGCCTCTCTGCTCTTCCTCCAGTGCAGCCTAACAGCAGAGAGCATGGTGGGGTGCCACAGTTCACCTGACTTCTGGTCAGCCACATCACTGCTACGTACCAGGAGGCAGAGAAGAAGGGCAAGGCAGTGGAGCGATCAGCAAAGTGCAATGCGCTGGCAGTAGCATTGGATTGGCTTTGCTGGTGCATTTGCACCATACCAACTTCACTGCCATGCTATTCACCCATCTCCCTCTACCTCCCCAAAAGCAGCAGTGATACAACCAACCAGAAGTCAGGTAAGAGGTACTGTCCCGCCACACCATCTGCTACTGATGCAGCCATGAGGAGAAGTTTGTTATGAACCACAGATTGCCAGATCATTAAATCCCACAAACTCTGGCTGACCTTAATCTTAACTATGGTTTGTTTGAAACCAGCCAACTTCAGACCCTGAGTTATGAAGCTGACTTGTGTTAATAAACCATAGTTAAGATTAACCGCAGTTTAGGTTTGGACATAACATTAACAAGTGGTTGTCAAAATCAGAAATAAAAGCTTCTAATCTCCCCAACTTCTAATCAGCCACATCAGAGTAAGAGAAAGGAATATACGAACCTGAGGCTTGCCTAGGCTCATTCCTGTCATGATAACCCATAGTTTATTGTGTCATTCAAACATAGTCAATGTGAAACCTTTCTTCTCCTAATTTTTCTGCCCTCCCATTTTCTCTCTCTCTCTCTTTCTCTCTCTCTCTCTTTCTCCTGCTGCCTCCTCTGTCTCTTTGTATGCTTTTTAAAAGAAAAAAAATGTGCCTGGCATACACACATAGCAGACTGAGGTGGAGGAATAGGCTGCAACATTTCAAAAAGGAGGTGTGGCAGGCGGGAATCACATTTTTTAGTTCTTCCTGCATTAAAAACTCTCTGCAAACAGAAAATAATCAAAACTGGCAAGGCCCCCAGGGAGTATTTCACATGTGGATCATTCAAAAGCAGCATCCTTCACTTGCAGCATGAAGTGATACAAACCATCCATTCTACCATCTCATCCTGCTACATGGGTAAACCAGGCCTTAGGCTTCCTTTGCCACCCAACCATTGCTTTCCATCCCAGCTAAGTGATGATCAGATGGGACCAGGCTACTTGAAGCACCACCTTCTCCCACATGGATCTACCCACTCAATAAGATCTATTGATGAGGTCTGTTGAGCATGCACTGTTTTCTGAGGCATGGTTGGTTGCAATGCACAAGATGCTTTTTCTACTCTAGCACATCATCTGTGGAGCTTCCTGGTCTGACAAGTTAGTTTTTCTACCTCCAGGTTCATGTTTTGTCAATGTCTCAAGTAGGGATGAGGATGAAATTCTATTCAGTTCGCATCTAAAGCCAAATCTGTCAAATTCATACTTTCAGAACAATACAAGAACGGAAACAGAATTTGCCACTGAACTACTGACTGAAACACAGCCATCCTTTGGAATTCGCACTTACCCAAATATTGTGATGAGTTCTCCAACCAATGTTTACAGAAATGCATATATTAGGGACAGTATGCATAACAATGAACATATTAGAGGGGGGAAAACAAAAATGCATTACTATAAATTTCTTGCAGAAAAAAATAGTCAAAACTGCATGCAAAAATGTGTTTATTAGGATAATTAATACTGAAGTATTTTCATAAGGATTTTAAAAAAATCCACAAATTGCTGCAGAAATGTAAATGTAGAGAAGTGAATTTAAGACTGGAAAAAAGAGAAACTGAGAGAACTGAAATTGACAGATCCTGCCATCTCTGATCTGAAGACAATTTTTCAACATGCTTTTAAGTCTACTGCTGGTTAGATTGTGAATTTGTGATGTACATTGTTTTTAATTGTGGCTCTTTCAGTTTGGATCGTATTCTGTTTTTAACACTGTGTTATCTTGCTGTGCTATTGTACTGTAACTGACTAAAAAAATTGGGTTTGTTTTTGGTCTCCGTTTGAACAGGAAATTTTGTTATAAATAAACAAAAAATCAACTATGCCCACATGATTCCAGTACTCACACGTGTCCTGGAGCCTCATGGGATTGCATCTTGGGGCAGGAAGGAGCTCCCATACCATTGTGGGTATACATTAAAGGGGACCTCCTTAATCACCTGCAGAAACAAAAAAATGGCAGTAGAACACACAACCCGTTGGGATGAATTAGTAATTAGAAAACTCATACAAACATCTGACACTGTCTTTATACTGAGTCAGACCACTGGTCTATCCAGCTCAGTATTGTCTACACTGACAGTACTTGATAGGCTGTAGCATTGGGCTGAAAACAACAGAACGAAATTTAACAGGGATAAGTGCAAAGTACTACACCTAGGAAAAAGAAACCAAATGCACAGTTATAAGATAGGGAATGCTTGGCTCAGCAATACTACATGTAAGAAGGATCTTCGAATTGTTGTTGATCACAAGCTGAATATGAACCAACAGTGCAATGTGGCTGCAAAAAAGGCGAATGCTATTAACAGAAGTATAGTTTCCAAATCATGTGAAGTATTAGTTACCCTCTGTGTCCAGTTCCGGACACCACACTTTAAGAAGGATGGAGACAAACTGGAACAGGTTCAGAGGAGAGCAACAAGGATGATCAGGGGACTGGAAACAAAGCCCTATGAGGAAAGACTGAAAGAACTGGGCATATTTAGATCTGAGAAAAGAAGACTGAGGGAAGATATGATAGCCCTCTTCAAGTACTTGAAAGATTGTCACACAGGGGAGGGCCAACATCTCTTCTCGATCATCTCAGAGTGCAAGACACGGAATAATGGGCTCAACTTACAGGAAAACAGATTTCAGCTGAGCATCAGGAAAAACTTCCTAACTATTAGAGCAGTACGACAATGGAGCCAATTACCTAAGGAGGTAGTGGAGGCATTCAAGAGGCAGCTGACAGCCACCTGTCAGATATGCTTTAAGTTGAATTCCTGCACTAAGCAGGGGGTTAGACTCAATGGCCTTGTAGGCCCCTTCCAACTCTACAGTTCTATGATTCTATGACTAGCAGCAGCTGCCCAGGATTTCAGGCAGGAATCCTAGTTAGCTGTACCTGCAGGAGCCGGGGACTGAACCTGGGACCTTCTGCATGCAAAGGAGATGCTCTCCCACTGAACTACAGCCCTTCCCAACTCCTCATTAAGAAATTAATTTACTGCTAAATATTTTATTTTGAAATAAAATAAAAGATGTGCAGTTTAATATGAACAGCTTAGAGTGTAATGGTAAAAACAATAAAGCAGAACTAGTCAATAATGCTGAGTTTTTCTTCCTAGTCATCACAGTCCTATGGTTTCCATGAAATCCACCCAAAATTATCTGTTAAAAATGGGTTCCCCCATGAAAATCCCCACTTGTGATACAGATTAGTCATTTCACGTTCAGCTACTCTGGGAAGGCTTAAATCCTGTTTGACAAATTCAGCAAATATAAAAGAGAAAATAGGTTTTTATATGAGATCAGTAATACTTCTCTCGGTTAAGGAAGCCAGATCAGTAGTATCGTGGTAAATTCGGAAGTGCAGGGTCCCTTCATGTTAGTCACAGCCACACACACCCTTATTTTGCTGCTGGGTTGAGAATGAGATCCTTGTTAATGCCTTCTCCCACAACAGTTATCCCTAGGACCCAATCAGCATTAAAAGGGAGGGTTAGCTGCTGAGATGAGTCTTCTCAATGGCTGATTCACCTCCTTACATTCTGATTGGCTCCAATCAGCAGGAAAGAACAAGAAAGCATGTTAGAAGACTCTTCTCAGTGGCTAACACACTCCCTTTTCATGCTGATTGTATCATAGGATGCTGAAGACATAGGGACCCTGTTAGGACCCTGCTCCCCAAAAAGTAAAGTAAAAAGTAAGACCCCTCCCCCAAGACCCTGGACAACTACGTCTCATGATTAGTTTTCAGGTAAATTGTTCTTTTTAAGATGGTGGACAGTGAGCCACCAAGGCAAATAAACCTCACCACTCATTTCCATAGTAGTACATAACCCATAACAATAAATTTTTCTAACAGCATAGAATAAAATCCAATAGCACTTTAACCACAGAAGTACTGTATGGATCATATATGGATAACACATGGACAGCAACACCAGAATCAAAATATATTTGACATCACTTTGCTTGGGCAATATCTAAAAAACCTGCTAATTGCATCATCTCTATTTAAATACCAACTAGTGTTTACTGACATCTTATTGATGTTTTTAAACGTGTTTTTATGGATGCTTTTACTGATTTTATTATAATTTTGTATACCACCTAGATATTCTTTTATGAAAGAGCAGGTTATGAATACTTAAATAAATAAATAAATAACAGTAATTATAGTCTATCCAACCTGGTGCAAGCACAAGGAAGCCTCCCACCACTAAGGAACTCTCTTACTCCCCACTCCGGTCTATTGCGGCTTCCAAAAAGTTTCCCCTGAACATGGATGGAGCCTTGGAAACCACATAGGAACCTGGGATACCATATCCTGTTCTCTGTTATGGCAATGTGTGTGTGGCAATCATCGCCACAGAGGGGTTCATTTTTTGTTTTTCTCTTTCCCCTTCTATTGAAGTTGCTGGGAGGAAGGGTGGGGTATAAATAAAATAATAAATAAATAATTTTGTATGCCAAGTCTGAGGCTGGTGTAAAGTTGTTCCATTGACAAGGGCACATCTGTTATCTGAATGAATATAGGATATGGCCTGGGGCAGCACAAGAGGTTGAACCACTTGAGCTGCCGTTGCCACTACCTCCACTCCTCTTCATCTCCCTTCTCCCTTAGCTTACTTGTTCTCTCTCTCTCTCTCTCTGCCACCATTTTAGGCAATTACATTAGGCAATTTCAGGCATTAATTTTAGCCACCATTGCAAATTGTGTGGTTGCGGCACAGGCAGTGTCACAGCCACCCCTCTCAGAATGCTTTGTTCTGAGGGCCCTTCCTAGAAAGGCAAGAAAAGAGGATGGGGAGGTAGAGGGCCTTACTGGCCAGCAGCTAAGCCAACCAGGCCAGTGGAGGCAAATGGCAGGCCCAGGGTGGTGCCTCTTCACTGCCTTCACCGAGGCAATTGCTTCACTTTGCCTAATGATAGAGCCAGCCCTAGATATGGATGCATGCTGCTCCTCTGCACTGCCCTCATCCCACTCCATCTTGTTTTAGTCATTCTAGTGACATATGTTCTCCAGCACAGCAGATATGCTCATGAAATATTCCACCAGTGTTTGCGTGACATGTGCATCATACTGCTCCCCGGATGAGGGACAGGAACTAACAAGCCAAACGTGTGGGTTGAATGTAGGGTTGCCAGGTCTCCAGTTTTTGCCTGGAGACTCCAGATTTTTGCGGTTCTTTCTGGGTCTACAGCTGAGTCACCTTAATCTCCAAACTCTCAACTTTCATTTTAAAAACTTAAGTTTCTAGGTGGTTTGGTTCACGATATATACACCAAACTGTCAGCTGCACCACCACAACTTCTCTTAAATGAGCTCATAGCTGGCTGCTCTAACCCTGCCCTTTCAGGTTTGTAGCCGATAAGTGAAGTCATGGTTGTGATTCACAAGGGATTTGTTGACCTCCAGGCAGTAGCTAAACTCCATTGCAAGACCAGAAAACCATTGTTTTTTCCTGCTTATCTGAAAATCTCATAAATTGAGTAAGTACATAGCTTTCAGCAGTAGAAAAATTCTTTTTACCTCTTGTGTGCAGGAGTCAAACAAGTTTAAATTTTCCTGGGCTGTTGAAGAGGGCAGTGTTTTGAAAATCTTCCTAGTATGAAGCTTTAATCCTATATTAATTTTTCTGGGAGTAAAGCTGCAATGCTAATCCCACATACCCAGAGTAAACTCCACTGAATTCAATAAGACTTGCTTTTGAGTAGACATGGTTAGGATTGGTTAGTTTATCTCACGGAGCGCCTTCAACGCCACCAATTATGCCGCCCGACAAGATCGGCCACACAGGGCCTTCTCTCAATCCCGCCAACAAAAACAGCCAGATTGGCGGGTACAAGAGAGAGGGCATTCTCAGTGGTGGCCCCCACTCTTTGGAACTCCCTCCCACAAGATCTCCGGCACGCCTCTTCCCTAAATGTATTTCGGAAAGCCTTAAAGACCTGGCTCTTTCAACAGGCCTTCGGGGTATCCGGGGAGGGTTAATTGTTATAACTGTAATGCCTCCTGCCCAGTTTTAATATTGTTGTTGCAGATGTATTGTTTTTATATTGTATCAGTGTATTTTATCAATTGTATCTTAATGATTTTGTAAGTCGCCTAGAGTGGCCATTGGCCAGATAGGCGACAAAGAAATTAAATTTATTATTATTATTATTATTTATTGTGCTGTAAATTAATGGGACTTTTGAATGAACATAGCAAAAGATTGTGTTTGTGTTGTAAATCTTTCTCTCCCCTTCCAAATCTATTTTTAAAGCAATTAGGCAGGGCTTACATCGGTATCACTGATTTTATTATGTAGGAAACTAATCCTGATTATTTTTTTAAAAAAAATTCTGCAATGATCAACTTGTTTTGACAATAAACTATTATATGAGGCGTGTGTATTTTTACATCTCCAGTGTGTGTATATGGAGTCTTCCCAGCAACCCTGTGAGGTAGGATTGCCTGTTGAAAACCAAGGCAGCTCACAACAAGAAAGAAATTCCTTTAAGATCCAATAACCATAAAAACAAGTATAAACAGTTGCAAAACAGTTTAAAGTGGCATGATTCTAAATTTTGGGTTGGGTGAGTGAAGTTCCTTATCACTTGATGTTGCAGTTCTGTGCACGCTTCCCTGTTTGAGTAAGCCCCATTGAATACATTGGGACTTGCTTCTGAGTAAACAAACATAGGATTGCACTACAAATATCTTAACAGGTTGTGTAAATATTAACATCTTTGACAGTCATGCTTATATAAATATTAAGTGCAGAGCTTGGAAAAGTTACTTTTTTGAACTACAACTCCCATCAGCCCCAGCCAGCATGGCCACTGGATTGGGCTGATGGGAGTTGTAGTTCAAAAAAGTAACTTTTCCAAGCTCTGATTAAGTGTGCCCTTCTTCCTTGGGGTGGTCATGGTTTCCCTCTGTGGTTTTCATCCTGAGGAGCAGATTAGGCTGAGAAATGGTGAGTAGCCCATGGTCACCCAGTAAACTTTATAGCACATTTCCATTTTAAAAAAATAATTAAAACTATCTACATGCAGGCAAAGTTTATTAAGAAGATCCAAACAATACATTTAAAGCACATCCAATTTGCATTTAAAGTGCATGACTTCCCCTAAAGAATCCTGGGAAGTGAAGTTTCCTCCTCATGGTTATAGTTCTCACCACCCTTAACAAACTACAGTTCCCATGATTCTGTGGTGGGATTCATGTTCTTCTAATGTGTGTTGAATGTGCTTTCAATGAATTGTGTGGATCTGCCCTAGGTATGATGTGCATTCATTAGTGAATTGAAAAAACAATTTTAAAAGGTACCTTTTTAAACAGGGGAAGGGCTATAGATCAGTATTAGGGCATATGCTTTGCATGCAAAGGTCGAAAATTCAATTTTTAGAAAAGACTATTGCCTGGAATTCTGGAGAGCCAATGCTAGTCCATGTTATCAGTACTGAGCTAGATGGTACCAAATGGCCTGAGTCGGTATAAGGCGGATTCCTTTGTTCTTAAAGTGGAAAGAGACCCAAGGGCCACAGTGACTTTAACATGTATTTATGTATTTTATTTACAAGATTTACAGTATATACCTCTTTATTATATAAAACCTCAAAGCGGTTTACAGAAGGAATTAAAACAATAGCATTATTGGCAAAAACAGTTAAAGACAGGTATTTAAAAACATTCAAAATAATAAAACCGACAATGAGTTAAAAAACATAATAGCTTCTACATGCCTGGGTTGTGGCTTGCCTAAACAGAAATGTTTTTGCAGGTGCTGAAAAGAATACAATAAAGGCTTCTGCCTAATGTCAGTAGGCAGGAAGTTCCAAAGGGTTGGTACTGCCACACTAAAGGATTGATTTCTTACAAGAGCAGAACAAGTACTATGTGGCACCTGTAACATGGAAAGCACACCTTGAACTTGGCCTGGTAGCAAATCACCAATCAGTGCAGATTTCAGCATGGAAGCTATGTGCTGACGGGGTCTCACTCATGTCAGCAATTGTGCCACAGCATTCTGCACTAAGTGCAGCCCCCAGTTCAGGTTGTGCTGCATGGGGACTTCTGTAACCTTGGATGACTGGCAGTCAGAATTTTTTTAGTTTTGGTTTTTGATTGGAAATCCTGACTAGTTGTGGGATGCTGAGGTTTCTTCCTTACTCATAGGAATCTTGTTGTGGTTAGTATGGTATTATATTTAGGAAATCATCACTGTCTTTTGTTTTTCTTTTTCTGTTTTTCATTTATCTCTGACCGTACTCCCTTACATCCATATAAGCAACAACAGTGGCTCCATGCATTCAGCTTAACCCTCTTTAACCTACTGATGATGCACCTTGTTGGTTGCATGGTTTATTTCTTGCCCAGTAATGGTAAAAGAGAATTCACATACTGGAAAGTGTGGCTGCAATTGTTTTTGTTCCCAAGCTGCTGCCTGTGAAGGTAAACCAAACTATGTCTGTTTTCTCTGTCAATTATTCACTGGAATTGGGTTGGCTGTCAAAGTGAGTTTATAGTAGCCCACAGGGTGGACAGAAAAGGGTAGAGAATCTTCTTACTCTTAATAATTTGTCAAAACTCTTTCTGAAGCGAAGGGTTAAATTTGTAAAGACGTTTGAAGCAACCATGTTAAAAGGCAGGAGCCAGGCATTCCAGGCAGGGGGTTGCCAACCCTCTTGGATATGGATATCTTTGCAGAGGATCCCTAGTCAAGCTTTACCAACAGCACAATTCAAACCGTATCTACTCAGAAGTAAGTCCTTCTATGAGTTCTATGGGACTTAGTCCCTTAGTAAGTGTGTTTGGAATTGCAGCCTTCAGGGGCATCCATCTTTACTCCTGAGTGCTCCCATGTAACATCTCCACAACACTAGGCTCCTTTCTTCCTACAATGGCCTTCTGGTGACTGGCCTGGCCTGAAGGCACTTAAACCCTTTTTGCCAAAAGCAAGTAGGCTAGATTAAATGTTCCCTACTCAGACTCCATCTTTGAGCTAAGATTTCTATCTTAATTTGCAATCAGATAAATGTTTTTGTTTGAATTGTATGCTCCAAGCATGGTTGATGCTTAATGTATCATGCATAATTACATCACTAGGGCCCATCCCCGTGACATCTCAGGGTTTGGGATGCTTCTGACCTGGCAACCCTAGCTGAAAGACCAAACCTTTATTGATTATAGCAGGAAAGTGGGGTTGGCATAGCATTGGTTGTAGGATCAGAATCCACTCAAACAGCACACCTGCTGTTTGATACCCACCTCAGCACGACTGCTGAGGAGTGCCCCTGGAAGTTGACCAGCGATAATGACCCAGTGTGCTGCAAGTCAAGCATCTGGAATCCTGCCAGCAACCGGAGAAGCAGGACGTCAGACCTAGACCATTTGGGCTGGACTCTGAGTACTACCCCTGGGTCCCATATGAGGTCCCCCCCATGATAGAGATGTACAAACAGGAAGCGTGGTAAACAGCAGTCCCTTTTATAAAGGCTACTGCTCTGCCCTTTCCACAAGATCCCATGAGGCCCAGGGAGAGTGACTGAACCCTCACAAAAATCCAGGGAAGTATAGCCCCTCCCTTACCACCAAACCACAGAAGCTGGTCCCAGGGTGCAGATGTGCCCAGAACTTTGTTTTCTGAAGGTAACTTTGTGCCAGCAACTTTTCTTGACCCTCAGCCAGCATTACTCCAGTAAAGGATTGCTCAGGGGGTTTGGGGGGGCCTGGAGCCTCAAAGTATTTTGTTTCTCCATGACTCTCGGACACTGACAACACATAGCCCAGAGACCTTCGGCGATGGGGCGGTATACAAATGCAATAAATAAATAAATAAATAAATAAACACATACACCCACTAGGGATGGGTGAGAATTGCGATACAGTTTGCATTTTAAGCAGAATTTATCAAATTCGCACTTTCCGAATCAATATGAGAACCAAACCACACCAATCCATAGAAATTCGCATTTAGTAGAATTTTGTGATGCAGTTCACCAACTAAACAATATTTACAAAAATGCATATATGAGGGGAAAGTGTGCATAAAATGAATATATGAGTGGTAATAACATGCATTAGATAATGAGAAATGTCTTGCCAAAAATGTGTACCTTTGTTAAAATTGCTTACAAAAATGTGTTTATTGGGAGAAATTCTCACAAAAACGTTGGAGAATTTTCACGAGGATTTTTTTTACACTAAATTGCTGCAGAAATGGGGAGAACTAAATTTAGGACTGGAAAATTGAGAAATGGAGAGAACCAAAATTGACAGTTCTTTCCATCCCTAACACCCACACGAAGGGGAAGCTTATTATGAAACATCTTTGGAATCCATTGCTCTATAGGCAGCTAAGACAGCTGCACACAAAGATGCAGACTTGTAATTAAGGAAATGCTTGATAAATTGGGTACATAAGGTTGACAAGACATCTGGCATTCTCCATTAAGTAAACCTCTCCTTCAGGAACCCTCTGGGGAAAACTGTTCTCTTATATTACTTGTAGAACTCTCGCAGGACTCTTCCCCCAGTCTCTTAAGTGGGTAGAAATATATATCATTTTTGACCCTCAGTGCGTCCATGCTTGACTGGTATCAGATTTCAAAACAGGAAGCTCCAGCTATTACGTGAAATGACCCAGACATCTACAGACAACTAAGCTGAAAGACAGGAAACCAAAGTTCATGTTGGAGACACAAACAACACAATTGTCATTAATGTTTGTCCACATGATATACTTATCGGTGTCAAAAGTCACCGAGAGATAAACTCTAGAAGAGCTCAGTCCCAAGGAGGGTCAGACAGATTCCGCTGACATGCTAAACTCTGTTGAAAACAGTTGCTCAGTTTGCTGTTAATTTTTAAAAGGTGTCATAAAAATGAAACCAGTTTAGATTATTATCAGGACAGACAATTCAACTGCCAGACTGATCAGCTTCTATATGTATTTGCATTTCACCTCAGGCAGCAAAATGTTTTGGGCTTGCCCTGATTATCAAATAAATGTCACCAGGGAGGAGGCAGAAGCATTACCTTCTGATTCCTCAGGTAATCTGAATGTGCAGCTAATGCTCAGGCATGAACTGGATTGCTGGTCAGCATCAAGAAGATGCCCCCTGGAAAGGACATGGAGAATAGACTGATACAGATGGTAGCAAATTGATTTTTCATTAATCTCTATTTCTATTAATAAAGTTCCAGTAAGGGTACTGATAATCAAAGCTTCATCAGTTGGCTAGAGCAGTTGTGAGTATCCAGGGCCGACACTAGGCTTGACTGGGCCCCTGGGCATCAGCCTGCCCTGGGCCTGCAGCGCCATAGCCCATTACCCCCCATAAAGGTGGTGCACCGTAGCCCAACCCACACACCCATAACCCTGCTGCAGATCACAGAGAGGGAGCTTCCAGGCACTCGCCCCATTATAGATAGCGGGGGCTTCAATAAGCCCACCTGCATGCCCCACTTACCTCTTGTGTCGTGTGAATGATGTGTGAGCATAGTGCGCATGTCTGCTATCAACCAGGATGGTGTCAGGGGTGTCAGCCCCTTAGGTCAGGTTACAGGACCCGAAGCTGCCACGGATCACAGAACAGGAGTGCCACTCTCCCACCCTAAGGAGAGCCAAGGCCCAACCTGGCCACCCTCTGGCGCCGGCCCTGTGAGTACGCTTTGCCCACCCTCTCAGATGTTGCTGAAGTACACTCCTCAGTAATGACACAGCTCATTTAGAATGCTCTGCCTAGAAAACCTGATCAACATTTTGCCGTCCTTTAGCAAAGGCAGGTATGAAAAACCTGTGATGTTCTTATCTTTTGTTTCAAATATGAATTTTGCATGGTTCTCTAACACAAGAAATGTGCTCTATCTAATATTAGATTATGATGATGATAATGATAATTGTTTAATACTCAAACAAAGGCAGAGTATACAGTTTCCTTCTCTCATAACCCCTACCATAACATGTTCTTTGCACTTCTGCTATTTTCAAGTTTGCTAGCATTGTTAAAGTCCTTTCCCCCCCCCTCTGCGCTCTCTCTCAGCCCTGATGTTTGGGTAGCTGCAGGGATGCATATCGAGAATACGTCTTGGTCTACCTTCATGCATCAGATGAATCAGTTCTTAGCTACTTTGTCTTTGGGCCCATCCATACCTATCCGCAAAATCCACATTTTCCATATTTGGTTGGTGGCCTCTGTTATGTAAATTTGTATAGATATTAGCAGAGATTGTCAACGGTCTGAGATGCATGTGTGCCGGTATGTGGGTTTACCTAAGTAGTAGGCTTCTACCCTGCATTAGGATCACTGAGACTTAAGACTTAGTAAAATAAGAAAAGCTACTTTATTTATAGAAATACATAGTAGATAGGAAAGGCATATCTAGTTCTAACTAAGTAAGTTGGAGGCACAACGCCCAAGTTTGGGAGTTGCCCTCATGGCTCAGAATCATATCGCACAAGCAAAAAGATATAATAATGTAAACTTCTTTATACCAATGTCATATTTATCAAACCTGTGTATGGCTAAATATAGGAAAGCTTTTACTTTAGTTAGATTGAATATTCTTCCCTCTACCCTACTTGAGGGCCGATACAACAAAATACCATATGCAGAATGACTCTGCCCCTGTGGAAAAAGGGAGGTGGAATCAAATGCCCATGTGCTCTTAAGGTGCTCTTTTTACGACCAAAAGAGACTACAACTAATCTTGCCACTCTTAGCACCATATGCTCTAAAATTTGAATCCGCCCAATTGAATTATTTATTAGGAGATTGTAACGCCGAGACAACATTAGCAGTAGCAAAATTTACTCTAGCAGCTATATCAGAGAGATCTAAAATTAACACTCACTACTAATTTTTTTAAATCAAAAGGAATTAAGATAACCCTAGAACATTTATCACAGACAATCATTTAGTGATCCCTTTGACCTAAAGTCAAGTTTAATTGATTATAAGAGATGTTGCTGAATATTAAAGGGGGGATGTCTTTTTTATATTGAATGATGGAATTTGTAAATTAAGATTTTATATTTTTATATTTTTATATTAATTGTAAAATGCTCTTGGATATGCTGGTCAGGTGACCGTAATAAACTTCATTCATTCATTCATTCACTCATGGCTCAGGAGGGAGAGAGCTGAGACAAAGGGATGTCTCCTCTCAGACAGTAAAAGAAGAGAAGAAGGGGAAAGGGCGGAAGGAGGAGGGGCAGATAAGCTTCCCTAAGCATTTTATTTATTTATTTATTTATTTATTTATTGCATTTGAATACCACCCCATAGCCGAAGCTCTCTGGGAAGTTTACAACAATTAAAAACATTAAAAATAAATATACAAATTTAAAAACACATTTTTAAAAAGCATATCAGTCTAACGACGGAAGGAAGTCAGTCAGAGCATCACAGGTAAAAGCCTAGCCATCTGGAGGACCCTAACTCTATCTCCCTTTTGGAACATAAACAAAAGAACAAAACAGGAGTTGCTCTTGCCCCACTTCCAACAGCCTCAAGTTCCATACATGTCCTGTTTGTGGTCGGATTATTGTGAAAACCCAATTTTCTAGCATCCATACATGTGGGCTTTTCTTTTTTTTTGTTAAATCACCTTAGCATTGGCCACTCCCCTAAGTCCACCACTTTTCAGTGATTGGTCCATAACGGTCATTTGCTTTTTGCATGCTTCTTTGGAAGAGCACAGAAACATATATCTTTTTTTAAAATTCCCATGCATACACAGGTTTGTGGATGTGAAAAAGGGCAAAGCTAACGGACCCCGCAAGGGCAAGCAACATAAACATCTGGGCTGTTACATATAACTAAGTGCATACTAAACAAAAGTTTGGGTTTTGGCGGAAAGCACCGTAACTTTCTCTGGACAATGGATGACCATCAAATTGAACAATGCCGCTCCTTTAAATACTTGGGCCTATTTTTTCAGGACACCCTCTCATGGAAAAAACATATTGATTACACTAAAGCGGTTACCATGAGAACTTGTGGCACCGTTTTGAGCTTTCATAGGTCAACAGGAGGCAATCTTATCCCCCCGGCCCTGAAAATTTATAACAAAGTTGTATTGCAGTTTCTCTATGGTGCTCGGGTCTGGGAATGGGAGGGCCCTTTTCTCCATAATCCAGAGGTTGTCCAGAATAGTTTTGTCAAAAAACTATTGCGCCTGTCGACAAATACCCCAGCGGCATTACTTCGTGCTGACCTGGGTATTCTCCCCGTCAGCGCTCATATCCATTGTGCATTGTTAAACTTTTGGGAGCAAATTAAAAACTCCCAATCCAAGATCATTTTGAAATCATGCGGAGAGCTTGCCCGCAGAGATAGGCTCTGGGGAGAGAAGATCTCTGGCATATATCGTTTATATCACATCTTGCCACCTGCTTCAGCTCCTTATGATAAATCAGCCTTGAAAGACTCAATTTTCCTCCATTGTCAATGGTTAGACAGACTGACGATCATCAACTCCAAACCTTTTGGATGGTTTGGAACTATAAAACAGGACCATCAAAGGGCAAACTACCTGGCCCACCCCATGGTACCCAAGCTTAGACAAGCCCTCACTGCACTCCGGTTCCAGTCAATGCCAAATGCGGTTCTGGCGGGCCGGTACAACCAGATCCCGTGGAGCCAGCGTTTATGTATTTGCGGGACAGAGGCAGTGGAGGATCTTACTCACTATCTACTAGACTGTCCCCTATACGCTCATCCACACTCCAAATTTCTGAGCGAACTGATGGGATCGGGGAGGCCCGGAAGGTCTCGGCAGGAGCTGGTCATTTCTCTCTTGGAGGATAAAGATCTGGCAATTTCATATAAGGTAGTGTTCTTTGCCTGCGCGGCGCAAAAGATAAGGGCGGCACACGCAGCTCAACTCCCGAGCATAGTATAGCGGGTTTTAAATCTTAAATTATTTATCTGTTTATTTTATTAAATTTTTTACCATATGTTTAAATTTGTGTATACATGACCAATTATTGTACGTGTTGCAATGGCCTATGGCTAGGCAATAAAGATTGATTGATTGATTGATTGAAGTGCATACTAAAGATGGGAGCCTCTGGTTACTCCCGATTCCTTTTAATTTGTCAAACTGGGAGGTACATCCCTTTCCGTACTTGATTGTTTCCCACTATCTCCTGCTATTACCATTTTGAAAGGGCTTTCCTTCTGCCCAGTACACTCACCAAATCTCCTCTTCATGCCTCCTTCTCCTGAATTGTATTAGATCCAAGACATTGTCTGTCATTCAGTTTCAAGTTAGCAAAGGGAGGACCCAGATTAGTCAGTTTCAGGTTCTGAGGAAAAGTACTCAATTTACAGGGCATGCGCTCACAAACACACACAGAGAGAGAGAGAGAGAGAGAGAGAGAGAGAGAGATCTGGCTCTCTGGTATGTTTGGCTCCCCCTTCCATTCCCACTAGCTGTTGGGCAGGAAAATAGAGGCTTTGACTGCTGCTGGATCAGCTGCAAGATCAATGCCACATTAAAGTATTAAAGCTTGCTCTTCTCCCCCCCCCCCACTTTCCCCCATCAGCCCAAGGAAGTTCAATTAAAAACTTCCTCCTTTAAGCTCTGCGTTTTCAATGAATTGTTTGTGTAATATCGCAAAATAGCTTTCATTTGATTTTACATTTGATCATAAAATAGTTTTAAAAAAAATACGATACAGTTACAGTAGTCAGAAGAAGGAATATGAAAATCCGTACTAGCTTGTAATGTCATATGGAAGACGGTGAATTAATCAGGACACAAAGCAACAATACTGCAGATTGTATAGTCGTATGGATGGGTCCTTAGAGTGGCACAGGACTATTTACTACCTAGGCTTCATTCAGACATAACACTAAGACTAACATCTCTGTGCGCTCACACATTCTCTCCCCACCTTCTCTGGCATGCCCATGAAGAGATCTGAAGGTTTTGCTTCCATTCTAGATTAACCAGTTTACCATGTCATATGAATCCTAAACTGTAGTTAATTTTCCTTATGGTTTGTGAAAACAAGCTGGCTTTATACACTATGTTATGAAGTTGGGTTCTTTTCATTAACCACAAATAAAGTTAACCAGAGTTTGTCTGGAATTAGATAGCACAGGAAGCTGTGGTTAATCAAAAACAGTAACATCTCCTCAAGTCATACTGGAGGAGGGAGGGATGCAAGTATTCCTCCAGACTGGTGTTTTATTGCAGGTGCATTGTGCAACATGTTGTTGACACAATATTAGTGCAATAATGGATTTATTCTGCTTTAGTTTGTTCTGTGATGCTTCCCCAGTGCTATCACATTACTGCTGTCCGGAGGAGCTATAGCACAATAAAAGCGAAACAAAAATAAACCAGAATGTTTGTGGTATAAGAAGTTGTGAGATTTCAGCAGAAAGTTATAGGATATGCACTGACTGGATTTGAAGCAGTGTGACCACCCCAAAACCTTTACTGGAACAAATAGTAATGAAAGCATGATAGCATGTGACTGCCCTGATAGTATCATGAGCATAAATCATCATGAACATGGCTGCCCATTTGCTACCGGGCCAAGTTCAAGGTTCTGGTTTTGGTGTACAAAGCCCTATATAGCTTGGGACCAGGATACCTGAAAGACCGTCTTACCCCTTATATACCCAGTCGATCACTGCACTCTGCAGGTGAGGGCCTCCTGCAGATACCATCTTATCACGAGGTTTGTTCTGCACAATATAGGAAACGGACCTTTCATGTGGCAGCACCTACCCTGTGGAATTCCCTCCCTTTGAATATTAGGCAGGTGCCATCTCTGCTATCTTTTCGGCGCCTTTTGAAGACCTTCCTCTTTCAACAAACCTTTTAAGTTGAGACATATCCCAGTCTGCGTCTGTGTTGGAATTGCTTTTAATGTGTTTTTTTAATAATATGTTCTAACCCTTTTTTAAAAGATGTTTTTAAAGCTTTTTTTAAATGTTTTTAACGTTGTTTTCTTTTAATGTATTTTAAGGTCTGTTTTTATGATGTTTTAAAGTGTTTTTAGCATTTCTGTTTGCCGCCCTGGACTCCTGCTGGGAGGAAGGGCAGGATATAAATCAAATAATGAATAAAATAAATAAATGAACATGCAATAAAAAGGATATCTGCAGGGGCCCTAAATGTGAGAGTCCAGATGGTGATCCTAGGTTTGTTCTTATAATGCTAAACTATGGTTTAGTGTTACATCCAGACCAGTCCACTCACTGTAACGTGGGTCTGCTTCATTACAGCTGAATCCCACACTGCAGTGATAATGTGTGTTACCATACCAGCATTACTAGCCCCCAGGAAAGCATAAAAATGACTTATAGACAACTCATTAATGTGCCTGTGTCAAATATAAAAGTTATGTAATAAAAATACCACCTTGTTTAGTTTGAATTTTTCATGATCTTGAACAAAAGCAGTTTAAGATATGTTAAATGAAATAACATAAGTATTAGAAGCCAAGTAGCAAAAAGCGCTCATCATTTCCATTTGTTTTTGAGTCTGAGGACAATAACCTCAATCCATTGCCTAACTTCACATAGACAGTGTGTGTTATGAGATGATCTTTACAATTTTGCTTAATTAACTACAGTTTGCTCCGTGAAGTTCAGCTGAGCAGGTCTAGGGAAACAACTGTCTGATTATTTCAAAGCTGCACACCTCTTGTTCAAACATGTACTGTATGTAGCTTAATTCATTGCCGTCATTTCAGAGCTACATACTATACACCAAGGGAAAGTTTTGATATCCAGAGGAAGGGAAGGGAGTGGGAAGTATCTGAAGAAAATTCAAGCAAGAAAGCCAAGCAAGGAGACAAATTGGTAGTCTTACCTGACTGCATCACAAAATCTGCTTTGCATCACCAAAGGAACTAGCTTATTAGCATTTATAGGGAGCAAACTCCTGGACTTCTTTAATACTTCAGGTGGAATTAAGTCAACCACCGTTTCCCCAGTATTCTGCAATCATCCTGCAGATGGAGCCCATTTGTCTGAATTGATCTGTTCTGTGATGGATGACCCCAATACTTTCATCAAGGAAAATGTTGGCAGGCTGTCAGACGTATGGCAGTGGCCCTGACAGCAGTTACAAATAAGGGTTTAACCAACCACGTTTCCAATGCTGTAATGTATGATGTGTGATGTACTGCTGCCTGTACATGGAAACTGCTTCCATTGAAAAGTACAGCATTTTGACTGATATATAATTTGTGAATTATTTTTATGCCAGTACATCTCTTTTTTTGCATGTACATCACTTGTTCTTTCCACACTTAGGCTGGATCTGCAAATGCAGCATTATAAGGTGGCAGAATTCAGCATGCCATTTCAGACTGCAGGTGGGAGGAATATCACTTTATATTCCTCACATTTAAAAAAAAATCACTGCAAAAAAAAAAACCCCACAAAGGAAAGAGGTTCTAGCCCAGCTCTATGTCTGTGGTAGGGATGGGTGAGAAATTAGATTCAATTCACATTTCAAAGTGAATCTACCAAATTTGCACATTTCGAAAAAGCATGAGAACTGAAACACAGCCATCCTTTGAAATTCACACTTATCCAAATTTTGCCGTGCAGTTCACCAACCAAACAGTGTTTACAAAAATGCATATGTTACAGGAAAGTGTGCATAAAAAGGAATATATGGGTAAAAATAACATACAAATAGCATTATATGATGAGAAAACACTTGTAAAAGTGTACATTGGTCAAAACTGCCTACAAAATGTGTTTATTAGGAGTAGTTCACGCTAAAATGCTGGAGAATTTTCATGAGGATTTTTTTTCAAAAAATGAAAATTGCTGCAGAAATGTGGAGAACTGAATTTAACATTGGCAAATGAGAAACTGAGAGAACTAAAATAGACAGAACTTTCCATCCCTAGTCTGTGGTGCTGGTTTTCTATTGCGGGGAATGTTTAATGTAGGGGATTCCCTACATTAGTGCTACAGTCTTGGGACTGACCTAACCATGCAGCAGATGAATATGGTACAATTCTAGACTACTCTGCTTCAGATAGCAGGTGCAGGAGGGGGTGTCATATTTTAAAATGTTCCTCTACATTGAAACCTTCCTGCAAATATAAAATTCACTCAGCACAGATCAGACAAACCTTTATGTCATAGGTTTTGAACTGCAAGGATTCCATGTAGGGTAACAATAAAATATGGTGTTCCTCACTTGCAGTGATGCAGTCAGTGTTTTCTCTTGACGATGCTACAACTTCTTGTCCTGCATGTTTAGATCTGGCCTTGATTATTTCCCATTTGATGAGCAGAAACTCAAGTTGTGAAGTGGCTCCATATAAAAGCCTTGTTTCCTTCTTTTTTTGTAAATGATGTGAACATTATATCTATGCATCTAACTACGTACTATTCAGAGTAGATCCACTGCAATTAATGGACCTAGGTTAGTCATATAAATTTTATCATTGGGCTAACACTGGACACAACCCAGGGTGTTATATTTGTTATGTTTGAACAGGGTCTGAATTTCAGATGCCTGTGCAATTTTCTAATTGTTTTCTTTTATATTTATGTGCATAGTTGAAGTTATTTTTGCATTTTGCTGCCTGGAACCAATGCTGCTTTCAAGAGAAGAAACCCAAAGGACTTAAAATGATACCTTTTTATGGGAGCGACTAGTAGCATAACCAATTGCAGGCTTTTTGAATTGCATACTCTTTAATTTTCAAGCAATTTTTTTATATATATTTCAAGGCAGAATCCACTGTTCTTTTGAACAAAGAGAGGTCAGAGCAGGCCACATTCATTAGTTTACAGACAGATCAGCCTTCAGGACAATGGCTGAGGGATCTGGTCAGTCAAGCCTTCAGAGGAGCAGATGAGAAAAATAGGCAGTAAGCTAACATATAATGGTCAGACATCTATGACCTTTCCCATCTCTAGCTCCGTTTTGATCTCCATATATTCTTATAAGGATGAAGATATGCAAGGCAAAAAAGGTAGTATGAGTGAGTCATACAATTAATTTAGGAAACACACTAGGCAGGTAATTAGCACCTAATTGTATTACCAAATGTTTGGCAATTTACCTGGTATATTACAAAACAATTTACTCTGAAGATATACAGGACAGGTCTTTCTGCACTCCAAATGCTTCAGATTAACATGAGAGATTCAACTTCACAGTCCAAAACTAGGATGATGAAAACAGGATACAGTGTCAAATTCCAGAAGGGTTCCCATTGTTCATGCATAGAAAAGATACCATCACACGGACCACCGCCTCCAGTTGTTTTGTTTACTTCCTAATGCATCTCCCCTTTACACAACCCTGTAGCACAAATGGCAGATGATAGGATAGCAGTATCTAGTTCTTGGGGAGTGTCTATCAGAAAAATCAATCAAGCTCTTAAAGCAGGAAGACATTTGGCAGACTTTCCCAATCAACTGTTGACAATGAATTGTGGCTGACCTAATGCTTCACTTTACAACATAGAAGGATGTTGTTGTTTCCCACAGAATGCATGGGGGGGTGATCCTCTCCAAGTCCCTCATTTCTCCTGATTCATTTCCTCTGATTTCTAATGTATTAAAATTCTCCATTTGGACTCGTCTTTTCAGAGGTCTTCCATTTTTTTCTCAGAATGTACAAAAATCACAGGTAGATACTTTGGTTCTTTAATACATGGGAAGCAAATCACAATATGGTAATCACATTTTAGACATTCAAGGAAAACATTGCAAAATAGTAAGCTAGATTTTGAGTACTATTATTCTTCAGTTTGGATAAGAGCCAAGCAACAAAGATAGCAGAGAGAAAAGGCTGAGCATGATGGCATTACATAATGGTTGGAGGGCATGTAACACTCAAAATCTAAGTCCCATCTTTAGGTGGTTAAAAGCCATTTTCCTCTAGTTCTATGACTGCATTCCTAAGCTACTCAATTTCGTATTCTCCAAACATAGATAACTATATTGGTTTATTAGACATAAACTCAAAAGCCACAGTACAGTAATACCTTTATTACAAGCAACTAAAATGTCAGAATAAGCCTCCTTGATAGCAGAACAAACTTACTGAGCTTTCCAAATAATACAACAATATAAATATCGTATTGTATTTCCTTCTTTCCTGAGCTATGAGATATTCACGACATTTTTTTTTACATAGTGATGCTGAAGATTTCCCATGTCTTTTATTTATTTATTTATGTATTTTATTTGCAAAGTTACTGGTTGAACAGGCATCATATTGGTGCAGCAGCAGAAGCATTACTCATTCCACAATGAAATCCACTCAGCCCTGCAAAAGCACAATCAGTTTTTTCAGACCGAGGGCTCCTGTCAGGCACATTAAATCAGGCGTTAAATCTGCACAGACACTGTGCAGATCCACATGCTGGTCACACCTCCTTCAAAGGGACTAGCAGGATCAAAGTGACACCATAACATCAACGCCAGTGGCAGCCCACCCTGTTGCACAGTTGAAGTATTAACTGGCTAGTGCTGCTGCAGTTACCAGGGATAGCAACTTTTTGGAAACTTTGCAGCCCGTGTGCCTTCTAGGTTAGTTACGGAGAGCCCTCACATACAAAAGCCTTATTTGGGCATTCAAAGAACACATGGGGGCAGCACACATTTATTTTATTTATTTAACCAAATTTATATCCCACTTGAATGTAAAGACCTCTAAGTGGTTACAAAACAACATTAAAATTATCAATAAAACAATTAAAAACAAGAAATTAAAAGCAATTAAAACAGCTAGTAACTAAAAAGATTAAAACAGATCAATATCTATGTGTTGCCTAAACAGAAAGGTTTTAAGTAGGTATTGAAAGGACTACAGCAAAGGCTCCTGCCTGATATCAATAGACAGGGAGTTCCAAAGAGTAGATGCTGGCACACTAAAAGAACAATTTCTTACATGTGCAAAACAAGTACTATGTTGCACTTGTAACAGTGCCTGATCTGCAAAGTGAAGTGCTCAAGTGGGCATGTATGGGGTAAGACGGTGTTGCAAGTAAACTGGTCCCAAGCTGTAAAGGGCTTTATATACCAGTAGTAACACCTTGAATTTAGTCTGATAACAACCAGTGCAGATCTCTGAGCAGAGGTGTTATATGCTGAGTGCTGGCATGGTCTTACCCCCATCAGCAATCTGGCTGCAGTATTCTGCACTAATTGTATTTTTTGGATCAAGTGCAAGGAAAACACCACAAAGTACATTACAGTAATCCAGTCTTGAAGTCACCAGTGCCTGAACTACTGTGGCCAAGCTCTCCCAGTCCGAGAATAGTTGTAGTTGTTTCACCAGGTGCAGAGGATAAAAGGCACTTCCAACCACTTAGATGACCTGGGCCTCCAGTGACAGAGCTGGATACAGAAGCACACCCAGAATGCATAACCGGGGTACCTTCTTCAGGGGGAGCTCAACCCCATCCAGGGCAGGCAATTGAACAGTTTCTTAGACATGGGAACCTCTCACCCATAGTGCCTCCATTTTGCCAGGATTCAAGCTCAGCTTATTTTTGTTCATCCATTCCACCACTGCGTCCAGGCACTGGTGCAAGGCTCACACAGCCTCTATTGATTCAGATATTATAGAGAATTAGAGCTGATTACACCTTGCCCCCAAACCCCTAATGACCACTCCCAATGGCTTCATTATACAGCCATGAGAGTGGCTGTATATTATAGTCAGCATGGATTTTTCGCATTCTGCAATGTTAAATTGAAAATACCCCCATGCCATTCTGATGCTTCCCATAAGCTCATTTCAAAACAAAACCATACAAAACGTATAGTCCTGAACTCAGAAACGCTTGCTTAACAACCCTCTCAATTTTCATGGCAATACACAAAACAGAGAGAATCAAGAGTTCAAAGTGTAAAAAGAGAGAGAGAGAAACCAGACCCCTTTGGGACTTTTTTCTTTCAGAGTTCTCATAATCTGTTGAAATTAATTAAAAATCAGCGATGTTCACAGAGTACCTGTAATCCTATTACTGACCTTGCACCATACTCTGACCTTCATCTTCTGCAGTTTAAAAGTTTTTTAAATGCCTGGCTGATTTTTAATTAATTAAAAAAAATTAGCACTGAACTCAATGATAACACCGGGCATGCTCAGTAAGAACCAACTGTCAGTGTTCTAAAAGCCAGACTCACAGCTGCTGGGCTTGCCTAATCAGGGGGCCACACACACCAGATCTTTATTTCACTTTAGACAGTCATGGCTTCCCCCAAAGAATCCTGGGAAGTGTAGTTTGTGAAGGGGGCTGAGAGGAGACTCCTATTCCCCTGACAGAGCTCCAGTGGCCAGAGTGGTTCAACAGTCAGCTGCTCTGATTGAAGATCTGTGAGGGGAACAAGGCATCTCCTATCAACTCTCAGCACACTTCACTAACTACACTTCCCAGGATTCTTTGGGAGAAGCCACAACTGTCTAAAGTGAAATAAAGACCTGGTGTGGATGTGGCCGGGGCAGTTTTGATTTAAATGTGGGTGGGAGACTACATTTATTTATTATTTATTTATTTATTATTTGATTTATATCCCGCCATTCCTCCCAGCAGGAGCCCAGGGCAGCATGTGCCTCCTATAGAATAAAAAGGTGGGGGCAAAACTGAAAAAGAATGATACTGTTCACAATGTTTTCCTTTTAGAAAGCAAAGGGGCTTCCCCTCTGCCCAGTGCCCACCCATCCAATCTCCTTCCCTCCCCCTCCCCTCCTTCTTCCTCCCTCCCCCTCTCCTTCCTGCCCACCTCCTCCCCTCCCTGCCTCTTCCCCAGGTCAGTTTCACCTATCCTAAGCATGATTGCACAGGAGTAAATCCCACAGAACACAAAAAGCAAGCAAATGATCAAACCTCCCCTCCTCCCTCCTATCCCCTCCCTCTAGCCCCTTCCCTCCTCCTGTCCCCTTCCCCTCCCCATCCCCTTCCAATGCCCTCCTTCCCCCTCCTCCTCCTTCTTCTCCCCTCCACCCTCCTCCTCCCCCTATTCTAGGACTACGACCTGGGAGACCAGGGTTCGAATACCCACACAGCCATGAAGCTCATTGGGTGACCTTGGGCCAGTCACTGCATCTCAGCCTCAGAGGAAAGCAATGTTAAACCACTTCTGAATACCACTTACCATGAAAACCCTATTCATAGGGTCACCAGAAGTTGGGATCGACTTGAAGGCAATCCATTTCATTGCATTATATCCAGATTAGGCAGCAAGCAAATCTTTTATTTCCTTTGAGCCATAAATAAATGATACCTTTGCTGAAAATATATTTTATATTACACTTCAGTCAGACTATAAATCGACTTGAAGGCAGTCCCATTCATTTTCAAGCATTATTGCATGGGAGTAAATCCCATTGAACTCAATAAGCAGGCAAATGATCAAACCTGCCCTCCCCTCCTCCTCCCTCCCATCACTGCCCTTTTGCTCCTTCCCTCCACCTTCCTTCACCCCTCCCCCCTTTCCAATTCCCCCCTTCCCCCTCCCCTCCTTCTGCTTCCCTCTCCCCCCTCTTTCCCTCTACTCTTCCCTCCCCCTCCTCCTCCCCCATGGTCAGGTTTACCTATCCTAGCTATGATTGCATGGGAGTAAATCCCACTGAACTTAATAAGCATGCAAATCCATTCTCAACAAACATGCACAGGATCCCACTTCTTACCTCCCAGATTAAAAAGCAGAAAAATTCACTAATGGGCAAAAATTCTTGTGGTTTAAAAATGTCCTCTCCCTTCCTCCTCCCTTCTTCCTCTCCTCCCTGTTCCTTCTTCCTCTTCCCCTGCCCAATCCAGGCCCCTTTCCCCATGGTCAGTTTTACCTATCCTAAGCATGATTGCAGGGGAGTAAATCCCACTGAACTCAATAAGCATGCAAATCAATACATTCTCAATAAACTTGCACAGGATCCCATTTCTTACCTCCCGGATTAAAAAGCAGAAAAATTCACTAATAGGAAAAAATCCTTGTGGTTTAAGAATGTATCTATAGCCAACAGATATTTCTATCAAACTTTAAAAAGCAGGGAAATTGGGCAGCTCTAGTGAATGCACCAGGGGAGCAGGAGACCTGACCTCTCCGATATATTGTACTGCCCTACAAATCTGTCAAAATGCAACCACAATTTGAGTTGGTCTTTCACAGTCCAATCCACTTCCTGTGTAGCTTGGAATAATTTGGTAACATGTCTGAGCATATGGTGAGTGGTGGCAACACCTGCAATCAGCCCAAATAACAGAAACAAGATATGTGCTGTACTGATCGTTTTTGTTGGAAGTGGGGCAAGAGCAACTCCTGTTTTGTTCTTTTGTTTATGTTCCAGAAGGGAGATAGAGTTAGGGTCCTCCAGATGGCTAGGCTTGACTACCTTTACCTGTGATGCTCTGACTGATTTCCTTCTGTCGTTAGACTGATATGCTTAGGGAAGCTTATCTGCCCCTCCTCCTTCCACCTTTCCTTCTTCTCTTCTGTGACTGTCCAAGAGAAAGGAGACACCTTTGTCTCTGCTCTCTCCCTCCTGAGCCATGAGGGCAACTCCCAAAATTGGGCGTTGCGCCTCCAACTTCGTTAGAACTAGGTATACCTTTCCTATCTACTATGTATTTCTATAAATAAAAGAGTGTTTCTTATTTTACTAAGTCTTAAGTCTCAATGATCTCAATGCAGACCGTTGACAATCTCTGCTAATATTTATACAAATTTATATAACGGTTTTAGCAGGGAAGAAGCAACAATATTAAAACAGTTGATAGAGTTTAGATAGTCACTTTGTATAGCTTTGATTTATTTTGCAATTTTAGTGAAGTTTCCTATAGGAAATCATTTTCTTTTACTTGTTTCTGTGAATATGTGAAGTATAGCAACACGTTGCAACACTAAAAAAAAAGCTCCAAAAACAATTATGGAATAATGGCACTGACTGTTCTGCAGAATAGTTTCCAGTGGACATGAGGAGTGTTTCAGTTTGCACAAGATAAAACAGTGGGAGGTGAAATACATTCTAGCAAAATTCTAGGTATGCTATATGTTTTTAATTGACCATGCCCACCTTTCTTTAAGGGGAGGAGTTTAAGCATAGCAGGCTGAACACATGCATCTTGGGCAGGCCAACTTTGTTTTTTCCAACAGCTAGAGTCGTTGCTTAAGTAGCAACATATTGTAATCCATATGATTTTACATCAAACTGCAGTTTCAGATTCAACTGTTAATGTGCCCAAAATAGAAATAGAGCATAACCTCCAGTTTGAAACACAAAAGGCTGTCTTCACCATCATATGACACTGACTAATAAAAAGCCTTTGAGATTAATAAAAATTAATTTGACATGGATTTCTCGGATGAATAATGACAGAAATATAATTTTCCAGGTTACATTCTCTGTAGAAAGAATAGTAACACAGAAAAGAAGCAAAGTAAGAAGAACACCAACATACAAAAATGTAATTCTCCATCTTTGGAGATGCCAGGTGTTGTCACCACTCACCATATGCTCAGAGGCACATGTTACCAAATTCTTCCAAGCTACACGGGAAGTGGATTGGACTGTGAAAGACCAACCCAAATTGTGTTTATATTTTTACAAATTTGTAGGACAGTACAATATCTCGGAGAGCAGGTCAGGTCTCCTGCTCCCTTGGTGCATTCACTAGAGCTGCCCAATTTCCCTGCTTTTTAAAGTTTGATAGAAATATCTGGCTAAAGGTACATTCTTAAACCACAAGGGTTTTTGCCTATTAGTGAATATAGTTATTAAATAGCATCGGGAATAAAATGGTATCCTGTGGCACCCCACAGAGCAACTGCCAGGGGGTGAAAAAACAATCACCCAATGCTACTCTCTGGACTCAGTCCTGTAAGTAGGACCAGAACCACCATAAGATGGTGCTCCCAATTCCCATTCCACACTGCATGTCCAGGAGGATACCATGGTTAATGGTACTGAAAGCCATAGAGAGATTGAGAAGCAGGAACAAGGTTGCACTCCACCTGACATGCTCTCTATAGAGGTTTTCTGTCAGGGCAACCAGTCCCATGGCCCGGCCTGAACCCAGATTGTAACAGATCTAAATAATCTGTGTCATCCAAGCATGCCTGCAGCTGCCCCACCACTACCCTCTCCACCACCTTCCCCATGAAGGGGTATTTGTGACTGATCTATAACTATCCCAATCCAAGGGATCCAATGCTGGTTTCTTTAGGAGTGGCCGTATCACCACCTCTTTCAAGGTGGCAGGGACCACCTCCCCATGAAATGAAGTGTTAACCACACTCTGGACCCAACCAGTCAAACTCCCTCTGCTAGATTTAATAAGCCAGCAGGGACAGGGGTTAAGAGGGAATGTGGTTGGATGTGTAGCTGCCAGCACCTTGTCCACATCTCCCCACATTGATCAGGAAACTCTTGACAGAGAGTTCTAAGCACATTCAGCGGAAAGTGCTTAGATCTTTCCTTTAGATCTTCCAACCAACATATGATGGTTTCAGCCTGCAACTGGCAGGGGCTGGGATGTTGGGGCAGGCCCAGTCTGCACAGCCCTTCCTTCCCTCAACACAGTTTCAGATGAACACCTGAATACAGCTAAGATGTCTACCTCATTCAGATCAAAGGAGGGGGCAGTTTCACATATGCACGGAACTTCTGAAAAGAGTAGGTGAAGTTTGGAAGTACGCTAGAGCCTGAAAAGTGCTAGATTGAGGGAAATCTTTGGATCATAACCTTGTGTGTGGAAGGCGTCATACCTTTTTTTAAATTAAATATGACTTCTCTCTGAGAGTATTGCAATGAATTTTAGCTTTCATATTGGCAGGCATTCTCCTCTGTGAATTCTGAGCTTGTATGACCTTTTCTTGTCAGATTAAATTGATGCTAACCACCACATCCTTTTCATTTGTTTATGGATGCTGATTAACAGTTTTATTTGAAGCTGATCTAAAACATTATCAATTTTCCCCAACCATCACTAGATTAAGTATCAAGGCATCTTTTGCATTTATCTACTAAGGCAAGTTAGCCAATCTCCGAGATCTGGCTTCCTTCCCCCCCCCACACACACACCTAATCATCCCCTTATTAAAAACAACCAAAGGGGAAGTTTCCCTCTGAGCCAATCGAATTACAACACTCACAGCTTTGTGTTTTTCTACATGAATTGCAAAAGCATTTCCACAGTTTGTTGGATACTATTTCATTGTGCTGAGGCCAAAATATAAATCTGAAAGCAAATGAGATTTGCAGGGCAGATGCATTGCCTACTCTTCTTCCATTTTTTGCTCCTTCATTTGCTTTCCCAACCCTTTTTATTTTATCTCACAGCCTGCATGGTGGTGACACAGCACCGGCTTCCTTCCACACTCGCAACATTCAAGCAGAAATCTCTTTCCTAACATTGCAATTTTAATTGGTTCCTTCTTCCTTTGCTCCCCTTATCCACAGCCTTTGAAAGATGCAGCTATGAAATCTTTCAAATATTCTTGTTAAAGTGCCTCAAATAATACCGGTGAAAACTCACACACAGCTTTCGTCCTTAAGTCATTTGAAAGAACTAGATTAGAAAAAGTTTGGCTAAACAAAAAAGAAAGCAGGGTTTTTTTCTGTGGTGTACTGGGCATTCTTAGGGCCTTTCCACATTACCACTTATACTGGTATAGTTGTTGCTTAAGAGTGAATTTGGAGCTGGCTGGCTGCACCTTTGGTCACATGTCCCTGTTATCAGAGAGTGAGTGTGAGTTTTCCTTTCCATATTAATGGAGGGTTCGCTCCTCTCTCAACAGTTTCCCCCTGAAGCATCCCACATTAGGAACATAGGAAGCTGCTGCATACTGAGTCAGACCTGAGTATGGTCCATCTAAGTTCAGTATCACTTACACTCAGGGCCAGTGCCAGAAGGCAGACAGGTAAGGCCCAGGCCAAGGAGCCCTGTGGCCCAGAGGTCCCCTTCTTAGGGTGGGAGGGAGCATTCCAGTTCCACGGTAGCATCAACTCCCAACCCTGTTGCAGATCGCAGAGAGGGAGCTCCCAGGGCCCCCCCCATACAGACTGTGCAGGTCCACAATGCCCATCCGCACACCACACCTACCTCTCCTGTTGCCGTGAATGCTGTGCATGCTGCACGTGCATACCTACCATCAACCAAGATGGCAGCGGAGGCTTCTCTAAGGGGTTGACACCCCTACCACCATCTTGGTTGATGGTAGGCATTTGAGTACATGTAGCATAGCGCGCATGCATGCCATCAACCAAGATGGTGGCAGGGGCATCAGCCTCTTAGGGACCCACACACACACCATCTTGGTTGATGACACACATGCACACGCAGCACACAGGGCATTTTCATAAAGTGATGGAGAGGTAGGTGGAGTGGGCTGGTGGGCGCCATGGGTTCAGGGCAGGCTGGTGCCAAGGGCCCAGTCATGCCTGGCGCTGGTCCTGCCTATGCTGATTTTCAGTGGCTCTCCAAAGTTTCAGGCAGGATTCTCTCCTAGTCCTACATGGGGATGCCTGAGATCGAACTGGAACCTTCTGCATGCAAAGTTGATATTCCACCACTGAGCTATGGTCCTTCCCACTTGTTCAGAAGGACCCTCTGCAGCAGATTTTCAGGTGAGAGGAATGAATGTAGGAGGGAGGAGGGAACAGTTTTCTATCCCAGCCATTGTGTTTTCATGCAGGACCTTGCAGGATCAGCCCAGGATCCAACTGGTAAGCATTCTGTTTCCAACAGCGGCTAATCAGATTTCTATCTTTTAAAATTTATTTAAACATTATCATGGTCTTGGTTTTAATGTAGGTAATTGGTTTTAGTAGTTTCAACTGTTTTTATTGTAGCTCAACATTTTTATTATGTATTTTATTTTTTTGAAAGCTGTTCTTAGTATTTTATACAGAAAATCAGGGTATATATTAACTGAATATATATGTGGCTTGGCAGATGTCTCTGGGAAGCTTTCATTCAGGGCATGAAAGCAACAACCTGGCTCTATGGCTTGCTCTTACATGTCGTGTCACAACAATACTAGGTGGTGGTAGGCAGAGCTTGGAAAAGTTACTTTTTTGAACTACAACACCCATCAGCCCAATCCAGTGACCATGCTGGCTGGGGCTGATGGGAGTTGTAGTCCAAAAAAAGTAACTTTTCCAAGCTCTGGTGGTAGGTCACTATTACAGTAGGGCCCCACTTTACGGTGTTCTGCTTTACGGTGTTCCGCTGATGCGGTGGCTTTCAATCAGGGGAAATTCCCCATTTTAAAGCCGATATTGCCATTTTGCGGCATTTTCACACAACGCAACCCATTATAGTCAATGGGTTCCACTTTATGACGATTTCCGCTTTACGGCGGGGGCCTGGTCCCTAACCTGCCGTATAAGCGGGGCCCTACTGTACCCATTTTACAGATTGAAAATGGACACTGGCAGTGATTTGGTCCATACTATGTAATGAGAGTTCATGGCTGAGGCAGAATGGAACTTCCTAAGTTCCAATGCAAGAGTTTATTCAGCGGATCACAAAAAATGAAACCAAACTGTTACAAATGAAGGTGATCATGTTTCTTCTAGATGCTTTCACACATGAAAGTTTAAACCTTTCCCAATTTATTTTATTTAAAAAAACAACATCTCAAGCACATTGAGATCGAAGTGGTAGGTAGGAAAAAGTTGTCGGAATGAAATGGTTCAATTTCTTAATGATAATTTAAAAAAAGCCGCAAATTCAGAACTGCAGCCCAGTTCATGAATTTGCCAATAATGCTACACTATGTTGGCTTTGTCTGGTTTTTCCAGGTGGCATCCCAGCAGTCCTTGCAATGTTACACTGAACAGTATGGCAGTTGCTGCAGTGGGCTGCTTTTCTCACTACCTGCTAACAACAGAAGTCTGAAGTCGTATTGACACAGTCCAGCCAGACCCAATGTCAGCACTAGGCAATCTTAGTCAGCTGCCAGGGCTCCAACATTGCAGAGCCCACAGGTGCTGATGGTGCCCCCATGCCACACACCTACAAGCTACCATCTTAAATTTGCCAAAGTGTCCCAGAGTAACATTTGTACCCACTGTTGCTGTGCTCTTGTAGCCACATGCCTACTGCCACAAAAGTCCATGGTAGGGAGAGAAGTTCCTACCAACATAGGACAGGCCACAGGGAATACTGCAAAGGAACCCCTTGAACCTGGAGCCAGCTACAGATTAGCCTACATTTCCTGCCCACTCCAGTGTTGCCTCCTATTTGGACTTGCATCTGTATCTGTCTATTAAATTTATACCCCACCTCTCCTCCAAAAACCTCAAGGTGGTGCACATAGTTCCCCCCCTCCTCATTTTATCCTCACAACAACATTGTGAGGTAGGTTAGGCTGAGATCTAGTAACTGGCCAAAAGCTCATCCAGTGTCCTCACCAGGCTCCTAAGGAGATAGGGGACTTCCCAGCAATAACACAGATGAGGACAACACCAAGGCAATATCCAGGGCCACTCCAAAGTCAGAGTCCAAACGGAGACCACAAGAATAACAAATGGGTCAGGTGAGAAGCCAGGTCGGAGAAGCCCAAGGTCAAGATCCAAGGAGTTCAGGAGCACAGCAGGTCAAGGGCCAGGTAGGACTGGAGTCACCAGGAGATCAGCAGACAGGTTGGATACAGAGCTGGTGTATAGACATTCCTCCAGCAGCTCTTCCAGCCTAGCACCAGGGGTTTTATGCTGAAGCTTCTGCAATCACACCCCAAATCTCAGCTGACTCCCATTAATCCCCTGAATCTGGGCCTGCAGTTGGGCACTCCTCCAGATGAGACAGGTCTCCAGCTGGCATTTGAGGCAACACCTCTCCCTTGCACTTGGGACCAGTTCAGCCTCAGTGTCAGAGGCCATACTTGCACTGGGTGCAAACGGCCCTTCCTCAGCCTCATCACAGGACCCTAGATCTTCATGCCCAGATGGAGCCTGACCCAGGGCTGGGTCCAAGACCAGAGTCTCCTGGTCTTTCTCTGATGATGACTCCCCAAGATGGGACCTGACATCCAGTGAGCTTCGTAGATGAGTGGGGATTTGAACCCTGGTCTCCCAGGCCCTAGTCCAACACTCTAACAACACGATGAAGCCACTCTTCAGGGATTCTCACACTGCTAAACACTAGAAGGTATCTCTAGATGGCCACAATCTAATTCAAAGTTAGACAAATGCAATGAATAGAAGTCAGCTAGCTCAACATATTAAATCATCTCAAACTCACAACTCTGAGCCCCTATCTCGCTAAAGTCAGACTGCAAGTTGCATTGAACTCGACTAGGCAAGTCAATTAGTCATGGCTTAATCAAATCCAGTTGAAAGCTGTGAGGCTTAAGTCACAACTAACTTTAGCTTAATTTGGGCCCTTGTGCTATTGGATTTTGGCCTAGATATCTATAAGCTTTCTGTTGTTCCACTCTTTTTATGACTCCAACATACGATTTGGGGGTGTTTACAAAGGAGACTGAAATTATACAGCTTTCTAGAGCTAAATCACATGTCAATATGTAATTACAAAGATTTTTATTATAGTATCTGTATTGCTGGGTAAAAAGGCAGCAGGAACCAAATAAGAATTATGCTTCATATTGTTGAATGAAGAATTTGTATAGATGTAGACCTGTAGAAGAGCACAGGTGGAGCCAGTGTCACTTAGGACTCTTGTGCACAAAGCAGAAAGAAAGGAGAAGTGAAAGGCTGTCATGCTAGCTTTAGGCAAACAAGAAGGGCCTTATGGTGAAGAGCAGGTAATAAATCCAAATAATAGTAATAATTATTATTATATAAAAAATAGAATTGTCACCCAGTTAAGTAAGTTTTAGTTTATTAATCATTAACTCAATTATTAGTTGTCATCTAGGGTGGTCATGTGCCTTACTTTACAGAGGACAGTCCTCTATTTGAAGGGCTATCAGAAGGAGTCCTCTATATGAAGTGCTGACAAGCCCAAGTCCAGTTTAAAGATTAAAAAACCATCTGTCGGGAGACCCAGAGCCTTGAAGCTGCCCATCAACAGCTAGCACCTGGACAGCAGACTGGGCAGGGTACAGGTCATCTGGTCCAGTCTTTCCCACTATGGTAAGAGATGTTCTCTTTCTATTCAAATCCTAGCAATTATTTCTAGATTTGCATCTAAACATATAAACCAGCATTTGCAAATTTTATGCAATCCTGTGTCATGTGTTGTGTGTGTGTGTGTAGCATTTCCTCTTTTTTAGCGATGCCTATGTGTCCACCCTATAATCACCTCCCTTTAATTAACTAATTGATTACCAAAAGAGCACTAAACATGCCTCTTCAAGCTACCAAAAGAATTGAGATATTTTACAATTAAATGAACAAATACTACTTCTCTTTGTTAGGAGGCAAGACTGTCTAGACAGAGCAATCCTAATAGGGTGGTGAAGAGGGAGATTCCATCATAGAGAAATGGCCGCTTCGTAAGCACTGTTAGCTCACACTAATCAAGGGAAAAGATGGAGAAGACATGGATTTTCTGTTCTGTTTTCCCCATTTGGCCTTTTTTATTGGCATTAATAGAGGAGAAATAACCACCACAGCAAAAGGTATACGTGCAAAAGCTTACTTCTGTGAAGTTAAATTCCTTAAGCCGGGGTAGCCAACACAGTACCCTCTAAATGTTGCTGGACTCTCACCAGCCCCAGACACCATGGCCAATGGTCAGGAATGATGGGAGTTGTGGTCCAACACTATCAGGGGGACACCACATTGGCTACCCCTGCCTTAAATCCATAATACCATAGAATAGTGGATAGAGTTTCAGATACAGACTGGATTCAAATGCAACTCATCCATTAAGTGGCTTAGGGCTAGATGCTAGCAGCCTAACCTATCTTGTTGTGAACATAAGAAGAACTATAAGTGCTGCTTGAGTTCCTTGGAAGAAGGGCAAGATATCAATATAATAAATAAATAATTAGATTAGGGTATGAGAATATTTTGCATTTTACTATTCATGAAGTTTTCTCTCACAAAACATATACCGGCTGTCCACAGCTGTTGTGGGGCACAAGAAAACAGAAGGTTTTTTGCCTCTGTGGTGGTTTATGGCTGCAGACTGTGCTCCTTGGTATGTTTACAGTCCAAAGCACACTTCGCAACTGCATTTTAATTTCTATGTGCAATAACTGTGAAAGTGGACAAGTTGGTTTGGGTGAAAACTGTATTCAAGAGAACCCAGTGAAGAATAGCATGAGCATGTCAACTCACTGTTGTTATTATAGCGAGACAAACATTGGGAGGAGTTTTTACACTGGAACTGCTGGCAGCACCTCCAGGACCTGGTAAATCTGAAGACACAATGAGGGCCTAATAAGAAGGGAAGATTGTCAAGGGTGTCTTGACAACTTGCTTCCTCTCATACCCCCCCATCACAGGAAGAAGGTTCCCTTCAAGAGAGACAAATGTTTTATATTGAGTAACAGGATCTCCTACATATTACAAAGGTGTCAGATAAACCAAAAGAGTGGGTGAGAGAGGTGACAGCAAACACTTGTTGCTTATATTTGAAAGGTGAGAGGGACTGAGGTGAGATTTTTACTTTTTTAACTAACAAAACTGTGATAAAATGAAACAGTTTCTCTCTGAGCCTGTTCTGATGTCACATTCTGCTATTTATGCTTTGAGGGGAAACCAGTAGTATTTTCATATGGGTAGCTATGTTAAGTCTCTTGTGGCAAAAACAAATTGTCTTGCGGCACCTTGAGGACTAACAAATTGATTTTAGCAGAGGTAAGAAACTAGTAAAAGAACCAGTGACAAGCTTCTGTGCTACCACAATGAATAGAAGTCAGCTAGCTCAACATATCAGTTCAGCTTAAACACACAACTCTAAACCCCTACATGGCTAAAGTCAGACAGCAAAGTTGCACTGAACTCGATTAGACAAGTTAGTCATGGCTTAGTCAAGCCTCACTACTTTCGACTGGATTTAAATCACTACTAACTTTAACTCGATTTGGGCCCCTCTACAGTTGGATTTTGGCCTAGAGATTTACAAGCTTTCTGTTGTTCCACTCTTTTTATGACCCTGAAGTATGATTCACTAATAGACAAACATACCTATAGTCAACAGATATTTCTATCAAACTTTAAAAAGCAGGGAATTTGGGCAGCTCTAGTAAATGCACCAGGGGAGCAGGAGACCTGACCTCCTCTCTGAGATATTGTACTGTCCTACAAATTTGTAAAAATGCAAACACAATTTGGGTTGGTCTTTCACAGTCCAATCCACTTCCTGTGTAGCTTGGAAGAATTTGGCAACATGTGCCTCCCCTAACATGAGGGGAGGGGAAGGAGGAGTAGGGGGAAGGAGGGGATTGTAAGGGGATGAGGGAAGGGAAGGGAGGGGTGAAGGAAGGAGGATGGAAGGGGCAAGAAGCAGGGGATAGGAGGGAGGAGGGAGGGAGGGCAGGTTTGATCATTTCCATGCTTTTTGACTTCAGTAGGATTTACTCCTGTGCAATCACGGGGGGGGGAGGAGGGCAGGAAAGGGAGAGGGAGGGAGGAGGAGGGAGGGGAGGATATTGGGTGGGTGGCACTGAGCAGAGGGGAGGGGAGGAAACACAGAGGGGAGGACTGGGAGGGGAGCAGGCAGGAGGGGTAGGGGTGGAGGACAGGTTTGATCATTTGCATGTTTATTGAATTCAGTGTGATTTACTCCCGTGCAATCATGCTTAGGATAGGTAAAACTGACCGGGGGGGGAGGAAGGGGGAAGGAAGAGGGGAGGGGAGGAGGAAGGGAGAGGAGAGGGGAAGGAGGGGAAAAGCAGATCTGATCATTTGCATGCTTATTTAGTTCAATGGGATTTACTCCTATGCAATGTTGGTTAGGATAGGAAAAACTGACCATGGGAGAGGAGGAGGGGGAGTGGGAAGTGGAAGGAGCGTATTGAAGGGGGGCAAAGGAAGGGGGAGGGCAGGTTTGATTATTTGCATGCTTATAGAGTTCAATGGTATTTACTTCCGTGCAATCATGCTTAAGATAGGTAAAACTGACCATGGGGAGGAGGAACAGGAGGGGGAAGGGGAAGAGGGGGTTTGGAAGAGGATGGGGATGGGGAGGGAGGGACAAAGGAAGGGGGAGGGAAGGGGCAAGAGCGTGGGGATAGGAGGGAGGAGAAGGGAGAGAGGGTTTGATCATTTGCATACTTTTTGAGTTCAATGGGATTTATTTCTATGCAATCATGTTTGAAAATGGAGATGGACTGCCTTCAAGTTGATTCCCACCTATGGCAACCCTTTGAATAGGGTTTTCATGGTAAACAGTATTCAGAGGTGGTTTCACCATTGCCTTCCTCTGAGGCTGAGAGGCAGTGACTGGCCCAAGGTCACCCAGTGAGCTTCATGGCTCTGTGGGGATTCAAACCCTGGTCTCCCAGGTCATAGTCCAACACTGACCCAGGGAAGGGGCAGGGAGGGGAGGGGGAGGAGATTGGATGGTTGGACACTGGGCCCCTTTCCTTTCCAAAAGGAAAACTTTGTGAACAGTATCATTCTTTTTCAGTCTTTCCCCCACCTTTTTATTCTACAGCAGGCACATGTAGCCTCCCACCCAAATTTAAACCAAAGCTGTCCCTGGCCACATCCACACCAGGCCTTTATTTCACTTTGGACAGTCATGGCTTCTCTCAAAGAATCCTGGGAAGTGTAGTTAGTGAAGGGTGCTGAGAGTTGCTAGGAGACGCCCTGTTCCCCTCACAGACTTTGAATCAGCATGGCTGACTGTTAAACCAGTCTGGCCGCTGCAGCTCTGTCAGTGGAACAGGAGTCTCCTCTCAGCACCCTTCACAAACTACACTTCCCAGGATTCTCTGAGGGAAGTCATGACTGTCTCAAGTGAAATCAAAGTCTGGTGTGGGTGTGGCCCCCTGATTAGGCAAGCCCAGCAGGTGTGAGTCTGGCTTTTAGAATTCTGACAGTTGGTTCTTACTGAGCATGCCCTGCACTATCATAGGCTGCCAGCCAAAATTTATTAAATTAATTAAAAATCAGCCAGGCATTTTTTTAACTTTTAAACTGCAGAAGATGATGGTCAGAGTATGGGGCAAGGTCAGTATTAGGATTACAGGTACTCTGTGAATATGGCTGATTTTTAATTAATTTCAACAGATTATGAGAACTCTCAGAGAAAAAAGTCCAAAAGGGCTCTGGGTTTTTTTTCTCTCTTTTTAGACTTTGAACTCTCGATTCTCTCTGACTGTTTTGTGTATCGCCATGAAATTTAGAGGGTTGTTAAGCAAGCGTTTCTGAGTTCAGGACTATAAGTTTTGTAAGATTTTGTTTTGAAATGAGCTTAAGGGAAGCATCAGAATGGCATGGGGGTATTTTCAATTTAACATTGCGGAGTGTGAAAAACCCACTCTTGTGGCTGTATAATAATGTGAGACAGGTCAGAGGAAAATGTGAGAGGAACAGACCTGGGCAAACCTGCCACAGGTTTATGTCTGACTGTTCGCACATTACACTGTGGCCATTTTTTTAGGAATTAATCTTCATTAATTTTGAAACAAAGGCAAGGAAATTCAACAGAAAAAGTGGTCCTGAGAACAAGGGAAAGGTGCTTTCATGAGATTACAGCTGCAATCCTTACCTACTTACCTAGAAATCAGCACCATTAAAATCAACCGGATTTATGTTTTGTAGACTTGTTTAGGATTGCACTGTATCTCTCATAAATTGTACTTTTTTCACAACAAAGGAAGTTCCTGTGCTAACAGCAGAAGGTATGTTTCAAACTCAGAGATTTTTAAATGCAAGAATGGAGCCTCAGTAATAAGATTTCAATAATTTAATTAAGCACACTAGACCAAAAGGATTGTTCATTTATCAGCTTCATTCTGCTTCCCACCCCACAACTCATCAGGCACCAGCTCACTATTGATTACCCCAGAAAATCCTTTTTCTGTGCATTTTTATTGAATAGAATGAAATATGAAACTAATTTTATGCAAAAATAATTACAAAAGCAGACAACCATAGCAAGAATGTGAAATGATGAAATACCAAACCTGGGGATAGCTGGGAGAGTAATAAAATGGGATAGTGATCGACATTGATCTGGAGAATGTTTTCTGAATGAATGAAACCTATAGGTTGCTAGCCTTGAGCATTTATAATTATTTTTAGGAACTGAGACTTTAAACAGATTAACAATAGCAGGCTCATCATTCTGCTTACTTATGTGGAAAGAATTCAGAATTCAAGATGTCCAATAATATAGCTGTTCAGGCCCCAGGACAATATAAAATGCAAAATATGAATGTGCCTGTCACATGGACAAGTAATTTTCTAGCACAATAATTCCCAAATGATAGGACTTGTTGGCACATTTCAGAAGACTTACAGGTGGGTTGCCAAGGCTGTGTTGGCACTAGGTGCTGGGGATAATTCAGCAGAATTGCCAAGCAGAATTGCTCAGTAGGAAAGGCTTTCATGCCAGAAGTGAGGGCAGAGGGAGTAATATATAGGCAATGAGAAAAGTCAAAGGTCTACAGCCAGAGATGGACATGGCATTAAGAAGTAATGAAACCAATGATGCTGATACACAACATTGAGAGAAGCTATACAAAACATATCTTCAGCAATTGAACTTACAAGGGTCTCATGAGGGTGAATGATTGAGAAGAGGACTTTTCCACTGTGCCCTTTTTGTGCCGTGGTGAAGAGATGGGCAATAAACAGAAAATCACTAGAAAGTATGTGGTAGAGATTTTATGTGAAATAAGCTCCAAAATACAGGGCAATTCTCTCTTTATCTTTTGTATTCAGGTACCTTGACTGGAGTACCAAAAAAAAAAAAGGATGCATATATCTACCATCAACTATGAAGGGTGAATGAAAACCTCTGCCGTGGTGGCTCCCCACTTCTGGAATGCCCAATAGTGTTGTTATTTTGGTACCAGGTGATGTTGCATCTGTTTACTCAGGCTTTTTAGGTTTTTTAATTGATTGTTTTAACCATCTTCTCTGATTATCTGTTTTTAATTGTCTTCGTTTGCTGGTGTTTCAAGAAAGTTTTGTTGTTGTTAATGTTATTTTATTTCTCCTCATCCAGGTATTGTAGCAATTTTCTTTAAAGCCTTTTAATTAATTACTGCGTGCAGGTGCACATTCTTTTAGAATGCACCAGCCTTCACCAAACTGGTGCCCTTCAGATGTTTTAAACTACAGCTCCCCTCAGCATCAGCCAGCATGGCTACAGTATGTCCTGGATGGGGCTGATGGGAGTTGCAGTCCAAAAGATCCAGAGGGCACCAACTTGGTGAAGGCCAGAATACACAGAAGCAGCAAACAGGGGGGACCTTGCTTCTTCCAAGTATTTTAAAGGGGCATGAATTGAATGTGACACACCGTTGCCCTCTCTCATGATGAATGGTGCATATTTGTTGAATTTGGGTAAGCACGCAGGAGTTCAAAATATAACATAGACTCAGCCTTAAAACTGCCATTTTGAAATAAGTTGTAGTATCAGGACTGGATTTATCTTTGCAACTTCTGATAACAACCATCTTGGCATGCATGATATGAATGAGGGTAGAGAGGGGTTTCTGTGTTGACATCTTTAAAATACAAGATTGGGAGGTGGGAGATTGGTATACGCAAGAAAAAAACTACAGGAAAATATTGTCCCCAATAACTGAACTACCCATTCAATGTGGTTAAGGGTGTAGTCACTTTTAAGTTCATTGGGCAAACCACACCATGACAATGTTCATAGGCTTGCTCAATTGACACGAATAGCAACAAACAGCACTCAATTATTTAGCAGTGATGACTAGGGATGGGGAAGAAAATTTAAAGGTGAACATATCTAAGTCACACTTTTCAAAACAACAGGAGAGCTGAAATGTAGCCATCATTCAAGATTTGCACTTCTCCTAATTTTACAGTGCAGTTGTCCCACAAAGTAATCAGTACAAAAATGCATATTCTACTGTAAAATGTGCACAAAAATGCATTTGTGAAAATAACATTCAAAAATGCATTATATTAGGGGAAATTGTTTTGCAAAAATGTGTCTATTGGGCAAATTTGCATACAAAAATTGATATATTAGAAGAAATTTGTACTAAAGTGCTGGTTAATTTTCATAAGCACTTTTTTTAAAAAAAGCAAACTAATGTGGAAAACTGAACTTAAGATTGAAAAAAATGAGAAACGGAGAAACTGACAATGATATAGGTTCCAGGAACAGTAGGTTCCAGGAATGCTCGTCATTCAGGGATTTGTGATCTGTGAATTTGTTCGGGCCCTGGGTGAGAGCCAGGGTGGACAGGTGGCGTCCTGGGTAAGAGCCAGCAGACTAAGAGATGTTGTGTGGGAAGGTGTGTCAGAAGGAGAAGGAATTGCCATCTGCATATATTTATTAATAATTTGTACTAATGGTTTATTGTGTATTTTTGTAACATTGGTTGTTTGTTTTCTGTAGACATATTCTTAGACCATTTTATACCACTTAATAATAAAAAACGTTGTCTAACCAAAACAAACAAAAATAAATATTTTATCCGATTATAGCATCACCATTATGTTGTGTAAATTTGTATAAATGTTAGCAGAGATTGTCAACAGTCTGAAATGCATGTGTGCCGGTGTGTGCGTTTAACTGCATTGAGATCACTGAGACTTAAGACTTAGTAAAATAAGAAAAGCTACATTATTTATAGAAATACATAGTAGATAGGAAAGGCATACCTAGTTCTAACTAGCTAAGTTGGAGGCGCAACACCCAGATTTGGGAGTTGCCCTCACGGCTCAGGAGGGAGGGAGCAGAGACAAATGGGTGTCTCCTCTCTCTCAGACAGTCGAAGAAGAAAAGAGGGAAGGGCAGAAGGAGGAGGGGCAGATAAGCTTCCCTAAGCATATCAGTCTAACGACGGAAGGAAGGAAGTCAGAACATCACAGGTAAAGGTAGTCAAGCCTAGCCATCTGGAGGACCCTAACTCTATCTCCCTTCTGGAACATAAACAAAAGAACAAAACAGGAGTTGCTCTTGCCCCACTTGCAACTAGGGTTGCCAGGTTCAGGGCCTGAGACTGATCCTGTATCTTTAGGAGAAGAGAAAGTCAGCCAAGTGCAGGTTTTCTTGCAACCCTGTAATGGGCAAAACCACAAGGTGGAATTCTCCCTTCCCCCTGCACAGCTTTTAAAGATACAGAAGACCTCTCGGAGGCTGGGCCTGGCAACCAGGATTGCAATCTCTTTTCTGACAGCGCTGCTATGTCTGCTATGTAGGATTGCAAGCAGCCCTACATTCAGTGGCTTGGATCCAAAGTAACCCTTCCATTCATGGAAATCTCCTTACATTTGCAGAAGCACTTTCAATCCAGTAGATGCTCTCATTGGTGAAAGGGGAAAGCAATTTTTGTCAATTCTCCCTCCCCATATACCCTCTTGTGCTGCTACCACACTGTTCCAGAGGATACCCCAATCCTACATTGCAGATTTTCACGGGCACAGGGGTATGCAGGGGAGAGGATTGATGAAAAATACCTATCCTCGCTTCTGTTGTTATTGTTATTCATTTTTTTAATTTTTAATTAAAATGCATTTTAATTTTTGTGTTTGTTTTGAGTGCCACTCACTCAATGAATTTGTTTATTTATAATTTATTTATTTTAAAAATTTATATCCCACTTTTCACTATCCAGGTCTCAAAGTGGCTTACAAAGATAAAATGTATAATATATGTTATGGGGCTGCTATATACATTTAGTTCTTTAATACATTTATATCTATATCTCCCACCTTTCTCCAAAGAACTGAAGGCAGAATAAATGTTTTCAGTTTATCCTCACAAGAATCCTGTGAGGTAGGTTAGGCTGAGAAATAATGACTGGTCCAAAGTCACCAAGTAAGCTTCATGATTGAGGGGGATTTGAACCTAGATTTCCCCAGAGAGTGAAATACATACACACACACACACACAGAGAGAGAGAGAGAGAGAGAGAGAGAGAGAGAGAGAGAGAGAGAGAGAGGTCATTAGCTGTTCTTAAATTCTTTATGATGCATTTTGAAACTGTCTATAGGGATTTCCAACTGTCGAAGAACTTTTGCTTTCCTCACTCAGACCTAGATATTTTGCTACTTGATTATTTAAACATTATCCTAACAAGAGACTCCTATGTACTGTTTGCACCAAAGATAAAAGTAATCTCCTCTGGTGTTTTCAGACGCTAGATAAAATTGATGTTGTAACAACAAGAGGAGCATGTTTGGTGACATTTAGAGATATCACAGGATAATGGCACTGACAATGGGATGTTAATTGGAACAGAGTGGGAAAGAGTGGGGAGGTATCTGAAAAGAATAAGCCACTAATTAACTTTATATCATGAAGAGGGTTAGAGTGTGCATGTGAGGATCTCCCCCTCTATATCTTCTCCATGGTAATATGGTTGTGGCACTGGAGAATAGCCAGTGCTAAGAAAAATAAAATAAAAGACTCATGTACATTGAAAATATCTGAATAATTTCCTCAAGACTTAATATGCACAGGGCCTGCTCTGTTCCCAGAATACACAGATGACAGAAACACACAGAGTCCTTTTGACTCATACACACATGTATTTTTAAAAAATAATTTTGTGGATTTCAGCTGTGTTGCATTTATAATTTTATTATGTACTAGGAGCTTCTGCCCCTGCATGCTTCGCGCACCAGCCCCAGTACCTAACCCCAAGAATGCCAACCCCAACGAAACCACCCACTGCCCTCAGGCCTTGCCAAACTCTCCCTCCCCTTAGACCTGGCCAAGCCTCCTCCCCACCCCAGTCACCAAGCCTCTTCCTCTCCATCCCCCTGCCACCAGTCATCAAGCCTCCTCCCCCCCCTCAGATCTTCTTCTGCAAAGAGGAGAGAAGCAGAGGAGAGAGGCAGCCAGCTGAGGCGAGCTGCACAGGAACAGGTACCATGGCCTGTCCTGACTGGCCCTGCAGCATTGCTGCCTCACTTATTTGCCCCTGCAGATGCTGTCTCACTCACCCCCTGCTGCTGCCTTTGCCCCACCCGCTTAACCCCCCCGGCATTCCACTCATCCCCCCCCACTGTGCCTAGCCCTCCTATTGTCATGGATGGCTGCCATCATGCAGAAAAATATAGATATAGGAAGACATTAGTTAGAGCTTTTTGATTAAGTGGCTTACAAATCTTTCTGCACAAATAAAAAAAAGAAACAAAAAGCATCCTATATGCAAGACCCACCAACACTCTCAACCCTGCGTATACATAACAGACACAAGAAACAAAGGATGCTCATATCACAGGCTTGGCAGGGGACAGCAGGGGTTGCATCTGGTGGAGCAGTCAGAGTGCTTGAGCACCTTTGTGCAAGGGGAGAGCCTGGGCCAATCAGATCTCCCTCATCTCTAAACTCTGGATGCCCGCAAGCAGTACACACACAGGACCACTTCGTATGCTGGCTGAATGTGGGCTTGGCAGGGGTGTGGCTGGCATGTGCACTGGCAGCCGAGAGAGGCAGAGCTGCCCGGCACAACTTTGCTTCCCCTCTCATCAGTATATGAGCGTTGTTCATAACAGCACCACTAAACACACACAGATACCCATGACAGTCTCACACCTACAAAGGACTAGATCGACAGACACTTTTCTTCACACCAACAGTCTGCCGCACCCAAATGTGAGCTTACATACACACACACACGCAAAGAACAGTTAAATGTAACCATGTCTGAGGAAGGAACAGGTGCCATCAAATCCACATGGGAAGATGAGCCCAAAGATGATTACACCAACTACTCCCTGTGTGAGGAGGAAGGAGGCTTTCAAGACACCACAAGCAGACACCATGCCCAGGACCAGCAACCCTAGACATTAAGCAGCCAGTGGCGAAGGACAGGATGGCGCCAGTGCCCCATTGCATGTACAGAAACTGACTGGACCGGCAGCTGAATCTTACCTAAACACAGGCAACAGGACACAATCCTCCAGCACACGAGGGCAGCAGTCTTGTTTATGGGGCAAAGAGAACGCTGTGTGGTACATACATAGCTCTGTCCTCCAACAGAGGGGAATGGCCAGGGGGTTGCTACTATTGCCTCGACAAACACACACACCAGCATCTACTGTGTGAGGAGGCTGCCCCACTCTACCTTCAAGGGTTTTTTTGGGGGGTGGGGATACCATTCCAGAACCAGGATACCATGTTGACTGTGCACTTTCCAGTTTTGTGTACAGTCAAAATATTACCTAATCATATGACATACTAGAGTCTGATCTTCAGCAAAAGAGCTAGAAGTGAAACCATCCAAGGTCACTGCCCAAGAGAAAGGGAAGACGAGACCCACACACCACACTAATTCAAGTTAGCGTCAGCACTCTCCTGTGACCACCCAGGCCTTGCCTGACAATTTTTATTGTGACAGGAGATTTCAATTTCTGTTCAAGCTTCACTTTGTTCCTGGCCACATAACCCATGCACTAATATTGTATTTCTCATTCTAGAAACTTGTCCAATTTCAACTGGATACAGCCTTTCTGTTAGATTAATACCAACATTAGAATTCAGACCTGTTACCTCTCTTTGGTCTGATCTTGCTGGGTTATGTAATTGCTGTAATAAAGCCACTTCTTTTTCTGCCAGTTTCTAAAAAAAACATTCAGCGTTGGTTTGGCTTTCTTTGTTTCTTAATGGTTAGCATGTTTACAGCAGTATTATTTGGATGATTTTCTTCCATAACAAAGCACATAGGAATAATGCCCTGAAAAAATTCCTTTGTCATCAAAACTCTTTTAATTTTCCACAAAATTCCTCAAATGCTTTCACCCAGCAGCAGGCAGAAAACCCTCGCCTGTCACAAATTCACCTCCATGTTTACTTTAGATGACAGTCAGTGGCAACTGAGAGTTATATGAAAGCCCTTCTGGCTTCCCTTGAAATTCTTCAGGTAGTTTGTCCAGCAGGGATTTCCAAATTCAGCTCAAATTTTGCTTGAGATTGAATTCACTGAAAACCTTATGATGAGGTATCATACTTTAATAGAGAGAAAACGAAGAAATAAAGCCTCTAGTCTCTTCTTTATCTGTAGATATCTTTTGATGTGTGTATATAAATATATATCTAATGTAGGCTGACTGAAGCAAATGAATGTACTTTTACTACCCGAAATGAAAATGTGGGTTATTTCATTAACAGTGGAATCCTATGCATGCCTACCCAGAGGCAAGTCTCACTGAATTCAATGGAACTTACTCCCAAGAAAGTGTATACAGGACTGTAGCAGCCTTACTAATTTTGTCACTGATCCTTAGTCAAAGACAGGACCTTGGTAGTAGAAAAGTACTGGTCTAATATGGAAAAGAGGCCACTTAGGAGCCACCTTTAGCCCTATTCGGGTGTGCTGCTCATGTGTAAAGTGTAAAAGACACATTAAGCTCTGTGGTATAGTGGTTAAGGTGCTGGACTACGACCTGGTAGACCAGGGTTCGAATCCCCACACAGCCATAAAGCTCACTGGGTGACCTTGGGCCAGTCACTGCCTCTCAGCCTCAGAGGAAGGCAATGGTGAAACTACCTCTGAATACTGTTTACCATGAAAACCCTGTTCACAGGGTTGCCATAAGTCGAAATTAACTTGAAGGCAGTCCATTTCCTTTTCCATGTCACTATACCTGTCACTCTCCACAAGCTAGAGGGCAAAGTCTGGACCCTCCTCTGCTTGTGGAGGTTCCTGGTGAGATTTAGAACCCCAATTTTACTGGGTTCTAAATCATGCTGAGAGTCCTACTTCAGAATTCACCCTTCAGCTCGTAGAGAGCAATGGGCATACCAATGGAGAGGTGTCAGTTTAGCACATTCACCCCTGCTTGTCTGTAGTCTTTACACATGAGCAGCATGCCCTAATTGTTCTATCTTTCCGAATAAAAGCAAGACCAATGCTCAATGCAGGCATGGCCTCTCTGAACAAGGTTGCTGTACTCTTTTTGAAGATTAGTCCTTATTCTAGAATAGCACACCTCCACATAACATAATGATTCTACCATACTGAGGAGGTCAAACCGCCAAAGTATCCCCAGTGTTTAAACAGGAACTTTTTACACGCACACAACAGAGCTATGGGAAGGAGGCAATACTTGACATTTCCAGTGAGATGAACTAGAAAGGCCCTTGCATTAGAACAACTGAAAAGGAAGAAGCTTATTTGTTAGGAAGTTGACAAAGAAAATATTTACCTTAAGAAGGTGTTTAAACAGTGATAGTAGCCATGAACCTCCATAAGAGGAAGCACTTCTTCAATAACATGCTTCCTGCTGCACCCCTGGTTGCCCCACTACTTTTGCTAATCCCTGCAACATTGGGAAGTATCCATAAAATGTGCCTTGGGAGTAGAGTTGCCAGGTCAGAAGCATTCCGAACTCTGGGATTTCAGGGGTGGCCTTAGTGATGTCATGGGGTGGGTTCCAGTGATGTCATTAAGCATTAACCACAATTGCTTACGGCCAGTGTGGTATAGTGGTTAAGGTGCTGGACTATGACCTGGGAGACCAGGATTCGAATCCCCACACAGCCATGAAGCTCACTGGGTGACCTTGGGCCAGTCACTGCCTCTCAGCCTCAGAGGAAGGCAATGGTAAACCCTCTCTGAATACCGCTTACCATGAAAACGCTATTCATAGGGTCACCATAAGTCAGAATTGACTTGAAGGCAGTACAGGACATACCACTCAAATAAAAAAAATCTGATTGGAAATTAAGATAGAAATCTTAGCTAAATGAAGATGTTGCCTAGTCCAGCTGAAGTGATGAGATCATTCCTTCTCACCTGTTTAGGGAGGCTGGGTAAGGAACATTTAATCTAGTCTACTTGCTTCTGGCAAGAAGGGTTTAAGTGCCCTCAGGCCAGGTCAGTCACCAGAAGTCTATTGTAGGAAAACACCTAGTGTTGTGGAGATGTTAGATGAGAACACTCAGGAGTAAAGATGGATGCCCCTGAAGGCTGCAATTCTAAACACACTTACTAAAGGACAAAGCCCCATAGAACTCGATAGGATTCACTTCTGAGTAGATATGGTTAGGACTGTGATGTTTGTAAGGCTTGACTAGGGATCCTCTGCAAAGATATTGATATCAAATCAGGGTTGGCAACCCACTGGAATGCCCTGCCTGCCTTTTAACGTGGCTGCTCCAAACGTCTTTACAGACTTGACACTTTGCTGCAGAGAGAGGTTTGAGAAATTAGTAAGAGTAAGAAGATTCTCTACCCTTTCTTGTCTACCCTGTGGGCCGCTATAAACTCACTATGACAGCCAACCCAATACCAGTGAGTAATAATTGACAGGTAAAAGCTGGTATAGCACAGAGCTTGGAAAAGTTACTTTTTTGAACTACAACTCCCATCAGCCCAATCCAGTGGCCATGCTGGCTGGGGCTGATGGGAGCTGTAGTTCAAAAAAGTAACTTTTCCAAGCTCTGGTATAGCATAGTGGGGAGTCTGGCTGGGAGTCCAGAGTCTGTGAGTTCAAATTCCCACTCGTGTCTCATGGGTGTCAAGGGCCAGCTAAAGATCACACCACAGTGAGTGGCTCAGGGGTTATGTGCCCTGCCACCTGTGCAGCCGTGGGCAAGCTGCATAGTCCCAAGGAGCCCAATTGCCCTCCAGCTGGCAGTTGCAGACAAGGAAGGGGCTAGCTTGTGCAGCTGTGGCAAGCTGAGCAAGCCCTAGCCAGCTGGGGAGGACAAGCCTCAGAAGGAGGCAATGGTAAACCCCCTCTGAATACCACTTACCATGAACACCCTATTCATAGGGTCGCCATAAGTCGGGATCAACTTGAAGGCAGTCCATTTCCATTTTCAATAGCTGACAGAGAGAAAAAACACATGGTTTGGTCTACAGTAGCTTGGTGACAACAGCAATTGAAGCCACACTTCCCAGTATATGAATTCTCTTTTACCACTATTGGGCAAGAAACAAACCATCATGCAAACAACAAGATTCATCATCAATAGGTTAAAGAAGGTTGAGATGAGCTGAGCGCATGAAAACACTGTTGTTGCTTCTATGGATGTAAGCGAGTAAGGTCAGGGGTAAATGAAATGCAAATAGAAAAAGAAAAACAAGTGATTATTTCCTAAATGCAATACCTTACCAACAACAACAAGATTCCTACCAGTAAGGCATCCCACAACCAGTGAGGGTTCCTAACCGAAACTAAAATAATTCTGGCAGCCAGTCAACCAAGGTCACAGAAATCCGCGTGCAACAAAACCTGACCCAGGGGCTGCACTAGTGCAGAATGCTGTGGCACAATCGCTGACATGAGTGAGACCCTATCAGCACATAATACCTCTGCTCTGAAATCTGCAATGGTTGCCAATTTGCTACCAGGCCAAGTTCAATGTGTGCTTTCCATGTTACAGGTGCCACATAGTACTTGTTCTGCTCTTGTAAGAAATTGATCCTTTAGTGTCGCTTTGGAATTCCCTGCCTATTGACATTAGGCAGATGCCTTCATTGTACTTTTTTGATACCTGCTAAAAACATTTTTGTTTAGGCAAGCCTACCCAGGCATGTAGAAGCTACTATGCTTTTTATCTATTTTTAACTCATCGTTGGATTTATAATTTTGAATGTTTTTAAATACCTCTGTAATTGTTTTTGCCAATAATTTTATTGTTTTAATTCCTTCTGTAAACTGCTTTGAGGTTTTTTACAATAAAGCGGTATATAAATGTTGTAAATAAAACATATAAATACATTTTGGAGTCACTGTGGCCCTTGGGTCTCTCTCTACTTTTAAGAACAAAGGAATCTGCCTTATACAGACATAGGCCATTTGGTACCATCTAGCTCAGTACTGATGACATGAACTAGCATTGGCTCTCCAGGATTCAAGGCAATAGTCTTTTCCAGAGATTGGATTTTGGACCTTTGCATGCAAAGCATGTGCCCTACCACAGAGCCCTTCCCCTGTTTTAAAAAAAGTTTCTTAAACTTGTTCTTTTCAGTTCACTAATGCATGCACAGCATACCTAGGGCAGATCCACACCATTCATTGAAAGCACATTCAACACACATTTGAAGCACGTTAATCCCACCACAGAATCCTGGGAACTGTAGCTTCTAAGGGTGGTGGGAACTATAACTGTAAGGGAGAAACTACACTTCCCAGGATTCTTTGGGGAAAATCATGCACTTTAAATGTGAGTTGGATGTGCTTTAAATGTAATATGTGAATCTGCATTACTTCATAAACTTTGCCTGCATATAAATCATTTTAATTAAATTTTAAAATGGAAATCAGCTACAAAGTTTACTTGGTGACCATGGGCTACTCACCATCTATCAGCCCCTCGCAGTGAAAACAACAGAAGGGGAACATGACCACCCCAAGGAAGGGCACACTTAAAATGTCGAGGAAATGTACAACCATAGTATCAGATACTTATCGCAATATAGTATGAAGAAATATTTATAAAAGCATGACTGTCAAAGATGTTTATTATATACACAACCTGTAAATATATTTATAGTGCAATCCTATGCACTATAGGAAGCAAGTCCCAATGTACCAGAAGCAAGTCCCAATGTATTCAATGGGGCTCACTCAAACAGGGAAGTGTGCACAGCACTGCAACCTCAAATGATAAGGAACTTCACTCATCCAACCCAAAATTTAGAATCATGCCACATTAAGCTGTTTTGCAACTGTTTTGTATTTGTTTTATGGTTATTGGATTTATTTCTTGTTGTGAGCTGCCTTGGTTTCCAACTCTACCTCATAGGGTTGTTGGAAAGATTCCATATATATACACATTGGAGATGTAAAAATACATACACCCATATTATAGTTTATGGTCAAAACCCGGTGGTTACTGCAGAATATTTTTAAATTTCCTACAAAATAAAAGCAGTGACACCTAGGTAAGCTCTGCCTAATTGCTTTTTAAAAATAGGATTGGAGGAGGAGAGAAAGATTTACAACACAAACACAATTCTTTGCTATGTTCATTCAAAAGTCCCATTGATTTACAGCACAATCCTAACCATGTCTACTCAAAAGTAAGTCCTACTGAATTCAGTGGGGTTTATTCCCAGGTCTGTGAGATTAGCATTGCAGCTTTACTCCCAGAAAAGCGAGTACAGGATTAAATGCTTCATTTAATCCTGGGAAGGTTTTCCAAACAGGTTGTTAGATGAATAAACTGCCCTCTTCAACAGGCCAGAAAAAATTAAACTTGTTTGACTCCTCATAATTAGAAAAGTACAACACACTGTAATCATAAACTGCATGTACATGTCTTTTAAAATTCTGTTCAAAAATTATTCGAAAGATAAAATATATAATACGCTATTTTGTAAGTAATTTAAAAAAACCTGCATGTACACTTTTATTATAATCATAACTGAAATTGTTTACAGCAAATAATTTGCTGCCCTGGGCTCCTACTGGAAGGAAGGGCGGGATATAAATCTAAGAAATAAATAAAATAATAAACAATTGCCTACCAAGATCCTGCTGTGATTTTGTGTTCTACATCTCCTGACGTGTACACAATTCATGAGATTTTCAGACAAGCAAGAAAAGACAACTGTTTTCTTTCCTTGAAATGGGTTCTGGAGGTCAACAAACGATCTTATTTAACAGAAGTTGCGGGGAGTGACTGATGTTTTGGTGTATATCTCTTGAACCAAACCACCTAGAAACTTTTTTTTTTTAAAAAAGAAAGCTAAGAGTACTGAGATTGGAGTGACTCCTCCAGAGACCCAGAGAGGATACAAAAAATCCAGAGTCTCCAGGCAAAAACTGAAAACCTGGCAAGCCTACTTGGGAGCAGTTTCCAAGATCTCTCCATTATTTTAACTACTCTGGGGTGTCCCTACCATTAGACAAAGTAAAGCAGCTGCCTGAGGTGGCAGATTTGGGGTGCCATTGAAAGATAACAAGTAATCAGTTATTTCCCTTCCCCCATGGTGATGGATTTCTGCCCACTGGTGCCATTTTTATATCACAGTATCAGAAGAGTTGTATATACAGGGTTCTCTACACACACACACACACAAACACACACACACACACACACACACGCGCGCACACACACACACACACACACACACACACACGTTTGTGTATATGAACAGTACATCAAAGATTAAATCATTGCTAGGATTGGGAGACAGGTGATATAAAAGGCTTTTTCTACCTGAGACGTTGGAGAGCAACTGCCAGTCAGAGTAGACAAAGTGGACTAGATAGATAAATAGTCCAGCCTAATATAAGGCAGCCTCCTATGTGTATCTACGTTCATTTCAGATTTGTCATTCATTCTATCAGTCTTGTGGAAAAGGAGGGGATCGCTAACAAAGCAAAATTAATGTAAACTGTTACTGCCTGAAATAAGAGGCATCCATTCTGTTCTGTGGGGACTAGCATGTTCCACCATACGACATAACCCCTTGAATACTTGCAACCCTCCACTGAAATGGAGAAGCACAATTTTGAAAGCAGTAATTCTTTCCTTATCGCCCTGAGAATTTCTCTTTGGTTATGAAACCCTGCGGTATAAACATGATGATGCTATGATGATGGAACATGCTCTTGTAACTCTGGTTCTGCAGCATCTGCAGTCAGCAAGACCATAGATTCAGAGTTTCTAACACCTAGTAGTCCAGTTGCTGCCTAATTATTATTCCCATTATGAAATTTCTTCAGCGGTTTCCTATTAGGTCATGTTTTCATTATAATACTTTCAAGGCTACATTACTATATCACTTACTGTGGAGGCACTGATAATGTAGATTAACTACTTTGAGCACTTAGGGAAAGCTCCATAGAAACATCAATGTATTATTATAAATCATATTTGTATCCCACCCTTCCTCCAAGGAGCTCAGGCCCATTACCATGTTTATGGCAGCTATCCCAGTTCCTCTAATGTTCTGTGCTTTTGCTTTTTGTGTCTGTTGCTAGACTGACTGAGGGGCCTTGATCTGCCAGTGTTTTCTTCAAATTAGTTTTCCCAGAGTCACATGGTAATTTTTCACTATGGACACAGGATTTTCTGGAGAGGCATTTTCAACAATAGTTGTTTTTTCTTCATTAACACTCATTACTTAAAAGAAAGCCCGTGGCTGCCAGCCCAGGGCTTCTCCAAGCGGCTTTTATCCCAGTCCAGTCTTATCACACTATCCTGTCTTAATCCCACTAAATAACAGACTGAAAGCTTCTGAATTCTGTCACAGTTTTAGCCATAATAAAATGACCAAATATATCTTAAAATATTACCCAAAATGCAGTTTTTCAGAAATGATCTGTCCATGGTAATGAAAAAAGATGGCCCTTTATGCAACAGAAGCTGACTGGAGGTTTATTATTATTATTTATTTACATTTAGGCTAAGGTAAATTCAAACATGCATGTTTATCGCTCAGTCCCTGCAGGATCCAGCATCGAGAGGCCAGCTGCATGTGTAAAGAAGTCATCATGAAACAGAAAAAGACCACATGCAGACCTTTCATATCACTTCAAAAGCAACACTTTCCTATATTTATTATTATTATAATTATATAATTTTCTATATTGAGGCTGTTTATACATTGAGAGCTGGTCTACATATGCCAGGTCTGGGGCAGTGGGGGCTGGGGGCTCTCTGCCAGTGGGGCAGTAGAATCTGCTCTGGGTTTTAACCCTCATAGCTTCTTGAAATTTCAGGCTAAAAGCAGGAGCAGGTTCCTCTGCCCCACTGGCATGGAGCCACCATGGGTCTGGGGAATGTGTGGCCCTCCAGATATTGTTGGAGTCCAGCTCCTGTCAGCCCCAGTCAAGATGGCCAATGGTCAGGGAACATGGAAGTTGTAGTCCACAGGAATTCTGAAATGTCATGGGGTCTCCAGTACTGCATTAGTTTTCTGTTCTATGCACCAGATACGATGTGATGTCTCTATATCACACAGTTTTCTCAAGCTCAAAGTAGATATGAACATGTGATCACATTTCTATGTTTTTAAAAAATAAACTGGACTCCCACCACACACACCCTGTCTATGTGACTAGACCAGTTCTGTCTTTAAACTCATGGAATTGCCACCATAGTGTCTAGTTTGGCCCTAAAACACCTTTAAAAATATCATTTCAAGAGGGACAAATTTCTTAGAGGTGCTGTATAGATGCAGATATCTGGTTGGTTGGACCATGTGATTCTTGCCTCTTAGCAACACCAGTAGCCAGTGGGTGGTGCTAATTTCTGGACCTTCTTTCAACATAATTTACTTTATGCAAGCACATGTCAGGGAATTAAACTATGCTTTGCGCATGAGACCATGGGAAGTCATCATTCAAATCAATATTTATCAAAAGCATGCAATATACATAGATTTGTATGTCAGAGGCAGCATGCTTCTGAATACCAGTTACTGGAAACCACAAGAGGGGAGAGTGCTGTTGCACTCAGATCTTGCTTGCGGGCTTCCGGTTGGCCACCATGAGAACAGGATGCTGGACTAGATGGGCCACTCACCTCATCCAGCAGGCTCTTTGTTTCTTCTTAATCATTACTTGATACATTCTCAACATGGCCTTAGTGAACTTGTAACTTCCTTCATCTATCATCTGTCATCCAGTATTGCCATGGAAAGTGTACCTCATCTTTCTGGAATTGAGCAGGTGACCAATAAGTGGATTTCTCAAAGGGAGCTGCATAGAAGGGGCAAGAAACATTTTTAGCAATAATGAAAATGTCCGCTTCCTGACTTGCCACACCCCTCTATCAAAAGGCACTGTGAAGCTGGCCTCCAGAGTGACAAGGGTAACCACTGATATAAAACAGGGATAGGGAAGGCCCTCCAGATGTAGCTGAACTACATCATTCCTGGTTATTGGCTATACTGCTAGAGCTGATAGGAGTTGTAGTTCAGCGACATGTAGAGAGCCAGAGGTTCCCTACACCTGATATAAAAGCAACAGAAGGTAAATAAACTTGGGTGCACCTTGGCTTGGCAAGCCAAATGCATTGTTGGACAGGGTGGGAGCTACAAAGCAGCATAGCTCTTCTCAGACCTGAACATCTGCTGAGTGAAGGTCTGCTCAAAAGAAGCTTGGGATTTTCTTACTTCAAGGTTAAAGACACATTCATTCACCCTGTTCAGGTGCTTTGTATCCATGGTTACCAAATGCATGAAGGGCCCAGCAGAAATGGGCAATTACACATGTACTAGCCATACCCCCTGGATAATGTATGATCAACATCATTCTGAAGGGGCCCACTTCTACATGTTCAGGGTTTTTTCCACAGGGGTGGGAACTGCGGTTGGCATAGGAGCAGACCCCGTCAGACCAATCATGTGGTGGCCAGCACACATGGTGACATTGAGGAGGTGGGGCTAGCCCCACATATTCCCAGTGGTCGCTTCTGAACAAGGCTTGTGTGTTACCCAGCAACATGATGTAGGCCTTTTCCATTGTATTAGTTTGGTGGCACAAATTAAATATTCTTACTTTAAAAAAAAATCAAAGTACTTTGGTCAGTCTCAGGTCAAGCTTTAAGCTGAAATAAGTTAAGGGGGAAATATCACCGTGGGAGAGGGAAAGCAACTGTGATTTCTCTTGTTTGCTCTAAAAGAAGCAAGGAGTGACTCCTCCCCTCCCCTTCTTATTTTCATCCGTCTCAAGAAACTCACAACAAGACTAGGAAAATATCAGGCACAATAAGATAGCACAGCGATATAAAGCTCTAAGGGAACAGTAGACCTTTTGTACTGAATTTGCTTGGGGGAAACTTGGGAAAGGATGCCTCACTCGGAGGGCTTACAAGTTAAACTCACAGCACAGTTTTGGAATATCTTCACAATCTATTTGAACACTTTCTGTTTGGGTTTTCATCACACAGTTAACTCCTTAAATCTATGCCTTGCAGTTTGAAAATAAAAGCCTGTGGGAGCCTCATTAGCCATGCTGCCCTCTGAGAACTAGCTCGTATAATAATAACTTACATAGTGTGGTAAATCCTGCAAAAAAAAAAGTAATAACCTGAAAAATTAGTCATGTTTCCACATACGTATTATAAAATAAGTCTTGCCAAGGCATTTCCTTCCTCAGAAAAGCTTTTCTCAGGGTTTCTTCTGAAATAGCCAGACTGTTAGTATCATTGCATAGGATCACAGACTTGCAATGTTGTGTAGTTCAACCACCTGCTCAAGGCAGGAAATCCACTACTACAGCATCCCAAATGAGAGCACTCTGGGATTTCACTTTTACTGTAGTCCCCCAGAACTAAAAACCTGGATCCTCAAACACTGCACTAGAGATGGCCTCAGCCAGCTCAGTCATGTTATGGCTGGGCAGCAGGGTGGATGGTAAACCCACAAGATGCCTGTTCTGTCTCTGCCTCCCAACACCAAGTACAAACCCTCACATCCAGCTCCCAAATGGACTGGCCTGGTGAAAATGGTGGCATTTATTTATTTTTTATTTCTATGGATCACTGGCACACACCCTCCCTGTCCCTCTGACCTTGACTGACGCTGCACTGAATGCCCAGGCTGGCAAAGCTGAGTTAGGTCAGGGTCCCTCACCTCACTCATCCAGATCTTTATAATACACACCAGATTAATCACTTCATCCATAATCAAATCCTGGATGATAGTTGTTATTTGTGGACTTACCTGGTATTAACAGCACCACCAGATAGGAGGGCAGGTCAGCATAGCTACCCAAGTCTCTGATGCAGGGAGGCTGAGCAGGAGCAACAAGTGACTATCCCCCATTCCATACCTCCCCAGAAGCCTGGTAATAACAGCACCCTGAACCTTCCCAACCTGCTCACTCTGACCCAGGTGCACTATGGCATTTTTAATTTTTTTCCCTGCCCCAAAGAACAGCTGAATCCTTCAGCAGGAGAGCTCAATATCATATTTATCACCCAGCAAGCATCCTGCGCATGCAATAATGAATGGTTTGCATGCTCTCTCTGGGTCACCATTTCCCAGCACGCCATCTCTCACCAAGAGGCTGGATTGCTCTACCCAAAGCAGCATTCCTTATAGGTCCCCATGGAACTGCTTGTAAAGGCAGACACAGGGGCCTGCAATCAGGAACTGCTTAGGCCTGGTTCACATGGGAGTTGAACTTGGGATTAAAGATGCAGCATTTTTCATCATGATAGATTTGCAGGGTTTACACTACCTACCTTCCAATCCCTTCAATCCCGCTGTTTTCCATTCACATAGTTGGTGTTCCTCTGTCAAGGTTTAGCATCTCTGTTTCCTTGTGGCCCCACCCCCAAATTTACATGTTTATTCCCTCCGGAGTATTGCTAATGGAGAAGGGGAGGGGGAGTTGTTTCTTGTCACTTGCACACTGAAGCCCGGAGACATTTATAGCAAACACACACACTTTTTCAGAGCTTGGAAAAGTTACTTTTTTAAACTACAACTCCCATCAGCCCCAGCCAGCATGGCCACTGGATTGGGCTGATGGGAGTTGTAGTTCAAAAAAGTAACTTTTCCAAGCTCTGGTATGTATGAAATGCAATTTTAGTGGGAGTGTGTGTGTGAGAGAGAGTGTGCACACCTTCTGTTACATTGCCACCGTGTCTAGTGGGATTTACTCCCCTGCATATATGCGCAGGATGCAGCCTCAAATAACTACCTGATCCCTCTCTGTTGTTGTTGTTGTTGTTATGTGCCTTCAAGTCGATTACGAGTTTTGGTGACCCTATGAATCAGTGACCTCCAAGAGCATCTGTCATGAACCACCCTGTTCAGATCTTGTAAGTTCAGGTCTGTGGCTTCCTTTATGGAATCAAGCCGTCTCTTGTTTGGCCTTCCTCTTTTTCTACTCCCTTCTGTTTTGCCCAGCATTATTGTCTTTTCTAGGGAATCATGTCTTCTCATGATGTGTCCAAAGTATGATAACCTCAGTTTCATCATTTTAGCTTCTAGTGACAGTTCTGGTTTAATTTGTTCTAACACCCAATTATTTGTCTTTTTCACAGTCCATGGTATGTGCAAAGCTCTCCTCCAGCACCACATTTCAAATGAGTTGATTTTTCTCTTATCCATTTTTTTCACTCTCCAACTTTCACATCCATACATAGAGATCGGGAATACCATGGTCTGAATGATCCTGACTTTGGTGTTCAGTGATACATCTTTGCATTTGAGGACCTTTTCTAGTTCTCTCATACCTGCCCTCCCTAGCCCTAGCCTTCTTTTGATTTCTTGACTGTTGTCTCCATTTTGGTTAATAACTGTGCCGAGGTTTGACAAGTTGAATGTCCTCATTGTCAACTGTAAAGTTACATAAATCTTTTGTTATCATTACTTTAGTCTTTTTGACATTCAGCTGTAGTCCTGCTTTTGTGCTTTCCTCTAACTTTCATCAGCATTCATTTCAAATCATTACTAGTTTCTGCTAGTAGTATGGTATCATCTGCATATCTTAAATTATCCAGTGTTCACACCTCCTTCATCTTGGTCCAATCCCGCTTTCTGTATGATATGTTCTGCGTACAGATTAAACAAATAGGGTGATAAAATACAGCCCTGTCTCACACCCTTTCCGATGGGGAACCAATTGGTTTCTCCCTATTCTGTCCTTACAGTAGCCTCTTGTCCAGAGTATAGGTTGCACATCAGGACAATCAGATGCTGTGGCACCCCCATTTCTTTTAAAGCATTCCATAGTTTTTCATGATGTACACAGCAGTCTATAAAGCACAGGGTGATTTTCTTCTGAAATTCCTTGGTCCGTTCCATTATCTAATATATGTTTGCGATGTGATCTCTGGTACTGCTTCCTTTTCTAAATCCAGGTTGGACGTCTGGCATTTTTCACTCCATACATGGTAAGAGCCTTTGTTGTAGAATCCTGAGCATTACTTTTCTTGCATGGGATATTAAGGCAATAGTTCCATAATTACTGCATTCCCTGGGATCCCCTTTCTTTGGAATTGGGATATATATTGAACGCCATTGTTTAGTTTTCCATATTTGTTGACAATTTTTTCAAAATTTGGACCGATTCAGTCTCAGTAGCTTGTAGCAACTCTACAGTATTGGTATGCCATCTGTTCCTGGTGATTTGTTTCTTCCAAGGATTTGAAGAGCAGCTTTCACCTCACATTCTAAAATTTCTGGTTCTTCATCATACGGTTCCTCCATGAATGAATCTGTCATCCTTGCATCTCTTTTATAGAGTTCTTCAGTGTATTGCTTCCATCTTCCTTTTATTTCTTCTCAGTCAGTGTGTTCCCCTGCTGATTATTCAACATCCCTAGTCTTGTTTTAAATTTCCCTTTCATTTCTCTAATCTTTTGGAATAGGGCTCTTGTTCTACCTTTTTTGTTGTCCTCTTCTATTTCTATACAATAACTATTGTAATAGTTCTCTTTGTCCCTAGGTACTAGTTTTGACTTCAAAATAGGAAACTTCACAAAAATGAGGGGATTGGTAAAAAGAAAGCTGAAAAACAAAGTCCAGAGGGTCACATCACTCGAAAATGCTTGGAAGTTGTTTAAAAACACTATATTAGAAGCTCAACTGGAGTGCATACCGCAGATCAGAAAAGGTACCGCCAGGGCCAAGAAGATGCCAGCATGGTTAACGAGCAAAGTCAAGGAAGCTCTTAGAGGCAAAAAGTCTTCCTTCAGAAAATGGAAGTCTTGTCCGAATGAAGAAAATAAAAAAGAACACAAACTCTGGCAAAAGAAATGCAAGAAGACAATAAGGGATGCTAAAAAAGAATTTGAGGAGCACATTGCTAAGAACATAAAAACCAACAACAAAACATTCTATAAATACATTCAAAGCAGGAGACCATCTAGGGAGACGATTGGACCCTTGGATGATAAGGGAGTCAAAGGTGTACTAAAGAACGATAAGGAGATTGCAGAGAAGCTAAATGAATTCTTTGCATCTGTCTTCACAGTGGAAGATATAGGGCAGATCCCTGAACCTGAACTAACATTTGCAGGAAGGGATTCTGAGGAACTGAGACAAATAGTGGTAACGAGAGAGGAAGTTCTAAGCTTAATGAACAATATAAAAACTGACAAATCACCGGGCCTGGATGGCATCCACCCAAGAGTTCTCAAAGAACTCAAATGTGAAATTGCTGATCTGCTAACTAAAATATGTAACTTGTCCCTTGGGTCCTCCTCCGTGCCTGAGGACTGGAAAGTGGCCAATGTAACGCCAATCTTCAAAAAGGGATCCAGAGGGGATCCCGGAAATTACAGGCCAGTTAGCTTAACTTCTGTCCCTGGAAAACTGGTAGAAAGTATGATTAAAGCTAGATTAACTAAGCACATAGAAGAACAAGCCTTGCTGAAGCAGAGCCAGCATGGCTTCTGCAAGGGAAAGTCCTGTCTCAGTAACCTATTAGAATTCTTTGAGAGTGTCAACAAGCATATAGATAGAGGTGATCCAGTGGACATAGTGTACTTAGACTTTCAAAAAGCGTTTGACAAGGTACCTCACCAAAGGCTTCTGAGGAAGCTTAGCAGTCATGGAATAAGAGGAGAGGTCCTCTTGTGGATAAGGAATTGGTTAAGAAGCAGAAAGCAGAGAGTAGGGATAAACGGACAGTTCTCCCAATGGAGGGCTGTAGAAAGTGGAGTCCCTCAAGGATCGGTATTGGGACCTGTACTTTTCAACTTGTTCATTAATGACCTAGAATTAGGAGTGAGCAGTGAAGTGGCCAAGTTTGCTGATGACACTAAATTGTTCAGGGTTGTTAAAACAAAAAGGGATTGCGAAGAGCTCCAAAAAGACCTCTCCAAACTGAGTGAATGGGCAGAAAAATGGCAAATGCAATTCAATATAAACAAGTGTAAAATTATGCATATTGGAGCAAAAAATCTTAATTTCACATATACGCTCATGGGGTCTGAACTGGCGGTGACCGACCAGGAGAGAGACCTCGGGGTTGTAGTGGACAGCACGATGAAAATGTCGACCCAGTGTGCGGCAGCTGTGAAAAAGGCAAATTCCATGCTAGCGATAATTAGGAAAGGTATTGAAAATAAAACAGCCAATATCATAATGCCGTTGTATAAATCTATGGTGCGGCCGCATTTGGAATACTGTGTACAGTTCTGGTCGCCTCATCTCAAAAAGGATATTCTAGAGTTGGAAAAGGTTCAGAAGAGGGCAACCAGAATGATCAAGGGGATGGAGCGACTCCCTTACGAGGAAAGGTTGCAGCATTTGGGGCTTTTTAGTTTAGAGAAAAGGCGGGTCAGAGGAGACATGATAGAAGTGTATAAAATTATGCATGGCATTGAGAAAGTGGATAGAGGGACTTCCGGGAAGGGTGACTTAGCCTGTGCCTGCTTTTGAGACGGGCTCCTGCCTCAAAAGAAGCTTATTCAGATATATCAGTCAGATTTTTTTTTTTTTTTTTTGACTGATTAAACTTCTCCCGGGTAGGGAGAAACGAAGAGATTAACCTCAAAGCCTATTTTTGTTGGGACGACCAGATCTCATTAATTTGTGGGACGAGGTCCAGCCGACGAAGGTGGGACGGATTTTCAACAACAAGCTCTATCTGATAAAGCGAACGTTCATCTTTTCTTCAAAGAGAGAACGCACTAACAGGCAAGCACCCTTCTTTCTATATTTTTCTTTTACTTGACTTAAATTGTTGCTGTTTAAAAGAGATTTGCCAGATTGATCAGTTTTTGACATCTCACCGGGGAGCCATAACTTCTCTCTGCTATTCACTAATTAATAGCTTATCTCTGTTTTTGTTGCAAAAAGCTGTCCTGGATTTGCACCCTAAAGATATACACGGAAGAGGGATTTCTATTCCTGATTTTTATTCTGAAGAATATTATATTGTCTGAGATTACTTTTTTCCTAGTTCATTTTATTTTGACGAATCTGTTTTCTGACGACGCCATTAATTGTTTCGATCCTGGGAACTGCATTTTGTTTACTTAAGCATGGAGAGATAAGGCTGTCTGTTCTGTTTACGCTGTGATGTCACCAAGTTTGGAGTATTAACCCAATTGTTGCTGAAATAAGAAGTGGTTCTTTTATATTTTTCTTTTAAAATGGCAATTAAGAAAGTGGCTGAGAACCTGGAAGTATCTATGTTTCAGAAAATAATGGATGAAATTGAGATAACGAAACGAACCCTGCGACAGGGTTGTAAGGAGCTGAAAATTGAAATGAGCAAAATGATAGGGGTCCCTGTGAGAGAGGAGACTCTGGAGACTGGAACAAACGTGGAACAGGAAAAAGACCTGCGACAGGGTAGTAAGGAGCTGAAAATTGAATTGAGTAAAATGACACAGGAGCTTAAAGAAATAGGGGTCCCTGTGAGAGAGGAGACCCTGGAGACTGGAATAATTGAATTGAGCAAAATGTCACAGGAGCTTAAAGAAATAGGGGTCCCTGTGAGAGAGGAGACCCTGGAGACTGGAATAATTGAATTGAGCAAAATGTCACAGGAGCTTAAAGAAATAGGGGTCCCTGTGAGAGAGGAGACCCTGGAGACTGGAACAAACGTGGAACAGGAAAAAGATTTGAAGCTTATGGATTTTAGAAATAAAATCTATTGTTTGGAATTTAATGTTATCTCTGAAGAAACTAAGGAAGATTCTAGAGAGAAAGTTATCAATGGCATGGATAATCTTCTGGACTGGAATGATGTGATGGATGGAATTAACTGCAGCCATGTGACAATGGAAAAACTTTCAAGAGATGAGCCAGTGCATTTTGAAAAAAAGAACAGAGATATGATCTTACAGCAGTATTTCAGCAACCTATTCAGAATGGTTGGCAAGATAATATTTGGGATAGAGGTAATTCCCATCAGACTCTTATTGTATGACTATGGTTATGACAGCAAGATTATTATGGAATACTGATAATGGAAGATTGGACACTGAAATTACTGGATTTAACAGGACTATCGGAAGATTGGACACTGAAATTACTGGATTTAACAGGACTATCGAAGATGGAAGATGGAAGATGGAACTAATAGGGACAATAGAATAATGGCTATTGAAATTATTGAACCTAACAGATTCTGATGAGACGGATTGTTTGAAATGTTTATTTTGACTATGGTTATGACAATAAGATTATTATAATTAGTAATGAGATGGATTAATTGATATGCTTATTTGGAAAAAAATTGATAGATATATTTCTTAAAGAACTGAAACCTCTCTTTGACTTTTTGTGGAAAGAACAAAGTAATGTTTATGAGATCTGATGATTAAGTAAGATAACTATTGGAGGAAAGTGATTTTATAATATGATTTAAGAGACAGGATTGTTATATATTATAGACTTATAACTGATTTGATATGTGACAAATGGGAAGTCAATATTTTATTCCTTATTTTTTTTTTCTTTTTGTTCAATTATTTTTGATTTTGTTTTTTGTCTTTGAATGTTTAGTTTTGTATGTTGTATGAAAATTTGAATAAAAATTATTAAAAAAAAAAAAAAAAGAGAAAGTGGATAGAGAAAAGTTCTTCTCCCTCTCTCATAATACTAGAACTCGTGGACATTCAAAGAAGCTGAATGTTGGAAGATTCAGGACAGACAAAAGGAAGTACTTCTTTACTCAGCGCATAGTTAAACTATGGAATTTGCTCCCACAAGATGCAGTAATGGCCACCAGTTTGGATGGCTTTAAAAGAAGATTAGACAGATTCATGGAGGACAGGGCTATCAATGGCTACTAGCTGTGATGGCTGTGCTCTGCCACCCTAGTCAGAGGCAGCATGCTTCTGAAAACCAGTTGCTGGAAGCCTCAGGAGGGGAGAGTGTTCTTGCACTCAGGTCCTGCTTGCGGGCTTCCCCCAGGCACCTGGTTGGCCACTGTGAGAACAGGATGCTGGACTAGATGGACCACTGGCCTGATCCAGCAGGCTCTTCTTATGTTCTTATGTTCTTATGTTCTAGTTGCTGTATTATTGCATTTAGGGTTCTGACCATGTTTCTATCTCCTTTTGCTTTTACTTTCCTTCTTTCTTTAACCATTTTAAGAGTTTTGTCAGTCATCCATTGAAGTCTTTCTCTCTTTTTAACTACTGTCTTTTTGCATTTTTCCCTGATAATGCCTCTGACTTCAATCCATAGTTCTTCTGATTCTCTATCAACTAAGTTTAAAGCCTCAAATCTGTTCCTTATTTGATCTTTATATTGTTCTGGGATGTTATTTAAATTGTATTTTGGCATTATGATTGCTTTGTTGTTCTTCTTTAGCTTTACTCTGATTTTCGATATTACTAGTTAATAATTTGTACCTCAGTCTGCTTCTGGTCTTGTTTTCACAGAAGGTATGGAACTTCGGGGATATATAGTACCAGCAATAAATCATACTGGTACTATATATACTCTCTATATTTTTCTTTAATAAACCACACTATTATAACTGCATGCCTATTTTATTGCATCTTGCAACTTTTCTAAAATATTGATATCAGCAAATAAATGTCTGCTTTTAAGACAACAATGGTAACATATGAAGTAGGTAAACTAATTCTTTTTATTAGACTGCACAATCTTGTGGTTTAAGTTAGTCAACATCTTCTCTTTTCCCAGACAAATATTGCAGTAACATTCAAAATCAAGACTTTGTAAAGTATAAAGACAAACTCTAGAAGCTTCAGCAGTTGCTCTAACATTTCATAAACTTTAAGAAATTTTCAAAGGACACTTGAGCAGCACCAAAGATATAACAGTCTATTGTGAAAACTGTTCTTGTTACTACTACGGCCACATTTATATCCCCCCTTTCCTCCAGAGTTCAAGGTGGCATATACAGTTATCCCCCTCTTCATTTTATCCTCACAACAACCCTATGAGGTAGGTTAGGCTGAGAGACTGTGACTGAACCAAGGTCACCCAGGGAGCTTCCTGGCTGAGTAGGGATTTGAACCCTGGACTCCCAGATCCTAGTCCAGCACTCTAACCACTATACTACACAGACATATCAATTTATCATTGTTTTCTTTATTTTCTACTTAGCTGTAAATTACTTCAGGACTTTTTTTTTACAAAAAGGAAGCCATATATAAATTTAAGAAACCTAACAGAAACCTAACCCCAACACTTTAAAACCAATTCCTATTGTGATATTTCAGTTTCACTGTTCATCATCATCAATGTGATATTGTGATCAATAAGCACAACACATCCTAATTTATGCAATATGAACTTTTATTTATAGTAGGTCCCTGTTTTTTAAAGATGGCAAAAACCCACCATTTTGAAGAGTTTTTTTTAAAAATGGGGGTAGGATTCCTGGAATACTGTAATACCACAACTACAAGCATGTCCTAAGACTGACACTTCTTGAATCATTTGAGGATATTACAGTAACAGGGACAATTTGGCTTACTTTCTGATGAAGCCATTTGGGCAGAGACTTACTTTGGGATGGGTGTTGGTTTTCATTCTGCTGGACCTAAAGCAGCTTCTATCTTGCTTTGTAAAGTTTCGTGAGAGTCAAAGTACCAGAAAGGGAGTAATCGCAAAGCCATTACTTCACATTCTCATTTTCATTACATAACAGTTGCTAAAGAATCCCAGCAGTAGACTGCAGCTTTTGAGAGGGTTTTTCCAGCTGGTAATGGACAAAAGCTGTAAGTTTAAGGCACAGATATTGTAGGAAGAAAAAAAAGTTAAACAGCCCTCCAAATTAACTATTGCTTCAAAGCCTGGGGCTATAAAGATCTTGATTGGGCCAGCAAAGTTTCAAAGCCTGCATCCTGTCTCTGTTTCCTACCCTGGGGGTCCTTTGTGTGAAACTCATTGTTAAGCAATGTAGCTACTACAGCAAAAGGAACCATTTTAACAATATGGACACTATGCAAAAAGATTGCTGGGGAGGTCTATTAATTTTCAGCATTTAAGAGTTACCCAGCTAATGATCCCCCTGTTCATTTACATTCTTTGGACTCTTTCCACAGATGCCAAGATATTTTACACTGAACTGTGTAGGGAAGTACAACTGAATGTGTATCAGTCCCAATTAAATTAAGCATTTGGTCACCAAGCCCTGGTCACTAAGCTCTAGCATACGCAGGTACGTTCACTCAGCATTTCATCACCCAATACGCATAGCTGGCCTTGACAACTGCCTCCACCAAAAGCCTTGTGTATGAGGTGCTGTCAAGAGATAGACAAGCTCTATCTGTGATGTTTTATAGACTTGGAAGGGACTTTAGAGGTCATCTACTCCAAACCCTTGCTAAATGCAAGATCTACAGCGCAGGATGCGTCAACTACAACATCCCTGACAGATGGCTATCCACCTTAGAAAAGGAATGGGAAACTTGTAGCTCTTCAGATGTTGCTGGTCTAGAATTTCCATCATCCCCAATCAATGGCCATGCCGGATGGGGCCAATGGGAGTTGGAGACAACAACGTCTTGAAGGACACAAGTTCCACACCACTGACTTAAATATACAGAGTGGAGGGCAGCCCAGCACTTCCCAAGGAAGAATGTCTCACCATCAAACTACTCTTGTGGTTAGGCAGGTTCTCCAAAACCTGTTTAGCCAAAATGTACTTTCTTTCCACACATTGGTTCTAGTCCTGCCCTCTGAAGCAACAATCTACATTTAGATTCCTAGCCTTGGAAAATTTGACTGTCCCTTTTCTATATCTAGAACTGGGATGGGGAACCTCAGGCCTGGAGTCCAAAGGTGGCCTTTCCAGGCTTCTCTATCTAGCCTGCATGGAGAATAGAGAATGGTGTGAAAGTGTGTGTAGAAACTAGCTCTACTGTACAAATGTAAAATTCACATGCTGCCCCCCTTTGCTGTGGCCCCACCTACCACTAGTATGTGGCCCCTGGAAGGTTGTCCAGAAAGAAATGCAGCCCTTGGGCTGAAAAAGGTTCCCCATCCCTCATCCAGAAGATGAAAAGAAAAGAAAAAAGCAGAAGCTCATTTTTAAGAAGCTTCCTGCTGTTGAGTTCATTCAGGCAAAATACACAGGACAGATAAGATTGTAGTCAGTCACCAACAACTAAATTTTCCTAGATAACGGACATAATAATACATGACCAAAATAGTCTTTTCTTTAGGATATTTCTCCTCCCCCCCCCATTTTGAGAACTAAAATGGAATGGGGACTGTTTTTAATTGATGACCAAGTATGGCGTTGGTGGCATTATAACAGGAGACCCCTTATGGGGACAATGTAGGCTAGCAATGTTTCACTGGCTTATACACTGCGCAAATCCCAAGTTCACATACTAACTTGCAGAAGTCAAGCCATGACATGTGCCTCCAACCACAAACCTCACAGACTTTCACAACACCTCTGCAGTCAGCCACCCAGGGAAATATTTTGAAGGTTTGTTTAGTGCAAGGGAGCACCAAAAAGGGCAAGGGAGGGACAGCCCAGAACAAGAACAAAGGGAGGGACAGCCCAGAAGATGATTGCCTCAATCTAAGGGGCCACCAGGATAGCCATAGCCACGATTATTTATTATTTATTTATTTTATTTAACATATTTATATCCCGCCCTTCTACCCTACAATAGGGCACTCAGGGTGGCTACAATAAAATTACACATATATATCATAAAATACACAATAAAAACACAAAACATTACAGTAAATTAAAATGCATAAAATACTAATAAAATACATAAAATGAATTATGCACATACATACATAAAATGCATTGTGCATACATATACAAACATACATACTTGTATATATGTGCATACACATATAAGAAAGTGAGAATAAAAGAACTTAAAAGATAAAAATAAAAGCTAAAAAACTTTGAACAGTGTCAAGTTGACCCGTCACTCCCAACAAAAGGCTCTCCGAAACAAAATAGTTTTTACAAGTTTCTGGAAGACCATCAGGGAGGGAGCAAAGTGGGCTTCTTGAGACAGGGTATTCCAAAGTCTGGGAGCCACAATTGAAAAGGCTCTCTCCCACATGCCTGTCAATCTAACTTCTTTCATTCCAGGCACGCAGAGGAGACCAGCGGTAGATGATCTTAAATCCAGGTTAGGAACATATGGACGTAAGGGGTCCCTTAAGTACACTGGTCCAAGACCGTTTGGGGCTTTAAAGGTCAAAACCAGCACTTTGATTTGGGCTCGGAGAGCCAGTGGAGTCGATAAAGCACAGGGGTGATATGCTCCCTGCGCCATGCTCCAGTTAACATTCTGGCTGCTGCAGTTTGGACCAACTGTAGTTTCTGAATCGTTTTCAAAGGCAGCCTCAAGTAAAGTGTGTTACAGTAATCAAGCCTCAATGTCACTAATGCATGTATCTCCAAGGCAAAGTCAGCTGCTTCCAGGAACAGATGCAGCTGGTAGATCATTTTGAGATGTCCAAAAGCACCCCTGGCTACCGCAACCACCTGATATTCCAGCAGCAGGGCAGGATCCAGAAGAACTCCCAGACTGCAGACCTGCTCCTTCAAGGGGAGTGCAACCCCATCCAGAACAGGTTGCAACTCTATCCCTGGGGCAGTTTTCCCCTTGACCAGCAACACTTCCATCTTGTCTGGATTAAGTTTAAGTTTGTTCACTCATATCCAGCCCTTTACAGCCTCCAGGCACCGGTTTAGGATGAGCAGTCCCACCTTGCCATCGGATGGAAGGGAGTCCTGTCCATTAGGTAGGAATGGAGCCACTGTAGAACAGTGCCTCCTAGACCCATCCCAGCTTTGCTGTAACAACTGGATTGCCTGAATATGCCATGACTCATGGAAAGCATTCTGGCTTTTCTCAGAAAAAGAATGAAGTCCTGAATCTACACACATGCTGTCAGTTACAAAGCAGATAGAGAGAGAGAGAGAGAGAGATTACAATCAATATAGGGATGTACAGTCTCAAATCAAAACCACATTCAAACACAAACCATACAGCTTCCATCACAAAGCAGTTTCCTTATATTTGGTTATTTCAATTTCGTTCTCATTCTGTTCCGGAGACTAAGGGTCGCTTTCAAGTGCACATTTGGCTTGCTCCCTTCTCCAAATGATAGGAAGTTCAGAATGGCCTGGTCGTTTATAAATGTATGAGATGAAAGCCCTCTTTACTGTAAGTGGTCAGTGAACAAACGAAAGGTCCAGGGACAGGTATACTAGCTTTGCCCCCCATCCCCATTTTTGTCACCCTCCACAAGTTGGAGGGTGCCTGTCTGAAGCAGTGAGCCTCCTCTATTCATGGAGGCTTCCTATGATGGTGGAACTCTGGATTTCCACAGTTCAAAACCTCACAGAGAGCCTCCAAAGTACAAGAGGCTCCCCACTTCTAACAGTTGCCCTCTAGCTTATGAAGGACAACTTGAAAGGTGACATGGGGTGGAGCCACCACATTCATCTCCGTGCCTCTCCACCCACCCTGTATTTACTGAATATGTTAAATGAATGCCTGAAGAGGGCCAAGGTCCCACAGTACAACACTCTCAGAACTCACCAGGATGCTCCTTCTAAGCCCCTTCCTTCCCAGCATCTAATACAGAAGCTCAGCCTGCTTTTTTTCCGCTCAGGTCCACAGGCAACCAGTACTGTGAATAATCTTTTAAAAAAGTAAAATGTGTACCCTACCAAGGTAACCAAACTATGTGCAAAGAAAGCTTAACAGTGTGATTAGTAGATACAATATTTATACAAACTAAGTAAATTTATCTCAACCCATTTCACTCTGGGTTCAGGCCTGGTTATGGGACTGAATGGGTCTTGGTCGCCCTGATAGATGGCCTTTGCAATCCTGTTACTCTTACTTGATCTCTCGGTGGCTTCTGATACCATTGACCATGGTATCCTTCTGAGCCGACTTGGTGAGATGGGTATCAGAGGCACTGTTTTACAGTGGTTCTGATCCTATCTCCAGTGCAGATAATAGCATTGGATAATTGTCTTTTGGCCTCCTGGCAGTTGTGCTGTGGGGTACCACAGGGTAACATCTTGTCCCCCATGCTTTTAACATCTATATGAAGTCGTTGGGAGTGGTCATCAGGAGATTTGGGATGAGGTGTCAGCAGTATGCTGATGATACCCAGCTCTATTTCTCAGTAGCATCTGAATCAGGAGAGACTGCGCAAGCCCTGGACTGCTGCCTGGATTTGGTGGTGGGCTGGATGAGGGCCAATAAACTGAGTCTGAAACCTAGCAAGACAGAGGTACTATGGGTTGGTGGTTCCCGAGTTCGGATAATTGGTCAGTTGCCTGCTTTGGACGGGGTTGTACTTTCTCTGAAAGAGCGGGTCCATAGTCTGGGGGTGCTCCTGGATCCATCTTTGTCGCTAGAGGCCCAGGTGACCTCAGTGGCTAGGAGTGCCTTTTACCAGCTTTGGCTGGTAAGACAGCTGCAGCCGTTTCTGGACCGGGATAGCCTGACCACTGTTGTCCATGCACTGGTAACCTCCATGCTGGAGAGGTTGGTCCGGAAGCTGCAGCTGGTGCAAAATGCAGCAGCGTGATACTCACTGCGGCAGTGTATCACCAACATGTCACACTGCTACTGAAAGAATTGCAGGCTAGTTCAAGGTTCTAGTTCTGGTGTACAAAGCCCTATACAGTTTGGGACCAGGATTCCTGAAAGATCATCTTACCCCTTATATACCCAGTCAATCACTGCTCTCTGCAGGTGAGAGCCTCTTGCAGATCTTACCAGGAGGTCCATTCCGCAAAACATAGGAAGTGGAACTTTAGTGTTGTGGCACCTACCTTTTGGAATTCCCTCCCCTAGATTTATGTAACTTAAAGTTGACAATGAGGACATCGAATTTGTCAAGGATTATCAAAAGCTTGACATGGTCATTAACCAAAAATGGAGACAAAAATCAAGAAACCAGAAGAAGGCTAGGACTGGGGAGGGCAGCTATGAGAGAACTAGAAAAGGTCCTCAAATGCAAAGATGTATCACTGAACACTAAAATCAGGATCATTCAGATGATGGTATTCCCAATCTCTATGTACAGATGTGAAAGTTATTGTTATTTATTTATTTGTTTATTTGTTTATTTATATCCCACCCTTTCTCCCAGTAGGAGCCCAGAGGAGGTTGGACAGTGAAAAAAGCAGGTAAGAGAAAAATCAACTCATTTGAAATGTGGTGTTGGAGGAGAGCTTTGTGCATACCATGGACTGCAAAAGAGACAAATAATTGGGTGTTAGAACAAATTAAACCAGAACTATCACTAGAAGCTAAAATGATGAAACTAAGGTTATCATACTTTGGACACATCATGAGAAGACATGATTCACTAGAAAAGACAATAATGCTGGGCAAAACAGAAGGGAATAGAAAAAGAGGAAGATCAAACAAGAGATGGCTTGATTCCATAAAGGAACCCACAGACCTGAACTTACAAGATCTGAACAGGGTGGTTTATAACAAATGCTGTTGAAGGTCGCTGATTCATATGGAGGACGCCATAAGTCAAAATCGACTTGAAGGCATATAACAACAACAAGCCATGATTGCACAGGAGTAAATCCCACTGAACTCAATAAGCATGCAAATGATCAGACCTGCCTTTCCCCTCCTTCCCTTCTCCTCTCCCTTCCTTTTCCATTCTACCTCCTCTCCCCTGTTCCCTTTCCTCCTCACCTGCCCACTCCAGGCCTTCCTCTCCATGGTCAGTTTTTCCTATCCTAAGCATGATTGCACAGGAGTAAATCACAGGGTGGTTTATAACAGATGCTATTGGAGGTCGCTGATTCATAGGGCCGCCATAAGTCATAATTGAACAAAAAAATATTTGACAGGTGCCATCTCTGTTATCTTTTTGGCACCTACTGAAGACCTTCCTCTTTCAACAAGCCTTTTAAGTAGAGACCTTATCCCAGTCTGCGTCAGTGCTGGAATTGCTTTTAAGATGTTTTTAAAGTTTTTTTTAAAATTTAAAATCTGTTTTGTTTAAATACATTTTAAAATCTGTTTTTATGTTTTAGAGTGATTTTAGCATTTTTGTTTGCCGCCCTTGCCTCCTACTGGGAAGAAGGGCGGGATATAAATTTAATTAATATTGTGCTATACTTATTTTGCTTCAGTCCCTGTGCTTCGACAAGTAATGGGGATATAGACTGCAGACACACTATTTGTTTCAAAAGCAGCCAGACCGTTTTCTCTGGCTGCATTTTAAAACAACTCTGCCTACGGCTGGACACATCTCCCACTCCTGAGCATTGGGCCAATCACTGTGTCTGCCTGAGCCTACAGCAAACTGTTTTCATTGGATACACCTGAAGAGGCAACAGGATTGATGGCCAATCCGTTTTGAAGTCTGTGTGAAGCTGACTTCCATGTAAAGCACGCTGGAGCTGCAACTCCCAAGTAAAAGCAGACGGTGTTTGCATGACATTGTGTGCCCCCACATTCAGAAAATAGAGGTGGGGGAACATTGAAGTCAGCAAAACCGCAAATGTGTCTCTATCCTTAATGAGCTATGCACAATCATAAAGTCCAGCCTTCCTGCCACTGGAAATCCTACTTTGATACAGCCAGTTCTTCTGGCTTTTCCATTTGAACCCACAGGGACAGTGAAAAACAAAAGCTGCGTGTCACAGGAGTCTTTATTTAACCAGTTTTCCACTCTAACCTCAGATGAAATGTATAGGGTTTTCAGCATAGAGATGCCAGGGGATAGAGCAATGCCAAAACACCACTTTGCACCCTTTGAGAATCATAGCCAATTTTTACCAGACATTTGGGCTGTGTGTATCACTCCAGTCATTTTTAGTCTATGGGTGTCTCCCACAGTTGAACCTAACACAATATCCACTACACCATACTGAACCTTGTTAGCTTTAGAAGCTTCCCTAGCTACAACTGACTTCTCTTAGGGGTACACTTTATTTCTTAGTCTTTTGCTGTCACTGTGCTGCATGAGTTCATGTTTTGTGAATTATGCTCTATGCAGACCTCAATTTGTACACAGAGTTCCCCTGTATGTCAATAGCCACTCAAAGCCTTGATCAAGGGCAGAGCAGAATAATAGAAAATTCACTAACAGGCAAAAAAAAAAACTCCTTGTGGTTTAAGAATGCACCTATAGCCAACAGATATTTCTGTTAAACTTTAAAAAGCAGGGAAATTGGGCAGCTATAGTGAATGCACCGGGGAGCAGGAGACCTGACCTCCTCTCCGAGATATTGGACTGCCCTACAAATTTGTCAAAATGCAAACACACTTTGGGTTGGTCTTTCACAGTCCAATCCACTTCCTGTGTAGCTTGGAAGAATTTGGTAACATGTGCCTCTGAGCATATGGTGACAACACCTGCAATCAGCCCAAATAACAGAAATAAGACATCCACTGTGCTGATGTAGAATCATTGCTTAAGCAGCAACATGTTGTAATCCGTCTGATTTTACATCAAACTGCAGTTTCAGATTCAACTGTTTATGCGCCCAAAATAGAAATACTGTAGAGCATAACCTCCAGTTTGAAACGCAAAAGGCTGTCGTCACCATCATATGACATTGACCAATAAAAAGGCTTTGAAATTAATAAAAATAAATTTGACACAGATTTCTAAGATGAATAATGAGATAAATATAATTTTTAGGTTACATTCTCTGTAGAAACAGTAGTAACACAGGAAAGAAGTAAAATAAGAACATCAACAAACATACAAAAATGTAATTCTCCATGTTTGGAGATGCAGGGGATGGAGGGAGGGCTGGTATGGGCAGGGGGAGGAGAGAAAGAAGGGAGGGGAGGGGAGGGGAGAGGGAGAGGGAGAGGGAGAGGAAAGGCAGGTTTGACCATTTGCTTGCTTATTGAATTCAATGGGATTTACTTCTGTGCAAACATGCTTAGGATAGGTGAAACTGACCACAGGGGAGGAGAGGAGGGCTGGAGTGGGAAGGGGGAAAGAGGAGGAGGGGGAAGAGGAGAGGCTTTAAAATAAAAAGGTTTTTTTTTACTAGCGTCGTGTGCCCCCATTTTCAGAAAATAGAGGTGAAGATGCACTGGAACCAGCACAACAAGAAGTGTATCTCTACCCTAAAAGATGTCACAAACCTCACAAAACAACTTCTGAAATTTCAAAACACACAGTACTTATAGATTTTGTTCACTTGAAAATGTCAAAACAGGACACAAAGGAACTCATTATACTTGTGATCATTTCCATTTGCAGGGCTTATCCAAAGTGTGGAACTGCATTTTCTTTTCCTTTATGCAGTCCTCCCACAAGTTCCTCTCATAGCACTTTATCATATAAATGAGGAGAAATCTTGTTTTGGAGTTTTGTCAAGTTTACCAAGTTGAACTTTGCAAGGCACTTTTGATCAACACTTTGCTATAGACCACAAAAAAGGGAGGTAAAATTAACAAGACTGACATGGAAGAATTGACTTGCTTTGTAACTTTGTCAATTTTCCAAAGAGGACAGTTGAAACTGACAAAATGCTCATTCTTAAAGATTCAAGGATGATGAGGGCCAAGTACTTGCAACACCTGCAGACCTGGATCTGCCCCAATATAAAGCAGGAGGGGTGGGAAGAAGATCTAATATTGGGGAGAAAAGGATTATATTGGTGATAAAAGCTCAAACCTCTCCACAACTGCCAAGTACTTCCCTGTATGTCCCCAATGATTTTTCTCACAGCTGAATTCGATCATCCAGTGAAATATATATGTTTTAAATATATAGGGTTGTATTTAACTAAGTCCTACTTAGAGTAGGCCCACTGAAATTAATGAATCTAAGTAAGTCATGTCTGTTTTGTAAACTCCTTAAGAGTTTTTTTTACAATCAAGTGGTGTATAAATTTTGTTACATACAATAAATAAATAAAATACAAACATCAATGGATCTACTTTGAGTAGGACTAGCACCAAATACCACCCATTTATTATAAGTAGAACAGTTAATTACCTTGATTTCAGTGGATCTATGTTTAGAGTATTGGATTACGACCTGGGAGACGAGGGTTCGAATCCCCACACAGGCATGAAGCTCACTGGGTGACCTTGGCCCAGTCACCGCCTCTCAGCCTCACAGGGAAGCAATGGTAAAACCACCTCTGCATACCGCTTACCATGAAAACCCTATTCACAGGGTTGCCATAAGTTGGAATCGACTTGAAGGCAGTCCATCATCATCACGCTGAGTATGACTAACACTGGATATTAACCTATGTGTCTTATTTCTATTTTATTTTCATTTTATGTTGTGCTTTTTGTTGATTGTTGATCAGATGTATCTGAATGTTAGAATATTTGTTTGCTTGACTGATGACTGCTTGCAAAGTGACTCAACTATAATTCTTCATCACCAGCAGGCAGGTTGTGAGTGCGTGGCATGTTTAGAGCAAGCTTCAAAGTTATGCTTGGAGATCTTGATGCCAAAGGAACATAGGACACTGATTTATAGCAAATCAGCTCTATTTAGCTCAGTTTTGTCAACAATGACTGCTAGCAGCCAGCTCTCCAGGGTTTGAGACAGGAGTCTTTCCCAGCCCTACTTGGAGACACATGGAGGCTTTCCCAGCCCTACTTGGAATTGAACCTGGAATCTTATGCCCACAAAGCATGTGATCTGTCCCTGAGCTATGGCCCTTTCCCTCTACAACACTTCCTACAACTCTGACAAAATATGGGTATCTTTTATCTCCCCCTTTTTGGAGCTATGTCCTGTCTTTTCTAGATCTGTAGTAAATTATGAAAATCTACACCTCATTAGCATCACAGAACAGTGGGAGTTAACAAAGTTACTTCCAGATGTTGTACTACAGCTCCTATCCTATCCTCCCTGACTATTGGCCATGCTGGCTGGGGCTTCTGGGAGTTGGAGTCCAAGAACATCTGGAGGGCATCACTGTGGCTATCCCTGCTACAGAAGTTTCCAAAGCTCAGCCAAACCTTTCACAACACTGCATTTTATCATATAGTTTATCACACTCCCCTTGGTATGTACATTTTACCATGTCATCATGCCTACTTTTAGACTTTTAAAGGAATTCTACCTCCCCAGTGCAGCAAAACCCTCCTGTCTGCCCCTGAAAATAACTGTAGTAGAAAACTCAGTGAGCTTTTATAACATATATGAGAATTCCAGCATCCTCATATATCCTCTGTTAAGTGAAACATTTTCATATGCTTTTATTTTTATTTTTGAAGCTGAGTAAGAAGCATACAAAGCTATTCAGTTCTGGCTCATTGGTTCAAGTGTTCCAAAAGTCAGTTGGTGCTGAAAATGATTAGCATACCAACAGCTGTTTCATTCCAATTCCTACTAGACAGTTGTCCACTTCCTATAACTCCCACTTGATCATAATTGGCAGTCTAACAAAGAACTCATGTTTCAAGGATATTAAAGTGTTCTTTTCTTCTAGCAAGATCATTTTATGAGGGCAAGGGACTGGAAAGACCGGTAATGAATCTGTCAGGGTTTTGCTTTTAGTTTTTTTGAGAAAATGCTAGCAAAACTAAGGGTGAAGAATGCCATAAGCACATTGTGACTAAAATGGGAAGCTATAGTTTGTTTACATGTTTAACTTTCTGCCCAAAATGTTCATCCCTTGTACTGTCTTTATTTATGCACCCATCAGCCCAGGTGCTTGACAATGGCAACCCCTCCTATTTTTGAAGTCCCAGGGAGGCAGCAAAACAGGAAGTTCACTGAACCCTTGATGGCACCATACGTAAGTGGTGAGCTGCATCCAGCTTGGTAGATCTGTCCCGATATACAGGTCTTTGCCCTAAGTTTTTGGGGAGGGTGTTTGGGCTTTTCCAGCAGGGAAAACTTTAATTCCCTGACTGTCAGGCTATGGCCTTTCTCCAAAATGTGTTGTAGCTAGGGTGTGGAGGGCTAGACAAGAGGCAATGGACGTGGCCAGAGCCAGACTGGAATCAGGTGACAAGGCAAGGCGCCAAGAGTCTGCCATTGCTATCACTTTGCACAAAATGATGAGCTGGCTTGGCAAAAAAGGCTTTATAGGGCCTGATGTGTTCTGATTGGCTTGCAGAATCCGCTGACAGTATTACAGCTGGGGAGGGGGACAACTAGCTGATTCTTTATGGAAAGCTACAGCACAGAGGATGCCCTTTTAAGGCAAGGGTTGAAGACCTATGACCCTCCCAATATTGGACTCCAAGCTCCCACCGGCGGCCCAAACCAACATGGCCAATGAATGGCCACGGATGATGGGAGTTGAAGTCCAACAACATCTGGAGGGCCACAGGTTCCTCGCCACTACACTAAGGCCTAGTTTACCTTCCAAGGAAACAGAATGCTAGGGGCGCAGAAGGAAAGATTCTAGAGGCTGTATACTGGAGGCCAGGTTTGAGACTCTCTTCAGCATCTTATACTCTTAAATCCAACTACCAATATTAGTAACATAACTTGTGTCAACAAGTAGGTAGAATTACTTTATGAAGAATTACCTGAGCACGGATGGCTAAAGATGCTGAACTGAAGCAGATGGTATTTGGAAACACTATATACAACATCTGTGCATCCATGTCCAACATATCTGGAAGTAAAAAAACAAAAATGAGTAAAATACTTCAAAGGTTAATATGAAATGGGTAGTTATGAGGATATTTACATGCTAATATGTTCTCTGTCATTTCAGAATATCACCCATGGCTTTATAGCTAGGGCAAGGCCCTGGCTATAGGTATACATACATCACCCTCTATTTAGTTTTGCAGAAGGAAATATACATCTTTTTAGAAAGAGCATGTGAGTATGTCTTCTGCTGAATAGTAAAAAAAAATACGATGTCCCATGATCATGGCCACAAGAAAGGGAAAGAAAAAATATCTAGACAGTCAGTGGGGACAGATTCATTTTATTATTTATTTATTTCGTCCATTTATAGATTACTTACCAGCCACAAATCTCAAAGTGGTTTAGAAAAAAGAAAAATCAAAATAAATAATCAAGATAGGTATACACATATTTAACAAGCACAATTTCAAATAATTTACATTAAGAAAATTCCAAATATCATAACAACACACTATCTATATCCATTAGAAACATATATTGGAGGAAATTACTAGGCAGTATGATATAAACTCCGAACCAACATAAAACACATGTTCATACAAGCTGTCACACAAACCTACTTGTTATCTAGGCTGTGAACCAAAAACCCCACCACCACCCCAAAAACCAGCCAAACCAGCCCACAATTCTTGATATTACTTAAAACCTTTCACATTCCAAGTTCATGGATTTTTTTTTCATTTTAGCGACTCTTAAAGGTGGGCTGATTCACATTACAGCTTATGAGATAGAAGAAGAATAACCTAATGTGAGTCTTTATTTCTCATGACAACATGGCTGGGCAAACTGACTCACAAAAACACAACAAAGCCATGCCCTGAAAAAAGGATTTTTCATAGTGTTTTCCAAAGCGGGATATTTTGCAGTTTTATCATGTTGGGCACTTGGGAGCCCTTTTCACAGTTCATCATGTGAACATTTTAGGACAGAAAGCCACCTTGTGACTTGTGTAAAACAGCCCGTTATTTCATAAAAAGCTAGAGTGGTATATACTACAGCAGCTTCATCCTCCCTTTTGTTTCTCCATGCCACCCCTCCTTCCTAACCTTTAATGTAATCCTTCCTTTCCCCTGCCCATTGCCCTTCAGTGGCCCTGCCTTCTGCCTGTCTTTGTACCCCCAACTAGGGTTGCCAGGTCCATGGCCTGAGACTGATCCTGTATCTTTAGAAGATGAGAAAGGGGGCGGCAACCAAGAGGTCTTCTGTATCGTTAAAAGTTGCGCAGGGGGAAGGGAGAATTCCACCTTGTGTTTTTTCCCATTACAGAGTTGCAAGAACACCTGCACTTGGCTGACTTTCTCTTCTCCTAAAGATACAGGATCAGTCTCAGGCCAAGAACCTGGCAACCCTACCCCCAACTATGGCTTCCTTCAAGTTTACACAGGCTTATTTTGTACCTTGCCTTCTTTGGCTGTTTTCTTTGCTTTTTGCCTAACTTTCTCAGTAAAAAGCCTTCCAAAAAAAAAATGTTTTTAAACTAAGGTGCGCTCTACATTCAGAACCATGGCAGGAGCCACAGTCTCTTTATTCATTTTTAAATTCTTTGGTCGGTACTGAATGCTAGTTCTACTCAGGGAAGACACATTGAAGGAAATAGACACGGCTAACTTAGGTTCATTAATTTCAATGGGTCTACTCTGAGTAGGACTTAGGCCCCATCTGCACTATACAGCCAAAGTTGTATCATTCCACTTAAACAGTCATGGCTTCCCCCAAAGAACCCTGGGAACTGTAGTTTGGTAAGGGTGCTGAGAGTTGTTAAGAGACCCCTATTTCCATTACAGAGCTACAATTCCCAGAGTGGTTTAGCAATCAATCCCTCTTCCCAGGGAACTGTGGAATTGTAGTTTTGTGAGGAGAATCGAGGTGTCCTAACAACTCTCAGCATGCTTTACAAACTACAGTTCCCAAGATTCTTGGGGACTGCTTAAAATGGCATGATACTGTTTTAAATGTTTAGTGCAGATGGGGCCTTAGTTGAATACAACCCTCATTCCGTGTTTCTTAAAACTCCCATTTCGGACAAACTAGACACACAAGTCAGATAGGCTCTCTGAGATGTCTTAGGTGCACAGCTCATTTGCAAGTTGCTAATTGACCTTTTATTCACACTTTCATTGTAGGTGAAATATTTTTAACTGGAGATGCCAGTTCAACATCTTCTCTGTAAATAAGGGAGCTTAGCCCAGGCCACCCTGTTGGTCCACCTAGTTCAGTAGTGATTGGCAGCATCTCTTCAGAGTGCCTGGCAGAAATCTTTCACATTATGTGCTACTGGATTCTTTTAACAGAAGGTGCTGAACCTGGGGTCTTCTACATGCAAAACATGTGCTCTACCACTGAGCTACAGTACTTCCTCTGATATACTGAATCACAATATATTCATATGTACTGTGATTTCTTCCCGTGATCTCTTCCCTTTTCCTTGGGTGCATTTTTCTTTGGGGAAAATAGGTCAATTAGCAACAGCAGACTATAATGAGCTAGCCTTTATCAGCCAATATAAATCTGCACTAACATTTCTCTATTATTTCTCTGTTAAGCATTTATTTATTAAATGTATATCCTGCCCTTCCTCCAATGATCAAAGGGGAAGTGGGGCCATGCTGCTAGTTCTGCCCCCAATGTTGCACAGCATCCCTAGATCTGGATCCAAACAGTTACACATTGAGCATGGATATTTGGCCAGGTGATGGCTATGCTTATAGGTTTCTTTGGAAGCTGAAACCCCAATCATACAGGCGTCCAGTGCCCATGGAAGTCATAGGTTTCCCTTGGTAAGACTTCCATACTCCCTGCATGGATGTCCGGGTGGTGGGGGAGTCAGGGAAGACATACAACATCAAGGGTGGGGGCCATCAGCACAGCCCTGCTGCTCCTTTCAATGCATGGTCCCCCTTCATGCAAATAAGGCTTAAAGGGGGCTTATCTCTCAGTCTAAACTGACTCTCAGGGTAATTTTGAGAACAAAATGGAAAGCAGGGAGAGAACACATGTTTAGTGCACTGCAGTCATAGTCCATGTGGATGCTGCTGCCACTTACCTGAATGGGGTGGGGCAGAGCAATAGCAAGGTTGGGACTGTGCAGGCACATCACTGTTACCCCAATGAGGTAAACTGCAGTGATGCCAGTGTGGAGAGTGCACCTCTGCCTAGGCACATGGGCTACAATTGAGTATTGCCTTCAGCTCCTTAAATATAAGAGTGTATATTTGTAGGAATGCCAATTCCACAGATTGCAGTGCAAATCAACTTTAAGCCCATGTTGTTATCTCAGCCACCAACTTCTGCCTGTCTTTGTTCTCTCATCTTCAGTTTTGCTTTCCCCATTGTCAAAGGAACAGATCTCTTTTGTTTACATTGCTGTGTCATAAAAGGGCCAGATGCACTGATGGTGCTAAATATACCACCTGGTTGCATCTGAGGGAATGTGTGAGGCCCTTATCATTGGCTCAGCTGGGACCAGCTACCACTGGGCTCTTCCCATCACATGACTGTCCCTATCAACATCCATTCCACCTCAGTACATCAGTGAGCGAGAGTGAAACAGTCCCCTCCATTGAGCTGGTTGGGACCAATTGCCATTTGGCTCCATATAAACAGAGACGTGCGCACACAATTTGCTGATGCCTGATGTCTTTCTCTCTATTCCTGTTTCTTTTTTTATATCAGACTATAAGACACCCCCAGAGATTTGCCAGAAAGGCAGTCTTTTGTTTATGCATGCAATTTATATACAGTTTAACATACAATTTATATACCACTCAACATAACAAAAAAACCTCTAAGCTGTGTCCAAGAAGGAGTACAATCATAAAATCACAGATAAAATCTAAGAGATACATAGTATCAAAATACAGTAAAATACTAAATCACAACACTAAGCAGCATGTAATGAAAAAAAAATTCAACCATCCGAGAAAGCCTGAACAAATACATTTTAAAAGGAACTTAAAACATGCCATGGGTTATACATCCTGAATCACGTAAGGGGGGATATTCCAGACAGTCAGTACCACTATGGAAAAGGCCTTTTCTAGTGATGTCACCAGTATATAAATGTAGTCATAATAATAATAAATACATACATTTAAAAATCATCATCATATCCATCATAAAAGACCAGGTGACATTGTATGTTTTGGACCAACCAGTTGTTTACAGGTTTTACAAGCTTCTGCCAGTAGCAGGTCCATTTCATCATGCACAGGTGTTCACAGCAAAACTGAAATAGATTTTGTTACAACTCCAGATTGTCAGGGGTGTTCAGCACTGAGAACAAAGGAGACTAAAGTTCTTCAGATCTCCCTCGGCTGCTATATATTGCACACTTTTAAACATGAATTTATATACCGAATTGTTCAGTGCTTCATAATAGTACAATATGTGGTTTCTTGGCTTGATTTCGATTTTCAACCATTCCACAGTTAATCCCTCCCTAGGGATATTCTTTTTGATGGCATAATAGTTTATCTGAGCAAATTTGCCTCTACCATGTTTTTTGGCTTTGACCACAAAAAAACCGTTGAAAATATTACACCCATTATATGATTACCTAATACCTAGACCAGTGTGGTTTTGAACTGGGAGTTGTGCCAAACTTTAGATACCGGAACTCAAAGCAACAAATCAGTGAGCGTGTCCATGGTTACGTTGCACTAAGCAACAGCGGGAGACCTTTCTAGAAGAAATTAGGCAGGTAGTAGACTTATCTTCAGGGTCCTCGGATGTATTAGTATTTCTTCCTGTTTTGAAAAAGGTACCAAAGTACCACAGCACACAATGTCCTGAACACAAACTGTACCCAAGATATTTTTAGCACACCAACCCTACTGTTTAGAGTACTCTTTTTCAAATCTTGCACTTAGTTCTGAACAAACCACTTCAGAGATGCAACCTAGATATAATGTACACTGAAGTTCTTTGAATCATAGAAGGCATTAGCACAAGTCTCTTCCATGCCTGTCTTACCTTGTTCATTTGTTAAACTCCAAAACATGGAACAGTGAGCAATCCTCTAAGTTGGGCCTGCATTAAAGGTGACAAACCAAACTAAGAACAGGTCACCAGTTATTGCATGGCAACCACCAGGAGCTCAATAAACCTCTCCTGTCTGTTTGGGACTACAAAAAACAGGGGTGGGTGGATGGGTATGTTAAGGCTCTCAGTGACTACTAGCCATAATGGTTATGCTCTGCCTCCACTGTTGGAAAAAGTATGCCTCTAAATACCAGTTGCTGGGAATCACAGGTGGGGACAGTGTTGTTGCACAGAAGTTCTGCTTGCAGGCTTCCCATGGACATCTGGTTGGCCACTATGAGAACAGAGTGATGGACTAGATGGGCCTTTGTTCTGATCAAGCAGGCTCTTCTTACATTCTTATGTCAAACATCTGGCAGGCCACAGTGCATGCCTGATGAAAGCTGGTGTGGTCAATGACAAAGGCAAATTCCATGTTAGAGATATTTAGGAAAATAAAAATGCAAGTATCATAATGCCTTTATATAGTGCTACAATGCAGCCACATTTAGAATACTATATACCATTTTAGTTACTCTGTCTCAACAAGGATGTTCTAGAGGTGGAAAGGTGCCAGAAGTGATCAGATGGACAGAAAGCCTTCTGTAGGAAGAACATGTCTGGGGCATTTTGGATTTGAAAAAATGACAGCCAAAGGGGTACATGATAAAGTAAGTATGAAGAAATGTTCCTCTCTTTCTCACAGTAAAATAGCTTTGCTTGAACCAATAAAAGTGAATGCCTGCAAATTCAGGACAGAAGAAAGAACCATACTATTAACTTATGCAATTCACAGCAATAAATTGTCATGATGGCCATAGGCTCGGAGATTTGATAAATTAAGGGAGGAAAGAAAGTGCTTCTTCACACAACAGCACTTAGTTGAACTATAGAATTCGCTCCCACAAGCCATAGCAGCGGCGTCACTAGCGGGAGTGCGGGGGGGTGCGGACCTCCGGCGCACGCCCTCCCAGGTGCGTGGACGGGGGTGGCTGGTCTTGCGAGCGCACACACACACACTCACCACAAGCTCCAGGCTGGCGGTGGGAGGCCTGTCCTGGCTTCACCGCCAGCAAGCGGGCGCCTGCTTTTGGTCTCGCCCGCCCACCTCCAAGGAGGAGTTGGTGCGGGGCAACTACGCGGGGCAGGGCGGCTCTGAGTGTCACCCCCTCAAGGTGTCACCCGGGTGCGGTCCGCACCCTCCACACCCCAGTAGTGACGCCCCTGGCCATAGTGAGGGCAACCGACTTGGATAGCTTTAAAAGAGGATTAGACAAATTCATGGAGGATAAGGCTATCAACGGTACTAGCCATGATGGAGTTGGAGGCATTATGCTTCTGAATACCAGTTGCTGGAAACTGCAGGAGGGAAGAGTGCTCTTGCACTCAGATCCTGCTTGCAGGCTTCTCGTAGACATCTGTTTGGCCATTGTGAGCACAGGACTGCACGGGCATTTTGCCTGATTCAGCAAGGCTCTTTTTATAGATTGATCACATTTATATACCACCTTTCCTCCAAGGAGCTCAAGGTGGCGTGCAAACATGGTCCTCCAGCTCCTGATTTTATCCTCACAACAACCCTGTGAGGTAGGTTAGGCTGAGAGACAGTGACTGGCCCAAGGTCACCCAGTGAGTTTCATGGCTGAGTGAGGATTCAAATCCTGAACTCCCAGGTCATAGTCCAACACCCTAACCATTACACCACACTGCCTCTCAAAATCAACAAATCAGAACATAGGAAGCTGCCTTATACCAAGTCAGACCATTGGTTCATCTAGCTCAGTACTGTCTATGCTGACTGGCAATGCATCTCCAGGGCTTCTGGGAGGGTATCTCTACCAGCCCTACCTGGAGATGCTGGGGATCAAACCAGGGACCTTCTGCACACAAAGCAGATACTTTACCACTGAGCTACTGCCCTTCATATGTACTTGCAATAGCCATTGAAGTTAAATAATAAAGTTAAACAATAGCGATGATGATGATGATGATGTAGCCTGCTTCTGAATGCTATTTGATGAGGATATACAATGGGTGAGAGCTATTGCCTTTATGACCTGGCAACTATTGGGCTTTGTGGAAGCATCTAGTAGACCACTGTTGGGATAACATGGTAGACTAGGGGATCCTTGGGCCGATCCAGCTGGCCTCTTCTTATGTTATGTTAACTTCTAGATGAGTTACCCACAATACCCATTCTTCAATGCAGGCAAAATCAAGTTGTATTTAGCACCAGATAAAGGCCAAACATTAGGTTCCCAAACAAAGACTATTCAACTTGTAACTCACCATTCAAATTGACTAACACCTCTAAGAGCTTTAATGGAACTTTCACATCAGGAGGAAACAATAGCCACATCTGGTGAAGCAAGCCAGAGCCCTGCCAGACTGTTGCTCAAGGTGAAGTGATGACACAATTCAGGTAATAACCCCCTCCACTTTGACTGTATCTTCATAATCCTGATCTGATGTCATATCTGGAAATGTCCTGGAAATGCATCCTGCAATGTCCTGCTATGTAATCCTCAGAGATAAAACTGTCAGCTTGTACTGGCGCACAACTGGAGATGTGTTTGCTAGAAAGATTAACTGAGTTGCTCAAAAGCATTTTGTCAGGGTCAGTTCAGTCTAAACAAGCAGTAAACTATACCACAAGCAAGCAGATTTTTCCTCCCAAGCATAACCCTCCCCAAGGAAAGGAAAGAAGACCAGAGTCTTTTCTGGGGTTCCTTTCTGAGTTATATTTGGGACTCTAAACTACAGCTCTGTCCATGTTCAAAGGAACTTCCAGGCAACAAATTAGCTCACACAATACCCTAAACAGCATTATCCCATTTTACAGATGGATGAGTTAAGGCATAGGGCTTAAGTGCTTTGCTGGAGGCCACAAAGGGAGCTAGTCATAGAGAAACGAGAATTATTTCTGCTAGACTACACAGCACACAGCATGTTTTTATTGCACAGGCCATTAGACGCTACTCACTATGGACATGGTTGGGATGAGCAGAACAGAAGAATCAGATTGAAAAGGACCAATAGCCAGGGACAACAGCGTAGTGGGGAAAATACCTCCTCTGGTATAGTGTCATGGTTGGAATAGGGGTACATCTTCCATCCCATCTGCCTGCGACAGAGGGGTGAAACAGGACATTTATTTATATTTATAGTGCCCCGTTATAATTATCCCATCAGCCTTAGCTGAGAAACCAGATCCCTTTGGTTCCTCCTCCCTCTCAATTATCAATCATTTAGTAGCCATTCCATCTGGGGCTTACTCCAATAGAAGACCAGCTGCCTTTTGGCTCCTACCCTCCTCAAACTGTTTCCAATCAAGATGTTCATGGTAACAATTTAGTACCTTTAAAAACTCATGCCCCTGCCTGAATTTCCTTATTTTCCTCTTCCCTCCCCATCTCTTGTTCCTCCTGTGTTGTGCCATTCAGATTTCAAGCCTGTGGGCAGAGACTGTTTTGTTTTTAATCTGTGTGTAGTGCTTATGAAATTTTAGCCATTTCATAAATGACTAATAATGAGAAGATAGTTTGCTCTCATCACCACTCATGATGCCTCCCAGTGAAGTGCTTTGCTTCATCTCATTTACTGCTGTGAGGAACTGTACAGGGATCTCTTTAAAGCAGGGATTCTTAACCTGGGATCCATGGACCCCTAGGTTTCAGGGGATCCTTGAACCAGGCACAAAATAAAAATTTCCATTACAATAAAATAAATTGTATTTATTTATGGGGGTCCATAGCTTTCATCAGTTTCTTAAAGGGGTCCCTGACCCCCCCCAAAAAAGCTTAAGAGCCACTTCTTTAAAGCCTTTCCCGTCACTTCTTTCTTAATCACAGAAACAGAGTTGGAAAAGGCCTTGTAGGCACTCTAGTCCGGGGATGAAGAAACCTTGATCCTCCAGAAATTGTTGGACTACAACTTTCATCATCCCTGACCACTGGTCATGCTTGCTGGGGACAATGGGAATTAAACATCAGGGAGGCCACAAGTTCCCAATCCCTGCTCTAGTCTTCCTTTGCTTAATGCAGGAAATCCAGAGCTTCCGCATCCCCAATAGATAGGAATATAAGACACTGCCTTATACTGAGTCATACCCTTGGTCCATCTGACACAGTCTTGTCTACACTGACTGGCAGTGGCTCCCTAGGGTTTCAGACAGGACTCTTTCCCAGCCCTAACCTGGACATGCCATGGATTGAACTGGACACCTTTTGCATGCAAAGCATTTGCTTTAGAACTGAGCTATGGCCCTTCCAACCCTTGCTTGAAGCCCTCCAAGAAGTGAGGTTTTCTCTCCCTTATTGGTAACTGAATCATTTTTGAACTGCTACAATGCAGAATAAAACACTAATATAATATAATATAATATAATATAATATAATATAATATAATATAATATAATATAATATAATATAATCAGTGTGTGTCTTTGTAATGGTACTCACTGGGACAGAGTACCATCACCTCTTTTTCTGCTTCCCATGGCAGCCATTACATGCTGGCACCCACATTTATCAAGATAAGAGTACCGGCACGTCATTTTTACCAAAAAAAGCACTTACTATAATACCTGTCCATTCAGAACCACCAGGAAATCCTTTTGACTTAATAGGATGGCACCTAAAACATTTTTTTTGATTAGCTGTGGTTAACTACTGCATCAGTTCAAGTTTCCCTGTCAACAGTTTTGTGATGGCCACATCTGCAGTGGTTTATATTCTATATGGGTTTGAGCCACATTGCTTACAGCACATTTGCCTGGCATCTCTGATTCTTTCCTATGCTTTCATACCTAATGAATGCCTTTCCCAGTCTGTCCCATCACCATTGCCTCTACCACTGTCAGGTTTCCCCACAAAATACATCAGTTGGGTTTGCTGATCTGCCCTTCTTCTAGGTAACTGGATTTAAAAAAAAACTTTTGCAGGAATTTCACAATTGCCTTTTATGAGACTGTTCTGATTGTGAAAGGACTTTGAATCAGTCCTCTTTTATTATTATTTATTTATTTATTTTATTACATTTTTAAACCGCCCTATAGCAACAAGCTCTCAGGGCGGTGTACAACAATATAAAAACAAATTAACATACAAATGAGCGTGGGTACAATAGACTATAAAAGATATATAAAACAAGATTAAAACAAAAATAGATTAAAATTAAAATTTAAATTTTAAATTTTAATTTTTTTTTTAAATGCCTGGGCAAAGAGGTAGGTCTTTACCTGGCGCCGAAAAGATAACAAAGAAGGCGTCAGGCGTATCTCATCAGGGAGGGCGTTCCATAACTCGGGGGCCGCCACTGAGAAGGCCCTATCTCTAGTTATTACTCTCTGGGCCTCCCTATGCGTTGGAACCCGGAGAAGGGCCTTCGACGTCAGGCGCAGTGAACGGGTAGGTACATAACGGAAGAGGCGTTCCGCCAGGTATTGCGGTTCAATGCCGTTAAGGGCTTTATAGGTGGCATTCCGTGCCACCGAGGCTACCTGAGCCTCCAGTGACAGGAGCGGATCTAATAAGACCCCCAAACTACGGACCTGCTCCTTTAGGGGGAGTGTAACCCCATCCAGGGCAGGTCGGACATCTACCATCTGGGCAGCGAGCTCCCCCACCAACAGCATCTCAGTCTTGTCAGGATTGAGTCTCAGTTTATTAGCTCTCATCCAGTCCATTATCGCAGCCAGGCAGTGGTTTAGTACATTAACAGCCTCACCTGAAGAAGATGAAAACGAGAAGTAGAGCTGTGTATCATCAGCATATTGCTGGAAACACACTCCAAATCTCCTTATGACCTCACCCAGCGGCTTCATATAGATATTAAAGAGCATGGGGGACAGAACCGAACCCTGCGGGACCCCATATTGGAGTACCCAGGGATTCGAGTAATGCTCCCCAAGCACCAGCTTCTGGAGACGATCCTCGAGGTAGGAGCACAGCCACTGCCAAGCAGTGCCTCCGACTCCCAAATCCGCAAGTCGCCCCAGAAGGATACCATGGTCGATGGTATCAAAAGCCGCTGAGAGATCCAGGAGAACCAACAGAGTTACACTCCCTCTGTCTTTCTCCCGACAGAGGTCATCATACAGGGCGACCAAGGCTGTTTCTGTACCAAACCCCGGCCGAAAGCCCGATTGAAATGGATCCAGATTATCAGTTTCATCCAAGAGAGCCTGGAGCTGGCGAGCGACCACACACTCTAAAACCTTGCCCAGGAATGGAACATTTGCTACCGGTCTATAGTTGTCAAGATTTTCAGGGTCCAAGGAGGGTTTTTTTAGGAGCGGTCTCACCACCGCCTGTTTCAGGCAGAGTGGTACCACTCCCTCTCTTAAAGAGGCATTGATCACCTCCTTGGCCCATCCGGCTGTTCCATTCCTGCTAGCCTTTCTTAGCCACGAGGGGCAAGGATCCAGAGCAGACGTGGTCGCCTGCACCTGTCCAAGCACCTTGTCCACATCCTCAAGCTGTACCAACTGAAACTCATCCAATAAAACAGGGCAGGACTGTGCTCTGGACACCTCATTAGGATCAACTGCTACAATGTTGGAGTCAAGGTCCTGGCGGATGTTCGTGATCTTATCTTGGAAGTGTCTCGCAAACTCATTACAGCGGGCTGTTGATGATATTATTGCGTTCTGAGGACCAGAGTGTAAAAGTCCCCGAACAACTTTATAAAGTTCCGCTGGGCGGTTAGAAGATGACTGAATGGAGGCAGCAAAGTACTGCTTCTTCACTGCCCTCACCGCCTTCACATAGAGCTTGGTAGAGACCTTCACAAGTGCAAGGTTACAGCCATCGGGAGTTCGCCTCCATTTGCACTCAAGCTGTCTCCTTTCTTGCTTCATCACTCTTAGCTCCGGGGTAAACCACGGAGCCAATTGAGCTCTGCAAAGGAGAGGGCGCATTGGGGCGATCGTGTCAGCTGCCCGGGTCATTTCCGTATTCCACAGATTGACCATGGTTTCGACAGAAGCGTCAGTTTTATCAGCCGGAAAACTCCCCAGAGCCTTCTGAAAACCCTCAGGATTCATTAGTCTCCGGGGACGGACCATCTTAATTGGTCCTCCACCCTTGCAGAGGGAAGAAAACATTGTGAGTCTAAACCTCAATAGGCGGTGATCTGACCATGACAAAGGGATAGATGTAAAATCCCTCACTCCCAGATCACCATCCCCTAATCCAGTGGCAAAAATCAAGTCTAAGGTGTGCCCCGAAATATGCGTAGGGCCAGTAACAATTTGAGACAGCCCCATGGCTGTCATAGAGGCCATGAAGTCCTGAGCCGCCCCTGACAAAGCGGTCTCGGCATGAATGTTGAGATCCCCCAATACCAAAAATTTGGGGGATCGCAACACCAGGCCCGCGACCACCTCCGTCAGCTCAGTTAGGGAGGCTGTTGGGCAGCAGGGTGGACGGTACACCAACAGTATTCCCAGTCTGTCTCGCTGACCCAACGCAATATGAAGGCACTCCAGACCATTAGCCACTTGGATAGGGTGCCTAACAAGAGGGATTGAACTTCTATAGACCACAGCGATTCCCCCTCCCCGACCCTCGGATCTACCCAGATGCTGAACCGAGTACCCAGGTGGGCATAGCTGGGAGAGATTAATGCCTCCCAGATCGCTCACCCAGGTCTCAGTAATAAACGCCAGATCGGCCAACTCATCCACAATTAAATCATGGATGAGGGAGGTTTTATTATTTACCGATCTGGCATTAAGAAGCAGCAACTGGAGATCCGAGAGTTGGCTGATAAAGCTACCAGCAATCCTGTGGATGTGGGGAGGACCGGAACACGGCACAGCCACCAGTTGTCTGGGCCGAGTTCCCCTAAACTGGCATGTCCTCCTCACAACGCCATACCTTCCATTACCCGTCACTACACTAACAGGGGCCCCCTCTGGTCTTCCCTCCCCATACCCTATCCTCCCACCCAGGCACATAATAAAAATAAAAATAAAATAAACAACAGAACTCATAGTCTATACACACTCACACCCTCACTCATACAAACCACTCATACAACCAGGCAGCAACAGTGGCAAACAACAGGAGCGGTAGCCGTCACAACAAGGGCCCAAAGACGATAAATGGGCCCAAAAGCGATGGATGGAGGCGACTCAGATAGCAGCACTAGGTCCAAAAAACAACTCGAGGCTGCGGCGTCAGAGGCCGAAGATGGAACACGACTCCCACTCTCACCACCGTCGGGCGCTCCTCCGCAGCGCTCTCACCGCCGCAGAGTCGCTCCTTCACGTTGCTCTCTCGCCGCTGCTCTCGTCGTCGGGCGCTCCCCTGCGGCACTCTCACCACTGCCGGGCGCTCCTCTGCGGTGTTCTCCCTACCGCCGAGACGCTCCTTCACAGCACTCTCTCGCCGCCGCTCACACTGTCGGGTGCTCCCCCCCCGCAGCCCTCTCACCGCCGTGGGGGGCTCCTCTGCGGTACTCTCACCACTACCAAGTCGCTCCTTCACGGTGCTCTCTCCCAAAAGCGATGAATGGAGGTAACTCGGAGAGCAGCGCCGGATGCTTTATAGTCTATGGCTCCTGGGCTGAACCAGCCAGCAAATCCTCCACCCAGGCAACTCAGGAATCATTTGAAACAAAAGGTTCAAAGCAGGCTCTCCTAGGCTAATTCCAGCCCATACCACCCAATGTTTATTGTTACTCTGTTGTTTATCTCTTGTTCATGCTCACATTCCTCCTCTTTTTCCTCAACCATTACATTTGTTAAGTTATATTTTTTTCCTTGAAAAACCAATGACATGCTCAGTTAGCAACAGAGAAAGCTCCTCCTTTACATTACTCTACATTGCTGAAAAGTACAAATCAAAATGCCAGGCTTCATTATTATTAGATCTGTAACATCTTTGACTTGGATCCTGAAGAGAACATAAGAGCACTGCTGGATCTGGCCAAAGACCCATCATAGTCTAGCATCCTGTTCTCACAGATGTCTATGAGAAGTCGACGAGAAGGACCCAAGTGCAAGAGCACACTCCCCACTTGTGATTCCCAGCAACTGGCATTCAGAGGCATGCCACCTCCAACAGAAACATAGTAATCATGACTAAATGGCAATTGCCACGATGGCTTTGTTTCTATCTCTACTGTGAATGAAAGTGCTCCTTCTGTTTATGTAAAGGACCCTGATCCAATGAAGATTCCTGCTGCCAAGAGAGGGGGGGTGATTTTTGCCCTCAGCACCATCTCCCATGCAGTTCCAGACGGTCCCCCAGCCCTCCGGAGCAAATTTTCAGAGGGCACACAGGGGGCTGCAGAGGGAAAGGGGAAATGACAAAAATCACTTCTCCTGCTCATGGAAACTTGGGATCCAATTCAATATTTGGACATTATTCCTAGACTCAGAAATCATTACCATTTGAAATGGTAATTTCAGGTCTCTGTACTGACTGTAGAAGTATGTATTTACAATGCCACCTTAACACAGGAATAGGGAAGCAGTGGCCTTCCAGGTGCTGTTGAACTCTAATTCCCATCAACCCCAGCCAGCATGGCCACTGGTGAGGGATTGTGGGAGTTATACTCTGACAACTTCTGGAGGGACACAACTTCGCTATCCCTAACGTAACAAGACTTTTCATCTTTGTGCTAGCATTGAACGTAAAAGTTGTTAAATAGTTCAAATGTGACATTGTTGATTTTGTAACAAAACTATGCAATTTGTCACATTCAAAGGGAGTAAAAAATAACACCAACTTTCAAAAAGGGATCCATGGAGGAGCCTAAATATTTAGGCAAGTCAATCTATCTGTTCCAGAAAAACAGATGGAAAGTATTATTAAAGCTAAAATAGTCAGACATGTGGAAGAACAAGCCTTGCTGTGGACAAATCAGCATGATATCTGCAAGGGAACTCCTGCCTCACCAACCTTTTAGAGTGACAATAAATACGTAAGACAGCTGTACTAAAATATGACAGGAATTTTTGCACACAAAAAAATTAAAAATCCTTCTCACATATATACACATTTCCCAAGAAAGTGTTTTGTAGACACCTCATAGCAGTCTGTTCCTTCAGATAATGGAGTGTCAGCCCTCCCTTACGCTTTCCACTTTATCAGGCATCCACAGTCAGAAGACAGCCACAAAAAGTATCTGTCCAGATGTAAGACTGCCTAGGGCACCTTTGCACATATATGGTGGAACTGTTGTCTGGTTAGAAATTTCTGGGGGGAAATTTAATAAGGTATTAAAGGGATTACAGGGTTTGAATTAAATCCAGCAACAATGCTTTAGGGCTACATAAACCATCAGGTTAGGAAGGTCGCCCCCATGTTGATCATAGAATCGGTCTTGATAGCAAAGATGTGGAGAACATACAATTTACCAACTATTGATCAGTGGAAGAGGAAAGTATAGGATATATTAATAATGAACAAAATTTCAAGATATATACAATTATGGGATGGAAGGAGACAATCAATAGTGAATGCAATATTGGATACCATTCATTTTTAAATAATTGTGTAACTTTAGGAATGATTATTGGGTTTAAGATAAAAGGCAGGGCAAGTCTGGGGTAAAACAAATGCCACTCAATAGTAGCTTTATGCACTCTTGCCCCTTAAAAAGGGTTGATTCACTGAGATACAAACTTACAGGTGAGGATATATGCATTTTAAAATAATTTCATATGTTGGGTTCTTAACTGTGGCATGGGTGTAGGAATCATCACGGTTATAGAATATTGTCCCAGATGTGTATCCCTCCTACAAAAAATGGGGCCTCAGAGTGACTCAGAACATGTTGGAGCCTTGAAACACACTCCTATTGGTCTCCGGTTGATCATATTCACAGGTTGCACCCTATATTCCTATTGGTTGGGGCAATGAGACAGACACCCAGAAAGGGGCTTCAGGACGATTCAGCACATTGCTAAGATTTAAATTGCATTTCTATGGAGTATAGGCCTACACACAAAAATGGGCACAGAAAGACCAGACACACAGTAGGGACTCGAAACCTCTTCCTTTGAATTGGGTGTGACTGAACAGTCATGTAGAAGGTGAGGTCACACTCTACCCCAAAAACACTACCTTGTGGCTACACGTGAATTGGCTGATATTCCACACAAAATGGCCACTCCATAGGTAATCCTACACTGTATTCTAAGGGTGGGGGAGCGACAATCCTCTGAGAAGGCAGGACTTCTGGTGAAAAGGGGGCAAAGTACCTGTCACTTTTAGTGTGCCAAATGATATGTCTTTTATCTTCTTGCCTTCTACACATGCTGACTTTTACCCTATTTCTACTACTCTTACAGCATTTGTAGCAGTATTTTATAGTTACGAAAGCATACAACCTAAATGAGATTTTATAATCCTCCCACTATTTTGAAACTTGCCTCCTAAATCCATAGAATAATCTCACTAAAGGCCCTTTTCTGAGCTCAACAGCTAGTTATCTGTTTCAGTGGCTGCATTTAAGGGTCACACTTTGTTCATCAGTGAATGTCATAAACATTATGTAATTATTCAACAAGTGCATGATAATGAGTCACAGATACACTCCACTCCATTATAAAGGCCTTTAGGATTATTTCACACTGTAAACTCCACATGCTTTCAAAAACTTGTAACAAGTAGACTTGATTCTAATTTTCACAGTCTATTCCGTGGTAGCAAAGTATTTAATGCAATAAACAAACTTGAAAAGTGCTATCTCCTCCTAAAGACTTGCTGCACACACATAGAATGAGATGCTTTTGCTGACAGAGCTGCCTCTTTTCATGCTTTGGAAATCATTAACTGCATGCTTCTGCTTCTTTACAGCAAAAGCTTTCCACATGACACACACACCCTGTTTAGGTATAATATTGGTCACAAAAGGGACTACAGATTTTTTTTTAAAAAAAGCCAATTAAATGCTTACAATCAAAATATACATATCTTATTTTGGACTTATTGACTTTCAAAGCATCTGGGGCTCCCAAGGCCATGATCCTCTAACACTAACTGTGGAGGAATGCCAGACTAAGGAATCTGAGAACCCCAGTCCAAGGCTTCAGTACTAAACCCATTAATTGGTCAGTAAGATGTGCTTCAAACGTTCCCATTTTCTACACAGCAGTAAACACATTGTCAATACAGGAAAAGTCATGGAGATCATTCATGGGTTTTACACCATATAAGAAGCCAGAACTAATTGCTATTTCCCCATGTGTGTACCCTCTGTGAAATGATCATGCAATGTTATCTGCATGTGGGGTTTTGAGGGAGGGGGTTCACCTGTACTGTCCATGAAGGAAACAAACCTAGGTTTCATCAAAAGTAACAGAACATCTTTCCAACTTCCAAATGTATCCATTGAGGATTGCACGTACAGTCCTTGGCTTCCATCTTCTTGGTGACTCCAGCATTCAGGGCTTTTCATCAAACCCAACCAACTCACCTTTGACCTTCTTGTACCACTGAATGAGCATTTACAGCTCAATCCTAACATTTGGTGAGCCTGCAAAGAAATAGAATAAAAGAGGACACAACTTCTGTGCCTGCACAATGTCACAAGCCTTGACTTTATGCTGGCCCCGAAAGTAAATACTCCAGAGCAAATGATAAGATTAAAGAAAGGTCTGTAGGCAATTGCCCACTTGCCAGAGAGTGAACTTCAAGGCTGAGAAGTCCAGTTTGTCTGAATAGGCTCATTTGCTGGGTAACAGTTCATCAGGTTCCATTAACAGTTATAGGTGGGAATGGGGGTGGAAGGGACAGGAATAATGACAATCACAGTGTTGGTTTTAGAGCAAGGATGGGGAAACCTTTTCAGCCCGAGTGCCCATTTCCTCATGGGTAACCTTCCAGGGGGTGGCATACCAGTGGGGGGGGGGGCAGAAAGAAAATGTGGGCACAGTCAGAGAAAAAGTGGGTGGAGCAACATATTTATTTATGTATTTATCTATCTGTCTTATACGCTGCCCTTGGCTGGTAAGGCCCCAAGACAGTTTTCCATTAATAAAAATATAAAAGTACCACAATAAAATACAGGTTGAATATAATAAAAACCATTACATAACTCTAAGGGCCCATCCATACCTAACTGCAAAATCCACATTTTCCATATTTGGATGGTGGACTCCAGATCCATATGTGTCCTGTTTATAGTCGATTTATATTCTAAAAACCTGACTGTCAAACATCCATGTGTGGGCTTTTTTCCCTAAATCGCTTTAGCATTGGCCACTCCCCTAAGCCCACCCCTTTTCAGTGATTGGTTCATAACGATAGTTTGCTTTTTGCGCACTTTTTCAGAAGAGCGCAGAAACTTTTTTTTAATTACCCTACATGTGCAGGTTTGTGGATGTGCAAAAGCGCTAAGTTAATGGACACCCCCCCCCAGGTGCAAGCAAAAAAAATCTGGGCTGTTACATACATCATAGGGCATAGTAAGGATGGAAGACGCTGGTTACTCCCAATTCCATTGCATTTGTCAAACTGGGAGGCAAATCCCTTTCCGTGTTCGATAGTCTACCACTATCTCCTGCTGTTACCTTTCTGAAAGGGCTTTCCTTTTGCCCAGTGCACCTCCTCCTCCCAACTTGTATTAGATACTCCACCTCCTGCCAGGGAAGAAAGCAAGAGGTTGTCTGTCATTCAGTTTCAAGTTAGCAAAGGGAGGACCCAGATTAGTCAGTTTCAGGCTCAGAGGAAAAGAACACAAATGGGTGCTCTCAGAGAGAGAGAGATCTGGCTGCCTGGAGGGAGAGAAGCTGATCTCCCCTTCCTCTGGTTCCCTGATTTTTGGCTCTTTGGTATGTTTAGCTCCCCCTCCTATCCCCATCAGCTTTTGGTCAGGAAAAGAGAGGCTTTGCCCACTGCTGGATTGGCTGCAAGATCAATGCCGCAGTAAAGTACAAAAGCTTGCTCCTCTTCCCCCCTTTCCCCCTATCAGCCCAAGGAAGCTCAGTTAAAAACCTCCTCCTTTAAACTCCATGTTTTCTATGAATTGTTTGCATAATATCTTAAAATAGCTTTTAAGTGGAAATATGATTCATTAAAAAATTGATTTTACATTTGATCACAAAATATCAGTTAAAAAAAAAAGCAATGTGATACAGCTACGGAAGCCAGGAGGAGGAGGAAGTACCCTGGTTCAGTACTGGAAGTAGGAATGAACTGTAAGAAAGAAGGAGGAGGCATGGACAGAGGGTGGGATCTAACGTCATCCAACCATAATACAAAAAAAGGGAGGAATGATGTCCTCACTGCAGAGGTTAGAGCGGTTAATAATCGGGACACAAAAAATAATTGGTTTATAGTAGGGATGCGGAAGTGCGGATTTAACTAGGAGAAAGTCCAAAATGGTGGGGAACATCATATGGACGCCAGCGAATTAATGGACACACAAGGGAGTTGGATCACAGATTAAAAGAAGGTATGTATGGGCCTAAAGACACAACAGAAAAAGGCAGCATTCAATTATTTGTCACTTCCATAGAATCCATTAGTAGATCAACTAACAATTCTTCACCCCATCCCTCTTCCAAGGGTAGTAAGGTCGACTACATTCCAGCCGTTCAAAACTCAGAGGTTTTCCACTATGCACGCACGTGCACCTGCATACACGCACATCCAGCCACGCAAGAGAGTTTGTAATCATTCAAGGACACATTCCATCCAGCCTGGACCAAACACTTGAGGAGGTCAAGGAGCAGGGTCAGTGAAGGATGTGGCTTGGGAAGAATGGGTGGGTGGGGGAAAAAGAAGTCCTGAGGGCTAGAAAGAAGGGCCTGCAGGGCAGCATTTGGTCCCTGGGCCTGAGGTTCCCTCACCCTGTTTTAGGGTGTTTTGTATACCCTACAGAAAATTTGAAGATGGAATATCTATCAGGCTTCTAGAACTCTGTGAAAGATGTCATTATCACTGAGGTTCATAAGTAAGGTTCAGATTGAAGGATAAGGCCATCGGCTACTAGCCACAATGGCTACGTTCTGCCTCCATTGTTGGACGCAGTTGGCCTGTAAATACTAGCTGCTGGAAATCACAGTGTTGCTGTGCTCAGGTCCTGAATGCAAGCTTCCCAATGGCATCTGGTTGCTCACTGTGAGAACAGGATGCTGGACCAGATGGGCCACTGGCTCTTTTTATGTTCTTAAATTAGACAAGAAACATTTCTGCTTCAGTCTTTGGGCATTTCAAACCTGGGGTCCACATTTAACCTAGCCTGCAAAGTGGGACCCAATTTAATGCTTTAACATCTATGCCAGTGCTGCTGGCACAACCTATCTTATGCAACCCACTTGTGGGCACTGGTCAACAATCACTGTAGATCTGTGTCTTTTAGAACAGTGTTTCCCAAGCCATGGGTCATAACTTGCAAGTGAGTTGCAAAGCCTGTGCAAGTGAGTTGCAGGCTTTATAAGTAAACCCCAAACAATTATAGTTGGTAGGATGAATACCTCTTACAACTTTCTGTTTAGTTGGCATCTTATAATACTGTGTTGATACTTGTAACCGTACGTTGGAAAGGCTCCTGTTGTACATTTTAACACTTGGGAAATGCTCTCTGGTGGTTGGCAGAAGATTTGGTGATGGTTCACCACAAGGTGCTCATACAGGGAGTAGTTCTGAGCCTGCGCATCAGAGGCAACCTGTAATAGTCACTCAAAACAACTCCTGTACATGCACCTTATGGTGAACTGCAAACAGATCTACCACCAAAGTTAGTTAATGGTTAAGCCAAGGAGAATTTAAAGTTTGCTAGTCAATGTTTGTTCACTACTTTTCTGCTGAAGAAACAGAGAGGACAGTGATGCCACTCTGGTGTCACTGATGTCACAAAATTGTCTTTATGCAAAAAGGACTATTAATTGAGCTGTGATGCAATAGGAGTTTCAAAGATAAATGTTTGGAAATTATGTTATCCAAATTTTGGCTTCATGTTACTTGGGACTTTGTCATGAATAAAATTATTAAAAATATTCATAGTTTATTATATCTAACTGTATGCATTGATCTAATGTGTGTATATGTAGATCTAATCTGTGTAACCATATGTTTTTCAAATAAATTTTTATATCTTATGAAACAATATCCTATAATCAAATGATTTGATATTTTTACATTCCTATTTTAAAAAACAAAATAATTTTGTAAGTACTATAAATATTTCAACACTAGGGTCTTGGCTTGCCAACCCCACCTGCTGTTGCCAACTGCTCCTTCCCCCCGGGTCACCAAAGCCCCCCCACGGTTCACCGCAGGGCTCCCCCCATTCCCCTCAGGTGTTGCTAGAACTCCCCTCCCCCTTCTCCCCAACACCAACCTGGGGGTCACCAGAACTCCCCTCCCCCTTCTCCCCCCCAACCCCAGGGATCCGCAAAGCTCCCCTCCCGTGGCTGGCCTCCCACCCACCTGGTGAGACCGAGCTCCAGGCCTCGTCACGTGGGCCTGCCGTCACTGTGGGCCTCCTCATGCGGGCCTACCATTGTTCCCCCTCCATTCCCAGGCAGCTCCCTAAACTGCTCGCCTCCACTACTTACCTTCTTGTTGCCACTCCTCTTGCTGCAGCTGTTTACCTCGCCTTGCCTACCTCACCTGTAAGCATCATGGTACTTGTGAATGCTTACAAAAATATAATATAGGTAGAAACTCCACATTAATAGGGGTGTTGAATAAATTTTTGCTTGGATGCCTCAAGTAATGGTTATAAAATAGGCAAACTTGCAGTTAAAATCCATGAAACCGATGGCTGCTGAAGACCTAAAGTCCACAATTCACATGACAATCAACTGATGGGCCACCATACCAAGTACATTTGGATGTGTGAGTCGTCATACCAAAAAGATTGGCAACTACTGTTTTAGAGGATGTTTTGGGCTCCTCATGCAGCAATGCACAGAACTGTGCAGATAGGCCCACCAGAAGAACAGCAGAAGGTACAGAAAAGAGAGTGCAGCTAAAATGGTCAAGAGACTGGAGCACCTTTTATGAAGAAAGGCTTTCAAGGTTCAGATTTTTGTAGTTCAGGAAAAAGGCATTAACTAAAGGATGGGGAGTATGGCAGTTACTATAAACACAAAAGTATGACCAGTGAAGATCCTCCGTGGCGCAGAGTGGTAAGTGGTGGTAATGCAGCCGAAGTTCTGCTCACGGCTGGAGTTCGATTCCAACAAAAGGAGGAAGTCGAATCTCCAGGAAAAGGGGTCGAGGTCCACTCAGCCTTCCATCCATCCGTGGTCGGTAAAATGGGTACCCGGCATATGCTGGGGGGTAAAGAAAGGCCGGGGATGGAACTGGCAATCCCACCCCATATATATGGTCTGCCTAGTAAACGTTCCAAGACGTCACCCTAAGAGTCGGAAACGACTCGCACTACAAGTGCGTTGACACCTTTACCTTTACCTTTATAACCACAGCAGAGAGACTGAATCGTTTCTGTCTGAAAACACTAGAACATGGAGCCATCCATAGAAAATCAGTGACAACAGGTTCATAAGAACATAGGAACCTACCTAAAACCGAGTCAGACCATTGGTCTGTCTAAGTCAGTACTGTCTACACTGACTGGCAGCAGCATTCCAGGGTTTCAGGAAGGGATCTCTACCTGGAGATGCCAGAGATCGAACCTGGGATCTTCCGCATACAACACAGTTGCTGTACCACTGAGCTACGGCACTTTTCTTCGAACAGCTCAAAGATAACTTATGAAATTCTTTGTCACAAGGTATAGCAATGGCTGCTGGAAGAAACTGCAGAAATAAAGTGTGGAGGCAATCACAAATTTAGGCAATGCCCAACACATGGAAAGTGCCACAAACACGAGCGAAGAAAACCTAATGATTCTGCATTGGAAATACACAGGAAATTCAGACTTGACCAGCGAGTGTAACACAACAAGCTGGCAGTGCACACTTTACATACAGGGATTAAGATTTAATTAATTAATTAATTAATTAATTTAATTTATATACCGCCCTAAGCCCGAAGGCTCTCTGGGCGGTGTACATAAAAGATAAAGCAAGCACAGTGTATAAGTACAATAAATACAATAAATCAAGAACCAAAAACAAACAAACAATAAAAGAACCAAACAACGTCCAAAATACAAGATAATAGTGAAATACTGTTAAAATACACTTTAAAATGCCTGGGAGTATAAAAAGGTTTTCACCTGGCGCTGAAAAGATAGTAGCGTCGGCGCCAGGCGCACCTCATCGGGGAAACTGTTCCACAGTTCGGGGGCCACCACTGAAAAGGCCCTAGTTCTAGTCACCACCCTCCGAGCTTCTCAATGGGATGGCACTCGGAGGAAGGCCTTAGATGAACCACAGTTGTGATGAATATGAAGAATTATTCACTAGAATTGTACAAGAAGGAAATACAGTCCTGGTCTGGCCAATTTTCTCTGGAACAGTGGTTCCCAAACTTTTTTCTCCATGGACCATTTGAAGAATGCTGATGGTCTTGATGGATCACTTAATATTTTTTCTGCCTGTTATAACAATTGCAGCATGCTGTGCTAGATGCTCCTGTTTCCGACAGCTCCAGTGGCCAGAGTGGTTTAGCAGTCAGGCCCTCTTCTGGAGATTGTAGCTCTGTAAGGGGAATAGGGCATCTCCTAGCAACTCTCAGCACCCTTCACAAACTACACTTTCCAGGATTCTTTGGGGGAAGCCATGACTGTCTGAAGTGAACCTGCCATCTCCAAAGATGGAGAATTACATTTTTGTATGTTTGTTGGTGGCGTTCTTACTTTGCTTCTTTCCTGTGTTACTACTATTTCTACAAAGAATCTAACCTAGAAAATTATATTTCTCTCATTATTCATCCTAGAAATCTGTGTCAAATTTATTTTTATTAATTTCAAAGCCTTTTAATTGGTGACTGACTAAACTATATCAAGTGTCTTAATGTTGCTTCCTTCTTGCTAAAACAAGATCAGCACAGCACATGTCTTGTTTCTGTTATCTGGGCTGATTGCAGGTGTTGCCACCACCATATGCTCAGAGGCACATGTTACCAAATTCTTCCAAGCTACACTGGAAGTGGATTGGACTGTGAAAGACCAACCCAAATTGTGTTTGCATTTTGACAAATTTGTAGGGCAGTCCAATATCTTAGAGAGAAAGTCAGGTCTCCTGTTCCTCTGGTGCATTCATTATAGCTGCCCAATTTCCCTGCATTTTAAAGTTTGATAGAAATATCTGCTGACTATAGGTACGTTCTTAAACTGCAAGGGTTTTTTTTGCCTATTAATGAATTGTTCTTATTATTCCAACCCCATTTATGTATGTCTCATTAAATTCAACAAACTAATTTGAAATAATCGTGTACAGGATTGCAGCCTTAGCTACATTCATAGATTATGAGTACAACCATGGTAGATTTTTTTTTTAAATCGAACTTTCATGTTCAGAAGCAACATAGCTCTGAATGCCCGATGATAGGGGAAAATCTGGGCTGTCGCTGTCGGAGACAAAGTGCTATTCTTAAAAAGACCTTGATCTGATCTTACAAAGGGCTAACTTTTTCTCCTTGTTGCTAACACAATCATTTCTCTCTGGGAACTGATTTTGGTTGTTTCCCTACTTAACATATGATGGAATCCTTGGCATGTTACTAGACGCAAACCCTTCTCAGCTTTGGATTTTAGAAAACTGATCCCTCCGTCCTAAATAGAGCCGCGGGCTCAGCTGGCAAACGTAGACGAAAGAACTTCCATCCAATTCCATCCATCCATCCATCGGGGATTTCCCTTCCCCCAGGCATGTGCTCCGCGCCGTCCACCCCACGCAGCCGCCGGCTAGAAAAGCTCCGACCTGTCTCTAGGCGCATGCTCGGGAACCACAGGGGTACCTCCTTTGCACGCTCTGTTGCTCGCTCACCCACTCGCCCATCCTTATCCACAAGTCGCCCCCCCCTTCCAGACTTGGGAGGAGGCGCCTACTGCCTTGCGGGCTGGCTCTAAGGGGAGGGTGCGTTTATAAGGAGAGTGGGTGGCGCCGGCGCGAGAACTTTTAGGTTGTTTGTGTTTGGCGCAAGCAGCTGCAAGCGGCGAGCCGAAGCTGTGCTGAGGAAAAGCTCGAGCAATGGAATCGGGCATGGATGTAAGTGCAGGGCGCGGGGCTTGCCCAGCTGGGCCGCAGACGGATGGATGAATGAATGAATGAATGCATGCATGCATGCATGAGAAAGAGCGCTTGGACCGGAGGGATAGAAGTGCAGCTTTCCAACGATGCGCGTTGCCTAACTGAACGGGATCTCTTGGAGAGTGGGGGGAGACGCTACGCACAGCCAGGTGCCTGTTTGTTTCGGGTTTGTTTGTTTGTTTAAGTGTGTTGGGCGTATTGATGCCCCCGCGTTCAGTCCTCTTTGCAAAGCGTCTCTAAGCTAAGGCAAGGGCCCCTTTGCTCTCTGCTTGCTCGCTCCTAGGGGCCTCTCTAATAAAGTGAATCTTGCCCAACAGTAGCAGATCTGGGTTGCACCTTGTAATAATAGCCATTATCACGTTGCATGCATGCAAACGAGAGCCCCCTCCCCATGCGTTGGAAGAGGCAGGTTCAACTGCAGGAAAGTCGCCACCAGACTTTGCCTTCTTTGTAAGGCTGCGGGGTGATCCGGCCGTGGTTTGCAGGCTTGCGCATCCTCCTCTAGGGTTTCCCTAGGAAGCAATTCCATTGACATGAATTGAATTGCGCGGCTTGCCTCCGTGAGGTCAAGTGGGGCCTTCAGAGTAGTGATTTGAATTTGAGATCTTTTGCGCAGGGTGAATAGAAAGAGTAAATCGTATTTGGACCGCTGTTTTGCTTTGGGTTTTTTTGCCGCCCTAGGAACCTGTTGAAGGGCGGGGCATAAATAAAACGGCAGCTTGCGCTTAAAAACAGTGTCCCGTTTACTGTACATATCCCCCCCCAAACCCCTAACTGCATATTTCTTTTCTCTGTTTTTCGGTTTGAGAGCCGATTATGGGGGAAAGCAACCCACAGCCCCTTGGCTTGCTATAATGGCATCTTATGAATTCAGGGGTGAAAGTTTGCAGTCTTTGACTGCGCGCGGTTAGAAACGAGGGAACTTACCTTTGGCTGGAGAACGCAAGAAAAGTTAAAAGGTGGATCAAGTCGATTCGGACACTCTTGAGCCCGCCTTCCTTTCCTTTCCAGTCGCATTAATAGAAAACCAAAGGAATGGTGTAGAGTTCGCTGCAGTCAGTGGGAATTTGCAGTGTAATCCTAACCGTGCCTACTCAGAAGAAAGTCCCATTGAATTCACTGAGGCTGACTGCAAAGTAAGTGAGGTTAGGATTGCAGCTTTTAGTCAGAAGTGCAAGGCAGAAACGATTTCTTCCTATTGGTCCTAGAATGGAAGGAGTCTTCTTAAGAGCAAGTTACACCATCACCACCCGAATCTGTATTATGGATCCGTTTTAGACAGAAAGTTGGGGCCAAAAAAGGGTCAGTTGGCAGAATATTTGAATGGATCTTTGTGTTCTGTGCTTGAAGGGTATATTGCATCAGGTGGTTGAAGGCTGCCCTAGGAGTAACTTGCATCTTTTTTATTTTATGTTTGTTAAATTGGGGGCAAAACGGAGCCAAAAGATTACTTGCGTTCAACAAAACCTTTCTAGATCCCTGAATAGATTTTTGAGCACTTGCTGATCTTACAGATTGAACATCTGTGCTGTGTCCTGCTTGGGAAAGTTTTCCCTATTAAAAATGTAATGCTGGATCTTTTGGTTCATTCCACAAAGACTACTCTCTTAGATGCTTGTTGTTTTTTCAGATCTGTTTTGAATTGCCTTACAAGTCCCTTTGTAAAAGCCATTTGAGTTCAGTTGAACAGCGGGAGCAAAGTTTGTGCAAGAGATTGGGAAAAAACCTCCACTCCTGCAGGGGCTGCACCCAGCTGGCCACTCCCTCCCTTGAGTGTTCAAACGGCTGGTGGTTTCCTGAGGTGCCCTTCTTGTGCCACTTCTCTCTTTTTGTTCTTTCTAGTGGCAGGCACAATTGAAACGTCTCCTTTGCCTCCTTCTGAAACCACATTCCCAAATAAACAGCTGCCTGGGAAAGAGAAAGCCTCTGTAGACTTGGGGGGGGGGCTGTTTTCATTTTGGCCAACAACATCATTGTCTCTTCCCCCCATCTCCTGTGTTTGTTTTTTGCTTTGGTTAACCTCCAGCCCAATGAGTTTTGATGTAAATTACAGGCTTGCCCACTTCATTGTAACTTTTTAGTCAATCGTAATAAAGGAACTTTAAGTTGGTCCTGCTGTTGAATTGGTTTTTTTCTCTTCATGGAGACCAGTGTGCTTCCTACCTACAAGTTTTGTAACTCCATTGAGGTGCTTCGGGCTTTGCTGTCCTTGCCAGGCAACCTAACCATAATCGCTTTCCTAAGCTCCTGCTGGTCATATTATCTGAAACTGTATAGCAATGCACTCTGGGTGGCTAATTAAAACTTTGTTTATGAACCTGAAGCACCTTTTCTGATTGGCATTTGAATTTAATTCTTACTCCAAGAGGATATACTCAAGGCAGTCTGGATACTTGCAATCATACCCCAGGTTGAAGCTCCAGTGTATGGCTTTTGTAAATTCATGATAATAACTACTTCTGTTTTAAAAGCAGTTTCTTGTCATTAAGATTGAAGAGAGAACCAGTGCTCATTTTTCTACTACTGTATATAGCTGGGGATCACTTCAGACATGATCACTTTCATCAAGACAGCACTTCCATCTAAGAAAAGCCCTGCAGACCACATGTGGATTCCCACTGTGTTTCATTCACCGCCTGTGTGTAGGCGCACTGGAAAGTAGTACAGTTCCTAGTGCCTGTACATCACATGCACACTTAGCTAAATAGATGCATGTGCAGTTATTAGCTGTTGTTCTATCTGCACATGATTTGCAAGCTTTTCCCTAGTGATCCATGAAGGAAATTCCTTATGTTTGAGAACAAGGAACAAGAAATGGAAACGTCCAAGCAGAAAGTTGAGGTGATGTGTCTACAACTAATTCCCTCAGCAAGTTTCCATTTCTTGTTTCTGTCTTGTAAGGCCCGGCTTTTCTTCCTTGTTTTTGGTTGGGTCACTGACTATTCTTGGGAACTAGAATATGTTGTCTATACGTTAAAAAAAAAATGACAGTCTGCAAAAAGGAATTGCTGCTTTTGTTTATAGTTGGAGAATTAGGGGCTTTAAATGCAAAAGTATAGACTTCTTGGATATGGTACAGTGGCAAGGCATAAACTAGATACCTTTCTTGTCTGCTGTGACTAATAAGGACCTTATGTAAGAAATGTCCTAACAGCATTGTTTCCATCATTTTCATTTCCCTAAAAGTAGAAGAATAGACTTGACAGTGGCCTAAGGTCACCCCAGGGGACTCTTGAATATTTGAACACACTTCTCCTGATCTATTGCACTATCCACTGTACAACATTGGCTCTTGCTGCCAGAGAGTAGACAATGAGATCTCTCACTGTCATCTTCTAATTCCTGTCTTTGTTTTTGTCATTTCACTACAGCTGTTTTCTGGATTCTCTATTTTTCTGTCTGAAAATAGTACTGACGAGCCAGGCTCTGGTGACGATGGGAACTATCAAGAGGTGTGTTTGGACCAGGAAAATGCCGATTTCAACCGGATCTTCCTGCCCACAGTCTTCTCCATCATTTTCTTGACGGGAATCATTGGCAATGGCTTGGTTATTGTTGTCATGGGCTATCAGAAGAAGCTGAGGAGCATGACTGACAAGTATAGGCTACATCTGTCCGTGGCTGACCTCCTGTTCGTCATCACTTTGCCCTTCTGGTCTGTGGATGCTGTGATCAGCTGGTACTTCGGGAACTTCTTGTGCAAAATGGTCCATGTCATTTACACCGTCAACCTCTATAGCAGTGTCCTGATCTTGGCCTTCATAAGCTTAGATCGGTATCTGGCCATTGTGCATGCTACCAATAGCCAGAGACCCAGAAAGTTGTTGGCGGAAAGGATTGTCTACATAGGCGTTTGGCTACCAGCTGTGCTTCTGACTGTGCCCGATATCATCTTTGCTAGTACTAGTGAGCTAGGTGGAAAATACGTGTGCCAGCGATTTTACCCTCATAACTGGCTGATTTCCTTCAGATTTCAACATATTTTAGTAGGCCTTGTCCTGCCTGGTCTTATAATCCTGACTTGCTACTGTATTATCATTTCTAAGCTGTCACACTCAAAAGGCCATCAGAAGCGCAAAGCTTTGAAGACCACAGTCATCCTTATCGTTGCCTTCTTTGCCTGCTGGCTGCCATACTACATTGGCATCACCATAGACACTTTTATCCTCCTTGGATTCATCAAGAATGGCTGTCTCTTTGAGGCAGTAGTGCACAAATGGATCTCCATAACTGAAGCCCTGGCGTTTTTCCATTGTTGCCTGAATCCCATCCTTTATGCTTTCCTGGGTGCCAAGTTCAAGACATCGGCCCAAAATGCTTTGACCTCTGTTAGCAGAGGCTCAAGCCTTAAGATCCTTTCCAAAGGCAAGAGAGGGGGACATTCTTCTGTTTCGACTGAGTCAGAGTCTTCGAGTTTCCATTCCAGCTAACAGTATCTTCTATTTCTCTCAATATTTGTACGATTGGGACTCTTTTTATACATAGATATATATATATATATATTTGTTCCACATAATTTTGGAGGAGAAATCCTCCAAGATAATGTACGAGCTTATTCCCAGTTGGAATGTTATATTTGCTTGTAGTTTTCTGTGGGATTTAATGGACTTATTTATGAAATAAAAAACCTCTGTACATATTAATAAATGCACGTCTAGGAGGCAGGACCTGAATATGTGGATAGGAGATAAAAGTTTTACTGCTTGTCTGTCTAGTTATGCCAGATTTTAGATCTAAACCCTTTTAGAGGATAGCATAATCTATGTGTGTGAATTTGTTTGTATATAAAATAAGTATTTTCAGTATATTGGTTGAAAGAAGGCATAATCTTTTATATGGTTGTTGAGGACTCTGTCCTAGATTGCATAAGCTGTTTTGGTTTACACTAGTTTAATTGCATTATAGATAGTCGATGCAGTCCACATCTTACAAAAGACAAATATTAAAATGCATAAAATTAAACACGGCTGAATTGCCCCCAGTGGCACATACAACCAAAGTATCCTCTGTCAAGTGCTCTTTTAATAACAAATTGGATTGCATATCTTTTGCCATTGTAAAGTTGTAAATAAAAGTGTCACAAAAGAAAACTATTTGGGATGGTGTTTTCATTTTTGAATTTCATATTACCTATTTCCTTTCACTTTATTTTGGATTTCAGTTGCTAATGATTTTTTTCTGTCCTGAAAATTTTGGACAGAAGGATGAACAAGATATTATATATTCTAGACCTGGTGTAGCCAACCTGGTCCCTCCAGATGTTGTACTACAACTCCCATCATTGCCCATACTGTTCGGGGTTAATGGAAGTTGTAGTCCAATATCATCTGGAAGGCACAACATCAGCCTGTGTTTTAGACCAAATATCATTCCTGAGAATATTCCTGTGGGGGATATATGGCATATGCAATGCCATATAATGCATAGTTGTATAATACACACATTTTCCTATGAATTTTGTTTGCCAGAACAGGGCTTTGGCGAAGCTGATACACAGTTCATGTGCATTACATACATGTTTTACATTTATTTCAACCTGCCACAGTGATTCTCTTGCTGGAAAATGTAATATATGACTTGGACTTGTGACATAACTATTCAAATATGTGTCCATGTCCTTAATCTTAACAGTAAACATTGCTGATAGCTCTCTTCAAGTACATGAAAGGTTGTCACACATAGGAGGGCCGGGATCTCTTCTCAATTGTCCCAGAGTGCAGGACATGGAATAATGGGCTCAAGTTGCAGGAAGCCAGATTTTGACTGGACATCAGGAAAAACTTCATAACTGTTAGAGCCATACAACAATGGAACCAATTACCTAGAGAGGTAGTGAGCTCTCCAATACTGGAGGCATTCAAGAGGCGCTGGACAGCCATCTGTGGGGAATGCTTTGATTTGGATTCCTGCATTGAGCAGGGGGTTGGACTGGATGGCCTTATAGGCCCCTTCCAACTCTATGCTTCTTTAAAAGTTTGTCAGCTCTTTGTTATGAAATGGCCCCTTGTCTTCAGAATAAATTCTTGCTCTTCATTTTCAAGATCAGTCTCTGTTTTTATGTCTTGAGTAATAAGACACCAAACCCAACTTTCTGTGTGTTTTTCCTAGGATGTTGGTATTTACACAGCCTTGCAATAGTAGAAAAAAAACAAACTTGCCTGTTTTCCGTCTCTTTTCCCCACACAGACCCCTCTTTCTGTTTGTCACAGAGGTGGTAAACCTGTGGTTCTTCAGATGTTGTTGGATGCCCATCAACCCCAGCCTGCAAGGCCAGTGGTTGGAGATGATAGTTGTAGTCCAAGAACATTTGGAAGAGCACAGGCTAGCTACCCCTGGTTTTTAGTCACCTTGATATCTCCCAATCACCTCTTTCTAACCAAAGTACCTCATTTCTGAATGCACCCAGCGCTGGGCCAGAGAGAGTACATCAATGTCTTTTCCAGGGCCAGGAAGGGGACTAGGGGACTATTTGAAGTATATAGAATTATTTTCCTACCCTTGAAATTATAGAAGTCAAGTGGAATTAGTTGCTCCCATCACCTAGAGACAGTAAGTAACTGACTAATTTCACCTATTAAGACTGGAATTTAGGTTTTTGGGTTGTTTTTTTACCATAGGTGGTGTTTATATACAACACCTGTGTCTGCCTCAGTTCAATCAGTTTAAGACTAAATGGAGTAGAAACTCTGTATTTGTAATAAGGCTGCACTGGGGAGGGGGGATCCTTTAAACCCCTTAGCCCACTGATCATCTTTTGGGGATGAACTTTTAATGGCTTTAGGTGAACTCACATTCTCCACTGAGTATTTTTGCAGGTGGTGTCTCATGGTACAACAAATGGAGATTGGAGCTGGGCTTTTCTTCATGAACACATGAATACGATTATACAAGGTGTAGATACAGGCACATGTTTCTCCCTCATAATTCTAGAACAAAAGCTTTTCCAATGAAATAAGACTTATGTGTAGGTTCTGGGAAAAGGAAATGGGTAATTAATGTATGTGATTCACTACCCAAAGTTGTCGGGATGTGGTTGTTCGCTTTAGGTGGCTATAAGAAAGAATTAAGCAATTTCATAAGCAGGCAAGAGGAACCTGTGGCCCTCCAGATGTTGGGACTCCCAACTCCTTTCAGCCCCAGCCAGCACAGCCAATCATAAGTAATGGTGACAGTCTAGCAGTGCCTGAAGACCCACAGGTTTCCCGTATCTCACAGAAGATGACCGTTAGCTGAGATAGCGATGTAAAGCCACCTTGCATAGAGATGGCATACCTCTGCCGGATCGTGTAGAGAGTGGAGGGAGACATGTCTTTGTGCCCTGCTTGTGAGATTCCCAGAGCTACTGTTGAAAGCAGCATGCTATCCTAGATAATCTTTTTCACCCATGCCAACAGTGCTTTCTTATGTTCTTATTTATTGCATGTACATGCCAGCCATATAACTTAGTTCTCTGGGCAGCTGACTGAACCCTTAAAATTCCAACAGCAGTCCACAGGACAGTAGAAACCAGTTATAAATACTGCAAAACAGTAAAAAATTAAATTGAAAACCAGCAGCTAAAAATAATATAAAACTAGCAAGGGGAATAATTTGGTGGAAGAATCTAAAATCACCAGATAACTATACTTATGGTAATTAAAAGGCCTAGAAGAAGAAAAATCTTTACTTTGTGTCTAAAATGATCATAGTGTGGGCAGCAGCAAAGTCTCAGAATTGCTTTCCATAAGTGGGGCACCTCCACTGAAAAGACCCTCTCCCTAATACCCATCTGTCATTAGGTGGATGTACTTGGAGAAGGGCCCCTGACAAGTATCTGAGGGACTGGGCAGGTGTAAATGGATTCATGTAATCCTTCAAGTAATCTGGCCCACATGCCAGGTTTAAAAGTTAAAACTATCTTTGTATTGGGCCTGGAAATTGTATGGAAGCCAGTGCAAATGGCAAAACGTTGGTATGATATGATCATATTTGCCAGCCCCAATGAATAACCTTCCAACCCTATTTTGAACCAACTGCAGTTTCTGGCCTGTTTTCAAAGTTGGCCCCATGTATATAGCACATTGCTGTCATCGAATTGAGAGGTTACCAGAGCACAGATAACTGTAGCAAGGCTATCCAGAAAAGGTCATAGCTACTAAATCAGCTGAAGACGATGAAAGGCCGCATGAGCTTCAAGCAACAGTGCTGGATCTAAAAGTGTATCCAAACCAAGCCTGCTCTATAGGGGAAATGCAAACCTAACTAGGCAGGCAAACTATCCTTAAAATAAGGTGACGTCAACTCTCACTGGATAAGCTAGGAAATAATTGGAAATGATGTCTGAAAGTATAAGGAGCTAGTTAATCTACCTACTTCTCTTGGTTCACCCTAGAAAATGGAAATCAATTTTCTGTCTTTTAACATTACTCTGTTCACATCTACCTCCAGCTTCAGTACACTTAAGGTATCTTTACAAGTGAAAGTACTGCTTCAGCAAAGGTGTGTGGACTGTGGCATAACGTCATCAAGCATGGAAGGATGGTTGATTTTAAAACATTAGGTGGATGCCAAGTGGTTAAAGTAAGGAGAGAAGATGCCAATTTAGACAGCCCTTGACAGTATGAGTCTCCTCATGTTCATTAAATTTACACATCATGAAACTGTCTGTTGAAATAACACAATTTCATATGGTTGCAATGCTTGTTCAGGAAGTCTCTGTTACCAAGTGCAACCTAAAGAGTCAACAGAGAGTGAGACCCCACCCCCTCCCATCCACATGCAGTTTCTTCCTGAGAACAGAGACCTGGTATGTGCAGGGACTTCTCTTCTGAAGAGAATGACACCAGTTGGTTAAAAAAAAAATAGGGGAGGGGAAAGAAGTTTTCAAACATGGTGAGAGTGTCTGTAAACAAGAGTACGTATGTGACATAATGGCTATCCTTGTGGGTTTAATCACAGGAACATAGAAAGCTGCCTTATACTGAGCCAGACCACTGGTCCATCTAGTTCAGTCTTGCCTACACTGACTGGCAGTGACTCTTTGGGGTTTCAGACACGGTCTCACCCAACCCTATCTGGAGATGCTGGGGATCAAACCTGGGATTCCTGCATGTAAAGCTGATGCTCCACCACTGAGTTACAGTCCTAACCAAACCTAAAACCTGTTTGTACGGGAATCTATGCCACTGAAAGTAGCTTAGCATTTAGAGGCACACTGCTCCCAGCGCAGCTGGCTGAGTGGCTCTTTGCCCAAACAGAGACTGTAATGTTACCAAGGATTTTGGTGCATGCTCTCAGTTTGCATATAACGAAAGCGAGAGATTCATGTTGCATGCTGCTTGTGGCATAGCAGACATGCCTTTAATTGTGCCGCCTTAAGCAATTGCCTAGCTTGCCCTGGTAGTACAACAAAGTAGATGCTTTCCCGGACATAGGTTTCTACACCACAAAAAAGAAGAGCAGTTCAACAAATTTCAGCATATTTCATATTGCAAAACTAACAATACACATGTCTGAAATGAAACAGCCAGGTCAGGTAAGCCTTGCATACAGACCACTTGAAGGCTTCTTCCAAAATGCATCCAAGGATGCCTGCCTTGCCTTTTTTCTTTTATCATGTAGCACCTTGCTATAGCAATCTAAAGCTTTGAGCAAGTTCTCTCCGTACACTCGAGCAGGCAGTCAAAGGGCAGCCACACACACCCTGTGCTTGGTCTCTCTCTGCCATCCTCCCTGACACTCGAGCAGCTGCGTCTGCAGTAAATAGTGCTTCCAGGGGCCCTGAAGCACTGTTTAGTGCCTCGGCGTCTGTGCCACCTGCCAAGGAGCGCCATTCTAGCCATGCGTGAGAGAGCTTCCTGCAGCAGTTGCAAGCCAATAGACAAGGAGCCACATTCTGACTATGTCAGAGTGTACAACCCCATGCCCCCATCACCAAAAGAAGACTTTGTTAAAAGGGGCTTCTTTCCTGGAGGATATGTTAACTGAGGTATTACTGTATACCCTGGGAAGTGGGTAAAAAAAAACAATTCTGGTTCAGAAGCTGTTTAACTCATGCATTGAGGAAGGATCTGCCCATCAAAACTACCCATTCATTACAAAGTTGCATCAAAAGAAGACACGACTGCATAATTATTTCTCTTTTTGTGCTTCCAAGATAACATACGAAGGACAAATTCTCACAGCCACTCTCTATGTTGTCCTCATATCTGAAGCGTCAGGATCTTTCTCTTCCTGGGGAGTGTCACTCTAGCACCCATTACACTATAGTGATTACAGTACAGAAGTGATAAATGGGAGGGGAGTGTCATGGAAAAGAGGGGGAAGTGTGTCTGCCAAGGCCAATTCACTGCCAATGGAGAGGCCTTTGCTCTAAAGGGGCACACACACACCACATGGAGTAGGCCTCAGGCTGAAAGGAAGCAAGTCACAAGGCTAACTTCCAGGTCCGACTGGCTGAGGGCAAATGACTGCATACTGCTTTCTGCTGCCAACATTCAATAACAATTGCTATTTTGTGTAAGTAGACAGCATTCCACCCCTACAAATTTTTGTTTGTTACACAAAGATTTACCTGCTCTGTAGGAATCTATTTGTGCCTGATGCAGATCACATGGGACAGACAGGCAGGAGTGCAGGCTTCTCTCTGTGTCATGTCCAGGTTTGGCTGCCCTCTCATAGTCCACTTCAAAAATGCCACACATTTTCATTCCCTTGTGGTACACTTTGATTCATGAGGTAGAATATTAACAATTTGTAAAAAAAAAAAATCTCAAAAGGGATTAAGAAAAGTTATATTTGAACATGTTTCTGAGGATCCACAAGCCTGAGCTATGGGAAGTGACGAAGGAAGGAAGGTGGAAATAAAGGAAGACACAAAAGCTAGGAATGAAAGGGGGCAGACCTCAAAGGAGCATAGACAATCATTTATTGCCTGATGCATTTCAAGGTATTAATAACTTTTCCATGTGAGTGACTTGGATACCTTTCTTTCAAAAGAGAAACCAAAACTGCCTTCTACATCATCTCAAAAGCATGAGAAGTACAACATGTTGGTCAATCTCATTACTCTGATCGCAGACCCAGGTCAAGTTCGTGAAGAGAAACTGGATTGAATCTGCATTCCACTTCCCACAGATCAACACCATAGCGTATTGGGAAAGGAGTAATGTTGGCAGTTATGAGGGGTACACATCAAAGAGAACTTAGCTGTGGCACAGACAGACCAAACACCAGTCTGTAGTGCAGTTCTTGCACTCCACACAATCGGAAGCAAAGGAAATATTTTAATTTGTGTAAAGCACCTTTTAAAACGTGAAATAGTATTCTCCGGGAGCTCTCCTCAAGATCAGGACTGCAGCAGGTAGGGTGGGGTATTTTCAGCCTTTCCTGCCTTGCCACAATCCAAATGAAACTGCCCTCCCAAACTCTGCCCCCAAGCTGCTATTTATATCAGGATGGAAGCTCCCATGCCAATGCACATGTCCCTCCCAATGCAAATAAGAATTTGGGAAGGGTTTTTTACTGAGACTGCAGCAGGATGGAAAGGGTTGCTTCAATGAAGGGGCCTCACACCTGCTAATTAGAGGGGGGATTCAAGCAGCTTCAAGTGTCCTGTGTAGTTTGGCTGGCATTAGAATCACCACAAATGTGAAAACAAACAAATGATGTAGTGTGGTTTACAAAACAGGTCTTTTCTAGGATAAATGGAACACCAGAGGAGATAAGTGCATTGTGGGAGATTTTGTTTTTAATCATTTGATGTTAAGAGCAGATTCCGTAATGTTTTTGTTCTTGTTGTTGAACTTTTACTTTCTGTTATTTATCATTTCTGTTCTTTAAAATGCAACCACGATCATTCCTTCTTTAATTCTGATCTCATTTTTCCCAACTGATGTCATGCAATCCTCAGTTAAATTCCCTGGAGAATTAACAGCAAGAACAAAACAAAATATAAACTGAAGTGGGCCTATTGAAGATAGCACAATAGCACCAGAGAATTAATTGGCTGAATATTGCAACCAATTTAGGGAAGAGATCCCTACCCCAGCACAGATCTTGCACAGGACTCAGTTGCTGTTGAGATGCTATTGCCTCATTTTAACTGCACTCCTAACACTCCTAACAAAAGATTAGAGAAATGAAAGAGAAATTTAAACCAAGAGTAGGGATGTTGAATAATCAACAGGGGAACACACTGAATGACCGAGATGAAATACAAGGAAGATGAAAGCAATACACTGAAGAACTCTATAAAAGAGATGCCAGGATGACAGATTCATTCATGGAGGAACCATATGATGAAGAACCAGAAATTTTAGAATGTGAGGTGAAAGCTGCTCTTAAAATACTTGGAAGAAACAAATCACCAGGAATAGATGGCATACCAATAGAGTTGCTACAAGCTACTGAGACTGAATCAGTCCAAATTTTGACTAAAATCTGTCAAGAAATATGGAAAACTAAACAATGGCCCACAGACTGGAAGCATTCAATATATATCCCAATTCCAAAGAAAGCGGATACCAGGGAATGCAGTAATTATCGAACTATTGCCTTAATATCCCATGCAAGTAAAGTAATGCTCAAGATTCTACAACAAAGGCTCTTGCCATGTATGGAATGAGAAATGCCAGATGTCCAAGCTGGATTTAGAAAGGGAAGAGGCACCAGAGATCATATCACAAACATACGTTGGATAATGGAACGGACTAAGGAATTCCAGAAGAAAATCACCCTGTGCTTAATAGATTACAGCAAAGCCCTTGACTGTGTAGATCATGAAAAACTATGGAATGCTTTAAAAGAAATGGGGGTGCCACAGCATCTGATTGTCCTGATGCGCAACATATACTCTGGACAAGAGGCTACTGTAAGGACAGAATAGGGAGAAACCAATTGGTTCCCCATCAGAAAGGGTGTGAGACAGGGGTGTATTTTATCACCCTATTTATTTAATCTATACACAGAACATATCATACGGAAAGCGGGACCAAGATGAAGGAGGTGTGAACACTGGATAATTTAAGATATGCAGATGATACCATACTACTAGCAGAAACTAGTAATGATTTGAAACGAATGCTGATGAAAGTTAGAGGAAAGCACAAAAGCAGGACACATAATGAGAAGACATGATTCATTAGAAAAGACAATAATGCTTGGAAAACCAGAGGGGAGTAGAAAAAGAGGAAGGCCAAACAAGAGATGGATTGATTCCATAAAGGAAGCCACAGACCTGAACTTACAAGACCTGAACAGGGTGGTTCATGACAGATGCTCTTGGAGGTCACTGATTCATAGGGTCGCCATAAGTCGTAGTCGACTTGGAGGCACATAATAACAACAACAACAATGGATACTATGGGCAGATCCATACCATACATTTCAGGCAGGATTCTTTGGATAAAGTCGCATGCTTTAACTGTGTTTTGGATGTGATTCAAATGTATGGTGTGGATCTGCCCTATGTCCTTTGTCCCATTTATACAGAATGAACTAGGTATCAGCTTGTTGCTACTTAGCTATGAAATGCTCACAAGACTTCAGTAGGAACTTGGGCCACCGCTTTACACTTTGCAGTCAGCCTTTATATTTCACAAGAAACTAATGCAAGAGACTGTGTAACAGAATAAAAACCAATAGTCCTTTACTAGCAAGAGAACATATTAAAAGGAAATCACAGGAGGAAGGGTCTGTATGAAAAACATGCCAGTGATTTAAAACTTTGGGGTTCAAATCCTAAGGTCCTTCAAGACCAGCTAGCCATTCATTAGAACACAAAACCCACATTGATGCCCCAGTGAGATTTATAGAAGTAAGGTCTTCAAGATTAGGTATATTTGTAACCAGTGAGAATTTTACAGAGCAGAGAGCTTTTTTTCAGGAAAGAAAAAAGAGAGAATATGGTGTGATCACACTTGGACAGTTCTGGTTGCTGCACCTCAAAAAGGATACTGAAGAGCTGGAAAAGATGCAGACGTGGGCAGCCACAATGATTAAGGGGTTGGAGCTACTCCCTTATGAAGCCAAGTTACAACATTTGGGAATATGTAGTCTAAAGGGGAAAAGCCAAATAAATTAATGAGGGGAGATCATAGAGGGATAAAAAAGTATGCAAGGGGTGGAGAGAGTGAAGAGAAATATGTTTTTCTTCATCTCCCATAATACTAGAACCTGGGTCAGCCTATGAAACTGAATGCTGGAAGATTCATAACAGACAAAGGGAAGTATTTGTCCTGCTTGTGGGCTTGGCCACTATGAGAAGAGAATGCTGGACTAGATGGGTCTTTGATCTGATCAATGTTCTTCTTAAGATCTAATATAGGTATATTTTGTTACATTGCAAAGGAACTCAGTAATGTAATGTTATGGAGATAAATCCCAACATTTCAATGACATATAATCTGCCATAAGCCAATGTAAATAGAAAGGATGGGCCTAATTTTCTTATGCCAATAGGGACCCAGAGGGGCAGCTATAAAGCAAATGTGGACCATATTCACACCACACCACTATTATTCCACTTTAAACAGACATGGTTACCCCCAAAGAATCCTGGGAATTGTAGTTTGTGAAGAGTGCTGAGAATTGTTAGGAGATCCCTATTCCCCTCACAGAGCTACAATTCCCAGAGTCCTCTGGGATGAGGAAATTACTGTTAAACCACACTGAGAACTGTAATTCTGTGAGGAGAATAGGAATCTTCTAACAGGTCTCAACATCCTTCACAAACTACACTTCCCAGAATTCTTTGAGGGAAGCCATGACTGTTTAAAGTGGAATAATAGTGGAATAAATATGTAATGTGAATGTGGCCTTGGAATACCATTATGATTTCTAAACATGGATTCATTGCTGTCAAACACAAAATCCCTGTGCAGGTATTTACAGTCATACCCATGACTACTGAATGAATGAGAAGGGCAGTGGAAATGTGTAGGATTAGTTTCGCCCTCTCATCACCTTCATGTCTATGTACTGGCCACACCCCAAGGCAACACATGATAGCTTTCAGTCTGGTGAGAGCCACTTCTTTGCACATAGAGTTTCCTCCATGAGGATGTAGAGGAAAACCTATGTGCACAGAAGTGACCCCCTTTTGACTGGCGCCGATTGCTCATAAGCTGAGGACATGACCAGTGCAAATGTGGCATTGAGGGGAAAGAGCTAGTCCCATGTGTTCCTGCTGGCCTGTTTATACATTTTGCACCCAGGAGTACCAGATGTCTAAAGAAAACATATTACAAGTTGAGGTTAGGTGGACTGTGATTATGACAGCTGTCCCCACTCCCTACACATGCCCAGTGTTAACATATATACCAGAATGTTTGCAGATGTGGTAGGTAGCCCACTAGATTCCTGCAGGAATAGGCATAGTTCACATGCAAACCCCTGTGCAAATGTACTTCTGTATGAATAGACATCAGGCATGCAGAAACAGTGATGTTTGTGCCATGATCACTATCGCCTCTTTCCTGCATAGAGAAGAATGCCACTGAATGTCTACACAGCACTACACAGCACTAATGTTCACACCATGTGTTTATTTAGGACATTTTTGATCCACCCTTTCTCCAAGGCATTGAGGGTCACATACATGGTTATCACCTTCCCCATTTTTATTGCACCGTAAATTAGGCTGAGAGAGAGTAACTGGACTACGGTCACCCAATGTGCTTTATAGCTCATTAGGGATCTGAACCTGGATCTCCCCAGTCTGAGTGTGACATTGTAACCACTACACCACACTGTTAATGTGCAAGGTGTTTTCTTTAATGGAGTTGACACGGAGATGGGCAGATGTTCCTGTGTCTCAGATGGGAAAAAAATTAAATGTCATCATATGTTATAAAATACACAGTCCTAAACACAGAAAATGATCATTTTGCAGGAGAAATAACATATATGGGGGGCGTTAAATAATTACCTCTGTATTTAAAAGTGGACAGTTAAGTATTTCTAAGACAAATGCCCAAAGGGTGTGTGCTGCAAAGGCAGTGTTGATGTTTGTTAATTAGCTATAAGTCCACCCTTTCACAGTCTTCAAAAACACATTACAAAATGTTTGGGAAAGGAAGTACCATAAAGATGAAAGGATTTCCTCAACCAAATGTATTGCTGTAGCACCACAACAATGGTACATTCTCTTACAGTACCAAGCATTAAAACTTAGGAAACATTTGAGCTTAATCTGCTTAAAGGATGCCACTCCCTCTCTTTCCATATTCTATGCATTCAGTGGGTTCTTGGCACCAAAACAGAAATACTGCTGTAAGGCACTTGTTGAAAGAAAAGTCAGTCTACTTTGAAATAACACCCACCATTATGTGACTTAGCAAAAATGCTTCTTCTTGCATAATGGACTGTATATACAATCACATCATAATGCCATTATACAAATCTATGGTGTGACTGCATTTGAAATACTGTGTACAGTTCTGGTCGCCTCACCTCAAAAACATATTGTAGAAAAAAATCTAAAATTCACTTTTATTAGGAAGACCCATCACAATGTTGAAAAAGGTCGTTTAGCTTTAAAGTTTTTCAGAACTTTTCATCGGGCTGGATGTTGGAGAAAAAAGCAGGCACAGTGTTAGAGCAAAGAATGGGTTACGTCCAACAAAGTCATCCTATTACTCCAAGGACAGTGCAATGGGCTTCACCCTTTCCTCTCCCCCTGCTTCACCCCCCAAATCTGTTTCTGGGTAACCCCTAGAACAGAATTGGGAGGCATGGGGAGAGGAGAGGGAGAGGAAGTCCTGTTGCACAGCCGGATGCCCTTGTAATAATGGGACAACTTCATTGGGCATAGGCCAGTGTTGAAACAGACATTTCAACAGAGTGAAACAAATAGATGTTATATTTTTTAATGGTGCTGGTGGTGGTGGTGGTAGAGGAGACTAGCCATTTTAGTTCCTTTGTGCAATTGGCACAACTTGAAAGTCTGTGTAGCACTTAGGAGCTGCTAGCTAGCCCTACTGTCAACTTTGGATTGGAGCCCAAAACAAAACCATTCCTCCCCACACCCCACTTTTTTAACTCTCACATTTTCAAACAGAATTACAAGATAATGTGCAAGAATGAGGAGAGTAAACATTTGACACACACCCCAACTGCCACCTTGTGTCCTCTTCATGTAGCATTTTTACATTGGGCACACCTCTTTTTGTCTATAAACAGCTAAAGGTGTCATATGAAAGATTTCCATGATGTGAGACCACTTTTGTTGCCATTCTGATTTTTATTTTCACCTTTTCCCAGGAGCAAACTCCTAAAATCTCATCCACCACTCCATAAATCAGTCAGATCTTCCTGCAATTACACTGAGTGGTCTAAGTGAGGGATGACTTCTTCTGATGAAGTCTTTTATCTCTGTGTCAATTCCATCAATACAGCACTGAAAACAAGAGCTGCCAATTTGCTTTTGTTTATACAGCCATGAGAGTGGCTGTATACTATAACCAGCATGGATTTTTCATATTCCGCAAGGTTAAATTGAAAATACCCACATGCCATTCTGCTGCTTCCGATAAGCTCATTTCATATAGTCCTGAACTCAGAAACGCTTGCTTAATAACCATCTAAGTTTTTGTGGCGATACACAAAACACTCATAGAGAATCCAGAGTTCAAAGTCTAAATCACCAGTAAATAAATCCAAACCCCTGTTGGACTTTTTTCTATCAGTGGTCTCATTGTTGTTGTTATGTGCCTCCAAGTCGACTACGACTTATGGCGACCCCATGAATCAGCAACCTCCAACAGCATCTGTCATGAACCACCCTGTTCAGATCTTGTAAGTTCAGGTCTGTGGCTTCCTTTAAGTGGTCTCATAATTTGTTGAAAATAATTAAAAATCAGCCATGTTACCTGTAATCCTACTACTGACCTTGCCCAATACTCTGACCTTCATCTTTTGCAGTTTAAAAGTTTAAAAAATGTCTGGCCAATTTTTAATTAATTTAAGAAATTTAACATTGGAGTCAATGATAAGAGCAGGCATGCTCAGTAAGAACCAACTGTCAGTGTTCTAAAAGCCAGACTCACAGCTGTTTGGCTTGGCTAATGAAGGAGCCATACCCACGCCAAACCTTTATTTCACTTTAGATAGTCAGGGCTTTCCCAAAAGAATCCTGGGAACTGGTGCTGAGAGTTGTTAGGAGACTCCTATTCCTTTGACAGAGCTCCAGTGATTGGAGTGCTTGAAAGCTCCTCTTCTGGGGACTGTATCTCTGTGAGAAGAATAGGGCATCTCCTAGCAACTCTAGCACCCTTCACAAACTACACTTCCCAGGATTCTTTGGGGGACGCCATGACTGTCTAAAGTGAAATAAAGGTCTGGTGTGGATGTGGCCAGTGACAGCTTTGGTTTAAATTTGGGTGGGAGACTCCATGTGCCTGCTGTATAATAAAAAGGTGGGGAAAACGCTGAAAAACAATGATACTGTTCACAATGTTTTCCTTTTGGAAAGGAAAGGGGCTTTCCCTCTGCCCAATGGCTGCACACCCAATCTCCTCCCTCCCCCTCCCCTTCCTCCCCCTTCCCCCAGGTCAGTTTCATCGGTCTTAAGCATGATTCTACAGGAATAAATTCCATTGGACTAAAAATGCATGCAAATTATCAAACCTGCTCTCCTCTCCTCCTATCCCCTCACTCTTGCTCCTTCCCTCCCCCTTCCTTTCCCCCTCCTGACCCTTCGCCTCCCCTTCCAATCCCCTCCCCCTCTTCCCACTCCCTCTCCTTCTCCTCTCCTCCCTCATGGTCACTTTTACCTACGCATAATTGCAACACCTGGTATAGCATAGTGGGGAGGAGAGCCTGGCTGGGAGTCCAGAGTCAGTGAGTTCAAATCCCCGCTCGTGTCTCCTGGGTGTCAAGGGTCAGCTAAAGATCATCCCCAGTGAGTGGCTCGGGTTACATGCCCTGCCACCTGTGCAGCCGTGGGCAAACTGCATAGTCCCAAGGAGCCCAGTCGCTCCCCAGCTGGCAGTTGCGGACCAGGAAGGGTCTGGCTTGTGCAGCTGTGGCAAGCTGAGCAGGCCCTAGCCAGCTGGGGAGGACTAGCCTCAGAGGGAGGCAATGGTAAACCCCCTCTGAATACCGCTTACCATGAAAACCCTATTCATAGGGTAGCCATAAGTCGGGATCAACTTGAAGGCAGTCCATTTCCATTTTTCAAGCATAATTGCATGAGAGTAAATCCCACTGAACTCAGTAAGCATGCAATTGGTCAGACCTGCCTTTCCCCTCCCCCTCCTTCCCCTTCTCTCCTTCCCCTCCCTCTCCCCCTCCTTCCCCTCGCCTCTCCCCTCCTCCCTTCTTCCTCCCCTTCCCTCTTCTTTCTTCCTCCTCCCCTGCCCACTCCAGCCCTCCCTCCCTCCCTCCCTCTTCTCAACCTCCCCCATGGTCTGTTTAACCTATCCTAAGCATGATTGCAGGGGAGTAAACCCCACTGAATTCAATAAGCATGCAAATGATCAAAGCTGCCTTCCTCCTTCCCTACTCCTGCCCTTCCACCTCCTCCCCTCCCCCTTCCCGTGGTCAGTTTCACCTATCCTAAGCATGATTGCAGGGGAGTAAATCCCCCTGAACTCAATAAGCATGCAAATGATCAATCTATTCTCAGCAAACTTGCACAGGATCCCATTTCTTACCTCCCGGATTAAAAAGCAGAGAAATTCACTAATAGGCAAACAACCTTGCAGTTTAAGAATGTACCTATAGCCCACAGATATTTCTACCAAACTTTAAAAAGCAGGGAAATTGGGCAGCTCTAGTGAATGTACCAGGGGAGCAGGGGAGCTGACCTCCTCTCTGAGATATTGTACTGCCCTACAAATTTGTAAAAATGCAAACACAATTTGGGTTGATCATTCACAGTCCAATCCACTTGCTGTGTAGCTTTGAAGAATTTGGTAACATGTGCCATGTTTCAGTTTTTTATATTTCTTACAAATGTTTCCCAACGTAAAACTAATGTCACCTTACAGTGATTGATTTTGAGTTTCGGTGTTTCAAAATAAAATATCATACAGTATGAAATTACAATGTACCATTTGTAATTCAATAATATGTGAGCACTGGTCTGGGATCTGATTACTTTTGCAAGGCACTGTATATAACAATACAGCATAAGTCTGAAATAGGCAACAACAAAAAAGAAATATGTTGTAGTGAATTGGGATCACTGATCTTAATTTCAAACGGTGAATGTCCATGATGTGTGCAGCACACACAGACAAAGAGAAAGAACATGCTTATAAGCCGTTCCGCCTCTGTTGCTTGCTGACTTTCCCCTGCCTTTGAAGCCTGTTCCCACGGTTGTCTTTGCACATCTTCTTCCATGCTGTTCTTTACACTGGGATTCCTTTTCCCTCTCCTAGAGCACCAAAGATCACTTCAGTCATTTCCCTATTGAAAAGACACTCCTTCTGGCAAGCATGTCACCATTAATCCACCACAGAAAGAAGTCTTGTTGAGATCAGCAATGCCAAGCCAAATTCTGCCCCACCATTTCTCTGGTCTGGTATGATTTCCATATTAAAGACACTGGATTTGGTACCATGGAAACTGCAAGCAGAATGTTACTTATATTTGTTTATTTAAGGCTACGCAGATGCACCCTGTGTGTCTGAATATACTATGTAAAATATTAAGCACTCTGGAGCATGTAACTTTCCTATGTTAAAGAACAGTTTGATCAATAAAGCTTTGCATTTCTAATAAAAGAGTAGAATAGGGATTATTGTTGTGATGGACAGATTTCCAGTGAAACTACAAAGAGGTTTCAAGATAAGTGATTTTCACCAGAATCTTTTCCTTCTACAATGTTCAGGAGAAGAAAAGTCTAACAAGATGGCAGGAGAAGGGACCCAGGGGTACTCACCAAATTTCATTTTGCAAAAAATGTTTTGAAAAATGTCAAATATACACAACACATAAGTTGAAAAGCTGTCTGAAAGGGAGATTAGTGTGTAAAACATAGTTCACATCAAAAGAAGCATTTCCAAATTTCAGGGTAGCCGTTCCAAATTAAATATTTAATGTTTAAAAACAACTTGCCAAGGAGGTGCTAAAACTACCCAATTTCAATTGCCCAAAAGTAAAATTGGGTTGCCATTAACGTTCATTAGACTACTTAGAAGCAGGAATTCTCATATTATTTCAGGTCACCAAAGGCTGGTTCTTGAAGCCAAAGTTGGTTCTTGTTTCCCAGTTTCTTCTTTAGCACAGAGCAGCCTAAATCACGAACTACATCTCTGCATCTAAAAATAAGCCCCACATGTCACACAAATGCTGGGGTATCTTGAAGAGAGCAGTCTTTCTGTCATCAGGTGAGTCGGATGACCCAACTTACTTTGAGACGCAGAGGTGTATAAATTTCACTTCCTTATCTAGACTGCTTATACAGCTCTCTGTTGGACATGAAACTGGGAACTAGAACCAGTTTCAGCCTTGTGCCTGGCTTTGTTCCTGTGCCTTATCAGCAGCTTATCACATACAAATTTAGCATAGGAAGCTAAATTTCCCTGGTTGTAAATAAGGGCTTATCCACATGGGAGCATTTATTCGTAGGAAAAACACTGCTTTTACCATCGTAATAGATTTGCAAGGTCCACCCTTCATGCTCAATCGTAGCTTCAAATCTATTGTTTTCCATTCACACAAGTAGTCCTTTCTCTGAGAAAGATTGGTGTCACTGTGTCCTTGTGGCCCTGCCTCCTAATTTTACATTTTTACTCTCTCCGGTTGCTCAGTTACTGAGCAGTGCAAATATTTTTGACCTGCACAGTATTTCCACTCCCTTCTGCCCCCACCACTTCCTGAAGTTTGGCAGTTGAGAAGAAGATAACTCACAAACACCTTATTTCTCCGCTGCCCCTTGCTTTTTCTGAGTTAATTTTCCCCCGCTGGAAAAACAAATCAATATATTGATATTTTAAATACAATATCAATATTGATATTTTAAGAAAATATCAATATTGATATTTTTGAGGTGACTTTTAAAAAAGCCCACTTTAGATTATTTTAGAGAGAAAAATCGGAAACCAGGAGTGGAGGGATGTTACTTCAAAATTCTCTCTGCAAAGGTAGAGAATATGAGAAAAAATGATTAGATCCAATGGTAAATCCCAAGGAGTGCAGGACATTTACTCGGGGAGAAGGGAGGGCTGCAGCAAATTGTGAGGGGGGAGGACAGAGCAGTTGGAAGTTGCTAGATAAAACACTGGAAACAAAATGGAATTCATAGGAGAGTCACGGGTAAAGGTAGTCAAGCCTAGCCATCTGGAGGACCCTAACTCTGTCTCCCTTCTGGAACATAAACAAAAGAACAAAACAGGAGTTGCTCTTGCCTCACATCCAACAAATAAGTCCTCAGTAAAACGAGATGGCTCCTCTGCTAAATGTTTGTATCAGGCTGCTGTTGGCTAATAAAAACTAGCAGGGATGGAACAGCCGGCTGGGCCAGGGAAGTAATTAATGCCTCTCTGCAAGAGGGGGTGGTCCCTGGCTGCCTGAAAGAGGCAGTAGTGAGACCACTGCTGAAGAGACCCTCCTTGGACCCAGAAAATCTTAATAACTATAGGCCGGTAGCAAATGTTCCATTCCTGGTCAAGGTCCTTGAATGAGTGGTGGCAGGCCAGCTCCAGACACTCTTGGAGGAGATCGATTATCTGGATCCATTTCAATCGGGTTTCAGGCCTGGTTTTGGCATGGAAACAGCCATGGTTGCCCTGTATGATGAGCTCTGTCGGGAGAGAGACAGGGGGAGTGTGACTCTGTCGATTCTTCTTGATCTCTCAGCGGCTTTCGATACCATCGACTATGGTATCCTTCTGAGAAGACTGGCTGAGCTGGGAGTGGGAGGTACTGCATGGCTGTGGTTCCGCTCCTACTTGGTGGGTCGGCTCCAGAAGGTGGTGCTTGGGGAACATTGCTCGGCACCCAGGACTCTCCAGTATGGGGTTCCACAGGGGTCAGTTCTGTCCCTCATGCTGTTCAACATCCACATGAAACCATTGGGTGCAGTCATCTGGAGCTTTGGAGCGCATTGCCATCAGTATGCTGATGACACACAGCTCTATTTCTCCTTTTCATCTTCAGGTGAGGCTGTCAATGTGCTGAATCAGTGCCTGGCTGCGACAATGGACTGGATGAGGGCTAATAAACTGAGGCTCAATCCAGACAAGACTGAGATGCTGCTAGTGGGTGGTTCTTCTGACCGGATGGTAGATGTCCAACCTGTCCTGGATGGGGTTGCACTCCCCTGTGAAGGAGCAGGTTCATAGCTTGGGGGTTCTCCTAGAACCATCTTTGTAACTTGAGGCTCAGGTAGCCTCAGTGGCACGGAGTGCCTTCTACCAACTTTGGTTGGTAGCCCAGCTACACCCCTATCTGGACAGGGATACCCTAGCTTCAGTTGTCCATGCTCTGGTAACCCCCAAGTTACATTACTGCAATGCACTCTGCATGGGGCTGCCTTTGAAAATGGTTCGGAAGCTGCAGCTTGTGCAAAATGCAGTGGCCAGATTGGTAACAGGGACCAGACGGTTCGAACGTATAAAACCGATTCTGGACTGCTTGCATTGGCCGCCTGTATGTTTCCAAGCTCGATTCAAGGTGCTGGTTTTAACCTATAAAGCCTTACACAGCTTAGGACCACAATAGCTGATGGAACACCTCTCCCAACACAAACCCAACTGTACACTACGCTCTACATCCGGGTGCCCACTCGGAGGGAAGCTGGGAGTCTGGCAACAAGGGAGAGGGCCTTCTCAGTTGTGGCCCCCAAATTATAGAATGATCTCCCTGACGAGGTGCACCTGGTGCCAACACTGTTATCTTTTCGGCACCAGGTCAAGACTTTCCTCTTTTCCCAGGCATTTTAGCATGTGTTTTTTAATTGCTTTTTTACAACGTGTTTTTAAATTTGTATATTTGTTTTTAATGTTTTTAATTGTTGTAAACCACCCAGAGAGCTTTGGCTATGGGGCGGTATACAAATACAATAAATAAATAAATAAATAAATAGCACAAGTACTGAGCTCAGAACAAGTAGCAACCCTAAAGGCAGAGCCTGCTGTTATACAATTTGATTGTAGTATTTAATTGAAGGTGGTGGTAGTTTTGCCTTAGCGGAAAACACTCCCACTAGGACAAGTCAGAAACCCCAGTTTTCACCAACCAATCACCCTCTTCCCCACTGTAGCCCTCTGCACCATATCCCATTATGTTTTGGAGGGTCCCTCCACCTTTAGGAACAGTGTTCCATTGGGACTTAAAAGGGTAAAGGAAGTTTGCTGAAAATTAAGTGCCCTGACTTGTGCAAACAAAAGCATTTTCTTTTAAGGCAAGGTCAACATTGGAAGTAACCTATTATCTCTTATTTAAATTGTCAGGGTTTCCAGATTGGGGGTAAAAAACGTATTCACAGACTTCTTTTTGCATATGCTTGAACTCACAAGTCTACGCATACGCTTCTGAGGCTCTTTGTACCCACTTCAGTCAGGACACCTGCACAAGGCAGCAAAAGGTATGTGATTGCAACCTACAAGCCCAGAAATGCCAAGAACAGCACTTTTTGCCATTCTTACATAAAGCATTGCTGAAGCAAAGCGCAATGGACAGTTCATGTTAACGAGCTCTACAACCACAGTTACACCGTAATCCTGAATCAGCAAACCCTGGAAAAGGCATCTCAGCTGCTGTAAATGAAATTATCTACTAGAGAGTGAAGATAATCCAACCAAAGGTCAGTCTGCTCAGGACATTAATAAAAGACCCTCCCTTCATTCTACCATTACATCTACAGCTGCCTAGGAGGTCACGTCATGGCTAATGCCTCCCAGTTGTATGAAGGCAACCACAAGTCCCTTTTAAATCAAATTAGTGCTGATTATTACAACACTAAATCATGGACAAGGCTCTCCAAGCTCTCTCACTGGAAAGGCTAATTTAATTTGAACTGCACTTCTTTTGTAATTTAATGGTTCTATTTGTCTTGGGGTATGGTTGCCAATAAGTGTTCAGAGATTCTATCCAGTGTGATGCCAGAGAAACTGTTAATTGTTTATCACTTAAAATAGGTAGGTACATTTCGTTCAGTACTTGGTAGTGGCTGTCATGGCTTGTGACGTGTTTTATTTGCTGCACAGTTTGCTGTGTGTGTATATATCTATATCTGGCTTTTTTGTGCTAGTACTCACCAGCACAGCGTACTGGCACCTCTTTTTTGGCCCATGACAACCGTTGGGTGCTGGCACTCACAGCACTTTTATCAAGGTACAAGTACCAGCACCTAATTTTTAACCAAAAAAGCATGACCTACACACATACACATATCTATAGTAGATATCTGTAGTAGATTCCTTCCGCATGTGAAGGAATTCTTTGGAAGCTGTGAAGATTATGCAGGACCAAGGTGATATCGTTCAGCCAGAAGAATCAGGTATGAACTTTTTCAGTCTTCTCTTATAATCCTTTTAGAAACAGTGAGTTGCAAAAACATGGCTGAAAGTAAAATCCTGATCCTATGTGTGTTTATATAGAAGCAAGAGAGTCGTCATAAGCCCAAGTCCATTGGCTGGAGGGGGTATGAATGGTGCTGGTTCCTTAACATCCTGCCAGTTACACCCATAGTTACACTCACTGAAAGCTCCACAGGCGTAGATATACAGTTGACAATGTTTCTGCTGGCTGTTCAGCCCAAAATGGGGCAGGGCAAAGGGTGGTCTAGAATCCACTGGATGCAAAGCCCCTTTGTTCCCTTGAGAGACCCCAGGATTGGGTCCCTCAGCATTTCCCTTCCCAATAGAGGGAAATTTAGAAAATAAAGAACCAAAGGGAGTTCCTACTTTGGATGGCATGATCCAGCAAGGCTTTAGAAATGGTAGACTTCTCACTGTCTCACCACTTCACTATCCACATGATTTTGGATTACTCTGTAAGTTCTACAGAACTTACTCCGTAATCAATGCTCGTCATTCTAAGCCAGAAGGACTGAATAGATATGTTTAGGATAGAAATGGCCACAGGCGGACATTTCTATTGATTAGATTTGACTCTTGTACTTTCTCCAAGGAGCTAAGGACACACACATAAAGTCATCATGTTTTCCCCTCACAACAATCCTGTGAGGTAGGTTAGCCTGAGAGACAGAGACTGCCCAAACCCAATCTGAGGAGACATTTGAACCTGATCCTATGCACATTTACTCATAAGGCAATTGCACTTAGCTTAATGGGACACTTCCAAGTAATTGTAGCCTAACTATCATGCTAACCAGGTCATCACGCTGGCTGGCTGATTGGCTGGTTTTATAGTATACCAGAAAACAGCAAGGCGAAAGCACAACTGCTTAAAGGCATATGACAGAAGAGAAAGCCAAACAACAATGTTCCTGCCTGTTAAAGTAATTTCCTAGGCAGTACTGGAAATTATTGCCTACATACATTATGCTGTGCATCATGTTAGCTGCAAGTGTACCAATGCAACACTGGTATCTGCTGCAGGAATTGACAGGCGCACATCCTGAAAGTTTAACATGCATCCCTGATTAGAGAAGGACTGATCTATTTTGGTTTCTCTCGATTTCGTTTTTTCAGTCTTAAATTCAGTTATCCCATTTCAGTTTCCATTAAAAAAAAGGCCACATGAAAAATCATAAGCAATTTGTGTGCATTTCACTTGAAATACATATTTTGTATGCGTTTAATTTTTCCTGATATAGCATTTTTGCACACTATTTTACTAATATAAGACTTTTTGCATGCATATACTTTTTTGACACACATTTTTAGTTGGAGAGCTGCATTGCAAAATTTTGAGAAGCGCGGATGTCAAAGGATAGCTGTGTTTGTTTCAAATACTGGTTCAGGGAGTGTGAATTAGGTAGGTTCACATTATAATATGAACTGAACAAATTTCTCCCCAACCCCTAACCCTGATTATGCCCAGCTCTCAGATACACACACAGTTTAGCTCAAAATGAACAGTCCACATTGTAAATGAAAACAAAACTAAAGATAGATAGATAACAGCCCAACACTTACTGGGAAACATTTAAACTCATTTTCCTCTGCGGGCAGAATAATCAGTAGCATTCCATTTCACTGTTTTAAATTATATAGAAATATGTATAGATGTCTAAGAAGAAAACACACAGATTGAGACTCCCTGGAGGCTGTTTCATTTTAAATTGAACAGATGTTCAATGAGCAATTGGCAAGAGACGATCAAATGACAAGGGCTGAAAACATCTTAGTCAGTGCCTACCCAAACATGAGATAAAGGTGACCCTTAAGCAACCTGCTGAACAATAAGTGTAAATAAGGCTGTCTCTCAGCCATAAAACTAATGAAGGTTTGATTTAGGCTTGAAAGGTATTAAAGATAAAGCAAATAGTCATCAGTGTGAACATTTTAGCTAAATGCTCATGGAACAATGAGGCTAATGCTTAACTAATTAGTCTTCCAAACTTTGTCCACATCCTGATTAGACAAGGGATATTGGTATGAAATTCTACATTGATGCTGTCCCAAACTAGCCCATTTTCTGTTCTGCGTTTTCTCTTCCTGTGTTGACTTAGGATATGTCCAAACAATTATTTTATCACACAATTGATGTGTACAGTTCTTCATTTGTTGGAATGGATATATAAGCATCTTTCCTCAAGGTCAGGCTGAAACTGGACACCTAGGAAGTGAATCAAAATGTCACAGACTTCAGTGAATATCACTGCAGCTTCCTGTCCTGACACTTAGTGAAATCCTGCAACTGAGGGATTTGTATTGTTCTAAAATCCTGTTTGATCAGAGTGACAAAGAAGTACTGTAATGTCCTATATACCATGAGAAATGAAACCTCTTTCAATCCATTTTTAACTTACTTAAGATGTGACTTCCTGCAAGTGCAGGAAGCTATGGCAGTCTTCATTTGGGCTGAGATTATTGAAGTCTCTGCCTGAGCAGTAAATTCTCCAGGATTGTCTAGGGACTAGCTGTCACTCCATATGTCCTGTTTATAGCTGCACTTTGGGACCATGTTTCTATTCACTGAAATGTAGACGAGACTTGTCTTGTTCTGCGTTGTTTTATTTTTCTGATTTATACTCTTCTAGCAGGAGCCTTTATAGCAAGGATGGGGGATCACTGGCCCTCCAGATACTGCTGGACTCCAAGTACCACCATCCCTGACCATTGGCTATGCTAGCTGGGGCTGATGGGAGTTGAACTCCAACAATATCTGAACTGCCACAGGTTCTCCATCCTTGCTTTATAGCTAATAAGGACTGTCTATGAAGATTGTTCAGGGTAAAGGGCAGCAGAGATGTGAAGGCCTGTGGAAAAGAACCAGAAAAATAGAGTTCCCCCCTTTTTTCCCTGAATTTTTCAGGTCCCCCCCCCAAAAAAGCAGGGGAAAACCATGAGGCAGATGGTTCTTTTTCCTATTTTTTCCAGATTTTTTCCGGTTGGGGAGACATCCAGACATTTATTGATTGATTCACTGACAGATTGAGATATCTTTCCCACCCTTACAACCTAATACTTCCAAGGGTGATCAGGAACTTTCCAATGCAGCACTTCTGTACTGAGACATCAAAATTTTCCCAGTACTCAAATCTACATTATTTTCTGGCAGGTAAGATGTATTTTCCCCCTCCATATGTACCATGTCCACTATAATTGTTAAGAGCTGTATGGAGTTGTGCTGGTGTCAACGGCTCTTGATGTGTGAAATGTTTTATGGATAGCCCCCTTGGGTAAGACACCTTTATGACCATTTCACATTACAGTGTCTCTGCTTCATGCATATACTTATTCATGGGGAAATATGTGTGCCAGTGCATGAGCTGTCAGCCAATATGTCTCTGGATGAAATTCTATCTCAGTGATTATTTCACTAGGTAGACACAATTCTCTCAGCCTCACCATGCCCTCTTCCCCATCTGCAATGAGGGGATCATTTGGCCTACCTTACAGAACAATACATGGTAAGCCCTTACACAAAGCCCTTTGGCCAGGCCAAGCTCCAGAGTTTAGCACTGACCATCTCCAACTTCTGCCACTACCTGGGGCCTCTGACATTGGTGGGACCACAGCAACCACCAGCTTCACTTCGCTCTCAGGCAGGCTTACCAGGCCTAAGGGGCAGCAGGCATTGGTGAGGCCAGACACAGTGTCAGTCCTGGTGGACCCTCTCGGTGTTTGTTGCCCCAGTAAATACCTTGTTATGTGGCCCTCAGAAGGTTGCCCAGAAGGGCTGAAAATAGACCCAGTGGGCTGAAAATAGACCCAGTGGAAGAATGAACTACAATTAGAGCATTCTTGTTTAAGGGAATGCTAGACTTGGCCCTGTGGGTCATGAAAGCTGCCTGAATAATTCCCCCTCCCATTACACATAATGCTTTTTATTTGTGCATGAAACCTGTAAGGAAGGAAGGAAAGGGGCATCGACCATTTGCATTGGGCTGCCTATGGTGAAATACATGCTGTGGTACCACAGAAAACCTTGCTTGTTTCAAATTGGCCTGAAAGCTCCTATTGCTTGAGAGAAAGGCCTTTCAGAACAGCCTGCACGTTTGCAAACATCTTTTGATAATGCCTGGTGTGATTCTCCCGTCCTAGTTATTCACTGGCTCCTGTAAATGGGACTCTTTCATGCTCTGTAGTTTAGCCTAAGGAAATCCTGAGAGAACAATGTGTGAATCAAATGCTTGTAGTTTCCCAACTGGTCTCAAGGCCTATCAATGCTGCTAGTGCAGTAGGCAAGCCCTATCTTTTTAGATGCTGGTCACAATCCTGCACAGAAGTAAGCCTGATAAAATCCACCCCATCTTAAGTGTGCCTTACTCTATTCTGGAGAGCCACTGGGTTTGTTTGCTTCGTTTTTTGTTGTTTGTATCTCTCTTTAGGAGCCTAAACTAGATGCAGGACACTTTTGTGCTGTTTTGTTTCTATTTTCAAAGAATTTCAGTTGCAGCATCCCTTCTGGTTATACACCCCCCCCCAAAAAATACAATTATCTCATACACAGCTTGATCAAAAGTTCATGGAAGATTGCTATCGGCTTGGATCAGACTTCTAAAGCAGGGCCAGTTCAATACCCTTCCAGTTTCCCTCAGCCCCAACACAACTACCTGACGGATTTTGATTTGTGTTGATTTTCAGAATACTGGGTCTTTTCAGAGAAGACACCCTTTGGCCTGCACAGTGATCAGATCTGAAGATTCTGCCTAGAAAACCTCAAACAGTGAGTTATTCAGAGAATCCCTGCTGTAAACCAGACTACATCTGTTCTCTACGAAGGCTTTTGATTGTAATTGCTTACATTTAAAATATTATTTAGCCAGCCATTAGGACTTCAGAACCAATACATCTCCTGCTAGCCTCCTTTAGCTACCAAATCCAATATTTATTCCCAAACCAGACTTTTCTAAGCTCATCTTTGTTTTCATCTAATAGCCGCACTATTGGTCTGAATTTTTTTTTAAATGACATCTGTATGTAATGTACATGCTGACTTGGCACCGCCGCCACCTTTTGATGACAGACTACACTGTTTCCCATTCCCCCTTCTACTCTCTCCAGCTGCAGGGCCCAGATGTCAAGCTCAGGAATGTGGGTCATCCCACCCCTCTGCCAGCAACAATGTCTGGCTTGCTGTTGGCACCTTGGGCTAGTGGGGAGGTTGCCCATGACACAGGGAATGAAGCAGTAGACAAGCATTCTAATTTTGATGTGAAATTCTTTTTCCAGTTACCTTAATTACAGGCAGTTTTTGTTTTGTTCTGTGATGAAACTCATTGGTACAGAGTACTGGCATCTCTTTTTGTTGGTTTGTTTTCTGCCCGTGGTAACCTTTTTGTCCTGACATGCATAGCACTTTTATCAAGATATGAGTACCAGCACCTCTTTTTTTTTAACCAAAAAGAGCAATTACATGAGAAACACAACTAAACTAGCACATTATAACATGAGAAGACCATCACCTTTATGTCCTGATTATGTGTGCCCAGAGATGCAATTGGCTGTCTGCCTAGAGAAATAGATCTATTTCAGCCATCCATTTTGTTCCTCGCTGTGGTTTATCTTTCTCACTGTTATATAAGATCAGAAATCTTCTTATGGCTGGCAGCGTATATCAGCTTTAGCTGTAGCATCAAATAAAATGATTTGTTTTGCAACAGCTCCATCCAAAGGATAGAAAATGGGGCCTAACCAGCCAGCACTTCCCTATAGGTCAAGCAACCCTTACCCCCATTATACATAACATGCTACAGGTCAGCATATGCTGTGTGTGTTCCCTAGAAGAGCCCAATCCTTCAGAAGACAAGGACAAACTTCAGATAGCCGTAGTGATAGTTGTTACTGGGTCAGCTGTTGTGCAAGGAGTGTGCTATGACATCAGAATTAAGCTCCTGAACTGAACCAAGCAACTGAATAGCAAAGCCCAGAGTGACCTCTTGCACGAGGTGAGGTCGAAAGGTGAGAGAACCAAGCAGCATCCAGCTGAGGGTCAGAGCACACATCGTGTTCACCACAGGGAAACTGAAAAGCAGCATTCTTATGGCAAGTGCTAGAGAAGGAGAGATAGTAATGCCTATATATATGTGCTCTAAATACTAGTTGGTGGAGGCAAGCAAAAATGAGAAGGCCATCGCCTTTATGTCCTGATTGTGTGTGCCCAGATATGTAATTGGCTGCCTGCCTCCAGAAACAGATGTAGAACACTGCGTAGCTTGTAAAAGTATTAAGCACTTTATTGGTTTTCCTATATTTTTCTTTTAAAATGGCAATTAAGAAAGTGGCTGAGAATCTGGAAATAACTATGTTTCAGAAAATAATGGATGAGATTGAGATAACGAAACAAAACCTGCGACAGGGTTGTAAGGAGCTGAAAATTGAATTGAGTAAAATGAAGCAGGAGATTAAAGATATAGGGGTCCCTGTGAGAGAGGTGACCCTGGAAGGGGTCCCTGTGAGAGAGGAGACCCCGGAGATTGGAACAAACGTGGAACAGGAAAAAGATTTGGAGTCTATGGACTTTAGAAACAAAATCTATTGTTTGGAGACACAGGAGATTAAAGACATAGGGGTCCTTGTGAGAGAGGAGACCCTGGAGACTGGAACAGGGGTCCCTGTGAGAGAGGAGACCCTGGAGACTGGAATAGGGGTCCCTGTGAGAGAGGAGATCCCGGAGATTGGAACAAACGTGGAACAGGAACAAGATTTGGAGTCTATGGACTTTAGAAATAAAATCTATTGTTTGGAACTCAATGTTATCTCTGAAGAAATTAATGAAGATTCTAGAGATAAAGTTATCAATGGCATGGATAATCTTCTGGACTGGAATGATGTGATGGAGCCCAATATAGAGAAAATCTATGGAATTAACTGCAGCCATGTGACAATGGAAAAACTTTCAAGAGATGACCCAGTGTATTTTGAAAAAAAGAACAGAGATATGATTTTACAGCAGTATTTCAGCAACCTATTCAGAATGGATGGCAAGAAAATATTTGGGATAGAGGTAATTCCCATCAGACTCTTACTATATGACTATGGCTTTGACAGCAAGATTATTATGGAATACTGATAATGGAAGATTGGATACTGAAATTACTGGACTTAACAAGACTACTGAAGATGGAAGATGGAAAATGGAACTAATAGGGATAATAGAACAATGGCTACTGAAATTACTGAACCTAACAGATTCTGATGTGATGGATTAATTGAAATGTTTATTTTGACTATGGTTATGACAATAAGATTATCATAATTAGTAATGAGATGGATTAATCGATATGCTTATCTGGAAAAAAAAAATTGATAGATATATTTCTTAAAGAATTGAAACCTCTCTTTGACTTTTTGTGGAAAGAATAAAGTAATGTTTATGAGATTTGATGATTAAGTAAGATAACTACTGGAGGAAAGTGATTTTATAATATGACTTAAGAGACAGGATTGTTATATATTATAGACTTATAACTGATTTGATCTTTGACAAATGGGAAGTCAATATTTTACTCTTTATTTTTTATTTTTGTTTTTTTTTTCTTTTTTCTTTTTTTGTTTAACTATTTTTGATTTTGTTTTTTGTCTTTGAATGTTTTATGATTTCGTCTTGTATGTTTTATGAAAATCTGAATAAAAATTATTGAAAAAAAAAAAAAAGTATTAAGCACTTTATAAATGTGTTTAAATAAATAAATAAAAATAAATAAATAGATGGGTATTTTAGGTCACGTCCACTCCATAAAGTACTCTTATACCACTTTAACAGCCATTACTTTCCCCTACAGAATTCTAGGAACTGTGGTTTGCTAAGAGTGCTGGGAACTGTAGCTCTGTGAGAAGTCTAGTAACTAACAAACTACATTTCCCAGGATTCTTTGGGGAAAGCCATGACTGTTAAAGTTGTGTAAAGGTGCTTTAGATGTATGGTGTGTGTAATGTATGCACTATCAGCTAAATATCTGGCATATGGCTCCTTTAAGAGAAACAGCTATGACCCAGGAGACTAGCTCCTAGAGAGCTGACTCAAGAGACAACTGTAATAAAGTTATCATCTATAACATTCAGTATTGAAATCACAGTCATATGTACAGCTGTATAAAGAAAGAATGAAGTCTATTAATTAGTAATTAATCACAGTCAAAATTATGGAACACATATGGAACATCAATCAGCCTTGACAACAACTGCACTCTTTTTTTACTTGATCATCTCAGGGTAGGGAGAAGTCAGCTACCCCTAGATACTCTTGCAGGAGGTCTACCTCATCAGTTGTAACTGCTGATAGACTTATATCCTCCATGAATTTGTCTAGTTCCTTTTTCAGGCCATCTAAGCTAGTGGCTGTTACTGTAAAGAAAGATCTAGCAAGCATGGCCAATGGCCAGAGACTATTTGAGTTGTAGTATGGCAACATCTGGAGGGCCAAATATTCCTCAGACCTGTATTAGATTGTTTCCTCTGCCAGCCTGTGGCTCTGCTTTCCTATTAAAGCCTTCCAGATGGTTTCCCTCCAAAAAATATTTATCCTCTTAAAGGGATATTCCCACCAGTTGGGAGCAACATTTGATTTTATTCTATCTTGTTGACAAAGTGATTGTCTGCCAAAAGGCTATGAGCAAAGTGTAAACTTACTCATCAACAACAACAACAACAATAATTTATTTCAGTCATTGACCAGATACATAGAATACAAAAAATAAAAACCAATAAAATGCAATACAATTTAGAAATAGTACATCCAATCAAGATTTTACAAGCATTTGACCTGTACCTTCCTACAAGAAATAGAAGCCGCAATATATTTGGCGACTTTATATGTAACTTGTGGAGAGTAATCTCCCAATAAATAATCAGCATAAAAGGATTCTGGTCTACCTGGGAAGGAAATTAAAATAGGGGAAATTAGCTGTTGCCTTAGATCACGATAAAAAGGGCATCTCAATAGAACATGCACATTGGTTTCAGTTTCACCTTCGCCACAAGGGCAAATTCTATCACTGTATGGGACTTTATTAAACTTGCCCTCTAAAAGGGCAGAGGGGAGAGTATTTGTCCTCACCAGAGTAAAAGCCCTTCGATACTTAGGGAGTGTCAAATCCGTTAGATAGGGCATGGGAGAAAAACATCTAGGATTGTACCTATGTTTTCTTACAAGCATCAAATGGTGTTGGAAATCTATGTCTTTGATGCGTTGCCGGATGACCACTCGGGCTGTGTCAAGGCCCATTTTTAGAATTATCGGGACAGAGAAGCCCAAATTAGCTATTTTATCTAAAATCTGCTTTTCCCATATTGAATTAAAATCATCGACTAAAATAAAAGCGGAAACTTACTCATCAGTCACATTATGTCTGGTAAGGAACACTGAGTCAGCCAGACGGTTGGTGTCTGCCCCTGAACCACAAAGCCAGCACCTGCATGTTTATTCTCACTCAGCTGAGTGAGTGTTTTCCTGTAAGGGTACCATGAAGACCAGATGCCCTTCACTTCCTGAATGGCAATACTAACTAAATGCTGCATTTTTAGACAGCATCCATTCAGGGCCATGACCAGACCTGTTATGGTGGGAAGGGAAATGAAGGATTCACTGGGATGGATCCCACAAAGCCATGTGAAATGTTACTAAATAAAAATGGTCTCCTATGGGTGAAAGTTTGTCAGTCATCCCAGTGCCTTTCCATTCATTGGCAAGAGCAGACTGATTTTCCACTGTTTCTGTTGGGTGGAATGTTACTGGCGATATGTTTTTATCCTCATATCTCCATAAATAAATGGGGTTGAGACCCGAGATAAGATCCAATCCCTTGTTGCATCCTTCCTTTCACATGTGGATTGCTCCATGCATGGGATCAGGGCCAGCTCTACCATTAGGTAGAATGAAGCAGCTGCCCCATGCAGAAATCTTTGGGTGGCATGGAAAGGCAGCAAACTGTTGCTTATTTAGCTTATTATGGTTGCATTTTTTTATTGCCGAAGAGAGGGATTGGCCTTGTGCAATTTTCTGCTTCTTGGGCCAAATAACTTGACTGTACAATACACTTTGACTTTGCGGGGTGGCACCATTTACTGCTCCACCTCAGGCAGCACAAAATCTTGGGCTGGCCCTGCATGGGATTCCCTCGATCCCTGCTCCCCTCGGCAGCCAGGGTAGAGAACTGTGCTTGTACAAGAACTATGTTTGGGCTGCTGCGCACAGCACAGGTATCCAGCTAAACAGTTCTACTGGTACAAGGAGCTTTAGCTGTGCAGTAGAACTGCCCCCCTTGTGTGCACTCTGCACAACCCCTAAATCTGTTTTAGGGCTTCCCCCAACCCTCCAGAGCAGATTTATGGGGTGCATGAGCAAGGGGGAGATGGGGAAGTTCCATTGCACACTTAAAGCTCTTTGTGCTAGCGGAACTGGAATGGATTGTGGAGGAATGTGTGAAGAGGGCTACTAATTTCTTATGTTCCACTGTTGTCCTTTTTCAAAACAGGTTTTGCAGGGTTTTGAAGCACTACAGAAAGGGACCTCAGTCAGCTATCTTCAGAGAAGTTGATTTAGAGAGGCATATGCAAAATCATGTTCCCAAACCAATGTTTGAATTGGAAGACATAATGTGAATCTGGGGTGGGATGTGCCTGCAGGAAAGAATCACTTGACAGGAAAGAAGTGAGATGAGTGTACACATCACAAGCAACGAGCAGAACCTTACAGCCAACTGGCCAAAACAAAAAAAAACCCCTTCAGCAGAAGAGGCAGCAAAGTAGGAAATAGAAAATGTTTATCCAAGATGGCAATGCTCTGGACATGTTAAATGAAGGACTGATGCCTGGCAGAGAGCATTTGTCCTATTTGCATGGCCAGAATAACTTATGGCCAACATAAGGCACTTCTTCAACAGAAGTGAAAGATGCCGAGTAAGAAAGGAACATTGTCTAGAAAGAAGTGTCTGTTGCAAACATTAACAGACAAAATGCTTCATTACACACCCAAGGATTTTAAATAATTTAATTTGTTGTTGTTGCTGTTTGTTGATATATTCGCTCAGCAGCATTTCCAAACAGTTTTGATGCTTTTTCTACCAGTATGTTTATGGGGATTAGATATGTTGCTTGAGATGTGTGATGAAAGGAAAGGAGAGGGGGAATTGAATTCATTTCTTAAGTATGAGAACTGAATCTGAGGGCGCAAATGCAAAAAGGGTGCCCCTTAATTAACTGTTTGGCATGGAAATATTAGGTCAGTTTCTCCACAAATGAGATCAGAGCAATAAGTAGTCAGAAGCAGGGGATTTCAAAGTTTCTTAGGGAGGTTGCTGGTTCTTTGTTAATACTGCTTTTTACACCTACCAAAAGAAAGCCTTTGCTAACCTTTTCTTATAAATGCAGCCATTCTTCATTGTAGGGATTAAATCAAATACCATTTTTATTTAATAGCATATGGACACACCTACCCCCCCTTATCCAATGATAGCTATTTTTTCCTCTTTCTGCACCACACAGCTTAATTAATAAATGAAGTGTAAATGACCTTAACGAAAAAAAGCAAAATAAGTAAACTTTGTAATACTGTATTTAGTCCTAGCTTTTCTTAATGGGATTTATTTATTTTTTAAATTAAAAGATGGCATAAACCGGAGAGACATACCAGGTGAGGACAGGTGTGTGTTTTACAGAGTGGGAACAAAAAGATTAACACTGCGCTCCTCTACATGTCGATTCAGATGTAAATACCATTAAATTCAATGGTACATATTCCCTGGTATGTAGGTATGGGATTGCACTGCACCCTGTCTGGAAGAAAGCCCCACTAAACTCAATTTATTTATTTTATTTATTATTTCAATTTATATACCGCCCTTAGCAGAATAGCTCTCAGGGCGGTGAACAAACAAGATAAAATACAATATATCATAATAAAAATCATAAAAACATATACCAACAAACAACAAAAAACACGACAAAAACACAATACGACAAAAATTAAAAATACGGATTAAAAGATTAAAATGGTTAAGAAAATTAAAATGCCTGGGAGCATAAAAAGGTCAATGAGACTTACTTTTGAGTAGATAGAGATGTATGGGAATGTGTTGTAAAAGACTGATAGCTACAGTTGGATTATCAGAGATATTTTATAGATTTAGGACATTTTCTGGAAATAATATAGAATTCTTTTCTCAGTAATAGGAAGCGGGGAGCCTTATGTGAGGCCTTGAAAATTATGTAAGGCCCTGTTATTAGCTTAGAAATAATGGAATTTGGGGGCGGGGAAAAGCCTGTTTATGGGAATTACCATTTACCAATTTATGAGGATTACCATTTACCTGTTTATGAGAATTACCATCAGTATTCAAAAGAAAACTGTTGCCAGCACTAACAAAGAGGGTGCATACTCTGGGGGAGTATATTGTCTAAACTCTAGACTAGAGGAAACACTTTCCTGGCACTGGATCCATCGAAACCTGTTTTTGAAGCTCCTCACATGTGATAAGTGTCTTTGGGAGTGGTTCAGATAAATTTGTTACAAAAGAGAGAGAACGTGGTAAATATTGCCCAACATCTACTTGAAAGGATTAGATAATGACATCTTCAAAAAGAGAGTAAAAGTAAGGGAAGTGACTATCAAATTCTTAGACACCACCAAATCAGAACTCTTGGCACAAAGCTGTAAACAACATATGCAAAGGGTGTTCTTGCTTTGGAGCAATAAGAACACAATCAGCAGCAGTTGCAAACACAAGGGGGGGGCGGAAGATGGGGAATGCTGCAGCCACAAAACAGTGAGTGCCGTTTGCTTTCAGTGAAACTGCTGCCGGGATTCGCCTGCAAATGAAGCCTGGTTATCACTTGTCACTTGATTAGAGGCAATGCTATGCAAACTCTCTGAATGTGCCCCACATCTCAACAAAAACAAAAGAAGCCTGAGAAAACAGTGAAGCAAAACATAACTGGCAAAGTTGCTTTTGCATGCAAATATTAAAAGGAAGTCATTAAAAGACAGTCAGCTGCTGGCTATAAAGATGCTCCATTCCAGAGTGGAAATAAACTGGGGCCTTGAACATCATTCAAAGGGACTGAATGTGTTGCACAATCAGTTGGTCATCTCTTCTAAAATAAAAATAACTGGCACCTGATCCTTGCTCATTACAAATCTGCTGCATTCCCCACTGACCAGCACGGAAAAAGAGTGATTAAGAACTGGAGAGCTGTGGCGTGAGGGACACAACCACAATGTACTTAAACTGCCCAATTTATTTATTAATTAAACATTTATATCCTGCCCAACTGGTGTACCAAGGCAGGAGCAGCATTTGCACATTATGACTGTGAAGGGGTTAAAGCTCAGTGTAGAACCAGCATATGGCAGCCTGATATTTGGCCGATATTTGGCCATCTCTCTCTCTCTCTCTCTCTCTCTCTCTCTCTCTCTCTCAGAGTAACCTACCCTACAGGGTTGTTGTGAGCATAAAATGTGATAACCTGCATGTATGCCTGTTTGAACTTCTTGGAGGAAGAGTGGTATATAAATATGAAAAATAGCTCCCACCCTTCACCAGTACAAGCAGTGACCGGAACTCCCACTGCCTAGATAACCTGCTGCCATTGTACTTTTTAAACTCTAATGTTGCTCAGTTGGGTGTCCAACTCTAGAAAGGAGGTAAACTGTACCTGCATGAAGCATGAATAGGAAATGATGGTCCAGGAAGTCATAGCTTCGCCCATGCTTGGCTTGCAGGCATGCATCTTGTAATTCAATCAGAAGCAGTACAAATAATAACAAGAAACGGCACAAGAAATGCACACAACCCCTAAATTACCCATCTGTTCCTAATTCCAGTTATGCAGCTGTTACAATGAGTAATCAATGTACATGTAGTTTCTCCTGAAATGATAAGTATTGGTGGCACTTTGGACATGTTCACTGTAATGTAGAAGCAGACAATTCCGAGTTTATTTATATCTAGGGCACATGTGGATTCATGGGGAGGAGCTAAGGAGACATTCTGCAATGTCCAACTCAGTTCTAGTCACAGTAGACCCACTGACCTTAATAGAAATAACTAATTTAGGTTCTTTAATCTTAATGGGTCTACTCTGAAAAGGACTAACTTTGGATATAACCCAGTGGGCCAAACATTACCTTGCTACTGCAGCACGGGATATCCATTTAATATAATTCCTTTCTTCCTTTTTCCTAGTTATTCATGGATGATGGATGGATTGCACTTTTGAAGTATTTACTTTTAAAAGAAGGCTTATTCACTTTTAAAAATATTCATCCAGTATGAGAAGTATAAAAAGAAAGAAAAACTGACACAGATCAGGTTTTTAAGACACCATTGCAGAAAGTCTGATGATTTGGCATCTGGGATTCTCACATATCTGTCAGTGGCTGTCCAGGGTTTCAGGCAGGGGTCTCTCCCAGCCCTACCTGGAGATGCCAGGGATTGAACCAGGGACCTTCTGCATGCAAAGCAGATGCTGGTCCACTGAGCTGCATCAGGAAATCTAAGTGACTCCACCATGCTTCTTTTCTTGGAATGATGTCACTGCCAATATATATTGACATAGAGAGAAAGGGATCAATGCCACAGAGGTATTCCCCACTCCGAGAGACAAGCCATATACATCCAATATGGTGGCTTAATTTTTAAGGTTCATTTCCCTTGCCCATGGCACACTAATGTGCCCACAGTTTGGGAACCATTGGCATAAAGGGTGTCCCCATCTTGATATATATGTTTATATATTGGAGGGGGGAAAGCAGGATGTACTAGTTAAATCAGTATGCTATAAGACAAAACCCAAGAAAGCAGTATTTACTTTTAAAAACATCCATACAATATGATAAATATAACCATGTGCACAGATCAGTGTTTTAAGATAACTTTGCTTTGAATGATACAAAATATGTTCTCTTGCCTGAGTGTGCCAAACCTTAATGTGTTTCTCTGTAGTAGCATATGGTATAGTCATTATTTAAAGACTGCTTCTAAGCCATACACATTTTTCACAGCCAAGCCTGTGCAGGGATTAGAATAAGGGACCCATCTGCTTGCCTCTATTGACTCTTCCACAAAATCTCCAACTCTCTGATAACTGCTACCGTTCTAAATATCACAGGAGTTTTGGTTGGCATAACCTGTAGCAAACAACAGGAAGGTGATTTCACTTTGTCCAAATTGATCTTAAAAATTCTTGTCTGCAAGAAGAATCAAAGGAATACACAGCTGTGGTCCAGCATCATTCACAACACAATGATGCTGATGCAATGTAATGCAGGCTTTTCCATAAAGGTCTTTCCTTTCCCCCCCTTTTTTTAAAGCAGCATTTCTATTCAACCCACAGGAAGGAGGGGGAAAACACTTTTTAAAAGCCCAGGCCATCAGAATGTGTAGATGATCCCTTTTATTAGCCTGCACCACCCCCACCCCACTCCTGACCACTGTTCCCCAGCAAAAAAAAATATACAAAAAAAGAGGACTCTTTGAGAACTTTTTAATTTTAATTGGCTTTATCTGACCGTGTAAGCATTAAAGGGAGAAATCAAAGGGTTGCTCTGTGTGGTGCCTCTTGGTAAAATAATCAGCTTTGATGTTCCTCTTTTGATAGGCCACAGCATTTTAAGTCTTGAGCAAGAGGCAGATCTTTAGGATTTGTTGCCATTTGACATGGTCTGACAAAGCTGGAAAGACTCCCTCCCCCGCCCCCAATCTGTAAACATACATTGATTTGCTATATCCAGTGACCTTTACAGAGCATTCTGCTTTTTAAATTATTCCAATGTGAAACTCAAAAACATTTGGGGAAAGGTGAAGACAGGTGAAACTCAAAATGTTGAGGTCAACATTTAAATGATGAAAAACTGTGAGGGAAAAAACCAAAATGGCCAGGAGGAGGTGAGCTACAAAATGACATTCTTATGGTTCTGTGTCTAAACTCAAAGGCTGAATCTGTCTGATTCCTTTGAAGACACCAAATTAAAAGGCATCTTTTCAGGTGTTCTGACCACTTGGTGGTACCTGTTGTGGCACCCACAACTGGATTTTCAGCAATGCTTAGCGTTTGTGGGATATGAAAGAGGAGTAAGAACTTTGATCACTTCCAGACAAATTGTTTATTGAGCATTCATCCTGATTTGTTCTTCTAAGAGGTTAGACCAGCCTTTCCCAACCAGTGTGCCTCCAGATGTTGGACCACAATTCACATCTTTCCTGACCATTGGCAATGCTGGCTGAGGCTGAGGCTGATGGGAGTTGTGGTCCAACAACATCTGGAGGCACACTGGTTGGGAAAGGCTGGGTGATGGCCATTTTAGTTCAGCAACATCTGGAGGGCCAAAGGTTCCCCACACCTGTTAGATATATATACACACATATCACAGTTTGCTAAGCAAAACAGCCAGCAGCATCTGCATGGCACTAAAAGGGGAAGATGTCTTCCAATCCGAACCCTTAGCTTTTGGCACTGCAAAGTGGCAGGGGAAATGAGAAGTGTTGTAGCTAGCTCCATGCAAGTACTTGGTTGTGGGTGCATGATTGGACCTGCTGGCATCAGCAGTCTGCCTGCACCAGGGCAACTGGATGCTCAGCAACTGTGCACTGGCATTTTCATTGTCCCTTTCCCCCAGTTGTTAAGGCTGTGCCACCAAACACCTCTTCAAATAAAACTTTTTGCCATATCTTCTAAAAGATATAAATATCTCTAGAAGATATTCTCTCAAAGAATGTCTATATTCATGCTAAGCTTTAGCAGCCTTTTCAGGGAAAGGGGTTCCAAAGCTGAGGAATAGCTACACAGCTGTGAGGTGGTTTGTCATCATCATCATCATCATCATCACCATCTTCATTATTTTTGCAACAACGTATTTTTTTCTATTTTTTTACCTGTTCTTTACCTGTTCATTAGGAGATTTTTTTAATTGCAATTTGCTACAGAAATGTGGAGAACTGAATTTCAGATTCAGAAAAATGAGAAACTGAGAAAGCCAAAACTGACAGACTCTTCTATCCCTATTCTGCACTGATCCCACCTTCTGCTATAGCCTTAGGTGCCCTCGCCTCCAAATGTCAAGCTCTGGGCCTTTTCATTTGGCCTCACTCTTTGCTCCAGTGCAGCAAAGCAGTATCTAAATGCCAATTTTCTCCCTCCCTCTCTCTCCTACTCATCATTTGCTCTTCTTACTACTCTTATCCAGTTATTGGCATGATGGTGTTGGCAGTAACATTCTGTGTACTCGCTGCGTCAAATGACAGGGGAATATGTGTTTTAAAAGACAAGTTTTGTGTCACAACAACTCATTATCACAGGGTTTTAGAATACTGCAAACAATTCGTTTATAGAACATAAGCAGAGTCCTGCTGGATCAGGCCAATGGCCCATCTAGTCCAGCATCCTGTTCTCACAGTGGCCAGTCAGATGCCTATGGGAAGCTTGCAAGCAGGATCTGACTGCAACAGCGCTCTCCCCACTTGTGATTCAACCGGTATTCAGAGGCAGTCTGCCTTTGATAGTGGAGGATGAACAGAGCCGTCATGGTTGTGGCCACTGAGAACCTTCTCTCCATGAATTTGTCTAATTCTCTTTTAAAGACATCCAAGGTGGTGGCCCTCACTCCTTCTTGTGAGCCTTGCCCCCTGGAGTGGAACAAAAGGAGACCTAGACCAAAATGGGTAAAATCAGGGCACAACTTTATTGATTTCAGCAGGTATGTGGGGTTGGCTGGGCATGGGGCAAGGATCAATTATCAGAGAGCCCACCTGCTGCCCGATGCTCTGTCCCCAGTGTGACTGCTGGGGCTCCTCTGAGAGTTGCCAGCATAACATTCCCCACAATGGTGCAGGCAGGCCCATCATCTCGGTTCTAGTGGGAAATCTGGGCTAAGCAGTACAAGGCTCAACCCTCCAAGCCAGGGCCAACAATTTGCTCCAATGTCCTGTAAGGGGGTCTGCCTTACATTAAAGATCCCGCCAAGTGCCTTTTCCCACCTAAGTTATGACAAAAAGAAAAAAAACACTTAAAAGAAGCAAAAAATTCTTCCTGAAGGGAAGGTGAAAACCTCACACCAAGGGCCAATTAAGTGTGAGCCAAATTCCTTTCCAGCCCTGTCAACCAGTGACCAACAATGTTCCTAGCAAGAGGCCTAGCCCTGAGGGCGGGTGGGTAGGAAAGCCTGAATGCAAACAGGGTTGTTCATGCAGTTGGAGCTCTCCTTTATATCTAGGGAGCCATTTACCCCCCGGACATCTCAGGATACTGCAGAGACTCGCAGTCAGGGCTGGCACTAAGGCTGAGGGCCCCTGCTGCCCAGAGGGGCCCCTGAAGGGCCATTCCTTAGGGTGTGGGGGTAGCGCTCCCCTTCCGCGATCCTCAGCAGGGTTGATTCCTGACCCTGTCACAATCACAGAGACGGAGTTCCCAGCTCCCCCCCACAGACTGGGCTTGCCCACCCCACCTACCTCTCCTTCCTTTCTGTGAATGCCCTGCACACTGCGCACACAGCTGCCATAAACCAAAATGGCAGCAGAGGCTTCTCTAAGGGGCTGATGCCCCTACCACCATCTTGATTGATGGCAGGCATGTGCGTGCATGCAGCATAGCGTGCATGCATGCCATCAATGAAGATGGCGGTGGGAGTATCAGCCCCTTAGAGAAGCCTCTGCCCCCATCTTGGTTGAAGGCAGTGACCTGTGCACCCAGAAAGAGAGAAGAGGTAGGTAGAGCGGTCCTGTACAGTCTAGGGGGGGGGCTGGGAGCAGGGGCCCCGGGGCAGGCTGATGCCCAAGGGCCCAGTAACACCTAGCGCCGGCCCTGCTCACAGTAAATGCTAAGAAACAGGCAGGACCAGAAATATGGCCTCTTCCTCCTGAGGGCTCACCCTGCAGGACACACGAGGTAGTGCTGCCATGCAAGGAGGTGGCAACTAGCCAAGAAAGGGTCAAGTGGAGGTATTGCTTAGCAACCAGACAAGGTGGCATGATCTTCAGTGAGGTAGCATGTACTCTAATTAGCTGGGCAGTTCTGAGTTTTCCTCTATGTTTGGTTGTAAGTCTCCCTGCTATGTACAAGGCTTGAACCAAAAGACAAAATATCACTTTCTCTTCAAATTGTACACTGGTGTGGGTCCCCCCCCCCATATGCTCAGTAAAGTGTTATCAGGACTTTTCTCTCTGGACTTTACTAAAGTTATATTTCAGGATGTGGCCTGAAGTATGAGGCTACCACTTTGTTGAAGCTTAGCACATCTGGGTCTGGCTAGGACCTGGCTAGGTGACCACCTGCAAGCCACATCGTTTACTTTCAAAGGTACGATATAGGCTGTGAGTGCATACACACCATACATTTAAAGCACATGTCTTTCCTCAAAGAATCATGGGAACTATAGATTGTTAAGGATGTTGGGAATTGTAGCTCTGTGAGGTGTAATGCTGCAGTTCCCAGAATTCTTTGGGGAAGAAATGTGCTTTAAATGTATGGTGAATATGATATGAATACTGTATGATAAAATAATAAAGCATAATCATCATAGTCTGTCATGCAACACAATTTAAGAATCACTGATGGCAGTTAGTTTCTGCACTGAGATTTGTACATTCCAATACCTTTCAAATGAACAAGGCCCAGCATAGTGCTAGTCATTGCTTTTGCATTAAGATTAGGACTTCTGGATCCGGATAGCCTGACCATTGTTGTCCATGCACTGGTAACCTCCAGTCTGGATTACTGTAATGCGCTCTATGTGGGCTGCCCTTGAGGTTGGTCCAGAAGCTGTAGCTGGTGCAAAATGTGGCGGTGTGACTGCTCAGTGGGGCAAGGTATTGCCACCATACCACCCCTCTGCTGAAATAATTGCACTGACTTACTATTAGCTACCGGGCCAAGTTCAAGGTTTTGCTTTTGGTGTACAGAGCCCCATACAACTGGGACCAGGATACCTGAAAGACTATCTTACCCCTTATATACCCAGTCAACAGGGGTGTAGTTGTGCAGGATCTCAGAGGGTCTTAGACGCCTTACATTTTTGGGAGCAGCATCTCAGCAGGGTCCCTATGTCTCCAGCATCCTATGAGCCAGTCAGCATGAAAGCTGAGTGTTAGCCACTGAGAAAAGTCTTCTAACATGCTTCATTGTACTTTCCTGCTGATGAGAGCCAATCAGAGTGAAAGGAGGTGAGTCAGCCACTGTGAAGACTCTTCTCAGTAGCTAACAATCTCCCCTTTGATGTTTATTGGCTCCTAGAGACATCTGTTGTTGTGAGAGAAGGCATTAACGAGGATCCCATTCTCAGCCTAGCAGCAAAAAGAAAGAAAGAATGGGAGGAGTGTGGCTGTGACTATCATGAAGGGACCCTGCACTTCTGAATTTACCACTACACTACTGCCAGTCAATCATTGCACTCTGTAGGTAAGGGCCTCCTGGAGATACCATCTTATCAGAGGGTCTGTTCAGCACAACATAGGAAGTGGACCTTTAGTGTTGGCACATACCCTTTGGAATTCCCTCCCCTTAAATATTAGACAGGCACCATGTCTGTCATTTTGGCGCCTACTGAAGACCTTCCTCTTTCAACAAGCCTTTTGAGTAGAGACCTTATCCCAGTCTGCATCTATGTTGGAATTGCTTTTAAAGATTTTTTTAAAGATCTTTTACAAATGTTTTTAAACATGTTTTGTTTTAAGATGTTTTTAAACATGTTTTGTTTTAATATATGTTAAAGTCTGCTTTTAAGATGTTTTAGAGTGTTTTTACTGTTTTGTTTGCCTCCCTGTGCTCCTGCTGGAAGGGCAGGAGATAGATTAGACAGACAAACAGACAGGAAGGAAGGAACTGAGTACAGTATTGCAAACCATCATGTAAACCAATCTTGCATTTGGGGAAATAGTAGCAATAATTACTTTATGCCACTTCCACGTATTAAAATCACAGAACATTAGAAAGAGACTCACAGTGCCACTCTGCCTGCAAGCCTATATGTACACTTACTTGGGAATAAGCCATGCTGAACTGTGTGGGGCTTCTTTCCAAGAAAGCGTGCTTAGTATTAAACTGTAAGCTCCCTGATCCTTCCCTAGCTAGCACACCACCCTACTGGAGTGAAAAGCACCAGGGAAAAACCTTTAATTCAGAATTTCCTTCTTTTGTGAATGTATGCCTTCATCTTAGAGATATTTCAACATTGTTTTTTTGTGTCTGGTATGCCTGGCCAAACTGATAAGAAAATTGTAAAGGTCAAGCCCAGATTAGGAAAGTGAAATGCATTTCCTATGGGGTAAGAATTGCTAGTGTGTCCTCATATCCTGGGAATATATGATAGACATAATCATCATTTTCTTTTCAAATTTTGTCAGTTTAGGATGTGTATATATATATTCTTTCATCAACCTCAGTATTATTTTTCACAAGACAGAAACAGAATGCTGACCTTCAGGTGTGTTCTCCTTGATGGACAATTTGCATGTCTCATTTCCTGTGTGTGTGTGTGTGTGCGCGCGCACGTGCATGGGAAAGGGGGTTGCACAAGCCACTGAACTGCAAAGAATTGAAATGATATACCTGATGACTGCATCCATGAATAGCTAGGAAATTTTAATCCAGTTTTGAATTAAACTACACTATGTCTTACATTAGGAGGGTCATTTGAGCCAAAAACAATTTTCTTCTCTTAGCTATCCAATAGATTATAGCCCTAATGGTTTAATTGTTTGGATAGCTCCATTTTACCCAGCATATCTGCATCTAGTCTTCTCATGAGATTAACACAAAAAAGCCAGTGTGGTGCAGTGGTGAGTGTTGGATGAGGACCTGGGTTCAAATTCCCACTGAGCCACGAAGTTTACTGGGTAACCTTGGGCCAGTCAGTCTCTCGTTGTCTAGCTTATCTCACAAGGTTGTTGTGTTGATAAAATTAGAGGAGAACCATATAACCCCCCCCCCGAAGTCTTTGGAGGAAAGGTGGGATATAAATGTGGGCTATAATGATGTTAGTAATTTCCAAATATGCTGCACATTTTAATGTTAGGTTGTGCCTTCTGTTACAATGCACTGAGAACCTCATGGTGTTTGTGTGGTCCTGTGATTGGCTTCCATCCATCCAGATTACAATTATTGACATTTTATTATGCCAAATGTGCAAATGGAATAAAATATAGTGGTCTTTGGCACTACTATAACTAAGTAGTATTCAGTAGTCTTAGGCTGTATGTACACTCACACACCCATTTGTAGCACAAAGTAGTTTTTCTTAATATGAAATCATGTATGTTTGTCCTCAGTGTGCTGCTTTCAATCTAAATTGTTTCTAGGTTATTTGATTTGCATTTGAAAACCCTCCCCTTGATTAGGTTATCCATATCTTTTCCTCTCGACACGTCCCAGGTGAATGAAGAAGTGGTAATTCTGATCTTGATATACACCCACTTACAACTTCATTGGACAGGTCTGTAGATGCACCCTCCACTGCTGGGACCGCCACTGGCGGGTAATGCAGAATCAATCTGCATTGAGCTTTTATTTAATTTATTGTGCTTTTCAGGGGCATAAAATATGCAGCAGTCCAGAATGTGTGTGGACTAGGTAGGAAAAATTAGATGTCATTGTGCATTGAATACAGAACATAATGTTGAGTGTGCACAGCCTTACCCACGGATAAAGGTGGATAGAATTGCAGCCAAACAGCACAGTCCTCTGCATGTTTTCTTGAAAGTAGGGATGGAAAGGTCTGCCCATTACAGCTCTCTCCGTTTCTCATTTTCCCAGTGTTAAATTCAGTTCTTCACATTTCTGCAGCAATTTGTGAGGTTTTTTTTTAAAATCCTCATGAAGATTATTCATCATTTTAGTGCAAATATCTCCTAATAAAAAAATTTTTGCATGCAGTCTTGACAATACCTGAATATAATGCCCCCAATATGATGCATCTTTGTATGTTATTTTGTGCACTCATTCCCTTAATATATGCATTTTTGTAAACATTATTTGGTTGGAGAACTGCATTGCAAAATTCGGATATGTGTGAATTTTGAAAGATGGCTCTGTTTCAGTCCTCAGCTTGTTTTGGAAAGTACAGATTTCACTTTAAATGTGAACTGAATTGAAATTCTCCCCCATCCCTACTTGGAAGCAATTCCCACTGGGTTCAATAGGGCTCACAACCTAGTAAGCATTTTTAGGATTGTAGTAGTTGTATATTAGAAGGATGAGAACTGTTTATAGGATTTCCTGCCTGCTTGAAATTATATGCAGGAGTTGTACCTGTTCTCCAGCTATGACTGACAAGACAGGCGAATGTTTAAATATCTGAAGGTAACAATTTAAAACAAACAAAAAATCCAGTTAAGACACTATACCATCACCCAGTTCATTGCCCAACCTACCCCTTAATTGGCTCTCCATCATTCCTCAAGCTCTCACTTTTGAAAGTACGCACCACCCCCTAAATTTGAATTATGAACACACACACACGCTTATAAGGGATACAGACATTCTCAAGTCCTCCATCCACCCAACTCTCTCTTGAAGAAGCCATTTTCCCCACTAGGGCCCTTTCCTCCCTTATCCTCATGGGCAAGGGAGACATAGCTGCTCCCATCCTCACACATCAATCCTCCCTTCTCTAGTCTTCCTGTGCTCTTAGAAATTAGGGGCAGGCCCCTGTCTCAGTCTTCTGAAACACAATGCAGCCATCAGATTGACAGCTGTGTACATCTACCATGCCACATATGAGAATGTAAGACTGTGTCTGCATAGCTGCATTGCTAATTAGTTACCCTTCCCATTCAGCTTCCCTCCCCCTTTTATGCCTGCCAACCCAGACTGAATAGGTGAGCTCATTTTCTCCCTCCCTTCTCTTTTCTTTCCCTCTGTTCCTCTCTTTTCTCCCTCTGCTCCTTTCAATGGGCTCCTGCAGTTGCTCAGGCGGACAGCATTCCGTTGCCAGGCAACTCTCCAAAAAGGGGAGCCAATGCTGCTGGCATTGACAGAGCAAGCAAGCCTGCTTCAGTGATGACACTGTGATGCTGTGGCCTAATTTTTACCTCCCTGAATTAGGTACAAAAGAGGACCTTCTTCAGTGTCGCTGATGAATTATTTGGACCATTACTTTGTTGCTTAGCTTGGGCTTCCCCCTTCTGTCCTCCTGATTGGCACTTCTCATTCCAGCCCAAGGCCTCCCAAAGTCACGCACACCTAATCCATTTGCCTGAATTTGGAATTGCTCACTCTGCCTTGCAGATTACTACCAATTTTGTGGTAGCTGAAGCCGCCAGTTAGTGTAGAGTCTGTAGACATTACTGAGCTAGATTATGGACCAATGGTTTGACTCAGTGTAAAAGGTAGCTTCCTATGAAGCTATGGTATCCATCCTTAAACTTTCCCATAACCCTCGAGAAGGAGAGATCTGCTTGTAAATTTTAATTGTGTTAGATTTTTTAAAATTACTATTTCCCAGTTTTGTTTTCTGCTAATTTTACTAGGAGGCCATCCTAAAGAAAAACCTCTTCTTTTGCCTGAAATGGCTGCTGCAGAATCTTCTTAGGATCTTCCCCCAGCCTTTTGCCTTCTATTTAAGAACATAAGGACAAAAGAAGAACCTATTGGATCCAGCCTAAGGCCTATCTGCTCTGGCATCCTATTTATCACAATGGCCCTCCTTGCTGTTCATCCTCAGCAATTGGTATTTAGAGACATGCTTCTTGATCCTGATGGTGAAAATGGATCCTAGTTTTATAAAAGTTAATAATGGATTGCTGTTGATTTTCTGCTTTGAACTCTATAGCTCAATAAAGATGTTGACCTTGTGTGTGGACAGTAGCTGTGAAAAAGGAAAATTCCAGGTTAGGCATCGTTAGGAAACGGACTGAGAACTGCCAATATCATAATGCCATTATACATGGTGAGACCACATGGTTATCTATGATGAGACCACACTTGGAACACTATGTACAGTTCTGGTCGCCTCACTTCAAAAAAGTATTGTAGAGTTGGAGAAAGTTCAGAAAAGGGCGGCCAAAATTATCAAGGGGATGGAGCAAATTTTTTCTAAGAAAGGTTACAATATTTGAGATTTATTTGTTTGGAAAAAAGGTGAGAACTAAGAGGGGACATGACAGAGGTATATAAAATTATGTGTGGTGTGGAAAAAGTGGATAGATAGACTTTTTCATTCTCTCATAACACTAGAAACCAATGAAGCTGGAAGCTGGAAAATTCAGGTCAGACAAAAGAAAGTATTTCTTTACATAGCATATAGTTAAACTATGGCATTCATTAGATGGCTTTAATAGCTAATTAAACAAATTCCTGGAGGCTAAGGCTATCAGTAGCTACTGGTCAGGTATGTGCTACCTTCAGTATCAACGGGAGTATCCCTCTGAATAGCAGTTGCTGAGTATCACAAGTGGGGAGAGCATTTTTGTATAGGCCAGTAGTTGGTCACTGTGAGAATAGGATGCTGGACGTGATGGCCCTTTGGCCTGATCCAGCAGGCCTTTTCTGACATTCTTATGTTCTTAAACTTTATTTTCCTCCAAGGCAGAAACAACGTGTTTGGGCTCCAAGTTGGATTACTTGGATTACTGCAATGCGCTCTATGTGGGGCTGCCCTTGGCTCTGGTTCAGAAGCTCCAGCTGGTACAAAATGCAGGCTACTGATGGGAGCACATGGCCAACAACATGTGACACCACTCTTAAAACTCTGCACTGGTGACCCATCCACTACCAAGCCGGGTTCAAGGTCATTGTATTAATTTACAAAGCCCTGAACAACTTAGGTCCAGGTATCTTAGGGACCACCAGAACCCTTATATCCCAGCTTGATCACCGAGATCATCCACAGGAACAGCTCTGATCGTCCCCCCCAAGTTGGCGAGGCTCATTTAACACTGACACATAATCAAGCCTGCAGTGTCATCAGCCCAGTTCTCTGGAATGCTCTGCCAACAGAAATTCAGCAGGCTCCTTCTGTTCTAACTTTTAAATGCCTGCTGAAAACCTTTCTGTTTCATCATGTGTATGCAAGCAATTAAGAAGATGCCTTTTTACAACAGTTGACTTTATTGTATTTTTAATGTTTTTATCATATGCCTGCTTGCTTGTTTTAACTTGTTGTAAATTGGTGTTTTTAATGAAATAGCGGTATGCAAATGTGTTTATAAAGAAATAAGTTTTGGATAAGATTCTCTCTGTGGGCCTTCTCCTTGAGTAGGCCCAACTCCTTCACAAAGCTGACACCTCTACCTATTCACTTGCCCTAACTCTTTGGATCCAGTCTAGACAGCTACCTAGAGGGAGAGGTCAGACAAGGTTAACAGAGGGTGCTCTCCTTCTCCTTGGTCCTTTCACTGCTTTCTTGCCAAGAGGGAGCAGGTGACCATGCAGCGACATCAGGAAGCAGCATCAAGACCAGAGGGTCGACTGGCAGTGGCTCCTTCTTCTGGAGTGTTGCCTTCAGCAGATGCCCAAAAATGCCAGCCCAATGCCCGCCCTGGGAACAACAACACAGAACTGCTTCAATCTGCATACATTTCATTTTCTAAGCCCACTTTTATGACATGTAAATGCTGTGATGAAAGAATAAGCAACACCTGTTACTCTTTCTATATATTCACTTTATAACAATTTTAGACAGCAGTCCAATGTATACCTACTTGGAAAGGAGGACCAAGCTCCATGAGATGAAGAACAAGAAGAACAAGAAAATTATTATTATTTTGATTTTTAAAGGAAATGTGTGCTCTGGGTGCAAGGGGATAACTGTTTAACCCTTTCCCTGTGGGCCCGTTCCCCAATCGATATCCCGCCCTAGCCAGACGCTTTCCCATCCATAAGGGACACAAAAAGTAGCCCGAGGAAGGTGGTTTGGACTGGAAAAACCATCTGTGGTGATGGCACTAAAACACCCTGTCTCTGCCACTATTCAAGTCTGATCAAAACTTCAGCTCTCTGCAGCTGTATTTCAGGTTTTTTTTTAAAGGCAGGGGACTGCTCATGCATCTGTTACATCTCATCTGGTTTAACTGAAAATTTCACTAAATAAACGGGGGCTTCCAAGTAGGAATGCACAGGATCAGACTTCTAATAGTGCAGTCATTAATGACCCCAAGGAAGTCGATAGAAAAAATCAATAGCCAGTGATGTTAATGGAGTAGGATTGTACCCATAATTTGCAAAGTGATCTGTAAACTTTATTGTGCTTGTTCTGTGGAGTAACTTCATTTTTATTCTCATTCTACAGATAGGAGTGAGGCAGAAAGGCAACAACTTGCTGAAGCTTATATGGAGATCAAATTCATACAAAACTGATATAAGATGGTTGTTTTACAGGTCCCTACCTGCAATACTAAGGCCCAAACTACATAAGACATTGATTATCCACAACAAGATCTCCTGTTTCTTTTGAAAACAGCTCCAGATGCCCTCAAATTGGACTGGGACCTCAGTATTGGGGGAAGAAGGGACAACCTTTTCCTCCAGGGGTTTCCAGTGTGGTGCTGTCCAGTTGTTCTTGGACTACAGTTTCCATCATCCCTGACCATTGACCATCTAGGAGGGTCCTGCTTTGGCTACCCCTCCTTTCCCCTATGCCAAGGAAATGAAACTAGTGGCCCTCAAGAAATTCCTGGACTACAGCTCCCATCATTCCTGACTACTGGCCATGTTGGCTGAGGATGATAGGAGTTGGAATGCAACAGCATCTGGAGGGCCACAGGTTCCCCATCCCTACCCTATGTACTTACCTCATTAAGGAAAACATCCATGTAGTACTCAGATAAAGAGCTGGTGGGGATTCTTTAGATCTGAAAAACAGCACAGAGGGAAAGTTTAAACTCTCTTCCTCCACAGTGCCATGGGTCCCAATTCACTTTACCCACCCCATCCAATGGCTGCTTTCAAACACTAGTGTAGTGGCAAATTCAGGAGTGCAGGGTCCCTTCATGTTAGTCACAGCCACACCCCTTCCCTCCACACATTTTTTGCTGCATTGTTGAGAATGAGATCCTTGTTAATGCCTTCTCCCACAAGAGACGTCCCTAGGAGCCAATAAGCATAAAAGAGCAGAACATAAGAGTGTTAGCTACTGAGAAGAGTCCTCTCAGAGGCTAATTCCCCTCCTTTCCCTCTTTGGCTCCAATCTGCAGAAAGGGACAAGGAAACATGTTAGAAGACTCTTATCAGTGGCCACCAAACTCCCTTTTCATGCTGTTTGGCTTGTAGGATGATGGAGGCAGAGGGGACCCCCCCCGAGACCCCAGATGACTATACCCCTGCTTTCAAAAGAAATTAAAAGAGACAGGAGAACCGATCACAGTTCTGCAGCATCTTATCTGGTTTGGCCCTAATTCCCCATAACAATGAAACATAACAATCAAGTTTAAAATCCTAAATGGGTAACCCCACCCCACCCCTTTAATAGCTGCAGCTGTTGCTGTTGCAAGATTATTTTGGTGCTTCTCTATTTAACAGTTTCATGCTAAGCTTTGCTCACAAAAACAGGAAAAAAACTCCCAGCCCCCCCCCCCCCCCGTGCAGATGCTGCAACGGACTATATTGATATATTCCGTTGCCGCTCCCCCCCCCCCCCGCCAGTTTAAGATGACACTGCAAGTTGAGGCTGCTGCCAGCCCGCAACAAATGAAATAATACTCCAGTTCTATGCACTGTGTACACACAGCTGTCTTCAAAGGGAAATGGACTAATCCTAGTGCATTTCCTTTGCTCAACTGGTGTGTAAAGAAGAGCCTCTGGGCTTACAGGGGAAAAGACTGACTAGCCTTTGTTTATTTCCCTCCATCTCCAGGCTCATTGCTACTGGAAAAGGAAACAGGCTAAGAGAGCAGGATTCTCGTCAATTTCCTTTTGCCAATAGAATGGCTGGAGGCTGTGTTCAGTCCTCTGCTACACCTGGGCCCATTCTTAAAGGATGTGGCCTTTTGCAGACAAAAACAGCACCCTGCTTGTTGTGGCTGAAGTATTTGCAAACTTTTCTGAGTAGGAAAATTTAGTAGGGAAGTGTTAACTGGATGTCGTTCAGCAGGACTTCACAACATCTACTGGTGGTTCCCTACAAGTTATCAAAAACATGGCAGAAAAGCAATATAAGGAATGTATGGGTGGCAACAAAAAGGTTAAGTTCAAGTAATGGGGTTTCTGTTGCTTTTTTTAAAAAAGGCCAACATTGAGTTCAGTGGGGCTTACGCATGGATAGGATCGCAGCCTCACAGTGCAATCCTATACCTGTCTATTCAGAAGTAAGTTCCACTGAGTTCAGTGGGGTTTACTCCCATGTAAAGGTGTATAAGATTGCATTCTAAAGCTACCAACACTAAGAGCTCTTGCAAACTTTTTTTTTCCTTTTGATGAGTGTATTCTGCAACATGTCATTGAGCCAAGCTCCTGTACGATTCCAAGCCTAATTCAAAATGCTGGTTTTGATCTTTAAACCTCTTTATGGTTCAGGATCCCAATATCTTCTGGAACATTCCTCCCAACAAGAACCTACCCAGACCCTTAGATCTTTGTCTGAAGCCCTTTTCCAGGTTCCCTATCTGAGGGAGGCTCGGAGGGTGGTGACAAGAGAGAGATCCTTCTCAGCTGTGCCTTCCTGTCTGTGGAATGCACCGCTCAGCAAGGTCTGCCCGGCACCTTCACTGACATCTTTTTGGCGCCAGGTAAAGATTTAATCTTTTTTCCCAGGCTTTTAATAGACTATGATGGTATTTTTGTTGTTAGCGTACTGCCAAAGCTTCCTATGGCTGGTATAAGGGTTCTATTTTGTTTTGCTTTATGATATAATGTAATTATTTGTGTTTTTTAACAGTGCTGTAAGTCTCTTGGAGGCCTTTGGGTAACAAGTAACTAGCAATTAATTAATCAGTTAATTAGATAATAGACACAATAACAGTGTATTAGTGGTGGATTCATACTGGACTGTCCACACAGCATTCCGCTTTATTAGTTCTGTGGATCTTCCCCAATGTTAATGCATTATTGTCATCTGGAGAGGCATTCTTATGTTGGGTGGGGGGCGGGATGGTGGGGGGGTGAGCGAGTGGTGGGAGAAGGTGAATGAGCGAGCAGGCGGGGGAGCGTGAGCAGCCAGAGGGAGGGCGAGCGAGGCAGGGGGCAGAGGGTGAGCTGGTGGGCAGAGGGGAGAGCGAACAAGCGAGTGGGTGGGATGGTGGGTGAGCGAGTGAGCAGGGGGAGAGGGAGAGGGAGCGGAGGGGGCAGAGGGCGAGTGGGCAGGCGTGGGGGAGAGCAAGAGAGTGGGCGTGGCTGGGCCGGTGAGCAGGCAGGCAGCGATCCGCGGCAGGGAGCGGTTCTCCACCACCATAACTAGGGGCCCTTCAGGGACTCCTGTGGGCCATGGGGTCCTTGGCCAGGGCCCCACCTGGCCACACTTTGGAGCCGGCCCTGACTGCCTCTCATATCTGGCAGGCAAACACAAAAACAACTAAGGTATGATTAAATCCCTTAGGAATCTAAAGCCTTTAACTTTGCATTTATATCCCTGTGATTTAAGTGGGCCAAAGGGCATCTAACTTTTCCTAGGCTGCAGCTTATGAGTGAGCCTCAGATAGTACAGTCAGCTGGGTGGGGAGCCATTTGGTTTAAAATATTTATAAACCACTTACTATTTCTGTGTTTTAAAATGTATTTTAGTTGTTTTTATTGCATTCTGTGCATTGTCTTGAGACTGGGGATGGATGAGAAATTCGATAAAGGCAAACTGTACGTTGGTCTACCCCAGCGTTTGTATGCTCGCTATCTTTGCAGAGTGGTCTTGTTTGCTGCATGCTTCTGTGCGTTTTCCCTGATACTGGATTTTTTTTTAAAAAAGTGGCGAATATAGCAATATTGTTATCAATGACACCTTCAATATGAACTACTGAAATGTGTATTCCATTTAACTTCTGTGCCATAGAGGTGAGGATGATAGCCATCATTGTTTGATTCTTAACCTGTCTCCCCCTTGTATCTGTATTTTTTAACATCTCTGTCTTTAGCCAGATTCACAGTTCTTTAGTAGTCTGTTGCCTCAGGCAGGCAAAATGTATCTTGCCACCAGCACACTGGAAAACTGACTGAGGTGTGTGGGAAGGAGAGAGAGAAAGCAAAATAAGTTGGTCAAACAGGCTAACTGTAAAGTCAAGAACTCAGCAGACAGCAGCACTCAAGGATCGATGATAAATTGGGTTCAGTTTTCAACTTTCAGAATTACATCACATAGCTGAACTAAAATAACTTTCAACTGCACAAGCCTCATTTAATTGCATGGGGCGGGCATTTGTTGGATAGACAATAACGATGAGGCAACATGCCCACTTGATTTCCTGGCTCATTTATTTTTGAATAAAAGATATTGCAGGCCATCACTGGAAAAAATTAAAACAATAACATTATTTTTCAGCAACGGAAAAGGAGAAACCAGGAAAAGCAGAAGATAACAAAGTGCTAACTACAACAGACCATAACCAGTGGCCAGTTTGCTGAATTGACAACCAAACCAGCATCAAGCTGTGAACTACATCCCTGCTTGAGGTGTATGTGTAAGGCTATTATTATTGTTATTATTAAAATGTCTTAAGTGGTGTACAGTCTAAAAGACAAACAATATACAATTAAAACAATAAGAAAAACAACTTAAAACCTATAAAACAGCAGCATAAAAATAAAACAGACATTTGGAGGACTCAAACATAGGGTCCAATCTTATAGTCAGGGAAAGTCTGGGCAAAACTACGTGGATGACAGAATGATGCATAGCCACCCTTTGTTCATCAGTTGTTGAGAACACCTGATTGGCAATGTAAAGAGATGAGGTCAGAAGCAGAGCAAGGTCGGTTAAGAAAGTGGGCTGATTCATTTTCTTAAGTTGCTTATGCCTGCTGCCCCTGTGGTACACACAGCCAACAGAAAGGCACTGAACTTGAGCAATGAGGTCAAAGGATGATAATAGTTTTCAGCTGTGGGCGGTGAAGACTAGCATCCTGATTTTACAGTCTTTGGAGGACATGCATGAGTTTGCCCACTTGGATTTAGAAATCAGGACTTTCTCTTGGATCTCTTGAAGAAGGTGCTATTGTGGAAAAATGCCTCAGGACTGATTATCCAGAACGAGTACTCTAAACTTTGGGACTTGGCAATTATGGAGAAACTAATCTGACAGCTTAAGTTTCTGAGAAACCCAATCACAACAGAATCATTTTCAATAACTTAGAGTGATTTTATCAGTTTTATTAATTATGAAGATGATGAGACACTCATACCAGACAGGTATGCCCATGTATGAGGCCTATAAAGGTTTCTTTCAAAGTTTCAATAGTAGCCTGGAGTTGGGAGGCATTACTTTTAAGGACACTCCCCACAATGATCTAAATGGCAGAGGAACACAAAACTCAAATTAGTATTGGAAACCCTTTCCTCACCTGTACCTGAGATTTGATCTTGCTATGCACTGTTCTACATGGCTAAAATGTCTACTGGCTTTAATGCTGTATATGATGTTTTTGGAATATTATTCGTTTCTTTCCTTACAATAAAAAGTTCTTAAAAGAAAAAAAGAAGAGGTGCTATCACTTCGGTCCATCTTTGAGTGATCATATAATTTCCCTGTACCACCACCTCAATGAGTCCTTACAGCAATGAACAGGAGGGTACAAATGAGTCCAAAAATCAAAAAATAAGGTATAATGGCATCACTTACTATCTGCTTCCTATTAGGAATGATTATTTCTTGTTACCATGCCTGGGGAAAATAATCTATTAAACCTCAGGGACAAATGTATCCCAAGACCTTTTGCCATCTTAAGTGGCTATAATTAACCACACAGTTTGCAATGGTCATCCTAGGTCCCCCTGCAATGTCACAAAGGACACACATTTCAGCGTACATGATGCTTCAATGTTACCACTAAAAATATTGTCACACACACCCCAATTGTCATGCAACCAGTCTGGACCCTCATCCACAATGAGCCAAACACAGTGGTCATTACCAGATTCCTAATATCCTATGATGTTATGTTCAGAAGAACGATAAGGGAATTTACGGGAACAAAGGTTAATTCTGCTTTAGCACCTGGCATAAAGGAAGGCATGTCTTGATCTTTTTGCATCTCTTCTGCAAAAAAAAATATCCAGGAGCACTGAGGAGAACCAAGGGGAAATTTAATCCACCAGTCAGGCTAGCTGGACATGATGCTAAAGTAGTACTAAAATTGCACTCATGAATATTTTCAGAACAAAATGTTCAAGAAAGGCAAAATGTCCCCTGGAAAAAAACCCATTAAATGTACATTTTTTATTTTCTTGTGGCTCTTCACAGCCTCTTTGCTCCCAATTTCTGTACCTCTTCCTCACAGTATGATCCCAGCCATGTGAGGATCACACTGTGAGCATGATATCAGGATGTCAAGTAGCCAATCAGATTTTACTACACGGTGACATCATCAACAGAAAACAAAGCTCTCTCACTATTATGAATGGCTGGGGAAATGGAATGTGTCTTCTGTGCTTCAATGATTGAGCCATCAGAATGTAAGAAGAGCCCTGCTAGATCCGACCAAAGGCCTATGTAGTCCAGCATCCTGTTTCCCACAGTGGCAAACCAGATGCCTATGAGAAGCCCACAAGAATGACAAAATGGCTATAGACCTCTCACACAAAGGTGAATAGAGTAGTGTCCCCCCTCCTTCTGGTGAGGCTCAAACTCCCGTCTTCTGCATCCCAGCCCTACTCAGTGTGCTCATGACATGCAACTGCCAGCTTCGTAGAGCAAGACATGGCAAATCAGCCTGGTTGCCCCAGGAATGGGGACATGTTTGAGGGCGAAAGCAACAAAAGTGCTTCATTTTCTGTCAATGATATCTCAACAAATCCAAATTCCACCCCATACAATGAACAAACATTTTCTTAAACCCCCCATTTATACCCCTCAATTCAATATCACCAAAAAAAAGAACAGTTTTCATAGTAGTGGAAATATTAGCCACATTAAAAAAATCCTCCTTGTTTGGTTCAGTATTAATTATTATCATGCCTTTTCCTTGTGTTATAAAACGAAGGTCTTCACATGCCAACAGCTGGGCTGATGCAATAAAGTGGTCCCTGCACTGATAGGCAGGGGAGCACAGTGAATATTAAGGAACCAACAAGCCATTATGCTTTTTCTACAGCCACAGTGGAAGCATAAAGGGGAAATCAGTCAGGGGAAAAGGTGAAAGAGCAAATAAGGAGAACAAGCCTCTTCAGCACTGGCATTCCCCAAAGTTTCTAACAGATGGCTTATATTAAGATTTTTTTCTTTAAAAAAATCAAACTGCTATATTCTTTGTTTCTGATTGCATGTATCATGCATTGTTAGATTCTTCACCTGAAGATAGTCATTTGTGGCCTATATGATTTCCATGGTAAGAATCAAAGCCCAGACTTCCATGTTAAAACCTGGTATCTTGCAAGCTGTTTGCAATCAATGACAATTATTCTATGTACTCTATTCTTTGGGCTCCTGGCCCTAAGTTTGAGGTAGACACTCACTGAGACATTTCTGGCTAGCCATAGGCTGTGAGCCCACTAGTTGCCTACAGCAAAGTGTTCCCATTGGCCACACCTGGAAGGGCAACAGGTTGATCTGCCAATCAGTTGTGAAATCTCTTTGAACCAAATTTTAAAAAACCACACTTAATTTGATCCCACCAGGTTTTACAGTAAAAAGGGGGCAGGGTTTGACTAGCGTCATGTGCCCTTGTTTTCAGAAAAGAGAGGTGGAGGAAACACATTGGAACTGGCAGAACAGTGAGTGTGTCTCTACCCATAAAGCCATTAAGTCTACTATAGAAGCCCATGTCTCTTTGAATAGGCAGAGAGGTAAGGAAGGCAGGGGAAGGGCAAGGTGCAATCTGTGCTGTTTGCATTTGGAATGAAATGTCAAAAGGCTCTAGGGTCCCAGCCTTTCCTTTTGCAGCAGTAAATGTGGGCCTTACAGGAAGAAATCGGTCAACACTCCAAGATAATATCAAAGAACAAATAAGCACCAGAAACAAAAGGCATCTTACAATGCAGATTTCCACAGGAGGGTTAGTAAAGGTCCAAAACAGCATTTAGGGCTTTAAGTTATTTTAGCTTGCTGCATACGTAAGGCTGGATCCAAACAAACAGTGCAATCCTAACCATGTCTACTCAGAAGTAAGTTATATTTAATTCAGTGTGGTCTTTCTCCCAGGTAAGTATGGTTAGGATTGCAGCCCTAGTTAAGCTTAGCTGGAACAAGTTAGTTGAGCTTAGCTGGGACAAATCAAACATGAATTAACTTAAATTGCTATTGATTTAATTGAGAACTAAGTTGTTGGAGTCTTGATCCAAACCATAGCATTTTTCTTAAGATTTTTATTATGGGTTTTGTTTCTTGACATAGGTTTTGCTTTCTCAAAACTATGTATCATGGGAAGACACTCAGAAGATGCTGCTGTGCATCTTTCCAGCAAAGTGTAGTTGAAGAAGAAGTAAGATGTAATGTTATTACACTGGTATGTTCTGTGTCCTGAAGCAGCAGCCAATGAAGTAGACTACAATTCATGGGTAGCCAACCTGATTCCGTTCAGAAGTTGTTGGACTCTGTGCAGCTTGGGACCAGGATACCTGAAAGATCATCTCACCCCTTATATACCTAGCCGATCACCATGCTCTGCAGGTGAGGGCCTCCTGCAGATACCATCTTATCAGGAGGTCCATTCTGCACAACATGGGAAGCTGACCTTTAGTGTTATGGCACTGGAATTCCCTCCCCTTTAATATTAGACAGGCAACATCTCTGTTATCATTTTGACTTCTACAGCAGACCTTCCTCTTTCAACAAGCCTTTTAAGTAGAGGCCTCATTCCAGTCTGCATCTGTTCTGAAATGGCTTTTTAATACGTTTTTAAAGTTGTTTTTAAGATGGTTCTTCAAATATGTTTCTAAAGATGTTTTGTTTTAATATGTTTTAAAGTCTTTTGTTTTTAAGATGTTTTAAAATAATTTTGGTATTTTTGTTTGCCGCCCTGGGTGCCTTCTGGGAGGAAGGGTGGGATATAAATTTAATAAATAAATTATAAATAAATATTTTCCATCATTCTTGACCACTAGCCATGCTAGTAGGGGCTGACGGGAGTTGTAGTCCAATAACCCTAAGATGGCACCATGTTGGCTTTTCCTGCTATAACATGCAATTTGGGAAACATTTTGTTTAATGATGCTGCATAGGGTCCTTTGCTGTGCTAGAGATAATGATGATTAAATTTATTATCTGCTCTTCACCAGAAAGTCCCAGGGCAGGTCACAACAATATAAAACACAACATTAAAAACAGTTTAAAACATATCCTACTGATTACAAGAGAAAAGGCTTGCTCTCAAAGACACTGGTCGTACAGTAACCCAGGTAAATTCATAAATTTTTTCCTCAAGATTTGTCTTCTAGTGCTATCTCAAGTATTGTAATCATTTATTTTGACCACCCTAGACTCCTCTGGGAGGATCTAAAACAAAGAAAGAAAGTTGTTAACTGGGAATGGTCTGCCTTCAAGTCGTTTCTGACTTACAGCGACCCTTCATGGTAAGCAGTATTCAGAGGTGGTTTACCATTGCCTCCCTCTGAGGTTGAGAGGCAGTGACTGGCCCAAGGTCACCCAGTGAGCTTCATGGCTATGTGGGGATTCGAACCCTGGTCTCCCAGGTCGTAGTCCAACACTCTAACCACTACGCCACACTGGCTGGGAAGAGACTTCTCATTACAAATCTAGTATTCTTAGGAGGATGGTGCAGGCTAAAAATTGAGCTAGACAGACAAAAAGGCAAACATGCTTTTGAGATGTTCATGGAAGCTAAAATTAACATGGATGGGAAGAGTGGGATCATAGCACTCAGCTGCGTCCCAACCTATTCACAATCATAAGAATGTCTGTAAAGGGCTCCTAGGCAATAAGCTGTAAGCATGGACGGCTCACTCCACCAGATCAAAACCACCGGCACCCCAGCACAGCAATGCCACACACACATGCATTCATTTTTATCTCACACCAGCATCTAAAAAGGAGTTAAGCTGCTTTGGACTACAAGTACTATCAACCTCAGGCATGCTGGCCAGGTCAAATCAGAGTTGCAGTCCTGAACAGCTGGATGGCACCAGGTTGGGTTCAAGTGTTAAACATACTAAGAAGAGCACGGCACATACGACAGGATTTGACATTGAGGGTTTTTGTTTTTTTAAAACAGCTTTTGTGCAGTGCTCAAGAGCTGTGGTATAATGACAAATCTTGAAGTGCAGCAGGAGCTTACCATGACAGCCCTCATAGCCTCTTCCCCCAAAAGAAGAGGGCAAAAATGTAGGGAACTATGATGAGAATATGTGAACATGCATGTGTGTGTATATACACACTTATATGGATTAGGTGACAGACATCAAATAGTACACTGGCTTCATTCTCTTACTTCCTCTATGCCAATATGTCACAAACAATAGTAAAACTTGAAGGACTCATTATCACCTCATTTGCCATAGTGCAGGGAGCCCATTAATCACCCTGGCACTTCCACAGATTACATCATTGCTCCTGCTCTGAAAAAAGTCCTGGAGCTGCACTCCCCAGCATTCCCCCTCCACTGCACCCTCCACTCAAGATGGAAGTCATTTGTCACATAATCTTTACCACACACATTCAAGATCACAGACGATAAGAACATGAAATGAGCCCTGCTGGATCAGGTCAATGGACCATCTAGCCCAGCTTCCTGTTCTCATAGTGGCCAACCAGATGCCCATGGAAAGCCTGCAAGAAGGATCTGAGTGCTACAGCACACGCCCCACTTGTGATCCCTAGCAACTGACATTTGGAGGCCTACTGCCTCTGACAGTGAAGGCAAACCATAGCCATTGTGGATAGTAGTTCAGTCTTAATTAATCTGGAAGAATGTCCACCCACACTGATCATCGTGACTGAAGACTCAAGTCCCTGCTTTGCCCTAAAGCATGCAATCCATCGTCTCCTCTCCCCTTTACTTACTTGTGGGCTGTTAGTACATCAGGGCGGTCAAAGGATTACCGAAACATGGAAAATGATCTAAAGTATATGACCCTGAAAATGTGGAGTTTAGATTTTTTTTAAAAAAAAGCATTCTGAAGGCAAGAAAGGGCTAACTGAAGATTCAATCAGTCACCGACAGAACCATTTAAAAGGAGTTAATAGCAAAGTGGCAACCACTACATTAAATGACTTATGCCAATGGAATGAATCAGATTCTCTGCTCTCAATTGGGTTTAACAAATGCAATTGTAAAAAGTGACTAAGTAGCAAAAAGATGAGAACAACCACATGGAGCATCTCTTTTAAGATTCTCTTCTTCCATCACACATTTTTGGAGGCAGTGAGTTAAAGGTCACTCCTAAGAGAGAGAGAGAAAGAAAAACTTGCATCCTTTGCAAAGGGTAAAGAGGTAAAGAGGCCTTTCAAATGACATTTCACCAGCCTTTATCGTTTGGGAAAACAAAGCAAGCCAATACTGTTTGTGTACGTCAACGAATGACTGAACCTTATCAATATGGTTTGTGCTTGATGCTTTTTTCTTTCCTTTTTAAGGTTCAGGAACTGCAAGATAATGTGGTTCCTTTAAAATACTACATACCCTCTTATAAATCAGGGCTTGAATGACATTGCAAGGGGGGGGGAAGAACCTTATACCCTATTGTGATATCCATTTGTGATGACCTCCTTAGAAGTCTAGAGGGGCCACCACAATTAGATAAAATTGGAAGGAAGAGAGTAGGGCTTGTGGGTTGTATGAAAGGCAGGGCTGGCCCTACCATTAGGTAGAGTGAGGCATCCACTCCTGGCAGCAGATAATGGGGAGCAGGGAGTGGTGGCAACATGCTGGTGGTCAGAGCTCTCTCTCTCTGTGTGTGTGTATGTGGGGGGGGGTTGTCTCGGGTTTTTAGACCCCTTGCATTTTTGGGAGCCCAGTCCTAGCAGGGTCCCTATGTCTCTAGCATCCTATGAGCCAATCAGCATGAAAGGGGGGTATGTTGGCCACTGAAAAGAGTCTTTTAATATGCTTCCTTGTCTTTTCCTGTTGACTGGACTCAATCAGAATGAAAGGAGATGAGTCAGCAACTTAGAAGACACTTCTCAGTAGCTAACACACTCCCCATTCATGATGATTAGTTTTTAGGGACATCTGTTGTTCTGGGAGAAGCCATTGATGAGGATAGAGAAGCAGAAAGCAGTATTCAAACCTGGCCATATTCTGTAATCTTAGAAGGTTGTATAATTTTAGAAGAGGTGTGGCTGTGCTGATCATGAAGGTACCCTGGATTTCTGAATTTGCCACTATGCTACTCTGTGTGTGTGTGTGTGTGTGTGTAATGTGGCCTTCCTCTGCTCCCTAAGCTAGCCTGCTGTCCTCATGAGCAGTGCAAGATGCTGTTCCATCACCGTGCTGAAGTAAGGTTAAGCTGTCAGTCCCAAACCTTGTAGAAATCAATAGGATTGCATGCTATAGAATACGGATGGAGAATCCTTTTCGGTCTGGCAGGCCAGATCTTTATCTCCCCTCACCCTCCCTGGCCAATTTTGACAAGTGGGCAGGGCCACCCACCTGTCAATCATCTGTCATCATGATGGTGTCAGGTGACTGAGAGGCAGGCAATCCTGCTGTCCTGTCAACATTGACCTGCAGGGATGAAGGGAGATGTCTGCTTCACCAGCACAGTCTCCACAGAGAACACACTGGCAAAGCAGCATCTAGTAGGCTCAAACCCTGCTCATCAGGTGACATCACCCAGGGATGGTTTGGAGAAAATAACCTCACAAGCCAACTTGGACCTCCTGGGCCAAGATTGGTCCCTGGGCCAGAAGTTCTCATCCCTACTATAGAAAAATGCATACTGGATTGGGCTTATTGTTAGGGTGTATCCTTCTTTTTCAAAAAAAGTTATTTAAAGCCAGTTGATCCATACACGCAACATGTCATTTACATCTCTAATGCCTTTTATATTGTGCTTAAAGCACAGGAATTCAGGACAATATAACTCCTTCCTCTTAAAAACAACAACCTTTTCTCCTAGTAGACGTCATCCACACAATGTGGGTGCTGGACAATGTGGCCTCCTCAGCCAACCTTTTTAGCCAACTACTGTCCTTTCTTAAGAGCTTCTGCAGTTTCCTTGTGTTGTTTTTCCAAAAAGCTTTCTTTGACGATGCCTGTTTATAATGCTGTGGGGAGGAAGAAACAAAGCAATTGTAAAGCTTGTTCAGAAGTACTTCATGTCCTATTACAAGTGACCTTGGCACTTCCAGTTCTATTTATTCTGTTTCCTTCCCATAGTGGGCCCAACTGTGTCAAGTAAAGTGTAACCTCTCGTAAGGCATGGCATCAAAGCACAGGTGTCCCAAACTCTGATACAGCCTGAAAGCCCATTACCCCAGAAAATATAGTTCTACATTAGGGATGGAAAAATCTGTCAATTCTGGTTCTCTCAGTTTCTCATTTTTCCAATCTAAAATTCAGTTCTCCACATTTCTACAGCAATTTTGCAATGCAAGTCCCCACTTTGGATGAGTACTGCCTTCATGTTAGCTTCATCTCTCCAAACTGGTGACACCCCCCCAAATGTAAACAGCAGAGGGACTGTCAGGCATTGTTTGCGCTGCTGCTCTCAATGGTTCAACGGCGTTACAAGCGGCCGAGACCGCCAGGATCTCTCCGCAGAGGCAACCGAGGGAAAGGCACAACAGCCTTGCCTCAGCGAAAGGCGAGCTGCCACCCTGCCCGATGCTGCTGCCATCAAGTACATCTCCCCCAAGCACTGGCTTATCAAAATCGAAAGCAATGAAGGCTGCGATGGAGGCAGTGGCATCCCCATCACCTAGAGTCCTTCGGCAAGCACCGGGCCTGGCCAGAAGAAGCTCAATAAGTGCATGGAGCAAGCGGAAGGCGGTGGCGTCTTCAGCACCAAGAAGGAGAAATGGACGCAGGAAGGCCATGGCGAGGAAAGGCCTCCGGCGGCTTCTCGCTCTTCCTCCATCCCCCCATCGGACCCCACCTTTGGGACCCTCGCAAGGCGAACCTGCGGCTCCAGGGCCAGAACTGCCATCCTGCTGCCATCGTAAGGGGGAGCCCTGGCTTCCGCAGGCTGAGAGGGCAGTGCCACTCCCAGAACTATGGGGATAGGATTATGACTGGGAAAGTGTGGCTAGCCTTGCAAAGTAGCCCAATGCCTATAATACCCATTTAGCTAAAGTGAGGGGGTTTGTGTCAACTTTGAAATGTATTACCAATTGTATTGTATTTATTGTTTATTGTTTTATTTACGTATTATTGATGTTTTATTGATATATTATTGTTTTATTGGTGTATTTTTATACGGATGCTCTTTTGTAAGCCGCCTTGAGGGCCTTTTGGCTGGAAGGCAGGGTAAAAATATTAAAATCAAATCAAATCAAATTTGCCTTTTTTGAAAAAAATCCTCATGAAAATTCTTCAGCGTTTTATTGCAAATTTCCCCTAATAAACACATTTTTGTAGGCAGTTTTGACTAATGTACATATTTTTGCAAGCAATCTCTCATCATAAAATGCATTTTTGTATGTTGATTTCACTCATATATTCATTTTTATGCATATTTTCCCCTATGCAGTTTTATAAACATTTTTTGTTTGGTGACCTGCTTTGCAAAATTCAGTTAAGTGTGAATTTCGAAGGATATCTGTGTTTCGGTCCTCGTATTGTTTCAAAAAGTGTGAATTTGATAGATTTGGCTTGAAATGTGAACTGAATTGAATTTCTCGTCCATGCCTACTCTATATTAAGACTTTATTTGAGGAGCAGAAATAAGTAAAATTAAATTTTATGTGTGTATATAAATAGGGGCTGCTGACCCTGCTTGCTTCCCTTACTTGCCCACCCTGCAACCTAACCCCCTTGTCCAAACCATCTGTCCTCCCTGTAGAGCTCACCCTAACCACCCTGCCTCCCCTTAGGGCTCATCAAAGCAGTTTACAATCCTCCCCTCACTTCTTTTTTGTGGAAGGTGCAAAGGAATACTAACCCCACCTACCCTCCACTCCCCTTGCCAAATCCCCCACGGCCCCCGGGCCTCTGCTAACTCCCCCTCCTCTTCCCCTGCCTTTAGTCCTTCTCCTGTGAGAAAGGGGGAAGCAGAGGAGGGAGGTGGAAGCAGCCGGCCAAGGCGAGCTGCACAGAAACACTCAGGACCAGCCAGGGCAGCTCCTCTGCAAGCATCCTGCTCTTCCGCCACCTGCCGCTTCCAGCCTCCTCACCCTCTGCTGCTAAGGTTGAAATGGCAGTGTTGGCGAGGTGGGTGGTGGTAGCTGAAGCAGAGCAGTATGGTTGCTACAGAACTGCCCTAGCCTGTCATGACTGTTACTTTGCGGTTTGCCTGGGCTGCCCACCACTGCCCTCCAGTGCTGCTGCAATGGTCTGGCTCTGGCAGCATTTAGAAGACTGTCGTCACACTGCAGTTTACAGTTTTGGCGGATGGTGCTGCGAACTACGGTGTGATGACAGCCTTAGACAAATGTGTTATGTTAGAAGTAGATATATGCAAATCTTAACTATCCTTTCTGATCAGATTGGCAAAGTTTTTTGTTTTTAAATTCGAACATGGATGAGCATGAGTCTTCAGGTTCTTCCAGACATTTTTTAAATTGTGTATTCATGATTATTTGTGCTCATTATGCTATCGGGGGGGGGGCAGTCATATGTGATCCCACTTTTAATACTGTTTGCATCTGCAAAGGTTTTGGGGTGGTCACACTGCTTCATTTCCAGTTAGTGCATCCCCTGTAACTTCCTGCTGAAATTCTGTAACTTTTATACCATAATAGTTAACTGTCTCCAAAGTCCAAACTGAAAAATTGATTTGGGATAAGAAGTATGAATTAACCTCTTCAACCATGTTTCATTTTTTTGGTCATATAAAGAAGGACAAATGTGCATGTCACACAACATTGGGGCAGTCATGTATCCCATTTCTCTATAATGTTCTGGAAAGCTGATTAATCACTAAGAAAGTTCCAGTGGCCACTATTTTGCAATCTCTGTGATGTTATACTCTCTGATAAATACCAACTGTAGGCATTAATACTGTGGTGCCAATCATGTGACAGTCCAAGTACAGACAAACTATGACAGCTGATGTAGTTTAGTGATTTAGAATGTGACCTCAGAAATGTTCAGTTTATATCTCACGTCAGCTATATGGTTAACTAAAAGCAGAAGTTCCAAACTCCTCCTCACAGCTCCACCCATCTACAGTACAGGGCTAATAATATTGATCTATCTTATGTGCTTGCTGTAAATATTACTTTGATAAATGATGTGAAGTCCTGTAAATGCACAAAAAAGCACTAGTTAAATATAAAGCATTATTTTTGCAGTTCCTGACATGTTACAAGCTAATTCCAACTGCATATGCAAATACTACTCTGCCGTTCACTAGTCACTTAGGAGAGTGATATTCAGAAGCAGACATCTATGCAGCATGTATTTTTCACATCACGTCTCGTGGACCATTTCTGTTTCACCTGTTTTTCTAATTTTTGTCTCACTCCCATCTTCTACAAACTTCATCAAGATGTTCAGGTAATGAAACTGGAATTATCATTTATCCTGGGCATATGCCTTTCACCATTGTGCAAATTGAGGAGATGGAACTCTTTCCCTTGCCAAAAGCCATAAAACTACTTCCAAATCCTAATGGCTCAGGGAGCAATGAACCAAACACCACCAAAGTAACTGCTGACATCTCACAGGAAGAAGTCAAGCTCCTTCATAAGCACAAAAACCTCCAAGCACTTAGGATGAAAAGTGATTTCATGACTGCATGGTGACCTTTGCAATACTATAAAATGTAAGTTCAAGGAATTAAATCCTTCCTGAGATCACAGAGGACTACCATAGTTTTGCAGATGTGAATAATTCTACAGTACTGGTTCAAATTTCTCCGGTTAAATCACATTGGTCTTCCAGCCTGTGAACAAATTATAGGAATGAAAAGTATTACCAGCTAATAGTTAAATTTCCTTAATAGGTTTTTAAGCTTAATATACTCATGAGATCAGTTCCACTTTTGCTCTCCTAGGTGGTTTGGGCAATGTCAGAAGGCTAATTCAAATTTAGTATTCAAAATACATTTTTTAAAAATTTACATTGAGAAGCCTTGAAGAATAAAGAAATGTGAATATCTTAATACTGCGGAGACTGACGGCTCAATACCAAATATATTCCACTACAAATACAGGCCACTTTATACATTATGTTTAAAATGTACACCTAACAATGTAATGCCTGGGTGCAACAACCGTATATTTTCCATACAGCTTTAATATACATAAACACTGACCACCAGCGAGTCGGGACTGAACGCTGTTCCCCGTTGACTGTGCAGTCAGTGACAACCTTGAATCTAGGTCACATCCACACCATACAGTTAAAGCACTTTGAAAGCACATAGCTTCTTCCAAAGAATCCTAGGGACTGTAGTTTAACCTTCACAGAGCTACAGTTCCCAGCACCCTTAAGAAACAACAGTTCCCAGGACAGGAAGCCGTGTGCTTTAAATGTGCTTTAAATGTATGGTGTGAATGTGACTCCAGTTTTTCTGCTGTGCATTGTGTGAAACAGCTGTAAGACTGCACTCATGTGCAGGCTTGTTGCCTGGGAGTGAGCCCCACTGAATATAATGGGACTAACTTGTGATTTAACATGCATGGGATTGTCCTGCATTGAACTGTATTGCCTACTGAGTTCAAGATGCCCCACTTCCAAGTAAATGTTTGTGGATCAAGGAGTTAACTAGGAGTGGAAAGAGTTAATTCACAGTTAACACAGTTTTCACCATGCATATTGTTCTGTTTACTTCAGTTGAGGTGCATATCTAATCATGGCTCATGTCTATAATATTTGGGTATGAGATGATGAGCGTCATGGCTATGAGAGTTGATCATCTTTAAGCTGATGCAAGCTGCAATAAAATAATGAATGAATGGCAAGAAAAGATTACCATTGTGAGTAAATACTTCTCCCAGTATGACTCTCGAAGTATATTAACATCAGCACTTGTGCTGTAACAGTAAAATATATGTAGATAATGGATTTGATGAACCTTGCTGAGGCAGACTGGATGAAGTCTGAGATACATAAAGATATTGAGTTTCGCACGTGGTTCCTTTTCTATAGCTGCTTCCACACCAGGCATTTAGTATAGAATTAAGATGCCTTGTTCATACACCTTTTACCAGGCTGGGGTGGGAGATCTGCAGCAGGGGTTCCCAACCTGTGGTTCACAGACCACCAGTGGTCTGCTAACTTCATTCAGGTGGCCCGCAGTGTGTCTCCGGATTTGTGGTTCTATGGAATTAAAATTGTAATACAATAAAATACAATAATAAGAAATTTTAAAATGCAATAAAAATTTAAAAAATCATACGGCATCTAGCATTCTCCTGTGTTTTCTCAGTAATCCTTTTTTTGGGGGGGGGGCAGTTCCATACTCTGCCATTTTGTTTCCGGTCACTATTATTACACAGGAATTTTATTTTCTTCTTTCTTTTAGTTTCTTTTTTTTCTGCATTAGCATTAAAATAAGGGGCGTGGAACCTAGTTCAGCCCAAGGGCTAGACTGGAACTTGCCCAACCTTCTAGGGGTCACATTCCAACAGTGGGTGGGGCAAAACAAAGCACACACCTCAGAAAGAAAGAAAAATGCATGTGCCTCTATCCACTCCATTGTCACAACCACACATGCACCAGACACCAAACATACAGCACTTTCTCCTTCTCTCTCCCTTTCTCGCACACTTGCAGCTGCATTCTCATACAAAAACTCTTACATATGGGACTTGCAGGCAGGCACACAGACACACACAGTCATCATTTCCAGCCCTCTGTATTCCATCATAGAGTGACATGAGATGGAAAGATCTTCTGCCTGCTCTTTAGAGAGACTCTGTAGAGAGCTGAGGGATTTTCTCTCCCCATCTTGATGCTATGCCCTCTGCCTGCTCTTTCTCTAAAATTTCTTTGAGAAAGAGCAGCCAGAGGATATACCTCTGAGCTTAGCACTGTGGCACTTAACACTAAGATCAAAGATAAGAGATCCTTTTGCCTGCTTTTTAAAAGTAAAAAAAGCAGCATTTCCACCCACCCCAGTGCTGGTATGGAAGTGGGGAGAAGTCCTGCCTTTTACTGTCAAAGAGCAGGCAGAGGACTGATCTCTGACCTTAAGAGCTGCGGTGCTTAGCACTAAGATCAGAGATGAAAGATCTCTTTGTTACCTTTTATTTTCAAAGAGAGTTTATTTCCTATGTTAGTGCTGTGGTGCTTAGACTGGAGATACAGGATCCCTTTCACTTTTCCATGCTTGACATCACCCTACATGATGATTGACAGGAGGGTGTGGTTTGCTTAAAATAGCCTCACGGGGCTAAATACAGAGGCCTGGCAGGTCTAATTAGACCCATGGGCCAGAATTTCCCTGTGGCTAATTTAGATCATTCTTTTATCTTTATTTTGCCAAATGGCTGATAACGACAGCATGGGGAATGACAATGCCAGCAGGGTCCAAATTGTCTCATGAAGGCACAGCCTTGGATCTACTAGACAAAATACTACTCAACCTCTGACAAGATCTTGGCATTAAGATGGCATCTATATCTCTTGAAGTTTAAGAAGAAAACTGTATTGTTGCCAGGTCCCAACCAGGGGAGTCCTCATCAGTGGAATCCTCATCGGAGGAAGACCAGGAGGCTCTGGTCTTGGACCCAGCCCTGGCTCAGGTTCCATCTGAGTGTGAGGAGCCACGGTCCTATGATGAGGCCCAGGATGGACCATCTGCCCCCAGGGCAAGTTTGATTCTGATATCGAGGCTGAATAGGTCCCAAGCACAAGGGAGAAGTATCGCCTCAAATGTCAGCTGGAGACCCCGCCCATCCACAGCAGTGCCCAATTACAGGCCCAGACTCTTCTGGAGTAAAGGTCTGGCTATAGGTGGTTAAAGGGAATCAGCTGAGATTTGGGATGTGGTTCCAGAAGCTCCAGCATAAAAACCTCAGTGTGAGGCTGGAAGAGCAGCTGGAACAAAGTCTGTACACCAGCCTGTACTTGACCTGGCTGCTAATTACCTATTGGTGCCAGATCTGACCTTGGACTATTCTGGACCTGCCTCCTGCCTTGCACTATGTTGTCCATGGACTGCTTAGCTACTGTCCTTGGCCTGCTCTGACCTTGCTTCTGGCCTGACCCCTTTGTTGTGGACTCTGACTTTGGACTGGCCTTGGATACTGGCTCGATATTGCCCTCAGCTGGATTACTGCTGTGAATTCTGCTAAGGAACCTGCTGAAAATAGGGAATTTGTTTTAAAAAAGCATTTTGTATACTAACCAGAATATACTGTAAATTGCATCATCCTTTCATGTTGCTGTTTATTGCTTCAGGGAGTTGTGGGAAATTAAGATGGGAGTAAGACTCAAAAGCTAGATCATTGCTCAAAGCACTGGCCATTTTTTTTAAAAAGTGGGGCCTGAGGCAATGGATCCTGATGGGATGTTGAAGCTGATGCCAGTGGATAAAACACTTTTACACCACAGCCAACACAGAAACAAAAATGTGCACCATGATCTTTAGTGGTACTGGAAAGAGAAGAATCTTACTAAAATTTAAAATAACAACTTTTAAAAACCACCTAGATTTAGCTCAAAAATGGTTAAGGTACTGAGATCAAAATTAAATATTCCTTGTTATAATTTTGTCTGTTTTAATCACTGGGATTAATTTTCTGACGCTCATGCTCATGAACAAATTGCTTATTATAGCCCTCAATCTGACACTAACAACTTGTGGCTTCAACATTGCTTTTGCAAGACAGAATGTAAAATTAAGAAAACTGCCTATTGGTTAATTCTAGCCATTTATAGTCTCTCTAAGGCAAGGATGGCTTGTCTAATCAATACAAACCATAGTTTTTAATATGTGGGTCATACCAAACTCAGCCCCTTAAAAAGAAACCAGCCTATAGCAGGTGCAGAGAGCTGTCAGACCTTGAAATTTGTTTTGAAACCAGCCACCTGTTAGTGTAATTGTGTGGCTGTTTTTCCTGGCTTATGGGATTTTGGTTCAGCTGTTGTTCTCATGCTAACATTTATTTCCTCCAGGAATCACTCGGTTCACTTGCTGCAAGCGAGACATTTTTTGTGACTGTCATCCCAGAGTCTGATTCATTTGTACGCACACACACAAAATCCTTCAGTAACAACAGACGTTGTTTTTGCACCATGATTCCGGTATATAGTAAATGTGAAACTGTTTAAATATTGCTGTGTAGCTCTTTGCTTCATTATTACTACTCCTTAGAGTTCTGTAGTACAGCACATGCTTTGCATGCAAAAGCTCCCTAGTTCAATCCCTGGCATCTGCAGGTAGGGCTGCAAATATCTCTTATCTGAAACCCTGGAAAGCCGCTGCCAGTCAGTGTAGGTAATACTGAGATAGATAGACCAATGGACTAAGCCCATATAAGACAGTTTCCTGCGTTCACAAGATGTTCTTGCCATTCCAGATGTATGCTTGATGCTATGCTGTCCACTGACCAGCTGAACATATTTTGTCATCCCAAGTGGCTGCAGCAGGACACACAATTCAACAGAAATCCTCCAGGATTCCTCTTGATGTCACTGGGTATCCTAGGTCACAATGCTGGGGTAATTCACAGTTGTCAGTGAAGTAGCTATGTGGAATGCTTGTCAAATCAAGCTAGCCCTGCACAGAGAATTTGCCAGGCTCGGTGCCAGCGTGTGGCCAGGTTGGGCCCTGGTCAGGGGCCTCTGTGGCCCAGAAGGACCCCTCCTTAGGGTGGAAAGAGTGAGCCTGCTCCGTCAGCCATGGCAATGTCGGGTCATGTGACCCAACACTGCTGCAGATTGTGGAGCAGGAGCTTCCAGGCATAGGTAGCATGGGCTGAAATAAGCCCTCCTGCCTCAGCTACCTATTGCATTAGTGCATCTGTCCACATGCCCCATGTGATGCGCATGCATGCATGCCGTCACACAAGATGGCGACGGGGCATCCCTAAAGTGTTGATGTCCCTGCTGTCATCTTGGGTGATGGTAGGTGTTCACGTGCAGCACGAGGGGCATGCATTCTGATGCCAGAGGCAGTGGGGCAGCCAGGCCTATATAAGCCCCACTGCCTGTATCAGGAGGGGGTGTTGAGACAAATGGTGCTATAGGCCCATGAAGGCTGGTGCTGGCCCTGGGATTTTCAATATGGTATAGGAATTATATTGGTGGGAATAACAAGGGGGGGTATGTAACATTAGAGGTGAAGGCAAAGTCAGGTCACTGTGGTTCAGGAAAGGCTTTGCAGGAGAAAAAGGCCTTGAGGAAGAACTTGGAGGACAGAGAGTTATTTGGAAAAAATGCAAAATGTATTATGGACATGAGGACCAATGTGGCCGAAGGCATGGAGATTATGGGATGGGAAGGAACAAAGGAGATCAGAAATATATTTTCCATCTAGTCCAGCATCCTGTTCTCACAGTGGCCAAGCAGTTGCCCACCGAAAGCCAGCAAGCAGGACATGAGTGCAAAGAGCACTCTCCCCTCCTGCAGTTTCCAACAACTGGTATTTGGAAGCATACCCCTCTGACTATGGAGGCAGAGCATAGCCATCATGGCTAGTGGCCCTTGATAGCCTTATCCTCCATGAATTTGTCTAATCCTCTTTTCAAGCCATCCAAGTTGGTGGCCATCACCGCCTCCTCTGGGAGCGAGTTCCATAGTTTAACGATGTGCTGTGTGAAGAAGTACTTTCTTTTGTCTGTCCTGAACCTTCCTACATTCAGCTTAATTGGATGTCCACAAGTTCCAGTGTTACTAAAGAGGGAGAAAAACTTCATCTACTTTCTCTATGTCAGGCATAATTTTATACACTTCTATCATGTCACCTCTTACTTGCCTTTTCTATAAATTAAATAGCCCCAAATGCTGCAACCTTTCCTTGTAGGTGAGTTGCTCCATCTCCTTGATCATTTTGGTTGCCCTTTTCTGAACCTTTTCCAGCTCTACAATATCCTTTTTGAGGGGAGGGACCAGAATTGTATACAGTATTCCAAATGTGGCTGAACCATAGATTTATATAATGGCATTATGATATTGGCAGTTTCATTTTCAGTATCTTTCCTAATGATCCCTAGCATGGAATTTGCCTTTTTCATAGCTGCTACACACTGGGTCAACATCAGGCCTGGCACCAGTGGGTGGCCAGGTGGGGCACTGGCTGAGGGCCCCTGGCACTGCAAGGGGCCCCTGTTGCTCAGGCTGGGCAAGTGTAGCTCCTGCTCTGTGATCTGTGCTAACATTGGCTTGCAGAGCATGTGTCCCATAGCCTGATGCTGGTGCAGATCACTGAGCAACAGCCATCCTCACAGGGCACCCCTGCCACCAGGACAGTCCAGCTGTGCAACTTCCTAGAGCACTGCATCAGCACGCACATGCTTATCACCCAAGATGACAGCATGGATGTCAACATGCCCCCGCCATCTTGGGTAATTGTAGGCATGCATGTGCAATGCACTAATCTGCTGAGACAGCTGGGCCTATTTAAACCCCTAGTGATGGCAGTAATGCTGCTGCCACTTTCAATAGTCTGGTGCTGGTCCTGGTCAACATCTTCATTCAGCTATCCATTATGACCCCAAGGTCTTGTTCCTAGTCAGTCACAGAGTTCAGACCCCTGTGAGCATATATGTGAAATTAAGCTTTTTTGCTCCAATTTGCATAACTTTACCCTCGTTTACATTGAAATGCATTTGCCATTTTACCCCCTGTTCACTACCCAAAATGAGAGGTCCTTTTTGTTTTAACAACTCTAAACAATTTAGTATCATCAGCAAACTTGGCTTACCCCTAACTCTAGATAATTTATGTACAATTTAAAAAGCACAGGTCCCAATACCAATCCTTTACGGAACTCCACTTTCTACATCCCTCCTTTGGGAGAACTGTCCATTTATTCCTACTCTCTGCTTTCTGTTTCCTAGCCAGTTCCCAATCCACAAGAGGACCTCTCTTATTCCATGACTGCTAAACTTACTCAGGAGCCTTTGATGAGGTAACTATTGAAAGCTTTTTGAAAGTCCAAGTACACTACATCCACTAGATCACTATCTATATGCTTGTTGACACTCTTAAAGAACTCCAGTCATTCTGAAAGGACTCACACTTGCAGTAGTCATGCTGGTTCTGTTTCAGCAAGGCTCGCTCTTCTACATGCTTGGTTATTTTATCTTTAATCATACTTTCCACCAGTTTTCCCGGGACAGACATTAAGCTAACCCACCTGTAATTTCTGGGATTCCCCCTTGGATCCCTTTTTAAAAAATTAGTGGATGTCACCCAGACCCAGTGTTAATTTGTTAGTTTTTATTTTCTCTATTAAGCCTAACATTTTATCTTTTGTCACCGCCATTTGCCTCAAATATGGGTCCTGTGGTAACAGTAAACAATACCCCAACAAGGTAGCATGCCTAATCTGCATCCTAGCTCCTAATTTCATTTCCACATCCAGATCTCACCTCAGGTATCATTCCTTCAAGGTGTGATTACTCCCAGTTTCTTTAAAAAGTTAACAGTTGTCACTGCTGAATCAGATCAGAACTTGGGATGGGGCAAATCACATTTGGAATTTAAGAACTTTAGGCAGCCCCTTCTCCCCCCTTGCAGGGAGATGACTATTGCACTCACGTGGTGCTTGTGGGCTTCCCATAGACATGTGTTGGTTCAGAATGCTGGACTAGATGGGCCTTTGGTCTGATCGTGGAGGGCTCTTCTGAGGTTCTTACACTGCTCACCCTGCCCTGAAGATAAAATCCTAGACTTCTCCTTGAGGCCTTTAAAAAAGTGGCTCAAAGCAAGGAGCAATCAAATAGGAATGGCTCCCTCTCCATTCAGGACAAAAAACTCAAACCAATATTACTTCTCAATTCATTTGCAATGAGTGTAAGACCTGGTTCACATATAATGCTAAGCTAAACCATGGCTAAATGTGAATGAGCAAGCATGCGGATACACAGAGCAAAAATCACAGCTACTTCACTACTCTCCCACTTCTGCTGCTGCCATGCTGCTTGGAGATGAGCCATAACTTGGCTTAGCATTGTGTGCGTGAACACATGTGCATGATTTGTCTCACTCCAGACCAACCATAAGCCGCAGCCAAGGTTTGTTCATGGTTTACCGCTGGGGGAGACAAACCATGAGCCTGGTTTTGTACGTAACACTAAACCACAATCACATAGCTCCAGGTAGCGTGACAGCAGCAGGACCAAAGGAGGAATGAACTGGCCATGATTTTTGTTCTGTGTACCCACATGCTCATTCATGACAAGCCATGGTTTGGCTTAATGTTACATGTGATCTACGCTTACTAAGTTTTGAGCTTCCAGAAGCAAAACAGCAGATGGGGTACTGTAATAGCAATAAAGACAACGGAGAAAAGGGTTCTCAAAAAAGAGACAATTGGGCTTAAATAAAAGTTAGCAGTTCCATTTCTTCCTCGTCAATTGCAAACTCCACCTCCTCTACCATGTTCCATCCCTTCCCACCTCTACCATCTGTCCATTCTGCAACCTAAGAGCAATTACATGACCACATATTTTGTCTTATTTCCAACCGGACTTTCCTCCCTGAACCTGCCTGACCCAATTCCCCAGTTCCACCCTTCCTGGGGGTCATTTGATTATAATGTTGCATACCTGGTGGGCGGTAAGAACCACTGTTTTAACCCACTCTTTCCCCCTTCAAAATCTCCTTGAAAACATACCAAGAGAAACACACCAGTAACACCATATAGGTAACAATATGTTTTTCTCCACAGGCAAATAGCAGCTTGGAGGGGTGCAATTTAAATCAGGAAAACAATGTGAAGGGAAGACCCTATCTGAATTGGCCCCACCCTACTGTGGCTCTGATCTAAAATAAAAAAACCCACACATTGCAGATGCTGATCACAAATCTGCATAATGTCAACTTGGCTCGTATTTCTCTCACAGGAATGGGCTTTTCTGACCCAGAGTTATCACGAATATGGACAGCATACACTAAAACTGACCTTAGGAGAGGCAGGTAGGGATTAGATACTGAGTAAAGCAGGTACAAGGCCTCAGAGGGACACTGCTGGGATTTTATTGCACTATAATGCCCTCATTTGGTTCGTGGTTTTAAAGCGATCACAAAAGGCAGCCTTGTAGAAATGTTCTCATATGATTCAACAGGGCTAATAAAAATGTTGGGGGAATGTGTTGCAAATGAAACCAAATCACCCATTATGACAGACTGGTGAATTTATTGGTAGGATAAACTATTTCCAATGTTTTACAAAAGGGAAGCAACTTGGTATTATGGAAGGAATATGGGGGCATTTCTTTAAACATCTCAACCTGTGCATATGTCCAGAGCATCATGTATGTGTTTTCAAACAATGACTGCTAGGTTTACCTCTGCTCCTCCATATATGAGATTGGGGGGTGTTCCTTGTGATGTTCCTATATTAATGTATATATGGTAAGTGTTGTTGTTTTAGAAGATACATGGTAAGTGGAGTGAAAGAGGAGGGGGAGTGAATGGGCAGTAGAATGCGAGATGATTGGCTGAGTGTTTAAAATGGCTGAATGTATAAAAGGAAGAGTGAGAGTGGAATCGGGGGAGAGAAGAGAACTGAGTGGGTTGGTTGGTGGGGTTTAGAGAGTTGTTTGCCAGGAGGGAGGTGGAGTTCGGATTAGTATTGAGTAAAACCATATGCTTATGTGCCTTAAGAAGAAATCTTGTTAATCTTGTTAACTTTGTTATCTGTAATAAATACTTAATTTGGTTTACCAAAGGCCTGATCCTTGGCTGGGGTTTCACAGACCAGAAGGGAGGGTAAGGTAATGACCAAGGCTGAAGGGGAACTGTAACAAATGGTGGCAGCGGTGAAGAGAATAACAATACCAGTATTCAGAGTCTCTGGGAATACTAGTATTGGGACGTTACTGGTGGTTGCCTAGCAGGGGGATCTGTTGAGATCTGTGCTAGAGCAGGGAGAGAAACCATAAGAGAGAGCGGTCTGGACTGGTGGAGTCCCTGGTGGTGCCTAGAGACAGGCAGTAACCACGAGCAGGTAGGAACCTGACAGGGAGAGCCAGGTAAGGACGCATCACATTCCTCACTCAGTTGTTGTTTTTTAAAAAGGCCTTCGGATTCATACCAACTGAAAAGTGTTGATGAGATTGGTTCTCCCAATTTAAATGCAGTGCTCATCCTGGCTTAACACAAAATGTAGCTTGCTTCTTATCAGAATAGCCCTTCAGAACCCTGATTTTAGAACCCTGTTGTCAGTCTCTTAATTGAAAAAGGATGCCTCTTTGTGTGAAGTCCTTTTGGAAAAGAAATGCTTTTTGCTTCTTATCACAGGCATGCACTTCCTCAAAGTTCCTGTTTCAGAAGTGTATTAATTGAAAATGCTGTTTGTCAGAGGAAAAGCCATCTGACTGAAGTTGTAAAACAAAGAGAATAGCCATTGCATTTCATCCTTTGAATAAGGTTTTGTTTCCCATTGACTGGGAAAAACTTACTAAGGGAAGCAACTTCCTAAATGAAAATCCAGGACGGATTTGGATTTCCCTACAAAACCAGTTTTGGAAGCTTTTGTTCTTTGTTTTATTTAATTATTTGGACATGAGTTTTATTCAAAAACCGATACATTCGTTATATACCTGCCAATATCTGAGACTATATAAACAGCTGGATTTTTTCCCTCATGTTGACAAAATGAAATTTAAATGTAGGAGTTAGTTAAATTAATCCTCTTTATTCCACCTGTTGTGTGGCTGTATGCAAAGCAGATTAGAGAAGGCCCTTTTTCCCATCAAAGGGCAACAGCACACATTCACACCATACATTTAGAGAAAAGCCAAAGGATAAAATGGGTTTAGACTGTTGTAAACTAACTACACCTTGTACCTACTATGCAGTTACTTTAAGTTTCGTGATGAAGAATCTAATCCTCTGCATGTTTTCTGATGAACATTCTCACTGATTCTAATGGGTTAAGCGTGCATAAAATTGCAGCCTTAACTATACACTGTTGTTAGGAGACTCTTATTCTCCTCACAGAGCCACAATTGTCAGAGTGGCTTAACAGTTAGTTCTTCTGTGTTATGGACTCTCAAAACTGTAGCTCAATGTGGGGAACAAGGGTCTTCTAACAACTCTCAGTACCTTTCATAAGCTACATCTCCCAGGATTCTTTGGGGGAAGCCATGAGATGGAACACAAATAGTTGTGTCATAGTCCTTCCTACTATGGTGCAATGAATTGTATTTCTATTTAAAGTGTAGAAATCGATTCTAAATTTGTGTCTATATGTATAAATTAGCACATGCAAATTTTATGCAAACAAGCATCACCATCTGTCTTCTTTCTTAAGTGCATATTTCCTCTTTTTTGACAATATGCAAGTGGCTACCCTAGGCTATTCCTTTAAGTCCTGCTTGTGGGCTTCCCACGGACTTCTGGCTGGCCACTGTGAAAACAGGATGCAGGATCAGATGGTCTGATCCTTTGGTCTGATCCAGCAGGGGATATACTTATGTTTGTACAGAGCCCTCCTCAATTTACATGGTACTGTGGAGGAAGGGCCAGCAGGGAGGGCTCAATGTTGCATAATGGGAAGGTGTGAGGGGAGGGAAGCCGTGAAGTCAGGGCAGGTTGGGTGCATCACGAGGAGCACCGGATGGACTCTGCTGGTGCACCCAGATCTTTAGTTGATAACGTATGCATTACAAGCTCTAGACATCTGCCCCAACAACACCCTGTACTGATGGGAACACTGTAATGAGACTTCACTGTGGGCCAATTGGAGGAAAGTGTTTGTGGAGATCTTGGTCCACCCCCTGTACACTATCTGACAAAACCAGTTTAGTTTAGTTTTCATATCATTGGCCATTACAAAACTCCAAGGGAAATAAAATAATTATAATCCAAAAGTCTGAAAGCAAATGTTTGTTACAAGACTTTAAATTAACGAATAGATTCAACTGAATTCTACTTTTAAAAAATCTGCTTGTGGCTTAGTTACACCATTTAAAATTAAGCAGCTTTGCTTGGTATTTTGAAGTCAATACTATTAACAAGCAACACCCCACCTCCAAAACAAACCACTGTCTTCTGGATGTCAGACCAATTAACATTTTTATTTAAGATATTAGCAAGATATTTTTCCTGTACAGCTGGAACAGGAAGCAATCAAATAAATTGCAAGGAAGAGTTTGTCTTTGGTTGATCCTTAAGTAACAGATATGAGAATTGTATGGAATCTTAGATAACCTGTCATCCAGTACCATAGTGGGCATTTGTTGACAAATAATTATTAATGGAACTATAAGACTATTCTGAGCTTTTCTACAGCAAAGTGAAATATTAACACTTCTAATTTAACAGGCTATCTGTATCCCCATATTAGGAGTGGGAAACAGGACTTTCAAGATGTTGTTGGACTACAGTTTCCATCAACCATGACCACTGGCCGTGGTGGCTGGTATTGTTAGGAGTCGGAGTCCAACAATATCTGGAGGGCCACAGGTTCCCCATCCTTGTCCTATGTGGTGCGAATGCATCCACACCTATGCAAAACAGGTTAACCTGACATCATCTGATTTCACTGATTGCTGTATTCCTCATCACACCACTTCTTGGTTGCATGCTGGCTGCACACCAATGTGCAACCAGTCTACTGGATGCAGAAATCAACCCAATGTGATCCTTAGTACAACTGCATGGTTTTGTGCAGTAGTGTCAATTGGGGGGGGGAAGGCTGCCCCTGTCCATACTCCCCATGGATTGTATCCAATGCTAGTCCTGCTCAGAGTAGGCTATTGAAGTTAATGGACATGACTAACTTCAGCTCACTAATTTTATTTGGTCTACTGTGAACAGAACTTAGTTGCGTACAACCCCATGATTTTAGAGATACAAAGTGATGTATAACTTTCTGGTTCCTCCAGGATTGGCACAGCAGCAGCTGAAAGTGTAGACAGAGCCTTAAAATTTATCCTAGGACTAAGTGGCAAGTTAATTTAGGTTAAGTACTTTGCTTGAAGTATTTTGTACAGTTACTCAAGGGCCTAGGCCTCATTCTTTGCCATTTGTGTCACACGTACTTCTGAAGTTTGGATGTTTAGATAAACCAAAAGGGATCTTGGAGCTTGTCTAAACATCCTGGACCCATGATAGTCTCATAAATCAAATGCGTTCGCATCCTAAAACATTTATCAAACTGTAAGTTGCCTTGCAGTGTTGCTTGCTAAAGTTAGCTCATCATTTTTTAACAACTCCCTCCCCTCTTATCAAAAGATAAAACTCTGGTGTGTGATACATCATAACTGTGGAAATTATTACTCCACTATTTACATAAAATGTGAGCTTCACTACCACTAACTGAATCCAAAAGAGAAACAGAGAGAATCATACAGTGTGATCTTATAAATTTTTACTCATCAATAAAAGTCCCACTGAGTTCAATGAGACTTATTCTCAAATATGCATAGGGAATTACAACCTTAAGTTTCAAGATCTTAAATTTTGAAATGATTTGAAACAATTGTTATGTTTTTAATTGATTGCTATTGATGTCATCATTTGCATTTTTGTAAGCCACTTTGAGCATATTTGTATGGAAAAGTGGCATATAAATTCAAGTAATAACTAACTAACAGGGTAATAATTTGCAGGCAGCAGGCTTACCTAAAAAATGTGTCTCCTTATGAAAACTTCATGTGGTATTCATGCCATTGCTATTCTGCTTTCCTGCATAAAATTTCACAGCAACAGCCTACAAAACATAGACATTCATAAAAGCAGTAAAAATCATTATGAAAACATAACCAATCAGTTGCAATTTAAACAAGCCTCATAATCAGTGGAACTTAGTTCTGATGCTTAAGATCAAGGTATATTTTAAATGTGCCAAATCAGCATGCACAATGTATTAACAGCCCAATGGAAATATATTTATTAGGACCAACCAAAAAAGGAACAAAAACATTTTTTTTTGTTCTTTAGGACTACTGAGTTAGCTTTCATGCTTAAATACTTTTGTACCATGTCCCAATCCCATTAAATAAAGGAGTGGAATCCAACAACCAGCACGGCCAGTGGTCACAGATGATGAGAGTTATAGTCCAGTAACATCCAGAAGACCACAAATTGCCCATGTCTGATATTCAAGGTAAGGACCTTTCCAGATGACATGAAAACCAAGATATCACTATCAGTGCTGGTCATAATGTCTCATATCTCCAGGGGGGGAATAATCGAATCTGCATTGCTGGAGGGATGGCTAGACATGCACCTAGGAAATGGTTTAATCTACTTTTTTTTAAAAAAGCTGCTTTACACACATGCTCTCTGTCTTTTAATAAAAAAGGTATGGGTGTATATGTACGCCAGCACTGGAAAGATATAGTGGACATGTTAGAATTAAAGGTAGAAAAGGGAAGGAAGAAAGCCAAGTAACACAAAAATGGAGCACGTAGTGGCTGTGGTTGAAAGCTTGCATTATTAGTACTTTTGTGCTGGATTTTGAAACCTAATTTGAAAGGGTAGATGCATATTCCGACTACAGTAGGTGAGGTGGGGAGTATAAATCTGCTAAAGGAAAGAATGTGTTTTTGAAAATGGAAACATGACTTTTAACATAGATGTCAAAGTGGAGCTGACCGTTTGGAATCCAGGTGTCCAAAGTGTGATACCATGGGTCACTATTTCACTGTGCCTCCACAGCGGGACCACTTTGGGCAGCAGGTGCAGGGGCACTGAACAGTGAGTGAGGAAGGGCTCTCTTCTAGCCAGGGGTTTGTGAGACACCGTGAGAGCTCATGCAGTCTCGCAGGAGCTTCAGTTGGAGGCGGGGAAGTATTGTGTATAAAAGCACCTACCACTCAAAAGATGGCTTCTTCTTACCCAAAAATGGCATCGGACAGAATCATCAACTTATGGGAGACCCCCTCCATAAGGGGTCTTGGGGAGGTCATACAAGACTGCTGTCCTAGCTCAGTGGGCCGAACCTGATGTCACACATCTCAGGCTGCCAGCGGGTTCCCAGGTGCTTGGCCTGTGGCACAATGAGGACCATTATGTTGTTAACTCCCCTGGCTGTGCCCAGCAGGCAGGCTGGGCAGGGTTTTTGGACAACAGGCTGGTTGTTTCAAATGTGGATCTGTGATACTGGACTTCATTTGTTTAAGTTAAAATGCATTTTAACTTACTCTGGCTTGCACAGTAAACTTACAGTTAATTTACTTGTGTGTGTGTTTAACAGAAATGCTAATTTGCTGACTGGTATTGTTTGTAGAAAGCTGCATTTGCAAAATAGCTGGGAAAGTCAGGCGTTGTTGCAATATCCAGCTGTGCTAAAGAAAAGTATCAAACTTTGTTGCAACATCCAAGGTGAAAATGGGAAAAACAAGTTGTAAATAACAACTCCAAATATGGAACTAGGAAGAGAGGGGAAGGTACCAGTGGGCATGGTTAAAGTGATGTAAGGAAAATGAAAGTGATGTAGTTATGATGATAATGATGCTAATGTAATTAACATAACAAAGCTGATAAAAAGGCCAGCAATGCTTGATTTTGCCAGAACTGGCCAGGGTACTTCTCCACGTGCACGTGTTAGCAATAAAGATACTCCTTCTCCATCATTGTTTCGTCGTTTCTGAGACTCTATTGGGGTGAGTATTGGGAGCGAACTCAAGCCATTAGGACCCCTAAAAGGGGCTAAGGCGTTTTGTTGGTAACAGATCCTTGCCCTATGCGATGCCAACCCTGCTTACCTGCTGTAACCAATAAAGTTGTGGCCTATTTTTATATTATTTTATATATTATATTATTTTTATATTATATTACATATTATAATGTATGAGGGACAAAGAATCCTGGGAACTGTAGCTTGTTATGGGTGCTCAGAATTGTAGCTCTGTGAGGGGCAAACTACAGTTTCCAGGATTCTTTGGGGGAAGCCACATGCTTTAAATGTGTGGTGTGGATGTGACCGAGGTATTGTAATGTGGAATTTCCACTCTGCTCTTTAAAAAAGTGATAGGGGATGTACATGCTGAAGCATGGAAAGTTATGTAGCTTATAATGGAAGAACAATGAGTGGGCACAAGGCTTAAAGCCCTCAGTCAGAAGTGCCCATAGTTAAATTTAAAAACAAGAGCTCAAAAGAGACATGCACAGCAGAGCTATAATGTAATCAGTTTCTTAAAATATAGCTCCGGCCTCTTTTTGGCATGACTTCTCAAGCATTCACTGGACTGAGTGAATGAGTCTGACTGAGACTATAACCTGTACATTCATCCACTTAGCTTATTTTTTATCTTATTTTTTTCATTGCCCGTGCCTTTGTGTGTGCTTGGGGAGGGAGGGACAGAGACTAGAAGCTAGTTTTGTTTTAAATCCCAAGCTGCTGAAATGTCTTCAGTTTGGCTTAGTGGTTACTGTAGCCTGAGGTATAAATTATTCAGCACTCACACATGGTCTGTCATGTCTTGTTACTTAAGTGCAGTACAGCTTTCATCCGTGTATACCCAAGGGGGCTGTCCAATTGACAGCTGGTGATGTCACCTCCCCCCATTTGGCAATCCCTTATGAATGGAGAGGGAGGGAGTTAAAGCTTTTCCAGCAGGGTTTATCGTGCTCCTTCGCCTAGTTTAGCCCTCTGCAACAGATTTATTTGGACTCATCCCTGTTAAGTTCATGGCAGGTAGCACCCCTATTAATTGGTTTTTTAACAAAATATGGCTCCAAAGGGCAACTGTTTCCACTTAAAAGAAGGCAGAGCAGATGAACTCTGCTGCCTCCATCCATTTCTATTCCAGATTGAGCTAGTTTGTCTGAAGATCTTTGCCAGTCCCATGATTATAGAGATTGGAAATTTTGCTTCCATCTTCCAATAGATATTAAAATGGAAAATAACGGATGATATCTAATTATGTTGTACTCAGAGTAAACCCACTGAAATAAATGGACAAATTACTTAAGCCCATTGATTTAAATGGATCTACTCTAAGTATAAGTAAAATTTATTAGCCAGTTAAAATGCTTGTATGTACCAATACCTAAAGGTCAATCTTAATGTTTTGTGGTTTGGTTTTCAGTGTGTTGATTGCAGAATTGTATTACACTTAATGCCAAAAAGCATGTTTATTTGGGGGCAGAGGGAGAGAGAAGCCAGGATCTCATCAACAGGAGATATTATAGAGGTGTGATGTTGGTGCTGTGATGGTCTCTGGAAAGAAAAATGGGTTGTGCCCCAAGGAGTTATGTTGCTCTAGAAACAAAGACCACTCCATTCAAATATAGAACATCTGGAAATCCTAAGAAAGTTTTTTGTCAGATGAGTAAGAAACAATTGAAACGATGACTCCCGGGAAAATTGGAGGCATTGTGGATAGCCATTGCAGAGAAAAGCATATTCTGTAAACATGAGTTTTCAGGACTAAAAAAAGGGGGACAGGGCTCAATCCACAGTACACACGTGCAGAATCCCGCAAGGCTCAACAGAGTCCTGGTTTCCTTATTCTCCCTCCAATGAGCTCACAGGTAGGGCAGTGGCATACTGCAGCAAACAGCAATGGGTAGGGAGAGCAGACACTTGAATGCTCACAAAATGAGGAAGACAAGGCACTACTGAGCTCTGTAGGGCTCCACACATGGGTTCTGTGCCTGCCTGCACTGAGACTCTATTTGACTCTTGAGTTTTTACACAATTACCAGGACCAGAAGAGTGCTAGCACCACAAGAGAGTGGGTACAGCAGACAATGGAAATTATTTAATAGCCCAAACTTGTGATGCCGCTTTTGCTGTGATGCTGCCAGAAAAGGATTGCATGACAGCAGTGAAAGCAACATCCTCTTAGTGCAGACAAGTGGGGAAAAGTTATTAATTCAAAGCTATAATAAATAGTGGAATAGTTATTCAAAGCAGCAGTAGTAGACAGAAGCAGCCTCTGCAAAAGCTCTTGGATGAGGTGACTGGAAAAGCTCTTGGATGAGGTGGCTTTTGGTAGCACTGTCATTCTGAGCAAGGTTTCCTCTGCAGAACCGGTGTCTGCCTCCATTTTCATGAGTCTGAGGTGCTTACCTACACCAGATCCTATGGGCCATTGTTGGCCTGCATAGGATCAGGGTGCAAGACAGTTAAATCGAAAGGAGAATGCAAGGAGGGACTGAAATGTGTCTGATAGAGTATATTAGAATGGATAGTAAAATAGACAAAGTTCAGAACTGATAAGTGTAAAATTATAAACTCTGGAAGTGAAAGGCTATATTTGCAAACTGCTGCGATCCAAACTAACTAGTAGGATACCTCAAGGGGAAAAAATGAATTGAAAACATCAGGTTAGTTGATTGCTGTGCTGGAATCAAAATGTAACACAGAATGGGGCAATAAGAACTAGTATGAGAAAACAATATAGGTGTTTGTTTTAAATGCTGCATGCAGACTGGTTCTGAACATGCTACCTCAAAGAACACACAGTTGCCAGAAAAAATCTGGAAAGGGGCATGAAAATATTAGAGGTATATTCTGCATAATAAGAGATGATTAAATTAGAAGTGGGACAGAAAGGACACCCAATGAAATTAACAGCTGAATCCAAACTCAAGACCCACTGGGATAAGAGCGTTTGAAATAGACAGATCTTAGGCTGTCCAGGCTGAACTGGGGCATAGCTGGGGCTGTATCAGGGTAAGACCCTCAACCTAGCTGAGCTGGGGCTATGCTGGCTCAGCTGGTGGAACTTCAGCTGGCCCCAAAAAAGGGGTGTTCTGGGGGCTTAACGGGGGCAGGACAGGGCAAGGAGAGACTTATGGTAGAGATACACTTACTGATCTGCCAGTTCCGGTGTGTCTCCACTTTTTTCTGAAAACAGGGACACACAACGCTTGTAAAACACTGCCCCTTTTTCCTTCAGCTTGTGTGTGCGTATGTATGTCTGTGTGTGTTTTAATTAACTTCAAAGAGATTTCACAACTGAAATCCGTTATCAATCCGTTCCCCTACAGCTGCAGACAATAAAAATGCTTTGCTGTAGGCTACTAGTGTGCTCACAGCCTTACATTATTCCAAACTAGGGTTGCCAGGTTCCTGGCCTGAGACTGATCGAAAGTCAGCCAAGTGCAGGTGTTCTTGCAACACTGTAATGAGAAAAACCACAAGGTGGAATTCTCCCTTCCCCCTGCACAACTTTTAAAGATACAGAAGACCTCTTGGAGGCCGGGCCTGGCAACCAAGAGGTTTTCTGTATCTTTAAATGTTGTGCAGGGGGAAGGGAGAATTCCACCTTGTGGTTTTTCCCATTACAGTGTTGCAAGAACACCTGCACATGGCTGACTTTCTCTTCTCCTAAAGATACAGGATCAGTCTCAGGCCCTGAACCTGGCAAACCTACTGTGGAGGCCAATTCTAGATCCACACAGCCTCCCACAGTGAGGACATAGGTTTCCAGATGGAAGATGGTCACGATGAGGATTTGTTTGATGTGCCTTCTGCTTAGCTCGTTTGTCCCGTTTGCCCTGTATTTGTGCTTCTTCAAAGTCCATAGCACCTTTGATAATAGCCGAACTCCATTTGGGATATTCATGGGCCAAGACTTTCCAGTTCTCGATGCTCATGTTACATTTTTTAAGATTTGCGTTAAGAACATCTTTAAACCTCTTTTGCTGTCCACCGATATTCCTTTTTCCATCCTTAAATTAGGAGTAAAGTAGCTGCTTTGGGAGACGGTGATCAGGCATTCAAACAACATGGCCAGTCCAGTGAATTTGATGTTGAAGGATAATTGTTTCAACACTGGTAGTCTTTGCTTCTTCCATAACGCTAAAAACCACCACTCTAGTAACTGTTGTACCATTGTGCATTTTAGTGTGTGTTCAATGTGTTGTGAGCCCCCTTAAGAACTTTGAATAGTAGGCAATTATAATACTCCAAAATAATAAAGTCCTATTGCACTCCAGGCCTGTAGCTCCCAAGTTTTTTACTCATGGATCCCTTGAAGATTGCTGAAGGTCTGGTAGACCATTTTAATGATTTCCTCCTGCCCGTTGTAGTAATTGAAATAACTATCCTAGACGCTATATGGTTTTTAATTGCACTTTTTCTTCCTTATTTGATTGTATTACACTTTGAATTCCAGAGAACTCAAATTGTAAGTGTTCTTCGCAGACCCGCTGCGGACCACCTGAATGAAGCTTGGCCCAGAGTTTGGGAGCCCCTGTCCTATACCTTTCTATACTTTGGAGTTTGGCCCATCGAACTCAGTGATACTTCGGAGCGGACATGTATCTGTCACTGTAAGACAGTTGTGGTGGCATATGGTTTTGTGGACAGAGAAAACAAAGCTACAGGGGAAGATGTTAGCTTTTTAAGTATGGCGTTTGCCTGCCTGTATTTTCTGCGGTGATGACAGACTGATAAAACACACGAGAAGGCAGTCCGATTCTGACCATTCAGAACCGATGAAGAAAGAAACACACGTGGAACTGAGAAACTGTGAGAAGCTCGCGAGAAAAAGGTTACCTCCCGCGATGGAAAGGGAGCGGGGACGATAAGAGCGGAGAGTCGGTAAAAGTGAAAGGGATTCACTCTCGCGTGACGTAATAGTGTTCGCCTTTGCGTGCTTTACGTGCCCGGAAGTAGCGTGAGCGGACACGCGGAGGGAGTCTGGGGAGTACGGTATCTCGCGGCTGTCGCATTGAATTGAGTGAGGAAGAAGGGGCGGAGGGGGATAGAGAGAGAATCCGGTACTAGGAAAAGCTTTGCCAGGTGGCACGGAAGCCTGTAGGGGACAAAAAGAAAAGGCGGGTCTCGCCAACTTTATTGCTAGATGTGGCAGAATGCCCGGAGTTACCTCCCGTAAGAACCAAGAACGGAACCGAGACAACGCCATGGAGTCGCCGCCAGCTGATGTGGGTCTCTGAAGGAGTGGAGGCGGGGGGTGGGTGGGTAGGTGGGTGCTTTATTGGGAGGGTGAGCACTGAGGGGTGGGAGAAGATTGCAAACTTCACAGGCCCAATGTGTGGTCAGAAGCCCTTGCCTCTTTTCTCCCCTCCCCCCTTTTCACAATCTGATTTTTCACGCAAAACTCTTCTCGCAACAACTGGGATGACTTGAAAGGTGTCACATTATTGCTATGCGCGGCCTCCGGAAGAGAATATGTTGTTTAGTATCAAGTTGGAATTCTTCATATCTGGTCAGACCCTTGTATTAAATGTTTCTCAACTTATGTCCACTCATTATTGTGCTTCCATAGAAGCGGACAAGAGAATTGAAAGTAGGTTTTTTGTGGAGGGGAGGAAAAACGTAAACTCCCATGCACACAGAGTAACTTTTATTTTTTATTTATTTGTTTTCTAGCCCAGCATTTAGACAAACAGATCTTGCAGATTTTTGAACCAATGCAAAAAAATCCAAACCACCATGTTTGCTAGAATGGGCAGTAGGATGTTGCATGTGTGCACACCACTGCCAGACCCTTACTTAAAACTCATTTCATTTGAGGGAGGGGATTAATATCATTGGTCTCCAGGTAAAGGGGTATTTTAGTTCAATGAAAGCTGAATAGAGTGGCTTGTGCAACTATGGCACATTCCTCAAGATTATGTAGAGCAGGGATGGGCAACTTCAGGCTTTTAGGAACTACTTTGTTTTTTAGTAGAATCATAAAGGCCACCAACTTGAGCCAGTTGCAGCATAGTGGCTCAACTGGGTGGATATGTACTAAAAATGAACGAACTGGATATTTCTTGAGTTGAGGAATGTGATTAGTCCCAAAACAAAGCATACAAATCCTTTCACGCAAAAATCCATGCTTGGTTTCCCATCAAGCATTCTGTTTCAGAAGCCTTATTTGGCTTTTTAGTTGTTACTGTTTGACAATTGGGAGTCAAATACCCTTGCTAATTTATTGCACGTCACCCAGAGATCTACCAGTAGATCCTGATCTACCTTCTGCCCACCCTGCATTATAGTATTGGGGACAGCATGCCTGAGAACACTAGTAGGGGAACATGAGCAGGAGAGTCCTGTTTGTAGGTGTCCCATAGGCATCGGGCTGGCCACTGTGGGAATAGAATGCTGGATTATGTGAGGCCGTGACTGATCAACCAGGCTCTTATGTTCATAGAAGCAAAAGTGAGAGCCCGGTGTTACCACTTTTTGTCCAGCAGTGATAGAAACAGGCTTGATTAGCCTTTGGGTTTAAAGACCCACTGTATGTCAATAACATTCTATCAAAATAGAAACAATTTGCCTTTATTCTGTGGTTTCCACAACAGTTTTTTCTAGACATTCTTACTGTTTTGTAAGTAATCTTTACTGCAAGTCTTTAGTAGCAACAAATTGCTATGTGTTCTTTTGCTTTAAATAGAGAACCCTACAGTGACAAAACCTCTGAAAGGTCACACAGGCCTGTTTCAGAAGGCTTGCATCATAGAACCAGGCAGATACATACACTGCACCCATGCACTAGCACTGTAAGAGGAAACTCCTTGATTAGTTCCTTGTACTCTTTATGAAAAATAATTATTCTGTTCCAAACACTTATGTTTATTATGACTAATTCATTTTTATTAAGAGTACCTTTAAACATGATCCTGTTCAGAGTGATCCTTCCTAGAAAATATGCATGATATACTTTGTATTACATGCAAGCTGCCTTCAGTGTCTTAGTTTTCGTCATTCATATATATGTAACATATGTATATTGGTGATATATGTAAATTTTAATTAATGATATTAATTTTTGAAGCAGGCAACTGTCTTCACAATTGATTTTACAGTGCAGTCCTAACCATGCTTACTCAAATCAGGAATGTCCAACTGAATTCAGTGGGTAAGTGGGGTTAGGATTGCTATCTAAAATACTTACTTAGTTCAAGCTCATCCTCATAACGATGAACAGTTGATGAGGATCACCTGCTGCTTTACCTCTGTAAATGTAAATAGATTTTAAATATCACTGCTATAAATGGCAGCTGTATTTCATGGACTGTACATTATGTTTGGATCACCCTTTCAGCTTGTGGAAAATGATCGAGCTGCTGATCCAGCAGAGACCTTCGCTCGTGAAAGGGGGAGGAGTTTTTGCTGATTCCCCTGGCAACCTACTATGCCACTTCGTATGCTGTTCCAGAGGCTCCTCCAATGTTCTGGAGGAGGTTTTTGGGCTGCAGGGGGCAAAAATCAGCAATTTTGCATTGTATTGTAATGCGGAAATCCTTTTTTGTTGCAATTTTAACTCATTTTCTATTCCTTGTCCTGTTTATGAATTATTTATTTATTTATTACATTTATATACCGCCAAAGACCCTCTGTGGCGCAGAGTGGTAAGCGGCAGTAACGCAGCCGAAGCTCTGCTCACGGCCAGAGTTTGATTCCAACGGAAGGAGGAAGTTGAATCTCCGGTAAAAGGGGTCGAGGTCCACTCAGCCTTCCATCCATCCGTGGTCGGTAAAATGAGTACCCGGCATATGCTGGGGGGTAAAGAAAGGCCGGGGAAGGAACTGGCAATCCCACCCCATATATACGGTCTGCCTAGTAAACGGCGCAAGACATCACCCTAAGAGTTGGAAACGACTCGCACTATAAGTGCGGGGACACCTTTACCTTTTTATATACCGCCCCATAGCTGAAGCTCTCTTGGCAGTTTACAGCAATTAAAAACATTAAAAACAAATATACAAATTCTAAAACACACAAAAAAATTTAGAAACACAATTTAAAAAATTTAAAAACAATTTAAAAATCAAATTAATAATCTCTTTACATCGTATGATGCATGTTTGATTCTGTTTGTATCACCACAATTCTACATCCCACCTCTCATTTGCCTCTATTTCCCCACCCTAGAGATCTCTCTGCATCCCATGTTAAGTCATTTGAATCACTTTAGCCCAGATGTGGGCAGATGTGGCCCTAGGTCTGCTTGCAATCCTCGGCCTAATTTTAGAAGCCCTCCATAAGCGATCAGTTCAGACCGCTAGCAAGACCAATCTCTCCATCATCTGACAACCTTCTGGGTGAGGAGGAAGAGAGGAAAGTAGATAGTTCTTGTCTCTGGCCCTCACCCATCACTGGCTTTGTCCTCCCCACACCCCGAGTTAGTATTCGACCCTCAACAGATTATCCCCAAGGGAATGCTTCCTTTCCCTTCTTTGTCCCGTAAGCGCTTGTTTTCTTCACTGTTTGTACCACCACTGGTCTCTGTACTCCCACCCCCAATTTTCTTAAGAACAGTAAAAACACAAGAAGAGCCCTGCTGGCTGCCCACCTAGTCCAGCATTCTGTTCTCACAGATGCCTATGGGAAATCCACAAGCAGAAGCTGAGCCAGTGTGCAGGAGCCTTGTGCACCAGCACACTCCCCTCCTACAGTTTCCAGCAACTGGTATTAAGAAGCATACTTCTTCCAATAGCGGAGATAGAACATATCTACTTCTTCCTCATCCTGCAGATCTCTCTGCATCCTTGTCTCTGTTTTGCTTGGTTGTCTTTCAGTTGCATCCTCTCTCCCAACCACCAGTTTTTCTGTTCTTGCTAAGTTCAGTGGCATGGGCATACAAGACATTTTGCTTTCCCAGTAATTTGCATACTGAAGGAGTCTTTCGTAGCTGGGCCATTAGCATGGCTGGTTGGCCACAACAGGCTGTAGAAATTCCTGCCAGTTCCACCATGTATGTGCCCCTGAATACACAGAGAGGAGGAGCGCTCTGCTAAGCATGCTTCTGTCCCCACCCTGCTCTTGACCACTCCTTTAGATGTTACTAGAAAAAAGGTGGAAAGGGGCTGCAGATAGTAGGAGAAGGTACCACAATTGACCTGACTACCTTGTATTACACAGACCTAGTCTCAGAGAGTATATTGAAACATCATGAGTTTACTACTTTAATATTTAGCTAGTGGGATTTTTTTTGTCTTTCACACTATTAATCTGAAAGTACACTAGAGCAAATGGAAATAACTTGAAAGAAAAATTCTTGGTGGAAATAGAGTCTAAATTCTGGGAATACTGAATTCCTAGTATTCCCAAGTAGTACAGTTTGAGCACCTGTTAGGCTCAAGCCTGAGTAAATAATGAACTCTGTTCCATGGCTTGAAGCCTGGGTCTGGCAGATCAGTGGGGATATTGAGCCCAGTTCCTCCATGGAAGGCACTCTATTCCCATGAGTTTTGTAGTCAGTGGCTGTAGATGAGTACATGGGCTTATATCTGTTAAGAGAATGATGCACGGGAAGCACAGTGATTTCACAGTTGTCAAGGCTCAACTTGTTCTGTGATAAAAGAGGAGTCTGAGACAGTTGATCCCTCAGCTGACATGACTCACAGGGTTGTTATTTTTTCTTGAGTGTGTGAGAGAGACAGGTCAGTGATAGGGGAAATGCTGAATATTGTGGAGCATATAGTGCTGAATCTTGATGTGCATTTAAAATCGTAATGTGATGAAAGATGACTGCAAACTTTGTGAAATACGAATCTATTTTGTCATCATGTATGAATCCTAGAATCTCAAAAATGAAGTAAAAACTACTTTTGTTTGGAGATTCATGTCTGTGATATTCTCTGCAGGCTGTCTATCCTGCATTTAACACACAACTTCATACATAGAATATTGTCACCCATTAAGAGCTAGCAACACTTCAATGACATATGCCATGTCAAGTTTGTGTATGTGACAAGTAATTTGTCCTATTTGACTCTAGCTTGGTGTAAAGTCTTCTAGCATAATAACTTGTTCTCCCCCTTTTTAGGACTATGCGAAGGAAAGATATGGAGCATTGCCGATGATACAGTCTCAGGAGAAACCAGGTCAGTTTCAAAATTCTGGAAAGCACACTAAAACATGTTGGATTGTAAATACCACAGTCTGCGAGATAGTGCTGATAGTTGTGTCAGGCTGAATACACAGATACCGTTTTTAGCTGCGGTGGAGCCAGTCTGTCTGAGGAAAAAAGGTAAGAGATTGTTCACTTCAGGCTCACAATTTACAAAGGATTGTAGAACTAGTCACATTTAACACAAGACAAAAACTTACCACTCACATTTGTCATGCTGAAAGTCTGAGAGAAGAATAGGCACATATCAAGTCAAAAATTACAGAGGCCTCTTTTTTGTGAAGAAGTAAAATAAACAGATGGCTTACTTACATGATAATGTTCTGTCCTTTATCATTGCTTACAGCACAACCCTATGTAGGTCTGCCCCGCAATAAATTTCATTGAATTAAATAGGACTTACTTCTTGGTACATACAGGATTGCAGCCTTAGAATCGTAGAGTTGGAAGGGGCCTATAAGGCCATCGAGTCCAACTCCCTGCTCAATGCAGGAATCTAAATTAAAGCATACCCAACAGGTCACTGTCCAGCTGCCTCTTGAATGTCTCCATTGTTGGAGAGCCCACCACCTCCCTAGGTAATTAGTTCCATTGTTGTACCACTCTAACAGTTGGGAGTTTTTTTCTGATGTTCAGTTGAAATCTGGTTTCCTGTAACTTGAGCCCATTTTTCTGTGTCCTGCACTCTAGGACGATTGAGAAGAGATCCTGGACCTCTTCTGTGTGGCAGCCTTTCAAGTACTTGAACAGTGCTATCATATCTCCCCTCCATCTTCTCTTCTCAGGGCTAAACATGCCCAGTTTTTTCAGTCTCTCCTCATAGGGCTTTGTTTCCAGTCCCCTGATCATCCTTGTTGATCTCCTCTGAACCCGTTCCGGTTTGTCTGCATCCTTCTTAAAGTGCGGTGACCAGAACTGGACACAGTACTCAAGATGAGGCCTAACCAGTGCTGAATAGAGGGGAACCAATACTTCATGCCATTTGGAAACTATACTTCGGTTAATGTGGCCTAAAATAGCATTTGCCTTTTTTTGCATATACTCAGCTTGTGATTAGCAAAACTCCCAAGATCCTTCTTGCATGTAGTATTGCTAAGCCAAGTATCCCCCATCTTATAACTATGCTTTTGGTTTCTTTTTCCTAAGTGTAGAACTTTGCATTTATCCTTGTTGAATTTCATTCTGTTGTGTTCAGCCCAATGCTCCAGGCCTATCAAGATTCCTTTGAATTTTGTTTCTGTCTTCCTAGGTATTAGCTGTCCCTCCCAATTTTGTATCATCTGCAAATTTGATAAGCATTTCCTGCACATCCAAATCATTAATGAAAATTTTGAAGAGCACTGAACCCAGAACAAAGCCCTGCAGTACCCCACTCGTTACCTCCCCCCAGTTTGAGAAGGAGCCATTCATAAGCACTCTTTGAGTACAATTTTGGAGCCAACTGTGGATCCACCTGATAGTTGTTGCATCCAGCCCACATTTAGTTAGCTTGCTAATCAGAATATCATGGAGCACTTTGTCAAAAGCTTTGCTGAAGTCAAGATATATTATGTCCACAGCATTCCCACAGACTGCGAGGGTGGCTACCTGATCAAAAAATGATATAAGATTAGTCTGGCAGGATTTGTTTGTAATAAATCCTTGTTGGCTTCTAGTAATCACTGCATAGTTTTCAAGGTGCTTACAGACTGACCGCTTTATAATCTGCTCCAGAATTTTCCCCGGGATCGATGTTAGGCTGACTGGTCTGTAGTACCCAGGTTCCTCTTTTTTGCCCTTTTTGAAGATGACAACATAAGTCCTTCTCCAGTCATCTGGCACTTCACCCATCCTTCACAATTTGGTGACAGTGGTTCCAAGAATTCTTCAGCCACAGTGCCTTCAATACTCTAGGATGCAGTTCTTCAGGCCCTGAAGATCTGAACTCATTCAAAGTGATTAGGTATTCCTTGACCATTTGTCTTATTAATCTTAAACTGCAGTCCTGCCCCTTCAACTTCACGCTTCCCAGGAGGCTCATGGACCCTCTTTTGGGAGAAGACTGAGCCAAAGTTGGAATTGAGCATTTCTGCCTTTGTTTGTCATCTGGTATCATCTTGCCATCCTCATTGAGGATGCACTATTTCTTTTCTCTGTCATTTATTATGGATGGACCTGAAGAAAGCTTTTTTGTTGCATTTGGCAACTCTTGCTAACCTCAGCTCATTCTTGGCTTTAGCCTTCCTAACACCATCCCTGCAATTCCGTGCTACCTATCTGTACTCTTCCTTTGTAGTCTGGCCTTTCTTCCATTTCCTGTATGTATCCTTTTTGGTTTTCAGGTCATTTTTAATCTGTGTGTGCGCGTGCGCGTAGTCCCCCATATATATAGTCCCCCATTATTACTACATCATGCCTGCTCGAAACATTGGCAGTTTGCTTTGCAAAAGTTTCATCCTCGTCTTTGCCTTGATTGGGTAGTTGGTAGTAGACGCCAACCACTATGTTCCTTTTATTCCTTTAATTAATTTATTCCTTTAATTATTCCATTAATTTTAATCCAGATACTCTCGGTAGAGCTACCAAGCTCATCCTCCTGTATTTCTGTGCAGGGATATATATTTTTAACATGTAGCACAACTCCGTCTCCTGTTCAGTTCCTTCTGTTCTGTTTGAACAAGTTATATCCTTCAGTTGCTGTATTCCAGTCATGGGAGTCATCCCACCAAGTTTCAGTTGTACCTCTCAAGTCATATTTACTCTTCTATATTAAGAGTTCAAGTTCGTCCTGTTTGTTTCCCATTCTCTGGGCATTAGTATACAGATATCGAAGACGATGTAGGCTTCCTTCCTACATTTTATGAAGACTATTACTGGGCCCCATTAGAGCCGTTCCCTCGGTTCCTCTTACTGTGCACAAGCCTCTGTTAGTTGTTCCCGCCAAGTTTACATCTCCCTCTCCCTTAGGATTCAGTTTAAAACTCTCCTGAGGAATTTCTCCATGCTGTGGCCAAACATACTCTTCCCAGTCCTTATGAGGTGCAACTTGCCAGCAGTCCATCTTCCAGGAAGTGTAACCCATGGTCCCAGAATCCAAATCTCTCGCATCGGCACCACCTTTGTAGCTAATCATTCACCTGGAGTATTTTTCATTCCCTTTCCACTCTTCGGAAGGATGGACAAGAAAACTATCTGGGCCCCAAAGTCCTTAAGTTTCCTTCCCAAAGCTTCACGTCTGATGTGATTTCTTCATATCTCCACTTGGCAGTATTATTTGTTCCCACATGGATGAGAAGAAAGTGATATGTCAGTGGGCTTTATGAGCAATGGCAACCCTTCCATCACATCTCTAATCTGTCCACCAGGAGGCAGCATACCTGGCGAGTCCATGGATCTTCACGGCATACTTTGGTTTCAATCCCACACACTAGGGAGTCTCCCACCACTGGTAATCTTCTCTTCTTGTTGTGGGGCATGGTTTCATTGCATCTGCTTGGCTGAGCTTCACCCTTTCACTTGCAGTCGCATGGGGTCTCCTGGAATTCTTCCCCTGTAGACTGTCCTCTAGTTTCATCTTCAAGTGCCTGGAAGCGGTTTCGTAGTTCCTCTGGTGATGGGTGTCTTCTCACTCTTCTGCTCCTGTCACCCTTTTCCATGGAGTTTTTTCCACTTCGTTGTTGCTCTCCACAACAGTCCCCTCTTCTGCTTCAACATGCTGTTGTTCTTCCATCTCCTGTACTTCTCTTTGCTGTTGTTGTTCCAGCGTTCTAAGAACTTTTCATCTTCTCTTATTCTCTGTAGTGTGGCAACCCACTGTTCCAAGCCCCTCACTTTTTCTTCCAACAGTGCCACCAGCTCGCACTGGTTGCACGTATACGCCATGTTGTTCTCAGGCAAGAAAACAAACATTGTCCACACCTTGCAGGTCGCTACCATTGGAGTGTCCTTCCTGTTCATAGTCTCTACTTCCTTTTGTTTCTTTCTGCTTAGATTGGAATGGCCTGTGCTTTATCCTGTCCTTCAGAGTAAGTAGGAGAGACCCACTGATATGTGGTGTGCCGTACAAGGCAAGACATTTTTGGGGACCTCCCCCTTGACCACCTCCGCCAAACTCCTGTTAGCTCTCCCTGTTCACTCGGTCTCTGAGAGCTGGCTCATTTGTATTTCCTCTGGACCAGCTGACACAGCTCCCTCTGCTCTGATCAGTTAGGAGTCAAGAAAGAGAATGAAAACTCCCAGCACACACAGCTGCTCCTAGTTGCCCTCAGCAGCTGTCAGGCCACACCAATCAAGCAGCTATGGAGCCCATCAGAGCACATGGTCAGAGCTTCAGAACCCTGTTTGTCTTTGTGTCTCTCTTCCTCCCTACACCTCCTCTGCCATGCTCCTGTTAGCTCTCCCTATTTGCTCGCTCTGTTCGCTTGCCTTGGTTCTTGTAACCATAGATCAAAGATGGGGAAGCCCTCCAGGTGTTGTTGCACTCTTAACTCCCCTCAGCCCCAGCCATCACGACCAATGGTCATGGAGTCCATCAACATCTAGAGGGCCACAGCTTTCCAATCCATGTTATAAAGGGAGCAACATTTAAGATACATACAAACTTAAGCCAGGCTAGAGAATGCTAGCGGCTCACTTCGGCTAATGAAATGGTTTCTGTATATGTCTACTTGTGAGACAGACAGGTATGTCAAACCATTCCTGGATTTTTGGGATACACTAATCTCTGGATGTGCCCGTCACTCCTTATAACTTCAGGTCAGCCTTGAAATTAAGTCCATAAGAATTAGAAGCCTATACAAGTTTTTATTAGGACATAATGTAAGTCCTTGGAAAGACATATTCTGTGTATAAATTGGAGTAATCCAAGCATGTACATTGTGCTGCATTTACAAAATGGAGATTGGAAGGAGAAAAAAGTTGAGAGGTTTGATTGCAGCTTTGCGAGAGAGTGAAAAATGGGAATAAATTGGAGCAAAAATTTACTGTACCATGTACTGTAAAAGGAAGAACTAGAAGGAATAGAAAGTTGGAGAGGGACTATAGTGGAGCGCTTTGAAAAGGTTGATCAAGTTGCGGCTTGAAGAATGAAAACAGGACTTAAAAAAAGAAGTAACTAACTGTTAATATATGAGCAGTTATTTTTATAAAAATCACTAAGGAAAAGCAACAGAATTGCTTCACCCACTTGTACAGCTTTCAGCAGTACGTTTCTCTTTCGTAGTTGATGTCTAAATTTTTATAGGAACAGTGCAATAATTAAAAATAATTATTTGGACTGTGTCAGAACATGTAGCCAAGTGTGTTTGGCCTGGCTTTCATTAAAACCAGATGGCATTATGTCTGCAATAATTTTTAAAAACTTAATCTAATGCACATTGTGGGTGATGACTTGAACATTAGGGATTTGTGAAAAAAGGTGATAGCTCATTTTGTCCTTTTTATTCATGTCTGGAAAATATTGCAGGTTTGTAATCATTTTAAAGTGATATAATTCTGTCTGCATTAGAGAATCTATTTTAGTTATCGTTAGCAATGGTGAATCTTAAAATTGGATTAGAACTTGTTACTGCAGAACCTAAACATTTCTTCCAAAGAGAATCCCGGCTCAATGTATAATATAGCGCTTGGATAGCTGTGAAGATATCCAGAAAATGAAAGATTCACAATACAGATGCAACTTGGAATAGGAAAACCCTGAAGTCAGGAGTTGGAATGTGAAGGAGTAAAAAAAAAGAAAGAATAGTGAGACGTGGTGTGAAAAAAAGCAGGAATCTCTTCATGGAAGGATCTGGTATTACACAGTTAGTTGTGATGCTGAGTGAAAGACTACCTCGATTGTCTGTAGGAGTCATTTTCAGATTGCACTTATATGAAGACTTTACAGGATTGCCTGCCTTTATAAAATACAAAATTTATATACCATTTAATATGAAAAGAAATCTCATTCTAAGCGGTATATGTAAAATATAATTTAAAAGTCAATATAAATTCATATAAAATACAGCAATTGGGTAAAACTTAGTAAAAGCTAAATAAAAACAGAATAAAGTTATATACCATGTAGTGCACAAACAGAAAAAGTTTTAAGTGATTACTGTAGTCTTAAGTGTGAGGTTACTAATACACGGACCATTGGGGCAAGGCTATCCCTGTCCAGGAACAGTCATAGTTAGCTCACCAACCAAGGTTGATAATGGGTACTCTGAGCCACTGAGGTCAACTGGGCCTCTAATGACAGCAGTGGATCTAGGAGCATCTTCAAACTATGTACCTGCTCTTGCACAGGGTGTGCATCCAGGGCAGGTACAAAGCCTGATTCCCTGACCTAGGAACCATCCACCCATAGGTCTGCCATTTTGTCAAGATTCAAGTCACAGTTTATTAGCCCTCATCCAGCCTATAACTGTATCCAGGGGCCAGTTTAGGACATCTAAGGCCTTGTGTGATTCAGATGTTACAAAGAAATAGAACTGGATGTCATCAGCATACAAGGGGGCACTTTGCTGCAAATCCCTGAATGACTGCCCCCAGCAGTTTCATATCGATATTAAATAGCATTGGGAAGAAAATAGTATCATGTGGCACAGTGTAAATCAACTGCCAGGGAGTGGAGGTACAGCCACACAATACTCTATGGAACCAATCTCATAAGGAGGAGTGAAATCATCATAGAATGGTACACCCAACTCATGGAGATGGTCTAGGAGGATACCAAGATCAACAGTATCGAAAGCCACTGAGATCAAGGAGAATCAGGCGGGTCACTCTCCTCTATCTCTCTCATGAGGAGGGTAATCCAGGGTGCCAAAGGCCTGAACTGGGCCTGAATTCAGACTGAAATAGGTCAGAATAATCAGTTGTATCCAAGAGAATTTGCAGCAAAACATCCATAACCCTCTTCATCGCCTTGCCCAAAAAAGTGCGTTGGTGACTGGGTGATAGTTAGTATAAACCTCTGGAGCCATTTTTTCCCCAGGAGAGGCTATTCCACCGCTTTATTAAAAATAGTGGGAACCACTTCATCATGAAGGGTTGACCACCCCTTGAATCCAGCTGATCACCCTGCCATGGTTGGCATAAACTAGACAAGAGGGCATGTAGTAGGTTGCACAACCACAAGCATCCCCAGGCATCTATAACTAAAACTGATCTCCCAAAATAGCACAGGATGTAGTGTTAGTCACCACAGGATACTACATCAGCAGCAACAGTCAAGTCCTCATAAGGCCCAGTGATTTTTATTGTCAAAATGCTTTGCAAAAATTGTCACATCAAGCCTCTGAAGGCTCCAAAACCAGGTGTGCAGGAATAGTTGAAAGCAACTTTCATACCACTTGGAAAAGCTCTGCTGGCAGCTACTCCAAGATATAATTGAGGTAACAATGGAGGCCGTCTTCTTAGCCACACATTACGCACAGTTATGTGCTATTATATATGTTTGGTCACCCTCACAACAAGATTTGCGTTCCAGCAGTTTCCTGACCTGTTTTACCAACTTAGAGCTCCCCAGTAAACCAAGGAGCTGCCTGAGGTCCACAGTATCTGAGTGGCCACTTGAGTATAAATGTGTTAATGGCCCTTTATGTCTTGTCACTCCATAATGAAGCTAGGATCTTGGCAGAATCACAAGCCCTGGCTGCTGGAAAATCCCCCTGACCGTTCAGGAATCTATCAGATTTCACAAGTCTCTGGTACTGGTAATCTCAATGGGTACTTCATCAGATGGCAGTCTGACCTTGACAGAAGAGTGATCTCAGTCTCCATAATATCCAGACTACCCCCCTCTGGACCTGAGCCAAAAACTAGGCTGAGTGGATTGATTGGTTGATTGATTGCATTTGTATACCGCCCCATGGCCAAAGCTCTCTGGGTGGTTTACAACAATTAAAAACATTAAAAACAAACATACAAATTTAAAAACACATTTTTAAACCAAATATGACTTCCCTATGTGTCAGACCAGTGACAAATTGAGAGAGGCCCATGTTTGCCATGGAAGCCATAAAGTACTCAGCTGGCCCTGCAGTGGTGATGTCAGCATGGATGTTGAAGTCCTCCAAGAGCAAGGCCCTGGAAACCTCCAGCACCATATCAAATACCATCTCACGTAGCTCAATTAGGGGAACCATTGGGCAGCAGGGTGGACAGTACACCAAAAGCAGCCTTAATCTGTTTCTTTGCTCAACACCAGGTGTAGGCCGTCATTGCCCGGCCCAGGGTGGAGGAGTTTCCTGGTGAGTTAAATTGTACTTTTATACACCACAGTGGCTTCCCCCATCCACACCTCACTGGCTTGGCTTGGTACTGCATAGAGCCCACAAGTGATCAGAGTTTGGTTAGTTAGACTCTGCCAAACTGGCTCACCCAGTTTTTTGGTAATACCTGCCAGATTGGGTGCCTCAGTTACAATCGAATTGTGGAAGAGTGAGATTTTATTGTGAACCTGTCTGATATTCACCAATAGCACCACAAGACAAGAGGGCAAAGTAGCCAGTCTACCAAGTACCTACAGAATGGGCAAGTGATTAGAGAGTGGGATGGTCTCTCATTCCTCTAATGATATTTCCTCACCATTCAACCATGCCTTCCCCCACCCATAGCCACCATTATAGGAGCACCCACTCCTCCTCATCTCTCATTTTCTGACCAAGACGCATAATATTTTCTTCACAAGAATACTTAGTCTCTCTCTCTCCTTACGTTCATTCCCATGCATATACTTATCCACCACACAGACACCTTATATTAATCAAACCTCTATTAACTTGCAAGTTGATTACTGTCATAACCAACTCCCTAGTCACTCATACTCCTCCATCTATTCAAGGGGAAAAAAGGGGGGTGACCCCAACAATAACAGAAACCATAAACAATCAGCATGCCCCTCCTACCCAGCAAGCAAAACAGGTGTGTATTTGTGGACACCAGCTGGACTTGTGCTTATTACACATCTTATGTGTTACAGTATTAAACATACTCAAAAGCTAATATTCAGAACCATGCCAACAATGACCCTTTGAGAGTCTCATAAAAGTAATAATGGCAGAACTCATGACATAGGTATTGTGACAGGGCTAAAATATTCTGGCAAAGAAAAGCCCCCCTTTAAATCTTTCAAAGGCAGAAACAGTTGTGGCAGAAAGGCAGTAAATTTCTCTGCAAAACATAAATAAATGGGGATTTCAGTTTCAGCTTCTATTAAGGTCACTTGTGAGCTGAAAGTCACATGGCTCTCTGTAATTGGGTTCTCTCGCAGCCCTGCCTGAAGATGCCGGGGACTGAACCAAAGATTCTCTGCATGCAAAACAGATGCCTACCACTGAGCTACAGCCCTTCTTAATCTACGCAGAGCTCTGCTCTTCACACACCTGCAATCACTTGATAGCTCCACTGTACGAGCTCAGGTGTGAATATCATAACTAAGTGGATGGGTTCAATCACACAGGCTTTTGCTACAGGATCACCACCCCATCAGGGGAGAGAGCAATAATTAGGTGGAAGACAGTCATGTAATTGATCCCACATACATAATTGTAGTATTCTGTCAGATGCCGAATGTACACAGGATTGCACTCTGGGGACAAAGGCTTCCATGCAGGTGTGCACAAAGAGGGTCTCAGTAACAGTTCCTTCTTTAATTGTAACATGATGATCATCCAGATTCTGAGCTTTTAAGCAAGATCCATCTGTACATATCTCCTTCATAGCATTTCATCACTAGTCCTTTCCATCCACTGTTCCACTTCTTGTTACAACATCTCTGGTGCTGAAGAGGAAACGAATACAACATTTATCCTGACCTCCTGTAGAATTGTAGTGAGGCAAGAGATGCAAAAATGCAATTTTAATTGTTTATTTAAAAGATTTATAGTCCACCCTTCATCAGTCCCAATACTAGGGAGGGGTACAACATAAAATAAATTATAAAAAGCATCAGTAAAACAAACAAAAGTCAAACAGTAGCAAAGAAATACAATTAAAAACAGCTGAGCAGAAAGAAGGCTGAAACAGTCATTAAAAATCTGAGTAAACAGGTGCATCTTCACTTGGTGTTAAAATGACAACAGTATCGGTACCTGAACTACCTGTAAGGAAAGGGCATTTCAGAAATGGGGTGCCACCACAGAGAAGGCTCTATTCCATGTTGCAATCAAGCATAGGAAAATAGGAAGCTGTAAGACCCTTAGCCTCTCTAGCCCAATGTTGTCTACACACTGATTGGCAGTGGCTTCTAAGATTTGAGACAGGAGTCTCTCCCAGCCTGACCTGGAGATGCTGGGGATTGAACCGGAACCTTCTGCATGTAAGGCACATACTCTACTTTTGGTCTACCTATTAGTGGAATGTATAGAAGAGCCCTGTCTGCTGATCTTAAATCAGGGGCAGGCTGATATAGGGAGAGGCGCTCCTTCAGCTATTTGGCCCATGTATAACACATTACAACAATCCAAATGGGAAGTTAAGAGAGCATGGATCACTGTGGCCAGGCTGCTCCTATCCAGAATCAGTCACAGATGGTGGACTGGCTGAAGTTGGGAAAAGGCATTATTTGCAGTGAAGGCTACCTAGTTTTCAATTTTGCCAGGATTTTTTAGTAAACAGTTTGCCATGTGAATTTGCATAGAATCTGCAGAATGGTTTTGTTGCATCAAAATGACTAATGTTCCCCCCTTCTGTTGAACATAGCTAACCAGTCATTTATTGCCTACAGATTGTGTGTTGGTTCGAATAAAGGAATTGACAGCAGAGAAAGCTGATGAAGTTGTCTGGGTTCGTGGCAGGATTCATACCAGCAGAGCGAAAGGTAAGTTTAGTTCTTATGAGGTTGTCCTAGAACAACCTTTCTCAGTGTGGTACCCTCCAGATGTTTTCAGCTCCCAACGCCCATCATTCGTCACGGCTGTGCTGACTAGGGCTGATAGGAGTTGTAATCTGAAGCATCTGGAGGGCATCAGGTTGTGGAAGGTTGTCCTAGACTATGTGTGCACCATTTATTTATTTAGTTGATTTATATGCTGCCGTTTGCGCAAGCCACAGAGTACATAAAATCCACAAAAATTACAGAATCCTTTAAAAACATTTAATTATGGGTAAGGGGGGGGGAATAAAGGTAAGGTTTTCTCTCCTTGTCCTGATGCCTTACTGTACGGTTCTAAATAGCAGCATAGGGAATTTTCAAGAAAATGTTCCAGCTTACTGTGTTGAGGAACAGGTGGAGGAGATTACTTACAAATCCACTGATGGAAAGTCTCTAACCCATTTGCCAGAACAACACATTAGCGTTTTCTCCCTGGCAATAACATTAGCTTGAAGGTATGTGCCTCACAATAAAATGGAGGCCTTCCCCTAATAAGTGCCTGAGTTTGTAGATTAAAGCGACAGCTGGGCAGCTTACTGATGAGTAGATCATTAGAAGATGGTCCCAACCTGCCATAGGTCTTTTTCCAGATAGCAGCAGAGCATAGTGTTTGCTTATAAGTAACCATGCACTTGCAAAGGTGCCCTAGCTTCTGGCTTCTATCTCTTCTCTCTCCTCCTGGGTTTTTATGAAATGGTACTTTCTCCTAGACAACATTATTTCTCTTAGAGAATTGTTTGCCACAGATGCCATAGCCTAAGCTCTTTATTTCTGTCTTCTATGTGGAAAAAGAAAAGTGTCTTATTCACTGTGTTATTTTTATATGGGTAAATACAATAGAAAATTGCAGCTAAATGATTTTTCAAGAGGACTGTATGATTAAATACTGCATTTAAATGCCTTTAATGACATAAAGTACTACTTAAAAGTAAAAATTTAAAACCATTGTAGAAATAGTCATCGGGCATACTAGAATTTCTCTTTTCAAGCTGGATAATTGGAATAAGGCTAGTTTATGTTACTTCGTAAGTTCTAAAGGAAATGGGAAACCTTGGAACGAATTAGCCTTTCATGTTGTCACAAACGAAATATTTCAGCTCATTTTTTAAAAACCAATCTGTTCTTATAGCGACCTCAAAGAAACTCTTATCTAAGCTTGAGGTCTATGGCATGTCTCGATCAGACAGAACCACCTGCCTGTCATTTTTCTTCACTGTGGAAGTACAAGTTTTCTTGGAGATCAGTTTCCAGTGTGCAAGTTTAAATACAGTTTGACCTCTTCAGGTGACATCAAAGACTGACAGCTGTTCTGTTTGAACTTTTCTTGCCTCATGGTCGAGATTCAATACATTTTTTTTAAAAAAAAGCTTATTGGACTAAAATATGACAATAGTCTGAGAAACTGGATTTGAACCCTGCCCCTTTCTGAAATCTTTGACATGTTTGATAAAAATGCTTCTTGTGTTGGGCATAAATATAGAGAAAAGAGAGGCTACTTCCCTAAGCTATAACTTCATTCTTGTTCTCACCTGAAGAGTGTCCCTAACATAGATGTTAACAGTAAATGTCAACATGCATGTTAACAATCTCAGGGTTTTCTTGTAATTGTTTAGAAATGCATCTGCTGGTAAATGTTGACAGCGGCCTGTATGTGTTTGCCAGCATTCGCTTCCATATATATTTGAGAAGTGGAGAAATATATAATTTAAGCCAGTTGTGAAACTCATCTGGGACGATTGGCATGCAGATATGACTGAAAGATTTGCACTGGCTGTCAGTTAGTTACCAAGGCTAGTTTAAGGTCTTAGTACAGGTATACAAGGTCTTAAACAGCTTAGAGCGAGATTATCTGAGAGAATATATAGACCAGCCTAGTTACTACAGTCTGCAGAGGAGGCCTATTAATGATACCATGGCCTGCAGCAGTACATCTTACACTGGTGCAGAGGAGTGCTTTTTCCGTGGTGAAGCCTACCTTGGGAAATGACCTACCCCTAGAGATCAGGTGGGACTCAACTGTGGGTTGTTTCTGTCAACAATTCAAAACTTGTTTATCCAGTTTATCCAAAACCTGTTTATCCAGGCAATTCCTCAACCATTAATACCAGCACCCAGCATTCCTGGCTACTGTGATTGATATTTTAACTTCAACTTTGTTTTATTGATGTGGTTAGTGTTGCATCTTTCTCTTTTACTTGTTTGTGACCTGTCTTGCTAATTCTTTTCAAAATGAATATATTCAATAAATATATTTCTTATAACAGTTACCTGATTTTATTTTGGGATCCCCCTTACCCCGCCACCGTTTTACTTCAAAACAAAGTTCTTAAAATGAGGCTAACATCTTAGAATTAAGACCAAACAAAAACAATGGCCATGTTCAAATGCTGCGCTAAACCAGGAGCAGGCAACCTTTTTTTGTGTCGAGGGTCATATACCTGCATCGGTGATACACAGAGCAAGACCAGATTATGGGTGGAGCCAGACACAAAAGTTTCTGGATAAACTAAACCAGAATAAAAATAAATTTGCTTCAATTTTCACCATGTTTTCCTTATATTAGAATTCCTGCTCCTGTGTGAGTCTACTCAGAGGGAAACCCTACTAAGTTTGATTGCATTACACTCAAATAAATATTCAGATTTTCTTTTAGTACAACAGATCCATACAATTCCAATTCTGAAAAGCAAGTGAAAGTAATTTCTTTCTGACTTTTGTGTGCTAATACATACATGTATATATGACAGAAGCATACCAATTTGAGCTGAAGTAGTTGAGGAGAAAACTTCTGTACAATCAGTAAAAAAGTGTGTGTGGGAGGGAGGGAATTTGTATGAAATAAAATACTTCCAGTTACACTAAACCTACATCGGAAGGGAAGGGTAATGCATTAAAGAACCAGGAAAAATAAGTAGACACTAACAGAAATGGATTCTAATGCGATGGAAGGATGGGATAGCTTCAGGAGCCACCTAAAATTTATTTATTTATTTATTATATGATTTATATCCCGCCCTTCCTCCCAGCAGGAGCCCAGGGCAGCAGACAGAAGCGCTGAAAACACTTTAAAACATCATAAAAACAGACCTTAAAATACATTAAAACAAAACAACGTTAAAAACATTTTTTAAAAAAATGAGTTAAGGTTGCAGGTTTCCCTCCTGTGTGCTAATGTGAATAGTTTAGTTGGATGTGAATGAGCCCAGACAAGCATCGGGCATCTGAATTTCCCCTTTTCCAGAACAACTAGAAAGAGCGGTTCAAAAGCTTTTGCTTGCACTTTTGCCTAACCACAACTTGCCACGTCATCCAAACTGATTAATGCTAACTCATTTCAAACAAGCCACCTTGAAACCATGGTACTCTTGTCCAGTTATGGAAATGAGAAATATGACAGTGCCGCATTGTATGTTCAGATGTGCTGGGTCTTTCTGAGCCATTTTGGAAAATTCTCCTAACAAGCCAGAGCCCTTTCTGAGAAGCCTCCAAAGTCTGGAAAGACCCAGCCTGGAAGGACTATCGTCGCCAGCCCTTTTGGTTTTGTTTCCCTCATTGCCCCCTGTGATGCCCCTGTAATGTTTATATAATATTTATGGTAAGTGCCAGTTTTGTAGGTTAAATATGGTAAGTAGAGTGAGTTGGGAGTGGGGAGTACACATGATGGAATGTTGAGGAATGCTGTGTTGTGATTGGCTGATTGTCTGGGTGGTTGAATGTATAGGAGAATGACAGTTGGTCAAGGAGTTCGGTTCTGGTTTTGGGTTGAAGAGGGTGAGGGGTGGATCTGTATTTAGACGGGTAGTGAGGCAGGTTTAGGAAAAGTATATGAAGTAAGAGTAATTATTCACTAATAGGCAAAAAACCTTGTGGTTTAAGAATGCATCTATAGCCCACAGCTATTTCTATCAAACTTTAAAAAGCAGGGAAATTGGGCAGCTATAGTGAATGCACCAGGGGAGCAGGAGACCTGAACTCCTCTCTGAGATATTGTACTGCCCCACAAATTGGTCAAAATGCAAACACCATTTGGGTTGGTCTTTCACAGTCCAATCCACTTCCTGTGTAGCTTGGAAGAATTTGGTAACATGTGCCTCTGAGCATATGGTGAGTGGTGGCAACACCTGCAATCAGCCCAAATAACAGAAACAAGACATGTGCTGTGCTGATCTTGTTTTAGCAGGGAGGAAGCAACATTATTAAGACAGTAGATATAGTTCAGATGGTCACTTTGAATATGTCTGATTTACTTTGCAATTTTAGTGAAGTTTCCTATAGGAAATCATTTTCTTTTGTTTCTATTTCTGTGAATATGTGAAGTACAGCAACACTTTGCAAAATTTACACTAAAAAAACTGTAAACATAATTGTGAAATAAGGGCACTGACTTCTGCAGAATAGTCTCCAGTGGACCTCGGGAGTGTCTCAATTTGCACAAGATAAAACAGTGGGAGGTGAAATATATTCTAGCAAAATGCTAGGTGTGCTCTATGTTTTTAATTGACTGTGCCCACCTTGCCTTAAATGAAGTGGTTTAAACATAGCAGGTTGAAAACATGCATCCTCTTTTTCCCAACAGCTAGAGTCATTGCTGAAGTAGCAACATATTGTGATCAGTCTGATTTTACATCAAACTGCAGTTTCAGATTCAACTGTTAATGCACCCAACATAGAAATAGAGCATAACCTCCAGTTTGAAACACAAAAGGCTGTCTTCACCATCATATGACACTGACCAATAAAAAGGCTTTGAAATTAATAAAAATAAATTTGACACAGATTTCTGGGATGAACAGTGAGGGAAATAAAATTTTCTAGTTTAGATTCTCTGTAGAAACATTAGTAACACAGGAAAGAAGCAAAGTAAGGAGAACACCAACAAACATAGAAAAATATAATTCTCTGTCTTTGGAGATGGCAGGTGTTGCCACCACTCACCATATGCTCAGAGGCACATGTTACCAAATTCTTCCGAGCTACACAGCAAGTGGATTGGACTGTGAAAGACCAACCCAAATGGTGTTTGCATTTTGACCAATTTGTAGGGCAGTCCAATATCTCAGAGAGGAGTTCAGGTCTCCTGCTCCTCTGGGGCATTCAGTATAGCTGCCCAATTTCCCTGCTTTTTAAAGTTTGATAGAAATAGCTGTGGGCTATAGATACATTCTTGAACCACAAGGTTTTTTGCCTATTAGTGAATTTCCCTGCTTTTTAATCCGGGAGGTAAGAAATGAGATCCTGTCCTGTGCAAGTTTGCTGAGAATGGATTGATCATTTGCATGCTTATTGAGTTCAATGGGATTTGCTCCCCTGCAATGGGATTTACTTCTGAGTAGACATTTTACCGCCTTCCTTCCCTTCAAGCTCATTGCTAGCACACACATGCTCCACTCCACTTACCTGGGTGTAAGCCCCACTGAACTCAGTGTGATTTACTTCTGAGTAGACTTTTTCCTCCTTCCGTTCAAAATCATTGGAAGCATACAGAAGCTCTGCTCCACTTACCTGGGAGTAAGCCCTACTGAACTCAGTGTGATTTACTTCTGAGTAGACTTTTTCCTCCTCCTGTTCAAAATCATTGCAAGCATACAGAAGCTCTGCTCCACTTACCTGGGAGTAAGCCCCACTGAAGTCAATGGGATTTACTTCTGAGTAGACAATTTTCCTCCTTCCTTCCCTGAAGCTCACTGCTAGCACAGACATGCTCTGCTCTCCACGTACCTGGAAGTAAGCCCCACTGAACTCAGTGAGATTTACTTCTGAGTAGACATTTTACCGCCTTCCTTCCCTTCAAGCTCATTGCTAGCACACAGAACCTCCACTCCACTTACCTGGGAGTAAGCCCCACTGCACTCAATGGGACTTACTTCCGAGTAGACTTTTTAAAAATTGCAGAGTCCTTCAAAGCTCCCCCCCCATTTTTTGACTCTTTCCCACTCACCTCCATTCTGCTGCTGGTTTCTCCCTCCATTGGCCATTTTCTCTCTCTCTCACGCCCGTGCGCGTGCTTTCTCACACAGAGCAAGCTCAGCAGAAGGCCGGTGTGAGTCACATGTCTGTTGCCCACCAATCACAGGAGCAGACTTCCCCTGCTTCCTCCAACTAACTGGAAGGGGAAGGGGAAGGGGAGGGAGAGGGAGAGTGAAACAAAAGAACTCTTCTGCGCATGCGGTACGTTATAATACACAGCAATGCATTTTTTAATAAATTAATTAAAAATAAACCATGCCGTTTTTTAAATTTAAACCTACTACAGATGAAGTACTGTGTTTGGGGCAAGCTCAGGGATTTGATTAGGGATACCTTACAGTCATCTCTGAGTTGTAATCAACGACAACAGATTATGACAATTTCTCAAGAAAAAAGTCCAAACGGCTTCTAGTTTCTCTCTCTCCCGTTTTTCACTTTAACCTGTGGATTCTCCGTGGGGGGATTGTGTATCACCAAGAAAACTTCCAGAGTTGTAGAGCAAGTGATTCTGAATCCAACAGTATAAGACTTGTAAGTTTTTGTTTTGAATTGGGACTATACAAAGCACCAGAAAGGGGTGGGGGGGTATTTTCATTTAACATGGTAGAACGCGAAAAATCCCTAATGACTATAGTATACAGCCACTCTAGTGGCTGTATAATAATACATTGAAGATCATTTATATGTATACGCATGACAACTGAATTCAAAGTAATCTTGTTTATTCCCAGTGTTATTTAATAAATCTGTTTGGTTGAACAACATGCCGGATCCTTGGCTGGGTTCATACAGACGAGAAGGGTAGGCAGAGCAAAAACCAAAGCTGGAGCCAGTATCTATGGTGGCAGCAGTGAATGGTTAGTGTATCAGCAGCAGGTATCCAAAGACAGCCCAGAGCTGTAGTCTTTAAAGACAAAAAGATACGGGGTGTGTGTGTTGTGGCCTGAAAGTTTACCAAGACGCTTAATAGCAATCTAATTAAAGGAGGAGACTAAGGCAAAGTCTCAGGGCAGCATTGCTTTCCAGTGTGTCAGGTAGTGATGCCTAGTGGTGGAATTGTGAGTGATCCATGCCGGGGCCAGCACAAGAGAGGAGGTCTGACACACACATCCCCAGCAATTCCCCACATTCACAAGTTGCAAGGGGTGGAATTTGGCATGCAGCACCAAGGGCTCCTAAATTTCCAGCTGTCTATAATGAAGGCTTCTGAGCATGCTTGAATCCACCAGAGAAGCTCCAGGAATTGCATTTTTTTTTTTAAAAAAAACACCTCTCTTGATAAAGGAATTTGAGGGAGTAAAACTACACTTCCCAGAGTTGGCAATGCATGCCCCAAGCACAATCTGGAGTTTTTAGTATAGTTCAGATGAAACAGTTCTCAGCTTAACTCTGCAAATGAGAGTTTTTTATTCCTCCTGGTCAGTGAATGGAAAAAAATGTAAAAGACACTTACCCAGAGTTCAAATCCGCAGGGGAAAATTAGAATACTGGAACGGCTTAGGCACTCTTCAGCTTTACACTGGGCAACTACTTTCCCATTCTATTGCAACTTGGTAAGGTTCTAGAGGAGTGGGAAAAGGAATGGGGAATGAGGAGAGGAGAGGGCTGGTCCTGAGAGGCAGAACTCTTGAGGGCTTGACTTGGAATGGGCCAAAGGTTTCTGAATACGGAAATTTGTTTCCGGATGTCCCTTTCTGAAATTCTCTATGTCTGTCTCATGATGGGAGAATCACTGCAGGTGTATCAGGTTTATGGCTAAGAGTCTTTCTGTATGCTTGCGCATGAAAAGATACCATACCTTGTGATAATTATCTTCATTGAGTGGCCATGGGCTAGTTGCCATCTCTCAGGTTAGCTCTGTGAATCTGTGGAGATAAACTCATTCATAGTTCTCTGAGCCGCTTGATGGGATTAAAAAAAAAAGTGACATCTCGTATTAGGACTGGGTCTTGGTGAGACTGTGAGAGGCAGAGGAATTCCCCTATCTGTGCTAGCTGCAATATTTGGTCCAAACCGCTAGCTGGTAGGAACTGAAGCTATCAGACTGAGAGTGGGATGTGTGCTTCAGGCTCTGTTGGTGGCCCATAGGTAGGACTGATTTGATGTTCAGTAGAAGCCCACTCACCAATTCATTGTGGTATTCATGTTATGAGTCAGAAAGCTGTTTTGAAAAGTGCAAAGTTGCTTATGGAAAATACATCTTGTTTATTTAGCAGAATTGCAAAAAATATGAGAGTGCATTTTAAAACATATCATTTTAATCAGATATGCCCAAGATCTTAGACACAGACACTTAAGGGCACAGAACTATGTAAATACTTCCAAGTCAAATAACCCAGAGATGTTAACCGGCTTCATAATAGGCTTCTTTCCATTTCTTCTCTTCACTGAAAAGAGAAAATGTGAACAGTCCTAGGAGACATAGATAGAACCTATTTGGCACAGGTGCTACTCCCATCAAGACTGATGTGTTTCCCAGAAGCTTATTCTGGAATGGGATATTTGCTTTAGTCTCCATTCTCTCTATTTTTATTTAAAATATAAATACTAAAACATGTTAAGGACGTAGTCCAACTTGCATTTACGCAGGGCTGAGGGGAGTTGGATGTGGCAGATTTGCAGCTGAGCCGGCTGGAACCTGGCTCAGCTAGGCTGCATCAGCATAAGTCCTTCAGTACAGGTCATCCAGGACCCAACCAGCTCAGCTGAGACTGGCGCAAGTGGAGCTGGTGTAAATCAGCATAAGGCCCCAAAAAGGGATGTGTTGGGGGCATATTAGGGGAGGGACCAAAGGGAGGGAAATCATGCCACATCCAACTCGTGTTCACAGCGCTCCTGCAGGTCCCAATCCAGGCAAAGGTTATGCCAGGAAAAATGTCAGTCTAAGAAAATAATTGCAATAGACATCAGTGGAGTCCCTGGAAAGAGTATTTGGGAGAGCAGGCTTTTACCTTCTGTTCCCTGTGCGCAGCTCCTGGCGTCCAGCCAAGCTCCTGAATGGCAGTTGGATGCAGTGGAACTTTATGCTGGCTACTCTTGCTCCAGCACAATTTATGCTGGCTTCCCCTAAATTGGATTGCTCTTCCAGACTGCTTTTTCCTTAGGTCCAAGCGAGTTAACATGAAACGGGCAATACAATAATAGTCAGTTCACTTAAAACAAGCAATAGCAATAATAATAAACTCTAGCTCAAAATTAGCTATAAAACAGACCAGAGCATCCAAGTTCCCACTGAAAAAAGTTTTACACGCTTTCCAGAAATGGAGTAAAGATGAGATTAGAAGATGGGAATTGGATGCTTAGGAGCAGTCATTGTGAAGGTTCTGCTCCTAGCAGCCACATGCTGCAGTGACTGAGCTGCAAACAGAGCCTGTTCACCTGATTTCACTTGAGTTTGGTCTCCTGTAGGGAGAGCTGGCTTTTTTTGTGGGTCCTGGACCATGTGAGACTTAAAAACAGCACCATCAATTGGTATAGGTATCAGGGGCAGTCTGAAGTAATCAGCATACTTTTGCTTCCCTTGCAATTTGCTCCCTCCTAAGACTATATTTGTTGCGCTAAGTCTGCAGCATTTGTCTTTTGTTTTTGTTTTAAAGTCATGGACTAGGTAAAGCTTTTACTTGCTTTGTAGTTCAAAGATAATGGTTTCCTATTGTTAGGAGAAATGTAGCATAATACAAATAAGACAGCCATGTGTTTTGAGGGATTATATCCAACTAAGTAATTGTGCAAGTGGAACAGATTCTGCTTGCACAATGGAACTTTGCATCTCTCTCCATCCCCCACCCTGAAATTTGCTCCAGAAGATTGGGAGAAAACCCCAGAGCAGATTGGAGGGTGGGGCAAGGGGAGGAAGGGAAGGAAAATTCTGTGGCATGAATAGTCATTCCACTCATGCAATTACTTATTGGGATACAACCTTTTAATTTTCTTTAGACATATTACAGCATAATCGTTTGCATGTCTACTCATAAGGGAGCCCTACTGAGTTCAGTGGGACTTACTCACAGGTAAGTATGCATAGGATTGCAGCCTTAGAGATGTCAACAAAAGTTTTACAGTTCATATTTGGATCCTCCTCACAAAGACAAAACTGTCCTCAATACATAGGCCGTGATTCAAAGAGCTTATTTGCTTTTTTAAAATTGAAATTATTTGGAACTATAAGATGATTATTGTGATTTAAAAGCTGTGCCGAAGGATGCTTTGCTCTGCGAGCATTTAAAAGTCTGGCTTAATTTAAAAAGTAATAGAACATATTTTTGTATTCATTCAGAAAGATTCCAAGTAACTTGCCCTGAATGCACCTGCATTGTTCCTTCCTCTTTCTTTTCAGGAAAACAGTGTTTCTTGGTCCTACGTCAGCAGCAGTTTAATGTCCAGGCTCTGGTGGCTGTGGGAGACCATGCAAGTAAGCAGATGGTAAAGTTTGCTGCCAAGTAAGTAAGCAATTATATCCTGTTGTCACAGTAAACAATGGTGGGAACCCGGGCTCCCAGGGGTTAGGACCATTTTCACACATTAACATCAATGCTGCATTTGTTTGTAAAATGTAGTTATTTAAATTGTCAGTTCAATATAGTGTTGAATGTATTACACTTACAAAGACAAAATGGAACACAGGCTTGAAACTCATTCTGAACTGCTGAGAGGGCATTCTGTCTCTGCAGACAGCTCCCATTACTTTCAAACCGGCTAACAAAAAGGTTGGCAGGCTGAGCTCGGACACATTATTTTGTAGGATGTTTGTGTGTGCATGTGAACGCAGGCTCAACTCTTTTTGGTTTTTTTTTAAATTAAGTATGGGATCTTTACTGCATAATATATTCTGTCTCATCTAAATGCAAAGTGCAAATTAAAAGTATTTGGAAGTTCAGCATTGTACTTTTTTTTATAAGATGGAAAGGGTTAAGAACCTTATTTACACTCTTTTAATCTTCATTACTGGCCGTGAACCTAGTTCTGTGTAGATCCCCACCTTTAAGGTTTTTTTTCTAATAGTAATTGAGTTTGTAATGCTTATTGCTTAAACCGGAACAGCCAAGGGTGTGCCTCCTCTCCACAGGCGCCTTTAAAATATGGGTCTGGGTTGATGGGTGCCTGGGTTACCAGTGTTGATGGGTGCCAGTTGATGGGTGCCTGGGTTACCTGGGTTAGCAATTTGGGAATGAGGGCAGAAATCCAAACAGTTCTGGCAATTTAGATTCGAGGTGATGGGGAACAGCACATAGTATGGTGGTGCTTTGTGCTAGCCCACTCCGTAAAAATTGTATTTAGAGGCTGTGTGTTGTTCTGTTCTTTCAGTGGCTTTGAGATTAATTTTTTTTCTAGTTCTTGGAGAACATAATCGGGGAAAAGTTTGTTTTCTCTTCATTCAGTGTCTCTAGATGGTGCCCTCACAAGTCCCTGATGACCTTTCCAATGGCATAATCATCTCTTTATTACAGCATTTCTTATCGTATCTTCGATTTGTGTCTTCGTCCTGATGTTTTTGCTAACAGAGCCTTGTATTTTGCCTCTGTCAATTTGTGAACTCTGTCTCCCTTAGACAGGCAACTTGTTCAGCTGCTCAATTGTTTCTTTATGGCAACTTTTTCCTAACTTGGAGTGCACTCCACATGACACCACTGGTCTTTGTACTGGCCAGTGTAAAAAAAAAAAAAGATCCTACAAACTTGCAGTGATTTCCAGAAAATCTTCACACCAAAATAATACTTTGTTTTCTGGATTTAACTCACAACTGTTTTTTTAAGTATTGAAGGTCCTAGCTTCAGTCTCTCTACGTCCTTTCCTCCAGTGTCACTGCGCCCTGCTGTCCTCATCTAACCTCTCTACGTTCCTCCTTGATCCTGTTTTCGCATGATTCATATTTGCCATGTTCCCTGCTGCTATTTCTTTTCTCCTCCCCATCATAGTATCACTCTCTCTTGGTCTTCTTCCCTTTTGTGTTCAAACGTGCCACCATATTCTCCCGTTCTCAATTTTTTTTAAGTGCTGGTCAGTCTCATTACACTCATTTGCCTCCAAACTCTTGGAATGTGCTGTGCGCTTCTGGCATCATTGCCCCTTCTCTGCCTTCCCCTCTCTTTTGGGGTCCCTCTGGGTCTTGTTCTTGGTCCTCCCCTTGCATGAGCTTGTCAAATCCTAAGACTTTCAGTGCCACACAAAGGTTAATGATTAAGTTATACCTATGTACACCAGACCTCTCCTCTGTCCAGTCCCACATTTTTGTCTACCTGTCTGATTGTATCTGCTTGGCTGCCCCATAGACTTAACTGTCCAAGATGAACTACTTACCTACTTAACACTTTCCTTCCAAAGCTTTCATCTCCACAGTTCCTCCTAATATTACTATTGTTACGGTTTGTGGCCAAACAAATAAATTACTGCTGCTACCACTTTTCTTATACAAACATAAAAGAAATATGTACCCAATACCATCCTTGAACAGCCTAAATCTGAATAAAGAAATTGTGGATCAAAAACCCCATGTGGGGTTTTATTGTTTTTGGTTTTTTAAGCCTGTTCTATCCACGTTTACTCAGCAAGTCCAGCTGAATTCAAAGGACTGGCTTCTCAGTCTGAATAGGAGATTACAGCCTTTTAGTGGATTCTCAAAGGATACTCTTTATAACCACAATCCAGAATCCTTCTGTAAGTGTGTGCCAGGACTTCTGTATGTTCAGGGTTTTAACTGTAACTCTCTCTTGTACACATGTTAGTGTTGGCATGCTGGTCTGTTGATAGCTCACCACCTGTTTGATTCACCACCTGTTTGATTCACCATCAAATATCCTAATACATCTAAGTAGATTTACCTGTTCTATTTCACTGTGATGATATTTGTTAGCAAGGGCAGGATGAGGGTAACTTGCCTCCTAGTTCTGTAGCAGTCAGGGGAAAACTCTAGTTAGCAAGCAGAGCTTCTCCCACCGGCTACCTGCCATAATGACAAGCATCACCACACTGGAACACAAGATGTACCTAGTGCAGTGTTTCCCCAACTTTTTTCTCACGGACCACTTGAAAATTGCTGAGGGTTTTGGTGGACCACTTAATTATTTTTTTGCCTGTAGAATTCAAATTGTAATACAATAAAATAGAATATAAGAAATAAAATAAGCAATAAAAATACAATGAAAAATCAATATGAATATTAAATGTGATGGATGTGCCAACTTCTGTCTTCTACCACAAATTCACAGACAAGCCGCAGGCCACCTGAATGTAGCTCACAGACCACGGGTCATCTACAGACCACAGTTTGGGAAACTCTGGTCTAGTGGATCTTCCTCAGCTTTGATTCCCAAATGTTATTGGACTACAACTGCCATCATCTCCAGCGAACACAGCCAATAGTCAGGGATGATGAGAGTTGTATTCCAGCAACATCTGTGGACCCAAAGTTCAATAAGGCTGGACTAACACCTTGGAGACCCAGGTCAGATCATCACCCAAGATGTGAAACCCATCAGGCAACACTGGGCCAGTTGCACAGGCTGAACCTAACGTACCTCACAGATTTGTTGGGATAAAATGGGGGGGGGCATGTATGCTGCCCCAAATTCATTAGAGGATGGAGAATAAAAATGTGAGAAATAATTGTTACATTTTTTAAAAAAAAGTTAGTTGCTGTCATGATTATTTTGTTGATTGTAATTAGCATGCATATCCAACTTGTTGTTGAGTATAATTTGTGTTCACGTAACATTAATACTTTAAAAGTTTTTTATTTCTTTTTAGATTTCTGTAAAATAGAGAAGGAAATAAAATGTATAAAATGCTGAATTTTAAGTGGATGTAAACATTTCTGCTTAACCTCTGATTAGATGCTGCTGATCTCTTTTGCATATATGAATGAATGATCTTACCTTCAGTTCATTCATTCTGGCTTTCCATAGAATATATCTGAGCACAGTTAACATCTGGATATATAGTGGGAGGGGGTGGCATCTGTGGTTTTAGGAGAGAACCTAAGAGCACTGCAGGTCATACTGCTTCCACTCTTGCTTCTTCTTGTACAAAGTTTCCATAGTCAAACAAGTAATAGTTCTTCCTTTTTCAGTATTAGCACATAGAGAACTTTCATAACTCTGGGGATAACTATTGAGCTGAAATATTTAGCTGAAAACACTTCAGCTTCCATGTAGAAGTAGTTTGTTAAGTGATGTGTTTCTGCTACTTAGTCATTAGAAGAAATGTTCTCTCACTCAAGCTGAAAACATTTAGCATGCTGCTATAGACTCTGAAGTGCCAGCAGAGTGAAACGGTTTACATAATGTGATGTATAAGGAAAAGTGCAGGATCGATCAGCATTGAAACCAAGACACTGGGATCTAGTGAACTGGTGAACATGCAAGAAGGGATGATAAGTGGAAGACCACTGTTTGTTTATTTGTTTGGTACTCTTTTGGTTACCAAGCTATTGCTTGCAGTGTATGTTTATCACTATATATAACACAACAGTCAGTCATATGGGTTTTCTGGAGAACTTTGTGATGCCCTAAAACAATTAGTATTACAAAAGTACAGCAAAATAAATTTATATACAGTATAAATATTTCAACAGTTTTTTTATAATAGCCCCAAACAGTTTATTTTGTTGTTATGTGCCTCCAAATCGACTATGACTTATGGCGACCCTATGAATCAGCAATTTCCAAGAGCATCTGTCATGAACCACCCTGTTCAGATCTTGTAAGTTCAGGTCTGTGGCTTCCTTTATGGAATCAATCCATCTCTTGTTTGGCCTTCATCTTTTTCTGCTCCCTTCTGTTTTTCCCAGCATTATTATCTTTTCTAATGAATCATGTTTTCTCATTATGTGTCCAAAGTATGATAACCTCAGTTTCATCATTTTAGCTTCTAGTGATAGTTCTGGTTTAATTTGTTCTAACACCCAATTATTTGTCATTTTCACAGTCCATGGTATCAGCAAAGCTCTTCTCCAACACCATATTTCAAATGAATTGATTTTTCTCTTATCCACTTTTTTCACTGTCCAACTTTCACATCCATACATAGAGATCGGAAATACCATGGTCTGAATGATCCTGACTTTAGTGTTCAGTGCATTTGAGTGTTCAGTGCATTTGAGGACCTTTTCTAGTTCTCTCACAGCTGCCCTCCCAAGTCCTAGCCTTCTGATAACTTGACTATTCTCTTCATTTCAGTTAATGACTGTGCCGAGGTATTGATAATCCTTGACAAGTTCAATATCCTCATTGTCAACTGTAAAGTTACATACAGGAATACCCCGCATTAACGTACACAATGGGTCCAGAGCGAGTACGTAAACCGAAAATGTACTTAAAGTGAAGCACTACCTTTTTTCACTCATCGATGCATATACTGTACTGCAGTCGTCATATACGGGCATAACTGATGTAAATAATGCATTTATAACTAAAATAAATACAGTAGGCCTTATTTTAAGAAAAGGTTTGTAGCTGGAAACTGATCGGGCGGTGGCATCATGCCGTTAAGTGTCCGTTCTTGCGAAGCGAGCGTACGTAAACGGGAATGGTGCTACTGTAAATATGTCCGTACTCGCGAGTGTCCGTAAAGTGAAGGTCCGTATAGCGGGGTATTCCTGTAAATCTTCTGTTGTCATTACTTTAGTCTTTTTGACGTTCAACTGTAGTCCTGCTTTTGTGCTTCCTCTTTAACTTTCATCAGCATTCGTTTCAAATCATTACTGGTTTCTGCTAGTAGTATGGTATTGTCTGCATATCTTAAATTACTGATATTTCTGCCTCCAGTCTTCACACCTTCATCTTGGTCCAATCCTGCTTTCCGTATGATATGTTCTGCGTATAGATTAAATAAATAGGGTGATAAAATACACCCCTGTCTCACACCCTTTCCGATGGGGAACCAATCGGTTTCTCCATATTCTGTCTTTATAGTAGCCTCTTGTCCAGAGTATAGGTTGCGCATCAGGACAATCAGATGCTGTGGCACCCCCATTTCTTTTAAAGCATTCCATAGTTTTTCATGATCTACACAGTCAAAGGCTTTGCTGTAATCTATAAAGCACAGGGTGATTTTCTTCTGGAATTCCTTGGTCCGTTCCATTATCCAACGTATGTTTGCGATATGATCTCTGGTGCCTCTTCCCTTTCTAAATCCAGCTTGGACGTCTGGCATTTCTCGCTTTATATATGGTAAGAGCCTTTGTTGTAGAATCTTAAGCATTACTTTACTTGCATGGGATATTAAGGCAATAGTTTGATAATTACTGCATTCCCTGGGATCCCCTTTCTTTGGAATTGGGATGTATATGGAACACTTCCAGTCTGTGGGCCATTGTTTAGTTTTCCATATTTCTTGACAGATTTTAGTCAAAATTTGGACAGATTCAGTCTCAGTAGCTTGTAGCAACTCTATTGGTATGCCATCTATTCCTGGTGATTTGTTTCTTCCAAGTATTTTAAGAGCATCTTTCACCTCACATTCTAGAATTTCTGGTTCTTCATCATATGGTTCCTCCGTGAATGAATCTGTCATCCTGGCATCTCTTTTATAGAGTTCTTCAGTGTATTGCTTCCATCTTCCTTATATTTCATCTCGGTAAAATAAATAAAACACAATGTGGTTTACATGTTTGAATAAAAGAAAACCTTTACTTGGAAATTATTTTTATTGGAATATTTGAAGATGTGATAGCTCAGTAGCGTACATTTTTCCCTTGTATTGTCTTAATCAGGAATGTGTCCCTCCAAGTGGTGTTGGACTCTAGCCACCTTGGTCACTGGCCAAGCATGATTGGAGTTGTAGTTCAACAGCATTGAGGGGACCAAAGTTCCCCATCCTTGATTTAATTTTTTTTTAAATGAAGGCGCTTGGTTGCTAATATACTAATCTTAGCATGACTTAACATCTCCTACTTCCTGGGAATAGTTGACTGGGAAAAAAAAGAAATGACAACCCTGAGAGCTATATTTGACTTGTATCCATTCATTGTGTTACTAATTAAATTTATGAAACAGTGTATCTTCAGAAAAAAATTATTAGTAGAACATCTTCTACCTTAGAGCACTGACTACAGGTAGATGCTTACGCAGGACCATAACCCACAGGACTAATTAGGCCTGGCAGGCTTCCCATTTGGTCCAACCCACACCCATCTGCCAGTCACCTGACTTCATACAAAAACAGGTATGTGAAGTGTGCAGTTTGGGAGTACTCCTGCACTTGGCTCTAGGTGGGGAAGCTCAGGTAATAACAGTGACCAGGAGTCCTTTTATCACCTCAGGCTGATAGGCCAGCTGTGGCCTTATCTGCAGAGGTCAGACCTTGGCTAAGTTATTCATGTGCTAGTCATGTCCTGACTATAATGAGCTCTATGTGGTGCTGCCTTTAAAGACAGCACTGAAAATTCAATTGGTTCATAATGTGGCTGCCAACATGTAGGTGAGAGCTAGGCATTGTTTCACATGACACCAATATTGTATATTTTTTTCATGGCTTCTTCAGTGGGGTGATCCTTGTTAGTGTAAAGTACAGTTCCTTTTATATCCAAAATGGTTTTGAATATGGTTCAAGATCCTGGCTGGCAAATAGACATTATAATAACAGTGCTCTGTTTCGGAATTAACAGGAACCTGTAGTTTAAGCTAACTAGGATTGGTGTGCTGAAGCAGACACATGAAGGGAGAAGGCACACATGGTTCTGATGCTTGTTCCTGGCTTGTTAAACCATGGTTTATGAAAGCCCATTGTATCTCCTATTCAGTTATTTTAGAGGAAAGCTTCCAGCAAAGCACCACTTTCTTGTCAGTGAAGCTGAACTCTTGTGTATCAGTGACCATGAAACAGGCCTGTCCAGAATCACTTTCCCCCACTTCACTGAATTTTCTGCACAATTAAAACGTTAAAGGCTTAGCATTACCTTTCTTAAGAGGTGACATCAATCGATTGCTCTCTTTGTTAGCCTTACTACTGCTGAGTTACACTAAATAAGATATTGAGCCAGTAATGGGGAAAGGAGCAAAGGATTGTGGCTCAATATGTAAGGCAGCAGAGACTGCTTACAGATAGCAAGGGGTGTTGACATGTTCATTTAGCATGGATTAATTTCCTTGAGTTCTTTCTTCTAACCAGCTTTTTGACTTGGATAGTAAATGCCATCTTCCAAAACGTTGAATGTTGTGATCGAAATGTCCTTCCAACATCTGAGAAATAAACCTCTGCTGTTCATTTTCAAATAGTAGTCAGCCTAACATGTAGTGACAAATATTGTCAGTGTTACAGTTTCCTTATACATAGATTTGTAAATTTTATTATTGTCAATTACAAATGAAACTACAATCTCCCAACACCAAAAGCTGGAACCTGGGTCTTGTAAAAGCTTGTCCAAATTCAGTAGATAGACCTCAAATTTATGACTCAGTTTACACCTGGAACACAAAAGTACTTTTATGAGACTTGATACAAGCAACAGGTAATTTTGAATAAATGAATTGTGAATCCTTTTGGCGACATCAGATGGACATGAAAACCCAAGAAAATTCTTCAAGACAACCACTGTTACAAAGGGATTTGCCCATAAGCAATAAACTTATGACCTGATGTAAACCTATCCATTTGTTTAGATTATTGGCCCATGAAACGTGTTTGATTAGGCCTACATGAACTTCACTGATTAGTTGTAAGCACCCATTTCTGCTCTTACCATGATTGAAGAGTTCTCCCTTAGAAAAGCAAGAGTAGTATAGTTCTTAACACCTAATTTTGAAACTAAATAAATGTAAATGTACTGCCTTCAAGTCGATTCCGACTTACGACCCTATGAATAGGGTTTTCATGAGGCTGAGAGGCAGTGACTGGCCCAAGGTCACCTAGTGAGCTTCATGGCTATGTGGGGATTCAAAGCCTAATCTACGCTAAACAATTTGCAAATATGACCCATAAGTTAATGTCATATTTTGAACAGAATATAACACAGAACAAAATTATTAAACAAACAAAAATTAATCTGATGGTGTACTTGACACCAAAAATTGGTAATCTATGTATAAACTAAGCTCAGTTGTGAAGTGCCACATCTCACATCTGCCCTTGGAGTTGGCCACATTTGAGATAGCAAACAGGAGGCTGTGTGATCAGAACAGAATTTTTTTGTTGAGTCAAGCTGAGGTCCAGTGATGCCGTTATTGTTTAGTTACAAACAATTCAAAAAGCATTTGGATGTCAACTAAAGGAAAACAACTTCCATGAGTTTTTTGTGATTTGGAAAGCTTTTGATCGAGAAACCTGATTGAAAATTATTCATTACTAAGTCGCGGCTGTGGGTTTGGTCTTGCAATATGAAGTTGTTGTTGAAAGAAGCTTGCAGAGATGCAATCAGACTGCACAATCAATGTGGTTAAAGCAGAAAGTCTTGACTAATACTTGGATAGCTGAGCTTGAACATTGCCATATTCAGAATCTGAATACTGTTGGCTTGGAGGACATAAAACTCTTAACAGTGGACATGTAGCTTATCCAGTTTCAGTTACTGAATGGGATGCAATATAAGCACACTTAGATGTTTACTCAGCACTGTGACCTAAATTTGCTGCCCACTTGGTCTGAAGACTGTCTCCATGGTCTAGTTTGAAATCAAGTGATAGGTTGCTCCTCTTATACCATTTTATTATTTTAAAAAAGCATATATACCAGGAGCGTGCATATGATTTGGTCACATCCCAAACTGAAGCAGGCTGCTTCAGGCAGATCTGAGGCTTGACTGAGCCGAAATGTGATCTCTTTGAATTTCCCCAAGCCAGCGTAGGGACTTCCGAAGAGACTGGGGCACTTCAGAGACTTGGATGTTTAAAAAAATGTTGCAAGACAGTGTGTCTGCAAAAATTTAATTTTTCCCCCAAGTTAGCCACACCAAGGTGGGGAGAAGGGAGAACTCTTTTGCGACTGACAGGTCTAACTTCTCTCAGAAGGAATGGTTTTGTCAGGGCTCTCCAGTCACGGTGCTTTGTGGGAAGGTAACATATCTCCTTGTCTGTTCTATGCTCTTCTTTGCTTCTGTGGATGGAGCTTCCTTGGAAAATGCTGGGTATTCAAGTATTTTTGCCTCTGTGCCATATTCCCGCACATCCATTCATGTCAAATCAGCTTTGTAGCGCTCGTCCATATTTGAGGTTTACTTAGCTGTTAATACACCTTTTTCCCCCATTTGAATTTGACCAGAGTAGACCACACTTACTTTGGATTTGTATATGAGGAGCAGCTTCAGTCTTTCCCATTCATACCACTGGGGGTTCATTTTTGTGTATCCCACCATCTTCTAATTTGTTAATTTTATTATGCCAATTAATGTACTGACAAGGCACGTGGAGATAGTTGTGCACACCTTGTTTTGTTTTATTTACATGCCCAGGAAGTGTGCAAAAGCATACAGTCAGGTAATTATAAATGCTCAGGATATACTTTTGCAGTTCTTTGTTATTGTGCAAATCTGAGGGATCAAAAGAATACGTATGTGTGTTTTCATATAGGAAGTAGTGGGCCTGGAAAGGGAGTAGCAGAAAATGATTTGATCCACAAACCAAAACCACTGAGATTGTCTGCAACTCTGAGTGGAGCAGTTTGGAGCCAAATTTTCCCCAATTTATTGAATTATCCCATTATTTGGAAAGCATTGAGATTGGTGTTTTAGGGTAACATCATTTGGACTACACTAATTAAATGCGAATGCAAACAGCTGTGCTGTCGACAAGCCCTTAGTTTGTTTAACTTTTGTTGCTAATTGAGCAGAACACAACCTTGAAGCTGTTCTTTTTTCATTCATCATAACTGCTTCACCCCTGTATTAATTCTTATGAAATGTTGCAGGTTTCCTGTGGCACCTCTGCAGTGTATGCCATTTTCATAATAAAACAGTTGCCCACAAAATCACAGGAAGAGAAATTAATCCTTTTTAGTTCTCCCCTCCCCTCAGACTTTGGCACCTAGCACAATAACCCATACATCTACCCTGAAATTTGCTGGGTTTCTTACGTAGGCATACCCCTATGACGTGCTATTTTAATATATTTGACAGGATTATCCCTCCAGAAGGAGCTACAATGCCTGCAAACTTAATTCTGCCAAAAACAAACATGCTAAAAATGTTTCCTTTAAAAAAAAATTAAATTTTAAAGATGTCCAGAACAAAAGCTCCTGGACCTGTTTGTCTGGCATTTAGCCGGAGGGGCTATTATACTTGCAAATATCAAGTTCTGTCAAAAAAGAAAACAGTTATAGATGGTTTTTAAATTCCACATAATAGTGAATGGAGGAGGCACAAAGCTTAATTTTTTCTGAATTCGGCTTTAGACCCTGAGCTGAATTGGATAAGTGTCCAAATTGTTTGGGACAGAAATAGGCTAAACTGGGGTCTGAGGCAAATTTTGTAGTTGTGCAGACCCCTAGTACCTGCCAACAGAGATAGAGTGGGTGAAAAAGGCACACCCCATATTGGGTGGAATGGATCAAAGAGATATGAACTAAGAGATACATCACATGTTAACCCTTTCCGATAAGGACTGCATGCTATAGATGACTATATAGAATAGCCATGCATGCAGATTACATACTTTTTCCTCTTCAAAAGTTATTTCTATGGTAGGAAAAACACCCTGTGTGGCTCCTTCCACACCGGAATCCTCTTGGCATGCTGATGAGGCATTGTTTTTCTGCAGTCAGCTGGAAGCACTTAATACAGAGTGATATTAATGCCTGTCCCTAAAGGCAAACATCCTAATACACGTTTACTTAGAAGCAAGACAGCAAAAACTCAAATTTTCTCTGAAATTGGCCCTTGTAGTTTCCTCCTTGCTTTTTTCTTTGAATTGTTTTCTGTTCACTGGAGTGAACTGACTATTAGTTCCTATGCACAGAAGTTCATGATATTCTCTTTGAGTCCAGAGCAGTTTCTTGTTGGTTTTTTTAAAAAAAATGAATTAAAATGACAATCATGAACTTGTTTCTGACTACCCTGATTCTTGGTCAGGATTGGGTTGACTTTGTGTGGTCTACTAGAGTCCCCACAGTCTACCAATATGTTAAATTTCCAAAGCACAAGTGCATTCTTAGGATCTCTTTATGGTTGGCATAACAACTCTTTGTTAAGTGACCCTGGGTATGTGCTGTTGCTTAAAATATGTAAGAAGAGCCTTGCTATATCAGGTCGAGGCCCACACACTTCATCATTCTTTGTAAAAGTCTCAGCAACTAGTAGGTGCTAGGCAGTCCATTGGAAACTGGTTGGTGACCTATGCTTTACTTTCTCCTTACCTCTGTTCTATGCATGTGGACACAGACTCTAACTTCTTCATTCTGACTCTAAGGCTGCAATCCAGTAAGCGCTTACCTGGGAGTTAGTCCCATTGAACCCAATGGAGCTTACTTCTGAGTAGACATGTATTGGATTGCAGCCTAAGTGGCAGTTGGTTGACTTTGGATTTTTTTAAAGCTTGGTTTTTGTAATCCTGGCTCCCCTGTCTTAACTGTTCATTGATACATGACAAATTACCACAATGTCTTAACTGCCTGGTACATGGGAGAATGCCCAAATGAAACGAAGTCTTCATGTACTGTAGGTCTCAAGGGGATGGTAAAATGTAGGCAATCATTTTATCACAGTTGTACTCATTCTGGCATAACTGCTATGAAGCATATTTATGACCTTGTGCTGTTGGAAGTGCTCTGTTCAAATCTTGTCTCAGTCATTAATTTTCCTGGTGGATTTTGAGCAAACTACAGTCTCTGAGCCCGCTAAAGAGGGTTTAATTTTCCAGAATTAGGTAAGATCCTATATTCAAACAAACATGGGATCTCCCAGTTTGGAAGTTGCTTTCTGCTTGTGGTAAAGGTGAGAATCATGGGTGGATGTATAGTGGCAGAACAGACCCTCAAGTCTCCCCACATTCTGGGGAGAAGCACAGATGACCAGTAAAATTATGAGAGAAAGATGTGTTTAGTCCTAAGATAACTTGCATAGATTTATGTGGCTCTGTTTTCTAAAGTTAGGAGGTATGCTTTTCTCACGACTAGAGAAGCAGAAACTTTGTTGTTTGTCTTTATACCACTTATGAACTATTAAGTCCTGTGCAATAAAACCATGTATCTGTTGATACTCTGATTGTTTTTCCCCTCTGGGCTTCTTGTTAGGAGTTCTAATCTTCCCATTAGTGCTCTTTTCAGGTCTCTCAATCTTGCTAGATCATTAGGATCTGACAAGTCCACCAGCAGTCTGTCTGTCTGGCTAGGTAGCTAGATAAATACATACATACATCTCCTTCACCTCCCTCTTTCCCATGATTCCTGCTTACCACGGCAATGGTTGGACTTATACAATCCCCAATTCCCTTAAAACCTTTCAACCAAAACAGTTTTCAACCTGAGGCCTGTCTATGTAGAGCATTGAATACAGCAGTTGGTGCAGATGGTTTGAATAGGAAAGGGCACCTCCCTGTTTTCTCTTCATACTCCTGATAATTAAGTACCTTCTTAAGGGCACTAGTGCTTCAGTTTGGCAACTACTGAGCTTGGAAAATTCATGCTTCTCTGCTGAGAAATCACTGGGTGGAATCCAACATGGCACAAAGCCTCTTGTACTAGTAGGTGCTAGGCGGTCTGTTCTCCCCCTCTCCTTCCCCCATGTGCCCCCTAAATCTGTTCTAGGGTTCCTCCAACCCTCTGGAGCAGGTTTGAGGAGGGCGTGGGGGGAGAGGAGAAGAGGGGGAAGTCCTGTTGAGTGAGGGAAAATCTTTGGGCTGAAATCTTGAATACCACCCGCTACCTTATAAATCTAAGCAATTGGGGAGAATGGTACAAAATCAATATTCTGATATTATTTGGTGTGCCACCACCTACAATTGCTATTGGAAAATGGATGGGTTGAGTGGGGTGCTTGTAAGGAATTCTTGAATGACTTAAAATAAAAGTGCTGAGCATAAGAACATAAGAACATAAGAAGAGCCTGCTGGATCAGGCCAGTGGCCCATCTAGTCCAGCATCCTGTTCTCACAGTGGCCAACCAGCTGCCTGGGGGAAGCCCACAAGCAGGACCCGAGTGCAAGACCACTCTCTCCTCCTGAGGCTTCCGGCAACTGGTTTTCAGAAGCATGCTGCCTCTGACTAGGGTGGCAGAGCACAGCCATCATGGCTAGTAGCCATTGATAGCCCTGTCCTCCATGAATTTGTCTAATCTTCTTTTAAAGCCATCCAAGCTGGTGGCCATTACTGCATCTTGTGGGAGCAAATTCCATAGTTTAACTATGCGCTGAGTAAAGAAGTACTTCCTTTTGTCTGTCCTGAATCTTCCAACATTCAGCTTCTTTGAATGTCCACGAGTTCTAGTATTATGAGAGAGGGAGAAGAACTTTTCTCTATCCACTTTCTCAATGCCATGCATAATTTTATACACTTCTATCATGTCTCCTCTGACCCGCCTTTTCTCTAAACTAAAAAGCCCCAAATGTTGCAACCTTTCCTCATAAGGGAGTCGCTCCATCCCCTTGATCATTCTGGTTGCCCTCTTCTGAACCTTTTCCAACTCTAGAATATCCTTTTTGAGATGAGGCGACCAGAACTGTACACAGTATTCCAAATGCGGCCGCACCATAGATTTATACAACGGCATTATGATATCGGCTGTTTTATTTTCAATACCTTTCCTAATTATCGCTAGCATGGAATTTGCCTTTTTCACAGCTGCCGCACACTGGGTCGACATTTTCATCGTGCTGTCCACTACAACCCCGAGGTCTCTCTCCTGGTCAGTCACCACCAGTTCAGACCCCATGAGCGTATATGTGAAATTAAGATTTTTTGCTCCAATATGCATAATTTTACACTTGTTTATATTGAATTGCATTTGCCATTTTTCTGCCCATTCACTCAGTTTGGAGAGGTCTTTTTGGAGCTCTTCGCAATCCCTTTTTGTTTTAACAACCCTGAACAATTTAGTGTCGTCAGCAAACTTGGCCACTTCACTGCTCACTCCTAATTCTAGGTCATTAATGAACAAGTTGAAAAGTACAGGTCCCAATACCGATCCTTGAGGGACTCCACTTTCTACAGCCCTCCATTGGGAGAACTGTCCGTTGATTCCTACTCTCTGCTTTCTGCTTCTTAACCAATCCCTTATCCACAAGAGGACCTCTCCTCTTATTCCATGACTGCTAAGCTTCCTCAGAAGCCTTTGGTGAGGTACCTTGTCAAACGCTTTTTGAAAGTCTAAGTACACTATGTCCACTGGATCACCTCTATCTATATGCTTGTTGACACTCTCAAAGAATTCTAATAGGTTACTGAGACAGGACTTTCCCTTGCAGAAGCCATGCTGGCTCTGCTTCAGCAAGGCTTGTTCTTCTATGTGCTTAGTTAATCTAGCTTTAATCATACTTTCTACCAGTTTTCTAGGGACAGAAGTTAAGCTAACTGGCCTGTAATTTCCGGGATCCCCTCTGGATCCCTTTTTGAAGATTGGCGTTACATTTGCCACTTTCCAGTCCTCAGGCACGGAGGAGGACCCAAGGGACAAGTTACATATTTTAGTTAGCAGATCAGCAATTTCACCTTTGAGTTCTTTGAGAACTCTTGGGTGGATGCCATCCGGGCCCGGTGATTTGTTAGTTTTTATATTGCTATAATATATTGCTAGTCGGGCGGTATATAAATTTAATAAATAAATAAATAAATAAAAAATTGTCCATTAAGCTTAGAACTTCCTCTCTCGTCACCACTATTTGTCTCAGTTCCTCAGAATCCCTTCCTGCAAATGTTAGTTCAGGTTCAGGGATCTGCCCTATATCTTCCACTGTGAAGACAGATGCAAAGAATTCATTTAGCTTCTCTGCAATCTCCTTATCGTTCTTTAGTACACCTTTGACTCCCTTATCATCCAAGGGTCCAATCGTCTCCCTAGATGGTCTCCTGCTTTGAATATATTTATAGAATTTTTTGTTGTTGGTTTTTATGTTCTTAGCAATGTGCACCTCAAATTCTTTTTTAGCATCCCTTATTGTCTTCTTGCATTTCTTTTGCCAGAGTTTGTGTTCTTTTTTATTTTCTTCATTCGGACAAGACTTCCATTTTCTGAAGGAAGACTTTTTGCCTCTAAGAGCTTCCTTGACTTTGCTCGTTAACCATGCTGGCATCTTCTTGGCCCTGGCGGTACCTTTTCTGATCTGCGGTATGCACTCCAGTTGAGCTTCTAATATAGTGTTTTTAAACAACTTCCAAGCATTTTCGAGTGATGTGACCCTCTGGACTTTGTTTTTCAGCTTTCTTTTTACCAATCCCCTCATTTTTGTGAAGTTTCCTCTTTTGAAGTCAAATGTGACCGTGTTGGATTTTCTTGGCAATTGGCCAGTTACATGTATGTTTAATTTAATAGCACTGTGGTCACTGCTCCCAGTCGGTTCAACAACACTTACATCTCGCACCAGGTCCCAGTCCCCACTGAGGATTAAGTCCAGGGTTGCCGTCCCTCTGGTCGGTTCCATGACCAACTGATCTAGGGAATAGTCATTTAGAATATCTAGAAACTTTGCTTCTTTGTCATGACTGGAACACATATGCAGCCAGTCTATGTACGGGTAGTTGAAGTCATCCATTACTACCACATTTCCTAGTTTGGATGCTTCCTCAATTTCATATCTCATCTCAAGGTCTCCCTGAGCATTTTGATCAGGGGGACGATAGATCGTTCCCAGTATTAAGTCCCTCCTGGGGCATGGTATCACCACCCACAACGATTCTGTGGAGGAGTCTGCCTCTTTTGGGGTTTCCAGCTTGCTGGATTCAATGCCTTCTTTCACGTATAGAGTGACTCCGCCACCAATACGTCCTGCCCTGTCCTTCCGATATAGTTTATATCCAGGGATAACCGTATCCCACTGGTTTTCTCCATTCCACCAGGTCTCCGTTATGCTCACTATATCAATGCTCTCCTCTAAGACCAAGCACTCCAGTTCTCCCATCTTGGTTCGGAGGCTCCTAGCATTAGCGTACAGGCACTTGTAAGCAGTGTCTCTCTTCAAGTGTCTTTGGCACTTGTGGTTAGGCCTGTGGTAATTTTGCTCTTCTGAATTTATATCCTGTGCCCCTGCTCTCACAATGCCTACTTCTAGGCCTACCCCTTTTAAAATTTCATCATTTCTTTGGTTTTTATCCCAGGGGGGAGGTTTATTCCGAACCGGACCTTTCTCAGCTCCTGTCGGGTTTCCCTCCTCAGTCAGTTTAAAAGCTGCTCTGCTACCTTTTTAATTTTAAGTGCCAGCAGTCTGGTTCCATTCTGGTTCAAGTGGAGCATATTCTTAATGGGACGCTGAAAGGATTTCAAGATGAAAGAACAGGCGATGTTTTGACACAAACTTAAAACAACAGTTCCAATGAGAACTGCCAGATCAAGAAATGACAGTAATCTGTAAGAGTCTTCATGGCAACTTAATTTACATAGAGGGATTCAGTGGTGGGATGCAGGTTTCAACATCTCATTCTTATTTCCTGCTGACATACTGCTGGTTGGAGTATTATCCTTTTAAAATAGGGGGGATTAAAGAATTTGAACCTCATCATGGTTTATTTACTCGAATATGGTATAGTGTCTGTTTCCTCTTAGACTGTGTTTATTTGAGTCTCTGCAATCTTGGTTTTCTTCTAGGCCCTCCCTTGCCCCTTGACAAACAGCTAGCTATTATGACCAGATGTGTGCTAGTGTCAGGTACATTTGGCACAGTGGCTGTGTGCCTTCCTGATCTTCTTATAGTGATCCCATTGTAAACTTGAAGATCAACTATTCAGTGTGGGGCTGTCTGGAAAACTGTTTGGAAGCTTTGGATGGTGAAGGATACTATTGCCTGCCCATTTAGAAGATTAGTGAGGTGGGAGCATATTCAGCTGATGTCATGGCAAATGTACAGATTATATTTGTACAAATACACAGTCTACATTTCCTCTCCTCCATTTCCTCCAATCCCACTGACCCCCAGGAGAACCTTTTCAGAGGGCACAGAATGCTGCAGTTCAGAGTCTGCCTGCACGGATGCCAATGGGCTGGTGTGAGCATCACAATTAGGTTTCAGGTAATTCCAGTTTTAGCATAACTGGAATGAGCATGTCGTGCCCCAGGCTTATGCACTCCCCCCATCTCTGGTGCAGCCATGAGGAGTTGCTTAGAAACTTTTGCTTGTTTTCTAGATTAACCATGCCATAGATTGCCATCTGTACAAACTGGTTAATCTTAACCATATTTAGTGGAAACTGCAGTGTATGAAGCTGGCTTGTTTTTGTGAACCATAGTTATGATTAACTGCAGTTTGTTTGGATGACACATTAAACTACTTTTAATCTAAAATCAAAGCAGAAACTTCCACTCACAGCTATGCCAGAGGAGAAGGGGGACATGTGTGAGCTGTGGGTGGTGGTTGGGAGTAGGGGGAAGGTTAGGATCTTTCTTGTAACACTAAGCCAAACACAGTCGAAGTGTTTGTAAGCTCTTGGTTCAGAAGCATGAACATCTACAGATGCAATATGTTGGGTTTTGATTATTGAAAGGTCAAATCCTTACTCAGACATGATGCTCCCAAAGAGCGTTGAGTAAATATGTTGGTTAGTTTTCTTCAGCCAGTAATTAAGTTAAAAACGTAGAATTTTAAAATACCTTTTTCATTGGAAATGCCCCTAAAATGTGAGAAGCTAGACTATGAGAAGCAAGGGTAACAGATGTTAATGCACTGATAAATTTGTCCCTCAGTCCCATTTTTAAAATGGAGCTTCTGACTTTTTTGACTGAAGAGAAGCCTTCTGTCTCCGCCCTGCAGATAATGGTGTGATGCATTATTTTTTGACTTGGAAGAAAATGCACCGCTAGCATTTTTCCATTATTGCTTTTCCATGATTGAGCTACCAACAAAACCAAAATATACCACTTTAAGTTCACCCTTCTGTCCTATCTTTATCTGCACCTTACCTTAATGTGCATGCTTTAAAAATACACCTGAATGTCTGGGAGTCCTGTTGGCTTGCTCATTTGCACATAGAGCTTTTTTTCTGCTTAATGCTTCTCAGACAGATGATATAATTATTGGATCTGAAATACTGTAGAAATCTCTTTAGGGCTCTCCTTCTTTTCAGCCATCAGTCCTAAGAAATAATTTTGCAAAGGCCTCTTCCTTCCTTATTAATAAAGTAATCTAAATATTTTTGTTCTATTATAGCAAACATTTCATGTGTTTGTTTTTTGTTTTGAAAAAATAAAATCGAATGTTACTGTTACTTTGATTGACATCAAAAATTCAGATAAATACTCCCCACTGTGTCTCAATTATCACACTAACCAATTTTCTTTTTACAGCATCAACAAAGAGAGCATTGTTGACATTGAAGGTGTTGTAAGGAAAGTGCCACATAAAATTGGAGGCTGCACTCAGCAAGATATTGAGCTGCACATTCAAAGGGTAATATTTTTATAAGCAAATTAAAAAAGGCCATTGTTTGATGTTGGTTTTAAGATTTCTGGTGATACTCGCCCTAAGTACAGTTCTTCTTGATTTTATGCAAGGAATGGGGGGGAAAGAGTTATTCATGCAGCAAATGCAATTAAAATAACAACTGGAGGTAACCATGAAGCAATTTTATTTGTATGTGAAAATATTCCATCTGTTGCTTAAAAATGGTTCATTCTAGATTGTGATTAAAATCTGTTTCTGTCAAAAGAAAAATATACAGACAGACATGCTTTTATTTGTAGGAATGACCAGTTCACAATTTCCCCAGAAACCTGTTTAGAAGTAAATGGATAATCCAGCATACATAAACATCTGCTTCTTACGTGTAACACAGCACAATACCCTTAACTCCTACCTGTCTGCCAGACCATCTTGGAAGGTGAAACCCCTTACAATTTCTCTAGTAGAAGTCGTAATGGAGAACGTCCAAAACCCCAGAACATTTTCATATTTGTCCCTATGTTGGCCCAGGAGAGAGGGTGTGTGAAAGACAGTAAATATAATTAAACATGCTAGAGAGTTAGCTACATCTTCTTTCCCTGTTTACTGGGAGGCAGATGACTTACAGACAACAGATTGAGTACTGCTTCAACCCATGCTGTAAATTTTTTACACAACTTAAATTCAATTACCTGCAGTTGAAGAACAAAAGTCACTTTTAATATCTTGTAATATGACTTATGGAAGGAGATATGTTTTAGTCAAAGACACTGGGCTGGATCCAGACTTTGCTGTCCGTGAATTCCTGAGCATGGAAGGCTTTTGATCCAAGAGAGGATTCTTGGTGTTGGTGGAGAAGAGTCTTTTGCTGATTTCACTGTTCACGTGCAGCCACTGCTCCACTTTCCACACTGTTCTGGAGGGTCTCCCAACTCCCCCTCCCCCAGCAGAGTTTTGGAGAGTGCACAGGCCTACAGGAGGAAAGGGGAACCGGCCAGAATCCCCTTGCCTCCTCCCCCCTCCCACTAATAGAAGTTCTGTTCAGGGAAGGCTTAAATTCCACCGTTGGAAGTCTGCATCCAATCCACTGAAACAGCTCCTTAGACGTTTCATATTTATTCAGGCTATTGATAAGACCTAATTTCCCCCCCACACACACACACACAGTATTTCACAATTGTTCTGTTAGTATGCTGTTCCCCCCCCCTCTTTTTTTAAATGCACACATTATAATTCTGTTTTGGACATCACCTGCCTCTTTACCACCATTGCTGCAATGAGATATGTCACTAGGCTTCTGTCAGCGTACCCTAAAGAATGTAGGGATTGAAGATACTTCATTGGGATCAGATTTTGAGTTTTTGGAAAGATCCGTTATTTCATGCCCAATATTTTGATAATTGGCCTTTGAGATAGTGGCCTCTTTTGCATGTCAAGCTAAGCCAAGCCAAGCCATGGCTTAGTGCGAGTGCATGAGCATGTGGCTCTAGGAGAGGAGATCATGGTTGCTTTGCTCCTCCCTAGTTGTTCTGTTGTGCTGAGCTAAGCTGTCGCTTGGCATCTATTCTAAACACATGTTTGAGGCTTAGCTCTCTTCACACTAATCATGAGTGGTAACCAAGGTTTGTCTATGGTTTATGGCTTGTGATTTGTCCAGTGGGGGCAAACCACAGTCCTGGGTTCAGATGACACACTTAGTCAAACAATGTCTTGCCTCGGTGCATTGTAGCAGCAGAATGACCAGGGAAAAGGAAAGCAGTTGTTACCTCCTCTCTGGGAGCTTGTGCATTTGTGCTAAGCCATGGTTTGGCTTAGCGCAATGTGCAAACCAAGTAAGTATCTTGCTATAAGTTCCAGAGGTCATCAGATATCAAAGTTTTTATCCAATCTCTCTGGTATTACACTGAAAGTAAAGCCAAAGAAATGTCTCTCTACTTCCCCCCCCAACTTATTCTGTATTCTTCCAGAAAATGATTATGCAAACCTTGTTTCATATTTCTGCCAAAAATATACTTCTGTATATCACACTGCTATTTCTCAGTACTTTTATGCTTCTTTTTTAAAAAAAACTTGTCTCTTTCAGATATATGTGATCAGTTTGGCTGAACCCCGACTGCCCTTGCAGCTGGATGATGCTATTCGGCCGGAGGTGGAAGGAGACGAGGTGAAAATAACATTTAAAAAGTTAATGATTAATCATGGGTTTTAAATCTTAGTAGCTACTATTCATAATTTAATTTTAAAGCCATGAACTTTTTGGTATTATCCAGCATTATCATCTCTCTTGTTTAAGTGAACAAGGCTGGCAACTATAGAAATGACTGGCATTTCAGGATTTGCACACAGATAATTAACAAGCAGGTAGCCCTGAGACTTCGCATGTGACAAGATGATTTCACAACCATAGTCATTTCATCTTGTGTAGAGAAGACTTGAGCAAAGTTTGGATAACTTGCTCCTTTGTTCATTGTTATCTGTTTAGATTTTCACTCTCTCTCTCAAAATAGTCTTCTAGAAGGGAAAATGTACTTTAAAACTTTAGTAAGTTATTTGGGAAAACATGTCCATTGTTCCCTAACTTTTATTTTTTGTATTTGATTTTCTGAGAATAGTCTCGGAAAAGGACAGTTCCAGTTTCCTCTAGCATAACCTGCTGACAAAATCAGCCCGATGGCCTGGTCTATCCCAATCTCCAATCTGTAGCCAGGGATGGTGATGAAACCACCATGCACCTGCTTTTTTAATTCTTTTCTCCCCTCACTTCTGGCTTTGTGCTTAAGTACCATACCAGGAGCACAGGAAGCTCCCATTCAGTAACAAGGCAATGTGCTACACGCAGACCACACAGCTGCTGTCTCTTGGTAAAGAAGTGGCTCACTCAGACTGTGCTGGTCCCTTAGCAGGTGTCTTTATCTCAAGCACTGAGGATCTTTGGTGTGTGCAGCTTGTGAAGTTCCCCGTGAATGTGCAATGAACCGAAAGATTTCTTGTGTTACAAAAACATGCGTCACTTTTTCTCCCCTTTCTTTTGCACGTGTGGTTTTCAATGTGTTTTTCTTTTGCAACTGTTCAGGAAGGAAGAGCTACTGTAAACCAGGATACAAGATTGGACAACAGAGTGATTGACTTAAGGGTAAGAATCGGTTGCGTTGGCCCTTGCAAACTAATCAAATAGTTTAGAAGGTGGCAAGAAGAGCACTTGTTGTGATTCAAAATTCTGGAGGGTTCATATGATCTGTTTGCTATAAACTTGTTCCACTCCAGGAAATGTCAAGGATAATGGTGGTACTGAAAACATCCACTTAATTTGTACTCCTGGGGTGTATAACATGAAATTGCAAGGTTTGAAAGGGGTGGGTGGGAGCTGCCAGTGGACAAAAGCTTCAAATTATTTTGAGTTTTGTTACATCAGTGGTAAGCCCGTGTATCTCCTATATAACACACAGTAGCCCTTTAATCATTTTTTAAAGTGCTGCAATGAAGTTTTGCTCTCAGTAAATTTCTGAGGAGAAAATTGTGATTTCAAAAGGTGTGAGAAGCACTTAAGGGAGAAAAAGAACTGCTTCAGAACTCTTGCTGCTTAGATATCATTTTAATCAGGCTGCTTTGTCTGTACTTTGCTGTATGATCCCAGTTACCGAACCGAATCGCATAGTAACATGATGACATCAGGGAAGTGTGCAGCTTGCCAAGAGTTGGCTTCATGATGACATCAGAGACACGCTGCCCTCCCTATGAAACTCTGTTCATACTAGAATGTGTATCGGAATGGGCATTCAAACATGGATACCTTTTGAGAGAAATATAATGTGGAATGTTGATATTCATTATTGGATCTACGTTCTCCTGAGCACCAAATGCTCATCCAGGTCAATGGTCCTTGTTTTGGTGCACTGTAGTTTGGTGCTCTTTGTTTTGGTGCACTTCAGTGTGTCAAAATAGGGAGTGTTGGCCCAGGTGCCAAGACACAGAAAATGTACATGGACCTTGTCCCTGCTCTGGGGTTTGAATCAGCCCTACTTTGTTCATTGTTCATTTAATCATGGTGATTGGTTTGCCCACAAACATTTCAGGTGAAATAATTATTCAAATTTAAAATATTTATAGCCCAATCCCATGCATGTTTTTCCAGAACATCTATCAAATTCAGTGGGTCTTACTCCAAGTTAGCAGGCCTGTGATTGCAGAGTTAGCTATATTACAGTTGCGATCCTATGCACATTTAAGCAGCAAGCGTGCAGCTCGTGACAGATTACCCCAAAGGGGTTGTGGCGCTCAACAGGAAAAAAAGGTGGTCCATCCCTAAAGTAAAAAAAATAAATTACAGAGCTAAACAGTCATGCTTAAAACGACAGAGTAATATATAGATCTGGGGAAATTAAAAGGTCTGGCCCTGAAAAGTCTCTGGGGAGTGCATTCCACAACCTAGGGGCCATTGCTGAAAAGGCCCTCTCTTGCTCTTAGCCATGCACCATTTTTCTGTTATCACAACTGAAGTAACCTTGAATTCAGTTCATATGCCTGTGTTAGTTCTTTTCCTGGTCCCTGTCTACTAACTTAATAGGAATAGCCAATTTGCAGTTAAACTATTTCTAATGCTGTTGAGGTGGGATACATGGGGGGGAGAGAAAATGCCATTCTTACTAGAAAACGCTTCTATGCTTATGTTTTCTCCTCAACAAATTACTAAGTTGTATAGTATGACAGAAGAAATAAAGAAAAACTTTACAAAAGATGGAAGGAACATTTAAATCTGTCCCTTTCAACCTCACACATACCTCTTTCTGAATTGCTATTAAAAATACTTATTTAAACAATGGTTATTTTGGATGCTTAAAAAACCCTGACCACTTAGTAACCCAGGCTTCTTTCTTTCTCTCTCCTTTCAATAAAGAACTTGTTATCTTTAGTATCCCACTCACTGCATTTCCTTCAGTTCGTCATGACACAAACATTATCTCCAATAAAGGAGAGGAGCAGACTAGCAATTGAGAGCTGAGTTCAAGAAGATCTCTGATCACAAGCAGTGGAATTGTGTTAAATTTCTAAACAGAATTCCACTGTAGATCCTACTGCCCTTTCCTTCATTCTTGAACTCACAGAGATAAGTTACGTCTTATTTTTAGTTGCTACAGTTGGCAAGTGATGGCCCTTGGCAAAATCCCATCCCTGGCCTCTCAGTTTCTGTCCAAGTTTTCCTCACCTCCTCTCTTTGCCAGGCTTATGCTTATCCATCACAGGAACAAGACTATGGATGTGAGCAGTTGACAGTTCCCACCCTTAAACTCTTTTGTAAACCTGTTAGTGTTTTTCTTTCTGTTTTCAATAATCAAAATACTGTTTTGGTTTGTTTAGCTGATCTTAACTGGAGTAGGTCTGCAAGCTTAAACGCTCAAGTAATGTTAGTATAGTGTAAAGAGGAATAATAGGTACTTGTCAGGTTGAGATGATCCCACATATACAAAGGGAGGGAGTCATGACTTGCACTTGGTGTATGCAGAGCACACTCTCCTACCTTCAAAGTAGAATAAGAACCAGTCATAGGGAACTTAAGGAAACTCGTGAGGTAAAACCCAGGAGAGGAAATTTTTCTCAGAACTTGAAAGGCTCTGTACAAAAAAAGGTTGAGCAGGTTTGTGACAGCCCCATCCCAGAATTCATTCAAGATCATATTTCCCCTGTACTATACTGCCTATAAAGCAGGGTGACTAACCTTTTTCAGGTGGAGGGTGGCACTTCTTGCTGGCCAACCTCAGAGGGCAACATGTGCGTGCACACACACACACAACACACACACACACCCCATACGTACTCTTGCAACCTCCCCTCTGCAACCTCCCCGTCCTACTGCTCAGCTGATAGAGCAGCAAGGTAGAGGGCGGCTGCAGAAGGAACACACCACATGTGCATGCATACAGAGTTGGTTTCCCTTCCCCAGTCTTTCCAGTCCTTGTTGAACAAGTGCCTTGATGGACTGATTGGATCATTCTAGCTAGGGAGCTGATCAGAATCATTTTCTGGAAGGTTTGGCCTGTCCCTCTTCACCTCCATCCCTAGCTCTGTGTTTATTTTTCCTCTCAGAAAGGCAGGGGGCAAGGACTTCTACTTCTTTTTTTTTCTTTTTTTTACAATAATTTTTATTCAAATTTTTATAAAACATAGAAAACAAAATCATAAAACATTCAAAGACAAAAAACAAAACAAAACAAAAATGATTAAACAATAAAATAAAATAAAATAAAATGTTGACTTCCCATTTGTCACATATCAAATCAGTAATAGGTCTACAATATATAACAATCCTGTCTCTTAAATCATATTATAAAATCACTTTCCTCCAGTAGTTATCTTAATTAATCATCAAATCTCATAAACATTACTTTATTCTTTCCACAAAAAGTCAAAGAGAGGTTTCAATTCTTTAAGAAATATATCTATCAATTTTTCTCCAAATAAACATGTCAATTAATCCATCTCGTTAATAATTATAATAATCTTATTGTCATAACCATAGTCCAAATAAACATTTCGATTAATCCATCTCATCAGAATCTGTTAGGTCCAATAATTTCAATAGCCATTATTCCATTATCCCTATTAGTTCCATCTTCCATCTTCAATAGTCCTGTTAAGTCCAGTAATTTCAGTGTCCAATCTTCCATTATCAGTATTCCATAATAATCTTGCTGTTGTAGCCATAGTCATATAATAAGAGTCTGATGGGAATTTCCTCTATCCCAAATATTTTCTTGCCATCCATTCTGAATAAGTTGCTGAAATACTGTTGTAAAGTCATATCTGTGTTCTTCTTTTTTACAAAATGCACTGGCTCATCTCTTAAGAGTTTTTCCATTGTCACATGGCTGCAGTTAATTCCATAGATTTTCTCTATATCAAGCTCCATCACATCATTCCAGTCCAGAAGATTATCCAAGCCATTGATAACTTTATCTCTAATATCTTCATTAATTTCTTCAGAGATAACGTTAAATTCCAAACAGTAGATTTTATTTCTAAAATCCATAAACTCCAGATCTTTTTCCAATTCCACATTTGTTCCAATCTCCAGGGCTTGTATCTTCCCTTTATTTTTTCTTTTCTCATCTCTGATCTCATTCTCCTCTCTCACAGGGTCCCCTATTTCTTTAAGCTCCTGCGTCATTTTGCTCAGTTCAATTTTCAGCTCCTTACTACCCTGTCGCAGGGTTTGTTTCGTTATCTCAATCTCATCCATTATTTTCTGAAACATAATTACTTCCAGATTCTCAGCCACTTTCTTGATTGCCATTTTTAAAACCACGAAAACAAAGCAAAACAAAAATAAAGAAGAACCACTTCTTATTTCAGCAACAATTGGGTTAATATTCCAGGCTTGATGACATCACAGTATAAACAGAGCAACCTGCCTTATCTCTCTTGTGCAAGAATGCAAAACAAATTTAGTTCCCAGCATCAAAACAGTTAGTGGCGTCGTGAAGAAGCAGATTCGTCAAAATAAAATAGACCAAAAAAAGAATAGTCCCAGACAATATAATATTCCTCGGAATAGAAATCAGGAATAGAAATCCCTCTTCTGTTTATTATCTTTAGAATGCACTTCCAGGACAGCTTTTTGTGACAGAAACAGAGATAAGCTGTTAATTTCGTGAATAACAGAGAAGAGCTATATCTCACCCAGAAGTTGTCCAAAGCCGATCAATCTGACAAATCTCCTTTTGCTGCAACAATTTAAACCAAGTAAAAAAAAATAATAGAAAGAAGGGTGCTTGCCTGTTAGTCCGTTCTCTCTTTGAAGAAAAGATAAACGTATCGCTTAAGCAGATAGAGCTTGTTAGAAAGTCCGTCCGGCATTGTTGGCTGGACCTTATCTCATAAATTAATGAAATCCAGTCCTCCCAACAAAAACAGGCTTTGAGGTTGATCTCTACGTTTCTCCCTGCCCGGGAGAAATTTCATCAGTCAAAAAAAAAAATGTTCTGACTGATTTATATCTGAATAAGCTTCTTTTGAGGCGGGAGCCCGTCCCAAAAGCAGGCACAAGTGAAGTCACCCTTCCCGGAAGTCCCTGGGGCAAGGACTTCTACTTCAAGGCACTCCAGTGGAATCACCTTCCCTCACTCCTTGCTTTTCTCAAGTTGGGGTAGGAGTAGGGTTAGTCCTGATCTGCTGGAAGAATGAGTACACCTCCTGACTGGAAAGATTCAGTGAGTTCATCAAGGAGCTCAGAAAGACTGCTGATTAAGCCAGCTTCCCTGACCCTTGCCTTTCCCATCTGGGTGGGGTGGATTTCAGAGAGGGTGTGTGGCCTTAGGCAGGGTCTTGATGGGGAGGCTTCACATGCCAGAACCAGCCCAGGGGCTGGCAGTTTGTCAATCCTGCAATTGACTAGGATCAGGAGATTCAAATCCTAAACCAGGTGCAAAACCATTGTGTGAGCTTGAGTCATTCACTGTCTGTTGTCTAACTTATACCACAGGGTGGTTGAGAGGATAAAATGGGTTAGGGGAGACCATGTACACTGCACTGAGGTCAGTGCAGGAAGGGTGGGATAAAAGTATAATGGAATATGTAAGAAGGTAACTTCTTCCTATAAAGGGAGACAGTGACATTGTCTACTTCTGACCATGCCAAGGGTGGTATAAAATGGGTCTACTCTTAATAGGACCAACATTGAAGTTAATAGAATGACTAACTTAGGCTCAGTTAATTTCAGTGGGTCTATCCTGAGTAGGACTTACGTGGCTACAATCCCAAGCATAGATCATCACACAAGTGAGGCAGCTACAATCATGCCTGTCCTTCCCAAGATCTCCAATTATTTAAGCTTTTCCTGGCACATAGTCAGGTGGGTGTAAGCTGTGGTTTCTGTGGGAGTACAGCATTCAGCTTCCTGAGAATTTAAAGTTTCTTTTGTAGCCCATATGGCTGCAAATATTTGCTTGAAAATGTGTGGGCAGTGCCTGTTCTTTAATCTCAGAACCTGGAGGATGACAGTAAGATTTCCATTCATTGGGGCAGGACACTTCACTTCCCTATGAACTGCAAAATCAGAATAAATGATGCAAAATGTCATATTGTGTGTGTATGTTTATATAGATGGTGTTGTGGAACTCTCTTTTAATGAGAAATGAGTACATAGTCTTGTACATTAGTAATAGTTATCATACTACGTGGTTGGAAACGATAAGGCAACTGGCTGGCTATCCATATAAATTTGAGCAACTGTCATGGTACAAATGTTTGTTTGAATCCACACCACATTGTGATATAGTAAGGGACAGGACAACTTCAGGCCTTGCTTACACACTAATTTTCTGTCTGAAAAATTATTAGAAAATTGACCTGGAGTTGTTGTCTTCCTGTTTCTGCATAGCAGCATCAACCTAACTTTCTTAGTTCACATCTGGTTCCATTAACAGTACCACAGTCAACGTCGCAAGTAAAGGATGCAGCTTGAAGTGATCTGAGTGCCTACAAATAATGAGCTCAAGTATCCAGTGCAAAAATTAAAGGAATACTTCTAGGCTGTAGCTCTTCCTGCTGCAAAAATCTGTATGACAGGGAGGATAAAAGTGCATCTAAAATCACCTGTCTGATCATTCTTATCAGTGGTTGCTCTTGATCTTTCTGGAAGTGTCACCTCTTAAAAACTGTTGCATGCATTCTGTGAAGAAATGCTGCTAGAAACTGCTGATGCTGGTGGTTCTGCTTTGTTGTTCCCCTCAAATATCTTACGTTCTTACGAAGCAAGGAGCTCTTTATTGAAAGAAATACAATTTTGGGGTAAGGCCACTGGAAGATGAGTTGGGCTGTGCGGATTGCTGGCTTCAGCATTGTGAAAGCTGCTTATTTGGTTTTAGATCTCATAATGTTGAAAACCTCTGTCTTAGCTTGCATGTGAGCAGCAGTCCTAGAATACATGTAGAAGGGGTCTTCAGTTCCTTATCTTTCCAGGTAGCTGTACTTCTTTTTGTTTAAAGTGACTTTATCAGGCATGAGGCCTTTCCTTGTTTCATTTCTTACTTAAATTTATAAGGTGAGAGGTGTTTGTGCCCGAGTTTGCACAAAAATCATGTTTACCATCTTGGAAGCCCTTTCCTCATTATCCTTGATAAACATATCAGCTTCACATCTAGTGGGTGGTATGAGATGGAAATATGCCGAATTTTGAGATACCTAATGAGTCTTGTCTGAATAAAGACCAGAAAGGGTAGGTGATATGAAGTGAGGGCAAGGGAGAATGGAAAAGCGAGTGTCCTCATTTATAGTTAAGCTGAGAGGCCTGAGCAGGCCTCATTGTGGCTTCCCTGTGCATCTGACTGTTAATTCAGAGCATGGGGTTAATGTTACTTTAGAATATTAAGTTTTAAAGCTCATACCTGTTGCAGCTTTGAATATCAGAGCGAATTAATTAGACAGCTCAATGAGGAAGTCTGTTATAAGGCTGCCATTCAACTAAGTCATTTTTTTAATCTGCCCTTTTCAAGTTATTGAGCAAATTAAATTTGTGTTTGGATGGTCCCACTTCAGATTGCAGGTGGAGGAATCTCTGGATGCAATTCTCTGCTGTACGGAAGAAAGATTAGTTGTCTACTTGTAGGGACACTTTTATATTTAAGAGCACTGTGTCATGTCAGAGCATTATGCTGTACCTGGTGTGTTTAGTGGTACCACTCAGACACAGGTTTACCACCTTGGTGAGAACAAAGGCTGTAATCCAATACACACTTACCTGGGAATAAGTCCCACTGAACCCAATGGAGCTTTCTTCTGAGTAGACATGTATTGGACTGCAGCCTTAGTGCATGTATCTGCTATCAGATTGTCGAAGGAGGTTGCCAGGTTTTTCCTTAAGCTTCAACAAAGCTTTGTTTCCGCATGAATATGTGTGTGCATGTACAACAGAGATGTGTTTGAATGGAAAGATAAAATATTGCCTCCAGCGTTCCAAAAGCAATGTTCATTTTCACATTTTATGAGCAGTAGTATATAACTAGAGATAGAGTCTTGCACATTATTTAAGACTTGTTTTTGAAACTTAAAACTTCAGGAATGTGTCTAAGATACTCTTTATTGCTTAGCACAATCTTTAGTTCCGTACTGTACTATTGCACATATATTATGGAAGATTTTGAAACTTTCAGAATAAGAAAAGGGTTTTCTTCTTCCTCCCTGCAACCCATTAATCAACATTTCTCTGACTGGGGTAATCTGTTAATTGGAGGAGTAAGTGCTTCAGAATCACTTAAGTAAATACGGTTTCCTGCTCTGTTTCCTCCTTTGAAAGTCGGGTGTTGGAGTCAGAATTATATGCAATCCCATATCCAAGATCGCTTTAGCTCTCTTTCTCTTGAGATTCAGAATGACAGCCACAAACCTTACAGAATAACATCAATGCAATCGTTTTACATTTAAAATGAAAACTCAAAGTCTGCCACGACAATAGGTTCTAGAGAACTAAATAGGAATGTACTATATCTGGACCAAAATATGAGTTGAAAAGTCTTTGAGCCTTTGGCATGCTGTAAGTGGTGCATAATAGAATGAACTTTAATATCGCAGTCTCACAACCTGTCATCCAGATATTTGTACATGTGTGAAGCTTCACTTACTGATTCTTCAGCATGGAGCTCCACTAGCACATGAGGCTCAGTCTTCTGCTGTAGCTAACAATGGGAGAACCCAAATTGTCACCGTCTTTTCTTAAAAAAATGTATTCATTGTAACACTTCTTGCAAATAAACAAAAGTGGAGTTTGCCCCAATTGAATTGACGTGCATATTTTAGTATCGTATTTAATCTAATCTGGGAATTGCATAGTAATAAATTAAGCAATAGTAATAAATTCAGCCTTTGATTATCTTCTATTTAATCTGCATCTCCTCTTTATGGTCAAACCTTGCTTAGGTCCAACTTCTGTGGAATGTTGTAATATATTTTCTTGAAATCATTTGTTCCCATCAAATTGTTTTTCCGTAGCCTTTGTTGTAGGGTCTCACATCAAGAATGCGGGCATGTTTCAGGGCATGTGGCAGCATATCACACTATGCTAGATATGTCAGCTGAATTTTAACTCTAAGATAGTAATTCAATATCCTTTTGTTTGCTAATTAAAGGTACAGCCTTACTATATTAAAACATCGTTACTGGATTAGAATTCATTGGCCAAGTTTAAAGGGCAGAGAAAGATATTGATTGAAATAAAGCAGCAACCAAATGCTGCTTGTTGACAGAAATCTCTTTTAACTCTTGTCAGCTCTTCACTGAGACAGCAGTGTCGGTGGGGGTGCAGGCAGGACTGGAGATTCCTTGGTAATTGCCAGGCCGTAAGTCCTCAGCCGGCAGCTTGGCTATAAATCTGCCAGGCTAGCAAGGAGGAAGCAAGATAAGGGCAGAGGCTGTTCAAAGCTTACGTGCCAAGCCAGAGATCCAGAAGAGACGTCAGTGAAGGTCCGGGTCTAGTTTGCCGAGAGATCAGTCCAAGTCAAGGTTCAGGGGATAGGAAGACACACAGTGGTCACGCCTGACGTTGTAGTCAGCAACAAGCTGAAGCCAAGGTTTGACTTTTAAGGAGCAGGTTTGTTAGCAGGTGTGAGCCCTCAGCGTTTTGGCCTTAAGTGGACAGGCCTGCCCCTCTTCTGCCTGACCTTCTGCTGTCTACGTTCTGCAGGTGAGGGGGGAGTATCCTGTTCACTGGCTGCGTCTGGCTGAAGGGCTTCAGCTGTGTCTTGGGTGCTCTGCAGCTGAGGGGGAGAAGGAGCTGGGTTCTCAGGAGTTTCCTCCATTTCTCCTTCTGGGTCTGCTGCTTCTGGATCTGCTGCTGTTACTCCCGAGTCATCCTCGTCTGATGAGTCCTCTGACGGGGCCATAACTCTGTGGTCTGGAGCCTAGGAAGCTGTCTTACACAGAATCAGACCAGTGGTCCATCCAGCTCAGTACTGTTGACACTGGCCTTGTTCACATGTCAGAGTGATGTGCATATGTGCAGGCTCGCATGACTTGAAATCGTATTCCATTTTGTCCTCCTTCAGAATGGCCTTGAATATGGAGGAGAGGAAGTTGCAACCTCTTGCTGTCCTCCTTGCACCTGGCCACTTGCCCATTGGCCAAACTGCAGGGAAAAATTATCTGCCCAGTTCACAGACTGGCTCTACACTGGATGTATCTCATCCATGTCTCCTTTCATGAGGAGCCACATCTGCATCACCAGAACAAGAGAGACACCATCATCCTCATGACAAGGTGGTTGGGGTTGGTCCAAGAGCTTTTCAGTCTGCTTCTCACAAGGGAGGTGGTCCAGATCCTTATCTTCCCCCACCCCCTGCAAGCTGCCCACCTGTCAATCATGTGTCACAATAGTATCAGGTGACCCCCTTTTTTGCATAGCATTGTGCATGGGGCTTTGCAGGGGCCATTGATTAGCTGATTGTCAGGGGCTGCAAACCCTCTTTCAGCCTAGCCGTGTCTACCTGCCATCATATATGATGGCAAGTGGGCATGGCTTGGCCAAATTAAGAGGCTTGGTGAACCCAATTAGGCCTGCGGGCCAGAGGTTTCCACTGTTGAGTTACACTGTGCCTTTTTGATCTGCCTTTGGAGAGGGGCAGAGGGCTGGGAACTGCCACTTCAGGGCCTGTATCCCAGTGATCCCTCTTAGTTGGGCTGAAAGACTCACCCACTTTGTTTTACTTAAGGTTGGCTTTGGGAGGGGCAGCAGTGCTCAGTTAATTGGAGCTACTGCTTTTATTGATCAAGATTTTTTAATAAATCGGCTTGATCAATTGATATTGCAGCCCTAGAAAGCGAGCGAAGTCAGGAAGGTGATTAATGCCTCCTTGCAAGAGGGGGTGGTCCCTGCCTGTTTAAAGGAGGGGGTGGTTAGAGCAATCCTTAAGAAACCCCCCCTGGGTCCAGAAAAGTTGAATAATTATTCACCAGTTACCAGTCTCCCCTTTGGGGGCAGGGTTCTTGGATGAAACCAACATTTTTAAGTTTTTATATTGTATGTTTTTAAAATGTGTGTTTTATTCTGTGTTTTTAAATCTGTTGTAAGTCACCTAGAGGCCGTTGGGTATGAGGCAACAAACAAATTAATTAATTAATAATACACAATAATTAGTGAAACCTTTTTTTTGAATTGGAACTATTTTTAATGATAAACTAAAATACAATGTAGATCTGGCAGCAGTTAGCCATTTAAAGCATATGCTCGCTTAGCTAGCAAAATAGCCCATCAAATTATATAACACATTTAAGCTGCTGTAATGACCCCAAAAGCCAAGCTCTGTATTCAGTCCATTACTCTTAATACTTAGCAAGATGGCAAATCCTTGCGTACATTCCATCAAGCATGTTGTGCAAGTGTTTTTATATTGGTTTTTGAATTTAGGAGATGTATTATTTGGGAGGCAGGGAGATACTGTGCTGCTGGTGATCAGTTGTTTTAACTTTCTTCTAGGAGTGTTTTTGTTTTGTTTGCATGGGACATTAGGTGCATTGTATTAAGTATATCGCATACTGTGCTTCTTGCATCTATGCCCCCTGTACTTTGCATAGCTTTATTAGAGATGAGCCTGCATATCTAGCCTTTGCATTTCTACTGGGACTTTATTTCCACCAAACAGCTGAAAGCAAATCATGTTGTTCTAAACGCGCTACTTCAGGAACACAGTGTGGCTGTGGTAAGAGCTCAGGTGGTAATAACAAAACCCCAAACCAGCAAGGTTCTACCAGCCACTTTCTCTCGCTATTTTAATTAAGTAGAACATCTAACCTTCCAGTGAAGGCAAGCCATGTTTTAAAGAATTCATTCTGCTATGTGTAAACCAATCAAAACAGCACTGAAAACACATACTTACAAAGAAAAACCTAAAACCTGACTGATGTATTGTATTTGTACCAGTTTATGCACATCTGTGGTTTGGTGTCATGGCATGTGAAAAACCACACGTCTCAACCTAACTGAAAAAGCAGGCATCTTGAAAAAGTCGTAGTAAACAGAGCACTATGACGCACATGCTTATTTTGAGGCGGGGAATAAGAAATAGCATTACTATATAAACACATGCAGCTGTAAATTGCCAGCAGAGTTGTGGGTTTGTTCTTAACTATGCCCTTCCCAACAGTCCTTTTATCTTCACTATAAACCTCAAGGTTATTGAATCTGCTTAACATGCACATACGTATACCATTATACTAGCAAGGAATCTGTGACCCCTGAGAAGTATCAAGCTTGTCTTTATTTTAGGCCACTGTTCTTCAGCCTTGTGTCCCCAGATGTTGTTGCACTACCACCTTGGCCATTGGCTAAGCTGGCTGGGGTTGATGGGAGTTGTAGTCCAATAATATCTGGCGACCTGAATGTGGACTCAATAGAACAACTATCAGGTGGATCCACAGCTGGCTACAGAATCGTACTCAAAGAGTGCTTATCAATGGTTCCTTCTCAAACTGGGGGGAGGTAACAAGTGGGGTACCACAGGGCTCAGTCCTGGGCCCAGTGCTCTTCAACATTTTTGTTATTGACTTGGATGAGAAGGTGCAGGAAATGCTTATCAAATTTGCAGATGATACAAAATTGGGAGGGATATCTAATACTTTGGAAGACAGAAACAAAATGCAAAGGGATCTTGATAGGCTGGAGCATTGGGCTGAAAACAATAGAATGAAATTTAACAGGGATAAGTACAAAGTTCTGCACCTAGGAAAAAGAAGCCAAATGCATATTTATAAGATGGGGGTTATTTGGCCCAGCAATAATACATGCGAGAAGGATCTTGGGATTGTTGTTGATCATGAGTTGAATATGAGCCGACAGTGTGATGTGGCTGCAAAAAAGGCAAATGCAATTTTAGGCTGCATTAACAGAAGTATAGTTTCCAAATCATGTGAAGTATTGGTTCCCCTCTATTCGGCGCTGATTAGGCTTCATCTTGAGTACTGTGTCCACTTCTGGTCACCGCACTTTAAGAAGGATGCAGACAAACTGGAATAGGTTCAGAGGAGGGCAACAAAGATTATCAGAGGACTGGAAAAAAGCCCTATGAGGAGAGACTGAAAGAACTGGATGTGTTCAGCCCTGAGAAGAGAAGACTGAGGGGAGCTATGATAGCACTGTTCAAGTACTTGAAAGGCTGCCACACAGAAGAGGGCCAGGATCTCTTCTCAATTGTCACAGAGTGCAGGACACAGAAAAATGGGCTCAAGTTGCAGGAAGCCAGATTTCAATGGAACATCAGGAAATACTTCCTGTTTATTTTGTTTATTTATTTTATTTTATGGCATTGCATTGCATTACATTTGTATACTGCCCCACAGCCGAAGCTCTCTGGGTGGTTTACAAGAATTAAAAACATTAAAAACAAATACACAAATCACATTTTTTAAAAAGCAATTTAAAAACACATGCTAAAATGCCTGGGAGAAGAGGAAAGTCTTGACCTGGCACCGAAGAGTTAACAGTGTTGGCGCCAGGCGCACCTCGTCAACTGCATCGTTCCATAATTTGGGGGCCACCACTGAGAAGGCCCTCTCCCTTGTTGCCAGACTCCGAGCTTCTCTCGCGGTAGGCACCCGGAGGAGGGCCTTGGATGTTAAGCGTAGTGGATGGGTGGGTCCATGTTGGGAGAGGCGGTCCATCAGGTATTGTGGTCCTAAGCTTTGTAAGGCTTTATAGGTTAAAACCAGCACCTTGAATCGAGCTCAGAAACATACAGGCAGCCAATGCAAGCGGGCTGTACAACAGTGGAACCAATTACCTAGGGAGGTGGTGGGCTCTCCAGCGCTAGAGGATGCAAGAGGCAGCTGGACAGCCACCTGTTGGGTATGCTTTAATTTGGATTCCTGCACTGAGCGGAGGTTGGACTTGATGGCCTTATAGACTCCTTCCACCTCTATGATTCTGTGACCCAAGGTTGAAGAACAGTTTCTTCAATAGAATGGTTCTTTTAAAACAAGTTGACAGGGAGTTGTTCTCCCCCCTCCCCCCATTAGTTTTGTCACTATTACCTTCAACAGTTCATTTAGCTAACATTTGTTTGCTGTGTAGGTGTCACAGTAATGATACTGTCTTCCTTCAAACAGGAGTTGGTGACTTTTCATTGTTTGTCTCAATAATTTTATCAATGTAGTTGGTGCTTTCATCTAATGTACCTTAAACATTATTTTTATTGCTTTTGTATCCGTTATGAATGAGAACAGTGACCGCTGTGGAGCAGATTCAGCCACTAGTAGCAGAATGCTGTAATGTCATTCCGTAAGAGAAAGTTGTACCCCCCCCCTGTGTGTGCGTGTGTACATACGTACACATCCCTCTGTATTATCTGTGATGTGTAACAGGAGGCTCCGTAACGAACCCTTTTGTCTCAACGGTTAGTATAGATTTTCAGCTGCTACTCTTGCTGTTGCTCCTTCTGAGTCAACCCTTATCGGAAGGCTTCCTCCCCAGGCCCCTGGGTAATAAAATGTCCTTTTGAGAGGATGTTTAATGATTTCCATTGTCGTGATCCAATTCAAATGGTGTCCAGCAAGTAAAATTAAGTTAGAAATCTTAATGTAATGTCTTCACTTTAACAGACCTCCACTAGCCAAGCTGTCTTTCGCCTGCAGTCTGGCATTTGCCAGCTTTTTCGAGAAACTCTCATTCACAAGGGGTTTGTGGAAATTCAGACTCCGAAGATTATTTCTGGTATGTGCTGGTTATTTATAATGGATTCAAATAAGTTCACAATTTTGGAGGCAGTATGGTAAGGGGAAGGGGATGGAGTGTCCTGCGCCAGAAAGCAATTCATTGATTTTAAGTCATCAGTTGCACATTAAAACTATTTTTTTAAAAGTTGCTGCTGTATCTTTTGGAAAAATAGAAAATTAGTGCACTCTCCAGTCCTCAGTGGGGAGAAACACAGGCTTATTTGTGTTGGCTTTTTCATCCGTTTAACCAGACTTGAAGATAAGCCCAGAAAAGTTAACTAGCCTGCTGAAAGGTTTTAGCCTGCTGGGGACTGGTAGAGAAGGGACAGAGAGCTTCATCCCTCTTGCAGCAGCCCACTGCATTTCCGTGCTGTGCGGAGAGGAGGAGAAAGAGGCGGCTTCCCTCCTCCAGCCCTCTCTCAGCTGGACACAGGCTGGATGCAATGCTCTGTCCCTCCTTTGTCAGCCCATTTGCTCACCTGAATGGAATTTCTTGTTGCCTGTGGCTACCAGGGTACTGCTTAAATACAAGGCTATTTTTCAACCAAAGGTTTTAGTAAGTGTATGAAACAAATGGAATTGAGTAGTTACAGCAGTGGCTGGCAAGAGCCAACTCATGCTAGTTGGACCCACAGACAGGCAGGCTACCTAGCCATCCCCTTTCATTGCTGTTGCCCGTATGAAACTGCAGTGTAGGAAAGAGTGGAATGTATAAAATATGTATTGTAACACCCACGTGCTTGCTCTAGTTGCTCTCTTCTCCTGCAAAGCCCCACCTGAATGTCCCTTGCCATGTTTCTCCTCATCTGGAACAGGCATCAGAACTGTCTGGGGTTTCAGTTAGTTTTAGTGACATAAAAAGGGAAACCAGTTGAGAAGTAGGGTTGGAGGGTCTCTCTTTGCCACACTCTAATGCACAAGACTTGGGCCTGTTCGCCCAGGCACATGGCATCAGGGTTATATCAACCAAAGGCATCCTAGGTTATTGCTATGGCCAGCTCTACTATTAGGCAGAGTGAGACAATATGTGCTGGGCCGGGGGCAGTGGCAACAGCCTCCACAGCCATTCCTCCTGAACTCTGATGCCTTTCCCCTTTTTTGGACATTAAAGCAGTGTTTGCCACAGGCCTTTCATCTACTCCCTAAGCTAGAATGCTGCGTTCAGGTGCAGTGGAGGATGCTATCCTATTGATAATGTTGAACTAAATTTCATCAGTCACTTTCTATAAGTGTAATGGGGAGGGGGAGAGCCATTTTGTTGTTTACATCAGGCAGTAAAATATCTAGGGCCAGTCCTGCGGGTGGTAGAGGTTGCTAAATTTATTACCTGCTCTTCACCAGTAGGTCCCAGGGTGAGTCACAACAATATAAAATACATTACTAAATACAGTTTAAAACAGATTGTTTTAAACCATCTGACCCTAGAATAAAATGTTTAAAAGCTAAATTTACATCTTTGACAGTGTACTTGCTGGATCATAAGTTGCAAGTAAAACTTCAAGGAATCAGAACAAAAATACTTAATGTTAGTGAGTTTGCCACGGCTTTATAGATCATTGCCTTTGTTTTTCAGCTGCCAGCGAAGGTGGTGCCAATGTATTTACTGTTTCCTACTTCAAAAGCAGTGCTTACCTTGCTCAGTCCCCACAGCTTTACAAGCAGATGTGTATTTGTGCTGATTTTGACAAGGTTTTCTGCATTGGGCCAGGTAAAGAAAGCTTTTTTTTTTTTGCCTTACTTGCTAATGCAGCAGTCATGCCTCTAGAGCAAGCGTGCACTAAATGTTGAGGTTATGCACGCACTGAGCCTTATGAAGCCTTTTCCTTTCTAATCTGCAAACCAAACAAAAGTTTCATGCAAAACGCTGCTAATCCAGATGGCAGTTTGACAGGGTTTGCAGGCAGAACAAATGTAATATTCACCGGATGTGAGAACTGTGAACAGAGCAATAGTGTTCTCTAGTGGTTGTTGAAGTATCATACAGCTGTTTCTGGCAGAGAAAAAGGTGACTACAAAGGGCCATAGCTCAGTGTTGGAGCATCTGCTTTGCATGCAGAAGGTCCCAAGTTCAATCCCTGGCATCTCCAGGTAGGGCTGGGAGAGACTCCTGCCTGAAGCCCTGGAGAACTGCTGTCTATCAGTGTAGACAGTATTGAGCTAATGGACCACTGGTCTGATTCCATATAAGCCAGTTTCCTGTGTTCCTCACTGTAAATGTTAATCTGTCGGTGTATGTAATGCAAGCCTACAAACCTGGCAATATTAGAGTTTTTTATTAATGTGCACTTGGCGGAAGTCAATAGATCCTAAATTAGACTGTGCAAAATATTTTCACATTCTGGACTTCCGGGAAGGGTGACTTAGCCTGTGCCTGCTTTTGAGACGGGCTCCTGCCTCAAAAGAAGCTTATTCAGATATATCAGTCAGTTTTTTCTTTTTTTTTTGACTGATTAAACTTCTCCCGGGTAGGGAGAAACGAAGAGATTAACCTCAAAGCCTATTTTTGTTGGGACGACCAGATCTCATTAATTTATGGGACGAGGTCCAGCCGACGAAGGTGGGACGGATTTTCAACAGCAAGCTCTATCTGTTAAAGCGAACGTTCATCTTATCTTCTAAGAGAGAACGCACTAACAGGCAAGCACCCTTCTTTCTATATTTTTCTTTTACTTGACTTAAATTGTTGCTGTTTAAAAGAGATTTGCCAGATTGATCGGTTTTTGACATCTCACTGGGGAGCCGTAACTTCTCTCTGCTACGCACTAATTAATAGCTTATCTCTGTTTTTGTTGCAAAAAGCTGTCCTGGATTTGCATTCTAAAGATACACACAGAAGAGGGATTTCTATTCCAGATTTTTATTTTGAAAAATATTATACTGTTTTGAGACTACTCTCTTTTTGGTCTATTTTATTTTGACGAATCTGTTTCTTGACGATTGCCATTAATTGTTTCGATCCTGGGAACTGCATTTTGTTTACTTAACTATTGGAGAGATAAGGCTGTCTGCTCTGTTTATACTGTGATGTCACCAAGTTTGGAGTATTAACCCAATTGTTGCTGAAATAAGAAGTGGTTTTCCTATATTTTTCTTTTAAAATGGCAATTAAGAAAGTGGCTGAGAATCTGGAAATAACTATGTTTCAGAAAATAATGGATGAGATTGAGATAACGAAAATTGAATTGAGTAAAATGAAGCAGGAGATTAAAGATATAAGGGTCCCTGTGAGAGAGGTGACCCTGGAAGGGGTCCCTGTGAGAGAGGAGACCCCGGAGATTGGAACAGGGGTCCCTGTGAGAGAGGAGACCCTGGAGACTGGAATAGGGGTCCCTGTGAGAGAGGAGATCCCGGAGATTGGAACAAACGTGGAACAGGAACAAGATTTGGAGTCTATGGACTTTAGAAATAAAATCTATTGTTTGGAACTCAATGTTATCTCTGAAGAAATTAATGAAGATTCTAGAGATAAAGTTATCAATGGCATGGATTATCTTCTGGACTGGAATGATGTGATGGAGCCCAATATAGAGAAAATCTATGGAATTAACTGCAGCCATGTGACAATGGAAAAACTTTTAAGAGATGACCCAGTGTATTTTGAAAAAAAGAACAGAGATATGATTTTACAGCAGTATTTCAGCAACCTATTCAGAATGGATGGCAAGAAAATATTTGGGATAGAGGTAATTCCCATCAGACTCTTACTATATGACTATGGCTTTGACAGCAAGATTATTATGGAATACTGATAATGGAAGATTGGATATTGAAATTACTGGACTTAACAAGACTACTGAAGATGGAAGATGGAAAATGGAACTAATAGAGATAATAGAACAATGGCTACTGAAATTACTGAACCTAACAGATTCTGATGTGATGGATTAATTGAAATGTTTATTTTGACTATGGTTATGACAATAAGATTATCATAATTAGTAATGAGATGGATTAATCGATATGCTTATCTGGAAAAAAAAATTGATAGATATATTTCTTAAAGAATTGAAATCTCTCTTTGACTTTTTGTGGAAAGAATAAAGTAATGTTTATGAGATTTGATGATTAAGTAAGATAACTACTGGAGGAAAGTGATTTTATAATATGACTTAAGAGACAGGATTGCTATATATTATAGACTTATAACTGATTTGATCTTTGACAAATGGGAAGTCAATATTTTACTCTTTATTTTTTATTTTTGTTTTTTTTTTTTTTTTCTTTTTGTTTAACTATTTTTGATTTTGTTTTTTGTCTTTGAATGTTTTATGATTTTGTCTTGTATGTTTTATGAAAATTTGAATAAAAATTATTGAAAAAAAAAACAAAATATTTTCACATTCTATTTCACAATATATCAATTCTGTTGATATAAGCAACATAGTTAGCACGTGCTTATCTTCTCACTCCCCTTCCCTGAGCTATAAGTTACGGAGGACTGTACTCTTTTTTGCATGGTAAAGGAATAGGTGTACTCTTCATGTCCACCCCACACATGATGGTATGCATGAACCAGGTATTCCACGCCAAAGTTGCATCACTTTAGCCCCCCCCCCTGCACAAAGTAATGTTGACATAGAAACCCTGGATCATAAGTACCAGGAAAACAAGTGGTGTGGAGATAGAGATGTAGCTCCTTGACCATGGCAGGAGAAACGCCAACCTGGGTAATACACGAACTGGAGAGAGAGAGATATATATATATATAAGGCACTTTTAACAACTCTTAAGTCCCACCCACCAACTTCTTTGTTGGCTTTTATAGTTTCATGATGGTAATCAGAGACCTTTGTGTGCTACTGTCCCAAGTCCTCCTTAGTCCCTGGCTCACTTTATTCATCCATGTCCCTGACACCCATGGGGATAGCTTGGGCTGTGCAGTTTTCAAGGTAGGAGCTGTCCTTTCAAGCCACAAAAAGCCCTGGTTTTGTCCCATGTCTGCTTTAATGCCTAACCCCCAAACCTAAGAGCATGGACAGCTGCAGAACTGATATCTCCAAAGACTGGTTAAAATCAAGGTCTCACTAAAGCCCCATTTGACTTTCTAGGCTGCTTCTATATTTTTGCATAGTAACTAGTTTGTGGACTGTGTCCTGTTCTCCAAAAACTGATTTTTAGCTAACACTTTCCACTCTTATTTTTTTAAATCCATCATTTCTTGCAAAGACTGCTTCTCCTGATAGGTGGGCTGTTATTTCTCAGATAAGCCTCAGTAAGGAAAAATGACCAGAAAACTTGCAGAAATGATACTGCCATATTACTCATTTTGGTGTTTGAGAAGGTTTTCCCTGACAGGAGAATAGACTCCTGCTTCAAATAAGAGCTGCTGTTCTTCCTACTTGTAAAATGTAATTTGGTGCTACAGTGTCTGTCTGAGACTAGGTTTACGCATACTTGTTTGTTTAAGATGTTAAAGCTATTTATAAACTGCCCCCTTCTTTTGTAGTGTTTAGAGCAGAAGACTCTAATACCCATAGACACCTGACAGAGTTTGTTGGTCTGGATATTGAAATGTCCTTTAATTACCATTATCATGAAGTGATGGATGAGATCGCAGACACCATGGTGCAGATATTCAAAGGACTCCAAGAAAGGTAAAAAAGAAAAATGTTAAGACTATAGAAACTGAGGAAAACAAGAATGTTATAAAAACAATAGTAAATATAGTTTACCTTTATGCAATCATGAATATACTTTCTGGCTACCCTTTGCTTCATACATGAATGGATTAGAGAAATCCCATGCTCTTGCTTTCTGTCATGAGCATAGCTTGTCTGAATGTTGTCTGAAGTGCCAGTGCTAATGTGTGTTTGTATCAGAGAGAGAGAGTTTGCATCTTGTCTTTTAGGAAAGAGACATAAAAATGCCCTCTTCTCAGATGTATCTGTAATCAGGGTAACTTCAACTATCTGAGCACCAAATTTCAGCTTTCAGTATCTTGTGGAACTATCTGAACCATTTTTGATATAGTTAACAAGGCACAAACATGATGGAGCACGTGAACAGAGATAAATCATTTTCTTTCTGTTGAAGAGCCCTAAGTCAATGAAAAAATAGAATGGCAGTAGGTTAAAGGCGAGCATAAATACGTATTTGTATCTTCAGTGCAGAATAAACAAATGGAATTCATTGCCATTAGTTGTGAAGGCTATTAGTGTTGATGGCTTCTTAAAAGGATTATTCATGAATAGGCTTTTTTTTTGTTTAATGGCTAAGAAGAAATCCCAATCTCCACGTTAACATGGGGTGGTATCTCGACCCTTTGCCCTGTTTGTCAGCTTCAAAGGGGCATTGGACCAGCCACTGTTGGATATGGAGTGCTGGACTATAGGGCTCTTTAGTCTGATACAGCATGAGAATTCTTGTCCTTGCTCTGCTAAATAACCAGATTTCTTGTTGTACCAAGACATAACATCCTTTTTGTCCCTAGTAATCTTCTTTCTAGACTGGGGTAGGCAGAAGGGAGATTTGTAGCACATCACAAAGATTTTTTTTTATTCCAAGTTCTTTAACAAAAGCAACTTTTTTTTTAAACTTGGCTGCTGAAACAAAGACAAATGGGGGCGGAGGACAAATTGTGTGTGTGTGTGTGTGTGTGTGTGTGTGTGAGAGAGAGAGAGAGGGAGAGAGGGGGAGGGAGAGGGGGAGGGAGGGGGAGGGGGAGGGGGAGGGAGGGGGAGGGGGAGGGAGGGGGAGAGAGAGGGAGGGGGAGGGAGGGGGAGAGGGAGGGAGGGGGAGGGAGGGGGAGAGGGAGGGAGAGAGAGAGGGAGGGAGAGAGAGAGGGAGAGAGAGAGAGAGAGAAAGGGCAGTAAAGTTAGTGTTGGTCCTGAAAACAAATTCCTGGACCAAGATGCACTTGGAAGTGCCTTGTTCTTTAATTTTAAAAGTTTGCCCGCCCCTCTTTCTAAGCTATTATTTACACTTGGCTCTAGCTGGCAGACTAAAGATTTGTAGGAAAAAAATAGACCTCTCTAGATCCACCCACCCCTGTCCTAGACTACAGAAAGATGAGTATAAATGTGCCATGGGCATGATGTACAGCCACTTTGCCCATCTTAGAATTGAGTTGCAGGCCATGAACTGTTTCCTTTTGCTGTTTTGCTGTGGTTGATTGTGTGTTGGGTTTCCCACCCACTTCTGACCACAGCTTCTTGGATTGCATTGGAGGACAACTGAATTTGGCTGCTTTTTAGAAAGTGCGGAGTTGCTCAGAAGCCTTCCCTTCCCACAAATGGACTGCCACACAGCCACATAGATTGCAGCTAGTATTACCATCAGGACTTTAGCCTCAAACCTCATAGAGGACAAATTTATGAAATTCTGGAGGATGGTTAGACTTGCAGCTTGGGAATGCTTCTGGACCAGAGTTCCCTTCTAGCTAATGCCCAGCTTGAAGCTGTGGCCTGGAGCACATTTTATTCACTTCAGCTGATTTGCCAGCTTTTTGTTGAAAAGAGCAATCTAAACGCAGTAGTGCATGCCCTGATAACCCCTGTAGTTGGCTGCTGTAATACACTCAACAGAAGTGAGGATGCCTAGAAACTGAAACTGGTTCAGAATACAGCAGCCAGATTGATTTTCTGGCTTTAGCTGCTGGGAGCATATAATCTGTTCTATGAGATTCATGGTTGCCAGTTTGTTTCCAGGCTAAATTCAAGTGCTGATGTTTTCCTTTAGGACCCTTCATAGTCTCCACTCAGGATACCTGAGGAGCCTTCATGTGTTCCTTCTCCAATCCCTGAGATCTGGTGATGAAAATCTCCTGGCTTTTCCGCCATCTCTTAGGCTGGAAAGAAGGTTGTTGATTGTGGCATGGTGTCAGAGTGAGCTCTTGTGGTGAAGAATGGTACTGCCTTTCTATTCTGTGGCTTTGCTTTTGTTAAAAATCACATTCTCTTTTACGTGAAGGTTTCAAACTGAAATTCAGACTGTGAGCAAACAATTTCCATGTGAACCATTCAAGTTCTTGGAGCCAACTCTGAGGCTGGAGTACCGAGAAGCTCTGGCCATGCTTCGGGAAGCTGGAGTAGAGATGGGCGATGAAGATGATCTCAGGTACATGTTCATGTTTTTGGCAAGGATTGGTGCCTTCTATTGGTGTTGCGGATGTAATCAGTTCTGAGCTACGGTTGGATTGCACTTCACTATAAAAACAGCTCATGCCTCACCGGAATCCTAACATAAGTCTCTGCCGCTGTTTTAGGAATTGTAAAGAAACACCTCATTAAGATAAATCTCCTTCTTGAGGATGTTATGTATGAAGAGCCTCTGCGACACTGCTCTCGCCCCATTCCAAGTGGCATATGAAATATCTGAACTAGAACAAAAAGCTAAGCTCTGGATAGAGGGAGCATATCTGGGGGTGTGGCATAGGGCTGAGTACACAGCTGTACCCATTGCCTTATATGAGCCTGAAGCCTCTCTTCTCCCTTTTTTCATGATGAAGTAGTGAGAAGAATCCCAATCCTAGACCATCCAGAGCAGTGTGGCAGCTTCTCCCTTCAGTAAACTATGATTGAAAGCTTACAGATTAAATTTGTATTCTGCACAAGATAAGGAAATCTGACTTATACTTCTGCATACTACCTTCTTTATAGAGAATTGAACTATGTTCCTTATAGAGGATCAAACGTCCTAACAACTTAGTCATATGCATGTTTATTCAGAAGTGCATCTGTTGGAAGTCAGTGGGTCTTATTCCTATGTAAGTGTACCTAGGAAATAGTACTTATGATGCAGTATAGTTTCTGTATAATGAAGATGCAACTCAGTGTAAATCAGTGGCAGCTTACTTTCTGTCTGTTTTTCTCCCCAGATAGTTGTCATGTCTCTTTATAGATGCATGGTACCTCAAGAGTAAACAGATGTAGTGACCCTCTACCACAGGGGTTGCCAACCTTTTTGGACCATAGGGCACATTTCAAATTTTGAGAGAGTGCTGGGGGCGCCAGTCATAAAATGGCTGCCATGATGATGTGGCATAACACAAAATGGTTGAATAGGAGCTTGGTATAACACAAAATTAGACAGTATGTCCACACTAGAAAAGGCTTAACCTGTTGAATTTCTGCCTGCTGCACAGTTGTTAAAGTGCAAGAACCCCGTTTTTCACCAATGACAACCCTAAACCAAAGCCTAGGCTGCTATCCTGTACCCACTTACCTGAAAGTAAGCCCCATTAAACACAAAATACTTCCTTCTGAGTAGACATGTATACCATTGTACTGAATTCTTAATGAGTCCCTGAGGAAACATGCCTAAGCCTCCTTGCAAAGTTTTCATATTTGCCTTTTGTGGGGAGGGGGATTCTTTAACATGCACCCATACTTATTATGTAGTAGTATTTGCAGAATGTATCTTCTAAGCATCACCTGAACTCAGTCAAACCCAGTACAGGAAAGATGCATCCTGGTTGCTAGGGAAAAAGGAAGGGCAAACTATGGGGATTCCAAGGACTAGAAAAAGAGACAGAAGCAGAAAAGGTGCATTAAAAGAGAGCAAAAAACAACAGCTCTTTAAGACCCCAGAGATTTTTATTGTGTGGTGTCCAAACAACTCACTTATCAATCACAACTCTGACTTCACTCATTGGCCAAAAACGCTGACAGGCAGAAGCATCCAGGCTGGCTCTTTTCATAGAAATTGCTTAGAAGGGTACCTGCACATTTTGCTCCATAATGTCCTTTCAAGGAGGGCTAAAGACTTCCTTTTCTAAAAAAAATGAAAACTCAGATTCAGCGCTGCTAAAGGCCTTTGTGGGCACCATGATGCCTGTGGGTGACAGGTTGGTGCCCCCTGCTATACCACAAAAGAAAATGGTATACCATTGCCTCTTATGCTATAAGAATTTTAGTAGTGTCTTTTTTAAGAATTTCAGTGGCACTTTGAATTGTCTGAAGTTAGGAACCAGTGATCCTAAGTGTAGTGTGCCTTAAGATGCCAGCTTATGTGATTCCCAGTTGTGTACTAGAGAGTTGAAAGTGTATAGGGAGGACATTTGCACATTCTTGGCAGGAAGCCAAGTGTACTGTACCAGTACTCATCTTGGGACTGATATACATATGCAGAAAAACTAGGAGAGTGAATTCTTGCCTAGGAGCTACTTTGAATGCAATATGTATGGAAAAGCAGTATAGAGATAAAGTGACTATGACAAAGGCCACCCCTGCATAGTAGACTGTACCAGATCAGTGTCCATTAGTCATGTGGCCAAGTGGGAAGCAGCCTGGGATAAAGCCCACAGCAGGTTTAGACAGTAGGTATGAAAACAGCCATTCCTGATTGTACAGTTGGAATTGTCTGGGGTCCTTGACCCATCATACAGTTTCACATTCTGCCAGGGTTGGCCTAAAACATCAAATGGCATACAACACATTAAATTTTTAGCTTAACTGTTTGTTTTGATTATATTTTGAATTTTTAAAAATACCTGTTTATAACTATTGTCTTTTATTGACAGTGTTAGTGTGTGTTTTCTTTTTTTGTAAACTGATTAGAGGTTCTATTACAATCTAGTGGTATATAAATGTTGATAAATTTTGCAAATTTGCAAGGAGCAGTGCACAAAGTCTTAAGTTCCATAGCTACTTAGAGGCATGCATTGTAAAAACCACACACTGCTTTCATTTGACCCTCAAAATCTTTGGTTTCAGCACACCAAGTGAAAAACTCTTGGGCCGTCTGGTGAAAGAAAAGGTAAAGCGTTCTTAAAAAATTATGGTCACTCCTTAATATAGCAATAAAGTATATTTTTGAGCAAGGTTTGAGCAGGTATGCTTGCCACAGAAAACTGCTATATGTAATTGTAGCAGATCATTTTTATATATAATTTTATGTCATTTTTTTAGAATCTGCATGATACTATCACATTTAAATACTCTAAACTTGTTGGAATTGATTGGCAATCATGTGTGTTGAATTTTTGGTGGGCTTTTAATGAGCATTTTATATGGAGTTTTATATGATTTTTATTTTGAAAAACCACTTTCCTTTTAAAAATCTTAATTTGATTTATATTTGGTCTTCTGCAGTATGACACAGACTTCTATATTCTTGACAAATATCCTCTGGCTGTGAGACCTTTCTATACAATGCCAGACCCAGCAAATCCTGTAAGTAAAGTTTTATATGTCTCATCAATATTTTGAGAAATGTTGATGGAACATTGTCGGCCATATTGAAGTGTCAATAAAGGCCCAGCCTGGCATGGATTTTGTGCTACAGGTACAACATTAAACATGTAGTAAGTTTGTTAAGTAGGTATGGATCTCATAATTTGAACTGATCATTGTCTGTCACCTAATGTCTCATAGTTATCCTGCAGCATATTTACAGAAAGCAGTGGTTGAATACGCCTTGGCTTGAGGCAGTTCTGGGTTTCACTTGTGCTGCATGCAAATAGTCTGTACTGAAGCAGCAGTTTATAGGGTCAGGCATAGAGTTTCCAATACAAATACGTCTTGTCATGACAGTATCGGAAACCAACCCATCTCAAGCACTGGTGGATCATGTTACCATTAGTAATCTTGTACCTGTACTCCTTCACTTCCCCTGCATATTGTGCCAGGGCATAGCATGATTGTGAGGAGAGGCTGAGAACAGGGGCACTACCCTATAATCCTATTCCCTAGCAATGGAAAATAGCTTGAGACAAGTGAAGAAAAGCAGAAGGTCTCTTTGGTGCTTCTTGCCAAATACAGAATTCAGCTTTAGCTAAGCTTTGGTTTCAATATGCTTATGCTTTAAATTGAGAATCGCCTTGAGCAAATTGGGAAAGGTGACTTACAAAAGCTAAGAATTAACAGTTATTAGTCTTAGTGGAAAAATTAAATGCCACTATTTAAATTTAAGGAGCCCCATTCATCTCTTGGACACTTTCTGGTGCACTTCTAGGAGCAATCATAACATTGGTTTGATCCACCAAAGCAGTTCTTATGAGGGCACTTCAGTTTTTAGAGTGCTAAGTGTCTTGGAAGTTCACAAGAGGGGTATCAAGGAAATTGCCTTTGTGGCTCAGAGGGATTGTTCCTATTCTCTGTGATTTATTGATCACTTTTTAAGAGGCCGTCACTAGAGAAGTCCACAATCAATTATATATAGTGTAAGTTTTATTTTGCTAGATAGGGCTGGAGGACATTCCTGGTTAGGGATGACTCCTCCTACTGGTCGTGACAGGCAGGGTCTCTAAACTTCTTAGTCTCCTCTCCAGGGGGAGGAGTCTTCCCTGTCTCCAGACCAGCCCTGCCTGCAGTCAGTGAAGGTTGGGTCGTTTCTTCTCTCTGGTCACAACTTCCTTTTGTCTGTTATTTCCTGTTTTTTGCTACACAAATGTCAAAACCCCTCAGTAGAGCTAGAGATTTGAAAGAGTGGGTCCAATTCCACTTGCTGCCCATCCTGTCCACAAGGTTAAAAGGTGTACTTTGGGGCACCAATGGCACCTCTTTGTTGGATCTGGATCTCTCCTCCTTCCCTTCCACATGCTCCTTCAGGAACTGAAACAATGCTAGCAGCAGGATTTTTTCCAACTACAACTCTTGTGATCTCCAGTGCACAAAGATGCTGCTGTGGTACTAACGGTCTCAGTGTCTTCAGTTTTGAAAGGAGTATACGCAAAGGGAGGAAGGTCTGTCTTCTCCATGGGAACCAGGATGGGATGGTGTGAGCAGAATCAAGGCAGATGTCCGGCCTGCTCAAGGTGGGCTGTGTTGAATGCTCTGAATCTGCTTGCAGGAATCAAGCAAGGATGTTCACCTGCATAAACACCCAACTTTTATGACAACCTTAGATTTATCTGCACCCTATCCAGTCTTGTATCTGCACATACCACCTGCCAAATTTTTCATGCCATTTATTAAAATACAACCTTTCATTTAAGAAAACCTCCAACTCCTATGATATGTTCATGAGAGGAGAAGAGATTTTGTCCGGGGCTCAGCGAATTCATGATCCACAGCTGCTGACTGAGAGAGCCTTGCATCATGGCATTGGTAATACTTCAGTTCTAGCTACTCAGTGAGAGGATATATATGTTAAACATCTTGTCTCTATTAACTTTCAGATCAGTGCATATGATGAGGATATGGTGGGAGGAGGGATTAAAGCAGGAAATGGAAGCCTTATTCTTTGTATAAAAGCATAATGTTTTAGAACCAGACATTAATTAGTTAAATGTGGTTCCCATTGAAATCAATGGTACTTAACTTTTCATGTTTATTTTAATAGGACCTAAGTGTAGTATTTTAATATTGATGCAATCTAGTGTCTTGAATGTTCTAATTTTAAGGAAATGTTGAGATTGTTGCATTAATAATACTTACCCGCAGTATTTTAAGCAATGAAAATAAATTAACCTTAGGGAGTTGATGTAGTGTCTCATCTGAACTATAAGTCAAGAAGTTTCTGCTGACCTTAGAAATCAGTAGGTATCCTTTAGCCTCTGCACCCATTTTGAAATATAGAGATGATAGACCTTACAGCGTGGTTATAGGGACTACAAGCAGATAATACATATGTAAAACATTTTGAACACTCTAAGAGTGCTGCTGCTAATAGTTGCATCATATTTTGTAAATATACACATAATTCTTAAATTTGATTATCATTCCCATGGACTCTAGTATATGAATCTGTTTTGGGGGGGATTTTTATTGGATAGGTTACACATGTGTTGAATATATATTAAACAAGGTATCTATCCAGCACTGAACATCTCGGAGTGACAGCTCTAGCAGATGTAAACAGCCTTCTGCTGATCCTTTTTCTAGAGCTTTTTGTTGCTGATGAAAAAGAAATGGTAGATGTACAGGGGAGTGCCAAGCTCTGATGTTGACCCACGCTGCTGGGAATTGGAGTGGGAGAGGGGAATAGTTTGGGCCTTCCTCCATAGGCTGCTTTGAACAATCCAATTCCAGAAAAACGGTGTGGTAAGTGGGATAATAAGCCTTCACCCATGCCCCATACCATCCACAGGACACAGCATTACAGAATCTTATACTTGCACACAAAGCAACGCACCCACTTCCCCATGATCCTTTCTCCTCAAAGAAGGGATACAAAAATGATGAGGGCATCATCATGTGCTGATGTATTCATCACCCTCATTGAAGAGCAGGACATTAGGAGGTGATATATGTTGCACTGACAGGTACACTTGTGTGTAGGGGATGCACAACATTAGTTGCATAATCCCTTTCCAAAGGAGACATACTAGATTAGACCATAAAAACATTTTTATTTGAATTTATTTTGTGCCTTAAAATCCTGCCTCCTGCATTGTGATGTGCTGCTAATTTTTTTAATCTGATGTTTTATTGTATCTTTACTGTTTTTGTTGTGAACTGCCTTGAATACTTTTATGTCAAAGTTGGTATATAAATAAATACAAATGTACATTTGGGGGCACTGTACAGAGTGTTGTAGAAGTGAAATTGACATAACCACTATTCTAAAGAGAGTAACTTTTTTTCTTAGCAACACAGAACAAGGGTTTTTAACAGGCTTTTAGCCACAAAGCCTCACTTTTAAGGGTAGCTGTTCCAGGGAATTTTTGCCAAGTCAGATGCTTCTGTTTTGTAGAACATTTGCAAATCTTATTGCTGTTATAGTTCCATCTATCCAAAAGCTCACAGGCCCTTCAGATACAGTGCCTTGTAAAAGTAATCAGACCCCTGACCAATGCTCTCATATTACTGAATTACAAATGGTACATTGTAATTTCGTTCTGTATGATATTTTATTTTGAAACACTGAAACTCAGAATCAATTATTGTAAGGTGACATTGGTTTTATGTTGGGAAATGTTTGTAAGAAACATAAAAAACTGAAACATGTTGCTTGCATAACTATTCAACCCCCACACATTAATATTTGGTTTGGTAGAGCCACCTTTTGCTGCAATAACAGTTTTAAGTCATTTGGGGTAGGTATGTACCAACTCTGCACACAGTGTTAGAGGGATTTTGGCCCATTCTTCTTGGCAGATTTGCTCCAGGTCATTCAGGTTGGTTGGACGTTGCTTGTGGAGCACAATTTTCAAAGAGTGCCACAGATTCTCAATGAGATTGAGATCAGGACTTTGACTGGGCCACTGTAGGACATCCACCTTTTTGTTCTTGAGCCACTCCAGTGTTGCTTTGGCCTTGTGCTTGGGATCATTGTCCTGCTGAAAGGTGAATTTCCTCCTAAGCTTCAGTTTTTTAGTGGACTGAAGCAGGTTCTCTTGCAGTATTTCCCTGTATTTTGCTCCATCCATTCTTCCTTCAGTTTTAACAAGATGCCCAGTCCCTGCTAATGAGAAGCATCCCCACAGCATGATGCTGCCACCACCATACTTCACTGTAGGGATGGTGTGTCTTGAGGCATGGGCAGTGTTAGGTTTGCGTCACACATAGCGCTTTGGGTTTAGGCAGAAAGCTCTATCTTGGTCTCATCTGACCACAAAACCTTTTCCAATATCGCAGCTGGGGCACTCTCATGCTTTCTGGCAAACTCCAGATGTGCTTTCAGATGGTACTTTGGAGTTACAGCTTCTTTCTTGCCACCCTCCCATACAGGCCAGTGTTATGCAGAGCTCTTGATATGGTTGACTGATGCACCATTACTCCACTCCCAGCCACTGAACTCTGTAGCTCCTTCAAAGTGATTGTTGGCCTCCCTGTGGCTTCTCTCACAAGTTTTCTCCTTGTTCAAGCGCTGAGTTTTGAGGGACAACCTTTTCTTGGTAGTGCCTGGGTGGTGTGATGCAGCTTCAACTTCCTGATTATTGATCCAGCTGTGCTCAGTGGGATATCCAAACACTTAGATATTGGTTTGTACCCTTTTCCTAATCTATGCATTTGTATTACATTATTTCTTTCTTCTGTGGAATGCTCTTTGGTCTTCATTTTCCTTCAGATCCACAGCCTGACCAATGATCCTTCAACAGTGGGGTTTTTATCCTGACAATGTGACAGCAACTTTGATGGTTCACAGGTGGAGGCCAGTAAGGTAACTGTGTCCCCGACAGGGCAATTTTTTTCATCTGTTTAAATTGGGAGCTTCCACAGCACAGTTTTGAATACTTATGCAAGCAACATGTTTCAGTTTTTTATGTTTCTTACAAACATTTCCCAAAGTAAAACCAATGTCACCTCACAATAATTGATTCTGAGTTTCAGTGTTTCAAAATAAAACATCATACAGAACGAAATTGCAATGTACCATTTGTAATTCAGTAATATGAGAGCATTGGTCAGGGGTCTGATTACTTTTGCAAGGCACTGTAAGTTGCACTGAAAGGTACACTTGTAGGGGATGCACAAAAGTGGATTTGGACACCTCCAGTTCTTTTAGAATAATCATTTTATCACTTGGTGAGTGTGTAGGCATTTCTTAATTGTTGAAGGGAAGTTTAAGTTTATTGCCCTGAGGTAGCATGTTGGTTACAGAAAAAAACAGGTGGTCCAGAGGATAATGGATTGTCCCTTTGCCTATACTATAATAGGGCCTAAAGCAATATCTAATATCCTGTGGACTTTGGAGGGTCCTTTGAATCTGTGTTCAACTCTTATCCAGTGCTGCAGCTCATATCTCCAGTTCATTTTTTAACAGCAGCAACAGGCTAAAGACATTGGATACTAAGCACTGGATTTGTGCAAAATAATAATAATCTGTTGGGCTTTGTGGGAAGGGGGGGGTCTGGAAACTACCCGACTTTTGAGTAATATCACTTCTTTCTACACTACTGGATGCTTTTCCCATGATGCTTATGAGAATAAGACCTGAAGTAAAATAAATTGTTTCCTTTTCAGATTTAGAGAAAATCAAGGCTTACATTGATTCTTTTCGTTTTGGTGCACCTCCCCATGCTGGTGGTGGCATAGGTAATGTAGTTTATTTTATTTTATTTCTGATCTAGCCCTGGATTATCATCAGATGTAAGGACAGTGTTACAGCAAAGATGATAGCATTTGAGTTTAATAACCTGCATTTACCAGGGATGTGTATGTTTGAGAAATATTCTAAGCTGCTTATCTCTGAGCTTTATAAAACAATTCAGGCTGTAAGCTTTGCTTTTTATGAAACAATTATCACAAGAAGTAATTGGACAGTATTCAAAAGCCCACAATCAAAGGAGAAAATCCTACTTCTTGTTAGCTGTGGTATGTGTTTCTTTCCCTGTTCCCACTAGGAAAGGAAATAGTTCTCTATTTGATAGGGATTTATTCCTACTGTTTATGCAGGTAATGATGTGTCTGGAATACTCAGTGCTTTTTGATGAGACTTATTTAATACCCAGTAGTTGTATTCAGGCCAAACTTTGACATTTTGAGGGGAAATGCAGGCTTACCAACCCTATTTTTCCCTCATGATGCTAACTGAGGGGAGGATTCAGGAAGTATTTTACAAGGAAAATCAGAGAAGGTTGGGATTAGCCTTTTGCCTTCCTCCCCTCTGCTCATGTTTTTTATCCCGGTCAGGCTTGGAAATCAGGCTAGGGGTGGATTTACAGGAAAGGATCAGTGAGCAGCCTTGTCCTAGAAATGCCGTCCTGCGTTCTCTTTTATCTTGGTAAACACAGTGCTGGATCCCACATCTGCCAGACTAAATTCTGGTTTGGCCTGCTGTTCACTATAAAAAAACCCCAAAAAAGTTGGATGTTAAAATTTCAGATTGTGGAACCTTTTGGATAAGACTGATTTAAACAGAAATAGAAATGACACATTTTGAAGAATTTGTTGCAGTGATCCATAAAATGAGTTTTCAGCTTAGCTTGCACGTACTTGCCATGATCCAGTGATTTTTCCTGGAGATCTAATTAGTGCATGGTAGTCTTTAAGGAATGAAGTCTCTCTCAGCAGAAGCAAATGGGATAGCCTGCTGTGCATATGAGGCTTGCATTGTGGTGATGTTATATCAATTTTTTGTTGAACATGCACACAGCTGGAAAGCAAGGCACTTTGCATTTAATAAGGACATCTTTTTAGCACGTGTGGCAATTCAAACTATGTTCAGAATCAATTGTTGCAACTTTTATTTTTCTCTGTGGCTTTATCATGGCTCAATTCAGACACCACACTAAACTATGGTTTGTGCTAACCATAGCTAAGGACCCACAGCATGGTTTGAGCTTCCAAATGTACAACAGACAAATAATGGTTGAAATGTTTTTCTGCTTTCATTTTCCATTTACCAAATACTCTGCTTCATGCATCCACTTTCATCTTCACAGTGCAGCAGTGCCTTGAGGCAGAGGTGTGTGTGTGTGTGTGTGTTTAATGACTCATGAATTCAAATGTAACAGGAAACCAGTTTTTATAAATTGTGACTTACAACCCATCTTCATACCATGGTTTGATTCTCTGGTTTGGTGGCCCCTGGTTTGGTTTGTGAACTAACATGGGTTTAATTTTAAAAATCATGTCTGTGGACATTGTATGAGGCCAGTATAATCCATGCTTTTGTACTTTCTGCTATCTTTCTTTGTCATCATGACAAGCCGTGGAAAGACTTGGGCTCGCACACTCTTATTCCTCCTGCACAGCCAACAAAAGGATATTGGAAGCATTTCTTTCTCTTTTTGATTAGCTGTACCTTGGTGTTTCATCCAAGCCCAACAAACTGTGATTAACCTTAACTGTGTTTCAATTAATTATGTTTTAGGGTTTGGATGACATGCTAAATTTTAATTAATTAAAAACTAAAATGAAATCTTCCTACCTCATGGAAGCATGAGGATGTGCATGAGTCCAAGGCTTGATATGACTCATTTACATCACAATAAACCACGGTTTATCATGACAACTGAATCAGCCCATTCTCTTTGTTCATGTATATCTGTATATATCTATATATATATACACACACACAACTCAGTCTTCCAGCTGATTAGACTGGATTTAATTTTCACAGGGTTGGAAAGAGTTACTATGCTGTATCTTGGATTGAGCAATGTCAGACAAACATCCATGTTTCCTCGTGATCCTAAACGTCTAACACCTTAAGGAGACTACAGTGAGTTTGAAAGTTTGCGCCTGCTCTCAACAACCCAACATAAATGCAACGTGCAATGGAAGGATATCTAACCTACTAAAGTGCCACAATAACAAATGTTCAACTAATTTGTTACTAATAATTAAGTCAGCAATGTTAACAGACTTGAGTTCTGGAGTAGAAAATGTCATCTTTTTATGAAAACCTATTTGAAGTTAAGGGTACTGTTAGCATCTTCTACTTCACAGGTTACTAAACACTTGTATTTTAATAAATTTCATAGTTGTATAATGACATTTGTTTTTTAAAATATATGGCAACAAAGTACTAGATTTCAACCTATAGAATTTGATCAACAGTAATAAGAGAAGATTACAAAGTAGTGAGTTGGACAAGGATTATTTTGAGAAATAACATGGGGAATACTGGACTAAGATTGGTTTTACTAAATTGTAAATGCAGGTTGCAATAAAACTCCTTAACTATCAATTCTCTGTGTCTTTTTTCAACATTTTAGAATTTGTCTTTATTTTTCTTCTCCTAATAGGCTATGTTCAGATTATTCTCTCATAACTTGTGAAACCACAGTATTGTCTTTTTCAGTACTAGAAAATAAATTTAAGCTGCTGAGCCATGAAACTTGCTGTGTGACCCTGCCTCTTAACCTTCCTCGACGGACTATTGAGAATATAATAGGTTGTTTCTAGTGCTGGTCCTACTCAGAGCAGATCCACTGAAATTTATTGACATTACTTAAGTTTACTCTTGAGTAGAACTTAGTTTTATGCATACCACCTGCGCTCCTTAGCAGATTTAGACTTTATTTTATATCCGGCACTTCCTCCCAGAAGGAGCCCAGGGTGACAAACAAGTGATAAAACATTTAAACCATCTATAAAACATCTTAAAAACAAAGCATCTTAAATACTTTGTAAAAAGTTTAAAAACAATTCCAACACAGATGCAGACTGGGATAAGGTCTCTACTTAGGTATTCAATGGGTACTGAAAAGACAACAGAGACGGCACCTGTCTAATATTTAAGGGGAGTAAATTCTAAAGGGTAGGTGCCACAACACTAAAGGTCCACTTCCCATGTAGTGTGGAACAGACCTCCTAATCAGATGGTATCTGCAGGAGGCCCTCACCTGCACAGTGCAGTGATCGACTGGGTATATAAGAGAACCTCTGGCCCACAGCCCAAATGAGGTCCACCAGCAGTCCTAAGTTGGCCTGCAAGCCTATTTTTCCTCAGCTACACCCACTTGCAAAGGAACAATCAGGAGTGTTAGAGTGTGCTCCTGATTGTTCTTCTGCAAGCAGAGCTTGCACTCAGTGCCTTTTGAATCTGATACCAAATGCAAGCCTCGTTAGGATCAACTGCACTTAGAGCTCTTAAGCAAGGCTTGCAACAGGAATCTTCCTTCAGACAACAGCTCTATTCAAGCTGTGCCTCCAGTAGAAGAAAGGAAAGAATCACGAATACATGGGTTTTTTAAAATTAATTCACGTGACATCATGGCAACATCAGGAGACTGACAGGTAGGCGGATACCATATTTTTTTTTTTACAATAATTTTTATTCAAATTTTCATAAAACATACAAAACAAAATCATAAAACATTCAAAGACAAAAAACAAAACAAAACAAAAATGATTAAACAAAAAAATAAAATGTTGACTTCCCATTTGTCGCAGTTCAAATCAGTTATAGGTCTACAATATATAACAATCCTGTCTCTTAAATTATATTATAAAATCACTTTCCTCCAGTAGTTATCTTAATTAATCATCAAATCTCATAAACATTACTTTATTCTTTCCACAAAAAGTCAAAGAGAGGTTTCAATTCTTTAAGAAATCTATCTATCAATTTTTCTCCAAATAAACATGTCGATTAATCCATCTCGTTAATAATAATAATAATCTTATTGTCATAACCATAGTCCAAATAAACATATCGATTAATCCATCTCATCAAAATCTGTTAGGTCCAATAATTTCAATAGCCATTATTCCATTATCCATATTAATTCCATCTTCCATCTTCAATAGTCCTGTTAAGTCCAGTAATTTCAGTGTCCAATCTTCCATTATCAGTATTCCATAATAATCTTGCTGTCATAGCCATAGTCATATAATAAGAGTCTGATGGGAATTTCCTCTATCCCAAATATTTTCTTGCCATCGATTCTGAATAAGTTGCTGAAATATTGTTGTAAAGTCATATCTCTGTTCTTTTTTACAAAATGCACTGGCTCATCTCTTGAGAATTTTTCCATTGTCACATGGCTGCAGTTAATTCCATAGATTTTCTCTATATCAAGCTCCATCACGTCATTCCAGTCCAGAAGATTATCCAAGCCATTGATAACTTTATCTCTAATATCTTCATTAATTTCTTCAGAGATAACGTTAAATTCCAAACAGTAGATTTTATTTCTAATATCCATAAACTCCAGATCTTTTTCCAATTCCACATTTGTTCCAATCTCCAGGGCTTGTATCTTCCCTTTATTTTTTCTTTTCTCATCTCTGATCTCATTCTCCTCTCTCACAGGATCCCCTATTTCTTTAAGCTCCTGCGTCATTTTGCTCAGTTCAATTTTCAGCTCCTTACTGCCCTGTCGCAGGGTTTGTTTCGTTATCTCAATCTCATCCATTATTTTCTGAAACATAATTACTTCTAGATTGTCAGCCACTTTCTTGATTGCCATTTTTAAAACCACGGAAACAAAACAAAACAAAAATAAAGAAGAACCACTTCTTATTTCAGCAACAATTGGGTTAATATTCCAGGCTTGATGACATCACAGTATAAACAGAGCAGCCTGCCTTATCTCTCTATGTTCAAGAATACAAAACAAATTTAGTTCCCAGCATCAAAACAGTTAGTGGCGTCAAAATAAAATAGACCAAAAAGAGAATAGTCCCAGACAATATAATGTTCCTCGGAATAGAAATCCCTCTTCTGTTTATATCTTTAGAATGCACTTCCAGGACAGTTTTTTGCAATAGAAACAGAGATAAGCTGTTAATTTCGTGAATAACAGAGAAGAGTTATAGCTCACCCAGAAGTTCTTTAAAGCTGATTCATTTGACAAATCTCTTTTTGCTGCAACAATTTAAACCAAGTAAAAAAAATAATAGAAAGAAGGGTGCTTGCCTGTTAGTCCGTTTTCTCTTTGAAGAAAAGATAAACGTATCGCATTAATCAGATAGAGCTTGTTTGGAAGTCCGTCCGGCATTGCTGGCTGGACCTTTTCTCATAAATTAATGAAATCCAGTCCTCCCAACAAAAACAGGCTTTTGAGGTTGATCTCTACGTTTCTCCCTGCCCGGGAGAAATTTCATCAGTCAAAAAAAAATGTTCTGACTGATTTATATCTGAATAAGCTTCTTTTGAGGCGGGAGCCCGTCTCAAAAGCAGGCACAAGCGAAGTCACCCTTCCCGGAAGTCGTAGGCGGATACCATATTGATAATGCTTTCAGTTTTTCCCTCTTAGTTGGCTTCAGTAGGGGGAAAAAAGCTAAAACTGAATCACATGCTTGAATTATCAATTACGTTGCAGTCTTCCCTTGACACTCTAGTAATGCCTTGTTTTGTCAGCTCAGTAAGTGGCTACAATAACACAGGAAGAAATTTTATTAGAAAAAGCATGAAGACAATTTAGTTTACATGCGATTATGTGAAGCCTGTGGCTCAACCCCTTAGTTCTCACCTCTTAATACAAATGTCTGTAACCAAACCTAAGCAGATGTAATAGAAACAGCTGCATATTCTGTTTCCCCTGCCTTGACTTCCTCTGCTGTTTTCCAATATCGAATTTTATATTGGAGATGTTGCTGAACTACAGATTATACCCTAGTCCAACATCATTTCCCATTGCTGTTTAAGATTGTGAGCTCCTCTGGGCAGGAGCCTGTCATCTTGTAAAGTACCATGCACACTGATGCTACTATATAAAGCATAATCATTCCAGCTTGAGTTTTGAAATTGTAACTTGTAGAGCTTATATTCACAGTTCTGTGATTCTGTGTTTATTACAATATAAGGTAAAAAAAAATCAGATTCTGATTTTTTACTTTGTTTGCTGCCTGGCCTGACTTCTAGGTATTTCTAAGCAATTAATGTGAGATTTGACAATCAGTTGTATCACTGTATGTACAGAGCTATGGTATTCTGATTTTCAAGGAGCATTAACATTAATTAAAGATCCTGATGCAGGAGTTAGTATACAGAGACTTCCAGATTTGGTCAAATGACACTTTAATATTTTGATATGGACCTCTTTTGCAGATTATCCCTTGAAACAAAGGTCAGAGTAAAAAATGGGAAGTGCAGAAATTAAGGACTATGAAATACTCCAATTGGGAAACCATGTTAGGCATCTTAGCTAATGGACCAGCTGTGAATACTAAATACTGGCATATTCCCAGAAACTTTTTTTTAATTGTTGTGTGTGTTCCCAGTTGTATTTAGGTTTGCTAAGTGGATTATAAATAACTTATTACCACAGATTTATTACTGTTAAATCTAGGTTCCAGAAAGAGTTGTTTGTTCAGCTAATCGAACTGGGATCAATCAAATTCAATTACCTTTTGCCATGCAGAGCTAGTAGTATCTCTGGATAATAGCCTTTATTGGATTCTTCATCCTAATAAATAAAAAAGTCACGTACTGATTCATGCTGAAAGGCTTGGAGAATGTTGCAGAACAACTGAAATTATTGCAGATTTCTTTTTGCTTTCTCACACTTCATCACTTGCGTATTCACTGTGCAGAGCAATGCCCTTGGTGCATATTGCTACACTTAATGCCTTTCAGGTTTCCTTTGAATTGGCTCACACTGACTGCTGTAAAGATGACAGATTATAATAATAGTTCTTAAACAATTATCCCTTACAGTAGATAACCTATGAATTAGAGCACATTATGTCCCATCAAGGAGATCCTGCAAAAAATGACAGCCTTATAAACAAGGTCTTCACTCCCACTTTACTGAATAAAGCATGCGCCAAGAATGGTTACTAACATGTTGTGAGTCTCAGTGACTCCAGTCCATATTCCTTGTCGCTGTACATAGCTATCATATGGCAAGTCTCTGTCTACCATTCTTAACATGACACCTGGGCCAATCCTACTGCTATTCTCATGATGAATGTGATGTGTCTACCACATATGAGACCATCATAAAAAAAGAATGGTGTGGAATTGGATGGGTTTTTTTACAAGCATCTGTTACATTTTATTTTATTATTAAAAATTCTTGTATATCACAATTTCCTAAAAAAAAAATTCAAAGTGGTTTACAACAATTATATATACAGTTAAAACAGATCACTAGGTATTACAAAAAGATTTTTTCATTTGCAAAAGCCTGACAGCATAAAAAAGTTTTCAGGAAAGATTTAAAAGTTAATACTTGAAGAAGCCTACAGGTGGAAGAGGCAAAATGTTTTCAACGATGTTTTGTTTTAATGTATTTTAATGTCTGTTTTTATGATGTTTTAGAGTGTTTTTAGTGCTTTTGTTTGCTACCCTGGGTTCCTGCTGGGAGGAAGGGTGGGATATAAATCAAATAATAAATAAATAAATAAATAGTTAATTATGCATTTTTGCTGTATGTGTGGTATTTACTGTATTTAGTTTTAGATTCTATTACTTGTGTTGTAACCTGCGCTGGGATTCTACCATGAAGGGTGGGTAATTAATAATTAACATTATTATTATTTGATCCACTGGAAGCTGAAATTTAAAGTCTGTGTAGGTCTGCCTAATAGAGCAAGAGCAACTTTTTGTCATTGGAAGGTAGTTTAAAAAGTGTGGCGATGCTATTTCAAAATTGTCACCTCTTTTGACATTAGAGGTATGTTGAGAGGGCATCAAAATTCATCAGCAGTATGGAAACAAGTCCTGTGAAGAAAGAGTGACGGCAATGTGCATGATTTAACCTGGAGAAGGCAGAGGAGCTATGATAGCACTCTGCAAAATATCTGAAGGGCTGTCACATAAGAAGACAAAGCCTTGTTCTCTGCTCTCCCAGAGGGCAGGACTAGAGCTAACAGGATTAAGTTACAGGAGCATAAATTTACAGGGTCTACAGAATCTTGGTAAATCACACTAACCAATGCCAGCCCTTTCATTGTCTTGTTCTTTGCCTAGAATTCCCTTATGTCTATCTCCCCCTCAGTCATAGGAAGCATGAGGAAGAGGAAGCTGTGGTCCTCCAAATATTTCTGGACTACAAGCTGGCTGGGACTGACAGGAGTTGGACTCCAGTATTATCTGGAGGCCTACAGGTTTCCTATCTGTTGTCTACACCAATGTTCTTCAACTTTGGGTCCCCAGATGTTGGACTACAACTCCCATCAATCCTTGCAAGTTTAGCCAGTGGCCAAGGATGATGGGAGTTGTAGCTCAACAACATCTGGGGACCCAAGATTGAAGAACCCTGGTCTATACTGACTGGTAGCTGCTCTCCAAGATTTCATACTGGGGTCTTTTCCAATCCTACCTAGAAATGCCAGGATTGACCCTGGTACACTATGAATTCCACAATATTCTGAATAGTTGTAACCTGATGGTATAGAAATAAATAGGGGAACATTCTGTAATTGAACTCCCTCTGAAGGAGCACGTATGCAGTCGGGGTGTGTTCCAGGATCAAGCTTGTGACTGAAGGCTCATGTGACCTCGGGGCCTAGGAGTGACTTCTGCTGCAGCAGTGCCTGTCCCAGAATAGCTTGACTACAGTAGTCCAGCACTGGTAACATCATGACTGGATTACTGCAATGCACGCTGTGTGGTGCTTCCCTTGGAGCTGCTGTAGCACCATTGGCTGCAGGAATAATTTTCTGCCAGCATGTTACATCTTTGCTTAAAAGATTGGCACTGGCTGCAGATTTGCTACAAGCCAAGTCCAGGTTTTATTAATATACAGTGCTTTTTTGGTGAAAAATGAGGTGCTGGTACTTGTATGTTGATAAAAGTTCCATTGGTGGAGAAAAAGAGGTGTTGATGCTCAGTACTGGCGAGTACTGTCACACATACAAAAAGCCCTGATTAGATAAACCCTTTAATAGCTTGGGAAATCTTGTCCCTTACATACCTAACCCATTTGATCTGCAGAACTCACATTTTTACGAGCATCAGCCATATAATGTTCATTCCACATCTGTGAGGAATTGTTCAGTGTGGCAGCACCTATGCCCTGAAACTCCCTGCCTATTAACATCAGGCAGGCACCTTTGTTATATGGCATACATTTAAAGCATATGATTTCCCCCAGAGAATCCTGGGAACTATAGTTCACAGGTGCTGGGAATTGTAGTTCTGTGAGGAGGAAACTACAGTTGCTAGAAATTTGGGGGGAAAGCCACGTGCTTTTAAACATTTGCTGTTATGTGCCTTCAAGTCGATTACGACATACGGCGACCCTATGAATCAGCGACCTCCAAGAGCATCTGTCATGAACCACCCTGTTCAGATCTTGGTCCAGACACATGCTAAAACCTATCCCTGACAAGGCCTCTTTCCAGCCGATGGACACAACCCGCGTTTTCAGGGGAGCGGAGAGACGTCTAGACAGGCCGCCCGTTGCCTCATGTTGGTTAGATACCTACCGACAGACGCTAGACACAAAGACAAAAGAAAGCCAGCAGGTGGTGAAAGACAGCTAGCTCACAAAGGCAGGCTACAACCCTACACACTATTGCCTGGGAGTAAGCTCCCTTGGAAACAACTACGTTTACTGCTGAGTAGACATGTAAAAGATTTGAATTCTTAACTACATTCCTCTCCCTATACTGTTTTCTCTTGTTTTGCAGTGTAAGAAATGCCCCCCCCGTTCTTGTTCTCCGTCACCCAAAACATGCCTTTAACGTCACCGCCTCCTCATTGTGCCTTCAGAACTCCCCTGTAACAACGTCACCGCCTCCACCTTGGCCGCTCTACGTCTCCTATTCCTTTATCACATTTGGCGCGAAAAATTTCCCGGGGAACAGTCGAAGGGGGCGCGGTGTCTCTCGTTGAGGGTTCTGGTTGGTAGGCTCAGTCACGCGGGCTTTGCCGGTGGCGCGAATTCCTTCTATTGTCTGTGCTGGAGCCGGAGTGGGGAAGCCATCATGGATCTAGCAGCGGCAGGGGAGGCTGGGTTGGTAGCTGCGGGGGCGCTTAAGCAGATCCGCGATGAGGTGGCCGAGAAGTGCCAGAAACTGTTCCAGGACTTTCTTGAAGAGTGAGTAAAAGCTACAGGCCAAAAGCAGTGGGGGGAGGGATAGGCCCAGACGTGGGGTGTCAGGTTCTCCGCAGAATGCATTGTCATTTAGTCTCCTGCTCCACCAGGCTAGAACTGTAATCGCTTATGCATTTGCTTCGGAGTGAGCCCCGTTAAAATAATTGGGCCTTACTTCTGAGTAGTCATTATAGAATTACGCAGCCCTATAGAGCCTTAATCGTTTACTTCTGAATCGACGTGCAGAGGATCGTTTTTCATTTGTGCTGTCCGTGGGTGGGTGGGTGCGTATATTATTTAACCCCCGACACTCTGACCCCAGACTAGTGCACTCTTCCTCAGGTAGAGCCGGTGCATTAACTGGGGTCTAGAAGACCAAGGTTCAAATCCCTGCTTGGCCATGAAGCTCACTAAGTGATCTTGGGCTAGTCACTGCCTCTCAGCCCAACCTACCACATAGGGTTGTTGTGGGCATTAAATGGGGAGGAGGCCATGTTTGTATGCCACCTTGAGCTCCTTGGAGAACAGGTGGGATATAAATGTAATAATAAATAAATATCGAGTGTGTTTTATTGCTGAACTTGAACCCTCTTCTCAAATGTCAATAGATGTTGAGGAAGTTTTGCTGTCCTGTCTTATTTGCGATGGTGTTGAGGACTACAGTATTTCCCCTTACAACAGCTATTGCATGCCCAAGCACTTTAATGTTTTAGTGCTACAAAGCAGCTTTTTAACTTTTTTGCTCAAATGTAAGTCCACTATTGCAACTTAATCACTTTCAGGACTTACTTCTGAGTGAGCATACGTAGAATCACAGGCTGCTTGGCTGCAACCAGTTCACACTTTAATTATTTTTTATTACATTTATATCTCACCTTTTCCTCCAATATCTCAAGGTGGTGTATGTGAATTTCTCGCTCCCTATATTATCCTCATAACAACCCTTTGAAGTGGGTTAGGCTGAGAGTTGATGACTGGTCATCCAGTGAGCTTCATGGCTGAATGGGGATTTGAACCCTGGTCTCCCAGGTGCTGCTCTGACCCTAACCACAGCACCACTGCAAATGATTACAATCTCATTGAAGTCAATAACTTGTGTATCTGAGTAAACATGCATAGGACTGTATAGCTTAACATTAGACTGCAGTGCAAGATTCCTCTTCATAAAAAGCAGCTACCTCATTCATAATGTTTTAATGATTACAATAAAAAGAGGACCTTGCAGTTAGGAGGATTGATCTAATCTGATGACCAATGAAGCACTGGGATCTATGGAACTTCTCAAAATTAGATCCTTCCTTTGTTTTCATGTGACATAATTTATGAACTGTCAAAACTCTTATTTAGTATTCTGCATGCAGAATATACAAAAGGAACATTTTTACTCACAGAGATAACTGTCAGCTTTTCATTATTGTCTGATAAGTTAGCCATATACTGAAACACTGCAGTTCCAGCATTTATTTTTCAAAGTATGTATGTGGCACTGTCTCACTCTAATCTTTCATGGACTTGTAACTTGGGAAATATTTCTGTAAAACTGTCAGTAAAATATTGTGACTTCCAGATTTCAGAACAGTGATGGAGAAGTTAAATATTTACATGATGCAGAGGAACTGATCCGTCCGGAAAGAAACACATTAATTGTAAGCTTTGAGGATCTGGAACAGTTTAATCAGCAACTTGCTACCACTGTCCAAGAAGAGTTCTATAGGTAAGAAGGTCCCAAAGGTTATTCAGTAAACATGCTTTGTTGACTTGCTGGTTTCATCATTACTTTCTTACCTATTCTGGCCTGTATTAAAAGAGTTCAGAGTTAGGGATGGGGAATTTGTGGACTTCCAGGTGTTGTTGGACTCCAATTCCTATCGACCCAAGCCAGGGTGGCCTATGGTCAGGAATAATGGAAGAGGACTTCCCAGGAGGATCCCTCTGCCTGTGCAGCCTCTGAGACGGCTCTCGTCTTGGATGAAACTTTTTCAGCTATAAATCCAGTCAGAAAAGTTTTTTTTTGACTGGGGATAATTTCTTCCGGATAAGGAAGAAACGTGAGATCTCCCACACAGCTTTGTTGTGATTGTTGGAGACTGGAATTCGTCAGAATTGTCTGTGAAAGAAGGTCTTCCAGCAGCTCGAACGGAGCGAGGATTTTTAGCTAGCTCAGCTGAACAAGTGATCCGGTTTTTTTTCTCTTTAAAAAAATACGGACTAACAGGCAAGCATTCTCCTGTGTACGATTATCACTTTCTTATCTATACAGCTAAAGAGATTTGTCAAAGGAACAGCAATTAAGATAACCTGGGTGAGTCAAAACTCCTTCTCTTTTACTCACGGAATTAAGGGGGAAGAAAATAAAAATAGCCTATCTTTTTGTTATTGCAAAAAGCTGACATGGAAAGTAGCATTATAAAGATTACAACGAATGAGGGGTTTCTGATTGGAAGAGATTTTTGATTTATAAGACTTTTGTGTAACATAAGTCTGGGACTATTTTTTCTGATCTACTTTTTTTTTGATGAATCTGCTCACTCTTTCTGCTACTAGTTATTTGTACGCTGTGAACTAAAGCTGTTTTTGCACTTCTGGGCATTTAAGAGATAAGAGCTGTCTAGAGTGTGACGCCAGTTGGTTTGAAAGATTAACTCCTTTGTAACTGGATAAAGAAATAAACTGCTCTTTGCTTGGGACATTGAAAATTGAAGGGGTTTTGTTCCTTTGGCTTTAAGAATGACAATTAAGAAGACTATAGATGTACAAGAAGGGACTTTATCTTTAGACATGTTTCAGAAAATAATGAATGGGATTAAGTCAATAAAACAAGAACTGAGAAATAATAGTCAAGCGTTGAGAATTGAATTTGAAGAAATGAGACAGGAGCTGAAAGAAATTCAGGATTCTATGAGAAAGGAGAATAAAGATAGATCTGGAAAACCAAAAAAGGATGAAAGAGAAATTAAAGGCAAGGTTCAAACTATGGAGATTGGATTAAATATGGACATGGAAAAAGATTTGGATTTCCTGGCTGTGATGGATCCTGGAGACAAATATTATGGTTTGGAACTCAGCGCTGTCCCTGAAGGAATTAAAGAAATTGGAGATAAAGATATTATCGGTTCAAAAAAATTCCTGGACTGGAAGGATTTGATGGAACTTGAAATGGAGAAAGTTAACAGAATTAATCCCTGTTTTGTGTCAATGGAAAAATCCTCAAGAGATGTGCTAGTGTATCATGTAAAAAAGAGGAACAGAGATGTGGCTTTGCAACAATACTTCAGTGATACGTTCGGAATGGATGGCAAGAAAATATCTGTGATAAAGGAAATTCCTATCAGACTTTTATTATATGACTATGACAGCAAGATTATGGGGTGCGTAAAGATGGAAGATGGAATCAATACGGATAATGGAAGAAGAGCAATTTGAAATTACTGGACTTAGTAGACTTGATGAGTTGGATTAATTGACATGTTTATCTAGAAAAAAAAATTGATGGACATATATCTCAAGGATTGGAAACTTCTCTTTGACTTTTTGTGGAAGAATAAAATGATATGATGTTAATGAGATTTGAAACCAATTAAGATAACCGCTGGAGGAGGGTGATTTTATAATCTATTTAGAGTCAGGCTTGTTATATATTATAGATTTATAGCTGAACTAAGACAAATCGGAAGTCAATATTTTTTCTTTTTTTCCCTTTTTTTTATTGTATTAGTTGTTGAATTGTGTTTTGTCTTTTTGTATTGTTTTGGTTTTGGAAACTTGAATAAAAATTAATTGAAAAGAAAGGAATAATGGAAGATGTAGTCCAACAATATTGGGACAGCCACAAGTTTCCCATTACTGTTTTAAATAGTATTAAGAAATTAGTTAAGCTGTTTTCACATGATTGATTTTGTAGATGAGTTTAAGGTGCTGGTCATCCACAGCTCTCATGTTTGAGGGAGGGGGTCTGTCCCTGCCCAGTTGCTGTTAGATATCTTAACAGGATTTCCGCTGAAGACAGAGCTGCTGTATTCCTGCAGTTAGTAGAGGGCAGTAGCTGAAATATGAACTAATACAGTAGGGCCCTGCTTTTTGTTGTTCCGCTAATATGGCGGCGCCAGCGGGGCGATCAGCTGTAGCGCGGGGAGCTCCAGCCACCGCGCTCCAGCTGACAGGGATCAGCTGGAGCGTGAAAGCTCCCCATGCTCCAGCTGATTGTGCTCTACAGCTGACAGGGATCAGCTGGAGCACAAGCTCCCCACACTGTAGCTGATCGCATGATCAGCTGTGGGGGCGGAGCTCACGCGCTACAGCTGAGTAGGGCCCCACTTTCCAGCAGTTTTCGCTTTTCAGCGGGGGCCTGGAACAGAACCTGCCGTATGAGTGGGGCCCTACTGATATTTTTTGTGCTTCCTGTTTAGGTGTTTCCCTTGCTAATTAGAGTGACATTTATAGCATTTGTGTTTTGGTGATGAAGTGTATGGTTAATGATAGTAGCATAAAGTATATTCAAGGATATTAAATAATGTCAGGGTGCTTTTTAATTTTGTCCAAATCTTACTCTCAAAACTTGAAATAGCAAAAGAAAGTTTGCAAAGTTCTTATTTGAACAAAAAGCCAAGCAGGTTTGTCAGACAACAGTTTTTTATTTGTTTAACCTATATTCTATTTATTTGCTTGTTATGTGCCTTCAAGTCGATTACGACTTATGGCGACCCTATGAATCAGTGACCTCCAAGAGCATCTATTTGTTTAACTTGTATTAAAGTTACTGTGTATTACAGTGTACTTTTCAACATACTTTGAAGACCAGAAATTTATAATGCATACTGCTAACTTGATTGTAAGGGTACAAAGGCTTGCCTTGTTAACATTGCTCTTCTGTTTTAGAGTCTATCCTTTCTTGTGTCGAGCTGTAAAAACCTTTGCCAGAGACCATGGAAATGTTCCTTCCAACAAGGACTTCTATGTTGCTTTCCAGGACCTACCCACCAGGCACAAGTAAGATATGTTGATACTTAGCAAGGAAACTCCAATCCACTTCTTTTGTGTAGGGTCTTATTCACAGTTCAGGAGTGTTCAAATGGCTTCCTTCAACTTGCAAGCTATAGGGTACAAGTGTAGATTATACCATCATTTCAGTTGCAGGGATATACTGAATTGTGTATAGCCAATGCAGTTTATGAAGATAATTGATTCTGATGCACAAAACCATACTCCTATGATTTTTTGGGGGGGGGATCAGTACCTCTTATTTGTGGTGTTCTAAATAAGGGGTTGGGAATGTTTGGCCCTCCAGATGTTGCTGAAGTACAGTTTCTGTCATCTCTAATAAGCTTGGCCAACAGCCAGATATAATGGGAGTTATAGTTCAGCAACATACGGAGGGCCAAAGGCTCTCTGCAACTATTCTAAATAGATAAAATGAGTGCAGGAAAACATGTGGATGTGGCACTGTGGTGCCTGAGGCTGTGGATAGGAATTCTTGCAAATATGAGGCCTATCAACTGTGCTTTAACCCTTGCCCCTCCTGGCTAAGAGAAGTTGCCAGAGAAGGGCTAGCTGAGTGGGTTAGTGTTGCAGGCTGCTGATGCTTCTTTTCAGCAAAGTATGGTACCATCAGGTCTCAAGGTAACATCTTAGCTCTAGGTTTTCCTGTATGAAATTAATTTTTAGACCCATTTCAGTCTGGCTTCCAGCCTGGTCATGAGACTGAAATGGTCTTGGTAGCCTTTGTAGATGACCTTCACCAAAAATAAAATGGGGGAGTGTGTCCCTCTTGATTCTGTTGGATCTTTTTGCAGTGTTCAGTCTGTCAACCATGGCATCCTTCTGGATCATCTCTCTGAATGGGCATCGGAGGCGCTACTTAGCAGTGATTCTGATCCTCCCTAGAGGGGTGCTTGAAGAAGTTGAGGCTAGAGGACTTATGTGCAATCCCATGGGGTTAAGCTTGTAGAGTTCCACAGGGTTCTGTTCTGTCCCTCGTGCCTTTTAAAAGCTACATTAAACTGGTGGGAGAGGTCTGGAGTTTTGGGGTACAGCGTGATCAGTATGTTGATGGTGCTGAGTTCTATCTTTTCCCTTCTAACGATGATGCCAAGGAGGCTGTAGATGTCTTAGACCACTGTTCCAAGATGGAAGTTCTTGCAATCGGTAGGAAGGGTTTCATTTTAGATGTTCAATCCTCTAAAAACATAAGCTTGCAGCTTGGGGTACTCTGGATATGGCCTTAGACCTGGATTTTCGGGCCTCATCTGTGGCCAAGAGCACTTTTGCAGGGTTAAGGTTGATGCGCCAGGAGCATCACTAGTTATAGTGATCCTTGTCTTGGTCACCTAGCTTCCTGATTATTGTAATGCACTCTGTGTGGCACTGTGTTTGAAGACCATTTGGAAACTTATGACGGTACCCAAGAAGCAGTTGCACTAGTGTAAGGAGTTCTGGCTGAGCAGTGGTACTTTCCTCTCCTGTACCTGTGCCCCCCCACCCCTAAATGTATTCTAAGTGTTTCCCCAACCTTCCAGAGCAGATCTGGGGATGGAGCACAGAAAGAGGAGAGGGAGAGGGGAAGTTCCATTGCACAAATGAAAACCTTTGTGATAACAGAACTAAGCCAGAAACAGCCCAATAGCTGGTTCAGGATGCTGTACCAAGGCTTCTTATGGGAGTGGGATATAGAGCTTTTGTACCACTGGCTGTCTATTAGATTTTAACTGCAATTCACAGTACTGGTTTTGGCCTGCAAAGCCCTAAATGGGTTGGGACCAGAAGAACTGCTTTTCTCTGTAATCCTGCCTGAAAACTGGGATCTTCCACAGGGGTCCTTCTTGCTGTGTTTTCAAGTATTTGTAAAGTGAAAAAGCGAGGGTCACCACAAAAAGAGGCCCTTGCATATTTTATTACTTTACAAATTCATGAAGGGACAGCAAGAATGGCCCCTGTAGAAGATCTCTGGAACTCCTACCCCTGGGAGATTCATGTGGCTTCCTCATTGTTTATGTTTAGGAGGGGCAGTTAAAATTTTACTTTTTAATTAGGGTTTACAGCCCTTTTTAGATATTTTGGGCATTGCATTATCTGCTATTGTTTTATATTGTATATTTTACTTCTACTTTTTTATGGTATGCAACTCATTTCCGTAGGAAGTGTGAGATATAAATTACTTTAAATGAATGATTTGCTGTAGTAAATTAAAAATGGATTCAAAATAGAACTTCCATGTTCTTGTCCTAATTACCCTAAATGATTTGGTGTGTTGCCAAGTGTAATGTTAATATTTCCACTGACGTGTTTATAAGATTTGAGCAAGATGTTTCTCAAAGTTAGGGGGGGAAAGACTGAAAGTCAACAACTCAGATTCCTTAGAATTTCCCGATCATGGAGTTAAACTTCCAAAGGTTTGATTACATACTCTGCTTAAATGTCATAGATCTCAGTATACCATTTTCAAACGGCTTGCATCTAAATACTGTGAGCACAGCAGGTACTTTCTTGTTCTTAGCTATAGAACAGCTTGTACTTGCCAGTCCTAGTTTTCCATAAGCAACAATGGCTTATAATGGCCTATGAACTCACTATCTGATTTTATGGATTGTGGCTTAAAACTGATGACCTATTGAATTTGACTTTTTGCTCTTCAAACAGAATTCGAGAAATGACATCGGCTCGAATTGGATCGTTAATGCGTATTAGCGGGCAGGTAGTCCGCACCCACCCAGTTCATCCAGAGCTCGTAAGCGGAACATTCCTGTGTCTGGATTGCCAAACGGTGATAAAAGATGTGGAGCAGCAGTTCAAGTACACACAGCCCAGCATCTGCAGAAACCCGGTTTGTGCCAATAGGAAACGGTTCCTTCTGGACACCAACAAATCGCGATTTGTTGACTTTCAAAAGGTAATTCAGTCACTGTTAGTATTTACACTTGGTTTGTAAATATGATCTGATGTCAGGTTGGTCTTTTATGCTTGGCTGATTTAGCTGTAAAGCTCAACCATGATTTGGCATTGCATGAACAAGGCTTTAAGAATGTTTGAGGCGGCATACTCTTTGCTTCCTATCCTTTTCCTTCTCTCCACACGTGCCATGATTTCTTCCTTCCTTTAAACTGGGTTGTGACAAACAAGTGTTCATCATTTTGTCTAAACTGACAAACTAAGCTTTGCACTTGCCTTGGAATCCAGGCTCAAAACACAGTTTCTAATCTTAATTTTCAGGGCCAGCACAAATCTTAGTTTGCTGAGTTTGGATAAAATAATAAATTACAGTGGAAGAATGGGAAGCATAGCACACAGGAGAGGATGGAGCTCAGGAGCCCGACCGTGAAGGTTTGTTGATGTAGCACCGAACCATGATTTAGCATTATGTATGGACTAGCCCTGTGTCTCCAAGTGTAAATTTTTGTTCCTACTACTTGAATAAACTGTAGCAATTTTAGTCCCCCCCCCAATGTGTATGTGAAAATCTGTCAAATGAGGATACAGTGCATGCCGCTTGTGAAGTGGATTCCAGATTATGACATATTAAATCTGTTTGTATTTAAGGTACCACAATATTCTGTTGCTTTTGTTGCAACAGGCTAACACAGCGATGCTTCTGTCATATATCATATTGTTAGCTATTGCAAAATACTGCCCTTCATCTTCCAGAATGCTGTTTTCAGACCTGAAAGTTGTATGATCTCATAATTCAAGTGAAAGATGATAGCTAGATCTAGACTTCCCATGAATGGAGTTCTGCTCATGGGATGGTCACATTGAAGGAAGGAGAGAAAGAAGAATCATATTTCACCAAAAGCTGCTCCAGGCAGTTTGGGGGACCCTCCAGAATGACATGGAAGCTAAAGCAAAAATATGCAAACACACCCCTTTCACAAATGGAAGGAGCCTGGTCTTCCTTTCATGGGGGAAAACTCTCGATCCAATCTAAAGTGTATGTATATTTAAGCTGTTAAGAGTCATTTTGGTAGTGAAAAGTATTTTTCAGTCTTTTTAAAGCCCCAGAGACCAAGATGCACCTTGTAAATTTAGGTATCTGTCTCAGCTAACATAGGAAACCAGCAGTGGCACTGAGAATAAGTCACCCACTGAGACCATCTATTTTTTCACTATTCTAGAAATGTTCTTCAGTTGTCTATTTTGAACCACATTCATTTTATTGCTATACAAACAAAGATGATATATTTGTGAAGTACTTGCTACTTGTGAAGAATAAAAGTATTATTTATTAGATCTATATCCTTCACTTTCCTCTAAAGGACCCCAGGGCAGAAACATGTCAGTACTAAAGCAATACATTTAAAACCTACACAAAAAATTAAAAAGAGCCTCTAAAAACAGTTAAAAACTCCTAAAAGCAATCACCTACTCTCAAACTAATTTCAGAGTTGCCAGGGACACAACTTTCAGTATTATAATATTATGCAGGCTTTATTATTATAATATTATGCAGGAGTTATCTTGCAGAATCTTTTACTGTGGCCATTGCTTCTCTAGTGTTTTCTTGTTACTGTTTTTGCTTTATTAGTGCTTTCATATCTCTTGGATCTGTGTGTCCCTCCTGCCAGTGTTGGACTACAACTCCCACCATCCCTGAGCATTGGCTGGGGCTGCTGGGAGTTCAACAATATCTCCGGTTCCCCACCCTTGCCCTACCCTATCTTGATTTTTTCTACAACCACCAAGATGGTAGAAACAAGCTTGCATTTCTGACAGTGTTCCTCAAGATATTTGCTCTTTGCCTACTGAAGGTAACCAGACATTTAAGAAAATCTGGTTAATAGCTCTATGCTGTATCCTCCTGCTATCACCTTACCTTTAGCAGGAAGGGATACACTTTACCACACACGCTTCAGCTAAGCAATGCCTCTACTTATTAGTGCTCAGGCACTGGGAAAGCCTCAACCCCCTATGCATCTTTGTGTCCCTAAAAGACCACAGCCATGGGCTGATTTCCCTAAACCCATTTCTGATACTCTTTAGGGTAAACTGCGCTATCACCATGCATTATTGTTTATATTTTGGCAACGCATGTATTCTTTGTGATAGCCGGCCAAGAACCAGGCATGTTTTTAAAACCAAACATACTTATTTTGAATATAAAAAAGAATACTTTTAACTCAGGTTCTCAAGCATGTGGTTACATATTAATGTTCTTTCATTTCTCACACATATTAGCTAAGTTTGCCTCAAATACTGTAAGTAAAATGCTGCCTCCCTAACTTCTAGCCCTCTTTACCCCAAGACCAAGCCCTATCTAACTGGCAACTGACAGCCACACAGGTAAAACCAACCATCCCCCTTTCTCACATCCAAATACCACACAGTATTCATCAACATTTCAACACACTCACTCCCCCTCTCTGCATACCATAATTAACCTAATACAAACTTATACCAACATATTTTACAGCATATAACGTAACATCACACTCTGCCATTAGTTTTCTTTTATCGTAACGTTCGTGGTAGATACCAGATACAGCTTGAAAATTGTCAGGAACTTGTAGTAGTTACCTGCGTTCCTAGAAACTTGATGCTGGTAACTAGAAATTTCAAAAATGTAAAGCTTTTCCTTAAGAATGCAACATTTTTTTCCAGTCCACATACTAGAAGCATTTGGGTTTTAGTTTTGTCACTTGTCCCAAGTCAATTAGAAACTCTAATTTTCCTGAAATTTAGGTGAATACTTACCCAACTTGAAATTCTGTTTTTCCTCTCCATCAGGTCCGTATTCAGGAAACACAGGCTGAACTACCCCGAGGGAGCATTCCTCGCAGTGTTGAGGTGATCTTGCGTGCTGAAGCTGTGGAATCTGCTCAGGCTGGTGACAAGTGTGACTTCACGGGTTCTCTCATTGTTGTGCCTGACGTAGCCCAGCTATCCACCCCAGGTTGGTGGACCCTGTTCAGAGCAGTATAGTGAAAGAGATAGTCTGCGTACTCAGAAAAAAGCATATATAGGGCAACTTTCCTTAAACTTTGATGCTTTTACAATGCTGGGAATCACATAAAATGGTCTCTGCAGGTTAAAAAAAAAGTGAATGCAGTGGGCAGAAGGCTAGGCTAGAACTATTCTCTCTGTGATGGGAACATGTTCACTCAATGCAGACAAGACTGACATTCAAACATGCCATTCCTGACTATGTTTTAAAGGTAGAGAGTTGTGCTGTCTGTTTTTTTCAAATGAAGCAGAACTTAACACAGGTCCTGCTTTTACAGGTGTGCGGGCAGAAACTGGCGCTCATGTGAGTGGCAAAGAAGGCTATGAAACTGAAGGTGTCAGAGGACTTCGTGCACTTGGAGTCAGAGAGTTATCCTATAAGTTGGTTTTTCTAGCCTGCTATGTTGCACCAACAAACCCAAGGGTAAGCCTTGCTCAGAAAGCAATATTAAAGATCTTCCTTGAAGAAATTGATGATGGGATTTGGTCCTCTCTCTTCCCCCCCCCTGCTGAATATTAATGCTCATGTTTATAGGCTTTTGTTATATTTAAATGAACCAAACCTTGTAATTGTGCATGTATCTTTCCTGGCTGGTTAGGAAGCTACCTTTGCCTGCATTGCAGTTCATGCAGATCATTTGCATTCCTAACTAAAGATTTGGTTCTGTTCTTTTAATTAAAGGATTCAAAAACTATTAAAAACATTTTTTTCAATAAAGAGGGCTTCTCAGTCCAAGAATTTGTGTATGGCCCTTTCTCTCTCCAGACTTTCTTTTTTTATAATGTTGTGTTTAATTCAAACTTAACCGAAGTGAAGCTGAAGTCCCAATGTCCTACCATCTTTTCAAGTTTATCACTGTGGTAAGCAACAGAATGAAGTGGTCGAATGGACCACTTTTTTTTTATACTCCCCTATACAAAAACTAGAACAGTAGAGCAAATCCTGGGATTAGAGCCTTCCTTGCTGATAATGCTTGCTTGCAGTTTTTTTTTTAACCTGAGGGGGTCGTTCTCCCATCTGCAGTCTGAAGTTCTAGATTCCACTCTGCCACTTCATTTTGCTGAATATGTAGATCCAGTCCTAAATGGTGATATTGTCCAACTTGTAGTCTTCCTGTGATGTACTCCAACCCCTTGACTTGTGGCAGGAGTGGAGGACCTGGGTCCCTCCCCACCCAGTGGTGTTGGACTACAACAGATAGAGGTTCCTCATCCCTGCCTTAAGACTTACATTTTCTAAGTTATGTTTTAGTCTGTGCAGTATTGTTTCATTTTTATACTTTTCTCCCTCAACCTTCTTTGTTTTAGTTTGGTGGTAAAGAACTGCGAGATGAAGAACAAACTGCAGAAAGCATTAAAAACCAGATGTCTGTAAAGGAGTGGGAGAAAGTATTTGAAATGAGCCAGGATAAAAATCTTTATCACAACCTTTGTACCAGCCTCTATCCAACCATACATGGTAAGTTCTAATAGTGGACTCACAGTAATGATTCTATCAGTGAGTTATTATTTTAGGTCAACTGGAAGCTTTCAAATGAACTAAATTCCTCTGTCTAATATGCATTCAATAAAAATACTTGTTTGTTACTCCTCCTGATGCATCAAAACAGTGAATTTTGTTTCCTTTGGTTGCTGCTACGTTGGACCCAAAGAGTAAGATAAGAATACTGCAGTTCAGAGCTGCATGCATACCATTTAGGATTTTCACTCTTTTTCCAGCTGTTTGTGTACATAATACTATTGCTTGTGTGTGCATTTTTTCCTCTTAGAGGACCATGGAGTGGAGATCCTTTTGGGGTTTTTCTGTTTGGAACATTGCTGATAGAATGCAGGCTTGTGATTTGTATAGATAACATCTCTGGCTCTTTCTTATCTAGTAACCTCTGTACCCTAATAGCAGGTTATAAACCTGGACTCTGATTTACAGACCATTTAAGACGGTTTATTCCTTTTGATGGCTGTGTTAGCTTGGTAACCACCCCGAGTGCCAGCAGTCCAATGCAAATAAATTTTTATTGTAACATACATATTGTTTAGGTACGTTTAGAGACCATGTCTCTTTTTACATCTTAGTGCCATATTGGAGAGATGCGATGAAGTATTAACAATTTTGAGACATTTCTCTGGACATAGACCAGACTGATCCTGTTCAATCAGATCAGTAGCTTGTCAAAGATTTAACCTGTCTTTGTCCCTGAAGAAGCTTTGTTGAATTCTGAAGCATCATTTTAAGCCACCAATACAACAGCTAGCATATAAGTTGTTCTTCTGTGTTGTATCCACAAAACTTTCAGTGTCCCTAACTGTTAACATATTGTGATGCAGGTAATGATGAAGTTAAGCGAGGGATTTTACTCATGCTGTTTGGTGGAGTTCCGAAGACAACAGCAGAAGGCACTTCACTGCGTGGTGACATCAACGTTTGTATTGTTGGTGATCCAAGTACTGCCAAGAGTCAATTTCTTAAGTAAGTTTCTCATGAACTAGCTTGCCATTAACTATATCATTGGTAGCTGACTATGTATGTTTGTGTATGTTGTGTTCAAGGGAACTTCCAGGTAAGTAGGACTAGGATTGCAGCCTCTGTCAGTAAAACAATGTTTTTGTGCTGATGTTTGTGTTGGTCTATCTTTGTATTGATTGTTGTGGCTTTGGATTGTAGTTGTATTTTATTACCTTTATATTAGCAAAGCACCAAGAGGACATTATTAATTGGGTGGTATGTAAATTTCAAAAATAAATAACTGAATAAACTATATTAAAATGTCTGGGTGATTTTACCTGCCACTGAAATTATAGCAATGTTGGTTGGTACCAGGCAATTCCCTTGGGGAAAGTATTCCATTATTACTGCTGAGAAAGTTCTTTCCCTTGTCATTGTTCCCCATTCTCCGGATGGAAGGAAAACAGGGAGAAGGGCCATAGCAGAATATCTTAAACAATGGGCAGGTTGATATGGAAGTTGCTGCTGGTTATTGGAACAGAAAAACATTTTCAATTTTGTGATTGCAAAATGAATTTGAAAAGCTTTGCTTTTTCCTTATACTCACTTGTAGTTTAGTTATGAGCCAGATTTTGACTCCTTTAGTTGTAAAACAGGGATCTTTAAAACTGGTAAGCTATTATAGGTAGCTCTCATGGCCGTGCGGATGAAGGGGAATGTGATGGTGCTGTATATCCTCTTGGTGTTCAGTAACCTTGGATATGTTTCTTGGGTGAACAATACAAGAACTACGGTTAAAGAAATAGTCTGTTTGGGGATAATTGTAATATTGATGGTCCTAACTCCCAACATGTGCGTGTAACCTTTTTTTTAGAAAAGGTATGACAAACAATATTACTGATAATACTTAGAGCTGTTGCAATTATTCATCCTTGGTAGATTTCATAGCAAATTATGCTTTCAAGGAGTGTGGGAAGCACCATCAAAACATTCTTCTTTCCATTTGCTCTTTTTTTTTTTTATACAAGTTTGCAACTTATGTTCTCCCAAACTGTTGCTGCTGCTTCAGGTCTATTTTTTAAAACTTGAACGTAGTAGTTTTCTCTTCCACACTCCTAGGCAGTTAGGGATTGAAGAGTAGTTGTGAGGATAGCCGAAACAAATTGGCTTTGTAATATGTGGTGATGTCAAGTGAGAGCAAGCAGTTACAATGTACTTGCTTTGAGGCACCCTATCCAGTTATTATTCCAGAATGCACATTCTAGCATGCGTGCTATTATAAACATTATCATGCTGGTAGACAACATTTGCACTTGAAGCATATTGTCAAATACTCATCCAGGTCTATATTTCCTATTTTTGCAATGCTGGGCTGCCCAGTTTCATTGCCTCTGCAAAACAGGAGTGTGATGGGGCCAGCCCTGCCATTAGGCAGAGTGAAGCGGGGAACAGGAGCACGGTCTCGAAAGACAGAGCTGTGTGTGTGGCATATATCCTGCTGTGCACCCCTAAGTTAGCCTGCTGCCCTCTCAGATGCAGTGGGGGAGGCTATCCCATCACCATTGTTATAGTAGCATTCAACTTTTAGTCTGGTCAGCTGGAATGGGAGGGGAGCACCAACTTGTCCTTTACCTCTGGTACTATCCATGAATCAGAATAAACCACTGGTCCTGCTCGCTTAAATTCTAAAATACCAATCACATGGAGGGAAAAGGTACAAAAGAGAAGGCATTTTGACAGTGCAAGCCTTAGTACATTTTAACAGGCATTTAAATCAAGGTTGATCTTCCCATAGTGGAGTGGAGCAACAAATTGTCCACTAGCCCTTGGAAGGTGGGCTGAAATTGGAGGGCGACCAACAGTTGGAATGGTGTTCTTGCTGTTAGGGAGGTGAAAGCCAGCCCCCTAAAAGTTTTCTGGCCACAACCTTTGGCTAGTCTGGTCTTGCTTGGTGTGGTGATCTTTGCTTAGCACTGCTACCCACTAGTCTTGGAAGTATTCCATAAAAGTTACAAGCCTGCATTCGTAATTTATGGTGTAGGTACCAACTTTTATAAGCACCTCTGCTGAGTCGTCATCTTGCTCATCACTGGCAACCTGTCAGCTGGCTATTTAGAGCTCTGGTATCTGCAGAAGTTTTAAGTCACCATAGTCTTTCTGTTGCTATTTCTCATATGAATTTTTTGAGTAGCCTGCAATTGACCCAACAGGCATGTGGAGGAATTCAGCCCCCGAGCTGTATACACCAGTGGGAAGGCCTCTAGCGCTGCTGGTTTAACAGCTGCTGTTGTGAAAGATGAAGAATCCTATGAATTTGTCATTGAAGCTGGAGCTCTAATGTTGGCAGATAATGTAAGTTCTTAGCACTTCTGAAAAAAGAGGAGCATTTTTGTTTTTAGTTATTCTGGTACAGAAGTATAATTGATAATCTTGCATCTGCACTCTTCTTTAGGGAGTCTGTTGCATTGATGAGTTTGACAAAATGGATATGAGGGATCAAGTTGCCATTCATGAAGCAATGGAGCAACAGACTATATCCATTACTAAAGCGGGAGTTAAGGTAAATAGCTACAATGCTTTAACTCGGGTGTAGTGTGCTCAGTTTACATATATGGTGCCTGGGAGAATTTTCTGTGCTTCTCCAGTAACCTTTTTGGCTAGATCTCCTATCGACCCCTCCCACTTCCTGTCAAACAGTTGTGTTCCACTAGTAAAACATCCAGAACCAGAACCTTTTCTCTATCCACATCCAGAACCAGAACCTTTTCTGTTCTGCAGCCCTACATCAAAATCAAGCTCTTAACGATTTATGGTAGAGTGGAGTGGTCAGTGTGAGAGGGCAGTACCATGAAGCTGGCTTCCTGCTTACCTGGGCAGTACAGGGGAGAGGAGTGAGGCACCTGCACAACCCCAACCTGCCCTGCCCCCACACCATCCAGGTAAGCAACAGCAATGTCGCTGTTGGAAGACAGCTCCAAGGCAGCGCCCTTTCACACCAGCTGCTCCTGGTGAGCATTTCTGTAAGAAACCCATTGCTGTCAAAATCTTTTAGCATTCGCAAACGTCTTTTTTAGATAATTAGGCTGAAATCCTATGCAGACTTATTTTGGATTAAGCCCCATTGAGCCTCAGTTGGGTATGCTTCTAAGCAAGAAAGTTAAGTTTAGGCTGCAATCTTGCATCCAGTTAGGTTTGCATAATTTCAAGAATGTAGTGGTTTAAGTAACTGTTAAGTAGGGGCAGGATTATGACCTTAAATAGCATTAGAATGAAAAATGGAAATGGACTGCCTTCACGTCGATCCCAGCTTATGGCGACCGTATGAATAGGGATTTCATGGCAAGCAGTATTCAGAGGGGGTTTACCATTGCCTCCCTCTGAGGCTAGTCCTCCCCAGCTGGCTAGGGCCTGCTCAGCTTCCTACAGCTGCACAAGACAGCCCCTTCCTTGTCCACAACTGCCAGCTGGGTGGCAACTGGGCTCCTTGGGACTCTGCAGCTTGCCCACGGCTGCACAGGTGGCAGGGCATGTAACCCCTGAGCCACTCACTGTGGGGGTGATCTTTAGCTGGCCCTTTACACCCAGGAGACATGAGCGGGGATTTGAACTCACAGACTATGGACTTCCAATGTGACTAGATTGCCATGGAATATGGTGCTTCTCACTCTAATAATATTTGTCTTTATAGATATTGAAAGGAAAATATAATAATTTAATTACTATCTTTTTACACAGTGTTCCTGGAAATCAGTTTCCTGATTGAGTAATTTTTGGGGTGTGGGGGTTGTATGATTGATCAGACCAATGTCTAGACATCATTTATAATCGTGTCTTTGTTCCACAACAAGTTGTAACTTGTTAACAACTCTATGCTGCTTAGAAAAAACTTTCTTACTATTATCAGGCTACTTTGAATGCCAGGACCTCCATTTTGGCAGCAGCTAACCCAGTTGGTGGACGTTACGATAGAGCAAAGTCTCTGAAACAAAATATAAACCTATCTGCTCCTATCATGTCCAGATTCGATCTCTTCTTTATTCTTGTGGATGAGTGCAATGAGGTAACATAATCTACAAACTATCTAATGCATTGTAAATTTAAAGATATGCAAGCTATAAATACAATTGTGTATGTGTGTGGGTTCTGTTTTTGTCTGTTCATCTACGCTATCAGTAGGCGAATTTTAATCTCCTCCATTGCTATGTGTTTGCCTATGCTTCCCCCACAGCCATTCCGATGTTTCCATCTCAGTCTACCCACTGGTTACACAATGGGACATAAGGGATGGGAATAGCCTAACCTGAGTTTATTATATTGCTTTAGTTACCAGGAATGTGGCACATGCAATGTTATCTTGGGTTCCAAGCCATTAACTTGCGGATCTTTATGGAAGGAAAGCTTCCCATCTCCCCACCTTTCACCTGTGCCAACTGAAAAAATTCTCCAGAGGGTTCAGGAGTTCTCCTGAATAATGTGGGATGCTGTGTAGGAGATTGCTGAGGAAAGGGTGAACCTCCCAAGAGGTACACACACCAGAGTAGCTGGGGGGGGGCAACTGGTGGTTGCAGTGCGGAGGAGGGGAGGGTAAAATTTCCCTTCTATAAACCACCTTGTCTAAGGAAAGTCATGGAATTATTTGGAAGCTTGCACAGAAGAGATTCCGTAGTCCTTTCAAAACGTGTACAACTAAGATTGCTTCTACAACAGAGGGTAGTTTTTAATTCCTATTGTGATGTGTTCTCTTTTCACCTCTAAAGACCCAAATGAACTCCTTGACCAGAGTAAGGTAATAACTAATAATGGATTTGACAGTTCATTTTCATTGGAACAGCTTGCATGACCTAAACTAACATTCAGGGTAGTATCAATTCTGTTGGTAGTTGCTGATCTGCTTTGATACACCATTTTTAATCTATTGTTTTGTTAGTGATTGGTTGTATCTTCTGGTAACCTATTCTGACCAAAACCTCTCCTGTTCAGGTTACAGATTATGCTATTGCTAGGCGCATTGTGGATCTTCATTCTAGGATAGAAGAATCAATTGATCGCGTGTATTCACTAGATGATATCCGAAGGTATCTTCTCTTTGCCAGGCAATTTAAACCAAAGGTAATGAGATAGACTGTCAAGGTTCTTAAGAGTTTGAGCACAGCGTGTTGTGAAAAACCTGAACTGATACAGAATGTATAGCAGTTACTTTCTCTCTTACATAGTTGCTGATACTGCTCCAAATCCAAGTAGAGTTCAGCTTCACTTATTAGCATACCTTGTTAATTAGGGTGTAGTGTAACTGCTGTCCACGTCTGTTGCATTGATATGGAGTCATTTGGGTTTGCCGGAAGGTTATTGCTTCTGTTGTGCGATAAGCAAAAAATGTTTTAAGTGTAATCATGAACTGAATCTCTCCTCTACACTGCTGTAGTTGGTCACAGTGGACAGGCAAGTTTTAATAGTCAACATAATAAATTTGTTAGACTGTAAGGTGCCGCAAGATTCTTGTTTTTTGGCAACAGAATGTTGAATCCATATGCAGGGATTGAACTAGTTTGCAATGGACATTTGACTTTAAAAAAATGAATATATGGTGTTCATAAACAGGAAATGGTGCACGATTTTACTATAGCCTACAACATTTTCCTTCATTATCCAATAGATTTCTAAAGAGTCAGAGGATTTTATAGTTGAACAATATAAGCGCTTGCGCCAGAGGGATGGTTCTGGCATTACAAAATCGTCATGGAGAATCACAGTACGACAGCTGGAAAGCATGATTCGACTGTCTGAAGCAATGGCACGGATGCATTGCTGTGATGAGGTAGCTAAATTTAATAGAGCAGCATTTGGCAGGGTGAAGTTTGACCACGAGGCTGATCTTAACAATTTTCTTCTGTTAAACATGTCAATAAAATGTCCATAGGAAAGATTTATACCTATGGTTAATTCTCATCATTTAATTGTTGCAGAATATTTTGGGATTACAATCACTTGAAGTGGAAAAAGTTTATAATAAATATTACATTTTCCATTTTTAAGTGGTCTACATGGAGGGAAAATGGCTGTTCCCTTGAAAGTTTCAGTATGCAAAAGTGAAATTTAGACCAACGTCTTGTTCGGCACATAAATTTTGTATCTTTCTGAAAGAGAGTTTTCTTTGTAATTCAAGCTTGCGTGAATGTGCACTTTTAATTAAAAGATGCCAGCTTTATCAACTATGTATAGTTTTCTTCATTCATCGAAGTTGTTAGGTTGTGTTTTTTGAATGTGGGTCCAGTGTCAGCGAATCCTTCCCCCTTGGCAGGGAAGGGGGACAAGCTGGAAAATGCTCTAAGAACTTGCTTTTGTTTCTCTGTGCTGCACCTATGGAGGTGTTTTGGAACCCAGATATTTTATTGTATGTATATTTTATTGTATATGTATATTTTGTTGTATACCACCTTGATATTTTATGAGTTGGAAGTATAGAAATAGCATTATAAATAAATGCTGTGTGTTCAGGACAAACATTTCTTGATTCATCTTGACTCACCTTAAACATTTGTAAAGGTACATCCAAAACACGTGAAAGAAGCCTTCAGGTTATTGAACAAATCAATCATACGAGTTGAAACTCCAGATATCAATTTAGACCAAGATGAAAATCAAACCATTGATGAGCCTGAGGCCCAGGATGGAGTCACAAGTGAGTAATTTGCTGATGAATTATGGAGTATATCAGTCTTCCCCAACCTGGTGCCTTCTAGATGTTTTATACTACAACTCCATCATCCCTGATCATTGGCCATGCTGATGTGGTCCAAAACATTTAGAAGGCACCAGGTTGGAGAACATCAGACTACATGGTTTTACCTGATATCCTCTTTGGAAGCTTTTATGACAGGAGTTCCCAAACTTTGGTCGCCAGCTTCATTCAGGTGATCCATGGCATGTCTGCATTAAATGTTCATATTAATTTTTAATTATATTTTTATTGTCTTTTATTTCTCATATTGTATTTTATTATATTACGATTTGAATTCTATTAAATGCAAATTATAATTCAATAGAATAAAACATAAGAAATAAAATAAGCAACACAAATACAATTAAAAATCATATAGCCTCTAGTACAGCACATTACAATTGCTACAGCAGGCAGAGAAATCACTACATGGTCTGGCAAGACTATCAGTAATTTTCAAGTGTTCCGTGGGGAAAAAAAGTTTGGGAACCACTGTTTTATGATAAAAGGCACAATCTAAATCTCTTAATAATAAATACTTCTTGGAACCTGTTTGCTTCTGGGTCCAGATTCTAGTTTTGACTTTTAAAGCCCTACACAGTTTGGGATCCTGTCTATCTGAAGGAATGCCTCCCATATATTTCCTCTAATACATTGAGGCATAGTTAAAAATAAGCTCTGGTTTGATGTATACACTCAGTTCTTCTTCCGTTGCTGCCCCACCAGGTAACAAAGCTTGAGTCTGGCTTGTCATGCACTTGTGATGTCCAAATGCAGGCTTGTGGCTTATTTCTTTCCATAGGAACATAGGAAGCTGCCTTATCTTGAGTCAGACCGTTGGTCCATCCTGCTGAGTGTCTCCACAGACTGGCAGCAGCTCTTCTGGGTTTCAGACAGGAGTCTCTCCTCGTCCTACCTGGAGATGCCGGGGATTGAACCTGGGACGTTTTGCATGCAAAGCAGATGCTCTTCTACTGAGCTACAGCTCTTCTAAACAAACCACGAATGATAACCAGGGTTGGCTTATTGCTTGTGGTGGTTTTGAGAGAAACATGGGTTCAGATGTCACAAGAAGCCCAATGGGGGCTTTTTTCCTGGTGGTGTAGTAGCAACAGACATGGAGGAAAAGCGGAGTGATAACTTCTCATAAACGTGCATCAGTACATTGTACATTGACCTTAAACCAGTCAATGGGTGTGAGATCTCTGGAGCCTTCTTGGTGGTGGAGCTCTAGCTTGGCATTCCCTTCTGGCAGAAGGTGAAAAGGGTATTTATTTCTAAACAGTCACTAAGAGAACATTTCTGTCGAGCCGTATATAAGCTTAAGACTGCAGTAATGTACTACAGGCATACCCCGCTTTAACGTTCGCAACGGGACCGGAGAGTATACTTTAAGCGAAAATAAACGTTAAGTGAAGCAATTGTCTTCACTTGTACTGCACACAATCACCACGAGATGGCAGCGGCGTCATGCCAATAAAGTACGTTATTGCGAAGCGCACGAACGTTAAGCCGGGTATGGGGACGTATGGAGCATGTACGTTATAGCGAGGCGACGTTAAGTGAAGCGACGTTAAGCGGGGTATGCCTGTACTCACCTGGAAGTAACTCCTATTGAAGTCAGTAGGACTTTTTGAGTAGACATATCTCACTGAGCTCTGAATCAGTCTAACCAAGTTAAAAGACTTATTTTTAAAAGGTTATGAAAGATGGTAAGAACTATGTTCTTGATCCTTAAAGTTGCAGAACTGAAAATGAGAGCCGATCTGTTTAAAAGACTAGATAATGAAGGCAAACAAACTCCCCATGATTTCTAAATCCATGTTGTGGTTAGGGTAACAGAGAATACAGGTAACATCTGGAGCAGTCATAAGTTGGTAAGATAGAGACAGGCAGCTGCTACGCTTCCAAAATGTTCATTCTGGGTGGAGTGGGGGTAACGGGCAAATAGTTGATCAAGGCAATTCATTTCATGACATGCTTCCATCGTATCTTCTGTCCCTGCCCTGGAGTAATGTATACAAAAACGTTTCCATGCTTTCCAGGAGATGAAGAAACTACAGTTGTTAATGGCTTGGTGAATGGCATCAATGGCCATGTGGATGATTTGAACAAAGATTTGGCACCAAAAGCTTCCCTAAGGCTTAGTTTCCCTGAATATCGCAGAATCTCAAACCTCATTGTGATGCATCTGAGGAAAGCAGAAGAAGGTAAGAACAGAGTTGGACTTGAGGCTTAACTATATGTGGCATTAACTACATGAAAATTTGTGTTTTTAAAATGAAATACAAGGCACTGGAGGTGGAGTGTCAAAACTGCACCGCATAGGAAGATGTGGTTTAAGCCTTCCATCCCCAGCTGCAGTCTCCCTCTGTCCAGTATGGCAATTAACATTAAAAGTAGCTTTCTTCAACTACTAATTGCAGTAAGGGAAGGAGACTGGCAATTGAAGGCTTAATCCTCCCCCTTTTTTGATTTTAATAATAATCCTCCCTTGCCTTGGTGACATTGATAACTTTGCCTGTAGGGGGCTCTCGGAGAAACCATTAAGGCACCACTTTTAAAACCTGTACCTGAATTTGAGCAGCCAAATGAGTAATAAGCAAGACTGTATATTTGAGCAAGAGTTAAGATGTCATAGCCTGACGTATTTAACCATATAGAAAGTAAAATGCTATAGGAAATAATGATGACAACAGTAGTGATGGTTCTGCTAATGGGCTGTGAAATGAGATCTCTGTGAAAGGGATAGCAGTCTCTCTCTATGAAACCACTCATAGTCCCAATACAACATTCTTAGTAGATTTTTTTATATCCTTGCACTAGCGAGCACTTGCAGATCACTAGCAGTTCCTGGTTTTTATATGGAAGAACTGTTAGTGTTCACTATAAGCCTTCTCTTTTGGTATGTGGGTCTGCTTAGTGTTCATGCAGACAATGACCATGGACAAAGAATAAGAACTTGTATGGTGGCTGAGAGTGTGAGCGGGAAGGTTTCTGCTTCAAATCTCACATTGGCCTTTACTGCTCTCTGATTTTGGACAAAGAGCATTTTCTCAGCTTCAGGTCCTACCTGTAAAATGTGGATAACAATAGTGACTTACTCTACAAGGCTGTTGTAAACATTACTGAACTTACATGAATGAAGCACTCTCAAGAGCTATTAAACTTCTATTATTGTAATTAACGATAAATGACGATAATCCTGTTTTTTTACTTTTTGAAGAAGATGATGATGCCTCCTTAAAGAAAAGCGAGCTTATCAACTGGTATTTAAAGGAAATGGAAATGGAAATAGAGTCTGAAGAAGAACTGATAAATAAAAAGAATATAATAGAAAAAGTGATCCATCGTCTTACACACCATGTATGTATACTTTTACTCAAAATTGTAAGGTTCTTTTTTGAAGCCAAGATACTACTCTGAATTCCTTTAATGAAGTATGTGATAACAAATATAACAAATGAAGTTTTTTGATGTAGAAATGTGAAGAATTTATAGCCTGATCTATGTAGCCCCTAATTCCAGGGCATAGAGAAAAAAGCATTCTCATGGAGGGATCCTTATGCGTAGTGTTGTGAGCAAAGGAGATTAAGAGGGCAAGTTGTTAATTGCAATTAAGGTTTCATGTGGAAGTAAATCCAGTTTAAAACAATGGCATTTTACTTGGAAGTAAATATGCTTTTGATTGGGATATCTTACAATGTATGATTTAGGTCTCTTCAAAACATGGCCTGATTGAGGACTCTATTTCAGGACCACATTCTAATTGAGCTCACTCAGACTGGATTGAAAGATTCAGAGGAAGAACAGAGCTTTGATGAAGACCCTTATCTTGTCGTCAATCCTAACTACTTGCTGGAAGTCTAGGGTTTATGAAACCATTGCAACAGGATCAACACGTCCATTTCCTATTAGAGACCACCACTCACTGGCTGATTATATCTATTGTTGTACATAATTGGCTAACCGGAATGTCACAAAATTCACCCACCTTGCCTTTTTACTAATTTTTTACTCAGATAAAAGCATCTCCCATCCTTTTCCAGAAAAAGAGTCATGAAATCTGATAAGGGAGAAGTTGGCTTTTTTTCTGTATTTTACTTAAAATAAAACTTTTTTTACATAATTTTTCGTTATTTCAGTAGCATGATTTTATGCTGTAGATTTTTCCGCCCAACTGTCTTATTTGTGTAAAATAAATAAACACTTCTATATATACGAACCAATTTGCTTTTCTTTACTGTTGATAATAACCCCAAATGCCACTTAAATAGGATTTTATAGGTTGTGGCTTTGAACGCTTCCAGGGGTGCTTTGGGTGATTCTTGAATTAGAAGCTTAAATGTGGATTTCATATGGTTATGATTTGGCACTAATGACATGGACAGACTTTCACACAAAACAGCCTTAAGACCAGGAATAGCTGATAACATTTGCTGTGTGATCTTCTATCCCAGGGTGGTGTGTGTGTTTTAAAAGAGAGAGCAGCAGTACAGGGATGGGAATTGAAGTCATGTCATACTGGGGGTGGGGGTCTAACTTCTCCACCCCACCCTTGCTGTTTTCCTGACAACCATCCCCACTCCCTGCCATTTGCTCCCAAAGTATCTGGGTGGGGGTAACGTTTAGGTGAGAAAGTGGCAAGGGAGGAAGGGGCAGCCCTCTTTCTCCACCACCCAGCTCTGTCCCCACCTTTTTTAAAATGGGGGGAAAGCCCACAATAGATATAGATAAATCACACAGCAAAACGTGTGGTCTGTTCTGCATCTAAGTCATTTTCACATCCCACTTTTTACTGTACTATTCTTACTATGTTCTCAGATAACAGCTAGGGTAGGAAGTAATTTTTGGCACTTCTATGAGAGAATGATCAGGGAGGGGGATATATAACTACTTTCCTGCCAATTCACCACCCGTGCATGAGCATTATATAGGCAACATGGTTTTGGGAACCCTGCATTTTAGTTCTCCCCTCATTACCTACATGGATTTTTCCAGTTTTTACAATCAGGCCCATAGTCTCAAGCCCAAGAATTGCACTCTTCAATAATCTGCATGTTGTTTATTTAAAAGCACCTTCAGTGAGACTTAAACCTTTGATTGTGTTATCTTTGCGTCAGTTGCACTTGGCAACGTTGCATCTTTGTGATAGATAATAGAATTAACTTTTAACTTGTATTATCTCCAATTTAGTATAAGTGGCACAACTTCATGTGCCCTTGCATTAGCAGGCATGGCACTGGTTTACAAGGTGTGTCTGGTTTTTCTGCTTCCTTTGCCTTGCATTGGAGTAGACTTGGATCTTATTCAGAAGCTTATTGTCCTTGCTGGCCCTCTTACTGATGATTTACTAAGTAATTTAAACTTCCAAAGTCAACTTCTTGGAGAACCTGCTCTTAATTCTGCAAGGGGCCAGTCAAATTATCTTTGTCACTGGCCTTTGCTCTCTTACCTGCCACCGTACTTTGCTGAACTCCGTGCAAGTGGCGTGACCCACTTTAAAGTCTTCTTGCCTTGGACTCATATCCTTGCGGAGGCAGATGCTCAAAAACCCAACGAGACTAACGTTGAATGCTACAGACAACTTTTCAGAACACTCAGAGCTGCTGACCTCAAACCAATTTTAATTCTACATCAAAAACATTTGCCGCACTCTTTGAACACCCAGCTAGCTTTGAGGAAGTCTACAACTTTTGCTGACCTTTTTGCCGAGTATGCAGAGTTTTGCTTTGAATCTTTTGGTGGTTTTGTGGACACCTGGCTCACTTTCAGCAACCTACCTGAGATCACGGAGGGCTTGTCGCATGGATACCCACAAGCCCTTCCTCTCTGGGCACTAGCTTCAGCGCATGAAAAAGCTTATAATCTCTACCATGAAAAATATTCTTCAGAAGGTAAAGAAAATGAGGATGGGGATGGAATACTGTATGTGTCTTCTCTAGAAGTGTGGCAGGCACTTTGGATATGGGGCGGATGAGTAAAATTCCTCTGGAAGTCAGTGTTGTACACTGGCTAATGCTGCACAGCCCATGAGGTTGTACTCTCTTTATCTTGCACTCCAGCAAGGTAATTGGGGTGGGGGGGCATTCTTCATTTTAAAAAAAAGTCCCTTGACCCATTCTACCCCATCCCATCCCATTCCCTTTCTACATTTTGCCTACACATTTTTGGAGTATGGGTGGTAATCAATGCTAGCCCTACTCATTGAAGTTAATAGACATGACCACCTTAGGTTCATTAATTTCAATGGGTCTACTCTGAGAAGGACTTTGTTGCATAGGGTTGTGTCCAACTCCTCCTGTCTGTTTTTTATCCTCTCTGCTGTTTCTTCCATCTTTGTCACCAAAACTACTGACCAATCGCTGCCCCCCTTCCTTGCCCTTTGCTGCCCCTGATAGAAAGGACCGCTCTCCTTCCTCACTCACTTTTCATGTTGTAGATTTCTGACTCGAACCACAACTGGTTCTCCCCTCTTACTTGTACTGTTGCTCTATTCAGGATCTCCACAAAGAGAAGCTCTTTCTCTTCTTCCCCCCCTTCCCCCCTCAGATCTATTTCCCCTCTCTGCCCATTTGTTCCTGGACATCTTTATCAAATTCTCTGGTTTTACAACTTCCATCAGCCCTAGCAAGCCGGGATGATGGGAGTTGTAGTTTAGCAACATCTGAAGGGCCAAAGGTTCCCCACACCTGCTCTCACTCTTCCTCAGCTGCTTAACAAATTCTGCCCTTTTTTCCTTGCTTCGCTGCTTCTCTACTTGGCTGAGGAGCCTTCAATGTGCTTTATAATATTTAAAAACTACACAGAGAACACAGCAAATATACTGATTTTTTCATTCAAATATCTTCTCAAATCCCACTTTTTCTATGAAGACTTAAATGCAAAAACTTAGTCCTCATCCACTACTGATGCTAAACAGAAGTACATGCAACTGAACACATTATTTACTTTAGTCTACATCCTGCTCACCTTCGTCTAGTGTCTCCTTAAGTGTCCAACTTGAGATAGTAAGCTACTTGGGGCAGAGATCTGTATTCAAAGCACAGACACGCTGTGATGGCATTATATAATGAGAATTTTTTAAAAAAACTATTGGAATTTGCTTCTACTGGAAGTATCCCCTCTTTTTCCTCTGCATTAAATAAATTAAAAGTACAATTGATAACTTTTTTCTTCTTGCTTTCAGATGGGAAAGTGTCCATTTCTCTAGATGTTAGTGATGCCAGGCTAATGCCACCAGGATCTTTCTTGGCTTCAATTTCGGTGACGCATTTTATTTTCTCATGACTCTCTTCTTAACATTCAGCTCATATTTTATTAGGAAAATCATCGTTCCTAACTAAAGTTCACATAAAAGTTTTTCATTCGTGTTAGCTCAGGCCTGCTTCCTCCTCTCTTCCCCAAGAAAAATGCAGGCGGCTTGATATGCCTGTCTGAGATTGTCAACCCTCTGGCAGGTTGGTGGGCTGTGTTTGGCTTGGTAGGTGCAGTTCCTTTTTCAGCCTGAGGGCTGCATTCCCTCAGGGACAAATGGGCAGAACAATGGATGTGACACTTGCATTTCTACAGTAGGCTACATTTTAATTGCACAGTCAGTGTTCTACCCACACCTCTCTCCGTCCTCCATCAGGCAAACAAGAGACATTATCACAGTCCAAGGACACTCCCGCCAGGCAAAAACACTGAGGACGATGTGGAGCCAGGAGCAGTGAACAATGTGGCCTGGGGAGTGCGGGTCACCTGAGGAGGGGCATGGTCTGAGGAGAGCCAGATAGAGAGGTTTGGAAGGCCGCATTCAGGCCTGAGGTTCCCCAGCCCTTGCTGCAGCTAAATCAGTCATGGGCGTCTCCCATCGTTTGACACAAGTATGGGATCATTTGGACTCAAAGAAATGTAGTAAGTACAGTATGCGGAGCAGTTACTCTTACAGCAGCATAGTCAGTAAAGCCAGATAAAAGAGAGTCTTTCACACAATGCATAATTAATTTATGAAATCCATTGCCAATTAGATGGCTATTAAAGGGGTGTCAACCAATTTATGGAGGATGGACGGATCAATGGCTGCTATTGGACTTATTTATTTATTTAAATAAGATTTCTTACCCGCCCTTCACCGTAAGATCCCAGGGCAGGCTACAACAATAGATGGAAGTTAGTTGCCACAGAGTGATTACCTCAGTATATCTATAAAGAACTATTGTCGCTTTGTCGTAATAACCAGAGATACTGGCATTTAATGAGGAAAAACAACACCTGAGGAATAGCTGTCATTCCATTCCCCATCACCTGCTGCCTTAAGTGGCTACTTAGGCAGATATTTGCCATTTTTATAGGCTATAAGAGAAGTTTGGCATTTATACACATCAAGGAGATGAGTGGACAGATCTGTGAAATCAGGAACTTCATAAATTATGGGAATGGGAATTATTCCTCTATCCATTTTCCATGTTATGTTTTGTCCTTTGTGTGCTGATCAGAGAGTAACTGCCACATCTGCATAAGTTGAACAAATGTGTGGATCAGCCCTCATTCTTTCCAATGAAGATGTTAAAGAAAATGTCATTCCAAGAAACTGCCTCATTTCAAATTGTCTCTTTACTGTGCTTCCATTTATTTTTAAATTTCTTCATCCTGAGCCATCAAGCGTAACAATAGCTGCAATCCTATGCACTCTCCCATAAGAGTAAGAACCGTTAAACTCAGTGGGGCATACTTCTGGATAGATAGGTACAGTTAAAAGCAGATCTTTACTTTGGCTCCAAGGATAAAATAATAAGAGCTGTTTCTACTGCTGAAGGCGTAGCTTCAGGAGTAGGTTACAAATATTACTCCTCTGTGATAATGCTCTGTTTTGTTTCCAGGAGTCTCTTGATTTTCTCTCTCTCAGTCTTCAGTACAACTGTAAAAGGAAAGCAGGTTTCCAAAAGATGCTGAGTGAACTACAGGTAATTCTGAGCGCTGCACCAAGTGTTCTGTGAACTCTTTAGAATGGCATCTGTTCTATAAATACAGCTCCTCCAATGTCCATTTATATAAAGGGTGGGGAACCTCCAGCCTTCCAGATATTGCTGGACTACAATTTCCAACATCTCTCACCATTGGCTATGATGTCTGGGGCTGATGGGAGCTGGGATCCATTTAATATGGAAGGTCACAGGTTCCCCACCCTATAAAATCGTGAAATGAATTGTAGTCTGTTGCTGGGTGATTGGGACTGCATCTCTAAATAAGATTTTTTTTTTAATGAATACAGCTAAGGGTTAGACATAGTGATGATACTGTGTAATGCACAGGCAGAAACAAGTCTAGAAATCTGCATGATAGTTGTACAATAAATCATATACAGCCCAATCCTCTGCATGTTTACTGGGATTCTAGTCCTACAATATTCAGCTGGGCCTATTCCAAAGTAAGGGTGAATAGGACTGCAGTCTTAATCCAAGTTTCTGCAATAGTCTCCTCTCCTGGTCTGTAGCTCAGTGATATTTAATTATTTTTTAGATGAAGATTTCTCTACTGCTTTTCACAAAATGTGTCAAAGTACAACAATAAAATTAGTAAGAAGCTACATATGCATCTGCTTGGCATGCAGAAGGCCCTGGCTTCAGTCCCCAGCATCTCCTGGTGCAATGGGAAAAGACAGCTGCCTGAAACCCTGGAGAACTTCTGTCAGTCAGTGTAGACAAGACTGAGTTTGATGGGTCCAATGGTCTGACTCAAGAGAAGGCAGCTTGTTCTGCTCCTTCCTATTGGTCTATGACTATTTCATTCTGGGGAACCAACATACTTCTACAAAGTGCATGAGAAAATAAGTCTTTGATAGCTCCCTTGTTCTAAGTGATGCAGTACAAAGACCGAAACAGTTTTTCTCATACCAGAATCTAGAGATATGAAGGTTCAGAAAAAAACTGGAAAAATGGGGAGAGGGGGATCATTTCCCTTCCTTTTTTCCTAATTTTTCCATTTTTTCCCTGTGCCATATCTCTGCCAGAATGACAATCTAAATATGCCAGAACCCTGCCCAACTCTTAAAGGCTGCAACAGTGTCCTCCTTTGCATCTTCTCACTCTAGGTGATGTTCAATGCTAGTTCTACTCAGGGTAGGCCCATCTAAGTTAATAGACACGACCAACTTAGGTTCATTAATATCAATGGGTCTACTCTGAGTAGGATTAGCATTGAATACAACCCTCTACGTCAAGCCACGCTGCCTGATTTTATATTATTTACAATTAAAGTAACATATCATACAGCTCTGAAAGTTTGGCTTAAAATGATTTGTGCCGCTTACTAAGTTTTTGTTTTGTTTATAGCACGGCCCAAACAATATGGGGATCTTGCTCTTTAGTCTAAAGCTCCATGAATGTTCAACTTTGCAAGAAAACCGATCTGCAATAGTGGCTTCCATTTTCAGTGGTAAGTGCCTTCTGCAAAGAGGAACTGTGGTCTCATGGCTTGCTCGTCCAGGACTTGGGGAACAAGTAGAATACTATATAAGCCATGGGATGTACTATGTGTGTTTCAACCATTTCTGTACCATTTAATAGCGTAATCTAAGTGGTGTACAGTAAGGTTACAAAAGATATAGTGAAGATAAAATCAGTTAAAATTAACTATAGAAGAACGTTTACTTTAAATGCCTGCTGAAATAAAAATGTCTTTACCAAGCAACAGAAATCCAACAGGAAGAGACCCTATCTAATCCCAGCCAGGAGGGAGTTCTGCAGAACTGGGCTCACTGAATGCATAGATCCTGGTGGATATGAGCCATGCGTCCATGCCAGGGGGGATCACCAACAGTGACTCCCCCAAAGATTTCAGTGATTGGACAGGGAAATAAGGAATCAGGTGGTCATCCTGATCCTGGACCCAAGTTGTTATGGGATTTGTAAATTAAGACAAGGAACTTGAACTGGCCTGGTAAAGTGTGGGCAGCCAGTACAAGCTCTGAAGCACTAGAATTACATGCTAGGGGCAGTCTGTCCCCACCATTACTGTTCTAGTGAGACTTGCTATTAGTTTCAAGAAGTGGGATTTTGCTGAAAAGGAGCTGCAGGGTAAGACTTAATGTCACTAGCCTAATGTCTGCTCTTGCACACCCATTGCATTGCACTGATACTCTTATCCTCTCCTCCTATTTTTCAGCCATTTATGAAGCTCAAGCATGGGCAGTAGGATATGATGTGAATGATGTCTTGGACAACTCATCCATTCACACAACTCGGTACAAAATGTTTATGTTTAATGTTAAATTTGTTTGGTTATAAATCTATACCACTTGTGCAATTAAGACTACAGGTCCACCTTTTGCCTCCCAGGCCTGAGATTCCCCAGCCCTGATCTATATGCGGGTGAAATAATATCTGTACATTTGATACCCATAGTATTTGAAATCTCTAATATTAATATCAGCTTCGCTTGAATGTCTCATAGTGATTCTGCAGCTTGGGGACCTGACTGCCAATCTGATGAGCATAAAGGTTTAAGTGTTGATACATACTCATATCGCAACCCTTTATTTCTTTTTAGTTCCTACACAGGAGATCTGGCCATCCAACCAAAGCCAAAGGAAGCGCTGCTGTCTGTGATTGCCCCACTTTCATCCTATCCAACAGTTTGGGAAAGATTTGCCAACCAGTCTGAGCAGGAGAGAGACTCTTTTTTGTCTGGCCTTTTCCCTAGTAGTTTTCTCTGGGGCACATCAACAGGGTCCTTTAATGTTGAAGGAGCCTGGGCAGAGGATGGAAAAGGAGAGAGCATCTGGGACCGATACGGGCATCAGGGCCACGTCCACATGAATCAGACAGCCAATCTTGCATGTGACAGTTACCACAAGCTAGAATATGATGTTTACCTCCTTAGAGGCCTTCGACCAAAAATCTATAAATTTTCTATATCGTGGCCTAGGATTTTTGCCAATGGGAGCAAGGACAGCTTGAATCCCCAAGGAGTGGATTACTACAACAAACTCATAGACAGCTTGCTGGATTCTAATATTGAGCCCATGGTGACCTTGTTCCACTGGGACCTACCACAAGCTCTGCAGGATCTTGGTGGCTGGCAAAATGACAGCATCATAAGTGCCTTTGTAGAGTATGCGGCATTCTGCTTTGCCACTTTTGGGGATCGCGTTAAATTCTGGATTACCTTCCATGAGCCCTGGGTTGTTAGCTATGCTGGCTATGGCACTGGGCAGCATCCTCCAGGAATTGTTGATCCAGGGATGGCATCATATCAGGTACCAACAACAAGTGCCGTAGCATGAGCCTAGTGTTATGGGTTGTATTGACTCCACAAAGAGCAAGCGATGGGCAATTGCCTCCTAATCTGAGGCTATTTCTTTCTCATCAGACTGAAGGAGGGGCCAATATTGGCACCATGTCTGATTGAATGTCTGGCATGAATGGAGTCAAGGGGGAGATGAATCTGGAAGTCTGAAGCCAAGCTACCATGTTCTAATCTATGACATGAACAATCTTGCCAGCCAGTGTGTGAGCATGCAGTGACCCTTGAATTGATAGCTGTTCTTGTTGAGAGGTTGGCTGAAACCGCGGATCTTTCCATTTAGAAATAAGATAATAAGAATGAAAAATTGACTGGCTGTAAAGAGGTACTCTTGGGCTTTTTTTGTCCATGCTAATGGCATTTACATGATTCATTCTAGATGAAGGGTCCCTACCAATGTTCCCTTTGTTGGCAAAAAAAAACCCTGTTGTCTCTTGGCTCCTTCCTGTACCACTTGGCTTTTTCCCATCCCAGAGTTGCCCCTGTCGGGGACTGGAGCAATACTGACAGGGAAAGGAATTGCAGCAAAGACTAGACTCCTTCCATGGGACTTCTAACACTACAGAGTAGCATCGGAAGCTGCCACATTGTGGTTCGGGAGGCACATTTCAGTGGTTCTCACACTACTGGTTGTGTAACATTGGAAGGGACCCTCAGAGAAGCATTTTCATGCATTATAAAAATATCCACAATATCTTGCTCCTCATATCAGGTATGATATGAGCCACTATATATTTGGCAGTCTATAAAATATGAAGTCTGATTAGGTCCAAATAAACATCTTTAAAATGATATCTAAAAGTAGACTAAGAATCTCTCAGAACAGAAGAGGCCATTTTTTCCTCTCTCTCCTTCCAGACCTTGACAGGGACTTCTAGAAAGTTTGAATACACTCAGGTGTAAGAAGGAAAAAAGGAGTCTTATTTGGGTCTTGTGCTTTAAGGGGTTCTACAAATTATGGTTAGGTGTGGCAAAGACTTCCAAATATTAGGCATCTTCTAATGTACATTCTAAAACAGAGTGTATAAGTAGATGGTACAATGAAAACAACCTGTGCATCAGATATTTCCTGGGGCAGATTTGTGAGGATTTAGTAACCATACATCAAAACAGATAACTGGGTAGATGTCAGGACAACTGCAGGAGAGAGTCCCAGGTTGTTTTATTGCATAACAAAACCCACTCCGTTATCCATCATATGACTGTCTTGCTATGAGATTGACTGATGGATAGCTTCTGAATACTTGCAGCAGCATATTTCAGCCTGTAGACAGCCTTAGATTAGCCTGCTGTGGGAATGATTTCTGCCACATGAACATGTATGAAGTTACAAATTACTAGGAATATGTGCATTGGAATGCTGTGACTTCCAAAAGAAGAGGGGAGATGGGATCCTTAGTAGGTTGGAACTGAAAGCCATGTTAAGAGTATTGAAAGTAACTCCAGTAGCACCTTTTAGGCCAGATACTTCTGTTGATGCTGTAATGCTGTATGCTACAGCTCTTGTTTTTCAGAAGTTGGGATTGAAATTGTTGCAAAGGAAGCAAAGGAAAAAGATGGTAGTTTTTCCCTACCTTGTTTTTAAAGGAATAGTTTCCTGTATAGTTGGCTAAACTTCTTGAATACTCAGATCTTTTGGCTTTGAGCTCAGGTAACACAAAAAGCTTCTATAGTTGATCCCTGCTAGCCTCTTAAACCTCTGAGGGGTTTTTTTTTTAATCTTCACTGTTAGGCGCATGTGGCTCTCAAATATAATTGGATGTTATGAGGCTTAGGCTGCAAATATCCATGGTGTATACATATGAACCTGTCTTTATATTTGGTCCATCTAGCCCAGGTGTAGTCTGTGTTGTGCCCTTCAGATGTTGTTGGGCTACAACTCTCACCATCTCTGACCTTGGCCATGCCGTCTGGGGCTGATGGAAGTTGGAGTCCATGAACATCTGGAAGGGGATCCAAGTTGCCTCCTCCTCTCTGGATAACTGGTTCCACCTGCAGCAGAAGTCTCAGGTAGAGACCTTTCCCAGCCCCTCTATCAGAGGTCGTGTAACTGAAGAGATGCCAGGGACTGAAGCTGGAACTTCTATCAGGCAAACAATGAGGTCTACCAGTGAGTTATACTTGGTGGAGTAATATTTACTTTCTTCTTTCCCTCCCCAAAGGTGGCTCATGTTATTCTCAAGTCTCATGCTTTCGCCTGGCATGTTTATGATGCCCAATACCGCCCCAAACAACATGGGAAGGTGGGAATAGTGTTGAATTCAGACTGGGCTGAACCCAAGACCCCAGGGAGTGTTGAGGATGTGAGAGCAGCAGAACGCTACTTGCATTTCATGTTGGGCTGGTTTGCTCATCCAATATTTGTCAACGGCGATTATCCAGACATCCTGAAATCCCAGATTCAGGAGAAGAACCAGCAGTGCTCTTCTCCCATTGCCAAACTCCCCACGTTCACTGATGAGGAGAAGCAGCAGGTGAAGGGGACTGCAGACTTCTTTGGCCTTTCCCATTACACTTCCAGGCTCATCAGTGCTTCAGTGAATCATTCTTGCACTCCAAGCTATGAGAATATCGGCAGCTTTTCCCAACATGTGGATCCCTCTTGGCCACAGACAGCTGCACCTTGGCTCTATGTGGTGCCTTGGGGATTGAGAAGATTGCTGCTCTTTGTGTCCAAAGAGTATACAGGAACAAGAATTCCAATTTATATAGTGGGGAATGGTGCACCGACAGATGATGGAGGCAATTTTGTTAATGATACTATGAGAGTGGATTACTACCGTCTCTATATCAACGAGGCTTTAAAAGGTATTCATGAATTGGAGTGGGCATCAGGCATGAAAAAGAATGGACATTAATGAGTAAGGACAAAGTCAAGTTATTTAGTTAGTCCCCTTCCCAAGATCTACTATATTCCTGTCAATCTCCAGCATATGGTAAATATCAGGACCTGCCCCAGAGGAGAAAGGGGTGCAATTGAGAAGAAATGCTCACCATGTGAAAATGACAAGCAAAAGTAACTTTATGTGGCAATTTTCTGATGTAAAGATACAGGAGCAGTCTCAGGCCCTGAACCTGGCAACCTTATGATAAAGACATCCTCCTTCCATGTTTCCCCTGCTTTCAGAGCTCAGAAAATCTGACTAGCTTTTTTTAAACACACACACACACAGTGGAACAACCACACAATTTCCCCAGATGTATCCATCACGCAGCTGTTCAGCCAGTTGTTTGACTAGTTATGGGCTGTATAGATTACTCTAGCCATTTCCTTTTCTGTGGTCCATCTCTTCTCTTGGAATCAGTTCTGTCACTTTACCCTTCCTTCTCCAAACAGAACTGTTTTTATATCTGTCTCTCTTTTCCCTCCCCTTAAATTGCAGTGGGGGGGGGGAAGGGAGAAATCTTGATTTTCAGAGCAATAAGGAGGGAATATGTAACCCTCCCCTGGTTTTAATGAAAATAATCTCTTCCACACCTGGCTACAGAATGTCATGTGGATTCCAACAATCTGGGAGAATTGCTACTCTGGTTACAGTTTAATGCAGAACAGCAATGACTGTGTACTGTTTAATAATTATCCACATCTGGAAGTACCTTTAGTTCATTTGTTCACCAGTGAGCAAGTACTGTATAATTGAATAATGATGCTGCCGGTGTGAACCAGCCCAAGTCCTTGGCTTTGGCTAGATGAACTAATAGGTGCATTATCACTCAGATACCCCAATTTGTGCATTGCCTCATGCAAATGATTTCAAAGGTATCCTAAATGTGCAGATAAATAGCTATACTAGTTTACACTTCACTGACTCAGGACAATATGAGCAGCACTGTGCAAATTCATGTCATTGCTTTAATGCTGAGAGGAGATGATAGTTGTGATTATATTATGTATGTGAATGAATGAATGAACGAATGAAAATCTAACTAAATTCTCTCTTCTTCATTGACAGCTATAAAGCTAGATGCTGTTGATGTTCAGTCATATGTTGCCAGATCACTGATTGATGGTTTTGAAGGCACAGCGGGCTATAGTCAAAGGTTTGGGCTACACCATGTGAATTTTGAAGGTGCAAATAGGCAAAGGACACCCAAAGAATCTGCTTATTTCTTCTCCACAGTTATCAAAAATAATGGATTTCCTAGTGTGATCCCAAGAAATTTTCTCCAGCCACTCAAAAAGGATGTTTCCGTGGCTCCAAAGCTGCCTAGTTTACCACCTTCTGAAATTCCCTCAAAGGCAAAGGTGGTTTGGGAAAAATTTTCAAACCAGACTTATTTGGAAAGAGATACATATTTCTATGGCACCTTCCCAGAAGATTTTCTATGGGGTGTTTCCACTTCTGCCTACCAGATTGAAGGAGGTTGGGATGCAGATGGGAAGGGACCAAGCATATGGGATAACTTTAGCCACATTCCGGGTAATATTAACAACAATGATACAGGAGATATAGCATGTGACAGTTACAATAAAGTAGATGAAGATCTTTATTTACTGAGAGCCTTAAGGGTAAACAGCTATCGCTTCTCCCTTTCGTGGCCTCGAATTTTTCCAAATGGAAGAAACCATTCCATAAATAGCTATGGTGTAGACTATTACAACTGGCTGATTGATGGTTTGCTAGCCCAAAATATCACACCAATGGTCACTCTCCACCACTGGGATCTGCCCCAAGCTCTGCAAGACATTGGTGGATGGGCAAACCCCATGTTAGTTGAACTGTTTGATAGTTTTGCAGACTTTTGTTTTCAGACATTTGGAGACAGGGTCAAGTTCTGGATTACTTTCAATGAACCTTTTATGATTTCTTGGCTAGGCTATGGTCTGGGAGTATTCCCACCAAATAGAAAAGGTAATCCAGGCTATGAGCCCTACAATGTTACTCACACAATAGTGAAGGCCCATGCCAGAGTTTACCACACATATGACCAGAAATATAGAGAGAGTCAGAAAGGTGTAATCTCTTTGAGTTTAAACATGGATTGGGTTGAGCCAAAGACAGTGAATGATCCTCGGAATGTGGAAGCAGCTGATCGTTACCTGCAATTCACAGGAGGATGGTTTGCACACCCAATTTTTAAAAATGGCGATTACCCAGATGCCATGAAGTGGAAAGTGGGGAACAGGAGTGAGCTACAGAAACTGCCATCTTCCCGGCTTCCAGTTTTCACGGACAAAGAGAGAGAATATATTAGGGGCACAGCGGATGTCTTCTGCCTGAATTATTACACTGCCAAAATTGTAAAGCACAAGATCACCAGGCTGAAACCATATTCTTATGAGGATGACCAGGAACGAGTACTGGAGATTGACTCTTCATGGCCTAGCTCAGCACTGGAAAATATGCGAGCAGTGCCCTGGGGGTTGCGGCGGCTGCTCAACTGGATCAAAGAGGAATATGGCAATCCTCCTATTTACATTACTGAGAATGGGGTTGGAATAAAAACCAATTCTGATGTTGAGGATATCAGCAGGATCTTCTACTATAAAACCCACATTGATGAAGCTTTGAAAGGTATTGTAATAACCTGATGCATTGAAGTTGTCTAGTTTAGATACTTGGTAGAATTAGAAAGTCACCCAATGTAATTGGCTAAATCAGTTTTAGGTGAGTGTGTTTAGTTTTAGTTTTAGTTTCTAGATCAGTTATTCCAAGCTAGTATGACTTGGCACAAAGTGCTAATATTCTGCAAGGTGTCATTAAAGGCTCCTGTGAGCCCCAAACGAGATGAAACGCCTATCACATAATCAGCAGTTATGTGATTGGATTTTGTAAAGTAAATTTCAAGAACAAGGGGACCGTTCCAAACTACAACAGGAAGGAAAGGATTAAAGCCCCTTTACCTTCCATGACAGAGCCTGAAGCAATCTGGATTGTCCTTCCCCTGCACGTTACTTTCAAAGACCCAATCCTATAATTACTAATTGCATGATCCCTGCCCAAGTGCCAGCGCTGAGTGAGATCCAGCTGTTCAGACCCACTTCCTTTAAGTAAAATCCTCTTTTTGCTGGGGATCCTGCCTGGTATGACACCAGAGGAGAACAAGGACAAGGGCGGGAAATGCTGCCTGAATAATCCTGGTTCTGAATGAACACTGTGTGATTGTTGTTCCTGTACTCGATTTCACTTTGAGAGGGTTTTTTTTTGTAAGAGCTCTCAGAATTCTAAAGGGAGATAGAAGTATTCTTAATAAACAAATAAAATCTAATTTGGCAGTGACATTCTGAGTTGTGCCAACTTCTAATCAGCTTCCGCTGAAGGCAGAGAGTTGTGCTGTGTTTCTCCTTCAGGAGTGATGGAATGATCCAATTGTATCTAATGCAGAGAGATGCCAGAATGTAGCCTGCCCTCAGCAGAGGTCACTCACTCTTTCCAATCAAGAGTCATGCTCGGAACAGCAACCTACCATAATGGGGGTTGTGGAAAGAGGCGTGGTCAGAGCATGTCGGAAGGCAGAGCTGGGGTCCCAATCCCGGGGAGCTGGATCCCGGAGAGTTGGGAGAAGAGTATTCAGATGGATGGCAGAGGGAAGGGCGAGGAACTTCCCACCTTTGGAGCGAAGACGAAACAGAGGAACTGCCAGTGATAAGGTTGCTTAGCAACGGGGAGCCTGAGCCCTCCCTGGACATTCTCACGCCTCCCCCTCTTTCAGGCTCAGAGCAAGAGGGGGAAGAGGGAGGGCTGCTCACAGCAGAAAAGCGGGGAGGCAGTTTACCATCAGCCCCTCCCCTATCCCCCATCCTGGAATCGGAAACTTCAGAAGAGGAGGGGGTGATGCTTCCCCCCTCACCGCGCACACGGAGACAGCTGAAAAGACAGGAGAGAAGGGGGAGAAGGCGGGCAGTACCTGAGGGGCAGTTAAGGAGGAGCGAAAGATTGCACGCCCGTTTGGCCCCTTCTTAAAGAACAGGCGGGAAGAAGTCCCTTGCTCTGTCAACTTTCTCCCAATGCCGCAGGACCTGTATCCCTGTATTGCTTCATGAGAAAACGCAGTCTTTGTTTGGACATTACCCTAATAAAACACGAATTAACTACAACCGCTGGTCTGGTTCCTGAGTCACATCCTGGGCCTGACAGCTTGACAGAGCCACCTAAATCACCCTCAACGCTCTCTTCACTTGACTGGGACAAGATGTCAAAGGGAGCAGCGGGGGGGACGAACCCCACTTCTGAGATGGAAGAAGTGAAACTCTTGAGGACTAAGGTAGCTGATTTGCAGACGGATGTTCAAGCCCTGCTAGCAGCAGTCAAGGCGCTGAAGACGGATAATCAAACCTTGAAGGCCACGATAGACCAGATGCAAACAGTCCCTCCAGCTGCCGTAGTAAAGGTTCCCATTGGATTGCCCCCAAAATACGCGGGACAAAGTGATCAGTTGGCAACTTTCGTGGCTCAATGTGAGTTATATCTGGATGTCAGGCACACGGAATTTCCAGACGATGGGGCTAAAGTGGCCTTCGTGATTAGCCTCCTGGAGGGAGAAGCTGCAAAATGGGTGACTCCGTATCTCGTGAGAAAGGATACTGTCTTAAGAAGGTACAGAGGATTTATACAGGAGATGACCGAGATGTTCCAAGACCCGCAAAGAGCTGAAACAGTAGCGCGGCAACTAGGCGCTCTGAAGCAAGCTAAAGGGACTGTTTCCGAGTACACTAACGCTTTTAAAATTCTGTCCCAGGAAACTGGTTACAATGACGCCGCCCTGATGTTTATGTACCGGAGTGGATTAAATGCTGAAATCCTGGATGAGTTGGCCAGGACCTCCCCCCCCGCTGACCTACCAGGGCTCATCCGGCTATGCCTACAGATAGATCACCGGATGGAAGGAAGGCGCCTGGAAAGGAAGCAGGAGGTCCCGAGATACTCAGCCTCGGCATCCCGCAGCAAGACCCTTCCCTCTGCAGGGATGGCAGGTAATGCAACGGAGGGACAGGGAGGGGCTAGGCCAAGATTGTCAGAAGAAGAAAAGGAAAGACGACGTCGAGAACGTTTATGCTTTTATTGTTCAAAGCCGGGCCACGTGGCCAGAGACTGTGGACTGAAAGGGGGGAAAGCTGAGCCGTCGGGAAACTAGAACACCCAGTCCACGTGCAGGCCGGTGGACTGGGGGCAGCGTTGTATAAAGGCCCCCCAACGATCCAACCTCCCTCAAAGGGGGTGTTGGTCTTGCCTATTCGGATTACAACTTCCAGAGGAGTGGTGTTTAATTCCACTGCCTTAATTGACAGTGGAGCCTCCACAAATTTTATTGATGCAAAGTTAGTCAAACGTCATGGAATTTCCCGGTGGAAACTGGACGCTCCCCTAGCTGTGGAGACTATCGATGGGAGACCCCTGAAGTCAGGAGGGGTGACACAAGCCACGGAGGAAGTGAAACTTCAAATCCCTGGGCATGAAGAGTTCATTTCGCTATACGTGTCAGATCTCTCGAACTTTGAGGTGATTCTGGGAATGCCCTGGCTAGCAAAGCATGAACCCAAAATAAGTTGGAAGGAGGCGGTGGTGTGGTTCACCTCACAGTATTGCCAGGAGAACTGTCAACCTGAAGGAATCAAGAACACCTTAGCGGGGGCAGTGCAAGAGATCAAGCAAGTGACCCTGCCGCCAAAGTATGAAGAATTCAAAGATGTGTTTGATGAAAAAGAGGCAGAGACTTTACCCCCCCACCGCCCTTACGACTGTGCGATTGATCTAGTGCCAGGAGCCAGCATCCCATTAGGAAGAATCTACTCTCTCACAGAGAACGAGAGGGAGGCCCGGAAGGAATTCCTGGATAAAAACCTGAGGTGAGGATTCATACGCCCCTCACAATCCCCTGCTGGAGCGCCACTATTGTTTGTGAAAAAGAAGGGGGGGGAACTCAGACCCTGTAACGACTATCGCGCATTGAACCAGATCACCATCCCCAACAGCTACCCGCTGCCCCTGATCTCAGAGTTGCTGGACCGACTGCGCTCTGCAAAAATCTTCACGAAGTTGGATTTGAGAGGAGCGTACAATCTGATCAGAATGAAGGAGGGAGATGAATGGAAAACAGGATTCTTGACCGCTTACGGACAGTATGAATACCTGGTCATGCCGTTCGGGCTTTGTGGAAGTCCAGGAATTTTTCAAAAATTCATGAACGACGTGTTTAGAGACTTGTTGGACACGTATGTAATCTGTTACTTAGATGATATCCTGGTGTTCTCAAAGAACCAGGAAGACCACGACCAGCATGTGAAGACGGTGTTGAAGAGACTGAGAGAAAATCACCTGTATGCTAAATTAGAGAAATGTGGATTTGACCTCAAGTCTCTAGACTTCCTTGGATATCGAATCTCAGCGGAAGGCGTGGAGATGGACCCATGGAAAGTAAGCTGCATATTGGACTGGGGCCAACCTGTCACCAAAAAGGATGTACAACGGTTTTTGGGGTTTGCCAATTATTACAGAAAGTTCATTCCAGGGTTTTCCAAATTAACAGCTCCTCTGACTGACTGTTTAAGGGGGAAGAAGAAGTTTCAATGGACAGAGAACGCCACCGAGGCCTTTGAGGAGCTGAAGAGAAGGTTTGCTACTGAGCCCATTCTGCGCTTTGCTGATCCGAACCGCCCTTTCGTAGTGGAAGCAGATGCTTCAGATTTTGCCATCGGGGGGGTCCTGCTACAATTAGACCAAGAAGGGAAGGAGCTGCACCCCTGTGCGTACTTCTCTCAGAAGTTAAAGCCTGCAGAGAAGAACTACACAGTTTGGGAGAAGGAGCTGCTGGCCATCAAGGACTCTTTTGAAAACTGGAGACAATACCTAGAGGGGACCTCTCATCGAATTGAAGTGCGCTCCGACCACAAGAATCTTGAAAGCCTCCAAACAGCCAGAAAGCTGAACCAGAGACAGATAAAATAAGTTAACTTAAAAATAAGTTAAACAATAAATATAAGCAGCCTGCTATATTAAAACATCATATTTGTGTATAAATATTAGAAAGAAGCAGGCTTCATTTTAGTGAAATAAATAACAAATATAATATAAATGCAGATCATCCCAAAGACTGTTCTCTGACACCTGAGTTTTCTTATTATATTCCAGTAGGCTTCAAGGCAACTTTCTTCACCAAACAAAGCAACAACAAAAAAGCAAACAAAACTTTAACATATAACATTGTTTAATCGCTACAGTAAATATTTAGGATTCACATCCTGAGAAGTAAGTGCCAGCTTGTTAACTGGGATTCACTCCTGTCTAAATATGTGTAGGATCCCAGCCTTTAGTGTACCTCCAAAGTCTAAGAAATTGTAATCAGGAGATCCTACTTTCTAAGACTGTAATCCTATATACACACTTACATGGGACTGGGAGTAAGTCTCGCTGAACTCAGTGGGACTTACTTCTGAGTTGACTGATACTGGACTGCACTGTTAATATGCATGTGAATTTATAAGGGAAAATTAATATATTTTTCACAGTTATACTTCCTCATTCTTTGTTGCGTTGATGATCTACTATACAGATGTCTCTGTGTTTTTTAGCCTACAAGCTGGATGGGGTGAATCTTCGAGGCTATGTTGTTTGGTCGTTCATGGATAATTTTGAATGGTTAAATGGTTATGAACCAAGATTTGGCCTGCACCTGGTTGATTTTGAAAATCCAAACAGACCAAGAACTCCAAAACAATCTGCAATATATTATGCTCAAATTGTACAGCAAAATGGTATCCCACTGCCAAAAGAGGAAGAGTTTCTTTATGGAGAGTTTCCAAAGAACTTTTATTGGAGCGTGGCATCGGCAGCATATCAGGTTAGGAAAGACCATTCTTTAATACAAAAGACTATTGATTGTTTTGTGAAAGCTATCACAAACCTTCATTTTGTGAAAAGTATGCAAGCTATCAAACTATAGGACCTTTTTTGGGGGGGGAGAAGGAGGAATCATAAAAAGTAATATATACCTTGATTATAGGGAATCATTGAGGTGGCAGCCAGTGTGGTGTAGTGGTTTGAGCAGCCTTCCCAACCTGTTGACCTCTAGATATTTTGGACGACAACTCTCAGCATCCCTGACCATTGGCCATGCTGTTTTGGGCTGAGGGAGTTATAGTCCAAAACATCTGGAGGGCACCAGGTTGGGGAAAGCTGAATTAGAGACCCTAGTTCAAATCCCTGCTCAGCCATGAACCTCAGTCACACTCAGCCTAACCTTTCTCACCAGGTTGTTGTGAGGATGAAATTGGGGTTGGGGCACATACTGAAATCCTCTGAGGAAAGATGGGAGATAAATGTAAGCATTTGTTTTGTTATAGATTGAAGGGGCCTGGAGAGCAGATGGGAAAGGTCTCAGCATTTGGGACCAGTTTGCACACACTCCTTTGAAAATCAGCAATGATGAAAATGGAGATATAGCTTGTGACAGCTACCACAAGATGGAGGCAGACTTGTCTATTCTGAAAGACGTCAAAGTCTCTCATTATCGCTTTTCCATCTCCTGGCCTCGCATTCTCCCTGATGGGACAACCAAGGATATAAATGAAGCTGGCCTGAAATACTATGAAAGGCTTGTGGAAGCTCTCCTTGCAGCTAATATCCAGCCTCAGGTAAAAACAGTGATTGTTTTTTATACAGTCTATATGTAGGGGGCAAAGGAAACATACACTATAAATCAGATTTTTAAAAAAATTAGCTTATGTTTAGCATTGTTCACATTAATAATATTAATAAGGTGATTAATATCTTCAGACATTTTGACACAATGAAATTACTTAGAAGGTGAGTATTTTCAATTAACTTATGTTAAATGCAAGGTCGAGCTTGACACAAATACATGCTGTCATATTCTAAAAAGAGGAGCCAAGCTCTAAGCTTACGTCTTTTTAAACAATGCAGAAGATAGAGGAAGCCTAAGGTTGGCTCAAGGTGGTTATATAAGACTTACAATAATAAATCTGCCTGAGCTTTTAAGAAGCCAGGGATTGTAGTGCCTTTGCTCCAGAAATCTAAGGTTCTGCCCCAGGCTGAATATCCACAGGTAAATAGAATAAGCTATATCAGGAGTTCATCTTCCACTCCTGACTTGTCGCCTTTTTCTGGACACTGTTAAGTCATGCGTGATCCTGTCTGTTCCATACTTTCCAGGTCCTTACATAAAGACTTCCAAAAGACACTCCATATATTGCTTCTTTGCTTGTTCTCTAGCTTTTCTTGGCTGGGTATGAGATCAGGGGAAGAAGGGAAAGGGAGAAATAGAGATGAAATTTTCCAAGATGGGATGGTCTCGTATAAAAAGTGTTGCCAATCCTAGGTGAGATCTCAGAATTTTTCCTGGAAATACCATACCTAAATCATCTAGTTTGTTTTCAGACAACCACAATACAGCAGTCATGTTGAGTCACAAATGTATCTTCATACCAGGGATAGGATCCACAATTCAGTGCCAGTTCGATTTTCGGTCTGTTGAACTTCCGGTACTGCTTTGTCAGGGATCAATGTTCACTATTTGCTATAAATACCGATTTGGTTCCCCCCCCCAAAAAATATCAATATTAATATCAATATTTTAAAAAATATTTTTTCATAGATTTTTTCTGAAAATCGCTATTTTAAATAAAAACGAGGAAGATATTGATATCAAAGATAAAACGAGGAAGATATTGATATCTAGCAGAAAAATGCTAGAAAAAAACCTGATCCGTGAGGACAAAAAACCCCAAATAAATAGGAAATCTCGTGTCAAATTGTAATTTTATGACATTCGAGCACATCCCTACTTCATACCATGGCTGACTGTGCCTTTCAGTTAAATTATGAACAAACCTTGCATTTCCCAGAGCTATATTGTCATTGTTTCCTCCTATCATTGGGCGATGGGTATTTTGACAAAGTGGTAGATGTTTGTAAATGTGCTGTCTCCATCTCTAGGTAACTATGTACCATTGGGACCTCCCTCAAGCCCTTCAAAACATTGGAGGGTGGGAAAATGAGACCATAATCCAGAAATTTAAGGAATATGCAGAGCTCCTTTTTCAAAGACTTGGAGACAAGGTGAAATTTTGGATAACTCTGAATGAGCCCTATGCCATTGCTAATCTTGGTTATGGTTATGGAGTCTCTGCTCCAGGTAAGGTCTTGGTGTTTTGCTAGCTTTGTTCTCATTTTCTCAAGGGGTGCTTTGCAAAATCAAAGGACACTGATGATACGAACTTGTGTGGCTTTTTGTGAAAGCACAGTTTTGTGATTAAGGTTCTTTACTGATGCCAACTCTGAAACTGGAGAACGGCTGTAGTTCAGTGGTAAAGCATCTGCTTTGCATGCAAAAGATCAATCCCCAGTGTTTCCAGACAGAGCTGGGAGAGACCCCTGTCTGAAACCCTGGACAGCCACTGCCAAGTCAGTGTAGATCAGCCTTTCCCAACCAGTGTGCCTCCAGATGTTGTTGGACCACAACTCCCATCTTTCCTGACCATTGGCAATGCTGGCTGAGGCTGATGGGAGTTGTGGTCCAACAACATCTGGAGGCACACTGGTTGGGAAAGGCTGGTGTAGATAATACTGAGCTAGATGGACCAATGGTCTGACTCTAAGGCAGCTTCCCTTGTTTCTAAATTCAGAGATGTTGTGGTGCTCATGGCTCTCTCTGCAAAGTATGTCAGGAGCAGGATTTGGAAACTGTCAGTTCCAAAATTGATACATCTAGCAGCCTGATGTTCCCAGGCATCTAATACATCTTTCAGCAATATTAGTGCTGTATGTTTGGCACAGGAAGCAACCAGCCACTGCATACGAGAGAGGCTGGGCATGGATTGATAGTATTGGAAAGAGCCATGGAGAACATCTAGTCCAGCCCTCTGATCTAGGCAGGATACTATCATAATAGCATCCCTGACAGGTGGCCATGCAGTGAAGCCCACCACTTCCCACTGTCAAATAGCTCTTACCAATTAGATGTTTCTCCTCATGTTGAGCTAAAATTGGCTTCCCTGCCATTTCCGCCCACTTGGTAACTAGTCCTGCCTTCTGAAGGGGCAGAGAACAAGTCTGCGCCATCTTCTGTGTGACAGTCCTTTAGACACTTGAAGACAGCTATCGTGACCCGCTTCATCTTCTCTTCTCCAGGTGGGGCATCCCCACAAAGCTGCACATCAAATATAATAAATGCAATGTTTGTTTTTAAATTGTCTAGATAGGGCGAGGGCTGCAGTGCATTTGAGATGCCTCTCTAGACTCTACTTTTGGTGTGTGGGGTCAGACAATGTTCAGGGTTTGTATCAGTGCTATAGAATCCACGAGACAATCAAATGGGCAACTATCCCCACCACCTTAGTCCATAGTAGCTTTTTGTATGAAGATTGTCCATATGCAGTGATTTTTTAAAAGTGTTTTTATTTTGCTACAGTAGGTTTGAAATTAGCGTTTATTTTATGCTTTCATACGAAAGGTGCATTGCAGCAGAAGTATGAGAGGAAATCCATCTGTACAGATTTGTATTCAAGAAAATGACCATAGAAGTAAACTCACTCTTCGTTAGCCATTTGATTGAGATGATGAGATGCGCCTACTGAAAAGGGGAGATAATTTGATACATTTCTTGAGGGTGTCTCATTATAGAACGCCAAATTGCACAGAACTATTGGAAAATGTTATAAAAGTTCACCATTAACTTTTGCTTCAGCTGAGCCCAGAACTGCAGTATAATCCACTTCCAATCATATTGTCTTCCTACTAGGCATCTCTGCCAGACCAGGCAGAGCCCCTTATATAGTGGGGCACAACTTGATCAAGGCCCACGCAGAAGTCTGGCATCTCTACAATGAAACATACCGCCCCAAACAAGGAGGGTTGATCTCTCTTGCCATCAGCGTAGAGTGGGCTGAACCAAAGAACCCTTCCAAGCAGGAGGACCTCGATGCTGCCAGGAGATATGTCCAGGTATCTTCCAAATTTTCACAGATGAAAACAGGGACCCTTATTTGTACATGTAGTGACACCCCATGTTTTCACTTCCTTTGGACAGTGTATATAGTGCATTCACTGACTTTGCAGCAGTAGTCTGACCTGCACTAATTGTTAAAGCCAAATTTGGTGGGGAGGGTTCTTCCAGTTAGAGAGGAGGAAAAGAAGACACAAAACACCTATTCAGAGGTGGTAGCTGTGGGTACCAAATACATGAAGGGCTATCAAGAACGCAGGGGGTAGCTCCGTCTTGTAGATGCTGACAGTGTGCCAGCCATGCCTTCTATCAATGCATGAATGATGGGCATCCATCTGAAATGAGATGTTTATATGGATGTACATAGGACTTCCTCATTGGGCACAGGCACCCTGACTGACCAAGTTTTCCATCATGTAGGCCTCCTTCAAGCTGACACTGATCATGTGTTGTGGCCAGCATCCACTTCTAGGGAGAAGGACTAGCCCATGCATTCACATGATTGGCATGGGATTTGGAGTCCAACAACCTCTAGAGGGACACCACATTGGCTGTGCCTGTGTTATAGCTACTGTACCGCCTCAGCGTTTGTGTATGTGTGCATGTGCATTAAAGGCAAGCTTGTGCTTGCTGAGATTCCTGGAATTTGGTTAAGCAGAACCTCTCTACTTCTTTGAATAGTGTATCTATAACATCATTGTTATTTGATTTCTAAAACTTGGGATTATCACTTATCAGGAACGGAATGTTCTTCCATTTAATCCCAGATGTGTGGGGGCTGGTTGTGGTTATAACTACTAAATATATTTTATACACAATTTCTAGTTTGCAAGGTGCTTTCAAGCTGTTGCAGCAATTCTGTAAGATATCCACAGAGCTACAGATCCACAGCAAATATTTTATAGTACTTTTGGGTTGAGTCCAATGATGCAATTTGTGCATTACGTAAAAATTGGATGGTTGGGGGGGGAGAGACACAACAAACACACAACTATTCATTTATTTTAGTCATTAGTTGCTTCCCATGAGACATCCTAAAGTGATGCTGTATTACAAAGGTCAGATGTGACCTGACATTGGGATCTTACAGAAGACCTCCACTGCTGGAGGCACCATGCCCCTGGATGCCAATTGCTGGGGATCTAAGGGTGGGGAGGAGAGTGCTGTTGCACTCATGTTCTGCTCATGGGCTTCCCTTTGGGGCACCTGTGAGAATGGAGTGCTTGACTAGATGGGCTGTTGGCCTGATGTAGGTGGTGGTTCTTATATTATGCCCTTAACTCTGCTTCGGAGGCTCAGCAAAGCAAGATATTCATCAGTTGCTCATCTAGAGGACCCTTGTGTTGGAACTTGGGCACTGTATCTCACCTGATCCTGTGTTTTTATCTGACCGCTTAAATCATAATGTCAGCAACAATCCTGTTCAGTCAGCTGCCATTACTGGATACTGTGGGGTGTTTGTACTGTCTTTGTAAAATAAGCTCTCTGAGACAGGGAAGAGATTTTGCCTTTGGGTGCATCTGAAGAACAGGTAATTGTTGGTGCAGCAAAGAGTCCTGTTGCCATAACGTTGTTGCTTAATGCACAACCCTTTTTCTTTCACTGCCTAGTTCTTTGCTGGTTGGTTTGCTCACCCGATCTTCAAAAATGGTGACTATAGTGAGGTGATGAAAAGGAGGATCCAAGAGAGAAGTGTGGGCCAGTCACGGTAAGAGCCTGGCAGAACTGATGGCAACAACTGTGCCAGCTGCAGCACTGCCTCCAGGATGTTTGTGCTAGTAGCTCACATAAAATCAGAGACACAGAGAGCATATTAATATTGCACATAGTGGCAAGTTGTTTTTCTTAGTTATGGCTGCTCTGTTGTCTTGCTCTGGTGTGCCCTGCCTCTTCATGTAAGCTGCAGGCAAATGGCGCCTGAGGCATCTGACTAGGTAACAGTCTTTGAAGCAGAGCCATCCTATATTGATTGTTCCTTCTTTTAGGAAATGTGCAGTTGCTGTATTCTTGTAGTACAGCAGGGAGCAAGAAAAGGTGGCAACTGCAATAGGCAATACAGGGGCCTGCAGATGATTGGCACTTGGCCTGGAACTTGCTGATGAGATTTGATTTTAATAGTGAGTGAGGTGCCTATGTGGAGAAATTGCCCATATTGCATGCAGGAGATGGGAAGCAATGCTATTCATAGGCTAGTTGTTTTTGGTCTGAGCGTGGGAAAACAGCTCAGCCAATGAGGCTTTGCTAACCATTGCTACAAAATCTTAGCAATAATGTCAATGTTGAATGCAGCACTTTTGCTCTTTGGATAAGGTGAAGTACATGTGTGATCCTTATTACTCTTCATGTTAAATCTCCAACTACTGTGGATATCTTTTATAAAAGTGCTTTACCTCAGGACAGCACCCCAATGGTAAAAGGCAGTCAATAAGCATGATGAAAACAAGCTTTCCCTTGTAATAAATACAACTATGTGAGCATCTCTTCTTTTCCCTTGCCCCCATTTTTGTGTGTGTCTGTGTGTGTGTGTGATGCAGACTCCCTGAATTTACTGAAAATGAAAAGTTGAGGATTAAAGGCACCTTTGACTTCTTTGGTTTGAACCATTATACCACAGTTCTGGCATCCAACTTAAACTACCCAGCTCTCATTACATCCTACGATGCTGATAGGTAAGATGTAAGCACTACTTCATACTATGTCAAAACATGCATGCTTTTTGGAAATCTGTGCTGGTTGCGGCTAATGGGAATTGTAGTCCAAAATTATCAGGCGGGCACAAGGATGGTGAAGACTAGAGAGTTTTAAGGCTGAGGGCTGATTTTCCATATCTAAACCCAATTCATTGTGCAGTGCATGGCACTGAAGCCTCCAACAACTGCTGACCACTCTTCTTGGCTTAGTTGACCTTTAGATATTAATAGCTGAATTTAAAGGACCAATACACATCAATCTTGCCCCATATTATGGCAGCAGTCATGGTATGCTCTCTTCCACAGAGGTGTTGCCTCCATAACAGACCGCAGCTGGCTGGGCTCTGGCTCCTTTTGGTTGAAGGTGACCCCATTTGGCTTCAGAAGGCTCTTGAAGTGGATCAAGGAAGAATACAATAACCCACCTATTTATGTGACTGAGAATGGGATTTCGGAGCGTATAGATGGGGGCTTCAATGATATTTGGAGAATACATTACTTAAAGAGTTACATCAATGAAGCGTTAAAAGGTACATGGTTTTCCCTCTCCATGTTCCCAAATAGCCATCCGAATGTAGGCAACAGTTTGATTCAAATCAACCTGTCTGTTTCTCCCCCCCCTCCCCAGTCATTTCCTTGCAATACAGTTGTTAATGATGCCCTTGTGTGGCACAGCTATATTTGCACAGGGCTGGGCATGAAGTAACTAGCAAGACTAGTTCTTAGCGTTAGTGTGAGTTAACATGAATTCTGGGGCTGCCCCCAGGACATCACATTCTATTGACTTCAGAGATGGAAGACTAGTCTTTAGAATGGGGACATAGCAGGTTAATTTATTCCCGTTGACACAAGATCATACTCTTACTCTGGATGTCCTCTGGAATGATTATTACTATCTGGTTCCATGGTTGTCATCACCAACATACGTGAATGTGAGAGTAAAGATCCATTGACCATTTCTTTCGAGTAAATTTCCGTTGATTGACCAGATAGTGAACACAAAAGGAGCTTCAGATTTTTAAGGTCTAGCCAATGTGTGATATAAATGAATTCTTTGTAATGCACCCTGTATTTATAGTTTGGATTTCACATCATGCTGTTCATTCAAAAATGAAACTGGGTAGCAATAGGGTAGCAGGTTGAGATGCCTATATTACGGTTGCAGTCATACATACTTACTTGAGAATCATAGAATCATAGAGTTGGAAGGGGACCCCATTGATCCTGGGGTACACACTTTGAGTAAATATGCATAGGGTGACAGTTTAAAATTCCCCCCCCCCACCTTAACAGGAGTTGTACTTGATGGTGTTGATCTGCGAGGCTACACTGTATGGAGCTTGATGGACAATTTTGAATGGGCAGTAGGCTTTGCCGAAAGATTTGGTTTGCATTACACCAACTACACAGACCCGAATCTATCTAGAATTCCAAAGGCGTCTTCAAAATATTATTCATCTATCATCCGGTGTAACGGCTTTCCAGATCCAGCCACTGGGCCCCATTTGTGTCTAGAGTCACACTCTGAAGGTAGGTAAATTGCTAACTGAAGGGTTAGGTAAATTCACAATGAGAAATGTATGAGGAACCTTAATTTATTTTTAACTTTTAAGAATTAAAAAGCATCTACGTTAGCTTTAGGGCAAACTAGTTTGTTTCAACTTATTTTATGGAAAATTTTGCATATCATGTTAATGACATATGATTGCAGAAAGTGTTGATATGTGAAAATAAAAGTTGGCTAAGTTGATTACTCAGGGTTTTAACTACATCCACCCATAAATCTGGTGGAATGTCCTTCAACAAATTAGTCTAGATTATTCACAGAGAAATTGTCAGGATGAACTAATGAATCTTAGAAGGCTGGAAAAGAAGGTGAAAGATTTACATGAGGGATTATAGAAATGTAGTTCCTGTCATATATAGAAGAGAGGCCGTGAAATAAAGGTTTAATATGTGTTTATTATGTAATCCTTGTGAACGGTTAACCATTAAAAAACAAGGCCCTGTAAGCCAAGATAACTTTATTGTTATAACAATAGATTTCCCTACTGTAGGGAACAGATTTCCCTACTGTTTCTGAAATGCTCCAGAGCATTTCACAGAACAAAGACTACTAAAGCAGCCAGCTTGACTCTGGCTCTTAAGAGTTCATTTCTATTGTCAAATGCTCTTATGTGGAGATAGAGATAGGAAGCCTGAGTTTTTAAATTCAGTTTAGCCCTTTTGAAGTGTTTTCAGGTAAGTTCTGGCATAATAGGCACTATTCACTTATTTGGATCAAAGTGGTCTCTGGAACTTTGTCTTGTGGTTGCAACATGCTCAAGTGTGGGGACTTTAAAGATAAAGGGTATAAGCCATTTCCCCCCTAAAACAAAAGGTAGCTATGCAAAAACTCAGCAGTTTGCTCTTACACTACTATTAATCTCATTTTCATAGAGGAATACCTGCCTCCTGAGGATGTAATAACCTTTTCTTTGCCAAAAAGCCACTCTTGAAGTTAAAGGGCACTGGGGTATGTGTGTGGCAGGAGGGGGGATCTTCCCTAGTGTAAGCAACCCTTTGTTTCTAATTTAGTGTCTTTTAGTAGAATGTTTCCCAATATATGGTTGGTAGACAGTATTGGGAGGGCCTTCTCTCGGTATGGGAGGTGGCTCAAGAATTTACTGCTTGAAAGCCAATTAGATAGAGATGCTTCTCTAGTAAATATGAATGCAACAGACTGGTTACAAAGGTCCACACAATGAGCTCCTCCCCTCATTTTTGACTTTTTATTCATTCATGTGAATTTCACTTACCTTTCTAGGTACTACTACTGTGCCAACTAGCAGCACTACTTCACCTATAGACAATTCATCCATTAAGAGAGTGCAATTTTTGGGACTGGAATTGACTTCATCTCATGCAGAAGTAGGCCTTTATGTGCTGTTTGTACTATTCTTGATGTCTGTACTAGGCCTTGCTCTTTTTTCGTATGTATACAGAAAGATGACCAAAAAGACCCACAAAACAAAAGGTGTTAAACTAAGTGAAATGTAAGTTGCAATATATGTCTTCTCATAGTATCTGAAGAGACTTTGAACATCATGAATTCTAATTTGACCAAACTAAGGTTCTCATAATTATGACCATTTACTTTTTCATAGCATTTAACATGGGGTCCATGCAGTGGTATATACCAGGAGGTGGGAACCTTCGGCTCTCCCACTGTTAGACTGCAACTCAAACCATCATAGCCAGTGGTCAGAAATGAGGGTATAACCCCCTACAATTTTAAACCATCTCATATTAATAGTGTATTTAATTTTTATTCACTACAATAATCACCTGTATACCAATACTTACCAATATACTTTCCATAACATAGCACATAAACCTAATCAAAACAGGAATTGGCTCTAAAATGGGGGGGAGGGTATTAAAGTTAAATTGATGTATTTTTGTATCATTATATTATTCATGTTAAATTACTATGAAATCAATAAAAAAAATTTTAAAAAAAGAAATGAGGGTATAACAGTTCATTAGCTGGAGGGCACTTTATTTCTTCCCCCTGGATATTTTGGAGCCCTGGGCAGAAATACCCAATATATGGCTCTAAATCTGAATTAGGACATTTGTCACATGCAGAATTTGCTGTGTAACAGAACTCCTTCATTAAGCATATGTATTTTATTTCCCTATGAATGAATGGAAATTAACGAATATCTGCACCTACCTTCTTCATTTTTCTGTAACATTCTTGATGTAAATAAAGATTGCCAAGGTTTGTCATTATTTGCAGAACAGAAGAAAAAAGGATTGTAGAAAGCAGGATCCCTATCAAGACTGAATGTGAATTAGGACTTACATGTGCCTGGCGTCTATAACAAGAGGCTAAAAAAATTGTGCCCAGCAGACACCCTGTCCCCCAGTATAATTCTGCTCGAAGGGCTGCTTGCTCGGTATGTTTTGCAGCATAAACAGCTGTTACCAATACTAGAGCAACCCTACTGAGTTCACAGTAGACACACCTGTGAGGTCTACATGAACATTTTTGAGGCTTCAGGTTGGAACGACTAAACCCTAAAACAATGGATCATATTTGCTATTGGCCCAGCTTCATGAGAGCTGTTACCCAGCTTAAAACCCTGACACCCTGCCCACAATTTGGTTATCCATGATCTGGTAACCTCCAGCTTTAGAGTCCAGCATTGCTTTTGTATGTATGGGCCTATAATAAATTGCACATGGATGTGCCTTTGAAAACTCTTCAGTTTAAAACATAGCTCTAGGCCCCTAACTGGGACTGGATAAGGGCAACACACTTTTCAAGTAACTAAACAGGCTGCAACTATGTTTGAGGAGTTCCTATGCTTTATCCTGAAAGCGTTACATGCTGTGACAGCTTTCCCTCAGGAGCTTGACTATGCATGATGATATATTCAGAGGCCCCTCTCTGGCTGCCTCTGAAGGCAGGAGGGTAATGACCTGAAGTGTCTCTTCTCCCCGCATCTGATACATTCTCCCCAAGGGAGCTCAGCTGAGGTAAAAAAACCCCAACATGGTAAGAATCCTGTGAACAGCTTATTTTGCCAATCTTTTTACCATCCAAAAAAACACACCTTTTTTGAGCAGAAGCAGGAGAAAAAAGACTAAGAATTTTAAGGCTTATGTTGGCTTTAATATTTTTATTGCTCAATTGTTAAGATTATATGTAATCTGCACTGGGAATAAAGGTAGGGATATAATTTTTAAATAAATAATTGAACAAGTATATAAATTTATTACTGCTAAGTGTCAAGAACTTTTCTAAACAATGAGCTTACAGACAGCTTCTTTTTTGGAAAAACTTTATTGAATGCTTCAAGATTAAAAACTACCAGTATAGTCCTATAGTCGCAGAAGCACCAAAGAAAAGAAAAAAATAAGTTATCCAATTTCCTAGATATTATGCTTCTGCTATTCAAACTCTCTTGTTTTATCATCTGGGCTTCCGATTAGTTCCAAGATTTATATAGAGAAAAAGTGCCTTCAGATGACAAAGGGCTAGTAAGTATGAAATTCTGAAAGCTGATGGAAGATGGGGATTTTTTTACATTCTTTGAGCTTTGGGCAGTAGTTACATTTGCAGTATCCAGCTACACAATTAACACCTTATTCCATGTGTTGTGACAGGAATATGGCATAATGCAGGCAGCATATAGTCATACAAGCCCACTTGTGCAGCAGAAGGTTTAAATTAAATCAAAAGGGGAAAAATCAATGATTACTATGCAGAGTTTACCCATAAAGACTACATTTGTTGGGTTGAATTTCCATTCCAAGTATTGTTATCATCTTCTCCATCATCCTGAGTTCTCAGTCTATAGATTTTGCCTTCTTTTTTGAATTCTTCACCCCGCTTTTCCAATACTCGTTTCCTGACTGCTTGTCTACATAAAAAAGAAATGAAGTTGTAGAACAATTTTCTATAGTGGCAATCTTTTCTAGACAGCAAAAGGTACCATTAATTCCACTCTTCATTCACTGCTAGCCCCTTTCTAAAATGTGGCTTGTACAGGAATAGTACTGGGAGATTTGATGTAGTTCACCTTGTCTACTCCTCCTAATGGAACAAAATGTAGTTTTTACTCCTTTCCAAATGCATCCTAAGGTGGATTCAGCTGAAGAACTAAGATAAAGAAGTCACCAAAGAGCAGCTTCCCACTTCCTGGGTCACGGGGATCTCATCATTTGGCAGTGACATGAATACATTCACAAAGTAGTTAGCTTCTGAAATGCATCCAAGAGCATTTAAGATTATATATCTGTGGCAGCAGCTGGCATAGAAATCCAAATTCAGACTGTTGCTTCAGAAAGAAACTCAAACACAGATCAGCCACTACCAAGTGAGGATGACCTAGAGAGCACGCAACACATTGTGCATTCTTCCAGCTACCCCATTACACTAGGCTTTTTATCATTCATCCAAAAGATTATTTAGCTGAATGACATAACAGTGCACAAGACAAAGCAATCTTTCTATCAGTTAAAGGACATAGTATCCCTATGAAAGGAGATGTCAACAACTGGCATGGTGGTTACTCGTCAGGAACTTCTCTATCCCAGTACAAATAAGGACCTTATATCTCTTCCAAACCTTTTGTATCTGCCAGACAACTCACAAGAAAAGTGAATAAATGGCAACCACAATTATTATTTGGAGAGCACACTGGTCAACACATTAGTACCTGCTTGATTCTGCAGTGTTAGATGCTGAAGAGTCTGAGGGGTCCTGCTGATGAGCTCTTGCAGTAGGCTGGGAAGGAGGAGGGCTGGCAAACAAGAAGTTGCTAATAAATCGCCAAACAGCTATGAGCGGATAAAGGATTGTGCCGAGGAATCTCCAGAAATCTCCACTGGAAGTCTGGACAACTGCTGAAGCTGACCTTCCTGCCTATTTGAGCATACAAAGCAAGTTGAAAGATCAGCCTCACAAGACCTTCTCTCGGTCCCACCGGTGAAAACAGCTAGGCTGGTGCGGACCAGAGAGAGGGCATTCTCAATTGTGGCCCCCACCCTCTGGAACTCTCTCCCTCTTGATCTCCGACATGCTCCCTCCTTGTCAAGCTTTCGCCGAGTCTTAAAGACCTGGCTATTCAGGCAGGCATACAAGATTGGGATAGATTAATCCTACGCTATATGAACTGAAGGATGGTTTTTAGCTTAATCTGATTGTTGTTGGTATATGTATGCACTGTTTTATTTTGTTGTATGTCGCCTAGAGTGTCCCTAACCTGGACAGATAGGCGACTGAAAAATAAAATTTATTATTATTATTATTATTTAAACAGCTGAAAATTGGACTCTAGAAAAAAATTCAGCATATGTATACTGACATAATGAGCTTACTGAATTGTTGTAAAACAGTTCATGGCACAGTTAAAATATCTCACTATTGTCCTTTAGTATTATTTTTCATAAAGTACACTTACCGGCAACAATACTACTGAAGCACTTGGGGCAAGTTCCAGGTCCAATAATTTTTTCCCATAATCATCTTTGGTAAATTCCCTCTTGGGGAACATTGTCGCCAATGAGAAATTGCCATATGCGTTGCCAACTGTCTGTAACAATGGAATAAACCAGACGAATATTTTGAACTCTCCTTAAAATTCAGAAGTACAAAGAAATGGAAAGAACTTGCCTGTTCAACCACATATTTCCAAAAGAAATGCACAATTTCATCTCAAATTAAATAGTTTCAAAGAGGAAAATAGGCTTGCAGTTTATACAAGGTATCTGCATCCACCACTTACCTGCCATCTTTGTCTTCCAAATGCACATGACTCAAAAATCATGCGAGAGGCGTAAGCTGTGTATTGGTGCAAACAGTTCAAGTAGTCCTCTTTTCTGATCTTCCCTTCCCGGAGCAGGAAACAAACTACAGAGCAGCTGGCTTAACAGTACATGCAAACCATTGCTTGTGGTTTGTTTCTCCCAAACCAACCACAATTGGGACGCCAAGAACAAAATTTGGTTTCTGATAATGGTTTGTTTATGGTCAGTGTTTTTTTTTTTACTTTATTGAATATATAATAACAAAACAACAAAACAGCAAAAAGGAGCGGAGAGAAAGCCGGATCGCCAGGCTCCAGGGAGGCAGAACCCTGGTAGATTAAAAAAGGTTGGAGGGAGCCGCAGCCGCAGGCTCCCGCCTCGGAGAAAACGGCAGCCGCAGTCTCTTCAAGGGCTCCACAGAGCGCGACTTGAGAAAAGCAGAACCGCTATGGGAGAGAAAAGGCTGCGATCTCCCGAAGCTCAAAACGGCCAAAAAACACAGAACACCGCAGCCGCGGTCTCTGTGGGGGTCGCCAGACAAGCAGGAGAGAGAACGAAAATAAAATGTTAAAGCCAAATCAGGGAGAACCGCAGCCACGGTCTTTGAGGGAAAAAACCTCTAACAAGCAACAGAGGTAAGTGAAAGTAGGGAAAGAAGGACTGGGAAGACACACAAGCGACGCTGTGTTCGCACCCAGTCAAAACAAATAAACAAATACAAAAAACAACTTAGCTAAATGCTACACTATAGGATCTCAATGATAAGTTTTCCAATCTTGTTCGTAGGAAGGCAAGAATGAACTGGAGAGTGGGAGGGGCCTGACGCCCCTAGTCTTGACTTCAAAGACATTCTTGCCTTCGCACGATAGGTGGAGCTAACACCCGCTGTGATGGCCGGACTCATAGGGAAAACAACAATCTCAAACCCAAGTCACTGAGGATGAATATATATGTATAACATAAAACGAAACAAAAAAGTAACAAGCATCATTTTCAATACATTGGAAGAGAGATGTAATAAACTTATGGATATACCATTTAAAATACAGTTCCATATTTGTAAATTAATTAACAAAAGTAAAATTACAAAAAATTAAGAGAACCATATGGATCTAGCTGTAGATGAGAGGTCATGTAAACCATATTTATTTGCATATTCAATAAATGACCACCATGTAGCAGTATATAAATCGGATTTAGTGTTCTCTTGTAAAAAGTGTAGATTATGGATAATTTTGTCTAGTAAGGCCAAATTCCATATATTTCTGTACCATCTCATTTCCCCCCAGATTTTCTAATGTTTCCCAATTTTGCACCACCGTTTGACGAGCTGCCATTAATAGTTTAGAGATCAATAATTTAGATTTTAATTTAGCATTTTCATTTCTAAGCACTAATAAAAGAAATAATTCCGGAGTAAATATAATATTCTCTTTTATAATATTTGTAAGTACTTTATGCACTAAATTCCAAAATGGGACAATTTTAAGACATGTCCACCAGGAATGAAAATACGTACCTTGATTTGAACATCCACGCCAACAAAGTGGGCTCATATTAGAAAAAATATATGACAAACGAGTTGGAGTTAAATACCATCTATGTAGTATTTTAAGGTTAATTTCTTTATGGGTAGCGGATATAGATTTATTATATTTGGACGAACAGTGTGGTCAGTGTTATGTACTAACAAGGTCCATATCTGGCATCGTTTAAAAACCTACTTCCCGAGCATGGAGACTAACACTCAAAGAGGGTCGATTTCCCCCCCCCCAGTTTTTGAAACTTACCAAAACTCTCAAAAATACTGAAGGCTATAAAACATATTATAACTATGCATACAGACTCTCCTTTAACTTAAAAAAGATGCTCATTTACCTGTGCAGCAAACTGTCGAGCTTCTTCCAGTGGGGCATCTGAAGGGAAACTATTTGTAAAAGAAGATCCATCTGGAAGGCGAAACTGAATTCTTGCTATAGCACTAAGGAAAATATTTCAGGTTAAGAATGAGTTGTTTTAAGACCAGCAGCTTCTGTTACTTAAATTTCTTTTAAACATTTTGCTCAAATGCCAGGGGGTATTAGAGAGGAAGAGCTCATCAACTCCACTTACTTTGAAGTTAGATCTAGAATATTATTTGAACCTATTTAACACCAGCAACATACTAGACAATGTACAGAAGAAACATGTTCTCTACCAAAAGACTTTACTGTCTTAAAAGATAGACAGGGTAGAGGAGAAGGCTGTTGGCATGACTTGATAATGGAGTGAGAATGGAGGAAGGCAGCAGAAAGCAAAGAATGTGTGATGCTACTATACACAGGGAAGGTTGCATGTGCAAGTTGAAGGGAGTAGGAGGTCTGGATGGTGGGATGAAAAAGAACTCACCTTCTCTCTCTCTGGGATGCTTCCTTCCTGGCTTCCATTTCTGCCTGCTTGGCTTGGACAGCAGCAGCTTTTACAGCTTCTGCTTCTTCCTTTGACCTTGCAAAACGAGCTGCTCTTTCAGCACGATCCTTCAAAAGAAGACAACTACATTAGCTATGTGTTACCATGATTTTTATACCAGACAAATCTGTTTTAATCAATGCAATCTCAGTGACAAAAATCACTTCCAGCCAACTCCTATGTAAAAAGAGTTGTACTTATAATATTTAGTACCGCAGTAATGGGATACATTCCTTATTAACAGTTAGGGAGATCATTTGTTCTCAGCATATTCAGTGAATACATATCTGACACTGCCATGTTCACAAGTCACTCTAAACCACAGCTTACTGTGACATGAACAAGCCTAGGTGAGCCTTAGGCTTGTGCTCCTTCCCCCTGGTGCATCTGGTAAGAGATGTTATTTTTGGCAAAGGCAAGAAATAAATGCAAAACATGTGCCAAAATGTTTCTGGCATACCTCAGGTTTGAAGACCGCCAAAATCATGTCCCATGTATAAAATGTGCATTGATCCATTCAAAAGAATAACCTACATATGGGTTTCAGGCATAAAATAACTGTAAAATACAGCTTGTGATGAACTTCACCCCCAAAATCAGATCACCCAATTCCACATCTATTTCCAAGAAAATACACTAATATATATATCATGTATACTAATAGAGATCTAAACTATGTGAGCATCAGTCATTATCCAATACACATCAGTAGACTCAGTAGTATAAAATGCTGACTGACTCTTGGGGGAAAACAGGAAACTGGAAAGAGGGTGGACAGAAATAGAGTGACTGGAATCCAACAGAAAGCACAACACTCTGCAACTTTTTGTTGCAGGTCCCACTTGTAACTGAATAAATAAATAAATAAATAAATTTAATTTCTGTGTCGCTTATCTGGCCAATGGCTACTCTAGGCGACGTACAACAGTTAAAACATAATATGAACTACGTACCATTGCAATCTGCTGTCTGATGCGTTCTCTAGCAGCTCTCTCTTCAGCTTTTTCTCTATTCCTTTCTTCCAGGATTCGTTTTGTAAGCTTTTCTTCCTGTTTCCTTTTATACTCCAACATATCTTTCCCACTTTTTCTTCTTTCAATTTCTTTCTTGATTTCCTTCTGAGTGAAAAGAGAATTCAACTTTCTTAAGTATTACAATAAACACACAAGATTATGGAAATATGTAGACTAATTTTAAGCTTTTCTAAAACAAGATTCTTGTTTAACAGAAAACTCTCAGGGCGGAATCCAAAGTAGCGTCAAGTGAATGTTCCATCAGCACAAGGATTTCAGCTTGCACAATAGGACTTCCTCCCTCTCCCTGTGCACCTCCTAAATCTGTTCTAGGGCTTTCCCCAACCCTGTAGAGCAGGTGTGGGAAAGCACAGGGTGCACGCAGGGAGAGGAGGGGGCAAGTCCCATTGTGCAAGATGGGATGGAACTGATTTACTCACCAAAAAGGTGTTTCTCTGTGGGCACTGGCACACCACCAAATGGGTACTGTCTTCCTCTGCTAGTGCTTGAGGCAGGAAAGAGTTAAAACTCCAATGGACCATCACCACAGCCCCTCCCACAGTTTCGGTTTCGGCCCAGTCTATCTGAAGGAGCGCCTCCAACATCACCAGGGATGCCACTCAACAAGATCAGCCTCAAAAGGCCTTCTCTCTATCCCACCAGTTAAAACAGCTAGACCGGTAAGAACTAGGGAGAGGGCTTTTTCAATTGTGGCCCCCATTTTGTGGAATTCCCTCCCAAGTGATCTCCGCCATGCCCCCTCTATGATGAGCTTCCACCGGGCCTTGAAGACCTGGCTCTTCAGGCAGGCTTTTGGGGTGGGTTAGGTTTTATTATTATTGTTGAGATTTTTAATATTTTAATGTATTTGTATGTTTTTATTTTGTACATCGCCCAGAGTGGCTGGACAGCCAGCCAGATGGGCGACTAATCAATTTAATAAATAAATAAATAAAGTAAGTAAGTAAGTTCTAGTTCACTATCTGGCCAAGCTTAAAAATATAATCTCATAATACAGATACAAAACACTGACATTAAATCAAGCGTAAATAATATGAAAGTAACACTTGCACACTGCTAGGTCTGTTCCCTGACCCTTTAGTCTCCATCCATTGTCTTTATAATCTCTTCTGTCACTTGCATCCTAGGGTGGGCCTTGGCAGTGTCCTGGTGCCCACAGAAAAACACTTTTTTGGTGAGTAAAACAGTTCCTTCTCCAGTGGGCACCAGGACACCACCAAGTGGGATGCCCCAAAAGTTGACCTATAGTATGGGTGGGCACATAACCCTTTAATGATTTTTCAACACCTACTGGATAACTCACCTACGAAAGGCCGCTTCTGCAGATGTATAAATATCTACCTTATAATGTTTAGTGAAAATGTTCAGGTTCGCCCAGATAGCTGCCCGACAAATCTCTTATAGAGGTGCATTTGTTGCATATGCTGCAGTAGCAGCTGCTGCTCTCCTTGAATGTGCCACAGTACCTGGTGGCAACGGCATGTGCAGCAAAGTATACGCTAAAGCAATGCACCCCTTAATCCATCTTGCTAGAGTAGAAGATGACACCTTTTTACCCAGAGTAGCTGGGAGGTAAGAAACGAACAATGAATCTGTCTGCCTTATCGATCTTGTCCTATTAATATAAACCTTAAGTGCTCTCCACCCATCTAAGGAATGCCAAGCACACTCTACAGCATGCTGTGGTGATGGGCAAAATGTTAGCACTAACTCCTGCTGACGGTGAAAGGCCTTATTTACTTTTGGAAAGAAAGCAAGATCTGTTCTGAGTATGACTCTTGCTGTAGAAAATAGAGATGTTTTGCTACTGAAAGCGCTCCCAGTTCAGACACCCATCTAGCTGATGTTATTGCCATCAGGGGTAGCACCTTGAAATATATTATTCACAGAGTGGAAGTTTTCAGTGGTTCAAAAGGTGGTTTTTGGAGATCTGACATCACTTTGTGAAGGTCCCATGTAGGAAAGTGATGGTAAACAGGTGCCAAAGTCAGAGAAGCCCCTCTTAAGAATTGTTTCAGATATGGGTGAGCTCCCAGTGACTCAGATGAAGATTTAAAAAGCACCATTACCAATGCCGATGCTTGCCTCTGCAAGATGTTGCTGTGCTTCAATCCATCATTTAAAAAAATAACTCCACAATTCCCAACTTTCGTGCTCTCACGTGTTTGTTGTTGCACCATCGCAGAAATGCAGCCCAGGTATATTGATAGTTTCTTATTGTGGAAGGTCTTTGAGATGTGAGTATGGTGGTTACTACCTCCACTGGCAATCCTGCTCTCAGCAGTTTTCCCTGCTCAACTTTCATGCGGCTAAGATCAACCACTGCAGATCGGGGTGCTGCAGAGGACCCTGTTGCAGCAAATCTGAACGGAGAGGTAGAGACCATGGGAGCTCGACAGATAGGTTGATTAGTTCTGAGAACCATGGCCTCCTCGGCCAATCTGGTGTGACCAGAATGACATTGGCCCTCTCTAGCCTCATTTTCTTCAGCACTCGAGCCAACAAAGGGAATGAGGGGAAGTTGTAAAGTAATCCTGTTGGCCAAGGAGAATTCAGGGCATCTACCCCCTCTGCTACCAATGACGGGTACTGAGTGTAGTACCTTCTCAGCTGATTATTGACATCTGAAGCAAAAAGATCCACATTCATTCTTCCAAATCTTTTGCGGATCTTTTTGAATTCCCATTTGTGAATTTGCCACTCTCCCAGCAACACATCCTGTCTGCTTAACCAATCCACTTGTACATTGTCCACTCCCCTTATGTAATCTGCAGGGCCTTCTCTGCCCAGGATAGCAATCATGATGCCTCCAGATGAAACATCTATGATTTTGTCCCTTCTTGATGGTTTATGAATGCTTTCACAGAATTGTTGTCTGTCCTCAACATCACATGCTTGAGGTGGAAAAATGGCACAAAATGCTACAATGCTAGTCATGCCGCCCGAAGCACCAATAAGTTGATGCTTTGTTTTGCTTCCTGTGGAGACCGTGATCCCTGTAGAATCTGGCCTCTGCAGTGAGCACCCCAACCACGTGGACTTGCATCTGTTGTAACAATCTCGCATGGTGGGTCCTTTAGAGGGGCACCTCTGTGTAAGTTGCAATCCTTTGTCCAACACTATAGAGCTGACCTCACTTGTGCTGTTAGTGGAAACTGGAAGTGCATGAAATGTGCTATCTGCCACTGGCAAGGTAACAACGTCCACTGTAGAGGCCAAACATGAAATCTGGCCCATGGTGTGACTTGAATAGCCAAGATCAGCATCCCCAAAACCTTTGCTAAGACCAATAGATCCTCTGTGGTTCTCCCCAGCAATGGTTGAACAGCCAGCTTTATTTTTCCCACTCTCTCTTCTGAAAGAGATATTGTCTTCCATTCCATGTCTATCACTGACCCCAGATGCTGCAAACATTGCTGTGGAATCAATGGCTCTTTGCTACGTACACCAGGAACACATGATGCTTGAGAGCTGCTAGGGTGACATAAATGTTTTGATATGCTGACTATGTTGTCTGTGATCAAATCAAAATGTCATCTAAATATGGGTAACGATGACCCCCTCCTGATGGAGATGAGCCACAAGGGTCACCATTATCTTCGTGAAGACCCTTGGAGCTGACACCAAGCCAAAAGGCATTGCTCTGTACTGGTAGTGTTGATTGCCATAAGCGAAGCTGAGGTATTTGTGATGCTGTGGATGGATTGGCACATAGAGATAAGCCTTGGTTAGATCTATGGAGGCTAAGAAGTCTCGTGGTTGAAGCACTTCCCTTATGGAGATCAATGTTTCCATGCGAAATTTCCGATATCTTATGAATCGGTTTAGGAATTTTAGGTCTAGCACAGCCCACCAAGTGCCCCCTTTCTTTGGCAAAATAAAGATCAGAGAATAAACACCACAAGATTTCTGGTCCTGGTGAACTGGTTCTATGGCCGCTATTTGCAACAGATGGTCTATTGCCTCCTGTACTAGTCTACGCTTCTCTGAATCCAACGAAATTGGTGATGACATAAATCTGCTTGGAGGCATAGCCTGAAACTCTATTTGATACCCGTGCCACACCACATTCTTGACTTAGTGGTCTGATGTTGCTGCCTGCCATTGTTGTGCAAAACTCAGGAGGTGGCCTCCCATTGGAATAGGAAATAAGTCAGAATTGTCTTTGTTGTCTTCCACCCCTGTTGGAAGCTGCACCTGTATTTCATGCTCCTGACTGCTGTTGGTTGCAATGACTGGAATCTAGGATGAGCCCAAGCTTGTCTGTTGAAGCCGTGATCTCTCCCCCTTCCTTCAAATCTAAATGGGCGGAATGACTGGTACGGTTGATAGCGACGAAAGGAACGTCGGTTTTCTCTTCTTTGGCTTGTTACTGGCATTGCCTTTTTCTTTTATTTTGTTTCTACTAATACATCCTTCAAAACGTCCTCACCAAACAATTTCTTGCCTGCGTAAGGTTCTGTAGCCAACACCAGACAGGAAGTAGCATCTGTCTCCCAATGGCGAAGCCACAAGATGCTCCTAGCCACCACTTCAGCTGCCATAGCCATGGCTGTGAACTGTGTTGCATCCATTGTAGCATCTGCAATAAAGGCCTCCACTCTTGAAAGCTTCAGAATGGTTTTTCTGAGTCTCTCTGGATCCTGATTTGGATTGTTCAAAACATCATGTAACCACAGTAATGCTGTCCTTGAAAACACAGATGCTGCACATGAAGCACGTATAACCAAAGCTGTCGCCTCATGTACTTTTTAAAGTGCCATGTCTAACTTTCGCTCTGTAAGATCCTTCAGCTGAGCATCCCCATCTCTTGAAAGGAAATTTCTAGAAACTAAAGCAGAAATTGGGGCATCAATGGCTGGAGCTCTCAGCTGTTCCATGAACTCTGTATCTAACAAGTATAATTTATTAGTATATGACACTGAACTTTTAGACGGAATTGGTGAATCCTATTCAGCTTTGACTATATCCTAGAGAAGTAATGACACTTTAACCACCTTGTCGCTAGGCTTCCTTTCTGGAAGTATAGTGGCTCCCCTTGAAGTAGAAGGTGCCTGTTCCGCAGCTGAATCCTTTAAATCTAAAGCTGCCATAGCCTTGCATAGCAGAGGCATGTAGTAAGCGCTATGGAACAATCTAGTAGACTGCTGCTCATCCACCTGTAAACCATCACTCCATCCAGCACAACTGAATCATCATGCACAAACTGTTGCATATCAGCAGTTGGCTTGTCAGGTCTGTGCTGTGAACCCCCGCACTCTACCTCTGACCCCATCATGTGGATCTGGTGAGTCATTTGCACGTTCTCTGTGTAGCCCCTGTTACTCATTGTCAGGCATGTTTGCTTGCCCCTTTTGAGCATTGCACTGCAACATATTGGGTGTCAACTGACTATTCCTTGTTGCATGATGTGATTGTGTAAACTGTTGTATTTGTACAGGAGCTACTTGAAAAGACTGGCAAAAAGCAGCTAGTTCTGCTGAAATGTCATCCATCAGAGCTCTTCTTATATGATTAAATTCAGCAGAGCTTAAATGAAAAGATTCCACCTGCGGGAGTTCCTGACTGAAAGAGGAGGTGGCAGCAGAGACCACATTAACTGACTGCTGAATCCGTATGGTGTTGCTGGTGCTTACGTGCATTAAGTAAGATGCTCTATGCTGTTGTTGCTGATTTTGACTAGAGGTGGCAGTATTACACAAAGGCACCGTGCCTAAACTGCTCTGGGCAAATTGCTGTGTATTAAATCCCGCAAACTTCCTACTTATCTGAATCCAAGCCAAAAAGGATTGAGGGATCTGGAACCCTTTCCTCCTCTGAGAGCCTTTCCTCATTTACTGCCATCCACTGCTGGCTGTGCTCTCCCACATAAGCTGCCTTCTGAACTGTAACAATGACTTTGGTAAGACTGCATCGTTATTACTCTCTTTGTTTTTCTCAGCATGATCCCTCCCTGATTGCTCTGCTACCGCATTGCTTGCAGGGTTAACAGTGCTTTGCTGCTGATTACTCTCCTGTGAGGCTGTTTGCTGTTGATTAAAATGGTGGCTGCCTCCATGCACGCTGCTGCAGCTTGTCTTTTTAACCATTGTGTTGCCTGAGCGGGCTGCAGGCGCTACCGCACAAACTGCTCCTGCTGGTTTGTGCCCTGATTTTAATCTTTTAGAGTGCTCTGTGGAGACTTTGTTATGAACTTTAGGCATTTTGCCATAACCAGGATAAGTCTGTTTGGTTTGTTTTTTTAACCACAAGTACTCCTCTTTAAAAACCGATGAATCAACCCAGCAAATTCATTAACTATAACGGGAACAAGTTAAACTCCTCAGCTAATCACCAGGACAATTAGTTCAGAGCTGCAAAATATTTAGAATAATTCATAGTAGAATTAATTAATTAATCAACGGACACAACGGACACTCAAGAGACTTACACAAATTCATTAAAAAATTGTCTGAAACCTTCCATACACATTCACACACAATTTTCAATACAAAAAATAACTTAAATAAGGATACAGTAGGGCCCCGCTTCCCGGCGCTCCGCTTCCCGGCGCTCCGCTTCCCGGCGTTCCACTAATGCGGCGGCTTTCATTCCCCGTTTTAAAGCCGATTTTGCAGCATTTTTGTGCGACACGCCCCATTACACTCAATGGGGTTCCGCTTTACGGCGATTTCCGCTTTATGGCAGGGTCCGGAACGGAACCTGCCATATAAGTGGGACCTGCCTGTATAAGCTAGCAAGACTGAAGAGCAAGGCGAAAATCAGTACTGCTCAAGCGAGGCAGAAAAAATGAACTAGCACTCCGTGGGAGGGGCTGTGGTGACAGTCCACTGGAATGTTAACTCTTTCCTGCCTCAAGCACTAGCAAAGGAAGACAGTATCCACTTGGGGGTGTCCTGGTACCCACTGGAGAAGCAGTAGTTGAACACTGCCAAAAGATGCTGAAAGAACTGTTTTAGCCATCTGCTTTTTTTTAGTTTCAGCAAGCCTATCCAGACATAAGTCATGGTTGACTTGGAGGCACATGACAACAACAACAATCCAGACATATAATTTAGTGAAATATTCTTGCTTGTAAAATGATGTTAATTTTATCTATTACTGATAATTATTTTATAGTTTATGTACAGCACTTAAGATTTTTTATTAAGCAGTTTATACATTTTCAAAATAAAAGGCAGTGTTAAGAATTCAGCCACACTCTACCTGTTCTTCCTCTTTCTTTTTTTCTTCTCTTCTTTCTTCAAGCTTTTTTGTCACTCTACGTTTAGAAGAAAATACACATAAGGTGAAACCTTATTTCTGTCTGATGAAGTGCTATGTCAAAGTGTTACACTTGATCTTACAAAAAAAAAGCCTACGGAAAGATAACTCAGCGCATAGTTAAACTATGGAATTTGCTCCCACAAGATGCAGTAATGGCCACCAGCTTGGATGGCTTTAAAAGAAGATTAGACAAATTCATGGAGGACAGGGCTATCAATGGCTACTAGCCATGATGGCTGTGCTCTGCCACCCTAGTCAGAGGCAGCATGCTTCTGAAAACCAGTTGCCAGAAGCCTCAGGAGGGGAGAGTGTTCTTGCACTCGGGTCCTGCTTGCGGGCTTCCCCCAGGCACCTGGTTGGCCACTGTGAGAACAGGATGCTGGACTAGATGGGCCACTGGCCTGATCCAGCAGGCTCTTCTTATGTTCTTAACTGTTATAATAAAGCAATTTTATTTCTTAAAACTGCTTCTAGAGCGCCATACACTGACAAAAGAAATTTTTACTGCATAAGACTGGGTTCTGAACTGTATTTCCAGATACCAGAAATTATCAGTTGTAATGGATGAGTAAAGAGAAAAACATGCAACATTTTGAGAGTGAAAAACAATATTTTGCCTATTTTAATTAAGAGAGACATCACTGTTTTTCTCAACAGAACTACAAATGGTACTGGGGTCAACTGTCCCCCATTGGTTTAAAACCTTTTTACAAACCAGAATGTTTTAAACAATTTTTTCAGTTACAACCTTCCTTGTAACCCAGAAAACCTCAGGTTTTTTCATCATAACTATTTGCAGCCTTTATGTTGAGCAATGCCTATTAATTCTATTTTTGGGGTCATTGTGATTCCAATTACATTTGCAAATGTCTACAAGAAACAAGCATCCTCACTTATGCAGGTAGCCATACTTAATGGCAGTACAATGACAGAAAATTGCAGCAACAATGCTCTTAATGGGCAGTATCCAACTTACTTGTTTCATCAATGCAAGGATTTCCACTTGTGCAACCCCACCACCCCTAAATTTGTTGTGGGATTTCCCTGATTTGAGGAGGGCATGGGGGGGGATGTTCCACTGTGCAAGCAGAAATCCTTTGATGGAACGAGGTAGATGGATTACCACCCCATAACATTTTTGCTTATTTATATTTTATAACCTATATACGGCTTAATATAACAAAATCTCTAAGCGGTTCACGGAAATTAAAATAATAAAATCACAAGCCAAAAGTAAATCCATACAATCAAAATGCAATTAAAAGCCAAAATTATGTAAAACAAAACATTTAAACAGAAATATAGAAAACAGGAAGTTGTTCCCAGAGGGTTGGTACCACTACAAAGGCCTGCTTTCATGATATCATAAGATTAATTTAGCTGTCTCACTGATGTAGTTGTGAAATGTGGCGATTGTGCATAGACTGCTCGAGTAGCATGTACTATGGTTATGTAAGATTTGCTATTGTTATAGGTAATTCACAACTGATACTAGCACATGGTTATGCTTGTGTAATAATTATAATTATGTAATGCTTATGCTAATCGCACAGTATGTTATGTTGAAAAAACTGTAGGGCTAACTAGACCCTACACATGGTTCATGTAGATATTTTTATTTTACATTGCAGAGTTTTACTGACCCTGATGACTTCTTTGCAACTAAATTGTTTTACTGGAGAAGGAAAGTTCTCAAAAGAGACATTTTTTAAATTTGTAAATGGTGTCATGCTTAGTACCTTTCCCCAGGAATTTTGTTTTTATGGTTTTCTTGGGTATATTTGACCCCAAAACTGGACCGATACAATAGATGGTTCTGTCAACAGAAGGTAAAAAATACCAAAATATTTGATGGCTCACAGTTATTGGGTTGGAGCAAGATATGCTTTCCCATCCAGCAGAAACTTCTTGGGAATCTAACTTTTGCTGATGCCCCTCTTCAGTCTGCAGTGCCCTATGCCACCTGCCAAAGCATTCTGAAGGGCCCCTCAACCCTCCTGAACAGCTGTTCAAAGAACAGGGGAAGGAGACATTGGTGACAATTGCCTCCCTTCTGCTTACAGGAGTGTCCCATGAGCACTCATAGTTAATCTGGGCCAAATTCAATGCTGATAAGCATCAAAGTGCAAATATGTTTCATACAAATTCAAATGGCTGTAAACTTTAGTGCACAATCTAAAACACTTAGAATGTTGCATTATATTGAAAATACTTTAAGTTTAAGAATTGCTACACAACATTTTCATGGGCCCCATGGAGGACTTCTGAAAAAATGATCAGGAGGAGGAGGAGGATCGGGATCCTGGGGAGGTGTCCAGTGGACTGCAGTGGGAGGGGACTGAAACAGAAGAAGGCTTCAGCAGTTTAGAAGTGACAGCTCTGCCCCATTAGTTCCATTTACAACTGACAACTGTCTGAAAATTAGCTTGTCCTTGTCCCGCCTCTCAGTCCTGCTTTGTCACTACTTGTGCCTCCTCCTCCAGAGGAGGAATTTGAGGCTCAACCAGAGGCTATGTCAGAGGAGGATCTGGCTGAAGTGTGGTTGCTGCCATGCATGCACTGGATTATGTGCAGGTGCAAGCAGACAGTGCCAGCTTTTCAACCTGTTTGTAGTAGTGCTTGTTTGCTCATGCAGTCCCATTCAGAGAAACCTTCCCAATGCAAATAGAAAGCCCTCCCTGAGCATATTTAAAGGGCCTCAAGGGGCGTATCTAATTGCTGTGACAACATCTTAGCTTCAGCAGTAATGATGCCTCGTTATGCCATGTAGAGGTGTAGAGACCTGCATAATCTGTAATATGATCTATGAAATGCTCCAAGCTGAGATTTCAGATTACATGAAACAGAAAAAAACACACCATGAGTCAGGAGTCTGAATTCAATAGGGTTGGCCAGGATATTACTAGTACTACTACAACTACATATTTTATTAGGATCAACAGCATGCTAATCAACATGACAGCAAAATGACAAGAACCTTGCCTTGAAGATTTACAGTTGGACACAGACGACAAAAGAGTAAGCTGAAAAAACTTGATTTTATGCAGTTGTGAAACTTTCTGTAGCTATAGCAGCCTAATATGGACCAGGAAGACATTTTGCCAAAGAATTGAGGTTTGGAAATGCATTTATAAAGAAAAGGATGGTTCGATGGGCAATTTAAACTGCATCATAGCTCCACACTATAGTTGAGATGACAGATCAGTGTAATTCTGCCCTTTCTCATGCTTTGTACATTTTCTTGAAATTGTTTCCTCTCATACTGTTTGCCATTCTAGTCTTGGCTGCCTTCCTCTCTTTGATGATTCAGTCCTTATGTCAGACTCTAAAATATTAAGTAATGATGGATGATGATAAACTCCTCCTGGACTGATGGAGTCTGACGGACATGGAAGACACAGTTTTACCAGCAACCATGTGCTTGCCATGCATCCCCATCGCCCACCCCTCATATATCTTAGGCATTGGACAGGCATCCTCCCCAGTGCTAAGGCAGGATCAGTTAGTACCATGAGAGTCAAGAAGTAGCAGGTGATAGTTTCAAACGATCACATGCTTTTCGTAGTGACAAATGTTTTGATCATATGACATGTGACTGTGAAATTATTTTTGTAAAAATGTACCAATCCTTTACAATAACTTTTGTCACTTACTTTTTGAAACTTACTTTTTAGCTTGCATGCAGGCCTCATAGACCTTCAGTGTGACCTGCTGCTGGTACCCAAACTGCCCTCCCAGCTGTCAAATTCTGCTGCCAGCGGAGGCTCCCCTTGCTGTTCCTGCTCTTCCCCTGCCACTCCTACTTTTGTAACCCACAAAGAAGAGACCAGCCAGGACCCAGAGGCTCCATTGCCACCTCAAGAGGAGCAGCAGAAGTCACCCCAGCAATTCTTGAATGCTACTCGGATGAGCGCTGTGTTGGGGGGTGCTATCCCTGCACCTCTTTCTCCCCATTTAAATCATGCCCCTCACTTACCAAACAGCTGTTTGGAGGACTAAGGGAGGAGGATTGTTGGAGAGGCAGATATGTGGGGAAGTTTGCCCCAGCATGTCTTTCTCCCCATTTAGAGAGAAAAATGTGTGGGTAAAGTCATCCCTGCGGGTTTTTCTTTCTATTTAAATTGTGCTTTCTTAGCCTACCAAACAGTTGCGTTTATGTGTGCATGCACATGAGCGAGTGTGTAATCGTGAGTGTGTGTGTGTGTACCTGTGCATGCACATGTATGGCTGGCTCTGGCCAGAGAAACGGCAGACAACTACCAACTGCTTACCCATTCCTGCACATGGCTCTCAGGCTAAAAAGGTTGCCTATCTCTGCTTTTTAGAATAGCCAGAAAGTCTGCAAAAATCACATACCTTTCTACTTTGGCTGTAAGGTCATTGGTGGTCTGCGATTCCACCCTTCTGTCATTTTCCTCATTTGTCTGTCCAAAATTTACTTCAGCTTAAATAAGTGAAAAGAGGGAGATGGGAGAGGGAATTAAGTATCAACCTTTTACCTCCATAAGTAATTGCTATATGAATTCTTAAAGCAGTTTCTTCTAAAAATCCTATAATCCAAACTAGCTCACTATGTAGAATCAAAAACATCTTCATGATGCTTCTGCGCAAAGCTGCTGTTCTGAATAGTTCACCTTTGGATACCAGTTTCTTCATTAACAATCAAGCAATTAACATTGCTACAGATATCCTATGCCTAATTAATGCCCAGAATTACCAATTCCCAGCAGGATCAGGAGTGCAGCTGATAATAGCGCACCTTTCACTTCCCACTGTATCACTCTTTCCTTGCCCTGGAAAAAGTAATGCATGGCTGGTCCTGTTGTGTTCTTGACCCTTTAAGAGAAAGTGATACCACTCTGAAGTATTGTCTGCAGATGAGGGAGGGCATGGCAGGGACAGGCAGCAGTTACGGAGGGAAATAAAAAATAGTTAAGGGCTAGCAGCATGATGAAGCACATATGAAAAATGACCTCTACCCCCTACTGAAAGGCTGTAAAGGTCCTTTCCCGTCCTTTACTTTTGAAATATTACCATTTCAGCCCTCTCAAGGTTAATATTTAAAGTTATTCACAAGTAGGGAGCTTCTAATACTTACCAGCTGAGGTTACACTCTGCCTTTCAGGCTGCACTTCAACAGGCTCGGCTGTTTGGGATTGAGAGTCTTCTGTGATGCCATTTAAAGATGAGGGAGATGACACAGAACTTTCCAATGCTTCGCTTTTTAGTATGTGCATCTAAGGAAGAAAGGAGCGTTGATAGAAATAACTGCTGTTAATTCCAGAGCACTGCATTTGATGCCATTTTCCACATCAAAGTGAAAACAACTGTTAGCTTTCTGAGGACAAAACTGCCCCCCATTTGCTCTAGTCTATAGATAGTAAACTGATAAGAGCAAAACTATGGGAACACTGCTGACAGAAATACCCTGCTGACTGTAGGAAGAAGGAGGGATCTTATGGGTTATTTCATGTTCAAGGTCTGTTGTCATTTGTTACCTGCTTGACTTTATGAATTCTTGTAATAAGTTCATCTGCAGAAACGCTGCCAGCAATCACTTCTAAGGGGACTCCATTGTCTCCTATAAAGAAACTGGATGGAATGCACACAACGGGATCTATGCAGTAATAGTAAAGGACAGTATCTCATTTGCAAAAGTAAATTGGAAAAGAAAAACAAATGTCATTAAGGAAGGGTTACTGGAAACAGCTGGGAAATCAGAGCATACAGGTGGTATCCAATTGGTGTCTCTCAGTGGAATGGGCAAGGAGATAATTTTTGGCCGTTCCCCTTTCCCTTCAAATCTGGGGACTTTCTGGAGCTGATGGGGAGGGGTGTGTAGGGCTGAAAGGGGAAGAAGAATCACTGAAAAGTGCCTCCCTCCCTGTCCTGCTGATGGATGCCTTTTGTCAGTGGACGGACACCAAGTGGATACCACCTAGAGCAATGATGCTGTCGGTACAGAAACAGCTGAAGTCCCCAGGGAAGATTTAACTAAACTATCACTTTTCTGCTGCTGCCCCCTTCCTTCCCCATCTCTACAGAAATATGTCAGATTATCACACATAAATCCTTTGCATGACAACTGACTACAAATTAAAAGGAGCCCTTCTCAGAATTCTTTTTTTCAGTGACATCCTCTGCCTGCCACATCTTGAGACTCAATTAAATCAGATTCTTACACTTGGGTGCTTTGGTTCTACCCTAAAAATTCATCTAGCCCAGCATCGTTTCTCCAAAAGCAGCCAGCCAAATCCTTCTGGCAAGCTGATAAGCAGGAGCATGAAGAAAACAGCTTTCCCTGCGATTTGTCCCTGGCATCTGGTACCCAAGAGTAAATTGCCTCTGTACACAGAGAGGTTGTAATAGATGCTGACTGACCTATTCTACAGATAATAATCTAATCCTCTGGGGGCCAACTAAGTTAGTGGCCATCATCATATCTTGTGGTAGTGATGCTTGAAAGTCAATTAGGCATTGTGTAGTGGGTTCTTCTCCCCCCCCCCGGTCTGTTCTGAATTTACTGCAATTCAGCTTGCTGTAAATCAAAATTGAAGAAGTAACTTTGATTTTGGCAAGCTGTTTTTATGAAATAGTGTTCATTCCAGGTAGTTATTATGAAAACCAGGGGATTAACTAAGATGGTTAACAGCAGTACAACCATCCTGTAACCATGCGGGTGCTGTTTCATGCTAACAGTTTTCCTCATGGAACAGCACCCTCAAGGTCTTAGGTTTTTTTAGTAGGTACCACATCACTTTATGAACTAGCCCTAAAACACAGGAAGAAAAAAACTGTGATGAACCCTCACAAAGGTGAAAGGCAGAAATGACTATATAGTTTTGATGCCTCTTCAGTGAAAATATTTGAGAATATTAATACATTATTGTTATTAATGTATTATTGTTATTAATGTGTTATTGTTGTTGTTGTTATTATTATTACAAGACCAGGAAGCAGAGGTGTGATACATAGGGAGTTACACATGCTTAGGCTTAGAAATAGGCTGAGTTATAGTAATGAGGGAACTGTGCCAAAGGATTCATGCAAAAAGGTGGGTTTGAAGAGGGATTTAAATGAAGTAAGAAAGGTGGCATCAGATAGGTGGTCTGGGAGGCAGTTCCAAGCATATGAAGCAGCAAAGGAAAAAGGAAAGAATCTTTTGAGGGAAGAGATCCTGTGGTTCGCCCCTTGTGATAATGAAGCTCATAAAGGAACAAATTATGAGCAGCCATTCTAGTATAAAATGTTTCTTTTTATTATATTCAAAGGATACAGATTTGTGAGAACTGCAAGCAGGCTTCACTGTGTAAAAGAAAGTATTAAGTTTAGCAAATCACCCTAATAATCTAAAAGATCATAGAATACCCAGTTACAACATGCCATTGTATATGTGGCTAGTGAAATCCTTATGGGATCACAACAAATTAGCTCCCATTTCTTTGAAACCCTGCACTGAAATTAAACAATATAAAGGACTATGTGAATTATACAGTGGCTCAGTTTGAATGTAATGCTAAGCCAAAGCATGGTGTAGCACAAATGCATGGGCTCCCAGAAAGGAGATTGCAGCTATTTTGCTTCTTTCTCCAGTCCTGCTTCTGTGAGCTAAGCCATGGCTTGGCTCAACATGCTGTCCAAACCTGGGTTTGTCTCTTCCAGAGTTACAGTCCTCCTATAAGTATTACGACTTTTAATTTTCAGACTGAAAAGAAAAGTATCAGTTAGTCAGACCTTATTTTAATTGATAACACTGTAGCAGAAATGTAACTAGAATAAAATAAATTATTCTGTAATATGAATTTGTTAATGTCTAGTTGGATAAAATTTATTATTCTCCCCCTCCCCAATTCACGTCATTTGCAAAATAGCTACTAGGTCTTGAGGCATCTTAAAAAGTAAATTACTACTGACAACAAAAACAACAGCAAAAAAAGTAGCCAAACCTTTGGGTATCAATTTTAATAGCTATAAAGCCGTCTGTTGCTGTCTCAGTCACTTTCTCATTCTCCCAGCTGGCAGCCATCTCTATGGACTGTTCATCATCCCCTGTGAAAAACAGTAAGCCTTTTCTCACAGATGCAAATATAGATTAATCCCAGATTACAACATACTGGAAATGCAATGTTCATGACTTTAAAGCAAGGATGATCATACAATTACAGAGTTGGGATAGATCCAAAGATAATATAACCTACTTACCAGTTCCCAAGAGATCAGCTTAAAAAAAAATCCATACCCAAAACTGACATAAACAGACAGCAGGTGCAGGATATAGACAGCAAGTAGCTCCAAATGACCCAAACAAGACAGATGTTACATATGATACTACAAAGGAGGTGGGAAATCAACATGCAGTGGCGTTCATTTAAGACATTTTCAGCTCACATTATCAGAGGGGTCATGCTAGGAATATGATTGAAAATTACATCACTGTGTGCAGGCCCGCCCTTAGCTTGTGTGGGGCCCGGGGCAAAAGCATAGTTGGGGCCCCTCCACATTCTTTCTCTCTCTATATATATATATTGAGAGAGAGAGAGATTTTATTTACGAATATATGTAATTATAATATTTACATATGAGGCTAACAACCTATTAAATACAAATATGATTACCTTCACTTCAAGTCCCAGTCCAACACTCTAAGCACTACACTGCAGTGGCTCATACCCTGTCATTTGACTTCTGTTCTCTCTGTGTATAGTTTATATACTACTTGAGGTGGGCTTTGATTGGGTGCTAAGTTACACCGTAGCCTTAGCATCACCATTCCAAGATGGGCATAGTAGGAGGTTGTGGAAGATTTTGGTTCCCACTGGCTTGAAAACCAGCCCATCCAATCTACCATCTTGCTCTCACTGTGGGCAACCAGATGCCTCTGGGCAGCCTGCAAGCAGGACTACTAACACCAACACCAGTAACAATAATGGGTTGTATTCAATTGTAGCTTTGCAGTCGTGAAAAGCACTTCTACTCACAGAAGGCAGGACACCAGATTTCTGCCAATCCCCCCTACTCACTGCATCCCCCCAATGCCTCTCACCCCAAAAAGCACTCCTGAGGGTTGGGTACTCTCTGGAACAGTATGGAATATGAGGAGACAGTTGCAGTAGATAGGGGCGGATTGATGAAAATTAGGTGCCCCAACTTTCTTGTAAGTGCTATCAGCTAGTGCAGGGGTGAGGGACCTTTTTTCAGCCCAAGGGTTGCATTTCCTTGTGGGCAACCTGCCAGGGCACACATGCCAATGATGGAGGCATAAGTGGGCAGAGCAACAGATATGATTTGTACCTGTGTACAGGATGCAGGCAAGCAAGAGGCATTATCACAATTCAAGGACACATTGTCGTTCAGTAGTGTAGTGGCAAATTCAGAAGTGCAAGGTCCCTTCATGATAGTCGCAGTCACACATCCTCCTATCCTTTTTGTTTATTTGTTTCTGGGTTGAGAATGAGGTCCTTGCTAATGCCTTCTCCCACAACAATGGACACCCCTAAGAGCCAATAAGCATGAAAGGGAAGTGTGCTAGCTATTGAGGAGAGTCTTCTCAGTGACTGACCCACCTCCTTTCACTCTGATTGGTTCCAATCAGCAGAAAAGGACAAGGGAGCATGTTAGAAAACTTCTCAGTGGCAAACACACTCCCCTTTCATGCTGATTGGCTCACAATTGGAGACATAGCGACCCCACTGAGTCCCTGCTCCTAAAAAAATTAAAGCATTGAAGACCCTTGTGACCCAAGATGACTACACCCCAGGATTAGACAAACTCACAAAAATAAGGCTATCAATGGCTACTAGACATGATAGTTATGTTCTACCTCCACTATCAAAAACAGTATGCCTCTGCATACCCATTGCAAGGAATCACAAGTGGGGAAAGTGCTGTTGCACTCAGTCCTGCTTGTGGGCTTTCCATTGGGGCATCTGGTTGGCTACTGTGAGAACAGGATGCTGGACTAGATGGGCCACTGGCCTGATCCAACAGGGCTCTTCATATGTTCTTATGTTTTGGTCTTTCAAAAAGAAAAAAGATTTTTTTGGTCTGCAAACAGATGGAAGAATCATGGGGAAAACTCTGAGGAACAGTGACTGGAGGAGCATGTCATGTGGATATGCCATTCAAAAAGTGAATGAAGCATGGACATTTCACATTTAGCGTCTTGTGCGCAAGCCCCAGGCGTTCGGAAAGAGGAGGGGATATGAAACAGGCAGGAGAACAGATGTGGCAACACTTAAGGAGTGTTTTCCACATCTCCCAAACCCAGTTCAATACCACTTTCTACTGTAGCTACAAAACATAAATATTAATTCAACACAAACATAAACACACATGTGCCAACAGTGAAGTAGGATTATGAAACCAGGTGGGGGTGGTCTGACCTGTTCACTCTGCTGGAATCCGGATGTTATAAAAATCCAGCCCCTTAACCTGTATTGCTGCATTGAGCAGGGACTTGGACTAAATGGCCTTATAGGCCCATTCCAACTCTACTATCTATGATTTTATTATTCTATCCTTCGTTTCCAAGGTTTTCTCTGCAACCATGAGGACTAGTAACTCAGCAGCAAGGGCAATTCCCATCCGTGTGGGCATGCTTGAAACCTCCCCAAGTCAACACATTTCAAAACATCCTCCATGAAAAATGCCATCTGTTTCACCAGCATGCTTTGCAGTGTTACCCCCCCCCCAAATTTCCTGCATCCATAACAAATCCTGGACTGTCAAGATAGCACATTCAGTGTTGTTGTTTTTAAACGGCTCTTTGCCACATTCTGTCTCACATTCACAAGTGACACGCATACACCGGTATCGGGGGGGGGGGGAAAGGCAGACTTTGGAAGAAAATCACTTGCCAGACCCTGCCCCTAATCAGTCACCCCGCCTCCTAGAAGCAGGGAACACAACATACCAACTGCTGCATTGGGCCTCAAAAAAGAAAAAAGACACACATCCAGATTAACCCTGATCCTCCTGTGACCCCAAGACAGCTACAGCCCGGGTTGATCTAGAAAACCTGAGAGAAATGGGTAAAAGGGAGAGTGGAGGCAGAACCAGAGGGGCTTTAGGACCTGACGAGGCTAGGTGGCTTTGCCCAAACAAATAGGCAGGCAGGCTGCACACACAGAAACCAAGGCTGCAATCCAGTACACTCTTACCTAGGAGAAAGTTCCACTGAACCCAATGGCCCTTACTTCTGAGTAGACATGTACTGGATTGCAGCCCAAAGTGCCTGGGATATCTGTCGCTCTCCAGGCTGGCAAAGAGAAGATCCACCCACACGACAGAGCGTCCCTCCGTTGGGGCAGGAAAGGAGTGCTGTTTCTTCTCTGCCTTTATAAGGCAGCTCCTGGGCACTGGATGAAAACCGGAGCGTGTTTTTGCTGTTTGCAATGTCTACCTACTCCACAGGCCGGAGGTGGCAATGGAGCGGCGAAAGGCAGGTTGCTGCTGCCGGCGCTGCTGCCGTCACGGTCATCTCAGGCGAGTCTCCCTACTGCTGCATAGCTGCTCCCGACTGACCCCAGACGCCGCAGGGCACCAGCGCACCGCAGGTTGCAGTGCAACAGGGCGCCAGCGGAGGAGCCCCTCCTGGCTCCTGCTTTGAGCGTGCTGCTTTCTCGCCTGGCCAGGAGAAGTGCGGCTCCATCCTGAGCAGACCCCCCCCTGCCTGCGAGAAAGAGGTGTTGGGGAGGCAGGCTGGAGGGGGCCGGCAGATCGCTTAGTGCGCCCCCCCAAAGCGCGGGGCCCGGGGCAACTGCACCTCTTCCCGGTGCCTAGGGGTGGTACTGACTGTGTGCATTAGATTAACTTGTATTCATTATTTTATGAATTTACATATGAAAAATGTCAAGCTATTCTATTTGCAATTGTTAACTTCTTATGTTAACTTCTTATGTACAACCAAGTCTTTCACCATTTTCTAGAATGCAAATAACCAAAATTTATTTTGTAATCTATTGATCCTATATTTTTAAAGGATAAGCAAAATAACCAAGCAATGTCCAGGGATGTTAGAAAATTATAACATTTTAGAAGCAGTTTAATGACAAATTTCCTCCTTTAAAACACATCAGCAATACCTACACACACACACACATACTTATGCACAATTATTGTAATGGCAAAGTAACAATTGTTAAAAGAACAAAACTGCAACAGCCCATACAGAAAACCTGCGGACAATTTGCAATGTGTCCCCAATAAAATTAGGTATGGAGTGTTCATTTCTATTTTCAGCTATGATAACCTCATAGATTTCAACAAATCCTCATATACTGAATGCTACATAAACTGAGATGAATTCTTTAGCATGCTGTGGTCTCATAAAAAAGTAATCAACTAAACATCTTTTAGCCCCAGTGGTTAAGTTTGTTCTTTTGACATGAATAATGAACCTTTTAATAAATTATGAACTTAAACCATGTCAGAATATTTATTATATAGAATACAGACTTATGGGGATTTCTTTGCTGCTTAATTTTTTAAATCGTGCTTTATTCAGCTTTTAATAAGATCTACCAAGATCAAGACATGCATGTATACATAACTACACAGGGTGGTGTATATACACATCTAAGTAAACAGATCCACTAGTGCAAGCACTTTTGGCTGCACAACAGAACTTCCCCTCCATCCTCTCCCTGCATGCTCCCCCATCTGTTCTTGGCTTCCCCCCATCTTCCAGAGTAGATTTGGGGGGGTGCAGGGAGAGGAGAGGGAGGGGAAGTTGTGTTGCATAGCCAAAAGTGCTTGCATTAGTGGAATTGTTTAATTGGATACCACCCTAAAAATACTAGCTTCTATGCCTAGATATAGACAAGTTACAGAGGAACCAGAGGAGGCCCAGACCCCTTGTATTTGTGGTGGCACCCTTAACTACTATTTATAGAAGCCTACTGGAGTCTGATTTCACTAAATTTTCAGTTTATTTAGTATATTTCTGTTCTGCCTTTACACATATTCCATAATTGAATACATGAGGTTCCCTGGCAATCTCCCATTAAGGACTAATCAGATTCAGACCTGCTCAGCTTCAGAAATGTGGCTGCGTCAGGTACCCTCAGGCCCAGCTGTGGGAGTCAGGGTATGGGATTTATTAATGACCTTCATGCCTTTTCTTCAACTGCTCTGGATAACAATTAAAATATTTCCTAAACTGTATAGTCAGATAGACCCCATTGCTACTAAACCCACCCTTTAGAACCAATGCTAGTTATGCCTGAAGTTATGATCTAAGTTATCACCTACGTCAGTCTTTCCCAACCTTTGGGTTCCCAGATGTTGTTGGACTACAACTCCCATCAGTCCCAGCCAGTGTGGCCAATGGTCAGGAATGATGGGAATTGTAGTCCAGCAACATCTGGGGGGCCAAAAGTTAGGGAAGGCTGACCCAAGTTACGATATTTTAAGGATAACTAATTGAAAAGGCAACAGTATCCCAAGTTTTGGCTTCGTGAAAGGAATTCTGCAGTTTTGTTAAACTTGAAATCTTAGTTTTGCTAAGGCTACAATCTTTCACACACTTACTTGGGAATAAGGACTATTGTGAGTGTAGATAGATTTGCTTTCTACTAAATATACAATTAATTATGCTGCAGCATAAATGCCATCAAGTATTTCATACTTTCAGATTACCTATGAAGAAACATAATACAGATTGGATTTAGAGATGAGTGGAATGACACTCATGCAGCGGGGCTTTCCTGATTCCTTATCCCTGCTGGAGTTTCCTGAGGGTAAAGGGACTATCTGAAAAGGTGTGGGATGAGGCAGATTGGGTCTGCAGAAGGACAAAGAAATGGAAGAGCTCAGTAGGCACTGCCTTGTGCAAGTAGAAGTGCCAACAGAGCACAGCAATGTTGGATCCAAGTTTATGTGTTTTTGCAAAGGCATGTTTATTACACCCAACAGCTCTTCCCCCTTTCAGCAACATGGACAATGTGTGAGTTTACTCTTGTACTTCAGATATCCATATACCTCTTACAGCTTTCAAATCAGGCTTTTCCTCTCCATATGATCAGCTCCTATTTTTATTTGTTTTTATATGCTTTTGTACTACACTTCCACTGGTTTTATGTTGTATTTTTGTTTTATTCAGATAGTTTATTGTTTTTATGTTGTACACTGCTTAGAGATTTTTTTAAAATATGAAGCTGTTTATAATTGCTTTAAAATAAATAAAATGAGGTTTCTGGCAGACACAGCATACATTTCAATAGCTACAGCAGTGTTACTTTAATGCTGAAGTGAGAGGGGAAATTTTATTTATTTATTAAATGTCTATCCCGCCCTTCCTCCTAGAAGGAGCCCAGGGCAGTAAACAAAGGACAAAACACTAAAAACCTATCAAAAACAAAACATTTAAAAAACAAAACATCTTGAAAACGTATTTTAAAAAATCTTTAAAAACATATAGCAATTCCAAAACAGACGCAGACTGGGATAGGTCTCTACTTAAAAGGCTTGTTGAAAGAGGAAGGTCTTCAGAAGGCACCAAAAAGATAACAGAGATGACACCTGTCTAATATTTAAGGGGAGGGAATTCCAAAGGGTAGGTGCCACAACACTAAAGGTCCACTTCCTATGTTGTGTGGAACAGACCTCCTGATAAGATGGCATCTGCAGTAAGCCCTCACCTGCAAAGCATAGTGATCAACTGGGTATATAAGGGGTCAGACAGTCTTTCAGGTATCCCGGTCCCAAGCTATATAGGGCTTTGTACATCAAAACCAGCAACATGAACTTGGCCTAATGGGCAACCAGTGCAGTTCTTTCAGCAATGGGATAACATGTTGGCGATTTCCTGCCCCAGTCAGCAGTTGTGCTGCTGCATTTTGCATCAGCTGCAGCTTCCGGACCAACTTCAAGGGCAGTCCCACATAGAGTGCATTATAGTAATCCAGCCTGGAGGTTACTTAGAAAGGAAGTAGGATGGTTAGGCCCAACTCAATTATGTTTGAAGCAACACCTTCATCTGGGTGAAACATTATTTGCTCCCCCTTCTATTTATAATATACTACACTACTTTTGAGGTACACTTTCCATTTGCTACAGGCCCCTTCTTACGTTATTTTCATGGTGGGGTGTTGCAGTGTGTTTCCTTCCTGCTTTGCTGAACCATTAATATACATGGGCATATGCAGGCAGAGCCCAAGCTGTAGCTCTTCACTGCCCAATTTCCAGAAGAGTGGATGAGGAAATGCAGTGTGGACCCTTCACATGGAATCTGGTAATTTTCACTTCCGTATCAGAAGAAGTAGGTTTTAGACTTTGAACACTTATGGCTGAAAGTTAGTCAGTCTGGAAAGGTGCTCCCTTATTCATACTTTTAATGGGTGCACCCTCCAAGGAACACGTTTCTTATTATCCCCCCAATGCTATCTAACCACAAGGACAAGAATTTTTAGGAGAAAGTGCAAAGATGAAGTGTTTGTTTAAAAAAATATCAAAAGCATGTAACTGGAAATACATGCAAAATGAGAACAGAAGTAAAAAGGATCAAAGTATCTGATCAGATTTAATACTGTTATTGACCCATTTGCTTTCCACTTGACTTTTAGTAACATCCTGCGAGTATCTCATCATTATTTCACTACCTACAGAGCTCTACAACAGGATGTTACCGCAGATCCTGCATATACATTAGTAAAGTACAGTAGGCAAGTGGTTCACAAACTCTTTTTTAATCGATGGACCACTTGAAAATTGCTGAAAGTCTTGTTAGATCACTTAATTAACTATTTTTTCTGCCTGTTGCTGTAACTGTACTGTACTGTGCTCAATGCTGTATGTTTTTTATTTTACATTTATTGCACTTTTATTTCCTTTATTGTATTTTAATGCACTGCCATTTGAATTCCATATAATTTATAGAATTCAAATTGGTAAGGAAGGTAAGGAAGCTCGCAGACCACTGGTGAAGTAGACTGAGGATGGAACGGTGATACTTTTTCAAATGATCTTAACTTCTACCATTGAACTGGGCTTAAAAACAACTCTGCCATACTGACAGAGGCAGGCAGATTTAGAAAATAGCTGAGCCAAGCTGACTGCTAGCCCAGCTAGAATCTGTGTACTGCAGAATTACTTCCCTAGAGGAAACACAGAGAGAAAAATAAAGAGGTCGAAGTGCGCTGATTTCCCACAGGTATCTTCATCACGCAATGTAAAATGCAGAGGACATACAAGAAACATATCACAGAGTACAGTTAATTTACAAAACTCTATAGAACTGACCTTGCAAGATTTCAATGCTTTAAGTAATCTTTTCATTGTTGCACCATCAATGCTAACAGTTCTGCAGTCTTCTAGATCTTCACAATTTCTCATTAGTTTTATGGTATCACTTTTGCTTTTTAATTACTTCATGGTCTGATTATTCTGAAGCCTAGCAATTTTCACTTCAAGGATGGCTGCAGATTTTTCAGTCTTTTAGCCCACGGTTGGGGAACCTGTGACCATAAAGATACTGAGGGACTACAGTTCCCATCATCCCTGACCACTGGCTATGCTGGGTGAGGCCAATGGGAGTTAGAGCCCAACATCTGGATGTTGCTCCATACTTGTTTTAGCCTATTCAGCGTTGTGTTAAAATTCAGAAATACATAAGATTGCTAAACTGATACAGATGAGTTTTGAATTATTTATTATATTTATATCCCACCTCTCTCTAAGCAACTTTTTGATGCATCCAAAACACCAACTGTAGGCTGTAAGTGAAACAGCAAGTTTCCAGTTATGGCCAATTTCCTAGAGCTGTATAGCAATCTACATATGTCTACCAACTACAATACAGGTACTATCACTATCAATATTCAGTAAGAAACTGGATGCCACTCATTTCCAAACTTCTGAAAATCCAGTGACTAGAAAAGTATTGGTAATACCTTTGCTGCATACTTTCCAGGAGCTGTTCATAACTGTTCCCCTGGTACACAAAAATATTTTATTGTCCTATTTACCTTGTCAATTAAGATAAATCAAATACACTAGAACATTGAGATTTCATTATTTGTGCATGTTCTGAAACTATATCAGTATATGGCTACAATTAAAATAATCCAGTGTCCCGACTTCATATGTAAAAGGAAAAGTGTGGTTTAGTCCATGCATGTGAAGACAAGGGACTAGAAACCCAAGGGTTGCATTACTTTACTCCTTGTGGGATTAACTTGTTTTTTACTGGAAGGCTGAAGTCCACACCAACAGCAACTCAGCCTGGTGGACATATCCTAAAAACTAAGGAATAAGGTGCTTCTGAGCACATGTTTCAGCCCAGGAAACTGTGATGAATACCAGAACCAAGCTTTCACACAAAGACTACTCCTGGTTCCGCCCCCCAAACATTCTTTTTAGCTGTCTGTCTAAGCTTTTTAATTGTTGTTATTGTTAGACAAAAACTTTGCTGATCTCCTGCAAATCACTCCAGGATCTACCAACAGATCCCAATCTAACTTCTGCCCACCCTTGCTCTACACTGTGGTTTAGTATGGTTCCCAAGTAGTTCCAGTGCCAAGCAATAAGATTTTAAAGCATCTGCTGAGCAACTCCCCTTCTCTGAATCAGTTTGTAGTGAAGCACAAAGCAACTTTCGCCAGCTATCTCGAAGAGTGCAGCCAAAATGCGTTCAAGCGTCACAATTAAGTGGAATGATTGCATATATTCCAGTGCAAATACGGAAAGGATACAGGGTTGCATCCAACTAAACAACTGCAAGTGTAGAACAATTTTCACAAGCGCAACAAACTTCCTCTCCTTTCCTCCCCTCCCCCATGCACCTCCCAAATCTGCTCTGGGGTTTCCCCAACCTTCTGGAACACATTTGGTGGGGGTGCATGGGGGAGGAGAGCAAGAGTGAGTGTTCATTGCGCTCAGTGAAGTCATTCTATGCACCCAATGGTTTACTTGGATACAAGTTTTAGTACTTATACAATAAATGAAAACAGAATTGTGGAGGGGGAGGCTTTACAAGAACTACACCAGAGACAAATTCATGTTGCTGATGTTAAAATGCTTAAGAGCTTAATCTATGGACACTGACAACAATAAACTCTGCCACTTGCTTACCTTATTTTACATGCCTACCTTAGCCTGCAATTTTGTGGGTAAGGCCTAGTATTTTAAATACTATTACTATTCAAGTACGAACATTAGGAAAACAGAACTGCATACAGAATACACAGCACATAGGTGAAAGGCAGACCAAGTAAGGCACATTCCTAGGTACCTGCATGATCAGATGCCGGAGATTTTTCCAACTGTGGTAAAAGAACTTTCAGAAATTGTGACTAATCAGAAATTGGGAAGGGGTGGGAAGAAAGAGCAATAATAAGAGATAAAAGAAATACAGAAAAGTATTTGAGGAGATTCATAAAAAGGCGACAACAGGTATGTGCCTCCATCAAACAAAAGGAACATTAGGGGAAGGCTGTATGGTACAGATAAAAGGCTACTTATTGCCATTTGCCAAGAGTCTTCAGGATAAACAAAAGAAAAAAATGGGGGGGGGGGGAATGTCAACCTAGTTACTGTTGCCCTCGAGTATCAAGACTGTATTGAAACATCAATTGGTCTCAAGTTGGATGGCCACTTCCAGTTCATGCACGCACAGGGAACCAAACTCATGGACTGGATAAGTAGGATAGCTTGATCTGGTTGGTTGTTTGGTAGGAGATAGGTATTTATTTATCTATCAATCATTTGATTTATATCCTGCCCTTCCTCCCAGAAGGAGCAGGTACTGGCTTTACATACAGTACAGAAGCCAATTTACGTTATTCACTGAAGGCTGGAGAATCATGACAAATGTTTACATTGTGGCAAAGAGACTGCACAATATAACACAGAAAAATACTTTCAGCGTAGCATTGAGTGACAATAATCTCCAATGTCTGTTACACTGGTGCAGTACCTCTTATCCTCACAGCCAACGCAGATAGGAGACAGGACCTTTAAAGGTGCTGCCTTGGAAGAAATACTAGGTGACTTTTCCATGGGCGCTTTCAGTTCTGTGCTACAACACCAAATCAGAATGTGACGCCTTAAAACAAAATAGCCAAACATGAATATATTTTCAGCTAACAAGTCTTTCTGGAAGCTACGTTAGTGCGCAGTGCTGGGGTACAGAGTACAGCAAGAATGCGGAACCTGTGCCCTTCCAGATATTGTTGGCTATAACTCCCATCTAACCTAACCAGTGGTTATGGATGATAGTAATTGTAGCCCAACAACATCTGGAAGGCTTCAGATTCCCTTCCCCTGGTCTAAAGACACCTAATGCAACCACCTTGCTGAGGTTTGGGTACAGTCAACATTTGGATGGGAGACCTCCTTGCATATACTGGAAGCATTCAAGAGGCAGCTGGACAGCCATCTGTCGGGAATGTTTTGATTTGGATTCCTGCATTGAGCAAGGGGTTGGACTTGATGGCCTTATAGGCCCCTTCCAACTCTACTATTTATGATTCTATATGTGTGCCTCCTTGGGTTCTGTGACAAAAGATAACATAGAAGCATAAGAAAATAAGCAAATATGTAAGTGCAGCAATGCACATTTTAAAATTCTTCTTCACCCATACATAATAAAGGCATTTCATTTCCTGCTATGCATGACACAGCAAACCCTCCCCAAAACAGGTCACTACACTGGGGGAGGAGAGCACCAAATCAGTGACAAGCTCTAGGTCACACATATGGCTGCTATGGATACAGGGCAATGATATCAGCAAGAAATGTTACGCCTGGAGTACTGTATAAGAAATAGTGTGGAAAGGGAGGAAACCACAAGGCCTGAGTAAAGTAAGCAAAGCACGAAGGATTATCTGAAACAAGTCTTCGAAGATGTGGGTAATTTTTACTGCCGGTTTCCACTTAACAGTCAAGATAGTTCCGTGTACCACAACACCATAAATGAGTGTACTCAGGTACATTTACTACATTTAGATATTGTCAGAGAAACAAAAATACTACTATGACATGCCAATACTTTCTCTCCTCCCCTTAACACCCCATCCGAAAAGAAACACCCCTCGTTTTTATTTCTAAAGGGAAATCCAGCTGAACTGAGGAACAAGGGAGCTTTAAGAAACAGCAAAGTGGAGGATCTGGTCCCAACTCCGACCGCATGTTTTAAGAGGGCCCCAAGAGCAGCAGAGTAGGGAAGAAAACCTCGCTTCTCTTTCCGAGACCCTGGGCAGACAGCAGTCAACAGTGGGGCTAGGCGGACCCAAAGAAGGCCTAGCGGGGTATAAGGCTACCTCCTTACGTTCAGAGATCTTTTAATTAACAGACGGAAGGGAGAAAGTCGCCTGAGCCAGAGGGCCCCGCCGTGGGCAGGGGTGGACAAGGGGCACCCGGGGTGGGATGGGAAGATGTGGAGGGAAAGCACCTTACAAGGCGCACTCCACGGGAGCAAGGCAGCTGTACGCCCGCTAAGAAAACATGGGCAGGCCCGTACCTTTCACAAACACCACGAAAATCGCGCTACGTTGCTTGGAGGCGGCAATGGCGGCCGGGATGGTGCCAGGGAACCACAACATAATGGCGGCGGCGGCGGCTCCGTGCGCGGAGGAGGAAAGAATAACACGTTGGGGTTATATGCAAGCAGGGACCCCCCCCCTACTCGGTCCGCTGCCTCCCCGCCGCTGCCTCCCCCGCCACGGTCTCCACAGCAGTCCGTTTGCCTCAACGCGGAGCGCGCATGCGCGTCACAAACGTCAGCCTCGCTTCGCTACGCAACGCCCTCTTTGCTTACGGCCATCTTCCTCGATCCACTCTCCCAAGGTGGGGAAAATAGTAGAGAATAGCGCATGCGCCTTTAAAAATAGACACACGGCACCATGAAAGAGATGGGGCGGAAGCTTTTGTGTAGGATGAGGAAGAGCTCTGAGTGTTTTGACACGTTGAGATTAAGGAGGTAAACCCAGCTACGATTCGCGCCTGCACTTTCTGCAGCTATTTAGCCGGTGTTTAGCAGCCGCAGATTCCCAGGGAACGTCGAGAACAGAATGGTAGGGCGGTGCTAGGCTGTCATTTCTTAAGCGCGGTGCTGTTACAGCCCCAGCATCGCCGTCAGCTTTGTTTTCCCGTCGCTGAAAGTTCTCAACATTTCCCCACCTTCAAAGCAGGATTTCTGTGCTTACGTGACAGACCAGCAAAAAATCCTGTTAGTGAAATTGTCCTAGTATTGCATCTTCATGTTCCTACATTTAGGAACCCTGCCAGAAATAGTTGACTACCCTCCATTAACATGTTTAAAATTAACAGTGAAATGCATTTGCAAACCGCCCTGAAATCTGTTAAAACGAAGGACGGTATAAATATGTTCAAATGAAACTAAATTGCAGTATATGCACAAATCGCAAATGTAACATGGCAAACGAAACTTGCAACTCTTTTGCCAACTTTACTAACGATCTTTTTTTCGGGGGGGGGTTGAGAGGCAAAATAAAAGCATCAAATTAAAGGACTTGATTATATTTAGGTTGACGGTGACACGGCCAGATATTTTTTAAGTACCTGGGAGACGAGGGTTCGAATCCCCACACAGCCATGAAGCTCACTGGGTGACCTTGGGCCAGTCACTGCCTCTCAGCCGCAGAGAAAGGCAGTGGTAAAACCACCTCTGAATACCGTTTACCATGAAAACCCTATTCATAGACTCGACTTGAAGGCAGTCCATTTCCATTTTTCTTCATTTTGTGTGTCCAAATGGGACACTCAGGCCTAGCTTTTGGACACCCAGTGGACACAAACGGACACATAAAATTTAATCAAGAACACGAATTCATAGTGGAAGCCACTGAAACACTTGAGGTATGAAATTTTAGTGAAATTGAACAGCAATAGTAGAAAGTAGGGACACATTACCCAATAATTCTTAGGGTTCTTATAAACCACCAGTCTTGCTGAAAAACCTCTTAACAAAATCTCCCTGTACATTCTGATGTCTGGTTCTCTGTATCTTCGTTCTTTGTCCCTCTTAAGAATTCTGCTACACCAGGGTGTGGATCATAAGCAACAGTTCTTAATTTTAATGTATTTTTAATTCATGTATTTACTGGTGGCTGGGCAGAAGAGTAAGAATTTTTCTAGGGTAGTAACTTGTACAAATGCATTTATAAGGCTATATTCACTCCCTGTTTGTTTTAGTTAGAACCACTTTCACCTCAATCCAAATGTCAGTGCAAGCCATCTGATCTGAATGGATAAAATTGTCACCTGGTAACAATTCTTTTAAAAAAATACCTGGTAGCATGGAGCTGGAAAATTGCCAAAAATCTGGCAAAGCAGGGGCATTTCCCCCCCTAGGTGATGTGGAATGATTTCATTCGTAATACGAATCAAGAACAAATACAGCAGCAGCTCTAAACCAAACTCACCACCACCACTTGGCATCTTGGTGGACCACTTAATGATTTTTCTGCCTGTTGTAGCAACTGTAAGGTGCTGTTCTAGATGCTGTATGATTTTTAATTGTATATATTTAATTTTATTATTTGAATTCTACAATAAAATAAATGTTGTATTTTATTGTAGAATTCAAATTGTAATCCTGTAAAGTACAATATAAGAAATAAAAGCAGCAATAAAAATACAATGAATATCAAATGTCATAGATGTGCTGTCTCCCATCTTCAGCCAGAAATCCACACAGATATGGCGCAGAGCTCCTGAATGAAGCTGAATCACAGTTGGGGAACCCCTGACCTAAACCTTTTCTTAAGGACTATGGGAAAAGATTTAACTCCAAGCCTATTTGTTACAAGACATAGACTTAGCTGGAACCAGTAAACAATGCTAGTGCAGACATAACCTCAAGTCTCCCCCCGATCCATCTAACCCAAGAGCATAGCAAAAGACTAAAGTTAACTCTAATGCAAATATTCATAATTTTAACTGACATTTTATCATTTGTGTGTTTGCTGCCCTGGGCTCCTTTAGATGGAAGGGTGGGATCTACATTGAATAATAAAATTAATTAAACTAAAGAAATACCACCCATACCTCAGTTTTGTTTTTATTTTGAATTTTTCTTGGCATTTATGGCCCTGTTTGTGTAATGCTACCTTTTGCACTGTATTCAGTCTAATTTATAAAAAAATTAAGAGTAAACTAAAATAAAATTTGGATAGCAACAAACATTTATAACCAAGTAGACTTGATGGATTTTGTTTCTCAAAAGATAACGTAATGGCCATCATTCTGCTGAATTTCACAAAACTAGTAAAAATATAAGGAAGACCTTTTAGGTGTCCTAAAAATCTGGTTGCTGTTTTAATATATTATTTTATGTTGCTTACAATTATATTTCTGTTGAAATAATTAAGATGGTTTTATAAATGTTCTAAACAAATAAACACTCATCTCACCAGCAACATTTATTAGGCTAATATCAAAGACTACAATTCTCTTTGTGGGAGGGAACTAAGCCTTACTGGGGTTATACTTACTTTTGAGTAAAGACTGAACTGCACATTTAACTCATTGTTTTTCTATGGCTCTTTTTTCAGACACAAACAACTGAAGTAAAGTCAGACGGCAGTTCAGTGACTTAAGGCACAATCCAACTCACCCTTCCACCGGGCTGGGGTGAGTTAGATGTCATGGGTCTCCGGTGGTGCCGGGCTCTGCCACAGTGGAGATATTGCTCTGCCAGGAGCCTCCCGACACTGCCAGGGGACAGCCAGCCTGGTGGAAGCGGCAAAAGGCCCGAAAACGGGGCATTCTGGAGGTTTGGAGGGGGAACTTACTCCTCACATTCAGACCCCTCTCCCCAGGTCCCAATCCTGCTTCAAAGTCTGCTGGCCAAAGGGCCGGTGGAGTAAAACAATTTAATTTAGTTCCCATCTTACTCTTACTCCCTGGGAATTTATTTATTTATTACATTTATATACTGCCCTATAGCCAAAGCTCTCTGGGTGGTTTACAGCAATTAAAAACAATAAAAACAAATATACAAATTTTAAAACACACACAAAAATTTTAAAACACAATTAAATTTTTTAAAAAACACATGCTAAAATGCCTGGGAAAAGAGGAAAGTCTTCACCTGGTGCTGAAAAGATAACAGTGTTGGCACCAGGCGCACCACGTCAGATAGATCATTCCATAATTTGGGGGCCACCACTGAGAAGGCCCCCTCCCTTGTTGCCAGACTCCCACCTTCCCTCGCAGTGGGCACCCGGAGGAGGGCCTTAGATGTTGAGCGTAGTGTACGGATGGGTTCGTGTCTGGAGAGGCACTCCATCCAGTATTGTGGTCCTAAGCCATGTAAGCCTTTATAGGTTAAAACCAGCACCTTGAATCGAGCTCGGAAACATACAGGCAGCCAATGCCAGTGGGCCAGAATTGGTTTTATGTGTTAGAACCGTCTGGTCCCTGTTACCAATCTGGCCGCTGCATTTTGCACACGCTGCAGTTTCTGAACCGTCTTCAAAGGCAGCCCCACGCAGAACACATTGCAGTAATCTAACTTGGAGGTTACCAGAGCATGGACAACTGAAGCCAGGTTATCCCTGTCCAGATAGGGGCATAGCTGAGCCACCAACTGAAGTTGGTAGAAGGCACTCCGTGCCACCGAGGCTACCTGAGCCTCAAGTGACAGAGATGGTTCTAGAACCCCCAAGCTACGAACCTGCTCCTTCAGGGGGAGTGCAACCCCATCCAGGATAGGTTGGACATCCACCATCCAGTCAGAAGAACCACCCACTAGCAGCATCTCAGTCTTGTCTGGATTGAGCCTGTTTATTAGCCCTCATCCAGTCCATTGTCGTAGCCAGGCACTGGTTCAGCACATTGACAGCCTCACCTGAAGAAAATGAAAAGGAGAAATAGAGCTGTGTGTAATCAGCATACTGATGGCAACACACTGCAAAGCTCCAGATAACCGCACCCAACGGTTTCATGTAGATGTTGAACAGCATGGGGGACAGAACTGACCCCTGTGGAACCCCATACTGGAGAGTCCAGGGTGCCGAGCAATGGTCCCCAAACACCACTTTCTGGAGCTGACCCGCCAAGTAGGAGCGGAACCGCCACCATACAATCCCTCCCACTCCCAACTCAGTCAGTCTTCCCATGGTCAATGGTATCGAAAGCCACTAAGAGATCAAGGAGAATCAAGAGTCACACACCCCGTCTCTCTCCTGACAGAGGTCATCATACAGGGCGACCAAGGCTGTTTCCGTGCCAAAAACCAGGCCTGAAACCCGATTGAAATGGATCCAGATAATGGGTCTCATCCAAGAGTGTCTGGAGCTGGCCTGCCACCACTCGTTCAAGGACCTTGCCCAGGAATGGAACATATGCTACCGGCCTATAGTTATTAAGGTTTTCTGGGTCCAGGGAGGGTTTCTTCAGAAGTGGTCTCACTACCGCCTCTTTCAGGCAGCCAGGGATCACCCCCTCTCGCAGAGAGGCATTAATCTACTTTCCTGGCCCAGCCGGCTGTTCTATCCCTGCTAGCTTTTATTAGCCAAGAAGGGCAAGGATCCAGCACAGAAGTGGTTGCACGAACCTGTCCAAGCACCTTGTCAATGTCCTCAGGCTGTACAAACTGAAACTCATCCAAGAAATCAGGACAAAGCTGTGCTCTGGATACCCCACTTGATTTACCTGCTATAACACTGGACTCTAAGTCCTGGCGGATGCTAAAAATTTTATCCTGGAAGTGCCTAGCAAATTCATTACAGCGGGCCTCAGATGGTTCTATCATGTCCTTGGGGCTAGCGTGTAATAGTCCCCAGACAATTCTGAAAGCTCCGCTGGGCAGCACATTGATGATTTGATAGTGGCAGCAAAATATTGCTTTTTTGCTGCCCTCACTGCCCCTAAATAGAGCTTACCATAGGCATTTACCAGTGTGTAACTGCATCCACCTGGAGTTTGTCTCCACCTGCACTCAAGCCGTCTCCTATATTGTTTCATCGCTCTGAGCTCTGGGGTATACCATGGAGCCGTACGAGCTCTACACAGCTCAGGAGCAATCATGTCAACCACCCGGGTCATTTCTGTATTCCATAGTTCAACCAGGGTTTCGACAGGAGCGCCAGCCTCATCAGCCAGAAAATTCCCCAGAGCCCTTTGGAAACGATCCGGATCCATTAGTCTCTGGGGGCGGACCAGCTTAATAGGTCCCACACCTTTGCAGAGGGGAAAAGCTGCTGTAAGTCTAAACTTCAGCAAGCAGTGATCTGTCCATGACAGCGGGACTGATGTAAGCCCCCCCCCATTCAGATCACCATCTCCATGTCCAGTTGCAAAAACCAAGGCTAGAATACGCCCTTCTACATGTAGAGGGCCCATGGCATGTTGGGACAGTCCCACGGTTGTCATGGAAACCATGAAATCCTGAGCAGCCCCAGATAAGGTGTCCTCGGCATGGATGTTGACATCCCCCAGAACCAACATTCTGGGGGATCTCAACAGTACACCTGAGACCACCTGTCAGCTCAGCTAGGGAGTCTGTTGGGCAGCGGGGTGGGCGGTACACCAACAGAATCCCCAGTCTGTCCTGCTGACCCAACACAAGGTGCAAACACTCCAGACCAGTAGTCACATGGACAGGGTGCTTGCAGAGGGAGATGGATCTCCTATAGACCACAGCAACCTCCCTCCTCGACCCTCAGATCTACCCTGATGCTGAACCAGGTACCCTGGTGGACATAGCTGGGAGAGACTGACTTCTCCCTGCTCACCCACCCAGGTCTCAGATATACGTGCCAGATCAGCTGCCTCATCCACAATTAAATCATGAATGAGGGAGATCTTATTATGTACCAATCTGGTGTTTAGGAGCAGCATCCGGAAGTCTGAGAGCTTGCTGATAGGGCAACCAACAAACCTGTGGGTGTGGGGAGGACCAGAACAAGGCACAGCTGTTAACTGCCTGGGCCGCGTTCCCCTTACCTGGCAAGTCCTCCTCACAATGCCATATCTCCCTCTACCCGTCACTACACTAATTGGGACCCCCTCAAGTCTCCCCACTTGGTTCTGAGTCTTCTCTTCCAGGCACATAATTCAAGACCTGCCAGTCCCACAAAAAGCCAGGAATCTGCAAAGCAGGAGCCACCTCAGCCAGCCAGCTTATGTATCCCCTCCAGGGAAGGGACAGGTGGACAAAATCAGCAACAGCTGGCTGAGTACCTGAGGGCCTGGTCCTGCAAGGGGTGGCAACCTGCAGCACAGACGTCCAACAGAGAGAGGGCGGTGGTGGTAGCCACGCAGCAGCAGCAGCAGCAAGCAAGCAGCCAGGCAGCCAGCCGCAGCAGATGTCTCTCCCTCTTCCCTGGGTGATGGTAGTCCCCTTCTTCCTGCAGGCGGAGCTGGCGCTTTCCAGCTGGCTCATGTGCATGTTTCCTCAGGGACCAGTGTTCAGCCAGGCTTGCAGCTCCTGAGCAGGAGGAGAATCCCACTCTGCCGGCTGCCTGGCCGTTGGAGTGGTTTCTTGTATCCTTCGGGAATTTTAGTAGGTATGCTAATGATGAGAACTAAGAACCATGCATAAGACCAACCTTAGCTCTAATAAATGATAGTTTCCCACCATGTTTGTAAATGATAGCCAAAAACATTCTATTAGCAGACCAGTTATTTGGAAGTTCCAACCCATAATGCAATACTTTCACTTTTAGAAGACTTAAAATGCTAGCTGCAAATGAAAATATAGTGTCAACTATCTGTTAAATGCTTTATTATACTTCTAGAAAATGACATTAACCTTCATCCTAAAATTTTAATAATCCTTAATAACGTGAGCTGAAGGTCAGGAGCATATCATGAATAAAGCTTCTGCTCTTCTCCCAAGTTCCTCAGCAACGTAAGTACTTACCTGCCCAACATGATAAACGTCTGCCAGTCTGTGATCTGAATGGCCAATATGAAAGACTTTCCCCTTGTACCTCCAATTGAATGGGCTAATATTGTTTAGCAGGGGCAGCGAACCTTTGGACTTCCAGATACTGCTGGACTACATCCCCCATCATCCCTGGTGATTGGCCATGCTGGCTGGGACTGACAGGAGTTAGAGCACAACATCTGGACAGCCACAGTTTAGCCGCCCGTCATACAGAATCAAGCAGCTGAGTGGTGCACTGCAGTGGCATTTGGATGATTGAACTGTTTCCATTATTTTACTTGTTACAATTGTATCCTATTTTCTCTTTAGCAACTTGAATATGGTTCTCAAGCAGCCTTCCACCCAGGCAGCTTACAGTAGGACCAAATTGATTATAGCTGTAGCTGAGGTTCTACTGTTTTATTCTACACTATTAAAATGGATTTGGCAACTTTTCAGCCAAATTGTTCAGCACCATATTCCATCCAATTTGTTATCTTGTTATCCTTGGTTCACTTAATGCCACTGTGATTTCAGGAGAAGGAAGAATAGTACAGGACAGAGAAATTATAAGAAAGCAGAATTAGCCAAAGAGATGTTGACTATAAACAAAGGCTTTTATATTAAAACTGCAAAGCTACTTGAAATTGTCAAATTAAACTTAGTGGCATTTAGTTCTGAGTAATTGTGCACAGGATTGCATTGTAAGGCTGCTATAACAGAAATGATTCCACTTAACTGAAGTCTTACCTCATGAAGAAATACAATACTCCCCATTGTTTAATGGATAACTATCACTACTATCTCCTTAACTGCCTTACATGATAATGGATATCAATTATGTCAATTTCTTTCAAGCTTTCTTATTTTAAAAAAGTACACCAGAAAACTTGTACTTGTAAACATTTATTTTTTTTTCCAAACTGAAGAAAGGCTTGCATCAGCACACATTGTACAGCCTTGCAAAATTATACAGAAATTGAAAAAGGTGTCTCCTTTATATGTGCAATGAATCATTTGATGTCCAGTGATCCTCTACAAATGATGAAAAAACATATTTAAACCACTTAAGAAGTTTCCAGCACTTATCAAATGCGATTACTCTTACAGTAAAAAGAAAGAAAACTATATCAATGGGAACACAATTAAAGTGCAAACTTTTTTTGCCATTTGGGGAGTCACATTGAATTTCCTCACTTTTTATTGAAAACTAATGGGCTCCAGTTAAAAATTATCTGCAGTGTTCATTTTTCCTTTTTAATACTTATCCTGTTGGGACAGAAACAAGCTGCTCAGGAGAAGAATTTATTGGCAGTTAACATTCACATCTCTGAAGTAAATCTTGAAAGGAAAGGACTGGAGAAGGTTCTTCAGTAGTTATTGTTGGACTCCATTACCATTGGAAGAAGAACAGAGAGGAAGAAAAACGTGCTACCTTCCTTGCCATTTGCATATTGGGCTAGAAACACAGTGTTAATTCCTTAGGAGCTCTTCTCTTTCACTCCCACCTCCAGATCACTGCCCTTAAACTGATAAAGTGTGCTGGCTATGTGCAAAGGGATTACAAAACACATGTAAGAATATGGATTTTCCTTATGAACAAAGGTTTGCTGTACAACAGAGCTTTGGATCTGATACAAGAATTCGGAAATATAAAACAAAACTACTACAAAAGGGGTGTTTTAACAGCATTCTTCAGAGAAGGCTGCCTGTCCGTTTCACATCACAGCAGTGTTTTACTTGTTTTAAGTTGTTGATGATATAACTGTGTGTTTATTTCTGCATCTTCTGCCTGGATCACTAGGCTTATTTTTCAAAGGCTTTACTGTCGCATTACATCCAAGGAGTCTTTTATGAAGACAACAAAAACCCATAAACATCAAGCCAATCAAGTAGAGGAGATAAGGACATGGAAGTAATAAAGGCTGAATGTTCAGTGGAGTAGCTGTTACTGAGAACTAGCCCTTTCCAGAATGTGAAAGTCGTAGTGCTTCTTGCTTGTTCTCAGCCTAAATTTGTTCAGTGAATTACTTTGTTTCTTCAATGCATTTTGGGCTGCAGACATGGTTGGAAATGTTGCTAGAACTGTGTACGTAGATGCCAAGTCACTAAGTTTGGAAGGTTCAGTGTTCACATTACTATCTCCACTACCACAGTAGTGATGGTGGTGTTGCTGTTGCACCTGTAGAAACTGGGAATCCCGTAGCCACCGAATCTTGGCACCAACTTTAAGAAGTTCCACAAATAACTTCTCAGCTTCTGCACGGGTTATTCCTTCTGGCAGTTCAGTAATTTCTAAGACTTTTCCTACAACTGAAAAACAACAACACACGTAGGATTAAAAATGGCTCATTACATGAGACGTATGATATCCAGATCCAGACCCATCTTCAAAATGTTGTGCTTTCCTGGTAATAAAATATTGGTTCAGTTCCTTGACCCACAATTCAGTAATGCCCCTAAGTATCTAGAAGGGGCAAATGGGGCACTAACAACTATGTGGCAGCCATTTAAAAAACTTACTGAATAGAGAGTTGTAGTGTATGGACATGAAATGGCAAGTGTTACCACACAGTCTCAATAAATTACATTTTCCCCCTAGCTATTAACTGTCAAGTTTTCTACATGGTTTGAGGTTACCAGGGAATCCACTGGTGGGACAGGGAAGGCCCCTTTGGAATAGATTTAGGAAGAATGCAGGGAGGATCATCAAACTGCCTCCTTCCCTATTCTGCTGGCAGATTTCCTTCCATCAGCCATAATTGGGTATCACCCAGTAAGTTTAAGTGGCTATCACTTTCATTAGTAGTAGCAGCAGCTGCTGCAGTCACCAACTCAAAAAAAGCCTGCTGCTTCTAAATCTGTTATTTTGTAACAATTTCAACTAAATTATGGACAACTTGTGAGAGCAAGGTTTTCCAGCAAGAACCAAAGTTAGAAGTTATTTGACCCTTTTCCCTCATGGCAGAAACTACACAGGGAATGTTTCCAATACACACAACACCAGCCTGTGGGGATAGCAGTGTCAACCTCCACTTTGTGATGCTTGCAAGAGTCTTCTGCAAACTATGTCTCTATTACGGATATGTTTTAAAAAGTCCAATGGGATTTGCATGCATTCCAGATGTGGTAGCAGTTTTAAAACCAAAATCATACTCTGTCTCTCTTAATCACACAGAGAGGGGCACATTTACACAGCATACTATGCAATATCAGCTAAAGATAATGAATGTGCTTTTTTAGGTGGTGGTGGTGAAATAACAGCTGCCACAATAGAGTATGGATGCAAAGCACTATGGACAAATAGCCAATCACAGATGCTGTTGCTGCACCACATTCATCCATCTCCAGAAAACAACTGTATTTACAGAGTTATCGTAAAATGGAAACAGACATAATATACTTTCCCAGTTGCATCAAAGTTACCATAAAATAAGTCACCCACCTGGTTCTCCTGCACCAAGGTCTGCTGAAGCAGCCTTCTTGGCTGGTTTTCTTCCTCTGTTTCCATGTCTGCTACCAAGCTGACACTACCAGTGAGAGGGGTCAGACACACACACAAAGAATCAGAGGTTGATTTTCAACTCCCACAAGGGATGGAGAGTGTGACACTATCTCAGGAAAACAATTTAAAATGGTACATTCCTGCTTCCTTTTCTTGAACAAGTTTATTTGGGAAGAGGTACAGCACCACGGCATTTGAATCCATGAAGTGGCTCGTTGCTGTACTCTCTCACATACAAACAAAAATTAGTAGCATATCAGTTACACACCAGAGGAACTCAATCATTGCACTGGAGCAGGATCAATGAACCCCCTTTGAGATTAAAATGGCACAATGCCGATACTCTTTCCCTCTGCAAGAATGGATCACAGAAGGTAGATCCAGGCCAAATAAAGCCTTGATTGTCACTATCCCCAAACTTGGCTCTAACCTGGTCGTCTACAGGAATACAGAGGACAAATATACACAGAATTTTTAAGAAACGTTATGCTATTTCAAGGTCCAAGAATGATAACTGTGCTTGCAACTTAAATGATAGACTGTCTTGTTGCTAGTGTCTTAAGGTTGCATCTGAAAAATGTTTATTTTAAAGGACAATCCATACATACAGCGCTTACACTGGTATGATCCCATATTTCAGGTGAACCTAAAATCACCTCACCCTGTCAATGGACATTTGGCCTAATTTGAAATGAAACTACCTTAGTCCCCCCCCCCCTCAATTGGACCACTATATCTGCAAAAAAGTAATATTTTATTAAGGATACTTTTATCAACATAACAATTCCTCTAGTAGGAAAGCAGCTAATCTTTAATGCAAGTTCATTTTTCACTTTATAAAATGTATCTATCTGATTTACAATATAAGTTACATCCAAGTTACTGAGCTAATGTTCCCTACTGTGAAGATGGGACTTCCCTTACCTGTGGACCTGCTATGTGTCCATGTAGCAGAGCTGGAGGATTGTACTGCAATGGCTGACCAAGTAAAGGATATCTGACATCTCCTGGAGACACAAAAATCAACATAATTTCAGATTAAAATACTAATGTTATTTCTGTTCTATATTGGAACTGTCAATTATAGATTTATTTTGTAATCCTGGATGAGTTTGGCTTTCAACAAGTTCTTCAATCAAATCTAAGCAAATCTACATAGTGCAAAACTTCAATGGAGGTGCATTTTGCATGGCTTAAAAGGGGGGGCATTTTATCTGAAGAGTGAGATAATTTATAATGTATTAAGCAAAAGCTTGATGCAGGGAGTGTCCCCAATTTTCACCAATTCTCCCTTCCTGTTGCAGCTTCCTGTGGCACATCCCATGTTGATCCAGTCCCCCAATTGCAGGAGCAAGTTTTCAGGGGTTACAGCAGACTGTATCAAGAAGGGAGACATAGAATGTAACACTCCTGGAAGTTTTGATCTGTGCCAAAAGCTGCCACCACTGTTAGAAGAAAATTAGATTTGTAATACTTTCTATTACAGTAAGTTGTTATTTTCAAAACTGATGTAGCAAACAAACCAGAACTAAAAAACTATGACTAACAGCACAATCCTAACCATGCCTATTCAAAGCAAACCTATCTATTTCAAAGGGACTTCCAGGCAAGTGGGATGAGGACTGCAGCCTTAGTTTTTCTTTTTTGATAAAACTGATATGGCTGCTTTTCTGATGAGAACCATCTGCTACCTTTCAATACAAAACAGGAGGAAGAGCCATTTTTAAGTTTCTTTTTCACCAAATACACCTTGAAATTCAGTATGCCTTTCACGAGTCTTGCTTTCTGGCAGTCTATGATGTGGTAGGCTAAATAAGCAAAATTGTGGCACTGACAAGAGACCACATGCCATCATATTTACAACAGGACAAAGATACCAGAACCTTCAAAAGAACATGGTTCTCAGATTTAAAAGTTCTCAAACATTTCCTTTCAAAGTAACCCAATAACAATGTCATGTTATGTAAACAGGACACCCAACCCAAGTACTTTGTAAAAACCATTCTCTTTGGGAGGACCTCTAAAAATGATGAGTCTGTATTAACCATCTACCAACTACACTTTTACTCCAGGGAGATCCACTGTTGCAGGGGATAGAATAGTATGACCCCCTCCAAAAGATCTTCAAGATGCACGATTCTAGAGCTCTTTTATCCTAACGTGCTTTGTACTTGCACTCTAGCTCCAAGAACCTCATAAACCTAACTGCAGTAGCTTGAACAAAAATCTAATGAAGGCTTCAAGTAAGCTAGCTCCTACTTTACAGGCCTACACACAACAGTGGACAAGCAAACAGGATTTAGTATTCTGACTTTCAAATGTATATCTTGTGACAATGCCATGAAGGGTTTCTTCACAACACTATCAATATTCCAAGATAATGAAACCTGCACTGATAGCATTTAATTAGGATGGAGACAATTCCAACTTCAAGGGAATCAAATGAGAACACGGGGGGGGATGTCTTGAGAGCAAATGCTGGGGGGGGGACATGCCTGGAGAGAAACATTAAAATTTGACTCCAATTCAATGTAAGCAAGTATTCCTTTCTCAGCTAATGAGAATTCTTACCTTGTCCAGGGACAAAAGGTCTAGAGAATGGGGGCACAAGAGGAAGAGGAGCTAACGTGGGACGGATGCTCTTCATGTTTGACAGCGGAGTTGGTGCTGGCGACTGGACTGGAGAGGTGGCAGGACTACCTATTTGTGGACTATGCTGTAACTTTTATTTAAAAGAAAACAAAAGGAGAGAGGATATTATATATGAGTTTGCCAGAACAGGGGAAATTAATCCTTTTAAGTTTATTTGGGCCTTATTTAAATCAGCTTCGTAAACTGCAAGTGAACTGTGAATCTGTATGGACTGAAATTATCTCAGTTAGCTTTGCAACTCTTACAAAGAGAAGATTCTGTTATGCAGTTGTGATATATAAAATCAGAGTCCTTATAAAGTTATTCCTTCCATGACTGGCAAGATGATTAACTTAAGAAGATCAGCTGGCTCTCTTATTACACATATGAGACAGCAAGCCTTGTTAAAATACTATTTGAGGGACTGTCCCAAACACTAGTGGACTATTTCTTTTCCTGCAGGATTGGGCCTGCTTTCCCTAACCAATCTTCTGGTGGGCATGAGTGAAGACACTGAACTATGGAAGATCCAAAACAATAAATAAATGGCAACTTTCTGCTGGTGATCTCTAGCTTTCTCAGCTGTTTCCCACAAGATATAATATTTAGACATGGAAACAAGTATTTTTAAAAAATTGCCATGGGCTAAGATTGATGAAATGAAACCTCCCCCCCTTTCTTTTTAAAGGAGATGGTATACCTGTGCAGAGCTGTCCAAAGTGCCAAAATCTGTCGACTTCTGCCCTCTTTGATGGTCACAGTAATATTTATTTTGTTTCCACTGGGGAGGCGAATGAGGTCGAGGCTGGGGATTGTTGGGTATACTGAGTTGCATCATTACCATTGCCCCACCTGGTGGTGGTGCTACTGCTCCAAAAGAAGAACAGGAAAAAATGGTGTTTACATTCCTAGCTTACACTTTCATAAAGATTGCTCCCACCTGCTAAGATCACCAATGAAAATCCTGCTCCATGTTCCACCAATGCGAGAGGTTGGGGTGGGACACAGGATAGGACTTTCATAAGCTTCGGAAGCAATTAGGCAGTCCTTCAGGCCACTTTTTATACACGTTGTGTTTACTGCACAATAAGTGAATGCAAACAATTTTCCTGAGGGAGGGGGACTAGAGATCATATAGAAACACGTCTTCAAAATCCCAAATAATATCAATTAGAAACTACCAGAGCACGCTGTTAAGCTATTATTTTTTCCTTCTATCTTTAAAATTTCACCAAGAACACCTGACAAAAATACTAATTATTCTCTGAAATGGTGAGGATTGACTACTTGTTGCTTTTTGAGCACCACCACACACACCAAAAAAAGGATACATAGGCTACCCACTGCTAGCTGGACCTTCCTGTAGACCAATAACTTAGTTCATCTATCTCCTGCCCTTTCTTGAAGGATCTCAAGGTGGCAGAAATGGGTCCACCTTCCCAAGTTTACTCTTTCCATAACTTTGTGAGATAGATTAGGTTTAGCTGGAGTAACAAAAATATTTAAGGCCAGGTCAGGCAAGCAGCCAGTTAACATCATTGCCTCCATCCCACCCTCCCTTAATTGCTCCATTTGCTGCTCCTGCCAGAAGAGGTCTGCCTAAATTTAGAGAATTCTACCCCATATCCCATCATACATTCCTCAGAAGGCTGCCCTTGGCCCTCTTGATAGACTTTTTAGGGGGCACAGGGGGGATGAGGGTTCAGAAAAGTATTAATTTCATTGACATGCAAATAGTGTTTGTTTGTTTTTAAGAAAATGACTCCATGATGAGAGAAAGGGACTAATTGTCATGATTCTCTTTTCATACCTGCACACTGTTGTCCTTGGAGTTGTTGAGAGTTGCAGGGTGATGTTGTCCTAGGAAACTGTATCTGCTCTGATCCTGGAGGCTGAAGATATGCTACTGATGAGCTGCAGGAGGTTTGGGGGGTGGAAAAAAACACACCAGGTATATTAAATGCAAACGTTATGCCATAGCCATAATGTCTGCAGTGCATGAAAGCCATTTAATTAAATTATAATTGTAGCAGCAGCTGCAAATGATCTGGATTTCAACCTATTAACAGGAGAACAAAAATGTAATTTTTTAACTACAGAAAGTAGAGCTAAAATGGAAATTTTACTCACCGTGAATTTCTATTTGAAGATAGGGCTGGAGGACATTCCTCAGTAGGGATGACTCCTCCTACTGGTCCTGACAGGCAGGGTCTTGAAGCTTCTTCATCTCCTCTCCTGGGGAAGGAGTTGTCCCTCTCTCCAGACCAAACTGACAGAGCCAGGAACACTCATCAGGCCCCATATCCGCAACCATTCAGACATCCCTAACGTGGAAGCCTATACTTGGAAACAGCTGCAGAGAAGTGACAGACCAACACAGAATGCTGGGGGGAAAGTCACACAGGAAGGAAGACACACAATACTAAACAATGTGTGCAAATGTAAGGTGCTAGCAGAAGCCCTAACTCCCCCACTCCAGAAGGTCGAAGCAGAGGAATGAGAGGTGGGTGGAATGTCCTCCAGCCCTATCTTTAAATAGAAATTCACGATGAGTAAAATTTCCATTCTTGCTAGATAGGGCTGGAGGACATTCCTCAGTAGGGATATGACTGAGCAGTGTACTAGAACTCCGGGTGGGATTCCTCTAGCTAGGAGGCAACACCTTCTGGAGCACCTTCCTACCAAATGCAGCATCGGCTGATGAGAATGAGTCTATTTTGTAGTGCCTGATGAAGGTGTGTGGAGAAGCCCATGTAGCCACCCTACAGATATCTGTTATCGGGAAACATCCCTTAAATGCTGCAGAAGCCGCCCCCGCCCGAATTGAGTGTCCTGTGGTACCCAATGGGGGTCCTTTACCCAGCGCTTCATATGCATGTGCTATTGCCGCTCTGAGCCAGCGCAAGATAGAGTAGATCATCACCTTACACCCCTTTGATTCCCCAGAGAAGGCCACGAAGAGGGCCTCTGACCTCCTGAACTCTAAGGAACGTTCTAGGTAGAAACGAAGAGCCCTCCTCACATCAAGGGAGTGCCACCTGTGTTCCTGGGCACAGGCGGAAGTGGGGCAGAAAGAAGGGAGAACCACCTCCTGTGACCTATGGAAAACGGAACTGATTTTAGGTAGGAATGCTGGGTATGGTCGGATGACCACCTTGTCCTGGTGGAACACACACAGTTGAGGGTCCGAGGACAATGCCCCTAACTTGGAAACTCTGCGTGCCAAAGTAATGGATACCAGAAAAACTGTTTTGAATGTCAAGAGGTTCAGGAGGCAGGTAGCCATTGGTTTGAATAGCAGTTCTGTTAACGCCGTCAACACCCAGTTAAGGTTCCAGTATGGAAACTTGTAAATCATTGGTGGGGAAACAAGTGTCACCCTCTTAGAAAACGTTTAAGGAATGGGTTGGAGGAAAGCGGAGGGGCCCCTAGTCTTAATAAAATACTACTAAGTGATGCTGCTTGTCTCTTGATGGTGGCTGCGCTCAGGCCCTTATCTAGGCCCGACTGGAGAAACCCCAGGGGGGCCTTGATGTCTCGAGACAAAGGTTCCACTGTGTTCACAGAGCACTAGGACAAGAAAACATTCCACGTGGACAAGTAAACCCTGTCTGTGGACTGTCTACGCGAGGCCAGTAGCGTGTCAAGCACTTTCCCCTTAGAGCCCTTGCCACTCAACCACAACTGCTCAGCCTTCAAGCTGTTAGCCGGAACACCTCTGGTTGAGGGTGGCAGAATGGGCCCTGAATCAGAAGATGCGTTTGAACGGGGACCTGCCATGGTGTCTCGACTGACATGTTCAGCAGGCCCGGAAACCAGGGTTGTCGAGGCCAATACGGTGTCACGAGAATAATTTCCGCCTTCAATGTCCGAACCCGCTGGATTGTGCGTTGTATCAGCCCGAACGGAGGAAAGGCATACAGGAGGCCTTGTGGCCAATGCAGAACAAGGGAGTTTGTGCCATGAGCCTGGTGACACGGTGTTCTTGTGAAGAACCTGTCTAGCTGTGCGTTTTCAGGTGTGGCAAAGAGATCCACTGCCGGTTCTCCCCACCTGTTGGAAAACTGCTGGGTTCAGTTGCCATTCCGCCTCCTTGATTGCTGTACTGATAAGCCAGTTGGCTACAAAGTTGTTTGTGCCCGCCAGGTGTTCAGCCTTCAGAGGCAAGATGCCGCTCCGCCCATTTGAAGAGACGCTCTGCCTCGAGCATTAGGCCCTTCGATCTTGTGCCCCCTTGTCTGCTGACATAAGCTTTCGCAGATGAGTTGTCGGTGCATATGAGGAGATGCCTCCCCTTGATCTCTGGTGCAAATGCCTGCAGGCCCAGCCTGATGGCCCATAACTCTAATACATTTATATGGAGCTCCGCCTCCATTGTTGACCATGTACCCTGGGCTATGTTGTGGTTCAGGTGAGCCCCCCATCCGTACAAGCTTGTGTCTGAGGTCATGATTATGTGTGGAGGATCTTCCAGGCTGACCCCTTGGACCAACCTCTAAGGCTCCAGCCATAACCGGAGCTCTGTTCTCACAGTCGGAGGAACGGGGACCGAGTGTCTGTGTCGTAGAAGAATTGCCTTCTGGTAGGGCAAAAGGATCTGTTGTAACATTCTTTAGTGAAATTGGGCCCAATTAACTACGTCATATGCTGAGACCATTGACCCCAAGAGCCGGGCTAGACTCATCAAGTCCATTTCTGGTGATGACCCCGCTTCCCGAAGCAGCAGCTGAAGTCCTGAAGCCCTTTCTTCAGTGAGCCTCATGTGGAAAAGTTGCATGTCCAGGACCACCCTTAAGTGCGGAATAGTTTGGGATGGGGTCAGCAAGCTCTTCTCCAAGTTCACTATGAAGCCCAGTCCCTGGAGCCATGCCAAGGTGAGATGGGTGTCTGTGCGTGACTGGTCCCTGGATGATGCTCTCACCAAGATGTCATCCAGATAGGGATGCACACATATCCCCATTGTCCTGAGATGTGCCACCGCAGCAACCAGGACCTTGGTGAAAACCCTTGGGGCTGAGGAAATGCCAAAAGGCAAAGCCCTGTACTGGAAATGTCTGTTGTTGTATGAGAACCGGAGAAAGCATCTGTGCTGTCTGCAAATTGGAATGTGTACATATCCTTGGAGACGTCCACAGAGATCACCCTTTTCTTAGGGCTGCAGTAATGGAACAAAGGGTTTCCATTTTGAACTGTTTCCTGGCCACCCACATGTTGACCCATTTGAGATCCAAAATAGCCCGTGTATTGCCATTTTTGTTGTTTACTAAGAAAAAATTTGAATAGACCCCTGATTTCCTCTCTGAGGGAACTACAGTCTCTATTGCCCGAATGTACAACAGGTGCGGAATAGCTTCCAGGTAGTGCAGGTGCTTCTCCGGTTTTCGAGACCTTGGGGTGGGTCAAAACCGGTCGTGTGGAATTTGAACAAACTCTATGGCATATCCCATGGACACCATGTGCAGCACCCAGTTGCCTGAGGTGATGTCTCTCCAGCGGGGGGCAAACTCTAGAAGCCTTGCTCCCACCCCGCGAGAGGCCTCTGGGAACCGCCAGTCAGGAGGAGGGGACCTTTTGGGCACCCTTCTGGGTCCTCCCTGAGGAGAAGGTGCCTCCCAATTTAGAGGAGGAAGCGTGCCCACCCCCTCTGTCTTGTCTGCCCCAACGAGGCCTGTTGGAAGGCTCACTGCGAAATCTAGAAGGCTGCCTTGAGGAATGAAAAAGCTGGTTCTGCCTGCCCTTCCGTTCCTCTTTTTTAGCCATAGGGAGTGCTTTCTTTTTGTCCCTAGTTTCCATCAGGTGAGCCTCGAGGGGCTCACCGAACAGCTTAGAACTTGAGAAAGGTAGGGCAGTGAGGCGAATCTGTGACCCTGCATCTACTGCCCACTGCCTGAGCCAAATGTTACGTCGTGCCACTGTGGAGGCAGCCACAGACCGCGCCACAAATTGTAGGGCGTCCATGGATGCATCAGCTGACAGAGCAGAGTCATACGCCATTTTCTTTAAACCATCCTTAACGGATTTTGAGACATCGTCCCGTACACCCAACTCTTCAGCCCACATAAAGACTGCTCTGGAAAAAACTGAGGAAGTGGCTGCTGCTCTGAAGCTGACCGCATCTGCTTCAAAACTCCCGCGAAGACCCACTTCGACTCGCTTATCGCATTGGTCCTTGGCCCCCCCTCCCCTTCTGTTGGGAACACTGCGGAACTTGCAAGGGCAGCAATAGGCGGGTCCACTGTGGGAAAACGCAGCCTTGCCATGATCCTGTCAGCAAAGACATAATGCTTCTTTGTCCACTTGCCAGGGAGCTTTGATTTACATGGTGATGACCATTCAGCATCCCACACGTCATCAAATGCCTGGGGAAAAGAAACAGTAGCCTGCTTGGTGTCCATGGAGGGGAAAGCCTTTTTAGCTCCTGCCGAGGCTGACTGGGTGGATCCCTTGCATCCCACCTCTATCTCTGGCAGCTGCAGCACTCTGCGTGCCTTCAATAGGAGTGGCTGAAAGACCTCTGGAGCAAAAAGCCTAGGTTGCGTCTGGGTCACCTCTATGTCCTCACCAGACAGCTCCCCCTCTTCCCTGTCCGGCTCGAGTAGATCTTCGGAGTCTGACAGCTCCGCCTGTGGGACAGGGGCCTGCATGGGCGACTGTACCTGTGCCGGCCGTGCCTGAGCCATCGAGGGTGAGGAGCCTGTGTGGGTCTGGGCGGAGTGCCTCATTACCCCCCCAAACTCGCTGCGACTGAGGGGATCCTTATCACCGATAGGTGCTACCTTGACTTGCTCGCCGTGTGTTATAGCAGTGGGTGGGGGTGAAACCCCCCCGACTGAACACTTGATTGGAAAGGGAAGAGGACCTGGAATGGATGTGTCACGATGGTGAACTGCCATGACTGTCCTCCCTGCTGGAGTCAGTGGAGGGGGAAAAGCACCTCCGCTTTCCCCTATGGGAGTGCTTCCTCGAGTGTCTGCGCTTCTTACGTTTAAGGGCGTGTTGGAGAGAACCACTGATTTCAGAAGTGATAAACTCCTTAACCCAAGTCATGAACTTGGGAAACTGAGAGTGGGGGGGAAAACATCCATACCTTCTTCTAGGAGATTCATTCCCCTGCTGTCTACGCTCAGGGACGGAGATAAGACTGGTTGCCATGACTCCTCTATGTCCCTTGCCTCCCCTATGTGGCAGGGCTCTTGGTGGGAAGGCAGGGGGTGAGGCCATGATATGGCAGCCTTGACTCCCTGACGCTGAGGGAAGAGCATGTGAAGTCGCTTCAAAGGCGAGCCGCTCAACCCCCTGCTGAGAGATGCTCTCCGGTGAGGAGACAAACGTTGTTCTTCCTATAGAAGTGGGGGGGTGCAGAAGCCACGATCCCGCTAAATGTGAGCATTGTGGAAACGCGGCTCCAAAGCGAGGGCAAAGTCTCTCGTCTGAGCGGCTGCTGCTACTGCTGGGATGCTGCAGCTAGCCACGCTCTGCCCTTCTTCAACCTCCGTTCCGATGCCGGGGAGCCCAGCTGGGTTCAGCCAAACCTCCTGAGCCCCAGGCCCGCGGGGTGAAGGCAGGGAAGGGGAGGGAAACAGACAGGGAGTTATTAAGACAGATGTAAGGAGAGGAGAGAATTAGCATGTGTAAAGACGCTGAGAAAGAGAAATGAAAAACAAAGGAAGCAGCTCTGAGAGTAGAGAAGAGAGAATAAACACCCAACCTTCACTGACCGCAGGCAGGGCCAGTCTGGGGAGAGGGACGACTCCTCCCCCAGGAGAGGAGACGAAGAAGCCTCGAGACCCTGCCTGTCACGACCAGTAGGAGGAGTCATCCCTACTGAGGAATGTCCTCCAGCCCTATCTAGCAAATGGTCATATTACGTTGCACTCCTGCCATCCTGGCAAAATAGTTAAATAGTAATAATATAGGTCTGGCTAGCTTCAACACTCCTCTTTGGCCTTTGTGGAATGAAGAAACGAGTCAAGCCTACGTAGGATAACTGACCTAGAGTTTGGTTGGACACGTTGTTCTTTCTTGCCGTTTTGTCATTTTATAATTCATTTGTCATTTTATAATTAAAACAGTGATTTATATGCTCTAGGATAAATGAATGCCACTCACAATTTATATTAATAATATTTAAAATGACAGTGTGAAACATTTGCTGTAGGGGGAAAATTAGTGACTGTTCTCCTTTCTCTAATCTTCTTGTGAATTATTCATGGAGTGACTTTTGGAAAGGTGACCAAGCTTTGAAGATTGCCATTAATGCAACATATTACTGCAAACTGCTGACTTAAAAAAAAGCCGCTTTTAAAGCAAGACACACAAAGATCAAAGGAACCCTAAATATTAAAAGGAACGGATACAAAGATAACCTACTGGCAAGATTTTTTTTCTTTTCCAGTAAATATAAACAAAGCCAGAACTCTGCACCAAGGTGAACTCAACATTCATTTTATACTACTTCTGCAGAATAACAGGGGATAACAGCTGTGCAGGATACCATTGCTATGTTCCCAGAAACTCATCAATTTTTATTGATAAGGGACTGAAATTGGACTTAAGTGGGATATTAAAGTTGTGTGGATACTTAATTCAGTGTCCAGCGATATATCCATGTTTGTGTAGTACAACCATGGAAGACAGTCAGTTGTAGGTATCCATTTGCAGGTACTGCTAATGCTTTGTCATTAGGGAGTAATTATAAGTTTTTTCACCTGTGACAAATCAGTTTATTCATTCTAATGCAGAAATCCATTGAAAGATCTATAGAAAGAAATTCTGCATTATGTCCTTCCACCCTATGGAATGGAACAGTGGGATGGGTGTTCCACAAACACAATAGGAGGTACTAACAGAGTAATAAACACCTTTTGGACCAATTGAAGAATAAACCTCAAAATGTGGGCTATAATCCTATTCACACTAACCCTGGAAGCAAGTCCCTCTAATTCAATGGGGTTTACTCTTGAGTAGGTATGTACAGGACTGCACTTTGAGACATCTTAGTTTATCTTTTAGTACTTAAAGAAAAATCAGAACAATTTTTATGAACGCCACCATCAGTGTTGTATTGACAGTAATAACAGCTCTATGAATATCATTAGAACTACTACATATTTCTCAAATGCTTGACTAAATCCATCTGAAGCATTAGCAGCTTCAGCACTCACTGTGTAAATCACAATCTTCTTTATGGTGGTGCCAATGAAATGATACAATTGTACAAGATATTGCTTTTGTTATACTTAAATCACAATGCACATATGCTATATGATGCATTATTTAAAGATTGCAATTAAGAACTTTTTTTAAAATAATTTTTTAATTCAAATTTTCATAAAACAAACAAAACAAAATCAAAAACATAACACAATAAAAATAAAAATAATAAAAAAATTTTTTTGACTTCCGACTTGTCACAGATCAGCTATAAATATATAATATATATCAAACCTGTCCCTTAATACATACAAATTAAGAACTTCTAAGGGATCAACTTGTAAATAGACTTTTATTTTAAAAAAATCTTATTCTTTAAAATTGCTTCAGCATAATTTCCCATCATTAGTATGGGTTGCAGTGTTAATAATAAATCTATCAACATTTCTTTACTTAAACACAAAAATTAATCTTACACATTTATTCCTTCATTTTTAAACAATGAACATATTTATTTACGATTAAGGAGTAGGAAGCAAGCCAATACACTCTCAATGTCAGGGGGAAAATGGGAGAGCTGTCATGCAGGTGGAATGAAATCTGACAAGAATATTTTGACAGCAGTACCGGGGGCTTGGGAACAGAATAACGGTTCTTTCAAATCAGCATACTGTTGACAATCTGCCCCCCACCTTTTAGTTGGTTCAAGGGTTCTCTGGAACGTATCAAATTTTACAAAAGCCAGAACAGGCCACCTACAGACTGACATAAATGAAGCAGATAGCTTAGGCAATTTTTCTACTTGCTCTGGGACTACTGCCAAATTAACTCCATCCAAGAAACCAGGATTGCATAGACACACAGTTTGAGCAGTCAAGATGCTGTGGAAATGGACTCATTATGCTATATATAGGCATATAATTCCTTGTCTGAGATCTAGATCAGAGATCAGTTCTGCAGCAGAAGCTGGCTGTACACACAGCAAATCAGTTGGTACTTGCAACATGAGACCCCACATCTCTGGAGCAACTTTGCTGCTCTTTGTAAATGATCATTTTTAATGCTGTGTTTTTCTCGTCTCTCATTTTTTGGCAAGGTAGCCAGCACAGCTTAAGAGTGGGGAGGGGGACAAGACAACCAACAACAGCAATTAAAATATTGATGCATGACTCTCCAGTGGGTTGTGAATGTGCAGGGAAAGCTGGGCTCTTATTGTGTCAGAAAAAACGGGGCAAGTCCCATTTAAAACGGTGTATCTTTTTGCACCGTATGTATACATTGTTCACAATGCTTAAGAACAAAAATGTCCATGTCTGGGATACACAGCACAGAAACTGTTTCATTTTCTAGAAACCAACAAAGTTCAATGTTTGTTTACAAAAACACATACCCCACCCCACAAAACAAGCTGAGGAAGCAGAGCCTCCTTGAAACAAGGTATCATTTCTGTCCTTTGCACAGCTACCTTCTTCTCAAACTTCCTAGTTCCATTCCTTCCACCACATATCTATTTTACTTCTTCTTCATGTGACTAGCTCTGTAAATTCTCAATTTTTAAAAAAGAGGTATCAGAATAAAATTATGCTAACTTGCTTTCCTTATGAGTATAAAAAGGTATGTTTCATTAGCACAAATTTTGGTATTTGTTGATAAAATTTAATAATTTAACAATGCAGCTGGATAAAAACAATTTTACTAAGCAACTGTAGCCCATATTTTCAGAACATTGCTGAGTATGCTAATGTTCAGCTTTAGCTGCAATACACAACAAGGCTCAGCAGTGAGGATACCTGTGCTCAATGCCAAACAGGCTGATAAGCTGACGAGAGCACACCAGCACCTGGCTATGTTATAGATACTTAAAAAGCAACCCAAACACACTGTGATGGGAATCTGATATATTTATTTAGACTTTTTAACACTGCTTACTCCAGTAAGATTAAGAACTGCAAGCACCAAAAAGCAAGGAGCCAGCAGTTTAAACACAGAAAAGCTAAGAATGCATCTTAATCACATGGTGTGGTTTGATGGCAAATGAGGTCACCACCTTGCTAAAGCTAAGCAGGTCTGGGTCTGGTCAGTGTCTGGATCGGTGACTTCCTTGGAACCACATGTATGCCAACTTGGGTTCCATGATGGAAAAAGATGTAGATGTTAATAAATAAATAAGAATCTTGAGTACAATAATACACTTGAGCATATGATGATGAAAATAATAGCAACAACTGAGTTCCTTGGGCTGAGGTGTTGTAGGACTAAGTTTAAGCCTCACTATATTGACAGAACTTGAGGCATGGCACAATGCTGATGGAACTCCCCAGATGTGTCAGTGGAAAATTCCATCAGTGAAATGACCAAAATGGGGCAGAGTCATAGGCAGGATATTATTGCTGTACAATAAAGGCTTTGACTTTGTTGCTATGAAGTGGTAGATGGGAATCCTTTTTGCATAGTATGATCTGGCTTCAGCTGATGTCAGGATTGGACTATGAGAGGGGCAGGCAGAGAGTTCTCCACTCTTTGCTCACTCAAGTTCCCTAGACTGTGAGAAGGCAGTCTCTCAAGGTGCACAAATAAGACTGCTGCTGCTGCCAAGGTGTACAAAGAAGTCAGCTTGGGCATGGGTGGTGGTGACAAAGGTATGATTGTCTAAACCAGACCAATATACTCCTTGATTGGTCTGACTAGTGGTTTTAGGATCACACTGATACTGTCTTAAGAATTTGATTGTTGTGCTGAAAATGTAATGTAAATCACAGTGAGAAGCCAGTAGTGCTGGTATTAGTAGGATGCTGGTGGTTTTTTTAAAAAAGGAACATCCAAATTTTATTATTTTTGAATACATTTGTACAATTTATTCAAAGTGCAAAAATAAAAAATAGGATTTGCTTTTCCTGCAAGGAGGAGGGAAGACAAGCACGGAGCAACAATTTGACAAAAGAAATCTATGCCCAGTCAGTCTATGGTTTCTGAAGCTTTAGCAGACATGCCCTGCACAATAACATTTCTTCACTATCATGGCCACTAGGTATTTCCCCTTTAATAATAAAATAAAATGTTGTCATGAACAGAGCTTGGAAAAGTTACTTTTTTGAACTACAACTCCCATCAGCCCAATCCAGTGGCCATGCTGGCTGGGGGTGATGGGAGTTGTAGTTCAAAAAAGTAACTTTTCTAAGCTCTGGTCATGAAACTAAGGGTAGTATTCAATGCTCATCCTACGCAGTGTATACCCACTGAAGTTGCTAGACACAACTAACTTAGGTTCATTAATTTCAGTGGATGTACTCTGTGTAGGAGTTAGTTGACAACAATCCTAAATTCTGTCTACATACAATAAAACTCTGCCTCTATATGTGAAATTGTGTGAAAAATTCTTGTAAATACATCAGACCAGGTTACTAAAGATCAATGCAACAACTTTTTTTAATAAATTGCTTTTCCTGCTGCTTTTTTCTTGTGGATTCTGGTGGCTTTGAGCACAAACATTTCTGGGAAAGTGGCATACAAAATTAATATATGATCCAATCTAAAAACCAGGTTAAACTCACCTTAAATTATTCTGTTGTCCAGATGGAATGACACTGTAGTAAACTGGCATTCCTGATGTGGATAGTCCTTGGTTAGACTGACTGGGAATAACAACTGGCTGTTGATATGTCTGCTGGGACATACCATGGGAACCTTGAGCCATTGAAACCTAAGAATCAGAAGTGCACTGAGATCTCTAATAAAGTTTTTTTAAAAAGAAACTTTACATATTTATTGTAACAGCTTATTCAGTAACCCAGGAGTGGGGAACCTGTGGCCCTCCAGACATTGTTAAGACTAAACCTCTCATAATCCCTGACCACTGGAAGCTGGAATCCAACAACTGGAGGACTACACATTCCCCACCCTGCTGTAAATGAAGGTCGAAAGTAAATCAGAGGAAAGAAATATAACTAGTAGCCTGAGGCCTAGTAACTACTAAGTTGAGGTATGCCTATCACTAGGCTGAAAAACTTCAGATTGCAGGCAGGGGTCCACATGAGTGAGTTCCCCTCCGTACAAAACAATTCCCTTCACAAAGCAAACTAGCTGCCAGGGAGGTCCTAGAACCTAACGTTCTCCCTGGCATCTGGTTTCCCAAGTGCAGGAACAAGACACAGACACATGGTTTCAAGTTGATCAGCCCAGGGAGAACAAAATTATGTACTCTGTCCTAGCACCTCACTCTTTCTGAAAATAGTTGAGCAGATCACTGAAAGCAAAGTAAGCAAAATTTCTCCACTGTTTTAAATCTAAATTAGATAACTGTGAAACTTTAACCTATAAATAAAAACTTTAGTTCCAAGAAATGATATTGTGGCTATAGAATCAGTTAAGGAAGCTGGGTACATTTGGAAAAAAAACCAGTTTCACAAGTGACCAACAATCCTTAGTTCTGACTAGATAGAGATTCAATGTTGTTGTTTTTTTTTAAAAAAAATCAGTTACATTTTAATATTTGCAGTAATAAAAAGATATATCATAGCTTACTTGGTAAGATGGCACAGGTGGGTATGGAACAAGTACACCTTGGATCTGGTTTCCAATATTGTTTGGTTGGCCACTGACTAGGTTTTGGTTTTGAGATTGCTGGACGCCAACTAAACCCTGGTAGCTTTGCTGCTGGTTAGGCATAACTTGGTAACCTGAAGATATAGAATATTATTACTCGTTTTGATATATTATCATAAAAACAAATTTATACCCGTTTCCTTTAGATGTTAAAGCTATAGCATAGGAACCTGTGGGTTTATCCAACACAAAGTTGTAATGTTTAAAGGCTCAGCCCAATGTTGGAAGAAATCATTGTACAGGTTCCGTCTGCAATTGTGTGGCAAGGACTTGTGCCAGTGGCCCTGCTCACATAGTGGTCAATCTTTTTAGATGTCACAACAGCATCGCTGGATGAACCCACAGGAAAAGGAGCTCCCAAGCCATCAGTGTAACATCTGAAGGCCACCATAGGCACATGGGACAATTTTGATGAGATAGTTCCCCCAACTAATTATTAACTCACGTGTGGCAACTTTTGTATACTTCAGTTAAACACAACTAACAGTGAGCATTTCATTTTCATAAAAATGTTAGATTCTACTGACTTAATGAATTCAAAAAGCATAATGTTTTCAACTGATTCCTTTCCTTTTCCTTGTCTCCTTCAGCATTTTTGCCGTCATTTGCAAACTTCTCTGTAGTCATGAGCACTTCAAAATAAAATGAAAGAAAAACCTCATTGCCCAGTTCTGTATTATTCTAATAACATAAGCATATCATTCAACAAGCTCATTAAACAACAATGCAAGACATACCATTTATCTTACTTTTGAAGACTGATGTGTGTGCGTGTGCATGCATGTCTGTCTGTCTAACTAGTCACAGATTTGATTTATTTTGTGAGTTGGAACATTCCTAAGTATAAAAAGAACATGGACATACTTTGAAGTACAAGATTACCCCTCCTATCATATTTTCCATTTGGTGACAGAATGGTAGTCTGGAAGTTTGAAGTCTCTCAACAGAGCTCAGACAGCAGGTAAAAGGCCTAAATTCTCATTGACCTTAGCTAAGGTGCTACCTCACAACTTGAGACCCAGGATATTGTCAGATCATCTGCAAACGCTCCAAATGCCTTCAAACAGATTGATCAAAGGCTCATGTTTCTGAGTTTATTTACAAAATGAAGACTGAGCACAGTATGATCAACACTAGGTGCCAATTTTTCTTTCATTCTGAGAATCAGGTTTTTGGCCCCAGTAAAAGCCAATGGCCAAGGATGACGGGAGCTGTAGTTCAGCAACATCTGAAGGGCCAAAGGTTCCTCACACCTGGTATACATGGAGCTGCCAGGATTCAACACTGTTCCTTTGCTGATGAACGAAATGAGAATTTTACAGAAAAGGTTTTAATGCAGGGATGGTGAACCTACGGCCCAAGGGCCTAATTAGGCTCATAGACCATTTTGGCCACGCCATGCCCACCTCACATCATATATGATATCAGGGTGGGACAGGTAAAGTCCTAACGGTTTGCAGGCACTGCTGATCAGCTGATGGGCAGCACCTGCAGCGCCCTTTGCAAGATGCTTTGAAGCCGCAAGTATCAGCTGATTGTTGGAGCCCTGAAGCTTTGGATCTCTGCAAGCACACCGATCAGCTGATTTTCGGTGCTTGAAGAGAGCCCTGCACAGCCGAAGCCCTGATAATCAGCTGGGATCAGCTGCACTATGGAGTTTGCCTTCAGGAACATCCTAGTGCAGCTGAGGGGGCTGAAGGAAGTAGTTTGGATTCAAAGTACTTCAAGAATAAACTACTTCCTCTGGAAAAAAAAAAGCACTGTTGAAAAATGGGAAGCAATTTATATACAAACCACTTTCTCTGCAGAGGGGGAGATGTTCATTTCTAGGACATTTTAAGAGCATTTTCCCTCTGCAGAGACTTCACAGGGGCTCCCTGTAACAGGAAGCCTCTTTGGCACTGGTAGCGTGCCTTCAGTCAGCATACTGGCACTAAAAGTGCTGACTGCTGGTGACAAGTACCTTATTTGAACTTTGAGAGGATCCATAACCTGATGTTGGGTGACTGACAGATGGATAGTCCAACCCATCTTTCAAAGTTGGCCCATGGCAGGTGGGGGAGATAAGGATCTGGCCCACTGGGCAGATCCAGTTCTCCACTCTTGATGCAGTGATACTCTAGAGCAGCCTTTCCCAACTAGTGTGCCTCCAGATGTTGTTGGACCACAACTCCCATCTTTCCTGACCATTGGCAATGCTGGCTGAGGCTGATGGGAGTTGTGGTCCAACAACATCTGGAGGCACACTGGTTGGGAAAGGCTGCTCTACAGCAAGCTCCCTTTGAAAAAAAGAACATAGTTAAACTTTGGAGTTTGTTACCTCAAGAGGTAGCAATGGCCATCAAGGTGGATGACTTTAAAAGTGCTTTAGACAAATTCATGGAGGAGAAGGTTATCAATGGCTACTACCTCCAATGTTGAAGGCAGTGTGTCTCTGAACACTAGTTGCTGCAGGCAATCACAACTGGGGAAAGTGTTGTTGTGCTCAGGTTGAGTTTGCAGGCTTCCCATGGGCATCTGGTTGGCCACTGTGAAAAGAGGATGCTGGACTAGATGGGCTTTAGGTCTGATCCAGCAGGGCTTTTTTTACATTCTGTTACTGACAGCATGGTGAATAAGTGAAGGAGTCCACAACTCCCTTGCGGGGGAGGGGGGAAGGAAGAGGAAGGCTGCCTCTTCTCCTCTGGCAACTGTCCCTATCCAGCACAAAAATGTTTTTCCCCCCATCTCCAATTCTCTGTGCATTTTAGATAAGTCTGGAGAGAAGGAAATATTTGTCCTAGGCCAGAGATCAAACATGCTTGCCTTCAAAGCCCACTGGCATAAGCAGAGGATTCAGGGAGCAGGAGGTGTCTTTTATCTTAATTACAAGTTTCAGGGGGAAAAATGTCACAAATTGAAAAGCTACTGGTTCCCTGACTACAACTGGCAGAAGTTTCCAAGAGCAGGGAAAAAGCAGTAGAAATTCATATGAATAAATACTAATTGAGGAAGAAGGATTACAGGCTTCCTTTTTCTTAAAGCACCCTTTCTCTACCTTCCAAAATAGAAAAGAAGTTTCTTGGAAGGATGGAGGCTTCCACATCTTTAACAAGCAGAGGTTCAAACATGCACAGCCCTCCTGCAGCAGAAATAAACAAGCAGCATGATGAATTTCTGCTTGTCACACATTTTATAAAGGTATGGGATGTTTCCCCAGTGAAAGCCCTGCACTGTATCTGTAATATTCAAGCATATTTCAGTAAACGGACATTGAGTCCTTGGAGCCTCATATATAACCTCCAATTCCAGTTTTCACATAATAGATGTATGCAATATATACTTTAATCTATTAAAATATGTCCACTGGCCCTTTTTTCTTTTTTTCTGGCCAGGTGATGTTATCTCTTTGCTATTTTTTCTGAGCAAGAGGTACTTGAGGCGCCTCACTTCAGTTGCAGCATTACAACCTATTTGGCATTTTTATCTCATTTGAAACCAGATTTGGGTGTGTGTGTGTGTCACACTGCTATTTGTACTTCAATACACTAAATGCTGTGCTAAACAAAAAGAGACCAATTTTCATTCCTAGTCCTCAGTTTCAAGGGGAATTTCACATTCCATTGCACTACTTCGACCAGTACCTTGCTGTTAAATATTAATCAGCTTTGCCTAATTGTAAATGGAAGTATTTCATCTGGATAGCCATGCTGCCTTATTTACATGTATCTGGTCGCAATCTCAGACGTACAGAATACAAAGGGCTGTCTTCAACATAATGAAGCCATACATGACAGCTTAGTTTTGTTTTTCAACAAGCACATTAATTTTGTCAAGAATGAGCATGGCATCTTATTGGTTTCATTAAGCATATGGTAAAATCTTATGAGTGGGCTACATTTGTTTGTTAATAGAGGATATCAAACATCAAGGTCACTAGCAGATAAAGATTCAAAAACTTGAAATAGATAAGTGCATTATTTGACCCAATTTCCTGTCCTTAAGCAGCTTATCTTGTACAAAAACATGCCCAAAAGATCATCTTACAACCTTTCCTGGGAAAATTTCTGATGAATGAAATTCCATGGTGTAAGTGGAGCCTACACTGTTTATATTCCATTTCATATCAGTGAAATAGCTACTATACATAAAAATGTGAATGCAACCACTATTACAGTTTCTTTTATGACATTTGATATTTTATGTAACACCACATTCTGTAAAGTAGGATCTTCATTTCCTTATTAAGATCATATGTATGCACCAATGAAATAAAGCATGAAATGTCTTTTAAAAGGCTAAATCAATTATAATCTGAAGGAACTGAGTGGTACTGTCACTAAAACATGTTTATATAATATTAAGACACAAATGAAAATGATGTGCGGAAGCCAGCTTAAACAGGCACAGTTGCAAAGTTACAGTTTACTTAGTACACCTTCCTCCCAATCTGGTTTAGAAAAATATATATGACATTTTGAACTTTTGTCATGCTTTCCTCTCAACAGCCCTATAGATATTTTCAAATAAAATGGATGCCTAAATATATTCAGCATCCAACAAAGTATGGAGGGTAAAATACAGGCTGCTGCTATGAATAATAGCATTAGAATCCAGGCTACAATATATGATGGCATCGATACTTGGAAATCTACAAAAGTGCTGCAATTTCTTTCTTTTTTTAATTTCTCAGAGACTGCAGTGTAGCTGTGAAAATTATTCAGTGTCTTCTGGCACTTTCACTCAGACAAAGCAAAAATCAATTTTCCATGCTGAGAGAGGAACTAGGACAATATAAATTGCTGCTAACATGCTGCCCCATGGGGTTCCAAAGCACTTTCTATTTTTAGCTTCACTATTCCACCCCAGAATACCAAGTGCCACGAAAGAAATATAGCACTCAGCAGGAAGAACGAAAGAAAGAAAGAGAAGCTGCATCTGCTAAAACAGATGGTCTTTACTTTAAAGCAGTGCTAGCAAACTGTAGTGAAAAACCTCACACTTTCCAAAACTCAAGAGATTTGCAAAGAATGATCAAATAAATTCCGCAACAGTATCTTCCTTAAGTAATGAAGTTGCTGTTACTACCAGGATCTGCATCTCATGCATAAATCAATTAAAAAGTGACATAAACTTTCACTAATGAGATGCAAATCTCAAGCATGACAAGACTATAAAAACACACACAAAGGACACACAAAATAGACCACACAAAGGCAAAAGCCTGTCAAAGGCCCTTCTCGCCCAATGTCTGCTTTTGAACATCATCTTCCTGATATTTCTAGTGCCACCTAGGTAAGGACAGATGTTGTTGACTTTTTTCTTTTCTTTAAGGGAAAAACAGCATATACTCCTTGATCCAAAAGCAACAATCCAAGACACACACCTGAAACCCCTTTAAAAAGGAAGCCAGGAAGCAGCTGAAAAAGAGACCGGTTCACTGTGAGAAATGTAACCCTCTCAGACAGTGTTACGGCCCCGAATCCAACAGCTCATGAATAAAGCCAACCTATTACACAATCTGTTTACACATACCACAGCCTGGTTTGTCACAAAGACACAAATAAAAACCACACATATACTACAAAACACAGAGATATTTGAAAGTTATTTGGGCTAATTATTAAAAGTATTTAAAATGTTGCAAAGTAAAACCCACAGGTCACTGAAGATAGGTGATGAACAACAGCTAGCATTCAAATGTGCTTATTCTTTTTTTTAAAGGGCTCTTGCACTTCCAGCCTTCACATTTTACAGAGCACTTGTGCTTACTTTGTACACATATAGTTACCCTAGAAATGTTTCATACCCCCATGCACACTGCAGGAAACCTTCCAGACCATTCTTCCAACACCCTTAAACTAGTTCATGCTTGTGCACAACCCTAAGTGAAATGCAAACGTGACATTTCTCTAAGCTTCAGCAGCTTGGACCTAACTTACCAGCAGATTACTGATGGTTCCAGAAGCTTCTAAATGTGTGAATAAACTGTGAATAAATACCCCATTTGCCTTGGTTTCATCATCGCCCCAGAAACAAGCTTGCCCTGGCCCTTTGGCTAACATGTAAACACCTTCTGCAGGAGCACACTGATGAAGAGCCTCTACATCCACAATGTATTTGCTATGAAGTCTTGCTCAGCAAGATTTGCGAAATTGGCAATGGGAAATACTGATCAGAGTGGAATACATTAAGGGCTAAGGTCCAAAACGTAATCCAACTTGTTCTACACTACAGAGTTTGTGGTTGCATTTTATCAACAGCAGCCCCCATTACGGCATGGCAAACTGGATGGCAAACCAGGGAGGAATTTTAAAAGCTGTGTGAGACATGATTATCTACTGGACACACATCGGTCCTATAAATATTTCTATGGAAGCCAACTCATAAAGGTATTATCCTGACACAATTAAAGACAGTAACTTCCATTAAGTTAATTTAAGGACATTCATGAAAGGAAAACTTCTAGTCCCTTCCTTCCTCCTGTAGCCATGTGTGCCCCCCGGAAAACTTCTCTAGAGGGTGGGGAGGTCACTAAGGAATGTGAGATGGAGTGCAAGGTGCTGCTGGGAGAGGGAAGAATCAGGATCCAAGCCATTGGGTTGGATCTATTTTAAGAAGTTAATTGCACTTTAGTCCCACTGAAATTCAGCCAATCAATGTGAAAGGTTCATGACTAACTCTTCATATGATTTCAACAGGACTTAACTTAGCATCAATTCAAGGCAATTTGTTCAACTCTAAAATAAAGATTAAAATCATAGCATGCACACACACAAAAGAAATATTTGTTCTAATCTTGCTGAGATGGGCAAAATCTAACTTAAAATGGCTGCATTCCACCATATGATGGCAAATATAAGGCCACGACCATCATCCAGCTCTCTTTCATTCAGTAGCCCCAAATATTTTTCAGAATTACAGATTATTAGTACCAAACCTGTTGCTGAAATTTAATAGATTTGAAATACCTCTTCATCATCCTTTCCCTTGTAACCATGTAATGCTCTGTAAATATTTTAACACACTGCTGAAAAATAATTATTTATATCATTTTAGATTTAGATTCATTTTTTAAATCAGAAAGCAACAAGTTACTAATAAGTTTATTTTTCTCTGCAACGTATGTTGCCATTCTGTTCCCAAAGACATCCCCAACGTGACTAAAAATAGCTGATATAAAAAGGATTGGGTCATATTGGATGTTTCAGCAGCTGCTTCAACCCTTCACATTGAGTCAAGGTAACTTCTGCCATGGCTGCTACCAATGTAACCAACCCAGACTTTAAAATGGGTCTTTCTAGTGCCTTTGTGTGGGGTTGAGAGAGAGCCAAAACACTCTGGGAGTTCTAATAACCAGCCTGATTCTTACCCATAGAAGACCTTTCCATGTGGGTCTGCACAGGTACAAGACCTTACACAATAGAGTATGTGGCATTCTTTTTCTTCTTCTCTAAAACACAAATTTCTCCAAGGCAGCATAAACCTCCCCCATAATTAAAACCCATATCAAAATGACTAAATCAAGGCCACAATCTAATCTTTGACAATTGTTTTGTACTCTAGCCCTTGCGTATCTACAGTACCCGTTAAAGTGCAAGTACAGCCAATCCCATATTCCCCCACTACTAATTTAGCTGCCCTGAGAAAGAAAACATGCTCACTGAGAACACAGGTGCTGCCAGTGGCACAATTAAGCACAATTGTTTCTGTTTATATTCTAGAGCACATTTCTAAGTGGATCTCAAAGTTAAGTTTCAAAAAGGGAAGCAAAACATTTAGGCCCAATTGCCAACTCACTGCTTCTCAAAGTAGAATCCCCTTCATACTTCTGAATAATTCATGCTCACACAGACACCTGACCATGCTGAAGTACAAACCTTCTTGGCAAAAGAGCTCAGTCTGTAAAGTATCATTGTATTAAAACTACTACCTGTGACTAAACAAGATTCAAGAAACAGCAGAAAATATACAGAAAAGCCAAAATGTTAGCTTTGGCAAATGAAAAGACCAATAAATTCTAGATCCAGAGAAACAATATAAAAAACAAAGAGCAATCAGAAATATACTGGATCTCTAACTCAGGATCAGATACCTTAAGAACTTCTGAACAAGTGTAACATAAAAACCTATGGCAGAATGCTACAAATTACAGTGTAAATTAAAACCAAACTTAAATATACTTAACCCTTGGGGAACAGTAATCAGTGTCAATTTGAACTTGTGTCAGAAATTCTTTATATCATCAAGAATGGATTGAAGATAACGAGTGTCCAATAGTTTGTTTTCTAAACAAATAATTTATTTCCCATCCCTTTTCTTGTGCAACTAGTCACTTAGGATTTATCAAGCTGACCAATTTAAAAGGACGCATTTTCACCACAAGGGAATTTCATCACACTTCAACCCCAAACACTGGTTAGTTGTTACAGACTCTTCAGGCTTTCACTATTGGACAATGCCTCCTCCTGAATTGCCCAGCCCCCTGAATATATCCAGATGTACATGAATTGGGAGGAGTGAGAAACACCACCAACCTGTCTGCTGTGCAGGCTGTGGCAGTGGCTGGTTTTGCTGTGTGTTGTAATGAACAGAAGTAACTGGCCGATACTGCTGACTGGAGTGTGGATACTGGCCTGGAGCACAGTAACAGGCTGGCATCTAAAAAGGAGCAACATGTAAGAGATTCATTTACATTCTTCTAAGACATGTCCAACAACACAGAATGATTGCAGTTCAAAACAATACACACGCACACTCAAACAAAAAAAAGTCTAGTGAAAATAGAGTACGGTCATTTAAATTTAAATGTTTAGCTGTTGAAGAACATTCTCTCTCACTGAAATTTTAACATACATTCACTGAATCCAGCTATATATTCATTAAAGCAGAAAGGCACAACAGGGCTCCATGCTTTGCTTACCACAGCGGTAACAAAAGTATTAGGTTGTATCTGACTGAGTCAGACTCAGACTGGACCCAATGAAACCAACAGCCATGGTTAACCTAAGCCCACTGATTTAAATAGGCTTTCTCTGAATATGTCTTGGTCGGGTTCAACTCATTATATAACCACGAGAATGGCTGTATACTATAGCCAATGTGGATTTTTCACATTCTGCAATGTTAAATTGAAAATATCCCCTTGCCATTCTGATGATTTCCGTAAGTTCATTTCAAAACAAAACCTTACCAAACTTATAGTCCTGAACTTAGAAACGTTTGCTTAACAACCCTCTAAGTTTTCATGGTGATACACAAAACAGTCAGAGAGAACTGAGAGTTCAAAGTGTAAAACAAGAGAAAAAAATCCAGACCCCTGTTGGACTTTTTTCTGTCAGTGATCTCATAATATGCTGAAATTAATTAAAAGTCAGCCATGTTCACAGAGTACCTGGAATCATATTACTGACCTTGCCCCATACTCTGACCATCTTCTGCAGTTTAAAAGTTAAAAAAATGCATGGCTGATTTTTAATTAATTTAAGAAATTTAACATTGAAGTCTATTAGAGGGTCGGGCATGCTCAGTAAGAAACAAATGTCAGTGTTCTAAAAGCCAGACTCACAGCTGTTTGACTTGCCTAATCAGGGGGCCACACCCATGCCAGACCTTTATTTCACTTTAGACAGTCATGGCTTTCCCCAAAGGATCATGGGAAACTGTAGTTTGTGAAGGGTGCTGAGAGTTGTCAGGAGACTCCTGTTCCACTGACAGAGCTCCAGTGGCCAGAGTAGCCGAACAGTCAGCCTCTCTCTTCTGGAGATTGTAGCTCTGTGAGGAGAACAGGGCTTCTCCTAGCAACTCTAGCACCCTTCACTAACTACACTTCCCAGGATTCTTTGACAGAAACCATGACTGTCTAAAGTGAAATAAAGGTCTGGTGTGGATGTGGCCAGGGACAGCCGTGGTTTAAATTTGGGTGGGAGACTACATGTGTCTGTTGTAGAATAAAAAGGTTGGGGAAACCCTGAAAAACAATGATATTGTTCACAATGTTTTCCTTTTGGAAAGGAAAGGGGCTTTTCCTCTGTCCAGTTGCTCACCCACCCAATTTCCTCACCTCCCCCTTCCCCTCTTTCCCTACTACTACTCTTCTTCCCCTTCTCTCCTCTTTCCCAGCTCCTCCCCCAGTTCAGTTTCACCTACTTTCTCCCCTCCCCTCTTCCTCCTCCCCTGCTCACTTCAGCCCTCCCTCCCTCTTCTCCTCCTCCCCCCATGGTCAGTTTCACATATCCTAAGCATAATCGCACGGCAGTAAATCCCACTGAACTCAATAAGCATGCAAATGATCAAACCTGCCCTCCTCCTCCCCTTCCTCTCCCACCTGCTCCCATCCCCCTCTTCCCCTCCGCCCTTCCTCCTCCCCAACCCCTGCCCTTCCTCCTCCTCCCCCCTCCCCATCCCCCCATGGTCAGTTTCACGTATCCTAAGCATCACTGCAGAGGAGTAAATCCCATTGAACTCAATAAGAATGCAAATAGTCAATACTTTCTCAGCAAACTTGCACAGGATCCCATTTCTTCCCTCCCAGATTAAAAAGCAGAGAAGTTCACGAACAGGCCAAAAAACCCCTTGCGTGAAATCTTGCGGATTAAGAACGTACCTATAGCCAATAGATATTTCTATCAAACTTTAAAAAGAAGGGAAATTGGGCATCTAGAGTGAATGCACCAGGGGAGCAGGAGACCTGACATCCTCTCTGAGATATTGTAATGTGTACTGCCCTAGAAATTTAATTTTATTTATTTATATATCCCGCCCTTCCTCTCAGAATTTTATAGAAATGCAAACACAATTTGGCTTGGTCTTTCACAGTCCAATCCACTTCCTGTGTAGCTTGGAAGAATTGGTAGCAACACCTGCAATCAGCCAAAAACCCCTCACATAAGACATATGCTGTACTCATCTTGTTTTAGCAACAATATTAAGACAGTTGATATAGTTGATAGTCACTTTAAATATGTTTGATTTACTTTGCAATTTTAGTGAAGTTTCCTATAGTAATCATTTTCTTTTGCTTCTGTTTCTGTGAATACATGAAGTACAGCAATACCATGCAAAATTTACACTAAAGAAACTTCAAGAACAATTGTGTAGTAATGGCACTGACTGTTCTACAGAATAGTCTCCAATGGACATGAGGAGTATCAGTCTGCACATGATAAAACAGTGGGAGGTTAAATATATTCTAGGAAATTTCTAGGTGTGCTCTATTTTTTAATTGACCATGCCTACCTTTCCTTAAGTGGAGAGGTTTAAGCATAGCAAGCTGAAAACATGCATCTTGGGAAGGCTAAGTTTGTTTTTTCCAACAGCTAGAGTCATTGCTTAAGCAGCAACATATCGTGATCAGTCTGATTTTACATCAAACTGCAGTTTCAGATTCAACTATTAATGCACCCCAAATAGAAATAGAACATAACCTCCAGTCTGAAACACAAAAGGCATCATATGAGATTGACCAATAAAAAGGCTTTGAAATTAATAAAAATAAATGACACAGATTTCTAGGATGAATAATGAGAGAAATATAATTTTCTAGGTTAGATTCTCTGTAGAAACAGTAGTAACACAGAAAAGAAGCAAAGAACACCAACAAACATACAAAAATGTAATTCTCCATATTTGGATGGCAGGTGTTGCTACCACTCACCATATGCTCAGAGGTATAAGTTACCAAATTCTTCCAAGCTACACAGGAAGTGGATTGGACTTTGAAAGACCAACCCAAATTGTGTTTGCATTTTGACAAATTTGTAGGGCGGTACAGTATCTCAGAGAGGAGGTCAGATCTCCTGCTCCTCTGGAGCATTCACTCTAGCTGCCCAATTTCCCTGCTTTTTAAAGTTTGATAGAAACATCTGTTGGCTATAGGTACGTTCTTTAAACCGCAAGGTTTTTATTGCCTATTAGTGAATTATCATTAATACAGGAAGCTGTTGGGCACATCTCAACAAAAATAGTACTGCTTAAATATATTGTTTAGATTTAGATCAAAATACAGTAGGGCCCCGCTTTTTAGCGTTCTGTTAATACGGTGGTAGCATGCCATCACATGGGTAATAGTGCCATCTAGCATTCGAAGGCAAGAATGTACCAAAAGTCAAGACCTGGGGCATCCATGCCCTTCCCACTCCAGTTCATTCTTGCCTTCGTCCGAGGCACTTATATCCATGTGTACTGTGAGAATTGAGTCTTTAAGTTAAATGTGTGTGAAAATTTTGTGTGTCAGAGAGTGTGTTTTGGGTGTTGTTGTTGTTGGGGTCTTTGTTTCCCAGCTTTTCTCCTCCCTCCTCTTTCTCTTTCACCTTTTCGGAGATAGTTGGGCTGGTCATTTTCAGTTGTTCCCCCCCCATTCGCTTCCTCCTGCCCTGTTTCTGGCTGCTTGTGTTCCCCCCTTCAGGGCGGTTAGCGGCTTGTGCTGCTTCTCTTTTGCAGCAGTGGCTCCCCCCCATTCAGGGCTTTTACTTCGCCCATGGGCAGAAGTGCCCATCGGCAGCAGTGCCTTTTCCCTTTGGCTGCTATTGCGGCTGCTAGGATCTCGTGGCGGCGGCTCCCTGCTGTTGCTCCTGTGGCACGTTTGGTGCTCGCGGTGGCGGCTCTTTCCCTCTCATCCTTTCTCTGCCCCCCCAGGAGGCTGTCTCCTCTACCATGACGGCCGCCATTGTGCTCCTTTGAGCTATTTTCTCTTCACCTCCATGATGGCCGCCATTTTGTTTTTGAATTTTCCTGCCTTTTTCACTGCCATTTTGAGGCTACGTTCCACTTTTTGGAGATTTTTGCTTTCCAGTGGGGGTCTGGAACCTAACCTGCCATATGAGTGGGGCCCTACTGTACTTTAATTAAAAAGTCAGCAAGAATGCCTACAAGTCATTATTTCACCATTGTATTGCACACACTGTACTTTTAAAGAACAGAAGACATGCACATACATGATCAATATGCATCAATTTCTAATTTTGTGAAAATTAAGTGAAAAGGTAATACTTACTGACACCAAGACCACAGGGTCCTCTAGTTCTTTCTGTGATTCAAGTATGAAGTTCAGATAACTTCCCATATATGCAAAAAAGCCAATAAATGCAAGGGGGGAGCCCTAACCAAACTCAGATTGCTTGGTTTGTAAATACAAGTTTAAATGAATAGTTAACATGAACTACCTTTGAAATTATTTGGCAACATTTAAAATATCTCTCTACCTGTGGCATTGGTTGCTGCATATATCCCTGTTGCTGAAGAACTTGCTGGTTGACAGGGTGGCTGGATGCACTGTAATTAGCAGTAGGAACAGGCTGGCCAGGAGGTGGTGGCGGCGGTGGTGGTGGTGGTGGAGGAGGTGGGGCAGTTGCTATGATAAAGCCAGATTGTTGTGGGGGCTGAAGGACAACCGTGGACTGGAACATGGTGGCATGAGGATCAGCAGCTTCCCCAGATGGCTGCCTGGAGAGACTCATATGGCTAAATTGGGATCCTAGGTTGTCTTGCTGAAATAAGTAAAATGGTAACCATTATTCCTCTTTGGAAAGCATGTGAGAAGGTAAGAGTCGTCTGGTTAAAAAAATGTCAATACTAAACATGAAATAGCAGAGTATTCTCATATCCTGCTATGGCAAGTTAACAATTAAAGCTTTAAGATACAGGTAACAACTCATTAACAATAGTAAGTGGGAATATGAGCAGTGGGAGACATTGTATACCTGCAGGAACATTAGTATTTACTGTTTGTTAAAGTTAAATATATTAAAAAAAACTGTTAATTGTGCTTGGTAATATTTTCTGATTTTACTCTGCTACGGAAATACTTGCCAAAAATACAGATACAAAAAGCTGGGGAACTTTTAAGATTTTTTAAAAGCAGTATTAAGTATGAGAGGTTCAATTACAGGAAAGAAAGAGGGAAGAACAAATTTGCAGATGAAAAATGAAAAATTTAGTAGACAAGACAGATCACCTGCTCATTCATTAGTGTTAAATACATTGCAATTGCATGTGTGTTTGTGTGTGTATGTGTGTACACACATGTACACGTTTGCACATACACATATTCACATATGTGTGACTTGAAGCAAGCTACAGCCTCTTATAGAATTGCTGAGACAGATTTAAAGAGCTCCAAATTTTGCAATGCTGTTCTCCAACCAAAAAATACACACAAACATTTGTACATTAGAAAAAGGTGTACACAAAAATGAGTATATGAGGAGAAATTAGCAAGAAAATACATACAAATTTTTCTGCAATCTTGAAAAAAATTGCCAGCTGATGTAGAAATGGGGTGAACTGAACTTTAAACAGAAAAAAATGAGGACAGACAGAATCTGAAATTGACTGATTCAACCATCCCTGGATCTGAGCCAACTATACAGATTGAAATTAATGGGTTGTATTCAACTAAGTCCTATTCAAAGTAGACTCACTTAAATTATTGAAACTACATTAGTCTAATGAGTCTACTCTGAGTGGCACTAGCATTGAACATCAGCCAAGGACTCTGGCATGTCAAACGGGATGGGATGTCTATAAGTTTGAATGATGCAAATAAGCTGCAACATTCAAAATGGAAGAAAAACAAATCAAACAAGCACCCATCAAGCATTAACGTATAGCAGAAAGCTTTTTTACTGTCACAGGAGGTGAGAGAAAGCAAAACACTTTAGGGGGTTAGACAGGAAAAAGAAGGAAAAGTATTTAAAAAATATTCAAATGGAATAATACTGCCTGGCTGTGAAGAGTAATGGCAAGAAAGTTATTTTTAACAAGAAAGCAATTATCTTGGCACAATTCAGGTCAGCTTTCCATGAGCTTTAGGATAGGACTGCTTTGTCCCTGGACTCGTTTTTGTGTTCTAGCCAACACTGAGTTACCTTTAAATACTGCAGCCAGTCAGCATATATAGTACACATGCACATCCCACACATACAGGTAGTCTATAAAGATTCTGTCATGCATAGAAGAGGTGGAGTAGAAGGTAATATACCACAGTATATTGCTGAGTAGACGAGACTGGCAGGAGCGGGGGTGGATAAGTGACTGTGGAGAATTGAACAGGCTGTGAAGAAGGCTGAAGAGGTCGGATAGGCTGAAGAAGTAACAGTTGAAGATATACTAGTTAACAACAGAGTAAGAAGAAATGGAAATGGGACTATTTCTTTTTTTAAAATTATGCAAAAGCAAGAACATCCTCAATATAAATTATGTAACTAAAAGTGAGCTTAACACATGACTCAGATTACTTACAGTAAACCCGACAAATAAATATTCCTCCATACAGAGTTGCGACTTGCTTCATAACTTTAAACATCACACACAGCACAGGGAGGACAGGCTTGTAATATTCTTAGCATTTAAAACTGAACAAACATGCCACATACACAGTCGTCTCAGGTTCTCACAGAAAATGTGGTTGGCTTCAACCAAAATTTACCCCACAAATCATAAATAGGCAAACACCACCTTTTCCCAACACATATCTACAGCAATCCACCATTTTCTTCTCATTAGACGCCAACAGCACTCATTCAAGTATTCCATATTTGACATGTGCACCTGTGATAGGATGTGATTGGCTGCTGGCTGTTGTTGAGGTGGTATGGGAGGAGGTGGCTGCTGAGGAGGTCCAGGCACTTGGTTTCTAACAGGCTGCTGAGGCATAGGAGGATTATACACAACTGGAGTGCCATCTGGATTAATGAATGGCTGACCTAGAGGGCCAGGATGAAACACACATGTTATTTAGCAAAATGCAATTTACTGGCAGAATGCAAAATTGCATTAGAACCATTGCCTATATTCAAAAACCAATACTGTTTCATTAGGTTACACCTCAAGAGGACTAAAGAGTTTAATAGCTGGTGTTAAAGTAGACATTGCAAATGGTATGTTTTTTTTGTTTTTTTTTAAATTTTGCACAACAGTAGTGGGAAGATTTAAGTGGAAGAGTGAAGGCTTTGCTGGTGGTCTCCAATTCAGACACTGCACAGCTTCAGCAATTGAACTGTATCATACATGTTCAAACCATTTTCAAAAGAAGGCGACCCAATAAAGCATCACCGTACCTTTCCCCCCTTATCTATAGACCAACCTAGGTGTATCTGAACAGGTACAAAGGAAAAAGTCATTTAAAACAGCAAGCCAATTTCAGCCACTATACTTGCCAATTCTACAATTTAGTACTAATATGCTTAAAAAAGCAACACCTGTATGAACAAGAATTCCTGTAAAGCAGAAAAGCATAATCCGATTCACATCTTCACTATTCCACATCATTGGCACATAGCTGTATATATTACAATGCTATATACATGTAAAAATACATGCTGCAAAATTAAGAGAAGGGGGAATGGGGGTGGAAGAGGAGTGAAAGGCAAACAGATCTTTGTGATGTCAAATCATTTTTCTTCTTGAACACATTACTGCAAAGTCAACATTACTAATACAAAAAGAGGAAGGAGAGAGAGAGAGAGAGAGAGAGAGAAGACACAGACATCCACAACTGGATACCAACCTGTTTGAGGGTTGATCAGAATACTTCCAGGTGGTATGCCTGCCGCTTCCAAGGGAAGCAAAAAGAAGCTACTGCTAGAAGGCGCCACTTGCCCACTTATGCCACCATCAAAGGAAAGAGAACTACTAGTGCTGACAGTTGGATAGACGGCAGATGTGCCATGAGAAGGCTGGCTGAGAGCTGTGACTGGAAGAGGCTGCTGGGTGTGAGAAAGAGAACCCGTGGATGACCCTACACTACTAGAAGACTCTGAACCTAGGAGAGGAGTAACGAGAAATGAATTTTACCTAGAGACAGAATAATATCATGCACACATAATTATGCAGGTTGTTATTAAATACTTATCCTTTTAGTTCACAGCCTGGAACTACAGAAGCTTCTCCCTCATCCCCACTCCCACTTAGAGCTGCATCTACTACAAGTGTCGCACTACAACAACAGAGGACTGTCCTAAAGCTGGCGTAAACTTTTGCATAGGTCTTTGCCCTCATGCCATCCAAGATACAAATAAAAAAGAATGGCAACATACAAAGTCTTAATTTTTACATAAATTACAAAAAAGACCTAGACAATGGAGGAGCAGGCTGGGAAATCGGAAGCAAACAACACATGCAGAAGCAGTCTTCAAAAGAGATCTCCTAATAATAATAATAAAAAATCCTCCTCCAACACATATATAGCATAGAACAGGATTTGTCTACAGCAGGAGCAGGGATCCTGTGGTCCTCCAGATGCTGTTGGACTCCAACTCCCATTAGCCCTAGCCAGCATGGCCAAATGTCAGACAAGATCCAAGCTGCAGTCCAAGAGCATCTAGAAGGCCACAGGTTCTCCATTCTAATCTACAAAATCCTCCCAAAATAGTGTTATTAAATGTCAACCCAAAGCTAATCATGAGGAACAACTGAGTCAGCATTAAGCCACGTTGACGTAGATCAGAGGTTCTCAAACTGTGGTCCGTGGACCAGCAGTGGTCCATAAGCTTCATTCAAGTGGTCAGTGGCATGTCCACATTAAAGTTTTAGATTTTTTTGTTGTTTTATTGTCTTTTAGCATTGTTGGAGCATGGAGGTGTCAGAAGTGCTATTTTTGTTTTTGTGCAATTGTGATGGCCTTTGGCTAATAAATAAATACTTGCACATGAAATAGACATATTGATTTTCATTGTATTTTTATTGCTTCTTTTATTCTTTTTATTGTATTACAATTTGAATTCTATGATATGAAAATTGTAATACAATAAAATGCAATATAAGAAATAAAAGGAAAAAATGAAAAATGAAAATTATATAGCACTTAGCACAGTACATTGCAATTGCTACAGCAGGCAGAAAAATCATTAAGTGGTCCGCCAAGACATCAGCAATTTTCAAGGGGCCTGTGGGAAACAAAGGTTTGGGAACCACTGATGTAGATGGAAGTATTAAGAATGTGCTTATCTCATTCCCAAAATGGGCCTCAGAACAGGTCAACTTATTTCAAATTTTGTAATAAATATACATATCTGAGATGAAAGAATAGTTTAGCAGTGTCTATATAATTTGTAAGATAACACACATCTGAGATGAAGTTACACCTTTCATTTAAAATGACTCTGTTAAGCCAGGATTTGTCATTTTTTAAATATGTAATTGTTCTTTACCAGGAGTTCTCACTTTGGTTGCACTTTTTCATCTTCACACATCAGATCAAAATTAATACTACTAATATTGATTTTCAGTTGCGGCTGAATAAATACGAGTTTGTCTAGGTGTGTCTTGCAACGCAATGCAGCATTGATGAAGCTGCAGAAAAAATTGTGGTAGTATTAACAGCCTTCTAAATCAAGCCACTTGCTCTGAAACAATTAACTGTTTATTAAATTGTATAATCTTCAAGATTTGTGGAAAAGTTGAATTCTGATCAACATCAGTATAATTAAGGCTAAGATTCAGACAATTTTAAAGTTACAGTCTATGAAATTTGCATAGCAAAAAACAGCTTGGACATAACAATCATCTGTATAACAAACTGTGTGTTGTATCCAACAGCATCACACAGCTGCCTCCATCAGTGGAACAGGGTGCAAGCAATTTTCCTTCCTCCCTGAAGCCCCCCATAATCAGCTCTAGAAAGTCCCCCAACCCACTGGAGCAGATTTAGGTGGTGTGGGTATATGCTTTGCTGAAAGTTGCTTCACTTCCCATTCTGCTAACAGAAGCCTTACTGTCAGCTAAGCAACATAGTTGGATACACCTTTATGGATTGCTGGAGAAAGTGCGATACCTATACTCAGAATATAACACCTCCAGGGTTTGTAAACTACAGCTTCCCATTACATTTGAATTGCAACCTATTTGAGCTCAATCCTATACCCATTCACCTGGGAATAATTCCCACTGAATTCACTGGGACTTATTTCTGAGTATCCAGAGTAAAAGAAAGAGTGTCCTGACCACTCTCAACCACAAAAACAATTTAAAAAGCCAATTATAAAATTGCTTTTATACACATGTTAAAAATGTTAAGTATGGTTCCAGAAGGACACAAAGAGTGGCTGGAGATACACATTCTCTTTGCAGGTGAATTGTGAATGATACCCAAGAGCAGGGCTGTGGAGTCAACATGTCAAACCTTCAACTCTGACTCCGACTCCTCTATTTTTCTACTGTCCAACTCCGACTCCTTCATAAATGGCAAATGTATATTAATGTATTAATAATATTAAAATATTAATTTTATTTTGAAGTCGGAGTCAGTACATTTCTACCGACTCCGACTCCACCCAAAATTGCTTCTGACTCCGACTCCATGACTCCGACTCCACAGCCCTGCCCAAGAGTATTTTATATTTATGGTTTTATGGGATACGCCCATGAATTAATTAGGTTTAATTTATTTTCCATTTGACTATCTATATTAAAGCAGTTTGTATCCTGACCTTCTAAGTCAGAACAAAGGACTCTTTTTGGCCAATTCGTTCTTTAGTACAGTGATAAATTGTGCCCTCCCCCCCCCCAAAAAAACCCAAACAATCAGTATAAGCAAGATAATAATAAAAGTAATTTTATCTTTTATTTAGGATGTGCTTTGACAGAGACAAGCTTGAATACTATACCTCCTGGATCTATTCTGAAGGAGCCACTTTGAATTAATATTTATTTACACTGAAGAACATTATCCAGTCCAAACACATCTAGCACTTAGCATTCATCTTCATAACAATGTTTGTGGCAACTGGCTATGTTGGTTATTGTTAACCAGCTGTGGTGTCAAAAAACTTTTTTTTTGTCCTTCAAATCCACTGTATATATCATGATATTCATAAGCTGATTAGTGCTCATTTATTATTGGTTGTGAAGCCTTTTCATTCTGTTTTATTATTGTATCGTAACTGTTCCTTCTACTGGTATTTCTGTTATAGTCCTTGGGCAGTATCCAACAGAGTGCTTCGGCAGGCACAACGACTTCCACTTCTGACCCAGAACTTCTTATCTCTCTCTCTCATCTCCCCATGCAGATTGGGAGAAAACCCAGAAGAGATGCGGGGGAGCATGAGGGATGCATAGGGAGAGGAAGTTCCATTACACCGCCAGAATTCCTTGCACTAGTAGAAGAATTTTATTGGATATAAATACTAACTTATAAATACTCTTATACTAACTTTTAAAATTTGTTTTTGCTACTGAGTAGGTATGCACAGAATTGCACTGTTAAGTCTCAGGCTATAAACCAGGACCAGATTATGATTTGATAGCTTGGTTTGTATTCAGAGAATAAACCAGTGTCCCATAGGCAAGCCAGGAAGCTATAGCTTTATAAACCTTGGAAGTCTTTCATTATGGCATGAGAAAGAAGGGAGAACAAAAGAGAAGGAGAGAGCACACAGGCCAATGCTCTTTCTTAGACTAATGGTTTAGATGAGACCATTAGTTTACATCTGAAATGGCTCTCTGTGAGCTAATATGTTAAATATGGAACAATATTCTCAATTTTTGTTTTGGTGCATTAGATCCATGTAGGAGCGCCCCACTGACCTATTTCTGTAAGATCACTTACTGACTGTGAGTTTCTAGGATAATTGCAAAGAATGCTAGACTGTTTTTTCTTTAATTTTTATAGTGCTCTTTTGCCCAACTGGAAGTCCAGCAACGTAATTAAACCATCAACATAAAGTGAATTAAAACCATACAAGATAAAATTAAACTCATAACTTATCAAATTATATTCAAACCATCATTTAAAAATCAAGCAGCAATAACATTATAAGACCTTGATCTGATCCAGCATGGCACTTATGCTCTTAAGTAAGAATGCATATTTGGCAATACTTAACACAGATTACTTGTGCCTTAACTGTGAAGAGTTCCCGAGTATGCACTTTTGCTTTGGAAATTTAACACACATTGGTGTAGCACAGGAATTCCAGCAAAAACCAAATGCCCACCCATCAGTGCTGACATCAGTGCTCTCCTGATGAAGGTAACTGAGTTTCTTATCTAAAATAGGAAGTTTTAACATTGTTTTCCCTATGTACAGTTTTGTGCTCTTTTAACAAGAGGAAATTTTACACACATCACATTTACACGCTTTATTTTACACGCATGAATGCCCATTAGGATGTTCAGAAAGGAAACAAAAATGAGTGTATTTCAACTGCTATCACTGAGCAAATGACTGGTAGGGCCAGACTTGGAGAACCACCAAAGAGAATGTACTGTAGCCTCAAAACTATGAAAGCATGATTGTTGTGAAATCTAAACATCAAACACTGGCAGTCTTCTTCAAAGAAAGAGCTCATGTGCTGTGCATCTTGAAAGTCTAGGTCAGGTGTAGGGAACCTTTGGTCCTCCAGATGTTACTGAACTATAGTTCTCATCAGCCCCAGCAAGCATGACCAATGGCCAGGAATTATGGGAGTTGGAATTCAGCAACATCTGGAGGGCTAAAAGTCCCACACACCTGGTCTAGATGAAGAAATTGATCCAGCACACTTCAAAAGCCATGAGTGGCCACAAGAGACTGAACTCCATCACCAATATACCTCCTTATTCCTCCCACAATACATCATTTGCCGATCATCAATACATTGGGCTATGTCTGAATTCAGTGTCAAATTGGTTCACTCAGATCTGATCTCTGGCTATTGAGTAAGAGTATGATTGCAAAAGCTAGGTTTAACAAAAATCAACCATTTCACACAGCTGTTGAACTGCACAGCAGAGATTAGACTAACTGTGAAATTCTTAAGGAAAGGTTCAAAAAGGAGTAAACAAATGTTTAAACACGATTACTTGAAAGCAGTCCTATGAATGACCATCTGCCTTCCATAGTCACATCACAGGCACACCTTTAACAATCTCCATCAAGTGAGGCCACGAACAGTGTCTCATTGCCATGCTCTTAGGTTCCATCTGCTCAGAAAGCCAATGGGTTTAAGGAATGCTAGAAGTCCAACAGCTTTTGCTAAAATCAGGAGGCTAAAAAAAATAAAGATTACAAAGCAAGCTGGTCTTAAAAACCGGCACTTTTTGTTTTGAGAAGGAGCTGAACCTCTGCAGATTTAAGATCATTTAGAACTTTCCACTTCCAGAAAGAAAAAGTTTGTATCTCCTTAGCCAGCAAAAAACACAGCTCCCACCTTTACAAACCAGGAAAAGTAACTTCCAGCTCTGAGCTGGTCAGGATCGCAAGCACCCCTTCTGTATCTTTAAAAAGGTTTATTTTGAATTTAGTTCACATTAGCAGGATTGAGCCTCTCATATCTCACATTTTTGTCAACCAAACTGACCCTTTGAAATCATGCTTAATACAAAATATTTTGCTTAGGCAAAGCAAAACTTGATGCAGCAGCTGAATCTTCTAGTAGATGTAGCCTAAATGTAGATGGGGAAAAAAAAGGAACTGCTTTAATAGAGTCAGACCATTGGTTCATCTAGTCCAGTTGCTGTCTATACTCTGACTGGCAGTATCTTACCAGAGTCTTAGGTCAAACTCTGTAAACTTTTAACTGAGATGCCAAGAACTGAACCTGGAGCTTTATACACGAAGAAGCATTTGCTCTTCCCACTGAAAAATCTCACATATTTTAACGAACAATTCTGTTCATTTTCAAAAACATAATAACATTTTCTATATGGTGAAAAGTAAGCCTTTGTTGGTAAGTGAAATGCCATTAGAAGCAACTGAACTTGCTACCTGTGTGTAGGAGCCAGAACCCCCTACCCGGGTAACCAGACTCCCCTTACTCTCCTCAGATGAGTCCACTGAGCGCCAGCAAGTCATGCTGCCAGGGCACTCTCTCTCTCTTCTATTTCTTTCTTTTTTAAAGTTAAGTGAGACAGAAAGGGAGAAAAGGCAAGGAGATTCGGAATTGCCTCTTTAAATCTCTGATTAGAAGAACCATGTCCTTATAACCTGCAGTGGAGCTGGCAGCAAGAGAATCTGGAGAAGAGGTTGCCCAGCCCACTCAGGTAACTCCCTCCAAAAGATTCTACTTCCTGTCATTGTAGTGAGAGGGTGGAAACAATCGATCCAAGACACACCTCCTCCACTCCAGGGAAACCTGCTACCTCTCAATCCCAAAATTGCCATATTTTCTCTGTAAAATAATAGTTGGGATGATACAGAAATGGAATTAGTGGAGATATGGGTAGGGCCAATTTTTGTACCATTTCCCCCCAGTTTTCAAATAATGCCTTTGCAGATGATATGGCCAGAGGGGATGGGAAAGGTGTTTTCTAGATTGTTGCCACTGGCACAATATATATTTTAAATAAACAGGCAACATTAGATCATCAATTACCACATATCTTCCTTGCCCTTTTTTCAAAAATAGGTTGCCTTGGCAAACCACACCTGAAATCTAGCTACAGACATATTGGTGAAGTACAGAGAGCTGTGTTGGGATTTGGGCATGGGAGATCTGAGTTCAAATCCCTGCTCAACCATCAGATATAAAAGACCATAGTAGGCATCTCACAACTGTCTGAACCTAACCCGGCTCACATATTTGCTTCAAAGATGGTAAGATGTGGAGCTGTAAAGCACTTGGTATACATGAAATCCAATGTGTATTTCAGCTCACAGAGTCCAGGTATCTTCTGAAAACAGACCAAGAAATTCTTAGCATATCTTAAGGAACTGGCTTTAGTAGTTAATTTCCCTCCTCCCTCAAATTACTAAGTATGTCTAGGAACCCCCAATGTCATTTAACAAAAACTTTCCAATCTAAATATGTCAGGAAGACCTCCTCTAATGTTAAAATAGGAAGTAATCTAGGTGAAACTTCAAGACCTTGAACTGCAATCAAAGTTGGCACTGTATATTGGAAGTCTCAGTTTATCACTCAAAATTCTAGCTTATCTTCTGATCCGGGACAGAATCCTGTTCAGCAGTATCTCTGACCAGCTAGATTAATGCTGACCCAAATGTCTTGCCTGACCAGGTTGTTCCCCATATGTGGAAGATCACTGGTCAAACTCATGTTTTATTTGCCAATGATTTAACACTATCAAGTGACAAACTGGGGTAACCATTGTCTTTATTCCAGCTGCAGTGGGATAACAGTGGACCTTGCTTGTGTTTTTATCCATTAAAACAAGAATGGTGAGAACCCGTGGTCCTCCAGAGATGTTGCTGGACTCCCAAATTTCATCAGCCCCAGCAAGCAATGGCCAATGGTTAGAGACTATAGGAGTTGTCGTTCAATAACACCTGGAAGGCTGCAGATTCCCAATCGGCATGCTACAGACTTATTTTGTAGCTAAAAGTTATTACAACTGAGACGAAGAAACCCACTTCAAAATAATCACTGAAAAGGAGGGGAGGCACTTTTTGCAAGAGGAAGTATACCTTTTGCTTACATATTTGACATATATACACGTTAGCAGTTTGTTTTTCACTCATACCTGTCTTAGATAGCCTGCCTGTGCTTTTGCTGCTTCCAGTGCTATCACCCCTTGTCAGAACAGAGATTCCGCTGAAGCTGCTGGCTTTGGTCACAGCTGGCTTCAAATTGCGAAGGGAGCTGTCTGAGTCGGTGCTGCTCCATGGACGGGGTTCAGAATACTTTAGCTCATTGTCTGTACTGCTTTGAAGGCTATTAGCCGACCTCCCTGAAGCATCCTTATTGACTCTGTAATTCACCAAATTAGCTTGTAAAAATACAGGTACTGTTTGCAAACTCAAGGAAAAGAAAAAATGAAATACATGCAGAACGCTTTGGGATTTTTTAATTTTTAAAAACAATTTATTCAATACCTAAATATCTGTCGCCTTTGCTGGGTACTATTGGGTTCTTCCTCTTGGATTCTGTTGGCATGTTCAATAAAATAGCAGTTTAATATTTTACTGGGAAAAGCAAATAAGAACTTGTTTAAATACAGATTTCTCTTACCTTTTGTCAATAATGTAATTCTCTTGGGAACACAGCGACTGAGGGAGAAACAGTGTAGAATAAAAATCACAGTTGCTAACTATTTGTATATTTGCATCAGATAACTTACACACACTGTTAATGTCCTCTAGCCACCTGCGATAAATAAGCCATACAACCCAATGACTGTTTACACGTTAGTAGCAAATTTATAGTAACCCATAATGTCACACACTGGCCTAGTTCACACATAATGCTAAGCCATGGTTTGCTTAGCCCAATTATGGTTTTTCTGAACATAAGAACAGCAGACTAAGCATGGTTTGTTTTATGCCAACAAACCACAATGTGAAGCCATGGCTTGTTGTCCACTTACAAACTATGGCTTGTTTTCACTATAGTTTGGCATTATGTCCAAACCCAAAAGCCTTGCTTAACCATAATTTGACCACTCCACCCCAGACACTTGCCAAGCTCCAAAGGAACAAGGAAAGAGCAAATGGAAAACAAAACAAGCTTCAAAGAAACAAGATGCTCAGCTTGCTTTCCACACTGCATTATCTTCCCCTGTAAACATTTTCAAGGAGCGTCTTACATTCATGTACAGACAGGAAGAACAAGGAAAAAAAAGGCACCCCTACATTCCCTGTCTCAGTGCTTTTCAGCCCTGATCCTAGTACAAGTTTCACCCAAAGCAAGTAACAAGTTGTACAGACAAGCCTGTGTATTGTTATCTATTCCCTCTAACGCTGACTTCAAAGAATGAAGTCAAACAGGTGCGCCTGGCACCAACACTGTCATCTTTTTGGTGGCAGGTCAAGACTTTCCTCTTCTCCCAGGCATTTTAGCACGTGTTTTTAAATTGCTTTTTAAAAATGTGTTTTTAAATTTGCATATTTGTTTTTAATGTTTTTAATTGTTGTAAACCACCCAGAGAGCTTCGGCTATGGGGCAGTATACAATGCAACAAACAAACAAACAAACAAACAACCATGTTAGCCAACCATTAACACGGGGATCATCTCTTCTCACCCAGCTGCTAGCTACTGTTCTTCAAAGATAAACAAACCGTAGCATTAAGTTACCATGATACAAAAGATTCAAACTACTATAGGATCACCACATGAAAGTGAGGATGCCTGAACTCATTTTAAAAATGGTGACATGATTTATGGATAATGAAGAGAGTCTAGACACCTTTACTCACTCCATAAGGGAAGGAGTTAATAGACCACGGTCCTAAGGAGAGGGTGAGAGGCCAGGGCTACCTTGATAAAAATGAATGCAAGTTATATCCACTGCTAAGTTTGAAACACTGGAACATGCCTGCTGTCCCATGCTCCTGTAACCTTATAAATGTTTGCAAGTTATTAAGTAAAAAGTGAACACATGCTTCAAATCTTATAAAACGTTGGTCCCATTCCTTCACATCTCTATTGCAAGCTTCTTACAAAAATGTGAAAACTTTAGGATGTTTAAGGAATTAATTTGGATACAGCCTTATTAGGAAGAACAGAAATTGGACAGTAAGTCTTAATATAATCAGAATTTAAAGAGTCCTCAGAAGAGGATAAAGACCAAAGAAATGATGAAATTTTAAAAGGGGTAGGCCTAGAAGTAGGCATTGTGAGAGCAGGGGCACAGGATATCAATTCAGAAGGGCAAAATTACCACAGGCCAAACCACAAGTGCCAAAGACACTTGAAGAGAGACACTGCTTACAAGTGCCTATACGCCAATGCTAGGAGCCTCTGAACCAAGATGGGAGAACTGGAGTGCTTGGTCTTAGAGGAGAGCATTGATATAGTGAGCATAACGGAGACCTGGTGGAATGGAGGAAACCAGTGGGATACAGTTATCCCTGGATATAAACTATATCGGAAGGACAGGGAAGGATGAACTGGTGGCGGAGTCGCTCTATACGTGAAAGAAGGCATTGAATCCAGCAAGCTCGAAACCCCAAAAGAGGCAGACTCCTCCACAGTATCATTGTGGGTGGTGATAACATGCCCCAGGAGGGATTTAATTCTGGGAATGATCTATCGTCCCCCTGATCAAAATGCTCAGGGAGACCTTGAGATGAGATATGAAATTGAGGAAGCATCCAAACTAGGAAATGTGGTAGTAATGGGTGACTTCAACTACCCAGACATAGACTGGCCCCATATGTGTTCCAGTCATGACAAAGAAGCAAAATTTCTAGATATTCTAAATAACTATGCCCTAGACCAGTTGATCATGGAACCGACCAGAGGGACGGCAACCCTGGACTTAATCTTCAGTGGGGACCGGGACCTGGTGCGAGATGTAAGTGTTGTTGAATCGATTGGGAGCAGTGCTATTAAATTAAACATACATGTAAATGGCCAATTGCCAAGAAAATCCAACATGGTCACTTTTGACTTCAAGAGAGGAAACTTCACAAAAATGAGGGGATTGGTAAAAAGAAAGCTGAAAAACAAAGTCCAGAGGGTCACATCACTCGAAAATGCTTGGAAGTTGTTTAAAAACACTATATTAGAAGCTCAACTGGAGTGCATACCGCAGATCAGAAAAGTTACCGCCAGGGCCAAGAAGATGCCAGCATGGTTAACGAGCAAAGTCAAGGAAGCTCTTAGAGGCAAAAAGTCTTCCTTCAGAAAATGGAAGTCTTGTCCAAATGAAGAAAATAAAATAGGACACAAGCTCTGGCAAAAAAAATGCAAGAAGACAATAAGGGATGCTAAAAAAGAATTTGAGGAGCACATTGCTAAGAGCATAAAAACCAACAACAAAAAATTCTATAAATACATTCAAAGCAGGAGACCATCTAGGGAGGCAACTGGACCCTTGGATGATAAGGGAGTCGAAGGAGTACTAAAGAACGATAAGAAGATTGCAGAGAAGCTAAATGAATTCTTTGCATCTGTCTTCACAGTGGAAGATATAGGGCAGATCCCTGAACCTGAATTAACATTTGCAGGAAGAGATTCTGAGGAACTGAGACAAATAGTGGTAACGAGAGAGGAAGTTCTAGGCTTAATGGACAATATAAAAACTGACAAATCACCGGGCCCGGATGGCATCCACCCGAGAGTTCTCAAAGAACTCAAAGGTGAAATTGCTGATCTGCTAACTAAAATATGTAACTTGTCCCTCGGGTCCTCCTCCGTGCCTGAGGACTGGAAAGTGACAAATTTAACGCCAATATTCAAAAAGGGATCCAGAGGGGATCCCGGAAATTACAGGCCAGTTAGCTTAACTTCTGTCCCTGGGAAACTGGTAGAAAGTATTATTAAAGCTAGATTAACTAAGCACATAGAAGAACAAGCCTTGCTGAAGCAGAGCCAGCATGGCTTCTGCAAGGGAAAGTCCTGTCTCAGTAACCTATTAGAATTCTTTGAGAGTGTCAACAAGCATATAGATAGAGGTGATCCAGTGGACATATTGTACTTAGACTTTCAAAAAGCGTTTGACAAGGTACCTCACCAAAGACTTCTGAGGAAGCTTAGCAGTCATGGAATAAGAGGAGAGGTCCTCTTGTGGATAAGGGATTGGTTAAGAAGCAGAAAGCAGAGAGTAGGAATAAACGGACAGTTCTCCCAATGGAGGGCTGTAGAAAGTGGAGTCCCTCAAGGATCGGTATTGGGACCTGTACTTTTCAACTTGTTCATTAATGACCTAGAATTAGGAGTGAGCAGTGAAGTGGCCAAGTTTGCTGACGACACTAAATTGTTCAGGGTTGTTAAAACAAAAAGGGATTACGAAGAGCTCCAAAAAGACCTCTCCAAACTGAGTGAATGGGCGGAAAAATGGCAAATGCAATTCAATATAAACAAGTGTAAAATTATGCATATTGGAGCAAAAAAATCTGAATTTCACATATATGCTCATGGGGTCTGAACTGGCTGTGACCGACCAGGAGAGAGACCTCGGGGTTGTAGTGGACAGCACGATGAAAATGTCGACCCAGTGTGCGGCAGCTGTGAAAAAGGCAAATTCCATGCTAGCGATAATTGGGAAAGGTATTGAAAATAAAACAGCCGATATCATAATGCCATTGTATAAATCTATGGTGTGGCCGCATTTGGAATACTGTGTACAGTTCTGGTCGCCTCATCTCAAAAAGGATATTATAGAGTTGGAAAAGGTTCAGAAGAGGGCAACCAGAATGATCAAGGGGATGGAGCGACTCCCTTACGAGGAAAGGTTGCAGCATTTGGGGCTTTTTAGCTTAGAGAAAAGGCGGGTCAGAGGAGACATGATAGAAGTGTATAAAATTATGCATGGCATTGAGAAAGTGGATAGAGAAAAGTTCTTCTCCCTCTCTCATAATACAAGAACTCGGGGACATTCAAAGAAGCTGAATGTTGGAAGATTCAGGACAGACAAAAGGAAGTACTTCTTTACTCAGCGCATAGTTAAACTATGGAATTTGCTCCCACAAGATGCAGTAATGGCCACCAGCTTGGATGGCTTTAAAAGAAGATTAGACAAATTCATGGAGGACGGGGCTATCAATGGCTACTAGCCGTGATGGCTGTGCTCTGCCACCCTAGTCAGAGGCAGCATGCTTCTGAAAACCAGTTGCCGGAAGCCTCAGGAGGAGAGAGTGGTCTTGCACTCGGGTCCTGCTTGTGGGCTTCCCCCAGGCACCTGGTTGGCCACTGTGAGAACAGGATGCTGGACTAGATGGGCCACTGGCCTGATCCAGCAGGCTCTTCTTATGTTCTTATGACACTTGGCCTGATCAGTTTGTACTCCTCAGTAGGTTTCCCACCATTCCTTATTTTGGATAAATCTTCCTTGTCCGAAGGTCTAGAGGTAAAGAAAACTAGCAAGACACTTGATGCTTTCCCCACCACCTAAATGCTCTCTCAGTGCATTGTTGAACATTAGCGCTATCACAGCATTTTTATTATCTTATCCAGTGCATATCGAAGTGATTTCAATTTTCAAATATTACAAACCAAAGTATACATTCAAGGTTCACTGTTGCCACATATAGTCAAAAGATGCTATGAACATCCCTTGTGATTTAATACCTACATCTTGTGCAAATATTCGTTCTCTAGCTCTCTGGTACTCTTCTTCTCGTTCTTCTATAGATTTGCTTCTTCTGTCATCTTTTAATCGTAATCGCATCTAAATTAAATAAGTTATTAATTGCCAATTTCCACGACACAATACAAGTGTGTAGTCAAAGACAACTATTTGAGTTCAGCATTTACCTGGTTTTCATCTTTGTCTAGACTAGAGTTCTCTCTTTTAAGGATGTACCGCTTTTGAAAATCTTCACTTTTCTCATCTTTTATATGTTCACAAAACTTCTGGTCAGGTCTTAAAAAAACAATTAAGATAAAATAAATCATGACAGATATGAAAATATTTCAAAGTATATGGACCTTTATATTTGCAGTAGATACAAATTAGAAAAGAATACTGGACTGGGTACAACACCTTCCTTTTCCTTTGATCTGTTTTTTGCAAATAGTGAAGTACATGGACCTTTGGAAGCTGGGGTGTCCATTTCATTTATATGCTTATCTGAATAAATCATATTGTGGCATAAAGGTACTAAGTAATGTTAACAGCAAAAAAACCTGTCAATGAGAATTCTGAATCCATTCAGAAATAGAAATTTATTTGGGGCCTCATTTCTTGGCTGTAGTAACAGAGTCAGATCACAGTGATGCTCCAATCTGACTTCCATGAGTGGCTTAGACTACTTTGTAGCTGGAACAGGATGCAAGTATTTGACCTCTAACTAACACAGATAACAGATTTACTGACAGTTTCTGCTGAAAAGCATGGAAGTAGCCAAATATCAGAAGTGTGTGTATCTTTTTTAAACAAACAAATAAATAAATTGTGTACAACAATAAAAGTGTTTTTTGGGGGGATAAACTTTGTTGAGGATTCATGAGATGCTTTTCCAAACAACTGTTAGATGCCCAATCTACATGGTACCAAGCAGGTCTTATAATATGACCGCTTTCTAAGGAACTGAAAGGTAACTACACATTGTTGTACATTAACACAAGTTTTATATTTGTTTTCACTCATTTTCTCCTTTGGAGATTTGCATAAAAGCAAGATCAAGTTGCTACTTAATTTCTGAATTGCATTATAATTAAATGCTTCCCAAACACTACCTAAGAGTTACTGGATGCCCAAATGTAATTAGCAGGCACTTCAGAGAACCTTTAGACTGTCTTACCTCTTTTCTCTTAAAGGTCCCTGAATTTACTGCCCTGCAATCACCACTGAGTCGTCCCAGTGTGCACTGGGTTGATGAGGTCATTAACAGCACTGATCGGCACTGGAGCGGGGAATCTGCCTATGAGGAAAAGGCAAGTTGGGTTTTATTCAATATGGAGCAGATCTCCAAGGTTTTCTTTTTAAATTCTTATTTTACATCTCAAATGATTTAAAATAAGAACACTGAAAACCTTTTAAAATAATTTACATAGTCTACTGGCTATATGAAATGCCTGCTAATTACTATTGGGGCTTCCAGATACCAGCCTAGATTTTAAATATCACAAATTATATTCACAATAAAAGGGCTCATCTGTTACTGTAACTCATTCTCCAGCTCCCCAACCTCTTCATTAACCAGGTGTCAAAATTATCTATTTAACAATAGGACAAACATCCTCAGACAAAGAGGTTAGCAAGCAAGTATACATAATTGTCTACTGCATCTTATTTAAATATCCTGAATTTCAAAAATGATTGTTATATATCTGTTTCATTTTAGAAACTGAAAAATGGAGATACATGGGATTAGATCATTTTTAAATATAAAAAAATGGATGAAATGAAAACACTTGCAGTAGCTAATAAACTACCCATTCTACTTTTCTGCAAGATCATGCCTGAGCAAATATAGTTGCCAACCAAAGACAAAGATCAAACTTATGGTATATATCAGCAGTAGACAACTAGGTGTTCATAACTCTACTGTGATTCAGAGGAACAACAGTGGGCAAGCCATGGAACTGTGCACACAGCTGGAGCTTTCTCTGAAGATTTCTCTGAAATAGCTCACTTTCCCTAAGAGGCAAGCTGTACTTTAACTGACCTTTTGGGTCTTACCTGTAACTTTCTACATGATGAGGCACCTACATGTTAAGTCAAGGTTAAGCCTCTTGCATACAGACCCCCTACACAGCAGAAATATTTCTAGGAATCTCCTACATGGGCACAACTATTTGAGAATCAGCTGCTCATTGTGCAGTTTTAGAAAGGCGCTAAAAAGAAGAGAGGCATGCTACCATTTTCCCAATGAAATTAATTTATTATCTATGAAAAATGCCAAGTACTTTTGTCCAGTGTTCTTGCTGAACTTGTCTGTTTATGCAAAATGTAACGGGATGACACTTGACTTTGGCTGCCCTACTCTGTCCCCAGTATAACAAAGTATTTCAGCAACTTTAACAGTGTTTTTTTTAAAAGATCAGGTAGAAAAAGAAATTAACACACACAAAAAAGTATTGCACCAAGAGCATAAGACTTTCATACGAGGCAAGCATGTAGGAATGCTTAACATTGTGGGAAGGAAGCTACTGAATTACTGTGCCTGAGCTGCCACTGAGACCATTAAGATTACTGAAGATTTGGCACCCAAGTTGAATGCTACTTCTTGTTTCCTCTTAATCATTACAGCTAGAATAGAAATGTGATATAAATGGGAAAAAGACACAACTCCAAGAGGCAAAAGACTAGTTGAATAAAGTCTGAAGTACATTGGGAAATATTACGCATTTTGTTCAATTCCAAGACAGGAGAGAATGGCTGGCTAACGTAAGAAATTTTGTGTCAACTTAGAACTCATTTGTTAAATATTGCAATATTTGTTTTCAGGATAATCCAGACAATTGCACTTTTTAAGTTTGTGATGTAACTTGGTAATTACTGACGGTTGGATTATTTTATGAATAATGTATGATACACGCATAACAATGACAGAATAAATAAAGCAAAATAGGCAGTTCAAGAAAAAGCTACTTCTAACTGTCTTAGTATTATTTTCTTGGCTGCTGTAACCCCTTTGATATGCAATGTCTTTTGTAAGAATATGCTTTCTACTTTGTAGACCCCAAAATTGTACAGTTCAGGAATAATGATTATTCTCACAAGATGGAAGAACAGCAGAACTGGAGAGGTTTTGGTAGTCAAGAAAAATAATGAGATGTTTTCTCTCCTCCAGAAACAGAAAGGGACCTTCATTGATTATGATGCCCACAGAATTAGTGGCACCTCTGACTTGAGATTGTTGAGAAGATGGTGCAATCGTGTTTTAGGGATCAGTGAAGGAAATAATTTAAAAAATAGATATTCTCTAGATTCTACCTGGGTCAGTAGGCTAAAAGTTTCCATCATCCTGACAATAGGACTGCTTGCCTGACAAGTAATTAAAAAAAATCCTAACTTACATTCTTGTATTGCTGGTTTTATTTACTATAACCGACTTCCCACTCTGGTCCACGTTGTGCTCCAGTCCAAAGTAAGCAGCCACTCTGTGCAACAACATTCTATGGTAAGAGGTCATGGGGGGAAATTTCTTTCGAGGGATTCTGAAAAGTAGCAGCAAGTTTTAGTTTGGCATAAGTTACTACACCACATATAATAAAATGTCCTCAAAACCAGCAAGTAGCACTTACTCATTATTACCAATGAAATCTAAGATTTCTTGTTCCAATTTCAGCAGCATCATTCTGTCCCTAGAAGCCAAAAATATGGGGGTGAGAGAAGGAGATATAATATTGGGAAGTACTATCAGACTAAGCATATTAAGCAAGAATATTATTCATTCTACTAGAACAGCCTTTCCCAACTAGTGGGCCACCAGATGTTGTTGGATCACAACTCCCATCAGCCTCAGCCAGCATTGCCAATGGTCAGGAAAGATGGGAATTGTGGTCCAACAACATCTGGTGGCCCACTAGTTGGGAAAGGCTGTACTAGAAGGATCTCCACTAAATCACAAAGGTATGAAAACATATTACATGAATAAGTGGGGCTTAATAGAGCAGTGAGGCACTGCCACATCTCCAGCACTGCAACGCACATTGGCCAGGGTAGGTGGGGGTCAGACAAACTGTTCTGCCAGCCTGGAGCTAGGACAGCAACTGAAGCCGAAACTGTCATGTGGAATTGTTTCAGGATCTAATGGATCCTGGACTGGCGCAGCCTCTCCTTGGTATGCTTTTTGAGGCTTTCCACTGGTTGCCAGTGGGGATCCTGTTGGTAGCATTTGTCTACATGCATATTTGGCAAGTGGAACAGGGACCTCTGCACTAGTAGAGTAATGCTGATATCACTACACAGGCAAGAGAATGGCAGAGCCCTACACCACCACCACCCAGCTTGGCACAAAATTGTGTCCTTGGTTGCTAATATTTGAAAGGGCCCTCTCCCAATTGCAGAAAAACTTAGCTAGCTTAAAAAAATCACTCTTGGTTTGACTTGCACAGGTGTAGGCAGCCACTATAATAGTTTATTTCTATTTATTCCAATGCCTGCAGCTATGAAGCTCACTGAGTGATCTTTGGCTAAATACATAGCTTAACCTATTTTACAAGGTTGCTGTGAAGATAAAATTGGGATCCCCTCATGAACACTACCCTTCAGTTTGTTCAAGAAAGGGCAGGATGCCAATGTGATAAAAATGAATAAGAAAACAAGTAGAAGGTGAATCTGCTGTTGCTTTTTTCTCATTTTACTGAGTTTTGTAGTTTTTTACTTGGGTCATTTTAGAAAATACACATTGGTTAGTGGTGGAATGGCAATTAATACATGTTATTGGTTACAAAACAAACAATCACAATGCAAGCACAATCTGTTCATGCACAATGAATGTTAAAAACAAGTGTAATCTATAATACAAAGAATGCAGCGCTATCGTGTAAATATGCTACATTTCTTCTTTACTGCTACCAACTATTAATACTGGCGAGCAAATCTCCGTTTCTTAGGTACATGCTCAGATGACTTAGAATTTAACATTAAAGCACAGGCCCTACACTGTTATGGATTAGTTGTGCAATCATGCCATGAGGACTACATTGCCTGATTAAGTTAGTTTACTGCAAATGATAATTCTCCTGATGACAGAAAGAATAATAGGCCACATGGTACAGTCAGCTAATTTGTTTTCAGAAAAAAGAGTTCCTAAATCCTGGCAGGTGAATAAACCATAAGTGTTCTCCAGAAGCCCTTGAAATCCACAAAAACTGAATTATGTCCACAAGCAACATTTTAATATTTCACAGCACCCAAGTAAATACATGGCATGTAAAGGCCTCTTAGTTCTCATTTAAACAGACACAAAATTCTATGTTCCATGGAAATCTCTGTAGGGTTAAGAAAAACTGGACTAGTATCTAACCATTTAGAAAGACAAGAGAAGGAGGCATACTGAGCTGCTTCTGACTACAGTAAGGAACCATTTTTTCTGAGTAACAAAGCAACGTGAAATACATTCTGAGGGAATTGCTGTAGACCAAGGATAGCCAACATGGTGCCCTTCAGATGTTGTTGGATCCAACTCTCAGCCCCAGCCAACATGGCCGATGATCAGGGATAATGGGAGTTGTAGTCCAGCAACATTTGGAGGGCACCACGCTGGCAATTCTTGCTGGAGCCCATGATTTCCATCAAAATTAGCCCTCACTTAAATGAATTTCTATATCTGTTCCACCAATAAGAATACAAAATAAGATACTCATTAGAGGGAATGGAAAAAACATACAAAGGAGTAGGGTCATATACAGCAGGGATGCACAATTATAAATCTTTGAAAGGCTTTATACAAGTCATCTTAGAGCAATATTTGAGGAGTTTACAAGTAATGACAATGAATGAGAAACACACCACCATCTGTTTACCTGGGATTGTTTTTCAACGTATTTACTAAAAACTCATGTAGATCTATACCAGTTGAATCTGTGTATTCTTGGCTAGAATCTAAAAAATAGAAAAATCCAGAGTTGTAGAAAAGTAATTGATTTGTTCAATAAATGATTAATATCGCTTATATTTTAAGATATGTTCATTTTGCATATTAGTAAGAAGAATAACAAATTTGAAAGTATAACCACACACTGGCTTGGATACTAAGCTGCTCTTCTGTTCACATAATGGGGATTGTGCTGTAAATTTGCATTGTAGGATTGCACTGTAAATTTGGCAAAGGTCTAGCCCTTGTTCTTGCCTTTTCCTCACACTCCACCTTTTGAATGCAAGTGGGAATAGATAAAGTGTTCCCAGTCAGGTTCAGGCAACTGTCTTATCCCAGTTATCTCTCTTCTTCGCATACACCCCAATGTTCTGCTAGAAAGTAAGGCAAACCAGAGAGGAAAGTACAGCCAAATTTTTAATGGAATATTCCTGTCCTTCTGGGATCTTGATGTTGTTTATTCTATAAAAATCAAAAAGAGAGGAAATTGGGGTAATCTAACTTGCTAGCTGAACCCACTTTCTATTCTCCATTTTTAGTGAAGCATGTCATTGCCACAGAAAATGTACGTACCCACACGGGTAGAAATCTTATGAGTGGGAGCACCCACAGAGATAAAGGAGCCAAATAATTCAGTTAATATTTAGGTATATTCTAGAAAAAACATTTTCAAACTTATAGAAAAATGTAGTTGCAAATATTATAAGAAGAGACATTAAAATCAATGTTATTAACATAAGCTTCTTAACTCAGAATTAGATTTATGCAATTTGAAAATAGAAATAGCAAACCTCTAGATAACATTTTCCTCGGTAATTTATCAGTGGACTTTTCCTTTTCTGTTTCATCTTTCAAAGGCTTCTCTTCCTTTTCAAAAGACTGCATCAGCTGGATCTGAATTTTCTCCTGTTGAAAAGTAAAATCAGCCATTTTTTTTCTCCCATGAAAGTCAACCCAGAATTAAATACATTTCAGTTTAATCAATCTACAGCTGGACCAGAAAATCTGACAGAACTGTCTTTAATCCTCTCAATTCATTTAAATGGGAAATGGGATTATTTAGCACGTCTCTCAAAAAGTCTACAAACACCCTCGAAGACTATCTAGAAGTATCTTTAGTATGAAACATTGATTTCAATACTTGGAAACAAACCCCAAAGAAAATCTGGACAGTGGCCCAGTTCACATTTAACTCTAAGTTAAACCATGGCTTAGCACAGACAAGCAAATGTGCAGGCTCCTGGCTTGTTTTACCATTACGTCCAAACCAGGCTCATGGTTTATCTCACTCCAGAGAAACTATGAGCAGCAGCCAAGGTTTGTTCTATGGAAACTGTGCAGAACCTTTTGCCCTCCAGATGGTGCTGAACTACAACTCTCATCAGCCCCACAAAACATGGCCAATGGCCAGGGATGATGTGAATTGCAGTTCAGCAACATCTGGAGGGTCAAAGGTTTCCAGAAAAGGTGCAAAGCCATGATCTTCTCTCTGGAAAACTGATCATTTGCTTGTTTGTGCTATGCCATTGTTTGGCTTAGCAATGTGAACTGGAACATTGTGTTTGATCATTTTTTAAACTTTTAGATTGCATTCTGTACCCGCTTACTTGGAAGTAAATTCCACTGAACTTAATAGGACTTACAAATCAACTGAGTTAATTGTGTAGATCCATGTTTCATGGAACTAACAAGAGGCACAGAACCAGAAAAAAAATCTATAAAGCACATTCTACAAAGCTAGCCCTTCCCCTTGTGTAGATCTTTCCTTCAGTCTTATTGATTTAAAAAAAACAAAAACAGAACTTTAATAAGCATTAGTTGGTACCCTGTTAAAACCAATTTTAGTGCCTTGATTTAACAGAATTTACACCATAATATGGATATTTTTATTTTGGACAATTTGCCACGTTATCTCGGGTCATACTATTTCAGTCTTTTTTGTTTATCTAAGAGTCTTTCCAAAACGGCTTTTGCCACAGTGGATCTAACTCTATACACCTAACTTTACAGATTTTAAACACCTAATAGTTGCAGCTAGTGGAACAGTGCTGATTTATATGATTAAAGACAGAGCAGCAGAATGAATAAATTATTTGCTAATTTTTCTGTTGCCACTCATTTTAACATTCTCCACACTATTTTCAAAAAGTGGAAAGGAATTCAAGTTGAGAACCTTGCCAGAAGGCAATAATACTATGATCACAAAAAAGCTTGGTTAAGTTATGCCATAATATGCATAAAACATCACTGTTTCATTAACTACTTTAAAAGGGTAGATAAGAAGGCAATGTACCAAACCCTTCCAAAATATCATCACCATCACAAACATTACAATGCATAAACTAGCCATAAAACATTTCAGGGAAATACGACTTTTGCACTCAATTCATTTAAAAAACTGAACTTCACATTTGGGTGCATTTACCACCATGAAGCCTTTGATCCATTCCAAGTGGCTCCTTGCAGTAACTTTAATGTTTGTGGAAGATGCCTTCTTCAACTGACTCACATACAGGTATTCTTCATGCCAGTGCAAAATACCTTGGTGGAATTGTCCTTTTCAAAAGCATTCATCACCACACAAACACTGTGCCTCATTATTCCCAACTCTTTCATATCCATCAAGCACATCATTTTGTTCCCCATTTGATTCCTCCAGCTGGACACTGTCCATCTATCCAGCCATATAGAAATGCTCAATTTATTGGGCCAAGGAAGTAAAAAACTTTTGGACATCTTGAACATATCACCCCTTGCTTTAATGTACATCATAGAAACTTCAACTACAAACAGTTTGATGGCATAATTAACTGAAGACAATACTGAATTTAAGGACTGCTCAGCTGAGTTTGTGTACGGATGGGTCCTGATTTGTTATTAGACATTTCACTTTATTTCCTTTTGGCATTCGTCTAAATTACTCTCACACACCATACTTCCTGCAGTTTAGCAAACTGTGAAGATACAACTATATACCTGAACTGCAAAAGACACCTGTCAATATTGTTTCAGAGAATGAATTGCAAATGCCTCTGCTTTGATGGAAATCCGACTTTCCTCACAGCTGATGTTAAGAAAAGTACAAGGTGAGAAATCTATTCATTTCAGAGGATAATTAAACACCATATTCTACTCTTAATTAATAGGAGTTGCTGCATTAAAAACAAACAAAATTAGTAATTTTGTGTCTTTGGCAGGACAATTTTTTTTCATAATAATAGCATTGACTTTGTTTAAGCTTGAAATATTATAATGGATTATAAATGTTGGTATGTTGTATTGATGATACAAATAGTTTTGTTGCATCTGAGCATAGGGATCTGTGATCTGCTCCAATTCCTACTTCCATTATACCATATATGTCAAGGAGGTTCAAGCAATTGTGCTGCAAGTATCACTTCTTCACATATAAAATACTAGGGGCTGTGCCCCTGCTTGCTCCCCTCCCCAGCTCTCACCATGGTAACCTCATATAGGTTCCCCTTCTCACCCCATGGAACTACTAAGCTCTTTTCACCTCCCCAACCCCATTTCTGAATTCACTTCTCTCTTCTATTTGCAACCACACTTTGCACCTGTTTTCACCTTCACCCACATGTCCCCTCCTCCCGCTTTTTTGCACCCCATTGCATGCAGACATCCCACATAGTAACCTCTGCCTCCTCCCACATACAACTACTAAGCATCCTTTTCATCTTCTGCCCAATTATGAGGCACTGCTACTCCTCAGCCCCTTTTGTACCCCTGGTTTCACCTTCACTCCCATTCCTATGCCTCCTATTCCCTCTTTTTCGCAAACCCCCTTTGCTCCCCCTTTTTCACCTTCACCCATTTCTTCCCTCCTCCCCCATCATTTTCTCAACTCCCCCTTGCACACAGACCACCCCCATTTCCTTGCCTCCTCCTCCCTCCTATTCTGCAGCCCTCCTTTGCACACACACAGTTTTAAACAATGGGAGGAGAAAGCAGGGTAGGTAAAGCAGGAATGGAGGAACATGAGAGAGAAAAAAGAGTTGGCTTTAAATAACATGAGAGGTTTGAATTCAGCAAAAAGCGAATTGGGAATGGCTCTGCTGTACCCATGTTAACTTGCTGGAGTTAGCTTCTGGGTTGTACCCACCTCTGCTATTTCTCCTTGTTAAAACTTGAAAAAACAACCCCAACCCCAACCCCAAATGTTTCTTCCTTTCCAATCTATTCAGACCTCTCCTGTGGTTTTAAACTGCCACTTTCCCTCTTCTTACTGTCCCTCTCTGTCCTCAATGCTTTGCCAGGGCAGGAGAGGATCTCAATATTGTTAGAATAGGCACAGACATAGTTCGGAAGCCACATACCCACTTTATCCCCCCCCTCCATGTTTCCATGGAGGTGAGGCCTGCCCCTCCAGCACGATGACATTCATAGGTAAATACAGAATAAGAAACAAGGATTTTCTGACTATACCTTAGTATCTGAAAGATGTAGACACTGGGCCCTCATGCTACAATGTAATGTAGGTATGGGTCACACACACCCCCAAATTATTTCCTGACAAGAATCTGAGTTGAGTAAATAAGTTGGTATAGATTGTAAGAAATAACTGAAAGCATACCCTGGTTATTACAGAAAAGGTATTTTAGGACTTCTAATTGACAACCAAAAAGATATGGAGAGCATATGCTAGGGAATGTACATCAATACCTTGAAGGGAACACTTGCCACATCTAATATGTAACCATAGTTATTTTGAAAGGAAGCAACTTTCAGACATGTGAGCTCAAAAGAAAAAAATGCAGGAAAACTACGTTTCTGTCAGAGATCCTTTTGTAGTAAAAAGAGAATTCTTTCCTTTATAATCCCTGCAACCTACATCATAATACTGGACACCACATCTTCCAGTTCATCCCCTCACTTCCTAATTCCTGACCCTCTCAGCCCTTTTCTGATTGTAACATGAGACAGAGACTAAGGCTGCAATCCAATACATGTCTACTCAGAAGTAAGCTCCATTGGGTTCAATGGGACTTACTCCCAGGTAAGTGTGTATTGGATTGCAGCCTAAATTCCTTTTTTCTGTCTAAGGTTCTCTAGAAATTCACCAGTATCCCCCTTTGAACTCAATCACATCTCCTTGCCTCCTGCTCCCCATCTCCAAGTATTAAGATCCTATGATCACCTTCCGGGCCGTATGCCCAGCAAAGGTTCCATTTCCATATAAGGATAAGATACAGAATAAAATTAAGTAATAAAGTAAATGAATTAGTGCATGTTTAAATACAAGTAAGAGGAAGAGACAGATACCCAATTAAAGTTTTAGAATATAATAGCCTGTTTACATAAGGTATGATTAGATGAAGGTATCTACCTTGTTCACTTTCAATACATCTCATACAGCAGGGGTGACTAACGTTTGGCTCTCCAGATGTTGCTGGACTCCCATTATCCTTTATTATTTGTTATACAATAGGAACTGGAGTCCAATCTGGAGGACCAGAGGTCAGCCATCCTTGTCATAAAACGGGAAAGTTCCTAGTGGGTTGGATCCAGGAAAAAAAGGTTACATAACAGGCCTGGTGGACTGAGACTTCCCCACTCCCTCCTCCAGTAGACACAAAAAATAGGCCAAGTTGCCTCTGCCTGATTTTTGAGGATCTTCCACTTCCCCCTCAGCTGCCTGCACCACAACTCATTCATTCAGCAGGATCTCCTGACCTTAAGCTCGGAATAGCTTCCACCAACCCTGTTACACACACTTCTCTCTGGCTTTGCCTAATTTTCTTCCTCTCATAGCTGTCAACTTTCACTTTCTCTATAGAAACATTCAATATAATATTGTTAAATAAAAGTTGCTCCACTAGTTGAATAAATACATGCTGTGTGCCTGCTAAAGCTATGTTTGAAGTGTGTGCATGTGTGCCCCCCTCTCAGTTGACTGAACACTGCAGAATGCCAGCTGGGCAACTGGGACCAATTATAGCTCCCTAATCCAGATTGATTAGTGCACAGAAGTGATATTTTCTTATGATTTGTTGAACCACTGATGGGTAGGCGCATTTGAACAAACATCCCACTGAAAGTACGGCAGTGCTGATAGACAACCTCTGCAATAAAACCCACATCTGATTTATACTATGGTTCCTGATTCACCAAGCAATGCATGCCTGCTTTACAAATATCTCCTTGTCTGGATCAGAGTTTGTATGTTTTTGTGATGAGTAAGGAGAGTCAGAACGGGAGCATCCTAAAACCCTTCATATTAGTGTATTGTTTATCCAACACTGGCATGAACAATGCAGACTCTTACCAAGGCAGGCACAAACCACACCTCAGATCATGAGAAAAACAGACTCCTCACTTTAATGGGGAAATTGTGAGGAAATGTATTTTAAAAAAAGAAAATCTCAGTTAAAACCCTTGCTATTTTACAATGAGAAAATGCTTTATTAAATAATGATGTCCTCAATTTAAGTTCAACCATTCTGTTAGACTAGATAATATTTATATGGTTTTTTTTCAGTATTGTACAAGTATGATGCAATAAAGGGTCACTTTGTATGCAAAATGCCCTTGCTTTATGAGGACTCAAAGTAACATGTAAGGATTGAGTTTAAGGAAGAACCCCAGATCAGTTACCATGAAATAGTCCCATTAAAATAAGTTATTTGAGGACTGAAGCTTGTGCAGCAGCACAGCTGTATGCCAACACAGCCAGATTTCATTTTATTCCCTATGGAAAATAAACATTCTGTGAATATGCTGATCTTTCCGCTCCTGAGATGCCAAAAGGCTGAATTACACGGCAAGCTTTTTAACTTACTCCAAAATGGTGTTTACGTACATCAAAATTAAATCAAGAGTCTAAAATTATTGCATTGCATAAATAAAAGGCAATTTCAGAGACCTGATCATCTGGAAGCCTCCTGAGAACATCTTAAGCAGCCAAAATTAACCCTTGCTAAATAATCATAAGTCTTCCCATATTTTACAAAGCTTAGATACCAGAATATGGCTAAATACTGCTCTTTTTAAAACTTAGAACAGAGATATTCTTCACAATCACAGCACTGAAACAAACTGAGCCACATCCTAAAGGCATAGAAGCTCCAGTTGCCCATTTTATTGCTTAGCCACCTAATTTTGTCAGATGTTCCAATCAGCCTCTAGCAACCCACAAGGCCATTTCACATTTTGTCAGAACAAGCAAAAGAGATAAAATGAACATAGCACTTTCCTAAACTATGCACATTTGGCTGTTTTGCACACAATACTAAACCATGGTTTAGTGTGGCCTTCTCTAACCTGATGCCCTCCAGATATTTCAGACTACAATTTCAATTATCCCCAGCTATGGCCCATGCTGGTTGGGGCTTCTGGGAGTTTTAGTCCAAATCATCTGAGGGGTACTAGGATGCGGAAAGCTGTTTGTTGAAGAGTTGGTCTCATGCGTTTCCTCATCCTATGCATCTGGGAGGAAGCCTTCTGCTAAGTTTACTTTCAGTTTTACAGAATCTCAGTTTACCATGAGTTATAAAGTTGCCTTGTTTAACAACTAATCATAAATTACTTCCAGGTAACCTGTTTATTGAGCAGTCACCCCAGTTTGTGATGGCAGCAGAGGCTCCAGCCCCTTAGGGAAGCCTCAACCGCCATCTTGATTGATGGTAAACCTGAGTGCGCAGCGCACGCAGCTGCAAAAAACAGCAAAGATAAAGGTAGGTGAAGCGGGGGAATGGCGGGCGGCTCTGAAGCTCCTGCCCTGCTATCCGTGGCAACAATCTTGCCGTGGATTGCAGAAGGGGAGAACAGGGGCCCTCGGCCAGTGCCCCACCTGGCCGCCCTTGAGAACTGGCCCTGCCTGGAAGCCCCCCAGTTTGCTTTCAACCAGGATTCCTGGTTTGCACAGGTAATATGGAAATTATTTGAAAATGAAAGTAAACTCAGCAGAAGACCTCCTCCCGCCTATGTGGGAGGAATAGCATAAAAGCTCAGCACTTGCTTAGACTCACGAAGACTTGCCCATGTAGCACTATACCATGGATTAGTGTTTCATGCAAGCCAGGCCAATGATTATAATAAAACCTTGCATTTGCTCAGATTTCTTCAGAGAGGGCATACTTTTAAACAGACTCACAAGAGGATCTTGCTATACTGACCTAGGAAGATGAAAGGTGGGATAATAAGACCCCCCTGGTGTCAAGGAAACCGCATCTACAGCACTTCAAATTCAAACTTATTAAATATTACTTCTTCAATGTCACAAAACAAGTGTTTTTTACTGACATGTATATTGCAACTCACTTTCTTGGCTGCAGTGCTAAACCTTTGATAATGCTCACAAACAAATATTCTAGAATTATTAAACATTATTCAAAGTTCAAGCAAATACGCCAGCCAGAAAGTGGGTGTAAGCCACATCAGCCACAGAGCATGAATGTGGGCAACATATACGCAGCTGAAGTACTTTTACATCATCGCCTTAAAATGATTTAGTGGTCTATTTATTTATTACATTTATATCCCACCTTTCCACCAAGGAGCTTGAGGTGGGGTAGAAACATGGTTCTCCCTCTCCCCATTTTATCCTCACAACAACCCTGTCAGGTAGCTTAGGCTGAGAGACAGTGACTGGGCCAAGCCACCCAGTGAGCTTTATGGCCAAGCAGGAATTTGAACCCAAGTCTCCCACGTCCCAGTCCGACTCTCTAACCACTACACCACACTGGCTCTCATTGAAATGAAAAATGAAATGGACTGCCTTTGAGTCAATTCCAATTTATGGCGACCCTATGAATAGGGTTTTCATGTAAGTGGTATTCAAAGGTGGTTTACCATTGCCTTCCTCTGAGGCTGAGAGGCAGTAACTGGCCCAAGGTACATGATAAATTGTCTACACACACACACACATGCATCCATATGTGCATATATTCCCAAGAGAGTCAACAAAAAAAAAACAAGTCTGTACACTCAATTTTTTATTTTTACCTGTAAATCCTGTGAAATTTCAGCTGTGGAAGGTGGAGGAGATTCTTCACACACAGCCAGGCTCCGAACTAGTTTTAACTTTGTACTTGACTAAAGAAAAGTATTTATAAATTAAAAATCTAAAGTTCACAGATATTTTTCCTCAATTTAGCTTATTGCCAAGCACATAACAAAACTACACACATTTGAATGCTGAGTATTTTCAATACGCAATCATTCCTTATGGGAGGCCAAAAAACAAGCAGTTAAAGCTTTGAAGTAATCATATCAGCAGAAAGCAACTTCAGTTAATGAAAAAAAATTAAGCAAAGAACAGCACTATTTCCGCTGTCTAGCAACAAGAAGCCACCAGAAATATACAGGCAAAGCAAAAAAAAAAAAAAAAGGCAAATCAAAAATTCAAAAACAAATCAAAAACACTTTATTGCCAAAGAAACGAACAAAGCTGGTCAATACATGTGTTCACAAAATAGCAAGGCTTCATCAAACATGAAGACTTCCTTAGCATGCCAGCACACAAGTCTACTGTACCTTTGACCTTTTTCCTGTCTGTCCAAAAGACTGCGCTGGCCGCTGAATGGTGAGCATAACAAAAGAGAGTTTGTATTAAACTTTATTCACTGACTGTATAAAGGCTTTAGTCAATTCATCAGTGCGCACAGCATAAAGAAAGCAATTTCATGGTGACCATTAGTTACAGGATGATCCATCCCATGAGCAAATGCAAAAGGCATGGCACCAAGACTGTGCTGTTAGGTCTTTAGATGGAGAAAACTCCAATTTCCTTCCTAGAAGAGTAATTCTGCTTGTATGTTGAGAAGTCAACCAACTTTAGAATTTACTAATGAAGAGTTAACGCACTCCAGACAAGTGCAAAAAAGTCCTTGCCTGCTCTGCCCCTCCATCTGCTCAGCTAAGACTGGTGAAGAGGTTACATGACTTCCAGAAACTAGAGCTGCTCTTAAGTATTACTTCTTAACTTTGGGATGGTGCCAACCATCACAGATCAAATCTACTTTCTAAATGATAGTGCTGCCACTTGGCCACTACCCCTCCTTACGATTTATGTTCTGGAAAATAACTGCTGTTCTCACCCCCTTTTACTGTACTATTCAGTGAAAGATCCATCTGCAGTGGGTGCCGCTACACATAATAAGCAAAAGCATCCTATTGGAAGCAATCCACCTTGACATCAACGGTAATCTGATCAACCACTAGGCACAACCAATTTACCACACAAGTTGAAAATGGCCTGGAAATATCCTGTATCAAAACTAGCATTTCACTTAGCATAGAAAGGATGCAGGACTGATCTCACAACTCTAACCTCAATGGAATGAGGATCATTCTCATTGCCCCTATGGAGAAACTGCTCAGAACTACCTCTGAACAGCAAAAGATTCCAGCTACACCCACAATGTTTCTAAATACTTTATATGCGACTCCCCTGCACAAGGTTCACATCAGTGCCTGGATGGAAAACCTCTTGGAACCCCATGCACACTGCCTTTAGATCCATGGAAGGAAGAATATAAATGACATTAAACAGAAATGTGTCCATCATCTGCTGGCAGTGTGGAAACTCACAATGTGATGGAGGAACACATGTAGTTAATACCAGCTAGCATTACAGACTAGGAAGAGATTGATCAATATGTGGAAGTGGCTTTCAGCATTCCGTCTAAAGTGACCACATTATGTATTCCAGCCCTGCACTACAAATGCACACAAGCCTACCTAGAGTTACATAAAGAGATTAGTTTCATGTTTAGTTGACTCTATTTGTTATGCAAGAACATTTCAGTTAAATCTGTATTTTCTAAAGGAGATATCAACACTTCCAATAAGGAAGTTCCGTCATCCAGATTTCAGTCCTCTAGTCCCATAGAAAAATACTGGTTCTTATGTTTTTGCACAATGCAGACCTCATTCAGGCTTTGGTGTTTAATCTAACTATACTGCTTATGTGCAAAACAAATATAGGTTTTTGTAGTGGTATCCGTGGTGCAGCTGGTGTGTTTGTGCACGCACGCATGCGCATCTCCATGCGTATGCCAGAGAGAGATAGAATGAAATTGGGCAAGGAGACAGCATTCTTGTGGTTCTCTCTAAATATAAATAAGTAGACAATCAAAACTATATCAAAACAGGCAAAACAATGTCATTGTCATTAAAATGTTCACCCTCCCCAAAAGGCCGGGACAAAAAGGTGTATCTTCAACTGCCAACGAAATGTTAGCAGTGTCTGTGCCAGAGGCAGCTCTGAGGAGAGGTTGTTCAAGGCCCTTTCACATGTTGTACGTAAACGATACATTAACATGTAGTATTAGAGGAGGAAAAGCAGGTGCCAGTCAATAGCCCAGTAGTTTGTTAAAAAAAAAGATTCTGAAAAGGGTCTTTGTGAACTGAAGTTTTGCAACAGAGTAGTAATAAAATTGCATAGCTCGAGGGAGGAGCATTAAACGACTGGGAAAGACATAAGAAGAACATAAGAACATAAGAAGAGCCTGCTGGATCAGGCCAGTGGCCCATCTAGTCCAGCATCCTGTTCTCACAGTGGCCAACCAGGTGCCTGGGGAAAGCCCGCAAGCAGGACCCGAGTGCAAGAACACTCTCCCCTCCTGAGGCTTCCGGCAACTGGTTTTCAGAAGCATGCTGCCTCTGACTAGGGTGGCAGAGCACAGCCATCACAGCTAGTAGCCATTGATAGCCCTGTCCTCCATGAATTTGTCTAATCTTCTTTTAAAGCCATCCAAGCTGGTGGCCATTACTGCATCTTGTGGGAGCAAATTCCATAGTTTAACTATGCGCTGAGTAAAGAAGTACTTCCTTTTGTCTGTCCTGAATCTTCCAACATTCAGCTTCTTTGAATGTCCACGAGTTCTAGTATTATGAGAGAGGGAGAAGAACTTTTCTCTATCCACTTTCTCAATGCCATGCATAATTTTATACACTTCTATCATGTCTCCTCTGACCCGCCTTTTCTCTAAACTAAAAAGCCCCAAATGCTGCAACCTTTCCTCGTAAGGGAGTCGCTCCATCCCCTTGATCATTCTGGTTGCCCTCTTCTGAACCTTTTCCAACTCTATAATATCCTTTTTGAGATGAGGCGACCAGAACTGTACACAGTATTCCAAATGCGGCCGCACCATAGATTTATACAACGGCATTATATCGGCTGTTTTATTTTCAATACCTTTCCTAATTATCGCTAGCATGGAATTTGCCTTTTTCACAGCTGCCGCACACTGGGTCGACATTTTCATCGTGCTGTCCACTACAACCCCGAGGTCTCTCTCCTGGTCGGTCACCGCCAGTTCAGACCCCATGAGCGTATATGTGAAATTCAGTTTTGCTCCAATATGCATAATTTTACACTTGTTTATATTGAATTGCATTTGCCATTTTTCCGCCCATTCACTCAGTTTGGAGAGGTCTTTTTGGAGCTCTTCGCAATCCCTTTTTGTTTTAACAACCCTGAACAATTTAGTGTCGTCAGCAAACTTGGCCACTTCACTGCTCACTCCTAATTCTAGGTCATTAATGAACAAGTTGAAAAGTACAGGTCCCAATACCGATCCTTGAGGGACTCCACTTTCTACAGCCCTCCATTGGGAGAACTGTCCGTTTATTCCTACTCTCTGCTTTCTGCTTCTTAACCAATTCCTTATCCACAAGAGGACCTCTCCTCTTATTCCATGACTGCTAAGCTTCCTCAGAAGTCTTTGGTGAGGTACCTTGTCAAACGCTTTTTGAAAGTCTAAGTACACTATGTCCGCTGGATCACCTCTAACTATATGCTTGTTGACACTCTCAAAGAATTCTAGTAGGTTACTGAGATAGGACTTTCCCTTGCAGAAGCCATGCTGGCTCTGCTTCAGCAAGGCTTGTTCTTCTATGTGCTTAGTTAATCTAGCTTTAATAATACTTTCTACCAGTTTCCCAGGGACAGAAGTTAAGCTAACTGGCCTGTAATTTCCGGGATCCCCTCTGGATCCCTTTTTGAATATTGGCGTTACATTTGCCACTTTCCAGTCCTCAGGCACGGAGGAGGACCCGAGGGACAAGTTACATATTTTAGTTAGCAGATCAGCAATTTCACATTTGAGTTCTTTGAGAACTCTCGGGTGGATGCCATCCGGGCCTGATGATTTGTCAGTTTTTATATTGTCCATTAAGCTTAGAACTTCCTCTCTCGTTACCACTATTTGTCTCAGTTCCTCAGAATCCCTTCTTGCAAATGTTAGTTCAGGTTCAGGGATCTGCCCTATATCTTCCACTGTGAAGACAGATGCAAAGAATTCATTTAGCTTCTCTGCAATCTCCTTATCGTTCTTTAGTACACCTTTGACTCCCTTATCATCTCCAAGGGTCCAATCGCCTCCCTAGATGGTCTCCTGCTTTGAATGTATTTATAGAATTCTTTGTTGTTGGTTTTTATGTTCTTAGCAATGTGCTCCTCAAATTCTTTTTTAGCATCCCTTATTGTCTTCTTGCATTTCTTTTGCCAGAGTTTGTGTTCTTTTTTATTTTCTTCATTCGGACAAGACTTCCATTTTCTGAAGGAAGACTTTTTGCCTCTAAGAGCTTCCTTGACTTTGCTCGTTAACCATGCTGGCATCTTCTTGGCCCTGGCGGTACCTTTTCTGATCTGCGGTATGCACTCCAGTTGAGCTTCTAATATAGTGTTTTTAAACAACTTCCAAGCATTTTCGAGTGATGTGACCCTCTGGACTTTGTTTTTCAGCTTTCTTTTTACCAATCCCCTCATTTTTGTGAAGTTTCCTCTTTTGAAGTCAAATGTGACCGTGTTGGATTTTCTTGGCAATTGGCCAGTTACATGTATGTTTAATTTAATAGCACTGTGGTCACTGCTCCCAATCGGTTCAACAACACTTACATCTCGCACCAGGTTCCGGTCCCCACTCAGGATTAAGTCCAGGGTTGCCATCCCTCTGGTCGGTTCCATGACCAACTGGTCTAGGGAATAGTCATTTAGAATATCTAGAAACTTTGCTTCTTTGTCATGACTGGAACACATATGCGGCCAGTCTATGTCTGGGTAGTTGAAGTCACCCATTACTACCACATTTCCTAGTTTGGATGCTTCCTCAATTTCATATCTCATCTCAAGGTCTCCCTGAGCATTTTGATCAGGGGGACGATAGATCGTTCCCAGTATTAAGTCCCTCCTGGGGCATGGTATCACCACCCACAACGATTCTGTGGAGGAGTCTGCCTCTTTTGGGGTTTCCAGCTTGCTGGATTCAATGCCTTCTTTCACGTATAGAGCGACTCCGCCACCAATACGTCCTGCCCTGTCCTTCCGATATAGTTTATATCCAGGGATAACCGTATCCCACTGGTTTTCTCCATTCCACCAGGTCTCCGTTATGCTCACTATATCAATGCTCTCCTCTAAGACCAAGCACTCCAGTTCTCCCATCTTGGTTCGCAGGCTCCTAGCATTAGCGTACAGGCACTTGTAAGCAGTGTCTCTCTTCAAGTGTCTTTGGCACTTGTGGTTTGGCCTGTGGTAATTTTGCTCTTCTGAATTTATACCCTGTGCCCCTGCTCTCACAATGCCTACTTCTAGGCCTACCCCTTTTAAAATTTCATCATTTCTTTGGTTTTTATCCCAGGGGGGAGGTTTATTCCGAACCGGACCTTTCTCAGCTCCTGTTGGGTTTCCCCCCTCAGTCAGTTTAAAAGCTGCTCTGCTACCTTTTTAATTTTAAGTGCCAGCAGTCTGGTTCCATTCTGGTTCAAGTGGAGCCCGTCCCTTTTGTACAGGCCCGGCTTGTCCCAAAATGTTCCCCAGTGCCTAACAAATCTAAACCCTTCCACCCGACACCATCGTCTCATTCACGCACTGAGACTGCAAAGCTGGGCCTGTCTGGCTGGTCCTGCGCGTGGAACCGGTAGCATTTCAGAGAAAGCCACCTTGGAGGTCCTGGCTTTCAGCATCCTACCTAGCAACCTAAATTTTGCTTCCAGGACCTCACGGCTGCATTTCCCCATGTCGTTGGTGCCAACGTGCACCACGACCACTGACTCCTCCCCAGCACTGTCTACCAAACTATCTAAACGACGGGCGATATCCGCAACCTTCGCACCAGGCAGGCAAAACACCTTGCGGTCTACACGCCCATCACACACCCCACTGTCTATGTTCCTAATGATCGAATCACCCACTACAAGGATCCCTCCACCCCCTGGAGATATATCCTCGGCACGAGAGGATAGCTGCTCATCCCCGAAGGAATGGGTCCCTTCTAAGGGATCGTTTCCCTCTTCCTCAGCTGGATGCTCTCCTTCCCCGAGACCATCGTTCTCCATGATAGCAGGAGAGCTATCATCGCTGGAGTGGGACACAGCTATAACGTCCCTGAAGGCCTCCTCCACACACACCTCTGCCTCTCTCAGCTTTTCCAGGTCTGCCACCTTGGCCTCAAGGAAATGAAGTCGTTCCCGGACAGCCAGGAGCTCATTGCACCGAGAGCACAGCCACGACTTCTGTCCAACAGGCAGATAGTCGTACATGCTGCAGGCTGTGCAAAACACAGACAACCCAGAGCGAGAAAGATAAGATGGTGTTTGTTGAGGTGCTGCCTTTTTACCTTAGCTGAAGTACTTCTGTCCATGGAACTGCCATCTTGTCTTTGCTGTTGAGATGGCATATTGTCAGCATTGTGCTGTGGGCCCCTCTTTCCTAATACTTCATTAAAGGAAGGCTGGCCAAAGAGAAAAGAGCTATATGCACCAGATCAGTAATACAATGTCCTTCAACTTCAGATTCCATCATTCCAAGCCAGCTTAACCAATGGTCAGAGATGATGGGAGAGAAATAGATGAACAACACTGAGCAGCGGCATATTGGGATGCTTCCCACTTGGGGTGGCAGTAGGCTATCCAAGATGACAACATGAGGCAACAGCAGCTGCCTTCTATCTTTAACAAAGTTAAAACAAACAACAGAAGTAATGTTTTAGCTTTTGTCAAGCATTTTAAATATTTTTTAGATGTTTTATTTTTGCCTCTCTCATGTGCTGAATCCTGGAGGAGAGCAGAGTAATTTTTACCCAGGAATTTTCAATACTTAAACACTAATTCCTGTAGTTTTGATCTCCTCTGGCTGCCTCACTTGTTTTAGCCAAGTGGGAGCTGTTTGCAGAGATATAGACGCAAGAACACAATCAATATAAATTCACTTTTGGCCTTGGTAAAGAAGAGGAAAAGCAGTGAGTTTCTAAGAGAGAGAAAAGAGACAGTGTGTTCGGTGAAGGACTTACTCAAATGCCAAGATATATGCTCTGGTGGGACTATTGTTTCACGTTGTTCCTATACTCACTGCTTATCTGAGCTTGCAAGTAATTGGATAAATTAAGACCAAGCAGCATATATGGGATAGTAAAGAGAAAAATAAATGGGTCTTCTATTAACAAGCCATGATGGTTACCAGAAGACAAAAAGGAGACTGGACCAGATTTCAGCTAACCAAAGTAAGCTCCCTTTGCTCCTGTTAATGAATTAAAGATACAGAAGAAAAGCTCTACTCCAAGGATAAATGAGAAGCCATCTTCCTTGAAAATAAATTTAGAACAGGCTACTTCTCACCAGAGTGTTGTCTGGCTTTAATTGAAGAATGCGCTAAGGAGTTAAGCTCTCCTTATTTGCCTGAAACAGGGCATTTTCCAGTTTTGGAAGACTTTGAGCTCCCTGATCAGTCTAACCTGGAGCTTCTTAGCTCACATATTGCAGGGGCGGTTAGTAAAACAGCTTTTTGATGTCTGCTCTTATATTGACACTGCAGAATTAAATCCCAGCTATAAAACAACTGACCAAGTGAGGCTTTGGAAGAGCAACCAGCTAAATTATGTTCAGGGTACTCCCTTGCCGTAACCCAGAGGTCTTCAAAAGGCAGTGTTGGGTAGTAATAAACCAGACTCCACCCCTTTATAAATTTTAAAGAATGGCCCAAAAAAAGCAAATTGACTTCACACAGGTTCTGAGAATACTGCCCTGTTGGTCTCACCTGATGATTGCATGGAATGCAGTGGACTGAAACTCCACAGTAAGCCCAAGAAGTGTATATCCAAAAGGGTTAGTAAGCAAAATGGGAAATAGCATCCACTTGGGGTGGCTCTGGGACAGAGAAGGGAGTGTGTGTATATACACATCCATCGGTGTTGTAAGCATTTAATCTTCACACCTTGAAAAGAGTCTTAAGACTACTGTGCTAAAACCTTTAAACCTATCTACCATTGTTTTGCTTCTCCCCAATACAAATCACAATTCCACAATTAATAAAAGCATCACTTTAATTATGATTAAATTTGTATCTCGCCCTTTCTCTCAATTTTCAACCTGTAGTTTAGGCTGATGAAGGGGAAAACATTTGCAGACTTCAAGACCCAGCCATTCTTGCTGCTATGGTAGGAGGGTTTCACATCTTATAACATGTTGTGGCACCCCAGCTTTGGAACTCTCTCCTCCTAGAAACAGACCTTTAAATATATACTTAATTCATTATCCACAAGTAGAAGTAAAAAAATACAGACCTAGGGATGAAGAGCTTCTACCAGGCCTCTTGTTAGAACTTACTTTTAGCAGATGTTTTATGCCGTTGTATAAATCTATGGTGCGGCCGCATTTGGAATACTGTGTACAGTTCTGGTCGCCTCATCTCAAAAAGGATATTCTAGAGTTGGAAAAGGGTCAGAAGAGGGCAACCAGAATGATCAAGGGGATGGAGCGACTCCCTTACGAGGAAAGGTTGCAGCATTTGGGGCTTTTTAGTTTAGAGAAAAGGCGGGTCAGAGGAGACATGATAGAAGTGTATAAAATTATGCATGGCATTGAGAAAGTGGATAGAGAAAAGTTCTTCTCCCTCTCTCATAATACAAGAACTCGTGGACATTCAAAGAAGCTGAATGTTGGAAGATTCAGGACAGACAAAAGGAAGTACTTCTTTACTCAGCGCATAGTTAAACTATGGAATTTGCTCCCACAAGATGCAGTAATGGCCACCAGCTTGGACGGCTTTAAAAGAAGATTAGACAAATTCATGGAGGACAGGGCTATCAATGGCTACTAGCTGTGATGGCTGTGCTCTGCCACCCTAGTCAGAGGCAGCATGCTTCTGAAAACCAGTTGCCGGAAGCCTCAGGAGGGGAGAGTGTTCTTGCACTCGGGTCCTGCTTGCGGGCTTCCCCCAGGCACCTGGTTGGCCACTGTGAGAACAGGATGCTGGACTAGATGGGCCACTGGCCTGATCCAGCAGGCTCTTCTTATGTTCATATGTTCTTATGAAGTGAGTGAGTGAGTGAGTGAGTGAGTGAGTGAGTGAGTGAGTGAGTGAGTGAGTGAGTGAGTGAGTGAGTGTGTGTGTGTGTGTGTGTGTGTGTGTGTGTGTGTGTTTGATAACTAATGTAGCCCTGAAATGAACCGGGTTCTTTACAACAGCATGCACAAAACAGTAGGTGTTTCTATGTGTAAATCAAAAATGCTGATTTCTCATAAAATATGGGGTTTACATTAAGTATAAAGTCCTGTTTTTGACAGATTTTTCTGGTGGTTTTTTTTGCCCTTTCCTATTTAGCGCTGCTGGCTCTTTTGAAAACATTGTCTAACCCTGAAATGACAACTTTTCAAAAGTAACACCCCCCCCCAAAAAAATTGGAACAACACAGGTATGCCTTAACAGATGCAGCAGGTACATGAGGAAGCTGCCAACTCTGAACATTTTCACAGTCTTAGGCTGCAATCCTAACTTTACTTACCTAGAAGTAAGTCCCACTGAATTCAATCAGACTTACTTCTGATCAGATATGGTTAGGATTGCAACCTTAAAAACAGGCCCTCTGACTTATATTACTATGCAGAAAACATGGAAGGGATAATTACTTGGATCCTTTTTTTTTCTGGACTTAAGCAGATAAAGCCCCCCCCCGACAGAATTGTTGCACAGTATTTCCAAATTAATTTGAGCTCCTCTGGGAGTAAGGGTAGGATACAAATTTAATTAATAAATGAACAAAAATAAGCAAAAAATCATGACTTGAAGAACAAGATTCACTAGGATGGAATGTCTGGGCACCACACAAAGCCTATTACGGTTCTGTGAACAATGACAGATAATGGATACTGAAACAAAGAATTAGATTAGATTTAACATTGGATTCAGTAAACACCAGATTAACTTTTGATGAAATTATAGCAGTCTCTATAAGCAGGAAAAAAATCACAAAAATATTTTATCTCATGGAAGACAAATGACTTGTGAGCTCTCTTGATAACGCTACACAGATGAGAGCAGAATACCAGAATAAAATGGCAACACACAGTTGCTTTCATGTAGAATTTTTGTTTGTGTGTCCATGTACACTGGATTCAGATGAATCCTGAGGCAAAGCAGGATGCCTTTGAGAGATTTTTGGCCTGTCATAGGTGAAGCATAATCTGTGTGAGGCAGTGGGATCTGTATGAGGGCCCCTGAACTGCTTAATGGACCCTCAGTGATCCAAATATTTTAAAATGCTGCAGACAAGTATCTGTTGGAAGCAAAAATAAAGTCTCTAAGCTTACCAGAAACACCAGGATGAGGTGAAGGAGGATGGGTGAGCAAAATCAGAGTGGGGAAGAGGGCAGAGAGTGAGCTCCATTATGACCAACAGGTATGATTTTACTTGGAAAGGGAACCCCTTTTAGTTCTTCCCTCCCCAAAATCAACTTAAAAGGTACCTAGCACAAAAGCCCCTAGGCCAGTGATTTTCAACCTTTTTCATCTCACGGCACACTGACAGGGCGCTAAAATTGTCAAGGCACACCATCAGTTTTTTAAGGATATATTTTATCATTTAAAAAACGAGTATTAAGATTGTGTATAAAGTTCAATAACTAAAATTTTAATCGTGTTATTTTAAAAAAATAAATCAGTGGGAAATCTGTGCTTGGTGATTTTTCATGATGTCCCTTGTCCAAGGGCGGATGGTTGACAAGCATACCCTCAAGTCCTCCTCCAGTGTTTGAAGCCGCAACCTGTTCTTGCTCTTCATTGTGTTCATAGCAACCAGCCTCACACAGATAAGATGTTGAGAAAGGAAGGCTTTAATCGCCATCTTTGTGATGATGGGGTATTCCTCTCGGAGAGACAACCAGAATGACGCCATATCTGTTGATGAGTGTTTCAGTTTCTGTCCTCTATTATTTCTGATTCCGTCAGCTCATCTTCTTCTGCAACAGTTAATTCTGCTGACTCGCACGCACTTAACACAAATGGATCTCTCACCCAGTCCAAGGAAGATACGTCAAGTGACGGGAAATACTTTTCAATGTTTTTACTCAGCAGTGACAAACTTTGTAGAATTAAATCGACAAGATTTTTGTCCAGTCTGCAACTTTCTGTCAGTTCAAACATTTCAACTTTGTTCTCTTTTTTGATTCTGGCTCCCCACAGTGTTAATTTTTCTTTAAAGGAGATAACTTTGTCAGTACAAGTAAGAATATTTTCATTCTTTCCCTGCATACTCTTGTTAAGAGTGTTCAAAGCTTGGAAAATGTCAGCTACGAATGAAACTTTATTGGACCATGTCACATCACTAAGCAGGTCAGCCAGCTCAGACTCTTCTGACGTAAAAAAATTAGACACTCTTCCCTCAGTTCATACAACCTTGAAAGCACCCGCCCTCGAGATCGCCATCCCACTTCCGTGTGCAGTAGAAGTTGTGTGTGAGCAGCTTCCATGGCAGAACACAGTGCTGAAAACAACCTCGATTTTAATGGCCTACTCTTGATGAGGTTAACTGTTTTGATTGTCTCAGCCAGTACTTTTTGGAGTTCAGGTAGTACTGATTTTGAAATGAGGGCCTCTCTGTGCAGGAAACAGTGTGTAAAAACAATGCCAGGGGTCTTTTGTTTGGCCAGTGCGACAAATCCTCTTAGGCTTCCCAACATAGAGGGAGCACCGTCTGTGCAGATGCTGATGCATGATTTCCATGACAAATCGTGAGAATTGAAATAGATGTTGACAACATCAAAAATGTCTTGGCCTCTTGTTGTTTCTGGAAGTGATTTGCAAAATAACAATTGTTCAATGATGTCTCCATTACAAACAAACCTGCTGAATGCTAGGAGTTGAGCATTTCCAGTGATGTCAGTTGACTCATCCAACCGGATGGCAAAGAAATCGGCTTCTTTAATGTTAGCTATCACTTGTGACTCAATGTCTTGAGACATGTCCTGTATACGCCGACTAATAGTGTTATCTGACACAGGGATTTTCAAGATCTCTTTTTCATATGTTTCGCCAAACACAATATTTACAATTTTACAGCATGCTGGTAAAATTACTGACTCAGCAATTGTATGTGATTTCATCTTTTTTGCCACGATTTTGGCAATGGCATAGCTTGCTGCTTGAGCTTTGTCAGAAATAGTTGTGATTTTGGTAAATTGTTTAGCCTGACGTATTTGATCAACTATAACCCTTTTAAAATAATAAACTGGTTTCTCACATAAATGTGAGCGCTTTGTGTGAAGGTGTCTTTTCAGCTTACTTGGAACCATAGCTTGGTTTGCCAGTTTCTCACCGCAAACAACACACTTAGGATGTGGCACTTCTTCTCCCGATGAAATGAATCTGAAGGACAAATAGTCTTCATTATACTGGTGCACGACGGTTTTAGAACTAACACTGACAGTACTATGTGTGTTACTACCTGAACTAGTGCCAGCCACACCTGATTCACTGCCATCGTCCAACTTACGTTTTTTAATTAAAAATCTATCCATGTCTAATAAGCCCTGAAAAAAAAATAAACATAATTAAGAACTAAATTCAGAAATAACAAAATAACTAAAACAAAATAGAAATAACGAACTATTTACCTTGACATTTTTGTCCCTGGGGGAAGCGCACTTTGGGAGGTGACTGGGGATGATGCTCGTCGTCTATGAAGATTGGAATCACCCAAAGTAGGCGGAGAAACTGCTGCATTCTCATTCTGAATGCCAAATGTATTGTGCAAGAGCCGCCCTAACACCTCAACTTGTTAGATACAACATGTGTAAAATGAAACAACACGGCAAGCAAAGATGAGTAAGCTTATGAGACCTATTGCTAACTCTTCCTTACAGTACAAAAGTACCTAGGTGGGAGACCCACTTAATACCTTTTTACATCTGCAAGACTTCTTTAGATTCGAATCTACACAGAAAAGAGCATGCCAGGTGTAGCTTCTCCCATCCTTGCAATCCTTATTAAGGCCAGTTTTGATGAGCACATATTTTGCTCAGGTAACAAGTACAACTCAGTTATGACAGTCTGGTAGTTTGAGACTTTTCTCATGCAGCAACACCCCAAGAAAGCTGAGCTTTTATGCAAAAAGGACTGACAAACATAAACCAGGCCAAGACCACCTAGGAAAGACTGCCTACTAAATTGTTATTTATTTTAATACTGTGTTTTTATACTGTTCTAACAATATATTATTGTAACCCTGGATATGAAATCCTAATCGCCATAATAATAAAAATAATAATAACGGCAACAAGAGTAGACGCACAAAGGTTACTTCTAGTACAGCCCTGTAATTTACCCTAGAATAGACACTGGCAGAGTAGCTAACAGCACAGAGTCTGAGCTGTGTGTATGGAAGGAGGAAGGGTGGGGAAACCACGTGAACTCTTTGTGTAGTCATCCATATCAACTACGGGAGGTGGGCAGAGAATGTCACATTCCACCATTCATAACTCTACCTACAAAAATCACCTGCGACAACTCACACTTGTGGGCAGAGCTGTAAGCTCTTCTCCGAGCTCCCTTTATGTCTGCAGCTCTACTCACGCAACTCGCGTAGAGAGCATCATTCACGGAACTGGACCGATTTTGGAGGAGAGTTATTCACAGATGGAGCCTATGCCGAAAGCGTCGCACTAGGCACGTGCTCAACATTCTCATAATGCATTTCCGCAAACTGTGCCAGCTACTACGAGTCGGCCTGATGGAACCTCCCTGCGCAGCTTGCATCTCCCTCTCTTCCCCCATCCCCACGAACGACTGATTGACTGACCGGCCAACGAAGTTCTTGAGGATGGAGCTCTTGCCTGCACTCTGACCACCCACCATGGCGATTTGCGGCAGGTCGAGGTGGCAACTCTGTCCAATAGAGCTGAATGCATCCCATAGCAATGACCTAAGGGAGACAGACCCCTCTGCTTTCTCTCACAGCCTGGGGCAACAACCACCAACCTTCCCCCTTGGATTCTCCTCATCCGGCGTCAGCGACGCCCTGCCCTGCCCTTACGTGTCAATCGCTATCATCATTGCTCGACACAACTGTCATTTGCTGGTCAAGAGCAATAGAAAAAAAAGAATCTGACGGACAATCAAGCTTATAGGACAGTATTTCCCTACTACACCCATTTCCGGTCAGCATTCTAATTGGATGACCTGCTCTGTCATTCAACGGCCCTTCTGCTCTGAATCACTTCAGTAAAGTGAATTTTTTTTAAGGGACGTTCTCACGTGAGCAAACTCCCGTGGCACACCTGTGGACCATTAGCGGCACAGCAATGTGCCACAGCACAGTGGTTGAAAATCACTGCCCTAGGCCCATTTACTTGTAATTTGGCAGACTTTAACCTCTGGAGGGACCAGTATATCTGTAAACGTTATCCATTCCTGACAAAAAAAAGGAATGGCTATAACTTTTTTACATTTTCCAACAGTGAATAAGGAGTGAAATGAAAAACACATGGATGGATCTCCAGCCAAGCCTAGTAGCCTATGAATTGTTTTGGAGAGGGGTTCCAAAGCAATGAATCAGGGTCCAAACAAGGTCCATACAGAATACTGTTGGTCATATCACCGGCTTACATCAGTGCCCAATACAAACAGCATGCAGAGATTATCAACAGCATGATGTGTATTAATGAATAGGTGACATGAATACATAGGAAGGATTTTTATTTCTCTTTGATTTTACTAGTACCTTTCTCTATCAGATGGGTAAACTTTTCAACCATAAGCTAAAAACCAGGTACAAATGGCTTCTTTCAGCCTACATTCAAATAATGTGAAAACTGCCTATAAAGCACTTTTTTTCTGAACAAGAGTATACAATATGATTACTAAAAACCTAAGATTATAATTACATTCTTTACAAACTAAGATTAAGGGAATCCAGATGCCAAGCAGGTATAGAAAAGGCAAAAAGATATAGAAGAGGCAAGAGCCCAAGAAGCTAATGGCATTTGTAAAATGGAGACAGTTTCTGCAAGTCAGTGGCCACACAGCCTTCTTAAAAAATTAATTGCCACATGGATTATACTGAGAAACACTTTCCATGGTGTCATCAGACACTCATGGCAGAGAACTTCCTTCATAAAGACAAGCCATCCTGAATGTTTTAGCTACAATGTGGAAGTCTTTTCAGGCAGCTTCCATGTCATATTTGTAATGCAGAAGCTAACCTAAAATTATATTTGAATGAGTGCTCTTAACACTTGGGGCAGCTGTATCCCAAATCATCAAAGAGTTGATGAAGATATAATCAACAATGTCACATCCATGCAATCAAGTCATGTATTGCTTACCAATCAGCTCCAGCTACTATTACTAATTTACATCAAACAAAATCTAACAAACATCAAAGAATGTGAGGTAAACAAAAATTCAAAATTATATTCTCAAGACCAAAAGAAATGCAGCATTGTTTATCAGACAGGTCTGCCAATCTTGGGTTGTGTAAAGATCCATACCATAAATTCACAGCATATCCAATTCACATGACTTCTCATGTGCACATGACATGGGAACTGTAGTTTGTTAAGGTTGCTGGGAATTTGTAGCTCTGTGAGGGGGAAACCACAGTTCCCAGTATTCTTTTGGGAAGTCACGTGACTTAAACATGAGTTGGGTGTGCTTTAAATTTATGGTGTGGATCTGCCCTAAGGCAACAAAGAGCATCTCACAGAAGATATTGTGTTTTCAGTAGAGAGTGTTCCAAGGCAGATTTTTAACAAGATCCTAAGCACATTTACTCAGAGGACAGACCTATACAGTTAAATAGGACTTGCTCTTTAGAAAGCAGTCTTAGGGTTAGTGCTCATTTGTTTTTATTTATTTATTTAAAATATTTCTATCCTGCCCTTCTACCCTAAAATATGGCACTCAGGGCAGCTCCCAATAAAATCATACACAATAAAAAACTTCAAAACCAGAAAAAAATACATAAAATACAGATAAGAAATCTAGGGAAGCGGTATTACAAGAGGTAAAACTGAAAAAGGGGAAAATTAAAATCAACTTCAGGCTACAGTCCCTCCTAAAGGCTCTCCAGAACAGGATGGTTTTCAAAAGTCTCCAAAACACCATCAGGAAGGGAGCAGAGCAGGCTTCTTGGGGTAGGGTATTCCAGAACTTGGGGGCATGGCTGAAAAGGCTGTCTCCTGTGTGCCTGCCAATCTAATATCTTTCATTCCAGGCATGAAAGGAGATCAGAGGCAGCTGATTTTAAATCAGGTACACTGGTCCAAGGCTGCTTAGAGCTTTAAAGGTCAAAATCAGCACTTTAAATTGTGCCAGGAATAAACCGGAAGTCAGTGGAGTTGGCCAAGCACAGAGGTGATATGATCCTCACACCACGATCCAGTTAACATTCTGGCTCCTGCATTTTGAACCAACTGCCATTTCCAAAGGCAGACCCACATAGAGAGTACTTTGCCATAATTAAGCTTCGATGTCACCAATGCATGTGTCACTGTGGCCAAGTCAACCGCTTTCAGGAATGGGCGCAGCTGGTAGACCAGTTTGAGTTGGCCAAAATCACTCCTGAATACTGCAGCCACCCGATATCCAAGCAGAAGGACAGGATCAAAGAGTACTCCCAAACTACAGACTTGCTCCTTCAAGGGAAGTACAATCCCATCCAGAACAGGATGCAGCCTTATCCCTGGCACAGCTTTCCCCTTGACCAGCAACAGTTCTATTTTGTCTGGATTAAGTTTCAGCTTATTAGCCCACATCCAGCCCTTCACAGCCTCCTGGTTTAAGATGAGCACTGCCTCCCTGCAATCAGATAGTAGGGAGAGATAAGAGTTGTGTGTCATCCGTATATTGATGACATTGTACTCCAAATCTCCAGATGATCTCTCCCAGTAGTTTCTTATAGATGTTAAATTGCTTAGCCTTAGTCTTAGTGCTAAATGATTTTTTGTGGTCAAATAAGATAAGGTAAACTGAGGCGCTAGTAATATACAGACAAAGTCACCTATAGCTTTTGGAAGGTATAAAGAAACAGAAGTGGTGGAATTAGTTTGTGACAGGAACAACAAGCAACAGATCAAAGGGTCACAAATTTGGTCACCCACAGTGATTGAAATTTTCCATCCTCTCCTCCTTCATATTTTATTTATTAAATTTATATCCCGTCCTTCTTCCTAAAAGCAGCCCAGGGCGGCAAACCAAAACACTAAAAACACTCTAAAGCATCTTAAAAACAAAAGACTTCAAAACATATTAAAACAAAGCATCTTTAAACAATCTTTTAAAAAAAGTTCCAAAGACACTTAAAAACCTCTAAAACAGAAGGCAAAGTCAAAAGATACGACCCTGACCTTTGGGACAGACTTAGTGGCAATCACAAATAATGGCTGCACAGCAAGGCCAGCATTCAAAACAAATCTGGACCCCCCCCCAACACTGACAGATCTTATCTGAAACTCCATCATTACAATTAACTATGTACAGTAGGGCCCCGCTTTACAGCGCTTCGCTTTACAGCATTCCGCTAATACAGCGGTTGTGAATTGTAGAAAGGCCCTGCTTTACAGTGCTTGTTCCGCTTTTACAGCAGTTTTTTGCTGCTGGGCACCATTTTGGTCAATGTAAGTCAATAGGATCCACTTTACAGCTGTTTTCGCTTTACAGCAGGGGTCCGGAATGTAACCCGCTGTATGAGCGGGGCCCTACTGTAGAGAAGCAAGCAGAACCTACCGTAATTTTTGCAAGTTTGTTTTTATTGCACATTGTATACACACATGGGATTGTAGTCAACTAAGTCCTACTCAGAGTAGACCCATTAAAATTAATGAACCTGTTAAAAATGTTTATTAACTTCAATAGGCCTACTCTGAGTAGCTCTAGCATTGAATACTACCCTTCATGCTCACATCAGTTAGGAAGGAGATCCATTTGTAAACAAATGTTTCAGAAAACATTCAGCAAAGATAGGTTGGGACTGCAGTCCTATACACACTTACCTGGAGGCATGTCCAAGTGAACACAATAGGACAGACGTTTGCGTAGAGACATGTATAGGGTTGTGCTGTAAATATTCCTGGTTTTGCAATTCAATTAAATATATTCTGCTGCTCTACTATACCCATCTGTCTCTTCATTCTGTCCTTTGAGACCCAACCAATGTTCTCTCTTCCTGTTCCTTGCATCTCAGATATATTGCCAGGACTGTAACGTGACTGTAAAGGGGATAGTTTGTGCCTTGATGGTGGTCATGCAACAAAATTGAAGAATTTGGTTTCAACACTAAATCCAACATAAAACCTGATGTTCTCAGCTCTCAACTGAAAAGCGTCAAGCCTTATTGCTAGGTAGAAAGTACAGTAGGGCCCTGTGATGTTCCTATATTAATGTATATATGGTAAGTGTTGTTTTAGAAGATACATGGTAAGTGGAGTGAAAGAGGAGGGGGAGTGAATGGGCAGTAGAATGCGAGATGATTGGCTGAGTGTTTAAAATGGCTGAATGTATAAAAGGAAGAGTGAGAGTGGAATCGGGGGGGAGAAGAGAACTGAGTGGGTTGGTTGGTGGGGATTAGAGAGTTGTTTACCAGGAGGGAGGTGGAGTTCGGATTAGTATTGAGTAAAACCATATGCTTATGTGCCTTAAGAAGAAATCTTGTTAATCTTGTTAGCTTTGTTATCTGTAATAAATACTTAATTTGGTTTACCAAAGGCCTGATCCTTGGCTGGGGTTTCACAGACCAGAAGGGAGGGTAAGGTAATGACCAAGGCTGAAGGGGAACTGTAACAAATGGTGGCAGCGGTGAAGAGAATAACAATACCAGTATTCAGAGTCTCTGGGAATACTAGTATTGGGACGTTACTGGTGGTTGCCCAGCAGGGGGATCTGTTGAGATCTGTGCTAGAGCGGGGAGAGAAACCATAAGAGAGAGCGGTCCGGACTGGTGGAGTCCCTGGTGGTGCATAGTGACAGGCAGTAGCCACGCGCAGGTAGGAACCTGACAGGGAGAGCCAGGGAAGGATGCACCACATGTGGTGGCAGTAGCGGTGGGATACGAACAACAGAGAATCCAGATACGAACCAAAGAGAGTCCCAAAGACACGTGGTGACAAAGGAGACTACGTCACAGGTGTTGGCTGTAGCAGTGAGATACGAATACTAGAAAATCCCTAATAGTTGTGTGGCAAACAGAAATAACAAAACAAGATTACTTGTGAGAGTGACTGGCAAAGAGTGTGTGGCAAAGAGTGAGTGAACTCAAACACCATGGCTGAATACATAAAAATGAAAAGAGAGGAGCTGGTGGAGAAGTGCATAACATTCAATTTACCTCAGGAGGGTAAAGGGGTAGATGAATTGAGGGTAGCACTTATAGGATTTGCAACTGCCCAGCAAAAACAACCTGTCAGAGAAGAGACCCCAGAAGGATATTTAAGCAATCCCGCTTATATAGAGTACTTGAGAGAGAAGTTAAGATGGGAGGCTGAGGAAAAAGACAAGCAGAGGGAGTTGGAAGCTGAGAGATTGAGGATGGAAGCTGAGAGATTGAGGAGGGAGGCTGATGAGAAAGAAAAGCAGCGGGTCTTTGAGGCTGAGGAAAAAGATAAACAGTGAGAGTTGGAAGCTGAGAAGTTGAAGGTGGAAACTGAGAGAATGAGAATGGGGTTTGAGGAGAGGGAGAAGCAACGAGCATTGGATGCTGAATTACAAGTAGAAAAGTTAAAATTTGATAGAGAGAAATTTCACTCTGAGGAGACAAGGAAAGACAGAGATGGAGCAAAAATAAAAATTACTCCAAAGGACTTTGCTGTCTATGAGCCTGGACAAGATCCTCAAATTTACCTCAGCACCTTTGAAAAAGCAGCTCAGTTGTGGGGGCTACCTGAAGATAAATACATGCAGTATTTATCAAACCTGATTAAAGGGGAATTGGCTGAGGTATACCAATATTTCCCCTCAGACAGGCCCGTCACCTATGCTGAATTCAAAGAAGCAGTGTTTAAAAGATTCAGACTGGGGCCTGATTATTTTAGAAAGCTTTTCAGAAACTGCCAGATACAGACAGGGAGGTCTTTTGTGGAGCTGGGGGCAAAACTGATGGACATATTTGGGAAATGGCTGACAAGTGCAAAAGCTCAGTCTGTGGAGGAGGTGAAAAACCTCATGATATTGGATCAATTATACCATCAGTTACCACCAGAAATAAGGCTCCTGGTCAAAGACCGTTCCCCTACATCGGTGCAGGAGGCCGCAGAGATGGCGAATCACTTCGCCTCCAACAGAACTGGCTGGGTGGGGAAAACATCAAGAGATTTTAAACCCAGACCATATAACGCTGGCAGAAGGGATGTGGTACCACAGAGAGTGAGTCCTCCAGTAAAATCTGAAGGGCACAGGACACCCCAGAGTGGATCTGTGTACCCTAAAAGTGAGGAGAAATTATGCTACAAATGTGGTAGACCGGGGCACCTACGTTTTCAATGTGAGGTTGCCAACCCCATTAGTAATCCTGCTCAGACAAGGGCAGTGAAAACAGAGCCCAAGGCTTTAGAAACAGCGAAAAAGGTTCAGTTCTGCCAGATAAACTGGACAGAAGTAACAGACCTTGATTCAAGTCTGAGAGAGGAAGTGAGTGTACATGGGGCAAATTATTGGGCATTGCTTGATACTGGTGCCGCTCAGACATTACTGAGGCCAGATTTAATAAAATCTGAGGTAATATTACCTCAGGAAACTGTGACTATCCAAGGAGTGAGGGGTCAACCAGAAAGTTTGCCTGTGGCCCTGGTGGAAATGACTTGGAGAGGCCGAGAGGGCCGATATAAAGTAGGCATTAATGCCCAGCAACAAAAACCAGTAATACTGGGAAGGGATGTAATGGGCGCCCAAGGAAAGATCTATGTAGTGACCAGACAGCAAATTGGCAGAGAAAAAGAAGCCATATTAAGGGGGGCTGAAACAAACAGGGTGGAATCTGTTAACCAGCCTCAGGTCACCATAGCAACCACTAGCAGGCCTGCTGAAGGAGACAAACTGTATCAAGTGGTCTCTGGGGAAGAAGCAGATCAATTCAGGGAAGAGCTGCATAAAGATATAAGTTTGAAGCAGATAAAGGAACAAGCCCTGACCCAACAGATTCCTTTCACTGACAAACTGAGGAATCAAGTTGTGTGTGAGAATGGGATTTTATATAGACTGTGGATGCCTGCTGAGAGAAAGGATGAATGTGAACCAGTGAAGCAATTGATAGTACCTAGCAAATACAGAACCAGATTGCTAGAGATAGCCCACGATGTCCCATGTGCAGGACATCTGGGAATAAAAAAGACCAAGAGGAGATTGGCTGCACATTATTATTGGCCAAATATCTCCAAGGATGTAAAACAACATTGTCTATCTTGTGGAATATGCCAAAAGGTGGGAAAGAGTGGAGTAAAGACCAAGGCACCCTTAAAGCCCCTTCCTATAATTGGACAACCCTTTTATAGAGTGGGAATAGATTTGGTGGGGCCTTTTTCCAAACCCACAAGGCATGGCAAGAAATATCTAGTGGTGGTAGTGGATTTTGCCACCAGGTACCCAGACGCAGAAGCACTGAGATCTGTAGAAGCCCCTGTAGTGGCAGAGGCTTTATTAAAAATCTTTATGAGGCTGGGTTTCCCTCATGAAGTGCTGACAGATCAAGGCAGTGTATTCATGGCAGAAGTGATGCAATGTATGTGGAAATGTTGTGGTCTAAAACATCTAAAGACCACTACTTACCATCCCGCTACTAATGGGCTAACTGAAAGATTCAATGGAGTTTTGAAGGGCATGATAAGAAGCTATGTTCAAGATCACCCACAAGACTGGGATGAACGTTTGGGATGCTTCTTATTTGCATACAGAGAAGTCCCTCAGGAGTCAACAGGCTTCTCACCCTTTGAACTAATGTTTACTAGAAAAGTGAGGGGACCTTTGGAACTGCTAAAAAATTCATGGGAAGGAACTCTGTGAGAGTACAAAACTTCTGTAGTAGATTTTGTATTGGAATTCCGCAATAAATTAACATCAATGATGGAAGTAGTGAAAGAGAATTTGAGTCATGCACAGGAGAAGCAAAGTTACTGGTATGACAGAACAGCCAGAGAACGTGTGTATGATGTGGGAGATATGGTTATGGTGTTCATACCCAGGAAACATGACAAATTACAGGCTAACTGGGAAGGACCATATACCATCAGAGAAAGGCTTGACACAGTGACATATGTAATCACCACAGACCAATTAAACAAAAGCAAAGTGGTTCATGTAAATATGTTAAAGCCTTACCATACCAGGGATGCAAAGGTGTTGCAAGTTACCTTATTCCCTGAGGGAAGTGGGCCTGAACTTCCAGATTTGGTACAGGAAAGCAAAGACAAAGGAGGGGTAGATCAAGTGGAATGGTCAGAGGAGGTGGAGGAGGAAGTAAAAGAAGAGATTCTGAGAGATTTGAAAACCTATAGGAATCTCTTTAGCAACAAACCTGGCCGAACCAGTATAGTTATACATTCCATTGATACTGGAGATCATGCCCCAATCAGATCTGTTCCGTACCATGTGAATGGGAAAGTTTTGAATGAGATCAAAAAGGAGGTGGAAGATATGCTGGAATTAGGAGTGATCAGGGAATCCATCAGTCCCTGGGCCTCAAGTATTGTCCTGGTTCCGAAAGAAGATGGAACGATAAGGTTTTGCATTGATTATCGGCTAATCAATAAAATTACTGTCCCAGATGCGTATCCTATACCTAGGGTAGACGCAATGTTAGAGTTATTGGGGGCAGCAACCATTATCTCTACACTAGATCTCTGTAAAGGATTTTGGCAAATGGAACTAGACAAGCAATCCAGAGCCAAAACTGCCTTCAGTACACCAGATGGGTTATATGAGTTTGTGACCTTACCCATGGGACTAAGGAACTCACCAAGTTCATTTCAGAGGCTAATCAATACTGTGTTGCGAGGCATGTCAGATTTTGCAGTGGCCTATATCGATGACGTAGCCATTTTTAGGAAGTCGGTGCCTGAGCATGTCCAACACCTGACAACAGTATTGGAGGCCTTAAGAAAAGCAGGCCTCACAATAAAAGCTAAGAAATGCCAGTTTGGACTAAAGGAAGTAATCTATTTAGGACATAAGGTGGGGAGTGGGAAAATCACCCCCTTATGGAGCAAGGTGGAGGCAATACAAGCGTGGCCGATCCCCTTAACCAAAAAACAAGTAAGGGCATTTCTGGGTGTGGCTGGATTTTATAGGAAGTTTGTGAGAAATTTTGGGGAAATAGCAACCCCCTTGCATGAATTAACAAAGAAGAAGTGTTCTGAGCGTGTGGTATGGACGGATGAATGTCAGAAGGCTTTTGATCTACTGAAGCAAGCCTTGTGCCAAGGACCCATATTAATAGCACCAGACTATGAGAAACCATTCATCGTGGCTACAGATGCGTCGGCCCTGGCGCTGGGAGTCGTCTTGCTACAGGAGAGAGAAGGCACCAGACATCCAGTGGCGTACCTGAGTCGCAAGCTGACGCCGAGGGAGAAAAACTATTTGTCGGTCCAGAAGGAGTGCCTAGCGGTCGTGTGGGGACTGAACAAGTTGCGCCCATACGTGTGGGGACGAAGATTCACAGTGACTACGGATCATCGGGCCTTGTTATGGTTGCAGACTATGAAAAACCATAACACTATGCTGCAGAGGTGGTCCTGGACCCTACAGGACTATCAAGTGGACTTCCAGTTCATAAAAGGCAAGGACAATGTACTGGCTGATGGACTTTCCAGGCAAGTGGCTGGGACTGCAGTGACGTGACCAGACAGAGGAACAAAGAAAGACATTTTCCCCATAGAGACTTTTATTTGTTAACGCGACGTATAAATCCTGGAACAGGAATAATACTCTGCTGTTGTTTAAGGGGGGGGAAATGTGATGTTCCTATATTAATGTATATATGGTAAGTGTTGTTGTTTTAGAAGATACATGGTAAGTGGAGTGAAAGAGGAGGGGGAGTGAATGGGCAGTAGAATGCGAGATGATTGGCTGAGTGTTTAAAATGGCTGAATGTATAAAAGGAAGAGTGAGAGTGGAATCGGGGGGGTGAAGAGAACTGAGTGGGTTGGTTGGTGGGGATTAGAGAGTTGTTTACCAGGAGGGAGGTGGAGTTCGAATTAATATTGAGTAAAACCATATGCTTATGTGCCTTAAGAAGAAATCTTGTTAATCTTGTTAGCTTTGTTATCTGTAATAAATACTTAATTTGGTTTACCAAAGGCCTGATCCTTGGCTGGGGTTTCACAGACCAGAAGGGAGGGTAAGGTAATGACCAAGGCTGAAGGGGAACTGTAACAAATGGTGGCAGCGGTGAAGAGAATAACAATACCAGTATTCAGAGTCTCTGGGAATACTAGTATTGGGACGTTACTGGTGGTTGCCTAGCAGGGGGATCTGTTGAGATCTGTGCTAGAGCGGGGAGAGAAACCATAAGAGAGAGCGGTCCGGACTGGTGGAGTCCCTGGTGGTGCCTAGTGACAGGCAGTAGCCACGCGCAGGTAGGAACCTGACAGGGAGAGCCAGGGAAGGACGCATCACAGGCCCCGCTTACCGGTGCTTCGCTTTCCGGCATTCCGCTAATGTGGCGGCTTTCAATTAGGGGAAATTCCCTGTTTTAAAGCCAATTTTGCGCTTTTGCAGCATTTTCGCATCATTTTTGTGCAACGCGCTCCATTATACTCAATGGGTTCCGCTTTACAGCGATTTCCACTTTATGGCGGCAGTCCGGAACGGAACCTGCCGTATAAGCAGGGCCCGCCTGTAATCGAAAAAGTGAATTGTGCTTATTTAAAAGCTCTGATTGTCATGCCCTCGTGCCCTCAAGAGCCACAGGGTGCATGTTTCAGACCCAATTCCCCCACCTTGGGCAATTGATCTGGAACCCATTTCCCAATTCCCCTTGACAAGGCTGTGCAAACCAACACCAACCCTGCAAGGTAGAAGATAGGCTGCCACCACCCCTTCACTGGTTCAACTCTGAGCTAGGGGAACTCAGAGCCCAGAAATAGGTAAACCAAAGTTCAGAAGACAAGAGCCAAACACTCCTTGTCCAGAAACTTCTGGTAAAACCAAAATACACTCCCTCCTTTGGTAGTTTGTGGTCAGTGGTCAAGGTGCTGGATTCAGAACCAACTTGGTCTCACTCAATGAAAACACCAGGTTAATAAGAAGTAGCTTTATTAAAAAATATAAGTGCACATTTAATATATAGCAGCAAAACAATTCCTCAAAACCACACCTAACCAGGGGTTTAGGTCTAACACAAGAGAGTTCAACACACAACAGAAAATAATAAACTAATTAGCCTGTTCTACTTACTGAAGAGGTAGTTGTTGGTAAATCTCATCTCTCCTCAGAGAGAATAACATCAGGTTGGTAAGAAGCAGTGGAACCCCATATGGCATCCAAAGTACAACCAGGGGACCATTCAAGAGAACGCCCCAGGGGAACGTCCAGGAGAATGTCCAGGGGGAACAAAGGCTATGGGTCTCAGCCCCTATACTTAAGGAAAAAGGCACACAATGGTTCAGGATGATTCAGCCAATCAGGGGACTTTCTGATACAATCATATTCCCGAAACTTTTTCGCACCTTGCAGGCCCCCCTCCCTTCTCTGATCTCAACCTTCTCAGGCCCGCACGGCCTTGACTGCTAGGCTCCCAGCAGATTAGCAGAGATAAACAGGTGTTTCTGTTCAGGCCTCCCAACTGCTTGCAGCTGGAAACAAAACTTAAAATTTTCCTCTCACCAAAGCCTGTCTCCTTCCAAGATGTAACTCCCACAATTCCCTGTATCTGAGCCATGTTACAAGAAAACCAGGTTAACAAATCTGCAAGTTCATGACACTGATCATAGCTAGTTTATAGGAAGGGTCTCCAGAGGGGTTAGTAAGGAAGATGATTTTCAGTGCTCTTTAACTTCTCCCATGGAGCTCAGCACTTCCTCTCCTCTTTTGTCTGCCTTTACAGATAAAAGATGGGGTGTAAAGAGAAGAAATTTGGTAGTAAAATACCAAACAGTACAGAACGTGGCGGCACGCTTGATTACGCATAGCCGTCGCTGGGATCATATCACCCCAGTGTTATTAGATCTTCACTGGCTACCAGTTGTCTACCGGGCCCAATTCAAGGTGTTGGTGTTGACCTTTAAAACCCTATACGGTTTCGGCCCAGTATATCTGAAGGAATGCCTCCAGAATCACCGATTGTGCCGCCTGACGAGATCAGCCTCGCAAGACCTTCTCTCGGTCCCACCGGTGAGAACAGCTAGGCTGGTACGGACCAGAGAGAGGGCATTCTCTGTTGTGGCCCCCACCCTCTGGAACTCTCTCCCTTTCGATCTCAGACATGCTCCCTCCCTGTCCAGCTATCGCCGAGCCTTGAAGACCTGGCTGTTCAGGCAGGCCTACAAGATTGGGACAGATTAATTTATGTTACAACTGAATTAATGAATGGTTTTTTAGCTTATAATTTTGATTATGTTGATCTATATGTATTGTTTTTATTCTTGTTGTTCGTCGCCTAGAGTGTCCCTAACCCGGACAGATAGGCGGCTGAAAAATAAAATTTATTATTATTATTATTATTATTAAAATAGATAAATAAAAAATAAAAAAATCAGATATGAGCTTATGTAATAAAAAGAGGATTTTTTAAGTGAAAAATGATCCCCCACAGCCATGACCAGAACAGGATTATTAAGAGACAAACTTCGATAGCCAAAAGTAGTGGACAATAAGGAGGGTCCACAATTTGGCTTGCTATCAGTAACTGCCCATGAGAACTCTCAGAAATGTCGGGGTGTGTGTGATTGTACTGCATTGCATCTTGGAAAAACAGAAGCAGCAGTGGCATTTCCTACCTTCTCCAAAACAGCATCGCATCCGAGATGATGCTCTATCCTTCCTCCACCTTCTAGTCATGTCCCACTTGCTCGGAGGTTTAAAGAAACAGTGGGAAAGATTTCTGCAGTTTGTTGTCCAAGGCTGATATCCAATGTAAGTCATACTCAATAGTATACCCATTGAAATCAATGGAATTAGGTCAAATGATTTCACTTGGTTTATTCCGATTATGATTAACGTTGGATATCACCCTAAGTCTTCAAGCAAGGCACCACCTTTATCCCCCCTGACAAGCAAGACATCCCGCCTCTCCTCAAAATATTCTGCTTATACCAGATAAGGTTGGGAAGAGGAGGCTGGAGTAAGAACGAATAGAGGCTAAGCTAGTAAAGCCAGGTGTGACACCTGTGATGATGCAGGATGGAGTGCCATTACTGAAGAAAGAAGGAACTGAGATGGGCATGAGACAAGCCAGAAATCCTCAAGTGGAACATCTGGACCAAATGTCTTCATTTAGGCTAGGGTTGTGGAACCTCCAGCCCATGTGCCAATTTTTGCCCACCCAGGGATCCAAGTTGGTTTGCAAGGCCATTTCCCCCAAATCACGCCCACCTCACTGTGTGATGTCAGCTCATGCGCAGGGGGTGGGGTTCAATCCTGCTGGGTGCTACTTTACTAGTGCATTCCTTATGGGTAACACACTGGCAAAGCAGACTCCTGCAGTCAGCAGGATTAAACCCTCCACTCATCAGCTGGTGAGCAGAGGGTTAAATCCTGCTGGGTGCTGCTTTGCCAGCACATTTCCTGTGGAGAATGCACTGGCGAACCAGAATCCCCAACCAGCATATCAGCTTTGATGGGGGGAACACCCACCTATCAGTTACCTGACATCATCATGGTATCTCTGCCCATCTGTCAAAGTTAACCAACAGTGGTGATGGGAGATAAAGACCTGGCCTGCCAGGCCAAAAAGGATTCCCACCCCTTATTTAGGTGAAGGCATTCAACCCTTTCAAGATAGCCAGATGCTCTAAAACCACTTTTGGGCTATACTCCCAACATTAGGCTACCACCCTCAATGAAAAAAAAAGAAAGCTTCTGCTTTTCTGGAGTTAAATTGAATATGAATGCTTAGTTAGCAAAAATCCAAAAACTTCTGAAGTTAACTAATTTACATCGTTTATAAAGACAGTGGTCATGCACACTGTGTAAGAGAAACAACGATACCCCAAACACGTACAAAGTTGAGTAGACATATTATGTTCATGGTGGGCGTAACTCCTTAGGAGCTTCACATTCTGAAAAGAAGCCTGAAACTGAAGCCATTAAATGGAGACACATTATCCGACTTTACAATCATGTGAAAACAACGGATACACATTTAAGCTTTTTTTCCAAGTAGTACGCAACCGCAAAATTAAGTGAAGCATTATCATCACCCTTTCTTTCCCTGATTCTCTGCACTATAGGAAACTGATTAACTATCCAGCCTAGTGTAACAAAACATGTAAGGCTACCAAAATAGCTGATATCCCTCTTATAAGAAAATTGGCAGACTCGCCTTCAGATCTATTCAGAAATAACTGAATGCGCAGTAACAAGGAAAGGATAAGGGAAGGGAAATGTGAAAAAAGAGATAAATCATTCATGCAGTTTTTGTTTTTGAAACATTGTTGAAGTTGACTGGCTTCTCACAGCTAGTAGTAGTAGTAACAGTAGTAGTGAGGAGGCGGCAGAATAGCGCTAAGTAATTCCATGCTTTATAAATGCTACTTATATATACTATATAAGGTAGAAAAAAAATCTCTTACCTGCACATCATTTTTATTATCTGTACACCTTTCATCTTTCTCCACTTGAATTTGCTCATGGCTTTCTGATTTTATAAAGTGTTGCGCTGCAGTGCTGTCTTTTACCTCTGTTTCTGAGCCTGTCATTGTATCACTTCCCTCCTTTACAGTAACAGTATCAGTCATCCTCATTAGAAAAGGTTATTTTAAAAATCTAAAGGAAATATGGAGCCTTGAAAAGAAGGAGGAGAAGAAGGAAAGACATTATAATTTCTGTTCTCCTAATTCACACAGTATATAAGATAACATGAAAAAGACCAGAGCTTAAAAATACTTTCCTCCATGAAGGTCCTTTAATCACAGATGACCAAAGATTTCAACACCTTTCTAAGAATCAAAACAAGAGTGCAATCCAACTTCCACTTATGTCAGGCTGAGGTGCCTTGGATGCAGCAGATCTCCAGCTGAGCTGGCTGGGTCCCAGCTCAGCTGGGCTACACCGACGTAAGTCCCTCAGTTTGGCAGAAGTGGAGCCGGTGTAAGGCCTGAAAAAGGGGTGTGTTGGTGGCGTGTCAGGGGAGGGGCCAAGGGGAGGGGACTTAGGCCACATCCAACTTGTGTTCAGAGCACTCCTACAGGTCTCAATCCAAGCAAAAGTTATGCCAGGAAAAAGGTTGGTCTAAGAAAATAATTGCAATAGAAGTAAATGGAGAGGGCTTACTCCGGTATTTGGCAGAGCAGGCTTTTACTTTGTGGTCCCTGAGTGCAACCAACCCAGAGGCTGCTGAATGGCAACTGGATGCGGCAGAACTTTACACCAGCTTTTCTTGCTCCAGCACAACTGCAGCCGGTTTTCCCTGAGTTGGATTGCTCTGCCCAGCTGCAATCCAATACACACTTATCTGGGGGTAAGTCCCGTTGAATGCAATGGAGCTTACTTCTGAGGATTGCAGCCTAAGTCTGAGAGCCAGACAAGATTAATATTTTTAAAGAATATGAAACTTCATTTAAACTTCTATTTCTTAAAACTCCTGCATGATTTTCCAAACAGTTTCATTCAAGGAAACAGCATGTTCAGTAAAATATTCTCTACATATTATTTGTACTACACACGTAGAGTTGTATCTAGGGTTCCCATAAGTGGAAACCAAGCTTAAGATGCTCTTGCTTGGGGGAGGGGGATCTTTTGGCAGTTCTTCCTTCCCTCTGCAGCTCCTCACAAAGCTGCTCCAGGGCATTGGGAGAATCTCTGGAATAGTGAGGAAGGTGATAGGGTACAGGGGAAATAGGAGGAAATTACCTCCTCCTTAGGAGCTGGTATAGCACAGTGGGGAGGAGAGCCTGGCTGGGAGTCCAGAGTCGGTGAGTTCAAATCCCCGCTCGTGTCTCCTGGGTGTCAAGGGCCAGCTAAAGATCACCCCATAGTGAGTGACTCAGGGGTTACATGCCCTGCCACCTGTGCAGCTGTGGGCAAGCTGCATAGTCCCAAGGTGTCCAGTTGCCACCCAGCTGGCAGTTGTGGACCAGGAAGGGGCTGGCTTGTGCAGCTGTGGCAAGCTGAGCAGGCCCTAGCGAGCTGTGGAGGACTAGCCTCAGAGGGAGGCAATGGTAAACCCCCTCTGAATACCGCTTACCATGAAATCCCTATTCATAGGGTCGCCATAAGTCAGGATTGACTTGAAGGCAGTCCATTTCCATTTTTAGGAGCCTCTAGTACAGCCTTTCCCAACCAGTGTGCCTCCAGATGTTGTTGGACCACAACTTCCATCTTCCTGACCACTTGCAATGCTGGCTGAGGCTGATGGGAGTTGTGGTCCAATAACATCTGGAGGCACACTGGTTGGGAAAGGCTGCTCTAGTAGATCTCAGCCCTTTTGTAAACAGAAGAAACCCTTTTGTTCATGGAAGGGTCACTCTGGATTCAACCCACAGTATTTAAAAACCAGATAATCCATTAACTAATTTAAAGTGAGTAAAAGCAAGACACACAGAAAGTAAGGGTAGCCATGTTGGCCAGTGAGGAATATTAAAAAAACCATTAGACCATTATTAGGCCAAGCAAATGTTGCAAGTTGTGTGTAATTTTTTCTCTCCAGAACTTTTCACAGGGCTAGATGGCAAACAAAGAAAGGGAGGGATGGGAAGAAAATCTTGGCTGATGCTAACTGCATGAATCTGTATCTAGTGAGAGTCTTAAGACAGAATTTGGGAGAAGTAAGATAGTGGCTTAACAGTCTAATCAAGAGTCTATGGATCAATAAAAAAACTGCTAACATCCGCTATCTAAGGTTTAAAGTATAATGAATTAGCTTGTGGGATCATACTTCCCTCCTCTCTTCGAAATAAATTTCCTTAACATGCCATGATCTCAGCAATACCGGTGTTAACGCTGCCAGCACTAACCAGGTTCTCTTTAAATCAAGGTTTGTTAGCCAGCTTCTAAAGCTCGTTTCAGAACCTGGTTAGAAGGAAACCCTGGCTAGTTAACGGCAGGTAACAGTAGTTCTGATTTGACACAGCAATCCTATGCATACTTACCTAATAACCACCCCCAACAAACAAAGTGAGACTTATCTTCTAAATAAACAGGCTCTATTAATCACAGTGAAGGCCAGCAGGAAAAGCCAAACAGGGGTCAGAAGCATGTGATTTCATGACACACACACCCAAATCAGGAAGGACTGTCCTATGTCACTGTAAGTATTTGCCTACTGAAGTCAATCTTCCACATGTAAAAACAGCAGAGGGCAAAAAGAAATAAAAAATTAATTATAGCATTAATGTAGATTGTATACACTTCCAAAGCAGGAGGAACAATCATTCCCATCAACTTCCGAGGCAAAAGTTATAACCAATACAACAGGGTGGGGCAGCAAACCTTACTATACTGAGCAAGTGTCTCCCTACTAGAGTAATGTCTTGACCTTCAGTATTCTAAAAACTAAAAACATAAACCCTTAGATATTACCAAATGCTGAACACTCAGCTCCAACAGTCAGGTGCCCTGGGATGGCAAGGGAAAGAACGCACTGGCCACATTCATTGGCCAAAGGAACAAGAGCCACCAACTATTATTCAAGAAAGTACACCAGCAAAGGAACATCATCCTGGTCCCAACTGGACATAGATGTCCATTTGTAGCTCACCACTTTCTTCAAATGTTTCATCTCCCTCTTCTGTCTTAACTCTCCACTCCCATTCCCTTGTGCATTTTGTCTCTTCAGTTTGTAAGCAGGGCTTCACTCTCTCTCCTTTGTTTTTATGGATGTGAACCATTTTGGGAGACAATAATTGTCTAAATAGTAGGAGAAAAATATAAATAAAGGACCGCAATTGAAGGGTCCATCCTACCTGTTTAAGTTTTTAAGGCTGCAACTCTAAAAACATTTACCAGGGAGTAAGCCACATTAATACAATGCGAATTTTGAGTCAACCAGCATAGGATTGCATTGCAAGTAGAAGACTTAGACTCTTACATTTTCTCTCTTCTTTAAAAGAAGCAACAGGTGATTGGTATTACTTGCCTGATGTATCCTGTAGATCTGTGACTGTGGTTTCCCACGAAAATAAAATAAAATAATCCAAGGATCTTTTTCACAGTTGTCAACCAAAGTGACAGTTGCGATGAACCAGCCGAAATCTGGCAGGAGTCCCATGTCCTTATCACCAGTGGAGACCCCTGGACTGTCTTATACTGTCTGGCATCACAAATACTATCCCTTTTAGACACCTAAAACAAGTATTTTAAAAAAGTCAATCTAAAGTTTTTAAAAACACGTTATTATTTCAACCACTCTCTACATTCCCTTCAATAATTTCCCCCTAGATTGTACATTTCCCACAGCTTTTCAAAGACAATCCTTAAGATAGGTACAGTTTGCTAAGTGCAATAATGAATATAAGTAAAACTAGCTGTAAGTAGAAAAAATGGGTTGCAAGAAGTCATAGTGCAAGAACTCGCAAGAAGTCAATTTCAACCATAATATACTTGAGGTAAACACTCATTGCTACAGCAGTTAATCCAATTGTAACATTATTATTCAAAATTCTTGCTTTAGAAAATTTGTAGATTTTTATCTCAATCTGTTCTACCTCCATTATGCCTCTGAATACCAGTTGCTGAAAATCACAAGTGGAGAGAGTGCTATTGCACTCATGTCCTGCTTGTAGGTTTCCCATAGGCATCTGGGTGCCCAGGAAGATGGACTAGATGGGCCACTGGCCTGATCCAACAGGGCTCTTCTTATATTCTTAATTCAAAGAAGTCACTGTTAAGAAAGGATTTGTAAATGTGCATTTTATTCATCTCTCCCCACCATCACCACCTTCAAGAACATCAAGAGGAAGACCTTTAAATTAGCAACAGAACCAAGCTGAAAAGAAAACAAACCAGTTTATTGGTTTGGACAAAAAACAGGAAACAGTTAATGGAAGACCTTCTGATTTGTTCGCTCATGTGAAGAGGAGCCAATGGGCTGCATGCACGGCCCAAAAGCTCAATAATATCTGAGATATTAAGCTCAGATATTTTAGGCCCCTCTCCCACCAATATCTGGCTCTCACACAATCGTAGGATATGTTGTGATCAGCTCACAGCATCAGGCAACAGGGTATAAACACTAGTGTAAGGCCACCGTTGATGCCACTGCACCAGCACTAGGATTTGAAGCTTGTACTATGGCACTTGTACTCTTGCCATTGTACAGATGTGCTATAAAAAAAAGGGACAAAGAGATGGACTATAACTTTCCAATCACCAGCTTGAAAAACAGAAGTTCAATGTTTTCATCAGCATTGTAAGATCACATTCAGGTCAACCTGCCAAAGACTGAAATACTTAAATGCAGGGTGAGGCTGCAGGAAGGAATACAGGAATACCCCGCATTAACGTACGCAATGGGTCCAGAGCGAGTACGTAAACCAAAAATGTATTTAAAGTGAAGCACTACCTTTTTTCACTTGCGCCGCCACTGTGCCACCTCTCCTTCACGCGGAGCCTCAAAGCCCCGCGCTAAAGCCTCTGCTGCTACGCTGCGGCGCCTCTGCTGCTGCGCCGCTGCACCTCTCAGCTGATTGCGATCACGCCTCCCAGCTGATTGCGATCACGCCTCCCAGCTGATCACGATCGCGCCTCCCAGCTGATTCGCGGCCGCACAATCTCGTCTCTTTCCACCCCCCCACGCACCGAAAGAACAGGCCACAACCAAAGATTAAGTGTCCGTTCTTGCGAAGCAAGCGTATGTAAACAGGGGAATGGTGCTACTGTAAGTATGTCCGTACTCGTGAGTGTCCTTAAAGTGAAGGTCCGTATAGCGGGGTATTCCTGTATAGCAGTAAAAAGGAGCACTAATACTGAGATGATCCTAACCCTCTCTTTCATGCAAAGTGGGAGTAGACTAAGAACAATCTCCTCCCTTTCAGTCACAAATGCTAGACATTGTCAAATTTGGAGGCACACCCAGTCTTCTTACAAACATGGCCTTCATTATAGATAAAGACACAAAAGCAAAAAGTTGAAAAAAAGTAGTGTAGCACAAATAGATGTCATTATCTTTGGCCCATTGCAACATGTGACAAAATAGTTTTGAGCAACAGATGGGCAACTTTTGTATTCTTGGGGAACCCTTAATTCTCCAGTCATCTGGGAACAGAAAGTGTATTTTATTGCATGACCAAAGTTTGCTCTCAAATCCTGCTCCAGCAAGACATCTATGAGATGGTTCTTCACTGTCCTGTTAAAAACAAACAAACAAAAAATGTCATGGGGGGGGGAGAACACAGGGTGTAAAGGACACAATTATTTTGGTGACATTTAGAGGGAGACCAGAAAAGACCCAACAGTATGTAGAGTATATCTTGAAAAAATTCATGTAGATCTCATTTTAGAAAGAGGAATCTAATTGTACTAGGCCAGCTATGAAAATGAATTAATCTGGCACAGGAAGAGGATTGAAAGTCTGGTATCTTCATTTGGCTGAGCACATAAAAGAATGTGGCTGCATTTGCACATAACACTGAAACCACAGTTTAGCATTATAAAAACAAACACTGTGCTCACCACATGTTCCCTCCTCTCTTTATCTGGCATGTGGGTAAGATCACAAGCTTCTGCTTCCGTTTTAGATTAACTTCAGTTTAGCATGTCATCTGCATCCTAAACTACAGTTAATCTTAACTATGGCTGGTTGAAACAAGCCAGCTTCAATAAAGTATGTTTTGAAGCCGTTTTGGCTCCGGGTTTTATTTGCTCTTGTACAAGATACCCACCATGGGCTTCCGTCCCTCAGTGGATCTATCTCCTCACTACAACAGGTCCCTTTCCAGTGGGCCTGTAAGCCCTTAGCAGCTGCACAACCATGCTGGCCCTTGTTACCTGCCATAGTTTGAAGTTGGCTTGTTTCATCAGTTAATCCCAGTTTGATGTCATGGCAAACTGTAGTTAATAAAAAAATTAAGCAAAAGCTTTCAAACTCCTCCTTGCTACAATGCAGGAGGAGGTGAGGGGAATGTGTAAGCCTAAAACTCATTCTCAAAACACTAAAACATGGTTTAGCATTACAGCCAAACAAGGCCTGTGCCTATAACTAATAGATTTGATTGTCTCTAACAAATGTTGAATTTGTCAAAGTTTTATCCTATCACATTTCTTTGGGGGTTTTGCCCTATTTTTCTCTTCCCCCCCCCTTTGTCATTTATATTAATGTTGGATAAATTCTGGAAATGTATGATTATCGAGACAATCATTTGTGTTGGATCTGAACATGCATGTGACTTCCCTGTATCTTATCTGTGTTTAACCTGAGATTCCTAATTTGTATTCTTTTTTTAATGGAATACAGTTTATTTACATTTTTTTTTAAAAAAAGTAATATTTGCAGGTGAATAAGTTCATGCATTCTTGGGGCAGTTTTCAATGTATTTAAATCCACAGCAGACCTACAAACTCAGTGAGGCAGAATAAGGAGACAAAATATGAAGAGTGCAAAGTATTTACAAATGACCTTGCTGCAGAACAAGCAAATTCTCAAAATGGCTCACATGGAAATCTCATGGTTATTTTAGTATGTGTTATGTTAGTACCCCACCTTCTTCCAAAGATCTCAAAGTGGCATTTCATCCTCCCAACAACTGCATTAGCTAGATTAAGTTCAGAGCCCATGGCTTGCTCAGAGCAACACTTTGAGCTTCATAGTTGCACGGGGATTCAAATTATGTTTTCTGCATCTAAGTCCATCACACTAAGTACTCATATAAAAAGCAGTTCACTTCTGCTCACACACTTTTTGAGGAATGGATACTAATTTTCTTCAGGTAAGGTTTGAAGTTAATCAAGGCCATTTATTATTTTATGAGATGGGAGCTCTCCATCTTATAATTCCTGTTCTCAATCATATTTTCCAGGGAGGGTTAATAAGCACTACTAATTCAGACTGAAATTGTCCACTGGACGTATCAACCTTCCCATAAATCTGAATTCAAGGAAGATTGTTCTATCACTTCCCATTGACAAAAGAAATGAATACAGTGCTTCTACAAAGTAAACAGTTGTTGTTAAATTGATTTGACTTGCATTCAGCATGGGGCCTAGTTTGAAAGTAGTGTGAGTCCAAGTTTAGGATGCCTTGCCCTTGTCTGTGCACCATATACCCAAGTATTCCTTTACTGCATACTCTCTTTAAAAGTAGCTCTTTATGTACTAAGAACAAAAATTGTACTTCTACCTTTGACTAAAATGTGCTGTGTCCATACACGTCAGAAGGCACTATGACTATGACACAACATTTTTGCTTTTATTCTGGTTGTTTTCAGTCCATGCTTTCTGATGAATGAAAAAAAGTGTGCATTCTGTACAAGCAGGAGCAGGGAACAAATCTGACCAATCCCTTATTTCCCATTCCTTAAGCCTGCTCTATACACAGTGCACAATGAGGTAGTAGAATGGTCTGCACCAGTTCAAAGTGCAGGTGGGGAATCACATTTTTAAATACGTTCCCCAATTAAAAGCTGCAACGAACACAAAAACAGGCCACGGGAGGGTTCTTTCCTTGATAATCTAGTCTATCTATTGGTAGGTGTGTGGGAGAACAAAAAGTTTCTAACCTGAGGTAGTGTCTCCTATTCTACAACCTCATTCCAATGCATATGTAAATACAGTCATGGACTGCAAGAGTCTCATTTCACATGGAAAAGGTAGCTAACCCTACGGTAGTTGGCCCATTAGAAAAAACCCAAATCCATATTAGGGCAATTAACTATATTAAGGTAATATGATTTCCTTTAGAATAGTGTAAAATTATGGCACGTTAATTTTGCTTTATCTGAATTTCCTGCATCACATTCATACACAGAAGGAAGCTGTATGCCTTAAATAGATCAAGGCCACTGGGAATTTCTATGCCTGCATGCAGTTGCATTGCAGCAAGACTTGAAATATACTCAGTAGCAAAATGTGTTTATGCCACCAAAAAGGCAGAAGACTTTCCATTTTGGAGATATAGACTATGAATTGCAATGTTATAATGAAAGATCAATGTAGGTAGGCAAACAGTTACAACTGCCATAGGAAAAGAAGAGGAAATACTGGAAGTGTATTATCCAGTAGAGGGCAGTAAAACTCTGCAACATTCTAAATATATGAAGTGGCACTTGCTAATCTGAAGGCTCAAGGATCCCTATAAGTATAAACCACCAAAGTGTTGGCAGTGGAGCAAGAGCAACTCCTGTTTTGTTCTTGTTTAAGCTCCAGAAGGAAGATAGAGCTAGGGTCCTCCAGATGGATAGGCTTTGTTTGCCTTTTACCTGTGATGCTCTGACTGACTTCCTTCTGTCGCTAGACTGTGACGCCTTTAGGGAAGCTTACCTGCCCCTCCTCCTTCTGCCCTTTCCTGGAGAGAGGAGACTCCCTTTGTCTCTGCTCTCTCTCTGAGCATGGGGCTGAGTCCTACACCTGGGAGTTATGCCTCCAACTTAGCTAGTTAGAACTAGGTTTGTCTTTTCTATCTACTATGTATTTCTATAAATAAAGTAGTTTTTCTTATTTTACTAAGTCTCCAGTCTCAGTGATGCTGATGCAGGGTAAAAGCCTGCTTTCTTAGGCAAACACACGCACACGCTGGCACACTCGCATTTCAACATCTGCTGTTACTCTCTGCTGCTGTGGTGCTGCTTTTAAACGAAATTAAGCAACACAACTACACATAGCGCAACACAAAATATCTACTCAGTTTGAATTTCTGACTTTCTCTTTTCAAAACAGGGATGCAGCACTGACAACTTTATTAACTGAAGAGGGCCATACCATTGATTCAGACATAGAAAATCAATTGTAACCCAGGTATATATGATACAAGTGTGCATATGCATGATTAAAAACACAAATTGATGCCCACTTAGCTGGGAATAAATTCCACTGAACACTGTGAGACTTAGGTCTGACCAAACATACATGGGATTGGGATTTCAATTATATGTACGTGTCCATGTACGCGCAAAATTTTGCCCATTTATTAGCTGCATAATATTTCACTGCAGTGTTAGCAATCAATCAATCAATCATTGGGATAAAAAGGGCAGTTTGCAGCAATATTCTCTATAAAATTGTGGATAGTTCCACGGTCATCTTATAGACTATGTTTGTGAGAAATGCCACAACTCTTAGGCAATACTTTGTTAATTGTGGGGGGGGGCATTGCTACCTTTGCCATCCAATAAAAACAAGCAAAATTGCTCTGCCACAACATATAAGCAAATGCATCTTTTTTTACAGATGAAGGAATTAATGATATTTCATTTCTGACAGATGAGTGAATTCACTTGTAAGTGATTTTAAAAATCAGCCAGAACATAACTGATGCATGCCTATTCAGTAGTAAGCACATTTGAGTTTAATGAGACTTACTCCCAAGTAAGCATGTATAGGATTGCAGCCACTGTTATGCAGAGGAAAGGCCCAACTCTTTCATAATACGTTTAACAAGCAACAAGTGAACTTCACTGCATATTAAGCTACAAAATGAGATTCCAAATTTCATCATAAAATGCAGTCTTAGCTGTTAAAAGCTTTCAACTGTAAATAACAAATGAATGCTGCCTGATTTTGACTTCATTTATGGAAACAAAGGACAGTTGCAATCCAGTTTCCATTTACAGCATGATCCTAACCACATTCGCTCAGAAGTATGTTCAAAAACTTATTTATTTCCTTGTTAAAATTATAGTATGAACCTCCATGTCTTTACCAGAAATAAGTTCCACTTTGTTCTATGGGAACTCTCCCAAGTAAACGCAGATCAGAATGTATCTAAACCATTTAGGATTGCAATCACACAGCCATGTTTACTTCTGTGGAAATTTGCTTAGGTTTGAAGCAGAATAAGCTGAAATTACCATCTGTGTTTATATTATAAAATTCTTTTCAGACCGGTATTTAAATTTTAGAATGTTTGAAAGGTTAGGCAAGAGGTTTTGAGAAATAAACGGTTCCATCTTAATTTTTATCCATCAGTTGGATTATGCTCAAATAACCTTTTGGCCTCCCTTTACTCTGAAGAGAAGCTGATGTAATACTTCAGTTAAACAAACCAAACAAGTTCAGTCTCCAGAATCCTCAGTCTTAGAGACTTCCTTGCAATGCTAACAAGTTTGTCCAGGCAAATATGGTTGTTCACTCTTTTTCTGCTGCCACTTTAACATAGTGGTGCCAGGGTCTGCCTCTAAATGCCATGTGAGTGCCCACAGAATCTGACACACATGCACCTAGCTGATCCAAAGGGGCCTATGAAAATATGAGCTGCAATGCAATATACAATTAAAATTCCCTCAGGGGTGCAAATAACCAGGCAGGGGCCCTCAGAATGATGTCCTGGCTCCAAGGTGGTATAGGTCTGTTTTACAACAATGACTAACTTTGTCTTCTGTGCCTACATAACAAACCATAGCATTCCGTATATGTGTTTTCAAAATAAATCTCATATAAGCCAGAAGAGGCTGAATCACTATCCGCATCGTCTTAAGTGCCACACTATTTTCAATTTGATAATTGTAGTTTACCACAGCATTTAAGAAATTATCTTTCAAAGCAGTATTAGCATCTATGAGACATGAGTCATAATGCCAAGAAAAAATATCGAGCTATTGTTATTCCTGTTCTAGGATGCATCAGAAGTAGAATACATTACACTGGGAACATTAAATCACCCAGACACATTAGACAGAAAGGCACACCAGCTTCCTCCAGTAAGCTCCCTGGACTTAATAAAGAGGCACATAAGAGTACGAGAAGATCTTTGAAAGCTCTTCTTCTTTTTAGGAGGTTATGTCTTCTCTCTCAGGTCAGGAGTTAGAACAGTTATGGATGACTGAGTGTTCCCTGAACTTTTGCTTACTTAAAAGCATTACTACTTTTGTACAGGGAGAGAGGAAGAGATAGCAGACTTTAAAAAGGCACAGAGATCTCTGGGTTTGACCAGTTAGATCCACATTTTGTAACCTGCAGTTGCATCGTCTCTACTTCAGCTCTGGGAAGACTGGACAGCAAGACATGCCACAAAAGTTTTGCAACATAAAAACAGTAAGTTGGTTGTCCTATAACCTAGGAAAAGGGGTGCACATAAGGTCTATTTTAATTGCGCTAATACCAGTTGTTAGGCAAAATCAGGTAGCTTTCCTCCGAATACCCTCTAAGTCACAATAGGATGAAACTCCCTTGTAATTTTCCTGCAGCTGTATCTTGTTACTAAAACACAACCATCTTGTTATTTGTCCCTTGTATCCCCATATGTAGCAGGAAACCAAGCTGATGCTTTGCATAGCTCAAATACAAAAATGCAGTTGCTACTGTCTGCTTGTGTTCACCAAAGGTACAATTAATATCTGGTGGAGTAATTTCTGCAATTGTGTGTATGCAAGCTCAGTATATAAAAGTCTAACTCAAACTATAAAACCAGCTCTCTTTTACCAGTGAAAATGCTTTAATTTTGCTTAGTTTGATTGGTAGATCCTTAAGTACCATTAAGCCCAATCCATTCCCTAATTAGCTGCAAAGCTTAAGTAATATTGTCTGCTACTCTCCCAAATGCCATACCATAGTCCAAAGAAGTAACCATAGAAATGGGAACAGGAAAGTGCTTAAAAAATGTAATTATTTAGCACTATAAATAACATTTTCTAGAAAAAGCAAAGAGAAACATTTGTACTTCAGAATTTGTACTTGGTTTCACATAGTTACCAGAAGTCATTCCCTCTGACAGAGAACTTCAAATGGTTGAGTGGATATCAGTTTGGGAGCTAACCAGGGCCACCCCAAAATAACAATGTCTACATTCTGCAGGAACTCTGGCGGTATGCAGAATTATGTTCCATAAATTTAAAAGAAAAATGTTTTTTTAAGAAGTCAAACAGCCTGACAAAGAACTACAAGATTCTTGGGTGTACAAAATGCTGAACTGTCGGGGGGGGAGGGGGAGAGAACAGAAAAGGAGAGAGAAAAGGATGAAATTAGTCAAATAGCTGAAGATAGGAAACTAGGATTGAGAAAACATGTGCCATTAAATCTTACATACATACATACATACATACATACATACATACATACATACAAGTATTTTCCTTCTTTCCCACCTACCCAGGCACTCTATTATATAACTACAAAATGCCTCCCAGCACTGTAGACTTATCAAAAGCTGCCTGATCAGACTGTTTATCCATTTAGTTCACTATCATCTGTGTGAACAGGGAAAGGCTCTCCAGGGTCTCAAGTTGAGGTCGTACTATCTAATTGGGAGGGAGGTATATGTTTGCATCCCCCCCAAAAAACCCTCCCCCACCTCAAGGCCTGAACAGGACTACAAGTCTCCAATTTGGGGCTGGCTGAAACCCTGAAGAAGCACTCCTCTAAGGGGCAGAGGAGACACTACAATTTTTCACTGCACATCTCATTTCCTTCTCTTATTTTCTATTATTATTCCCCCCCCCCATCAGACAGTCAGAAGACTAAGGACTGCAATTATAACTCTTTAAAAATGTGGATCCATCAGAACTAGTCAATATTTTTACAACAGTCTTCTGAATAATTTAGTTGAAATTCACTTATGGTATTAAAGATTACATGGAAGAACATCAGCCAGCAAAGGGAGAGGCAAGGATGTCATTTAGCATCCATTTTAGCTATTGTTAAAAATTTCTACATCTACCTTGTATAACAAAAAAAAATATATAGTTACATATTATGACAGTTAACTACACAAGCTGCTTTACAATCCAGTAGGGAGAGAAAATGAAACAAAAACCTACATGGCCTTGCCGCCTTAGTTTATCCTAAGCAAGATTTCTCTTAACCATTTCATTATGTTTTACCAGCAATTCTTATAAAGCTATTAAGCACAGTAGTGTATAGAGCCCTCAATATGCCTGAGTCTTATGTTTCTGAACTGGCTACTATAAAGACTCCTTTGCACAATTAGAGAACCAGCATCTTTTCTTGTATGTGAAAGGCATTTGTACATCTGAAGACATGTATTAAACATGTCCAGAGGTACAGCAATTGGCTAAAATCCACAAACAGAGATTTAGCATGTGTTTCCAGATATATGGAGAGCCAGTGTGGTGTAGTAGTTAGAGTGTTGGACTACAATCTGGGAGATCAGGGTTCGAATCCCCACACAGCCATGAAGCTCACTGGGTGACCTTAGGCCAGTCACTGCCTCTCAGCCTCAGCGGAAGGCAATGGTAAACCATCTCTGAAAACCGCTTACCATGAAAACCCTATTCATAGGGTCGCCGTAAGTCAGAATCGACTTGAAGGCAGTCCATTTCTATTTTCCAGATATATGAATGCTCTTTAAATAGAAAATATTAGTCAACCCTTGGCAGGAAAACAGAGACTTGGGTTTTGCTCCCTAATGCAAGAAATGGTACCAATTCTAATACCATGGTCAAAACATCTCTCATCTATATAATTCCTACCCATCTGCTAGCCCTCTTATCTCCATAATGGCTGTTTCTCTGTTATTACCACCTTCATGTTCCAAGCATTTCATAAACTGTTTTCTTTGTTATCACAGCCTTTCCCAACCACTGAGTCCCCAGAAGTTGTTGGACTACAACTCCCATCAGCCCTGGAAGCACGTCCAATGGTCAGGAATGATGGGAATTGTAGTCCAGCAACGTGTGTGGACCCAAAGGTTGGGAAAGGCTGTATTATCATGTTAGATATTGAGGAACGAAGCTGGAATGGGGGGGTGGTTGCTCCACACCACAGCTGAGCAAGGTTGGGAATCTGTCTCTCAGGTCCATTCTACCTGTATTATAACAGTGGTTCACATCTCTTAGCAGGTGCCCAACTCTGGAGAATTTTTCTCTAAAGCTCTTCTTAATTAATGTAAAAACATTCACTCATGATTGAAAGTTACCACAGTATACGCTCACATCCCTTTTTAATTCCTAGGACCATACAAAGGAGGGGGGAAATAATAGAGCTACTTGCAAAACAACATGATTTATTGACTGAAAGTGTTCTATCTGCATTCACAAATTTATGAACCGTCTAATGGCTTTCAGTGGTATTCACAAAACCAAACCCTTACAGATGATTACACAGCATCTTCTGAAGTCTGTTAGAAGAAAATCTGAAACTGCCCAAAGGTATTATGGACACATTCCTCCCTGAAAAACATATCTAATAGCCAACTAAATCTACAGTCACTTTGCTGCAAAACCTTGTTTCACTGTTCTTTTGTTATTAGAATATTAAACCTACATATCAAAATGCCACCTAATCAACTATCAATTTTACATAATAATGCATTATTTTAACTAACTTCTTCATTAATCAACAGAACCATTAAAATAATTTAGGTAAATTAATTAATCATTACTTCTGGTATCCCAAAATTAAAAGGAATTTTAAAAAGGCTCGATTACATGCTAGAAATAGATGGTTTTCCATACGCAAGTATTATTCTCATATTTTGGCATTCCATTTTATAGCAACACTCTTTGAGTACACAAATTTTCAGAATTAAAAAGGTATTGCTATAGTTCTGAACATGGTTTGTTCTTAATATTTCTATTATCCAGTTCCCCAACAACCACCTTTATCAATTTAATTTGTCAATATTGGCATACAAAATGTTCCTCTCACATGTTTAAATCCATTTAATTTAGATATTACAGAAGCATAAGAAAGAGGGGGAAAACCATGCAAATTAATAAAGACCCACTTTTTTGCATTTGAAAGAGATAACACTTTGGGAAACTTAGAACTTGGTTTACATTTTTTGCAGCCTATGACAGAAGAAGGCAGGGTTCCATCACATGTGTTAGCATCAGTCATAATTTCTAAATCATTTAAACTGCTCATTTAATTATGACAGATCAAAAGAACATTTTCAGTAAGAAAAATGGAACTCCTCTATGTGAACTCTCATAAAACAAAGCCATAATTAGATTTCCCTCTTAATATTTTCGGAACCTGCAATTATTTTTATTTCTACAGCAGCACAACATACTAGTGCATATTAAAATAATCAAGATACAGTATTTAAACACACCTCCAACTTGACTAGAATTATAATTTTATCTTAAAGCTTTTAATCTGTACCAATTGGTAGAAAACAAAAGAAGATTCAATCACTTCTTCACTGGCTAATTTTGATGGAATAATTTTAATCACTTAAAACAATTAAAGCATTCTTCTGTTCCTTCTTTACTTGCCTGCACCTGTCTATAACTTTGCTCAGAACTTTATTGTTACTAGTACAATATTTACTAGTTAAAAAGTAAAAACTGCAATGTATTTTGAGCAAGTTTAGTCCTAGCTTTCCCAAGGAAAATCATTTTCTCACTATGACAGTCTTCATTGCATTATCAGAACAAAAATTAGATTAGTGCCTAGCAAAAACAGACTTAATATTGCACAGCATCTCCAGATGGAATCTATTTAATGCACAAGGGGGGTTATTTTCAGCAATATATATAATTCCTTTAAGAATTTCATTTTTTAAAAAAAGTAGCTTTTTATAGTTTGTATATTATTTTCAGGAAATAGAAACTTTTAAAATTAAAAATACTGACTTTTATGCAGTCATATTAACAGTAATCCATCAGAATGTCTCCAAAGTTAAACACAATATGTTTATGCATAGGAATAAACTATGTACATCCATATCCAATATTTTCCATCTAGATATAAACTTAGCATACTATAAAGAAATTTGCCCAAACACCAAACAATTCTCTAACTAGATGGTGAGCTTTCACCACATTGAATATGTAAGAATGAATATACCTGCATCATGCTGGCATTTAACATCATGATATAAAGTTGCTGAAGATACTGTTTCCATAATATCCGTTTTCTAAGATTCTGGAGGGCTCCTTTGAAGGAGAGCCTAGTTCTTAAACGCATACACTCTTCATTTTTCAGACATTTGTCAGGTAACGACTGAAGCAGTTGGTTAAGGCATTTGCTGAAGCCTTAACCATAATAGAAAACCATCAGCTGTATGTTGTGATGTCAGCAATACCTTAACCAGTCTCCACAGAGAAAAACTGAAATGCATCACAAGCTATATTGAGCTCTTCATTAGCAATTCAGCAGCAAACAAGGCACATGTCCTGTGAAACTGCAAGCATACTATGAAATGGCTGTAGGGATTTTTAGTCACTTTCCATTTCAGATTTAACACAGCGACAAAACTATGGCCTTATTCATCTCTAGCTTATCATACCTAAAATAACTCGAATTACCACAAACGTGCAACCTATTTAACACCTAAAAACTAAGGCTATTCTACCTCCCCCTGCCAGCCATACAGCAATATAAAATATCCTCAGCTTCAGCCCTCTTTATACCAACAGCTGACTTAATTCTGTCAAAAATCAATGCCTTATTTTGTATTTTGATGATTTTAAATACAAAAACAGGAAAGGTGTGCCTTATGCTAGGTGCTGTCAGCTTTTTTCTTAAGAAATATTACTATACGAAGTATGTTTTTGCGTCTTGCCAAGCATAAATTGGAGAGGAGGGGTAGCACTGCATTCTGCTTGCACCTTTCCTCCCTTCCCCACTACTTGCTATACAGGCTCTGTTTTTCTGTCTCCTGGTCTTTTGCAACCAGGAGTGAAGCACAGGGAACATTTTAGCGGATATTTTTCATCAGCAGAATGATAAAGAGAGCAATCATAAAGCATGCCATCAGTTAAGTTCTGCACAAGCAAAAAATACTGTAGCCAGCCATAACACTTGAGCAAATCAATCTAAGTAATCAGCTAATACCTGGTACAGTGATCCCATGAAACTGTCTGTGAGAAGATTTAAATTTTGCAGCGGTCAACCATGCTACAAATCAAAGCTGCACAATACTGTGGAAAAACAAAGAAAATGTTTGCATTGGGGGGTGGGCTGGAGAGAATGTTCCCATCAATAGAAAAATACATCCAAAACAGATGCATAAAGTTTTTGTGCACAGAGAGAAAATATGGGCCATTGTCAAAAGAAACACGAAACCAGTTCTGCTTTGGAACCAACTGTCAATGCCAGGGCTCAGCCCCAGCCTCCAAGCACATGCAAAAATGCCTCTCCATGAAGGTGACCTTCAGACAACTCCTTTCCATGATACTGTCCCACAGAGATGGGGGCTACATATGAATGCCTCAACGATGTGGGCAGAGCCACTTGCAAGGGTCTTTCCCAAGATACTGGCGTTCTGAGTAACTAGTTATTATTCCCACCCCCAGGACTTACCAACTTACATGGGGTTCCATATCTCTATGCAAACTGTACCCGGTTCTTAAGTCCAGTTTTGCCCCAGAAAATATGATGTGTGTACAATTAACCTAGTGCACATGGGGGAGTTATTGGTGGCCACAACCATTTAGATCAAGGTTCTACACTCCTTACCAGGGCTGTGGAGTCGGAGTCGTGAGCAATTCTGGGTGGAGTCGGAGTCGGTAGAAATGTACCGACTCCGACTCCTTCATAAATGGCAAATGTATATTAACTAGTAATAACACATTTACTGTAGTAAAATGGTAGCACAAGGCATTTCATCACCACCGCGTGAATCCAGAGCTTGGAAAAGTTGCTATTTTGAACTACAACCCCTACGAGCCCAATCCCTGGGGCTGATGGGAGTTGTAGTTTAAAAAAGTAACTTTTGCAAGCTCTGGATTCACATGGTGGTGATGAAATGCCTTGTGCTACCATTTTACTACAGTAAATTAGTTATTACTAGTTAATATACATTTGCCATTTATGAAGGAGTCGGACAGTAGAAAAATAGAGGAGTCGGAGTCAAAGGTCTGGCGTACCAACTCCACAGCCCTGCTCCTTACCTGTCCTTTACCATACCTGGCAGTTCTAAAGTACATGAACGTAACAACAGCCAGGGTGGCAATGCCTGACCAGTTGAATACTCAACGTGTCCAGAAGTTATCCAAACAGAGAATTCTTAATGATATCGTTTATTCTAAAGTCAATCCATTTATTCTGTTTGATCTTGCACATTTACCACTTGCTATTTTTCAGCCAATATGACTGACACTCCTGTCAAGGCACACTGTGGAATGTTAAGGTGCTTAGAGCCATTGACATGATTGCTCCGGAGTGCCCTCGCTGTTGCTGTGGAGCACATAGGTCACCTTGGTACTCTAGAGACCTGCATGTGATGAAACAAGAGGATAGACAGCAGACGGCTAGAGCACAGGTAATGTAAATCTCGGTCTGAACCAGACCGAGTACATGTGAGGTCATATTTACATTTTTACATTACATTTTATTCAGCTTATATCCCGCCCGACTAGCAAACAGCTCTCTGGGCGGCAAACATAGAAACATATACAATAATAAAATTACAAGATCAATATAACAAATATAAAAGTACATCATCTAAAATACCAATTACAACATTTACATAAATAACTTAGATTAAAATGCCTCAGAGAATTATCATACCTATCATGCTGCAGCAACAAAGAAAGCCTAGTTCTCTGCCATCACTCCATCCACAAGCACAACTATTCAGAGTGGTGAATGTGATTTTGTCATCTTGCCAAGAGAGGTTTGCTCCAACACCTTCGGCAGCCTCCTGTAACAACTCTGGGGGGCACTTGAGGGACAAACCCACTCAGACTAGGACCAAGTTGGATGCCTCAATTAGAGCAAGTCTAGTAGAGGCATCCAGTGCACAGTATGTCCCATCTGTTCTGGATCAGTTTCTATGACTGCAGCTGAAGACGTGGACAAGCTGTTTGAAGAAATGCAGCCAAGCACCTGCCCCCTTGACCCTTGCCTTAGGAGTTGACTGGGTGGGTCCAGGGAGTTATCAATGCTTCACGAGGAGGATAAAGTACTACATGCCTTGAAAGAGGCTGTGGTGTGTCCCCTCCTAACAGATATTTCTTTTTTGGGTAAAATGCTCGAGAAGGTAGTGGCAGTCCAACTTCAGGCACACTTGGAGGAGACCGAATACCTGGATCCATTTCAGTCTGGCTTTAGGCCCAGTCATGGCACTGAAACTGCCTTGGTCACCTGGGTTGATGACATTTGTCGAGAGAGACAGGGGAAGTGCAAGCCTGTTCGTTCTTCTTGATCTTTTCATGGCTTTTGATACCACTTACCATGGCATCTTTCTGGAGCTGCTCAGTGGGGGGATTGGGGGTACTGTACTTCATGGTTCTGCTCCTATCTCCAGCAATATTTCCAGAAAGTGTTTATGGGAGACTTCTGTTCAAACACCATGGGAGCTTTCCTGTGGTATTCCACACAGTTCCATCTTGTCCCCCATGCTATTTAGCATCTATACGAAGATGCTGGGAGAGGTCATCAGGAGTTTTGGAGGGAAGTTTCAACAATATGAGGCTGACGCTCAGGTCACCCTGGTCCATCTGAATTGGGAGAGGCAGCTGAGGTGTTAGACAGGTATCTGGAGGCAATGATGGGCTGGATCCTGAAAACTGAATCTTGAAAAGACAGAGGTGCTATGAGTTCCAAGTTTTTGAGTCCTGGAGATGGAAAGATGGCTGGCTTTGGACGGGGTTGCTCTCCCCTGGAATTAGCACTTTTGTAGCTTGGAGGTACTCCTGGATCCAGCATTGTCACTGGAGGCTCGGCCTGGGTGAGTAGGAGTGCCTATTTCCAGCTCTGGCTGGTTCACCATCTATGCCCCCTTCTGACTTGGCAAGAGTACTCCATGCTCTGGCAACTTCAAGATTGGATGTCTGCAATGTGCTCTATATGGGCTGCCCTTTAAGATGACTTGGAAATTTCAACTGGTCCAAAATGCAGCAGTAAGATTACTGGCTGGGGTTGCTTTTAGAATTCATATAACCCCTGTTCTAAAACAGTTGGATTGGTTGCCAGTTCATTTCTGGCCCCAATTCAAGGTGCTCACATTAGTGTTTAAAACCCTACACGACTTAGGCCCCAAATATCTGGGAGATCGTCTCCTTCCCTACAGACCCTCTCAAGTGTTAAGATCAGCAGAGGGAGCCTTTGGGGTTGTGGTGGCCTGGGAGACAGCCCCCAAGGTGTGGAATTCCCTCCCTACAGAGGTGTGTTTGGCACTTTCACTGTACAGTTTTTGGCAAGTGCTAAAGACGCACCTCTTTACTCTAGCCTTCGGCACTTTATAGATTTTCAGGACCCACCCTATTCCTGTGAATGTAATGTATTTTAATGGTTTTTAATAGTGTATTTTAAACTTCTGTAGACTGCCTTGGGACCTGCCGGGGAAGGGCAGACAATAGTGCTAATAAGTTAATTTGTGCCTGTTTCTCAAACATAGCAGGATGTGCGTGACTGCATGGACGAGGCTACCATAAGTTTCAAAGCTTGTTTAGATTTAGAATTGGCAGACTTGAAGCTGATGTAAATGTATTTATGGCTGAGGCTTGAAACAAGCACCTAGCTACAAGATTTTTAAAATAGTATTTATCCAATGATCAAGACTGAGGAAAACAACTTGGGAGTAAAGATGAAACTAAATGCATACAGCCTTCACCTCAGAAGGTTTTGTTTCCTTCACTCCAAGGTTGAAATAACTGGAGATAAACGCATCCATTACTCTGGAAAAGCAGAATCACTTAGTATTATTTTTAACTGTCTATTTAACATGGCCTTGTAAATAAGTGTTACTACCTTTATAATTTTATTTAGTTAGAGGCCTGCATTTCCATCCTGGCTGCAAACCAGCATATACAGCAGACTAGGGTTTTTTTTTTAGCCTTCTATGAATCAGACTGGAAGAGGAAGAATGAAGCAATCCATCCTTCAATCCATTAGCCCAGGGATTGGGCTCATGGGAGTTGTAGTTCAAAAAAGTAACTTTTCCAAGCTCTGGATTCACGTGGTGGTGATGAAATGCCTTGTGCTACCATTTTACTACAGTAAATGTGTTATTACTAGTTAATATACATTTGCCATTTATGAAGGAGTCGGAGTCGGACAGTAGAAAAATAGAGGAGTCAGAGTCGAAGGTCTGGCGTACCGACTCCATAGCTCTGGTATTCAATGAATTTTTGTTTCCCCACATCTTTTTCTCAGCTCTGTCTATGAAAAGGAGTGCTTTGTGTCTATGTGACACTGTGGAGAACATAATAATTTTATTTCTTTGCTATAAGGTTGATGGTGTTGGGCTGGTGACCAGTAGGCATTACTGTCTCTAGTAGTTTTCCATGAAGCCTGCAAGTGTGAAGACGTAACTGTGGTTAAGGGGGAGTTATGTCTATGCCCTGTCTGGGAATGGACGGCCAGGGCCATTGCTATGGTAGCCATCTGATAGCAACTGGGAAAGTTCTAACAGAGTCTATGTGTTTTTCTCTTCTGAATTATGCCTCTGAGCTGAGAGGCTGTCTTTTGTGTTTATCTATGGAGAGAGATGTACCAGAAGGGGGGTGACTGAAGAATCTCTACATGTATTTACTCTTAAGCCTCTGGCCTTAATGTCTTTCAATAAAGACTCTTAACATGCTCTGAAGATGTTTCTTGCTCAACTTAACTCCAACGTAATGTATGCTGTTTCACACAACAATGCACACAAGCCAACAGTGGTAGCAGAGGATGGTTACGCTCCACAGCGCATTACACCGGAGTAAGTTGCTGGTCTGAACGGCAGACGGAGTTCCAGAGAGGGCAGCTTGATTGATTGAACCAGACGGAGGTGAGCAACATGGCTGTAAACCTGTCTGGGGGAGGCTTGCCGATGGAACGACTTAATGACAAGAATTATGGCAGCTGGAAGCCGAGGATGCGGGCTTTGCTGATAACAGAGGATTTATGGGACGTGATTGAGGAAAAACCCCCGGCGGTACCGACCGCGGCCTGGAAGCATCGAGACCAGAGGGCGCGGGCGTTTATAATCTTGGCTCTATCGGATTCTCAACTGATGTGTGTGAGAGATGAGCCGTCGGCTAAACACATCTGGGACGCGTTGCAGGATTTGTCCCAGGAATGGCAGCGGAGGCAGGAGGCGCAGAGAGCCCAGCCGGTGGAGGCTGTCAGAAGCAAGGAGGAGAAAAGTGCCGAACCGGAGCAGGCTGTCGAAAGCAGACAGGAAAACAAGCGGGAGCAGCAGCGGCTGAAGTCTTGTTTTGCCAGTGGGGCTCGTGGGCATCTCCATCAAGATTGTGCAATCAAGCGAAACTCCAGGGACGGAGGCTTGAAGCAGGGAAGTGTGAACTTTGTTTGTAAACAGAACTCTCAAGATTTACGACCTGTGAACTGGTTGCTCGACAGCGGAGCAAGCCATATATTAATTAAAGACAGACGTTTGTTTTACGTTTCAGAAGAAGTGAGAGACTTTGTTTTACTTGCTGATGGATCACGGAAATCCGTAAAAGCTAAAGGTCTGGTTAAGTTTGACAAGCTTGGCATAATGTCAGACTGTTTGTTTGTTCCGGAATTGGCTCATAATATTTTATCAGTTAGCAAACTGGTGAGTTGTAATTATTCAATTTTGTTCCACAAAGACCAATGTTTTATAATGAGGGGAGCTGAAGTGTGCATGCAGGGAAGCCTTAATGATTCACAGTTTGTAATAAAGAGCAGTCAAGCAGGGTGTGCTGTGTTAAATGCTGAGGCACAGGTACATCAGGGCTGCGTCCATGAATGGCATCAAAGGCTGGGGCATGCAAACCTTGACACGATAAGGAAAACCCCTTTGCACAGTGAAGACATGCGTTTAAAAGATTGTGGACAGTTAATGGATTGTGATTCTTGTAATCAAGCTAAAATGACTATTGCACCAATAAACCGGGAGGCTGAGAGAACCACAACAGCTCCCTACCAGCTAGTACATGTTGATTTAGCAGGGCCAATAAATGCTTCACGGGGAGGTGCAAAATTCTACATGGTACTGGTAGATGATTTTTCAAGATTTTGTCATGTTTTTCTGTTAAAGCATAAAAGTGAAGCTGAGCAGAAGCTGAAACTGTTCATTAAGAGAATCGAAACTCAACACTTGGTCACGGTAGGGGCTATACGCTCGGACCAAGGTGGGGAATTTACGAGTAAAGCATTGAGTGACTTTCTGGAGAGTAAGGGAATAAACCAGAATTTCACTGCTCCACACAGCCTGTTTTCCAATGGAACTGCTGAGAGAAAAAATAGGGTGCTTGGGGAAGCAATGAGAGCCATGCTGCTGGATTGCAGTTTAGGGAATTCTTTCTGGGCAGAAGCAATTCTTTATGCGAATTATATTCATAACAGGGTGTTACACAGTGCTATTGGAATGTCTCCTTATGAGAAACTTACTGGCAGAAAGCCTAGAATACAACACATTAAAAAATTCGGGGCAAGGTGCTGGATCCACATTCCACAGGGAAAAAGGAGGGGCAAGCTTGCGCCCAGAGCACAGCAAGGTTTTGTTTTGGGATTTCAGAATGCATATTACAGAGTTTGGTGTCCAGAAACACAGCAGTTAATTCTGAGTAGAAGCATTAAAGTCTCAGAAAAGCCTTGGGATCAAAGGGAGACAGTCCTTCTTACAGGAACAAATGACACACAAACACAAACACGAACACAATCACAGAAATTTCAGCCAGATGTTAACGTGAAAGTGGAAGGTACACAAATACCTCTCAGAGTTGCTTTGAATGAGCTCATTTCTAGAAAACGCAGATCAAAGAAACGAAAAGCTGAGGAAATGGAAGCTCCTGCGCAGGTTGTGCCAAGCACAAGCACAAATGGGGGGGCAGAGAGAGCCGAGGCTCTGGTTCCTTTAAGACGCTCCACGAGAGCGAATTTAGGCAAACCGCCTGACAGATTTACTGTGGGATTAATAACAAGTCCTGGAATGAATAAAGTTGTAGACATGGATCCTGAGACACTTTATTTGACATGTGTTGAACCAAAGTTTGAGTGAATAAAGTTTTGAACTGTACTGAGATGTAAGTTTGAACTGTACTGAACTGAAAATGCAATGTACTGAAATGTATTGCAAGAGGTATTGTAGAAATGTATGACTGTATGACTATGTATTATGGAGATGTATTTCATGTATATTTTGCAGTCTTAATGGAAAAAAGGGAGGCTGTTGGGCTGGTGACCAGTAGGCATTACTGTCTCTAGTAGTTTTCCATGAAGCCTGCAAGTGTGAAGACGTAACTGTGGTTAAGGGGGAGTTATGTCTATGCCCTGTCTGGGAACGGACGGCCAGGGCCGTTGCTATGGTAGCCATCTGATAGCAACTGGGAAAGTTCTAACAGAGTCTATGTGTTTTTCTCTTCTGAATTATGCCTCTGAGCTGAGAGGCTGTCTTTTGTGTTTATCTATGGAGAGAGATGTACCAGAAGGGGGGTGACTGAAGAATCTCTACATGTATTTACACACAAGCCAACAGATGGTTTGTCCTGTTTTTATTGTTGCTTGCCTGCTCCTCATGAATTGGCAAAATGAAAGATAGTTCCTTATAGTTCAGCAGCTAGCAGCTCCATTTCTAACAAAAAAAAATTAAAATTTAAAAAGTAAATCCAATTTGTAATTACTGTCTAAGGGCACAATCCAACCGCTATTTACGCTGGGCTGAGGGGAGTTGGATATGGCAGACCCCCAGCTGGGCTGTCCCTAGACAGGCAGACACCCGTCATCCTGGTTTAGCTACGGCAGAGCCAGGACGCAATCAGCTAAGCCAGGGGTCCACTGGGGAAGCCTAGCCCAGCAGAAGGGGAGCTGGCGGAGGGCCCAAAAAAGGGGCATTCTGGGGACCAGGGTGGGGTACTTGGGCCATATCCAACTTGTGTTCGGAGGTCTCCTACAGGACCTGATCCAGGCAAAAGTTACACCAGGAAAAATGTTGGTCTAAGAAAATAATTGCAATGGAAGTCACTGAAAAGGGTTTACGCCCTGTTAAGAGCATTTGTGACAGCTGGCTTTTACTTTCTGGTCCCTGAGTGTAGCTCAAGCTGAGCCACCATTCAGCGAGCCCGGAGGCTTCTGAACGGCAACTGGATGCCGCAGACCTTCCTGTTGGCTCCTCTTGCACTGGCTTCCCTCGAGCTGGACTGCTCTACCCATAAACTGTACTTTTAATATACCAAACATGACATAATTTAATGACAAACCAACTTATATATAATAATTTTATGTTCCTAAAATACAGTAAAAGAGTGACTTTTAATCTGGAAAGGGCACTAAACATTTTCCCCAATTTTTTCCAAAATTTATTTCCCTCCAAAAAACCCCCAGGTTCTTCTCATGGTTTCAGACCTCACAGAAATTTTACATTCTGTAAACACTGAGTTGTTTACATTCTGTAAACATTCCAATATGAAGTATACCGCTCACATTTCTACAAAACCAAGATCTATGTGAATCTTTCCAGCCTGTATTTCATTCTAGCGTTAAGATTAAGAAGATGGAGAAATGTTTCTAAGAATATATCCAAATACTGAGGCACAAATTTCCCTTAATCTCAGACAATATTTTATCACTAATACCACTTGTATTTTAATCAAACCATTTATAGATTATGTTTGACAGATCACCAAGATAAGACTAGAAACATTTAACCATTAAGCCATTATTAGAAGCATGATCAGGTGATATCCAATGTTAGTCATACTAAGAGCAGACCCACTGAAGTCATTAGATACAAGTTACATGAGCCCATTGGTTTAAATGTGTCTACTGTGAGTATGACTAACACTGGATATTGCCCATAAAGTCTCCCAGTAAAACCACACCTGTCAATGACCTGCACAATCCATGGGAAAAAAGGGAAGATCTTGGGAAAAGGACACCATATGTGGAGCACAGTGACACCATCTAGGAAGCAGGTGAATACACTTAATTAATGTGATCTAGCAGAGCCAGGGAGAGACATCATTTCATAAGGCTCTTTACCACCAGTTTAATAGTCAAAGGGCTATGATGGCAATTTCCATACTACTGGCCAAGTTCCTCAACTAATCTCCCTCCCCATGCCCTTTGCTCAGTTTGGACCAATTTGACAAGTTAAACCACTAATGTAGAAGAGAGTCAACTACTCTTAACACCAGCAACACAACATAAGGGGGTATTTGCGACCGGTCGGTAATTGTCACAGACCAATGGGTCCAGGGTGGGCTTTTTCAGGAGTGGTCAGGTCACAGCCTCTTTCAGGGCAGCTGGAACCACTCCATCCCACAATGATGTGTTGACCACACCCTGGATCCACTTGGTCAACCCCCGTCGGCAAGCTTTAATAAGCCAAGAAGGGAAAGGGTTGAGAGGACACGCTGCTGGCCAATCATCGGAAGCACCTTGTCTCCATCATCAGGCAGCATTAACTTAAACCGTTGCTCAGAAGTTGCAGCAGACACTGCACCGGACACCTCACTGGCGACTACAGTAGATGTGGAGGGGGCACATCAAGAGTGCTACGGAGGTGAGCAACTTTACCCTCAAAGTGCCTTGCAAACAATTCACAGTGGGCCTCCGAAGGGTCCAAAATTCCATTTCCTGGAGTTGATGTCAACAGACCCCTGACAATATGGAAAAGCTCCACTGGATGGCTACATAAAGATGCGATGGAGGCAGAGAAGTGGGCCTTCTTCGCCACCCTCACCGCCACACAGTAGGCACAGTTATGATGTTTTACTCATGTCCGATCAGCCTCACAGCACGTCTTTCACCACTTGCGCTCCAGCCATTGTCCAGCCTATTTCATTCCCCTTAACTCACTGGTGTACCAAGGTGCAAGCCGGGCCACAATGCCAGAGAGGGCGCTTGGAGGCAACCGTTCCACAATGTGACAATGGCTTCAACAGGATCACCTGCTCTATCTACTGGGAACTCCCCCAGGGCATTCAGGAACCCTGTGGATTCCATTAGTCTCTGGGGATGAACCATCTTAATCTGTCCACAACCCCTGCAGGGAAGGATGGGAGCCATAAGTCTAAACTTCACTAGGAAGTGGTCTGGCCATGACAATAGGGTGACATCCACCCCTCCTATTTCCAGACCACCCCTTCCTCCATCTGGAGCAAAAACCAAGTCAAGGGTGTGCCCTGCCCTATGCGTCGGGCCGGTGACAACTTGAGACAGCCCCATGGTCAGAACACTACAGGCAGCCTCAGCATGGACATTGAAATCACCCAGGACTATTGTTCTGGGTCCTCCAATACCACAGCCGAGATGGCCTCCGCCAGCTCAGTCAGAGAAGCTGCTGGGCAGCAGGGTGGACGTTACACCAGCAGCAACCATAGTTTACAGTCTCCTTGACCCGACACCAGGTGCAGGCCCTCACAGCCAGCTCCAAGACAGGGTGGTTTCCCAGTGACAGAGATAGAAGTTATGTAGACCACAGCAACTCCTCTCCCCCGTCCCTGCAGCCTGTGCTGGCGTTGCACCGAGTATCCAGGTGGGCAAAACTGGATCAGATCAATTCCTCCCAGCTTACCCACCCAGGTAATGCACACCAAATCAGAACCTTCATCCACAATCAAATCATGGATGAGTGTGGTCTTATTGTGTACCAATCTGGCGTTAAACAACAATACACAAAGGCCAGTGGGCACAGCAGATGAGCAACGAAGAACCCATCCATGAGAGGAGTGACAGCAAGGAAAAACCATACATAGCCTTGCCTTCATCTTCTATGGTAATTCACAACCTCCCCATGACTATATACTTCCCTCTACCCATGATCACCAAAATTAAGGTGGAAAGAATTAGGTGTCACACCTGCAAATAACTGAAACTAGGTGATAAAAATTTGATTAGTTTGAGCCTACAAATCAGCTTTGAAGAGAAGCTTTTTGCTCTTCAAAATGTCAGCAAATCTACGCCTCTTATATTCTTTGCATGATTAGAAAGAATAAAATGTATAGGTAGGAAGGATAATTGGCTCTCAAATGGAGCCCCAGATACTCTGCATTCACGTGCATGTGAACCAGTTGCAGAAGACAAATCAAGCAGATTAGGGAAACACAAGGTATAGAAGGCTACTGACTTTTACAAAACATACAATTCATCCTTACAGTAACTGCTGTCCACATCTTTTGTGGAAATTAGATCTACATGAACTACAATCTCAAAGTCAACCTTCTATTTTCTCAGAGAATTACCTACTAAAATAGGTTGGAAATTAGTATGCGCTGTTTTTTTATAATTATCTTTTATTTTATTTTTCAGAATATACAGCAAAATGAACAGTTAATCAACAAACATGGAGTACATTGTATATACAAATGATGTTGATAATCCAAACTTGTGTCCAAACCTGAATAAAAACAAAATAGGATTTTATAATTATTTTTCACTCATTGACTTTATTCTGTCGTTCTATAAGTTTCTCTGTGTTAGTGTGAAAGATAGACCCTCTCCATAGCGAGACCTGTGATATGGGGTGAGAGAAAACTGGTAGAGTTTTGTTAATATAAACTATGAACGGGTACCACACATCGTCAAATTTGTCAGTTTTTGCTAACCCGCACGTTTTTCTATCGTGTTGCATAAGTTTTTCAGAAAGTGCTATTTCCCATACTCTGCCCATCCATCGTTCAGTTGAAAGATCGTCTGCTAATTTCCATTGAAATGAGATTTCCATGCGGGCTGCCGCTAGCAACAGGATAACCAGGTCTTTATGCACTATGGGTACGTTCAAATGTCCTGTGTAGGACACCAAGGCCAAGGCCGCATCCGGAGCTAGCAATTGCCCTGTAATATCCGAGATTTTCCCAAAAACCACATTCCAGAACTTCATTACTGGTTTACAGTTCCACCACATGTGGCAAAATGAGCCCACAACTTCACACCCTCTCCAACTTAGAGGGGATATAGATTTGTTGATGTGGTATAATTTTAAAGGTGTCCAATGCCATTGGAGAAGTATTTTGAGAGCTGTTTCTTGGATTCTAGCTGAGGCAGTTCTTATAGGAGGCTTAGACCATAATTGATTCCACTGCTGCTCATCCATGCCTACACCTAGCTCTTCCTCCCATTTCATCTTAAGACCTAAAGTGTTACCCATTGTGGCAGCTATAAGAATTTTATATATTGAAGCTGCTACACCTTTTGTCTCTGCAGCTGAGCTCATACACATTTTCTCAAATGCTGTAAGTGTGCGTTTAGTGTCGGCTCTTTTCCCTAATTTGTGTGCTAATGAACGCACCTGGGCTATCTGCATCCAGTGATAGGATGTCTGTCCCAGTTTTCTACGTAATGAGACCTCTGATATAGGTTGGCCTTTTTCAATTAGATCCTGAATCCTATATAAGCCTTTCTCTTCCCATCCTTTGTATTGACCATATTTGTCTTTATCCCTGAATTCAGGAAAGTCTAGAAAGGGGGTGAGAGGAGAAAGGCTGGGTGCTAACGTTTCCCGCCAATGTTTCCATACCAAAAAGGTTGCCTGTAGGAAAGGGTTAGGAATCTGTTTAAGTTGTGGCCATGATGGGGATAGAAATGGCCATGCTCGAATTGAGGGTACCGTCCTCTCCACCTCCATGGCTACCCACACTGTATCTTCAGAATTCCTAATAATATGCAACAGATGTTTAAGTTGGAAAGCATCATAATATAGTTTTAGATTAGGTACCCCCAAGCCTCCCATGTTTCTGTATCTGTATCTGGTCATTGCACTTGTTCTATTGTATTTGTCCTTCGCAATAAATTTTTCTAGTATTTTCTGCCATTTGCCACACCACTGTTTAGGTACTGAAATCGGGAGTACCTGGAAAAGAAACAATAATTTAGGTAAGATGACCATTTTGATGGCGGCTGTCCTGCTCAACCAGGACAGTTTCAGATGCTGCCAACCCATCAGTTCTTTGACTATTGTCTTTGTGACCTTGTTGAAGTTGCGTCACCTAAGCTAATTAAGATCTTTAGAGATCAATACTCCCAGATAGCGGAAACCGCCATGGCTTAATTGAAAGCCTGAGTTTGTGCTTAACCGATTTTGTTCGGCCAGGGACATATTAAAACATAACATTACTGATTTTGATCTCTAAGCCTGTAACATTGCGATACTCTTCCAGAGCCTCTTTTATAAAGGGGATTGCCCTGTCTGGATTCTTAAGCATCATTAACACATCATCAGCAAATAAGTTAATAGTATGATCTTTGCCTCCATCATGGATGCCCTCTATCCCTGAGTTAAGCCTTACCCCTTGTGCTAAGGCTTCTATAATGAGGGCAAATAATGGGGATAGAGGGCATCCTTGTTTAGTTCCCCTTCCCAATTCTATACAGGGAGATTCTAGACCATTTGTGCATATTATTGCTGATGATTCTGAATATAGTTGGTCAATCAGATGTGAAAATGCTTTTCCAAAGTTCATTTTATGCAATCACTTTTTTAGGAACCCCCATTCCACCCTATCAAAGGCTTTAAATGCATCAAGAGAGACCAAAGCTGCAGAAAGTTTGTTAGTATTGATAACATGTATAATATTCAGGACCCTGCGTATTGAATCTGCTATATTACGTCTTGGCATAAACCCAGATTGATCTGGGGATATAACTTGTCTAATAAATACATTCAGTCGCTTAGCCATTATTGAAGTTAATAATTTGGCATCTTGATTTATAAGTGCTATGGGGCGATAGGAATTCAGTGACTGGGGATCTCTGACAGGCTTTAGTAGTACTATTATTTTTGAGTTACACCAAGTGTCAGGTATTGCTCCCCACAACAGAATGCTGTTAAATAATTGAGTCAGCCAGGGAGCAAGATCCACTTTAAATGCCTTATAGAAGTCGCTGGTGAATCCATCATTGCCTGGAGCTTTGCCATTTTTCAGATTCTTGATAGCATTGATGACTTCTTCAGTCGTCACTGGTTGATTCAAATAGATTTTTCAATTCTAATTGTGCCAGATACTCTTCTATTTTGTGGTCATCTGGTTTGTCTGACGTGTATAGTTTTGAGTAGTACGTTGCAAATTCCTCATTAATTTTCCTGTAGTCCAGAAGCAAAGATCCATTTTCATTTTTAATTCCTGGGATGAGATTTCGAGATTGTTGCTTTTTAAGGGCATGAGTTAATAGTTTAGAACCCTTGTCGCTAAATTCATAATATTGTCTTTTTGTATAGGCCATTGCCACATGTGCTTTTTCTATTTCCAGGGATTGGAGTTCTCTTTGTTTAGTATTCAGTGTTTGGCCTATTTTCCTATCTCCAGACCTTTTAAACTCTTTGTCCAGTTTATCTATATCATCCAGGATACTTTTGACATATTTTTGACGTTCTCTCTTGAGGAAGCTGGCTTCCTTGATGCAATGCCCCTTTACGACTGCCTTCATAGCGTCCCAAATCACGTGCAACCCAACCTCTGGAGTGTTGTTTTCTTGGAAGTAATGATCAATGGTTTCCTTCATGTTGGAGCTGAAGTTTTCATTAGCGAGTAAAGTGGGGTTGAATTTCCATGAGGTAGTTTGCCTCAAGGTTGACTTTTTGTACAGTGTAAGTGATATTGGAGCATGGTCCGATACAATATTTACTCCTATTTCGGCCTCAATTACTCTCTCCCATGCCTCTTTATTGATGAAAATGTGATCCAGCCTTGAATGTGAATGAAACCTGTGGGAGTAAAAAGTGTAATTTCTTTCTGAAGGATGAAGCATTCTCCAAGGGTCCAGCAGGTTGTGGGATGTAAATAGGTGATACGCCAGTATCGTTGTTGCACTCCCTTCGTTTACTGTTGCTGCGATCCAGCCTGCTATTGAGGCAGCTATTAATGTCTCCCCCAATAACGATTGGACCGTGGGCAAAGTTCTCTATTGTCTGTAGTGTTGTTCTTAGATAGGTCAGCTGTCTTTTATTGGAAGCATATATGGCACAGAAAGTTAGTTGTTCCCCTTCGATCAAACCATTTACTATTACATAGCAACCATTTGGATCTGATAAACTATCTCTCACCACTAGGGGGCATTTTTTAGCCACCAGGATGGCCACCCCCGTAGCTTTTGAAGTTCCTGTGGCACAAACCTGCTCGCCTATCCAGCCCCCTTTCAGAAGTTTGCCCTGAAACCTTTTAGCCTGGTGAGTCTCTTGGAGGCAAATTATATCTGGAAGTTCGCGTTTGAGTGCTGTTACTACTCTGGTGCGTTTGATGGGGGATCCCAAGCCATTGACATTGAGTATCTTTAGTGTTCTAATCCTCATGTTCATAATATTGAGAAGGGAGAGTGAGAGTATTCAAATGCGGTTTTGCTTTTTTGATACCAGAGAGATGGTGCCTTGCCTGTACTCTGAACCTTATAACCCCATGTGGGGGGAAAACTAAACAGAACAGAAACCAACCAACCGGCGAGGGCAGTCTGTAATTAGTTGACCGCCATGAGACAGCACCGAGAATTGCCTCAACCCGCTTGGGTGGTGGTGGGATAGCGGGGACCATACTTACACATAGGTCTTCTCCCTTCATGGACTGATGAGAGAAATGTGGCTATGATAGCCTATATAATTCACTCAATTAACCCTGCATGCTTGTATGTAGATCAGATCGGGTGCAGGTATGGATAGGTGCGCTCAACCATCAGTTTACCAGAGTAGGATCGCTGCTTCTGCTGCTCTCCCCTTCCAACTGTGCTATATTGTCTTTTTGTTTTTTGTTGTTCTTGCTTCTTTTACTCTTTTGATGTTCCCATGGAGTGTTCCCTTCATTCAAGTCAGAGACTTGTTTGTCCTGCTGTTTATTTTTGTCAGATGAGACGTGGAGATCGCAGAGTAATTTCTCTGCTTGCTTTCCTGTGCTTGCTGTAAAGAATTTCCCTTCAGGACTTCCCAGGAGGATCCCTACGCCTGTGCAGCCTCCGAGACGGGCTCCTGTCTTGGATGAAACTTTTTCAGCTTTAAATCCAGCCAGAAGGGTCTTTTTTGACTGGGGATAATTTCTTCCGGATAAGGAAGAAACGTGAGATTTCCCACACAGCTTTGTTGTGATTGTTGGAGACTGGAATTCATCAGAATTGTCTGTGAAAGAAGGTCTTCCAGCAACTCGGACGAAGCAAGGATTTCTATGCTAGCTCAGCTGAACAAGTGAGCCGTTTTTTTTTTCTTTTTGAAGAAAACGGACTAACAGGCATATCCTCCTGTCTATGCTCATTATTTTCTTATCTATACAGCTAAAGAGATTTGTCAGAGGATCAGCAATTAAGAAAATCTGGGTGAGCCAAAACTTTCCTTCTCTTTACTTACGGAATTAAGGGTGAAGAAAATAAAAATAGCTTATCTTTTTTTTATTGCAAAAAGCTGACATGGAAAATAGCATTCTAAGGATTACAACAGATGAGGGGTTTCTTTGGAAGAGAAAAGAAAAATCTTTTTGATCTATAAGACTTTTGTGTAATAGAAGCCTGGGACTATTTTTTCTGTTTTTTTTTTCTTTGACGAATCTGCACATTCTTTCTGTTACTAGTCATTTGGACGCTGTGAACTAAAGCTGTTTTTGTATTTCTGGGCATATAAGAGATAAGGGCTGTCTAGTGTGTGATGCCAGTTGGTTTGAAAGATTAACTCCTTTATAACTGGATAAAGAAATAAACTGCTCTTTGCTTGGGACATTGAAAATTGAAAGAGTTTTGTTCCTTTGGCTTTAAGAATGACAATTAAGAAGATCATGGATGTACAAAAAGGGACTTTACCTTTAGACATGTTTCAGAAAATAATGAATGGGATTAAGTCAATAAAACAAGAACTGAGAAATAATTGTCAAGAGTTGAGAATTGAATTTGATGAAATGAGACAGGTGCTGAAAGAAATTCAGGATTCTATGAGAAAGGAGAATAAAGATAGATCTGGAAAACCAAAAAAAGATGAAAGAGAAATTAAAGACAAGGTTCAAACTATGGAGATTGGATTAAATATGGACATGGAAAAAGATTTGGATTTCCTGGCTGTGATGGATCCTGGAGATAAATATTACACTTTGGAACTCAGCGCTGTCCCTGAAGGAATTGAAGAGATTGGAGATAAAGATATTATTGGCTTAAAAAAATTCCTGGACTGGAAGGTTTTGATGGAATTTGAAATGGAGAAAGTTAACAGAATTAATCCCTGCTTTGTGTCAATGGAAAAATCTTCAAGAGATGTGCTAGTGTATCATGTAAAAAAGAGGAACAGAGATGCGGCTTTGCAACAATACTTCAGTGATACGTTCGGAATTGATGGCAAGAAAATATCTCTGATAAAGGAAATTCCTATCAGACTCTTATTATATGACTATGACAGCAAGATTATTGGGTGCGTAAAGATGGAAGATGGAATCAATACGGATAATGGAAGAAGAGCGATTTGAAATTATTGGACTTAGTAGATTTGATGAGTTGGATTAATTGACAGGTTTATCTAGAAAAAAAATTGATGGACATATATCTCAAGGAATGGAAACTTCTCTTTGACTTTTTGTGGAAGAATAAAATGATATGATGTTAATGAGATTTGAAACCAATTAAGATAACCGTTGGAGGAAGGTGATTCTATAATCTATTAAGAGACAGGTTTGTTATATATTATAGATTTATAGCTGAACTATGATAAATCGGAAGTCAATACTTTTATATGTTTTTTTTTCTTTTTTTATTGTATTAGTTATTGATGTGTTTTTTCTTTTTGTATTGTTTTGGTTTTGAAAATGTGAATAAAAATTAATTGAAAAAAAAAAAGAATTTCCCTTCGTAGACCACCACTAGCTTAAAGGGGAATCCCCACCAATATCTAATTCCTGCCTCTCGTAGTGCAGCTGTATATGGTCTAAAGTTTTTCCGCCTGCTCAGCATGTCAGGACTAAGATCTTGAAAGATATCAATTATATTGTTATTGTACTTGATTTCCCTAAGATTACATAGTGCTTTGTAGATTTTCTCCTTTATTTTAAAACGCTCAAATTTGATGATTATGTCCCTTGGAGGAACGTCAGGTTTAGGGCGAGCTCCCAGTGCCCTGTGTGGTCTCTCGATGTCTTTGGCTGAGAGAGTTACTCCCAGATTAAGTGTATTAAACTTGGACATATCTGCCCCTTCCTCTTTTTCAGGGATCCCTCTCACCCGAATATTGCCTCTTCGGGCCCAATCCTCCTGTTCTGCCACTCTCAGCTCTAATTCTTTAGTTGCCATTTTTAGCCTCTCTAACTTTTCGTTGTGTCTTAAACCTAGATCCATGGCTGCATTAGCCATTTTAGTTATTTCCTTCATTTGTGTTGAAAGGCTTTCTATTTTCTCCTCTAGTGGTTGTAGAGCCTTTGCCCAATCAGTTGAGAGAGCTTTTCTAATTTTATCTATGTAATCATCTGGGTCGTAATCGTTTGACATAGACCTTGTCTGTTTCCTGCCTTTGAGGGCCTTCTGGCCTCCCCAAGCCATGTCAGTTTCACTCTCCGCTTCTGACAGGCCTGTGAAGTCTGTGCTAATTTTAGCTTCCGTGCTGAATTTAAGGATTTTTGCTGGGGATCCTTGGGTTGTTTGAGACATCACCTACCCGATCTTAATGGTTAGAAGAAAACTGCTTACGATTTGCAGGGTTTTACATGCGATAGTTGTTCTGTGAATGCAGGAGCCTCGGCTGTACGCCGCCATTCTGCCGGATGGCAAGCCACGCCCCCATTAGTATGCACTGTTGTGCTCTGACTGAAGGTGTATGCAAATGCATTTAGACTCTGGTGCAAGACATTAACTTAGACCCAAGATTAAGCTTGTTCCTGTTTCTTCAGGGGCTTTGGGGGAAGGCAATATGCAGGTGTTGGCAGCAGTTTACCAAGTAGAAGTACAAACTGTTACGGTGGTAAGAATGTGCAAGTAACATGGCAAATAAATAAAAATCCAAGTCCCAGGCTCAGTTACCAAATCTTAGGGCACACAAGCTATCCAACATCTGTCATTGTTATTTGTGCTTTCAAATATGAAGCATAAAACACTATTTTGAAACCACTCTAAAAACCATGAACAATATGCAAGGAATTCATTGAACTCATTGTGGCCAAGCTCTTCTCTCCAATCATACCAAATTAACCTTTGTTACCAGTTTGTTTCTTACAATGTATTAATCTTTTAAAGCCTTATATGGCTTAAGTAGAGATGACCTATGATAAGCTTCAGAGGCCTTTCTCATGGGCTGAACAGTAGAGAAGATCAGATTGGTATGTATCAGGTAAATCTTACCAGCGGTGAGTACACAGCAGTTGAACTTTCTTCTACGGAATTTGTGTCTATTTTTAGATGGGCACTGAAGATATTTCTATTTGGCAAGGCTTCTTCTAAATAATATTTCTGCTCATTTGTATATATTTAAGGTTCTTAAGTTTTAATATTGGTTTATTACTATAGCCAGCATGGATTTTTCACATTCTGCAATGTTAAATTGAAAATGCCCCCCATGCCATGCTGATGCTTCCCATAATCTCATTCAAGCCCATTAAAACAAAACCTTATAAAATTTATACTCCTGAACTCAGAAACGCTTGCTTAACAACCCTATACATTTTCATGGCGATACACAAAACAGAGAGAATCAAGAGTTCAAAGTCTAAAAAGAGAGGGGGGAAACCCAGAGCCCTTTTGGACTTTTTTCTGGCAGAGTTCTCATAATCTGCTGAAATTCATTAAAAATCAGGCTTGTTCACAAAGTACCTGGAATCCTATTACTGACCTTGCCCCATACTCTGACCTTCATCGTCTGCAGTTTAAAAAATGCCTACCTAATTTTTAACTAATTTATAAAAATTAACATTAAAGTCAATTATAAGCCTGGGCATGCTCAGTAAGAACCAACTGTCAGTGTTCTAAAAGCCAGACTCACAGCTGCAGGGCTTGGCTAACCAGGGAGCCACACCCACACCAGACATTTATTTCACTTCAGACAGTCATCGCTTTCCCCAAAGAATCCCTGGAAGTGTAGTTTGTGAAGGGTGCTGAGAGGAGACTCCTATTCCACTGACAGAGCTCCAGTGGCCAGAATAGTTTAACAGGCAGCTGCTCTGATTGAAGCTCTGTGAGAGGAACAGGGCATCTCCTAGCAACTCTCAGCACCCTTCATTAACTACACTTCCAAGGATTCTTTGGGAGAAGCCATGACTATCTAAAGCGAATTAAAGGCCTGGTATGGATGTGCCAGGGTCAACTTTGGTTTGAATTTGGGTGGGAGACTACATGTGCCTGCTGTAGAATAAAAAGATGGGAGAAAAGCTGGAAAACAATGATGCCGTTCACAATGTTTTCCTTTTGGAAAGGGGCTTCCCTTCTGCCCAGTGCCCGCCCACCCAATCTCCTCCCTTCCCCTTCCTCCCCTCCTCCTTCTCTCCTTCCCTCTTCCCCCAGGTCAGTTTTACCTATCCTAAGCATGATTGCACAGGAGTAAATCCCACTGAACTCAATAAACATGCAAATGATCAAACCTGTCCTCCCCTTCTCCTCCCTCCCATCACCTCACTTTTGCCCCTTCCCTCTCCCGTCCAATCCCCTCCTTCCCCCCTCCTCCTCCACCCACTCCCCTCAATTCCTCCTTCCCTCTCCTCTCCCCCCGCCTCCTCCCCCACGGTCAGTTTTACCTATCCTAACCATGACTGCAATAGAGTAAATCCCATTGAACTCAATGAGCATGTGAATGATTGGACCTGCCTTTCCCCTCCTTCCCCTCTCTTCTCCCTCCCTCCTCCCTCCACTCTTCCTTCTTTCTCCTCCCTTGCCCACTCCAGCCCTCCCTCACTCCCTCCCACCCTCTTGTCCTCCTCCCCTATGCTCAGTTTCACAGGAAAATGCCAGGATAGGTCCGAGTGATGAAGTCCTTTATTCACATTTTAAAGAACCTCTGCCAGCGACAGAGGGTACTTTCAATATCCCGGCTAGACATTCAAAAGATCAAGGCACCAATGGGCTCTACTTGATGCAAATGTTGAACAATCTGAGTTTGATATTGGTAAATGGGCGAGAAGAAGGAGATTTTAAGGGAGAATTCACCTACCTATCCGGTACTAGAGCTTCCACTACCGATTTTTTTATAGTCTCTCAGGAGCTCCTACACATCATGTCCTTCTGTCAAGTGGACATTTGCCCTGAAAGCGATCATTTACCGCTAGCTCACACCTTCTCTTGTGGCAACCAAATCAGATATGTTGAGCAAGAACTAACTCTGGGTGGGGAAATTGAAAGGCGAGCAACACAGATCGTCGGCTTATTTAGAAACCGACCTTAAAGACCTGCTTAATTCTGAAAGCTGTCTTCTATTGCGTGAAGCGCTTATCGCTGCAAATTCTGCAGATTCCGCTCTTGATACTCTCCAACAACTAATTCAGGTTCTTCAAAAGAGCTTATTCTTTAAACAAGTGATTAAGACCTCCAGACCTATTTCTCGATCGAAACCCTGGTTTGATCATGAACGCGTAGGCCAGAAGAATCTTCTTATTATAAAGTACAGAGAGTATAGGGATAATAACTCCCCACAACTACTAATAAACTGGTTGGAGAAGAAACGCTATAACCATTATAATTAAAGCTAAAAAGTCTCTAGCTCAAAAAGAAGATTGGCAAAACCTACTGAAAGCATCTAGATCCAAGGATACAGTTACCTTTTGGAAAATGGTAGCGAAAGGATGGCCCAATTTCTCAGTTAGCCTGGACTACTATATACCTGTGACTACTTGGGAAGACTATTTTACTAAAATCTCTGTGAGCTATCAGATATGTCATCTTTCACCCAAGCTAAATGGCCGCAATTTTCCTGAATGGCCCCCTGTCACACCTAAAGAAATTATCGGCTTAATTGCCAAACTGAAATCAGGCAAAGCACCCGGGTCGGATAATATTTCACCGGAGGTATTTAAAACCAATGTGGATTGGTGGGCACCAGTTTTAGCTACCTTATTTACATGTATAGATTCTGACATTTCCATTCCAAAAGATTGGGGCTTGGCAATAATCATCCCCATTTTTAAAAAGGGTATCAGATCGGACCCAGCTAACTATAGACCGATCAGTTTGCTAAACATTATCAGTAAGATTTATGCCACCCATTTAAGTTAGAAGCTTTTAACCTGGATGGAACACGAAAATATCCTGGCTGAAGAGCAGGCGGGATTCAGAGCTGGCCGCTCTACGATGGACCATTGTTTGGTCCTACAGCACCTAATAGAAAAATATACATTATCCCCTGGAGAAACTCTTTATGCTGCATTTATCGACTTTAAATCAGCTTTCGATTCGGTGCCTAGATACAAACTTTGGGAGAAATTGGAGTCTACTAATATAGATACACACCTGCTTGCACTAATACATTGTTTATACAAATCTACCCATCTATGTATTAGGTACAATGGACTGGACATCTATCTAGGTCAATTCCAACTTTTAAGGGTGTCAAACAGGGATGCGTTTTGGCTCCCTTGTTGTTCAATCTATATATTAACACCCTGGTCGAAACTCTTTCACCTATAGGAACTCATTATCCTAGTTTGTGTAATAGGCCTATATCGATTCTCATGTATGCTGACAATGTGGTTCTGCTTTCTTTGACCCCTATTGGGCTGAAACGATTGCTGAGTGCCCTTGCTAATTATTGCAAAAAGGAACTCCTGGAAATTAACCATGACAAATTGAAAGTCATGGTTTTTACCAGGAGGAGACTAAAACATCGATGGCAGATTAATGATTATCCAATAGAGCAGGTCACGACCTATAGATACCTTCGGATGATATTTCATTCCTCAGGATCGTGGCGAGTCCAAATAAAAAATGCTACTGCCAATGCACATAGAACTGCAAGGGCGCTCCTCTCCTTCTATTATACTAAAGGAGGCCAACACATCCCCTCTGCTATCCAGATTTTTGTGGCCAAAGTAGTCGCACAGTTACTTTACGGCGTGCAAATAGGTGCCCATAATAACTACGCGCCTTTTGAAACGGTACAGACAAAATTCCTGAGATCGATTTTTGGCATTCCATCTTGCATCCCCAATGCAATCCTTCATTTAGAAGCAGGGGTTATTACAATAAAAGCTCGCATATGGATGCTTAAAATTAAATTGTGGTTAAAACTGTTGTTTATGCCGATGGGGTTGGCCCCTCTAACGTTATCTGATGTTTTCTGTTCCAAATGGAAAAAGTCTTTAACATCTATGTTACAATCTATAGGGTTTTCCCTCCCTGGTCTTATCGTTGGGTTATTCTAAAGCAAAATCTCACATTTACCAAAGAATTTATGATATCGAATTACAATCCCATCTAACACGTGCCACAGCTAGCCCTGGACTTAGATATAATATAAGGCCAGTCGCCCCTGCTCGCTATTTGGCCGTTTTGACGGTCCCCAAACTTAGATTGGCATTTACCCTAGCGAAATTTAATATACTACCCTCTGCATTTTTGGAGGGCAGGTATAAGAAACTTGAATATGTTAAACAGGTATGCCCTTGCGATAATAGACCAGTGGAGTTGGTTGATCATGTTTTACTTCACTGTCCATTTTACTGTGATTTCAGAACTGCCCTAATTACTCCAATTCTCCAAAGATTCCCTAATAGAGATGAAATATTTTTATGTGGATTATCTTTTGTCAGACCGCAACCCCTATGTATCAGCTAAGGTAGCCTGCTTTTGTGCTGCTGCTATTCGTTTTAGGAAGTCCCTACAAGCTTCTCAACTTTTATAAGATCTATGTATTTATAGAGAGTAGATACCCTAAGGTGTAGGAGAAACCTACTCTCATATCAATTTTAGGGATACTGTACAGCATTTTCTGTTGTTAGCTCAGCAACCTTGCCTGTTTGTCTTTTTAGTTTGATAATAAATTTTAACACTTGCTGAAATTTTCTGAAGATTTTATAATGAAATTTTTAGGTTTTATCTTGCCTTATTTTAATCTTAATTGGTGATATTTCTTTTAATTTGAATTTTTTAGAATCTTTAGATCTTAAGTCGATTTCTAACGACAACTGATGTTTGTACAGATGTAACATTGTTTTTCTGGTCTATGACCGTAATAAATTTGTTGTTGTTGTTGCTCAGTTTCACATATACTAAGCATGATTGCATGGGAGTAAATCCCACTGAATTCAGTAAGCATGCAAATGAACAAACCTGCCCTGCTCCTCCCCTTTCCCTCCTCCTTCCCCACCACTGCCCTTCCCCCTCCCCATGGTTACTTTCACCTATCCTAAGCATGATTGCAGAAGCATAAATCCCACTGAACTCAATAAGCATGCAAATGATCAATACGTTCTCAGTAAACTTGCACCGGATCCCATTTCTTACCTCCCAGATAAAAAAGCAGAGAAATTCACTAACGGGGGGGGGGGGAACTTGTGGTTTAAGAACGTACCTATAGCCTACAGATCTTGCTATCAAACTTTAAAAAGCAGGGAAACTGGGCAGCTATAGTGCATGCACCAGGGAGAACTGACCCCCTCTCTGAGATATTGTACTGCCCTACAGATTTGTCAGAATGCTAACACAATTTGGGTTGGTCTTTCACAGTCCAATCCAGTTCCTGTGTAGCTTGGAAGAATTTGGTAACGTGCCTATGAGCATATGGGGAGTGGTGGCAACACCTGCAATCAGCCCAATTAACAGAAACAAGACATGCTGTGCTGATCTTTTCCACCTGCCTTGCCCTACCCCTCTGCCAGGACCTTATCAGGAGGAGCTGCAGTCTGAGAGGTACTCCTGCGGGGGCAAGCCTGTGCTGGAACCATCAGAGGGCAAGCTCTTCCACCTGCTTTGCCCCTTCACCTCTGCTCTTAGTGACATTTTTCTGGGAACTGTCCTTTACCAAAGATGAATGCTTTTGGTTTTTAGCTGTTGTTGCTTTTTAGAAATGTTAGGATTCTGTTGGCTTGAATTTTTGTAAATTGTATTGTTTTTATTTGTATTTTGTATTTGTGTTTTTCTATTTGTGTGTAAGCCGCTTTGGAGGCCTTTTTGGCCAAAACGCAGCCTAGATATAAACCATAACATAACATCTTGTTTTACAGGGAGGAAGTAACAATATGAAGACAGTCGATATAGTTCAGATAGTCACTTTAAATATGTTTGATTTACTTTGCAATTTTAATGAAGTTTCCTATAGTAAATCATTTTCTTTTGCTTCAGTTTCTGTGAATATGTGAAGTACAGCAACACTTTGCAACACTAAAAAAAATCTCCAGAAACCATTGTGGAATAATAGCATTGCCTATTCTGCAGAATAAGAGCCAGTGTGATGTAGTGGTTAGTGTGGGACTATGACCTGGGAGACCAAGATTTGAATTCCCACACAGCCATGAAGCTCACTGGGTGACTTTGGGCCAGTCACCGACTCTTAGCCTCAGAGGAAGGCAATGGTAAACTACCTCTAAATACCGCTTACCACGAAAACCCTATTCATAGGGTTGCCATAAGTCAGAATCGACTTGAAGGCAGTCCATTCCATTCATTCTGCAGAATAGTTTCCAAAGAGGAGTGTCTCAGTTTGCACAAGATAAAACAGTGGGAGGTATATATATATATTCTAGCAAAATTCTAGGTGTGCTTTATGTTTTTAATTGACCATGCCCACCTTTTCTTAAGTGGAGTAGTTTAAGCATAGCAGGCTGAAAACATGCATCTTGAGCAGGCCAAGTTTGTTTTTTCCAACAGCTAGAGTCATTGCGTAAGTAGCAACATATTGTAATCAGTCTGATTTTACATCAAACTGTAGTTTCAGATTCAACTGTTAATGTACCCAAAATAGAAACAGAAAATAACCTCCAGTCTGAAACACTATCATATGACGTTGACCAATAAAAATAGATTTGACATAGATTTCTGGGATGAATAATGAGAGAAATATAATTTTCTAGGTTAGATTCTCTGTAGAAACATAGTGTCCAGTTCAGAGCGAGAACCACCAGTCGGAGACAAGGGTGCAATCAATTCTTGTTTTATTAAAGTAATTGATACATCAAAGGCTGTGTGCCTCATAGAAACCCCTATGCTAACTCACTACAATCCCTAACTGCACTCTAGACATGCTCTGCAACTTGTGAGGAAAGTTGACTCAGCGCCCACTTCCGGGCGCGGTACCCTCAAATAGGAGAGGTCTTGGGCGTAAACTCTTACTCCGTCGCACACACGCCTCCTTCTGCCCTGTCCGCTTCTCCCGACATTGTGAGCGCGGTGAGGGGGGGGCCAAGCCTCCAAGGGCTCATCGGAAAGCACAGGTTCCTGATCGGCAGGCGGGAGAGCAGAGAGTGGGGAAGCGTCGGGCATTTCTAAGATACTGCTTGGTGAAGGAGGAGTGCCTGCTCTCTCAGGAGCATCCCCCAACAGTCCCGTGGGAGTACTGGGGAGCTGAGCACTGCCCCATTGAGGGGCAGGATCAGCCATGGGAACTGGCGGGCGGGTGACTCGCTCTCTTCCCCAAGGTTGGGGTTAGACTCAACAGCTGGATCGTCCATGCTCCCTAACGGCTGAGGCTTCTGAAACTCATGCCTTCCCCCTCCTTCCTCGGGAAGGAGGCTGGGTCCATCACCCCTGGGCTCAACACATAGTAAGACAGGAAAGAAGCAAAGAAAGATGAACACCAACAAACAACAAAAAAGTAATTCTCAATCTTTGGAGATGGCAGGTGTTGCCACCACTCCCCATATGCTCAGAGGCACATGTTACCAAACTTCCAAGCTACAGAGGAACTGGATTGGACTGTGAAAGACCAACCCAAAGTGTGTTTGCATTCTGACAAATTTGTAGGGCAGTACAATATCTCAGAGGGGGTCAAGTCTCCTGCTCCCCTGGTGTATTCACTATAGCTGCCCAATTTCCCTACGTTTTAAAGTTTGATAGCAAGATCTGTGGGCTATAGGTACGTTCTTAAACTGCAAGGTTTTTTGCCTATTAGTGAATGACCATTCTAGGACAATGTATGGCATAATTCTCTAAGCACCAATTCCACTTAAATTCATTTCATTCCACAGGAATTGATGTGGGATTAGCATACAATTAAATATCGCAACATCTCAAGAAAGTCAGCCTTCTAAACCATAAACTTTGCAATTGACTCTTTAAAAAGAAGAATAAATTAAAATAAGTCATGCTTAGCTACTTTAATGGGTGTACTCAAAGTATGACTAACACTGAAAATAGAAATGGACTGCCTTCAAGTCGATCCCGACTTATGGCTAACCTATGAATAGGGATTTCATGGTAAGCGGTATTCAGAAGGGGTTTACCACTGACTCTCTCTGAGGCTAGTCCTCTCCAGCTGGCTAGGGCCTGCTCAGCTTGCCACAGTTGTACAAGCCAGCCCTTTCCTTGTCCGCAACTGCCAGCTGGGGGGCAACTGGGCTCCTTGGGACTATGCAGCTTGCCCACGGCTGCACAGGGGGCAAAGCACGTAACCCCTGAGCCACTCACTGTGGAGTGATCTTTAGCTGGCCCTTGACACCCAGGAGACACGAGTGGGGATTTGAACTCACACACTGTGGACTCCCAGCCAGGCTCTCCTTCCCATTGTGCTATCCAATATTTACTGGAAGAGAGTTGTTTTTAAGGGCAACTGAAAATCAATGTTATCGAAGCCTCTTTAGTATAGCCGGAACTGATCCAAACCTACAATAAACATTGTAGTCAAGGCACCAGGCATTTCCCTTCAATGCATGTTTACTCTGAAACCTTAGGTCACAGCCTTAATCACATCGCACTTCTGTGGGTGGTCAAAACACAAACCCCTGCTCCCAAACCAGGGCTCACTTTGGCAGCTGGAAGCCAAGGCGTGACATGTGCCTCAGCTTCCTGTCACCAAAACGACCAGTGCAAACACTTCTCTCTACACTGGAGCTGGAGATGGACAGGGTAGGGATTCTCTCTGTCATTATTATGTGCTCTTTTAAGCTCAGCACAACAGCTGCCTCCTGTCCCTTACCTCTCCCCGCTCCCCCAGCTCTAAGCTAGAATGGAAAATCTAGGACTTTTTGCCACCTCTGCCAGGGGGAATGTGACTTTTACAGTGGCAAGAGTGGTAAGTGTTAATGTGGATCCCTGGACAATAATCATGTAGCATATACTGATTGTAGCTGGCTCAGAAAGAAATATTACTTTTGTTCACAATCACTCAATTCCTGTCATTGTGAGGTTCAACTGCTTCTTTGGTTTCATTGCCTCCTAGAGAACAAAATGCCCTCTTTCACACGGCCTCCATGTTCTACAATGTTTTAGGCCATAATTGCAAATAAATCCACAAAAGTTACTAGCCTGCCTGACTACACATTTTTGGCTGTGGTATATTCATACCTGAAACTAAAACCCCAGCTGCCTGCTATGTTCATAAAAAACCTTATCTGTGCAGTCACTTGGAGGTAATTGTTGCCACACCACAGGAGAACAGGCATATGGCTATTTAATGCCTCTTGGTAAGTGTACACAATTTCTTTAAGGATGGCTGGTGTGGGGGAGAGGAGTCTGTTTTATAATGTCAGGCAGAAGTGCTTGTGCTTTCTCCAGTTTTAAGTTAGACAAATCACTCATTCACAATTACAGGTCGAATAAAGCGGAGAAACAAGGACTGTCTTTTCCCACTACCACTTGTGAATCAGTAAACTTTCCAAGGTGTTGTACTGAAAAACGGAAGGCAGAAAATATACAAAAATTGCAAAACATCAAGAAAATAGAACATTCCACAAACATTTTGTAATCATCAACAAAAAAAAGTATATATATATATAGCACAGGTTACTCATCTATCTCTTCAGCACTGATGGAAGAAGACAGGCCAACTCTCCTACTTACTGGCCAAATCATGGTGCATACTTGACTACGGTGGTGTCTGTATACACAGCCACCAAAATGACAACAGGTGTTGGGGCCCACTTTCGAATACTCACCCACATAAACTCCCTACAAATAAAAGGGCTAGCCTATCGGTACAAAGCTTCTACCCCCGGTGTTTGCAATACGTACTAGCCTCCATTTGTAAAGAGATTTTTTAACATAGGGAAGCTTTCACAGATGTGAGGTTCACATGACAAGGATGTACAGACACAGTAGAGTACCCCGATTCCTGCTCATAATACACATGCAAGTGTTTTGAGTACAGGGCTTGCCTGCCTTCTTTGATGATCCTGTACACAAGTTTGAGAAAGGGCTGTACGGCCATGGGCATACAACATGGCACAACATGGAGGACAGACTGCACTAATAAAATGGAAGAACAAGAGAAGAGAAGACTTGCCACAGTATCAATAATTTTCACAGTATTACTAGAGACCAGAGTGATTTGTAACTGCATCCTCAGCTACCAGGATTGCCTTTAAGGGCATCAACATTTAATATTAACATTTTCTATAAAGCAAATCAGTGGATAAATAATGCCAGTGGAAATAAGGCTGCAAATGCGCACACACACACAATTTAAAGCAGGGTTAGTTAGCATGCTGCTCTCCAGATACTGCTGGGACTACCAGCTTTTATCAGAACCAGCCAGCATGGCCAATGGACAGAAGTGATGGGTGCTCAAGTCCAGCAATATCCAACATCTGGAGAGCACCAAGTTGACTACCTGAATTTAAAGATATACCAAATCTGACTTGCACAAAAGCAGATGACATGTTAAATTACTGTTAAGACATAGAAAACAGTGTGTGAAAGACCAGAGGAAAGAAGATAACGAGAGCTAGCTATTGTTATAGGATTGGGGGGTTGGTCTGGATGATATCTTTGGACCCCTCCAAGCCTGTTATTCCGTATCTGGAAATTTGGGATTTGCAGCAGAGAAACCTGCTTGATCAAGAGCAGATGTGTTGCCATAGCAACCAAGGACTGATGGCGCTCTTCCAAGATGGTGGTAGGCTTTCCCCACACACCTGGCTAGAGCTCCCCCCCCCCCAAAAAAATCCTAAGGCCGAGAGGTAGCCTGTATGTTTTTGAGTGAGTCTGCTCTGGGAGCTGGAAAGATGCAGAGAAGCTTGCTCTCTGCACTGAATCCCAAGCTATGGCTTTGGGGACTCCCCTACAAACCTAATGGGGAAGCAAGATCTGCTGGAATGTTAATGTTGTGAATCCTTCCATTTCTTGCTCAGGTTGTATATATGTGTAAATAAAACCATATATCATAAAAACACCACAGTCTCTGCTGACCTTCATTCCAAGGAAACCTATCCCTGGATAAGTGCTGGAACCCCTGGAAGTCTCTCGCTGCGTGGAGATTGGGGTGCACGCAACAATTTTTTTACAGAATAGCTAGTGGAGTCAGACATAAAAGCAGCTGATAAAAAGAGATTTACAGCTCAATCCTATAAATGTCTTCTCAGAAACAAGCCCCACTGAGAGGCTTACTTCCAGCTAAATGTGTACAGGATTGCACTACATCTGTTGAAGAGAATACTGTGCCTTTGAAGGTCTACTGCCTTCAAAGATGTGCTGTCATTTACAGAGAAATATGCTGATTTAACAACCTGAAACAAAATACACATTTTATTGGGAACATTCCTTCCACACCTTTAATCAGAACAATATTTGGCTTTCCAAATCCCATTATTATAGTTCTCTCTTATCAAACACCATCATGAGCCAGTTTTAGAGGGATCAAAACAAAGTCTAGATCAGTTTTTTCAATAGCTCTCTGTCTGATGATCAGCAATATCACCAAGAGACTAGCCAACTGAATGGTATAATTCACAGGGGAAAGGAAGAAGCAGTAAACACGTATTATCATTCTGTTTGTTAACTACTCCATGTAACTAAATTAGAGCCAACATTCCAAGGCAACAAAGACCATTTCTTCATTCCCCCTTAAAAACGTTCCATAACCTTTTCAAATTCAGACTCTCCTCCATTCCCAACTTTTCTGTGGAGCAAGATTTTTTCTCCTTCAATAACAGCAGTTAAGAGGACATGATCTCCTACATATAACTTTGTAAATACTTCTGTAACAATGTACAATGTGCTCTTCATTCTTTTGAGTTTCTCCACAATTTAGCCCCATGAAACATGTTAGGATGAGATATAGGAACTTGTCCAGTATTATACACTGAGCTTCAGAGCCGAAATTCCCACTTTCCATCAGAGTTCCCTGCAGAAAAACAAAATGGTGAAGAGAACATCCATGTCTCTAAAAACCTAGATACATGTACTAGGGAGCAGCAATTGGCTGTGGCTCCCTGATATGTCTCCCTTTAAAATGGTACATTTTTCCTTCAGGCAAATACAGGCTGAATTGTAGCAAATATGGCTACCGCAAACACTGTGGATTCTAAACAAGGATTTGAATATCCATCTTTCATATCTAAACAAATTGCTCTATTTTCTCTGCCACACTATAGTATTTTTCTTTTCGAAGACTCAGAGACTAAAAAGCAGTAAACAATAGTGCTACTGACAGAACTTCAAGAACACTTCTAGCACTCCTCTCAGTAACTCAAGAAAAAGAAACATGTAGAGAGCTGCCTTATACCTAGTCAGACCCACTGAACCATCTAGCTCAGTATTATCTACACTGATTAACAGTGACTCTCCAGGGTTTCAGGCAACGGACATTCCCAGCCCTACATGGAGGTGCTGGGGATTGCACCCCAGACCTTCTGCATGCAAAGCAGATGCTCTGTCACTGAGTTATTTTATTTATTTATTTATTTATTTTATTACATTTTTAGACCGCCCCATAGCAATAAGCTCCCAGGGCGGTGTACAGCATAATAAAACAGGTTAAAATACAAGTAAATATATTAAATACAATGTAAATACAGTACACAATAAAACATAATTAAAAATTTTCAATTTTAAATTCAAATTTTTAAATTTTTAAAATGCCTGGGCGAAGAGGTAGGTCTTTACCTGGCGCCGAAAAGATAACAAAGAAGGCGCCAGGCGTATCTCATCAGGGAGGGCGTTCCATAGTTTGGGGGCCACCACTGAGAAGGCCCTAGCTCTAGTTATCATTCTCCGTGCCTCCCTATGCGTTGGGACACGGAGAAGGGCCTTCAACGTCGAGCGCAGCGACCGGGTAGGTACATAGCGGGAGAGGCGTTCCGCCAGGTATTGCGGTCCGATGCCGTTAAGGGCTTTATAGGTAAGAACCAACACTTTGAATCTGGCCCGGAAACATATTGGTAGCCAGTGCAGCTGGGCCAGGACAGGTGTTATATGATCAATTTTTTTTGTCCCAGTAAGAACTCTGGCCGCAGCATTCTGCACCAGCTGAAGTTTCCGAACCGTCTTCAGAGGTAACCCTACGTAGAGTGCATTACAGTAGTCCAATCTAGAGGTTACCAGAGCATGGATAACTGTGGCAAGGTTCTCCCTATCCAGATAGGGTCGTAGTTGGGCTACCAGCCGAAGCTGGTAGAACGCATTCCGTGCCACCGAGGCTACTTGAGCCTCCAGTGACAGGAGCGGATCTAATAAGACCCCCAAACTACGGACCTGCTCCTTTAGGGGGAGTGTAACCCCATCTAGGGCAGGTCGGACATCAACCATCTGGGCAGAGAGCCCCCCCACCAACAGCATCTCAGTCTTGTCAGGATTGAGTCTCAGTTTATTAGCTCTCATCCAGTCCATTATCGCGGCCAGGCAGTGGTTTAGTCCGCAAGACGTCCCAGAAGGATACCATGGTCGATGGTATCAAAAGCCGCTGAGAGATCAAGGAGAACCAACAGAGTTACACTCCCTCTGTCTTTCTCCCGACAGAGGTCATCATACAGGGCGACCAAGGCTGTTTCTGTACCAAACCCCGGCCGAAAGCCTGATTGACATGGATCCAGATAATCAGACCCTTTCCAATTTAACATGAACTGACCTAGAAGAACACAGCTCGTCTACACAGACTGAGGGAATCATTTTCATAATGGGAAAAAGATACATCTAAAGCCAGTACACACATCTTTCCTTATCTAAACTCTATGCTGTCCCTCACTCATCAGGTCATATAAAGCATTTCTGAATTATTTCCCAGGAATGTTTGTTACTATGGACTTAATAGAAACAGTATAAATAAATGAAATAATAAACATGGTTTGTTGTCTTAATCCTGGTTAAGATCCCAAATGTGGGCAATATTAAGATACAATGCAAAACCATGGTACAGCATTACCATCCGCCTTGAACTCAGGCACTCCCCTCCACTGCTTGCATATGACGACTGTGAACATCAGTTCCTTATTTAGTAGCTAACCTTAGCCTGCCATTTCATCCAAAATTATGTTTTGCACAAACCATACATTGTGCACAAAGAAGGGTTGCAATCCTGGCATACAAACAAATTATGGTTCGCCACTAAAACATGAACAGTATTCAATAGTTGTGTATGAGAAGGGAAGGCAAACAATTTAGTATTATGAAAATTATGCTCATGCCTATAACACTAAACCACCATGTTGTGCTGTAGCTGAATAAACCATAACTGCTTGTCATCTTTCAAACTGACAAGCAAACTGAGGGCCAAGGAATTGACATTAACTGTGGCTTGCTCAATGCAGGTGTACAAACCACAATTTGCAAACTGACTTGATACAGCTTTAGACACCAACTCCCATCGGACAGAGATAGACTACAATCACACATGTTAGGAGTTGCATTCCAACAATATCTGGGGGGCCACAGGTTATTCATCCCTGTATTATTATTATTATTATTATTATTGATATTTGTTTATCGCTTTTTTCAGAATGAAACTCAAATCAACTTACAAAAAAATCTCCATATACAGAAACATATACAGAATAAAGATAACAGTACAAAAAGGGAAAAAACCAAAATATACCAAGCAACACTCAGAAAACAATACAAATAAATAGAGTTAAAGTATTCAGATATGATTCCTAATCATGCATTCTGTTTACATAAGGCTATTGTAGATGAGTATGGAAGCAGGGATATAAAATTCCCTATATCCAGTGATGCTCATAGAAACATAAGAAACTGCCTTGTACCAAGTCAGCCATTCCCAGCCAACTAAGTCGAGGGTGTGCCCTGCCCTATGCATGAGGCCGGTGACAACTTGAGACAGCCCCATGGTCATCAGAGAGGCCATGAAGTCCTGAGCCGGAACACTAGAGGCAGCCTCAGACTGTACATGCCTTGCCATTTGGTACTGCCATGAGGGGTCCAGTGCAAACATAGTTCAATTCTAGCCTACATATTAGTGAGGGAACACGGGGTATGTTTACTGTGGTCTCATCAAACAAAGCAGTATAAACAGATACAACCTGATTCCGGGAAGCCAACACATGCTAACGAAGTGTTCACATTTCCCTCTTTGATGGTCACTTTATAGCAGAAGTTTGAGATTATGAGGTGATTTAGCAGTCCACTTTCAGATATTCCCTCCAGGCCTTAAGGCAAGAGTTACTGGTACAAATACCCTGGGGCAGCTGGATTGCTCCTGTCCATCTAATTGAATCAAATAATTGAACTGAAAAGCACCCCCAGCAATTCTCCAAGCAAGGTTCAAACAACAAATATATGTTTGTAGTCATAAATAAGGGTCAAAAATTTGCCTCAGGGAAAATGGCAGGCATGCTCTGCAGGGTCACAGACACAAAACAAATTCAGTTTGGCAGATTTCCAGCTCCCGTTCCCCCACCAGGGCCTAATGAAGAGTCCAACTGCTGCTCTTCCCTCACATTGGTGGGGAGAGATGAAGGGGTGCACATACTAAAGGGGTGCACATACTAATGGGGGTTCTCCTCTCATCCATACCCTGCTTCATCTATTCTCTTTTTTACAAAAACCTCAAAGGAAAGGGCTTGATGCTACTGGAAGGAGACCTAGTCACAGGTTGCTCATTTGAAATGGCCATCTCCAAGTATCATATGATTTTGATCCATCAGCATTACCCCTCCACCCACATTCTACAAACACTTAAAGGGGAGGGGGGGAGAAAGAGTAGAAACACACAACAGCAAACCAAACTACACTTCCCAATGCACATTCTCCCAAATTATGACTACTTTATATTATACTTGAAGCAGACTGAATACTTCGCATGAATCTGTTTGCTCAGCATAATTATAACTACATACAAGAGAAACCCACAGGATGTGCTGACCATCTTCCCAAATCCCAAATCCCTCCCCAAGTCCTTCAAATGGAAATGGACTGCCTTCAAGTTGATCCCGACTTATGGCCACCCTATGAATAGGGTTTTCATGGTAAGCGGTATTCAGAGGGGGTTTACTATTGCCTCCCTCTGAGGCTAGTCCTCCCCAGCTGGCTAGGGCCTGCTCAGCTTGGCACAGCTGCACAAGCCAGCCCCTTCCTTGTCCAAAACTGCCAGCTGGGGGGCATAAATGAATTATTTGCTGCTTCCCCCCCCCCAAACAAAATCCAGGAGATCTACATTTCTAGCCATTACCCAGGGCCATTTTTAAGTTAAATGTCATATAAAGAGGCTGCTAAAAGCAGACAATGATGTCACTCATGTCCTGTTCCATCTGGACTTCAGTTCACACGATGCCAGACACAACCATGAACAGGAAGAGCTACATTCCGGCAAAGGCAAAACCACACTGTCCAGCTGTTTGGCAAAAATGCCACAACCGACGATGCCATTAAAACAAAACATAGAATCTTTACAGCCATGAAAATATTAAAGCCGAATTTAAGCTAATAACTTTCTGTAAATTTTAAACCTGATGTAAGCTCTTGCTGAATAGAATTACTGTAAACACTAAGCAACGATGGTACATTATCTTTAATATATATATGAAATTTTTAAAGACTAATTCAACCCTATAATGCTGTGGCCATACTACAGCTCTCAGTTTTAAAGCAAAACCAGAATTGCAAAGGCACTAAAAGTATATCTAACTTAATAAAATACAATCCAATTTTGCAAGTGCTACAGAACATGCTCCTCTTCAAACCCAGTTCAGACTGGATATCAAGATGACTTCAAGAATACTTCAGATAAGATTAGTGTATTTCAGTAACATAAATGTAATGCAAGTGTAGAATATATTTTGTATCAGACAAAAAAGCTTCTAAAATACACAGGGCACAATATACCAATCATTTAAAATTGCTTATGCCATAAAAAATGCTCGGATCCTATCACTGTAATATCTAAGATGGATCAGGTATGTGGGTATTTCAGCCACTCTATAAAGACTCCATCTCTCTCACTAGGAAACCAGAGTATATTGTATTTTCTATTATGGTTCCACTTTTATTTAATACTGTATCTTTATTAGATGCCCTGGCTCTCATGAAGAAGGTTGGGGTATAGGAAATATAGTAATTATAATAATTCCATTCCTCTTGCTTTTGAGCAAAGCTTCTGACAGCATCACAAAATACCCTTTCTTCTCTATCAAGCATTCTAAGAAACATCAACACTCAAACTACCTTGCACACCTCCAATATGCTCTCGTACTTGGGTTTCCCTAACATCCATGATAGTCCATACAGACCCCTCTTCCACTTAAAAAATAATTTGGCTATCATCTCTGAATTATGCGTTTTCAAACTGTTCTAACCCGCTCTGGGACCTCTGAGTGAAAGGAGGGTAAAAATTATTATTATTATTATTATTATTATTATTATTATTATTATTATTATTATTATTATTATTATTATTATTATTATAGGAAGAGGAACCCTGATTGCAGGCAGTGATGTGAGTTTTCTGGAAAATTTTGAATCAGAAAATGATCCAATATCCAAAACTCAAATGGTATCCAATTTAACATGTTACTTAAATTTAGTCAATGTAACTCAAACTCTGCAACATGTTAATTTATGTATCTATAAGGTCCTTGAAAAAGCCAAAATATTTGACTCAGATACAATCAATCGTACTTAATGTGATCCAAATGTTATTTTAAAAACAAATCCAAAACTTTACTTGAAATACTTGTAAATATTTTAAGACAACTCAACAGCATGTACTCTCATTTAATTTTAAGAGGGGAAATGAAGGCACTGAAAAATATTTACCATAATGTTAATATTCATATTATTTTCAGGTCCCCCAAACTTAGTAAAACAAATTACAAATTTGAAACTCCCCAATTTGACAAGCATTTTATGATACTCATTAATTTCATGAAACGATGCATTTTTAGAAACAGAACGTTTTCCGCCTTGTATCACAGCATAGGACAAGCTGGGATTACTTATACAGGTCCTAAAGATAGCATTATCTTGGGAACATGAAATTATTCATTACTCATACACTTTAAGGAACTTACATTTTTTAAAATGAACATATTCTATTGATACAAAATAAGTTAGACGATATATCCTAGACCAGTCAGCCCAACTAAAATCCTTTTTGCATTTTTTTTAAGGAAAAAAAAGTCCACAGAGATAAAACCAAATGAATGCAAAATAGACATAAATAGGAGTTAGGGTATATTTGGTTTTTAATCAATGTTCCTTTATTCATGTACATATTTTTAAAACCAGCCAATAATATACTACAAACTATTTTGGGAGTGAACAGGGGTTGTATTCAATTGTCCTATACAGAGGAGATGCACTGAAATTTATAAACCTAAGTTAGTCATGTCTATTAACTTCAGTGGGCATACTCCAAGGATGACAGGCACTGAATACCACTTCAGGACCCTACGTATCCACAGGCAATACGTATCCACAGGCAAAGAAAGCATTTACACCATAATACATACTAAGGGTGCAAGTACACAGTGCTTCGTATTAGACAGGCATTGTGCATTGTTTCAGGCTCTGGTGGCATAGCTGTGCTTACCAACTTTGAGGTTGGTAGGAATATGTCTTCAAGTAAAGCAGGGAAACTAACACTACCTGGCACCCACAAACTCAAGCCATTGTCCTTAGTTAAAGCATACAGAACTTCTTGCCCCCATCACCCACCAGGCCTATGAGAGTAGGTAGAAAAAGACAAACGTTGTCTTTCATTGCATCCTTCAGAATCTTATGTACAGCAATATTTTCTAATGAGAGTATATAGCTCTACCTCTACTACTAGAGGTCTCATGATTTTCATATACAGCCTTGGAAGATGGATACATCCTGCAGGCACTGTTCAAAAGAGGCCACCCTCAATAGCAATCTCGAAGCTTGTAACTTATATAAACACCACCCATGAGTCAAATGATATACAAACATCCCATTCCCTATGGATCTTGTGGTGTAGGTATTTTAATTACACACCTCAAAGTACCATTATGCCCAGTAGCCTTGGAACAGGTAGGAAACTGCATATGTAGCTTCATCCACGTATCAGGATCACATGAAGCCTAGGAACAAAACCATACCCACAGCCTTTAACCAGGCATTTCTTTAACCGTTTCAGGAGGAATCAATGCTTCATAGGGAAAGAAAGATGGTTAATCACTGCAGGTCCCAAGAGTATATGCATTTGCATCCATTGCTGGACCCACTTCCTTTTTGACAGAGAATGACAAAGAGACACAAATATAATCCTGTGAGAGTAACAGGACTGCACCCACGGGGGGGGGGCGGCAGGGATTTCTCCCACTGCAGGCCCTCAGATTATAATTCCTGCCTTGGGGGATATTATAAAAAAGCTGCTATCAGCAACTGATGATTATATTTGATGATCAGAGAGCAATGATTATATTCAAAACACGAACTGGTGTATTTGCACCCACGGACCTCGACTGGAATGGGAAACGCTGCAAGCCCGGGGCTAGTAGAACCACGGCATCCCCTGCCCTGGGGGCGGTCACTTCCCCCCATCACTGTAAGGCCCGGGGGCGTAACTGCACCAATTGCATCCACGAGGCTTGCGCGCACTTCCGTCCAATGCAGGCCCAGGGAAAACTGGCATGGTGGTAGCGCTGGTGCAAAGGACAGACCAGCCACTCACACACACTCGCCTGGAACGGGCCAAGCGCCCGCCACAGCCACTCGGGGTTCCAAGCCTTTTTGCAGAGCACGGAGGAAGAAGCGGAGGAGAGAAAAGGAAAAGCGGGGATGGTTATTCATAATGGAACTGAGGGAGGGAGGGAAAAACTTACCGCAGTGGAGCGAGCCTGACGACCGGGCAGACAGGTGGAAAGGGGGAGGGGATGAAGGCCACGGCAAGGCCGGCTCGCGAAGGGGACTTCACGCACGAGGGGAAATTAACCCCATCACCGGCCCCCAACAGCGGCTCCAGCTCCTCCTGCTGCTGCCGCGGGTACCATAGAGAACTGCCCTCTACGGGTTCCGTCAACCAATCACAGCACTCCATACCGATGACTGCCGTCTCGTCTAGCCATTCCGCGCCTAAAGCACGCCTCCTCTGCCCTGTAGCCGCCCGCTGAGTGGCCCAATATTCTGCCCACGCAGAAAAAACGCCCCGGTGAGGCACTCCTAGCCAATTAAAAGCCGCACCTTAAGCCGAGCGACGGCTCGAATTTACCAATGGGAGATCTGAGTGCTGCTTAGAAGACCGGCATACGGAAGCCCCACCTATTGATGTGCCTATGACCACTGGTATCACAGCTTTCAGATGACTGGCGGCCCCAGGCTCTAATATAGGTGGCCTTTCTGGTAGTTTCTGAAATGGCTCGACTTCTTTAACTTCTCTCTGTGGCCGCTTAGACGAATATGCCGCGGGCAAGTCCTCTGGCTCATCAACAGCAATTAATATCCAACGGAGGAAGGACCACAAATCCCAGGAATCATTTCAACACCACCTCAGCCATTATTAATGGTTTCATGAAGCTAGGCATGCTGGGAGTTGTAGTATTTAGTGTAGCAGCTCTGCTTAGAACTCTTTTTCCGATCAGAGGTGCTGCTGCTGCTCTGAAATCTAAAAGCTCTACTCCTTGCAGTCCTATGTTCCCCTTATTTGCACTGCCCCATCATTACGTCCTGTGACCTAAGTTATCCTCCCGCCACGGTTAACAGGCCCCTCCTCCTGTCACCGCAATGAATTCTTAGGTAAAAGTACCCCACGTACCTCAGCTTGTCTCTATGGGTATGCTTGTCTAATTGCCTGCTAGAAGCTCATTAGCACTATAACCTGTCCGGCATGCGTTGTATGTTTCATTCTAACAGGCTGCAATTTTACTGAATCGTACTGAATTCAGTGGGTCTTATTACTAACTAAACATACATACGGTCGCCCTGCCCTACTCAGTATCCCGAAAAGGCTGCACTCGCTAATCCCACTCCATCCCGACCTATCATTTATTGCTACTCTAGATTCTTACTTCCCAATGCATTTTATGTATTACATTCCAGAGGCGAAGCTGCGTTGGTCGCTTACAGCAAAAACAAGGAGGACCTTAAAACCTTTTTGAGATTTCTTACCGCTAGTTCACGAAAGCTTATGCCTTAATATAGCCATGGTTGTAGTCGCCCAGGGTCTTGGGGGTCTTAGACCCCCTATTTTTGGGGGAGCAGGGTCCCTATGTTTCCAGCATTCTATGGGCCAATCAGCATAAAAGGGGAGTGTGTTAGCCACTGAGAAGACTCTTCTAACATGCTTTTGTCCTTTCCTGCTGTCTAGAGCCAATCAGAGTAAAAGGTGAGTCAGCCATTGAGAAGACTCTTTACAGTAGCTAATGCTCTCCCCTGTCATGTTTATTGGCTCCAAAGGATATCTGTAGTTGTGGGAGAAGGCATTACCAAAGGGTATCATTCTCAACCAAGCAGCAAAAAAGCAGGGAGGTGCATGGCTGTGATATGAAGGGACCCTTCACTTTTAAATTTGCCACTACGCTACTGAATATAGCTGTTGGTCTTTAAGGTGCCAAAAAAGTTTGTTTGTGTTGTGTGTGAGCGCGCAATGTGTTTACTTACTTCATGTTGTCGAAATGGGCCTGACATTTCCACAGCACCAAGCATCATCCATCCATTCCCATTCTCATCAGATCTCCTTCCATACGCGCCCCCACTGGAATCCCAAGACAGGCAATGAATACCCACACAACCCGTCGCTTTTTACAGGCCACCCATTACCACCCATGCGCTTTTACAACAACGGCTAACCAGAATTAGGATCGCCATTTCACCCATGAGCTTGTATTACTTGAAAGGGTGGTCAAAATACGCTTTACATCTTTGCTGTAACCTTTTAAAAGGCGTCGTGAGATTGCCCTGCAATTCTAACGCGCAGTTATCTAAGAATAAGCCCGTTGGTTTAACCACGGTGTAAATATGGATAGGACTGCGCCGTTAAAAGTATTGTACAGATACTTATGCTTTTTAACATGTATATTCAGAAGCGACTCTAGCTGCGTTAAGTGGGGCTTCATCCTAGCCTAAGGCTGCAATCCAATACATATCTACTTAGAAGTAAACTCCATTGGGTTCAATGGGTAAGTGTGCATTGGATTGCAGCCTTGGTCACGCGGAGTAAATCCCTTCAAAACCTCTAATCTGTTCACAAACCCTCCAAGCCGATTGGTGTCTCTATTCTGCAGTTTCCCATTCCCAGCGCATTTTTTGCACACATGAACTTATATCAGCAGCACAAAACATTCGCGATCTTTCGTTGCTTTCCCTAGCATATGCTCACGAAGGGACAGCGTGGAGGAGGGGGGGAGTTATAGTGAAAGACGATGAATGCATAAGCTTGAGAAATACTATTTCCTGTAAGAGGGAAACAGGACTTCTTTGCATTTCTCTGCGTTTGGCCATAACGGTACTGGGGTGGCGGTGAATGATTATAAACACGTGGAGGCCCACCATTTTAATCTTTTTCTCCCCACGCGTCCATGCAGACAGTCTTTTCGTAAGTATGTGTGCGTCAACCCTGCTCTTAGAAAGTCACTTCCGCCGCGTTTGAGCGCGAAAAACATATTCGTTGCGGCTGCTGTGGCAGGAGAAGTAGCCGCTGCGATTGCTACACGGATGAGAAAATCAGTCTTGGTGAGGAGCGTGTGTGATTGTACGTGTTGTTCCGTGGTAAACTAGGTTTCGTTTCGAGGTGTAGGAAGTGGAAAAGTGATTAGTCAGCGTAGCTAGGGCATAGCAATTGTTCTAAATTAGTGAGAATCATTAGGTACTGTTACAAATCTACAGTAAGACGGTGCGTGGTTTGAGCACGCGGCCTAGACTGATTAATTAAGTAACAAATTATTGTTGAGGTCCTAGTCCGCACTTTAAAGTGTGGCAGAAAGGTGGATCTCTCCGCGCCCTCCCCCCATACACTTTCTTATTTAGGTAGTAGAGAAGGTGGATTGGGGAAAATATTCTACAATGCAATGCATATCTATTCAGAAACAAGCCCCATTAAGTTCAGTGGTGGCCTCAGGTGCGTTAGGGGCTGTGCAAAAAGATCTCAGGTTTCCATAAAGGATGAAGGAACAGACAAGTAATACCTAAATTTAATCTCTTGGTTTTTTTTCCCCTTATGTTACCACAAGAAGACCTGTGTGGGTTCTGTTTAGAGCTGGAGACAGAAACACACAACTGCTGGGTTTTTTGTTTCCACAGAGATAGTGGTTATGATTTGAGATTGCACCAAGCAATAGCCTAACCCAATTCAAAGGATAGGTAAACTGACCATGGACAGGGAGGGCTTGAGTGGGCAGGAGAGGAGGAAAAAGGAAAAGGGCAGGAGAGGAGGAATCAAGAGGAGAGGGGGAGGGAGGGAAAGGCAGATCTGATCATTTCAATGCCCATTGAGTTCAGTGTGATTTACTCCGGTGCAGTCATGGCTAGGATAGGCAAAACTCACTATGGGGGAGGAGGAGGGGGAGGGCAGAGTAGAGGGAAGGAGGAAAGGGGAGAGAGGGGGAGGGGGAAGGAGGGGATTGGAAGCGGGTGAAGGAAGAGGGAGGGAAGGGGCAAAAGGGAGGTGATGGGAGGGAGGAGATGGGGAGGACAGGTTTGATAATTTGTTTGCTTATTGAATTCAGTGGGTTATACTCCTGTGCAGTCATGGTTAGGATAGGTACAACTGACAGGGGCGGAGGGGACAGGAAAGAGGAGGAGGGGATTGAAAGGGGATCAGGAAGGGAGAGAGAAGGGGCAAGAGGGAGGGGATAGCAGGATGGGAGGGCAGGTTTGGATTTACTCCTGTACAATCATGCTTAGGATTGATGCAACTGACCTGGGGGAAGAGGAAGGGGGGGGAGCAGAGGAGACAGGGAGGGTGGACACTGGGCAGGAGGGAAGCTCCTTTCCTTTCCAAGAGGAAAACATTGTGAACCGTATCATTCTTTTTCAGCATTTCCTCCACCTTCTTATTCTACAGCAGGCACATGTAGTCTCTCACCCAAATTTAAACCAAAGCTGTCCCTAGCCACATCCATACTAGACCTTTATTTCACTTTAGTCATGGTTTCTCCCAGAAAATCCTGGGAAGTGTAGCTAGTGAAGGGTGCTGAGAGTTGCTAGGAGACGCCCTGTTCCCCTCACAGACCTTCAATCAGAGCGGCTGACTGTTCAAACACTTTTGCCACTGAAGCTCTGTCAGGGGAATAGAGGTCTCCTCTCAGCATCCTTCACAAACTACAGTTCCCAGGATTTCTTTGGGGAAAGCCATGACTGTAAAATAAAGGTCTGGCATAGGTGTGGTCCCCTGATTAGGCAAGCCCAGCAGCTGTGATTAGGCAAGCCCAGCAGCTGTGATTAGGCCTTTAGAACACTGACAGTTGGTTCTTACTTAGTATGCCCAGGCTTATCATTGACTTTAATGTTAAATTTTAAACAGTTAATTAAAATCAGCTAGGCATTTTTTTAAACTTTTAAACGGCAGAAGATGAAGGTCAGAGTATGGGGCAAGGTCAGTAATAGGATTGGTGAACATGGGTCATTTTTAATTAATTTCAACTGATTATGAGAACTCCGACAAAAAAGTCCAAAAGGGGTCTGGTTTTTTTCTCTCTCTTTCTACACTTAGAGCTCTGGATTCTCTCTGATTGTTTTGTGTATCACTATGAAAATTTAGACGGTTGTTAAGCAAGCGTTTCTGAGTTCAGGACTAAGTTTTGTAAGGTTTTGTTTTGAAATGAGCTTATGGGAAGCATCAGAATGGCATGGGGGTATTTTCAATTTAATATTGCGGAATGTGAAAAATCCATGTTAATTATAGTATACAGCCAGTCTTGTGGCTGTATAATCAGTGGTTGAACACATGCAAAATGTCTCAGGTTCAATCCAAGTAGGACTGGGAAAGACCCTAGTCTGAAATCTTGGGGAGCCACTGCCAGTCATGGTCGACAGTATCGAGCTTGATGGACCAATGGCCTCACTTTGTATGAGGCAGCTTCCAATGTTCCTAAGTTGTCCAGAACTGAATCTAAAAAGAACTCAACAGGAATTTTAGATTCTGTCATAGACTGTCCAGGCAATGTTACATCCTCAATATAATGTTTATATAATAGACATTTAGACAATCCTTTTCAAAGCCCAATCTGATCATCCTGTGTTATATTTGAGGTGAACCAATATTGCCATCTGTGGTGATGTTTTTCAAAGACACTAGATTTCATCCCATGAACCTAGATGTGCATCAGGATGCTGCACAATTACATATAAGAAGATTGATTAATTATTATAGATTATAAAAGTCAGTGATCCAAGCTTACATAATACAGTTGGGAGCGGCTTCCAAATGAGATTAGAGTTTTAATGCCTGATGTATTTGATGTAAATAATAAAGGTGGCTTTCCTTCTCTAAAAACATCAAGACATCTCATCAAATGATACTGCCCTTAGTTTGAAAAAACAACCCTTTTCTGTTGCTGTACTAAAACAATTGTAATGTAATTGGTATAGTAACTAGTTCAGAGCCTTAGGCAACTCAGAGACCTATCGCAATTGTGTTATGATGCAGACTTGGAATTGGTCAGGGTCTGCCTTATCTGGGGACTTTTCTAGTTCTTCCACTGTGCTTCCAGTACACTGCAACATCTAAGACAGTTGTGCCCAATCTGTGAGGTAGGAGACCTGCTAATGTGTCATGGGGAGGGGGGAAGTAATACCCATCAACAATACCTATCCACAGATTGTGCCTGCAATACAATTGTACAGCCATGAGAGTGGCTGTATACTATAGCCAGCATGGATTTTTTGCATTCCACAATGTTAAATTGAAAATACCCCCATGCCATTCTGATGCTTCCCATAAGCTCATTTCAAAACAAAATCTTATAAGAAGTATAGTCCTAAACTCAGAAGCGCTTGCTTAACAACCCTCTAAATATCATGGCAATACACAAAACAGTCAGACAGAATCGAGAGCTCAAAGTGTAAAATGGGAGAGAGAGAAAACACAGACCCCTTTTGGGCTTTTTTCTATCAGTGTTCTCATAATTTGTTGAAATTAATTAAAAATGAGCCATGTTCACCAAGTACCTGTAATCTTTATTACTGACCTTGTCCCGTACTCTGACTTTCAGCTTCTGCAGTTTAAAAGTTTAAAAAAGGTGGGGCCAATTTTTAATTAATTTAAGAAATTTAGCATTGGAGTCAATGATGTACGGGCATGCTCAGTAAGAACCAACAGTCAGTGTTCGAAAAGACAGACTCACAGCTGCTGGGCTTGGCTAATGAGGGGGCCACACCCATGCCAGACATTTTTTCACTTCAGTCAGTCATGTCTTCCCCCAAAGAATCCTAGGAAGCGTAGTTTGTGAAAGGTGCTGAAAGTTGTTAGGAGACTCCTATTCCCCTGACAGAGCCTCAATGGCCAGAGTAGTTTAACAGTCAGCCACTGTGATCGACGCTCTGTGAGGGGAACAAGGCGTCTCCTAGCAACTCTCAGGATGCTTCACTAATTACATTTCCCAAGATTCTTTGGGAGAAGCCATGACTATCTAAAGTGAAATAAAGGTCTGGTGTGGATGTGGCCAAGGACAACTTTGGTTTGAATTTGGGTGGGAGACTACATGTGCCTGCTATAGAATAAAAAGGTTGGGGAAACACTGAAAAACAATGATACTGTTCACAATGTTTTCTTTTTGGAAAGGAGCTGGGCTAGCCTTCTGTCCAGTGCCCCCCACCCAATCTCATCCTCTCCCCTTTCCTCCCTCCTCCCCCCTCCCTCCCCCAAGTCAGTTTCACCTATCCTAAGCATGAATTGAATTGAATTGAAACTTTATTTTTACCCCGCCCTTTTTCCAAACTGGAACTCAGGGCGGCTTACAAATAGAACTACATGTAGTTAAAAACATACGATTAAAATACAATTAAACTATGCACAACCTTAAAACCGTGAAAGGCACTTAAAAATCTAAAAACAATTTAAAGTAATACAAATAATAATATAAAACAATAAAACAAGCCTTGTAAAGCCCAATCCTAAACACCTTCTATCCGAAAAGCCTGTCGGAATAAAAAAGTCTTTACTTGCCGACAGAAGGATGGCAAGGAGGGGGCCATTCTTGCCTCCCTAGGAAGGGAGTTCCAGAACCTAGGAGCAGCCACCGAGAAGGCCCTATCTTGCGTCCCCACCAATCGCACTTGCGAGGGTGTTGGGACTGAGAGAAGGGCCTCTCCTGAAGATCTCAGGGCCCAGGCAGGCTCATATAGGGAGATACGGTCTGACAAACAGCCTGGACCTGGGGCGTATAGGGCTTTATAGGTCAAAACCAGCACTTTGAATTGTGACCGGAAACAAACTGGCAGCCAGTAGAGCTGTTGTAACAAGGGAGTTGTATGGTCCCTGTAACCAGCCCCTGTTTATACTCTGGCTGCAGCTCTTTGTACCAGTTTAAGTTTCCGAGCAGTCTTCAAAGGCAGCCCCACATAGAGCGCGTTACAGTAGTCTAAACGGTATGTAACTAAGGCATGCATCACCATAGTCAAATCAGGCATTTCCAGGAACGGGCGCAGCTGGCGCACTAGTCTTAACTGGTCAAAGGCACTCCTGGCCACGGTCGAGACCTGGACCTCCAAGTTCAGAGCTGAGTCCAGGAGCACACCCAAACTGCGAACCTATGTCTTCAGGGGGAGTGTAAGCCCATCCAGCACAGGCTGAATCCCTATTCCCTGATCTGCCCTTCGACTGACCAGGAGCACCTCTGTCTTGTCTGGATTTATTTATTTATTTATTTATTTATTTATTGCACTTGTATACCGTCCCATAGCCGAAGCTCTCTGGACGGTTTACAGCAATCAAAAACATTAAAACAAATATACAATTTAAAACACAATTTAAAAATTTAAAACAATATAGAACACATGCTAAAATGCCTGGGAGAAGAGGAAAGTGTTGACCTGGCGTTAAAAGATAACAGTGTTGGTGCCACGCACACCTCGTCACATAGATTATTCCATAATTTGGGGGCCACCACTGAGAAGGCCCTCTCCCTTGTAGCCACTCTCCGAGCTTCCCTTGAAGTAGGCACCCGGAGGAGGGCCTTTGATCTTGACCGTAGTGTACAGGTGGGTTTGTATCGGGAGAGGCGTTCCATCAGGTATTGTCCCAAGCCGTGTAAGGCTTTATAGGTCAAAATCAGCACCTTGAATTGAGCTCGGAAACATACAGGCAGCCAATGCAAGCGGGCCAGAATCAGTTTTATATGTTCAGACCGTCTTGTCCCTGTTACCAATCTGGCTGCTGCATTTTGCACAAGCCGCAGTTTCCGAACTATCTTCAAAGGCAGCCCAAGTAGAGTGCATTGCAGTAATCTAATTTGGAGGTTACCAGAACATGGACAACTGAAGCCAGGTTATCCCTGTCCAGATAGGGACGTAGTTGGTAGAAGGCACTCTGTGCCACCAAGGCTACCTGAGCCTCAAGTGACAGAGATGGTTCTAGGAGGACCCCCAAGCTACGAACCTGCTCCTTCAGGGGGAGTGCAACCCCATCCAGGATAGGTTGGACATCCACCATCCAGTCAGAAGAACCACCCACTAGCAGCATCTCAGTCTTGTCTGGATTGAGCCTCAGTTTGTTAGCCCTCATCCAGCCCATTGTCACAGCCAGGCACTGGCTCAGCACATTGACAGCCTCACCTGAAGATGATGAAAAGGAGAAATAGAGCTGTGTGTCATCAGCATACTGATGGCAACGCACTCCAAAGGTCCGGATGACCGCACCCAATGGTTTTATGTAGATGTTGAACAGCATGGGGGACAGAACTGACCCCTGCGGAACCCCATACTGGAGAGTCCAGGGTGCCAAGCAATGTTCCCCAAGCACCACCTTCTGGAGGCGACCTGCCAAGTAGGAGTGGAACCACTGCAATGCAGTACCTCCCACTCCCAACTCAGCTAGTCTCCCCAGAAGGATATCATGGTCGATGGTATTGAAAGCTGCTGAGAGATCAAGGAGAATCAACAGAGTCACACTCCCCCTGTCTCTCTCCCGACAAAGGTCATCATACTGGGCGACCAAGGCTGTTTCCATGCCAAAACCAGGCCTGATACCCGACTGAAATGGATCCAGATAATCGTCTCATCCAAGAGTGTCTGGAGCTTCAATTTGTTCGCCCTCATCCAGTCCATCACTGATGCCAGGCACTGGTTCAGGACCAGGACAGCTTCCTTGGCTTTAGGTGGAAAGGAGAAATAGAGTTGGGTGTCATCTGCATACTGATGGTACCAAACCCCCGGACAATCTCTCCCAGCGGTTTCATGTAGATGTTAAATAACATGGGGGACAAAACTGAACCCAGAGGGACCCCATAGGTCAACGGCCAAGGAGTCGAACAGGATTGCACAGGAGTAAATCCCACTGAACTCAATAAGCATGAAAATGATCAAACCTGCCCTCCCCTCCTCCTCCCTTCTATCCTCTTCCTTTTGACCTTTCCCTGCCCCTCCCTCTTACTCCCCCATCCCTTTCAAATCCCTTCCTTGCCCCTCCTCCCCCCATGGTCAGTTTCACCTATCCTACGCATGATTGTATGGAGGTAAATCCCATTGAACTCAATAAACATGCAAATGATCAGACCTACCTTTCTCGTCCTCTCCTCTCTCTTCCTCTTCCCCTCTTACTCCTCCCCTGCGCACTCCAGCCCTTTGTCTCTTCCTCCTTCCCCTCCCCCCCATGGTCAGTTTTACGTATCCTAAGCATGATTGGATGGGAGTAAATCCCACTGAACTCAATAAGCATGCAAATGATCAAACCTGTCCTCCTCCCCTCCCCATCTCCTGTGGTCAGTTTCACCTATCCTAAGCATGCTTTTTTTCTTTTAAAAAAAATCCTCTTGAAAATTCTCCAGCATTTTAGTACGAATTTATCCTAATGAACATATTTTTGTACAATAAGGCCCCGCTTCTCGGCGCCCTGCTTCTCGGCGTTCCGTTAATACGGTGCCAGCGGGGCAATCAGCTGGAGGGGGGGTGGAGCTCCCCGCACTTTTCTGGCGCGATCAGACTCTCCAGCTTGAGCTGATGGCATCGGAGGAGGGGAAGATCAGTTGTAGTGTGCTACAGCTGATCTTCTCTTCTGGTGCGATCAGACTCCCGCTGGAGCTGATCACGCCCAAGGAGGGGAAGATCTGATCTCTTCCTCTGGTGCGATCAGTGGGTTAGGTTCCAGACCCCCATGCTATAGCTGATCCGCTTTTCGGCAGTTTTCGCTTTCCGGCGGGGGTCTGGAACCTAATCTGCCATATGAGTGGGGCCCTACTGTACGCAATTTTGACTGCATGTTGCTGGTGGAGGTCACTGATTCATAGGATCGCCATAAGTCATAATCGACTTAAAGGCACATAACACATACACAAGCATGATTGCAGGAGAGTAAATCCCACTGAACTCAGTAAGCATGCAAATGATCAATTCATTCTCAGCAAACTTATCTCCCAGATTAAAAAGCAGAGAAATTCACTAATAGGCAAAAAAAAACACCTTGCTGTTTAAGAACGTATCTATAGCTAACTGATATTTCTATCAAACTTTAGAAAGCAGGGAAATTGGACAGCTATAGTGAACGCACCAGGGGAGCAGGACACCTGACCTCTCTGAGATATTGTACTGCCCTACAAATTTATAAAAATGCAAACACACTTTGGGTTGGTCATTCACAGTCCAATCCACTTTCTGTGTGTCTTGGAAGAATTTGGTAACGTGCTTCTGAGCATATGGGGAGTGGTGGCAACACATGCAGTCAGCCAAATAACAGAAACAAGACACAAGTGCTGTGCTGATTTTGTTTTAGCAGGGAGGCAGCAACAATATTAAGACAGTTGATATTGTTCAGATAGTCACTTTAAATATATTTGATTTACTTTGCAATTTTAGTGATGTTTCCTATAGTAAATCATTTTATTTTGTTTCTGTTTCTGTGAATATGTGAAGTACAGCAACACTTTGCAACACTAAAAAAACTCCAGAAATAATTGTGGAATAATGGCTTTGGCTCTTTTGCAGAATAGTCTCCAGTGGACATGATGAGTGTCTGAGTTTGCACAAGGTAGAACAGTGAGAGGTGAAATACATTCTAGCAAAATTCTAGGTGTGCTCTGTTTTTTTAATTGGCGATGCCCACCTTTCGTTAAGTGGAGCAGTTTAAGCAGGCTTAAAACATGAATCTTGGGCAGGCCAAGTTTGTTTTTTTTCCAACAGCTAGAGTTGTTGCTTAAGTAGCAACATATTTTAACCAGTCTGATTTTACATCAAACTGTAGTTTCAGATTCAACTGTTAATGCACCCAAAATAGAAATAGAACATAATCTCCAGTTTGAATTTCCCTGCTTTTTAAATTTTGATAGAAATATCTGTTGGCTATAGATACATTCTTAAACCTCAATGTTTTTTTTGCCTATTAGTGAGTATTGATACAATATGTGAAGTCAACTTTGTTTTCAAATATAAGCTATCTTGAAAAGTAGTGGAGAATATTGAGTGGCATTTTGAAATCGGATCTCTTAATTTTTGTCAGGCTGAACATGGCAACTGTCATCCAAGAGACTTGCACGTTTCAAACGTCTTGTTCAAATTTTGATGTTATTAAAGGACTGTCTTACCTACCTGAAAAGTTAAAAGAGAGACTGCTTCCTTTTCAGAAGAAAGGAATTGTGTTTGCATTGGAAAGAGGTGGCAGGTAAAATGATCTTATACATGGATTTGTCAGTCTGTTTCTTGGGGGGGAAATCTGACCTAATGAATTACAGTGGTGCCAATATATTATCTGAGTGTTTATAATGAATTTCTAGACCTGCATTATTGTATATAATATGTAGCTGAAAGTGAACCCAAAAGCTTGCTGTATTCTTCAGGTATTTACACTAGGAAGCACTGGTATATGTAGAGGAGGAGGAAGAGGCAGGGGCCACAGGGAAGTATGACAATGCAGATCTTTAGGACTGGGTGCCAGTAGTTTTTATAAGCAATTCTGCAATGAAATATTTATCCATAAGATGCAGAGCAAAAAAGGATGGCTGTAAAGGAGGACTTGTTAGAAGCTCTCAGACATGATGTATTTTCAAGTCTATCATCAGGCTAGTTATTTATTTACAGTTAAACTGTGCTTTGTACATATTAGATTGTACAAACTACCCTTCTATAAAACTCCCTGAACATAGAAAACTAGCATCTTGGAGAGAAGGTTTCTCCTCGCCCTCTGCCTAAAGCACTAGTGTTCTGTTAAAGGTTTTCTTTTCATGTGAGATCATTCCAACTTGCACCACCCTTACACACACACACCTCCAGCTTGAAATGGTACTGTCCTGGTCATGTTTGACCACTTGATTCTCAATTGGCTAGAGGTTTTATTTGTAGTAAGTTATTACTCTTCATGAACTGGTGTTGTATTTAGAATCAGCTTGACCTCACATTAGAACAGCTTTCCCCAATCTGGTGCCTTCCAGAAGTTTTGGGCTACAATTGCTATCATTCCTGATCATTGGCTACGCTGACTAGGTCTGATGGGAATTGTAGTTCAAAATATCAAGGGCAGTGTTTGGAGGAAGCTGCTTTACAGTGATCATATATTTCCATTCTGGGGCTGAAAGTTGTGATAAATGTCTCTAAAGCAGTGGTTCTTAATCTTTTCCACTGCCAGCCCCGCTTGGATTTCCAAAATATGCTCTCGCACCCCCTGAAAAAATACCATTCATTTTTTATTTCAATTTTATTTTATTTTAATGTGTTTTAGCCTAACTTAGCTAAGATATATGTCAGTTTTCCAAAATCCTTGGTTGTATAGTTAATTTTCTGCTTCTATTTAAATGAATTTTTAAAATCTCTTGAACAACACCTCGCACCCCTAGAAAAAGTGTCTTGCACCCCAGTTTAAGAACCAGTGCTCTAAAGGCTCAACAGTCTTTTTCATTATTAGACACACTTTCCTCCTGATGGTAGTTCGACGCAGCCATTCCTATGACTACAAAAGTACTTAGCGTTGCTGTCAATCTGATACCTCTCATTGCATGCACCAGATTCACTTTTAACGTTCCATGCGCAAGACATTTGAGATTCTATTTTTGGTAAAGTACCCTAATTCTTGCAAGACAAGTCATCTTTGTTACAAATTTAGGACTGCATAGTGTGATTAATGACATAGAAATGAAATGTCTGCTTGCACATTTTTAAATGTACCAGGCTCACATTCCTTAAATAACCCCAATATGAGAGAGATGTTAATGCTAAAGTCTTGGCTTGTGAGTAGGATGCAAATTATATGCTGGAGTGTTATATAAAACTGATTCACATGAGTGGGTGAAAATCTGGAACTCCAAATTGAAGGGAAGCAGCACTCTTCCTCTATACAGTATGTTCTGTTAGGTTGTGTGAGTCCTGCTCATAAAAGAAGGATGGGTGGAGACTCTTTGGTGCTAAAGCTAGTTTGCTTTTGTTATCTGTTCTTTTGAATTTGTTTCTGTTATCTTTCTTTAAATTGTACTTGGTTGATATGAGCTGCCTTGGGAAAGGGTGCAAAGGCAGACTTAACATGTTTTAAGCCAACAAATGTTGTAATGGATATTGTAAGCAAAAGATCTATGGGTGGATAGATCTTTTTAACATCCACTTACAATGTATGTACATTAACCCTTCAGTTCTTTGAAGTTTTACCTGAGCACCTAGTCTTCAGTAGTAAAGACTGGCTGGTCAGTTTTATAGGCTCAGTTTATAGGCTCATCAGACCAACATGGGCTCATGTAATCTTTCTGCCCTCCTGGTTTGTGGTCGCTATAGTTTGCCATGATGTCCAAATTAAGGGTGCTATGGTTACCACAAACCATAGTTTGCTCCAAAGTGAAATCAAGATGAGGGTAATTGCTCAGATGCAGAAAAGTCCTTTACAAGCATGACTTAAGTGCAACAGGACTTTTTACCTTGCAGCAGTTGTTTGCCTTTCCTCTGCTGCATTGAAAGCTGGTTTCTATGAAGTCTGGGACATCATCTTGCTCTGTAGTTTTGTTTTTCATTTTCCTTTATAAATCTGTCACTAAATAAAATGTATATAGCCTATTATCTAGAACAATGGGCTTAAATCTGAGAGACTTGTTTTCAAACCTGTTCAGCCATAATTGACTGAGTAGCCTTGGGCAACTGAACATCTTGTCTTTAGTTTTCCCATTGTTTTGCAAGGACAATGGAAAAAGTAAGAAAAAGAGGCTCATGGTCATGTGCTTTAGCAGCCATATACATGACTGCCTTCTTTCAGTTGGTAAACTGAAGCAATAGTCCAAAATGTGAACAAATAAAAGTAACTCACAATCATGAGGGACATAAATGAAGTCATTAAAGCAAAAAACATAGCTACTTTGAACTTTGTGGTTTTATTCCCCCAACCTCCATCAAGTTCCACAAAGTTTATACTGAGAGTGGCCAAGCTATGGTACTCCAGATGTTGCTGGTCTACAACTTCCATCATCCCTTATCATGGGTCATGCTGGCTAGAGTTGATAAGAGTCCATCAACATCTGGAGGTTAGCTTCCCTTTTGTAGACTGCTGAGCTGACTAGTAGTACCTTTAGGCTTTAGGCCTTTAGCAGTTTTATGACATTGCCTTGAAGAGTGTTATTAACTTGAAATTTAAGAGAAACATAAACTTCTCAGAACTTCACTTTGTCTTTTCCATCAGTCAATACAACAAGAGGAGTGCTAATTGTTTCCTTTTTCTTTGGTATTGCTGTATTTTTTTTAATGTTTGCATGAACTTCCTCTAAGCAGTCAAATACCAAATCATTCAACTGTTACACCATTTCTCCCATATTCTTCGCAGTATCTCCCAAAAATATTGTACTTGATTCTTGTACTGCCATCAGGCCTTCAGACCCATTTGCCTTTTCACACCTCTTAAACAGGGAATCAACCAAGATCTCTTAAACGTTTTTGGCTATCCCTCTACCTCTTGTTCTTCAAGCCATGAGTATGGTAGTTCTCTGAAGCAAGGCCCTCTTCTTATGTACTCTGCTTTCTTTGTATGAACCCTCTTAATTTGTGGCCTATGCTTGATCCTTATCTCTTGATCCAGCAAGGACTCTTTCCAGGATTCAGGTAAATGCCTTTATTTTAGCAGGGTGGGGAAAGGAATGTGCACTTTTTCTAGAAGGACAAAGACTACAAAAGGCAGTACTATCTTCCTTTCTTACTTTACCTGAATTCTCCATCAGGAGGAAGACAAGGGTGGTGGCAACTGAAACATGGATCCCCATCCAAAAAATGAGCTTCCACTGACTGAGTGACTTCCCTTATAGCAGTTTATACAGCTATGAGAGTGGCTGTATACAACAGCCAGCGTGGATTTTTCACATTCCGCAATGTTAAATTGAAAATACCCCCATGTCATTCTGATGCTTCCCACAAGCTCATTTCAAAACAAAACCTTACAAAACTTATAGTCCTGAACTCAGAAACACTTGAGTAACAACCCTCTAAATTTTCATGGAGATACACAAAACCGAGAGAATCAAGAGTTCAAGGTATAAAAAGAGAGGGGGAAAAAACCCAGACCTCTTTTGGACATTGTTCTGTCGGAGTTCTCATAATTAGTTGAAATTCATTAAAAATCAGCCATGGTCACTGAGTACATGTAATCCTGTTACTGACCATGCCCCCATACCCTGATCTTCATCCTCTGCAGTTTAAAAGTTTTAAAAATGCCTGGCTAATTTTTAATTAATTTAAGACATTTGACATTGAACTCAGTGATAATGCCAGGCATGCTCAGTAAGAAACAAATGTCAGTGTTCTAAAATCCAGACACACAGCTGCAGGGCTTGCCACACCTACACCAGACCTTTATTTCATTTGAGACAGTCATGGCTTCCCCCAAAGAATCCTGGGAAGTGTAGTTTGTGGAGGGTGCTGAGAGGAGACTCCTATTCCGCTGACAGAGCTCCAGTGGCCAGAGTGGTTCAATAGTCAGCCGCTCTGATTGAAGGTCTGTGAGGGGAACAGGGCGTCTCCTAGTAACTCTCAGAACCCTTCATTAGCTACACTTCCCAGGATTCTTTGGGAGAAGCAATGACTGTCTAAAGTAAAATAAAGGTCTGGTGTGGATGTGGCCAGGGACAACTTAGGTTTAAATTTTGGTAGGAGGCTACATGTGCCTGCTGTAGAATAAAAAGGTGGGGAAAACACTGAAAAGCAATGATACTGTTCACAATGTTTTCCTTTTGGAAAGGAGCGGGGCTTCCCCTCTGCCCAGTGCCCACCCACCCAGTCTCCTCCACTTCTCCTGCCCTCCCCCAGTTCAGTTTCACCTATGATTGCACAGAAATAAATCCCATTGAACTCAAAAAGTATGCAAATGATCAACCCCAACCTCCCTCCTCCTTCCCCCTCTTATCCCCTCCCTCTTGCCCCTTCCCTCCCCCTTTCTTTGCCCCTCCTTCTCCCTTGCCATCACTTTCCAATCCCCTTCTTCCCCCTCCTCCCCATCCCCATGCTCAGTTTTAACTATCTTAAGCATGATTGCACGGGAGTAAATACCATTGAACTCAATAAGCATGCGAATGATCAAACCTGCCCTCCCCCTTTTTTGCCCCTCCCCCTCCAGTCCCCTCCTTCTCCTCCCACTCCCCCCTTTCTCCTTCCCTCTCCTCTCCCCTTCCCCTTCTCCTCCCACATGGTCAGTTTTACCTATCCTAACTATGATTGCATAGGGGTAAATCCCACTGAACTCAATAAGCATTCAAATGATCAGGCCTGCCTTTCCCCTCCTTCCTATCTCCTCTTCCTTCCTCCTCCCCTCTTCCTCCTTCCTCCTCCCCTGCCCACTCCAGCCCTCCCCAGTTACTTTTAGGATAGCCTAAGCATGATCGCACAGGAGTAAATCCCACTAAACACAATAATCATGCAAATGATCAAACTTGCCCTTCTCCTCCCCTCCCCCTCTTGCCTGCTCCCATCCCCCTCTTCCCCTTTGCCCTTCCTTCCCTCCATCCTCCTCTCGTCCCCATCCCTTGTGGTCAGTTTCATCTATCCTAAGCATGATTGCAGGAGAGTAAATCCCACTGAACTCAATAAGCATGCAAATCATTGATCCATTCTCAGTAAACTTTCACAGGATCCCATTTCTTACCCCCCCGGATTAAAAAGCTGAGAGATTCACTAATAGGCAAGAAACCTTGTGGTTTAAGAACGTACCTATAGCCAATAGATAGTTCTATCAAACTTTAAAAAGCAGGGAAATTGGGCAGCTGGAGTGAATGCACTGGGAGAGCAGGAGACCTGACCTCTTCTCTGAGATATTGTACTGCCCTACAAATTTGTCAAAATGCAAACACACTTTGGGTTGGTCTTTCACGGTCCAATCCACTTCCTGTGTAGCTTGGAAGAATTTGGTAACATGTGCCTCTGAGCATATGGTGAGTGGTGGCAACACCTGCAATCAGCCCAAATAATAGAAAGACGACAATCTGCTGTGCTGATCTTGTTTTAGCAGAGAGGAAGGAACATTATTAAGACAGTTGATATGGCTCAGATAGTCACTTTAAATATGTTTGATTTACTTTGCAATTTTAGTGAAGTTTCCTATCGTAAATTATTTTCTTTTACTTCTATTTCTGTGAATATGTGAAGTATAGCAACATTTTGAAAAATTTACACTAAAAAATATCCAGAAATAATTGTGGAATAATGGCACTGACTGTTCTGCAGAATAGTCTCCAGTGGACATGAGGAGTGTCTCAGTTTGCACGAGATAAAACAGTGGGAAGTGAAATATATTCTAGCAAAATTCTAGGTGTGCTCTATGTTTTTAATTGACCATGCCCACCTCTCCTTAAATAAAGTGGTTTACACATAGCAGGCCGAAAACATGCATCTTTGTTTGGCCAAGTTTGTTTTTACATAAGAACATAAGAAGAGCCTGCTGGATCAGGCCAGTGGCCCATCTAGTCCAGCATCCTGTTCTCACAGTGGCCAACCAGGTGCTAGTGCTTTCCAACAGCTAGAGTCATTCCTGAAGTAGCAACATATTGTAATCCGTCTGATTTTACATCAAACTGCAGTTTCAGATTCAAGTCTGCATCTGTGTTTGAATTGCTTTTAATGTTTTTAAACCTTTTTTCAAAAAAATACGTTTACCTTTTTTAATTTGTCTTCAAAGCTTTCTAAAAAATGTTTTTAAAGTTGTTTTGTTTTAGTATATTTTAAGGTCTGCTTTTATGATGTTTTAGAGTGTTTTTATTGCTTTTTTTTTTTTTGCCGCCCTGGGCTCCTGCTGGGAGGAAGGGCGGGATATAAATAAAATAATAAATAAGTGTTGAAAAAATGGAAATGGACTGCCTTCAAGTCGATCCCGACTTATGACGACCCTATGAATAGGGCTTTCATGGTAAGCGGTATTCAGAGGGGGTTTACCATTGCCTTCCTCTGAGGCTGAGAGGCAGTGACTGGCCCAAGGTCACCCAGTGAGCTTCATGGCTGTGTGGGGATTCGAATGCACCCAAAATATAAATAGAACATAACCTCCAATATGAAACACAAAAGGCTGTCTTCACCATCATATGACACTGACCAATAAAAAGGCTTTGAAATTAATAAAAATAAATTTGACACAGATTTCTAGGATGAATAATGAGAGAAATATAATTTTCTAGATTAGATTCTCTGTGGAAACAGTAGTAACACAGGAAAGAAGCAAAGGAAGACGAACACCAACAAACGTAGAAAAATGTAATTCTCCATCTTTGGAGATGGCAGGTGTTGCCACCACTCATCATATGCTCAGAGGCACGTTACCAAATTCTTCCAAGCTCCACAGGAAGGGGATTGGACTGTGAAAGACCAACCCAAATTGTGTTTGCATTTTGACAAATTTGTAGGGCAGTACAATATCTCAGAGAGTAGGTCAGGTCTCCTGACCCCTGGTGCGTTCACTCTAGCTGACCAATTTCCCTGCTTTGGAAAATATCTTTGGGCTATAGGTACGGTCTTAAACCGCAAGGTTTTTTGCCTATTAGTGAAGTAAATATGTATCCGTAGCTCTTCTGCTCAGTGGGTTGTATGCAACACTGTGTGAAAAGAGGACCACTCATGCAACATACTACTGCTTCTGTCCCTGTTCACCTCTACAACCTGCTCCAGAGGGTCCCTCCAATTCTCTGGAGCAAATTTTAAGTGTGTGTGGGGAGGGGCTACAGGGACAGGAGGAGGTAGTTCCACTATGCAAAATGGAAATCTGTTGCATGAGCGGAATGGCAGTGTGGATACAACACGGTGAAGTTAATCATTTTGAATCAAATGTATAAATTTCAGTGCAAATACTAAGAATAGAACATAGCTGCCATACTGTGCTATGACGTTACATATATAATCATAATATTGACATGTGTAAACTGCTTTTTAATGTCTTTAGGGATAAATTATAGGCCCAAATTCTTAGCGAAAGGACTATTTGTGGGTGTGTATGCACGTGTGCACACATACGTGTGCATATGTGTGGAAGAGACAGAATGAGTGGGACAGTATAAAAGCTAGAAGGGATAAGCTGCTAGAGAAAAACGGGAAGAGATTGCTTTGGAAAGTGGGGTCATATTAACATGTATTATCCATGTGTGTATTATACTATAATATGTGTGGTCCAAAATCTGCAACAAATAGGACCTGTTTATGAATGTGTATCTTGCCTTTTCTTCAAGGAGATCAGGACAGCCTATCCAATTTCTCTTATGACAGCCCTGTGAGGTAGGCTACCAGTGTTCTTCAACCTTGGGGCCCCTGATGTTGTTAGACTACAACTCCCATCATCCCTAGCCAGCTGATCCAGTGGTTGAAACCCAAAGTTCAAGAACACTGGGCTAGTCTGAAAGATAGCTTCTGTTTGCAGAAGGTGTCTTCACCTAATTTTCAGTAACTCCCCCCCTTTCTCCTGTGCTGCAGCCCACCCCATTCAGCAGGGTCCTCTGACCTTCAGTGGAGCATTTTCCAGAGACTGCTGTGAGGAGGTGGTGGTTAGGAAGTAAGATTCTGCCAGCCGCATTATGTACACTTAACTCTAGATCGAAGAGTCTAACTCTAGATTTGCCCGGGACTGCCCAGAGAGCTTCATGGCTGACTGGAGTTTTGAACCAAGGTTTCCCCTTAATTCGAGCTGTCTTATCTTCAGTCATATGCTGCTTATTACAATGCTCGTTCTAGCAGCTCCACAGACAAGAATTTCCTTCATTTTGTAGGCACACTTTCAATCTATTTCTAGACAGATGTTTTGTTCCTATAGTTTGAAGTAGCTTTCACTTTTTCCAAGGAGGCATTTGTGCGCTCCCCCCTCTTTCTTATTTTACAGCTCCTTACCGTCTTCATTTCAAAAGCACCTAAATGAACAAGGCACTATATATAAAGCAAACTAAAAGGCACTAGTATGCGTCAGGCTTGCAGTTTAAGCAAGGTGAGAGATGGAAGGGCAGTGGTCGTACATAGTTTAAATGATATTAGATAAATATTAAAGTTAAATGGCTTTAAAAAAAGAAATTCACAGTGATGCTAAACTGCATACTTTCCTTTATTTTTATTTTTAAAGCACTGCAGTAGTAGCAGCAGTAGCATTCCTATCCTGCCTTTTCTCCAAGTAACCTTGTGGAATGGGTCAGATCAGGGATGGAGAAGCTGTGGCCCTCCAGATGTTGTTGGATTCAAATTCCATCAGCCCCAGCCAGCATGGCCTATGCTCAGAGATGATGGGAGTTGGAGTCCGACAACATCTGAAGGGGCCTCAGGTACACCATCCCTGGGTTAGGTTGAGAGACGCTGACTGGGCCAAGGTCATTCTCTGGGATTCATGACTGAGTGGGGATTTATATCATTCCTGCTTTAGATAGCTTACAGTAAACTAAAACGGCATAATGTTTTACTACTGGATAGGGAACAATTGCTTTCCCTGCCATTATTACTATAGTTTAAAAGGGATAAAGATCTCATTACATGTTTTTAGGCTACAGCGGGATTCATACATTTTTACTTCTTGGTGGAATCATCTTGGGATATGGATAGCATTTAGGGTTTTTTATTTTTATTATTTAGTCTCAAAGTAAAGCCATGGTATTTTCTTAAGAGTTGGATTTAAGAGGATGAGAGTCTAGGACACTGACTATTATTCTTCCTCGCTTTCTGAAATATTTGGTCCAAGTGAGCTGAGTTTATAGACTGAAATGAAATGGAATGCCTTACCACTCAAATTGGCTTTCTTGGATAGAATTATGTATAGTTTTGGTGAGCAGATGGTATGTGAATGATCTAGTCTCAATTGGGTAACTACCAGTTAAAAGGAAATGACTAATTGAACTTCAAAGAACAAGATGTCCTGCTCGTTGCAGTCAAAATATGTGACAGAATTGAGGTTTGTGCCTCAAAGTTTTTATCTGAAGATCTGCTTCGGAAGCACATAACCTTTATGTTGGCGTAGGCAGCTTATGATTTCATTAGCTTAGGAAGCAGTGAGGAAAAGCTTGTAACTAACAAGGTTTGGGGTGGGGAGCTCTGGATTTTCTTAACAGGATAAGGAATATAATTTTGAATTACTGTATATTAATCATAAGGAGATTTCTTTTTTGGCCTATATAATCACTTCATTCTGCCCAGTATGTGGTATGCAGTGATGTTGTTCTCTAAAGAATGTGGTAGTTTTCTCTTTAGATGTCACTTTCACTTTCATTACCTTTTAAAAAACATCTCTAATGGACTAAAATGTTTTTACAGTCCTAAATGTATGTACCTTCCTGCTGGCTTTCAGGAGTCTTCCAAAATTTCAGTGTTCAGGTTCTTTTAAAAGATATCAGTGGGATTTATTTTTGGAAGCTGGGATTGTTTTTTGTTGAAATGCTGCTGCTTTTATATGTTTAACATTATTGTTGTAACCCACACTGAGCATTTTTATAGAAAGATAGCATACATATGTTTTAGTTTTTATTTTATTAACATTGATTTACCTCTCAATAACAATGTTCTCTAAACACCTTAAAGTATCAGAAAAATACTAAAATATCTTGACCATTCACAAACCAATAAATGGCAGATTTAAACAGAATTTAAAAGATTTAAAAATAATTGAGAGACCTTACAAGCCCTGAGAAAATAAAAAGCTCGTGGTGGCACAATGACTGTAAAGAAAGAGCCAGATAAGCTTCTCCGGGAAGAGCATTCTACAACCAGGGTATTACACCTCTCCCTAGTAGCCACCCAATGCTCCTTGTTTGGCAGGGGCATTCAGAAAAGGGCCTCTGAAGATGTTCTCAAGGTCCAGTGAGGTAGTTATGGAAGGAAAGGAACCTTCAGGTAACCTAGTCCCAAGCTGTTACACGCTTTAAATGTCAAAACCAGTATTTGAATATGGAGTAGAAATAAGAGGCAGTAAGGGCAGATGATAAATAGCATAATATGTTCAAATTGTCTAGCCCCAGTTAATAATTCAGCAGCCTTATTCTGGACCAGCTGAAGCTTCAAGACTATTTTCAAGGCAACTTCACATACAATGCATTGTGGTAATCCCATGATAAAGAAGTACATGTCATGTGAACCATGAAATGTGTGTAGCTCATGGGGTTTATAATTTTTTCTCTGCCTAATAACATATAATATAGCCAGCCATGTATCCTTATTTAGCGCTATCAGACTCATAAAGCCATGGGCAGGTGTTCTTACTTTAAAGATTTTCATATCTTCAGATAGTTCCTGTTTGCCAGGGGTCTCACAAGAGAGAGAAAAACATGTTTCACATGTCAGGCATATGCTGTCCATCAGGGAGTGCTGTTTAAAGATAGTGGTTTAGAGCACTAGATGAGTGAAAGGACTTGCTTCCATTTGCTCAAGTACAGGCGGGCTCTGCTTATACGGCAGGTTTCGTTCTGGACCCCCGCCATAAAGCGGAAATTGCCTTAAAGTGGAACCCCATTGAATATAATGGGGCGCGTTGCGTGAAAATGCCGCAAAATCAGCTTTAAAAGGGGGGAATGAAAGCCGCCGCATTAGTGGAACGCTGGGAAGCGAAGCGCCGGGAAGCGGGGCCCTACTGTACATTTTACAGTACATTGTACTGTAAATGTCTACATTTTCTCCTTTTTAAAAACTGATTAAATACATGGAAAGTGGAATTTTAAATTTTTTCATAACAAATCTAGACAAATCTAAGCATCCCAACTCTCCAACTGGGATCTGACGAAAAGTTAGGTGCCCATGATTTAAGATCGTTTGGCACTGGTCTCCTCTGCATACCCAGAATGAAAGATGTTAGATTGGCAAACATGTGGGAGAGGGTCTTTTTCAGCTGTGGTACCCCAAGCCCACTTTGCTCCCTCCCTCATGGTATTTCAGAGACTTCTGAAACCATCTTGTTCCAGAGAGCTTTTGGGAGGGACTGAAGTTGTAACCTGAAACTGATCTTATTTTTTTCCCTTTATAGTTTTACTTCTTTCGTTCTCTTTTATTATCACTCCCCGTTAACTGTATTTTATGTATTTTTATCTGTTTAATGTTTTATTGTGTTTTTATTTACTGTATGTGATCGCTTTGTAAGCTGCCCTGTGTGCCCCATTGTGGGATGGAAGGGCAGGATAGAAATATTTTAAATAAAGAAATAATTGGCTGATATCAACAAATTGATGATGATACTTCTCTTCAAACTTCCACCTGATATTACCTAGTAGCCTCATGCATGTTGATCACAAGGAAAGTACAAATTTGTAGGACCCATGATGAAAGTTTGCAAAACCGTGATGAGCAATCATCCACTATCACTCTGTGGATTTTCCTGCAAAGAATGAGCTCGTGTCAATTCAATCTACAAAATAAGCTCATGACATCTCAATCTACAGTTACATTTGCTTTTCTTCAAGGTGATTTGGGGATTCCAATCTTTGTCTCCAAACTAGGAAGTAAATACATCATCACCACAGGACGAAATTATGTCTTGTTTTCTCTCAAAACAGTCTGGATTTTCTTGGCCTGGAGTTTTACAGAAAGGCGTTCCAGTGACTCTACAGCATGGGAAATAACTTTTCTGTAATATCACTGTCCAAATAATGTAAAAAACACTATCCAAAGAATAAATGTATTCTACAATTGCTTGGCTTTGATCAAGAACTGAGTACCACCTACATGGTAGACAATGCTGTCAAAATAGATGACAAAAGAAGTCGAGATGGTGAGGGGCCAGTATTATATGCATGAGGGCAACATGCACTTATGTATTTTAATTGAATTATTATTATTTTTTACCACATGAAATTACCTCATTCATAACTTTACAAGAACACATAATATCCCTCTGTGTGTGTACGCACACGTGCTTTTACAATGAAAGCAATATATGGTTGGTACATTATCTTGATACTTATTGTTCAAAAATCAGAAATAAAGCCCATTTTTCAATAAATCTGAATTATTCACAGTTCTCAAAACTGTTTTTGCTGCTGGTCAGTGGATCTACATTTGCCATCAAAAATAATACAAGAAATGTGTAAATTGACCTACATAAACATGTTACCTTACTAATAGACAGCCTTTTTGATCTTTTTGTGTGCCTTGGTTAGCTTCTTAAGCGATCTGATGGAAGGCTGAAACAGCGTGGTCATCTGTGAGCAGAATAGAGAGGGAGGCAATTTTTGGCAAAACCTCCCCTCCCAAAAATCTGCTCCAGACTTCTGAGAGACCCTTTAGAATAGTGTGGGATGAAGAACAGAAGGGAAGAAGAAATGCAACCCCCCCCTTTCACTGACTAAAGCCTCCACAAAATCAAAGAGATACATCAGTGGAAGGCCACCAATTGGATACAACTTGTAGTTATTTCTGTATCAGACTGTTATAGAAGGAGAAAAATACTTTTATTACATTTTTAGCCTACCTTCCTCAAAGAAGTGCAGGTATGTGGTCCTCACAACAATCCTGGGAGCTAGGTGAGGTTGAGAAAGAATGACTGAACCAAGGTTACTCACTGAACTCTATGGCTGAGTAGGAGTTTGAACCTTGGCTCTTCAAAATGGTTGTGCTGTGATAGGATTTGAACCAACAGGGTAGTCCTCTTTGAATTTCAAGTCCACTGCCTTAACTGCTCAGCCATTACAACTTCATGTACATTGAAAAAATGCTGAGGTACAGTAGGGCCCCGCTTTACAGCTCTTCGCTTTATGGCGCTTCGCTAATGCGGCAGTCTCAGTTAGATGCAATTAAACTAAAGCCCCACTCATACGGCGCTTGTTCCACTTTCATGGTGGTTTTTGGGCATCGTGCACCATTCTATTCAATGAGTTCTGCTTTTCAGCGGTTTTTGCTTTTCAGTGGGAGTCTGGAATGTAACCCGCTGTATGACTGGGGCCCTACTGTATATGGAATTGAGAGTTCTAGTAAGATTCTCCCCTTCTTCTCTCCCTTCCCTTTAAAACAGGCCTCTGTATTATATCAGAAAATGCTCTGAGGTTTGCCATGTAGCATAGTTATGGCTGGGGCCTATTTACTGTTCAAGAAACACAAGCCTAAAGCCTATGGAATTACTTACATAGTTCAATATTAACATTAAACAATAATGTTGGAGAGAAATTGTTGGAATTCTCAGCATGTCTCTTGAAAAACAAATATTTGGTTGCTATAGAATGCATGCTTTATTGAGTTAAAAGTTTGATTATCTTCTAAATTTTAAATTTCCCTCCCTAGGTGTATGATTGCAGATGAGGTAAGTGAATCTTTATCCATTTCATCTATTCTGCTGTAGCTGCTTATTTTGGATTAAAGCTCTTTTTCTAAAACCTATTTAGATATTTTTAAATCACTTTAATTCATAGGAAATTATTAATAAATGAAATAATAATAAAATGTGTGAGTAAAAGAGTAAACAAAAGGATCATGTCCCACGAACACACTTGGGTAGATATAAACTTGAAAGTAATGACAATCAAAATGAAACTATTAATTTTATTTATTAAATTTATATACCATCCTTCCTCCGAAAGGAGCCCAGGGTAGCAAACATAGCAAAACAATTTAATGCAACATTCTAAAACACAGTTGCAGTGTAAAACCATTCTTCCATCAAGTGATCTCCAAGTTGCCAGGAATAGCCTCCTTCAGCCATCAAATGCCTGTGTAAACAGGAATATTTTCGACTTGGTTTTGAAAGTCAGTAGAGACTTTGATTGAGAAGGGCTTCCTGAAAGTTGTAATTGACTAATAATGAATGAATTCATGAGCATTTTGGCAGTCAACTTTCACAAATCAACCTTTTGAAAATGTAGAGAAAACCTCACCTCAGGTAATATATTTTCTGTTTTATGGGTTAGATCCAGAGAAATGTAGTTGAACTCTGTTTGCGCAGTGTGACCTGCTCATCAGTCTCCCACTGCAGCTTCTTGTTGCTGCCCTCACCCCCAGTCCTTGGTGAATTGTTTAGAACAGCATGGGATGTTGGGAAAGGTAACTATAGTGGGACCTTGCACAAGTGCCTTCTCAATCCTGTAGTCAGCCTTCCATGTTAGGTGGGACAGCCACATTCCTGGGTGAGGCAAAAAAAAAAAGGTAAAAAAAAAAAGGTTTAAAAACATATTAGAAAGCAATTCCAACACAGAAGCAGACTGGGATAAGGTCTCAACTTAAAAGGCTTGTTGAAAGAGGAAGGTCTTCAATAGGCGCCAAAAAGATAACAGAGATGACTTTGCCTATAAGTTACAGTCCCCTTCACCTGTGCTCTGTCCCTGTATTCTGATTTTTCATGAATTGAACTACTTTGGTAAAGACAGTAAGCTCCTGAGCATGGATTTGGTGCTGTGTTAGGTATCTCAGTTTTAGATTCCACCTGAAAAACAAACTTGTCCATACTACAAGTTTAGGGAAGGGTGGAGAGAAAATAAACACTCTAGGGTGTGTTTAACTCCTCCTTGAGAGTTCCCCCTTCTAGTCTTGTTCCTGGCCTTTAGATTTTCCATCTTGTTGGACAATCAAGAGTAAACTTTTTAACTGGCTGCTATATAAAAGACTCACTAAGCAATTTGAAACTAATTGTGGAAAGCAAGTGGAATTTACTTCAGCAGATTGCTGTTTGTTTTGTTTTGTTTTTGTCCAGAAACCCTGAAAACCCTCAGGCTGAGCTGCACATATTGGGAAAATCAAAAATTAGGCCTGAATTCCTGCCTATGTATCCAGCTAGCCAGCTAACTGTAGTGTAGAATATTTTTATTCCTCTAGGGCTGTTTTCATCATTTGCCATCAAATAATCAAGAAAAAGGAAGAAGAAAATAGCCACTATGGCTATGAGTATAGTGAGTACTTTAAAAGAGTAAAGAGTAGCCATTTTTACTTTATCTCTTTATCTTACTCTTTAGCAATAAGCACCTAATCCTGCTGTACTCCTGAAGAGACCCTCCCTGGAACCAGAAAATATTAATAACTATAGGCCAGTAGCAAATGTTCCATTCCTGGGCAAGGTCCTTGAACGAGTGGTGGCAGGCCAGCTCCAGACACTCTTGGATGAAACAGATTATCTGGATCCATTTCAGTCGGATTTCAGGCCTGGTTTTGGCACGGAAACAGCCTTGGTTGCGCTGTATGATGACCTCTGTCGGGAGAGAGACGGGGAGTGTGACTCTGTTGATTCTCCTTGATCTCTCAGCAGCTTTCTATACCTTCGAACATGGTATCCTTCTGGGAAGACTGACTGAGTTGCGAGTGGGAGGGTCTGCATGGCGGTGGTTCCGTTCCTACTTGGCGGGTCGGCTCCAGAAGGTGGTGCTTGGGGAACATTGCTTGGCACCCTGGACTCTCCAGTATGGGGTTCCGCAAGGGTCAGTTCTGTCCTCCATGCTGTTCAACATCTACATGAAACCGTTGGGTGTGGTCATCCGGAGCTTTGGAGTGCGTTGCCATCAGTATGCTGATGACACACAGCTCTATTTCTCCTTTTCATCTTCTTCAAGTAAGGCTGTCAATATGCTGAACCAGTGCCTGACTGTGACAATGGACTGGATGAGGGCTAATAAACTGAGGCTCAATCCAGACAAGACTGAGATGCTGCTAGTGGGTGGTTCTTCTGACCGGATGGTGGATGTCCAACCTGTCCTGGATGGGGTTGCACTCCCCCTGAAGGAGCAGGTTTGTACCTTGGGGGTTCTCCTAGAACCATCTTTGTCACTTGAGGCTCAGGTAGCCTTGGTGGCACGGAGTGCCTTCTACCAACTTTGGTTGGTGACCCAGCTATGCCCCTATCTGGACAGGGATAACCTGGCTTCAGTTGTCCATGCTATGATAACCTCCAAGCTAGATTACTGCAATGCGCTCTATGCGGAACTGCCTTTGAAGATGGTTCTGAAACTGCAGCTTGTGCAAAATGCAGCGGCCAGATTGGTAACAGGGACCAGACGGTTCGAACACATAAAACCTATTCTGGCCCACATGCATTGGCTGCCTGTATGTTTCCGAGCTCGATTCAAGCTGCTGGTTTTAACCTATAAACCCTAACACGGCTTAGGACCACAATACCTGATGGACCACCTCTCCCGACATGAACCCACCCATACACTACACTCAATATCCAAGGCCGTCCTCCGGCTGCCTACTCCGAGGGAAGCTGGGAGTCTGGCAACAAGGGAGAGGGCCTTCTCAGTGGTGGCCCCCAAATTATGGAATGATCTCCCTGACGTGGTGTGCGTGGCGCCAACACTGTTATCTTTTCGGTGCCAGGTCAAGACTTTCCTCTTGTCCCAGGCATTTTAGCATGCGTTTTTAAATTGTTTTTAATTTTTTTTAAATTGTTTTTAATTTTTTTTTTTAATTGTGTTTTAAAATTTTTGTGTGTGTTTTAAAATTTGTATATTTGTTTTTATTGTTTTTAATTGCTGTAAACCGCCCAGAGAGCTTCAGCTATGGGGCGGTATATAAATGTAATAAATAAATAAATAAATAAATACCCATTATAATAACTACAAAACAAACTCTTACTTCTTACTGCAGGCAAACAAACATGCTTCTTTATTGCTGACTGGGTAGACAGCACAACTGAAACTGAAAAGCGGAGCAAAGGAATGTCCAAGGCATGGAATCTAACTCTAGCCCATATCATGAGCCCTGTGGAAAGGGCATGAAGCAATGAGGAGGAGGAGTTGTACTTTGAATGGGAAGAAGGCACTAGTAATGTGCCTTCAGACATGCTGAACTCTGAAAGCTCCTGCGCTATTGACAGTGACAGTTTCACCCCTATAGATCATGTTATCAGTGAGGAGGCCCAGCGCAGTCTGGGAGTAGTTTCTCCACCCAACTTTCACCACCTTCTTTTGCCCACTCCACCGTCGCCACCACACAGCCTCCTCCCCCTGCTGGGGAGGACCTTGCTGAGGTGGACCAGCTGCCCTCACCTCAGACGCATAACCTGTGGCACCAGCAAGCTTGAAAAGTGATGTTGGAGGAGAGCTTTGTGCATACCATGGACTGCGAAAAAGACAAATAATTAGAACAAATTAAACCAAAACTATCACTAGAAGCTAAAATGATGAAACTGAGGTTATCATACTTTGGACACTCCTATAGAAAATACTCCTATAGACCACAGCGACCCCGCCTCCCCGGCCCTCAGATCTGCCATAGTGCTGCACCGTATACCCAGGTGGGCAAAGCTGAGAAAGGGCAACTCCTCCCTGCTCACCCACCCAGGTCTCGGTTATACACGCCAGGTCGGCACCCTCATCCACAATTAAATTATGGACAAGGGAGGTTTTATTATATACTGACCTGGCATTCAAAAGCAGCACCTGGAGATCTAAGGGCTGGCTGATAGAACAACCAGCAGTTCTGTGGTCTTGAGGAGAAGTTAAAGAGGAAAGCACAAAAACAGGACTACAGCTGAACATCAAGAAGACTAAAGTAATGAAAACAGAATATTTATCTAACTTTAAAGTTGACACTGAGGACATTGAACTTGTCAAGGATTATCAATACCTTGGCACAGTCATTAACCAAAATGGAGACAATAGTCAAGATATCAGCAGAAGGCTAGGACTGGGGAGGGCAGCTTTGAGAGAACTAGAAAAGGTCCTCAAATGCAAAGATGTATCACTGAACACTAAGGTCAGGATGATTCAGGCTATGGTATTCCCAATTTCTACATATAGATGTGAAAGCTTTGGACACGTAATGAGCAGACATGAGTCACTAGAAAAGACAATAATGCAGGGGGAAAAGAGGAAGACCAAATAAGAGATGGATTGATTCCATAAAGGAAGCCACAGACCTGAATTTACAAGATCCAAACAGGGTGGTTTATAACAGATGCTACTGGAGATCGCTGATTCATAGGGTTGCCATAAGTCGTAATGGACTTGAAGGCATATAACAACAACAACGTCATTATAGGGTGATTGTGATCATGAAAAATCCACGTTAAGGAAAGTCTTGAGTGAGCAGGCTTTTGGAGGCTCTTCCAGATGAGGCTTTTGTTGTGCATTTGCCCTGCCTTATTCACTGAATTTTTCAGAGGGCCCTATTCTTAAATGGCTCCTTAAAACAAGTTGCTATTCTTTAAATGGAGGTTGTCATTGTCCGTTATATTACATATTGAAAAGAAGACAATTTCCTAAAAAATTTGGGGGAGGGAGCACAACTGTACGGGGTGCCCCCATTCCCCCCCCCCGGTTACTTGCCTGCTTCCCCTTTCTCAAGGGACCTCTGAATCTCAGCCTATGTTTTAGACTATGCTATCTAAATTGCCACAGTGCCAGCATTATAATCCTTCAAACTGTATGTGTGTGTTAGAGAGATTTCTTGGTAACTTTAGACGTGTGAACTTTTACCTCCTGATTTTAATTGCTGATACTCATTGTGTGCTCAAGGTACCTGTCTTTTAATTGAAAGCTTCAAATGAATGGCAAAATGCTCATGAATTTATTCATTATCAGTCAATTATCACCTTCACAAATACATAGCAATTTAATTTGAGAGAAGTAAGTGTCTTAGCGTGAAGAAGCAACATTACAAACGATGGTTATTTAAGGGTACAGTCATAAGCACATTTCAGGACAGTAAGGTTCCTTAAAGTCAGTATAAAGCAGGCCGCAGTTTTTTGCACACTTACCTGGACACAGAAGAAACATGCATTTAATTGGGCTATCTTCAGGATATGAATACCCACAATGAATAAATTTACTGTTGTAAGAGTTATTGTGTACAAAAAATTATCATAGATTTGGACAATGATTGTTACGTGCTTTCAAGTCGACTATGACTTATAGCGACCCTATGAATCGGTGACCTCCAATAGCATCTGTCATGAACCACCCGGTTCAGATCATGTAAGTTCAGGTCTGTGCCCTCCTTTATGGAATCAATCTATCTCTTGTTTGGTCTTCCTCTTATTCCCAGCATTATTGTCTTTTCTAGTGACTCATGTCTTCTCATGTGTCCAAAGTATGATAACCTCAGTTTCATAATTTTAGCTTCTAGTGATGTTGTTGTTGTTATGTGCCTCCAAGTCGGCTACGACTTATGGTGACCCTATGAATCAGTGACCTCCAAGAGCATCTGTCATGAACCACCCTGTTCAGATCTTGTAAGTTCAGGTCTGTGGCTTCCTTTATGGAATCAATCCATCTCTTGTTTGGCCTTCCTCTTTTTCTACTTCCTTCTGTTTTTCCAAGCATTATTATCTTTTCTAATGAATCATGTCTTCTCATTACGTGTCCAAAGTATGATAACCTCAGTTTCATCATTTTAGCTTCTAGTGATAGTTCTGGTTTAATTTGTTCTAACACCCAACTATTTGTCTTTTTCACTGTCCATGGTATCCGCAAAGCTCTTCTCCGACACCACATTTCAAATGAGTTGATTTTTCTCTTATCCGTTTGTTTCACTGTCCAACTTTCACATCCGTACATAGAGATCGGAAATATCATGGTCTGAATGATCCTGACTTTAGTGTTCAGTGATACATCTTTACATTTGAGGACCTTGTCTAGTTCTCTCACAGCTGCCCTCCCCAGTCCTAGCCTTCTTCTGATTTCTTGACTATTGTCTCTATTTTGGTTAATGACTGTGCCAAGGTATTGATAATAATCCTTGACAAGTTCAATATCCTCATTGTCAACTGTAAAGTTGCATAAATCTTCTGTTGTCATTACTTTAGTCTTTTTGATGTTCAGCTGTAGTCCTGCTTTTGTGCTTTCCTCTTGAACTTTCATCAGCATTCGTTTCAAATCATTACTGGTTTCTGCTAGTAGTATGGTATCGTCTGCATATCTTAAATTATTGATATTTCTTCCTCCAATATTCATACCTCCATCTTGGTCCAATCCCGCTTTCCATATGTTCTGCATATAGATTAAACAAATAGGGTGATAAAATACACCCGTCTCACATCCATTCTGATACGGAACCAATCGGTTTCTTCATATTCTGTCCTTACAGTAGCCTCTTGTCCAGAGTATAGGTTGCGCATCAGGACAATCAGATGCTGTGACACCCCCATTTCTTTTAAAGCATTCCATAGTTTTTCATGATCTACACAATAAAAGGCTTTGCTGCAATCCTTCTGAAATTTCCTTCTGAAATTCCTTGGTCCATTCCTTTATCCAACATATGTTTGCGATATGATCTCTGGTGCCTCTTCCCTTTCTAAATCCAGCTTGGACGTCTGGCATTTTTCATTCCATATATGGTAAGAGCCTTTGTTGTAGAATCCTGAGTATTACTTTACTTGCATGGGATATTAAGGCAATAGTTTGACAATTACTGTATGGATCTTCTTTCTTTGGAATTGGGATGTATATGCAACACTTCCAGTCTGTGGACCATTGTTTAGTTTTTCATATAATAAATAATAATAAATAAATTTAATTTTTGTGTTGCCTATCTGGCCGAAACCACTCTAGGCGACGTACAACATTAAAATTCAACAATACAATATAGATACATAATAAAATACAGTGCAGTCAACAATAACCATTTTAAAAAGCGGCAGTACAGGGCCATCAATAGACAATTTTAAAACAATATAAAGAAATTAGCCCACCCCGGGGACCCCAAAGGCCTGTCCAAAGAGCCATGTTTTTAAGGCTCGGCGAAATGTATCCAGGGAAGGGGCATGGCGAAGATCGAACGGGAGGGAGTTCCAGAGAGTGGGGGCCGCCACTGAGAATGCCCTCTCTCTAGTCCCCACCAACCTAGCTGTTTTCGTTGGTGGGACGGAGAGAAGGCCCTGTGTGGCTGATCTGGTCGGGCGGCTTAGTTGGTGGTACTGGAGGTGCTCCTTCAGGTAAACTGGGCCGAGACCATATAGGGATTTAAAGGTTAAGACCAACACCTTGAATTGGGCCCGGAAAACAACTGGAAGCCAATGTAGATGAAATAACACCGGCGTGATGTGATCACTGCGGCGGCTGTTTGTAAGCAGGCGTGCCGCCGCATTCTGCACCAGTTGTAGTTTCCGGACCGTTTTCAAGGGTAACCCCACGTAGAGCGCATTGCAGTAGTCTAATCGAGAGGTGACCAGGGCATGTACCACCTGTGGGAGCTGATGAATAGGAAGGTAGGGTTGCAACCTCCGTATGAGGTGTAGTTGATACCAAGCTGCCCGGCTCACTGCCAAAATCTGAGCCTCCATGGACAGCTTGGAATCAAGAACAACCCCGAGGCTGCGGACCTGATCCTTCAGGGGTAATTTCATGACAGATTGTTGTCAAAATTTGGACAGATTCGGTCTCAGTAGCTTGTAGCAACTCCATTGGTATGCCATCTGTTCCTGGCGATTTGTTTCTTCCAAGTGTTTTAAGAGCAGCTTTCACCTCACATTCTAAAATTTCTGGTTCGTTATCATACGGTTTCTCCGTGAATGAATCTGTCAGCCTTGTATCTCTTTTATACATTTCTTCAGTGTATTGTTTCCATCTTCCTTTTATTTCATCTTGGTCAGTCAGATTGTTCCCCTTGCTGATTATTCAACATCCCTACTCTTGGTTTAAATTTCTCTTTAATTTCTCTCATCTTTGGGAATAGGGCTCTTGTTCTGCTCTTTTTGTTGTCCTCTTCTATTTCCATGCAATAACTATTGTAATAGTTCTTTGTCCCTACGTACTAGTCGCTGTATTGTTGCACTTAGGATTCTAGCAATGTTTCTATCTCCTTTTGCTTTTGCTTTCCTTCTCTCTTTAACCATTTTAATAGTTTCTGCAGTCATCCATTGAAGTCTTTCTCCCTTTTTAACTAGAGGTATTGTCTTGTTGCATTCTTCCCTGATAATGTCTTTGACTTCAATCCATAGTTCTTCTGGTTCTCTGTCAACTATGTTTAAACCTCAAATCTGTGCCTTATTTGATCCTTATATTCTTCTGGGATGTTATTTAAATTGTATTTTGGCATTATGATTGCTTTGTTCTTCTTTAGCTTTACTTTGATTTTCGATATGACCAGTTCATGATCTGTACCACAGTCTGCTCCTGGTCTTGTTTTCACAGAAAGTATGGCACTTCTCCATCTTCTGCTACCAATTATATCATCAATTTGATTCCTATATTGACCATTTGCTGTTGACCACATGTACTGTCTTTTTGGTTGCTCAAAAAATGTGTTTGCAAGAAACAGTAATTCAGTAAGTCTTTCTCCTGCTTCATTTCTATCTCCTAAGCCGTATTTTCCTACAATTCCTAGTTCTTCTCTGTTCCGTAGTTTTGCATTCCAGTCCCCCATGATTATCAGCACATTTTGTTTTTGTGTGTGATTAATTTCTTCCTGTACTTCTGTGTAAAATCTCCCCAATTCCTCTTCTGTATTTGCCATTGGAGCGTAGACTTGGATGATGGTTATATTGATAGGTTTCCCATTTAATCTCATTGATATCACTCGCTCAGACCTTGCGTTATAGCTCTTAATTGTTTTTGCTACATCACTTCTCACTATTAAAGTAATCCCGTTTCTTCTTAATTTCTCATTTCCTGCATAAAATATTTTGTAGTTGCCTGATTGAAAATGTCCCATTCCCATCAATTTTAATTCACTCACACTAAGTATTGTAATGTTGATACATTCGATTTCTTGCTCGACAATTTCTAACTTTCCCTGGTTCATGCTTCTCACATTCCATGTTCCTATTGTGTGCATCGCACAACTCCAGACTCTCCTTTTGCATCTATGTGCATCAGCCTCTGGGCTTCCTTTCGGCTTTGACCCAGCTGCATCATTAGTCACAGCACTACTCATACTTGTCTGTTGTTCTTCCCCAGTAGCTCGTTGAGTGTCTTCTGACCTGGGGTAGGTGAGTAGGTGGTCGCAGCGATCAGACACCTGAAAATGCATTGCTCGCTCCTCAAACGGATCTAAGATGGCTGCTGCCTGCTGGGGATGTGAGTCAAGCCGCTTCCATACAAAAGTGTCTCTTCCCACTAGGGTTAAATGCCCAGGGGAAGTGAAAGCCTCGGGCAGTGTTGTGTGGTGCTAGTGGACACTGCATAGAAGAATTGTGCCGTCTAGAATAATTATCTCTAATAGTGAGCCCTTTTCATTCTGCTTTGCTGTCATACCAAGCTACATGTGTGTTAAGGTAATCTCCAAAGGCTTTCCTGCAGGTCATCGTGCCAGGTAGGATGAGATGGGTGGCAGCCAGAGAGAGTGAGCGAGTGTGTATTTCCCTGGTGGTGGCACCATATTTGTAGAATTACCTCCATAGAGAGAAGTACCCGACTCCAACTTTGTTATCCTTTAGGCACCAGGCAATGATGCTTTTTATCGCTCCTGGCTTTTCAATGTATTTTTTCTTTTTAAACGTGTATTTTTTCTTGTTTGTATAAACTATCCTAAAAGCTACACTGTTTGTTCAGTGATTAAACTTCCAGGTTAGAATAGAAAAGTCAGAAGTGTTTGTTATGTATACTCTATCTTGGCCAGTATAAAATGTTTTGAAATTGTAAAGGGAGAGGGCTAATAATGGTATTTATAATTCACAATATTGTGGGGAATTTCCCCCCCCCCAAAAAACAACAACAACAACAACACTTGACTATTTTTGAAATTAGTTGGACTTATGTCAGTCATGACTAACTTGTTTCACTAATTTCAACAGAAACTAGTGTATATCTACCTTTCTCTGGATTAAGGCTAGAATTTGTATAATAAACTATGCTGTTTAAAAGGTGGCTGCTCAAAAAGGCATTTGACTAAACATTACATAGGCTGGTTTTTTAACCACTTCCATTTGTGTTGTGTTTATGATGTGCTGTTTGAAATTTGATTATTTTAATATTATGCGGGTATGTTTTGTAAGCAGTTTTGAGTTCACTTGGTGAAAAAAGGCAGGTTACCAGTTTTTTAAAAATGAGACAAATCTTTGGTTTTATAAAACAAAAAAATTAATAATTATTTTAATTAGATACATTAAATCCTCATTTTTCAGATAATTGGCTATGGCTCCAAAGGCTTTTGTTCAGCACATTTATAACGAAAATCTGTGATTACCATTGTACTGTCTTATAAGGATGGGTTATGCAGGTTCTGTGGCATGCATTGTAAAACTAGTATGTATGTTAAATCTGGTTAGGATTTTAGGTAAACAACTGATGAAGGCTTTTCCTACTTCCATATAAGTAAACTTTTTTTTCGCCTTTCAATTTATTGTGACTTAGATGGGCTTGGGAAAGACTATTCAAGCAATAGCTATATCTTACTACTACAGAAATGAATGGCCTCTATTAATAGTGGTGCCCTCCTCTCTGAGGTACCCTTGGGTTGATGAGATAGAGAAATGGATCCCCGAACTCTGTCCAGAGGATATAATCATCATTCAGAATAAAACTGACATTTGGTGAGTGGCATGTTAACAGTGGTATTGCCTTGCTATTCTAATAGTAGCTTTGAAAGCATGCAGGCTGATCTGGTTTGCACGTGTTGCTCTAAGCCATAGTTTAGTGTAATATGCAGAAGCTGGTATGAATCTGAGCAAGCCCCTCTTCCAGCATGGTCAGAAGAAGGACTTCGATGGCATTTAGTTTTGCTTTCACTAAATCTCTGCTTGTTGTTGCATGTAAATCAGGGATAGTTTAGTTTCAAAACAAGTTGACTTCAAGCCATGGTTTCTGAAGTTGTCTTGTTAAACTAATCAAGCTCTAGTGTGATAAATGAACACAACTTCTATGTGTTAAGCATCCATAATCAGTTATTTACTTCTGTAAACCTTTAGAGCTGTCATTTGTGAACATTTTTACAGTGGTTTGAAATTCTGGTTTAGAAGGCAAGTGCAGGTTTGGATGTAATTTGCCAAGAAAAAGGGATGGCGCGAGGGGAAAGGAAGAGGAAGCATGCTATGGTTTGGCATTATGGCTGAACTATCCCAGAGTGTAAGAGGTAATGCCATTTTTAAAGGCTTGCTTTCATTCCTTATTGCAGTCATTCTTTGTCTGTAAGGGCTTACCTTCCAGCATCACTGGCTAAGAATTGTTCTTACTGTTTAAAATTGTCCCTACTGATGAATCAACTAAATTTGGTCCCTTTACAGCTAACATTACTACAGATTTCGGATTATATCCAACTAACCTATTGCCTGTGTGAAACAACTTCCATAAGCACAACAGAACTTGTCCCACTTTGTACCTTTCCCAACATCTGTTCTGGGAGTTCCTGCCAGAGCAGATTTAGAAAAGGTATGGAGTGCGCATGGGGAGAGGGGAAGTTACTTGTGCTTGCAAAAGTCACTCTGCAAGCATGATACAAACCTTGTTTGGATACAAACCTTGGTTGATTATATTTTGCTGTCCTAAAATTATTCAAGATTTTGAGGCCTCAATTTGAGACATGTTTTAAAGGCCTCAGCACACTATGTGTTGAAATCATATTAATTCAAGCCACAGCTAGTCAGCTCCTGAAGACTGCATTTATAACTTGGTGACAGAATGTTTTGTTCTTTCCTTTTTTCTAGGAGAATACCTTCAAGCAAAGTCACTGTGCTAGGTTATGGCCTGCTAACTTCAGATGCCAAGACTTTAATAGATACTCTATACAAACAAAACTTCAAAGTAGTAGTAGTTGATGAGTCTCACTACATGAAATCCAGAAATGCAGCTCGTAGCAAGATACTGTTACCAATTGTACAGAATGCCATTCGGGCCATTCTCCTCACTGGAACCCCTGCTTTAGGAAGACCTGAAGAGGTTCTGGATATCACTTTTTCTTTCTAAGTTCAGGTTCACATGTCACAGCCAAACTGTGGTGGGTTGCTGGGAATATACTTTGGGGATGTGTGCTTTTTGTTGCTCTCAAATAGTCAGATTTCCTTCTCTCACTTTGTGGTAATCATAGATTGCCATGGTCTCTGCTTTCCAATTATATGGTTTGCAGAAACCATAGTCTGATTAGGATGGCTCAACAAACGGTGGGTGCCACAAACCAGGAAGAGAGGGCAGGAAATTAGAGAAGGGAACAGAACACAGACACCTGAGGCATATTCCAGACTTGCCATGACATTTGAACTGAGCATAAAAGTGAAGTTATTTTATTTAGCAGGACTTATATACCACTTAATTATCAAAGCCTCCAAGTGGTTTACATAATATAAAATATATATTCAAAATATCAATAACAATATGCAAAACTTTTCCCTGTGTAAAGCATTGTACAATGTTCAGCATAATTCAGACCGTTCTATAGCTGAATACATTTTCTCCTGTTTACCATAAGCATTTGTGCAAATCACATTTTGGGAACTGTGAGAATAGCATTGTTTGTATATACATGGTATGGGGAGGCAAAGTGAACACTCGTGCTGGCATAGAAGGGCACTATATTCCCTCAAGAAAAGGTTTTAGAGAAATAGTGGGGCATTGCTATGGTAGAAGGCATAGCCTTGCACTGTTTTTTAAGATTGCACAGGCAATAAGGTAACAAAACAATGTGCCATTTTATTGGTTTTTTTTTTTAAGCTATAAACTATTATACAGTTCTTAGATTCTGCAGCTGTGGCCAGGATAAAGCATCTCATTTTGTATTGGTGATGTTAGAGGAAGTATCTGGAAGTTGCCCTTGACTGTTGTTCAGAAATATATCCAATTTTAAAATGGTGCTGGTTACACTACTAGAAGGAGGTGAAATGTTCTTTGGATTTTTGTTAGGGGCTTTTGAGTTTATGGGCATCGTAATAAAGTGCATTTATATGATGGTTTTATTTGCAGCTTTTCATGCAACTTGAAGCACTTTGCCCAAGAAAATTTGGCACATGGCCTGAATATGCAAAGAAATATTGTGATGCACGTGTGAGGTACAACAATTATTTCATCACATTTTGAACATGTAAACCCCTGTTGATTTTTTCTCTTGATCATTTTATTGTTTTAATTGCTTAAGACAACCTTTTATTTCTGTTGTGGCCCCATCCTTCGAGAGGTAATTGTCAGGGACTACATAACACACTTGGGTGGGGCCATCCCCTTTTCTCTCTTCCTGCCGCTCCCACTTCCCCCATGTTCTCTTCTTTCTACCTACAAGAAATTAGGCTGAGGTTTAAGATTTCATGTCTATGTTCTATATTTATACCTCATGGCTTTAGTTATTATTTGTGAACTGTCCACAGTACATTTTGTTAATGAGTGGTACAGTAATGTTGTAAATAAGGGAAGTAACCGTTCACAATTTTCTAGGCTGGGAAGCAAAAAAGTGTGTCTTTTTTCATGCATGCCAAGTCTTTCCCCGTGTTTTTTCGTTCATGCGAGTCTCGGGCAGGGGGGCTTCTCTGGGAGGATTTTTAAGGAACATTTTGCCCATGACAGTACTGAGCAGCTCCAAGGGTGTATATTTGTATTTTATCACACATCCTTTTGTAGCAATGAATTTGATCTAAGACATCGTTCGCTTCTTTCAAGTTGACTTGAGACAGAATAGAACTCTTTTCTTGTGTGTCTTCTTGAACCAGTATTAGCTTTCCTACAAACAAAACAGGACAGACTCGGAAAATAAACAATTTGTTTCCAACTTCAGATTATAATTTTGATACCTAGTTTATGAGGAAATTGGTTTAGCATAAATGAAATGTTGTCTTGGAGCAACATGATTAAGAGATCAGCAACATTTTGCCTGCAACAGACCGTTGAGACTTTACTTTGTATCAGCTGTGGGGAACCTTTGGCCCTCCAGATGTCACTGAACTACAGCTCCCATGAGCTTCAGCAAGCATGGCTAATGGCCAGAGATGATGGGAGCTGTAGTTCATTAAAGTATGGAGGACCAAACATTCCCCACACGTGCTTTGTATGGCTAGCTCTCCTAGTAGAGGTATGGAATGCTGATCAAATATGCTTTTGTGCTTCCTGTTTGTTAAATCAGATGTTAACTTATGTTTATTTAAACTAGCTGTCCTATTTTCACTCCTCTTTAATTGCTCCAGATTTTTTGGCAAAAGACAGCAGTGGGACTGCAGAGGAGCTTCAAATTTAGATGAACTGCACCAGTTGCTAAGTAATATAATGATTAGGCGTCTGAAGAATGAAGTTTTAACTCAGTTGCCACCAAAAATCAGACAACGGATTCCTTTTGATCTTCCTCAAACTGCTGCTATGGTAAACCAGTGTGCTTTTAACAGCCATTCTGCTTCTGACAAAGACGTTCCCCAATAACTGTGAGATGCTGATGATTCATTTTTATGATTGAGGTGTTGTGTGTAGTACACAAGCACAGAATTGCCTTGCTCCAAAAGCTCTCATTGTGAGACTAGTCTGTACATGTTCATCCAATCTATTCAGTGGTGCTCTTATCAAAAACCTCTGCCTACGTGATTAAAAATTATGTCTGTGTGATTTCACTGTCTCTCTAACAACTTCAATAATACTTGGGGTAGCTGAACTCTTCAGCAGCTTGACAGTATCCATTAGATATAGCGTTTAGGATTCTCTTTAGGTGATTGTTTACCCTTTATGGCAGGATGGCAGAATTTACCTTATAACTCTTATAAACAATATCACTTTTTGCTAGTGGTGACATTCAGTTATCCTTAGAAATAGGATGTGTAAGTCTTGTTTTGCATTGACTGCCATGATTCTAGCAGAGCGCTCTCCTCCTGTCTAGAGTTTTTCTTTGTGGACCTAAAATAATAAAAAAGGAAATATTTGTATGCAGTTAAATTCCAGAATGAACATTGTATAAGATTTAGTAATGATGGCTTAGTGCTACATTGAATGCAACTCGATATTTTAAATACTTAACACAATTAATTAAAATACAGCAAATTAATAAGCACAATAATGTATTGTTTTATTATATGTGGAAAGGTAATAAAGCAAGGTGCTGTAAAAGTACAGTACTGAGACCAGATTGCATTACAGTTTTAATTTATTAAGCAGTTTTCTGTTCCCTTTGATCTTTAAGAAAGGATGCTTTTAGCCAGTGATTTATGATTGAAGCAGAATGGGCTGTAAATTCTTTTTATTTTGTTATTTTTGTCCCTGACTGGTCTTGGTTTTTATACTTTGCAAGAACACGTGATTGACCTACCTCTGCACTGACGTTCCTTTGTGAAGAAGCTAGTATCTTTAGGGACTATTGTTTTCTCTTTTCTTGTCTGTACCAGAAGTAGGGCATGATTCAGAGAAACAGTAATTGTTTTGCCCTTTCACATTTTTCCTCTAAATATTGTTGTTCCCTCCTGTGTAGGAATTAAATGCTAGCTTTGACGAGTGGGAGAAATTAATGAGGGCTTCAGACTTAGATTCTACAGAAAGTGACTTTGTCCAGGTGATGGGCCTAATTACACGCATGTTTAAACAGACTGCCATTGCCAAGGTAATCTTGAATTGCCTTGTAATTTTTAGCATTTCTTTAAACAATTGTACTACTTCTTCCTACATTTACAAAAGTATTTTGTCAGCTCAGTTGTTGGAGTATCTCCTTCAGTATGTTCCTGAGAGTTGTAACTGCCTAATATAAAGTGATTTTATGTCACTATATTTTATAATCAGTTTTATAAAGTATCAAACTGTTATTGCAGGGTTGGGAAACCTCTGGCTCAGCAGACAAATGCAATCCTCTAGCTCACTGTTCTTCAACCTTTGGTCCCCAGTTGTTGATGGACTACGACTGCCCATCATCCCCAATGGTGTGGGATGATGGGAGTTGCAGTCCTTCATCATCTGGGGACCTAAGGTTGAAGAACAGTGGTCTAGCTAGTCCTGCAGACTCTTCCCAGGCCATGCTCCTCACTGGCCATGCTTTGCACCCTCCTTGAGTGCTTTTGCCTCACTGGAATGTATCCTTGAATTGTGATCATGCCTCTTTCTCTTCTTCCTTGCCTGGATGGAGAGCAGTCTATGTGTGTGTTTAGAATCCTCTGGCTTTTGTGTGGCTGGAATGAAGGCCACCATACAAATACATTGCATCCATTGCTCCGCCCAGCTTTGGCTCTGACTTTGCCCACCAGTGGCATGCATCCTACAGAAGGTTGTCCATGAGTGAATGCCACCCTCAGGCTGAAAAGGTTACGGTTTCTGAATACGCCTGTTGGCGAACGGGATTCCTTCCATTCTTGGAAGAAGCTCTGATCTAGTAGTGTCTCCAACAAATGGAAGTGGGGTGGGAGATAATTTTTGGAGTTTTTTTTTCCTGCAGGTTGTGCACCACCTTCCACAGTGTTCCAGGGGTTCTCCCAAAATATTTTTGAATTGCTGCAGGGGGAATTTGCAAAAATTCCCTCTCCCCCTCCCTTCCATTCATAGAAGCCTACACTGGATCAGAGCCACTTCTATGAACAGAAGGATTTTGGATCCTACTTGTTGTCTTAGGTTTCTCTGATTAATGAATGATAACATTATTTAATTACACTAAAGTTAAAATCTTGTCTCTAGTGTACAAGGCTACTCATTTCACTTTGTCTTAAGAAAGACAAAGTATTCCTGTTTAATTATCTCTCTTTTGCTCCAGTTTATTTTCATTATAAGGCATATCTGACTGCTTTTAAGTGGCAGGCAATTTGATGCATAGCACTTGTAGTAGTAATGCTTAGTAATAATGCAATACTTACTGGGCTCCTTCGGGAAGAAGAATGGGATATAAATTGAAATAATAATTAGTAAAAATAATAGTGTTGATTCCAGATAACTGCATGTGATGATCTGCTTAGAGCCCTCCTCTGTACTGTAGCTCTCATTGCCCCCATAGAAGATACACTCCTTAGGAATAGTGTGGGATATGACACGGTAGGCTTTTGACGTTGGAGAGGGTGATTTGGCAGAAAGTATGCACCCCTTTGCACAATGGAAGTGCTTTTTCACCCACACAGTCCACCTCCAGATCCCACTCTTGGTGAATATATGTTAATAATAATATTGATGAACCAATAAGATATATCTATAAGATATGACGGTGCATGGGTTTGCTTTTTGTTAGTTCGGCACACTTCAGATAATGGACATTGTCTTAATAGAGAAGAAGAAAATAACCTTTTGTAGTAATGTAGTTTTGTTGTGTGCATCAACACATGAATTGCTTTGTTTTATCCATGAATTGTTTTCTTTTATTTTAACAACATTCCAAGATGCCTTGTTTGTTTTAGGCAGGAGCAGTAAAGGATTATATCAGATTGCTGCTTGAGAATGACAAACTGAAGTTTCTAGTCTTTGCTCATCATTTAAGCATGCTTCAGGCTTGTACCGAGGCAGTGATAGAAAGCAAGGTAAGTGTGACTTATTTTGTTAGACTTGTTTTTTAAGGATCTTATTATCAAGCCCTAAACCTGTAGATATTTTTTTTGGTGCTGATGTCAAAAGATCTTGTTTAAAACTATACTTACAAGTTTGTGTTTGTAGTAGCTTGGCTGTTTATATGCACTGTGTTTTCATTTTATTGACAGTTGATCCACATTTGTATCCTCAAACCCCACAATTTCTGTGAAGGCTTTAGCACAACCCTCTATTCTCCACACACTACTATAATTAAGCCTAAGTATGTGCAACTGAAATAACACATATTCTTCCCCTGTCTATCCCTGCCTCTACTTCCTCCCATTCCTCTGTGTTGAACTATGGCAGGGAGTTGCCAATCTCTTTAGGCCAGTGGGCACATTTAGAGTTTTGAGAATGTTTTGGGCGCCATTCACAAAATCAATACTATAAGACAAAACAAACTTAAGGCTCAAAACGATCTAACCGTAAGCACCAAAAGCTAGGAAAAACAGGAAAATTTCCATCAAACAATGAACTTCCAACAACAACGTGGCCATCCATGCCTCCAAAAGGAGGGGATACCGGAAGTCAGTCACCACTACCATACTAGAGAAATGTGGTCATGCATATGGATGTGTGTTCAATGTAGGAGAAGCTGAGCCAGTGCAAACAGAAACTTGGCAGGAAAGAGTAAACAGTCTCTTATGGCTGATGGATTTTTGACAAGATATTATTATTATTATTATTATTATTATTATTATTATTATTATTATTATTATTATCTAAAATTTATTCGATGTCTATCTGGCAGGACACCCTGTCACTCTAGGCGACATACAAGGAATAAAAATACAGAACAACATATCAAAAAATAAATCAGCAAGTGCATAATAAAATACAGTTCACAGTAAACCCCAAAAATCAAACCACCCCTTTAGCCACCTAACTGTAGCACGTTCATTCATCAGACTGTACAAAAAGCCAAGTCTTCAACTGCCTCCGAAAACACAAAAGTGAAGGGGCTAGGCGAGTATCAACTGGTAAGGTGTTCCATAGCGTGGGAGCTACAATGGAGAAGGCTTTAGACCTAGTACCACTTAATTTGGCCATCCTGATAGAAGGGACCACAAAAAGTCTAGCGGCTGAGGACCTTGTACGCCCATCTACTCCAAGAAGAGAAAGTTTGTTCTTCAGATAGATCGGACCAGCATCAAAAAAGGACTTATAAGTTAAAGCTAGTATTTTAAACTTCACCCGCAGCACTATCGGGAGCCAATTAAGTTCCCGAAGAATTGGGGTGATATGTTCTCTTCTATGGCATCCCTTAATAAGTCATGCCGCTGCATTCTGGACAAATTGAAGCTTACGCATAGTTCTCAGAGGGAGACCAGCATATAGAGCATTACAATAGTCCAGACGGGAAAGAACCAAGGCACTAACTACAGTTGGTAAAAGATGCTTTGGGAGGCAGGGGCAGATTTTGCGAATGAGGGACAAATGGTAGAGTGCAGTCTGACAAACTGCCGCTATCTGAGCCTCCATCGTCAGTTGGGAGTCCAAGATGACACCCAGACTTCAGACGGTCACTCAAGGGAACAGAGACTTGGTTGAAAGTCACTTGAGTTATTCCTAGTTTAGATCGATCACCTACTAAGAGGATCTCAGTTTTATCAGAATTTAGCCGTAGTTTGTTCTTAAACATCCATTCCCCTATTAGTTCCAGCCCTTTAGTCAGTTGTGTTGCAGCAACCTGTGGGGAAGATTTAAAAGACAAATAGATTTGGGTATCATCTGCATACTGATGAAATTGCAGGCCCATACTATGAATAAAGCACAGGAGGTACTAGTGGGCACACTGGTGTCCATGGATGCAGTGTTGACAACCCCCGAACTACAGCTCATAAGCTTCTCAAGGCAGGGACATGTCTTCCTGTGCTATGTAAAGCACCATGCATGTTAATGACATTTCAGTCAGTAAACATTACCTGTAGTAATGGGAGGCAAAGCCTGCTTTCAGTGTAGGGGGTAAACTCTTGAAACAGCCACATAATGTCCTGTTTTGTGATCAAGGTAGCCATGTTTGATGACAAAGCTAGCATTTCTTGTTTCCTAATCACTAACTTACCTTTGTCTAAAGCCAAGGAATCCCTTTAATTTAGGTTCAGGTGATGTTTTTTCTTACTTCACAGGTTCGATATATTAGAATAGATGGAAGTGTACCTTCAGCAGGAAGGATAAACCTTGTCAATCAGTTTCAGAAGGACCCAGATACTAGGGTGGCGATTTTGAGCATTCAGGCTGCTGGTCAGGTAAGTACTTAAAATATACAGGATTCTCCTTTTGTTTTAAGTTTTAGCTTGTGGCATCTGAATTCTTATTGCCACTAAAAAAAATTTAACCTTATGGGGCACACTGTAGGGTAAAGTAAAATTCATTGGGCAGTATTCAACTAACTTATCCTATCATATCAGCGCATGGATTACCACTAGCACAATAGGACTTCCTCCAATCTGCAGCCTCCCCAAATCTTTTTCAGAAGGTTGGGGGGAAATCCCTAGAACAGATTTAGGGACATGTGCGGAGGAGAAGAGGGGGGAGAAGTTTTGTTGCACTAGGGGTAATTCTTGCACTAACTAAATTACTTAGCACCAAGTTGGATATAATCCAGTGAATTCAGATGTGTGAGAAATTCGACATAAAACTGCTTACAGAAGCTGAATTAAAACTTGGCGTAAATTTGGTCTAAAGTAGGAACAGTAACTCGTTCCTAAGTTTTATTATGATAATGTACGGCTGTGCACTATATTTGTACAAATCACAAATAACAAACCAAACTCTGCCGATTTGGGCAATTTGTATCCTGACCAACTCAGGTTGAAGTAGCAGCAAATTTCTGCAGAGTGGATCAGCCAGTCCTGAATCAATTTGTAGAAATTTGTAGCTCCAAACAGTCTCTAATGAACCCAGACAGGGTGTCTCTGAAATGGAGCGATTACAGTACCTTATGCGGAGAACACCAGTGTGGGGCAAGAGGGAGGAAGGCCAGAATGCTGTCACCCCACCCAACACTCTCCAATCACAGTGCTTGGAATGGGTGAAGCCTTAAAATGCAGAACTCATTTGTATGTTCTGTCTCTTATAAATGTTTGATGAGGGGTGGGAGGCATTTGTTCAGCTTGTGTATGCTTTCTGTTCTTTCCCAACAAATCTCAGTCCCATCCTTACTTACATATTTTTTAAAAAATGTTTGTGTTTTTATATATATTTTACTCTTCTCATTGCTAAGAATTATTATTAAACCTTGTGGGCATATTTAACCACAGCTTTCTGAATTCATCATCATCATATTCTACTTGCTACCCACAAACAATAAGAAACGGCCAGCTTGTGTGGATGAAGAGTAGAAGTAGAAGACAGACAGCCAAACCTTGTAGGCATGTTAGCCAGGAGGAGGAGGAGGAGGAGGAGATGATGATGATGATGATTTACAATTGCTAACCACAATGAATATTATTACTATTAAATAGTAATTTTATTTTTTCCCTCACTCAGTACTGCTGTTGGCAATCTGCTCCCTATGTGAGTCTTTTTTTAAAAAAAAAATCTTGGAAAAAGCAACTTTTAAAGATGGCTCGCATGAAAACTCCTGGAGCTACCCACCTGAAATTTGGCAGAACTAATCCCTTCTATAGGGGCTACCATGTCCCCAAATGTCATGTCCTTATGTGCATATTATCTCCATAATGTTGCCAGCCTGTGCCTGCCTGATGCGAACTACACGTGTCTAGTATTGCAAAAGTACTTTTTTTAAACCCTCATTTTTTTCAAAATCTGTAAGGGAGGAACAGGGGAAACATATGAGCATGAGAATGAGAATTGGCATGATTAAGCACCCTTTTAAAAAAATATATTTTTTTTTTGAAAAAGCAAACTTTAAAGGTGGCTAGCATGAAAACTCCTGGAGCTACCCATCTGAAATTTGGCATGGTCAGTTCCCTGTATAGGGACTACCATGACACCAAATTTCATTGCCCTGTGTGAAAAAACAAAACCGCTATGTCCTTTTTAATTTTAAAATATTTTACATTTTAAAGGTGGATAGCATGAAAAGCCTTGGGACTAGCCCCCTGAAACTTCATAGGTCTTATCCCATGTATTGCAGCTACCATGACAAATATCATGTCCCTAAGTCAAAAAACAAGAAAGTTATTGCCATTTTGGTTGTGCAATGTAAGTCGAAGGGATTTCCAGATATTTGTAAGATACAGTCTGTGATCTGGTTTCAGATCCGGATGCCTGATCTGTATTTACAGACTGGAGCCGCAAATTGGATCGGGGGTCCGTGCACAGCCCTAGTTTTTCAGTCTATGCATAGGTCAAAAACATTACTTAAATGTGTCTCAAGACTTGCTCATCAGTATATACCACTGGATAAATGAATTTTAAAATACAGGATGGAAAATATATTAAATTTATTTAACATGCCCATTCTATTTCTTAATTTCAAAAAACCAGGCCTATATTTAACAAAATAGTAATGTAGACTTCAACATCAACAACTTGCAAACTTTTTTGTAGAAGTGCTTTACTTTTTACTTTTTCCATCTTGTGATAAATCTGCAGTGGAATAGCTTCCTATAATTTGGTTGCTACCATAATTAAAATACATTTGCATTGTTACCATCGTTACAAATAAAAATACATTTGCATCGTGAACAGCATATTGACATGCCCTGATTATCTGTAAACTATTTTTCTGTGTTCAGGGAACAAACCCTTCTGAAACACAAATGACCAGAAGCAGGGAATTTAGCTCACGTATAGGAGGCACTCTTCTCACTGTGGCCCTGGCTCTACTCAGTTAGAGGACAGACTGATGGCAGAGAAGCTAGTGTGTTTACTGAAATACACAGAAGCACACTGTGCATCACTTGGGTACATCAGTCCAAATACTGGAATGCTTTCATAAGGTACTCAAGATGGAGCAACAGAGACAAGATAAGAGCATTTCCAGAAACTGATGTTACTGATAAATTAAAAATAAAGACAACTCTCAGGTTTACTATTTGAAGGCTATTAATAGAACGTTATTAAAGGGAAATTTAAACCAAGAGTAGGGATGTAGAATAATCAACAGGGGAACACACTGACTGACCGAGATAAACTAAAAGGAAGATGGAAACAATACACTTAGAACTCTGTAAAAGAGATGCAAGGATGACAGATTCATTCATGGAGGAACCATATGATGAAGAACCAGAAATTTTAGAATGTGAGGTGAAAGCTGCTCTTGAAACACTTGGAAGAAACAAATCACCAGTAACAGATGGCATACCAATAGAGTTGCTACAAGCTACTAAGACTGAATCTGTCCAAATTTTGACAAAAATTTGTCAACAAATATAGAAAATAAAACAATGGCCCACAGACTGGGTCCCTATGTCAAAAAACAAGAAAGTTATCCCAATTCCAAAGAAAGAAGATCCCAGGGAATGCAGTAATTATTGAACTATTGCCTTAATATCCCATGCAAGCAAAGTAATGTTCAAGATTCTACAACAAAGGCTCTTACCATGTATGGAGCGAGAAATGCCAGACATCCAAGCTGCATTTAGAAAGGGAAGAGGCACCAGAGATCATAACGCAAATATACACTTGGTAATGGAACGGACCAAGGAATTTTAGAAGAAAATCACCCTGTGCTTTATAGATTACAGCAAAGCCTTTGACTGTAGATCATGAAAAACTATGGAATGCTTTAAAAGAAATGGGGAGTGCCGCAGCATCTGATTGTCCTGATGTGCAACCTATACTCTGGACCAGAGGCTACTGTAAGGACAGAATATGGAGAAACTAATTGGTTCCGTTTCAGAAAGGGTGTGAGATGGGTGTATTTTATCACCCTATTTATTTAATCTATACACAGAACATATACGGAAAGCGGGATTGAACCAAGATGAAGGAAGTGTGAAAATTGGAGTGAGAAATATCAATAATTTAAGATATGCAGATGATACCATACTACTAGCGGAAACCAGTAATGATTTGAAATGAATGCTGATGAAAGTTTATTTATTTTATTTATTTGTTTCATTTATAGACCGCCCATAGCGAGTGGCTCTCTGGGCGGTGTACAAAAAGGTTAAAATACAAAATATCAACAATAAAATCAGACAACAAACAATAAACACAAGCATCAACTAAAGAAAAAAATAAAAAATAAAAAATTTAAATTATAACATAAACGCTTAAAATGCCTGGGAGCATAGCCAGGTCTTAACCTGGCGCCGAAAAGATAGAAGCGTAGGCGCCAGGCGTACTTCTTCGGGGAGGCTGTTCCACAGTTCGGGGGCCACTACAGAAAAGGCCCTAGATCGAGTAACTGTCCTCCGGGCTTCTCAATGGGTTGGTACCCAGAGGAGGGCCTTAGATGCTGAACAAAGTGAGCGGGTAGGTTCATAGCGAGAGAGGCGTTCCACAAGGTATTGAGGTCCCACGCCGTGTAAGGCTTTATAGGTCAAAACCAGCACCTTGAATCTGGCTCGGAAACAAATAGATAGCCAGTGCAGACGCGCCAGGACAGGTGTTATATGTGCTGACCGGCTGGTCCTCGTCAGCAGTCTGGCTGCTGCGTTTTGCACTAGCTGAAGCTTCCGAACTGTCTTCAAGGGCAGCCCTAGGTAGAGCGCATTACAGTAATCCAGCCTAGAAGTTACCAGAGCATGAACAACTGAGGTGAGGTCATCCCTGTCCAGATAGGGACGTAGCTGGGCTACCAACCGAAGGTGGTAGAACGCATTCCTTGCCACCGAGGCCACTTGTGCCTCAAGAGACAAGGAAGGATCGAAAAGAACTCCCAGACTACGAACCTGTTCCTTCAAGGGGAGTGTGACCCCATCTAGAACAGGGTGAACATCCACCATCTGGGCAGGGAAGGCACTCACCAACAGTGTCTCAGTCTTGTCTGGATTGAGTCTCAGTTTATTAGCTCTCATCCAGTCCATTATCGCGGTCAGGCAATGATTCAGCACATCCACAGACTCACCTGTAGAAGATGAAAAGGAGAAATAGAGCTGCGTGTCATCAGCATACTGGTGGCAACGCACTCCAAAACTCCTGATGACGGCACCCAGAGGCTGCATGTAGATGTTAAAAAGCATGGGGGACAAAATCGACCCCTGAGGGACTCCACAATGGAGAGTCCATGGTGTCGAGCAATGTTCCCCAAGTACTACCTTCTGGCGACGATCCGCCAAGTAGGAGCGGAACCACTGCCAAGCAGTGCCTCCAACTCCCAACTCCGCGAGTCTCCCCAGAAGGATACCATGGTCGATGGTATCAAACGCCGCTGAGAGATCAAGGAGAATCAACAGAGTCACACTCCCTCTGTCCCTCTTCCGACAGAGGTCATCGTACAGGGCGACCAAGGCTGTTTCAGTGGCAAAACCAGGCCTAAAACCGGATTGAAACGGATCCAGATAATCGGTCTCATCCAAGAGCACCTGGAGCTGATTGGCAACCACCCGCTCCAGAACCTTGCCCAAAAAGGGGATATTTGCCACCGGTCTATAATTGTTCAAGTTATCTGGGTCTAAGGAAGGTTTCTTCAAAAGAGGTCTCACTACTGCCTCCTTGAGGCTACTAGGGACTACTCCCGCACTCAAGGAGGCATTTATCACTTCCTTGGCCCAGCCGGTGGTACCAGTCCTGCTAGCCTTGACCAGCCAAGATGGACAAGGATCTAGAGCAGACGTGGTCGCTCGCACCATTCCAAGCACCTTGTCCACTTCCTCAAGCTGCACCAACTGAAACTCATCCAATAATGAAAGACAAGATCGTGTTCTGGACACTTCAATGGATTCATCTGTCGTAACATCAGAGTCTAGGTCCCTACGGATGCATGCGATTTTATTTTGGAAGTGCCCTGCAATGTCGTTACAGCGAGCTTCAGATGTTTCAATGGTATCTTGAGGACCAGAATGTAAGAGTCCTCGTACAACCCTAAAAAGCTCTGCTGGGCGGCAGAGAGATGTCTTGATAGAGGCAGCGAAGTAGGACTTCTTCGCCGCCCTTACCGCTTTTATGTACGACTTAGTAGAGGCACTTACCAAAGCATAATTGCATCCGTCTGGAGTTCGTCTCCATCTGCACTCCAGCCTCCTTCTCTCTTGCTTCATCACTCTCAGCTCCGGGGTATACCACGGAGCTGTATGAGCTCTGCATCAAAGAGGGCGCGCGGGAGCGATCGTGTCGATAGCCCGGGCCATCTCTGTATTCCACAGTTCGACCAAGGCCTCGACAGGAGCGCCAGTACTATCAGCTGGAAAAACTCCCAGAACCCTCTGAAAACCCATAGGATCCATAAGCCTCCGGGAGCGGACCAACTTAATAGGTCCCCCACCCTTGCAGAGGGAAAGAGTCGTCGTAAGTCTAAAACTCAGCAGGTGGTGATCTGTCCATGACAATGGAGTAGATGAAAAATACCCCACCTCCAGATCACCATCTCCATGACCAGTGGCGAAGTTCAAATCAAGAGTGTGACCTGACACATGCATTGGGCCAGTAACAAATTGAGACAGCCCCATGGTTGTCATGGAGGCCATGAAGTCCTGAGCCGCTCCAGATAAGACAGTCTCAGCATGAACGTTGATATCCCTCAACACCACAAGTTTGGGGGACCTCAACAACACCTCCGAGACTATCTCTGTCAGCTCAGCTAGGGAAGCTGTTGGGCAGCAAGGTGGGCGGTACACCAACAAGATTCCCAGTCTGTCTCCTTGGCCCAGTACAAGGTGGAGGCACTCTAGACCAGTCGTCATCTGGACAGGATGCCTGGTGAGAGAGAAAATACTCCTATAGACCACAGCGACCCCGCCTCCCCGGCCCTCAGATCTGCCATAGTGCTGCACCGTATACCCAGGTGGGCAAAGCTGAGAAAGGGCAACTCCTCCCTGCTCACCCACCCAGGTCTCGGTTATACACGCCAGGTCGGCACCCTCATCCACAATTAAATCATGGACAAGGGAGGTTTTATTATATACCGACCTGGCATTCAAAAGCAGCACCTGGAGATCTAAGGGCTGGCTGATAGAACAACCAGCAGTTCTGTGGTCTTGAGGAGAAGTTAAAGAGGAAAGCACAAAAACAGGACTACAGCTGAACATCAAGAAGACTAAAGTAATGAAAACAGAATATTTATCTAACTTTAAAGTTGACACTGAGGACATTGAACTTGTCAAGGATTATCAATACCTTGGCACAGTCATTAACCAAAATGGAGACAATAGTCAAGATATCAGCAGAAGGCTAGGACTGGGGAGGGCAGCTTTGAGAGAACTAGAAAAGGTCCTCAAATGCAAAGATGTATCACTGAACACTAAGGTCAGGATGATTCAGGCTATGGTATTCCCAATTTCTACATATAGATGTGAAAGCAGGGTAGTGAAAAAAGTGGATAAGAGAAAAATCAACTCACTTGAAATGTGGTGTTAGAGGAGAGCTTTGCACATAGCATGGACTGCAAAAAAGACAAATAATTGGGTGTTAGAACAAACTAAACCAGAACTGTCACTAGAAGCTAAAATGATGAAACTGAGGTTATCATACTTTGGACACGTAATGAGAAGACATGATTCATTAGAAAAGACAATAATGCTGGGAAAAACAGCAGGGAGTAGAAAAAGAGGAAGGCTAAACAAGAGATGGATTGATTCCATAAAGGAAGCCACAGACCTGAACTTACAAGATCTGAGCAGTGTGGTTTATAACAGATGCTCTTGGAGGTCGCTAATTATTAGGGTTGCCAAAAGTCGTAATCGACTTGAAGGCATATAACAACAACTGTAGAAGAGAAGGGAGAGTGTAAAGAAGGAATGAGATGCCAGTGAGCCAAACAATGATGGTTTGGCATTTGTAGGGAAAGGATGGTGTTGAAGTGGTAACAGCTGGCCGGAAAGGGAAGGAGGGAGAAAGTTATGTCTTTCCTTCCTTATGATCTCGCTGAAACTTGGGACAAGAGAAGGATTCATAGTGTCAGGCTAAAGGGTTTGGGGGTTCAACCATGGCCAGGCTTTGCCAGACAAGGATTGCTGGAAGGAGTGCAAAGATGGGCACTGAGCTGGGAGTTCCAAAAGCCAGGCAGGCAGAGGGTATCAACAGATATTTGAAATGCATTTTGTCCTAATCCCTTAAATCTTGACAGCTTTTCAGACAAAATCGAGACTTTAGAGAGAAAGTATAGTGTTGGGACTCCAAGTGGAGGGTGAATGGTGTTCTCTGGCAACAACATGAAATACCTTTCTCTTCAGTTGACTCTTCTTTCCAAGCTGGAACCTTCATTTCTTCATTATTATTTTTTAGGGTTTAACCTTTACTGCTGCCACTCATGTGGTGTTTGCTGAACTATACTGGGATCCTGGGCATATTAAGCAAGCGGAAGATAGAGCACATCGGATTGGACAGTGCAGTTCTGTGAATATCCATTATCTCATTGCAAAGGGAACACTGGATCCTCTTATGTGGGGAATGTTGAATCGTAAGGTAAGATCTTACACTTAAATATTGGCAATCGTCACTGTCAAAAGCTCTGGAACATGTACTGTAGTGCCTCCTTACATTTTAAGTGTATATGCACCTACCAATCCCATTTTCTAGATTCTCCCTCCCCTACTGTAATACCTCCTTCTCTAATCAATTTAAATGACTTCCAGTTCTTGGTATCTGAAGAAAAGGCTGAGAGAATTCTGTTGGCCACTGAATTAGTGTCTGTATGTGTTTTTGTAAACAAAAATGATTTAGATTGACCTTTTAATAAAGTTTAACTTGGATTTAGTGTGTGTGTTAAAAGATCGGTACTGATGTTGAAACTTCCTTATTACAATTTTAGGTCTAGATATATTTGAGTTGCATGTGAAAAGTAAAGCCAAAAGCTTGCTTTGACTTCAAAAAGGCAATTTGAAACAGAAGACAAAGTGAAACATTAAGAAGAATATAAGAATGATAAGTAACTTTGTAACAGTAAACCTGACTCAACAAAGAAGGCAGAAGAGACATATGACTCTTCTAGGAGGGGAGATACATAATAGGTTTAAGTGAAAACAGAAGTCCATTCAAGTGAGCAACAGATAGTCTCCATTGTCATGACTGAGCAAAAGGACTTCTAAAGAACTGTGTCTAGAAATGTCCTAAAACATGGAAGGTGAGCTAGCCTGCTAGACCTCCTTGGTTTGAGAGTACCGTAAGCACTGGGAAGGCCATCATTCAGGTAGCCACCTCCATACTTCAGAAAGCAGAGAAGCCCATAACAGGACTGCCTCAGGTGATTTTAAAGCATAAGGGTGGTATATGGCCAAAAAATTCCTTTAGATAACAAGGGCCTAGAACATGCAGTCTGATGGTGATAGTCTTCACCTTTGGAAATGTTCTTGTTTTTTCCACCCCAAATCAAAATTGATTGGTAACAGGGACCAGACGGTTCAAACATATAAAACTGATTCTGGCCCGCTTGCATTGGCTGCCTGTATGTTTCCGAGCTCGATTCAAGCTGCTGGTTTTAACCTATAAAAACTTACATGGCTTAGGACCACAATACCTGATGGACCGCCTCTCCCGACATGAACCCACCCATACACTACGCTCAACATCCAAGACTCTCCTCCGGGTGCCTACTCTGAGGGAAGCTAGGAGTCTGGCAGCAAGGGAGAGGGCCTTCTCAGTGGTGGCCCCCAAATTATGGAATGATCTCCCTGACGAGGTGCACCTGGCACCAACACTGTTATCTTTTCAGCACCAGGTCAAGACTTTCCTCTTCTCCCAGGCATTTTAGCATGTGTTGTTAAATTGCTTTTTAGAAAGGTGTTTTTAAATTTGTATATTTGTTTTTAATTGTTGTAAATCGCTCAGAGAGCTTCGACTATGGGGCAATATACAAATGCAATAAATAAATAAAATAAATAAATTGACTTCTGAGGCAAAGGAACTGCCTGTTTCTGCCCTGCAGAATGGCATTTGAGGCCTGGCAAGTGTAGCAGTCTGAGTTAGGAAAGAATAGTTTCTGGACTAGAAATTGTTCTACAAGATGAAGCCACAGAACCCTGAAGCAATTACACTGCAACCCACACTACCCCAAACTTGGATGGGATAAAGCTGTATTGTCAAGTGTGAACTGTTTTCATTTTCCCAATCCTTCTACCTACAGGCCAAAGTTACAGGCACCACTTTAAATGGCAAAAAAGAAAAACTGCAGGCACAAGAAGGCGACAAATCCAAATGGAATTTCCTGAATTTTGCTGAAGCCTGGATCCCAAATGAAAGTATAAATGAGATAAAGCATGAAGTTTTATTCACCCATGTAAGAATGTAGAGATCATGTGTAGTGTTTAATCTGTTCAAACATTTCTGAAATCTAGATGTTCACAAAAAACATAAATTACACTCACTTTTTGCCGAGACTGAAATTGTATGTTGTACATATTCATTCTTTCTATTTTGGTTTGCAGGAATGCTGGTACCTGAGACTCATAGGACATCATATATATGTCTATATTGTCTGCTGTTGGCTAAATCTGGGTTGCTTCATAATTTGATTTTTAAAAAACCAAAAAGAAACAATTTAAATTGTTGGTTATTGACTATATTCAGTCTATCCATTCACATGATCCAGAGCCATCAAACCCACACAGGGCTTCCATTGCCAACCAGCGCTCTCACTTCATGTTGCCAATAACAGAAATGGGTATATACCTATATGCACACGTAATCAAACTAAATTGCAGCCTTTTATGTGCCTGTTTTTGTCCCTGAACAAATCCCATTTAATCTGTATAGGTACAATCCAATTGGCACCCTTGCACTTGTAGAAAACCTTTTGATCCAGAGGAGATCTGCTAATGCAGATGTCACCAATGCCACACGCATGGGCGCTATGGCACCCTTGAGGCCTTTCTCTGCTGTCTACAAATCTCAGAGCCCCTCAACTCACTGGTCATGTGGTGGCGAGAATGGTTAGTGTTTTTCTCTGTTGAAAAATACAGAGAGCTGAAGGAGGAAGTTGAAAAGTGATGCTCTTTCCCGCTTCCTCTGTCAGCCCTATGTGCATTTCAAGGCTCAGATTAATTCTACTGGATCCACTTTTTTATACAAATCCTTTGGAAAAGCAAAGTGTCTTTGTGACTTTTGTATGTGTATCCTTTCTCTCTTTCTGTCTCGGGACTGAGCTGGGGGAAGGGGGCAAGAGGGAACCGGGGTGGTGGTATCCACAGCATTTGCTCAAAATCCAAATGTGCCCATGGGCTTAAAAAGTTGGCAATCCCATGCTAATGGAAGAGGAGGAGAGTCAATTTTTGCTGATCTCTCCCTCTTCCCTGCAGCCCTCAGTGCCCGTCTCCAAAAATCAATTTCAGAGAGTTGAGGGACCCACCCAACAGGGTAGAAGGAGGGGCTGCAGGGGGATAGGCAAAAATAGCCTCCCCATATCACCTGTTAGTGGACATCTCTGCTGGATCAAAAGCCCTTCTATGACAGTAAGAGCACCAATTGGATTCCACCCTATATATGTAAATGCTAATACTCTCATGATCACTGGCACAGTCTTGTTTCGTAAATTTATATGTTAAACAAAATTAGCTGTTTTCAGTTGTGAAATATTACTGCAGAACTCTTTCTTCCCTCATTATATAACTGCCAAAATAATCAAGTGTATGGTTGTGGGAGAGTTTGGAAGTTGTTCCTACAGTTTATATCAGCTGTTGTAATTTCATTACAAATGTGTTCATTCCAATCTTGTCATTCATGCATTCCAATCTGGATTATGTATATATATCTCATGGTGCTAATTGGATTTTGTAAGGCTGTCTATTCAGTTGGAATTCTTTCAGTTCACTAGTTACTACTGTGCAGTCCATTTTAGTGCATGCTGCTGACATTTAGCAGTATATACGACCAAAAATGGGACCTCAGTAGTTTTGGTCTTGTCACACTCTGAAAACTACTGATCCTTAAAAGCATTAGTCTCACTGTAATATGGATATGGATAATATCCCTGAAGTGAATGTAGAACAATTAACTGCTCTGCGCTAGCACTCAATATGTTATCTGTGTGATACTTCTGTTAGCCTTTGGCTTTAAAAGACAGATACGTTGATCTTAAATACAGAAAAGCAATATGCCCATGCAGAGGCAGATTGGATACATGTCATGTTTTGTTTTGTACACAAAAATGGTTTTATAGGTAGGTGGTTCATTTTAACATCATACAAGAGCAGGGGGATTTGATCTTAAATTTCATGTTTTGAGGCCCAAGATCCAAAGAAACATAATACAGTTCCAGCTTTGCTACACTCACCATAATGGGGATTAAAGTCAATATGTTGCTAATTATGTGATTCCTGTGGCCAAACTGGCAACGATAAAATTTGTACACACTTATTATGATGATTTAGTCTATGAGTGAAGAGATAAACTTTTAGATTACAAAAGTAACTGGACTCTAGAAGGGATGGGACATTGGCTACACTTTGGAACAAGCACCAGCCTTCCCTTTCTACATGGAACCACATGGAGATCAGAAGTTGTTACCTTCATTTTTAGATTAACTAATGTATTATGTCATCTGAACGCTAAACTATGGTTAATCTTAACTATGGTTTATTTGAAACAAACCAATTTTATAATCTATAAGGCATGAGTTGAAGTTGGCTGGTTTCAAACAAACCATAATTGTTTAACCACAGTTTGTCAGGTTTGGATGACATGAAAAGCTATGGTTAATTAAAAATAAAACTGGAAGTTTCCAAATGCCTTGCAGCTGGAGGAGGCGAGAGGCAGCACATGAGCTCAAGGGAAGGCTAGGCTTGTTCCCATCACAATAAGCCAAGAGGTGGGGAACCTCAAGCCTTTGAGTATCTCTATCTGGCCCACAGGACTTTCCCCAGGCCAACTCCCCTCCCTAGACCACCTCCCTCACTGGACTTGCCTCATGCCTTTCTTGCCCCCTGGGCTCCTGCTAGGAGGAAGGGCGGGATATAAATAAAAAAATAAATAAGAGCTTTTGCCTCGTTTCAGTGTATCTTTGAACTGTGATAATACCCGTTGCCTATGTTGGTGCTGGGTGGGTATGTTTTTGTGTAGCTGGAATATAGCCTGCTGCACCAAGGTAAGTCTCATTCATTGCCCCACCCACTTCTGCTTTTTTGACTCCCCACACCATTGGCATGTGGCCCCCAGAAAGGTATCCACAAGAGAATGCAACTTGCGCTCTACAAACGTTTTCCTACCCCTGAAATAAACCATGGTTTTATCATGACACCAAACTCAGCCACTGGCTTTACTGGAGCACATGAAACTGGTGTGGCATCTCCCATGTAGCATCAACTTTCTCAGTAAAATAATTTAAAGGCTTTGAAGTTAATGCATGAAACATAAAACTGTCTGATAATGCATAGTCTTTTATGAGAAGCCATAGCTTTGCAAGATAGAATGCAAACTCTTGAGTGTTGCACTGATGATTTGCCAGTATAGGTCAGAAGTGGTTAACAGTGATTCCTTTCCACAAGTCTGGAATATTGGTTCTAATTTTTTTCTTTACGTCAGGTTTTTTCTTAAAATGTCCTTTATTAAAAGAAGACTATTGCTTGGGAAAATGCTGCAGTTGGAAAGGATAATAAGTTAATAAATGGAAGCACAGGACAACAGTATGTAATGAAAGCTTTGTCTGTGTAACATGATGTTTGTTTGTTATCTGCCCTAGTTTGAAAAGGAAAAGCAGCATGATATTCGTGCCTTCCTTTCACCAAACACAAATGCTGAAAAAAAGCGAAAAATTGCTTCTGGTGATAAGTCTCCAGGCTTCAGTCCAGATTCTTCTCAAGCCTTGAAGGAAGAAGACCTGGAGAATGGTGAATATTTGGACTCTGAGGGACTAAATAACAAGGATGCACTTTGTAGAGAAGCAAAGAGACCAAGAGCTTTACTGCCATCTACCCCAAAGAGTTCTAAGAAAGGGAGGAAATACTTGTTTGGAAAAACAAACCATTCATTTGCAGAAGAAACTATCCCAGAAGACTTGGGCACACCGTTACCTAATTCAAGCAAAGGACCTGCTCCTGAAGCAACTTGGCATTGCAGTCTTTGCACTTACAGTAATAATTCATTGCTGCCTTATTGTGAAATGTGTGAATCTCCTCGGGGAAGAAATCGTAAGTAACCCCCTGTACTCCAGTTAATTTTCTTTTTTTTAAAGTCCTTTTTTGTAATGGCAGTAAATAGTTTTTTAAAAATATAATGTATTTGAAGACAAACCTGGTAGCTATTTGTCTTGGCCCAAAGTGTATAATACATACTTTCAGTGGCAAAAGATGCCTGTCATGTTACCAAGAAGCAAATGCAACAGTTTATGATGGAAGTTCAGTTTCCATGGTACCTTACTGTGAGATATCTTGTTCTAGTTCCTTTCAGAAAAAAACACTGCTTTCCACAAATTCATGAAACTCATATCTTTTGTTGCTATTCTTGGTCAGATAATACACTGTGTTTATTCACTTAATGACCTTTGTATATGACAGGTCATTTTCTTGGAAATTCACTGTGAAGTCACATCAGATATTTTACATTTAGAAGGGATACCTAACATCCCTAGATCCAAGAAGGAAATTAGATTTATACAATGTTTTGTTACTTTTTAAAGGCATATAGGCATCACTTGGGCCTAGTGCTGAACTGCTAGTTAGCATTACATGAATGAGCCTCTGGCTCATTCACTCCCCTCTTCCCCAACTCAGCCACGGGAAGCTTTTACTTATGTTTCTAACAGACTGCAGTTTACTGTTATGTCTGAACCCAGGCAAATTGTTTAAACTATGGTTTACTAAAAGAACCCAACTTTCAAACTATGGTTTATGAAATGGACTTGTTTCACGACTCCATAATTAAGTTTAACAACAGTTTAGGGCTTGGAGATAATGCTGCAGTTAATCAAAAACTCATTTTTTGTAATAGTTTTATATTTTAAAGTTTGGATTTTATCTATATAAGCTGCATGCATTTGCCATATGTCATAGAAGCCCATAGGGTTTGAACCTCTAAGACAGGACAGCCAAATCGACTGCACGTTGCTGTTGCAGCTGTGGAATTGTCTATCCCCCAGATTAATTTTGTTGTTCAGAATAATGGTTTGGATCCCAAGTGCTGTCCTACACAGGCAGAAAGGCACTTTAGCCTGCACAAGGAAGACTTCATGTTGGGTCCCAATTCCCCTCTTCCTGCTACAGTATGTTCCCCACCCCAACCATATCCTGTTCATTTCTGGAAGGCCTCCCAATATTCAGGAGCAGATTTTCAAGGGACTAACAGTGGAAAAGAGGAGGCAAGAGAATTTCGTTTCAGGAGTGACAGTTATTCCACAAAAGTGAGGATCCAAGCCAAGATCCTAGCGCCTATGCATTGAATTGCTAACCCTGCAGCAGCAGCCAAGCATAAAAGTCATTGTGCATTTGATGGTTGTATGGCATCGTCCTATCAAATGCCACTCTCTATACCAGGAGGGAAAGACTCAGCAGCCACATGGCCTGCCTTCCACTTGGAGAATTGCCTGAATAATCAGTTGCATCAACAGCTCTTCTCTTAAGAACTAAACAATAGACTATACTGGGGATACATAGTGGGATTTGTTATTGTCGATCAAACTGTGTGCAGAAAAAGAGGTTTGACTCCTGTTTTGGGTCATTTTTTTTAAAATATCCATAGTTATACAGAATAAAAGTCAAATCAACAATTCTGTTTCTATTGGGAGTGAGGAAGAAAACGCAGCCCAAGAAGTTGCAAATCTTAGTGATGCAAAGAGAGCCAGTAAAGGTAGCCAGAGGACAAACCCAGAGCAAGCACTGGCTGGAGTGTCTGGTGGAGCCAAGGAAGAAGCAACTCTTGCCACAAATGAGCAGTTTGACTGTTGTGAGCAAGAACTCAGAGTAGGTAAGGAAAACGGATTTCCTTTTGGAGCGAATGATTAGTGAGCATGTCAGATAACTGAATATTTCTGTGTATTAACTAGCATTTTACAGTATATTCCCACCCTCCAAGAATCAGTGTATGGATAATATTTGCAAAAGCCCAAAACAGTGGTGATAAAAAAAGCTTGTGTGTGCGTATTCGTTATATATAAAAATATCTGAGATCTCAAAACAGTTGCTCGCATGGAATAGCCTTGTGGCAGCAAAGATGGTGAAACAATTGCCAAGGATGAGTCTGTGTACCCCCATTGCTTCAACTTGGTACTTAGATTGTGATAGGCTTAAAAGGGTATTCTCAGTTCAGTTTGGGACTCATAGCAGAATTATGGTTTGTATTCTCAACATGTGCTTTTTTAAAAAAAATATTGTAAAGGTTGTTTGACTGTGTTTACCTCTCTATGCTAAAGTTAAAAAGTATACTATGAAATGTTCTGCTGTTTAAGCTAGAAAACTAATGTCTAACATTGGTGCATAAATTTTGGCCCAGAAAAAATGTAAATGTACTGCCTTCAAGTCGATTCCGACTTATGGCGACCCTATGAATCGGGTTTTTACGAGGCTGAGAGGCAGTGACTGGCCCAAGGTCACCCACTGAGCTTCATGGCTATATGGGGATTTGAACCCTGGTCTCCCAGGTCATAGTCCAACACCTTAACCACTACACCACTCTGGCTCAGACCATAACCATAAAAATTGGATGTATGTAAACAATGGGTGATTATCCAACATCATGTGTGTGGAGTACCCCTTCCTTTCCTTCCCCACAATTCCCTATGCGCCTCCACCAAATCTCTTTCACAGAATCCCCCTCTGGGGAAGATTTTGAGGGCAAGTAGGCAGCGGAAGTCCATTTGGCAAGCAGGCTGACACCATTGAATATCTCCCATTGTTAGTAGTAGTAAAACATTTTATAGCTTTTCTTAGTATGCTTTTCTTATTTGCCTCATTCATCTTCAAAATAATTTTGTGAGGGTAGTCCTTTTGTACATTGGAAACCAAAGATGCAAGTATAGTTCACCTGAGGCCCCAAAGACTATTCTTGCGGTCTTATTTTTATAATAAGCAAGTAGGTGCAAGGTTCCTTCATGATAGTCGCAACCACACACCCTTTTTTGTTTTGCGGTTGAGAATGGGATCCTTGTTAATGCCTTCTCCCACAACAACAGACATCCCTAGGAGCCAATCAGCATGAATGGGGAGAGTGTTAGCTACTGAGAAGAGTCTTTTCTGGCTGACTCACCTTTCACTCTCATTGGTTCTAATCAGCAGGAAAGGACAAGGAAGCATGTTAGAAGACTTTCTTAGCAGCTAATACACTCCCCTTTCATGCTGATTGGCTCATAGGATGCTGGAGACATTGGCCCCCTTCTCCCAAAAAGTAAGGGGTCTAAGACCTCCCGAGACCCCAGACCACTACACCCGTGATACTGAAATGAAAATGAAACTGGTTACTCACAGCTGGAGCACTTTAACAATGACATGTAAAGATCCTGCATAAGGCTTCTATAACAGCAGTGCTGAGGATCAGTTTGCTCACACCCTCACTCTCAAGTGCCACTGCTGAGACTTCGACCTGGCACCAGTCGCCTTAAGACACTGCTGTGTCAGTGTTTCACTTTGCACTTCTGGCTGCCTTACAGAAAGGCAGCTGTGCCATGGGACTGCCTGCCTGGCTCATTGAAGCTTCACACAAACTGCTAGTAAAGGAGGACTGAGAGTTTTCCTGCTGTGGTATATGTATTGCCTAAATCTGCAATAAGGGGTTGAAAGGGAAATGATTTCAGATAAAAGTCATTTAACCTTTATTTATAGAGCATGTAGAGGATTCAGAATCCTTCCCAGCATATTGTGGCCTGATGTTCTGTGCAAGTAGAAATACAGACAGAGTTCATGTCTACACAGTGGTAGGTACTTTTATTATTGTTGTTGTTGTTATTGCTCGAATGCAGGCTATAATGGGGACTCAGTTTGTTTCCGGTCTCCTTCTCCCACTGCAGCCCCCTACTCTCTCTGAAAAGCCATTCCTAAGGGCTAAGGAACCCTCTGAAATGGTGTGGGATGTGGCGTGGGAAGCTGCACTAGGAGGGGGGATTTGGTGGAAATCAAAGGGGCGCTAGGATTGAGGAGGATTGGCAGAAATCACCTGAATTGCCATTGTGCTTGTGCAGCTCACCATTGGACCCAAGCTGTTGCATGCACTGTTGTCTTGGGAGCTTCTGTCCTAACAGTGTGAAAAATACACTAGAAATTACTGCTTGTTTGTGTCTTGTTCTTAGGGTTTTTTTCTGTTTTATTATATACATATGTCTAATGTGGGTTGAAGCAGAAATTAACCGTCTGTAAAAATTAAAAATTGTTGTTACATCCTGCAGAAGGTTTAAAGGGCTTTATCACCTTGCTGTGGGAACATCTGTCATTGACTCATCATCTTTAATGTCATGGGAGTATCCATAAATATTTCTACTGCTCAGGGTGAAAGTATTCACAAACTGGAATGTTAAACAATGCAACTGCAGAGGCAAATGATGTTTTGTAGTTCAGTTTATTGTAAGAAACAGCACTGGTGAGTAATTAAAGATAAATTTATGGTAGAAAAAACACCAACTTCCTTGGAATCTTCAGATAACTGAATGCCTTCTTGATTTAGGAGATTAACAAAACATTTATTTGATTCATCTAGGATGGAGAGCCTCTGTATTGTAACTTCATTCCATTGGATATAAAATTAGATAGCTGGGAAGATTTACCAGAGTGCTTTCAACAAAAACAGAACCGTTCATTGGTAAGATCATTGCTGCAGTTATAAATAATGCCCAGAGTGTATGCTTGCACTTTTCCATTTAAGTAACAAAATGTTCTGCCTCGGTGTCAGGTTTTCAATTATTAGCTTGGCATATACAGATCTTAATTGCTTTTTTTAGTGGAATGTGTTTCTTTGGGGGGGAAATATCACACTTCCCTTGTCTGTGCACATACTCAAATGCATAATTAAATTGCCCATCTGCAGAATTAGTAACTGAATTCTGTTGTCAGTCAATTTTTAAGGGGGGAAATTACTTTAGCATTGCAATATGATATGCAGACAAAATGTTTAAAAATAAAACAAACTTCACAGAGTGCATTCAAATAACATTAAGAACAAAATTCTGTAAGCTTAGAGGATTTTTTTACAAAGAGGTATATAAATTTTGTTAAATGAACTGTTCCTGATCTTTGTGATTTTAAACCGGTAAGAACACATTTCAACCAGGCAGAAGCATCAAGATGGGTGCAGGGCAGGGCTGGTGAGGGGGTGGCCCAGGCAAGGAGCGTGGGCTGGGGAGATTCCCAAGGGCCAAATAAACAGACTGGGGGGAGGGCTCATTTGACCCCATGATCTGCGCTTTCCACCCTGCTCTATATGGTGGGAAGTACCTTTTTTCCATTCGGAATGATGGTTGCTTGAAGTATACAGGTGTCAACTCTGACATAGTTATTTGATGAGTGCAGGTTTCCTGCTGCTGTGAACATCTTTGGCTCTTAAATATGTGGATTATCCTCCAGCTACTCCCACATTTCAAAGTGACAGATAAGACAATACACAAAAGCAATAATATTTGAAAAAAATGTAATTCACATGAACACATTCAAATCTGTGCTGATATCCTAGGGAGACAGAATCCCAAAAGCCATTTCTATGAATGTTTTTTTTAAAAAATCTACCAAAAAATTGTCTAATTTGCACACGTTTAATATATTAAGTTGTTAATAGTAAGCATTTATATAGCACTTCCAAATTTCCAAAGCACTTCACATGCATTATCTTCTTTTAATCCTTTCAACAATCCAGTACAGTATTACTGTTTGCATATTGTAAATGGGGAAACTGCTTGAGCCCCTCCCTGTTGATCTTCTGGCACCTACTGGAGACTTTTATATTCCAGTAAGCATTTTAACTGACTTCTGATTTTATAATTTTAACTGATTATTTTTTGCATTGTACTCAATTCCTTGTAGTTACTTGTACACCACTTAGAGATCCTTGTAATTAAGCAGTATATAAATTGTCAAAACAAATAACAGCAACTTTCCAAAGGTCACAGTATTACTAATATTATTTTTATTATCATCATCACATCTTGTCCAAGGCCACCAAGTTGAGTCTGTGGCAGAGGTGAGATTTGAACTGTGGGCTTGCTGATGCTAGTCTGTAGTAGATCAACAGTAGATTGGAGCGGGTGGTTGCCAGCCAACTCCAGGCGCTCTTGGATGAAACCGGTTATCTAGATCCGTTTCAATCCGGTTTCAGGCCCGGTTTTGGCACCGAAACAGCCTTGGTCGCCCTGTATGATGACCTTTGTCGGGAGAGGGACAGGGGGAGTGTGACTCTGTTGATTCTCCTTGATCTCTCAGCGGCATTTGATACCATCGACCATGGTATCCTCCTGGGGAGACTCGCGGAGTTGGGTGTCGGGGGCACTGCTTGGCAGTGGTTCCGCTCCTACTTCGCGGATCGTCACCAGAAGGTAGTACTTGGGGAACATCACTCGACACCATGGACTCTCCATTGTGGAGTCCCCCAGGGATCGGTCTTGTCCCCCATGCTTTTCAACATCTACATGCAGCTGCTGGGTGCGGTCATCAGGAGTTTTGGAGTGCGTTGCCATCAGTACGCTGATGACACGCAGCTCTATTTCTCCTTTTCATCTTCCTCAGGTGAGTCTGTTGATGTGCTGAACCGTTGCCTGACCGCGATAATGGACTGGATGAGAGCTAATAAACTGAGACTCAATCCAGACAAGACTGAGACATTGTTGGTGAACGCCTTCCCTGCTCAGATGGTGGATGCTTACCCTGTTCTGGATGGGGTTACACTCCCCCTGAAAGAACAGGTACGTAGTTTGGGGGTTCTTCTCGATTCTTCCTTGTCTCTCGAGGCCCAAGTGGCCTCGGTGGCACGGAATGCGTTTTACCATCTTCGTCTGGTAGCCCAACTACGCCCCTATCTGGACAAGGATGACCTCGCCTCCGTTGTCCACACTCTGGTAACTTCAAGATTGGATTACTGTAATGCGCTCTACGTAGGGCTGCCCTTGAAGACAGTTCGGAAGCTTCAGCTGGTGCAGAACGCAGCTGCCAGATTATTGACGAGGACCAGTCGGTCTTCGCATATAACACCTGTCCTGGCGCGTCTGCACTGGCTTCCTATTTGCTTCCGGGCGAGATTCAAGGTGCTGGTTTTGACCTATAAAGCCTTACACGGCGTGGGACCTCAATACCTTGTGGAACGCCTCTCTCGCTATGAACCTACCCGCTCACTTTGTTCAGAATCTAAGGCCCTCCTCCGGGTACCAACCCATCGGGAAGCCCGGAGGGTGGTTACGAGATCTAGGGCCTTTTCTGTGGTGGCCCCTGAGTTGTGGAACAGCCTCCCCGAAGAGGTACGCCTGGCGCCTACACTTCCATCTTTTCGGCGCCAGGTAAAGACCTTTTTATGCTCCCAGGCATTTTAATCTTCTTAATCTTTTTTAATCTTTTAATCTGTATTTTTAATTTTTGTAGTGTTTATTTTGTTTTTGCTGTGCTTTTTGTTGTTTGTTTGTATATGTTTTTGTATTTTATTATGATATATTGTATTTTATCTTGTTTGTTCACCGCCCTGAGAGCTATTTTGCTAAGGGCGGTATATAAATTGAAATAATAAATAAATAAATAAATAGATAGAGAAGTTTATGGAGCAATAAGACATGGGCAAGATGAGCTCCTTTCTGCTACAAGGATTCGTGTCTCCCTACATTTAGTGGGGGTGGGGGAGCATCCCTTCCTTAGTTAAAATTTCTAGCCACCATCTAACCAAACTCTATTCTAGACGATTTAGGAATTCTGCTGGAACAGATTGTGAAGAATTCAAAGAATAAGTTACAGGTAACAAACCTCGTTAAGTTTTGTATTTTCTCCCTAGATACTGAGATTTGTAAGAGAATGGAGTGGTCTAACAGCAATGAAGCAGAGAATTATCAGGAAAAGTGGCCAGATATTTTCTAGTCCCATTCTTGCTTCTGAAGAGATGTTGTCTAAACAGCAATCCAAGCTCAGCAGTACCAAACGGTGTGTGTGCTAACAGCCTCTTTGGTAGAGGGATGGGAAATGTATTGTGCGACAAGCTGTTAATAAATCACCTTAATGATGCAAATGTAATTTACATGACAAGCTAGTTTTAACTGTATTTTATATAGTAAGCATTTTATGCTCTAAACAGAGTGCTTCAAATTGCAAAATTGGGAGGGGGGAGAAGATCCTTCATACTACAACTTACCTGTTACAGAGGAATTAACATAGAATGTAGAAATTAAGTGCACAGGTGCTTGTACCCATTGAAGCTGTCTAACTTACGTTATATAGGTGAGGGTAACCATTTTTATTTTTTGTTATGGGAGGCCTCCTGTTCTTCTAACAAGCGAAAAGCAGAAATTGAGAGGGAGAATCTATTTCTCACATGAGTTTCCCCACCCGCCCCCTTCTGTCTCTTGGCCTGTGTAGGTGTGTTTTCACATTGATTGCAGCTAGCAACCATGGAGTTGACCACCTAATATATTTGGCAAATGTATTACACTGTCAGAATATGTAATTATTTCACCATATGATATTTCTTCTTGAGGAGCCTGTCTAAAGAAATTAGCACTCTCGCAGCATACGATTTATTTTATCATTTGTGTGTATGATTTTGTGTTAAAAATTGTAGTGGGGGAACAGAGATAGAAATAGCTTTAGCAAAAATAGTGCTAAAAGATTCAGAACTCATGAATTCCTTTGTTCTTACAATAGAAAACTTAAGTAATTCATCACCTTACTGATAGTATTCATTCCATTGTAATAATGGAAAAATGGATATGGACTGCCTTCAAGTCGATCCCGACTTATGGCCGCCCTATGAATAGGGTTTTCATGGTAAGCGGTGTTCAGAGGGGGTTTATCATTGCCTCGCTCTGAGGCTAGTCCTCCCCTGCTCGCTAGGGCCTGCTCAGCTTGCCACAGCTGCACAAGCCAGCCCCTTCCTTGTCCAAAACTGCCAGCTGGGGGCAACTGGGTTCCTTGGGACTATGCAGCTTGCCCATGGCTGCACAGGTGGCAGGGCACGTAACTCCTGAGCCACTCACTGTGGGGGTGAACTTTAGCTAGCTCTTTACACCCAGGAGACACAAGCGGGGATTTGAACTCACAGACTCTGGACTCCCAGCCAGACTCTCCTCCCCACTGTGCTATACTAGCTTTTGTAATAAATGACTAATAAATAGATATTATTTAAAACAGAATAGAGGTAGCTGCTGAAAATGATATAATTATCCAGACCTCTTGTGGAAGACGGGGATTTGGGAAGGGCATCTGGTCAAGAATTCTGTATCTCAGTATTTGTGTTGACTTGCAGGCTAAAAAGGAATATTTCATATGATTTTAGGTACATGACAAAAGAGGATGTTGCCAACGCTTCGCTAAGGAAAGCTGACTGCAGTGGAGGCACTGTTCGTATAGTTACCAAAAAATCCACAGTTGCTTTAAAAGGCCCCACTGCTTCTGCTGGAAGCACGGACAAAAATTCTACCAAGTAAGTTTAGCTAGCAGGGCCAATGGAAAAGTGGATATTTATGTCAATAGCTACATGACCCTTTTTTTCTTTAAATTTCAGAAATCTGTTTGTTGGAATTTTCAGTATGCAAGTTAACACTAATTTCTATGGATTGTATCCAATGCTTCATGAGCAGCATTCTGTTTGCACGATGGGACTTCCTCCTTCCTCTCCTCACATACTCCTAATCCCAAAATCTGCTCCAGAAGGTTCCCCAACTTCTGGAGCAGATTTTGAGGATTTGGTTGCACAAGCAGAAGTGTGTTGCACATGCGGAACGGCAGCACTGGATAAAACCCTATGCCCCTCATTTTCAAGCTGTTTCTGATTTTTTTTATATAAATGGAATCTCTAGAAGAGGGTTAAATTTGCTGGAAAATTGTTTCACTTAAATTATGTCACTTCATCTTTCTTCATTGTAAAGGAAAAGGACTCCTTTACAATGTAAAGAGATTTTAAAAAAAAATTAAACCAAATTCTGCACAGAGGAATGTAAAACACAGTGGGTGCCCTAAACAAAATATGCATAGTGAATATATTTCTGCTTATTTTCCTAACTTTGCAAAATTTGCTCTCATCATTTGAGAATTCTGAAGCCCTGAAATTTCTCTTAAGAGTCCATACCTGTTTTTCTGGTTCCATTTCTGCTTGGAAGATCTGAGGGACTACTGATCAGCTGTGTGCCATTTATGCTATGAGGCCCTTGCATGGTTCAGTCTTGTCTCCCATGCTTTTTAACATCTATAAGAAACCACTGAGTTACATCATCCAGGAATTTGGAGTGAGGTGTCATCAGTATGTTTCATTTATATCTGATTCAGCTGAGGTGGAAATGTTAAAGGGGGGCCAATAAATTGAAGCTGAATCCCAACAAAATGGAGGTACTTTTGGTGGGTGGTTCAGGATGGTGGTATTCTGAATGCCATTGTACTCCCCTTAAAAGGTATGTCTGCTTACTGATCTAGATTTCTTGCTAGGAATTCAGATGGCATCTGTGGCATGATTCATGAAGTGTTTCAGCAGCTAAGGCTTCTGTGCTTGTCTGTGGCCTCTCCTGGACAGAGATCCTTGCCATGGTCATCTGGGTTCTGCTAACCTCCAGAAGACAGCCCAGGAATTGCAGGTGGTGGAAAACACAGGTTACTAACTAGGACTGATTGGGATCATATTCTGGGAACATAAGAAGCTGCATTATAGTAAGTCAGACAATTGGTCTCTTTTGGCCAGTATTGTTGACACTGACTGGCAGCAGCTCTCTAGAGTTTCAGGCAGGGGTCTCTACCAGCCCTACCTGGAGATGCTGGGGATTGAATCCAGGAGCTTTCACATCCAAATCAAACACTCTACCACTGAGTTAGAAGACTTCCCCTTGCTAGTGCTTAAAGACCTCTACTGATTCCTGATCTGTTTCTGAGCCTGAAGTGCTGGTGTCTACATTCAGACCCTACATGACACAGGACCTTGGTACCTGAAGGAATACCTATGCCCACATCAGTGCGCCTGTACTAGTCTGCATCTGCACTGGAATTGTTGTTTGAAATTATTTTATTGTTTTATTTCTTGTGGTTTACTGCCCTGGGCTCCTCTGAGGAAGGGTGGGATAAACATTTAATAAATAAACTTTTCTTTGCGATCCTTGGGGTAGCCCTGCCATCTGAGGGAGACGGTCTTCTTGCTTGTGGTGCCCCATGTTCATAAGGCTTTCTCAGGGAGGCCTGCTGGGCACCTGTTCTGATATCTCCAGTGCCAGATGGAGACTTATTTATTATCCCAGGTTTCTTAATTCTGGTTATGATATACTGCTCAAAAATAACTTACATTGTTGGGTCTTTTGCTGTTTTAGTCATTTTTGTTTTTTTCTTGTATTTACATTTTTATTATGCAAGCTCACCTGGAAACTGAAGGGTCAATAGAAATGCTTTAAACTAAATAAAATGCACAGGGAAACAATTTTGATGCGAAAGTAACTGCTCCCTCTTTATCTTTATCTTAGGTTGGCTTCAGAAGATGGGAATTGCCAGGTCCTCAGATCAGACTCCAGTCAGGTTGATTCTGTTGAGGAGGCTACCTTAGGCAAAGGCTACTTGCAGGCTGTAGATAATGAAGGGAATCCATTTTGTCTCAACTGCCAAAAGCCGACAGTCCAGATTGACCAGAAGTCCATCTCAACTGCCTGGGACACACGGTTCTGTTCTCATAAGTGCCAGGATGACTTCTTCTTCCGCACTAGCCAAAGTTACTTGAGAACTAAAGTATTTGAGATAGAACATGGGGTTTGTCAGATGTGTAGTCTAAATGCCCAGGAACTCTACCTCTGTGTCAGAGATGCCCCAAAGAATCACCGTAAAAGTCTTCTGGAGAGCTCTTGGATGTCCAAGCTTCCTTTAACACAGGTAAAACATGCTGTTGAATCAGTTATCATTCTCTAGGTCAAGGGTAGGGAGCTGGATCCAGCACAACCTCCACTGGCCACTTCTGATAAGTGTATGAGGCCACCCACCTTGCAGTCACTTGACATGATTCCACTTCAAAGGAAGAATTTTCTCAACTATGGCATGAATTCAAACCACAGTTGCAAAGACCCCTGCCAAAAGTGGGACTTGGATTGACTGAAGGCCCTGCTTTTGGTGGGGATCAGCTCCACCTGTGAGCTGTGACCATACTATGTTCTATAATCACATCCTCCTTTGAAAGATGGGTGAGGGCTTATAATTCTTTGAGACTTGCTAAAGTATGCTTAGCACATAACACGAAGCCGGCATTTGCATGGCCTAACTATAGTTTGTTTGAACGCACAAACCCAGCCCAACAGTCTGTCATCCATTTTCTTCCAAGAAATTATACTGTGGAGCCACTTGTTGTTACAAACCATGGCTTGTTTTATGGTTATGGTTTGGCACTACATATAAGAGAATCAATCTCAAAAGATGCTATAGAATATCACCTGAATTTGACACTTTATTACTAACTTCTCATTTGCCTCTTATCTAATCTAGAAACAGCAGAGCCAATCTAGCCTGGTCAATGAACTCTATTGGGAAGGCGGGGGGAATATAACCCTATTGGTTCTCCTTGACCTCTCAGCAGCTTTTGACACCATTGACCACAGTGTTCTTCTGGAGTGATTTCAAGGAAGTGGGAGTACTGTATTACAGTGGTTCTACTTCTACCTGCAGGGTCACTACCAGAAAATAGTACTAGATTGTTGCCCAGCTTAATGGTTTTGGGGCTATTGGGTCCCACAAGGATCCATTCTGTCTCCTATGCTATTTAATATAAAACCATTGGGAGCTGTTAACTGGGGATTTTGAGTGTGGCATCATCAGTACGGTGATGGCACACAGCTCTCTCCATTCCATCAGAATCAAGAGAGGATGAGAAGGTGATGGACAGGTGTCTGGAGGGGGGGCTAATAACCTGAGGCTGAAGCCTGATAAGAAGCCTGATTAGACAGACGTCCTGAGGGTGAGTGGTTCCCAGGTGTACGACCTGTTCTGGGAGGGGTTGCACTTGCCCTGAAGGAACAGGGTTATTGTCTGGGAGTAGTCCTGGATTCCAACTTGACACTGGAGTCTCAAATGGCTTCTTGGCTAGGGGCACATAAGTCCAGCTTAGGCTGATTTGCCAGCCCTGGCTGTTCCTAGATCAGGATAGCCTGGCCTCAGTTGTCCATGCTCCATGTTCTTCTGGACTATTGTAATGCACTATATGTGGGGCAGCCCTTGAAGATCATCCAGAGGCTGCAACTAGTGGAGAATGTGGCTGCTGGGCTGGTAAGTGGAGCAGCTTAATGAGACACATGTCACCCGTCATGAAAATGCTGTACTGGCTGCCATCAGCTACCAGGCCAAATTCAAGATGGTAGTACTATCATATAAAGCCCTAAACGGCTTGGGAACCAAGTACTTTAAAAAAAACACCCTTCCCTAATGTCAACCATCTCAGCCCCTATGATTGACAGGTAGGCCTAGGTAGTGGTGCCTCCACTTGGGGCTACCTGGTTGGCATTGACCTGTGAGAGGTCCTTTTCAGTGGTGGTTCCATTTGTGGAATGCACTCTCTAGTGAGGTTGTCTCCCTCATTATTGAATTTCATTTGTTTACTCAGCATTTGATGACTCAAAGGCACTGTTCCTGGCAACCTTAACATTTAATGTTAACTGGTTAAATATTTTAACTGTTTTTGGAATGCTTTTTAAAGAGTTATATTGTGCTGTGAAGGAGGAAGTGTGGGATATAAATTGAATAAATAAATAGTATCCATCGCATGTCTGTGCCTGATGGAGTTATTGGTTACATTCAGAAGTCATGTTACCAGATCTTTGGGAGGATTGCAAACAAGCTGTCTTCTCATGCTCCATTGTCATTTTTTTCATGGCTCTAGCTTAACAGAACAACTATTCACCAATACACCTACACTGGCATACTGTAGTTTGAGTGGTGTCTTCAAACCAGGATTGCAATCCTGTTTTGGCTAACCAAGAAGTGTCGCATTAAGCCAATGCATGAGAAGACGGGCATGTAGACAGCACATTCCCAAACTGGGAAACAAGTGGTTTAAATGTAACTAATGTGTTGACTGGTAAAGATTTAGTAGCTTATCCTCGTGTCCTGTCTAACTGCAGCTAAATGAAATTATACTGAACCCAACTGAAGGTCACTTCTGGCAAGTGGATCATATCAAGCCAGTCTACAGGGGGGGAGGACAGTGTTCTCTAGAAAATCTTCAGACGCTATGTACAGTTTGTCACAAGGAGGTGAGTACACAGCATATCAGTACAACACTTACAACATCCTCTGTAGACCTATCACATTTTCACCACCATCCAATTTTTCTACAAGAAATTGTGTATTTCTTGAACTTAGAAAAGTCTCTCATTTGCCCAGCAAATAATTACTCTGCTCAGCCTGAAACTTAATCTGCATTCCTCTGAGGTGATTTGCTTTATGATGCAAACCATTTCAGTGATTCAGGTAGGTGATATCCTATTAAACCACCTTAAACGTTACCTCAGTTATCAAGCCATACCATCTAGACCGGATGCTGTGGCAGTGCAATAGTCCCTGATGCCAATTTCTCTGTATGCCATGCTGTGAAATTCATTTTGTCTAATTTATTGCACTGCTTTATTTTCAGCGAACAGCAAAGCAAGCCAAGGAAAGAAGCCAAATGAAGAGACAATGTATCGCTTCAAAATATGGATCTGATATTACCAATTTCTTTGTGAAATTATGAGGCTTATGCATAGCTAACTAACTGATATATACTTTAACAGGTTAATTTTTGATTGAAAATCCCACTGTTAGGTTCATTCATCGTGTGTATGTATCTTTTACCCAACTTTTACTAAGGCTAGAATTCTTAATGTCACATAAATGTTGGAAAACTAGACATACATAAATAAATTCACATACCACTCCATGAAATCTTGGGAGGTTCTTCTGAATTTAAAAGTTTTGTACTTTTTCTTAATTGAACTAAATTTGATTTGACAATTAGACCAATAAAAATTAAATAACCATTGTTCCCAAAACCATATTAGTAGTTTGTATCTTATGAAGGGTAAGTTTTTTCTTTTGTTATTTAGCTATAGTTTAATCTCTCTATCCTGTCTTAAACAGCTGCTATACAGCTTTGAACTTTAAGAATGCATGCTCAGAACATAAAAGGGCAAATAATGTATTTTGCTATTTTGAGAAGACGCGATTAAGGGATAACTAGCATGCCATATTTGCACATATAGTGAAGTTTGTTACTTAAGATCACAACTACAGTAGTAGTATAGCAGAAGGGTTTTTTAACAAATATTGAGTACTCAATTGCTGCTGTAGACTCTATTTGGAATCAAACTGCTTCCTGATCTCAAGTCAAGGCTTGGCCCTATCATCAGCCACCTTTTGTTGAACTGCTTTTCTTAACAGCACAATCCTAACCATATTTACTCAATAAATCCTATTGAATTCAACTGGACTTACCGCAAGGTGAGTAGGATTAGGATTGCAGCCTTAGTTGTGTATTAAAATTGTATTAATGAAGATTCTAAGACAGTGGCAAATTGAAGAGTCAAACCTTGACATTCTTGCTTTACAAGAATATAGAACCAATGCATTGAAATAATCCTTTACTTTTTCTAACAACTTATAAACAAACAGCATAATAGTATTTTAGAACTGAAAGCCAGTGAGCTACAGGGTTTCAGTACAGTTCATCCAATGACAAGAATGCTGGTGGTATATGTACTATACAGTAAGTAATCTACCACTTTTTAATCATACTTATGATGCAGGATAGCTTAAATTTTGGTCCACCTGTTCTTTATTAAGATACACAGCCATTTTGACCCACAAATGAGTTGCATTTTATTATGCATAGAATATGTAGTTTTAAACAAAGTTTGAACCAACCCATGGTGGCATTACACCTGATGGTCAGGTTGCAGATAAGCAAAGTAAACTTTCACACAAGGCTGTAGAATTCAACAACTATCACCAAATTTGCTTTTACACTTAATGTACAGTTCTGATATTTCCATCATCATTGTAAGCAGCTTACTCAACAGGAATGGATTTGTAACTGAAGATCAGCAGTCCTGTTTCCAACATTCCACAGAAGCCCTTTGATGCATACATGTAGATATGGGTTTCCAAAGAAATAATTACTCTAAAATTCTATATACATCTCATGAGACAGTTGTTTGGCACTAAGCATTGCTTTTGAATGACTAGGCTGTAAGAACATTATTCTTGATCACTAAATTTATTATCTTCAGCTGTACCTCAGCATACACGTTCATGGAAATACCATTGCACCAGCAGAGATGCAAGGTAAGTGAACTAGGTGGTGATATCAGAAGAATGTTGTATCAGATGAGAAGGCACCAGCAAGTCGGAAGTCCTCTTTTGTAAAGACACTATACATGCGCTGAGGCAGAGGTTTTGAGTAAGGGGCAGGCCGTGGGACAGTCGTGCGCAAAATAACCTCACGCCCCGCAGGCAATGGAAAATCTGTAGTTATTCCAGAGTTGAAACGTTTCTCATCCAAAGAGCCAGACCTCTTTAGTTCTTCATCAAGGGGCATAATTGTGGCAACCTAAAAGAAATACAGAATCCTCACCATGGAGACATTTGTTTGCTTCATATCCCCATACTGTATGGGATAATTCAGACATAAGGACCATAGAGTGAGACTTAAACATTTAGAAGTAGCATGATACACACAGATATATAAAAAGAATAAATGAGCATGACAATGATAGCACCATGTGCAGCAGATTTCTAATGCTGAGATTAAAAATGAATGTGTGCTTTTGAGTTTGTGCTTCTACAAACTACCAATCCTGGTCTACAAACATGAAACATACAGCCCTTTAGGCCACCCACTGCAGCAGACCACAGACCACTCTCTCTCAGCCAGGTTCCTGAAGTAGACCTTCAACTGCTTCAGACTGGTCTCCAAAACAGAAAACATGAGATGTTAGTTTGCAAACATTGCAATAATGTGGTTCCGGCACATGACTACAGGAGCTTTGCTTTCAATTGTTCATTGCTTCTTTATGTAAAAAAAACCAATATTAACCATGGCTTGATATATTTTCACATGACATGACCTAATGAGTCAGGCCATTAGTCCATCTATAACTAGCAGTGATCCTTTTTAGCTATCTTAGATTGCTGAATGGAGATGATGTATCTGGGACTTTAATGCATACAAAGTATGTGCTCTCTCACCAAGCTATGACAACTCCCTGTTTCAAAATCAACAACGGTCCTGCCATTCAGAGTCCTGCCCTATGTCACAAATAGCTTCTGTCTTTTCCTCAGAGTCTAAGTCAAATAAATTTGACTTTCTTGCAAAGTGATTGGACAACTTAGTTTACAGCTACTTCATAACTAAGATAGTATTAAAGCAGCAAAAACTAAACTTTCTGCATCAAAGCTAAATGTTTCTGCAACAGTTTGATGCTTCGTCCTTGCCAGATTACCAAATAAGGCAATGCTCTGGGAGGTCTTAAGCTTCTAATAGCTTCTGATTAGAGGTCCACTTAAAGCTCCAGTTTTTCAATCACAAATTTCTTCACAACCTACTGGTTTCAAAGCTTGTGACTTTGGAAAACCTTGTTTGAAGTTGAATATGCAAGTGATCAGTAGTCAAATCAAGCAGCTGCACTATTGGAGCATTCATGCCTATGCACCTACATGTTAGGCAGATGACTAGAAAATTGGAAAAATCTAGTTACCTCCTCAGAAGATTCAGTCAGCTGGATAAGGAAGAGAATCAGTGATAAAAGATAAAGAAAGGCAAGTCAGAGATGACTCACATGGGGTTAAGAGAGAGGTTTCAGAATTGTCTTGTTTTAAAAGGCAGATGGCCCTCTAAGTATAGGTTGCTGTCAAGAGCTACTGGGATAAACATTCAGAACACAAAACAAACACAGAACACACTGATACAAATTGGTACAGAGACTATGATCAATTTAATCAATATACCAGCCCAATCCATATTTTTACCCACTGAGCAGATGTAGCTTTCCGTACTTGTCCTAATCTAGCAATTGATGGGCACAGGAGCTCCACATGCAGTACCTGTCTCATTTGTTTTAATGGAGGTAATCATTTACTGCTAGCTATTATGAAATGAAAACCTGATTTTGTTGTTGCAACCTAAAAACTGTGCTACTTCATTAAAATCAGTTTGCTTCAGTACAAATAGACCTTGCATATATTACTGTGCAACAATATGCCTGAAATTGTTTCATAAAAGAACTGCCCTGGAAGGAACACACTGATCTAAAATCTGTGCTTTATCAAGTATTATTATTTTTCCATTGAGCTTGATGCTTAATATAGCCAGATTATCCTTATAAAAGAAGGCACTTTCAAAGCCTGACATTTTGAACAGAGAGTAATCTTACAAGCTCTATATTAGAGATGTTAAAAGGCCATCTTACACGTTGTGCGTTCACAAAAAGCTTGTGAATTATAGTACCAGCAGGTCCTCTTCCAGCTCCCATGACGGATACTTCTGGCTGTTCCAGAAAAGAATTCACAAATCTGACAGTAAAAGGGAGAAAAGTAAGCATAATAAGTCAGTTTTTCTGTTTTTGAAGAAGCAACCCTATTTCAAAATCTATTCCATATTGGTACCAGCATTGAAGGTACTCAGCCATTCACATATAAAGTTCAAGATATCTAGCTTAAGGCCGATTTGTGCATGAGTATACATTGCTTCTCTTAATTGCACAACTCTGGATGACTGGCAGTAGAATTAGTTATGCAAACCAAATCCATTGAAAGTTGTTTGGGGGGATATGAAAGCACTTGACACTACCGTCATCAAGTGTTGAATATGCATGTGCAAATCTGACCCTGGATTGAGCACTTCCTCCACAGTACCTTGCTCTCTCATGCACAAATTCTTCTGCCATCCTTCCCCATGATTAACAGTTATGTCAGCAAAACTTCATGATTCCTCCTAATCAGTGACTCAACCAACTTGAAACTACATTGAATATGTATCACAAAAACCATTTATATTTGTGGCTCACTGTGTGGCATGTTTCCTTATTTTAGAATATACCCAAGTGTAAATGAACTAGCCATGCTAACATACATCAATACCTGTCCAAACACCAGAATGCATGAAAAATGTAACATATAAGTCTGAAACAGCTTTGTTCTCGGAGGTAACAAGTGGAAGCAAGAAGGGGGGGGGGTTATGATGGAACTCACTTGCACAAGCCGAACATAATGAATTCAGTAATACTCACTTTTCTAGATCTTTGCGTTCTACTTCTTGTTCACATTTATCTACCCCAAATTTTGCTTTCAGTGACCTTGCCCGGGCAATAGTGGCTTCAACATTCATAATCTGACTAATGATTTCCTGTGTGTGAAGAGAAAATACTTGCCATTCTGTGGCATGCCACACTTTAAAAAAATTAATCCCCAAAACTTAATTAAGGAAAGAAAACTCCTTACTTCTAATTTTTTGTCCTCTGGGTTTGGAAACCGGAGAACTTTACTGGAGTGGGTGATTATCTGCTTAATTATCTTCTTTACTGAAGAAATATCTTCTACTGATTCTGTTGTTAAAACATGAATGAAGTATATTGTAATAATAATTCTACCTTAAATCCAAGAATACTGCATTGCTTAACAAGTGTTATTTACCTTCTTCCTTTACCTTGAGTACAGCTGCATGGATGACACAAGGCAGAAGGTGCCTTGCAAGATCTGCTGGTTTCTGAACTGCTAAATAGTGCAGCACCTGAAGTTATGATAAAAGGATTACATCACAACTATAATTTTGTCATTAACATTTGATCACCTTGATTCTACACAATGGACTTCACCATCTCTCCAATATTTGAAGTACTGTGGAAGTAAAATAACCAGAATATAGAGGATTCTGGATATCTGAAAATATTGGTTCTGTCTGTGTCTGGAAAGTGTAGAATGTGGGAAAGCAACTGATAGAACAGTTAGCTAAGCAAAATGTCTTTTTAGTTGCTTGCATGTCCTTGAAATATCTTGTTTATGACATAATCAGCTTCAAAGTGTTACAACTCTAGTTAGCAAGTACTCCCTTAGCAACATGGCCTGTACTCCTTAACAACCTGTCCTAGCAATTATAGATAATTAGAATGCTTTGAACTAAAAGAATTTCATGTGTATTACGCATGCTCGAAATGTGAGAGTTTCATCTGCTGAAGTCTTTGTTTTTTGAAAAACTATAAAGGCCTGCGCCATTTTGCAGAGAGGAGAGTCAATTGCAGTTTTCTGCTTGGCTCTCCAGAGCTGCATGCTTTGAATAAATTTGAAATCTGCTTCAGTTGTAAAAGCCTTCAAGTGAATTCCTCCACAGTATACATATAATGGCAACTAAGGTAGGAGAATCAGTCTTCTACAGTTATACTTCACGGCCTTCAAAAAAATGTCCATAAATTCAGGAGAAAACTTTTTGCAGACCTTCAAGGGATTAGGACTATAGAAGATTTGTTCTTTGTGGAACTTCAACCTCTGAATCTAGCAAAATAGAAGTCAAGTGATCTGAAAGTGACTAAACTCAGCAAAAACAATGAATAGAATGCAACAGTAGAAAAAAAAATGTCATGAGCCAACAGCTTTTGGAAGCTACTAAGAGGACAACCCCAAATACATGAGGCAATAAGGAAGTGCTTTCAAATAGTCAATTGCAATTTTGGGATGGGGGGTGTTAGGAAACAAAGCTGAATACTGGAAGAAAGAATGGAAGGTATTTGGAACTGGCCAGAAAGTGGACAGCTGGAAGGAAGAACTACAATTGCTGCCAAGTAAAAACCAAGAGGCTTCATTCACAAAGTGCTTATAACTCTTAAAGTGTTGCTGATCTCTAAAGTAACAAAGTGCGTTTGGATGATTTTGTTCACTTGTTTCCACAAACAAAACGGCAATTCTACCGGATTATATTTCAAGAAGGAAACTGCATTCAGTACAGCCAAAAAAAACAAAGTACACTTGCAAGTGGGCAGTATCATTATTAGTGTAATATACATTGAATATCAATGTCTACACAGCTTAGTCCTCTTACCTTCTCTGCTTCACGAGTGTCATCAAAGAGTCGCCTCTGCCTCCTTGCGGGAATTGGCTTTGCTGTCTCCCATGCTTCAACCCACATGTTGCTTGGAATCTTCATTCGAGCACTCAGTTCACCCTTGATGACTACATCCCCTTTTTCATCCACAATTTCTTCTTCTACGTAATCCCGAGGGGAATACCATCTCACAAAATCCTCCAAACAACAACCAGGATTGGCAGCCTGGAACAAAGGGGGAGAGGGCAAAACCAGAACGTGATTATTTTTTCACATACTTCCCAAAGCAAAACCTATTAGGTGAATGAGGTACAAGTGGCATAGGGGTGTCTATGGTACTGCATTTCAATACTTGCTTCTTTTAAAAAAATACATATATATACACATCCAGAAATTAAAATTGTTAACTTGTCAGAAAAGCCAGGCATGAATTTTTACTGTTAAGAATTCCTAGTGACACGATCCCCTTGTGTCTGATTTTTCCAACGAGAGGAATATTTTTTTTTAAATCTCTGGTAATTTAGTAGCTAACTCCACACTCTAATTTTTACAGTGTGAATACAGAATGCAATTATATTGTAATACCTTAAGTGGTCCTACATGCTAGACACTCCACATTCTACACTGTAGATTGAAGAGTAGTGTCTCATGCTGTACTTGATAATCAGGCAGAGATACCCAGATACAAAATGCATTAACATCACTTTCTCCTTTAAAATAAACAGAAACAAGGTAGGAAGGGCCAGACTCCTACCTCTGATATTCTGGAAGGAAAAGGAATAATTTGTAGAGGTGAATGAACCTTACTTATTTAAAAAACTTTTATACCAGCCCTCATTCTATTTTGAATTTTACCTGCCATGGTACATATTTTGTAACCTGACCTCTCTACCAAAATATTTTTTAATGTTTGTACAGAATCTATGAAGCTTAGGTGCTTTATAAATTAATACAAAAGATAGATGAGAAGTGGTCCTAAGACTTAATGCCCTGGACATATATGGAGAATATGGAAACTTTGCCCCTTTTCCTCCCTCGCTAATTAAAGTAACTCACAGAGATATTGTAAACCAATCCATGCAAACACTTTGAAAAACCAACACAGGCAGAATTCCACCCTCTAACAGCACAGAACTTTATGCGTATGCTTGAAAAAGCATGCCTGGATAGAATACCCTATGTTGTCACACACTTAGCTCATAAAACCACACTATACAATTATGGAGAGAATACATAAGTTAAAAAAATTGTAAGACACACTCAAATACTTCATGAGGCTAAATGAATTAACCTTATTCACCATTATATGTACAAAAATTCCAAAGCAGTAAACTTCAAAACCAATTAATATGTCCACAGGATTAACTTCAATATGAGTAAGCTATCCTCACCTTAAATATGCTTTTCTGATATAGGGAAAAATCACAATTCTGTCACAGTTGTTTTTAAAAAGAGTAATTCTGAAAGTATGAAGTATTTACAGAACCTCTGACTATCTACTATTTCAAAACAGAGTCAGCTGATTTTGCATCAAGTGACTGGCAATGAGTCAATGAACACATAATCGGAGATAAACACCAAGTAAATTAAAACACTATAAAAATCAGGAAAATGAATTTTTAACCACAAATACATAGAGTGAAGTTGGTAGTCACACAATCAAGTAAAATGGAAGGAAAGCACTGGCTGAAAGAAGTTACTGGGAGACATTCTGCTAATTGCCATTTTGGAGTGACTGGAGTGTTTGTATTAATAACTAAGACAATCCCATGGAATTCAGAAATCTGCATCCACCTTGAAAGATTCCATATCGGAAAGCAAACAGGCACTCTGCATGCGTGCTCGAAGATGGGCTCCTTCTGCTGATGTTCCCAGTTTAGCCAATACTTCAGACTGTTCTTCTAGTAGATCTTCAGTCATAGGAGCTGGTTCCTGAAAAGTACAAGAGTACAAAGAGAGCAGAAGTGAATATGGTGAATTTTCTTCATGTTTGGTATCTCTCCCTGAGATAAACTAAGACTAAACAACATTTCATCAGTTCCAGGAGTTATCTCTCACAATTCAATTCAGGAAAAACTTTAATCTGTCTGCCTGGATCAAACTGTGGTTTGACTTCTCTGTAGTCAGAGATTAAACCAGTTTCCCAGTTTGGAAATAACAGGAAATGGTTGTTCAACAAAACCTTCTATGTACCTTACTGTTAAACTTAAGGAGGAGGCAGGCTTATACTGAGCTAGATGGACAAATGGTCTGGCTTTAAAAGTCACGTCACTTTTGCAGGAGAAACCTGCCACTACTATTCTGGAGAAACCGAGAACTGCATAGTGGTGGCAGATTTCTTCCTTCCCTGTAGTTACTTCTAAAAGGATAAAACCCGTTCACAAGTTTCTACAGCTGTCCATCTCAAACAACATTTTTAAAATGCATTGTCATAAGGTTAATTATAACAGCTTCATCTTGTAATCGGTGTTAGTAATTTTAGGACAGAAAAAATATATACACACACACTCAAATGTCTAGGGAGAGAGAGAGACAAAATAGAGACACTTTACTATTTCACACAGCAATTTATAGACCCCACCAATTTCAATGGCTATATACAGTGCCTTCCAAAAGTAATCAGACCCCTGACCAATGGTCTCATATTACTGAATTACAAATGGTATATTGTAATTTCGTTCTGTATGATATTTTATTTTGAAACACTGAAACTCAAAATCAACTATTGTAAGGTGACATTGGTTTTATGTTGGGATATATTTGTAAGAAACATAAAAAACTGAAACATGTTGCTTGCATAAGTATTTAACCCCCGACGCATTAAGATTTGGTAGAGCCACCTTTCACTGCAATAACAACTTTAAGTCTTGGGGTAGGTATGTACCAGCTTTGCACATAGTGTCGGAGGGATTTTGCCCATTCTGGCAGATTCGCTTCAGGTTGGCTGGACGTCGCTTGTGGACCGCAATTTTAAAAGAGCACCACAAATTCTCAATGGGATTGAGATCAGGACTTTGACTGGACACTGTAGGACATTCACCTTTTTGTTCTTGAGCCACTCCAACATTGCTGTGGCCTTCTGCTTGGGATCACTGTCCTGCTGAAAAGTGAATTTCCTCCCAAGCTTCAGTTTTTTAGTGGACTGAAGCAGGTTCTCTTGCAGTATTTCCCTGTATTTTGCTCCATCCATTCTTCCTTCAATTTTAACAAGATGCCCAGTCCCTGCTAATGAGAAGCATCCCCACAGCATGATGCTGCCACCACCATACTTCACTGTAGGGATGGTGTGTCTTGAGGTATGGGCAGTGTTAGGTTTGCACCACACATAGCGCTTTGAGTTTGGGCCAAAAAGTGTTGAAGTGTGTGCGTTGTTGCGTGAAACAGCATACGTTACATTGGAGTTAAGTTGAGCAATAAACATCGCAGAGGCATTAGATCAGGTTAAGAGTCTTTACTACAAGACATTATGGCTTAAGGCTTTAAGATTACATGTAGAGTTGCTCCCCCCCCCCCAGGAGAGTTCTCAGTTCAAAGACATGACACAGAAGACTCAGCTCAACACAGATAGCTGCTAGAACTCTCCCAGTCTATCTTGATGCTACCATGGCAACGGCCTTGGCTGTCCGTTCCCAGACATAACTCCTTCTAGCTACAGATTTCCAGACTTGCAGACTTGATGGAAAAATAAACTCAGTGACAGTACAGTTCAATGGTCAACAATCTCCCCTTTTTCCCATCATGTCTGTAATTCATTTCTACAATACATCTTGCAATACAGTTTACATTTCAGTACAGTTCAGAACATCTCTGTACATTTAGCTAACACTTTATTCAATCAAACTTTGGCTGTACACAAGTCAAATACAGTGTATCAGGATCCATTTCAACTTGTTTATGCATACCTGGGCTGGTAATTACCCCCACAGTAAATCTTTCAGGCGGTTTCCCTATGTTTGATCTTGTAGAACGTCTTAAAGGCACTAGGGCTTCTGCTCTCTCTGCCCCCCCATTTGTGCTTGTGCTTGGCACAGCGTGCCCAGGATCCTCCATTTCCTCAGCCTTACGTTTCTTCGATCTTCGTTTCCCACAAATAAGCTCATTTAACGCATCTCTGAGAGGAATTTGTGTGCCTTCCACTTTTATGTCTAGATCTGGTTTAAATGTTTGCGCTTGTGTGTCACTTGACCCTGTGAGAATGACTGTTTGCCTTTGATCCCAAGGCTTCTCTGCAACTTTAATGCTTCTGCTCAGGATTAATTGCTGTGTTTCTGGGCACCAAACTCTGAAATATGCATTCTGAAATCCCAAAACAAAACCTTGCTGTGCTCTGGGCGCCAGCTTGCCTCTTCTTTTTCCCTGTGAAATGTGGACCCAGCAACGTGCCCCGAATTTTTGAATGTGTTGTATTTTAGGTTTCTACCAGTGATTTTCTCATAAGGAGACATTCCAAGAGCACTATGAAACACCCTGTTGTGAATATAATTCGCATACAAAATCGCCTCTGCCCAGAAAGAATTCCCTAAACTGCAATCCATCAGCATGGCTCTCATTGCTTCCTGAAGCACCCTATTTTTTCTCTCAGCAGACCCGTTGGAAAACGGGCTGTAAGGAGCAGTGAAATTCTGGTTTATTCCCTTACTCTCAAGGAAGTCACCCAATGCTTTGCTCGTGAATTCCCCTCCCTGGTCTGAGTGTATCGCTTTCACAGTGACGCCATGTTGGGTTTCGATTCTCTTAATGAACAGCTTCAGCTTCTGCTCTGCTTCACTTTTCTGCTTAAGCAAATAAACATGAGTGTATTTCGTAAAATCATCGACCACTATCATAAAAAATCTCGCACCTCCTCGTGAAGCATTTATTGGCCCTGATAAATCAACATGAACTAGCTGGTAGGGAGCTGTTGTGGTTCTTTCAGCCTCCCGGTTAATTGGTGCAATAGTCATTTTAGCTTTATGACAAGAATCACAATCCATTAACTGTCCACAGTCCTCCAAACGCATGTTTTCGCTATGCATTGGGGTTTTCTTAATCGTGTCAAAATTTGCATGCCCCAGCCTTTGATGCCATTCATGGACGCAGCCCTGATGTACCTGTGCCTCAACATTTAACACAGCACACCCTGCTTGACTGCTCTTTATTACAAACTGTGAATCATTAAGGCTTCCCTGCAAACACACTTGATCTCCCCTCATTACAAAACATTGGTCTTTGTGAAACAAGACTGAAAAATCACAACTCACCAGTTTTCTCACAGACAACATGTTATGATGCAGATCTGGTACAAACAAACAATCTGACAGTATTCCAAGTTTATCAAATCTCACCAGTCCTCGGGCTTCCACATTCTTGCGTGATCCATCCGCCAGTAAAACAAAGTCCTGCTCATCGGTAGACGTGTAAAACAATCTCCTGTCTTTGATTAATATATGGCTTGCACCGCTGTCAAGAAGCCAGTCAACAGGTCCTAAATCTTGAGACTTCTGTTTACAAACAAAGTTCACACTTCCCTGCTTCAAGCCTCCTTCCCTGGAGTTACGCTTGACTGCACAGTCTCTTTGAAGATGCCCACGAGCCCCACAGGCATAACAAGATTTCAGCCACTGTTGCTCCAGCTTGTTTTCCTGTCTGCAGCTGCTTTCTTCTTTCAGCTTGGCTCTTTGCTTTTCCTCAGCACTTTTCGCCTCTTGTCTCCGCTGCCATTCCTGGGTCAGTTTTTCCTCAATAAACGCAACGTTCAGACCTCCGTCAGGCATGGCTTCGAAAGCCATGACCATATTATTCCAAGTCCCATCGAGTGAAGCCAGGATCAGATAGGTCTTCTGAAGGTCAGAGTGTTCCATGCCTCGATCCTGCAACTCAGCAAATGGGCGCCTGAATTCCATGAGATGCTCACTCATTTCGCACTCACCCGTGAAGCACATCTGGTACAGCTTCCTTGCCAAACACAATTTAGATCCCGCAGTCTGTTGCACATGTAGGGCCTCCAACACGTCCCACATCTGTTTGGCGTTTGTAACATCTCTCACGTGTAACAGTTGAGAGTCTGATAGAGCCAGAAGTATAAAAGCTTGCGCCTTCTGACCTCTACGCGTCCAGGCCGCGGTCAGTACCGCCGGAGGGGGTCCATCTATAATGTCCCATAAATCCTCTCTTATCAGCAAAGCCTGCATCCTCGGCTTCCAGCTGGCATAATTCTTTTCCGTCAATCTTTCCATTGGCAAGCCTCCCCCAGACAGGTTTACAGCCATGTTGCTCACCTCTGTCTGGTACAATCGATCAAGCTGCCCTCTGGAACTCCGTCTGCCGTTCAGACCAGCAACTTACTCTTGTGTAACGCGCTGTGGATCTGGGCCCATAACCCTGTTGAAGTGTGTGCGTTGTTGCGTGAAACAGCATACGTTACATTGGAGTTAAGTTGAGCAATAAACATCACAGAGGCATTAGATCAGGTTAAGAGTCTTTACTACAAGACATTATGGCTTAAGGCTTTCAGATTACATGTAGAGTTGCTCCCCCCCCCCCAGGAGAGAAGTTCTCAGTTCAAAGACATGACACAGAAGACTCAGCTCAACACAGATAGCTGCTAGAACTCTCCCAGTCTATCTTGATGCTACCATGGCAACGGCCTTGGCTGTCCGTTCCCAGACATAACTCCTTCTAGCTACAGATTTCCAGACTTGCAGACTTGATGGAAAAATAAACTCAGTGACAGTACAGTTCAATGGTCAACAAAAAGCTCTATCTTGGTCTCATCTGATCACAAAACCTTTTCCCACATCACAGCTGGGGCAACCTAAGGCTTTCTGGCAAACTCCAGACATGCTTTCAGATGGTACTTTGTGAGTAAAGGCTTCTTTCTTGCCACCCTCCCATATAGGCCAGTGTTATGCAGACCTCTTGATATGGTTGACTGGTGCACCATTACTCCACTCCCAGCCACTGAACTCTGTAGCTCCTTCAAAGTGATTGTTGGCCTCCCTGTGGCTTCTCTCACAAGTTTTCTCCTTGTTCAAGTGCTGAGTTTTGAGGGACAACCTTTTCTTGGTAGTGCCTGGGTGGTGTGATGCAGCTTCCACTTCCTGATTATTGATCCAAGTGTGCTCACTGGGATATCCAAACACTTGGATATTAGTTTGTACCGTTTTCCTAATCTATGTATTTGTATTACATTATCTTTCACTTCTGTGGAATGCTCTTTGGTCTTCATTTTCCTTCAGATCCACAGCCTGACCAATGATCCTTCAACAGTGGGGTTTTATCCTGACAATGTGACAGCAAGTTTAATGGGTCACAGATGGAGGCCAATGGTAAGGTAACTGTGTCCTCGATAGGGCAATTTCTTTCATCTGTGTAAACTGAAAGCTTCCACAGCACAGGGGTTGAATACTTAGAAGCAAGCAACATGTTTGAGTTTTTTATGTTTTTTACAAACATTTCCCAACGTAAAACCAATGTCACCTCACAATAATTGATTTTGAGTTTTACTGTTTCAAAATAAAATACCAGACAGAATAAAATTACAGTGTATCATTTGTAATTCAGTAATATGAAAGCATTGGTCAGGGGTCTGATTACTTTTGCAAGGCACTGTATATAGCCATTTGCTTCTTTTCCCTTCATTAAAATCAATGGGCATTAACAGTGCTTAGTTTTGGTTAGATCATACCCTGTCTTCCCAGTCCTGCCTCTCCAGTCAGGTACTTGTTCTAGGGATAACTGTCTTAAATTGTATTTTATAACAACGTGAAAGTACTCAGAGCTGTCTAGGTCCAAGACCCTAAGGATTAATTCACATAAATCACTTCACAACTTCCTGCCTCCATATGTATTTTAAGTGGTGAGCTGTAATATATGTAAACGCTTTTCCAAGACATGTCTACAAACCAAATTAACCGCTATGTAAAAACTGTTCATGTGAAATCACTTCTTGAAATCCGTCCTTCTCTGTATGACAAATAAAACAAGTTTAAAAAAGCCAGAAAACCAGAAATAGTTCTGAGACTAACCTGTGTTATTGGAACATAGAGAGGTTCTCCAGGATAAAGCAAAGTCAAGTTGCCATGCTGATGTAGACGACCTTCCGCTTTTAATACTACAGTTTCTTGGCTGCCTTCTTTTGCAACCCCTTTCTTCCCACTTTCTTGTCCATTTCCTTTAAGCTCCTCTGCGTCACTTAGGCATTCAAAAAATTCTTCTTCACTGTCACTCCAGGATTCCCAAGATTTTCCTACTTCTCCTTTTTCCTTATCACTCTCTTTGAAATAGTCTTTGCCCACCAAGTCACTTGTTTTTCCAGCATTATTTACTTTTTTCCCCTCATCCCTTGCTTTCTTTCTTTCAATGCAACAATTCAACATCTGGAAATGAAAGCATATTGAAAACCTGTTATGATACATATATACAATCTTCCACAGTGACAGTATTTCCATTAAGCTGCATAATACTTATGTAAGGCCTGGAGACTATAGCTTAGATCCAAACCTGCTCTTGCACAAACAGAAGACACTTCTGCTCACATGCCATCACTCCCATATTTCTGCCAATTCCCTCTTCTCCTATTTCAGCCCTCTCCCCACATCTCACAATGATCTAGAGGTTCTCTCAGCCCTCAAAATGGTGGGTGCAGCAGACTGCAGAGATTAGGAAAGGGATGGAGTTCTGCCCACAATTCTTTGGTTAAGAGAACATAAGAGCAGCTCTGCTGGATCAAACGAAAGGCCTATGTAGACTAGCATTCTGTTCTCACAATGGCCAGCCAGATCCCTATGGGAAGTCCAGAGCAGACGTTTCCCTGAGGCATGCTACTTTTGATATTGAAGATAATGTCTCCGTCCTGACATTCAGCTTCATTGGATCACTCCTTCATGGGACTCAAGCCTACAGGCAACGTCCAACATCAAGCAAGTAGGCTTCCACTCATGCAACAGGTCTACCCTTTCCTCTCCCGCCACATTCCCCCAAATGTGCCCGAGGATCCATCAATACTCTGGAGTGAGTGGTATGTAAGGGAAGGAACAGGAAGGGCAAGTCTGATTGCACAAGTGGAAGTCCATTTCACAAGACAGCTGACACCACTGGATATCACCCATTGTTTAAAAAATACACTGATTGCTCCAGAAAATTTCTTCAATAGTTACACAAATATTACTATAGATAACAATAATGCAGACTTTTTTTATTAAAAAAACCTTAGCTATTATTAAAATGAAGTATTACCCAGAGTAGACTGACTGAAGTTAATGAACCTAAGTGAGCCATGTCCATTAATTTCAGACAGTCCACTATGGGTATGAATAACATTGGATACAACCCACTGACTACCTCTGTAACAACTTGATATGCTGCCCAAGAAATACAGTAATGTTTGGATACATTTTTCAACTTTAACAACTTATACAATAATAAAAAGCTAAGAGACTTTGTTTTATAATTTTTTAAAAACAAAGTTTATTATATTGTCTCTTATATATTACTTATTTTGTAATAGTTACCTGGAGTTTCTGGTGCAGTAAACAACATCTCAGATCTGGTGCACCACTGGCTAACCTAACATGAAGTTACATTTATGTTATTATTACATAAAAAGAAAGTTTTAAAGTAGTACTTCCTGCAAAATGAATTGTCAAAATGTTGTTTTCAAAAGGAGTAGCACCAAGGTAAAAATGTGTAACAAACTTTAATTAAGGTCTTAGGTCGCAATTTAAGATCTGCTTGCAAATACACAAGAGGAACTCCCCTAAACCTTTGTCAAACAACTGTCCCTCAAGCTGAACTTGGACCCATCACAACTAATTAGTTTAACCTCCCTCACAGGGTTAATCTAGAATGTCATTCTCAGCTCCTTGGAGAAGGGTCAACACAAACGTACCAAACAAACATGTAAACAGTTCTCTACTGTCTTTTACCAAATAACATTGATTGGCTGCAAACAAAAATGCCTTTGAGATGCAGAAAAATCTGGCTCACTCCTCATCTGACACTGGAGTCCTAAATTACAGTCTATTTACTAACAGCCACAACTAAATTATTATAATAAATACTAATAAAACTCACCCTGGGATAAAGAAGTTGTTCTCCCATCTGTAACGCATTTCCAAGACGAATTCCTGCCAGAGATGTGCAACTCCTTTGACACCACCATGGTAGAAGTTGATCATACAAAGACAAACGGCCAGTTTGTAAGTTAAATTGTCTGAAGGAGCAGATTTGAATTGGATGTAGAGATTCTATGCACAAGGAGGAAAATGAAAACAAACAAAAATGCATGAAAAAATATTTTCTGAAATAGGTATAAAAAAAGAAGCAAATTATGCAAATTTCCTTAATTTATAAAAGCTGCAGAATTTATCTTTACTTAGTACATTACCTTGAGAGAATGCTGATTCTTTTTTAAAAAATGCAGGACACATACAGCTCCAGTCTTTAAAATATATTTAGAATGTTTCCATTCAAGGGTTTGTATATGAAAAACCATTCTTTTATAACTAAAATAGCCACATTATTTAATCCCTCAAGCCTTTGAATTGTGTTTTTTGTTTATTAAAAGTCATTAATATTTGGTACATATTTTTGCCATAAGCAATTTGAACTTACATAGTCTTCATTGTCTGGGGGAGGAAGGCTTCCTGCTGAAGTACTAGTTCTGGCTTCAGATCCATCTGCTGATTTGTCAGCAGCATCAGGGAATAAGTACTGAAGGGGAGAAATACATACTGTCAGTTTTCAAATATATTTTTGATTTTTTCCCCAGGTGTTAAATGAGCCAATTACTCGCTATTAAAGCAGGTATCACAAAACCTAGCTATTGTCTACTCTTCTATAGAGAAAACAAGATATTTTATAAAATTATTTATACTCCTGCTTCTACCCAAACGTGTTGAGAGTAGCTTACATCAAACATATTAAAATGACTAAAGACAAAAACAACACAAGGGCAAAAAAATAATCAATGAACAATTCCATAAAAAGCATGATAAAAGGCAGATAACCAAAACACTCTTGGCAGCAAGTTCCGAAGTCTGGGCACTTATGGAAAAGTTCTGGATACAAGTAACAGTCCCTCACTACTCACCAGGGCACAGAGGGACACACAGCAGTGCCTCTCCAGTTGACAGCAATGCATAGGATCAATCAAAAAAGAGATTACACTTTAGGTATCCTGATTCTACACACTTAAATCAGGGATGGCTAGCCCATGGACTGGATCCCAAGGTGTCTTCTGTGTACCCGAGGCCCCAATAATTGGGCAATTAAAAAAAACTGTCCTGTTGAAGTGTCTCCCACTGTGCTGTTTGGGCAGGAGGAACCAGTCCTCCAAATAACTGGGCACCCGTGCCTAAACTTACCTTGCAAAAGCACTTCATCTCTCTCTGGTGTGGCACTACTACAAAAAGGTCCTAGTGCTCTGAAAACAGGAAGGAGCACTTCTGTTTCCTGGGCTCTAAAATCATATTTCAGTGGCACCGCACCAAGCTCACCTTCTCCAGAAAAGGCTACAGTTCGCACTTCAGCTTGTGAGCTGAAGCTGGGCAAAGGCACTCTGGCCACAGGAGAATGCAAAGTTAATTATTATTTTTAAAAAGCATTAAATGTAATGTAGTGCAATTTACTTACCGAAAGAATAGTATTGAGGACTTCATTATTTAATGGTGATTCATCTACACCTCTGTGTTTGCGAATCTTTTTCTTTGCCGTGTGAACCATATTTGTCACTGAAAGTTTATGGATTGGGACAGGTGCTGGTTCTGTCAGCTTTGACAAAGCATGGCTTATATCAGCATCTATAAAATATCAAGGCCACAGTTCAAATTATCGGTATATTTGTAGTCTGCATTTATGTCTCCAGTATCCTCCCTGTCTCCATCTGGTTACTTTTAGCAAGATAGATAAATAGCAAAACTATCAGGCTGCTTTGCTAAATCTGCCACCTGCTGCCTAGGCCAGACACAAGGCTACACTGGCTTTTGGAAGTAACTGGAATACCCTCAAATGCTGCTACAAAGAAGCTTCAGGCAAGGGGGACAGTCAAGCTGATGGCTTAAACCTATGAACCATTGAAGCTGAAGTACTGTTGACACAAAGGCTTAACTCAGGCAATAATGGACAAGGATAGCCTGTTTGCCCTGAGAAAATTGCCCTGAGGAAAGGGAAATTTTTTTTTAATACTGACATGTTTTTAACCCAGCACCTCATATGAGATGCTACTATTAGTTCTATCCAAGTCCCTCTCGTTTCAGATAAAAACCCAGCTGTTTCATGGGCACAAGGACCATGGAAATTAACTTTTAATTTAAAAAAACAACTTCTACCTTTCCCCTCTTCTTCAAATGCTGATCTTCCAAGAATCTCATCCGTTGATTCTTTCCGACGACACAATTTGAAAAATTCAGTAACAAAATCACCTACAAAAGGAAATAAATAATCACTCAAACATGCTGTCACATTTTTGAATATTAGTTTTTCCTTGAACCACATATATAAGGTAAAACACAGTCTAAATATATGTAATTTTAAGGAATGAGCAGGGGAAAATAGCCCACCTTTACATAGTACTGTTCTCACAGGGAACTCTGAAGGCACATAATGCAGCAACCTTGCCTGGACTTATCAGTGTCTGGATGCCTAGAGAATGAATTTCATGCCTAAACAGAGATGTGAGCCTGAATTTCCCACTCAATGGGTCTATCAGCCATTACATATGCCAATTTGTCCTTTTTCTTGCCAAACTCCTAAAATTAACATGCACATCCACTGGATAAACAAACTAATTCAAACTTATTCAAAACTAAGAGGTCCAAAATACCTATTTTTAATACTACCTGTCATATGAATAGCAGCTAGAGATCTTCAGCCTACTTTAAGCTTGAAATCAATACACAAATGTATTCTCTTCTAAATTTAAGTTGTATAGAGATTTCCAGACCAAAGACTAAGTAAGTCAACGAAATCAACAGCAGACAGATATGTGGAAATCCACACATGAAACTGCTTTCTGAATGTCAAGCAGTAATTGAAAATTTAAAAACTAATTCAATACTGAAGTCTTCCAACTGCATTTTTTAAGATTCCAAGTCACTTTTTTATGTAACAGGAATATTTTGAAACAATTGTTGCTAGGGAAGATATACATGAAAAGTAATACATCAGAATGGATACACTCACACACACAGATACACACACACATCCTGCAACGACTGCAATACAAGTTTGTTATTACTGAAGTTTCCCCCCAAAATCCATGTGAATTTATAATTAAGACAAAATGCTTTCTACAAGAACTTAGCCAAAACAGATTCATATCTTAATGAAGGAATTTTAAATAATATTAACGAAAAACATAGATAAGCTCTGGATTCCTTACTTAATAAGCACTGGGGGTTATCAGCTTTTCTGACCCTCACAGACCACTGAGGTGCTTGAACAGGATCCAAGTCTCTTAAAAAAACAAAAACACACATACAAGAATGCTGCTGTTGTTGACTGATCAAACCATAAATACTGTTGAAGAAAACAATCTCTGAGCTTCCATGTCAATCCTCAGCATACTGTTACAGAATACGTTTAACCCGCTTACCCATCTCTTACTTTAACTTTATTATCATCATCTATGATGGAATTTTCTGAAAATCTCAATTTTGAGCTTTTCCACACAGATTATTTTCTAATTCTTGATCAGTCCTTGATCACAATGAGAAGCAATTTTTTTTTACTGGTTCCACTAAAACCATGGACAATTCTTGCATATTACTTGCATTTTTACACGCAGCATATTACACGCAGCATATTTTCCTAAAGCACATTTTCCTAAAGTAACCAGATACATATAACAAAGTATATAACCATATAAAAATACTTACGTATTAATATTTATAAAATTATGCTGCCAAAGTATAGTACTACACAGGGCTTTACTCTTTTATAAGTATTATATGTATAATATACACATTTTCGCATGTAGTTTTGCAAATAGTTAGGTTTTTTTTAAAAGCTGACAACGCACAAGTGGCTTGGACATAACCAGGCACTTATGCAACAGTTGGCCCAATGCAGGCAAAGCCTGACTGTGTCAGAACTGTCAAATTCATGAATAAATCCATTTAAAATTGATTCCTCCTCCATCCCTATCTATGACTGATTACTCTAGGCCATTCTGTGCCTTCTTACATAAAGCAAGGCTGCCATCAAAGTCTCAATACTTCTTCCTTGTATCTAAATTTATTGCATAATGGTCATCTTATACATTTGGGCTATCAATGGCTTTTACTATCTTCCTGATGTCTCTCTCATCACACTGCATTCTTGTAAGCAAAACATACTGTAGGTCTAACTCCTTCCGAATCCTTCCCAATTTTCATCCAGTGTTCCAATCATCAGATACAACAAGAACCACCAGAAGTGGAAAAGAAAATACATCACAAATAAAGAAATAGAAATAACAGGAATTAATTAAAAAAGGACCACAAATGGTTTGTTCACTTAAAGTAGCAGGACTCATAACCATTTCAACAAGACATTCTGAAGAGAGGGAAGGAATTCAAACAGGGATGTTATAACTTTTTTGAGTAGCTTATTCATGAACTGCATCTTAATAAACAGCTGCATCATGCAAATGAACAAAGTGGACTTTAATACTACTATAGTTACTCATATAGTTATTAATCAAACAGAAAAGCTCAGACAAGGTGGAGTTTTGGAACACGAAGCTCAGATATTTGAACTACAAAAAATATATAGACAAAAAAATATACTTACGAATAAACATCATTGTCCACAATTATACCCTCTGTTAGATGAGGCCATGTGGTTGCTAAATGGAGTTCACTGAAAGCAAAAGTAGTACACTTGGAAACAGAGTTTGGAAACAATCACACATCCACAGACTATAGCTACTACTTACAGTACATTGGCCTTATTCACACATAGCTCTAAACCACTGTTTATTAAATTATGGCTTAGTGTTATGTGTGAACCCAGCTCAACAGCTTAACTATGGCTTATAAACTATTGTTAAAGGTTGTTCATAAACCAGTTTGTAGTTGATTTAAAAACCCAGTTAACATTAACCACACCTTAGAATTCTGTTTGACCCAAAACAACCTCCTTAACTATGTCACTACCCAAAAGCTGGTGGAGGACGTCTCAGCTGTGGTACTGGAGGAGCCCAGAACAATAGTCCTGGGTGAGTTCAATGTCCATGCTGAGGTTGCCTCTATTTTGGCTCGGGACTTCATGGCCTCCATGACAACCATGAGGCTGTCTCATGTCCAGTCCAACACATAAGGCAGGGCACACCCTCGACTCGTTTTTTGCTCGAGATGGAGGAAGGGAAGATCTGGAGATAGTGGGGTAGATGTCACCCCATTATCATGGTCAGACCACTTTCTGGTGAAGTTCAGATTTATGGCTCCAATCCTCCCGTGCAGAGGTGGTGGACAGATTAAGATGGTCTGCCCTCAGAGACTAATGGAATCCACTGGATTCCTAAATGCCCTAAGGAAGTTCCCAGTAGATAGAGCAAGTGAGTCTGTTGAAGCCCTTGTCACAATGTGACATGTCAGGCTCTTAACGTGGTTGCCCCTGAGCATCCTCTCCCACATTGTGGAGCCCAGTTTGCACCTTGGTACACCAGTGAAACAGGCTGGAAGACTGCTACAGCACAAGTGGCGAAAGACATGTTGTGAGGCTGATTGGGCATGAGTAAAACATCATAGCCATGCCTATTGTGTGGCGGTGACGGTGGTGAAGAAGGCCCACTTCTCTACATCCATCACATCCTCAAACAGCTGTCCAGTGAAGCTTTTTCATATTGTCAGGGGTCTGTTGACATCAACTCCAGGAAATGGAGTTTTAGACCCTTTGGAGGCCCATTGTGAATTGTTTGCAAGGCACTTTATGGTAAAGTTGCTTGCCTCTGTAGCAATGCCCCATACATATTTACTGTAGTCCCCAGTGATGTGTCCACTATACGCAATCCAGGCCATTTTGTACTTGCCTATGGGCATACAAGTTCGATACGTACGCTTATGTTCACTATGAACAGCGCAAACTTCTATTTTCTCTTTTTAAAAAAAGCATACAAGCAAGATCCAATCTTTTCCTGGTCATTGCTTACATAACTATAAGCACGTGCGTACTGTCCACAACATATACTATTTGTGTGTTTCTAATGGTGTATTCGCATGCAAGTGTAGTATTTTTTGGAAGTAATAGCCTTGTTAACGTACAGTCCACAAAACAAGTACTTTACCCATTTGCAATCTCTTCTCCATTAGCCATATGTTATGTCATCCCAAATTACATAAGCAACATAAGTCTTGCAAGTTTGGCTTGCCAACCCAACAAAAGGCAATTCCATTAGACTATACAACATGAATATTTGATTATATGAGTACTCTTACCTAATAGGATCCTCACAGGCACCAAATGGTAACTTTCCAAATTCTAGGCCTCCAACTTCACCTCCAACTAAAGCATCTATATCTATTGACAGAGAATATGTTTGTTCATTATATCAGAATTAAGGGTTGTATCCAAAGTAGCATTAAAATACAGTCCTGTAAGAGCAAGGACTAATGTTTGGACAATGTAACTTCCCCCTTCCCCCATGCACCCCCTAAATCTGTTTTAGGGCTTCTCCCAACCCTCTGGATCAGATTTTGAGGAGGGGGCAGAGTGCACCTGGGGGAGGGGGGGACAACCCATTGCACAAGCAGAAACAATTATTATATACTACCAAGTAAAAAACAATGGGTAACATGCAATAATGTCCACCCAGTTGCGCAACAGAAATCCAATTGTACAGCTGTATTCTGGTTCTCTACTCTTCCCTACAGCATCCCCAGCCCCCAACACACCTATAAAATATTATCTGGAGGTTCCCTCAAACCTCCGGAGCAGATCTTGCGGGCATGCAAAGCCACTGCAATGGTGGGAGGAGAGGAAGGATAAACCCCACACAAGTGGATGCCTGCTCATGCTACATTGGGGCTCACATAATATTCCTAACTTTCTGGGAAGAAGAAGAAATAGCCACTAGAAACAGTTTCTTAAAATCCAAGTAAAATGGATACACAATTATTCCACAGAACATAACTATAATATGCACAAAGAAGCATCATACCTGGTGGTTGTTGAGGCCAGAAATATTGCTGCCAGTCCTGAAGTACATATGTAAGTCTAATACTTACATTGATTGGAGGTAATGGGGTTAATGGGCAGCCCTAGGAGACACATGTAAATAAATGTATCAAACGTTAGGACCAAAGCAGGTAGATCTAGACTTTTGCTTTAATCTAGGTAATGTGTCAAAAAGTATATGTGATGGATGGTTTTTCAATGTTATTAGGCAAATACTCTTCCTGGAATGTTATCTGATGGTAAGGTCATTCATTACTATCATTCTGAAACACTTTCAAGTTCAAAATAAATGGTTTTTATAAATAAAGTTGGTCAGATATAAAAAAAAATGGCACAATGAAAAGCTGATTTACTGAATCTAATTGGAAGCACAAGAACTTTCAGCTTCAGAAATGTTGCTAGCAGTAATAACGTAGCCACACAAATACTATAGCCATCTTCCTGTGCTTCATGGCAATCTACATCTGAAGCTCACCTGAGTTCGAAAAGTAGCTTGCAGTTATGAAGAGGATTGAATTTCATACTACCAGGTATCATTTGATGTCATTTCATATGATACTGTTCAATGAAGTCACCAGCCTTAACCTGTGTGCAAAAATCAAAAGTAGCAACTGATGAAGGCGGGTGCACCCAATACTTATGTCCACTTGAGGACTGGTGGCTGAATATGTGAACTAACTTCATTAAACAGTATAATATGAAATAAAATGACATCAAATGATACCTGATTATATGAAAGTATCCTTTTTGGCATTAGATATGTGATGGCCCATTCAGACATGCAATTATTGCATGGATTACAATGAAAGTCCAAATCCCATCTTAACTGTTTTAAACATTGGTCATACTGAAAGGACAGAACTTTAAACACAATAGAAAAAAAACACTGAAAGATGCCGTATCTCACAAGCATGCTATGACAGAATAAAAGAAAATTAAGATAGCTACTGATAACATTTACTGTAAGATAACTGCATTAGTGTTTAATAGTACTATTATTCATGGAAAGAGAAGGAAGAAGTCTAATATCAAAATAAGAACAGTGTCCAAGTCTTCCTGATCAAAATAAACTGCATGGCAGACATTTTCATGAAATCTCATCCACTGGAATTCTTTCTAAAAACTCAAAGACTATAATGTGTTCACATGATATAACAGACTAGAGCTTTTTTCTATGGCTGCAACTGCAACTATCCATGAATTTGCACATATGCCACAAGCAACAGGCCTGCCTCAACTTACCAGGAGTTACACACTCACTCTGCTTTGGCCTGCAAAACATATAGGCACAGATCCAATAGTTTCAGAATTTACCTACTTTTCTGAAGAAAGCTATTCTCAGCATGCGCACATGCTTGTATACACCCCCACAAACTATACTTACAATCTTAGATTTGAAGATGTCCAACAGTCCTGATAAGTGAGTATACTGATTGGGGACTTTGCGAAGATGAACCATTTCAAAGTCTGTTCTGACTCCATGACCCTGGCACTCTCCGACATACATTCTTCGCCATTTGTGATGAATTTGCACAAATACTGGTACCTGGCTGCAAAATATTTGGAAGGGTTACAAAAGTGTTTTAAGTGGCCTAAAACTTAGGAAATACAGAGCTATTCAATCTTACTATTTGCCACAAAAAGTAGATACTGAGCCAACCTAAATCTTTTAACAAAGAGCCCAAACTATGCTTGGGATGTATTATTTTAAAACAAATAACCATATCAAATAATACAAGTGTTAAATACACAAAGACTATCATGTGTAACAATCTATTTTTTATTATTTATTTATTTAATTAATTTGTATCCCGCCCTTCCTCCCAGCAGGAGCCCAGGGCGGCAAACAAAGCACTAAAACACTTTAAAGCATCATAAAAACAGATATTAAAATACATTAAAACAAAACAGCATTAAAAACATTTTTAAAAACAACCTTAAAAAAGGGTTAAAAACATTATTAAAAACATATTAAACTATTTTACTGAGTATACACATTTGCCTAGTTCCCACAAAATCTATGCTTTAGTGCAATGTCCATAAGATGGAACAAGCCCAAACAAAGATTCACATATTCCCCTCCCCTACTGTCCTCCCATGTGGCTAGAAGAAGGACTGCAATTCACTCTCACAGAATCTGTTTATTGTTGCATACAAACCTGAGATCATGGTTTTTCACAAACCCTAGTCAGTTTCAAAATAAACCAATTTATGAAGCTGGCTTGTTTTGAAACTAACCAAAGTTTGTGATAAACCTCAATTTCTGGTTCACAAAGTTAAACTAAACTCTGGCAAAGTCCTTCTCTCAGCAGTGCAGGAGGACACAAGAGAAGCTGGGAGCACATGAATCTGAGGCTTCACTGACGCTTGTTCCAGTTTGGAATGTAGCATTCAAACATGGTTTAACCTTGCATGCACACAGCAATGGGGTATAGCCAAATATGGTTTCCTAGAACACTCACATATGCACACACCCATCTGATTTTAGTGTATTCATGCCATACACACGCAATTATCTATATATGCTTTTCAAATAACTTTATAAAAACATTTTATGGTAACATATTATTTGATGAAAACACTATTTTCTAAACAGGCAATTTAAATTAAGATCAAAATTGTGAACTAACACCTGCTATCTTGGTGGAAATGACAGATATGGCTCAGCAAGTTAGAAATGCAGTTTTTTGGTCAAGGCTATTGTCTACATGCAGCAGAAATATTACATGGAAAATAAGCAAGCATATATTCATGTTATGATTTTCTGCTTCTCTCTATTTTATCTTTCTACAATTATTTCAGATTTGAAACAGGAAGCTCTATACACTTGAATTTTTTTTCTAGGGATAATTTTTGTAAGACATATTTCTTTGACTTTTTAAAAAGGTAAATAATATATCTTAACAAGAAAAGCCCTTCTCCTTCCCCTCTCTTCAATTCCCTCCCTCAACCCCCAACCCCCAACCACTTTCCTCCAACATTATCCCCCTCCCTCTATGTCACCCAGAGCAACATAGAATACCAATACAAAGAAAGCCCTCCACTCCAAGAGTCCCCTCTAGGGATAATTTCGTGTAGTTCAATATCTTAGGAATATTAACTGTTGCAGACCTTTTACTTACCAGCCTGTGTTTCCCAATGCAATCGAAACTGAACTCAGAAGGAGATTACATTTGGATTCGCTAAGAACAGCATCATTATTTGCAGCGGGTGCAATGACAACAAATTCACGCAAGCCATACCTAGAACAAAAACAATAATACTTTCAATTAATTATAATTACAAATATTAAAGCCTACAATGCACATCTGTCTCTCAATGTTATTCAAGTATGAAATATCTGCTCTCTCTCAAATTGCTTAGACTATAGATGCTTACACTGTATTCACTAAAAATAAGTTTGAAACAAGCTGAGATTGAAGTTGGACATAAACACTGAGATTTATTATAAACATTGGGCCTGTTCAGATATAATCCTATGGTATGGTTTAGCATTATGTGAATGAGCATGGATGAGCATGGTCTCATTTGCTCCCAACCCCCTTTTCCTCCAACATGGCTGCAAGGAGAAGATTGAAAGTTATAGTTTAGGGTTATGACTGAACCCTAAATTGTGGTTAACTGAGAAAAGCGAGCTTCATAAACTAAACACAATTTGTATGAGTTTGGGTATAACAATAAACAGCATTTTCTTAAAAATAGAAGCAAAAGCTTCCAATCTTCTTATCAAGGTCACACCACAGGGATGCAAGAGTCTGAGACTCACCCAGGCTTGTTCATATTATGCTGCATTATAGTTTACCATTACATCCCAGCAATAACGTTATGTTAAGAGAGATCAATCTTTGGGTATATTGTGACTACAAATCATAATTTTTATATGCCCTAACTATAATATAACTACAGCTGGTGTAGCACAGTGGGGAGGAAAGCCTGGCTGGGAGTCCAGAGTCTGTGAGTTCAAATCCCCGCTCGTGTCTCCTGGGTGTAAAGGGCCAGCTAAAGATCACCCCCACAGAGAGTGGCTCAGGGATTATGTGCCCTGCCACCTGTGCAGCCACAGGCAAGCTGCATAGTCCCAAGGAGCCCAGTTGCCCCCCCAGCTGGCAGTTGCGGACAAGGAAGGGGCTGGCTTGTGCAGCTGTGGCAAGCTGAGCAGGCCCTAGCCAGCTGGGGAGGACTAGCCTCAGAGGGAGGCAATAGTAAACCCCTTCTGAATACTGCTTACCATGAAAACCCTATTCACAGGGTAGCCATAAGTCGGGATTGACTTGAAGGCAGTCCATTTCCATTTCCATAATATAACTATAAGAAGCAAAATGTAATGTTTTTAAAATAATAGACTTACCATCTCACTAGACAATGAGCTCTGGGAGGAAAATCATTGTTCATACACAGAAGATCTTGCATAGCAACTGGAAGAGTATCTGTAAAACCATTCAGAACAATTAAAGCATTCTGTCTTCACATTTGCAGTCAGGGTAAAAGGTTTACATACAAGGACATATCAAAGTGGATAAATACCATTCTAACAAATCTGTTTTTAACAAAATGTAGATATTCAATTTCTCTTAAAAATAACTTGGTTAATATTAAATAATCTGAATATACACGTTAGCCCTATGGTTAATGAGTCGGTTTAGCATTATGTGCATGAGCATTAGGCTTGCACTCCTCTCTCCAGCACAGCTGTGAGGAGATTAAAAGCATTTGCTTCAATTTTAAACTAAACATAGTTTGCTATGTCATGTTCAAACTGGGAGAAACTGGTTAGTCCAAAGCTGTTACTTCCTAAGTAACATATACCACAACATATTTTTATGTACTGAAATACAGAACTTTGAGCAACTTTGGGGAAATGCCAGGAAAATGTTAAGGTATTGCTAAGAAACGTTTGAGTCATCAGCTTCCAAACTGCTTCTTGGGCTAATGGAAAGAGCTCACACTGGCACAATGGAATTTCTTTTTCTTTGAACAGCTGACTGCCATGCCATATCATAATCTGCTACATTTCAAAAGCAGCTTGCCACATTACATTGAATGGGTAGGCATCGTGTAAGAAAATGTCTAAAACCCACAGGTTCACAGAATTAGTCCCATGCCTACGTATTGTGGATAAAACCATAAAAATAACTCAGTACAATTCAGTTATCAGAGGGCAAAGACAAACTATAAAGGAAGAAAAAAGATACATTATGCACCTGATACAAACTGTATACATCAAGTACTGTAATCAATTTAGTTTTTTCATTAAAAAGATAATCCAAGTCTGAATTCAACCCATATAAAATGTAAATAAATAATAAAAAGCAACCAAATTATCAGATATATTAAAAGCCTTTCATATGAACAGTTTTATCCAATCAATGTTTACTCAAAAGTCTCACTGACACTGACTCCTAGTAAGTATGCATATGATAACATGAGTGTGTCATACAGTACACAAGTAATATTCCTTAAGTGGAGTATTATTTCTTCACACCTGTGAGATTGGAACATGAAGCATTCAATATTTAAACAAACATTTAACGTCATTCCCCAGAATATGTGAACTTTTTTCTCCAAGGAACATTTGCAGAAAACAGTTAATGGAAACAGTTAACTTTTAAATACAATATTCTGCTCTTTATTAGAAGTACGATGTACTGAAGGCAAATTCTTTTAATTTGTATTAACAAATTGGAAAGGAAGATTACATGCCCAAATTCAAATTCCATTATACTATTAAATCACCTTTAAAAAATAGTAAAAATTAGACCACTGATATTCTACAAGTTCCAATAATGAAAACAGGATGTACACAATACTCAATAATGCATTATTTATCACAGCATTTCTAGATTAGTAATAACGTTTTATAATATTGTGTCAAAAAAATAAAATGGTAAAGCCATCAACTTAAAAATATCTGGGTGTTAGAAAATTTATGTACCTTCTACTACTTCCTCTTTTGCATCTTTGCCACTGGATGCTTGCACAAGATAATGATGTGTCACTGAGAATCGGAAATCAGCAAAAGCAATCTCATCCGATTTCTCCTCCCATATTTCAGTGGTATATACACCCTGAATATCAAATACGGCACACACATTAGTTATGCAACAGTAAAACTATTTTCAGTATAATTTTACTGCACATCAAACAGCTCCAAAACAATTCCACTGTTATTACTAGAAAATATTTTAAAGAAGTTTCATATAAAGGAACTCTGCAAGGTTTTATTGACATATAAAGCCCTAAACAACTTGGGATCAGGCTACCTAACAGACCACCTTCTATAGGCTAAATGAACCTTTACAGTAATCTCAAAGGAGACCCTGCTGGGCATATAGCAGACAGCAGATTGCCATGTATGTATGTATACATATATATACATACATATATGTGCGCGCACACATACACACACACACACACACACAGAGATTCATAAGTTCAATTTGGCTTACTCCCAGGTAAGTTAATACAGGACTGCAATCTTACTCATTTAAACTTCATATGTCCATGTACTGACTGTCATTGCTTTCTTGTATATTTGGTTAAAGGATTGGGACTTATGTTTATATTTACCTCTAAATAATTGAGAAGTAAATCTTACCTTTTCCAAAGGTTTGCCTGAAGAAATGCCAATAAGTTTCCAGTCATTCAAAACCTCTTCAACTCTGGAAATAAATCTAATAACAAAAGTTACACATTAAAATCATCATCATGCTATGCCTGTATTATAATTCATATTCCTAAAAATGAAAATAAAAGCACTCAGGCCTGAAATACTTTGTGTCTGAGTAGAACTAGAAATGAAGCTTAAGTCCCTTCAGAAGCCCAATGTGAATTGTTCGCAAGGCACTTCGAGAGTAAAATTGCTCACCTCCATACCATCTTGATGCCCCATCCACATTTACTGTAGACCCCAGTGAGGTGTCTAGTGCAACATCTGATGCACCTTCTTGGGATCAATTTCAGTTGATGCAGCCTGATGATGTGGACAGGGTGGTTGCAACAATGCGGGCAGTAACGTGTCTTCCCGACTTCTCAACCCATTGGTTTGTAACAACTACTGCCCAATTGCAAATACTCCCTTTTTAGGGAAGGAGATTGAGAGGGTTGTGCCATAGCAATTGTAAGTACTCCGGGATGAAAAGGATTATCTTGACCCATTCCAGTCTGGGTTCAGGCTTGGTTATGGGACTAAATCAGGCTTGGTCGCCCTGATGGATGACCTTTATCAAGAGGACAGGGGGAGTGTGAGCCTGTTATTCTTACTTGATCTCTCAGCAGCTTTTGATACATTTGACCATGGTAACCTTCTGAGCAGACTCAGTGAGATGGGTATCATAGGCTGTTTTACAGTGGTTCCAATCCTATTTCAAGGGTAATTTTCAGAGAATAGCATTGGGCAATTCTTTCTGCCCCGACAGTTGTGCTGTGGGGTGCCAAAGGGTACCATCTTGTCCCCAATGCTGTTTAACATCTATACGAAGCCCTTGGGAGTAGTCATCAGGAGATTTGGGGCGAGGTCTCAGCAATATGCTGATTATACCCAGCTCTATTTCTCTGTAGCATCTGAATCAGCAGAGGCCGTGCAAGCCCTGGACAGGTACCTGGACTCAGTGGTGGGTTGGATGAGGGCCAATAAACTGAGTCTGAATCCTAGCAAGACAGAGGCTATGTGGGTTCTGAGTTCTGGTAATTGGTCAGTTGCCTGCTTTTGATGGGGTTGTACTCCCTCTGAAAGAGCAAGTCTGTAGTCTGGGAGTGCTCCTGGATCCATCTTTGTTGCTAGAGGGCCAGGTGACCTCAGTGGCTAGGAGTGCCTTTTACCAGCTTTGGCTGGTAGGACAGCTGTGGCCATTTCTGGACCAGGATAGTCTGACTACTGTCATCCATACACTGGTAACCTCCAGGTTGGATTGTTATAATGAGCTCTATGTAGGGCTGCAGGTTAGTCCAGAAGCTGCAGCTGGCACAAAATGCTCACTGGGGCAGGGTATCATCATCATGTTACCCCGCTGGTGAAAGAACTGCACTGGCTGCACATTAGCTATCAGGCCAAGTTCAAGGTTCTAGTTTTGGTGTAAAAAGTCCTATGCAGCTTGGGACCAGGATACATTAAAGATCTTATCCCTTATATACCTAGCCGATCACTGTGCTCTCAGGTAAGAGACTCCTGCAGATACCATCTTATCAGGAGGTCTGTTCCGCACAACATAGAAAGAGGACCTTTAGCGTTGTGGCACTGACACTTTGAATTCTCTCCCCTTAAATATTAGACAGGCACCATCTCTGTTATATTTTCGGTGCCCACTGCAGATCTTCCTCTTTCAACAAGCCTTTTAAATAGAGACCTTATCCTAGTCTGTGTGTGTGCTGGAATTGCTTTTTATGGTATTTTTAAAGTTGGTTTTTTAAATATATTTTTAAGATGTATTGTTTTAATATGTTTTTAAAGTTTTTGTTTTCAAGATGTTTTAAAGTGCTTTTATTGTATTTGTTTGCTGCCTTTGGCTCCTACTGAGAGGCAGGGTGGGATATAAATTTAATAAATTTAATAAATAAATAGTCCTAGTATAATTTAATACTGGTAGCTTAAGGCTAAAATCTTATACCCACTCACCTATAAGTAAACCCCAATGAACTTAACAGGCCTAACTTTTGAGTAGAGATTGTGCTTTCAATCAACAGATACTAACAAGAAGATCACACACACAAAAACCCATATAGGTTTTATTAGACCACATTCCCTAGACTGTTACCGTAATTAGAGATATTAAGGTCTGGGGGGGAAGAAAAATGAGGGGGGGCTTTTTATTCTGGAAAAATTGGGGACCCCCCCCATTTTTCTGTTTTTTTCCCAGGCTTTCACATCTTTCCACCAAATTTTAGAGTTGGAAGAGCCCTTGGAGATCTTCTAGCAACTAGAAATCTGATCCTTTACTCAATGCAGGATCTACTCTACAATATGGTTACAATGAAAACACATTTTAATAACTCAGAATTCTAAAAATGAAAGCCAATAGGTTTAAAAAGTGTTAACTAATAGCAGCTACAGCAATAAAAATCAAAACAGAGTATAACAATAAGCAAAGCAACAGAACAGCAGCAAAAATAACATTCTAGATTTGATGAAATCACAGTGACAAAAGTTGTCTCTGAAAAGAAACTTTGCCTACTGAACCTTCAGTGAGAGGAATTTCCAAAAAAAGGGACCAGTACAAAAAAAAAAGCCCAAACCTTTGATGAGTAGAGGCTGTCATGCATAATTTATGATACAAAGAAAAGGGCTTCACTAGCTGATCTTAATGTCCAGAGACATCATATGGGGAAAGGAGCTTCCAAGAGAATCTGTCTGTGCCATTTAGAGCTTTCAAGGTCAAGGACAACATCTTGAATTGGGCATGGGAACAGACTGACACAACTGGCATAGCAAGAGATGTTTATAAAGCAGAACCCAGGAGCAATGCTCGGCCCAGAAATAAACCGTTAGTTTGAATCCTATCATGGAGCATCAAGAGACCAATATTCAATTCAGCCAAACTCCTAAGCAGATATTTCCCAATCAGACTGCTTGACTATCTTTTTTTTTCTTGGAATAAACTTCAGTTTATTCACCCTCATCCAGTCCATCATAAATTTCTGCCTTTTAAGTAAGATCATGACTCCACTTCGATGTGATGAAAAGGAGAAACAGAGCCAAGTGTTATTAGCACACTGATGGCACCACTCTCTAAATCCCAGGGCAATTTCACCCAGCAGTGTTCATGAATCTAAAAGTATGGAAAACAATAGTGAAACCTGAAGAATCTCATAGGATAATCCCCATAGAGAGGAACAACAGTCTCCTCACACTACCTACAACATAGTCAACACAAAGCAGAACCCTCAATTTTCAGTGCAGATGACCTTGAAGGATATCATGGTCAACAACATCAAAAGCTGCTGAAACATCAAGAAGAATTAAGAGGGGCACACTCTTCTTGTTCATCCCGACACAGACAATCCATCAGGATTACCAAGACTGTTTCCATCCCAATATAAATCTAGACGCTTAGAACCAAAATCAATCTAGATGATTAGAATTAGGATTAATCAAGATGTACATATCTCAGGGAAGAAAACTCACATACACCTTGGCAGATTAGTACTTTTTGACCTGCTATGTCCATTGATTTGTGTTATGTTCAGGGCTGTGGGGCAAAGTAACCTCCACCCCGAATACCCCTCAGTGAGTTTACTAGATATGCTCAGCTTCTTCTTTTTTTCTTCTTTGAAAACTGGGCCAAGCACTGGGCAGACAGCTGGTTCGCCAGACACTTGCTGCAGCTATCATCTCCAGGCCCTCACCCCCAAATAAGGGTTCTCAGCAAAGTCTTCTCCCTCAGAATCATTTTGCAATTAAGATATATTAGTAGTAAAACTGTATTTTACTTTACTGTATAGGTTTTACTATGCCAATATGTTTTGGGGTACACCTTTTTGTTTATTCTGTGAGCTGTACACCCTTCATTTCCCCCCTTTTTAAATTCTCCAGTTACCCATTCACCCAGCATAAACCATTTCTTTGGTGTCACTAACTTTCCAAAGGCTCAAGTAACAGAGGGCTAAGGGAGGCTGGTATTTTTTTCCTAGAGTGAGGTACACTTGTTTTTAGACTGATCCACAATACAGATGGATCTGACATCATTCTTGAAAGACCAGGGTACATATGAGACCTTTCTAGTTACACTAGGGATGGAAAGATGTGTCAGTTTAAGTTTTCTCCGTCTCTCATATTTGTAATTTTAAATTCAGCTCTCCGCATTTCTGCAGCAATTTGTGCTTTAAAAAAAAAAAAACCTAATGAAAATTCTGCATCGTTTTAGTGCAAATTTCTCTAATAAGCACATTTTTGTAGGCAGTTTTGACTAATTTATACATTTTTGCAAGCAGTTTCTTGCCATATAATGCATTTTTGTATGTTATTTTCACTCATATATTCATTCTTATGTACACTTTCCCCTAACATATCCATTTTTGTAAACATTGTTTGATTGGCAAACTGCATTGCAAAATTCCAATAAGAGCAAACTTCAAAGGATGGTGATATTTTGGTTCTCATACTGTTTCAGAAAATGCAAATTTGAAAGATTCAGCTTGAAATTTGAAGTGAATCAACTTTCTTTCCCTAAGATATAAAACCCAAGGCAGAAATCCAGTTGCTCTCTGACACTGTTGCCATTAACAGTCCCTCTGCCGCGCCTTCTCCCCAAATTCTTGAAATGTTACCAGTCCAAACAGGAAACTTTTGCTGTTATCTGTGAGGCAAGAAGTGAATGCTATTCTAAAGGCCTCATCCAAATTCATTTCTGAAAAGGACAACTAGGAGCTAGCCAAAAGCTAATCCGAGGAAAAGGGGAGGCCGGCCAGACGTGAAGGGAACGAGGCAGTAAAAGAAAGCTGACGGGGTAGGTGAATGGGTGGCCGGGGGGGGCGACTTGGGGAAGAAGGTGGCAGTCCCCGAACGGAGATGTACATACCTCTCCCACTCAGAGGCGGTGGTGAAATCGGTGATTTCGAACACTTCGGACTCCGGCTGCGAAAAAAGAAGAGAGAGAGGCGGGAAGTGTGGCGCTGAGGCCCGAGATGGGTGCGAGGATGATGAGGGGCGAAAAGGCCCACGCCAAGTGTCAGTGTCACCCTCTGCCTAGCGCGAGTGAGCGGGGGAGGGCGCTCCAAAGGGGCACTCACCTCACTGTCGGCCGCCATCTTGAGCTTAGCCACTGGCCTGCAGGACGGCGCAGCTTCGTGAAAAGGATGATGGGAGTGAGGCGCGCACAGGCAGAGAGACAGAGAGCCAAAGGGGCGAGTTGTACTCATGGAGGGGTGGAGCCAGCCTGCTGCCTGCCAGCGACTTGTCAACCTCAGACTCTATGTCTGCAGATGCAACCGCCGCTAGTGAGTTGAGTAATCAAAGCTGGGTCGCTTGTCAAAAAAGGAGAGGGGCTATAGCTAACATCGTAGGTGGGAGTTGTAGTCCAAGGCATCTGGAGGACCCCAGGGCCGAGGAATACTACATACTGTGTCCATAATGCTTCTAACTAATTTTTAAAAGAAGAATGCACTTCAGCTCCGCATGAAACATTATTATCCCTAAGAACACTCACCAAAAAAAAAGAGATCTCAAGAGGTCTCTGCGGGCAATTCTATGCAGAGCTCGGCATGCTTAAGCCTCTGCATAGGATCAGGCTATAGATTTTCCAGTATCCTAAATGGTACATGAATCTCTTGGTTATCTGAACATTGTATTCTTTATGTAGCATTGTTTCTGCATGATCCGCATAATGTATGAGTGGTTGGTTGATACGTTTGAGGTAGTAGATGATGGTAGTGATTGCATGGACTAGATGGTGAATGGTTGTATTGTGCTATGTTGGTTGTTATTTATATTATACTGCTTGTAATTCTCTGACTTTTATACTGTGTTTATGTACATATATATTGTTCATGTATTTTGCTTAGTAAATTAATTTGATGTGGTTTTTATTGTACCTTGTGTATTCTATGGTAAACCGCTTTGAGATCCTTCAGACAGTGGGAGGTCTATAAATGGAAATACCATCTTCACATCATCTTCTCCGACTGCTCATTCGCGCTACACCGACTCCAAACAAGCTCCGGGTTGTGATTCTGTCTCTCTCTTTACATTCCCCGCCTCTCTGTGGATATCTGGCTCCGGATCCTCAAAACAAAACCTCCGAATTCTGACTCTACAAAACAAAAAAACAAAACTAGGTTTACATAGGTGTTTTTAAGTACCTACTACAGGAATTAGTTTACTACAGTAAAGCAAGGTCGGTTGTATTACTGCCAATTACTGGCATGAACGGTCACTGTTTGTCTCTTGTCTACAGATTTGAGCTTGACATAGAAATGTCACAGACTAGACTTCTTGCATTATGTGGCCCTTTGGATCAAGTTTTTTTCTCTATAGTCTATACCCGTGGGTTTATTTATGAAAGAAACTACACATGATGCATCTGATGAATAGCACATGATGCATCTGATGAAGTGGGCTCTGGTCGGTAAAAATGTATGCCCATAGTAAGTCTTTTAGTCTTTGAGGTACCACAATACTTGTTTTCAGGGTATTTGCTGTTAGCGTTCACTTGGCCAAACAAATGCAACACCGCACCCTTTTTTGCAAATGTAAAATGGACCTCGGCATCACTAGGTTTGTCCTATCCAGACCTTGAATTGCACTGAGCCCTCCGTTTGTACTAGTCTGTGGCAGGGACAAGTTTTTGTCCCCAGTCAAGGGGATTCAGCACTGAACGGTCGTCTCTTCCCCATAACAGCTTTAAGCTGAACCTGGGAAACCTATAACTGTATTGCCTCACTGCAGACCTTCAGATAGGGTGTCTCTCTACAGTGATGAGCAAATGTGTGTCCCCATTGACAGGCTTCCAAATTCTCTCTCTTTTCTTCCTCTCCACCCCCTCTTGATAAAGCACCTACAGATAAGGAGGGTTTTCTATTTCATGATGGTTATCTTGGATGATCCCCAACTATGGCATGTGTTCTTTAGAGCAAGAAGACATCTTAAGCCTAATTTTTTCATTTTTTCGTATGCTTAAGCACTTACATTTTCTCAATAGATTGGGATCATTCATGGGAACATATGCACCTCATTTTGACTGGCAGTATGGGCAGAGTAAGGACAGTGACTACAATAGGAGAAAGTGAGGAGAACTAAAGTTGACAGTATACAGCCACAAGAGTGGCTGTATACTATAGCCAGCATGGATTTGTCGCATTCCACAATGTTAAATTGAAAATACCCCCCATGCCATTCTGATGCTTCCCATAAGCTCATTTCAAAACAAAACCTTACAAAACTTATAGTACTGAACTCAGAAATGCTTCCTTAACAATCCTCTAAATTTTCATGGCAATACACAAAACAGAGAATTGAGAGTTCAAAGTGTAAAAAGAGAGAAGGGGGAAAAACAGACCCCTTTGGGACTTTTTTTCTGTCAAAGTTCTCATAATTAAAAATCAGCCATGTTCACAGAGTACCTGTAATCCTATTACTGACCTTGCCCCATACTCTGATCTTCATCTTCTCCAGTTTAAACATTAAAAAATGCCTAGCTGATTTTTAATTAATTTAATAAACTTAGCATTACAGTCAATGATAAGGCCAGGCATGCTCAGTAAGAACCAACTGTCAGTGTTCTACAAGCCAGACTCACAGCTGCTGGGCTTGGCTAATCAGGGGCCATACCTACTTTATTTTTCACTTTATTTCACTGTAGACAGCCATTGCTTTCCCCAAAGAATCCTGGGAAGTGTAGTTTGTAAAGGATGCTGAGAGGAGACTCCTATTTCACTAACAGAGCTTCAGTGGCCAGAGTGGTTTAAGAGTCAGCCTCTCTTATTGAAGCTCTGTGAGGGGAGCAGGGCATCTCCTAGCAATTCTCAGCACCCTTCTCTAACTACACTTCCCAGGATTCTTTGAGAGAAGCCATGACTGTCTAAAATACGTTTATATCCAGGCTTAAGAACCATGCTAATCCCTCTATGGGAGAGCCAATTGATACCTTGATTAACTCGTGGAATAGTAGGATGACTGAAACAGTGGATGCAATGGCTCCTCTCCGCCCATTGAAAATAGTTAGACCTAAATCTGCCCCTTGGTTTTCAGAAGGCCTATTAAAAATGAAACGCTCCTATCGGCGTTTAGAAAGGCGGTGGCAAAAGACAAAGAGCCCTTCTGACCGAACACATGCCAAGAAATCTGCCAAAATCTATGCCTCTGCTAGACTTGCAGCTCAAAGATCTTTCTATTCGATGGCAATTGCCTCAGCGGGAAACCAACCGAAAGAACTTTTCCGTATAGTGAATGGTCTTTTGCATCCATCCCAACCGGCTTCCCATTCAGTCTATTCCCAGGCCCGCTGCCAAGAATTTGCTACCTTCTTCGAAGACAAGGTTGATCAGATTCGTTCTTCCTTAGATCATACTGAAGTAACAGAGGTAACTAACATCATATCAGATACTGGCTGCCCCCTTTCTTATTCTACCTTTCGACCTGTTCTTCCAGATGATATTCCTCAGCTTTTAAGTAGAATGAATCCAACGACCTGTCTACTCGACCCATGTCCATCTTGGCTTATAAAAACATCTAAAGCGGAATTAGCAAGTTGGCTCAGTATAATTGTTAACTCTTCTCTTCAACAAGGCCGTTTACCTGAATGCCTGAAAGCAGCCATCGTTACACCACTATTAAAAAAACCCTCTCTTGATCCCACACTGTTAAACAACTTTCGCCCAGTATCCAACCTGCCTTTCCTGAGCAAAGTCATCGAAAGAGTAGTAGCTACACAGATTCAAAATGTTTATTGATACAACCGATTGCTACGACTCTTTTCAATCAGGTTTTAGGCCAAATCATGGGACAGAAACAGCCTTAGTCACACTAATTGATGATCTTCAGCTAGAACTAGATAAGGGCAATTTGTCCCTACTAGTTCTATTAGATCTATCAGCCGCTTTCGATACTATCGATCGTGACATCATTTTGGATCGTCTCTTTGAAATAGGACTTAATGGCATGGTTTTACAGTGGCTTCGCTCCTTCTTAGAAGGCAGGCTTCAGAAAGTTGCCCTCGGGGATTACTGTTCAGAGCCCTGGCCACTACGATATGGCGTCCCACAGGGCTCCGTCCTATCCCCGATGTTATTTAACATTTATATGCGACCTCTAGGTAAGATTATTTAAAAATTTGGGATTCATTACCATCAGTATGCGGACGATACACAGCTCTACTGCTCTTTTCCTCCAAATGCTAAAGAAGCTGTTCGTCCCTTTAACCAATGCCTCACGGCAGTGCAGAATTGGATGACCAAAAACAAACTGAAGTTCAATCCAGAAAAGACAGAGGTCATCCTTATTGGAAAAAGTCCACCCCAAGAAGTTGGAATTTTGCCATCACTGGATGGAGTATTACTTCCTCTGAAAACGCAAGTCCGCAGCTTGGGCATAATTTTGGACTCAACCTTGACCTTAGAACCTCAGGTTGCAGCCGTCTCCAAAGCTGCATTTACCAAACTAAAGCTTGTCCATCAACTTCGACCGTTCTTAGGAATGTCTGATTTAAGAAAAGTAACTCAGGCCCTTGTAACTTCGCGGTTAGATTACTGTAACTCCTTGTATGTCGGACTTCCAGCTAGATCACTTCGACCGCTTAAGTTGGTACAAAGAGCAGCAGCAAGGATGATCATGTGAACTGGCCCTCAGGTCCATACCACGCCTCTTCTTTATTACCTGCATTGGCTCCCCATAGGACTTTGTCACCAGTTTAAGATATTGGTCCTAACATTCAAAGTTTTACATGGATTGGCACCTGCATATTTAGCGAATTGTCTCTCTAAATTTAAATCTTCTCGTCCGGTGAGATCGGCTACCGAATTTACCCTTAATGTTCCATCAACTTTCACCATCTGCCAAATGGCCACTAGAAAGAAAGCTTTTTCAGTCATAGCTCCTACTTTATGGAACAATTTACCGCTTGAGGTACGGCTCTCTCCTTCTCTCATGGACTTTCGCCGTCGGACCAAAACTTTTTTATTTCAACAAGCTTTTAAGGTTTAAATGGAACTGCTCTGATTTTCTAGTAGTAACTTTGTTTTAATTTGTTATATTTTTTGTATGGTTGTATTGGTTATATCTATTGTTTACCGCTCTGAATTTGGATTTTTCCGAACTAGAGCGGGATATAAATCTGCAAATAAATAAATAAATAAATGAAATGAAATAAAGGTCTGGTATGGATGTGGCCAGGGACAGCTTTGGTTTAAATTTGGGTGGGAGACAACATGTGCCTGCTGTAGAATAGGTGGGGGGAAATGCTGAAAAACAATGTTTTACTATTGAAAAGGAATGCTCAGAGGCATGTTACCAAATTCTTCCAAGCTACACAGCAAGTGGATTGGACTGTGAAAGACCAACCCAAATTGTGCTTGCATTTTGACAAATTTATAGGACAGTACAATATCTCAGAGAGGAGGTCAGGTCTCCTGCTCCCCTGGTGCATTCATTCTAGCTGCCCAGTTTCCCTGCTTTTTAAAGTTTGATAGAAATATCTGTTGGCTATAGGTATGTTCTTAAATTGCAAGGGTTTTTTGCCTGTTAGTGAATATAGTTCTTTTACACTATGTAGAGTTGCGGCTGCCACAATAAACAATACTGTCTCTGTAAAGAGGGAAAAATTTACTCTATGAGGTTGCAGTTGTATACACAGTTACCTATGAGCAAGTCTCATTGCACTCAGTGGGGCTTACTCTGAGTAGACATGTCTTTGCTGACATCTTTTCAGCAAGCTTTTTTCTCAGGTTTTTGATGGACTATTAGGATTATGTTTTTGCTGTTAGTGTGCTGTCAAAGCTTCCTACTGTTATGGAGGGTTTTTTAATGAATTGCATGTGTTTTTGTATGAATGCCTCAATATTATAATGTATTATGTTTATGTGTTTAAATATAGGTCGCTTGGAGTCCTGTGTAGTAAGTGACTAACAAGCCTTAATAAATAATAACAACAAAGGATTGCACTGTCAATCTTCTTTGGGGTGTAAAATAACACATTGCACAGTCTGTGATCTATTTTAGACTTTTCTTTAATATATTTTCAATATAGAATGCTCTAATCTTATATATGTAATTCTGAGAGCATTTTCAGCTGAAGAGCAAAGTAAGAATACTTTTTAAAAATATCTGATTCCAAATACAGGCACATAGAAAGGGACATCAGGGTTTAGCATTTGTTACTGAAATACTGAAAGAATTTCACTGGCTGTCCATTAACCTCTGGGCCAAGTTCAACGTTCTAGTGTTGGTGTACAAAGCCCTACACAGCTTGGGACCAGGATACCTGAAAGATTGTCCTACCCGTTATATACCCAGCTGATCACTGCGCTCTGCAGATGAGGGCCTCTTGCAGATACCATCTTATCAGGAGGTCCACTCGACACAACATAGTGTTGTGGCACCTATCCTTTGGAATTCCCTTCCCCTTAAATATTGGACAGGCACCATCTCTGTTATCTTTTCTATGCCTATTGAAGACCTTCCTCTTTCAACAAGCCTTTTAAGTAGAGGCCTTATCCCAGTCTGCGTTTGTACTGGATTAGCTTTTTATGATTTTTTAAATTTGTTCTTTTAAAGATTTTTATTATGTTTTGTTTTACTGTGTTTTTAAATATGTTTTGTTTTAAGATGTTTTAAAGTGTTTTGTTGTTAAGATGTTTTAAAGTGCTTTTAGTGTTTTTGTTTGCTGCCCTGGGCTCCTTCTGGGAGGAAGGGTGGGATATAAATTTAATTAATTAATAAATAGGATAAATACCTATAAAGCTGATCCTCTGACTCATCTTTGGAAAACTGTGAGATACGCAAAATGGAATGGCTCATGGGAGAATAAACCACCGGCACAGAAGATGATTAGTTCTCTATCCAGGTGAGGAATCCTCAGTAGAGTGCTAAAGCACCATAGTAGTAGTGACATCTCTCAACCCTGAAGAGCAATCTGAACACAAGGAATCACACAAGATGGGGAAACTAACATGGACCTTTCCAGGATACATCCAGCTTTCACCCTAAAGACTGAGTCCTGCCATCTGATACACATATCCTATCCCGAAGTCCTCATTGCTTGGTGTGCATTCTCAAAGTATAGACTGCTCTCTGCTTTTGCAGCACAGTGCAGTCATCTGGGTTGGGAAAGGGGATTCTTCAATAAGTAGCATGCAGTTATAGTCTTTATTAGAAATGGAGTAAAATAATATCCAGGGGTACATACTAAAAATATTTCAGGTGGAGTAGTTTTACCCTGGACTCTCCATTGTGGAGTCCCGCAGGGATCGGTTCTGTCCCCCATGCTTTTTAACATCTACATGAAGCCGCTGGGTGCGGTCATCAGGAGTTTTGGAGTGCGTTGTCACCAGTATGCTGATGACACGCAACTCTATTTCTCCTTTTCATCCTCCTCAGGTGAGGCTGTTAATGTGCTAAACCGTTGCCTGGCCGCGATAATGGACTGGATGAGAGCTAATAAACTGAGGCTCAATCCTGACAAGACTGAGACGCTGCTGGTGAGTGCCTTCTCTGCCCAGATGGTGGATGTTCAACCTGTTCTGGATGGGGTTACACTCCCCTTGAAAGAACAGGTTCGTAGCTTGGGGGTTATTTTCGATCCATTCCTGTCTCTCGAGGCGCAGGTAGCCTCGGTGGCACGGAATGCGTTCTACCACCTTCGATTGGTAGCCCAGCTACGTCCCTATCTGGACAGCGACGACCTCGCCTCAGTTGTGCATGCTCTGGTAACATCTAGACTGGATTACTGCAATGCGCTCTACGTGGGGCTGCCTTTGAAGACAGTTCGGAAACTACAGCTAGTGCAAAACGCAGCAGCCAGACTGCTGACGAGGACCAGGCGGTCCGCACATATAACACCTGTACTGGCGTGTTTGCACTGGCTTGCTATCTGTTTCCGGGCCAGATTCAAAGTGCTAGTTTTCACTTATAAAGCCTTACACGGTGCGGGACCTCAATACCTTGTGGAACGCCTCTCTCGCTATGAACCTACCCGTTCACTACGTTCAACATCAAAGGCCCTCCTCCGAGCTCCAACTCACAGAGAAGCTCGGAGGGCTGTAATGAGATCTAGGGCCTTTTCGGTGGTGGCCCCCGAATTATGGAATAGTCTCCCCAACGAGGTACGCCTGGCGCCTACACTTTTATCTTTTCGGCGCCAGGTTAAAACCTTTTTATTTTCCCAGGCATTTTAATTTAATTTATTTCATCAGATGTTAATAACAGGTTTAAATGTTTAAATGTATGTTTTAGTGTTTTTACTGTGATTTTATCGTATTTTACTGTATTGTATTTATTTTATGTTGTGCACCGCCCAGAGAGCCCTTGGCTTTGGGCGGTATAAAAATTGAATAAAATAATAAATAAATAAATAAATAATCCCTTAAGGACATCCAGTTGCTTGGCAAAGGGAAAGATTAACACCTACACGCATGCCTGCGCGCGCGCACACACACACACACACAGAGCTTTCAATAATGCCTACAGCCAAAGTGAGCATTCTACCCCATATTCATAATTGAGAATATGGAACTGGGAGTGGTAAACATTCCAGATTAATGAATGTGGAGTATAAATATGTAACATATGACCCCAAGAAAAAGGAAGCAACAGTCTACTACATAGATTGCAACTTTGCAAATAACTTACAGGCATGATGACACCTGCTAAAAGATCAAAAAAGTTTTCTTCAGGTACATCCATAGTAAAAGAGAAACAAAATGGTGGTACAGCTACTCAATGAGGATGACAAAATGATTATTATTATTTATTAAATAATACTTGGCTCAGCAATACTTCATGCTAGAAGAGTCTTGGAATGGTTGTTCATCACAAGCTGAATATCAGCCAACAGTGTGATGTGTCTTCAAAAAAGGCAAATAGTGTTTTAGGTTGCATTAACAGAAGTATAGTTTCCAATTCACGTGTAATAGTAGTTCCCCTCTATTTGCCACTGGTTATGCATCATCCTTAGAACTGCATCCAGTTCTGGACACCGCACTTGAAGAATTATGCAGACAAACTGGAACAGGTTTAGAGGAGGGAAACAAAGATGATCAAGGGACTAGAAACAAAGCCCTATGAGGAGAGACTGAAAGAGAACTGGGCATATTTAGCCTTGAGAAGAGAAGACTAAGGGCAGATATGATAGCACTCTTCAAGTACTTGAAAGGTTGTCACACAGAACAGGGCCAGGATCTCAATCATCCCAGAGTGCAGGACATGGAATAATGGGCTCCAAGTTACAGGTAGCCAGATTCCAACTTAACATCAGGAGAAACTTCCTAACGGTTAGAGTGGTACAGCAATGGAAACAATTACCTAGGAAGGTGATGGGCTCTCCAACATTGGAGGCATTCAAAAGGCAGCTGGACAAGCCACTTGTTCCGTATTTTAAGTTGGATTCCTGCATTCAGCAAGGGGTTGGACACGATGGCCTGATAGGCCCCTTCCAACTCTACTATCCTATCATTCTATGATTCTGTTATACTAAAAGCAACATTTCCTTTTTCTGGGTTTGTCTGGTAAATATAATGCCTTCTTTGACAAGAATGTATATTCAACAAAATATTTTTGCATGTGAGGTTCAATCAGCTTAGTTTGTTCCTTCACACAGTGCATAGTTAAACTACGGAATTCGTTCCCACAAGAGAGGTGATTGCTGCCAATTTGGAAGGTCTAAAAGAACTTTAGACAAATTCACACAGGATAAAGCTATCAATGGCTACTAACCATGATGGCTATGTTCTGTCAGAGGCATTATGTTTCTGAATACCAGTTGCTAGAAACCACAGAGGAGAGACTGCTGTTGCACTCAGGTCCTGAGTCCTGATTGCGGGCTTCCCACAGACATCCAGTTGGCCACTGTGAGAACAGGATGCTGGACTAGATGGGCCATTGGCCTGATCCAGCAGGCTCTTCTTACGTTCTTTTTGCGAAGAGGCTCTTTCCTAAAGTGAATATAAAGCACCCAGGGGCTGGGATTCCCATTCAGAATTTCTTTTTGCATGTATTCATACGTGACAGCAACAGTGTTAGAGAGGTGTTCTGCTGTGCTTCTAAGTGTCCCATTGTTAATGAGGACAAAGACTGTGGAAGAGATTCATTGTTAAGCTGGCCAATGCAGGTTTTACTTTCATCTTACAATGTGATTCAAGACATTATTCCATTACAATCCTAAACCTGTTTATGCAGAAATAAATATCACTTAATTCAGTGGGATTTCTTGGCAAGTGCACTTTAAGACTGCAGTCATAGAATAGCTATCGTTCCCACATTAAGGACAGTTACATCTGCATAGGTTGCCTTGAAAACACTTGTTGCCAATATTTTGTAAAGATCCTTCCAGAAACCTGCATTGAAGGCATAGATTCTACATTTGATGAAGAGTATGTTATACCCAGAATGTGTTGGCATGCCAAGAAACTGCATTCTAGAAATATGACAATTTGTTTTACAACAAATTTCCATTTTCTTTGAAGTCCCCCCCCTTTAAATATTATATTATTAATATTACCCCCTCCACTCCCAGAAACCTCGTGGCTATGTGCAGGATACATGGCAGGGGGTGTATCACAATTAACTTTTGTTTTAAAGTTGTTCTTGTTTTTTCAATAAACCTGCAGTACAAGTTTTTTTAAGTAAAATAAAATAAATATGTGATACAAGGCAAGTAGTAAAGCCTCAACCAATTGATGAAACTTGTTATCCACATAAAAGGCAAATAAAGTTAGATAAAAACTGTTCCTGAGCAATTAAATGAAAGAGATATTTATTTTGCTTTAAAAATTTGAACAATAATTGTGTAATCAAGACTACAGGTAAGGCCTATACTCAGTGAGGTGGTAAGCCACTACCTGCTTTGTACCAGTTCAGACTGCAGGTGGGCACTTACATGGCTGACTGCTCCTCTATACAAAACAAATCCTTGCATATAGAAACATAGATGTTGTGGAGAAGGCGAGGCTAGAATTTCTCCTGACATGTTAGATTTTTACAAGAAGTGCTTCTTGATATGGAGGACCATTCTGCCATATGGATGCCCACCTGAAGTATAAAGTGCAGCCCAAGCACAGGTTGACCACCTTATGAGAACTACACATATACATTAACAGAGATTTGGTCATAAACCGAGGTTTACATCACGTTCCAGTTCAGGCAGTTTGCCTGGTTGGTTCTCTATTCATTATTATTTCTACAATGAGAGGAGCAGCAGGCACCTACTTCACAGAGAGAACATAAATAAGGTGAATGTGGTGCACTTTCGAAGTGCATGATTTTCGTAGAATTTACTTTGGCTGCAATCCTCAGAGTGTTTGCACTGGTGGAGTAAAGCAGTTTGAGATGTGAGTTTCTTATTTGTTTTCCCAGCCAGCTGAGTCTGCTTGATTGGTAATTCACCATACAAAATGCCCAAAGGAGAGTTGCCCTGGCAACAACCTGTAAACAAAACAGTTTGATTGCAGCTCTGTACAGTGGAAGGGTTCAAGTTGGGGGTGGGGAGTCTTAAATATTGTAAATAGAAATAATACAGGGGAGTCTACAATCAAGACCAGAACTCTGAAAGTCCTATACATCTGAGCAACTGTAAGCTAACATGCTTGGACAGGTAGCGTTGGGAGAAGCAAATTCTAGGTAAGATAGAACCACAGTGAGCCTTCATCCTGTTTTGATTTGATTTTCTGTTTCTCACATATGAATCACAATAGAGGACATGTGAGAGGAATATGTTGCTTTCCCATAGCCATGATATAAGCACATTTAACTGCTGTGGCACTTAGCTAATTGATAATTAATAATTAAATTATTATTTAATGACACAACTGGAGTCCAATTTGTATAAGAATTATCAGTGTTGGCTGAGTAACTATCATGTATTGCTTGGTGGCAAAGACTTATATATGAGTGAAAGACCAGCATTCTTTAACATCATTTTTTTTCTCTAATATTGCCCTTTGCCACTGCATGCATGGACAATGCACCTTCAACCTCTGCTCCACCCAGGGTGTGTGAGCTTCACCACCAGGCTTCTCTCTTTCCCTGGTTCAAGGGCTCATGGATGCGAGTCCATGTTATCAGTTGGGAATCCGAGTCCCTGCTTTGGAAAAGTTAAAGACCATGGACTTTGATTATGGATGGAAAAATGTTTGAAAGCACATTAAAGTATTGTTTTTGCTACTCTAAGCCTTTGCAGGCAATTTAAAGTATGTTAGTTTATAAAGTTTATGTGCCACTTAATTTAATAAAAAACTCTGAGCAGTTTACATAGAAACAATAAAAACTGACATTCAATAAAATCCCCCCCCAAAAAAACTTTCTTAGATACAAAACTATATAAAACTGGTGTACAAAACAGAATTAAGAGTCAGAGTCCAGTAAAGTTTGGGTAAACCTATAGGGCAGTATTCAACTAAATAATTGCACAGGTGGAACTTGTTCCACTTGCACACTGGGACTTTTCCCTCCTCTCTCCCTTCCCCTTGCACATGCCCTGATCTGCTCTGGAGGGCTAGGGGAACCCCCAGAACAGTTTTTGGGGTCATGCGGGGGAAGGAGAGGGGGAGAACACTGCAAAAGGAAAAATCCTTGTGTTGATTAAATGACTTAGCAATACATTGAATACAAGCCATGAGTATTTAAGAGGTGTATAAAAGTTATTACTGTCTTTCCCTCACAAATTACGTTAGGGAGGCATTCCAGAGGGTGGGTGCTATAAATGAGAAGGCCGGCTTCCACATTGGCACCAAGTGATAATCTGCTAGTTGTGGAATGACCAGTAGGAGGTTCTCAGAAGATATTAAAGATCAGCTTGATGTGTATCAGGGGAAGCGGTTTTTTAGGTGTCCTGGTCCCAAGTAGTTTAGAGCTTTAAATAACAAACCTTGAATAAGATTCCGTAGGTAATAGGTAGCCAGCACAGACCTTTCAACACCAGCATAATATCTGTAAAGCTGGGCATCTCACTAAGCACTCTAGCAGCTGCATTTTGCAGTAGGTGCAGCATCTGAACCAGGCAGAAGGTTGGCTCCATATATAGTGAAAGATAGTAGTCTGATCATAAGGTTACCAATGTATAAGCCATCATATATCAGTGTACAAACTAAACTTCACAATGAATGCTCTGAGCAGAGCTTGGAAGTAACTAGTTACAAGTAACGAATTACTTGTAATTTATTACTTTTTTAGTAATGAGTGGTAACTTCATTACATTTTGCTGGTAATAGAACGAGTAGTAACTTCATTACTTTTGGGGAGTAATTGTAATGTTTCCAGCATTACTTTTGCGGATTACTTGGGGGGGAGCAGGGGAAGTCTTCTGCTCCTCTGATTTGTGAATAAAAATCATGTGCTTCAAATTGGGCTTCTGTGCAGGGTTGTTCTTCCTTCATGCTCTATGGGTCCTTAGGAGGCAACGAGGGAGGAGGTGGAGAGTGAGATGGTGTGGAGAAAACAACTGTTTAAAAATTGACAGGAGTGGAAGGAGAAGAGATGGAGGCAATATATATACAAAAATATGTGTGTTGGGGTATGGGGGTGGGGTGAGGGGATGTGAGATTATGTTATGCCATTCTATTAATCTTACGGATAAAAAAAAAATTATTCTACTACCCTCTGTGTGGTGTGTTCTTATTTTTAATGTTGTTTCAGGCTACTTAGATGTGCAGCAGCCAAGGCCAGCACCTTGTAGGCAATTTTTTTTAAAGTAACTAAAATATTATTGTAGCAATTACTTTTGAGTAAAAGTAAGGTAATCAGTTACTTTCAGAGCAATTGTAATTGTAACAGTAATTACTACTTTTTGGGGGCCATGTAACTGTAACTGTAATTTATTACTTTTTAAAAGTAATCTTCCAAGCTCTGGCTCTGAGGCCACCTGAGCCTCTAGTTACAGTGATGGCTCTAGGAGCAGCCCAACCTATGCACCTCTGCCTTCAGGGGGAGTGAAACCCCATCCAGAGTAAGCACACAGTCCAGTTCCCAGACCTGGGAACTGCCCATGATCCAAACACTCTCCATCTTGTCAGAATTCAGTGGTAGTTTAGTAGTCCTCATCCAGCTCATTACTGCATCCAGGCTAGGGTTGCCAGGTTCATGGCCTGAGACTGATCCTGTATCTTTAGGAGAAGAGAAAGTCAGCCAAGTGCAGGTGTTCTTGCAACACTATAATGAGAAAAACCGCAAGGTGGAATTCTCCCTTCTCCCTGCACACCTTTTAAAGATACAGAAGACCTCTTGGTTGCCGGGCCCGGCCTCCAAGAGGTCTTCTGTATCTTTAAAAGTTGTGCAGGGGGAAGGGAGAATTCCACCTTGTGGGGTTTTTTCCCCATTACAAGGTTGCAAGAACACCTGCACTTGGCTGTCTTTCTCTTCTCCTAAAGATACAGGATCAATCTCAGGCCATGAACCTGGCAACCCTGATCCAGGCACCAGTTTAGGATATATATGGCCTCTCTTGATTTATATGTTAGCGGGAAATAGAGTTGGATGCCATTAGCATACTGGTGACACCATGCTCTAAATATCCTAAATATGCCCCACAGGATATTGTTTATTAATTCATGTTTCTTAAAATGTATGGAAATGCAGAAATCATTGTTAGCACCAATTTGTAACCTCCTTTCATGTAAGTATGCTATTAAATAGGGATGGGTGAGAATTCTGATTGGGTTTGCATTTGAAGCTGAATTTATCGAATTCACACTTTCCAAAACAATATGAGAACCAAAACACAGCCATCCTTTGAAATTTACATTTATTTGAATTTTGGGATGCAGTTTGCCAACTAAACACCATTTATAAAAATGCATATATTAGGTGAAAGTGTGAATAAAAATGAATATATGAATGAAAATAATATGCAAAAAGGCATAATGTGTTGAGAAATGGCTTGCAAAAATGTGTACCTTTGTCAAAACTGCCTACAAAAATGTGTTAATTTGGAGAACACACTAAAATGGTGAAGAATTTTCATGACTTTTTTTTTTAATCGCAGATTGCTACAGAAATGTAGAGAACTGAATTTAACATTAGAAAAGTGAGAAACTGAGAGAACTGAAATTGATAGATCTTTCCATCCTTACTATTAACTGACACTGTAGGTAATTGGCTTTGTTCTGGATAGGGGAGGATTCACCACTCTGTGTAACCATAGTAATGAGAAAGCTCTTTGTGCAGCTGATCACCATATGTAGGGAAAAGGGCAGTCATCTGCAAACAGAGTGTGTATGATGCCCCAGAGCTAGATGTCTTCAAACACTTTTGTAAGTAAATGGACATTTTATTATATTTTTCTGTTTGTATTTATTTATTTATTTATTATTTATTTATTAAATTTCTATTCTGTCCTTCATCCCTAAAGGAGCCTAGACCAGCAATTTATTTAAACATGTTAATCAATTATTTTAAACATCTTATCGAAGGAAAGTTCCAGATTCTTTTTTTTTCTTAACAACATTGTCACAAGTATCTTAAGAAAAGGGAGTAGGTTAATTTCCCACTCTTCATCCTTTTGCTGCCTAGTTTCCTTTCTTCATAAAAGTGGCTGGGAAAGGTAAACTCTGAGAGTGGGGCATAGTAATAATAATAATAATAAAATTTTATTTAGCAGACGCCCATCTGTCCGACTGAACGGACACTCTGGGCGACGTACAATATAAAATACAATATAAAATACAATCTGCTCATATACATAATCATCACATTATTAATATCATAACATCTCATCTGAAGACCATCTTACATTAATACAGTGTAAAACCTAACCCACCCCAGAGATCCCATAGGCCTGCCTGACGAGCAAGGTCTTCAAGGCTCACCGAAAAGTCAACAGGGAGGGGGCATGCCGAAGGTCAAAGGGAAGTAAGTTCCAGAGGGTGGGGGCCACGATCGAAAAAGCCCTCTCCCTGGTCCGCACCAACCTAGCTGTCTTAGTCGGTGGGACCGAGAGAAGGTCCTGTGAGGCTGATCTTGTTTGGCGGCATATTTGGTGATACTGGAGGTGCTCCTTCAGATAAACTGGGCCGGAACCGTATAGAGTTTTAAAGGTTAAAACCAACACCTTGAATTGGGCCCGATATACAACTGGCAACCAGTGTAATTCAATCAACACTGGGGTGATATGATCGCGGCGGCAGGTCTGCTTTATTAAGCGTGCCGCCGCGTTTTGTACCAGCTGGAATTTCCGGACCGTCTTCAAGGGTAACCCCACGTAGAGCGCATTACAGTAGTCTAATCGAGAGGAGATCAGGGCATGTATCACTCGTGGGAGCAGATGTATGGGAAGATAGGGTCGCAGCCTCTGTACTAGATGAAGTTGGTACCAAGCTGCCCGGCTCACTGCAGAAACCTGAGCCTCCATAGACAGCTGGGAGTCCAAGATGACCCCGAGACTGCGGACCTGGTCCTTCAGGGGCAAACTCACCCCATTAAGTATCAGGTCAAAATCACCCAACTTTCCCTTGTCCCCCACTAGTAATACCTCAGTCTTATCGGGGTTCAGCCTCAGCCTGTTCTCTCCCATCCATCCACTTACAGACTCCAGGCACTTGGACAAGGTATCCACAGCCAACTCTGGTGAAGATTTAAATGAGAGATAGAGCTGTGTGTCATCCGCATATTGGTGACACTGCAGCCCAAAACTCCTGATGATGGCTCCCAGCGGTTTCATATAAATGTTAAATAGCATGGGAGAGAGGATAGAACCCTGTGGCACACCACAGTTGAGGGGCCAAGGGTCTGAAACCTCATCCCCCAACACTACCCGTTGATATCTACCGGAGAGATAGGAATGGAACCACTGTAAAACAGTGCCTCCTATTCCCAGTCCCTCCAGACGACTCAACAGGATACCGTGGTCGACGGTATCGAAAGCCGCTGAGAGGTCCAGGAGGACGAGGAAGGTATGTTCTCCCCTGTCCAGCGCCCTCCTCATATCATCCACCAGAGCGACCAAGGCTGTTTCAGTTCCGTGTCCAGTCCTGAAGCCCGACTGGAAAGGATCTAAATAATCTGCTTCCTCCAAGTGTGTCTGTAGCTGCTTTGCCACCACACGCTCAATTACCTTGCCCAAGAACGGTAAATTGGAGACTGGGCGAAAGTTGTTTAAATCTTGGGGATCCAAGGAGGGCTTTTTCAGAATAGGTCTTATCACTGCCTCCTTGAGGGGCAATGGCATTACACCCTCCTCCAAGGATGCATTTACCATTGCCTTGATCCCATTGCCCAGTCTCTCTTTACAGCTCATAACGAGCCATGAAGGGCAAGGATCAAGTAAGCAAGTGGTTGGTTTTACAGTAGAGAGCACCTTGTCCACTTCATCAGAGAGAAGAGGCTGAAACCGATCCCAGCAGACCGGATTGCAACTGGCCGCCACTGGACCCCTACTTGTAACCACGACGTACGGAATCTTGTCCTTTAGGTGCTCGATTTTATCAGCAAAGTGTTTAACAAATGTGTCACAGGAGGCTTTTGATTGTTCCATAGGTTCCTGCGCTACTGGACCGACCAGGCTTCGGACCACTTGGAACAACCTCCTGGGACAGCACTCTGCCGACGCAATAGAGGCAGCAAAGAATTTCCTCTTTGCTGCCTTTGTTGCCCGCTGGTAGGCCGCTATTGCCACTCTAACCAGTGTTTAGCTTGATGCTAAAGAAGTATAAGTTCCAAGGAAAGATCACCGCCTATCAAGAACTACTACCTGTTAGGATAAATGAGGAGTAGGCAAGACAGATCAATAACTTGGCATTCTCATGCCATTTCTATTGGTACTATTAATTAGTTTAGGGAAGTGGGAGAGAATCATTTTAAAATCTGAATGTGAACAAGTAGGGCATGCATCAAAATGTTGCAGCATACTCCTGTTCAGTGTTCCAGACAGTTGTACCCACTTCCAGTATACTCCATTTCATTCCCCCTTCCTCCAACAATCAGTCAGCATTCTGTGTTCACAGAGCATTCAGTCCCCATGTGATTGTTTGGGGTTCTCCCCTTTTAGAGAACAATCCATATCCCTGGCTGGCAGTGTCAGTACTTAATGGAGCAGTGAAGTCACTGCTGCATCCACAGCCCTGACGTTCACACAGCTTCACTAAGTTGGCTCCCAGCCTGGCACAGTGACAAAGCCAGATCTGGCCCATTGCCATCATGTGGCAACAGTCGGGCTGGCTTAGGATCCATCATCCAGCACATCCTGTGCTGCTCCAGCTCTACCCCCACCAGTGGTAGCTTCTACCTGTTCTTTGGGTGGGCATATTGAGGTGCTCTGTGCCAGCAGGGGCCCTCACTGGTGGACAGTGGAGGATGCTGGCAGGGCTGGGTGGCAGGACACCCCCACTTCATTCAAACCCAGTACAGCAAAATGGGAGTTTGGATTCCTTTGTTTTTTCTTATAGATTTTTTTCTACTTGGGCAAGCCTTGGGCTTCCTCTGAACATGATGATACCTCTCACTTCCCTGTGTTTCAGCTACATAGCCATTGTAACCCGAGTGTAGAAAACCTTTAGTGTTCATTTGAAAGAGATGTTAAACACTGTTAAACCTTAAGCCCTACATTCTACTTACAGTAGGCTACCAGCTCAGTTCAAACATCAATGGAAACAAAACTGTTGATTTAAAAGGTGGCTCTAAACTTTGCCCCATGAAAACAATTACACAGGAAGTGGCTTTTATAAGTATAATTAATAGATAAATGCTGTTGCTGCCATTTTGCAATTGCAACAGCTAAAGAATTTAGGCCAGGCAAGATGAGATGTTAATTCAAAGTAGACATGAATGCTATTAATGTGTATGTTTTTTGAAATGTAAATAGCAGCTGCAGCAAGGGGGGGGGAGTAAGGAGAAGAGCATTAGTGGGAAGTGGGGAGAGCTTAAACGTTCCCCCCACCATTATCACGATGAGATGCAGGGTTCTAAGTTGCTGCTTTTAACTAGAAAGGAAGCCTTGATAACAAACTTACAGTAGAAAGCATACCTGGGGGCACGGGGAGGGGGGGAAACAGTGGGTGTTTGTGAACTGGTACTCTAAAAGGTTTTGCAACTACAGACTTAAAACAATGGGTGTATAGAGCAAATAAATATGTTTCTTGTTAAAGATCAGACACGAATATGAACTCTTCCACCCTGTTTGTTCTTTCAAGAAACTAGTATTATGAATACATCTTGGCAGAATAGGACAAACAGGGTTTAATGAAAAAGAGGACTGAATAGAAAATGGAAATGGAAATACATTTTTTTTTGGGGGGGGAACTCTGTGAAATTATGATATCCACTTTTTATAAGAACTAATAGTTCAATCCTTACAATGTCGATGCAGAGGTAAGTCCTGTTGAATCCTTGTAGGGTTTTTTTAATGAAGTAGTCAGTATTTGGAATTCTAGGTAGATTAATTCATCCAATTTGCACCCACATACAGGGTAGTATACAATGCTAGTCCTACTCTGAGTAGACCCATTACAGTTAATGAACATGACTAATTTAGGTTTATTCATTTCAATGGATCTGCTCTGAGTAGGAGTTAGTTGAATACAACCCACATTGTAGAAAAGGGCACACAGCAGATTAACTGACATTCTAGAATATTTGCCTATGCATGCTTTGTCATATGGTTAGTACAATGTGAGCCATGTGGCAGCCAGACATCGAAAACACAATATCCTCTTTTTTTCTAAGTAAAATAGTGTATTATCTGGCCATATGTCAGCCTTAAAAACAGTTTGACAGTGAGCAGGAGCATTTTTAAAATTGTCATGTCTAAGGTGTAACCATCCAAGTATTCAATTGCAGATTAAGTTGTATTGTTAAAGCACAACTTGAATGGCAGAAGACAGCAACTGTATATTGGTCAACGACAGATGGTTGGCACAGAAGCAAAAGTCCAATCAAATCACAATGCAAAGTTTTGACTAATTATCTTATAGAAAAATTATAAACTGCAAAACAAATTTCCATTCCTATCTGAACATCAAAATTAATTATTGGAAGCAAGTAGTGTTGCTGCTTTTAGGTTTTTTTTAAGGGACTTTTTGATAAGTTTAAACCATTTAATTTATTGTTAATCTATGTTTTAAAAAGTACCTTATTTTGTGTCAGTGTTGAAAAACTTCCCAAGCCAATTGGTATATGAATATTCTGCAATAGATATGTTTTATAAAACATGGAGCATACAAAGTTAGCCCATCATTTAATCCTCACAAAAACTCTGTGATGTAGGTTAGGATTCTAAATAGTTACTGGTCCATTGAGCTTCTCAGCTTGAATGAGGATTTGAACCTGAGTCTCCCTTATCTGACAGTCTAATTTTATTTCTGTAAGGCCTTTATACCCTGCAATTTAGCCAAAACAGCTCCCAGGCCGGCTTATAAAAATATTAGTTGGACAGTCCCTGTCCTCAAGCATCAGTGTAAAAACACATGATATCCAAGGAAAAAGTGATGGGAGGGATAAAGGAAAATAAAGCTCAACCATCACAACTTCTTTCTGTTACAATTAATTCTGTGGTTCAACACCAACACATTGTAGTACATCAGGAATAAATTTACTTATTTTTGTCAGAGTGAGAGAACAGTTATAAAGAACCTTGTATGTATCATACAAGATGCTTGCAATCCTAACGTCATCTTTCTTGTATCTTGAAACATTCAGACTTTATGCTGAACTCCCTAACTCTACTTTGCCAACCCATTTTTTTTCTTATTTGTATTTAATTCTTGTTAAGCATTTAAACATATTGCAGCTAAAGGAGAGTGAGTACAGGGTTAGTCATGCCATACAGCAGAGTCAAGCAACCCGTTTCAGGTAATGCCATGAAGTGGAAAGAGAAATGAATGAAGGCAACAAGAAGCACCTGAAAAGCACAGCAAGTTTTTTTTTTTTTAAGTGCTGGCCCCAGTGCTTTTTTTGGTTAAAAAAAAGAAAGGCAGCCTCAGAGGGAGGCAATGGTAAACCCCCTCTGAATACTGCTTGTCATGAAAACCCTATTCACAGGGTCGCCATAAGTCGGGATCGACTTGAAGGCAGTCCATTTCCTTTGCCATGTGTGCCAGCAAAAAATTGGCTGCTATAGGCAGCAAAAAAGAGGTGATGGTACTCTGAACTGTTGAGTAGGGTTGCCACATCTCCGGTTTTCACCCAGAGATTCTGTTTTTTGGGGGGTCCTCCCCAGATCTTTGGGTGAGTCACCCCAATCTCCAGACTCTTAGCTTTCATTTTAAAAAATATGTTTCTAGGTGGTCTGGTTAGGCAATAGTGAAATCAGGGTTGTGATTGACAAGGGATTTGTTGACTTCGAGGCAATAGCTAGAAGTTGAACCCATTGAAAGTCATGAAAACAGCTACCTTTTCCTGCTTGTCTGCACATCATGAGTTGAGTAAATTTATAGCATCTAGCAGCAAGAATGCTTTTCTCTGTGAGTAATCTAGCAACAGATCTAGATTACAGCAGGATCTTGGTAGGCATGCACAGTAAACAATTTTAGTTATGATTATAATAGAAGTGTACATGCAGGGTTTTTTTAATTACTTGCAAAAATACAATATTATACATTTTATCTTTCAAATAAGGTTTGAACAGAAATGTTAAAATAGTGTACATGCCATTACAATGAGTTATACTTTTCTAATTATAAGGAGTCAAACAAGTTTAAATTTTGTGAGCTGTTGAAGAGGGCAGGATTTTTTGTCTAATTCATAACTTGTTTTGAAAACCTTCCCAATATAAAGCTTTAATCCTATACTCACTTCCCTGGGAGTAAAGCTGCAATGCTAATCCCACATACCTGGGAGTAAACCCTACTGAATTCAATAGGACTTACTTTGGAGTAGACATGGTTAGGATTGTGCTGTAGATCAATGGGACTTTTGAATGAACATAAAAAATATTGTGTTGTAAATATTTCTCTCCCCCTCCAATTAGGTAGGGGTTGCTTAGGTGTCACTATTTTATTTGGTAGGAAATCAATACTGATTTTTTTAAAAAGTTTGGCAATGACCAACTGTTTTGACAATAAACTATTATACAGGGTATATGTGAGACAGGGATGGAAACCACGACAGCTCACAAGAAGAAATACAGCCATTTAAAATCCAATAACCATAAAACAAGTATAAAACAGTTGCAAAATATCTTAAAGTAGCATGATTCTGAATTTTGGATTCGGTGAGTGAAGTTTCTGTTCACTTGAGGTTGCAGTCCTGCTCACGCTTCCCTGTTTGACTAAGCCCTACTGAATACATTGGGACTTGCTTCTGAGTAAACATGCATAGTATTCCACTAGAAATATCTTTACTGGTTGTGGAAATAATAAACATCTTTGACAGTCATGCTTATATAAATGTTTTTTCATACTATCTCAGTAGGTATCTGATTTCACACTACGGTTATTATTATTTCCTCTACATTTTAAGTGTGCCCTTCTTCCTTGGGGTGGTCATGGTCCCCCTCTGTTTTCACCCTGAGGGAAGATTAGTCTGAGAGATGGTGAGTAGCCCATGGTCACCAAGTAAACTTTGTAGCTAATTTCCATCTTGAAAAATTGATTAAAACAATTTATCTGCAGGCAGAGATTATGAAGTAACAAAGGTCCACACAGTACATTTAAAGCACATCCAATTCATATTTAAAGTGCTTCACTTCCCCCAAAGAATCATGGGAAGTATAGTTTCCCCCTCAAAGTTATAGTTCCCACCATCCTTAACCAACTACAGTTCCCATGATTCTGTAGTGGGATTCATGTGCTTCAAATGTTTGCTGAATGTGCTCTAAATGCATGATGTTGATCCGCCCTAGGTATGCTGTGCATTCATTAGCGAATTGAAAATAACAAATTTACAATATATTTTTTTGAACAGGGGAAGGGTTATAGCTCAGTGGTAGGGCATATGCTTTGCATGCAAAGATCCAAAATTCAATTTCTAGAAAAGACTATTGCCTGGAGTCCTGGAGAGTCAATGCTAATCCATGTCATAAGTACTGAGCTAGATGGTACCAAATGGCCTGAGTTGGTATAAGGCAGATTCCGTTGTTCCTAAAATTGGAAAGAGACCCAAGAGCCACAGTGAATCCAAAATTTATGTATGTATTTTATTTACAACATTTATATACCACTTTATTGTAAAAACCCTCAAAGTGGTTTACAGAAGGAATTAAAACAATAATTGTTTTGGCAAAAAGTTAAAGACAGTTATTTAAAAACATTCAAAATAATAAAACCAACAATGAGTTTAAACAGATAAAAAACATAATAGCTTCTGCCTGTGTTTCTCACTGTCAGTTACTACTCACTAGAATTGGGTTGGCTGTCAAAGTTAGTGTATAGCAGCCCGCAGGGTAGGCAGGAAAGGGTAGAGAATCTTCTTACTCTTACTCATTTCTCAAACCTCTTTCTGAAGTGAAGGGTCAAGTCTCTAAAGAAATTTGGAGCAGCCATGTTAAAAGGCAGGCAGGGCTTTCCAGGCAGGGGGTTGCCAACCCTGCTTGGATATGGATATATTTGCAGAGGATACCTAGTCAAGCTTTACCAACAGCACAATCCAAACCACATCTGCTCAGAAGTAAGTCCTATTGAGTTCTATGATACTTAGTCCCTTTATGCATTTAGAATTGCAGCCTTTGTGCATCCATCTTTATTCCTGAGTGCTCCCATCTAACATCTCCACAACACTAGGCTCCTTTCTCCCTACAATGGCCTTTTGGTGACTGGGCTGGCCTAAGGGCTTCTTTGCCAGAAGCTGGTAGGCTAGATTAAGTGTTCCCTACCCAGGCTTCCTAAGCAGATGAGAAGGAATGATTCCATCACTTTAGCTGGACCTGTGAACACCATCTTTTAGCTAAGATTTCTATCTTAATTTCCAATCCGATAAATGTTTTTGTTTGAATTGTATGCTCCAAGCAACTGTGGTTGATCATTAATGTATTATTCTTAATGGCATCACTGAGGCCCACCCCTGTGACATCACTAGGACCCACCCCTGAAATCTCAGGGTTTGCAATGCTTCTGACCTGGCAAACCTACCAAGGGTAAAGACACACTGTTGTGCGGGTTCCAGTGCATCTCTTCTTCTTTTTTCTCAAAATGGGGAGCACACAACGCTAGTCAAACTCCACCCCCGTTTACTCTTCAAACCTCATCAGATTAGCTCCTGTCCCCCCCCCTTCAGCTTCAGGGAGGTTTCACAACTAATTGGTATATTGACCCTTTTGTCTTCTAGGTGTGCTGTCTGCAGGCAGCAGTGGCAAAGAAAGGTGTGGCCAGAAGAAGGCAGTGTTGTTTCAAAACATAGCCAGAAAAACCATTCTGGCTGCTTTTGAAGTGTGCCCACGGTCTAAAACTGTTTTCCCCTAAGCAATAGCCCTCCCTCATACTAGATAGAAAACGGCTTTGAAAATTGAGGGAAATCTTCAAACAAGTTTGTGATTTGGTATAGATCAGCTGCTGAAAGAAATAAAGCGAAGAAAGACAGGGCAAGCAAGCCATTGACAAGAGCCTAAGTAGTCCTTTGGGATCCAGTCTATATCACTTTGCTTTCACACTTTTAGACTAGAAGGTAAAATAACGGCAGCAAGTTTAACTAAATATAGAGTAATGGGTGCCTCCATTCTTCACAGTATATCTGCTGCAAGATTAAAAAGAATTGAGCATAAAACTGTTTTTGTTAAGTAGTATCCATGCCTGAACTCACTTAAAGAACTTCCTCTCAAATGTACATAAAAATAAAGGTGATTGAGAAGGTTGAGATGGATTATTTGGACCCATGCCAGTCTGGGTTTGGGACTGAATCAGCTTTGATTGCCCTGATGGATGATCTTTATAGAGAAGACAGGAGGAGTGCAACCCTGGTCCTTTGGCTCAATCTGTCAGTGGCTTTTGATACTATTTACTATGGTATCCTTCTGGATCAACTCTGCAGGACGGGTATCAGTAGTACTGTGGCTCCATTCCTATCTGTGGGCTTCTATCCAGAAGGTAGCATTGGGAGAGTGCTCTTCAGACCCCCTGGTGTTTACACTATAGGGTGCCACAGGGCACTATTCTCTCCCCAGTGCTATTCAACATCTGTATGAAGTTGCTGGGAGCAGTCATTAGGAGTTTTGGAATGAAACGATGATGATACCCAACTCTATTTTTCCATGTGAGTCAGGAGAGGCTGTGTAATCCCTGGACCAGTGCCTGGATGCAGTGGTGGACTGGATGAGGGCCGATAAACTGAACTTGAATCCTGGAAAGATGGAAGCCTTGTGGGTGTATACCATGCATGCCTGGGAGATAGGTCAATGCCTATTCTTAATAGGGCGGCACTCCCTCTAAAGGGTGCTTGATTCAAGGTGCTGGTTTTGACCTATAAAGCCTTACACGGCTTGGGACCACAATACCTGATGGAACGCCTCTCCCGATACAAACCCACACGTACACTACGTTCAAGATCAAAGGCCCTCCTCTGAGTGCCTACTCCGAGGGAAGTTTCTTAGTGGTGGCCCCCAAATTATGGAATGATCTCCCTGACGAGGTGTGCCTGGCACCAACACTGTTATCTTTTTGGTGCCAGGTGAAGACTTTCCTCTTCTCCCAGGCATTTTAGCATGAATTTTAAATTGTTTAAAATTTTTAAATTGTGTTTTAAATTGTTTTTAAAAGATGTGTTTTTAATTTGTATATTTGTTTTAATGTTTTTAGTTACTGTAAACCGCCCAGAGAGCTCGGGTATGGGGCGGTATATAAGTACAATAAATAAATAAATGAAGGAGCAAGTCTGCAGCTTGTGGGTGCTCCTTGATCCATCTCTGTCACTAGAGGTCCAAGTGACCTCTGTGGCTAACAATGCTTTCAACCAGCTCTGGCTGGTATGCCAACTGCAACTGTTCCTGGGCCATGATAGCCTGAACATGGTGATCCATACATTGGTAACTTCAAGACTTGATTACTGTAACACACTTTATGTGGGGCTACCCTTGTATCTGGTCTGCACCTGGTGCAAAATGCAGCCACCAGACTACTGTCAGAGGAGCAGACTACTGGAAACATGTTACTCCTTTGCTTAGAGAACTTCACTGGTTGCCAATTTGCTACTGGCCAGGTTCAAAGTTTGTGTGTTAATTTACAAAGCCCTAAACAATTTGGACCCAAAGTACCTTAAGGACCCTTTAATGCCTTATGCTCCACCTTAATCACTGAGATCCTATGATGGGGCACTTATTTTGGTTTGGTCAGCCTTTACTAGGGACCAAGTCTTTAGGGTGGCAGGCCTTGCCCTGTTGAACTCCCTGGCAGTAAAGAATCATTCCTGTCTTCTTTTAGACATCTCCCAAAAACTGTGTTACTCAGACAGGCCTTTACAATGTGAATTTCCTTTTACCAACCAGTATTTACTGATATTTTGTATTGATTCTTTTATTTAGCTTATTGTGATTTTGGATGCTGTATATTGTCTTGCTGTATTTTTATGAAACAGCGGTCTATAAATATTTCAATAAATAATTAAATAATGGGTTGTTTTGGAACTTCCAGCTTAACCTTTCCACACCAGGGGCATTTCATCCTATCAGTATGGTGCAACATCCTCCTTTAGAAGAGAAAGCCAAGAAAAAGACTGATAGTAATAAGCTTTCAAATATTTTGAATGACCATTCTGTTCCTACAAAGCATACTGACCTCCAGTCAAATAGCTGGTGGCAAAGGGACTCTAAGCAGTCTGAGGATCAGGGTTCCAATACTATGTCTGATGGCTTCACTGTCATCAGAGATTCACACTCAGTCATCCTGGATAACTATTGCATGTCCTTTGGAAGTTCCGTAGCACAAGAAACTGTAGTGCATTTAGAGTACAACAAATATGGAGCAGATATAAAAAACGAAGTCTCCAGTGGGGAAATGCATCAGGTTTTGGTGACCTCTGAGAATCTAAGTATTATAAGCAAAGATTGTATTTTTGACCATCCCGATGGTTACTTCAGCCCAAGTGAAATAATACAGACTACAGAAAAATATGAATGTTCTGCTTCAGGGCATCAACAGAGTTTCAAAGCTAAGGACTGGGGGGGAAATTCCACAAACAGGAGTGGCCCTAAGCTATATTCAAACAAAGCAGAATCAGAGGTAAAACCAGATCACAACATAAGTGTAAGAAATGCTATGAATATTGAACTTAGAAATAGTGACATGGATTCAAGTTTGCAAAACAAAGCTATAGAAGATCACATCTCAGTAACTAATATTCCAAATGCTTTAATGGATCTTAAACAACCTGAAAGCAGTATTTGTACAACGGTCAATTTGAGAATGATGGAAAATGCCATTGTGTCTGAAGCTACTGAAAACAATATTACTGAGGCAGCTCCCATCAGCCATATTACAATATCCAGCCATGACCCACCTCAGATCTCCCATGTTTCTAGACAAAGAAAGATCATGCAACCTAACTTCAGCCACAGCTTCAATATATTTGCCTACAAAGAGAGTGACAGATATAAAGTAAACAACAACAGACCCACCTTAAATTTAAAGGCTAACGTGTGTACCAAGATGCCTCAAGACTTTATTATTTTGGGCAAGAGTTCTATCCAACATCAGGCTAATAAGATAAAGAATCCAATTTCCCATTCTCTAGGACTGTCTCATGAAAAGACTGGGATTTCATCAAAACTTCAGAAGAGACACCTTCAGCAAGAGAAATACCACTTCAGTCAAAGTAGTCACAAGCCACCGAAGCAGGTGCTTCCCTCTATTTCCAAAAATTCTCCAAGCTCAGGAAGAACCACCACTCCTTTTTCTGCAAGACAAGCACAGTATTCCATGGACTTCATAGATCTGAAATACAGTGACATGTTCAAAGAAATAAATTCAAGCGACAAAGGCCCTGGCATTTATGAAATGTTTGGGACTCCAGTATATTCCCGTGAGTCTGATGGACATGATAACAAGTGCAGGAATGTGCATTCTGCTCCAGCAGGGAGGCACACTGCTATGAAACATAAATCTAACCATCTCAGCGGGCAGAAGATTAGCAGAATAAAAAAGGCCCAGAAGAAAACATATCCTAAATCACACAAGAATTCCCTTGGCATTAAACAGAAGAAGGATTTGGTGCCAAAAGAAACGTCAAGCAGCTGTCCAGAGCAGGAGGAAGGAGAGATTGTCTGTAGTGCAGAAGGGCAAATAAAGAGTGCTGAACCATTTCGTAAGGATGATGCTCAGCGACTTCCGAGTCCCACTGAGTTTATTGGACTTGCTCAACAAAATGATGTCATTCCTAATTCAAACTTGTCAACTATTGAAGAAGTCTCACTGGAGCACACTTCAGATGTTGCTGACGCTTTCATTCATAAAGCATTTGCCACCAATGTCCAGGAATTACTTTGGCCTGAAGTTAAAGTTCATGCAGAGTATGCTCCTTTCTTAAGCTGTCCAAAAGATACAAATGAACATAAAAAAACAGGAAAGGGCAGAACTGAAGCAACCACTGGCCTTGAGGATCTGGATGCAAATCAGTTTTTGTGTTATGAGGACAATAAAAGAAAGCCCTCTGCGCTTTATGTTCTGGACAGAGTCTTCCAAACAGAGTCACCTTCTCCACAAAACTTGCAACTTGGCAATGTTGGCTTGGCAAGTTTATCACCTGAATGGACTTGTCATCCTGCAAACTCAGTTTCCAAGCCATACCAAAATATCCTGAGCTACAGTGAAGAAATAACTGAAGACTTATTTTGTTGCTCAGTAACTGAGTTGCTCTCTCTTGATGGTGCTGATGGCAACTGTTCTAGTGTAACTACAAAGAATGTAGTTGTTGAGACACAAAATGGAAACACTGGGAGTAAAGAAGATGGTGCGGCAAGTGTTAGAAATTATAAGGTAAGCACTAGAGTAGCTATCTGTAAGCTTATCACTAGACAACAATATTTAAAATATATTGCACTTGGACTTGGAGATCCAAGCATCAATTTCTTCTCATTCACAAATTCCTCAGGTAACCTTGGTCAACTCATTCTCTGCAGCCTCAGCTTTCTATTTGTAAATAGCAATGAGAACCAAAGAATATTGCTGGATCAAACCAATGTCTATCTAGTCCAGATGTCTCCGTATGTTGACAAGCAGGGCATGAAGGTAATGGCTTTCCCCTGCTGTCTGTCTCCAGCATCTGATACTCAGAGATACATAATCTCCATATATGGATGGCCCATTTAGATACCATTTGCTAATAGCACTCAATAGATTAATCCACCATGTTAAATAGCAGTCTCAAGACTGCTCATTGAAAAAAACTTTTTAAAAATTGTGTATTTGACATGCTTATATCAATGACTCATTTGAAGGGTGTGTTTCCAATTCAATATGTTCTGGTTTGCTCTTCTGCCAACTTTTGCAGGATTTTTCTCTAGACTTCATGGAATCCAGTAGAGAAAATAGATTTTTAAATGTGACTACATTTTCAGAAAAGAGCACAACTTGTGAAAATCCCATCTTGTGGACCAAAGGTGAAATCCTTGGAAAAGGAGCCTATGGCACAGTAAGTTACATTGGGAATATATATAACTCACTTCTATTATCTCAAACTGTATTCACAATATCGCTATTCAATTTCTTAAAATAAAGTTTTTGTGTCAGCACACTTTGATCAATCATAATCAGATTTCAGTCCTTCTGAACCAGCTTCACCAGCCTGGTGTTCCTCAGATGTTTTGAATTATAACTATCAGCCCCAGCCATATAAAATTTACACACAAGCGTCATCTTCCCATTCCTCATAGCTAGCTTCTAAGCAGAAACTGGATGTGATCTTACATTCCCTGCCCTTGCCTTATCTAAATATTTGATTATGGTCACTATTGCTCTTAGCAAAGTGCCTGTCAATATTCTAATTTGCATTTATTTAGTTGTATCCAACAAAGTTGTTGCATTTGCAGGAGTTCTGCTTGTGCAACAGAACTTCCCTTCCCTCTCTTATGCCCATGCCCCACCCAATTTGCTTCAGACTGTTGGAGGAACCCTCAGTACAGGTCTAGGGGACATGTGGCGGGAGGAGAGGGGAGGTTCCACTGCACAAGTAGAAGTCCTTGCATGAACAGGATTACTTTGCTGGATACATCCCATTTTCTCCCATCAGTGAATGGCTTCTATTAACAAAGAAGAATGTACAGCTGAGAGCATAATTAAACAGAAAGCACAATGTCCTTATGAATAGGGTTGGAGACCAGAGTTTGCATCAAACACAACTGCATCCCCAATTATAGCTATTTTACTTTCTGTCACAGAAATCTGTGGGAGCTGGTGTCATGGGAGTAGAGCAGATTTCCCTCCCCCTAACTGAGCAGGCTTCCAAATGCAGGTCTGTATTTCAGGAAGCCATCCAAATCTGTGGGTGAACTAGAAAATGAGTATGAACTGGAGTCTTTAAGGGTAGGTGGGAGGAAACATCTCTCTACTTGTAGAGACCACATACACTGGGAACTGTAGTCTAAGCAGACTTGGAAATTAAATAGGCCCAAGTCTGGTCAGCACTTGGATGGAAGCACCACCTGAAAACCCTGTGTATGCCTTAATGCAGCCCTGGGCTGTTGCTGGGAGGAAGGGCGGGATATAAATCAAATAATAAATAAATGATGGAAGAAAGGTGGGGTAGAAATGCAGTAAAAAAATGCCTTGTGATACTTCACTTCCTGTGTGCACATCTTTCAGATGAGAGCACATCCACACACAAAAAAGAGTGTGTGTGTGTGTGTGTCTGTCTAGTTCCAAATTAGGCATTTTGATTTTTAGGTATATTGTGGACTTACAAGCCAAGGACATTTAATAGCTGTGAAACAAGTAGCACTGAATACCTGTGACCAAGTTGGGACTGAAAAGGAATATGAGAAGCTGCACGAAGAAGTTGAGATTTTGAAAAATCTAACACACATCAACATTGTAGGGTATCTGGGCACAGGTTTGGAAGACAACATAGTGAGCATCTTCATGGAATTTGTTCCAGGTGGCTCTATTGCCAGTATTATTCATCGTTTTGGGCCACTATCTGAAATTGTCTTTTGTAAATATACAAAACAGATTCTACAGGGAGTTGCATATTTGCATGAAAACGGTGTGGTCCACAGAGATATTAAGGGCAACAATGTCATGCTTATGCCCAATGGTGTTATCAAGCTCATAGACTTTGGATGTGCAAAGCGCTTAGCCTATGTAAGTCTGACTGATACACACAGTGAACCACTGAAGTCTGTGCATGGCACTCCTTATTGGATGGCACCAGAAGTGATAAAAGAATCTGGCTATGGAAGAAAATCAGACATCTGGAGCATTGGCTGCACTATATTTGAGATGGCCACAGGAAAGCCACCACTGGCTTCCATGGATAGGATAGCAGCCATGTTTTATATTGGTGCTCACAGAGGAATTATGCCTTCATTACCCAAGCATTGCTCAAGAAAAGCAGCAGATTTTGTTCATTTGTGTTTGACCAGGTGAGTGGTTTTTAATGTCGAGATACACTTTCCCCCCGTTAAATAAGTTTAGTTGAATGAGTCCTTCCCCCCCCCCCCAAAAGGTAAAAGGGCTGTTAGTCAGTGGTGGCATAGTACGTATTTTGCACAGAAAATGTCCACGGTCCAACTCTTGGCACCTGTAGATAGGGGCCAGGAAAGAGTCCTGATTGAAATAAGGCAGCACTGAATATCCCCCTTCCACATTTCTGGGGCCATTTGTCCGCTGCAAAAGTAAAGAGGGTTATGTTCTTTGGCAGATTCCTAAACTTTTCAGAATCAGTTTGTCTGAAGCAAAGGTCATGACAATACAAAAACATTTAAGACCAGACAGGAATCAAATCCTTAAAACATCAAGCTTACAAAAAAAAAGCTTCAGTAATAAAAATGGCTCCAATGCAACCTTTTGATGCTCACATAGTATCATGAGCAAGAAAGTTTTTCACTACTGAGTTTATTACTAACCAAGTAATAAATCTAACTTACTGACAAAAGCATATGTATTACTCACAAAAGAATCTCTATTCCCCCCCCCCATTACTTTCCAAACAGGAACCAATATGAGCGGCCAACTGCTCTACAGTTGCTGCAGCATCCCTTGATGAAAAATCCATGAACTTTGCAAATCAAACAAATGTCAGATTTGTTCCCTTCTTGTTGGTTAACTGAGTTTTAAGAAACCTAGCATTTTTACTTTAATTTGACAACCGCTAAAGCATGATCGGTATGTAAAAGTTATATAATCATAAATCCTTTGTTTTTCATTTTCAAATACAGATGTATTCAACTGTTGCTATTTCAGGATAATCAACTCTGTATCAAAGAACACGATGGATATTTGGAAAGAATATATGCAATTATTTTAATCTCATTTAAAAATTAACTAAGCATACTGAGACCTTTTGGCCTTCCCACCTAATAAAATATAAAAAACTGAAATATGCTCAATTTAACAAAATATTTATGCAATTCAATTTTCTAGTCATAAAGTGGAAAAGCATAAATGTAATTAGAGGTTGCAAAGCACTCCTCACAATACTAATGAGACATTCATATGGTCTGGTTTTTTTCCACAAAAAAGGGAGGAGCTTCCCAATCTATCAAATAAATCTGGGCTCTGGATGAGAAAGTGACACTAGTCATGGATATTTCCTGCCCCTGGATAGGTCATTTTAAAACTACCCTGAAATAAGAGGGGCTTTAAATAAATCTAAATATATATAACTGTAAAAATATTCCTGTTCCCAGGCAATAAAATATTTTGTCACCATGTGCTATTTAGTTACAATTTGCTACAATGTAATCACATATAGTGATAGCATTTGACAATGAGTGATTTCTAAGGCACGTCTACATTGTGAAGCAGAATGAAAAACTTTGAAGGAACCAGAAAAATCCATCCCAAATCCTCTTCCCCAAGAACCTGCCCCACAAGCCCCCTACAGATTCACCCATATAATCCACTGCCCACAGAAAAGAGCATATAAAAGTCATCATAGACGCAGACATTCTAGCAGTCTAGTGATAAAAACCAACCCCTATAAAACTTAAGAACCTCCAGCTTGGGGGGCGGGGAAGGATTAAGATTTCAATCTCAAAGATCACATTCTTGGGTTTCAAATTGTAAGAACTGTCCAAGTCTTCCCACTAAGAAACTGTCTTTTAAGACCTCATCCATCTACTTCACCTATTTCCTTTTTAGCTAAGGATGGGGAAGAGGTGCCCCTCCAGATGTTGTTGGGTTCCAACTCCCATCAGCCCCAGCCAGCATAGCCAATGGTCAAGGATGATCTGGAGGGCCACAGCTTTCCCATCCCTGTTTCAGTTGAAGTTTCGTACTCATTGGATAGCAAGTGAAGCAGAACTAATTCTATGCAGAGAAGCAGTAAAATATTGTCAGCTCTAATTCCTCAAAATCTGTTGAGGGATGTTAAAAGGAAAACTATCTATGCGTGAGCAGAACAGAATTCTACTTGCACAACAGAACTTCCCTTTCCTCACCTTTCCCCTGCATTCCAACACACACAATTTGCGCCAGAGATTTTTTGGCATGCATGGGGGTAAGAGAAGGTGAAGTCCTGTTTTGCAGCAACGGATTTTGCCCAAAGAATACAAGCCCTAATATATAAAAATTGTTCTCAAGTTTCAGCCAAAATCACACACACACCATTAGGTTTGCAGTGCAAAATACTTTGCAGATTCTTCCATGATTTTAGTAATGCTAGAAACATCACATTATTCTGTTGTTTGGACATCATAGGGATAAGTTCAGTATGGACCAGCCCAGCACACAACTGCAAATAAGGGTTTGTTTACTATGAACTTGCTAAAACATTCCTCAAAATATCAAATACGGAAGGTTTGTTGAGGTTTCCGAGGCTGCAAAAATAGGTTTGACAGTATGAGTTTTTGAGCAACTTTAAGAATTTAGAGAGAACAGATTTTAGATTTCTTATGATCACAGGAGGTTTCGTTATTCTCCTATGAGACATTCAAGAAAGATCATACAAAAGAGAGTGCATGTATATTTATAAAGGGCACAGAATCCAGTTTGTGACAAATAACAATTTCTATGTAATTCTAATTGCGTTGAACACACAGGCAGAGACCTCATCCAGAACTAGTTGGTAGTCTCCATACGTGGAAATTATACAGAATTTGAGAACTAGCACACAATGTTGAATAATTTTCTTTCCCTCTCCTTTAGTAACACACAATTTCCAGCCCTTACAGTTGCCATTGTACCTTTGAAAACTTCCAGGCACTGTGCAAGTTTCTAGAGCATAGGTGAGGAAACTCCTATGGCCTTCAAGACAAGCCTCTCTCCCCAAACCACACTTTAATTGGTTATTGCTTACCCAAACATTTCTCACAACCATTGCTTTTTTGGGGGAGGGATCACAATGTTGACAGTATGCAAGCTAACATATGAATGTTCAATTGATTTGCATAATTTAGGACACAGGCTCAATAGTCATGATGTGGAACATGGGCTTCATTTAACACAAACTGTACAGTTCAAGGCCAATGTACCAGTTTCTCTTAAAGACACATAGCTTACAATCTTTAGGTTGCATCCAATGCTGCAGCATGCTGATTGTGCAACAGAACTTCCCTTTCCTCTCAAGTACCCCTGAAATCTGCCCCAGAGGATCCCCCAACCCCTGGAGCAGATTGAGGGGAGGGCTGCAGGGAGAGTGGTAAGTTCTGTTGTGCAAGGAGAATGGCAGTGTTGGATACAACCAAGTGTTCTAAAATGTTCATTCAGATATTCATAGAAACTAGAATATTTATGAATTGGGTTGTTTGAGCAAGTTTTCATCTATAAAGCTAAGTAACATTGGGCTAGGTACTCTCAGCCTAACCTGCAGCCCTGAGAAGATAAAATGGGATACCTATATACCACTCTCAATATTATGCAGGTCACATTCTTCTTGTATGTTCTAACATGTATAATAGTTCAAAATTGTTCCTTAATCAATTATGCTGATTGGTGATAATAATAGTCACCTTACTGATAACCTATGCAGATGATTCAGTCCTTGAAACTAATCATGTATTATGGAGGCTTGGGGTTTTTTTTTTTTACCTGGACAGTTCTCTTAATTGAGAAAGTCCTGCAACAGTATTTTGTCAGAACTTTGAATCTCAAGCCAACTGTACACATATCGCTACCTTTCATTTGACAACAGCTAAAGAGGTAGCTATTTGAAAGGAAATACCAAGGGATTAGTTTCCTTCCTGGGGTTTGACAGAGGAGAAAGCAGTTGTCTGAAGAGAAGAAAAATAACATCTAAAATAAATATACCTATCCCACATTGTCATTTTTCAATTACTTGCCCAAGCTTAAATAGAAGCCAATGAAAGACAACTCCCAGGGAGTTTTTCTCCCATGTTTTTCTCCATATGGGTGTTTGGGAAAACAATAGTACTTACAAGAGAAAACAAGAGAAAACAGATTACTAAAATCCCTAGTCTTCACATTCACATTCATTCTTAAGTTCATATATGGTCTACTTCAATTTTGTCATAGTTTAAGTGTGTGTGTGTGTATATATATATAAATACGAGCAGTGGGGGATGGGGAGAATCTGTTAAGGCGTCAGATATATAAAAGCACAATTTGAATGCCAGAATTGAAAGTGCAGCACTGAATAATTCCTGCGGTCAATGGCCATCATGGTAGCCTAATCAACATGAGATAGTAAAGTCAAAAGTATATAACACCGTTCTAATGGAAACATGACCTGAGGTTCACAATGTCTGAAGCATCAATCTTGCATACATTTATCTCAGAATGAGCACTGCAGAATTCAAAGGGGGCTTACTTCAGAGTCGACATGTATGCAATTGTGCTAAGAGTTATTTCCCCCCTACAGAATGCTCACTTAATGGCTTTAACTAAAGTACTTAATTTTCATATTTCCGCATTCCGCATGGGTACTTATTTCATGGAGATTTCACAATTCTGTGTCCCATGAATTGATTTCCTTCATTTTTGGCATTCAAATTGCTCCAAACTCATTTTGACAATAAATTTGTTCAAACTCAATGCTACTGCTACAAGTGCATTCAATAACACATGCAATGTATGCTACTAATTATTATACAATTAAACCTTTCCATTTCTTCCACAATGGTCACCTTTTAATTATAGTCACCTTTTTCTCCTCTGCCATGCTGGAATGCTATTGTGCCAGAGGAAAAAACTTCCCTCATGGTTTCATTTCTAGCATACCCCTTATCTGAGTAGTTTAATTCCACAAGTGCAATTTTTGGATGAGCGGGCCATATTAAAAACATGTTTGACATTAAAATTAAACATTAAAAGTTGGAAGCAGTATGAGCTACAATGACACCCAACAAAGCTAGTCCGTCTGTCATGGTCTACTCTGGCATACTGTAGGTAGGATACATTTTGGTCTAAATGTGATACAGCACTGTTGGGATTGAACAGCTTTAACGTACGTTGCTGCCAAAAAAATTACACAATCTCTTAATCTTGACATAAAATCTGTAGTTTAATTTAGATTACTTACTGGAAAAAAATGCAAGTGTTTAAGAAATTAAACTATATTTTTTTCATATTAAGTCTTAAATTAACAAATGTGAATTCTAAGAGTCTTAATTTAGGCCAGTCCCTTCTATTGTTTGTTTTAAGAGCATTTCAGAGTTCTTTACATTTTACATATTTTGGGGTGGTGGTGGAAGCTCAACTAGGCTCAGAAACTGTCAGTAGAATTTAATCTACAACTGGGTTGGATAATCTGTGGCCCTCCAGATATTGTTAGACTACAACTCTCAGAGTCATTAGCCATGCTGGTGGAGGGGAGTCCAACAACATCTGGAAGGCCCCATTTCCCAGCCCTATCTACAAGAATACAAACATGAAATGAAGCTCTCTTTCAACCTTCAATAGTAAGTTTTACATTTACAGAAGAGTAATACAGACCAATGCCTAATCCTGCGGTCATCTGTTGAAGAACACACATGGTTGGGTTACAAGTATCTGAACATAACTTCATTGAACTTATTTCTACAAAGTTTAAAAACAAGAGCTGATTTTTTATTACGATCTTTCTGTCTTAGAACATTTGTCCATTATATCCTCATGTAAGTAATGGGTAAAATGCATTCCAAGGCAAAGCTATAGGCTTGTAAGCAAATACTATGAGGCTTTGTAAATAAATTTTATTTAAAGTAAACATTTACTGGTTGTCTTTTTCCTACTGGGAATCACAATTTAAGACATGTTAATCTTGCTTACACTGTATGGCAAAAATTCTTCAGGATTTAATAGCATGGATGAGGTAGCGAAGGAAGTCTAAAAAGGCTAAAAAATATGCAACAATGCAGGATCAAGTTTCACAATACAGGGTTTTAAGAAATATTCTTTCCATGTAGAAAGTTACAAGGGTGAAGAAGTAACAGTTTTGGATGAAGCAGACTGAAGGGTTAAGGACTAGATTAAAATCTGAAGATACATTATTCATAGTGTCCATGTTCAAGAAGTGTTAAAAAAGACACCCATAATTCAAATAAACGTATTCAAGTATGTATACAAAGTTTTGCATTACTGGCAACTGAATATTACATAGTAATTGATGCACAAGTAGTTACACTATAGTGTAACTATAATAAAGTGTAGTTGGATACATGCTCAACAATTATCTAAAGCACTTAGTGTAGCTAAAGGGCTTTAAACTTCAGTCTCATTTCTGAAGTGTTTATAACCAATCCGAGCATAAACTGTGCAAGAACAGATGTTACCAAATAGTGAATCCCTCTGAAGACACGGGGATAACTTAATAAAATCTTTACATTAAATACCCAGTAAGTAACACTTGCTACTGTACTGAATTTATGCTGAGGTAATTTCCATGCACTTAGGGTCATCTGGCAAAAATGGGACATTGGCTTTTAACAAAAACCCATCAACATTCACGACGGTCATTATTTGTTTAAAAAAGGCAGGTGACTGAAAACAGTAATATGACACTTACAGCCATAAAAATGTATACTAGTGGTTTAATTGGAGAGTGATTATTCAGAGCTGAAAAAACAACCTCCAGTTTTGTTACTACAATCACAAGTACAATTCACGTAGCATACGTGACAGTTATTTTATTGTCTGAGATACGGGAGAAGTTGGGATACCAATAATTGTATTTATTGCAAAGATAGTATTCCACCTGTAAAAGAAATATGGCATTTCACTCACATAACACACATTTTTTTTGGAATTCAAAACGTGGCTGTCTGTATGAAATGCTAATGGAAAACAGTGATCCCTGTTCACTAATAACTTGGTTTTTTAAAAAAAAAACTTACTAATTTCACTATACGTTTACGTATTTCAGATCTTAAATCACATTAATCTATATATCCATTATTAACAGCTCTGTGTCTCTATTACTGCATCAAGCCAAACATTAAATGCACTTTCACATCAAAAAGATTATATAAACTTTATTTTCATTTCCCTGTCTGAAAGCTGATATTTCAGCAGTCAACTTGTTTTTTTTTTTAAAAAAAATTACAAATGGAGGCCTGAGCAGTTTTCACATTGCCTCACTGGGGATACTGTGTCATGGCTGACCATCCATCCACACTTGGTACATAATCCCCAATAAGTGAAGTGCTCTCAGGAAGTAGTTCCCAATAAGGCCTACAGTTTAACATGAAGTGCCACTTAAGTTTAGATTTCTGATTGACTCTGACACAAGGGAAAAAAGTTATGTGTATTTGTTATACTTACAAGCAGCTCCAATCCTGAGTATTTATGGTATATCTAAACATACAAAAATGTATGTACATTTCTCTCCACTTTTGTTGTAAACATTTGTCAGTATACTTTACATATCCCTTCTTCGAAACATGCAAATCATACATACAGTATAAATACACAAAAAAATACACTCATTCATAAACTAAGCAACAAAAACTGTGGCTGGCATATTCAGTTATAAATAATCAATGCGTGAGGCATCCCGTACAGCTAGAAGCAGCCATTCAATCTATTGTTCTTAACTGTGTTTGTGGAAAATACCGTGATTTTTGCACCTTCCATGTCATTACAGTATTTATAACACTATCATATGTGGAGATAGGTTCATTCACTATACCCCTTCTTTTCAGAGTGAAGGATAAAGCAGCACTTACATATATTATATATATCTATATAAAGTAGGGCAGCAACTGCTGGGGTTGCACTTATGAAGATTTCCATTCTAATATTCTTAAATAAAAAAAGGAGAAAGGAACCAAAGCAACTGGTTACATATGCATTCCTTGGGCACTTAACAGTGAATCCAGCATGTCGAATGTGTCTTTGTAGTCCATATGCTGGCTGTTTGTACTGTACTCGTGACTGTCATCAGGACCGTTCTCCACTGGGTTCTTGTCCAGTTTCACGAGGGTGCTGAGATGTCCGTAGCCCACCTGGTATGTGACAGGGGGAGGAGGGGGTAAGGGAAGGTTAAAAACAGAGTTGAGAGAGGATACATACTGCTTAACAGAGGAAGAACTAGATGAACTACCTGAACTTTTGGAACTTTTGCTCATTTTGGAGTGATGGTTGTGAGAAGCGTCATTGCTGTACAGCCTCTTTCTTGAAGAGCCGGAACTAGAGGAATTGCCATCACTGCTCAAGCCAACAGGACTCCTCAGAACAGCTGGTGTTAATCCATCACTATGTTTATTGCCACCACTACTACTGCCACCAGTATGAGAATGGGAATACTTATGACTGCTACCATGATGGCGATTTGTGGAATGTTCCTTGTGCTTTTCCTTGCTAACATGGGGACTAGAGTGCTTGCTTTTTCCACTGCCCTCATCTGATGAGCTATGCCTCTCTGAGGAAGAAACCTTGATTTTCATTTTCAGATCTTCTTTACTTGAGTTCTTTTCTGTGGGTGGAATGGGTATCCGCAATTTGAGCGACCCACTCTTTTCTTTTTTGTCAGGCATGTGTTTCTCAGGCTTCTCTGCGTTTGTAATGGGAATTTTCATTTTAATAGGGGAAGGTACAGAACTGCTACAGGTTGCTTGGGATTGTGTGTGCTTTTTGTATGGCAGTTCAGTGCCCAGATAGTGTTCTCTTACATCTAGTTCAAGCGTTTCTAGTTTGCGTTTCTCTCTGTATTTATCCAGTGACATTTTCTGAGGCATTAATACAGGGGCAGAAGCAACCTGCCCGTGGAATTTGTTTCCTGGTTTGTGTGCAGTAGAATGCTCAGAGAGTTTGTCAGCTCTGTGATGTAACCCCAAATGTGACTGCAATGAAGTGCCTGTTTGAAAGTTTATGTTGAACTGTCCACCAGTCTCCTGTTTCTGAGAATATATCTGTTCTGTCCTTGTTTGTTCTTGGTGTTGAGGCCATTCTTGGTGTGTTGACAAACTATAGGAGGTACTTGGCATTCCTGTAGCCAGTATTGCCAGATTTTCTTGACTGTCTTGAACAGAAATACTTCCTGAGTTCAGAGGAACTGGGGCAGGAAATGTTGATGCTGATGATTTTTGAAAACTTGCATTTGCAGATACGCCAGCAACAGCATCTACCAAAATGGAATTTTGAATCAAAGATGAGCCAAGAAGAGAGTTCTCAGATGCAGGACCATCTCCTTTAGGTTTCCTAGCAGCCTGATTAGCCTACACAAGAAAAATAAATGAGTATGATTACGACATATTCTGAAGTGTACTGTCTATAAGTATACTTGGAGGCCAATGGGAGCCGCTCAGTTCCAAAAAGGAAGAACGTGGTGTGAGTGTTATTTTATTCTGAACAATGAATCTTGACAAAGAAAGCTGAGCTCAAAAGCTCAGTATTTTTGAACAGCTGGATCAATTAAAAATACTAGCTTGAATCCAAACTTCCCTTGTGCAAATTTCTGTTGGAGTAGACAATTTAAGATTCCTCCTTTTACCTGTGGCACCTAAACATCTGCATCACAGGGTTAGGAGACCCTGCAGAATAGTGTGGGATACAGTGAAAGGGAAATTGGTATCCCCTCCCCTCTCCTCAAGTGAAAGCCTCTGCTGGATTGCAGACCCTACTATTTGCAGAAAGATGGTTCTGGATTGAATTTACCAGATGTCATTTACACTTCTGTTTTATAATAATCTAATGCAGATTTTAAAGAAGGAATCCTAGTTAAGTTACTGGATCATTAAAACTGATCTAACGAGTGATATACTGTAGGATGTTGGCTTTCAAGAAAGCTGAAAATAGATCAGCAGATGCTTATATATAGTATGGTTGAAACAATTTCTTTACCACAAGCAAGTCTTACCCTCCAATTTCGAATCCTCTTCAGCCTATTAGGAGTTTTCTCCAGTATCTGAAGAAACTCATGTGTTAGCTCTGTGAATGAAAACAAAATTAAGCTGAACATCTGAATAACTAGCTCAAATCCAATTAGCAACTTTCAATAGTATTTGATTACTAGACTTCACTATCTATTCAGTCGAAAGAACTTTACAAATGGCTGAAACAAGTTTTCTGAATCACTGCTATTAAGATAGAGGAAAGCAAGACAATGCACACACGAATTCTAATAAAATGATATTCAAGTTTCTACTTGACACAAAAAGCATGCATAAAACACCAGTCAGAGCCTTGTTAGCCATTTGCCAGTCTTTTTACATCCCCCGCTAAAATGGCTTGATGTAAGCATTTTTCCATGTGGAGGAAACATTTTGTATTTATCACAGATTCTAGAGGTAAAAATGAACGAACCCTGCCACCACAAGTGGGCAAGCTTCATGAGAATTATATTTTCAGTTGCAGCCCTGCATTGTTTGTGTTTTGTATTAACAATGTTCTTTATTTTTACCACAATGTATTTTCTCTCAAGATGTTAGAAGCACCAGAAAAAAAAAATTATGCCACCACCAGAAAAAAAACAATTTACTTATAAGATTTTTATGTAAATATTTTTACTTCAGTAAAGTTTTCCAGGGTGACATACAAAAAGAAAATATATAAAGAACAAAACAACAACAGCAGCAATTAGAACAAAATCATAAAATTCAGAATGGACAAAGCAAAGGCAACTCACATCACATGCTGAAATGGTAAAAGCTTACCCTGCAGGACACTGCAGACTAATAACTGCCAGACAAGTGACTTTTTAGTCAACCTTTCATGATAATGTTAACAGTAATGTCACAAGCAAAATAATTAAACACAGTTTGAAATAGAAAAAAGGAAAGTTGATTCAACTTACCATCAAGTAATTCTAATGTAACAGAAGGATCTACATATTCCCACCAATGTTTTCCATCAGTTGATACAGGAATCTCCCAGTTGGACCACTTGCAAGCCAAATGTATACACACACATGCTATCACAGTTGGTTTGTACTGAAGACAAAACGTAGTAAGGTGCAGACTGTTGTCAGAAATGTTTCATAATGCAAGAACAACCGTCAAACATGGAAAAGAACAAAAAACAAGGAGAGAGCATTCATTACCACACTATTCAAGACACATACTATTAAGTTGTAAATGTTTTTAAAATTTACAACTTTGGGACTTAATATGAAAAAAGAACAAAATGTACAGGGTATTTATCTAGAAGAATTTAGATTTGTTCCTGCTGAGAAAATGGAAGAACTGCTATTCTGTTTCTCCTTCACTACATGCACTTAAAGTGAAAATACTAGCATTTAAAGATAGCAAGATTCTGCAAAAATAAATACTTCATTCACATTTTACAGCCTTGTAAAATACGTATCAGTTTGAATATTAGTGAGTAAAGGGTAAGGCAACACATACGGAGAAAATGAAATCTCTGCCATTCCAGCCTGTAGCGTGGTTCACATCAATCGGTCACATTACATACTATCAGATAAAAATTCCTAGCTGGAAGGCAAACTATGCCAATTTCATGGTCTAGCACTGCTTTGAAATTTGACCTCATTAAAAGATCTTCGCTGTAAAACAAGTGTCCCCCTCCTCCAAGAACTACTTCTTGCACAAAGGTTTGATTATGTGCATATTTACATTAACTATGTCATGGATCTAGTGATGTCTTACGTGAGCAGAAAAACACTTCCACTTGAGTAGCCCCACCAAATTCCACTGTTTCTTTGTCCTGCTAAAGCCCCCAGTGCCCCATCCTAGGCTGTTCCAGAAGTTCCACTGACCCTCAGGATTGACTTGGGAGGAGGGGGGTGGGCCCAGGAAAGCCCTGTCGCATGAAGAGTGTTCCACTCTGTCTTCTCTGGATCCAACACAATCAGCTTAAAGTTGCATTCTCTTTTTCTCCACATCATTATCAGCTCATAAGCAATAATTCAAATTGCATGCCAGAATTTAGTTCCTAATTTATCTACCCAACCTCTCTAATAATGGAGCGAGGAACCTCTAGCCCACAGGCCAATCTTGGCCCATCAGGGCATCCAACTTGGCCTGTGAGGTCTTTTCCTCAAAACCATGCCCACCCACCTATCAGCTAGCATCACTGGTGACGTTAGCTGATAGGCAGGAGGACAGGGTTTAATCCTGCATTGGCTGTGCAGTCGGAGACAGGATCATGCAAAAGAGGCAACAGGATTTAATCCCTGTTCATCAATTGATGGGTGGGGATTAAAGCCCTTCGCAAAAGCACTGTTTGCTTCTCTTTTAAGCCAACGGGTGGACAAGAGAACAAAAGGGCCTACACAATGCAGGCTTCTTTCTCCTCTCCCCACAACTCCGTTGCCCAACTTAAAGGACAAACCAGGAGGTACTTCAAAGAGGGTTTTTGCAAAGCACTTGAACACAGTCCCTCACTCCTGGAGGCTCAGACAGAGGTTCAAACAGGAGTGTGGGGACTGTCTTAAAGCTCTTTGAAAATGCACTCTTCCCCCCCCCTTTTAATATTGTTCAAGCAACGTTTAAAGGGGCAGGGGGCTACTTTAAAGAGTGCTTTTGCAAAGTGCTTTTAGAGAGCCCGGCTCCTGTTTGACACGCCAGAGATGTGTCAAACACGATGCTTGTCTTAAAACCCTTTGCAAACAGCAAAGAGGCTTTGAAGCCATTGTGGGTTCTCCAGCACCAATCTGTCAAATATGGACCACAAAACCTATCCCGATAAGGATGTGGCCCGTGGAGCCAAAAAGGCTCCCCACCCCTGCCTTAGCAATATTGTTGGGAGGGAGATAATTGTTTCCTGTCTCTTTGCTGCACCATGAACACCTTTTCCCAAGTCTTCAAATTTTTGCTTCAGTATTTCCAAGACTGGTCCTTTCCCCCCTTCTCCATCTACTTCTAAACCCTCATCTATGCTCTCCATCCATTTAGTCTACTTTAGCATTCTGCTTGTTTTTCCTTCCATTCAAACAAATCAATATCTGAGCTAGATCCCTAGCACTTCTCTAATGGTCTCTCAGTTTACATTTTTCTTTAACCCCTAGACTTTATTTGTAAAGCCTTCTTTTTTCACCATTCCATTTCAACAGTCGCTTCACACATGCTAAATCTCTGTTGTCTCTCTTTTACCTTCTGCTTTCATGCTCTCTCCAAGGCTGGACTTGTGCACTACAACAGCTATTAACCCAATCCCTCTTCTCAAAGCCTACTTTTATCTACAAAACGACTCACACATAATGCTAAAACCATGATTTAGCCCAGTCTTTCCCAGTTGACAGGAATTATAGTCCAAATAATCTGGAGGGAACTAGGTTTGGGGAAAGCTGATTTCGCCTCTGCAAGCCTGATCACTGCTTCTTACCCTCCTCACAGAGAGAGGAATAAATCAGGATGTAACTTAACTTTACACAATTTCTGGCTTGTCTTTACATATGAACCAGGAATTGTGAATTAAAATAAATTCTAGTTATTTGCAAAACAAACCAACTTCAAATGAATTTGGCTTGTTTTGCAGTTGACTAGAGTTTATTTTAAACCAATTATACTTAACAAGCAGCCAGGAATTGGGGAAATCAAAACTAAATCCTGGTTTACTCTTTCTTCAGGCTGCAAAGGAAAAGTTGAGGGGAGTAATCAAGACTGAGGCTTTGCCCATGCTTGCAGAGGCTCTTGCACATAACGCTAACCCATGGTTTAGGGTTATGTGCAAACCAGCCAACTTGTTAAAGCCACATCTTTTCTGTTGCAATCATTGTCATAAAACCTTCCCGAGCATTTGCTATTTATATCTCTCTTTCATCTGTCCATTTTACTTAAAACTGCAAAACTACTGGTTATGGGTCATTTTTGACCAATTAATAGTATGGCTCCCCCCCCCACAATGACTTTAGAGAACTAGCCAGCTTCTGCAATGCTAAATTTCTCATAGGCTAGTTCTAATGCAGCTGTAACCAAAGATCTTTTAACTAAAGCTTTTATTTGATTTTTTTTAAAAAAAACACAACACTACTATTTTGTTTTCATTAAGAAAAAAAATTGCCATTAACTACAAGGATAAACTAGAAATAGCTTTGTACTTACCAAGATGCTCGGATTTCTAGGTTAAGTTTATCTCTCTGTAATCTTTAGCTGCTATTCAGGCTACCATTTTTAGACTTATGCACTCACAATCGAGAACATGTCACCAGAAAGCACCACTACACTTCACATCGTGCATTTAACCCCTTTGTGCCATTAGGCCCTTGTACAATACACCGCACTGCAAGCAGGAAGGTACCACCACAGTAGATGGTCCAGTCGCCTGTTGCAACAAGGGTTAGACACAGGTAGGTGACCCTGCAGTAAAGGAAGCTATAGTGTGCTACAACAGTGCAACAAAGAGGTTCAGGATAACAACCTGTTGGTAGCCATGAAATAGGATGTCTGTGCCAAATCCTTGCTTGCTGTAAGAAAAGGAAACAAGTAAGTTAGTCATCAGTATTAAGTAAATTAAAATCAATAAATTAAAATGCTGTTTATGTGATGATCATCAAAGCTACCCACTTGCACATGAATGCAATGCAAACCCACCACCAAAACACAGTTCTACAGTTATTCTTCAAATTATCTCCCATTCTTGAAGCATGTGTTTATTCCCTTTAATCAAATTAATCTGCACAGCCTGAACCTAACAACTCAGCCATAAGATTGAGGGCAGTCTTGCTAATAAGAACAGAGCTCAAGCTCAGGAAAAATAAACACACACCTGGTCCCTGTCACATCCCTTACTCTAGTAAAAGAAGAGAGGTCATGAAAGGAGAACACCTTGCACATTCAGCCAGTCTGGAAATGCAGCATATCATTATGTGGGTTCTGTGCAGGCATTTCTATCTTTGCTTTGGTGCTACTGATTCTTTGAAGACCTGGCTCTTCAGACAGGCCTTTGGGACTTCCAGGGAGGGTTAAATTTTTACGACGAATAGCCTACTACTCTGTACTGGAATTGTTTTATTGTTTTATTGTATTTTATGATGTATTTTATTATGATGTAATGTATTGTTGTTAAATTGTACGTCGCCTAGAGTGGCCATTGGCCAGATAGGTGACCCACAAATTAAATTATTATTATTATGGTGCACTTTATTTCTAGGTGTGATCATAAGCAACTCCTGCTGGCAAGGAAGCAACTGGCAAATGGAAGGCTAGATTAGTACTTCCTTTCTACAGAATATACAGGAAGATCAAAATCTGAAGTCAAAATTGCTGAAAGCCACCAAAATAATGCAGAATTAAGGATGCAATAAATATGCTGTCTAAATACACATTTATATATCTATTATTAAAGCTTGCTTTACCAGCATTTCTCAGTCGGAGTGGCTAGTTAGCAGAACTTGCTTCCATAAGAAATCATCTATTTCATTTTTGTGTGGTGGCAACCGGTCAAAATAGCCCTAACTGAAAACTTTTTCTTGATACTGCTCCTGGTTTTTAAATTTTCTTCTGTTTTGGATTCTTTATTTTGTGCTGTTGCTGCTATTCTAATTTTTTATTGGTTTGGGTTTTAAATATTTGATTGCAAGCCACTCCAAGGACCTGATTTAAGGCAGAGGTTATGGTATTAAAAAAATCATAACAAAATAGAGCTTCAGAATTCAAAGAAGTGACCTTGATCAGATCTATAGATGTAGATAAATACCTCTTCTTCCTTCTGTTCTTTTTGGGCCAGGCTGTATGATTATTACAAATAAGCCCTGCTCCATGCCCCATATTCTGTATGTCCCCCACATAAGCTTCACTATAAAAGAACAAAAACTCTTCCCGAGTACAATAAGACTGTTTTGAACCAACCAGTCTCTTCCACAGTTACTTGTTTTTTATTATTTATTTATTAGATTTACATCCCTCCCTTCCTCCCAGTAGGAGCCTAGGGCAGCAAACAAAAGCACTAAAAACACTATAAAACATCATAAAAACAGATAGCGATATAACTTCAAACTGTAATACAGGAGCAATTCAAACAAACTATCCAGTGATATTAATGGTTCCAGGACAAACACCTTTTTATGATATGAAAGAAGTGAATAAGCAGAATGAAGCACCGAGCTGCTAAACAAGACACTACTTACTGGAACTACTAACAGGTGAAAAAAGACATATTTTAAGGGCTCAAGGTGACTCGAGTGTCCCTTCAGAATCTGACATGAGAAGAACCCATAATCAACTGAAAGTTCATGGTAAAGTCACTGCATGGTTCACACTGAATTTTTAGACAGGTAGGTATGCTAAAATATATGGTACAGTAGATGTTATACCATACTGCACTATGTTGATTTCCAGGAGTCTTCTTAGTTATCTTATTAGTCTGTGAAAAATGAGTGCTAAGGCACCTAGGATTGGGTGTAAAAGCTGCTGATGTTCTGTGTGGGGCTCTTATTTAATAATCTTTTTGCTTCCCATATTTGTTTATATTAAGTTGAATTCTATTGCATTCCCTATAAATATTGAAATTGTGTGTTTATTTATTTATTGAATTTTTATACCGCCCCACTAGCATAGCTCTCTGGGCGGTGTACAACAAATACAGAAATACAGTGTTAGAAAAATGTTCATCCTGCCTTTCTGCTCAATGCGTCCAAAGCTGTTAAAATCAGTAGGAAGGATCCAACTTGCCCTTCTGTTCACAAAAACAACAAGATTCAGAGGAGGCTACCACTGGAAGAAAGGTCTCGACTTTCAAGAGCAGGTGGGGGGGCCCACAGGGTCTGCAGTGGGCAGAGGCAAGCAGCAAAAATCACCTCCCCCCACTTCTTCCAGCAGTGTCCATTGGATGGAGTTCTACCGCTAGATCTGATCCAATATAAACTATTTTGAATGCTCAGACTCCAGCATGAGTAGGCTCCACTTCAGAACTTTGCAGTAAACATGCAGCACCTCAACATATTTACAAACCTTCCTGCAATCAGTAACCCGTGTTATCAGGGTTTCCAATCAGGCAAAGACTTCTGCACAAGTTCAGTTGAGTTAACACGTGTTCTTTGCTTTGAACACATGAAGGTCTGAAGTGGAATCTGCATGTGTAGGGATGTGACTTACATGGGTGTCCCTGTCTTCCTCCCCTGTATAAGCCCTCATTTGCTTAAATGCATAAAAATGGTTGACAGCTAAAATGTCATAGAAAATATACTTCCTGAAATACAAAGACAAAATACATTCAACAGTAAAAGTAGTTCTAAAAATCAGTGACAGAAGGTAAACTGAGGTCACAATGTTTGTGCCTTTTTTCTCTAATTTTCTGTTAAGCATATTATTTGCCAGAAGCCTGTATTAAGAAAACAATGCCATGTTTACAACTTCTGTAAACTTTCTTCTTCATGTATCACATAGTTAAAAATGGAATTTACTACCATCAGCTGTAGTGATGGCCACCAGATAGTTTTAAAAGGGGACTGGACAAATTTATTAAGAAAAAGGCTATCAATAGCTACAAGACACGATGCATATATGTTCGCTCCGGTAGCAGAAGCTGTATGCCTCTGAACACCAGTTGCTGGGAGAATCAACAGCAGGAAAGGGCTGTTGCACTTACGTCCTGCTTATGGGCTTTCCATTGGCATCTGATGGGCCACTGTGAGAATAGAATGCTGGACTAGATGGGCCTTAGGTTTGATCTAGTAGTGCTCTTATGTTAAACTGTCCCAGACTTGCCATCAATTTGCCCAGGGAGAAAAATATTAATTGCCTCCAAATTACTAGGAACTGACTCAAAGTCCCAAATATGCAGCCTTTCCTTTTAAAATATTAGCCTAGCCTTTCAAAAATCTCTTAAAAATGAGAAGATGTTTAGAACATCAAAACAGACTTTCTGCTTTGCTCTACAACCAAGGACGTTTGCATCCTCTAATATTAATCAACACCTAGTAGTTAAGACCATAGGAGGACAACAACAACTAAGTTAAGCCATTTATAACCAGTACCGCAGTTTTAGTAAAGAGCTTCTTTCATTTACTTTCTTCTGCTTATTCTGAGACTGTAATTAGGAATCAGCATACAGTGAATGTGAAGTCATATCATCAAATGCATCTATGGCTACTGCTTCAGTTTTTTCTACGTTAGTGACGACAAGGAAAGTACTGAGGATGGAAACATCCTTAAGCTGCAGTCCTATGTACACTTACTTAGGAGGAAGTCTCGTTGAATTTGATTGGACTCACTTCTGAGTAGACATGCAGAGGACTGCTGTGTTAGTGTGGTATTTAGCCCAAGGCTTTCAAGATTTCCATATTTCAAGATGTATGTGGACTAGTTAAGATACTCATTAGAAGAACCTGAATCCTCAAAAGCTATTGTCAACCTTTAGCTGCAGAGTTCTGTTATGAATCATTCTTTACTGCAACTTGTCAATAATTATCTATTTTGACAAAAGTAGATGACTTTGGCCAATTACAACATGTAGGTAGCTACTAAGAGAAACGTTCTGATCATGTTCTCCCCAATTCTCAATTTTTGGAAGGTGGTGGTAGTTGGACAAAGAACCGCGCCTTCAAAATTAACAAGGTAAGACATAAAAAGCCAAGCTTCTCTCCCTCAACTAAAAAATCCTGTAATCCCTGAACAAATGTTTTCTCCACCTGCGTTTTTTCAGATGAGTTTTTTTTAATTAAACCCATGTATGTGGAAGCAGGGAAGGAGATAAAAGCCTTCTTGTGGCTATTAACGTGTGTAGACATGTATGCAAGATTGAGATATGCAAATTCTAATGGATCAAAAAGACTGATAAAACCAAGATGCAAATGCCATTACAGATAATATTCTTGCTTTGAACTTTTTCCAATTCAAAATATCACTTCAAAAGAACAGCTTCCAAGAATTCCCTAGTATCTCGATTCTAGTCATTCACTTTGAGGCAATTATGACTTTTTAAAAAAAGAAATCAGAGGTGGACAACCTCATACAGGTAGGAAGGAGAGGGGAAGGGAATGGCAGAAAGGAAGGCAGAGAGGAGTAGCAGAAAGAGAAAACGGCTCCATTTACTTCTGGCTCTAGCTCTGCCCACTTTTTCCTCCAACCCCACCCACCACAAATTACTCAGAGGGAGTACAGCCCTTGACAGAAAAAGGTTGTCCACCACTGTTCTAAGTTTAGGGAAGTTCTGTTCAATTCTCAGTGATTGTGGCACATGACACAGCATTTAATCAATATGCAGTCCAATCCATTATTTAAAATCAAAATCAAATAGCTGATAGGCCTAGAAGAAAAATATTTGCTAAAAAGGGGAAAAAGAGTCAGAAGAGTTAATACTGTGGAAACCGGTTAATAGCTCATATGCAACCATGTGTTGCAAGTGTTCAATTCCTGTTATTTTTCCAGCAAAACTTTATCCCTAATTCTACTGATTTTATATGGATGAATACCTTATTCTCTGACCCTCTTGCAGCAAGATCACCCATATCAGGTCTAGCCATCTCTGCGTCGAGCTGACATGCAGCCCATTTATAGAATAATTACTTGAGGACCAATTTTAAGTTGTTTTAACATAAGCAACACTTATGACCTACATAACTTTTATAGAACCAAGTAAGAAAAACCCTAGTAGTGATTTACTCACAGCCGAAGTAATATTCCAGAAACAGATTTAGTAAGTCACATCATCTTCCTACAGCTCTAGGGATAGAATCAGTTAAATGGTTACTGACCTCTCACTAACTGCGTACATTTCACAACATCTGTGTGTGGATGCTCAATGGTAATCTCAAAACCTGAAAAATTAAACGTGTTATTTCAAAAACTATACTATACATGTCCATAGCTTTAAAAACTCCTGGTTTCTCATGTTTTTTTCAGATGCCTAGATTAATAATATTCATTATGAGTAGTAAAGTAAGTTTAGAATACTTGCAGTGGGTGTTCAAAAACCCCATTTGCAGCAGCTATTTATTTATTTACAAAAATATTTGTATACCACTATTTTGTTAAAAACATCAAAGCAATTTACAACATGTTAAAAGCCACCACCACAGAAAAACATTAAAAATACAATAAAAATGAAGGTCAGAACAAAGGGTCAACTGCTTAGGTACTCCAAGTGTACCATCACTGCAATGACTGTGGTTATACTAGAATAACTCTGAAAGGAGAAATTAAAAATCAAGAGTAAAGTGGCTTACAGCACCAGATTTCTCATAAAAAATTATGTCAATCAAATGTGTATTTCATTAATGGAAATGCACTATGTGAAGGAGTAACTGGCTATACAACTGCTTTAACATCATCATATGCAGATTTATTATACTTGCCTAAAGTTTGAAGCATTATTGTTTCAAGTATAACCAGCTCTTGGGCCTGCTGAAGGTATGCCTAAAAACAGAAAAATTGCTGAAACATTAATATTACAATAGCATCAAAATCTATACCAAAAGAAGCGATCAGCTATTGACACTTACTTTGGGGTACACATCACAACCACCAAGATAGCAATAAACCACTTTCCCTCAGATTTTTGTTTCTTTCAAGTCTTTTTAAAAGTCATAGCTTTGCTTTGGCCTCATCACAACAGTAGTCCCTAAAATGCATACCAGTATTGGGGCTGTTCAGAAATTTCCCAATATGACATCCAATACCTCTAAAAAGGAATGGTTCTTGGGCTCACACTCCTCTAACTTCTGCTCCCCTTAGAGTTTGAAAATGCAACAGAATAGGTTTCCCTAATCTGCAAAGCATTCAAGAAAATACTAACCTCCCGGTTCAGGTATAAAGTTTTAAGTGTGGAAACGAAAGAAGGAAGCACACAGAGACTTCTATTCTCACCACATGCAGAGGTGAGATTAGAAACACAACTTCTAAATAGCCCAGTATTTAATGTGACCTGATGGTAAGCCAAGAGAAGTGGAGGAAATTTGTAATGATACAAAGTAAGTGTGCCAGGGGAGCCAAAAACAAGTATTTTCTCCCTGTGGGAAGAAACAGTTTTTCCAATTAAGAAAGCTAGTCTGAAGTCAAGTATTTTTGGTAGTCTGCTGCCAATGTTGCATAATACTGTATTATTAAACAAGTGCATTGCCTGTGTATTTAACACATATAAGTAAATGGGTAGGAAGAGTAAAGTATAGCAAAGCTCATAATTCTGCCAGGACTCAATCAAAGAAGGATCAGTTGGCAGTCTTTTAAAGTGTCAATTGTGCTTTACATTACAATTAGGCCTATGTTTACATACATCACTCTTTGTGTCCAGCTGTGGCTCTTGATGAAGGCAAGCATGCGCTACTTTGATAACATGTTCGAGTTTTCGTGGCTGTTCTTCCACTTTTGCAGCCAAAAATAATGCAGTAGGAGATATAATCTGTCAGAGAAGAAATGCTTCAATCAAAACAATGTTACAACATATCTCCCCTAAGATAAGTTACCTCTAATAGGAGAAATAAGAGAATCTCAACAAATAAGTGTGATAAAACCTTGTGTAAGTTGAGAATTACTCAAAGTTCAGTAATATAGTACTTTCTCTGAAATACCCTTTATAGAACCAAGGAAAAGAAGAGGCTGATTTAAAGTGTTTATGATCCAGTACATCAAATGATAGCCAGTGCGCAGCGTTGTTTAATGTTTGATACACTGCTACAGTGTCAAAATTTGAGATAGGACTATTTTTGTCACTCAGAAGTGGTAAAAATTGCTCAACCCGCCCCCTCATTAGATGAATCCCCTCTTAAGGATGTGGTATGATTTAAGCAGGTGTGGGGAACCTTTGGCCCTCCAGATGTTGCTGAACGACTGGGAGGAAGGGTGGGATATAAATTAAATAAATCAAACCAAATCAGTAAATGACAATTCCTATAATCCCTGGCTATTGGTCAAGCTTGTTAGGGCTGCTGTGAGTTGTAGTTCAACATCTGGAGGACCAAAGGTTCCTCACACCTGATCTAGATTAAGGCAGCCAGTACAACTTGGATGATCTATATAAAGAGATGGAGGGAGCGTGACCCTGTTAATTCTCCTGGACTTCTTAGCGACTTTCAATCATTCCAGTGGATTGGGGGAAATAGTACCCAAATAGGGTATGGTTCACCACCTGGACTGCCTCATATGAGTAATCCTGTGGAGTTTCACAGGGTTCTCTTTCATCTGTCATTATCTTTTAATGTCTACAATAAACCATTAATGAGGTCATCATGGCTTTGGGGGCATGATGTCATCAGTTTGCTGATGACGCCCAGCTCTGTTTTTCCTTTCTATTCGCATCAGTTGTGCCAATGATCACCTTGATGAGTTGCTTAGGCTCAGTAACAGTTTGGATAAGAGTGACTAAACTGGTGCCAGCTCTGGATCTAGGCTACGGTAAGTAGTCTTTAATGTTTAAAGCATTATGCAACATGCATCTGGATGCTTCCAAAAGAACCTTGTCCAACATACTACCCCCTCCCTGCGATGAGCTGAGATCAGCAGCAGAGACATTGCCATCATATGAAGTGAAGGGATCTGTAGCCTGAAAGTTTTTTAAATTATTTCTGGTGGCACTTAAACTGTACATCTCCCTCCCTAAAGTATCCCACCAGATGTGTTACACTGATGATTACCAAAATCTGTGAATATGTGTTGTATCTAACCTCTACATAAGGTTTAATTGTTTTCTTCCCAGTAGTGTTCTAAGCAACTGGTTTGTGTATACTTGGACCATGAAATTATTTAGTTCTGCAGCAATTAATGTTTTGCTACCATCTTTTGGATCTTTTAAAAAAGTTATTACAGTATGGCACCCTGCCAATGATTCCTTGTGAAACGGTAATAACTATTATCTATGTTCTGGCTTTTCCCCTCTGTCCTAAAAAAATCATTGATAACAAAACTTAGTCACAAGTAGAATCATAGCCAGACACTTTTAGATAATATCTAAAAATGATGAATTCACCATTCACAGAATACGCTGTTTACGTTAGAACTATGTATCGGAAGAATCATAAAATGTATTCAGCTTCAGTGAAAAACAGTACAAACTCAGCATTTATCAACCAGGCAATTTTATTTCCTAAAGCAAAACTTAATCTGGCTAATCCACTCAAAGTTTCAGCAAAGGATGTAGTCTATAATCATCAAACTCCTTGCACAACATCCAGCCTGAGAGAGCATCTGTCTGCAAACCCATGGTCACCTCTGGCTATTACATAAGTTAGAGAAACTTCATCTAAGGTCCCCTGAGGTTTAGAACTATATATTGTATCTTCATTTTTTCTGAGCTAAGGAAGTTGCCAACAAGAATAAAGCAAGAGTGATACCAGAAACCCCAATTTTAATCAGATCACAGTATTCAACACCATGGCTGCAAGCAAAGAAGGCACTAACTTGTTCAAATGGCAAACCACATTAACAACCAGGGTTTTCTTTCCACCCTGCCCATGTCCATGGCTTGTCTGTGCAACTATGGCCACAAAGACTACATAGAAGGTTTGGCTATGCACATGACTACCTCACGTGCACATGAAAACTACTTTGGATCACCGACCTTCATTTCCAGCTTCAACATTACAGCCTTTTTATGTCTCATAACCCAGTTTCAGAAATACTATATTTTAATACTCATTACAAAAATCTAAGCATTACTTGTTATCCACCCCAACTGATACAAGGGTAGATGGGCTCTACAATCCACCCAGCCTTCCTCAAAATAAATTCCCATTATGTTTGTGTTATTTACATTTTAAAAGACAATTTATTGCTGAAATAAACCTAATGGCTTTTAGAAATAAATTTAATTAATACTTTTGTTACATTTTGGGGAACATGAGAGACTGTGGTTTACTAGGCATATAGGCCCAGGTCTATCTGGTTTCAGTTCCATTTGAACTGCAAATTCCATCTTGGTGTTCATAAGCAGATGGGGTTGTATCCAATGTTTTGTGAGTGGAAGACATCTTCTTTCCCCTCTGCACCCCTCCCCCCAATCTGCTCCAGAGGGTCCCCCAACCTTGTCCAGAGTGGAGATATCAAAGCAGATGCTGAGCTGCAATCACTAAATGGCTTAATTTACCTGGGATCCTGATTCCCAGTTACCCCTTTCTTTGTTCCTGAGAGGTGTTATAAACACCAAGTACATTATGGTTTGTTCCAAGGTCTGCAGTTCTCAATTTACAACATCCCATCCACAGTAAAAGCAGAATTGGGAACTTAACTAAGATATTGGTTAAAAATGCCTTACAAAAAAATTAAAAATGTTAGTAACTCACATACGTTGTTATACATTCTTTGCTCAAATATACTCAAGCTTACAATCTGTGGCCTAAAAAAAATAAAAGGCAAACCAGCTTTTGAAAGCTGCTCTGCAAGGCTACCTGGAGATGATTCTCTTGTCACAGGTAAGTGGCTATTTACAAGCAAAATTAACAGCATCATTAACTATTTAAGGTACATAACTTCAGCTCACAGATTCTAAACACTTTTTAAAATAAATACTACATATACTACCTTAAATATTAGACAGGCGCCATCTCTATTATCTTTTCGGCACCTACTGAAGCCCTTCCTCTTTCAACGAGCCTTTTAAGTTGAGAGTTTATCCCAGTCTGTGTTGGAATTGCTTTTTAATATGTTTTATTTTTTTAAAAAAAACCCATAATGTTTTAACCTTTTTTAAAGATGTCTTGAAAGCTTTTTAAAAATGTTTTTAAATGTTTTGTTTTAATGTATTCTAAAGTTCGGCTATGGGGTGGTATATAAATCAAATAAATAAATAAATATCACACAAATGTGCTATTTCAAAATTAGCAGCTAAGTTTATAAAAGTTTGTGTACTTACATTTCTATTAAATTTTGTGAAGGAATGATGCATATAAAACCTGTGCATGTAAACAATTGCAGTATTAATTGTAAGTTGAGAGCTGAAAAGGAAATTAAGGAAGTTTTGCATTTTGTAAAATAGTGTTCCCTTACAAACTTGCATTAAGATGCTCTGCCTAACTAAAGATTAAATTATAATTAAGACAATACATGAAATATAGGCATTCATATAGACTTTTAAAATATTTGTTAAATCAACAGGCTCAATCCCTTTATGATCCAAAACTCACTGGGTTGCATCTAGTGCAGGGCTCACACAAGGAAAATTGTTATTCTCTTATCTGCACCCCCCTGAAAACCCTCTCCACCCTCAGGAAATGCTGGAATGTAGAGCAAGCAGCTGCAGCTGGAGTGGGGAATTAAGAAAATCAGGCGGAGAGAGTTTGCAATCCCAAACACATACCATAGCTTTCAAAGTTTTCAGATTATTCTGCATTGCAGCCTCCCTTATGTCTGTTGAAAAAGCCACACAAACTTTATGGGCTGTTTTACAAATGATTCACTTTCTGCAAGTATCCCTGGTGTAGGAAATCTGTAATTAAGCCATCACATACAACAATGGCATACATCTAGGAAAGCTGTTGCCAATCAAGGCATCCAGTCACACCCACAAGGTTACACAATGCTTGTTCATCAAATAAGAACACAGTGGGTTCACAAAGTTATCTACACAGGACTTACTGGAAATTTATTATGGGTGAATTATTCTTAGAGCAAGTTTGTTGCAATCAGTGAAAGTGGTTTTCAGGATAAACAGCTAAGCACACTAGAAAATACCTGATGAAACAAAATGTTTGCCCAAATGTTTGTCTTTACTAAAAATAACTAAAAACAGCTCTGATTACTAAATTAACATTTGACGCTATAAATACACACAGCTTTTATAAAATACGCTAGTCATTCCTCGTTTCAGACCAGTTAAACAGTTCTACAGGACGCACAATGCAATTCGACCTTTAGTTTATAATAATGAACTTTCTGCAATACTTTGACCATTTTAACCCTTTTTTAACAGACACTTTCTTCTGCCTCTAGAAATAAGAAAAGAAAAAAGAATTTGCCAGGATGTGGAAGATGTCCTGTACAGTCTACTCAATTTCATGCAGAAGTATCAAATGTCTATGCTTGACAAAAAAAGGATTCTGCTGGGCATGAAACTTTTTCACACAGTCAACTATTCTTAACTTACAAAAAACAACTTGGATGAAATATTATTATTACTTAAGACTAACTACGTTGGGGGCGACCTATCACGTGTTTATAAAGCCATTATAAAACCGTTGGGATGCAACAGGACGGCTGCACGAATGAAAGCACCTTGTTGAGTCGTTTGTTTCGCTGCGCCAAGGACACCTACCACCACCACCCTCGCCCCACAAAACAGGAGGAAAAGAGAAGGGCAGCGTAGGACACCGGTGCGGGTATGCGTGGACCTACAAAGCCACGCGGAACGTAGGCGCCGAAAAAAATCCTTTCGCCTCGACTCCCGGCCTGTGGCGCCTTCCCCGACTCGGCCTCAGGAGAAGGAAAAGGGAAGGCGGGAGGAGGAGCCACAGCAAGCGAGGCCTTCGCGATTCCCAAACGGGCTGGCTGTCTCGAGAAAGAACCGGGAGGAGCCGCCACCGGACAGACTCTTCTCCTACACACCACAGGCGTCGTATTCTCGATCCTTCTCTCCCCACCACCCTCGCTTAACCCTCGCCGAATTCGGCCACTGCCCAAAAAGGATACACGGTGAGACGCTGGCCCATGTCCTGGATAAGGTTGGCCGCCTGCTGCCGGTACGAGAGCTCCTTGTCGGCCTCGACGCCGCAGCGCCGCGTCGGTGTGCTGTGCAGCTGTTCCCGGGTAAAGAACCAGCGCGAGCTTCCTAAGACGCCTCCGCCAACCCCGCGCGACGCTGAACTCGCGCCAGGTCCGGAACCCGCCGCCGCCGCCATGACACGACTACTTCCTCCTCCTCCTCCCACAGCGGCATCCACCACCGGAACGCCCGGCTCCACCTTCTCCATCGCGGTTCGTCTCGCGAGAATTCAGACCCGCGCGGAAGAGCCGCGGGCTTCCGCTACGCTCCGGCTTTATCAAACCATAGAGTTGCAAGGGGTGGCCACAAACTCTACAAAGGAAATCCCTAGTTAAGCAAGAAGGGAGGGAAGTATGTTTTCTCTACATTTTGTTTCTCTATGGTAAGGTTGGTTGTAGAAGTAATCATTAGATTGCCGGAATTTAGAGAAAACAAAAATGGAGTTACGTTAGCTATTCTCCCGTGGCTTAATTTCCTAGTTCAGTTACTCCTTTTCTTTTTTCTTCCCCTTGTGGAAATGATGTCCGTTCAGACAAATATAAGGGAGAAATTCAGGCTTTTAGCATGGCCTGATTCAAAAGAGAACAGCGCTCCTGCCCTTTAAAACTTGTGTAGAAAAGAGAATTTCAAAAGTTGCAACCTTCGCCTGCTGAAATTGCCCCTTCCACACACCTATTAAAGGTGCAGGAAAGCGGTATCTGGCTACCATAGTTGTGATTGGGAAGCAGGGTGGCCGCTCAGAAACAATATATAGTTCTTTTCTGTGTTCTTGTTTTTCAACACGTAAAAAAAAATATTCTACCAACGCCACTATGATCCACTATCTATCAATCTTGAAAGAGAATGGCTTAGGACAGTCCTACAATGTTGTCTTGGATTAATATTGTAATTTAGACGTGGGCTGAGGCTAGTTTGGATTTCTAGCCAACACAAAACACCTAAATTGGCGCAAACCTACCGAATTCCCCCTTCCCTCAAATACTCTCTCAAATTAAGCGCTCAAAGGCATGCAACTTTGATCTCACTCCATACGTTTATAAGAAGTTGCGTTGGGTTGCCTCACTCTGGCTAAGGGTAGGGCCCTGTTGCAATACTACTCAGACATATATACGATTTATAATTACAATAAGATCTATTGAGTTCAATGCACTTTTCATCTTGTCACGTGTGTTTGGATTACAGCAGGAAGCAGAGAGACATGTGGAGACAAACTAGCGCTAGACTACCTAATCTAGCAAACACTTCCTGATTAGGAGAAAATGAAAGTATCTTGGTCTTTTTCATTGAAATAACTCTGCAACAATGTATTTCCTTTCATCCCAAAAGTAGAGCAAAGAGATTTGTTGTAGACTTTCAAACCTAAGTCTTACTGTGTGTGAAAAATAGGCATAGATGTGTGTAGTTTTTTAAAAATAGGCCGGAGTTCTAATCCCCATATTGCAGGTGAGGTGATCAAAAGTTGAGACACAGAGAGAGTGTTTTAGGACAGTTGTGTAATGTAGTCAGTGTTATCATAAATAAAAAAATAATTCTCACATTATAAATTGGGCAGGGCAAGGCAGAGAGAGACAGAGATTTATTGACAGTCATGTAATATGTTACAGTACTTTACTGCAGCCAGAGGAGTGGTTACAACCACTTTGTATTATGATCTCATGTCAGATGGGAGATGAGGTGGATAGATGGTGGCTTACCACAAATCTAATAATAAAGCCTTTTAAGACCTGTCACCTACTCAACCTTTATTGAAGAAATGTGTCACAGATACAAGTTACCACTGTAATACTACACAGTATACACATTATCAAGAAATGGCAGAATAATTACATACAGGATGTACAGATATTTCAAGTGAACGTGTTTTGATAAGTGTCTATGCACTTAAACCACATGAAATCATCACATGGTGATGCTGAAAACAGACAGTAGAGTAAAAGATAGCCTATACAAAAAAAAGTTTAAACAAAAAATATATCTAATTAAATAGCTTCTCCCAACTGTCATGCCATGCTCAATTAACGCAGACACATGCTCTATTCAGTTGCGTTGACATGTTGTGCTATTACTACTGTATTTCTCCTATGTCCACTTCCTTGGGAGTAAGACAGGTAATGTGAATAGGCTCGTATGAACAGCATGTATGTAACAGACTACAATTAATTTCTTTCTGAAGATATTATCCCTGTGCCTACCAGGTTGCTAAGCAACAGTTTGAGTAGGTTATGATCAGCTGGGCCTCAAGAAAGGAAAGCAGAGAAAGGGTTACATTTGTGACATTGAGGGAATGTAGGATCTTTAAATAAAAAACTTCATCAGACAAAGTGGATAGGAGAGGTCTGCAAGGGATATATGTGTTACTCTAATTTTTCTCTCTGAGAGGAGAAGACAAGGTGTCCAAAGCAGCAATGTAAATATCTAGATGAAAGTTCTGGGCAAAGGAACAGGGATATGAATGACAAAGAAATTTGCCAACATTATGTGCAATTTGAAGAGGGTACTGATTGGTTAAAACATTTATTCTGGGCCCTGATGTGTATGCATATTTACTGGTGTTTTATACCTTTTGTTCAGATCTCTTTCCCTCACACCATTCCACACTGCTATTCATTAAATTGTCTCTTAGGTTCTCTGGCAGAGTAGGAATCTGACTACCAAGACATCTGCACACTCATAGAATAGTAGAGTTGGAATGGGACTATAAGGCCATCAAGTCCAACCCCCTGCTCAATGCAGGAATAAAGGGAAATAAAAGGAATGTCAAAAGGAGACTCCAACACAAAACTGGTAAACTAGAACTTATCAATGAGTTTGATTATATCTATTTTAGTTGTGAGTCAAGATAATGGTTTCCTGTCTCACCACAGGTGTTAATTAACTTAGCAATACTAGGATGACTATCAGCAGTCATTGCTGTTGTGACTGGTCACCTTATCTTAAGCTTTACACAGAATTGTCTAGCTGTTCTGTCTGTCTCTTTACATTTGATTCAAGAGGTTGTAATCTACATATTGTTAGGGTCAACCGCAGAATAGCATTTGAAAGGGACAGATACAGTAGTCTTCATGAAACTAGTTAGAAAGCATTTAATGAATGGCTATGAAACAACAGACTTGAACACAAAGAAGCTAATACATTTACTTATATGTTTCAAATAAAAACATGGAAATTTTCACCATTCATTGTGTGAAAAAGAGCCAGGGATATTCTAATTTCATATGCTGGGCATGAATAGAACATATGTGGCCCTTCTTCACATATTTGTAAGCAAATATCTAATTCTTTAAACATAGGGCATGATAGTTTCCGTACTATGTCTTTGGTCAGGAGCACAGCTGAATATATTTATCCAGTTCCGCTTCCAAGTGGAGCCTTCTGTTACTGTAAATAGTTACCTACAAGAGCTCACGCTTTCATGCACAGAGTACTCATACATGACATGTGATCTGATGGTGGGGGAGGCAGAGATCAGCATGGAGCAAAGGTCAAGATCCCCAATTTTTGAGCTGCAGTTCCATGTAATAAGAATGTTCCCTGCAATCAGATCTGGCCATTTCAAATGCTACTATGGAAAGTCCCAAAACATCCACAGCTACAACAAACCACTGATTCTGCAGATAACAAGGAAATCTCTCAAATCTGTGTAGCCAGTTTAAAGGCTTAGCTTTCACAAAGAAGATTTCAGAGTTAAGCAATAAATATTATACATACATTTATTTGGAATTTTCATGGGAATGCATATAGATAAGGATGTAGATACATAATTACACATAAAGACCTAACACGGTTCCAGTGTTATTCAAACTGCTTTCTGTCAAGACCCAAAAATGCAAGCGCATTGTTAAACTTGAGCTTATCCTGTAACAAAAAAGTGGTGATTATTTTGAGGATTTTAACAAATGTTTTGTATGTGACTGGAAAAAAGTTAATATTTCTGTAATGGCTCCAAAAAATTAATAATTCTATGTCACGATTCTTTCCAGACAAATGCCCAGTGGTTTATTGTATAAAAATGAATTCACATTAATTATGAAATATAATAAACAACCAGGGGCATTAGTAACCAGCCATTATTGATAGTTGCTTCTTTCCTTGAATCTCAGCATATACAGAAGACTCGGGGAAGGGGTCAGCTTCTCATTTCTCACTGGGGTTTGCAAACATGTGCAGTTATGAGAATATTGTCATCAAACTTCATTAGCACTAGTATGACTTCTGAAGCCTTTCGATTTAAAACTTTGATTAATGTATTATCACATTTAAGATGTCATTTTGGGTCGGTTTTGAAGTGCTAGTAAATGGAGATTCAGTGCAAGTAAGGTAAAGAAAAACGCTGGCTCTGCATGGGCATCTGCCAAGCTGTAAATGGAATTCTTTAGGTATTTAACACAGCCTTCACCAACCTAGTGCCCTCCAGCTGTTTTGGACTACAAGTCTCATCAGCCTCAGCCATTACAGCTGTGTTGTCTAGGACTGATGGGAACTGTAGTCCAAAGAGAGTGTCAGGTTGGCAAAGGCTGATCTAGCATTTTGTCCAAAAGACATGTAAGAATTCCCCAGCTAGATTTGACCTAGTCCAGTCCAGCATTCTGTTTTCAACACTCAGATGCTTCTGGGCATTCACAAGTAGGGCAATATTTATTTTTATTCATCATAAGATCTTAAGACAGGGTACAGTATGGTTAAAACACAAAAACAATTATGATACAATTAGAAGAGCAGGTAAAAAACACAGCACATCTTTTAATATGCCACTCATAAAATATTTTTTAAAGAGACCCATCGAGCCACCTATGGCTCCTTAATTGCAGCAGTACATTCTTACTGATATCTACCAAAAGCTCTGGCAGGCAGGTAGGTCTTTTTCTCTCAATAGAGAAACAACAGAAGTGTGGGTACCAATCACGTTTCCAGGGGGCGGGCATTACATAATCAGAATACCATGGAGAAGGAAAGTTTGTATTTCCTTGTTTGTCCCTTTGTTTTATGGATTTTTAACTAATTAGCAGCTCCATGTGGCTGCTTTGAAGATTTGAAGAACAGCACTGGGAAGAGGATGTTTTAAGTCTTTTCTCCTGTACCATTTTCCAAATCAATCCCCTGCCAAGCTTCAGTTAGTTATGCAAAAGGACACATTCAGATATCTGTGTATATGATACCTGTATGTTTTCTCCTGTAGGGTATTAAGTTTTTAACACTGGCGACATTTAAATTGGGAAAACAGTGCTCTCAAAACATGCTCTTCTCCCATTTACAATCCCAGTATGAATTGGGTTCTTCCTCTGGTGATGACTGCTTTAATTTTTAATTTTTTAAACCCTGAGGAATGTGTTCATAGATATTTGGCGTTGCATATAGTTTGACCTTAATATTGTTATGAGCATGGGGGGGGGGCTGGAATGGATGATTTCTGTGGGTCACCTTTCCCAGCCTCTGATTTGGAATCCTATGCCTGGGAGGCTGGCTCTGCTAGCCAGATGAATCTCCTTTGTTAATCAAATAGAGTGGCTAGGTAGTTAATGGTCTTATTTAGTTGCCCCGGCAACTGGTGAAAGGGGCTAGGAAGATCCTTTTTGTCATTTTAAACTCTACTGGAGGAGAGTCTCCCCCCCCACTCCTGGGCAGGGAGAAGTGTGTTTGGAACTGGAAGTGGGTGTACTGGAGAACTAGGGTGGCAGGCATGCGCAGAGGCTGGCTCCCTGCATCATGGCGATAGGATGCCCCTGCACCTAGATGGAAAAGCTGGATATTAGACTGCTGATGCCTTGAACCCCTCCATCCTAAGCTCAGGTTAGAATGTGTGTACATAAATAAACCATATTTCATAAAGACACCGCAGTCTCCGCTGGCCTTCTTCCCAAAGGAAACCAAACCCTGGATGGGCGCAGGGACCCCCTGAAATCTCACCGCTCGGAGATTGGGGGAGGCGCGCAACACTGGTGTCAGAGTGGGATTGAGTTTCCTAGAAGAAGCCTTGGGAGCAAGGTGTGCCTGAGTCAAGATGGAGGGGAGAACAGCATTTCTCCTGGAACAGATGAAATTGATGTTCCAGCTGGACCAGCAGCAAAGGCAGAAAGAACGCCAGGAGGACCAGCAGCAAAGGCAACAGGAGTGGCAGGAGCATTGGAAACGAATGGGAGAGATATATGAAAGCATCTTTGGAGAGAAAAAGGAGACCCCATGTGAGGAGGTGAGAGCCCTGCCTGATCAGCCACTACAAGGGGTCAAGGGTGACCCAGAAGTCCAGCTGCAGAGCACCCAGATGGAGGTGGCTAAAGAGATCCAGAAAGTGGATGGGCAGCTGGAGGGAGTGGGCTGTAAGGAGTTGCAGTCAGTAGTGGAGGAAGAAGAGGTTTTGATTGTCCAGGAGCCTGCCAGGGGGGGAAACAGCAGAGAGCTGGAAGTGAAGCCCCAAGATTTGAAGGAGGACAGGCTGGAAAAAGAAGAGGAAGATGCCTTCGAAGAAAGTAAAATAGAGGCTGGAGAAGAGATGCTGCTGATAGATTTCTCTGCTCCCTGTGTGCCAGCTGTGGAAGAGAAAGTGCAGGAGGAAGAAAAAGCTTTAGACAAAGGTGAACTAGAGGCTGGAGAGGAGCTGCCAGCGCCTGGAGAGATGGCTGTGAAAGAAAAGGTGCAGCAGGAGAAACCTGAGAAGGGAGTTCAAGTCCAAGAGAAGCTCCCAGCGCCTGGAGAAATGGCTGTGAAAGAAAAGGTGCAGCAGGAGAAACCTGAGAAGGGAGTTCAAGTCCAAGAGAAGCTCCCAGCGCCTGGAAAGATGGGTGAGATAAAATCCCCAAGTGACTTTGCCCCTTGGGTGCCCCATAATGGTCTTGTGGGGTGGGATGCAGCTCCTATGATGGGTGCAGTCCTTGGGCGGATTCCAGCAGTGAGAGGCACCCAGTACCCAGTGAGTTTGGAGGGTAAGAGACACTGGGAGGGTTTCCTGTCTCTGTTTGGGCCCATGTTTCATACTGGAGATTGTGAGGGAGGACAGAGAAGATTTCTTTCTGCCAGCCTGGGTGGACTAGGCCAGCTAATCTTTAAGAAGATCCCCCCGGATAAAGACTTGTGGCAGAACTTTGATTTGGCATTTGGGGCAGGAGACCAAGTGGACTGGCTTGAAGACTTTTCCCAGAGCAGAGAGTGGCAAGAACATGGCTACAGCCTGCCATGTGCTGGGGAGGAAACAAATCTGTTCCTGGAAAGGAGTCCCAACCCCCTGCAGGCAGCAGCAGGGATCAGCTTGGACTGGGAACGCCATGAAGCCCCAAGACAAAGGGCCATGTTGGCAACCGCATGGCTTCGGGGTGGGGGTTGTGCTTATGGGACTGTGTAATGCTGTTGATTTGTGCCTTTCTGCATACTGGTGGGGATATGAGCTGTTTAATGGTTTTTTTAGGAATCATGCTGATAGGTTTTTTTTTTGTAATAAGATTTTAATGTTTAGGATTTGTTATTCTGTGACTTGGATTGTGGGTGTATGTACAACTGTTTGGGAAAGCAAGGAGTAAATGTACATGTGGTTGAGGGCATGCTTAAACATGTCAGGAACTCAGGCAACTGCCAAGTTATGAGGACTGGGTAAGCTGTTGGATGCAGAACTGTGACTGGGAGCTCCAAGAAAGAAGAGGAAGCCCAAAGAGAGTGTAATTAATGGAAAAAGGTGCTGTAAGGGAATGGACTGTTTTTGTACTTGTATGGAAATGAGACTGTAATATGACTATGCTTTTAATGATGTATATTGCAATGTCTTGCTAACCGGTATCTGTTATTTCTTTGTAGGAAAAGTTGTTATTCTGTTGTTGTTTTTGCAGGTCTGGGACAGACCTTTGTCAGGGAAGGGTGTAGTGTTATGAGCATGGGGGGGGGCTGGAATGGATGATTTCTGTGGGTCACCTTTCCAGCCTCTGATTTGGAATCCTATGCCTGGGAGGCTGGCTCTGCTAGCCAGATGAATCTCCTTTGTTAATCAAATAGAGTGGCTAGGTAGTTAATGGTCCTATTTAGTTGCCCCGGCAACTGGTGAAAGGGGCTAGGAAGATCCTTTTTGTCATTTTAAACTCTACTGGAGGAGAGTCTCCCCCCCCCCCACTCCTGGGAGGGGAGAAGTGTGTTTGGAACTGGAAGTGGGTGTACTGGAGAACTAGGGCGGCAGGCATGCGCAGAGGCTGGCTCCCTGCATCATGGCGATAGGATGCCCCTGCATCTAGATGGAAAAGCTGGATATTAGACTGCTGATGCCTTGAACTCCTCCATCCTAAGCTCAGGTTGGAATGTGTGTACATAAATAAACCATATTTCATAAAGACACCGCAGTCTCCGCTGGCCTTCTTCCCAAAGGAAACCAAACCCTGGATGGGCGCAGGGACCCCCTGAAATCTCACCGCTCGGAGATTGGGGGAGGCGTGCAACAATATTCAGAGATGTGCAGAGCAATCCAAATGCCAGTGGAAAAGGATCTGGCAGACAGGTCTGCAGGATCGTCCTCCTGTTCAGGAGCTGGTGGCCTGGCTGAATGATGGCTCCACTGGGAGCTGCGCACGTAAGCTGGCCAGAAAGCACCAGCTCTGACAAATAGGCCTTCCTGGAAATAAGGGCTCCCTATAGGCCACAATCGGGAAGTAGAATTATTTTAGTGCGCTGGTCTTTTGGCCGGTGAAGTTTGGGGGGGATTGAGACCTAGGGATGGGCTCTGAACAAGAGGAGGATCTCGCATAAGTCCCCTCCCTACAGCTCCTCCCCCACCATGCCTCCAGAATGCCCTGTTTTGAGGGCTTCCACTGGCTCTCTGTCTGCCAGGCTGTCTGTCCCCAGTGAACTCCTGACGATTCCAGCAGACTCTTGGCAGCTCCACAGCTCAGCCACGGTGGAGGGCTGCTGTCAGAGGAGCCTGGTGCAGCCGGGAGCCTGCTAGCACAGCCGGGGATCCTCAGCATCCATCTCACTCCAGCCCGGCAGAAAGGTAAGTTGGATTGCACCCTTAGTCACTCTTTACGTGGAATGCTTTGTTCCTTTGCATTTGTACTTGGATTGCATTCATTCTGCTTCCAGAACTATTCTAGATATTCATTTCACAATGGGCAGGAATTCAGACTCCATCTAATTTATTACTTTCTCATTTTGGGATTCCCTATGAAATATATCTGACAATGTGCTATCAGTCTGAATGTGTCAATTTAAGTATAAATGTGGCCTATCCTATATAGTCTCACTGAGAAGTGGTTAAGTGAGCACTTATATTGTATGCGCTAATGTGTTATATGAACTGATGTGTTAAGACAGGATTGCTTACTAGGCTTGAATCAGAGTCCAATGGGATAAGAAGAAATACTCTATTGATATCATCAGCTTGTAAAACAAATTCTAAACCATATGCTCAAAAACAAACAATTTTTAAAATGTAATAAATATACCTTTAGTTCATCATCAAACTCATCCATAGAGTCGATCAGTTTTCCTGGTTCATGTTCCCCAAGTGGAAATGGATAATCTGTTCCCAACAAAACCTTGTCCTGAAAATAGAAATAACCAGGTGGATGGCATTATTAGCATTTAATGCAGAGATGGGAAACCTGTGGTCCTCCAGGCATTGTTAGACTTCACCTCCCATCATCTCTGACCACTGGCAATGCTTGGATGGGGCTGATGGGAACTGGAATCACAATATTTGAACAACCAAAAGTTCTCTGTCCCTGATTTAATGGGTGCCCATTTTCCAAGTTGTATCCTTTTGAGAGCATAAAACTGAATAGATCAACATGTAATGTATTATAGCCCATTTCTATTGCATAGCATGAATTTCACAGGTGCTATATTGACCAGGGCTAGCTTGCTCACAGTCCAAATAAGATATCTACCTCTATAAATTTGTGGCATTGCCCAGCTCAAAGGTGACTGAGAATTACATTATGGCATTTTTAATCGTTCTCTACTTGGTCCATTTTCTTCATCCAGCCAGTGCCCACAATTACCCTGGTTGTCGGGGTCACTTTTTTTCCTTTACTCATGGCAAAGAAATGGCTCTTGTGACTTATTTGTCATGAGCAGAAGCTGCAGTTCTATCAAGTGCAGTTCTATTCAATTGAATGTTTTTGGTAATAACTCCTTCATTTTTTTTAATTAGATAAAAAGTCCCAAATACTTAGCTTCAATCATTATAACTGTCCTTTTCTCACAATTTCACATGCGAGAGCCTTGTACCAGATGAATCACGTTCTTTATAAAATGTTATAGCTTTGTCACTAACATAATTAAATAGTTTTTGATAGAGCAGGGAGGCACATCTTCACTATTATGTGCTAAAACATTTGTGTGTGCAAATTGCTGGCCAGTGAAAGACAGCATATAGCAGGTGAAAGACATCAGGAAGTTAATGAGTAGAAATACAGAAAGGAAGTTGTGACTTATATTTGCAGCTGTTTATGCTGCAAAGAAAAACTCAAGAGTAATGTTTTGTTTGCAGCATTGACAGCACACTCTCCCCAGTGAGTGGGTGTAATATTGCCACCGCAGAGTACCTGCCTGCTTTTGCATATCCGGTTCCTGAACATCATTCACTAAAGAGGATAAAAGGAGGACTTGGTACTTAAAGAAGATAATCCCTTCTTTCTCCATAGATAGGGTGCTCTTCCCAGAGCTTGGAAGTAATTAGTTACAAGTAATGAATTACTTGTAGTTCATTACTTTTTTGAGGAATGAATGGGTAATTCCTTTACATTTTTATTGTAATAGAACTAGGAGTAATTTTATTACTTTTGTGGAATAATTGTAATATTTCAAGCATTACTTTTGGGCATTATTGGGGAGGGGGGAGAAGCAGGGGAAGTCTTCTGCTCCTCTGATTTGTGGATGAAAATCTTGGGCCTCAAACTGGGCTTCTGTGCAGCATCACTCTTCCCTCATGCTCTGTGAGTGTTTAGGAGGCAATGAGGGAGGAGGTAGACAGTGAGACAGGGTGGAATGGAGAAAACAATTGTTTAAAAAAATGGACTCTGGTGGACAAGAATGGAGTGGGGGGGGGAAAGGAGCCGGAGGGCAAGAACATGGATAAAGGAGAAGGAGGCAGCAGCAGAATGAAGATAAAGAACTGTGGAGGTGAAAAAGGACGTGTGTGTGTGTGTGAATATTGTGTTTGCACTTGGCACACAAAGTGGCCTCCACCACCCTCTCTGGCTACTGTGCTGCATTTGCAGTATTTTAACTTTTTTGCATCTCGGGAAAATGTTTGCTTGGGTGAGTGTCCCTTAGTTGTTGGCAGGGCAGGGTCCGGGAGGTGGTTAAGTGAGATAAATCATGCTTGCTGACTGAGGGGGGGGGTTGCACTTGGTTTGACATGCAAAGATCTGAGGAGTAGCCTCTTCCTCCCTCCCCACCTCCCTTACCAGTGGAGAGACCACCATTGCTATTTTATGGATAAAAAAAATTATTCTACTACCTCTGTATGCATTTATTTTTAATGTTGTTTTAGGCTACTTAGATGTGTAGCAGCCAATGCCAGCATCCTGTAGGCATTTTTAAAAAAATGTAACTGAAATGTAATTGTAGTGATTATACTTTTGAGAAAAAGTAATCAGCTACTTTCAGAGCAATTGTAATTGTAATGGTAATTACTACTTTTTGGGCCATGTAAATGTAACTGTAATTCATTACTTTTAAAAAGTAATCTTCCAAGCTCTGGCTCTTCCCTGCACTGCCTCCCTTGTTAACAGGTAGAAATAGCCGGGGACTCTATAGTATTTGTACCTTCTGTGATCTCAGTCATTCATAAAGTAATGTCCTGTGTTGAAGTGGATGGATGGAAAAGTTGTGACAAGAGAGGAAGGTGACTCTTTTGAAATTTACATGATATATTCATCTGTTTGCTTCTTAGTAAATGAGAAAGGAATACAAATTGACACTTAAAAAAATGACAACCAGCTGCTTTTATACATTTACGTAATGCTGAATTGTCTCTGTGGTGCTCAAGTACTGCCACTGAGCCTAACCTACCCCATAGGCTTATCGTAAGAATAATATAGTATTTCCTTATTTATATCTTTTTGAATTCGTTGGAGAAAGAAAGGCAGAGAAAATGTAAAACAAACCAGACAGATCCTGGTGTTGCCAAATCAAAAGAAATATCCAAAGTAATTATTTAGGCGAGAATAGTTCTTCATGCATGGGTTCATTGTATTTAAGGTTGGCTGTGTTGTGTATTAAAGTGATGAAGAAAGCTTTGCAGGACTTTTCACCTTTTCTTCTCTCAATATTGTTTTGTTAATAGTGTCTCCAGTAGGTGTCACCATGGGGTTTTGGAAGGAAATGCTCCAATCTAAACACTGTATGTCAAAGCATAGGCCCACTTCAATCCGCCTTGTGTCTTTTGGAGGCTATAGTGAAGCATGAAGGAGGCATGCATGTCACAAACAACATGGGAAATAGTTGGTGCAGATTCTGGAGACTTGTGATTGGCTGAGACCACTCAAATGTGTGGACTGTATTTATACAGCCATGTCACTCCCCAGCCATGTATAGAATAAAAATGTCTGTAATGTAAAGTGTATATATGTCCTTAGGGAATGTTTAGAACTGTGGTCCATGGACTACCAGTGGTCCATAAGCTGCATTCATATGGTCCGCAGCATGTCTGTGGATTTGTGGTTGAAGATGGGAGACAGCACATCCATCGCATGAAATATTCTTACTGGTTTTAATTGTATTTTATTGCTGCTTTTATTATATATTGCATTTTGTTGTATTACAATCTGAATTCTATGGAATTCAAATTGTAATACAATAACATACAATATATAAGAAATAAAAAATCAATTAAAATACAATCAAAATCACACAGCGTCTAGCACAGCATATTAGAATTGCTACAGCAGGCAGAAAAATCATTAAGTGATCTGTCAAGGCCCTGTACAGTTTTCAAGCGGTCTGTGAGGGGAAAGGTTTGGGAAGCACTGGTTTAGATGAATGTCTTTCTCTTAGTTCTTTACCAGTATATTGCTACCTTTGCCCCCAAGTAATAGAAGGGAGATAGCTTGACTTTCTTGTTTTGTTTATAAGTAAAATTTCATTCACGCAGGTCTTGAGTATTTGATTATTTTTGCATTGTTGTCATCCATTACCGTAAAGTTTTCCCCACCTATTTAATAATGTGAGTCCTTTAGATAACGGAGATTATACAGTAGTAATCTGACAATTTAGAGAATGTACACTCCTTTGGTGGTGATATGGAACCCATTTCTCTTTCTCCATTTGTTGGAGTGTTGACTATAATCAGATTAAGTTACCTTTAATGTAACCAAGGCTGAAATCTGCAGGGTATGGCAAACATGTGTTAACCTGTTTGCACAGTAAACTCCTATTGGTATGCAAACTTTGAGCCTTCAATTAAAGCAGATCAGTCTTCTCAGTATACTCTCCACCCCTCAGTCCTCCATGCTAACTCAGTCAATCCTTCATAATGATAGCCATAAAGAGTAGCTATTAATATGGGGGACCCAATCATTAACAGATACTAGGCCTGCAATCCTATATACATTTATTTGGGAGTAAGTCTCACTGAACTCAATATGACTTACTTTTGAGAAGACATGCATAGAATTGCACTGTTCAACTTCAGCAGACTCAACTCATTCTGAGCATTAGGGGATAAGTTATGACCTTATGTTATAAAACACAGTGATAAGCTTCCACATTATGTTGATAGTTTGGGTATAAAGGTCAGAATAAATAGGGTGCCAGAAAAAGTCATTGCCTTACAAGGTTGTCAGAGAAGTTAATTAAAGTGCAACAGAGGGGAAAAGACAGCTCTGTGGGGTCAAAGGAAGAAAGGATCTATGTAACATCTCTGTGTAAAGGCTTAATTTAATCCCTACTGTGCAGTGTGTGTGTGGAGGCATGGAACCCAGAAACTGCTCTGAAATACTGTATGTTATGTGCCTTCAAGTCAATTGCGACTTACGGTGACCCTATGAATCAGTGACCTCCAATAGCATTTACACAATTTAAAAAAATTAAAAACAATTTACAGCACATGCTAAAATGCCTGGGAGAGGAAAATCTTGACCTGGCGCCAAAAAGATAAGTGTTGGCGCCAGGCACACCTCATCATAAAGATCATTTCATAATTTGGGGGCCACCACTGAGAAGGCCCTTTCTCTTGTTGCCAGCCTCCCAGCTTCCCTCGCAGTAGGCACCCGGAGGAGGGCCTTCGATGTTGAGCATAGTGTACGGGTGGGTAGCCCCATGTAGAGCGCATTGCAGTAATCTAACTTGGAGGTTACCAGAGCATGGAGAACTGAAGCCAGGTTATCCCTGTCTAGATAGGGGCATAGCTGGGCCACCAACCAAAGTTGGTAGAAGGCACTCGTGCCACTGAGGCTACCTGAGCCTCAAGTGACAGAGATGGTTTAGGACAGCATTTCCCAACTAGTGGGCCACCAGATGTTGTTGGACCACAATTCTCATCTTTCCTGACCATTGGCAATGCTGGCTGAATCCGATGGGAGTTGTGGTCCAACAACATCTGGTGGCCCACTAGTTGGGAAATGCTGTTCTAGGAGAACCCCCAAGCTACGAACCTGCTCCTTCAGGGGGAGTGCAACCCCATCCAGGACAGGTTGGAAATCTACCATCCGGTCAGAAGAACGACCCACTAGCAGCATCTCAGTCTTGTCTGGATTGAGCCTCAGTTTATTAGCCCTCATCCAGTCCATTGTCGCAGCCAGGCACTGGTTCAGCACATTGACAGCCTCACCTGAACAAGATGAAAAGGAGAAATAGAACTGTGTGTCATCAGCATACTGATGGCAATGCACTCCAAAGGTCTGGATGACCTCACCCAACGGTTTCATGTTGATGTTGAACAGCACGGGGGACAGAACTGACCTCTGTGGAACCCAATACTGGAGAGTCCAGGGTGCCGAGCAATGTTCCCCAAGCACCACCTTCTGGAGCCGACCTGCCAAGTAGGAGCGGAACCACCATCATGCAGTTCCTCCCACTCCCAACTCAGCCAGTCTTCCCAGAAGGATACCATGGTCAATGGTATTGAAAGCTGCTGAGAGATCAAGGAGAATCAACAGAGTCACACTCCTCCTGTCTCTCTCCCGACAGAGGTCATCATACAGGGCGACCAAGGCTGTTTCCATGCCAAAACCAGGCCTGAAACCCGATTGAAATGGATCCAGATAATTGGTCTCATCCAAGAGTGTCTGGAGCTGGCCTGCCACCACTTGTTCAAGGACCTTGCCCAGGAATGGAACATTTGCTACTGGCCTAGTTGAATTAATAGTTGAATTATTGCATTTCGGGTTCTAACTGTGTTTCTATCTTCTTTTGCTTTCCTTCTCTCTTTAACCATTTTAAGAGTTTCGTCAGTCATCCATTAAGGTCTTTCTCTCGTTTTAACTAGAGGCATTGTCTTTTTGCATTCTTCCCTGATAATATCTCTGGCTTCAATCCATAGGTCCTCTGGTTCTCTATCAACTAAGTTTAAAGTCTCAAATCTGTTCCTTATTTGATCTTTATATTGTTCTGGAATGTTATTTAAATTGTATTTTGGCATTATGATCGCTTTGTTGCTCTTCCTTAGCTTTTCTCTGATTTTTAATATTACCAGTTCATTATCTGTACTGCAGTCTGCTCCCGGTCTTGTTTTTGCAGAAAGTATGGAACTTCTCCATCTTCTGCTACCACTTATATAATCAATTTGGTTCCTATATTGACCATTTGCTTATGTCCACGTGTACAGTCATCTTTTTGGTTGCTCAAAAAATGTGTTTGCAAGAAACAAATTATTGGCTTCACAGAATTCAATGTCTGTCTCCTGCTTCATTTTTATCTCCTAAGCTCCATTTTCCTACAATTGCTAGTTCTTCTCTGTTTCCTTCTTCTGCATTCCAGTCCCCCATGGTTATCAGCACATCTTGTTTTGGTGTGTGATCAATTTCTTCCTGTACTTCTGCTTAAAATATCTCCAATTCCTTTTCTTCTGTGTTTGCAGTTGGAGCATAGACTTGGATGACGGTTATGTTAATAGGTTTCCCGTTAAATCTTATTGATATCACTTGCTCAGACCTTGCTTTATAGCTCCTAATTGCTTTTGCTACATCACTTCTCACTATTAAAGCAACCCCGTTTCTTCTTAATTTATCATTTCCTGCATAAAATATTTTGTAGTTGCCCGATTGAAAATATTCCATTCCCGTCCATTTTACTCATGCCAAGGATTGTAATGTTGATACATTCCATTTCTTGCTTGTCAATTCCTATCTTTTCCTGGATCATGCTTCTTACATTTCATGTTCCTACTGTGTATGTCGTACAACTACGGACTCTCCTTTCGCATCTGTGCCCATCAGCCTCCTGGCTTCCATTCGGCTTTGACCCAGTTGTGTCATTAGTCACAGCGCTACTCGTACTTGTCCATAGTTCTTCCCCAGTAGCTCGCTGAGTACCATCTGAACTGGGGGTCTCATCTTCCAGTACTATCTTGTGTTGCATTTTGGATACTCTTACCATGAAAACCCTATGAACAGAGGTATTCAGAGGTGGTTTACCATTACCTTCCTCCGAGTCTGGATGCATCTTAGCTTGGTGTCTCAGCTTTGACCATTCCGCCTTGGATGACCTTGCTAGGAGTCTAGCTTCTTGGTCTAGACTCCTGATGGCATTGCTCTCGGCTTCTTCACCACTCTCAAACCCTCTCACCACGTTAAAGTGTGCATCGTAGAGGGTTTTAGGATATGGCTTAGGTTGTGTTGTGAAAATGTCTCCTTTGGCAATTGGCCACTCCCCAAATCAATTAAGATTACAAAGGTAAAGAGTCAGATCTACTGTCAAATAGAGGTCAAAGCTAAAAGTAACAGGGGCAGCCATGAGTTTTCTTCACATTTCTTCTTTCCTATTCACACATAATGAAACTCTGAATAACTCCCCTAACTAGAATTACCTCAGAGTTTTTTGTCTCTTACTCATAGAATTTTTGATACATACTTAGAAAACTATTAGGTGATTTTAGGGTAAGCTGACAAGCATTGGGTATTATTGGCCACAGATCCGATCAAAATTTGCCTTCTAGAAACTGCAGGTAGTGGGGAGTTTGTAATTCCTTTGTTTGTGATGGTCTGCATATGTTCTGGTTATGTGATTGGATACTGATTGCTGAAGGTATCTGATTTAATTTTAGCTATCTGTGTAAATTCATGGCTATAGTGACAGATAGCAACAAATGTGGAAAACATTACAAGAGACAGATTCCACAGAGTCCCTGAAAGTTGCATTGAATCCCCTGGGGGAAAGACTACCCAAACTCTTCAAAATTAAAATAATCAAGATGGAGTGTGATCAATGGTGGTTCAACATCTTCTCCCTGACTGTATAGAAGTCAGACAGTATCAAATCTCCAGGGAACCTAGAGCTTAAGCGATAATTAGTCACAGTTAGAGCCAGACTAATGACTGCTGTATCATCTCTTGTTGATATATTTTATTTTTAGTGTTGTTTGTAAGCTGTCAAGAAAGAAAGGAAAAGAAAGAATTGAGTTGATCAAATACATTTATTAAACATCCTTGACCAACAATTTGGTTTACTGGTGGATAAGAGCAGTTCCAAAGGCCAGGGTCTAGATCCAGTGGACTGCTGGCAAATCCAGGTTTTGCTTCTCCCCTCTATTGTGGTCCTTGAATTAGGGAAGATAATAGGAAGGAAGACCTTAAAAAGTACCAGCAAAGTGCCACCTCCTCTCTCTGGCATGTTGAATCTTCCCCCTAACCCATTTTCCAACCTGGAAAGTGGAGGAGTTAAAGATTGGGGTGTGTTAAGGAGAGGATGTACTCATTCCATTATTTGTGTGCTTTGGTTTGTATGTCCCTATACATTTATTCTTGCTCCTGGAGAAAGGAGAGCACTAAGGAATCATTTCAGGCACTCTAGTAAGATGTAATTCTATTCTCTTCCTGGAGAACCATAGCAAAGGAAGAATCAGACAAGGGTGTGCCAAAGAGTAGAGGCATGTCCTGGCTTCCATCTCTCTTCCTGTCTATTTTCCACTCAGGAGAAAGACAGGAGAGAAGGAAAGTTTAGCACCTAGGGAAAGGTGACTCCATCCTCTTGCTTCTACACCATGGTAAGTATTGCTCTTTCATCCTGCTTCTTCTGGAGCACACCAAAGTCTTTATTGCTCTCCGGATCATTGCATGAATGTTTTTAAGGCATAAAAAGCAGGCTTGGGGGCCCTCATCTGCATCAACACCCTGGTGAGGGGAAAGGGAACTTTAAGACTCTTCTCCCATCCCAACTGAGTCCTGATCTAGATCGGATGTCCCCGTGCCTCTCATCCGCATTAGAACGAAAACTCCCATTGGCACAAATGGGAGCTTTCCTACAGATGCAAACAGCAGATATGGGAGCCCTTTCCAGATTGGGACCACAGCAGGGCACAAAGGATTAAAGCCCCCTATCTTTCCAGAAGAATCCCAATCTCTATGGAGGGGGCTGTGCCTTCTATTTACATCATATCTAGTTTTCCCTTCAGTGTTAAAGACTCAAGGGAAGGAGAGGGAGTACTTTCAGCCTTTGCAAAATATTATCACACTCACCTTTCCTATTACATCTGTCAGCATCTTCAGTGCACGTGCATCATGAACAAGTGAATCTGTGTAGAATGAACCAAGGTATTTCTTTGGATCAATGTTATTATCCACTGCACACAAGTCAGGTCGCACATTGAATCCATGGGCAATACGCCCTAATGTATAAGGAAAAGAACCACCTAAAATAGAAACATACATTGTAAATTTCTTTGCCTGAATGAATATATCCAACAATACACCTTCAAAGACAGTGAAATTATACAGGCATTTTGTTATGTGCCTCCAAGTTGATCACGACTTACTGCAACCCTATGAATCGGCGACCTCCAATAGCATCTGTTATAAACTACCCTGTTCAGATCTTGTAAGTTCAGGTCTGTGGCTTCCTTTATGGAATCGATCCATCTCGTTTGGTCTTCCTCTTTTTGTACTCCCTTCTGTTTTTCCCAGCATTATGGTCTTTTCTAATGAATCACGTCTTCTCATTATGTGTCCAAAGTATGATAACTTCAGTTTCATCATTTTAGCTTCTAATGATAGTTCTGGTTTAATTTGTTCTAACACCCAATTATTTGTCTTTTTCACTGTCCATGGTATCCGCAAAGCTCTCCTCCAACACCACATTTCAAATGAGTTGATTTTTCTCTTACCCACTTTTTTCACTTTCCAACTCTCACATCCATACATAGAGATCGGGAATACCATGGTCTGAATGATCCTGACTTTGGTGTTCAGTGATACATCTTTGCATTTGAGGACCTTTTCTAGTTGTCTCATGGCTGCCCTCCCCAGTCCTAGCCACCTCCTGATTTCTTGACTATTGTCTCCATTTTGGTTAATGACTGTGCCAAGGTATTGATAACCAAGTTCAATGTCCTCACTGTCGACTTTAAAGTTACTTAAATCTTCTGTTGACATTACTTTAGTCTTTTTGATGAAGCTGTAGTCCTGCTTTTGTGCTTTTCTCTTTGACTTTCATCAGCATTTGTTTCAAATCATTATTGGTTTCTGCTAGTAGTATAGTATCATCTGCATATCTTAAATTATTGATATTTCTCCCTTCAGGTTTCACATCTCCTTCATCTTGGTCCAATCCCACTTTCACTATGATATGTTCTGCATATAGATTAAACAAATAGGGTGATAAAATACACCCCAGTCTCTCACCCTTTCTGACAGAGAATCAATGGGTTTCTCCATATTCTGTCCTTACAGTAGCCTCTTGTCCAGAGTATAGGTTGCACATCAGAATAATTAGATGATGTGGCACCCCTATTTCTTTTAAATAATTCCATAGTGTTTTGTGATCTACACAATCAAAGGCGTTGCTATCATCTATAAAAGCACAGGGTGATTTTCTTCTGAAATTCCTTGGTCTGTTCCATTATCCAACATATGTTTGCGATATGATCTCTGGTACTTCTTCCTTTTCTAAATCCAGCTTGGACATTGGCATTTCTCACTCCATATATGGCAACAGTCTTTGTTGTAGAATCTTGAGCATTACTTTACTTGCATGGGATAGTAAGGCAATAGTTTGATAATTACTGCATTCCCTGGGATCCCCTTTCTTTGGAATTGGGATATATATTGAACGCTTCCAGTCTGTGGGCCATTGTTTTGTTTTCCATATTTGTTGAAAATTTTTTGTCAAAATTTAGAAAGATTCAGTCTCAGTAACTTGTAGCAACTCTACTTGTATGTTGTCTGTTCCTGGTGATTTGTTTCTTCCAAGTATTTTAAGAGCAGCTTTCACTTCACATTCTAAAATTTCTAGTTCTTCATCATATGGTTCCTCCGTGAATGAATCTGTCATCTTTGCATCTCTTTTATATAGTTTTTCAGTGTATTGCTTCCATCTTCCTTTTATTTTATCTCATTCAGTCAGTGTGTTCCCCTGTTGATTATTCAACATCCCTACTCTTGGTTTAAATTTCCCTTTCATTTCTTTAATCTTTTTGAATAGGGCTTTTGTTCTACCTTTTTTGTTGTTCTCTTCTATTTCTATACAATAACTATTGTAATAGTTCTCTTTGTCCCTACGTACTAGTTGCTGTATTATTGCATTTAGGGTTCTGACAAATTTGATTCCTATATTGACCATTTGCTGATGGCCATGTGTACAGTTGTCTTTTTGGTTGCTCAAAAAATGTTTGCAAGAAACAAATTATTGGCTTCACATAAGTCTCCTGCTTCATTTCTATCTCCTAAGCCACATTTCCCCACAATTTCTAGTTCTTCTCTGTTCCCTACTTTTGCATTCCAGTCTCCCATGATGATCAGCACATTTTGTTTTGGTGTGTGATCAATTTCTTCCTGTACTTCTATGTAAAATCTCTCCAATTCCTCTTCTTCTGTGTTTGCAGTTGGAGCATAGACTTGGATGATGGTTATGTTAATAGGTTTCTTGTTGAATCTTATTGGTATCACTCACTCAGACCTTGCGTTATAGCTCTTAATTGCTTTTGCTACATCACTTCTCACTATTAAAGCAACCCCGTTTCTTCTTAATTTATCATTTCCTTCATAACATATTTTGTAGTTGCCTGACTGAAAATGTTCCATTCCCATCCATTTTAATTCACTCACACCAAGTATTGTAATGTTGATATGTTCCATTTCTTGCTTGACGTTCTAATTTTCCCTCATTTGTGCTTCTCACACTCCATATACTTATTGTGTACGTTGTACAACTCTGGACTCTCCTTTCATATCTGTGTGCATCAGCCTCTGGCAACGGCTTTGACCTGGTTGCATCATTAGTCACAGCGCTACTCGTGCTTGTCCATTGTTCTTTCCCAGTAGCTCACTGAGTGCCATCTGAACTGGGGGGTCTCATCTTCCAGCACTGTCTTGTGTTGGATTTTGGATACTCTGTTCATAGGGTTTTCGTGGTAAGAGGTATTCAGAGGTGGTTTACCATTGCCTTCCTCTGAGTCTGGATGCATTTTAGTTTGGTGTCTCAGCTTTGACCATTCCGCCTTGGGTGACCCTGCTAGGAGTCTAGCCTCTTGGTCTAGACTCCTGATGGCATTGCTGTCAACTTCTTTGACACTCTCAAATCCCACCACGTTAAGGTGTGCATCCTAGAGGAGGATACAGGCATTACTGATATCTTAAAGCTGGGGTTTGAACTTGGGACTTTCTGCATGCAATGTATATGCTCTATCACTTGTCTCTGTCTCCCCAATGCCATTCCTAACAAGTGTTTCCTGACACTGGGCCACTTCAAATGATACATGAAAAGTCTAATTTGGCCCTGCATCTGGAACTGGTGTGCTGTCCCTGGAGGTGGTGTGCTGCCTCAGCCATGCCCTGCTGTCCATGCCTCAGCCAACCATTTGAGGATGGCCTATATGCCTGAAATTTTATGGGTGTAGGCAAAAAATGCATGGTCTATTCCCAGATAAAAACCTTGGTATCAGTTGCACAGTTTTAGTGTATGAAAGTAGAATTTTATGTACTAGACTGCATTTGGACAGCAGGCCATCCTTACATGGGACAGTGTACATGGGCTGCTGCAATTCTATACTGGGAGTTAGCCCCACTGTATACAGTGGGACTTATTTTTGATTAAACATGCGTGGAATTATGCTGTTAACTTACAAGAATTGGCTATGTGGAATATTCCACTTAATTGAGCCCTGTTTGATCAGACTAAAAGTCCAGCATCTTGTTTCCCATGATGGCCCCAGCCAGATGCCTCTTGGAAACTCACAAGCAGACATGGTAAAGCCAATGACCCTCTCTTGGTGTTGCTCCCTGATATTTTATTTTATTTTATTTATTTTATTTCATTTATATACCGCCCTAAGCCTCACGGCTCTCTGGGCGGTGTACACAAGAGATAAAAACAGCACAATATATAACTACAATAAACACAATAAAGTCAAAAACCAAAAACAAACAAATAACAACAAAAAGCAAACAGCATCATAATACAACATAAAAAGTACAGTTAAAATACACTTTAAAAACAGATTAAAATACACTTTAAAATGCCTGGGAGAATAAAAAGGTTTTCACCTGACGCCGAAAGGATAGCAGCGTCGGCGCCAGGCGCACCTCATCGGGAAGACTGTTCCACAATTCGGGGGCCACCACCGAAAAGGCCCTAGATCTAGTCACCACCCTCCGAGCTTCTCGATGAGATGGCACTCGGAGGAGGGCCTTAGATGTTGAGCGCAGTGTACGGGTAGGTTCATATTGGGAGAGGCGTTCCACCAGGTATTGCAGTCCCATGCCGTGTAAGGCTTTATACGTCAAAACCAGCACTTTGAATCTAGCCCGGAAACAAATAGGGAGCCAGTGCAGACGAGCCAGAACAGGTGTTATATGAGCGGACCTTCTGGTCCGCGTCAACAGTCTGGCCGCTGCATTCTGGACTAGCTGTAGTTTCCGAATTATCTTCAAGGGCAGCCCAACGTAGAGCGCATTGCAGTAGTCCAATCTAGAAGTTACCAGAGCATGAACAACAGAGGTGAGTTCATCACCGTCCAGATAGGGACGTAGCTGGGCTACCAAACGAAGATGGTAGAAAGCATTCCATGCCACTGAGACCACCTGGGCCTCCAGTGACAAGGAAGGATCGAAAAGAACTCCCAAGCTACGAACCTGTTCCTTCAAGGGGAGTGTAACCCCATCCAGAACAGGATGAACATCCACCATCTGGGCAGGGGAAGGACTCACCAACTTCGTCTCAGTCTTGTCTGGATTGAGCTTCAGTTTGTTCGCTCTCATCCAGTCCATTATCGCGGCCAGGCAACGGTTTAGTATGTTAACAGCCTCACCTGAGGAGGATGAAAAGGAAAAATAGAGTTGCGTGTCATCAGCATACTGATGACAGCGCACCCCAAAACTCCTGATGACCGCACCCAGTGGCTTCATGTAGATGTTAAAGAGCATGGGGGACAGTACCAATCCCTGTGGGACTCCACAATGGAGAGTCCAGGGTGTCGAGTAATGTTCCCCAAGCACTACCCTCTGGTGACGACCCACCAAGTAGGAGCGGAGCCACTGCCAAGCAGTACCCCCAACTCCCAACTACATGAGTCTTCCCAGAAGGATACCATGGTCGATGGTATCAAAAGCAGCTGAGAGATCAAGGAGAATCAACAGGGTCACACTCCCCCTGTCCCTCTCCCGACAAAGGTCATCATACAGGGTGACCAAGGCTGTTTCGGTACCAAAACCGGGCCTAAAACCGGATTGAAATGGATCAAGATAATCAGTGTCATCCAAGAGCCCCTGGAGCTGGCCGGCAACCACCCGCTCCAGCCCCTTGCCCAGGAACGGAACATTCGCCACAGGTCTATAGTTCAAATTATCTGGGTCCAAGGAGGTTTTCTTCAGGAGTGGTCTCACTACTGCCTCTTTTAGGCAGTCAGGGACCACTCCCTCTCTCAAAGAGGCATTTATCACCTCCTTGGCCCAGACGGCGGTTCCGGTCCTGCCAGCTTTCACCAGCCAAGAGGGGCAAGGGTCCAGCACAGACGTGGTCGCCCGCACCATTCCAAGGATCTTGTCAACATCCTCAAGCTGCACAGACTGAAATTCATCCAAGAAATAAGGACAAGACCATGCTCTGGATGCTTCATTAGGTCCAACTGCTATAATAGTGGAGTCTAAGTCCCGGCGAATGCAAGCGATCTTATCTTGGAAGTGCCCAGCGAACTTGTCACAGCGGGCTACAGAGGAATCTATAGTGTCCCGAGGGCCAGAGTGTAAAAGCCCTCGTACAATTTTAAAAAGCTCCGTTGGGCAGGAAAGTGATGACTTAATGGTGGCAGCAAAATAGCTCTTTTTTGCTGCCCTCACCACTACTATGTATCGCTTAGAACAGGCACTTACCAAGGCATAATTGCATTCATCGGGAGTTCGCCTCCATCTGCACTCTGTTTTTTAAAGCAATATAGTCCCATCTGAGTCTGGAAGTTCCATATAGGCTTTATGACTAGAATATGTTGGGGCAAACAGCTTTTTTTCAAGACTTCTGGGTTTCCGCCAGCCTTACCATTCTCCGATACTTACCTCCATGGGCAAAGCAAACTCTCAGCTTAGGAAAGATTTCAAACACCCCTCCCATAATCATGGAGCAAATAGCAATGGTTGTTTCTGTGGGCATGCCTAATAGCAAGAAAGAGTTTAACAGACAATATTAATTATTTCTCCAGTCCTTTATGCATAATATTTTTAAAAAAAACAAACCTCACAAGTACTATGAAATCTGGGTGTTTTTTGTATAATTGAGGAACTGAGACTCAAACTTGACATTACTCTCCAATTCATATTTTTTCCGGTAACATCTTAGCCTGTTTATTAATTCACACACAGAGAGAATATATTCTATTCACTTGCCATCATCAGGTTATTAGCAGCAGTACTGTGGGTCTTCTTTCACTTATAAAAAATGGAAAGAAATAGCTATAATTTCCCACTAGAGTGAAAGAGAAAGCTTTATTGGCCCCTCCAGGAAATCTCAGTACATAGGGTTAATAAAGTCTGCTCCTTCCAACTTCAATGGAATATCAAGGACCTTATCTCCCCTGAATCTTCCCTAATAGCTGGGGTGCTATAACACATAGATGCTTCTATCTTCCAATGTGTGGAATGACGGTAACCCACACAGAGAAGTGAGTGAACAAAGATGCTCTTTGGAGCAGGCAGGCCTAGAAGTACTGGGCAATAAGTAACTGTTTCCTCAAATATGACTCATTCCCCTTTCAGCTCACTCATCCATATACTTATGCTATGACAGGTGATCTGGGGACTAACTAGACTCTCCCAGTCTTCTTGGGTTGCCATGGTACTTGTGGCCCTCCTTGTAGTTCATTGCTTACTATTGCCTTAATCTAACTGCTGACCTTATGGTGATATGGCTTGCTTCTAAATTTCTAGAAAGTGAGCGTGGGATGGAAGATTTTAAATACAGGGCCCTGTACTATATATATAAAGCAGTATCATACCACCTTAAAGAGTCATGGCTTCCCCCAAAGAATCCTGGAAACTGTTGTTTGCAAAGGATGCTGAGAACTGTTAGGAGGTACCTGTTCTCACAGAGCTACAATTTCCCAAGTTCCCCAAAAAGTGGGATTGATCATTACACCACTCTGGGAATTGTAGCTCTGTGAGGGGTCTAGGCATCTCCTAACAACTCTCAGCACCCTTAACAAACTACAGACTCTTTAAAGTGATATGATATTGCTTTAAATGTATAGTGCCCCAGATTTTCTTTTCCCCAGCAAAGCACTGGGCCTGCAACTGGGAATCAATCCCTAGATCAAATGTCTTCACCCACAGAAATTACAGGTTATCATATCAGTTACTGGCAGGTTGCAAAAAATCCCCACAGAAGAAAAAGTTGTCAATGCCCATGTGGGAGAATGAACAATGTGGCAAAACAAAGGGCATAGAAGAGAAGGTTGAAATATTCAAGCTTATGTAAAGACAGTAAGAACATTAGGAGTATTCCAAGCTGTGACTGGAGATAATTGGTCCAATGTATGTACGTATGTATTTAATATTCCGCTCGTCCTCCCAACAGGAGCCCAGGGTGTCAAATGTAGGCTTAAATATAAGCCATGTTCAAAGTTCCATATGGAATATAAGGAAGGGGGAGTTTCAGAGCACAGCACTATCCATTGGTGGTCCATTGAGATTGAACCTTGGGATCTGACAAAGCTAACAACTGTCCATCACATGCTAATTATAAATAATTGATTCCTACGCAAAGCACCTTTTGTGACTTCTTATGATAGATGCAGAAGGACTAAGGAGCCATAAAAATAAAACGGGAAGCACAAGTGGTTTTTGTACTTTAAGTTAATGCTTTCAGTGCAGTGGTTAAGGTGCTGGACTATGACCTGGGAGACCAGGGTTCGAATCCCCACACAGCCACGAAGCTCACTGGGTGACCTTGGGCCAGTCGCTGCCTCTCAGCCTCATGAAAACCCTGTTCATAGGGTCGCCATAAGTCGGAATCGACTTGAAGGCAGTACATTTACATTTTTAGTATCCTAGGTGGTGACTTGTATTTCCTCCAGGATAAATGCACAAGCTAAATGTATCGCTCAGTCTCAATTGTTTTACAATTGGGGGGGGGGGACTTTGCCAACTGTCACTATTTGCCATCATCCAGAAGTATAGTTATATGCAAATCATTTGTGAATCTTCCTTTCAGTAGTTCTCAGGGTAATGGCTGAAGCCATTTTAAGAGGACTGCTGTATTAGGGAATTCTGAGTGCTTCCAGCCTACCAGTTTACTGAGCATTTATTCTGATTTGTTAGCAGACAGATTAGACAAAGGTGACTATTGAATGAGCATTCACTATAATTTGTTTGCAGGGAGGCTAGATGACTTGTATCAAACCAAATTTTATTCCACACTTTCCACCACATTTTTCTACTACTTTCCTTATCACAAAAAGTCAGATCTTTCTTGGAAGTAAGTCCAAATCAGCTTTAATTGTGCAACTTGAATTTGCCGGTATGTGATCGAATCCTATCTGAAAATAGCAAGAGTCTGGACAATCAAAGGTGGCCTGATAAAATTAAAGCCTATTCCAATTTCTCAAGTAATTAGCAATCTTACCTGTAATTAGTTCATCCATGTAAACGTAATGACTGTGATTGGTTTTAAGAGATGGTCAGAAAAGCTGTGTAAATTTCCTTGTACATTTATACTCGTATCTTCTGTATAAAACATTATTTCATTTATATCCCACTTTCCCCTATCACCATTTTATCCCAACAACAACTCAGTGAGGTAGGTTGAGTTGAGAGATAGTGACTAGCCAATTACCAGCCAGGGTTTGTCCACAGCAGAGTTCACTGTGTATTTGTAGCAATTTGTGTTCCTATTTAATTTGTGTTGTCCACATGATGTTGCCCTCAAACAAAATCAGTCTCAATGGTTTTCCCCCTATAAAATTGGGTGTTTACCCAAGATGAAGATAAACCAGTAAGCTGCAGAAAATTGGGCTCCAGATTGCTCCACTCAGGGTTGCAGATGATTTGTTTTGGTGTTTTGGAGTGGGTTGATCAATCGTCACTTTCTGCTATTCCCTTTTCCATGCCCACTATTTCCTCAGTGTTTTAATTTCTTTTACAGTAGCGCTCATAACTATTTCCAGTGTGCCCCTGAATAGAGGATTTTTTTCTTTTGATCCCTCAGATTTGCAAAAAAACCCAGAAAATTGCACAAGGAAATCACACAAAAATTTTCTACACCAAATATTTCTTAGTAATCTAAGAAGTGTGTGCTGATAATTTGCAATTGCTTTCATTTGTTTTCTGGCCACACTCCTATTTCCTGCCTGCTATTGAAGGGAGAAGCACAACTTTTATATCTTTTGATCCCTCAGGTTTGCACAAAACCAGAATACTCCACAAGCAATTTATGATTGCCTAATTGCCAAATTTATGATTGACTGTGTGCTCTTGCACACTTCCTGGGTGGGGATTTTTTTTATGTGTGTGTGTGCAGTTATCTGCACACATGCCCTGTTGGTACTTACTGGCATAATAGAATCAACAAATTAGAAGGTGGAGACAAAAAATACAAAACTGAATGCCTTCTGGTATGAATGAGAAATACTGGAGTTGCTGCTCATATACAAATTCAAATACCTGTGGGTGTGGACCACTCTGATCTAATTTGAAAGGGGGGAAATTAACAGCTAAATGCTGAAATGTGGACAAGCCTCCAGTGAGTTTCAGGTTGTGTGAGAGTTTGAACTTGGGTTTTCCCAGTCCTAATCTGATACTCTGACTGCTATGCCAAATTGGCTCATTGCTGCTATTGCCTGAAATGGAATGGATGTATATGTACTAAGCATTGTAAGTGCTACTGACCTACAAGCCAGGGAAGCCAGTATTTAGACATTCTTCCATCTGACTGCATGTCCCAAGGATGCACAAAGAGGCAGCAGTTTAATTGTTCAGCAGCCTTAAAATTAATAAGAGACAATGGGGAAGAGATTATTAAATAATTACAAAAACAGGACATTTCAAGTAATACAGTTGTCAGTTTTTAAACAATAAAGTTTAGTGTTTTTATAACACAAGAGCAAAACATATATGAGTAATAATTATACTGTAATATTGATTGTTTACATATAACACCCATTTTATCCTGGCAACATCATTACTTAAATGGGTGAAGCATTCAAGGGGAGCATCTACTGTGGTAGTGAGATAGGTATAGCATGAATAAGCTAGATAAGCTACTCGGGAATTATTTGGGAAATGACCACAGGATCTCACTTACAACTACACTAAAAATATCCTTAAAGTCTGCAGGAACCCATACCCTAATGGATTGTATTGTACTAAAAATTGTATTAAGTGTCCATGAAGTCAGATCATCCCTAAGAGGCAGTCTCAGGACTTGCTCTAATTTTGTATTCAGATGTGCATGATAAGATAAGGAGATATTAAGAGCGCAAAACCAAGCTGGTCTAGTCAGAAGTAAGTCCTATTGAGTTCATTAGGACTTACCTTCAGGTAAGTCTACATAGGCCTATAGCAGTAATTCTAAATATGCTTGCTAGAAAGCACATTCCCATTGAACACAGTGGAACTTACTTCATAAGAATATAAAAAGTGCCCTGTTGGATCAGACTAAAGGTCCATCTAGTCCAGCATCATGTTTTCATAGTGGCCAACCAGATACCCATGGGAAGCCCACCAGCAGGATCTGAGCACAGCAGCACTCTCCCCACTTGCGAATTCCAGCAACTGGAGGTAATACATAGCCATCCGTAGCCTCATCCTCCCTTTAAACCCCTTTTTAAGCCTTCTTAAGTTGGTGGCCATTGCTACATCTTGTGGTAGTAAATTCCATAGCTCAACTATATGCAGTAAATCGTCCAAAATTCAGTTTGATTTCTCCACATCATGCTCACCCTTTTCTTTTTTTTACAACTAAAAAGCCCCAAATGTTATAACCTTTTCTCATATGGGAGTTGCTCCAGCCCCTAAAATCATTCTGACTGATAATTTCTGAACTTTACATAGTATTGCAAGTGTGGTTGGGCCATTGTTTTATATAATGGCATTATGGCATTGGCAGTTTTATTTTCACTCCCTTTCCTAATTATCCTTATAGTGGAATTTGCTTTTTTCACAGCTGTTGCGCACTAGTTTGACATCTTTGTTGAGCTATCTACTGTGACTCAAAGAGCTTGTACCTAGTCAGTCACTGGCTCACTGCCAGTTCAGACATAATGAGTGTGTATGTGAAATGGGGGCGGGTGGCCACACTGTGCATCACTTTATACTTACTTACTTTGAATCGCATTTGCCATTTACAGTCCACCACTGGGGAACTGTACATTTATTCGTACTTTGTGCTTCCTGTTCTTTAACAGGATCCATAAGTAAGCATACTTAGAATTGCACATAATCATAGTATTTACTTCATAACTATAGTTAATCCAGATTTTAAATTGCTAGATTCACATGCTTGTTCCAAATGTATCATACATGCAATTTTGCTGTCTTTTTTGTTGCTATAATGAAGATCTCAGATAAATACAAATTATTATTATTCCACCTATACCCAGGAATGGAAGATTGTCTTGAGCAGCTCCCATTTCGAAGCAGCTACATTGAGTGTGAAAAGCAACTTGTCCCCTTTGGTAGTGGAAACTGCTGCAAAGATATCTTTAAATGAATTTCCAGTTGCTCATATGATGTTCTTCACTCATGCTTTTTTGGATTAAGGACAGAAAGCACGATGTTGTAATGTGGAGGAGGGGAAGGGAGGTAGCAACGGAAATAGGAAGACACTGGCAGGATAAGTGATTGGAGGGCATTTTGCTACTTGGCTGGAACACCCATGCAGTTGCTACTATCAGATAACCGCAAATTGTCCAGCTGGGTTATTTCTATCTATCTATTTGTTAATTTCAATCCTGCTAACATTTGTTCTTTTCAATCTTGCCACAGAGTCCACAGGACAGTTTGTAAGTATGCCCCCTGCTTTGGAACATGAAATAGGTGATACAATTTTTCTATAAACTGTTCTGAATTCAGTGAGTTGTCGGAAATATATTGCCGAGGTTAGATCCTAGTAATTGCCTTCAGTGTTATCTACGCCTGGAATAGTGCTTGTTGTTCAGCCTCAATATTGCTTATCTGCTGACTAACCCAGTGCCTGCAGGAGGAAGGGGAACACCACCATCCCTTCCAGGGAAAGACAGCCGTTTGCTGCTGCTGCCTGCCTGCCTGCCTGCTGCTGCTGCTCGGCTACCACCACCACCACCCTTTCCCGGTTGGACTTCTGCTCTGTGGGGGTCACAACTTGCAGGTCCAGGCCCCACATACTCAGCCAGTTGTGGCTGGTTTTTTCCACCTGTCCCTTCTCTGGAGGGGATGCATAAGCCGGCTGGCTGAGGTGACTCCTGCTTTGTCTGCCTTTTCTTTTCTTTTCTTTTCTTTTCTTTTCTTTTCTTTTCTTTTCTGGGTCTTCAGTTATGTGCCTGGGAGAGAGGACTCGGAGCCAAGTGGGGAGATTTGAGGGGCCCCCAGTTAGTGTAGTGACGGGTCGAGGGAGATATGGCATTGTGAGGAGGACTTGCCAGGTAAGGGGAACGCAGGCAGTTAACAGCTGTGCCTTGTTCCGGTCCTCCCCACACCCGCAATTTGTTGGTTGCCCTATCAGCCAGCTCTCAGCCTCCGGATGCTGCTGCTAAATGCCAGATCGGTTCATAATGAGATCTCCCTCATTCACGATTTAATTGTGGATGAGGCAGCCGATCTGGCATGTATAACCGAGACCTGGGTGGGTGAGCAGGGAGGAGTCAGTCTCTCCCAGCTATGCCCGCCAGGGTACCTGGTCCAGCATCAGGGTAGACCTGAGGATCGGGGAGGGAGGGTTGCTGTGGTCAATAGGAGCTCCATCTCCCTCTGCAAGCACCCTGTCCATCTGACTACTGGTCTGGAGTGTTTGCACCTTGTGTTGGGTCAGCTGGACAGACTGGGGATTCTGCTGGTGTACCACCCACCCCGCTGCCCAACAGACTCCCTAGCTGAGCTGACGGAGGTTGTGTCGGGTGTACTGTTGAGATTCCCCAGACTGTTGGTTCTGGGGGATGTCAACATCCATGCTGAGGCCACCTTATCTGGGGCGGCTCAGGATTTCATGGTCTCCATGACAACCATGGGACTGTCCCAATATGCCATTGGCCCAACACATGTAGCAGGGCATACTCTAGATTTGGTTTTTGCACCTGGACATGGAGTTGGTGATCTGAATGTGGGGGAACTAACATCAGTCCCTCTGTCATGGACAGATCACTGCTTGCTGAAGTTTAGACTTACAGCGGCTTTTCCCCTCTGCAAGGGTGGGGGACCTTTTAAGTTGGTCCGCCCCCAGAGACTAATGGATCCGGATGGTTTCCAAAGGGCTCTGGGGAGTTTTCTGGCTGATAGGGCTGGTGCTCCTGTTGAAACCCTGGTTGAACTGTGGAATACAGAAATGACCCGGGCGGTTGACATGATTGCTCCTAAGCACCCTCTCCTGTGTAGAGCTCGTACGGCTCCATGGTATACCCCAGAGCTGAGAGTGATGAAACAATATAGGAGACGGCTTGAGTGCAGATCGAGACAAACTCCTGGTGGATGCAGTTACACACTGGTAAATGCCTATGGTAAGCTGTATATAGGGGCAGTGAGGGCAGCAAAAAAACAGTATTTTGCTGCCACTATCAAATCATCAATCTTCCGCCCAGCGGAGCTCTTCAGAATTGTCTGGGGGCTATTAAACTCTGGCCCCAGGGACAGAGGCCCGCTGTAATGAATTTGCTAGGCACTTCCAGGATAAAATCTTTAGCATCTGCCAGGACTTAGACTCCAGTGTTATAGCAGGTGAATCAAGCGAGGTATCCAGAGCACAGCCTTGTCCTGATTTCTTGGATGAGTTTCAGTTGGTGAAGCTTGAGGACGCTGACAAGGTGCTTGGACAGGTTCGTGCAACCACTTCTGTGCTGGATCCTTGCCCTTCTTGGCTAATAAAAGCTATCAGGGATGGAACAGCTGGCTGGGCCAGGGAGGTGATTAATGCCTCTCTGCGAGAGGGAGTGGTCCCTGGCTGCCTGAAAGAGGCGGTAGTGAGACCACTTCTCAAGAGACCCTCCCTGCACCCAGAAAATCTTAATAATTATAGGCTGGTGGCAAATGTTCCATTCCTGGGCAAGGTCCTGGAACGAGTGGTTGCAGGCCACCTCCAGCTACTCTTGGATGAGACCGATTATCTGGATCCATTTCAATCGGGTTTCAGGCCTGGTTTTGGCATGGAAACAGCCTTGGTCGCCCTGTATGATGACCTTTGTCGGGACAGAGACAGGGGGAGTGTGACTCTGTTGATTCTCCTTGATCTCTCAGCGGCTTTCGATACCGTCGACCATGGTATCCTTCTGGGGAGACTAGCTGAGTTGGGAGTGGGAGGTACTGCATTGCGGTGGTTCCACTCCTACTTGGCAGGTCGCCTCCAGAAAGTGGTGCTTGGGGAACATTACTCGGCACCCTGGACACTCCAGTATGGGGTTCCGCAGGGGTCAATTCTGTCCCCCATGCTGTTCAACATCTACATGAAACCATTGGGTGTGGTCATCCAGAGCTTTGGAGTGCGTTGCCATCAGTATGCTGATGACACGCAGCTCTATTTCTCCTTTTCATCTTGTTCAGGTGAGGCTGTCAATGTGCTGAACCAGCGCCTGGCTGCGACAATGGACTGGATGAGGGCTAATAAACTGAGGCTCAATCCAGACAAGACTGAGATGCTGTTAGTGGGTCGTTCTTCTGACCAGATGGTGGATTTCCAACCTGTTCTGGATGGGGTTGCACTCCCCCTGAAGGAGCAGGTTCGCAGCTTGGGGGTTCTCCTAGAACCGTCTCTGTCACTTGAGGCTGAGGTAGCCTCGGTGGCACGGAGTGCCTTCTACCAACCTCGGTTGGTGGCCCAGCTACGTCCCTATCTGGACAGGGATAACCTGGCTTCAGTTGTCCACGCTCTGGTAACCTCCAAATTAGGTTACTGCAATGAACTCTACGTGGGGCTGCCTTTGAAGATGGTTCGGAAACTGCAGCTTGTGCAAAATGCAGTGGCCAGATTGGTAACAGGGACCAGACAGTTCGAACATATAAAACAGATTCTGGCCCGCTTGCATTGGCTGCCTGTATGTTTCCGAGCTCGATTCAAGGTGCTGGTTTTGACCTATAAAGCCTTATACGGCTTGGGACCACAATACCTGATGAAACGCCTCTCCTGATATGAACCCACCCATACACTACGTTCAAGATCAAAGGCCCTCCTCCGGGTGCCTACTCCAAGGGAAGGTGGGAGTCTGGCAACAAGGGAGAGGGCCTTCTCAGTGGTGGCCCCCAAATTATGGAATGATGTGGTTGACGAGGTGCGCCTGGCGCCAACATTGTTATCTTTTCGGCGCCAGGTCAAGACTTTCCTCTTCTCCCAGGCATTTTAGCATGTGTTTTAAATTGTTTTTATATTGTTTTGAATTTTAAAATTGTGTTTTAAATTGTTTTTAAAATATGTTTTTAAATTGTATATTTGTTTTAATGTTTTTGATTGCTGTAAACTGCCCAGAGAGCTTCGGCTATGGGGCGGTATACAAGTGCAATAAATAAATAAATAAATGGATAAGTAGAACTACAGTTCTCTTGGGAGAGCTAAGTTCTCAAGACAAACACAGCAGTTGTAAGATACGGTAATGATTACATTAGCAACACAAGTGTTACACTACAGTTACACTCATAAGGAACACAGCTTGTATTTCTAATGGTAAAAAAGTGTGGTCCGCTGTCTGAGCTAAAATATCTACACCGCCCAATAGCATTTCCTCCCCCAATTATAGTTCTTTCAAAATATTCTAATATACTGCAATAGCTCTTCTTGATGCCTCTGTCTTGACGGTATGCTGGGGCCAATTCATGGATAGATGTCATCATTCATTTACATCCCATCCTGGACATAGCCAGATGAAGGGAAGCTTTATAGGAACAGGTAGCAGCCTGGCCACCAAAAACTGGGCCACCCAAGATACCACGGCAGGGATCAAGGATGCGTGGATTGCCTCTAAGCCAAGAATTTGTCCTGCTGCAACTGGCATCACAGTCTTCTCCCAACGAGATCTCTGCTGTTCTCTTTGCACAATGGTGGCCAGGAATTCTTCCTATGAATTCTACTTGGTAAGAGAAGGCTAGAGATATTTCTGTTACATTTGAACCTAGTAGACATAGGGTTGTATCCAACATGCAGCATTTCACTCACACAATGGGATTTCCCTTTTCTCTCCTCTCCCCATGAACCCTCAAAATCTGCTTCAGAGGGTCCTCCAACCTTTTGGAGCAGATTTTAGGGGTGCATGGTGTTGGATGTGGGGCAAGAGCAACTCCTGTTTTGTTCTTTTGTTTATGTTCCAGAAGGGAGATAGAGCTAGGGTTCTCCAGATGGCTAGGCTTGACTACCTTTACCTGTGATGCTCTGACTGGCTTCCTTCCGTCTTTAGACTGATATGCTTAGGGAAGCTTATCTGCTCCTCCTCCTTCAGCCCTTTCCCTTCTTCTCTTCTTCAACTGTCCAAGAGAGACACCTTTGTCTCTGGTCTCTCCCTCCTGAGCCATGAGGGCAACTCCCAAACCTGGACGTTGTACCTCCAACTTAGTTAGAACTAGGTATGCCTTTCCTATCTACTATGTATTTCTATAAATAATGTAGCTTTTCTTATTTTACTAAGTCTTAAGTCTCAGTGATCTCAATGCAAGGTAAAAGCCTGCCACTTAGGTAAATGCACACACTGGTACACACGCATTTCAGACCGTTGCTGATCTCTGCTAACATTTATACAAATTTACATAACACATGGGAGGCTGTAGGAGAGAGGACAGGAGGGGAAAGCTGTCGCCGTAGTGGATCAGCAGCACTGGATATGACCCGAAATGATTAACTTTGAAGCATTCTTAACAGCAAAACAAGACAACCACAATAAATTTTATATGAAATGAACTTCACTGAAAGCCATTGTAGTGTACTGTAATATGTCAGATAAGAACTAGGGAGGCATGGATTCAAAATCCCCATTTAGTCATGGAATTCACAGAGTAATTTTGTAACAGTCATGATTTCTCAGCCTGACCTACCCCACAGGCTTGTTGAGAAAATATTAAAATCATGCATAGGGTGGGGGGAGTAGAAAGCTATATATGACTGCCTTGAGCTCCTTTGAGGAAGGTTGTAATAAAAAATGTAGTAATTATAATAATTGCCAGGTGTTGGAAGGATCCATAGCTCAATTAATGGGCTTCTCCTTGGGTGGAATGGGCCACCAGTCGGTCCCTGAGCCCATTTGCAACATTTCAGACATACACACGTTCTTCTCCATTCATCCTTCTTAATTTCCTTATCTTTATTTATATTGCGATTCTTGCCATGCAGGCATTTGCTTTTTTTAAAATTGTTTGTTAAGCACTTTAATTATTTTAAGTGCTAAATTAAATTATCATCATCATCAACAACAGTAGTAGTAGTAGTAGTAGTAAAAATAATATATAGGAGTACCATTATTAATTATTCAGAATCTTGGTACAGAATTCCATAGTTGGTCTCCTGATGAAACTGGTGCATCAGGGTACACTGCATTTTGAAAAGCATTTACATACACAGACAGGTCCACTAGCATCTGCATTGGGTCCCTGTTGTCTTCAAGGTGCAATTCACTGAGCTCCAACCAGTTTGAGCCCCAACATACACACTTGCCTTCTTTATTCTTATGTTCTTCCTTAGTGGAAGATGAGAGTCTCATAATTCTGATATCTGTAGTTTACAGCTCAACTAGACTTCTACATCTCTTTCCTTAAAACAAGATAATATCTACTCACAGCATAGACAGGAAAGAGCTCTGGGGCATTCAAATCCCAGTCGTTGATATGAGATCCTATCTGCACACCAGGAAATCCAAGCTCATTCACACAGCGATATATTTCCTTCACAGCCAGGTCTGGAGCTTGCATGGGGATGGTACCAAGGCCAATGAACCTCTCTGGGTACTTTTTTACGGTAGTGGCCAAATCATCATTTAAAAATTGGCACAGGTCTAGAGTGTCATGTGGTTTGGCCTGGTAAGAATAATTAGAGAAAGAATGAATTAAAATGTGGTTTTCGAGTTGGAGAGAAACAAGCGATGATTGCATAAATAACCAAACATAGTTGCATAAATAACCTTTAAGTGGATATAGTTTTAAAAAACAGTACCTATGCAGAACACTAGAGTTAAGTCTCTTTGGCTAACTTAAACCACTAAATAATCCTCTAATCAAGATAAAGCAGCATTTTCTTATGTGGAAAACACAGACCTCCTGGAAATTGCACACATTCCTAAGAATCCTCTAACCAAGGGGATAACATATCTCTCTGGTTCAGAACTGGGGAACCTCTGGTTCCAAATATTGTTGGGTGGCAACTCCCATCATCCCTGATGATTGGCCATGCTGGCTAGGGGCTAATAGGAGTTGGGGTCCAACAACGTCCGGAGGGCCACAGATTCCTCACCCATGCTTGTAGCTTAAGACTTTTGGTATCCCAAATTCTCTTTGCTAGGTTTGATACTTTTTAAATATAATACATTATGGATAGTCCAGTCATCTACTCATGTTGGAAGGAAAAATGAGGAGAATAATATGGAACTTAATTGCAATTAAGTATAATCATGCATACGTAGCAACAACTTTTGCTTTTAATTATGATAGTTGGTAAAGGGCCTGCTGATACAGAAGTCATTAAAGCTCTTTATTATTCTGCATAGTAACTTCAGTTTTCAGAATGGAAATGCCAAACAAATAGCAACATTAGACCATATATTTCTACAAAACAGCTTACCTTGTTGCAGTAAGCATATGAGTGTCATGCCTAGCCCTGACCCAGTGTCAGACACTGAGTCCTCAGAAGACAAACCAGACACTTCATAAGTTGAGGACCTTGAGCTGCAGGTAGGGTGCCTTGGAAGCAGTGTTGAGGATCCCCTTAAGGGGCTCCCTGGTGAGAGATGGTATGAAGAACTTTTGGAGCTGTCAGAGGAGGAGGTGGAGCCACCCCTCAGTCCTCAAGACCCAGAGCTATTGTGCGGCTCATGAGTAAGCAATCCCTGGAATTCCTTTACTACTGGCAGTTGGGGTTACAGTGTGATCTAAGAGGTGACAATATATAAGGTCTCCCTCTTCTTTTTTTAAAGGCTCCCTCTTGAGCCTTCCAGTTGCTGGAAACAACACACTCTCTGGCTCCTTGTTCTGGTTCCTTTGGCTTGCCTGAAAATCCTGTGTTTTTTGTTGGAAGTGGGACAGCAGGGATCATTCAGTTTGTAAATTAAGGGTTCATTCTGTTCTCAGTGTTAGTCAACTACTTGAGGAGGGTGAAGATACTGTATAACAACCAGGGAAGATAGCATGAACTTGTGGTAGCATGTGCTCTGATTGGCTGTGTAGTTCTGAGGGAGTTTTCCTCTTTATGTTTGGTTGTCTGTTGCCATGTACAAGGCCTGAGCTGAAAGACAAGATCTCTCTGTTCCTTTCTCCTCAAATTATACACTGGTTTTGTTCAATTTGCTCAGTAAAGCTTTATTGGGACTTTTCTCTCTGGACTCTCTATGTATTATTTCAGTGACTTTGTTAACATCTTGACCTTGACCTATTGGCCTCACCTAGCCTCTGGATCAAATTTTGAATCTAGACTGATTCCCCATGGTTTGTTTATTTATTTATTTGATTTATTATTTGATTTATATCCCGCCCTTCCTCCCGGCAAGAGGCCAGGGTGGCATGGCTGACCTTAGCTTGTTGAGACTATGCTGCACCTTGAACCCTAGTCTCTTGGGTAACTGTTTTGATCAAAGGCTTTTACCTCCTGGGAGCATGACAACCTCTGGACCATGACAGTGAGTTGGCTATCCTATGGTCCTGCTATACTGGCAGTCAGTTTACACCAGTGTAGCTTAGTTGAGATCCTATGTCCTCTTAGCAGAAAAGCTGAGAAGAATACAGCAGTGCAAACACTAGAGATTATCAGCCAGTCCTCCAGCGTCCAAGGCAATGCTGCTGACTACTACCTTTCATAGAACAGCATGTTGATGACACCCGCACATCTGTCAGGCATGGATGGAGCCAATCTAGGTATGGTGATGGGGCAACACACCATGAAATCAACCTATACCACCACACACGAAAAGTACAATCTAATCTTTTTATTTATTATGGACAGAGCTCTTGGATCTGAAGCATGAAGAGTCCATAAGAATAATGACTGTTGTTAAATCCTACTATGTCTCTCGATGACTGCCCGCCTCTCAATAGGGCAATTCCTAGTGTTACGTCAATTACCAAAATGGATAGTTGTTTAGATATAATCAGGGAAACTTCCTGACATGCACTGAGGAGTCATTTACCTCAGTTCTATGTATGTTTACTCATAAATAAGTCCTACTGCCAAATAGGTACTGTATGTATAGACTTTTTCAGCCTTATTTATTGTTGTAACATATTGGATTGTATGCCAGGTACAAATCCATTATTGAACCAGATTCTCTCTAAGGCATGATAAAATTAGCTAGTTAAATACATTTCAGAACAAAATATAAAACGTGAAACTTTACCTAGCAGGAACTATATTATGGCCAGCCCCATATCATTTTTCTCCCCACATGAGACATTTGTGACCACATTATTTATACACAGTCATTCAATCTGATTTCTGGGATCAGCCACAAAATGCAAAAAAATGGTCAAACAGAAACCCTAGGCAGCCCAGACTGAATAACTATCAATCAAGTATAGCCCCTGGATTGAAATTATTGAGCTTAAGAAATAATGCATTCTTCTTGGGAAGTGGTGCTGCCAATTCTACAGTGATGGCGTGGTGGTATTAAATAGTCACCCTGGCAAGGAAGTTTTTGTAAATGTCCAGCTTTTAACAAAGTGCCCATGATTTTCTGATTAGTAAACTAGCCAAATGTGGGCTGGATGGAACAACCATCAGATGGATCCACAGTTGGCTACAGAAATGTACTCAAAGAGTGCTTATCAATGGTTCCTTCCCAAACTGGGAGGGAGGTAATGGGTGGGGTACCACAGGGCTCACTCCTGGGCCCAGTGCTCTTCAACATTTTTATTAATAACTGGATGAGGAAGTACAGGGAATGCTTATCAGATTTGAAGATGATACAAAATTGGGAGGGATACCTAATACCTTGGAAGACAGAAATAAAATTCAAAGGGATCTTGACAGGTTGGAGCAAAGGGCTGAAAACAACAGAATGAAATTTAACAGAGTTAAGTGCAAAGTTCTATACCTAGGAAAAAGAAACCAAAGGCACAGTTATAGGATGGAGGATACTTGGCTCAGCAATACTATATGTGAGAAAGATCTTGGGATTGTTGTTGATCACAAACGGAATATGAGCCCACAATGTGATGTGGCTTCAAAAAAGGCAAATGCTATTTTAGGCTACATTAACAGAAGTATAGTTTCCAAATTGCGTGAAGTATTGGTTCTCCTCTATTCAGCACTGGTTAGGCCTCATCCAGTTCTGGACACCACACTTTGAGAAGAATGCAGACAAACTGGAACAGGTTCAGAGGAGGGCAACGAGGATGATCAGGGGTCTGGAAACAAAGTCCTATAAGGAGAGACTGAACATTTCAACTGAACATCGGGAAAAACTTCCCAACTGTTAGAGCATCATGACAATAGAACCAATTACCTAGGGAGGTGGTGGGCTCTCCAATACTGGACGCATTCAAGAAGCATCTGGACAGGCACCTGTTGGGTATGCTTTAATTTGGATTCCTGCATTAAGCAGGGGCTTGGACTCAATGGCCTTATAGGCCCCTTCCAACTCTGTGATTCTATGATTCTAAATAATACTGCTATTAGATGTTAAGACACAACCCTAACCTCACTTAAATGTGCATAACATCTATTTTGTGCATAACATCCCAAATGATCTCCGCCATGCCCCTTCTATGATGAGTTTCCGCCGGGCCTTGAAGACCTGGCTCTTCAGGCAGGCTTTTGGGGTGGGCTAGATTTTATCTTCATTGTTTTTAGATTTTCAATGTCTAGGTATTATATGCCTATGTTGTACGTCGCCCAGGGTGGCTGCACAGCCAGCCAGATGGGCAACTAATAAATTCTATAAATAAATAAATAAATAAAATATGTGGCTATTTAAGTGCAGGGCTGTAACCTCAGTTTAAACCTGAAGTATGTCTTGTTTATACAGCCATGAGAGTGGCTGTATACTATAGCCAGTGTGGATTTTTCACATTCCGCAATGTTAAATTGAAAATACATGCCCATGCCATTCTGATGCTTCCCATAACCACATTTCAAAACAAAATCTTACAAAACCTATAGTCCTGAACTCAGAAACGCTTGCTTAACAACCCTCTCAATTTTCATGGTGATACACAAAACAGAGAGAATCTAGAGTTCAAAGTAAAAAAAAAAAAGAGAGAAAAAACAGCCCTCTTTTGGACTTTTTTCTTTTAGAGTTCTCATAATCTGTTGAAATTCATTAAAAAATCAGCCATGTTCACAGAGGACCTGTAATCCTAATACTGACCTTGCCCCATACTCTGACCTTCATATTCTGCAGTTTAAAAGTTTAAAAAATGTCTGGCTGATTTTTAATTAATTTAAGAAATTTTGCATTGAACTGAATGTCAGGCATGCTCAGTAAGAACCAATTGTCAGTGTTCTAAAAGCCAGACTCATAGCTGCTTGTCTCGGCTAATCAGGGGGCCACACCCACACCAGACTTTGATTTCACGTGAGAAAGTCATGGCTGAGAGGAGACTCCTATTTACCGACAGAGATCCAGTGACCAGAGTGGTTTAACAGTCAGCCACTCTGATTGAAGGTCTGTGAGGGGAACAGGGTGTCTCCTAGCAACTCTCAGCACCCTTCACTACCTACATTTCCCAGGATTCTTTGGGAGAAGCCATGGCTGTCCACAGTGAAATAAAGGCTTGGTGTGGATGTGGCCAGGGACAGCTTCGGTTTAAATTTGGGTGGGAGGCTACATGTGCCTGCTGTGTAGAATAAAAAGGTTTGGGAAATGCTGAAAAGCAATGATACTATTCACAATGTTTTCCTTTTGGAAAGGAAAGGGGCTTCCCCTCTGCCCAGTGCCCACCTACCCAATCTCCTCTCTTCCCCCTCCTCCTACCCTCCTGGACCCCCTCCAAGTGAGTGTTGGACTAGGACCTGGGAGACCAGGGTTCGAATCCCCACACAGCCATGAAGCTCACTGGGTGACCTTGGGCCAGTCACTGCCTCTCAGCCTCAGATGAAGGCAATGGTAAAACCACCTCTGAATACCGTTTACCATGAAAACTCTATTCATAGGGTTGCCATAAGTCAGAATCGACTTAAAGGCAGTCCATTTCCATTTCCATTTTCAAACATGATTGCACAGAAATAAATCCCATTGAACTCAAAAAGTATGCCAATGATCAAACCCACCCTCCTTCTCCTCCCTCCTTCTCCTCCCTCCTATCCCCTCCCCTTGCCCCTTCTCTGCCGCCTCCTTTGCTCCTCTCTCCCCATCCCCATCCCCTTTCAGTATCCTCCTTTCCCCTACCCTTCCTTCTCCCCAGGGTCAGTTTTACCTATCTTAAGCATGAATACATAGGTGTAAATCCCATTGAACTCAATAAGCATGCATATGATCAGATCTGCCTTCTCCTATATTCTCCCTTCCTCCTCCCCTCCCCTGCCCACTCCAGCCCTCCCTGCCTCCCCCCGGTCAGTTTTACCTATCCTAAGCATGACTGCATGAGAGTAAATCCCACTGAACTCAATAAACATGCAAACGACCACATCTGTCCTTCTTCTCTCCTCCCCCTCCCACCTGCTCCCCTCCCTCTTCTCCCCTCTTCCCTTCCTCCCTTCCCTCCTCCTCCTCTCCTCCCCACCCCATGGTCAGTTTCACATATCCTAAGCATGATTGCCAGGGAGTTAATCCCACTGAACTCAATAAGCATGCAAATGATCAATCCATTCTCAGCAAACTTGCACAGGATCCCATTTCTTACCTCCCGGATTAAAAAGCAGAGAAACTCACTAATAGGCAAAAAACCCTTGCGGTTTAAGAAGTACCTATAGCCAACAGATATTTCTATCAATCTTTTAAAAGCAGAGAAATGGGGCAGCTATAGTGAATGCACCAGGGGAGGAGGAGAACTGACCTCCTCTCTTTTTAGTGAAGTTTCCTATAGGAAATTGTTTTCTTTTTTTTCTATTTCTGTGAATATGTGAAGTACAGCAACACTTTGCAAAATTTACACTAAAAAAACTCCAAAAATAATTGTGGAACAATGACTTCTGCAGAATAGTCACCAGTGGACCTCAGGAGTGTCTCAATTTGCACAAGATAAAACAGAGGGAGGTGAAATATATTCTAGCAAAATTCTAGGTGTGCTCTATGTTTTTAATTGACCGTGCCCACCTTGCCTTAAATGAAGTGGTTTAAACATAGCAGGCTGAAAACATGCATCCTCTTTTTTCCAACAGCTAGAGTCATTGCTGAAGTGGCAACATATTTTAATCAGTTTGATTTTACATCAGATTCTCTGTGGTAACATTAGTAACACAGGAATGAAGCAAAGTAAGAAGAACACCAACAACCATACAAAAATGTAACTCTCTATCTCTGGAGTTGGGAGGTATTACCACCACTCACCATATACTCAGAGGCACATGTTACCAAATTCTTCCAAGCTACCCAGCAAGTGGATTGGACTGTGAAAGACCAACCCAAAGTGTGTTTGCATTTTGACAAATTTGTAGGGCAGCCCAGTATCTCAGAGAGGTCAGATCTCCTGCTCCCCTGGTGCATTCACTGTAGCTGCCCAATTTCCCTGCTTTTTCAAGTTTGACAGAAATATCTGTGGGCTACCATGAAATCCCTATTCATAGTGTAGCCATAAGTCAGGATCAACTTGAAGGCAGTCCATTTCCATTTCCATAATTACATTCTTAAACCACAAGGTTTTTTGCCTATTAGTGAATATTTCATGATATATTGTGGCGTGCCACCCCAAACTCCGAGCAGTGCGAGACTTCCAGGGTTTCCTGTGCTCACCCAGGGTTGGGCTTCCTTGGAAAGATGGTCAGCAGAGGCTATGTTTCTTAATGATTTATGATTTATTTTTACATATCAGAACCTGAGCATAAGATGGAGGGATTCACAGCATTAGCAGTCCATCAGATCTTGCTTTGGACAGTCTTGCCCATAGCTTTGGACAAGCTGTGTTTCTTTCCAGCTTTATACCCAAGATGAGACTAAAAGGCATAAGTCTCTCCATGGCTCCAGGATGGGGGGAGGAGGACCTCTCCCCTGAAAAGAGTTCCAATAGCAACAGGATCTCTCTTGGGCACATCCCTTTGGATATGCAGACTGACCACTCAGAAAGCCCCTTTACTCACAGATCTTCACCTTTGTTAATTCAGACAGGCAAAATCTTGTTTGTTTTCCAAAGAGTAATGAGCATGTACCCTTAAATTCTAACATAAATATAATTCACTAATAGGCAAAAAACCTTGTGGTTTAAGAACACAGCTATGGAAATGGAAAATGGACTGCCTTCAAATCGATCCCGATTTATGGCTACCCTATGAATAGGGTTTTCATGGTAAGAGGTGTTCAGAGAGGGTTTACCATTGCCTCCCCCTGAGTCTAGTCCTCTCCATCTGGCTAGGGTCTGCTCAGTTTGCCACAGCTGTACAAGTCAGCCTCTTCCTTGTCCTCAACTGCCAGCTGGGGGGCAACTGGGCTCCTTGGAACTATGCAGCTTTCCCACGGCTGCACAGGTGACAGAGCATGTTAACCCCTGAGCCACTCACTGTGGCTCAGGTGAGCTTTAGCTGGCCCTTTACACCCAGGAGAGACGAGTGGGGATTTGAACTCACAGACTCTGGACTCCCAGTGAGGCTGTCCTCCCCACTATAGCAGCCTATAGCCAACACATATTTCTATCAAACTTTGAAAAGCAGGGAAATTGGACAGCTATCGTGAATGCACCAGAGGAGCAGGAGACCTGACCTCCTCTCTAAGATACTGTACTGCCCTACAAATTTGTCAAAATGCAAACACAATTTGGGTTGGTCTTTCACAGTCCAGTCCACTTGCTGGAGAGGAGAGGGGAAGGAGGGAAAAAGCAGGTTGATCATTTGCATGCTTATTGAGTTCAATGGGATTTACTCCTATGCAGTCATGGTTAGGATAGGGGAAACTGACCATTGGGGAGGAGGAGGTGGAGGGGGAAGGAGCATATTGGAGAGGGGCAAAGGAAGGGGGAGGGGAGGGCAAGTCTGATCATTTGCAAACTTATAGAGTTCAATGGTATTTACTTCTGTGCAATCATGCTTAAGATAGGTAAAACTGACCATGGGGAGGAGGAAGGGGAGGGGGAGGAGGAAGGGGAGGGGGAGGAGGAAGAAGGGGGAATTGGAAGGGGATGGGGAAGGAGGGGCAAAGGAAGGGGGAGGGAAGGGGCAAGAAGGAGGGGATAGGAGGGAGAAGGGTGGGTGGGTTTGATCTAGGGTTGCCAGGGCCTGAGAATGATTCTGTATCTTTAAGAGAAGAGAAAATTCGGCAAAGTACAGGTTTTCTTGCAACATTGTAATGGAAAAAACCACAAGGTGAAATTCTCTTCCTCCTGCACAACTTTTAAAGATACAGAAGACCTCTTGGAGACTGGGCCTGGCAACCCTAATTTGATCATTTGCATACTTTTTGAGTTCAATAGGATGTATTTCTGTGCAATCATGTTTGAAAATGGAAATGAACTGCCTTCAAGTCGACCAAACTTATGGCGACTAGGGTTGCCATGTTCTTGGCCTGAGACTGATCCTGTATCTTTAGGAGAAGAGAATGTCAGCCAAGTGCAAGTGTTCTTGCAACTCTGTAATGAGAAAAACCACAAAGTAGAATTCTCCCTTCCCCCTGCCCAACTTTTTTAAAGATACAGAAGACCTATTGGTTGCCAGGCCTGGCCTCCAAGAAGTCTTCTGTATCTTTAAAAGTTGTGGAGGGGGAGAGAGAATTCCACTTTGTGTTTTTTCCCATTACAGAGTTGCAAGAACACTTGCATTTGGCTGACCTTCTCTTCTCCTAAAGATACAGGATCAGTCTCAGGCCATGGACCTGGCAACTCTAACGGCGACCCTTTGAATAGGGTTTTCATGGTAAATGGTATTCAGAGGTGATTTTACCATTGCCTTCCTCTGAGGCTAAGAGGCAGTGACTGGCCCAAGGTCACCCAGTGAGCTTCATGGCTGTGTGGGGATTCGAACCCTGGTTTCCCAGGTCCTAGTCCAACACTGACATGGGGGAGGGGCAGGCAGGGTGAGGGTGAGGGGAGGAGATTGGGTGGGTGGGCACTGGGCAGAGGGGAAAACCCTTTCCTTTCCAAAAGGAAAACATTGTGAACAGTATCATTGCTTTTCAGCATTTCCCCCACCTTTTTATTCTACAGCAGGCAAATGTAGCCTCCCACCCAAATTTAAACCAAAGCTGTCTCTGGCCACATCCACACCAGGCCTTTATTTCACTTTGGACAGTCATAACTTATCTCAAAGAATCTTGGGAAGTGTAGTTAGTGAAGGGTGCTGAGAGTTGCTAGGAGACACCCTGTTCCCCTCACAGACCTTCAATCAGAGTGGCTGACTGTTAAACCAGTCTGGCCACTGGACCTCTGTGAGCTGAATAGGAGTCTCCTCTCAGCACCCTTCACAAACTACACTTCCCAGGATTCTCTAAGGGAAGCCATGACTGTCTCACGTAAAATCAAACTCTGGTGTGGGTGTGGCCCCCTGATTATCCAAGTCCAGCAGCTGTGAGTCTGGATTTTAGAACACTGACAGTTGGTTCTTACTGAGCATGCCCCGTGTTATCATCCAGCCAAAATTTCTTAAATTAATTAAAAATGAGCCAGTCATTTTTTTAACTTTCAAACTGCAGAAGATGAAGGTCAGAGTATGGGGCAAGGTCAGTATTAGGATTACAGGCACTCTGTGAACATGGCTGATTTTTAATGAATTTCAACAGATTATGAGAACTCTCAGAGAAAAAAGTCCAAAAGGGCTCTGGGTTTTCCCCCTCTCTTTTTAGACTTTGAACTTTCTAGTCTCTCTGACTGTTTTCTGTATCGCCATGAAAATTGAGAGGGTTGTTAAGCAAGCATTTCTGAGTTCAGGACTATAAGTTTTGTAAGGTTTTATTTTGAAATGAGCTTATGGGAAGCATCAGAATGGCATGGGGGTATTTTCAATTTAACATTGCGGAATGTGAAAAATCCCCGCTGGCTATAGGATACAGCCACTCTTGTGGCTGTATAATGTGGAATGCTACTTTACTGTTTCAGTTTGCTGCTGTTTTTTTCTGGGAGGGTGGGGAAAGGAGGATTTGAATGGTTACAATACTTAGACTGTTCTTCCCTAGAGAATCTACCAGATGTTTTCTTTTTGGTAACTTTTTTGTTGAAAAAAATTTTTTTTAAATCAAAGTGCAGTTACAGGTACAGAAACCTCTCCATCCAAGAACGACAAAAGCTAGTGGAGCCTTGGGGAACGAGGGAGTAGAGATTGAGGAAAGGACACCCCCTTGCACAGGCGAGATCTATTCTGTCAAACACTGCCCCCACTGGACAGCAAGCAGCAGAATAATGAATGTTATGATTAAAAAGGTGAATGTGTGGATGCTAACCTGCCACATGTGCACGTGGAAAAACTGGCTCTGAATGACGCATTTGTGATAAAAGGTCTCAATCTGGAAACACGTTTAGAATCCCTACTCACTGTGTTTTCATAGGGAATAACAAAATGGATGGAGATACATAAATGATTGCATCAGGTCTCAAGAGCAGTAAGAGAGAACAGGACAAAAAAGGAACATGAATGGTAAATGGTAAATTTCATTCTCTGACTTAGAAGCCTCTTCTAGACTAGTTCTGGTATATGAGCCTTCAGATGTTACTGCTTATGTGGTTTCAAGAATTTATTCACAATCATGAGGATTAGGGGAGGCCTTTTTTAAAAAAAATAAAGAAAAAATAAAGGTAAGCTTTAGAGTCAGAGTAAAGTATCTTTACTCAAAGAGCAACATCGAGATGTTATGTTACTGTATTAACAATGTGTAAATACAGTACATCCATCTTTTATAAATATACCCAACATTTACATAATTCATTATAATGCACAGGTCCTTATCTTTACATCAACATCTATTGATATACCAACATCTATAGAGCTTTCTGCAAGGTATTTGATTCATTAGAAGGGTTGCTATATCCCTCTGTGCATGTGCAAGTTGCTGCTGCTTGATTTTTGCAGTACAAAAATTCATTTTTTTATTGACTTACCCAGTAGCTAAACATGACAGGAACTGTAGAAAGGGCTTGGACAGTGACTCCTATAGAACAAAATTAGTACAAATGATTAAGAAGATGTAGCTGAAATTGTGCCATCAGGACTCTTTTAGGTCAGTTAGTTTAGGGCAGTTCACTTCTAATGTAACATTTTGTATACATTGGGCAGATATATACAGATGGTTCTTGAACATGTAGAGGCATGATTTTTAAAAAAACACAGATCAGTGGTTCCCAAACATTTTCCCCCAGGAGCACTTGAAAATTGCTGAGGGTCTTGGCAGACCACTTAACGATTTTGCTGCCTGTTGTAGCAATTATAATGTGCTGTGCTAGATGCTGTATGAGTTTTAATTGCATTTTTATTGCTTCTTTTTTCATACATATTTTATTTTATTGTTTTATAATTTATTATTTTATTGTAATACAATTCCATAGAATTCAAATTGTAATACAATAAAATACAAAAGAAATAAGAAAATACAATTAAAAATCAATATTAATATTTAATATGATGGATGTCTTCAACCACAAATCCACAGACATGCCACAGACCATCTGAATAGACCCCAGGTGGTCCATGGAGCACAATTTGGGAACTCCTGCAATAGACCATCCACATGACCAGCTCATAGACAGTCTTATGCAATGCACTCATGGGATTGCATAGATGAATCCATTAGCCTTTTGGACAAATTTCCAAACATATGCACCTATAGGAATTAATCTAGAAGCCATATTAGGGGTGCTAATTAGTAATTAATTCTTACATTGAAACTGGCCCTTTATAAATTATTGCCACAATATACAGAGAGACACTTTAACTTAACTAAGGTTCCATAGACGACAATGGACATTGTGCACGATCCTCTAGTTTCTGCAAGTATACTGATAGGAGAAATGTTCACAGAATTTGGAAGTAGAACAGAATTTAACCATTGATTGCATAATCCTAGTAGTAGCCACAATCCCATGTATCCAACAGGTTGCAATGCCGCTTTTTTTTTTAAGCTCCCCGCTGTATGAGCAAGGTTGGGGCTCTACAAAAACACTGGTAGAGCCAATCCACCTTCCACCCAAATGCTTTCTCCTAACTACCCTCTAATGCTACTTAATAGGCAAGAAATAGAAACTGAATTTACAGTAATTTAAGTTCTGTTTCTGAAACAATGTAAATTAAGGAAATATGCAATCTTTATAACACCTTCACACCATTTTTGTTTAAAATAACTACTCTCATATACATCTCCCTTTTGGAACGTATTGGTGCTGAATTTAAAAGCTTATTTTTCTATACAAATGGAACCTGCAAGAAAATCTTGCAGTATGAGGTGCTTCTTTCTGTATTCTAGACACTTCTTTTCTCCATCCCTTCATTTTCCCCCAGCAGTTAGCATTCCATGACCACTGAGCATGCTCAGTACTCATTGGGCTTTTTTGGGGGGGCAGTGTTTCTCCCACAGAGGGTTTTTCCTTTTTTTATCATTAATTTTTATTCAAATTTTCAAAGACAAAAAACAAAACAAAAACAATTAAACAATAAAATAAAATGTTGACTTCCAATTTGTCGCAGATCAGTTATAGGTCTACAATATATAACAATCCTGTCTCTAAAATTATATTATAAAATCACTTTCCTCCAGTAGTTATCCTAATTAATCATCAAATCTCATAAACATTACTTTATTCTTTCCACAAAAAGTCAAAGAGAGGTTTCAATTCCTTGAGAGATATATCTTTCAATTTTTCTCCAAATAAACATGTCGCTTAATCCATCTGATTCAAATCTGTTAGGTCCAATAATTTCAATAGCCATTCTTCCATTATCTATATTAATTCCATCTTCCATCTTCAATAATCCTGTTAAGTCCAGTAATTTCAGTAGGCATTCTTCCATTATCAGTATCCCATAATAATCTTGTTGTCATAGCCATAGTCCAAATAAACATATCAATTAATCCATCTCGTCAAATCTGTTAGATCCAATAATTTCCATAACCATTCTTCCATTATCAATATTAATTTCATCTTCCATCTTCAATAGTCCTGTTAAATCCAGTGGTTTCAGTATCCATTCATCCATTATCAGTATCCCATGATGATCTTGCTGTCATAGCCATAGTCATATAACAAGAGTCTGATGGGAATTTCCCCCATCACAAATATGTCCTTGTCATCAATTCTGAATATGTTGCTGAAATATTGTTGTAAAGTCACATCTCTGCTCTTCTTTTTTACAAAATGCACTGGCTCATCTCTTAAGAGTTTTTCCATTGTCACATATTTGTAGTTAATTCCATAGATTTTTTCTATGTCAAGCCCCATCACATCATTCCAGTCAAGAAAATTATCCAAGACATTGATAACTTTATCACTAATATCTTCATTAATTTCTTCGGAGACAACGTTGAATTCCAAACAGTAAACTTTATTTCTAACATCCGTAAACTCCAGATCTTTTTCCAATTCCATATTTGTTCCAGTCTCCAGGGCTTGTATCTTCCCTTTAATTTTTCTTTTCTCATCTCTAATCCCATCAAACTCCTCTCTCACAGAATCCCCTATTTCTTTAAACTCCTGCGTCATTTTGCTAAATTCAATTTTCATCTCCTGTCTACCCTGTCTCAGGGTTTGTTTCGTTATCTCAATCTCACTCATTATTTTCTGAAACATAATTTCTTCCATGGTCTCAGTAACTTCCCTGGTTGCCATTCTTAGAACCACAAAAACAAAAAATTATTTCAGCCACAATTGGGTTAATATTCCAGGCTTGCTGACATCAGTGTCTTATCTCTTATATGTTCAGGAAAACAAAACAAATTTAGTTCCCAGCTTCAAACAGTTAGTGGCGTCGTGAACAAGCAGATTCGTCAAAATGAAATAGACCAAAAAAAAAATAGGCCCAGACATATAATACTCCAAAATTCATAAATCAAATTTATTTATTTTTTCCCCTCCCCGAAATAGAAATCCCTCTTCCGTTAGTATCTTTAGAATGCACCTCCAGGCCAGCTTTTTGCAATAAAAACAAAGATTATTACTCAACAGATGTTCTTTATAGCTGATTCATTGACAAATCTCTTTTTTGCTGCAACAATTTAAACCAAATAAAAAAAAGATATAGAAAGAAGGATGCTTGCCTGTTAAGTTCCGTTTTTCTTTGAAGAAAAGATAAACGTGTCGCTTAGTCAGAAAGAGCTTGATGGAAGTCCGTCCGCATTGCTGGCTGAACTTTCTCTCATAAATTAATGAAATCCAGTCCTCCCAACAAAAACAGGCTTTGTGGTTAATCTCTACGTTTCTCCCTGCCCGGGAGAAAATCTTTACCAGTCAAAAAGAACGTTCTGACTTGATAGATATATTTCTTAAAGAATTGAAACCTCTCTTTGACTTTTTGTGGAAAGAATAAAGTAATGTTTATGAGATTTGATGATTAATTAAGATAACTACTGGAGGAAAGTGATTTTATAATATGATTTAAGAGACAGGATTGTTATATATTGTAGACCTATAACTGATTTGATCTGTGACAAATGGGAAGTCAATATTTTTTTTTTGTTTAATTATTTTTGTTTTGTTTTGTTTTTTGTCTTTGAATGTTTTATGATTTTGTTTTGTATGTTTTATGAAAATTTGAATAAAAATTATTGTAAAAAAAAAAAAAAAAGAACGTTCTGACTGATTTTAGAACTGAAAAAGCTTCTTCTGAGACGAGAGCTCGACTCAGAGGCAGCACAGGCTAAGCCACCCTTCCCGGAAGTCCCCACAGAGGGTTTTTCCTAAAGATTTTTTGTGCTTCTGCAAATCATGGAGTTCCCCTGAGCCTACTGATACCTCCCTCTTCTGCGTAGATGGCACCATTCTGGTATCCAGTTACATAGGAATTGGCACTGAGAGAACTTATATATATATATATGATAAGCTTATATAGGAAAATACTCTCTAAACTGGAAAAAGCATACCTAAAATAAGTAGTAAGTTGTCAGTTTTGCTCAGCAGGCAGAGCTAGATATTTATCCTTGGATCTGTATCTACATTCAGTCTCTGATCGTCTGCTTCCCTTGCTTTCCAGGATTATTGTTGTTGTTGTTATTTAGATTTGTTGGTCACTTATTACCTGAAGGTCTCCAAATGACTTACAATACATGAATATGTGTTGGATCATGAATGCTGTACTGGCCTGTTTTCCTCATGTGTCCCAGTTCTCTTCAGCACTTTTGTCATGGACAGCCAGGAAGAAAGGAGATCCAGTTAGCAGACTGGATAGAACATCTACAACCACCTATGGTTGTTCTATAACCACCTATGTCTTGACATCAGACTTTTGATACCATTCACCATGGTATCCTCCTGGACATTCTCTCTGCGAGTCGGTGGCACTGTGTTGCAGTAGCTCTGCTCCTGTCTACAGGTCTGGGTTCAGACCTGCCCCTTGGCAGTTGTGCTGTGGGGTGCACAGAGCATTTCCCAATACTGTTTACTATCTATCCAAAGCTGCTGGGGACAGTCATTAGAAGACCTGGGACTGTATTTCTGTTTTACATCTGAATTGGAAGAGGCTGTGACTGTTTTAATCCAGTGTCTGGATGCAGTGGTGGGCTGGCTGAGGGCCAAAAACTGAGACTGAATCCTGGTGAGACATTGTGGGTAAGTGGTTCCCAGCAGCAGGATTTGGAGAATTCACCAGTTCTGGATGGGGTTGAAGGAACAACCCATATATGAAGCAGCAACCATCAGTTGCTTCAGATGTCTTGCAAAGACATATTTTTTTATGAAGGCTTTCCCTGACTCATAAGGTCAGATCCTGCTTTTTATTCATTTGAATTCCTGTTTTTATATGCTTTTGTACTACTGTTTTATTGTTTTTATGTTGTATTTTTGTTTTAATGTTATTGTTTATTGTTTTTATTTTGCACTCTGGTTAGAAATTTTTTAAATATTAGGTGGTTTATAAATGCTTAAAATAAACAATAAACAAAGAATTCCAGAATAGTTTCATTACGAACAATGGGAGTGCTCCAGGACTGCTAGGAAAAAAGCAGTTGGGGGATTGCTTTCTTCAGTACATAGCAATCAACTACTCTTGGGATGAACTTGAACCTGATATCCTTGAGAAAGTCAATTAATGAATAACTTGGAAAATAATCTACCACCAGTTAATTGCTCTTCAAGAAAAGCACTTGAACTGTGACCTCAGTACTAAATGAAGACACAAATTTATTGGTGGATTTCTTTACTAAAATATTTGGGGCAAGACTGCTTTTGCTATTGTTCCTCAACAAAAACGTTTATAATTTTTTAAAGTAACACAATCCCAATGTACAAAAGTATTACTTCTTCCCAAGCCTATTCATGTTTTAAACCCCTTGAAAGTGTCACAGACTTTCTTGTTTAATTTGAGTAAACCTCTTTCATACAAAAAACAAAAAAACACTATCATTTGCCATTGAGGTTTTAATGTTACCGCAGAGTGCACAAATGGGGATGTGGTAGAGTCATAGTTTATAATTTGGGTATGGATCTCCCATAAGAATGACATGCATACCACAAGCTGCCCCCTCCAATGTAGAAGACATTACATTGAGCACATTTGATGAAGTCTACATATATTGGATTGAAGCTGAATTTAAGAGGCCTTGGATGTGAAATGGTGAAAATAAGCAGTTGCAATAGGATTCAAAATATTGGCATTAAGTATTAATGGTGGTATAGAAGTATCAGAATAACCTACAACAGGGGTTCCCAAACTGTGGTCCATGCATCACCAGTGTCAATGAGTTTCATTCAGGTGGTCTGCAGCATGTCTATATTAAATATTCTTATTTTTATTGCTTCTACTGTCCTGCAAAAGTGCCTTTGACTGTTGTTCTTAACTACAAAAGTCTGCAGCGGCATGATATATCTTATAAATTTGCCCTCTGAGCCCACACACAAGGAGATATATACCAACTATATACCACTGAAGAAAACTTTACAAGTTGAAATGCGTCTGGCATGTTTTCTGAAACACATCTGTTGTAAACAGTCTTTTTCATTTTCCCTTCTCTAAGAATGTACATTTCTTTGGTAATGCTATGGTGTCTCTTAAACTTGACATAGCTTAACATGTGTTAATACAGCCCTGGGAGAGGCTTTACATGTATACCAAAATACTCAAGTACAGATGCTGTACAGGAGGGGGGTGGGAAGGGGGCGGATCCTGGCCCAGCCTACTTCATTCATCTTATGAAGTCAGCTGTTACCTATGAAGAGTCATGCAATGTTATAAAAAACATTAACCTCTCTTTAAGGTGTCACAAAACGTTTTCCTTTTTTGTTTTGTTCTGTTTTAATTCTAGATTACCTTCAGGGACACCACGGGGGCAAGGACTGCACCCACAGGAAAGTAGCACATGGAAAGAGGAAGAACCCTGAGCGAGAGGCAGGGAAGTGGAGATCTCTCAGGGTGAAAGACTGGGAGATGAAAGGAAAACTCCTAGATGAGAGCGGGGTTTGTCATTTTCTTGCTACTTTTGCATAGAGATAGATTGTGTAGTACATTCTTTTTGCATTTTATATACCCTGTTCCTGATTTTCCCCTCTTTTATTTCTTAGGTTGTTGCTGTATTATATTTTGTACCTGAGATAGTAGGTAATAATTTAGGTTATGAGACTTGTATTTTATTATGTATTTCTTCTTATCATAATTGTTTAATTTTTTGTATTGTATAGATATTACTTTATGTATTGAAATATACGGTTTGTTACATTCTTTATTGTAAACAACCCTGTGATCTCTTGATGAAGGCTGGTATATAAATGTAATAAATAAATAAATAAATTGATGCAAATATATTTTGAAAATCAATTGTTCATGTTTTGCAAAAGCATCTTTTAAAAGCTGCTGTTGTCATATTGGACATCTGAATAGTACACATCCATTCAGATAGTACCTGACTGGTCCATCTGTTTAATCCGAACCTCTGGATCCCAACAGTTCTCTTGGATAACTCTGAAAACTTTTCCATCTTTCATCATTTTGGCTTCCTCCTGTAAAAATGTTATTAGTACATATTTTACTATCTTTTTATTCAAAGGAATATTTTTGTAAATCCCTTATCTTTTCATTATTTATTAATCTAGTACTTAGGGCCTTTGCTGACATATTGTTTGTAGCAGTACAGCTCCTCCCTGTGATAAGCAAGTAATGTGAGAAGTCTGTGCCCATATGGCAGGAATCCATGTTGTCCTTCATTCCCATGACAGTGATGGACCATGAGGCTGGACTAAATCAGAGGTAGCCAATGTGATGCCCTCCAGACATTGCTGGACTGCAGTTCCCACTATTGGCCACGCTGGCCGGGCTGATAGAAGTTGTAGTCCATAGCATATGGAGGGTACCACATTGGGTAGCCTTGGACTAAATAAATGGTTTACATAAAACAATATAAAATATTCAATTAAGAAGACAGATAAAATCAAATGTGAAATTAACATAAAATATACCCGCATATAAATAAAATCAGCAGTTTTAAAACAAATATACATAATGTAATGACATGTTAAGATTGCATGTCTGGTTAGGCTTGCCTAAATAAAAAAGTGTTTAGCAGGTGCCAAAAACTATACAGCAAAGGTGCCTGCCTGAAGTCTTTTGCACCTTTAAAACTATGTGTTTTGATCTATGGGATTTCTTGCAAGTTCTAAATAAAACCCATACCGAGGCCATTTTAAACCTTGAACATGTTACTAGCCTCATGCACCATTGCACTATTCATAATGGATAAATATTTGAAAATCTCTATTCCACCCACCACCCCCAAATATCTCACTAGGACTACATTGTGGCAGGCTCCCAGAACAGCTTGGCAGCCATGTTAAAATTCAAGAAAACTGCACCAAATATTAGGCACTATAATTACAGTGCCTAATATTTGGAAAATACCTTTCAATAACTGATTTTCCAAAGTGCCAGGAGGGAATAACCATATATTCCTACAGACAGAGTATGGATACGAGTCCTTTATTGACTATCGCACCAAAGAGTTTTGGGAAGATGGAATGACCTGGTGGAATCAAGCATCTTGTTGTATAAAAATAGATGGGAATTCATTTTGTTATGATCAGTGGGAATATTTTTTGAATGAATATTTTTTGTTACAGTCAGTGGAAATATTTTTTGTGTGGTTCTTTTGCTGGCAGATTGCTATATGGAATCATTGCTGTACTGAAAGCAATGCTAAAAAGACTGTAATTTCTCCAGGGGATCTCTTTAAACCCTCATAAATAAATGCCAAATGTGGCAAGAGAAAAAATAGCCTTTCTAATGCCCTAAAGGGCTATGCTAGGAGATGAAGTCTCCAATGAGCAATGCCCTAATTAAAGAACAGTGGCTCCCCCATTCCATCTGCATTAGTGATGTGCAGACTATGGCAAGCCCAATCTGCTTAATTCAACGAGATGGACTGAGCCAGCACTTTACTCATTGTAAAAAGTGTGGGCTGAAATTTCAAAGTCATTTTGTTATCATCATCCTGAACACACATGACCTAGATATATTTTAAAACAAGGACTTATTTGCTGGAACTATAGTTAAAGTTAATCTGCAGCCGATTCTCAGAGGCTTTGCAGTTAATTACCAAATACACAAGGATCCAGAGAAAATTAGTTTTCCATCGCATGCTATGACTGCCACGCTGAACTCTTCATAAATTTAATTTAAGACTCTCCTCCTTGAAGCTAAATATTTTATAACACAAACAGTGCGTTCTATTACAGCATGTTTCAACATTTATGGATATCCACTTTCATAAATTCTAGCAGAAAACAAGAAAAGACAGTTTCAGAGTCAGATGATGATGAAACTGAACCACAAGATATGTTTTGTTTTTAGCAGAATATATTTCAGGGGAATAATATTTGAAGTAGCATAGTCATGGCAAAGTGTGTTTTCATTTTAGTATTGTGGAGTGAGTGTTAGTATTTGCTGCTTCAGGGAAAACAAGCTTCCCCTGACATGTTAAGCTTGAGCTCTCACCACATGATAGCACATTCAAATGAAGAATTACTAAATTAAAACTGATGAGGTCAAGGCACCTTATGGTAACTTTACCAAGCCAATAAAATAAAATAAAATTAGCCACTGAAATTACTTTAAACAAAATTATGTATTATTCACTGCTTGTGAATGCCAGGTCAGTAAATGGGAAATCTAGTGCTATTCAGGAATTGATTCTGGATGAGCATGCTGACCTGGCATGTATTACTGAGACCTGGTTGGATGAAGCTGGTGGGGTTAATCTCTCTCAGCTCTGTCCTCCAGGTTTCTCTGTACATCAGCAGGCCAGACCCGGGGTACGGGGAGGCGGAGTCGCAGTGGTTTTTCGAGATACTATACAGCTGACCAGGTATCCTCTCCTACAGTCTTCAGGGTTTGACTGCCTCTACTTGAAGTTGGGTGCCCGGGACAGAATAGGGATTCTGTTGGTGTACCGCCCACCCCGCTGCCCAACCGTCTCCCTTCCTGAGCTAACCAGGGTAATTTCGGGGTTGGTATTGGAATCCCCTAGGCTGGTGGTACTGGGGGACTTCAATGTCCACGCCAATGTTCCCCTTTTTGGAGTGGCTCAGGATTTCATGGCCTCCATGACAACCATGGGTCTGTCCCAAGTAATATCTGGCCCCACTCATGTTGCTGGTCATACTCTGGACCTTGTTTTCTGTGTTGGTCGGAAGGTATGTGATCTTGGTGTGGAGGACCTTTCATTAGTTCCGTTGTCATGGACAGATCACTTCCTGGTTAGATTTAAACTTACTGGGACTCAGAGCCTCCGCAGGGGTGGGGGACCAATTAGAATGGTCCGCCCCAGGAGACTGATGGATCCTGACGGTTTCCTGACGGCTCTTGGGGAGTTTCCTGTCACCTCGGCAGGTGATTCTGTCGAAGCCCTGGTTGACCTCTGGAATGAGGAAATGACCAGGGCGGTGGACACAATCGCTCCTAAGCGCCTCCTCTCGTGGATTGGAACCAAATCTGCTCCTTGGTTTACGAAGGAGCTGGGGATGATGAAACGCGAAAGACGAAGGCTAGAGCGCTGTTGGCGGAAAACTCGGAGCGAATCTGATTGAACACAGGCTAGAACCTATCTAAGGACTTATTCCGTGGCAGTGTGGGCTCAAAAAAAAGCCTTCTTCTCCGCCTCCATTGCGTCTGCCAAGTCTCATCCGGTGGAACTGTTTCGAGTGGTCAGGGGCCTCTTAAATTCTGACCCCTGTGAATATGATGGTGACCATGCAACAGCCCGCTGTGATGAATTCGCACAACATTTTGCAGATAAAGTCACTCAGATTCACTCTGACTTAGACACCAACGTTAATACAGTCTCTGTGGATGTAACTTTGGCCTCTACTTGCTTGATTAGAATGGATTCTTTTCAGCTTGTTCAATCCGAGGATGTGGACAAACTCCTTGGAGAGGCACATCCTACCACCTGCATATTAGACCCTTGTCCCTCCTGGCTTATAAAAAATGCCAGAGGAGGACTAATTGAGTGGGTCAGGGAAGTGATTAATGCCTCCTTACTTCAGGGCAGAATACCATCCTGTCTAAAGGAGGCAGTAATAAGACCCTTATTGAAAAAACCCTCCCTGGACCCCTCATTATTAGGTAATTATCGCCCAGTTTCTAATATACCTTTTTTGGGCAAGATAATAGAGCGGGTGGCGGCGGCCCAACTCCAGAGATTTTTGGATGACACGGATTATCTAGATCCCTTTCAATCTGGTTTCAGGCCCGGCTATGGGACTGAGATGGCTTTGGTCGCCTTGGTGGATGACCTACTCAGGGAAATGGACAGGGGGAGTGTGTCCCTGTTAATCTTGCTGGACCTCTCAGCTGCTTTTGATACCATCGACCATGGTATCCTTCTGGGTCGCCTAGCTGGGATGGGACTCGGAGGCATGGTATTACAGTGGCTCTGGTCCTTCCTAGAGGGACGAACCCAGAGGGTGATTATGGGGGATGTCTGTTCGACCCCTTGGCCATTGACCTATGGGGTCCCCCAGGGTTCTGTTCTGTCCCCCTTGTTATTTAATATATATATGAAGCTGCTGGGAGAGTTATCTGGAGTTTTGGGGTTCGATGTCACCAATATGCGGATGACACCCAACTCTACTTCTCCTTTCCATCTAACAAAACCAAGGAAGCCGTCAAGGTTCTGAACCGTTGCCTGGTATCAGTGATGGACTGGATGGGAGCGAACAAGCTGAAATTAAATCCTGACAAGACAGAGGTGCTCCTTGTCAGTCAAAGGGCGGATCAGGGAATAGGGATCCAACTTGTGCTGGACGGGGTTACACTCCCCCTGAAATCACAGGTTCGCAGTTTGGGAGTTCTTCTGGACTTGGCCTTGAACCTGGAGGCACAGGTCTCTGCTGTGGCAGGGAGTGCCTTTGCTCAACTAAGATTGGTACGCCAACTGCGCCCGTTCCTTGACCTGTCAGACTTGACTACGGTGACACATGCCTTAGTTACATCCCAATTGGACTACTGTAATGCGCTCTACATAGGGCTGCCCTTGAAGACTGCTTGGAAACTTAAACTGGTACAAAGAGTCGCAGCCAGGATGTTAACTGGAGCTGGGCTCAGAGAACATACAACCCCGCTGTTGTACCAGCTCCACTGGCTTCCAATTTGTTTCCGAGCACAATTCAAAGTGCTGGTTTTAACCTATAAAGCCCTATACGGCTTAGGTCCAGGCTATCTGTTAGATCGTGTCTCCCTCTATGACCCTGTCCAAGCTTTGAGATCATCTGGTGAGGCCCTACTCACTATTCCATCTTTCTCACAAGCTTGCTTTGTAAAAACACAGAATAGGGCCTTTTCAGTGGCTGCCCCTAGACTGTGGAATTCCCTCCCTAGCGAGGTTCGACTGGCTGCCTCACTTTCATCTTTTCGTGCCCAGGTGAAGACTATTTTATTCAGACGGGCTTTTAACTAATATTGTCATATTTTTTAACTTATTGTTGATTTAATCCATTTTTAACTGTTTTAAATTGTATATTACTTGTTTAATTGATTATGGTTTTTATCTGTAAGCCGCCCTGAGTTCTTTGGAAATAGGGCGGGGTATAAATATTTTAAATAAATAAATAAATAAATAAAAAGTAACTCTTTAATATATGAAATGGAAAACCATAATATATCAACTTTCCCAAGAATTGATAGTCTTGGATGCCCTGCTCTGAGCCCCCTCACTTTCTGAAGTGACAGGAGCCAGCCTTTGTAGCCTGTCAGGGATTCCCCTGGTCCCTCAGCCTCACTTCAGGTAAAACAGGCTTCCTTAACCCTTTTGTTGCCACCAATTCCCACAGAATACTTCTTTAAAACCTCCTAGTACTGTGTATGGAAGGCTTTAGGCTTGAGATGACACGACCACTGAGAGACAGTATAAATATTAAACTATGTTTGTAGGTTTATTAAAGAGATTATTTACAAAAGGAAATACTGTTCTTATTTTGGGATCTTACAGATACTTACTGATGGGTTCTAAATACTCGAGACACTGTTGCTGATACCAACCTCGAAGTAGCTTTTACCTCAGGCCAATCTCCCTAAATCTCCACCTCAACCAATTACTTCCACAACCCAGTCTAGCTACCGGGGCCAATCTGCCTCTGTGACCCAAAGCTCCTCTGGTTGTGCCCCTGTCTGTTGGACAGTTTAGCAAGTGTTATACCCCATTTGTGTCATTTCTCTCTGGCAAGACCTTTCTTTAGGGCAGCCCCTCAAACTAACTTAGTCACTGGCCCCTTTCTGATCTTTACCAGAAGCTATTAATGACACCCTCTGTGTGTGCGTATGTATATATAAATATACCCTTGAGCAGAGCTTAGAAAGTTACTTTTTTTGAACTACAACTCCCATCAGCCCAATCCAGTGGCCATGCTGGCTGGGGCTGATGGGAGTTGTAGTTCAAAAAAGTAACTTTTCCAAGCTCTGCCCTTGAGCTCATCCACCCTAAATGACAAGTTATGACAGAATAAGACAGCCAACTGCAATCCAAATTATCTACATGGACACCCCAAGGCCAATTAGACATATCCCCAAAAAATCCTACTTAGCCCCTAAACTGGCTAATCCTGCACTGCTCACAGAGTGGGTGGACAAGTCACTGCAAAGGCCCAGGAAGAGGAGTAGCAGTAGTTGTAGTAGTAGCAGTACTTATTTAAATGTATTTCCTGCCATTTGCAGGTTACAACGGTTTTAGAATACATAATTAAAAATTGCTAAAAACAACCTAAAACAACATCACAAAAAATAGGATGGGACCTAAAAAAATACATCTCAGGCATCCAAGACTAGGGTAAAGAGGTATGTCTTCAGCATTCACTGAAAACTACGCGGTGAAGTTACCAGATGCACCTCTGTAGGGAGGAAGGTCCACAACTTAGGGACACCACAGAGAACGCCCTCTCCCAAGCCAGCACTCCAAGCTTTTAGAACTACCAAAAGAGCCCCCCTCTATTGATCTCAAGACCTGAGAGGATGTTATCAATCATCTGAGGGTGGCACTTACCTTATAAAGGCAGCCACCACCCTTACATATTGGACACTGTAGTGGTCTGATTCCTCTCATCACCATACTTGTGCAAGGATGGTACCCCACAGCCTGCTCTGAGCAAGAGCAGGAAATGTGGAAAATCTGTGTAAAATGGCAGCAGAGCAGCCATCTTTCAACACCTTGCCTCCACTCAGCATCTACCTTGTGAATATGATTAGCAGACACAGTATTTTTAACCAACAGATCCAATATGTCCTTCATCCAGTACATTCTTTTAACGTTTGTTATAGAAATCAAGAAATTGCTCTTACCATTCTTTGTATATAAACAATACAAATTAACTATTTTTAGGGTTTTTTAAAAGTTTCTGTTTCAAGTCTTTAACAATATAACATTATGAGACAATTCCATCTTATTTCCAGTGAAGCATAAATCTAGGTGAGCTTTTAGGTCATGTATTGCCGTTTATTATTTTACTGAGAAGATGGCAAATTTGAGACGTGATCCTTTATCTTGTTAAAAGCTACTTTTCAGAGGAAATGAGCTTCAGACAGTGGTTGTTATGGAGACCTGAACAAAATGGGTCAGATCACGGCAAAAGCCATGAAAGCAAAATTCTTAGTGGTTTTCAGAGTCCAGATATGTACATTGGTTCTTTTTTTTCCAGACCGTCACTTCTGGGGAAAACTAAAAAGGACATCAGTAGTCTTTTCCTCTACATAACACACTCCCTTCTTGGGTTATTTAGTTAATTGCTCCCTTGTTCATTGCTTTTTAGCGATGAGCTGTGTGCTTTCCCCCTTTTGCAAATTATTTAATCAGTGTTTCCTCTTCACAGACTTCAATCTAAAGACTCTGTTGGATTTGCTATGAAGTAATTATTTACTACTAGGAAACAGAAATAAGCTAATGAGCTTGCTTGAGACCAGATTTATTTCATTTAAGAGCAGGAAAGGGCTGGACTGGAAACAGGACCTGAACCTCCATTACCCTATTTTGGGAAGGAACAATTCAGCTATCTGACATATAGGAGAGTATTTGCATGTATAGAAAGATTACAGTACTGAGTTCCAGACCTTGCTACCATAGGTGTCATGTTATGACTTCCATGAAATTAAGAAATAAAGCACAGTAACATTTAAAGAATGGTAGACTTAATGTGCTGTCCCTCTATATAAATGTTCATTGTCTGTCTTTTAGGCATGCTCTGGGTGGAAAAACACATTCCTGTTCAGTTTTCTAAGTGCCAACTGGCTAGTGTGCATGGCATCACCTGGTTTTGTAAATGCTTCAGGTGTTTGTATATTTTTTGTTTCTTAATGTAAATAGATACAAAGATAATATTTGTCTCTCCTTCTTTGTGTGGGAGATACATTTCAAAAAGGTATATTTATAAATAGATACAAAAATAATATTTCTCTCTGTGTGTATGTGTATGTGAGTGAGATACCTTTCAAAAGGACAGCCAAAAGAAAGTACTTCTCCACACAGCAGCTAATTAATTTATAGAATTCACTGCCAGAATTTGTGGTGATGTTTATTTGCTTAGATAGCTTTAACGGGAGAGGGGGCAGACATAGCAATGGAGGACAGGTCTATTAGCTATGTTCAGAAGCAGTATTCTTCTGATGACTTCCTGCTAGTGGCATCAACAGGGGAGGGCTGTTCCCTTCATGTCTTGCTTGTGGGCTTCCTGGAAGCTTCTGGCTGGCCACTGTGGAAACTTGATGCTGAACTTGATGGACCTTTGGACTGATCCAGCAGGGTTCTTCTTATATTCTCTCCCATATTTTGAATATATGCCTTAATAATTATTTATTAATGGGTCATTTTGGTCAGAAACTAGCTTACCGTAGAGTTTTGCTCCAGATGAATCCATCCATCATAGCCATATCTCTGTAAGGACAGGTATACATATGGTTAAAGAGAAAGTCATGGAAACAGGAGTTGAGGACATCATGTGAAGGACTAGTTTGACTACAGGGCAAGTTATGAGCACAGAGATGTAGGGCTAATTGTGGGATATCTGAAAATTCCTCTGAGCTATGGAAGCCATAGCCACTCTATTTGTCAAGAGTCAATTAAAATTCAGAGCAATTATACATTTAAATTGGTTAAATTCTGTTATGTTATGTTATGTTATTTATTTATTTATTTATTATATTCTGCTTATGAGGTCCAGGATGCAGCCAGCCAACCCCAATTAGAAACAGAGTGCTATACTGGTTGAACACTAGAATAGACCTTGGCTGGATCCCACAGGACTATTTTTATGTTCTTACTTATTTAAAACATTCATAGGATGCACACCTTAATGTAGTGAGGGAGTTTGAGAGTGTCAAAGAAGCTGTCAGCAATGCCACCAGGAGTCTAAACCAAGAGGCTAGACTCTTAGCAGGGGCACCCAAGGCAGAATGGTCAAAGCTGAGACACCAGACTAAGATGCATCCAAACTCAGAGGAAGGCAATGGTAAACCACCTCTGAATACCTCTTACCACGAAAACCCTGTGAACAGAGTATCAAAAATGCAACATGAGATAGTGCTGGAAGATGAGACCCTCAGGTCAGAAGGCACTCACCGAGCTACTGGGGAAGAACAAAGGACAAGTACGAGTAGTACTGTGACTAATGACGCAGCTAGGTAAAAGCCGAAAGGAAGCCAGGAGGCTGATGCGCACAGATGTGAAAGGAGAGTCCAGAGTTGTACGATACACACAATAGGAACATGGAATGTGAGAAGCATGAAATAGGGAAAGTTAGGAATTGTCAAGCAAGAAATGGAATGTATCAACATTACAGTACTTGGCGTGAGTGAAGTAAAATGGATGGGAATGGGACATTTTCAATCAGGCAACTACAAAATATTTTATGCAGGAAATGATAAATTAAGAAGAAATGGGGTTGCTTTAATAGTGAGAAGCGATGTAGCAAAAGCAATTCGGAGCTACAACACAAGGTCTGAGCAAGTGATATCAATGAGAATATATAGGAAACCTATTAACATAACCATCATCCAAGTCTGCGCTCCAACAGCAAATGCAGAAGAAGAGGAATTGGAGAGATTTTATGCAGAAGTACAGGAAGAAATTTATCACACATCAAAACAAGATGTGCTGATAATCATGGGGGACTGGAATGCAAACATAGGGAACAGAGAAGAACTAGGAATGGTGGGGAAATGGGGCTTAGGAGATAGAAATGAAGCAGGAGAAAGATTTATTGAATTCTGTGAAGCCAATAATTTGTTTCTTGCAAACATATTTTTTGAGCAACCAAAAAGAAGACTGTACACGTGGACATCAGCAAATGGTCAATATAGGATTACATAATTGGTAGGAGAAGATGGAGAAGTTCCATACTTTCTGTGAAAACAAGACCAGGAGCAGACTGCAGTACAGATCATGAACTGGTCATATCAAAAATCAAAGTAAAGCTAAAGAAGAAGAACAAAGCAATCATAATGCCAAAATACAATTTAAATAACATCCCAGAAGAATATAAAGATCAAATAAGGAACAGATTTGAGGCTTTAAACTTAGTTGACAGAGAACCAGAAGATCTATGGAGTGAAGCAAAAGGAGATAGAAACACGGTCAAAACCCTAAATGCAACAATACAATGACTAGTACATAGCGACAAAGAGAACTATTACAATAGTTACTGTGTAGAAATAGAAGAGGACAACAAAAAGGGAAGAACAAGAGCCCTATTCCAAAAGATTAGAGAAATGAAAGGGAAATTTAAACTAAGAGTAGGGATGTTGAATAATCAACAGGAGAACACACTGACTGACCGAGATGAAATAAAAGGAAGATGGAAGCTATACACTGAAGAACTTTATAGAACAGATGCCAGGACGACACATTCATTCATGGAGGAACTGTATGATGAAGAACCAGAAATTTTAGAATGTGAGGTGAAAGCTGCTCTTAAAATACTTGGAAGAAACAAATCACCAGCAACAGATGGCATACCAATAGAGTTGCTACAAGCTACTGAGACTGAATCTGTCCAAAGGTTGACAAAAATTTGTCAAGAAATCTGGAAAACTAAACAATGGCCCACAGACTGGAAGTGTTCAATATATATCCCAATTCCAAAGAAAGGGGATCCCAGGGAATGCAGTAATTATCAAACTATTGCCTTAATATCCCATGCAAGTAAAATAATTCTCAAGATTCTACAACAAAGGCTCTTGCCATATATGGAGCGAGAAATGCCAGACGTCCAAGCTGGATTTAGAAAGGGAAGAGGCACCAGAGATCATATCGCAAACATACGTTGGATAATGGAACGGACCAAGGAATTTCAGAAGGATATCACCCTGTGCTTTATAGATTACAGCAAAGTCTTTGACTGTGTAGATCATGAAAAACTATGGAATGCTTTAAAAGAAATGGGAGTGCCACAGCATCTCATTGTCCTGATGCGCAACCTATTCTCTGGACAAGAGGCTACTCTAAGGACAGAACATGGAGAAACCGATTGGTTCCGTATCAGAATGCATGTACCCTGTGTTAGGTCCAAACCCAACACGCAAGTCGCCCTGTCAACCCCAACTCGCTTGCGTGTTGGGTTTGGACCTAACACCTGCATGTACACTTTTATTATAATCATAACTGAAATTATTTACTGTGCAAGCTTACCAAGATCCTGCTGTGATCTTGTTCTAGACCTCCTGCTCAATTATTGTGCAGTATATGCACACAGGCACTCTTGCTGCTCCTGAAAGCTACAAACTTAGTCAACTCGTGATGTGCAGATAAGCAGAGGAAGCCTGTTTTCAGGACTTGCAATGGGTTGCCTTAATATCCCATGCAAGTAAAGTAATGCTCAAGATTCTACAACAAAGGCTCTTACCATATATGGAGCGAGAATGCCAGACATCTAAGCTGGATTTAGAAAGGGAAGAGGCACCAGAGATCATATCGCAAGCATACGTTGGATAATGGAACAGACCAAGGAATTTCAGAAGAAAATCACCCTGTGCTTTTGACTGTGTAGATCATGAAAAACTATGGAATGCTTTAAAGGAAATGGGGGTGCCACAGCATCTCATTGTCCTGATGCGCAACCTATACTCTGGACAAGAGGCTACTGTAAGGACAGAATATGGAGAAACCGATTGGTTCCCATTCGGAAAGAGTGTGAGATAGGGGTGTATTTTATCACCCTATTTGTTTAATCTATACGCAGAACATATCATACGGAAAATGGGATTGGACCAAGATGAAGGAGGTGTGAACATTGGAGGGAGAAATACCAATAATTTAAGATATGCAGACGATACCATGCTACTAGCAGAAACCAGCAATGATTTGAAACAAATGCTGAAGAAGTTAAAGAGGAAAGCACAACAGCAGGACTACAGCTGAACATCAAGAAGATTAAAGTAATGACAACAGAAGATTTATGTAACTTTAACGTTGACAATGAGGACATTGAACTTGTCAAGGATTATCAATACCTTGGCACAGTCATTAACCAAAATGGAGACAATAGTCAAGAAATCAGAAGAAGGCTAGGACTGGGTAGGGCAGCTATGAGAGAACTAGAAAAAAATGGAAATGGACTGCCTTCATGGTGCCATGTTTGCTACAAAGGAGATGAGATGGAATTGGGCTACCCACATGCTTTTGTTATGATTTAAAGAAGGGTCTACTTCCCATTCCACCAATATGGACTTTTACAGCACAATCCTATCCATGGTATACCCCAGTGCTGAGAGCGATCAAACAATATAGGAGACGGGTTGAGTGCAGATGGAGACAAACTCCTGGTGGATGCAATTACACACTGGTAAGTGCCTATGGTAAGCTCTATTTACGGGCAGTGAGGGCAGCAAAAAAACCCAATATTTTGCTGCCACTATCAAATCATCAATCTGCCGCACAGCAGAGCTCTTCAGAATTGTCCGGGGACTATTACATGCTGGCCCCAAGGACATGGTAGATCCATCTGAGGCCCGCTGTAATGAATTTGCTAGGCACTTCCAGGATAAAATCTTTAGCATCCGCCAGGACTTAGACTCCAGTGTTATAGCAGGTGAATCAAGCGAGGTATCCAGAGCACAGCCTTGTCCTGATTTCTTGGATGAGTTTCAGTTGGCGCAACTTGAGGATGTTGACAAGGTGCTTGGACAGGTTCGTGCACCACTTCTGTGCTGGATCCTTGCCCTTCTTGGCTAATAAAAGCTAGCAGGGATGGAACAGCCAGCTGGGCCAGGGAAGTGATTAATGCCTCTCTGCGAGAGGGGGTGGTCCCTGGCTGCCTGAAAGAGGCGGTAGTGAGACCACTCCTGAAGAGACCCTCCCTGGACCCAGAAAATCTTAATAATTATAGGCTGGTGGCAAATGTTCCATTCCTGGGCAAGGTCCTGGAACGAGTGGTAGCAGGCCAGCTCGAGACACTCTTGGATGAGACCGATTATCTGGATAAATTTCAGTCAGGTTTCAAGCCTGGTTTTGGCACAGCCTTGGTCGCCCTGTATGATGAGCTCTGTTGGGACAGAGACAGGGGGAGTGTGACTCTGTTGATCCTCCTTGATCTCTCAGCGGCTTTCGATACCATCGACCATGGTATCCTTCTGGGGAGACTGTCTGAGTTGGGAGTGGGAGGTACTGCATGGCAGGGGTTCCGCTCCTACTCAGGGCTGGATTATCCATTAGGCTTAGTAGGCTGAAGCCTAGGGGCCCGGAGCTCTTGGGGGCCCATGCATAAGCTAAAAGAATTATAATAATATAGGGCTTCCAAACCGCCCGCCATCCCCCCGCTTCACTTACCTTTTTCTCCGCTGTTTTTTGCAGTTTGCCATCAATCAAGATGGTGGCCGAGGTTTCCCTAAGGGGCTGAAGCCTCTGCTGCCATCTTGATTTATGGCAAACATGCACGCGCAATGTGTGCAGCCGCAGAAAAAGCGGAAAGGTAGGTGAAGAGGGGGGGATGGGATGGGACGGCGAGAGGCTTAGAAGCTCCTGTCCTGCGATCCCTCCTGCGGCTGTTTCTGCAGATCGCAGAAGGGAAGCAGAGGGGCCCAGAGGAGAAGGGCCCCCCAAACACCAATCAGCCTAAGGGCCCTCCGCAGCTTAATCCAGCCCTGCTCCTACTTGGTGGGTCAGCTCCAGAAGGTGGTGCTTGGGGAGCATTGCTCGGCACCCTGGACTCTCCAGTATGGGGTTCTGCAGGGGTCAGTTCTGTCCCCCATGCTGTTCAACATCTACATGAAACCGTTGGGTGCAGTCATCCGGACCTTTGGAGTGTGCTACCATCAGTATGCTGATGACACTATTTCTCCTTTTCATCTTCATCAGGTGAGGCTGTCAATGTGCTGAACTGGTGCCTGGCTGCGACAATGGACTGGATGAGGGCTAATAAACTGAGGCTCAATCCAGACAAGACTGAGATGCTGTTAGTGGGTCATTCTTCTGACTGGATGGTGGATGTCCAACCTGTCCTGGATGGGGTTGCACTCTTCCTGATGGAGCAGGTTCATAGCTTAGGGGTACTCCTAGAACCATCTCTGTCACTTGAGGCTGAGGTAGCCTCGGTGGCACGGAATGCCTTCTACCAACTTCGGTTGGTGGCCCAGCTACGCCCCTATCTGGACAGGGATAACCTGGCTTCAGTTGTCCATGCTCTGGTAACCTCCAAATTAGATTACTGCAATGCACGCTACGTGGGGCTGCCTTTGAAGACGGTTTGGAAACTGCAGCTGGTGCAAAATGCAGCAGCCAGATTGGTAACAGGGACCAGACGGTTCGAACATATAAAACCGATTCTGGCCTGCTTGCATTGGGTGCCTGTATGTTTCTGAGCTCGATTCAAAGTGCTGGTTTTAACCTATAAAGCCTTACATGGCTCGGGACCACACCACTTGATGAAACGCCTCTCCCGACAGGAACCCACCCGTGCACTACGCACAGCATCTAAGGCCCTCCTCCAGGTGCCTACTCTGAGGGAAGCTCGGAGGATGGCAACAAGGGAGAGGGCTTTCTCAGTGGTGGCCCCCAAATTATGGAGTGAACTGCCTGACGAGGTGCGCCTGGCGGCAACACTGTTATCTTTTTGGCGCCAGGTCAAGACTTTCCTCTTCTCCCAGGCATTTTAGCATGTATTTTAAATTGTTGTTTTTTTAAGTGTTTTTAAATTGGTGTATTTGTTTTAATGTTTTAATTGTTGTAAACCGCCCAGAGAGCTTCGGCTATGGGGCGGTATACAAATGTAATAAATGATGATGATGATGATAATAATGTTACTCAGAAGTATATTCCACTGAGATAATAATGTTACTCAGAAGTATACTCCACTGAGTTCAATGGACTTACTCCCAAGTAAGTGCTCATTGGATTGTAAGCCTTCACTATGAAACGAGTAAAAATTTGGATTTGGTGACAGATTTTAAAAAATCTGCTGAGCTATAATTAGTTAATCATTAGTGTAGACATGTATTGATTTTCCCTTTCAGCCTCCATGAGAAGCAGGGGTGAAGGTCACCTTCTTTTATTAATATTTAAAGAGCAGAGAAAAGCTTCAAATACACAACTGAAATGTCCACTGATTCTCCCAGAGAGGTTTAAAACTGTTCTAATAGGGAAAAAATCACAGATGAAATAAGGCCAGTTTTCTTTTATTTCAAAGATTATTTGTTTTGAAATACCTCATTGTGATAGACTGAAAAAGTACTCTGAAATCCTGATTTTGTATTTTACAATAAAATTAGTTCACATAGAGATATCTTTAATGTATCTGCATGAATAACCTGGCACAAATCCTGAAATCTGGGTTTTCCATTAACATCAATCTAGACAAAAAAGTGCAGAATCAAGATCTTTTACCAACACCCATGTGTTCATACATTGATCCATGATAAGGTCAGTGTGCTATTGAAAATATGCACCCAAGTGCAAAATAGTTACCCAAGCATTGCTTCACAGTGTGCCCTATCAAAATATGATGATGATGTGAACTGAACTTTGGAGAAAATGAAAGACCTGATATAGACCCAGTAACAGTAAATAATAATAATCCAAAAGACTGACACCTCAGCAAAACATTCTGTCAATGCATTGTATGTGCTTGCGGTAGAAAAGGTACAGAAAATGCCTTTAGGATCCTTTTATCTGTGGAGGTGTTGTACAAGGACACCCACAGACCCAAAGCCTTGCCCCACCCCAGTAAAATGTAAATATTTACAATGGCACCAGAAGCCAATGTCAAGAATGGGACAGAGGAGACATCATGGTGCCAATGCCAAATTATTTGGCAACATTTTGTTGTTCTTACTGAAAGTAATCTCAAGTACCTTAACCGAACATAGGACTAAAACAGGCCCAGAAGATCAGGTATGTTGTCACCTAAATCTGCAAGGCAATGATGACATGGTCTTTTGTCTGAAAGCAATGGGCAAATTCCTGAATCAACTAGCACCCTAAAGGGTTGGACTGGGCATGCAACAAAAGCTGCACAGTCTGGTCCATAGAAAAAGGTAGATTTTAATTATTACAGTTATGTGACTTTTTTAAAAAAGCCAGATGTTTGTTTCATTGTGTGTGTCTATGTATGGCCTTTTGGCATCTTTAAACTAGTTTAGCTTAAGAGTTAGCCAATGAGCAATTTTAAAATTTGCAATCCAGTCAATGTTTCAAAAGATGAAAATAAGCAAGGACAATCAGTATTGTTTTTTCTCCTTAGGGGAAACTGGAAAACTAACCCTGATCCTGATGTACAAGCTTACTCTGAAACTGTGACCAGTTAGACAGGAACAAAATACTTATTTTAGGATTAAATACACTGGTACACTGATTAGAAATTAAGCAGCATGTAAAATCTTAGAATAAATAAAATATACTCCAGGATAGATCTGAGAGCTTATGCTTGGGACTATGCAGCTTGCCCACGGCTGCACAGGTGGCAGGGCATGTAACCCCTGAGCCACTCACTGTAGGGGTGATCTTTAGCTGGCCCTTTACACCCAGGAGACACAAGTGGGGATTTGATCTCACAGATTCTGGACTCCCAGCCAGGCTCTCCTCCCCACTGTGCTATATCAACTGTGTGAAGCCCATAGCAGGGAATAAAGGCAACAGCCCAGCACTCATGCTTATCCCCTACCCCCTTCTTAGGAACAGGTATTCAAAGGAATATTACTCTCCCCCCCCCCAAACATGGAGCTGGCCAAAAAATCAGTGATAGAGCTATCCTTCAGAAGTGTCTTATTCCATTTTAAAGCCATTTAAGCCCATAGCCATCATTGCATCTTGTGGCAGAGTACCTCCAGCAAATGGTTTGGCTGAGTGTTGTCTGAACCCAGGCTTGTGGCTTGTCTCCTCCAGACAAACCACAAACTGTAAGCCATAGAACAAATCTTGGCTACAGCTCGTGGTTTGTTTGGAGTGATGTTTATCACTGTATTTATCTTGTATACATTTTAGCATTGCAAAGAAATACATTGCAAAGAAATGTATCTTTTGCTTTTCCTGGCCTTTTGCTCCCACTCCCCACCCCACCCCATACTGTTTATCGATTAGGTTACTAATAATTAGGTTACTTACTTCTTTAGCCACAATATATTTGTTAGGATTGTATTCCACGTAGCGCTAAGGCTAAAGCTCCGTCAGTGCTAGGATGTCTCCTTGTGTGACAGAACTATCCCCCACTCTCCTCCCCCTGTTTGCCCCCTAAAACTGTTCTGGGTTTCCTCCCCCAACCCTCCAGAGCAGATCTGAGGATGGTGTAGGAAGTGTGCAGGGGGAGAAGGGGGGAAAATCCTGTTGTGCTAGCGGCATCCATGTACTAGCATAAAGAGTTACTTGAATACCACTCTTAGTCTTTAAAGTACCACAAAAGCCTGTGTCATTTTTGCAGCAAGACACTAAGGGTTGTATCCAGTGCTGCACAAGCAGATTCCTACGTGTGTAACAGGACTTCCTCTTCTCTCCCGGCCTGCCCAGGGGTGTAGTCGTCTGAGGTCTCAGGGGATCTTAGTCCCCTTACTTTTTGGGGAGTAAGGTCCCAGCGGGATCCCTCTCTCCAGCATCCCACAAGCCAACAGCATGAAAGGGGAGTGTGTTAGCCACTGAGAAGAATCTTCTAACATGCTTCTTTGTCTTTTCCTGCTGATTGGAGCCAGAGTGAAAGGAGGTGAGTCAGTCACTGAGAAGACTCTTCTCAGTAGCTAACACTCCCCTTTCATGCTTATTGGCTTTGTTGTTGTAAGATAAGGTATTAACAAGGATCTCATTCTCAACCCAGCATGGAAAAGGGTGGAGAGGGCATAGCTATTACTATCATGAAGGGACCCTGTACTTCTGAATTTGCCACTACACTACTATGCGTGCCCACAAAATGTGCTCAAGAGGCCCCCCAACCCTCTGAAGTAGATTTTGTGGGTGCAGGAGACAGAGAAGTTACACTGCAGAAGCAGAAGTCTGTTATGTGATTGGAATGACAGCATTGGATACAACCCTTACATGGTTACTCCTCTGGAAATTTAGGCCATCTGTGACTTTTTAAAAAGTGTGACTGGAGTGGACTGGATTGGCATTATGGCATGGAAGTCTCAATCAGAATTGCCCCCCCCCCATGCCCACTATTCGCAATGGAAGGAAAGCTCACCTATACCAGTTATTTGTTAAAAAATAATTCAGCCACATAGCGGCTAAAACATGATGTCATGTCTAGTTTAGTCCTAAGGTAATATTAAAAGTCTCGTACCAAACATCTATACCCAAATATCTACTACCAAACATTTCAAGTCCGCAAAAGCTTATGCCATAATGAATTTGTTCACTTTTAAGATGTCACCATTTTTATTGCCACCGACCTTTTCAAATCTACATTTCATTTCCTATTTAAAATACATCTTATGTATTAGTAATTTCCTGTCACATAAATGATATTTGTATTCATTTCAGCATGACATTGAAATAAATAAATAGAAGTATACACATGGAGCTGGCAAAATAAAATCCCAATAAAGTAAAATTTTATTTCAGAACTTGTTATTAATACTGCTAATGTAATTCTGCTGCGAATACTGTTAACAAACAGTTTAGATTTTCCCTACCGGTCTTTGTTTATAATAATAATAATAATAATAATAATAATAATAATAATAATAATAATAATAATAATAATAATTTAATTTGTGGTTCGCCTATCTGGCCAATGGCCACTCTAGGCGACGTACAATTTAACAACAATACATTACATCATAATAAAATACATCATAAAATACAATATAACAATAAAACAATAAAACAGTTCCAGTACAGAGTAGTAGGCTATTCGTTGTAAAAATTTAACCCTCCCCGTAAGTCCCAAAGGCCTGTCTGAAGAGCCAGGTCTTCAAAGCTTGGCGGAATACATTCAGGGAAGGGGCATGTCGAAGGTCATACGGGAGGGAGTTCCAGAGAGTAGGGGCCGCCACTGAAAATGCCCTCTCTCTTGTCCCCGCCAACCTAGCTGTTTTAGTTGGCGGGATTGAGAGAAGGTCCTGTGTGGCTGATCTTGCTGGGCGGCATGGTTGGTGGCGCTGGAGGCGCTCCATCAGATAAACTGGGCCGAGACCGTATAGGGATTTAAAGGTTAATACCAACACCTTGAATTGGGCCCGGAAAATAACTGGAAGCCAGTGTAGGTCGAACAACACTGGGGTGATGTGTTCCCGGCGGCGACTGTTTGTAAGCAGTCGAGCCGCAGCATTCTGAATAAGTTGTAATTTCCGGACCGTTTTCAAGGGTAACCCCACGTAGAGCGCATTACAGTAATCCAACCGAGAGGTGACCAGGGCATGTACCACCAGTGGGAGCTGATGAGCAGGAAGGTAGGGCTGCAGTCTACGAATGAAGTGCAATTGATACCAAGCTGCCCGGCTCGCTGCCAAAATCTGAGCCTCCGTGGACAGCTTGGAATCAAGAACAACCCCAAGGCTGCGGACCTGGTCCTTCAGGGGCAATTTCACCCCATCGAACACCAGGTCAACATCTCCCAACCTTCCCTTGTCTCCCACGAGTAGCACCTCAGTCTTATCAGGATTCAACTTTATATGATCAATTATTTCAAAGTAAAAACACAATCATTATTCTGATGGTACATTTTACCTGTTCAGAGTTATCGTATGGTGAGGTTTTAAGCTGAGAACTAAGAAAATACAGTAGATCTTCGAGAAAGGGCACAATCCAAGTTGTATATATGCTAGGCTGAAAGGAGGTTTCACACCGCGGATCTCTGGCTGAGTCGGCTGAGTCCTGACTCAGCCAGACTAAGCCACCAGAGCCCCCTCCCAGTGCAGCCTCAGCACAGCCATGGGGCAGCCAGTCCAACAGAAGAAGCCTAGCCTGACATTGGGAATCCAGTGGAAACTGGTGCAAGGCCCCAAAAAGGGGCATATCAGGGGAGGAGCCAAGCAAGGGGGGACTTATGCTATATCCAGATCCTGTTCAACTCTTTCCCACAGCCCTCCATCCCAGCACTCAATGCGCCCAGGAAAAGGGGTGGCAGGAGGAAACATGTATTTCATTTCCTGCTGCCGTGCCCTGGTGGTGCAGCCAGCATCCTTCCTCCCAGAGGCTTCTGAAAGGCTGCTGAATTAGGCAGCTCCTTTCACCAGCTCTGCTGCTGGATTGCTCTGCCCAAGAACAATCTTATATATCAGGGGGCCCTTGAGTCTGGGGGCACATTTGGAAATCTAAGGCTGCAAACACAGATCATTTTATTCTACAATCAAAACAGTGGAGACTCTTTTTTTAACCTAGTCCACACACAATCTAGACCTGCTGCATATTTTTTGCCCTGAAAAGTGCTTCTTGACAAAGTGGTTTCATTCCAAAAATGAAAGCTCATTAAAGATTGATTTTGCATTACCCAGCAGTGTGTTCATTAGAAAACACATGTAGGCAGCCCCAGCTATGGGGTGGGAGTGTATCAATACCTGTCCAATGATGTTGCGGGTGGAAGTATATATCATGTTTGCAAAGGGAGGATTTTCAAATGTGTAATCTAATCAAGGGGAGGGTTTTCAAACACCTGTCAAGTAACCACACTCAGCCGTATGGACGGCAGGTTTAATCTACAATCTAGATTGAAAGCAGCATGTTGAAGATAAAATGAATGATTCTGCATTGAGAAAAACTACATTTTCGTGCTACAAATGAGCAAGTTCATATGCAGTTTAAGAAACTGTTATGATCACACCACTATACACTGATTTCACAGAAGAAAAACTGGTGATGCTCAGACCTTCCCCACAAACACCTCTCCCCAAATAAAACAAACAAAAAAGCAGGCAACATTTTCCCCTGAACAAGCAACTGCCCCACCAAACAACACCTCAAACCCCTCAATTTTAACAAATACATAAATAAATTAATAAAATATAAAATAGGAAGGTCCTTGATGAGCGAGAAGGGAAATATCTGAGGATAATATGTTACACACATATACCACATAGGTGACTCTGGATCAGAGCTTGGAAAAGTTACTTTTTTGAACTACAATTCCCATCAGCCCAATCCACTGGCCATGCTGGCTGGGGCTGATGGGAGTTGTAGTTCAAAAAAAGTAACTTTTCCAAGCTCTGCTCTGGATATACATATCTAGTCTCTCAGAAGTAAGTCTTATTGAGTTCAATGGGGATTACTCCCAGGTAACTTGGTACAAAACTGCAGCCTATATAAAGTGCCATTCCCTGTAATTTCATGTATGCTTCAAGGCATGGTTACATAGTAATCCAACGTAAGTAGCAAACATTCTTAAACCGTTATTTTTCTTAATGTTGGGTGTTTTCCAACGAAGTCGTATTTAGAATAGACCAACTGAAATCAGTGGACAAGTTACTTAAATTCACTGATTTAAATGGCTTTACTCCAGACATGACCAACATTGGATGTCACCCATTACCAAGGCTTTTGAATCATTCAGATAAATTAACCAGTTCCATATATTTAGATAAATTGGCTGCAACGCTGAACATATTAACTAGGGAGAAAGCCTGACTGAATGATGGCACTTTCTTCTGAATAAACATGCTTAGATTACAGCACACACCAATAACATATTGTGATTGTTGCCTTTAATTGATGAATCGAGTTGTGGAATAAGTCTGATAAAGACTTTCATTAATGTTAAGTGAGCAATGAAGAGAGATTTTTAAGGGTGCAATGAGCAGATTAATTTTTTATTAGAGAATGTTTGATTACAGATCAATATACTGGCAATTAAGCAGCATGTATCACTCCCTTAGAAGTTGGGTGCATGCAGAAAAAGTTGTTGACAAACAATAGTAGGAAGTAGCATATAATATGGCGTAAGAGCCCATTCAGGGAAAGGGCAGGTGAAGGTCAAAGTCAAATTAATGAATTTCAAGAGTAGCAAGAAGGGGCATCAGGACAAAGCCAGTCTCACTTTGTGTGGGGCTAGCAAGCCAGGCCAGACATTTTCCACCAGTTGTAGTCTCCAGTTAGTATATATGAACGCTACCCAATCCCACCTCCAACTAATTTTCTTATTCGCAATAATGCAACTGAAGACTTGATATATTTACTACCGTACAGTTTAAAAGCCAAAAAAGAAAACAAAAGAGGGTTTTTTTCTGGCAGTAAGTTAAAAAAAAAGAACAATTCTTGCTTCATCAAACAGTTATCAGAACATCTTTGTTTAATAGTTTCAAAATGCCCCTGGGCAAACACATAGCATTAGGGTGCAGGAAGCATTTGGAAATTAACATCAGTTTGTTCTTATTCTTTGAGAGTTTTAAATAAAATAAAATAAAAATTCAGAAGGGAGTTCTCAAAGCCCAGAAGTATCTGAGATGAAGCTCAACTTAAAACATTCATAAAAATCAAAACAATACAACTTCCTAGAGCTTTTGCACCAAGTATCCAATGCTGCTATTACCTGTTTTAAATCAGGCAACTCCTTGGGCAGAATGTGACTATGAATGTCAATTTTCATCTCTGTAGGTTCACCAGAAGATTAGGTTCAACAAAGACGTTAATTGTGCTTTTGTACTGCCTGCCTTTGGAATAGTAGTTTTTCATTAACTTAAACTGCTGTTCGTTCTCCCACTATCCTATCAGAATGTCTGCTTACAGTAACCAATCAGACAGCCAGTATTTCTGGAGAGCTGCACTGTGCAAAACTAAGTGGCATGAATATAATGTACAACCCTTCAAAGTTTTCAAAAGGAACTGTGCAACAGTGAAAAGGCCCTTCCAGACATTCTTTTTATTGGGCATTCATGATTGTTTGTGCCCATTATGGTGTTGGGGCAATTATATGCCATCCCATTTTCCATACTGTTTGTACTTGCAAACATTTTGGGGTGGACATTCTGCTTAATTTCCAAAAAGTGTATGTCCCATAACTTCCTTCTGAAATTCTGCAACTTTTCATACTACAAATGTTCCACTTAATTTTTTTATCCACTTTTGTTGCCCTATAGTGCAAGAGTGCTCCTACGGATGGTAGTTATATGTTAACAGTGGGGAAGCATTGAGAACAACTAATAAAGCAAAATGATGTGTGGATGGTCCATTCTAAATTCACCACTACAGCATCATTATTGTATCAATGACACTTTGCAGAATACATCTGGGGGGGGGGGAAATACACCAGGGCACTTCCAAACTCTTGCTGTTTTTGGATGGGATTCAATCACACAGTGGAAAATTCAGGTGGCTCAAATTCAGGTGCATGTAGATGGCTTGTCCAACAAACCCACTTCCTGAAAGATCAGACTTTTTGCAATCAGGAAAGTGCATTTAAATGACTGATTGTGTATTTTTATTGTTTTTGTAAGCTGCCCTGAGGGCAGGATATAAATCCTCTAAATAAACAAATAAATAAATATTCCAAAGTGTTGGAAACTAGAGTCTAACTATTTAAGGCTGAAAATGTAAGTTAAAAAAAAGATTCCTCACATCCTCCCCCAGTTTTTGGTGGTAATTACTAGGTACAAAAACAAAACTACTGAACAGTGCAACCATTAATATGCTTAAACATAGAATCACAGAGTTGGGAGAGGCCTATAAGGCCATTAAGTCCAATACCCTGCTCAATGCAGGAATCCAAATTAAAGCATACCCAACAGGTGCCTGTCCAGATGCCTCTTGAATGCCTCCAGTGATGGAGAGCCCTCCACCTCCCCAGGTAATTGGTTCCATTGTCATGCTGCTCTAACAGTTAGGAAGTTTTTCTTGATGTTTTTCTTGAGTCGAAATATGGCTTCTTGTAACTTCAACATGGGATGATCGAGAAGAGACCTTGGCCCTCCTCTGTGTGGCAACCTTTCAAGTACTTGAAGAGTGCTATCATATCTCCCCTTAGTCTTCTAAAGGCTAAACATGCCCAGTTCTTTCAGTCTGTCCACATAGGACTTTGTTTCTAGTCCCCTGATCATCCTTGTTGCCTTCCTCTGAACCTCTTCCAGTTTGTCTGCATCCTTCTTAAAGTTTGGTGTCCAGAACTGGATGCAGTACTCAAGATGAGGCCCGAGCAGTGCTGAATAGAGGGGAACCAATATTCACGAGATTTGGAAACTACACTTCTGTTAATGTAGCCTAAAATAGCATTTGCCTTTCTTACAGCCACATCACACTGTTGGCTCATATTTAGCTTGTGATCAACAACCATCCCAAGATCCTTCTTGCATGCAACATTGCTGAGGCAAGTATCCTCCAACCAAACTGTACCTTTGGTTTCTTTTTCCTAGGTGTAGAACTTTGCACTTATCCCTGTTAAATTTCATTCTGTTGTTTCCAGCCCAATGCTCTAGCCTATCAAGATCCCCTTGAATTTTGTTTCTGTCTTCCAAGGTATTAGCTGTCCCTCTCAATTTTGTATCATCTGCAAATCTGAATATTTATTTTATTTATTATTATTATTTTTACCCCGCCCTCTTTCCAAAACTGGAACTCATGGCGGCTTCCAGATAAAAGAACACATATAATTAAAAACATACAAAAGTCTAGATTAAAATAGAATTAAACTATTTACAGTATTAAAACCATTCATACATACAGTTAAAATAATTCAAACTCAGTTTAAAATAATACAATTAGACAATAGCAATGCAGCACCCTTCAAGCCCTATCCTTAACAGCCTTCAGTCCTAAAGGCTTGTTGGAATAAAAAAGTCTTTGCTTGCCAACGGAAGGACTGCAAGGAGGGGGCCATTCTTGCCTCCCTAGGAAGGGAATTCCAAAGCCTCGGGGCGGCCACCAAAAAGGCCCTATCTCGCGTCCCCACTAGTCGTCCTTGTAAGGATGTGGGTATTGAGAAAAGGGCCTCTCCTGTGGATCTCAGGGCCCGGTCAGGCTCATATAGGGAGATATGGTCTGACAGAGTGGCAACCAGTGGAGCTTTTGTAACAGGGGAGTCGTATGGTCCCTGTAACCAGCCCCAGTTAACATTCTGGCTGCAGCACGTTGCACCAACTGAAGTTTCCGAACAGTCTTCAAAGGCAGCCCCACATAGAGCGCGTTACAGTAATCTAAACGGGATGTAACTAAGGTATGTGTCACCGTGGCCAGATCAGACGGCTCAAGGAACAGGCGCAGTTGGCGCACTAATCTTAATTGTGCAAAAGCACTCCTGGCCACCGCAGAAACCTGGGCCTCCAAATTTAAAGCTGAGTCCAAGAGCACACCCAAACTGCGAACCTGCGTCTTCAGGGGGAGTGTAACCCCATCCAGCACAGGCTGAATCCCTATTCCCTGATTTGCCTTTCGACTGACCCGGAGCACCTCTGTCTTGTCTGGATTAAGCTTCAATTTGTTCGCCCTCATCCAGTCCACCACTGATGTCAGACACCGGTTTAAAACCAAGACAGCTTCCTTGGAGTTAGGTGGAAAGGAGAAGTAGAGTTGGGTGTCATCAGCATACTGATGGCACCGAACCCCAAACCCCCAGACAACCTCTCCCAGCGGTTTCATGTAGATATTAAATAACATGGGGGACAAAACTGAGCCCTGAGGGACCCCACAGGCCAACGGCCAAGAAGTCGAACAGGAATCCCCCAGCACCACTTTCTGGGTTCGTCCTTCCAGGAAGGAACGGAGCCACTGTAAAACAGTGCCCCCAAGTCCCATCCCAGCAATGCAGCCCAGAAGGATACCATGTTCAATGGTATCGAAAGCCGCTGAGAGGTCCAGCAGAACCAACAGGGACACACTTCCCCTGACCAGTTCTCTGCGTAGGTCGTCCACCAAGGGACCAAAGCTGTCTCCATCCCATAACCAGGCCTGAAACCAGACTGAAATGGATGTAGATACTCTGTTTCATCCAGGAATCCCTGGAGTTGGGAGGCCACCACACACTCTATTACCTTGCCCAAAAATGGATTACTGGACACTGGCTGATAATTTTCCATTATGGAGGGATCCAGGGAGGGCTTTTTCAACAAAGGCCTTAGAACTGCCTCCTTTAGGCACACTGGAACTCTGCCTTGTTGTAAGGAGGCATTGACCACTTCTTCACCCACTCAGCCAGTCCCTCTCTGGCGCTCTTAATGAGCCAGGAAGGGCAGGGGTCTAGAAGACATGTGGTGGCTCTCACCTCTCCAAGGATCCTGTCCCAATCCTCGGGCTGTACAAATTGAAAAGAATCCATTATTATTGGACAGGCAGGAGCCAAAGTTACATCCACTGAGACTGTATCAACTATAGCATCCAAGTCGGAATGAATCTGAGTGATTTATCTGCAAAGTGCTGTGCAAATTCTTGGCAGCGGTCTGTTGCATGGTCTATGTTATCCCTACGGGGGCCAAGATGTAAAAGACCTCTGACCACTCGAAACAGCTCAGCTGGACGGCTCCCCGCAGACACAATAGTGGCAGAAAAGAATGGTTTCTTTGCTGCCTGTAGTGCCATGGAGTAGGCCTTCAAATAGGCTGTAGCCCGTGTTTGGTCAGACTCGCTCCGAGTCCTCTGCCAACGTCGCTCTAGTCTCCGTCTCATTTGTTTCATCACCACCAGCTCCTTGGTAAATCAGGGGGCTGTGCTGGCTCCACTTTGTGAGAGGGGACGCTGAGGAGCAATCGTGTCCACCGCCCTGGCCATTTCCTGCACCTCCTCATCCAAGTTATTAATAAAAATATTGAAGAGCACTGGGCCCAGGAGTGAGCCCTGTGGTACCCCACTCATTACCTCCCCCCAGTTTGGGAAGGAACCATTGATAAACACTCTTTGAGTACGATTCTGTAGCCAACTGTGGATCCACCTAATTTGCATAATTAGGAAATATTTTACATAATATGCAAAATATCCCACCAGATTTGTGGAACTGTAATATGACAATCCTATTCATTAGGCAATAGCTAGCTACAGTGCACAGGGAATCTGGACTGGAAGGAAGGTAGGAGGGAAAATGTTAAACTGCCTCAGCACAAGGTATGGTCTCAAGTCTGATTGTCCTCCCTGGCTGTTATTTAGTAAAAACAAACACACAAATAAAAAAACCAAGTGTACAAGGGCCAATCACATGTTTAATATCATATATACTTTTGCCCTTTCATTTAGGTTCAAGGCTAGCAAATCTATTTTTAACAAATGAAAACAAGAAATGGATACAAATGCAACTGGAACTCTGCAATAATCTTTGTTCAAGCTTCTCACTGAGATAAATTAAGCTGTTAAGAGAGATACAAAAGAATCTCTGACTGGAGAAGAGGCAATGCAAATGTTGTTGCTATGGAGAAAGAGCCAAGAAACATGACTACACTAACCCTCAAAACAGCAGCTTGATACTGTGGAAAAGGACTTTCCATGCCACTTGAGGACAGTTTAGAGAAAAGTATAATCAAATCTGGATTGGTGTGTCATGCAAAAAGTTTATCAACTGAAAACCAGCCAATGGATTATTGATTTGGCTATGCAGCTGGTATTATTAATTTGATGGTACCAGTAAGAACCCTAAACACATATTTGTCATGTAATTTTGGCCTTAACAGAACAGACACTGATTTCACTGAAACGGGGCTTTGCTAAGTCTGTCCTTGTGTTTTTTCATATATTTTTCTTTGTTTGTAATGTGAGCATCCCCAAGAATAATGTTCTAGTCCTGTGAACTGCTGCACAGTCCCATAGACAGATCAGGAAGGAACTTTGTGCTAGCCTGAAAAACAAGTACTGATGCTATTACTGTAAACTTTGGGTGGTGGATGAGGAGGCACAATGATCTCTATGCACCCTTTCTTCTCCCTGTTTCTTTGATTGTAAGCTCAGCAAGAGCCTGCTAAATTTATGGGCAGAAGATGACTGTTATAGCCCTGGCCAGCCTCTTAAGACTTAACAAAAGACCATTGATTCTTCTCACCTCAGTATTATGCATTCATGAGAACTAAATAGTTACATATTTGCCCTCAATCTAAGGCTAGATCAGGGAATGTTTGAAGGTAGGGATGGGAAATCTGTGGCAATCCAGATGTGGTGGTTGGATTCCAACTCCCATCAGCCCCAGCCAGCACAGCCAATGATCAGGAATTCTGAGACCTGTAGTCCAACCACATCTGGAAGGCCACAGGTTCCTTATCCCTGTTCTAGAGCCTAAGCAAATATCTCCTCCAGTCTCTTGGAAGCCAAATATAACCGTGTAAAAGCACAGGCTGCTGTTTGGGAAAGAGAGTAAGTTTGGGGCTCTAGTTTTTTTTTGTAGTGCTAGCCACTGTTGTCCTGTAGGAGCAATGGGAGGTTGCTGTGCTGGAGTGTTTGGCTCAGCCCCGTAGCCAGCCTTCCTTGATAGGTGGGACAGCCACATTTCCAGGTGGGGCATTTGGGGAGAAGAGGCACATAGCACCAGCCAGTCCACCCCCCACTGGTGGAGAGGACATGAGGGACAGGCATGAGGAAGGGAAAATTCTTCCCCATCACTCCTCCATGCAGACAATGTGTTGACTTATAGAATGGGCTATGTAAATGTCAAGTTAACAATTAGTATGAACACCAGAAATGGCATATGCTAGGGTTGGCATATTGTCCAGTTAGCTGGATTTTACCTGGATTCTAGCCATTATGCCTGGTGCCCACTTAGCCCATTAGGTGGATTCCCAGCTTTCATTTTTTTAAAAAAAGCATGTCTCTAGCCTTTGTGGATCCAGAGATACAAAGCAAAATGTGGAGGCAATATTCTGCACATTTTGTGAGAAATCAGCCTATTCCCACCTTCCATTGTTGTTAGCCAATAAGGGACATCACAGCTGTCCTGAGAAAATCAAGAATTTTAGCCTGCCTGCTGGCTGCATATACAGAGTCTACAGTTTAGAAAACTGCACATGCCCACTTGATCAACACATGCAGCTTCACCCCTTCTCCATAGACGTTCTGGTTGAGTCAGCAAGAAAAAGCACCCTTCATCTCAATTGCCTCTGTGTCTCAGCGTATGTGTCTTAAGTGGTGAAGGCAATGGGAGGGTCTGCCTGCCATTATGGAGGATGATGGAATAAAGGGGTCTGAAATCCTGAATCCACCAAATGCTCCCTCCTCAAACAAATACAAGATATAAAAGCAAGCCTCTCTGTAGAAAATGCTGAGGTATTAGTATTTGCATTTTTCATCTCTGCCCCCATCCTGTTAATTGGTGCTTACTCCAAAGTAAAGTTGTATTGGAATGCAGCCTCATTCATCCTGTTGCCCGGCAGAGTCTCTGTTCAGCAATTCAGAGTTGGCAAACAAAGTATTTTTTAATAAATTTCCTTCTTCAAAATGACTGGCAGGCATCTCTCCACCAAAGATCACCCTACTTCATTTCCTCCCCAGGGATGGATGTGTGCATACATATTTACATACACAGAGACTTTACATATATCCAGTGCAGTGGGGGATGTAACCTTTAAGACCAATAGGAATGGAACAATTCACTCCACACTCACCAGCTTGGAAAAAGTTATTTGCTTACTATGTGGTATATTTTGCTCTTGGAGCTGCGTGTCTGCTGCCTGGCAGTGGCTGAAATCCCTTATTCCTAATGACAATTAATAGAGGCAAGCTTAGAATTTAGTACAGTAGAATGCACTCAGCTCATATTTAGAGGATCCATTTTCTTTTTTACTGTTTCACATATTCCAAGCCCAATCCTTGGTTTTGCAAGAACTGGGAAGAATTTCCTTTATTTAAAATTTGAAATGAAAATTATTGGTTTGTAGCTATCTTCTTTTATAGAGCCAAATTTCAAACATTATATATTTTGCTATGTAAACCACTTTGGGAACTTTTTGTTGAAAAGCAGTATATAAGTATTTTTACTGCTTTTCTACTATTTTTGGCAAGACTCCATATACATTGTATGCTCAAAAGACTCTCAAGTTCAGGCAAATCTTGCTGCACATAAAGGTTCTGTTCTTTCTAGTGGCATATTAAATACTCTTAAATTGAATACATCATTCCTGTTTACTTGCTGATCTTCAGTTTACTGCTCAGCATAAGCATAAACTTGGGTGTCTTCAGGTACTTCATACTTGTGCACCTCTGAAGTGCACAACTTTGTGCAACTTTAAAGCTAATTAGCTAAGATTATTAACCGAACCCATAATATTGAAATCTTAATTTCCATCTGAATTACAGCTTGTAGCATTCATTTCACATTTCCTAATTGTTGCTAACATAACACAATATTGCTTTTAATTGATTGATTGTATATTTTTATTGTTTTTGTAAGCTGCCCTGAAGGCAGGATATAAATCCTCTAAATAAATAAATATTCTAAAGTGTTGGAAACTAGCATTTAGGCATTTAAGGTTGAAAATGTAAGTTAAAAAAAGATTCCTCACATCGTCCCCCAGTTTTTGGTGGTAATTACTAAGCACAAAAACAAAACAACTGGACAATTAATATGCTTAATTTGCATAATTAGCCAATGATTTGCATAGTGTGAAATTAGCCTGCCTGGATTTCTGAAACTGGAATATCGCAACTCTAGCATATGCACACTGACATATTTTTTTGATTAATAAGAAAAAAGGATGTTAAGGATACAATTAACAAGGGGATACCAAAAGGTGAAAAAACCCCAAAATAGTTTATGCTATAACTACGAAGTTAAAAACTAGCGTGGAGCTTGTTTTCTCAAACTGTATTCAGTTTCAATCTAGTATCATGACAACAGCAAGACAAAAAAAAGCCCTGGGCTCCTGCTGGGAGGAAGGGTGGGATATAAATAAAATAATAAATAAATAAATAAATAACAGGTTTAGCAACAAAGCAAGAGCATATTACAATACAACCACAGTCAAGCATTTACGGAGACTGGTGCTGAGAACAGCATCCATAACTTCCTTGTTGAAGTCAATGAGACTCAGTCCTTAACTTTGTAAACTATTTACTGCATAACAGACTTCCTTCTGTAGACTTATAAAAATGCTTGATAAACATGCAAGAAAACTTTCTGAATGATAGATTCATAATACACCTTCTCAGAGAGAAAAAAATGCATAGCACCTAAAAACCATACTTTAGCACAGTTGCAGCTTTCAGTTTTTCCTAGAATTTAAGTAATGTATTTTTTAAAATCAAAATTAAGGATAGCTGCCCTTTCTTTTTCAAATGCAAGAAAAATAAGTTTTGCTAAATGCTTGTGAGGTTGCAGTCCAATTTACCTTTCCGCCAGGCTCGGGGGAATTGGATGCCACGCCCCCCTGGCTCCTATCTGGCAGACTTCTAGCACCATGGAGGTCCACTGGGGACAGCCAGCCCAGCATATGGAGGGCCAGCAGAAGCCTCCAAAATGAGGCATTCTGGGTGTGTGGCTGGGATGGAGCTCTGGGGGGGGGACTTGTATGATATCCTCCTTGTGTTCAAAGTTCTCCCCTGGGTCCCGATCTGCTGGGAAACTCCACCAGCCCAAAGGCCAGCGCAGTAAAAACATTACCATGGAGGCCTACAGGGAGCAATTATTCCCCAGGAGGCCTGTTTGTGGGAGCTATTGCTTCCCAGCCAGCTTGTGTGCGGGGCTCCCAACAGAGCCAGCATTTAGCCAGGCCAGTGGATCCTGAGTGGGAGGAGGATCCCACAGGGGTTTTTGCCAGCTCCTCCTCTGCCAGCCCCGCCCTTTGCCAGCTGTCCAGCATTTGGACTGCTCTGTATGTCATTGAAAGTCTCTGCATCTGATTGATTGGAGTTAGAACTGAAAATGTTGACTCACAAATGGCTGTGCTGCAGGCAAAAGTGAAAATGCCTCATGTTGAGCTGCACATATTGGGAAAATCAGACATTAGGCTTGAGTTATGGCCTAGATGGCCAGCCAGCCAGCTAGCTAATTGTAGGAGACACAGCAATATTTTGATTCCTCTTGGGCTCTTTTCATCCTTTGCAATCAAGTACTCAAGTAAAAGAAGAAAAAATAGTCACTAAGAATTAGAGTATAGTGAGTGCTTTAAAAGAGTAAAGGATAACTTAGGGTAGTTTTTTTCTCAGATCAATTTAAGATACCTCTTTATTTCACCCTTTAGCAATAAGTGCCCAATACTGCTCCACTCATCATAAACAAACTCTTACTTCCTACCACATGCAAATAAATATGCTTCTTTATTGCTGGCTGGCTAGAGAACACAACTGAAATTGAAAAGAAGAGCAAAGGAAAGTCCAAGGGTAGACCATAATACAAAATTCTACTTTTGAACTGTTCAAGGGTCATACAAGCTAGTTTTTTCAGGATCACTTAAGTAATTATAGGGTGACTGTGATCATGAAAAATCCACCCTCAGTCAGGGAAAGAGTTGAGTGAGCAGACTGTGACGTCCTTCCCTGGCTCTCCCTGTCAGATTCCTACCTGCTTGTGGCTACTGCCTTTCACTAGGCACCACCAGGGACTCCACCAGTCTGGACTGTCTTTTTTTATGGTTTCTCTCTCCGCTCTAGCACAGATCTCACTAGATCCCCCTGCTAGGCAGCACCACCAGTCACGTTCTATAACCAATGTTCCCAGAGACTTTGCCTGAGTCTATATATCTGGTTACTTTTGTGACTGCATGCTTATGCTGTTCCCAACCCCTTTGTATCGATATAGATAACTCATATAACTCGGGGTTGCTCTGGATACTTGTAATGTTATTATTCTTCTCTTCACCGCTGCCACCATTTGTTACTGTTGCCCTTCAGCCTTGGTAATTACCTTGCCCTCCCTTCTGGTCTGTGAAAACCCCAAAAAAGGATCAGGCCTCCGGTAAACCAAAATAGTATTTATTAAATATCAGAAATAACATGATTACTTTTATAATGGTACATAAGCATATGGTTTCATCTATTCCTATGATACTTGACTTATTATTAACTAGAACTCCAATTCCCTCTTTCTCCACACTCTCCTAACATCCACTACCAAACACCTTCTTTCCCTCACATTCACCAACTCTTCCACCTACTAACATCCAACCTCTATTAACATCCACCCACCCAGATTCAACTGTCATTCTTCCATTTATACTCTCAGCCATTCAAACGCTCAGCCAATCATCCAGCATTCTACTGCTCATCTACTTCCCCCTCCTCTTTCATTCCACTTACCATGTATCTTCTATACAAACAGCACTTACCATATTTACATTAATACAGGAACATCACACAGACTTTTACGGGCTCTTCCAGATGAGGCTTTTGTTGTGCACTCGCCCTGCCTTATTCAAATTTTTCAGAGTCCTATTCTTACATTGTTCCTGTTCTTAAAGCAAATATTCTGTAAATGAAATTGTCATTGTCTGTCATGTCACAAATGAAACAGAAGACAATTTTGCCCATGGGTGTGTGTGAAGCACAGCTCGGGGGGGGCAATGCTCCTATCCTCCCCCCTGGCTACAGGGCTGGTGGCTGTGTTGGAGCCGTATCTTCAGCTATGCTCAGCCTATATATTTGTAAATAAATACAAATGTTGCAAAATGCCATACACTTCCTGTGACCTCCTTTTAAAAGAAACTGAACCTTCTTCTAGTACTTCTTACCACTTGGAGAATAAGGTTGAGTATAACACTATCACATCAGGAATTTTTTACTACTAGAGCAACAAGATGCAGCAGATGTTCCTATATCTTTAACAGAATATTTTCTCACAATACATGATGCGCCTGCAAATATTTGCTGTTCTACAAGAGCCCTATGTTCTAATAGAACTGGTTGCTCATTTACCATCCCTAGAGACTTTTAGGATGGATAGCTTGAAGAAGAGACTGTGATTAGCTTCACATTTAAAGTTCATGGGACAAATTTTACTATATTTTTTCTAAGCATCATGCTACCCGTGAATGCTTCTACACAGGCATGTATCTGCACAGAAGCATTCCCAAGCATGACTCTGCCAAGCAAGGTGGAGCGACGTGGTAGTGGCAATGGTGGCAAGTGGTAGCAGTGAGCAAGAGGGGCAGAGGCAGCTGCAGAGGCACTTGCTTGTGGTGGTGGAGGTGGCAGCAGCAGCATGTGAGTGAGAGGGGCGGTGGAAGAGGCTATGGAGGTGCCTGAGGCACCAGGTTGCAGTGGCAGCAGCAGTGGCAGTGCGAGAGCGAGAGGGGCAGAGGAGGTGGCTGTGGAGGAGCATGAGGCACCCAGCAGCAGCTGTGGCTATGCTGGCTGGGCCTGGCCTGTAGTCAGTTGGTCTGTGGGTGGTTTAGGGAGGGAGACCCTTGGGTGGGAGGAGGGGTGGAGGAGGGGGCTGGTGAACTGTGGGTGAGTAACCCATGGGGGGAGAGGAGAGGGGGAGAGCTGGCTGGTGACCCATGGGGAGGGGTTAGGCACACTGGTAACCCATGGGGAGAGGGAGGGGAGCGCTGGTGACCTGAGGGAAGGGGAGCACTGGTGACCCATGGGGGAGTGAGGGGGTAGCTCTGGTGACCTGTGGGGGGGAGAGAGGGAACACCGCTGGTGATAGTAGGCGGGGTTGGCCGAAGCAAGCAGGGGTGGAGCCCATGGTACCTAAATTTTTAGTGTTAAGGAAACAAGAGCATAAGTACATCTGAGCAGCAGTAGCCCAGTTGCCAAAGATAGTATACTTCTTTAGCAGGGCCAGTCCAGTTCACTCTTTCCAAAGGGAAATCATTATCTCAACCTAACTTACCACACTAGTATGGTAGGGATGGGGAACCTGTGGTCCTACACCACAACTGCCATAATCCCTGACTGTTGGCCATGCTGGCTAGGGCTCATGAGAGTTGGAATCCAACCACATCTGGAGGGCCACAGGTCTCCATCCCTATTATGAATATTAAATGAAGGGATGGGGAAAGAATAATATAAAGCAAGGCCAGGAAATCTTTGGCCCTTCAGATGTTATATACTACCGCTCCCATAGTCCTTGGCAATTAGTTATGCTAGCTGGGACTGATTGAATCTAGAATCCAACAACATCTGGAGGGCCACACATTTCTGACCCCTGATGTATACCATTCTAAGTTCCTGGGGGGTGGGAGGGGATTAAAATGTAATTTATAATAGAATTGTAAAACCAAGACAATTTTATTGGTGGCACATATCTCTGTAAGATCTATGATGGATGAATGAAAGCAAGAAGACTATGAAAGATCGGCAGTATACTATTGGTGTTAACAAAAATGTATTTTAAAAGAATAAGCGAAGGAACATGAAGCTAGGGCGGTCAAATACAAAAGAAGAGAAGGCTCTTGCAGCTTTAATAGCTGTACAGAAGAAGTGTAACTTACATCAGAAGCTGCACCTGCTGAAATTGTATCCTCTCTACACAACTATTAAAGGTGCAGGAACACTGTCCTTTTCTTTATCTAGCCACTCTATTTAAAGCCTATACAGGGGCCATTTGCCGGTCTAAGCAACAGGAACCAAAACTGCCCTTGGCGAGGAGCCATGGGGAAAATCATGCTTGCTTGTACATCCTTAGGAAGGCCAGCTTTCACTTTAAGAACTACAGTACCAGAGCTTATGAAAGGGTCTGAACTCATTTGGAAGAGGGGTTCCTAACTGAGTGACCTCTCGCTGACATGTAATTGGTGATGGAAACATTGTAATAGGGCTGAGAGCTGTAGGACCGGAGCTTTGGACAAACGCATTAAGGCATTTCCAGACTTCATAATTTGAGCATGTGTTTGGCATTTTGACCTGTCAATAGTATGTTTAGGCAGGAGGGGGAGAAATTATCTTTGTGACTGCTATTAGAATTAACATGGTGAAGAGGAGTTGTGTCCCAACACTAACAGGAGCTCAATCCCTGCTCACTCCTCATCAGGAACAACATATTTAACAGAAAATATTTTTTGTTTTGGGATTGTCTCCCTATTACAGTCCGTAATTAGGAGCAAGGTCTAGCTCGATAAGTTGCTGGGTATCCATAACTAGCACTGAAACTGAGCTCTAGAGGGCAACAGAGCTTGGCAGGCAGCAACAGAAACAGAAATGTTCACATCCTCACTGTCAGCCCCTCCCTTTCCTGGTCATCTGCTGTGTTCTTCTTCACAGCTACAACTTATCTGATTTCTCTATCCCCCTGAGTAAACCCTTCCTCCAAAGCCTACTGGCAGCCAAATGAGCCCTCCTATGGTGATCCTGGTCTCCAGATCTGTTGCCGCCTACATTCCGGAGGTCTTCAGCAGTGAAGCAGGAGAACAAAGGGAAATTAGTTATTCAAATAAATCATACAAATCTGAAAAATTTTCTTGGTACACTACATTTTATAAGAGAGTTTGTGTCCACGTAATTTCATCTTTTTGGCAGAGATTGAGGGACTTCATGTGAGTGTCTGTTTTCTTAATGCCATCTCATATCTTCAGGATAAAACCTTGAATCAGGATAAAGTGAATAAGCCCATAACTACTTTATTATTGTTATTACTTCAGTTGAGTATGAGGTCAAGACAGAAGGTATTTACTTAGTCTTTACAGTTAATGGATAATGCCATCTAGTGGCAAAGCCCATAAGTAAACATATGAGACTCTCTTGATGTTTGATTAAATTAGGATACTTCTAGAAGGCACCTAGTGGCACTGGCAACATAAGGAGTACATCAAAGAAGGAATGTCCTCTTAGAGAACATGACTAGAATTAGATTGGTTGGTTAGGTACTACTATCAGTATACAACCAGGATGGGCTAGCTGCACAACTGTTTTTTTAATAAATGACAGGTTTTTGTAGTGCTGATTTGTGTATACATGGCTTGCTGAAGCGCTGGAGAAGTCAGTCAGCTGGAAATGCCACCAATACTCTTATGAGCTAAGACCATAAGAAGAGCCCTGCTGGATCACACCAATGGCTTGTCTAGTCCAGCATCCTGCTCTCCCAATGGCCAACCCAGACGTACATAAGCAAGATCTGAGTGCAACAGCAATAATCAGCACTCTGATTAGAATATAGAGATACTTAATATTTTGTGTAGAAATAAGATGATAGAAGTATTCTCCCCCCTTCCATGGTTTCTCTCCACTTTATGAAGATAGTTAAAAAATTATGGTGACATTTCAGAATTATTTTGTCTTTCAGTACTGACCAAGAAACTAGAATCTCAGTCAACATATATTTACAAATTAATGAGGAGTGAAAGAAAAAAAAATCATGCATTCATGTTACCCTTTTTCCGACTTACCCACAGCAGCTCTGGGGGCAGACACAAAGTTGAAAGGGACATTGTTGTCTGCACATATTTGTTCCATTGTTTAGAAATCCTAGACCTTGGAGTAGGACCACTAAACAGCCCTGCACTCCTACTGGGAGAAAGGGCAGAATACAAATCTAATAAATAATAAATAAATAAATGGGGGGAAGAGTGTCATTTCCAAGTAAATGTTACATAGGATAAGTTGCATAACTTGATCCTTCTATCTAGCTTAATTTAAGTGCAATAAATTTAATTGCCAGATGCTACAGGTTAATATTTGAATCAAATTCACATTACCTCCAGATAAGTGGAGCAACACAACAGTGAAACAAGGACAAGCTCTGAGCTGAGTCCAGCACTCAAAGAGGTACTGCCGTCTGGATCATAAAAAAATCACAAAACCACATGTAACATCTGCTGTGTATTCAGGAATAACCATTTTCTAAATTCAGGTTTTAGCTGAGCCTGTCTATCTTGGGACATTGTCTTGTGTCAGCTTGTTTAGATTTTTAAAAGTGGGTTAATTAAAAAAAACCCTCACAGGTACATATACCACATGATGTTTTCACATTTAATTAAATGAAAATTAAGTGTAAACTAATCCATTGCAAATCAGGCTTTGTGGGTGAGTGTTGCCGGCACAAGTAACACATTCAGCTTTTGTGGCACTTCTGCTGTTATCCTTTTCAGATTTTAACAAGTGTGATGCCAAGAGGAAGAGAGGAAAGAATGAGCAGCTTGACAAAACAAGAAATGGATGACCATAAGTAATAAGATGAATGGATATGAAAGAACAGAAGATGCATGCAGAAGACCTGCTAGTTTTGTTTTCAGAGCCTATCCCATTAGATCAAGGAAATCATTAAAACAAAAGTTTGGGGAAAAAGCATGGATTCAGATAGCAAAATATTGCTAAGTAACACCTTTAGGATTTAAAAGCCTATTGTGCATTGGATTTCATAAACTGAACATAAGAACAAAGGAAGTTGCCTTACGCTGAGTCAGACCATTGGCCTGTCTAGCATAGCATCCACCTTCACTGGCAGCAACTCTCCAGGGGCTCAGTCTTTCCTTGCCCAGTCGTTCTTGGAGATGCTGAGATTTAAACTGGGTACTTTTTTGCATGAGAAGCATGTGCTCTATTGCTGAGCTACACTCTTCTCCCATTTATTACACAAACCACTGTAGGAAACTTAATATATCTGTGGACATTTATATATTCTTTCCTCTCTTGAGATTTCAAAGCAGTGAATTATTCTAACTCTTGTAGATTTTGCTACTTCCATTTGGACCTTGCCAATAGCTTTCCATTCCATTGGACTTTGCCAATAGCTTTAGAAACAATAGTTCTGAATTAGCCCAGGAGACTTGCTTGGTATTTAAGAAGACTTATTCAGTGAATTCAGATGTATTATTTTTCCTGGTTATTCAAACTGGTTGTATTTATTTAAATTATTTATATCCTTTTTTAAAAAAAATACACAAGTAGCTAACAATAACATTATATAAAATATAATAAAATAGTAAGAGGTATGTCCTCCTCATAGACCCATTTCAGTTTAAAAATGGCATAAAACAGTATTGGAAATGTTGGTAATATTTATTTATTTATTAAATTTATATACCGCCCGACTAGCAATAGCTCTCTGGGCGGTGAACATAAAATACAATAAGATAAAAATACAATAAATAACAATATAATACAGCATAATACAATCCAAATCAGTGCAGTAACATCTTTAAATTTTGATCAATTTAGATTAAAATGCTTCGGAGAATAAGAAGGTTTTAACCTGGCGCCGAAAGGAAAGCACAGTCGGCGCCAGGCGTACTTCCTCGGGGAGACTATTCCATAGTTCGGGGGCCACCACTGAGAAGGCCCTAGATCTTGTCATCACCCTCCGGGCATCCCTATGAGTTGGAACCCGGAGGAGGGCCTTCGTAGCAGAGCGTAGTGTACGGGCCGGTTCATATCGGAGGAGGCATTCCGTAAGGTAACGTGGTCCCTCACCGTATAAGGCTTTATAGGTTAATACCAACACTTTGAATCTAGCCCGGAAACATATTGGAAGCCAGTGCAAGCGGGCCAGAACAGGTGTTATATGCTCGGACCGCTTAGTTCTTGTTAGCAGTCTGGCTGCCGCATTTTGCACTAGCTGTAGCTTCCGAACTGTCTTCAAAGGTAGCCCTACATAGAGCGCATTGTAGTAATCCAAACGCGAGGTTACCAGAGCATGTACCACTGATGTAAGGTCCTCTTTACTCAAATAGGGACGTAGCTGGGCTACCAACCGAAGTTGGTAGAACGCATTCCTTGCCACCGAGGCTACTTGAGCCTCAAGTGAGAGGGAAGAGTCTAGGAAGACTCCCAGACTACGAACCCGCTCCTTTAGGGGGAGTGTAACCCCGTCCAGGACAGGGTATATATCCACCATCCGATCAGAGAACCCGTCCACCAACAGCATCTCAGTCTTGTCTGGATTGAGCTTCAGTTTGTTAACTCTCATCCAGTCCATTGTCGCGGCCAGGCAACGGTTCAGTACATCGACAGCCTCACCTGAAGAAGATGTAAAGGAGAAGTAGAGCTGCGTGTCATCAGCATACTGGTGACAATGCACTACAAAACTCCTGATGACCTCACCTAACGGCTTCATGTAGATATTAAAAAGCAGGGGGGACAAAACTGACCCCTGCGGGACCCCATATTGGAGAACCCACGGTGTTGAGCAATGTTCCCCGAGCACTACCTTCTGGAGACGACCCGCCAAGTAAGAGCGGAATCACTGCCAAGCAGTACCTCCAACTCCCAACTCCCCGAGCCTCTCCAGAAGGATACCATGGTCGATGGTATCAAAAGCCGCAGAGAGATCAAGGAGTATCAACAGAGTTACACTCCCTCTGTCTCTCTCCTGACATAGGTCATCATACAGGGCGACCAAGGCTGTCTCAGTGCCAAAACCGGGCCTAAAACCCGATTGAAATGGATCTAGATAATCGGTTTCATCCAATAGCGCCTGGAGCTGGCCAGCAACCACTCGTTCCAAGACCTTGCCCAGGAATGGAACATTCGCCACTGCCCTGTAGCTGTTAAAATTGTCTGGGTCCAAGGAAGGCTTTTTCAGAAGTGGTGGTTTGAAGCTTCATGGAAACAAGGGATGTGAGGACCCAGAAAAAAGTGGAAAAAATCTGGAACCCCCCAGTTTCCCCATTTTTCATTTTTTCAGAAAAAAACAGAAAAAACAACAATACGCCCCCCATTTCCCCTTTATTTATTTACTTATTAAATTTATATCCCACCCTTCCTACCAGAAGGAGCCCAGAGTGGCAAACAAAAACATTTAAAGCACTTTAAAACACCTTAAAATGCTTGAAAACATATTAAAACATCTCTAAAACATCTTTTAAAAAACAGCTTTAAAAACATTTTAAAAAGCAGTTCCAGCACAGATGCAGACCGGGATAAGGTCTCTAGTTAAAAGGCTTGTTGAAAGAGAAAGGTCTTCAGTGGGCACTGAAAAGGTAACAGAGATGGTACCTGTCTAATATTTAAGGGGAGGAAATTCCAAAGTGTTGGTGCCACTACACTAAAGGTCCACTTCCTATGTTGTGCAGAATGGACCTCCTGATAAGATGGTGTCTGCAGAAGGCCCTCACCAGCAGAGCGCAGTGATCGACTGGGTATATGAGAGATAAGACAATCTTTCAGGTACTTTGGTCCCAAGCTACATAGGGCTTTGTACACCACAACCAGAACCTTGAACTTGGCCCTCCCCACCCTCCTGGCCTTCATATCTCTAATGGAAACAGACAGTTGGTATGCTACTAAATACCAGTTGCTGGAAACCGCAAGAGGGGAGAGTGCTCTTGCACTCAGGTCCTGCTTGCAGGCTTCCTATGGGCAACTGATTGGCCCCTGTGAGAACAGGATGTTGGACTAGATGGGCCACTGGCTTGATCCAGCAGGCTGTTCTTACGTTCTTATGTTCAGAGACATTAGTATATGATCCAGAGGAATTAAGAGTTTTCTTAGTATAGTGACATTTTCAGCCAAGCAAGAGCTGAAAAACACATTTCTGAAATGATAAGAGGTCTGTTATTTGATTAGTGTTTTGACTTTGCTCTATGTTGCACATGTCAAAGATACATTTGTAGGTATCATTCTGCTTGAGAAGATTCTTCTTCCCTTTCTGAAAGAGTTCCATTGTTAGAAAGAGTCATGGGGGGGCAGGTGGTGTAGCTGTCTTTCTCTGCTAAACACAGGATGATTCAAGGCAGATGTCGGCTGCTATTTTAAGTGATCAGCATTTAAATTATTAGCTTTGAAGACGGCATGATCCAGGGATGAAGAGGAAATCAAGTAAAGCTTTCAAGACTCGAAAATAACAAGGTAATTGGTCACATTGGCTTGGAGATGTCAAACACTGAGGGCCCTGACAGGGGCAGTTCTAAGCAGTGGAAAGGAGCAAAACTGACAGGGTCCAAAAGTGAGGCTGCTGAAACTAATGACCTCATCTCTTGAGTGAAAAGCTCGCTAATTTCTGACTGGTCCTCAGCCCTTAAGCCCCTAGAAGCTAAACTAGACGTAGTCTCCAACAATTTAAGTGAAGTGACTAAAATGGCATATGAGGCCTTAGCAGTAGGACAGGGCATGCAAGTTGAACTTTAACTTCTAAAAATGGTGGTCACTGACCTTGAACTCAAGCAAGAAGAGCAATCCAACCCCAATCGCCATAAATAATAATAATATTTTATTTATTGGTCGCCTATCTGTCCAGGTTAGTGGACACTCTAGGCGACTTACAATAACAAAAAGCTATACATAATATACATATACAAAAACAAACCACAGTCCTAAACAATTTAAAACCAATTTCCAATTAAAACATCATAAAATTAATCCTCCTTAATCCCACCAAAAAAAAAAAAAAGCAGCACACAAAGAACAAAAAACAAACACCCAGGCCACCCCAGCCAGCCGGCTTATGTATCCCTCCAAAGAGGGACAGGTGGTAGCACTCAGTCCCAGCTGGCTGGGTACCTGGTGCCTGGTCCTGCAGGATGCAGGTCTGCCAGGCAGAAGTCCCACAGGGAAGGGTGGTGGAGGTGGTGATCCCACAGCAGCAGCCGCTGCCGCCGCTGCCGCCGCCTCTCCTTCCCTGGGCGGCGATGTTCTCTTCCTGTAGGCCCTGGGTCTCCCAGGCCACCCCAGCCAGCCGGCTTATGTATCCCTCCAAAGAGGGACAGGTGGTAGCAATCAGTCCCAGCTGGCTGGGTACCCGGGGCCTGGTCCTGCAGGATGCAGGTCTGCCAGGCAGAAGTCCCACAGGGAAGGGTGGTGGAGGTGGTGATCCCACAGCAGCAGCAGCCGCCGCCGCCGCCGCCGCCTCTCCTTCCCTGGGTGGCGATGTTCTCTTCCTGCAGGCCCTGGGTCTCCCAGGCCACCCCAGCCAGCCAGCTTATGTATCCCTCCAAAGAGGGACAGGTGGTAGCAATCAGTCCCAGCTGGCTGGGTACCTGGGGCCTGGTCCTGCAGGATGCAGGTCTGCCAGGCAGAAGTCCCACAGGGAAAGGTGGTGGAGGTGGTAATCCCACAGCAGCAGCAGCAGCAGCAGCAGCAGCAGCAGCAGCCGCCTCTCCTTCCCTCTTTCATGTGTGAGAGTTCCAGAGTGGGAGTAAGGGGGCAACCTGACCACCTTCCTGCTTCTTAGCTCAACTCACTTCAGCTAGGGATCATAGCTGCCTGCGCTGATTTAGAATGGGTATACAGATTGGTAAGTCATAGAGGCTGTTCATTAGATCTGCATCATGATGCAGTGGTTTGTTTCAAATGGTACAATATAAAGGAAGCTGTTTTCAAGGCCGTATGAGACTTTAGAGAGCTGAAGTGTGGAGATGCTCATGTGGATGTATTTCAGGACATCTGTCCTAAGACCCTGAGAAGAAGATGCTTTTTCAGACCCTATACACAGGCATTAAAGAAGGCTGGGGATGGGAATTTCCTTTCAAATTAGTTGTCCAGGCCTGGGACAAAATTCACACAGCAAGTGATGAGAGGCAAGTGGAGCTAATCTTGCAGACTCTCGGCACTGAACCCCCTAATAATGAACAGGCCCTGCCAAGAGACAGTCAGGGTGGGCTCCTAAAAGGAATGGTCATGATAAACGGCCATGATAAAAAGCCCACCTTAGATTTTTAAGTAGCAACATGAGCAACTGAGATCTTTTGCGTTCCTATTTTTCAGCTAAAGGCTTATGTTCTGTCCTATGCGGAGTTGTAGCATTGAGCCCCAACTGTTTATACAATCCCCCCCCAATCTGATATGACTCAAGATATCTTTTAAGGAAGTCTTACGATGCTTAGTTTGTGGCTGGGTGCCTTCACATTTGGATCCTGATCTTTCAGCCTTTTTCCTGTTAGTTCAGGGGTAGTTTTCCCCTTCATTTCAGGTTCAAAAGTAGAGAAACCAACTTGTGCAAGTCCATGTAAAAGCAGCCAGACTTTCAAACAACATCTGCAGCAACACTTTTAATCCACCATGACTGTTGTTGAAGACCGCCTCAGAGTTGTTTCATTTAATGTGAAGGGCCTGGATTCAGTGGTAAAAAGAGCTAGAGCGGAGGTAGTGCTGTGAAGATAGCATCCAGATGCCATGCTGCTCCAGGAAACACATCAGCATGAGAAGTCAACTCAATGCCTATTCAAGTGCTCCTGGATAGGCACTCAACACACTGCCCGGCTCATCCAAGTCACGAGGCACTGCAGTCCTGGTAGTTCAGCCTTGCCCTCTAATGACTGAAGACATGTTAGGAGACCCTAAGGGCAGATTCCTCTTTGTGAAGGGCTCTTTTAAAGGCTTTCAAATCACCCTGGGCATGCTGTATGCACCTAATTCTGGACAACACTCCTTCTTGACTTTTGCTCTAGAGCTGCTACAAAACTTTGCAACTGGTGCTGTCATCATCAGAGGGGATCTCAACATCAGTCTCAATAGTGCGCTCAATTGCAGCAGGTGAGAATCTATCTCTACCTAGAAACATGAATTATGCAATCTTTTGAAGGACCATTACTTACTAGATGTCTGGAGGAATGCTACCCCAACACAAGGGAATATACATTCTTCGCCCCCAGATACAAATCACAATTGAGGATTGATTACATCCTCATATCAAAGGACCTTTGGCCCAGTTTCTTATGTGTCGATATCTGGTATATCATGGACTCCAATCATACTCCTGTATTAGTAGAACTCTGTATGGGAAAGGTGGCTCCAAAGCCTTTCTCCTGGACTTTTGACTCTTGACTTCTTGCTAATGCAATAGCTGCGAGCAATTTGAGACAAGCTTTCAACAATTTTTCAAAGAAAATGCAGCCCCAGATGTGGCCCCTCACATTCTTTGGGATGCAATGAAAGCAGTGACCAAGGGCTACTGGGTTAGTAAATCTAGCCTGCATAGAAAAGAAAGACCAGGAGCCCCACCTCCTTCTTGCTCAGATTGCCTGCCTCTAGCTCCTTTACAGGCATTGTGGCTTCCCAAGGATCCTCTGGCAGTTGCAAAAAGCTCACATGGAACTCAAGAAATTGGAGACTGTCAGAATCCACTCAGCACTGGCTCAGCTGTGGTAAGTATTACGAGCAGGGGAACAAGTCATCAAAGTTGTTGGCCCATGCTCCTAAACAACAAAGTTATTAAGAGCTACTTACCTGCAGCCCTGCTCTCGCTAGATGGCTTTAAGGCCTTTGATCTGGTGGAATGGGTTTTTTTTTTTACAACACTTGCTAATGAAACTTAATTTCGGCCAGGGGTTCCTTCATCTTATTGGACAGCTCTACTCAATGTCAAGAGCTCTGCTATCTATCAGCAGTCATGCCTCTTCCACCTTATCTTTACATAGGGGCACAAAGCAGGGTAGTCCCTTGTCCCCCCTGCTGTTTGCCCTCATAATAGAAGCATTGGCCTGCAAATCAGGGCACATCTTGGAATTGCTGGGGTGATGGTGGGGGGAAGAGAGCATGAAATCAACCTGTTCTTGAACAACCTGCTCCTAGAATAATAGAATGTGAGGCTGTAGAGTTGGAAGGGGCCTATAAGGTCATTGAATCCAATCCCCTGCTCAATGCAGGAATCCAGTTTAAAGCATACCTGACAGGTGGCTGTCCAGCTGTCTCTTGAATGCCTCTAGTGTTGGAGAGCCCCCCACCTCTCTTGGTAATTGGTTCCATTGGCTCCATTGTCGTACCACTCTAACAGTTAGGAAGTTTTTCCTATATTCTGTCAAAACCTGGCTCCCTGCAACTTGAGCCCATTATTTTGTGTCCTGCACTCTGGGATGATCAAGAAGTTGAATAGACCAAAGGTGGCTTTGGAACCTCTTAAACATAGACTACAGCATTTCAAGAATTTAGCAGGGCTGGAAATAAACTATTCCACATTCACAGTGCTCCCTCTCAACCTTTCACTGTCAGCTCCATGCTATGGTGGATTTCAATACTTGGGGATTATCATAACAAGCAATTTTAATCCACTGAGAAAACAGAACTTTGGACATCTTCACAGCACCATCCGTAGAGAGCTCAAGTTGACAAAGGCAGCACCTCAGTTGGTTAGGTTGTGTGGCTGCTGTAAAGTTGTCCATACTTCCCCAGTTTTTGTCTTGCAGATGCTCCTCCTCCCCACACCAGTCCAGTGGTTCACCAAGTGGCAGTGCCTCCTAAATGGTTTTATTTGTTTTTTTTATTTATTTTTTGGATGTGGAGGGTACTGGGAGTTCCCAACTTTAAACTCTGTTTCAGATTTTTTCAACTGAAACAATAATAATATAATTATTATATTATATAATGATAACAATAAGAGGAACTACTGAGGTGCCCTGGGTTCACATGAGCTGGATTTGCCTGGCCCTTTGTTGAGAGCCTTACCGCTTTTGCACCCTAATCAAGGGGCAATATGCAAAATATCCAACAGGTCACGCAGGTCACATTGCAAGTCTGGAAGCACTGGCAGTCCCCCTTCCTCCCATTCCTTCAGCATAAAAACTTTTTTCATCCTGACAAACTAGCTCAATACAGGGGAGGGGAGGGGCATCTAACGGGTCAGAGACCTGTTTGAATGGGGTCATCCTATCACAGACATTGCACTGAGGCAAATGATCAGATGCATGCTCTGAGAAGGAATGCCTTTCTATATATAATGCCTCAAACAGACTTTACATGCATTTTAATTTTATTTAAAAATGTGGGTAAAAATGAATTTGTGGGTGGAGAAGGGAAATTATAACTATCTTAGACACTGGCAATACATTTATCTTGATGCTGATCAGTGAATATTTATTTATTATTTATTTAATTATATTTCTAAACCGCCCTATAGCAACAAGCTCTCAGGGCGGTGTACAACAAAATAAAACCACAATTAAAATACAAGCAAGTGTAGATTATAAAACATATTAAAAACAAAATTAAAATACAACTTAAAAATAAAAATACAATAAAATTAAATTTAAAATTAACATTAAATTAAGGTTAAAATGCCTGGGCAAAGAGGTAGGTTTTTACCTGGCGCCAACAGGATAACAAAGAAGGCGCCAGGCGAATACAGTAACATCAGTAAATAATATCAGTTTGGGCCAAAGCTTGTGCAATCCACCATAAGCCCAAGGGACACAATAAGCCAGAAACTGAAATCAATAGAGAAAACTATGGGTGCAGGGAGAGTGAAAGGAAATCCATCAGACTGGCTGAGAATGCAAGACTCTAATAAGGAAGAAGCAACTGTGGAATTGCAGATGTGCATGGAGAATTACTTATCAGCCCAATCAAGGATCTGCAATGATCTTTCAAGTCCCAGCTACAGGACATATGGCCTTTAAAGTTCCAGCTGCTCTCTCAGAGACACTGCTTGTGAGTTAAGTCCCGCAATTGGGGGGGGGGAGAAGCAGGGGCAGCATACAAGGTCAATGGCACCCTTAAACAGTAATCCTGAAGGCACTTCCTGTTAAGCCTCCCAGTTATGAGCGGTAAGAAACAGCTATCTTTACAAAATACATTTCAAAGACAGAACCTTGGCATCATTCAGTCTCAGCATAAACATAGCAATGCTTGAAGCAAACTTTCCTGTGCTTTGCCAATATTAAAACGTATCAGTATTAGATAAATACACAATTTTTTAAGGACGAAAGATAAACATAGGGGGGGAAAGGAGGAAGAGGAGGGCAGAGCTGCAAAACTAATGACTACAACCCTGAAATCGCAGCCGTTAATTCCACATGTGGAGGAGCATATGGGTTTCAGAGATGTAGGGAAGGCACGCTGCACTGTTAGGGCTGGATTCTGTTTGACAGAAGCTTTGACGGCAGAAACACAGATCCAGAGCTCTCCAGTCTTGAACTTACGAACTCATAAACGCAAATAAATGGATGTGGAAGCTCTGGGAGGAGAGAGGCAGTTACAGAGCAATGCAATTCAGGTGGGAAGTTTGAATGAAGTCTTGGATTCTCTGACCTTTGCAGCTGCCCAGAGCCTGCGGGGCTCCTCTCTCGACAAGGATGCTCAAAGGTGCTGGCTGCACTCTGAACGGGGAAAAGATCCGCACCCACGTGGCGCGGGGTCAGGTGGTGACGTGCCTGCAGGAACAGCATGCCTGGCCCTGGCCCTGAGTACTGCTCACCTTGCCCTCCCCACACCTCTGGTTTTTTCTCCTCGGCTGGGTGGGGGAAGGCGGCAGGCATAAGTGGGAAAGCTGCGAGGAGGCACGCGCACACACACCCCATCGTCACTCACCTTAGTTCTTCACCTCTATTCTGCTGCTTACCCTCTGGCATGGTCTGGCTCTCCACTTCCTCCCTCGTGCCTCCTAACACAGAGCACGAGGGAAGAGTTACACTGCGCAGAAGCGCAGTGTGAGGCACATGTCTTTGTCCACCAATCACAGGAGCAGAAGGCTTCCCCTGCTCCCCCCCTCCTAAGTAATGTCCAAAAGCAATGTCGGAAACGTTATTGTTACTGCTAAAAAGTAAGGAAATTGCTAGTCGTTCTGTTACTAGCAAAATGTAATGAAGTTACCCACTTGTTACTTAAAATTGTAATGAATTACAAGTAACTCATTATTTCTAATGAGTTACTTCCAAGCTCTGGACTCACACATCACTAATCACTAACTTGTGTGCTCACTACCTACCCTGGCCTAGTTCGCCTGTCATATTAAATAATTGCGACCCAACATGGAAATAAGGAGGCAAGACACAAAGTTTGGGTGATCTGGGGAACATATATATATTTTAACACAAACCAATCATGACAAAACTGTGGACGAGACAACCCTGCCAAGAACAAGAGGTAGCCTTTCATCTACCCCCCTCCCTTAAGCCCTCTTCTTTACGGTAAGTAGGGTGGTCTTCCTGCTTCACTCCCTCCTGGGTCCCACAATTCTATAAGGTGGCTGTTACAGATAAGTCCCAAAGGTGCTCCTTAACAATGCCAGCAAATCCCATAGCACTGAAGACAGATCTTTGGACTACACCCTTCCCCTTTAGAGATGCCTAAGGTTACTCAGAAAACCTTAATTATATGATAACATCCCACATCTACCTGCCAATGTGGTTAATTGCCTTGTTTAAAAGCTACCCCCGCTAATTAGAGTAGTGAAAAAACCTGCCAGCAAGGCTAAACAGTTGACAAGCAACGAATTCCTACTTGCTCTGCACTGAATAGAGGATGGGAAGGTGGAATTCCCAAAGAATGAAGAGGCTGCTGGAAAAAGGTGGGGGGAGGGCTTAAATAGCCCATGTCAGCTCTTACCTTTCCATTCCCTAAGCAGGCAAAAATGCCACCCTCAGCTATGGAGCATGGTGGCAGTGGGATAGTTAATATTTAACTACGGTTTAATGTGAACAAGTAGGGTATTGTTCGTGCTTAGCAATGGGTAAAAAATTCAATTCAGTTTGCATCTGAAGCCGAATCTATCAAATTCGCACTTTCCAAAACAATATGAAAACCGAAACAAAGCCATCCTTTAAAATTCACACTTATTCGAATTTTGCAATGTAGTTTGCCAACCAACCAATGTTTACAATAATGCATATGTTAGGGGAAAATGTGCATAGAAATGAATAGATAAATGAAAATAACATACAAAAATGCATTATATGATGAGAAACCGCTTGCAAAAATGTGAACAGTCAAAACTGCCTAGAAAAATGTGTTTAAGAGAAATTTACACTAAAATGCTGGAGAATTTTCCTGAGGTTTTTTTAAAAATCACAAATTGCTGCAGAAATGTGGAGAACTAAAATTAAAATTGGAAAAATGAGAAACTGAAAGAACTGAAATTGACAGAACTTTCCATCCCTAGTTGTTGCACATTGTTTGAAGTCACAGCTTTGCTCCTTCCCAGTTGCTCCAGGAACAACATACCACAAACTTAGTTTGTTCTGATGTCTGAACCTGGGCTTCTGGTTTCTCTCCAAACCACAAGCAGTAACCAAATTTTATTCTTGGCTTACTGCTCATGGTTAGTTGGGGAGAAGCAAACCATGAGCCAGTGTTCAGATGATACAACAAGCCAAGGCTTGTGGTTTGTTTCACCCAGTGTGGTACAGCCAGCAATGGGGAAATAGTGAAGCAGGGAGCTCTGAACAGCTTGCTGTAGGACACTGCTAGTTTGTGCTAACAATAGATATTACCTTATTATTATTGTTTATTGGATTTATATCCTTCCCTTGCTCCTGAAGGAACCTGGGGCGGCCAATATTAACAAAACAATTTAACAAGAAAAAGGAAAACATACTAAAAACAGTTAAAAATATTCCAAAACACAATTACAATTAAAAATATTGTAAAACACAGTTTTAGAATATTGTAAAACACAGGTTTAAAATATTCTTTCATCTGTGGTTTTCAGTTTGCCAGGAACAATCCCATTCAGCCAGGAAGCACCTCCTCAAAGAGAGGTCGCACCACCGCCTCTTTCAAGGCATTGGGCATAACTCTCTCCTGTAGTGAGGCATTGACCACTCCGTGGACCCATCTAGTTAATCCCCTCCTATTAGATTTTACCAGCCATGATGGACAGGGATCAAGAGGGCCCATAGTTTGTCACAAGCTTCCTGTCCACATCCTCGGGCTGCAGCAACTGAAACCGTCCCCACAAGCTATAATTCAGCGGTGCTCTAGGGATCTTCAACAAGTCTGAACCAATTGTGGCATCACGTTCAGCACAAATCTGAGTAATTTTCTCCTCAAAGTGATTTGCAGATTTCTCACAACAGGTGATTGAGTGTTCATTGTTGATGATATCACACTGGTCTAGACCAGCCAGTTCACCACTCTAACCAGCTCCATTGGGTGATTCACTGAGGGTTCAATAGAGGCTAAGAGATATGCTCTCTTTGCTGCTGCCACTGTCATATGGTAGGAATAGCTATGTACTTGTACCTCTCTTTGATCAGATTTGCACTGAGACTTGCACCATCTGTTCATAGGCTAAACATTAACTATGATTTAACATTACATGTGAACACAGCCATTAAATGAAAAATTTCATCTCTAAAAAATTCTTAAATGTTTTTTTCCTGTAACAGCCCCGTTTGTTGAGGTCCATTATGTTGCATCAAGCTTTTTCTTTTTTTTTTTTTCAATAATTTTTATTCAGATTTTCATAAAACATACAAGACAAAATCATAAAACATTCAAAGACAAAAAACAAAATCAAAAATAGTTAAACAAAAAGAAAAAAAGAAAAAAAAAAACAAAAATAAAAAATAAAGAGTAAAATATTGACTTCCCATTTGTCAAAGATCAAATCAGTTATAAGTCTATAATATATAACAATCCTGTCTCTTAAGTCATATTATAAAATCACTTTCCTCCAGTAGTTATCTTACTTAATCATCAAATCTCATAAACATTACTTTATTCTTTCCACAAAAAGTCAAAGAGAGGTTTCAATTCTTTAAGAAATATATCTATCAATTTTTTTTCCAGATAAGCATATCGATTAATCCATCTCATTACTAATTATGATAATCTTATTGTCATAACCATAGTCAAAATAAACATTTCAATTAATCCATCACATCAGAATCTGTTAAGTTCAGTAATTTCAGTAGCCATTGTTCTATTATCCCTATTAGTTCCATTTTCCATCTTCCATCTTCAGTAGTCTTGTTAAGTCCAGTAATTTCAGTATCCAATCTTCCATTATCAGTATTCCATAATAATCTTGCTGTCAAAGCCATAGTCATATAGTAAGAGTCTGATGGGAGTTACCTCTATCCCAAATATTTTCTTGCCATCCATTCTGAATAGGTTGCTGAAATACTGCTGTAAAATCATATCTCTGTTCTTTTTTTCAAAATACACTGGGTCATCTCTTGAAAGTTTTTCCATTGTCACATGGCTGCAGTTAATTCCATAGATTTTCTCTATATTGGGCTCCATCACATCATTCCAGTCCAGAAGATTATCCATGCCATTGATAACTTTATCTCTAGAATCTTCATTAATTTCTTCAGAGATAACATTGAGTTCCAAACAATAGATTTTATTTCTAAAGTCCATAGACTCCAAGTCTTGTTCCTGTTCCACGTTTGTTCCAATCTCCGGGATCTCCTCTCTCACAGGGACCCCTATTCCAGTCTCCAGGGTCTCCTCTCTCACAGGGACCCCTGTTCCAGTCTCCAGGGTCTCCTCTCTCACAAGAACCCCTATGTCTTTAATCTCCTGTGTCTCCAAACAATAAATTTTGTTTCTAAAGTCCATAGACTCCAAATCTTTTTCCTGTTCCACGTTTGTTCCAATCTCCGGGGTCTCCTCTCTCACAGGGACCCCTTCCAGGGTCACCTCTCTCACAGGGACCCCTATATCTTTAATCTCCTGCTTCATTTTACTCAATTCAATTTTCAGCTCCTTACAACCCTGTCGCAGGTTTTGTTTCGTTATCTCAATCTCATCCATTATTTTCTGAAACATAGTTATTTCCAGCTTCTCAGCCACTTTCTTAATTGCCATTTTAAAAGAAAAATATAGGAAAACCACTTCTTATTTCAGCAACAATTGGGTTAATACTCCAAACTTGGTGACATCACAGTATAAACAGAGCAGACAGCCTTATCTCTCCATGTTTAAGTAAACAAAATGCAGTTCCCAGGATCGAAACAATTAATGGCGGTCGTCAGAAAACAGATTCGTCAAAATAAAATAGACCAAAAAGAGAGTAGTCTCAGGCAATATAATATTCTTCAAAATAAAAATCTGGAATAGAAATCCCTCTTCAGTGTATATCTTTAGAATGCAAATCCAGGACAGCTTTTTGCAACAAAAACAGAGATAAGCTATTAATTAGTGAGTAGCAGAGAGAAGTTATGGCTCCCCAGTGAGATGTCAAAAACCGATCAATCTGGCAAATCTCTTTTAAACAGCAACAATTTAAGTCAAGTAAAAGAAAAATATAGAAAGAAGGGTGCTTGCCTGTTAGTGCGTTCTCTCTTAGAAGATAAGATGAACGTTCGCTTTTCCAGATAGAGCTTGTTGTTAAAAATCCGTCCCACCTTCGTCGGCTGGACCTCGTCTCATAAATTAATGAGATCTGGTCGTCCCAACAAAAATAGGCTTTGAGGTTAATCTCTTCGTTTCTCCCTACCCGGAAGAAGTTTAATCAGTCAAAAAAAAGAAAAAATCTGACTGATATATCTGAATAAGCTTCTTTTGAGGCAGGAGCCCGTCTCAAAAGCAGGCACAGGCTAAGTCACCCTTCCCGGAAGTCTGCATCAAGCTTTTTCAATTATCCCATGCTTGATATATAATTACTATAGCAGTATAATAACAGTCAAGTTCCCCAAATAACCCACAGAGCTCATATTTATACATTTAAATCCCATAATTAAGTTGCACTGTATGTGTCAAACCAAGTTCTCAATTGCCCATTCTGATATCTGTTCATAACTAGAGATGTTTGTTCATTAAAAGCTTTCTTACAGTGACAGGGAGTGCATAAGCTGTTTCCATAACAGAAGCTTTTACATTTCACTCTTTCTGTGTCTTGGCACGCAAAAAGTCTACTTCAGATGACACAGACAAGACTGTGAAATAGGGAATGGTATTAGATTCATTCTACACCCATTGAAATTAGACATGACTAACCTTATTTCATTTTAATGGGTCCCCTCTTATGATTTTAGGTTGCCACCGTGGAGTTACCCCCATTTACTGTAATAGAATTTACTTCTGAGTAGACATGGCTAGGATTGTGCTGTTAGTTGGATACCACCCAGGAAGTACACAGTACTTGCATCTCCTGTTTTTCCTACCATGTTTGACACAACTTCTGAAGACACTATGATGGTTAAAAGCATTTTAATATAATTGTAAGCTGATATATCTAAGACATCAAATGCCAGACTAATTACTTATCATTAATCATTATCATTAATATTATTTATATACCACTTAATATGCTAAATCCCTAAATAGTTTACAAAAACCGTATTAGTATCATAAAAATGAAATTACAATGAAATACATCAGTAAAATCAAAGAATCCATCAATAAAACATTGTTAAATATCAATAAATTATAAAAAAGCAGTATGGTGCACACACAATCCTACACATATTGCTGTGTTTCACACTAGCACGCTAAACTCAAGAGCGCTGTTCCTGCTTCTGCCTCCTTAAAAAGATGGTAAATGGCTAGCAATAAACTTGTTTAACCACTTGGTGTTAAAATACACCAAAGCGGTAAGTATGCTCTTAGGGAACTGAGTAGTGAGGAAAGACAAATAAACCATTTTCGGGCCCTGTGATGCAACATTTGGTTACTCTGTACTGTAATATTGACCCAATACCTTATTAACAGAAAAGTATATGACACATATTCTAAACACACTCAGGGAAACTATTTTTTCTGGTTTGATTGTGCAACAGTCATTGCCAGTTAAAAGAAAAAAGTACCTAATGTACTTCTTCAAAACTTCTCCCACTGGATGAAATGGAACTCTATTGAACAAAAAGTCTGGATCTAATCCATTGTTATTTATTTGTACTGATTTTAGGTGGGAGACCTATTGGGATGGTTCATCCTTAGATGGTGGTGGACTCTGATGGATTTCAGAAGGCACTGGGTGAGTTTTCCAGCTTGTATAGCTTGTGCTCTTGTTGGAGCCTTGGTTGATCTGTGGAATACAGAGATAACTCAGGTGGTTGACAAGAGTGATCCAATGCAGCCTCTCCTACTTAGCAGAGTCTATGCTGCTGCTTGGTATATACCTGAGCTGAAGATGTTGAAACAAGCTGGGGAACACAAATGGAGGAAAACTTGGAGTAAACACTACTGAACACTGGTATGAGCTTATTATCAAGTCTACTCAATGGTTGCGATGGTGATAAAAATGCAGTTTTTCTCCACCATCCATTCAATGGGATCCAGCAAATCTTTTCCTAGTGATTCAAGGCTTGTCAAAAATCTGGCCTTAGTGGTGATGTAGTCAGTCCCTTGGTGTCACGCAACCCATTTTGAGAGGAAACTTGCTTGTATCCATCAAAATTTCATCATATACCACCTAGAATTTTTATAGATCTCTTATAAGAAATAAATAAATCCCATTGCCATCCCATTGGCGATCACTCCTGGCCGAGTAAGATTGTCTTCTAAGATAAGGTCTCTAACAGTGGGTCCGTAAGTGACTCTGGAGGCCAATTCTGGATCCACACAGCCTCCCACAGTGAGAACATAGGTCTCCAGATGGAAGATGGTCGCAATGAGGATTTGTTTGACGTGTCTTCTGCTTAGCTCATCCATCCCGTTCGCCCTGTATTCGTGCTTCTTCGAAGTCCATAGCACCTTTGATAAAAGCCAACCTCCATTTGAGACATTCATGGGCCAAGACTTCCCAGTTCTAGATGCTCATGTTACTTTTTTTAGATTCACTTTAAGAACATCTTTAAATCTCTTTTGCTGTCCACCGATACTCCATTTTCCATCCTTAAGTTGGGAGTAAAGTAGCTGTTTTGGAAGACGGTGATCAGGCATTTGAACAACATGGCCAGTCTAGCAAAGATTATGTTGAAGAATCATTGTTTCAACACTGGTAGTCTTTCCTTCTTCCAAAATGCTAACATTAGTCCATCTGTCTTCCCAAGTAATTTGCAGAATTTTCCAGAGGCAGCGTTGGTGGAATCTTCAAGTTGGGAGTGGCGTTTATAAATGGTCCATGTTTCACAGGCGTACAGTAAGGTCAGTAGTACAATGGCTTTGTAAATAAGCATTTTGGTCTCCCTGCAAATATCCCGATCCTCCAACACTCTATGCTTCATTTAGGAGAATGCGGCACTCGCAGAGCTCAGACGATGTTGAATTTAAGCATCGATGTCAGCTTTTACAGAGAGTTGGCTGCCAAGATAGGGGAAGTGATCAATGTTCTCCAGTGTCACACCATTAAACTGGATTGATGCTGCTACAGAGGGACTAGTTCGCACCTGTTGATGAAGCACTTTGGGTTTTTTTTACTATTAAATGAGAGCCCAAGCTTTGCATATGCTTCTGCAAAGAAATTTAGGATAGTTGGAAGATCTTTCTCTGAATGTGTGGAGACTACATTATCATCGGCATATTGAAGTTCTACGACAGTGGTTGACATTACCTTACTTTTTGCTTTCAGCGTACTGAGATTAGAAAGCTTTCCATCTGTTCAATATATGATTTCCACACCAGTAGGAAGTTTCCCCTCAATAAGGTGTAGAATCATAGCAATGAAGATAGCAAATAAGGTAGGAGCAATGACACAACCCTGTTTTACGCCTGATCCGGCTCTGAATGGATTGCTCTGAAAGCCATTGTTATCCACAATTGTTGCAGTCATGTTGTCATGAAGGAGTCACAAAATATTCACAAATTTATCAGGGCATCTAGTTTTCAGAAGGATAGTCCAGAGAGCGGTTCGATTCACAGTATCAAAGGCCTTAGTCAGATCAATAAATGCCATATATAAAGGTTGATACTGCTCCCGGCATTTTTCTTGAAGCTGTTGTGCAGTGAAGATCATGTCCACTGTCCCCCTGGAAGGGCGGAAACCATTTTGAGATTCAGGGAGAACATCCTCTGAGATCGGTAGGAAGAGATTTGCAAGGATCCTTGCAAGAATTTTACCTGCGGTAGCAAGAACAGAGATACCTCGATAGTCGCCACAATCTGTTATCGTGCTTCTTAAAAAGGGTGATAATTATGGTGTCCCTAAAGTCTTCCAGAATCTCCTCCCTCATCCAGATTTTTTCGATGAGCTTATTATTATCCCATCAGGTCCACTAGCTATGTTGTTCTTCATTTGATTGATGGCTTTGCTGACTTCATCCAGATGAGGAGGTACTGCAAGCTCGTCTCTAGTTTGTTGTGGAATTTGTGAGAAGACTGCACCAGCCATAATAGAGTTACAATTAAGGAGGCTGTGGTAATGCTCTTTCCAGTGCAGTGCAATAGACTCTTTATCCTTAAGTAGTTTGGTGCCATCCATTGAACGTAACGGATTGTACCGTAATTTGTTGGTGCATAATGGCCTTTATGGCATTTTAAAAGACCCGTGCATCATGAGCATCTGCAAAGTGCTAGATTTCTTGAGCTTTCTTTATCCATCAGGCGTTAAGTTCTCTAGTTCTTCTTTGGACTTCAGCAGTGCAAATGTTCACATGCTGCAATAATGAATGTCTTCAGTTTAATCCAGTGTTCCTCGACATTTTCAGGGAGTTCCGTCGGTAGATGTTTCTTGAGAGTTGTTTGAAAGCAGGCTTGCTTAATAGGATCTTGAAGGGCATGGATGCTCATTTTACGCCGTGGTTTTCTTCCTTGGAGCCTACATTGAGGAACAATATTAATGGCCATAGTGGATCAAATTGATGGGTGATCTGTCCAGCAGTCATCAGCACTAGTCATGGCCTTAGTGAGAAGTACATCATGATGATCTCTGGCACAGACAATCCAGGCACGGGTAATCCAGGAGACGCCAGTGTTTTGACCGAGGGTGCTTCCATGTTTTAAAATTATTTTTCTGGTGAAAGTGTATGTTTGTAATAAAAATATTATGCTATGCACATTTAGAAGTAGAATTCCATTCAGGTTGCTATTGCCAACTCCTTCTTTCCCAATGGTTTCTGGCCATAAATTGAAATCACGCCCAACTCTTGCATTGAAATCGCCCCAGAGGATATTTTTATCCTCCTTAGGTATGTCTGATAAGATGGTGTTTTCCTTGATGTCTTCATCAGCATCTAATGTTGGTGAATAACACTTAGAATTGTTGCCTGCTGGTTTTTCATCATCATCATCATCATCATCAACTTTATTGCATTTAGCCATAGGCCTTTGCACAGTACAAAAAACAGTCATATAAGCACCATAAAATTTAGAAGAAAATAATATTACAGCGGACATGTGTCTGTTAAAGATTTAATATAACTTGCCCTTAGCTTTTTGGCAGCTAAGGCAAAATTAGCCACCGCAATTGTAACCCATTTATAATTGTCAGCCAGTAGCTCTACCACCAGGGCATCAGGGGCTACCCTCCGGCGGGGGCAGATATAAGTGGTCAGAAATTTCTTTCTAGGGTCTTTGTACAGGGGTCAGAAAAGAAGATAATGAACAATATCCTCTATCTGCTTACAGCCAAAAACACATCTGTACACCTTAATCGGGATTCCCAGATATCTCCCGTCAAGATAAGCTGAGGCCATCGTTTGAAATCTGAGTTCAGTAAATGATCTTCGTAGGGAGGGATGCGTTAATACGTCAAAATATTGTGGTTTGGCATGGTTAGGTTTAAATAGAGGGAACCAAGGGGAGAAGGGCGCTGCAACAATTGTTGCCCGATCTTGGTTTGCGTCATGATCAAAAACCCAATTACGGAGCTTGAGGTGGTTGAGGCTTAAATACTCTCCCGGGGTGAGATTGTAAGTTTTTAGTATTTCTTGGCACCCTTGGGCCCAACCCCCAATCCGTTGTTGTTCATCCCAGCCTGCTGGTTTTTGGCAAGTTTTAACCAGAGATTTGAGAGTCGTTCATTAATGCCAATATGAACTTCTGACAAGAGCTTCATAAGATTATTTTTAATAGCAAAGCCTACTCCCTGTATTTATCGTTCTTATTCAGGCAGTTTTTTCCAGAAGTTTTTAAAGCTTTAAAAAAAATTTTTTTTTAAAGTTGTTTTGTTTTAATGTATTTTAAGGTCTGTTTTTATAATATTTTAAAGTGTTTCTAGTGCTTTTGTTTGCTGCCCAGGGCTCCTGCTGGGAAGAATATAAATCAAATAATAAATAAATAAATGAATAAATAAAGAAGGTATAATCTCCTTTTTCTTCCTTCAGGTGTCCTCCTGTTCTTTGGGTTTCTTGGAGTACTGATATGTCAATATTAAAATGTCTCAGCTCCTTCACGATCATGGTAGTACTGCATTCAGGACATTCACTATCTGTATTGTCCAGCAATGTCCGTATATTCCATGTTCCAAAGTTTAATTGTCTTTTGCAACCGCTAAGTGGTGACCCCACTGGACGCGGCCATCCAGTCAGGGAGAGAGATGAGGCAGACTATGTTTAGGGCACCTTTTCTAGCCTCCTCCCCATAGCTGCAGCTCTGTGATATATCAGTCACTGCCACCACATTGGATTCTGCCACAGACACTTCAAAGTTATGAGGTTCCTTGTGAGTAGGGAAATAACACTCCTTAGCCCACTGATCACAGTCAGCTGGATCTCCTCAGGGAAGATATGATAGCACTCTTCAAGTACTTGAAAGTTTGTCACACAGAAGAGGACTAGAATCTCTTCTTGATCATCCCAGAGTGCAGGACACAGAGTAATGGGTTCAAGTTACTGGAAGCCAGATTTCGATTGAAAAAAGTCCTAACTGTTAGAGCGGTACGTCAATGGAACCAATTACCTAGGGATGTGGTGGCCTCTCCAACACTGGAAGTATTCAAGAGGCAGCTGGACAGCCACCTCTCGGGTGTGCTTCAAGTTGGATTTCTGCATTGAGCAGGGGGTTGGAATGGATGGCCTTATAGGCCCCTTCCAACTCTACTGTTCTATGATTCTATTATTCCCATACACCATCAGCTTAATTACAAGGGTACAACAGACCAAGCTGGCTAGAAACATGAGAAAGACAAGAACTAACTGTGCACCAAGTCAGTCAACTTCAGTTTTCTGATTTTACGTGTTTTGTTCAAAAGGAATTCATATCATGTAAGCAGACAGCAAGAGCAGTTACATAAAAGAAAATAAACCAGTGTTTTTCCTTGTAAAATCTAACACCATCTCAATCCTTAGCTCAGTAGACTTATACAGCCTCCCATTGACAAGGAGGGTACTTGGGACCTGATCCAGACTAGCTTCAGTTAAAGGCAAACAGAAGCCCATCTCAAACTATTTCTTTTTAAAACAAGTACAAGGAAGTGGGTGTGGATTGGGTCAGCCTCCAATAAGAGAATCTTGGAGGTTTGCTTGGTCTGCACATAGGTAGAAAATAGCACATGACCAGGCTAGGTAAATATGTGAAAAAGGCATTAACTCATTTTTCTCCTACCAGATGGATGACAAAACAGTAACCCTGATCATATGAGCTGGCTGGCTTTGCAGATGACACACAAGAACCTCTCTCATGTTGCTGAATGGAAGGAAAGAGTTCATGACAGGCAAGGAATTTTTTAAGGTGTACAGGGCTTTGGGCTTAATTCTGTTACACTGATGGGTAATAGCGTAATCCTATGCATGTTGACTCAAAAATAAGTCCCATGGAGTTCAATGAGACTTGGAGAATTGCAGTATAAGGTTAAAAGAAGAATGGCTTACCAACCCTAACCATTTCTACTTAAAAGCAAGCCCTGTTGAATTCAGTGGGATTTTCTCCCAGGTAAGTAGGCCTGCAGCTCTAGTCTTCTTCACCTTTTGTTAAAATTGTCTGCTTAGCATTCCTGTCTCATTGGACTAATTTCCCTTAGAGTACAACTCTGATATTCTGGGGATCTGTTAAATTTTCTGTACTCCCCCTTTTTATTGGCCCTTGAACTACTGTGTCCTCCTGGGACTCTCTTTTTCTCAAGTCAAAGTAGTTTATCAAGTAATTAACAATATCAAGTAATTTATTTAGAAAGGTATATCCTACTTTTCTGTGAGCACACTCAATGAAGTGTACACACAGTTAATATTCTAAAATACAGCCTCAAACTACAGAAACAACAAACAGCAGTAATGAAACATTACTGTTTATTCAATGTACTTTTACCCTGCTCTTCAGCCAAAAAGGCTTTCAGAGCAGCTTGCATACAGTCTAGAAAAGCATAAACAAGACAGTTGTTGCTCATAGGCATACCAATCTAAAAGATGCAAAAGGAACAACAGAGGAGGACAGCAAGTAAACTCAGGCATTGGAGGTTACAGTTCTTATAAGGACCAGCTTGAATGGAAACAGTTGTTGAGAAGCCTAAACTAAAACAAAAACCTATTGAAATAAGACGTTCTGACATACACTTGAAAGTGAGCAAAGAAGGGATCAGATTAATTTCTCTTGGGAGGTTATTCCATAAACTGGGTGCCACAACTGAAAAGTCCCTTTCGCTTGTCCCCAGCAGTAGCATCTCTGGGGGACAGTCAGAAGCTGGACAAAGTTCTTTGGCAGGCTCATATAGGAAGAAGTGATTCCTGGGGTACCCTGGTCCCAGACTTTCAGGGCTTTAAAAAAACTATTTAAAAAGGAATGCAATAGAATTTACAAAAACAAGTTCCTTCCTAATATATTACCACAATGCTGATTCAAATACAAAAACAAAACATAATTGTTTGCCAGATCTCTTGATTGATAATTGTTCTATGTATAGAATCTATCACTTTGGCCATTCTTGCCAGATCCAAGTACTTTAAAAGCCATTTCTATAGGACTTTCCAATAAAGTGCTAGACAGATTTTGATTCAATATTTTAAGATGTTAAAGAGCTCATTACAAAATTATGGAGTCCACGAATCTGTTAAATAATTCTAGTTATCCATGTCCAATAATAATAATTCCACCACATAGGATAAAAAAAATCTGAGAGAGAACCCATCTTCAAAATTTGAAATATATTGTTGAAAACATCCTCTTAATCCTGCCATGTGTTAAGTACCATCTAAACATGGTCAGGAAGGAGATAAGACTCTGGAATAGTGATTCAGTTTGTTTTTGATGGATTGCAATTGGTGTATGTATGTCCTAGGATCAGTTTTACACCTACAGTTAGAGGCTGTAGCCAGGAGCATTTGATCAGCCATGCCCGTTCCTGAGGAGGTTAGACAAGGACATGGCAATACATACCTTAGGTACATCCAGGTTGAATTAATGGAACACGTACATGGGGTTTTCTCTGAAAAGTCTTGGGAACTTCAGATGGTCCAAATGCATCTTCAAGGAAATTGATGGGTACACACTCATGGGATCATATTGCACTGCTTACCAATCTCTTTCCCAGCACAATTCAAAGTGTTGGTGATTACATGGCTTACATCTAAAATACCTTTGGGATGGCTTCTTTCCATATCAACCTGCCTACCTTAGATCAAGAGAGGCCTTTCTCTTGGTCCAACTGGGGTGGAAATATGTTTGAGTGGAATGAGACAGAGGGCTTTCTCAGTGGCTGCTCCTAGATTATGAAACATCTTGCCCCTGAAGAACGGTTGGCTCCCTCCCTTGCTGTTTTTCGTTATTACTATATACTCTTTTATTTTGGCAGACTTTTGTTATATGTGGCAGATAATTTATTTTTAGTTCTAACTAGTATTTTATCAATTGTATTTTAACAATTTTGTAAGTCGCCTAGAGTGGCCATTGGCCAGATAGGCGACGAAGAAATTAAATTTATTATTATTATTATTATTATTATTATTATTATTATTATTATTATTAACTACTGATATCAGTGCAATTTTACTCCAAGGTAAGTGTATATAGGATTGCAGCCCATGTATTCTTGGTTGGTTGATTTAGATTGCTGCTTTTGTGAAATTGTAAATGTAAATGTTGTAGGCCACCTTGAGGGATACTTTTGTATCAGAAGGGTGCAATATAAATGTTTTAAAAAACACAAACAATATTTTATATTATATCGTGTACTGACAAACTCAAAGAAGAAAACTTTATAGACTGAAAAATAGCAGTCAACTTTTCTATAGTTCTGAAGTTAAATTATGATGGCACGTAAGCCAACAAACTTTTCCATGTAAAGTTAATTTTGTTAAGTATGCTGCCCTGAGCTCCTACTGGGAGGAAAGGTGGGATATAAATCGAATAAATAAATAAGTAAGAAAAGGCCCAAATTCAGGTAAAACAAACACAATTATCTGAAAATAATAAAGTCATAGGAGGATCCATACACACCTGCTTTTCTGCACAAGCTCTTCCCTAGTCAAGAATCTACCACATACAATCTAAAGATTCTAATTGATCTCTTGGGTTGGATTTTTTAAATGTGTTAATTATTGATACTAAAGCCCCAAACCAGCACCCTGAATCAGAAATGGAAACAAATGGATAGCCAGTGAAGTTGGTAAAGAATTGCCTTATTAGCTCAATGCAACAGTCTGTCCTCAGCATTCTGGACCAATTGGAATTTCCAGGCCATCTTCAAGGGCAATCCTAGGTAAAATGCATTGGTATAATCCAACCTGGAGATGATGAGAACATAAACTACCATACCCCACCTATCATTCTTCAAGGTTCCTTTTCTACTGCCTGCTCCAATCCCTTCTCACAGCTACCTGTTTTCTGTGTTTCCACCTGGTGCTGTTACTCACTAGTCTGCCTACATAACACCCTTTTCATTATTTTCCATGTTTCACTCATTTAGTGAGAAGGCTACCATGTAAACATTCTGACCAACACACCCAAGTGTGGAAGGGCAATGCCTGCTGCCACAATTATGTTCCCTCTCCTCCATGTGTATAGTGAATGTTTGGACACAGGCCTGTTATCTGAACAAAATTAAGCAGCCTGATCTTGGCTGCACTGAGAAAATGAAACTGTATATACCACAATTAGGCCTCAAATCTACCCTCTGACACCCATTTTCTGATATTAGTCTTTGTCCTAATGAGTTCTGGCTCCAGCTGTAAGTACATGTCAAACTTACTATGGATTACTGGTGCCAATTAATTTATGAAATGGGAGGATTTGGGAATCAAATGTCTCAAGATCTGCCCTCTGACCTGCAAGTTTTTTCCCAGATGTTCAGTTACTGGGAAGAAAAGTCCCACTGTATTCATTGGGGTTTTGTAGCACAATGCTAATAATATGTACTCAGAAGTCAGTCCTATTGAATTCAACAGCATTTACTCCCAGGTAAGTGGGTTTAGATTTGCAGGCTTACTGCTTGGTAAGGCTGCAACCCTAACACTAGGTAGTAAGCCCTACTGAACTCAGTGGAACTTACTCCTGAGTAAACATATTTCAGACTGCTGCACACCTTTAAACAAGCTAGGCCGACCTGAGATTGGTTCTGCCTCACCCATTGCCGTCGCTGCTGCTGCAACCTCCGCATGCTCAGATAGTTCTTTTTATTTACTTTTTAGCATTTTAAAAGGGTTTTTGCGAGTTTAGCATGTTGTTTCCATCCGCCCCGCGGCTTCTTCAGAGACAGGGCGGCCCACAAGTTGAATAGTTATTTAACATACATGATGCAGGCGAGAGCTGTAATCGTCCAACGCGAGTAGTTTCTGGCTAACTGCAGTTTAGCAGCGCTGCTCCTGGTAGATAACGGGAGATCTCGGCAAGGGTTTGAATCCGAGTCCGAAGAGCCGCCGCCAGCTCTTGAGCCCCTCCGACTGGGGAGGTTGGGAAGGGGAATTGGAGCGCGCGCTCCTCCGCCTTGTGGACGGTGGGAGGAGCCGAGCGACCGGGGAGAACGCCGGTGGGTCCCACCTGCAGTTGATGTGCGAGAAGGAGCGGCCAGGGCAAAGCAAGGCAAGGGACAATTTCTTTCGCTGCATGCCTGGCGTATTAGACGGAACCTTTACGTCTCCTCCGCTCGCTCTTTTCCCGCTCCGCGTTCTCTGTTGCTGTCTCGTCCTTCTTCTCCCCCTTTGCTGCTTCGCTTTCTGCCACCTTGCCGAACTATGGAGACGTCCGGAGATGAGCTGAGCAGCACCCCCGAACCTACCATCGTGCAGCCTTCCGGACCCACTTCTCCTCCGCCAGCCTACCCTTCCCGGGGCCCGCAGCAAGGGGAGCCGCTGCGCTTGGGGGAGGAGGTGCAGTTCAGTGAAGAGCTGGAAGATAGAGGTGAGTCTCTGCGTCCAGTGACGTTTCTCCCCCCCCCACTCCTGTCACGCGCTCATTGCCTCCTGCTCCGTGCACCTGCTGTGGCTTCCCAAAAGATTCGAAAGTTGTCTCTCTTCAAGACGACCAGCCCAAGGCGCATCCACCGCGCCCTGGCGACTCTTTAGGAAGTTCTCCTTCAGGGCCGCCTCCTTTCCACATGCCTAGTTCTTCTGTCTTCCCCTCCCCCCTCCGAGCCCCTGCACGCTGCCTTCACCCTCCCCTTTTCAGAGCTGCCTGCATCAACTTTCGCCTCACAGACGTCCCGTTAGTGGTCAATTCGTCTCGCCGACCAATAAATCTCTACTCTTTAATTCCACTAAATTCTGCTATGTCACTCTTACAGCCAACTGTATGCCTACACCCCACAATTTATCACTTCTTAGACACTCGGAGCTGCCTCCTATCTATATCCCCCGTTACCTCCTATAGCGGCTGGGACTCATTTTGACCTGGCTGAATCCTCCAGCTTGAATTCCACTTTCATCAATTCCTGGTTCTCTGCCTCTGAGTACCTCCCGTGCTTTGTCTCTGGCCCACTGAGCTGTTCTTTCCTCACAACTCTCTTCTCACAACTTGGTCGTCCATTGTTTTATCACCTTAGGCAGCCATCTGAATGACCATTCTCTATTCTCTGGCTATTTTTAAACTGGGATTCTAACTCCTTACCTGAGAGTAAGCCCAATTCAACAGGGCTTGCTTCTGAGTAAATATGGTTAGGGTGGTGCTGTTAGTTGCTCTTTTTATAACACAGGCACACGCTTTTAACAAATGCTGTTCTCCCAACCAGGCAAATTCATTGTTGAGTTTTTTCTCTTTTTATTTTATTTAAAAAGAAATAGAGCAGTGGCTGTCTTCAAAAAAGTGTGGGTTTCTTTGGTGTGTGTGTGTTTTTAGTGTTGAGCCACCCCAGTCTTCAAAATGCAATTTAAAATGCATTCACTAAAATGCAAACTGGCATCTCAATGGATCGCGAATAAAGGGCATTATTTTACTCATTTCACTCCCCTTCCTAGAAGGAAGGAACATTCAATCCATTGTCTCCCTATACAGGCACCTGCCAGGCACGTGCCTATTCACTAGATATGTGTGTTTTTCTTTCTCTGAGCTCTTCCCATGGCATTCTATTTCCTATGAATCCAAACAGTTATCTCTGGTTCCTTTGAACCTGCTGTTTGCTCTTAGTTCTTCCCAATTGCCCACAGTTCTTTTTTAGTTTTCTAATTATAAAAATGATGATCCTATTCCCAGTAACATTCTGGCTACAATCCTATTGGATACAGTGAGATGCTGTATGTCTGTTTTGTGTGTGAGTGAAATTAAGAGCAGCTCTTCTGAAAGAAATAGTGAAATTTAAAGGCATTGGGCTCAGTGACTTTGGAATTGGTAATATGTACCAGTTTGACTAAAGTCTATATGCCATAGTTTGGGGTCAGGAATAGAGAGATCTTGATTTATCTTGGAATACTCACCCTAGTAAGCATCTTTTCCACACTTACGGTGAGATTGTTGTAGATGTGAGAGGATGATGGTGAGAACAAAGGACCTAGTAAAATGGATGTGTGGGGAAAGTAGGACAAAGAACGCATAAATAAGCTTCTTCCCTTTGCCTATGTTCCTGATTCTCATTAATAGCTCAGACCTGTGGGTTGATTATCATTATTTTTAAGGAAATGTTAGGAATAGCTTTCATTTTTTTCCTTAATCAATCAAAATTTCAATCAATTTATTATTATTATTATTATTTTGCAACACGGTCTGTAGTTCAGGCCGTTCAGATGCATTATGATGGGTCATAGACAAAGTATTAAGGTACAAGGTTCATTCTGGAAGCTTAGTCGTTTACAGTGTTTGCCAATTTTAAAATAGTTTTCAGAGTTCTCCCATCTTTCCCCTTTTGTTAAGAATCAGAGCATCTCTGTACAACTATTTGGGGCAAGATAGACTTTAAAGTATGCTACTTTAAACAATATTACATAGGCGTTTTTAGTTTAACTGATTTTAATGGACTAAAATGGATATTGCTAGCAGGAAGGTTTCTTTGTATAAATGACTTTTTTTAACAGACAGATGAAAAAGAGAAATTGAATAAAATCAGTCACAACATTGATTATATGTGCTAAAATATTATCTAAAAGCATTTAGAATTGTAGTTTTAAAATAGAGTGATATTCTAATGCAAACATGCCTTTGTAATTACAATGTAGGCTTTATTTTTAGCTTTGTCAATTTCTGTAACCTGTTTATAATTTAGTTATGTGCCATAAGAAAATTTGAAAGCTTGTTCCAGGTGAAATGTGCAAACATGATATAAGCAGCAAAGGTCTGATGTTACCTGTGAAACTATTCTCATTTTATGTATTTGGCAAATGTAGTTGTTTGTGTGAAATTCCCAAAGACTTCTTGTACATACAAGGTGTTGCATTTTAGGGGGAACAATTACCTGGTGAATATTTTTTTGCTGAAAGAAACAAATAGTGTAAACATTGTCCAAATCTAATAGGTCATAAGATGCAAATATTTCAATTTAAATTAGAATGCATAGATTTTAATTCAATAGTGATATTTTGAAAAATGTAAAAATTGTAATCTTTTAGCATCCAGTAACAACCAACAGTCAGTTTTAACTGTTTCCTTTTATTTTATTACTCTCTTTAAATCACAAATATCTGTATTCTATTTCTTGGATGCAGATCCTCATATTGTTCTTTTGGCATAGATCCCACTAATTCAATGGAGCTTTGTGTAGTCTAATCCTTTGATAGTTAGGCTGATTTGTTTGTCTTCACTGCAGTTATCAGCAGTTAAAATAATACATCCAGTAGGAATTTGCTATTCTTTCCAAAAATTACAGAGTGAATAAGATGGAAAGGGGTAGAGAGCTTAATAAATGAATATATATATAAAGTTTTATCTTGACTAAATTTTGCTAGTACAGTAAAAGCCTTAGACGTGCACAAAAACATCAAGGGGAGATGGCTGTGTAACAATGAATTCTACTAGACTTGCTCTAATTTTCAGAGGTCCATGGTGTCAGCATCTCTATTTTACTCTCTAATCAAGTGATCACTTGGTTTGTGCATCTGGTTAATTGGCATCTTAAGCAGTCTTTCCCTGTGTTCTTTGACATTTGATCAGGAATTAGAGTGTGAATGCAAAATGGAACTTTAAAGATTGCTGTGGAACCTTCATGTATTTATGACTGAATTCTGTGTTATCCAGGCAGCAATTAGTACTCTTTTTTCCTGTACATTTTTGTGAAATGCAAAGACCAAGCCGAAATCATCCACCTGTATTAGCTTTATAGCATAAATAAGATGAACAGGATTTGGGCTAAACGGTAATTTGGTGGAAGGGAGGAATAGGGAATGCCTGATTTGGTCTTCAGAATAGATCTAATTTTATTTTTTCTTTAAATAAGGGAATAAAACAGCCCACATGTCTGTCTTCTTTGATTCTGTTATCAGGTTTACTAGAAAGCAGTACAAGACTAAAACCTCATGAAGCTCAAAGCTACAGGAAGAAGGCACTGTGGGTTTCGTGGGCCTCCATTATTGTCACATTGGCTCTGGCAGTTGCTGCCTTCAGTGAGTATTGAACCTGTTTCAGATCTTTTAGCCTTTGTCTTGTATACCCGAATGCTTAAAAAAACCATACATGATGCTGCTCCATGCTTTTATATAGCTCTACTATTGAAGTGAATTATAAAAGGCTTGCCTGGTGCTTATAAATTAATAAAACAGCTGTGTGTATTCTTTTTTCTTTTTGCTAAAGAGCACATAATTGTTGAAGGTCAGATGAAGGAACAGATTTTTTAGTTCCTGTTAGTCTTTGCAGATATGGAAATGTATAATTTTTTCAGAGTAATATGAAATATATGACTTGATTTTTCATTGACATTAAACAATGCTGTATCTTTCTTGGATGCCTTTTTTTGAAATACTGGGCAAAGACAAAAAAAATACAGAAAAGTATATAATTTTACTGGGCCAATAACACATCATTAATGCAATCTCCACCACTCTGATGAGACTATATTCTCCTTGGAGTACATTTAATGATGCCCATGTGGATATGGCTTTTCTGTTTCAGGCTCTTTAAGTCAATATTCTAGAAAGTATTTTTCTTTTTTTAAATGCCCCATGCAAACATTTGAAACAAATATTATTTTAAAAATCAAATGAAATAAGAGTGCTTGTTTCATTTAAACTGAAAGACACTAGCTCAGCATAATTTTAAGTGTTACATACTTAGTAGCAGGTTGCTAACCTATGAATAATGCAAAGCATTCGTTAACTCTATAGAGACATCTTGTGATGTGAAGTGCATAATTCTGCAGTAGCTTAAAGTTGGTTGGCTTTTGTTTGGGTTAATATTTTAGAATATTAATTGTTCATCATAAAAATAGAACTCCAGTTCCCAGAGAGATACAAGGCTTGTGTGAGATTCTCAAAATATCATCCCTTAGTGTGAGAAAGGCAAATGGGATGCCACTGCAGCATATGTTTTGTGCTAATCTGCAGCAATGGGCTGCTGCTGAAAGTTGGTGTCAGCTCCCAAGGGGGGTTATTAGAATCTGGCCAAATGGGTTCTGCAATACTCAGCATATATTAGTTTGAGTAATTTGTATGGCAAACACATACACCATGCGTCAGTATTTTAAAAGGCAGAAATACAAAAGCAGGATTCTCTGTAGTACCAAAAAAAAAAAAAAAGACAGAGACCTATCTTGTTTCATTACTATGATTTGGTATCTTGGAATCAGAAACGCAACAATTATAGTTCTCAAACGATGGTAATGATATCTTGGCTTAAAACTTGGGTACCTATATAGAGAAAATAAGTTGTAGCTTTTGGAGATTTTTGATGAGCTGGAGCATTTTTTATGGAATTTTTCATTCCATTCCTTAAATACATGAAATATGCATAATATTCCAGTTCGTTGAAATATTATTCTTTTGAAAAAATATTTTGTACGATGTGCTTTGAAGTATGTTCTGTTGAAACTAGTGCAGCTTAATTCTGATGGGCTGCATGAATTATTCTGGTTAAAGTGGTATTGAAATATTGCTTGGTTATCACTATTAAGGCCCATATTTAAAGCATTATTATGCCATACCCAGAGTGGTTTAATAATCAGTCCTCTTTACAGGGAACTCTGGGACTTGTAGCTCTGTGAGGGGAATAGAGGTCTCCTAACAACTCACAGCACCCTTAAGAAACTACAGTTCCCAGGATGCTTTGGGGAAAGCCATGACTATTTAAAGTGCTGTGATACTGCTTTTAAATGTATAGTGCAGATGGGGCCTAACGCTACTAGTAGATAAAGTTTTTTTAAGTACTGGGATCCAAAATGTATCTACTTGCCAGTAGCATGAACACCATGAAACATCTAATGGTTCAGGTGTATACATGCTCAGTGTTCAGAAGTGAGCCCCAATTATGTTACACTAACATAAATGGGTATAAAAGTGCAGCCTAAGTGTGGTTAATCATAAAGGTTTTAAATCTGTAAGCATTTTAGTATGGTAAAATAGAAAAATAGATTTATTAGTAAATCAGAGGCCTTAATATTACAAGAAGGAAGGTGTTCTGAAATCTGGCTGAAAAGCAGACTTGCAAGGATGGCAAGAGACAGGAATCAAACAGAATATCGGGTTAAATAGCCATTTTCTGAAGCTGTATCTATGGCCTAGAAACCTGCCTTTATTGATAAAAAACAGGAACAAGTTCACTGCATGGCAGGGAACCTGAATCTGAACCAGAACATCTCCCCTGAATCTCCTGTGTTAATTGAATTCTCCTGTGGTGCCTACCTAAAAGAAGAATAAAAGAAAGCAGCTGAGGAAACAAGCTAGATGATATGTTGACAGCTGTGATGGGAAATCCTGCCTGTTGTATTACTTTTAGGATCGGTTGCAAGGGTCTCCACATTAGATTAGGGCTGTAGCACTGGGGAAGGTACCGCAAATAGTACTATTTTTCTGATCTAGTTTATCCAAAGCTGCTATATGCCCCTAAAAGAGAACATATGGACATATGCTTTCCCACGAATAAGGCAAGTAGCTGTTTGGTGATCTGCATGCTTGGATAAGGAAATGAAGTGTGCGTGGGGTAATCCCTTTCCCCAGTGATCAAATTACACCTCTCACCTATGATTGGCTGTTTTTTAAAAAACATGATTACAGCAACAAGCTGGAGATCTATCTTTTTACCCTCATTTTTATGGTTAAATACTTGTTTTACTTATCTGATTGCAACGGAATGCTATGTAAATGGACAAAGAGAGCAGAATAGATTCAAATTTTATAAATTCACTAGACAACTTTCTAATTTCTCTAGGAATATGTAATTGGCTTCAATATTTTTTTAAATGTAGCTTTCAAGGAAGTTCCTATACCTTGGGTTTACTGGAGGTTCAAAATAGGCACAGTACATGTCTTAAGTGTATAAAATGTATATTTAGTAATTAGCTACTATAAAACAAAGTTATAGTGTAATTTGATATACAGTAGGGCCCCGCTTATACGGCGGGTTAGGGACCAGGCCCCCACCGTAAAGCAGAACTCATTGACTATAATGGGTCGCGCCGCGCGAAAATGATGCGAAAATGCCACAAAAGCGCAAAATCGGCTTTAAAATGGGGAATTTCCCCTAATTGAAAGCTGCCGCATCAGCAGAACACTGGAAAACAGAATGCTGTAAAGCGGGGCCCTACTGTATCAAGTATAGTTTGGATAGGAGCCTCCGAACCAAGTTGGGAGAACTGGAGTGCTTGGTCTTAGAGGAGAGCATTGATATACTGAGCATAACGGAGACCTGGTGGAATGGAGAAAATCAGTGGGATATGGTTATCCCTGGATATAAACTATATTGGAAGGACAGGGAAGGATGTATTGGTGGCGGAGTCGCTCTATACGTGAAAGAAGGCATTGAATCCAGCAAGCTGGAAACCCCAAAAGAGGCGGACTCCTCCACAGAATCGTTGTGGGTGGTGATACCATGCCCCAGGAGGGATTTAATTCTGGGAACGATCTATCGTCCCCCTGATCAAAATGCTCAGGGAGACTTTGAGATGAGATATGAAATTGAGGAAGCATCCAAACTAGGAAATGTAGTAATGGGTGACTTCAACTACCCAGACATAGACTGGCTGCATATGTGTTCCAGTCATGACAAAGAAGCAAAGTTTCCAGAATTCTAAATGACTATTCCCTAGACCAGTTGGTCATGGAACCGACCAGAGGGACGGCAACCCTGGACTTAATCCTCAGTGGGGACCGGGACCTGGTGCGAGATGTAAGTGTTGTTGAACCAATTGGGAGCAGTGACCACAGTGCTATTAAATTAAACATACATGTAAATGGCCAATTGCCAAGAAAATCCAACACGGTCACATTTGACTTCAAAAGAGGAAACTTCACAAAAATGAGGGGATTGGTAAAAAGAATGCTGAAAAACAAAGTCCAGAGGGTCACATCACTCAAAAATGCTTGGAAGTTGTTTAAAAACACTATATTAGAAGCTCAACTGGAGTGCATACCGCAGATCAGAAAAGGTACCGCCAGGGCCAAGAAGATGCCAGCATGGTTAACGAGCAAAGTCAAGGAAGCTCTTAGAGGCAAAAAGTCTTTCTTCAGAAAATGGAAGTCTTGTCCAAATGAAGAAAATAAAAAGGAACACAAACTCTGGCAAAAGAAATGCAAGAAGACAATAAGGGATGCTAAAAAAGAATTTGAGGAGCACATTGCTAAGAACATAAAAACCAACAACAAAAAATTCTATAAATACATTCAAAGCAGGAGACCATCTAGGGAGGCGATTGGACCCTTGGATGATAAGGGAGTCAAAGGTGTACTAAAGACCGATAAGGAGATCTCAGAGAAGCTAAATGAATTCTTTGCATCTGTCTTCACAGTGGAAGATATAGGGCAGATCCCTGAACCTGAACTAACATTTGCAGGAAGGGATTCTGAGGAACTGAGACAAATAGTGATAACGAGAGAGGAAGTTCTAGGCTTAATGGACAATATAAAAACTGACAAATCACTGGGCCTGGATGGCATTCACCCGAGAGTTCTCAAAGAACTCAAATGTGAAATTGCTGATCTGCTAACTAAAATATGTAACTTGTCCCTCGGGTGCCTGAGGACTGGAAAGTGGCAAATGTAACGCCAATCTTCAAAAAGGGATCCAGAGGGGATCCCGGAAATTACAGGCCAGTTAGCTTAACTTCTGTCCCTGGAAAACTGGTAGAAAGTATTATTAAAGCTAGATTAACTAAGCACATAGAAGAACAAACCTTGTGCAAGGGAAAGTCCTGTCTCAGTAACCTATTAGAATTCTTTGAGAGTGTCAACAAGCATATAGATAGAGGTGATCCAGTGGACATAGTGTACTTAGACTTTCAAAAAGCGTTTGACAAGGTACCTCACCAAAGACTTCTGAGGAAGCTTAGCAGTCATGGAATAAGAGGAGAGGTCCTCTTGTGGATAAGGAATTGGTTAAGAAGCAGAAAGCAGAGAGTAGGAATAAACGGACAGTTCTCCCAATGGAGGGCTGTAGAAAGTGGAGTCCCTCAGGGATCGGTATTGGGACCTGTACTTTTCAACTTGTTCATTAATGACCTAGAATTAGGAGTGAGCAGTGAAGTGGCCAAGTTTGCTGATGACACTAAATTGTTCAGGGTTGTTAAAACAAAAAGGGATTGCGAAGAGCTCCAAAAAGACCTCTCCAAACTGAGTGAATGGGCGGAAAAATGGCAAATGCAATTCAATATAAACAAGTGTAAAATTATGCATATTGGAGCAAAAAAATCTGAATTTCACATATACGCTCATGGGGTCTGAACTGGCGGTGACCGACCAGGAGAGAGACCTCGGGGTTGTAGTGGACAGCACGATGAAAATGTCGACCCAGTGTGCGGCAGCTGTGAAAAAGGCAAATTCCATGCTAGCGATAATTAGGAAAGGTATTGAAAATAAAACAGCCGATATCATAATGCCGTTGTATAAATCTATGGTGCGGCCGCATTTGGAATACTGTGTGCAGTTCTGGTCGCCTCATCTCAAAAAGGATATTATAGAGTTGGAAAAGGTTCAGAAGAGGGCAACCAGAATGATCAAGGGAATGGAGCGACTCCCTTACGAGGAAAGGTTGCAGCATTTGGGGCTTTTTAGTTTAGAGAAAAGGCGGGTCAGAGGAGACATGATAGAAGTGTATAAAATTATACACGGCATTGAGAAAGTGGATAGCGAAAGTTCTTCTCCCTCTCTCCTAATACTAGAACTCGGGGACATTCAAAGAAGCTGAATGTTGGAAGATTCAGGAAAGACAAAAGGAAGTACTTCTTTACTCAGTGCATAGTTAAACTATGGAATTTGCTCCCACAAGATGCAGTAATGGCCACCAGCTTGGATGGCTTTAAAAGAAGATTAGACAAATTCATGGAGGACAGGGCTATCAATGGCTACTAGCCATGCTGGCTGTGCTCTGCCACCCTAGTCAGAGGCAGCATGCTCTGAAAACCAGTTGCCGGAAGCCTCAGGAGGTGAGAGTGTTCTTGCACTCGGGTCTTGCTTGCGGGCTTCCCCCAGACACCTGGTTGGCCACTGTGAGAACAGGATGCTGGACTAGATGGGCCACTGGTCTGATCCAGCAGGCTCTTCTTATGTTCTTATGATAAAGTTGCAGTAATTTAACTTTCTGCATGATTCTTTAGTCAGTTACTTGAAATTTCCTTGCTATAATGCAGTGTTGTTTCCTTATTTCATTTGTCAGCTGTTTCCATGTTTAGCCAATCTTTCAAGTTGTGATGCTTGCCAGACAGTTTGGTGATTGCTTCCTGTGTGATATGATTGACTGCTGCTTGTCAAATTTAGGATACCTGGTATTTATGGCAGTCTGTTTCCTAGCTTCTTCCCATTCTGGTTATTCACAATGGCAAAGCATTGAAGTTCAGCGATTTCCACTCCCTCCTCTGAGAATGCAGACTAGCTTGTCAACATGTTTGGCAGCTGTCAGACTGTAACTGCTTTCTTTCTGCTTCCTACATTTTCATCCTTTTCAGTTGTATCTTAAGGCCTTGGTTTATTTTTACATGCTACTATTCAGTGTCTTTATTATTTCTCTTCTGCTCTTAGGCACTTATGACTTCTAATTGCACTAACACAAGATGCATGAGATTTTCAGATACATAGATGAGGATATGAAAAAAAGATAACAGAAGGATTTTTTTCTCATTATAGTTTACATTTTTCCACTTTCTTGATTGCTAATCTTATTTGTAGTAAATTCTCTAGTCTTTATTTCTGGCAACCTTTAAAACTTAAGAATTCATCAGGTATTCTTGACAAACCAATGATAATGAGGAATGACTGGAACTAAGAAGAATTCAAAAACCAGTATTCTTTCCATGTTCTCGTGAAATGCTTTGGTTTATCTAGTTAAACACATGTTATTTGGCTGGGTCTATGGAGGGGGAGTTGTTTAGTGACAGTCAGTGCAAATGTCAAGAACGAAATTTAGATGATATTCTTATCTGCCAGTATTGTTCCTAGTTGACTGTTTTAATGTAGAAACTGCTTTTGGAACACACAACAGGTGTAGTTCACCAGGATAGCATAGGAAGTGCAAGGTGGGCATTGTTGCTATGAAAAGCAGTTATCCCCTCATGGACTTTCCTTTGCTACAGTTAATGCAGATATAGTGTTGTATATCTTATGGATCTCTACATTATGGCAGTTGCATGCATGGACTGAGTGCCAATCCGTCATGATCAGAAGGGAGTATACAGTTTGGTATGGACAGAGTGCATGTTTTGTGTGTTTCATCATCTGGGACATTTCTTTCTTCTTACAGGCATGTTTTGTTTTTTAAAAAAGGCCATAACGATGATTTCTAGGGTAAAAATGTCACTAAAGTGGTCTTAAAATTCTTATTTCCTGAACATACTTTTGAGGTACAGCTTTCAGCATGTTTATTAGGGGAATGGTCATAAAGACTGGCAGTTCATATGTAAAATAAATGTTATCCTAAGAAGATGCAACCAGGAAAGCTAATGCATGTTCCATGTTGAGCGTATTGCAATATCTACACTTGAGCCAGCCCTAGTGCTCAGAACTATGGAACTGGAGGTTATTGCTGTAACATTATTGCCATTACGATGTTATTGGACAGTACTGGCTCTGAAGCACTAAGAGTGTTCTGTTTTCCTCGGTGAACACTAATATTGAGTGCCAGAGGGAAACAAGTTCAAATGTTAACCTGATGTTCCATCCTTCTGAAATTCTGAGAGGAGATTTTTTGGAAAAATTGGTTAGGATGTTTGGCTGTAATACTAATTTTGCTTTGTGGTGTCCTGGGAAGAAAAGGTAGATATGTTCTTTGACTTTTGAGCCTTTGGTTTTATGTCATCAGCAAGTTCAACCTTTTGAACCTTTGGCAACTGGTAGTAGGTCATACTTATTTATACTGATTCAAAATGAGACCTATATTTATGGATTATCTAATGAAGATTCAAATTGCAGTGGACTTGAAATTAAAGACTCAAGTATGTGAATTATGCCAAATACTTGAGAGACATTATAGAATGTTCAATTTTTTATACATTATTTTAAATAATTTGAAATATATTTAGAAGAATAGAATTTTATTAATAAACTAGCAGCCATGCTACTAAAGTTGCTTGGGAATTCTAAGAAGCCAAAAAATCAGTACAGTTTTAAAATCAGTGTGGGTTTGAAAGGTTCATTCCGCTATCTTGACTCAAAATTGTGTCAAAATGATGTCTAATTGTATCTAAACAGACAAAACTTGCTCCTTAATCTCAGGAATCACCATGCACAATGTAGTTATGATATCTTAAGAGGTGTCAAAATGCATAGTGAACAGTTAACCAACTTTCCAAAATATATAGTGGATTGCTGTGGCAGGCTACTTCACTATAAAAATGCATGAAAATAGTTACTGGTTTAAAAAAATGTATTTGTGAGGTAGGGTACACTCCAGTTTAAAATGTAAAACAAAGTACTAGCAATAAAAAATACTTAACAAGCATTCACCTCAAGGATAATGCTTTAAAATCAGAAAAACAAAGATTTTCTACTTGTGAATTTTTGGCTCCAGTCTTATGTTTCCATGTACTATACTTCTACTGATTAGATTTAATAGCGTGATATTCAAATTAGCACATGGATACTATAAGGCAGATCTGGTTTTCAGTAACCCAATAAAGGGTTTCAAAATAATAACATAGAAATAACCATATATCCTTGATCATCTACCATCAATCAGAAATCTTGCTTGGCAAACCATGTTATTTATTTATTTAATTTATACTAAATTTATATCCCACCCTTCCTCCCAGAAGGAGCCCAGGGCAGCAAATAAAAGCACTAAAAGGACCAAAACATCTTAACAACAAAATACTTTACAACATATTAAAAGAAAACATACTTAAAAACACAGTGAAACAAAACATCTTTAAAAACATCTTAAAAAGCAATTCCAGCACACATGCAGATAAGGATAAGGTCTCTGCTTAAAAGGCTTTTGAAAGAGGCAGGCCTTCAATAGGCACTGAAAAGATAAGAGATGTTGCCTTTCTAATATTTAAGGGAAAGGAATTCCAACGTGTTGGTGCCACAGCACTAAAGGTCCATTTCCTATGTTGTGCGAGACAGACCTCCTGATAAGATGGTATCTGTTGGAGGCCCTCACCTACCTGTGTATATAAGGAGTATATAAGGAGTAAGACTGTCTTTCAGGTATCTGGGTCCCCAGCTGCATAGGGCTTTTTAAAAGCTTTAAAAGTTTTAGAAGCCTCTTATTTTGCTTTATTGTCATAAACTGGAGTGTAGTTTTCAGTGGGTTATTCAGATAAAGAGCTTCCTGTGTATGTGTGCAATTTGTAATTAACTTCTGTATGAATTATGCTGTGATTGTATGCTCCTCAGTACCAGGGTACAGTAACAAGGTGAGTACAGACAGCGGAGCTCTATATTGCATGCAGCTCCAGATATTGAATTAAAGACCAGATGGAATCATTTTATAATCTCATAAAAATGACAGTAATGCCCCAAAACTAATCTCAAAGGGCGGGCTGCAGTAACACCTGTGCATCACAATTAGTGGCCTTATGAATATTTTTATTTATTACATTTATATCCTGTCCTTCCTCCCAGAAGGAGCCCAGGATGGCAAATTTTGTTTTCAGTGGGGGGGGGGAAATAAAACCAGAATGATTTTACAGTTCTTAAATTAAGGAAAAAGCCAAAACTTGCAAGAATAATGGTAAAGGTAGCTAAAATTACACTATGCTGAGAGAGAACCATGTGATACTTGGTCTTCTGAAGTGTTCCAATAAGAATCACCATGGAACAAAATGGTAGAATATTGCCTTGGTGGGTGTGAATGGTTAGCCATTTCATCAGCGTGAATAGAAGTGAAATGCAAATATGTTAACACATCTGCAAGGGAGAGATTTTGTTCCTTTTATCCATGTCTTGCAGATATTTTCACATATGCATTAAAAGTAAACATGTTCATGGCATATTAGTGGAGAGGAGATTTTGTTAAGATACTAAAGCTTGGACCATTTTGCAAAACATTGACTCATACTTTATTTTTGCATTTGATACAAGAGCAGTTTTAAGCTATATGTGACCATGCATTGAAAACCTAAATATGCTGGCTCGGTGGAATAAATAAAATTAATTAAAATAATCTAGCACTAATGGCAAATATCCCAAGATACTGGTTAGGAGTTGCCATGTTGATGAAAATGAGCAATTTTCAAGCATACTGTTGGAAAGGATGAAAATTAAAACCCTAACTGCTTTTTAGTTTTTTTTTCCTTTTAAGGTATTACTTGACTATAAACATGTCAACTGATCTTTAATCTGATCCTTTCAGGGCTGCTGTCCAAAGTAGGCAAAGTAGGTGTCCTGGGCACCTACCAAGGCTAATCTTTTTCATGGGCCCCACTGTCAGCACTTGGAGTCTCCTGGCCTTTCTGCTTCTCCTCCTTGCTCCACTGCCTGTTCTCATGCTTCTCTGTGCATGCAGGCACTAATGAGATACCAAGACAGAAAGCACACAAAGGTGGTTGTACAGATTCTGAGTAGAGGGGGAGGCAAGTGAAAGGGCAGCAGGAATGGAAGTGAAGAGGAGAAGGCCCACTAAGCAAGGGTGGTCCCACTGAGAGCATCTTGCCCCAGAACTCTCTAAAACCTGGAGGCGGCATTGCCCTACATCTTCACTTGTTAACTAAGTTATATTTGACTTAATTTTAATCTGATCGTAATAGACCTTCCAAGATTTAAAGGGATTCAGATGCAAGGAAAGAGGGACTAAGGGAAATTTTTGAAATTTACAATAGGGGAAGAAGCTCAAAATCTTCATTTAAACCACTAGGGGTCATTGTTTTTAAAGTTAATATCCAAGATAACTCTCTCCTCAATAGAATATCTTTATCCTCTCCATACACTTTTTCCAAAACCCAAAATCTTAGATCGGCTGTGGAATGTGGGCATTGGCTATAGTGGCCCACTAGAGGGGCTCCCATTCTTTTATTCCTTAAGTTGCTAAGATGCTCTCCTATGCGTTTTTTAATCATTCTTGAAGTCTGACCCATGTACATTTTTGAGCAGCCACACTGTATCACGTAAATGACTCTTGCAGTGTTACAAGTCGAAAAGTGATTCAGAGTGTGTCTTTTGTGATTGACTTTCCCTATTGTAAATTTCAAAAATTTCCCTTAGTCCCTCATTTGTTCCTTGCATCCAGGTGTCAGCTGTTCCGCATGCAAAAGGGAACATTATTGCATTCACCTGTACTTCGCTTCGGATTGCTTGTGTATATATACAGACAATCCATTGTATTACTCATTGACACGTTTGATATTGGTACAGTACAGAAAGCGATTTGCTTGTCTTATAATCTTACAAGCTATTGTGTGAGTACTAGACTGTTCAAAAGATTTATATGTACTATGTATATGTGTATGATTTTATATGTGTGTAGAGTTAATTTCTCCTTTTTGTTTGGTTTACCATAGCCCCTGATGAAGGCCTGTAGATAACAGGCTGAAACACGTTGGGTTTTATCAATAAAAGTTCCCATTTTCCAGCATCTTGGTCTTTGACCTCCTCTTTTTGATTTCTCATTTGAATGCTAGCCACCCTCTGCTTATACCCAATTGGGCAACAGTTATTTTGGGAAATGTAACTTTTTTTGCCTTTCACAAACTGCTAGTCTTGTGGCCCAAGCTGTATTTTTGGGGGGCTCAGTACAAACCTATAACTCCCGCCGATACATAACATGATATCATCTCATACTTACAATATCATGAATTATGAAAGCAAAGTTTTGATTTTAACTCTGAAGTTACATGTTCTGTATCCTGAAATTACACCATGGTCATCAATTGCACTAAGCCTGACCTACAATTTAACTTACTTCTTTCTACACTGTTTCAGTTGCAGCCTGGTAAAGTCCCTCCTCCATTGTTGGATACTAGCTAGTGTGATCTATTAACAGGGCTGAGCCAATCATGAGCTGCACACAGTAGTAGTACTGGCTGCATTGCTTGCTCCTGAATTTTTCTCCTCACTCTACTACCTGCAATCAGTGCTGTTCTAGAGGGTACCCCTCCAGACCATATTTTTGGAAAGTAGAGGGGCTGCAGGAGACAGACAGGATTTGTTAAAAAATACCCTCCCCTATTTTGTTAGCTATAGTGCCTTTTGGATCAAAAACTCTTTTGCTATTGGAAGGGAACAGTTGGATTCCAACCAAGTGTTTTGTGGATTGTGATATTTGAAATGTCTCAAAACGTCAGAATTCTTTGAAACAATTGACAAAACCTTGCATTGACTGAGGAGCAGTAGCATGATGTTACTCTAGCAAAAACTCCACTCACTGTTGGCAAGATATTATGAGCTGAGTGTTTAAAATTGATCTCATACTCTTTATCAAATCACTAGGAGTGGTTAAGAGGTGGTGTGAAAGAAAGGCTCCCTATATGATTGGAGATGTTAATCCTTTGAGTTAAATCAGCCCTGACTAATTAATGCTTGCTTCCTGACATGACAGACGTTGCTGGTGTGTGATTTACTATGGCAGCCAACATTTATCAGACTATCTTTTCCAGCTGTGTGGAACTAATAGTACCCAAAAGAGCCTGTTCTGTGGGTTTGATGTGTGGGATGTTAAGTACGCAACACAAATGTATCATTTTAATAAACAAATCTTGATATTTCAAAACATAATAAAACATGACTAATGAGTGAAATTTCAGTGACAATGGCTGTAAAAAATTGAAGAGGGCAGCTTTGTGATAAAACAACAAAATTTGCAATGAAGTATAAAAAAAATTGGTTACATTTCTGTCATGGGCAGACAGAATAAATGGTATAAGCAGGTTGATTACTCTGTAGTAGGCTTATTCTCCAGTGTGAAGGGAGATGTTATGTTTTCTCCTTCCCACTGTCTTGGTATTTCATTATATTGTGATGTCAACAAAATCGCACTTGATAAAGCTTAATTTTTTTTTCTGTCCTTAAAGTATGTTCATGCTATGTAACCCTTGGGGTGTGTGTGTGTGTGTGTAAGAAGGAGTAATATATCTTGCCTTGATGTCTACTTTTCTGTATTATGTCTTACAAAACTCATATCTTTTTCACTTGTTCTATTCTCTCTTATACTGAGAACTGGTAAAATGTATTTGATTCCGCTGATGATGATGATATATTTGTGGTTTTTTATGTGCTGAAGACATAATTCTGTTCCTCTTGACTTTGCAGAGTGTCTCAGTGTATCTGTTTTGGGGTGGTTGATTGGATTTTGTCTATCTTATAGTCCTGATTCACATCAGTAACTTGGTTTCATAATGTGCCTTTATTGCTCTTCACATACCATACACATATGTGTATGGTAGAGCTTCTCCTGTTACTTTGCTCTTTGTGTGTGGCAGAGTAGTATGCAAGATCCCCCCCCCCGTGCTTTTCCTATGAGTAGCACTAGTGTATTATTTTCTGTGTCCCATACATGTAGGGTTGCCAGGCTCAGGGCCTGAGACTGATCCTGTATCTTTAGGAGAAGAGAAAGTCACCCAAGTGCAGGTGTTCTTGCAACCTTGTAATGGGAAAAATCACAAGGTGGAATTCTCCCTTCCCCCTGCATAACTTTTAAAGATACAGAAGACCTCTTGGTTGCCAGGCCCAGCCTCCAAGAGGTCTGCTGTATCTTTAAAAGTTGTGCAGGGGGAAGGGAGAATTCCACCTTGTGATTTTTCTCGTTACAGTGTTGCAAGAACACCTGCACTTGGCTGACTTTCTCTTTTCCTAAAGATACAGGATCAGGATCAGGCCCTGAACCTGGCAACCCTACCTACATGCATATTTTTTATGTTGAATCTGGGATGTATGGCTTGTAGGTTTTATGGTATGGAATTGGTATGTCTGTGCAGCCCACTTACTGCAGGCTTTATGATGATTCTTATATGTGTATTCTGTCATGGAAGTGCTTAGATAAATCTACTGCAGGAATAATAGAGAATCTTGTCCAGGAATGTATATTATAGGTTCAAAGAAGCTTAATTTTAGGAGAGCAACTGGAGTTCTTCAAAGAAAAGTCCCAGATAATTATAAAAAATGCTAAAATGTTGCAACTATTACAAAGCTGTGTAGTTATATACATGGGACAGGGCTAACAATAAAAATGGATGATGTAAATGGCCCAGGAGGAAATGAAAATAAGAAGCAGGGAGAATCCAGAATTTTGTAAATACTGAACTAAACCACAATTCCTCTCCCACCCATAGAACTACTAGTTCCTCTAAATATGGGGAAGGGAGGCAGCAGAAAGGGCAACTCCTCGTGGCTCAAAGAACAGAGTATAAATGGTATTGTTCTGCATTCCCCATTTCCCCAAATGGTGAGATGTTACCCCTCACCTGGGTTTAGCTTCTGCTGGAGATATTACATTGCTTTTGTAATTTGATATACTTACAGATACACAGCTAGAGTACACATAGACAACCAGCTCAAGCATATTGACAAGCAGCAAATTCACTACCCTGCATTAAATCTCCGGAAAGATGGCCTGGCACCCTTTTCTTTTCCAAAATCATGCAGAGATCTCAGATAAGCCCCCATCACTTAGCTGGGTGGAGGAAAGGAGGATGAATCACTTAACACACTTTCGTGTTTCAGTGGCCTCCCTTGTTTAAAACACTTGGATCACCAAATGTTTTATAGCCATTACCTCTGTTAAGGAGCCAGTCTCATTCTCTTTTGCACACACGTGCACCATTACCATTTGATGATTCATGATCATTGCAGTGGTTGTGGCTGAGCCAGATTCAGGCATGTGTGTTTTCCTTTTTTAAAAAACATTAGCCCTCCTAGAAACAAAATTACAGACCAAAATTATTTGGACACCAGGCAGTAGGAATTGCTGGGGTCCTAAAATGCTGCTGTTTTGCCCTCCTTTTTAGTGTACTTTTTCTGCTTCTGACTTCCCCCCTTAGTGCTTGGAATCTCCATAGTTTGCCCTTCCTTTCCCCCTAGCAACCAGAATGCATCTTTCCTATGCTGAGTTCATCCTAGATCAGGTGGTGCCTGGAAATATTTTGCAAATACTGCTACACAGTAAGTGTGGGTGAATGTTAAAGAATACCCCTCCCCTCAAAAGCCAAATGTGAAAACTTTGCAAAAAGGCTTAGACATGTCTCCTGTTATGCAGGAGCTGAAGACCAGGGACTCATTGCTAAATACCAGGGACTCATTAAGAATTCACAGTATAGTTAACTCACAGTAGAATGGTTTACATGGCTACTCAGAAGTAAGTCTGTGTTTAATGTGGCTTACTTCCAGGTAAGTGGGTAAAGGATGGCAGCCTAGGCTTTAGTGTAGGGTTAGCATTGGGGGGAAACAGGATTCTTGAGCCTTTAACAGCTGTGTGGCAGGCAGAAATTAAACAGCTCAAGCCTTTTCTAGTATGGAAACACAAATATAGGAAAAATTTCATTATGATTACTCTCTAATTTTGTGCAATGCCATGCCCCTCTGGCACCAGTTTTGTGTTATGCCATGTTCTGTAGCAGCCATTTTGTGACTGGTGCCCCAGCACTCTCTTTAGCACTTAAAATGTGCCCTCTGTTCCTACCTACATGTCCAGAGAGTAGCATTAGGAGAGGGCATTTCAGGCCATAGGGTGCCTCAGGGTGCTATTTAATCCTCAGTGCTATTTAATATCTATATGAAGCAATTGGAAGTGGCTTGGGGCAAGGTACTATCAGTACGCTGATGATGCTTGGCTGTTTTTCTTCATAACATCTGAATCAGGAGTAGGGATAGGGACCATTGGCTGGTTTCCATTTGAAAACATTCTGTCAACCTAACAGGCCATTATAAATCTGAGTTTGTTGTTTCTCCGCTAGCCACTACTTTTACCAATCGGTTTCCCCCCCTGTGTTTTCATAGTGCGTTTTTTGCTGAGAGAAGACAGAAACCTGCTTGTTATAACTAAAGCTTTATTAAAAGAATGCTTAGAAGATCTACCATGCTTGCTCAGGCTCCTCCCACTGGACCTTTACATTAGAGCACAGCCTGTAGATCTCCATGGCAGTCTCCCTGCAGTTCCCTCTGCTGGGTGGAACTGCTACTTATTATAACATCCCCAATGTTGGGCTCCCTGTATGATGACCTCTGTTGGGAGAGAGACGGGGGGAGTGTGACTCTGTTGATTCTCCTTGATCTCTCAGCGGCTTTTGATACCATCGACCATGGTATCCTTCTGGGACGACTGGCTGAGTTGGGAGTGGGAGGAACTGCATGGCGGTGGTTCCACTCCTACTTAGTGGGTCGCCTCCAGAAGGTGGTGCTTGGGGAACATTGCTCGGCACCCTGGACACTCCAGTATGGGGTTCCACAGGGGTCAGTTCTGTCCCCCATGCTGTTCGACATCTACATGAAGCCATTGGGTGTAGTCATCCAGAGCTTTGGAGTGTGTTGCCATTAGTATGCTGATGACACGCAGCTCTATTTCTCCTTTTCATCTTCAGGTGAGGCTGTCAATGTGCTGAACTAGTGCCTGGCTGCGACAATGGACTGGATGAGGGCTAATAAACTAAGGCTCAGTCCAGACAAGACTGAGATGCTGCTAGTGGGTAATTCTTCTGACCAGATGGTGGATGTCTAACCTGTCCTGGATGGGGTTGCACTCCCCCTGAAGGAGCAGGTGTGTAGCTTGGGGGTTCTCCTAGAAACATCTCTGTCACTTGAGGCTCAGGTAGCCTCGGTGGCACAGAGTGCCTTCTACCAACTTCGGTTGGTGGCCCAGCTGCACCCCTATCTGGACAGGGATAACCTGGCTTCAGTGGTCCATGCTCTGGTAACCTCCAAGTTAGATTACTGCAATGCGTTCTACGTGGGGCTGCCTTTGAAGACGGTTCAGAAACTGCAGTGTGTGCAAAATGCAGCAGCCAGATTGGTAACAGAGACCAGACGGTTCGAACATATAAAACCGATTCTGGCCCACTTGCATTGACTGCCTGTATGTTTCCGAGCTCGATTGAAGGTGCTGGTTTTAACCTATAAAGCCTTACATGGCTTAGGACCACAATACCTGATGGAACACCTCTCCCAACATGAACCCACCTGTACACTACGCTCAACATCCAAGGCCCTTGTCTGGGTGCCTACTGCGAGGGAAGCTGGGAGTCTGGCAACAAGGGAGAGGGCCCTCTCAGTGGTGGCCCCTAAATTATGGAATGATCTGTCTGATGAGGTGTACCTGGTACCAACACCATTATCTTTTCAGTGTCAGGTGCAGACTTTTCTCCCAGGCATTTTAGCATGTGTTTTAAATTGTTTTTTTAAATTATTAATTGTGTCTTTAAATTGTTTTTGTGTTTTATTACTGTAAACCACCCAGAGAGCTTTGGCTATGGGGCAGTAGATAAATAAATAAATAATATTTGTTTTAAGAACATACAAACAACGTAAATATAACTTCTCGAACTAAACAATTAACTTGCAAGTAGCACTGGTTCTTAATGACTGATAATTAAACTGCCTATCAATCACCCAATACAAAATCTGTGTATCGTTTAGGTGGTTTAATATGTTTGCGGGTATGTGTGCTCTTGACACGGTCACTGTTCGGTGTTGGTGATACAGTTACATGCGTCTCTTTATTTTGTGGTTCAGGGCCTGGAGTATGGTGTGCATCTTCATGAGTGCATGGAATGATGGAATTATCCTGTATATCATCATCCACCACATCTGAGGTGTCTTTAAGTCCCTGAGGACTCATTATGTAAATGAACTTACAATTCCGTCGAAATGAACACCCATTGACTTCAACAATATAATTCTGGGGATTTTTTTGTCCCATGCATGTTCCTTTTGTCCAAGGGCATGTCTTGTCTTGAGGAAACAATTGGACATGTACAGAATCTCCAGTGTGCAGAGATGGTAGCTCTTTTGAATCCCTGTCATAATAGCTTTTAGTTTCATTGCGTTTGTGTTGCAGCTGATCTGTGACTTTCATTGCAATTTTGGGTTTCAATAATGAAAGAGCTGTAGGTAGAAAGGATCGTGTGCGTCTGGACATAAGCCTTTGCACTGGACTGCTATTAATGCCAGCAGTTGGAGTATTTCTCCACTCCAGGATAGCTTGCCAAATGTTTTCTTTATTTCTTGCTGTTTTCTTTAATAAGAGTTTTTGCAATTTTGACGGCTGATTCAGCTTTGTTATTAAACTATTGTAGGGAGTTGACATTGTGTGGTGAAATTCCCAGTCTTTTGAAAATGTGGCAAATTCTTTGGAAGTGAACTGTGGTCCATCATCTGAAATCACACAGTCAGGTATGCCAAGTCTGCTGAAGTGGTTCATGATTCTTTCTGTTATAGTTGCTGATGTTGTATCTGGCAGTTTATCCATTCCCAGAAGTCTGAATAGTAGTCTACCAGAATGAGATAATTGCTGCCATTTTCTGTGAAAAGGTCCATCCCTACCTTACTCCATGGTCTGTTAGGAATGCCGTGTATCACCAATGGTTCTTTTTGCTGACTGGCTTGGAACTCAGCACACACATCACAGTTGCGTACAAGGTATTTGATGTCATTAGTAATGTTTGGCCAGTATACCACATCTCTAGCTTTGCGCAAACATGCTTCTATTCCAGAATGACTGCGATGTATTCTTGATAATATGTCTTTTCTCATGGCCTTTGGAATGAGTATTCGGTGTCCTTTGAATATGATGCCATCTTGGACACTTAATTCATCATGATAGTTCCAGTATTTTTGAGTAGACACTGGAGCTTTGTCCCAGGTGTCTGGCCAACCTGCTAAGACAACAGAGATCAATAGTTGCTGCTCTTTGTCCTGTAAAGTATGTTCCTGGACTCTTTGAAGTCCTTGATGTGAGATGGGCATATAAGCAGCTTGATTAATGCTTTCTAGTTCCTTTTGTCTGGCTTGCGCTTCAAGGGAATTGAGTATCTCATAGTCTTGCTTGTCAGTGTGCCTGTCATGTGGCAAGGGTGCTCTGGATAGGAGATCTGCTATGTACATCTCAGCTCCTTTTTTATATTGTACTTTCAAGGGATAACGTAGCCTAAGAAGCATGAATTGGAGGCATTTTGGAGCTGATAGCAATGACCTTAAAAATAACTTCTAGAGGCTTATGATCGCTGTCAACCTTAATGCATTTCTGACCTTATATATTGGTCAGAGTTTTCACAAGCAAATACTATTGCTAAGCATTCTTTCTCAATTTGGGCATAATGCCGCTCAGTCTGTGATAGACCTTGATGCAAAAACAGGCTGTCCTTTTTGCAAAAGTAAAGCACCCAGGCCGGTTTCACTGGTGTCGTATTGGATGGAGACATCTTCATTCATGTCATAATACTTCAACACGGGATGTCTAGTAACCAAGTCTTTGATCTGTTGGAGGGCTGCATCATGTTGAGGTAGCCACATCCAAGTTGCATCCGTGTCTAGTAGTTGTCTGAGAGGCTCACAAACATCAGAAAGGCAACGAAGAAATTTAGTCAGATTAACAAATCCCAGTAGCTGCTGAAGAGATTTGGTATTGGATGGTTTAGGCATCTGCTGGATAGCTTTCACCTTTTCTGGATCTGGTTGTAAGCCTTGCAATGGTAGGAGGTTTCCCATATAGGGTACTGCTCTCAGTCGTAGCCTCATCTTATTTTCATTGAGTTTCAGATTGACTTTTCTCGCCCTTTCCAGGAGATAGATGAGGTTGTGATCATGGTCAGCTATGGCATTCTCCACAGCCATATACCAAAATGTCATCTGCAATTGCATTGATTCCTTTGAGACCCGCCAGTGCATCTTGTTGGCGGCGCTGATACTCTTCTGCTGCTGGTTTTATTCCAAAGGGCATTTTCATCCACCTGTAACGTCCTTCTGGGGTCCAAAATGTAGTAAGGTGGCTGCTTTCTTCATCTAATAAGATTTGCCAATACCCATCCTTTGCATCTAAGACAGAGAATATTTTTGCCTTGGCAAGGTCTGGTAAGGTTTCTTCTATGGTGGGCATCTGGTAGTGAGCTCATAATAATCCCTTGTTTAAATTACTTGGATCTATACAGATGTGAAGTTTACCAGGTTTCTCTATGGCTACCATGCTGCTTATCCACTTGGTAGATTCTGTCACTTTGGCAATTATTCCGTCTTTTTCCATTTGTCTTATTGCAGTTATGATTTTTTCTTTTAATGTGACAGGAACTCTAAATGGCATATGTTGCACTGGTTGCACAGTGTCATCCACTTTGAAATGTAAGGTGCCTGGAAGACAGCCAAATCCCTCAAAGACATCATGGTAATTTTTAAGAATTTGTGCCTTTGCTATGCCACCTTGTGCTTGTCCCATAGCCAAGGTACTGTTGGCTTCAAGTCTGAGTGTATGGATGTCTTGTGTAGTATTTAATGTTACCAGATTCATATGTTCACTAGTGCTTGCTGATAGGAGGGGCTTTTGCTTGGAATTCATAATCTAGAATTCTAGCTGATATCTTTTTCTGCCTGCAGCACACGTTGACCTAGTGGTGCGAGAACTGTGCCATCATATAGGCTCAGCTTAGCTTTGTTTGGTGATGGTTTTGCCTCTCCATCTTGCATAATATTGAGATAATCTCTGTAACCCATTACATTTACAGATGCACCACTGTTGATTTGACATTGTGCCTTGCTTGAGCCAGGACTGCAAGGTTTCTGGACGAGGTGCTAATACAAGTTTGACAAACCACTTTTTTGTCTTGGTATGCACTGTTTTGATGTCATGCATGTAGAAAATATCACTGTCTGACTTACTGTATAGATCATCATTGCCTATCTGTTTCACATGTTGTGCAGATTTCTTCTGTTTAGATTGTTTGCAAACTCTTGCATAATGATTTCTTTTACCACAGCTTCTGCAAATAGTTCCAAATGCTGGGCATTTGCCAGGATCATGAATTTTGCCACAGTATCCACAACTCTCACTTTGAAATCTTCTGGGCTCAGCACTATTTTTGCATGACGGCATATACATGTGTTTGCATGATGGCATATGCATGTTAGAATGTTTATTTTTGCTGATATAATGCATGCTATCAGCTTCTGAAGGGTGCATTTCTTATATTTGCACAAGGGTTTGTTCACTAGCCTTGTATATGTCTATGGCTTCCTGCAGAGTCAAGGCAGGCCTTTGGAGCATTCTCATCTGTGCTCCCTTGTCCTTAATGCCTGTAACCAATCTGTCTCTAATCAGTTCTTCTTTCAAAGTGCTATATGCACATGAATCTGCCTTTTTGCGTACTTTAGTAACATACTGATCTGTAGTTTCATCAGGTTCTTGGGCACATTTGTTAAAGAGATATCGCTCATATATAACATTTCTAGTAGGTTCAAAATACCTTTGAAACCTTCTAGCAATTTGCAAGGATCTTGTCTGTCTGCTGCTGTAACATCAAGGTGCTGCTAGAGCAAATAACATTCTTTCCCCATCACTGATAGCAGTGTTGCAACCCTAATCTTTTTATCTTTGCCATCCAATCCTGTTGCTATTTCATAATTCACCCACTGCGCTTTGAAAAGCATCCAGTTATTAAAAATATCACCTGCCATGTCCATGGGCCCTGGAACTGGAATCATGCTGGCTGCCATTGCCAAAGTATCTTCTTCTGCCACCAGTGTGCTTGTTGCCTTTGCGAGCAGTGGTGCTTGAGCCCTCCTTTTCTTCATAAAAGTAGATTCACTTCTGACACCATGTTTTAATAGTGCTTTCTTTGCCGAGAGAAGACAGAAACCTGCTTGCTATAACTACAGCTTCATTAAGAGAATGCTTACAAGATCTACTGTGCTTGCTCAGGCTCCTCCCACCTGACCTTTACGCTAGAGCTCAGCCTGCAGATCTTCATGGCAGTCTCCCTGCAGTTCCCTCTGCTGGATGGAACTGCTACTATTATAACACCCTGTAAAAATATTGATATTAATACTGGTAGTTTTAAACGAAATATTTATAGTTGTTGTTCTTAATACCTGTATTTTAGAGGCAGTGTTTTTTTTTAAAAAAATCAGTTTTTGAAAATTGCTGCAGAAAATAGCTACATTAAAATCCAATCTACAGTGACAGAGAATAAATACAAATTCAGTATGAAATCCAAATGGGACGGAATTCTAGCTCATCCTATATCAAGAAAGGCTGTGTAGGCCCTAGATTGGTGCCTGGATGCAGTTGTGAACTAAAGGAAGAAAAATAAACAGAGCTTGAATCCTGACAAGGCTGAGGTACCATGGATGAATGATCCCCATGCCATAGAAATAACAGAAAATTTCCTTCCCTGGATGGGGCTGTGTTCCCTCTGAAGGAACAGATACACACTTTGGGGATGCATCTGGATCCAGCTTTGTCACTGAAGATCAGGTGGCCTTGATGGCTAGGAGTGCTTTTTACCAGCTTTGGCTGATATGACACATGTAGCCATTCCTGGACTTGAAGAGCTTGGCCACTGTAGTTGATGCTTTGGTGACTTTAGGACTGGATTACTGCAATGCAGTCTATGTGGGGCTTCCCTTCTGCTTGGTTAGGCAGCTGCAGTTAGTGCAGAATGCTGCAGCACAATTGCTGACAGAAGTAACATCCTGTCAGCATGTTACACTTCTGCTTGGAGCTCTACAGTGGCTGCTAATTTGTAACTGGGCCAAATTCAAGGTGTTGCTATTGATATATAAAACCCTTAACAGCTTGGGACCAGTTTACTTAGAGCATTGATTAACCCCTTGTATACCCATTCTACTGCTTCGATCTGTGGAGCTTGCACTTTTACAAGTGCCATATAATGTTAATTTTACACTTGTAAATATTGTAGTGTGGCAGCATAATTGTAGTGTGGCAGGGCCCGATAAACTGCATTCTAGAGTATTGAAGGAACTGGCTGAAGAACTCTCAGAACCGCTGTCTATTATCTTTGCAAAATCATGGAGGACTGGTGAAGTACCGGATGACTGGAGGAGAGCTAATGTTGTCCCTATCTTCAAAAAGGGCAAAAAGCAGGAACCAGGGAGCTACAGACCAGTCAGCCTAACATCAATCCCTGCAAAAACTCTGGAGCAGATTATAAAGCAGTCAATCTGTAAGCACCTTGAAAACAATGCAGTGATCACTAGGAGCCAACATGGAGTTATGAAGAACAAATCCTGCCAAACTAATCTTATCTCATTTTTTGATCGGATAATCTTCTTTGTAGACTGTGGGAATGCTGTGGACATAATATATCTCAACTTCAGCAAAGCTTTTCACAAAGTGCCCCATTTATTTATTTATTTATTTATTATTAAATGTATTAGTTGCCCATCTGGCTGGTTATCCAGCCACTCTGGGCGACGTACAAGATAAACATACAAATACATTAGACATTAAAAATCTAAAAACAATGATAATAAAACCTAAAGGTAAAGGTGTCCCCGCACTTGTAGTGCGAGTTGTTTCCGACTCTTAGGGTGACGTCTTGTGACATTTACTAGGCAGACTGTATATATGGGGTGGGATTGCCAGTTCCTTCCCCGGCCTTTCTTTACCCCCCAGCATATGCCGGGTACTCATTTTTCTGACCACGGATGGATGGAAGGCTGAGTGGACCTCGACCCCTTTTACCGGAGATTCGACTTCCTCCTTCCGTTGGAATTGAACTCCAGCCGTGAGCAGAGCTTTCAGCTGCGTTACCGCCACTTACCACTCTGCGCCATGGAGGACCTTGGCTCAGCAATACAACATGTGAGAAGGATCTTGGAATTTTTGTTGATTACAAGCTGAATATGAGCCAATAGTGTGATGTGGCTGCAAAAAAGGCAAATTCTATATTAGGCTGCATTAACAGAAGTATAGTTTCCAAATCGCGTGAAGTACTAGTTCCCCTCTATTCAGCACTGGTTAGGCCTCATCTTGAATACTGCATCCAGTTCTGGTCTCCACACTTCAAGAAGGATGCAGACAAACTGGAACAGGTTCAGAGTAGGCCAACGATCATCAGGGGACTGGAAACAAAGCCCTATGAGGAGAGACTGAAAAGTGGGCATGGTTAGCCTGGAGAAGAGAAGACTGAGGGGAAATATGATAGCACTCTTCAAGTACATGAAAGGTTGTCACATAGAGGAGGGCCAGGATCTCTTCTTGATCATCCCAGAGTGCAGGACATGGAATAATGGGCTCAAGTTGCAGGAAGCCAGATTTCAACTGGACATCAGGAAAAACTTCCTAACTGTTAGAGCCATACGACGATGGAACCAATTACCTAGAGAGGTAGTGGGCTCTCCAACACTAGAGGCATTCAAGAGGCAGCTGGACAGCCATCTGTTGGGAATGTTTTGATTTGGATTCCTGCATTGAGCAGGGGGTTGGACTTGATGGCCTTATAGGCCCCTTCCAACTCTACTATTCTATGGTTCTATGATTCTATGATATAAATGAAATAATTAATAAATAAACTAGAGCAGGATGAACACTCACCTGTCTACTCACAATATGTCCATTTTGTCAGGATTAAGCTTAAGTTTGCTGGCCCTCTTCCAATCTATTATTATGCCAGCCAAGCACTGATTTAGCACTTTGAACTCATTCAAAGTGATTAGGTATTCCTTGACTGTTTCTCTATCAATCTCAAGCTCCAATCCTGCCCCTTCTACTTCATGTTTCCCGGGAGGGTCATAAACCCTTTTTTGGAGAAGACTGAGCCAAAGTAGGAATTGAGCACTTCTGCCTTTTCTTTGTCATGTGTTACCATTTTGCCATCCTCATTGAGCAGCTGTGCCACCCTTTCTTTTCTCTGTCTTTTACTATGGACATGCCTGAAGAAAGCTTTTTTGTTGCTTTTAGCATCTCTCGCTAGCCTCAGCTTATTTTCAGCTTTAGCCTTTCTGCCACCATCCCTGCAATTCCATGATACCTGCCTGTACTCTTCCTTTGTGGCCTTGCCTTCTTTCTCCTTCCTATATGTGTCCTTTTTTGTTTTCAGGTCATCTCTAAGTTTTTTGTGAAGCCACATTGGCTTCTTCTGCTGTTTCCCCCCCTTTTTCCTTGTTGGAATTGCTTGCCATTGCACTTTTGTTGTTGTTATGTGCCTTCAAGCCGATTACAACTTATGGCGACCCTATGAATCAGTGACATTCAAGAGCATCCGCCCTGTTTAGATGTGGCTTCCTTTATGGAATGAATCCATCTCTTGTTTGGCCTTCCTTTTGCGCTTTTAGAATTTCCTTTTTTAGAAACTCTCACCCATCTTGGACTCCTTTTCTCATTAGGGTGGCTTGCCATGGAACAGTACTTACAATTGTTCTGAGTTTATTAAAATCAGCTTTCCTGAAGTCCAGGGTGCACGTATGGCTACTCTCAGCTTTTGCTTCTGTTAAAATCAAGAATGTAAGTATGGTGTGGTCACTTTCCTTCAGAGTTCCCGTAACTACCACTTCATGCACCAAATCATTTCTATTGGTTAGAATCAAATCCAGGATAGCTGATCCTCTGGTTGCTTCCTCCAGTTTCTGTAGGAGAAAGTTTTCTCCAACACAAGTCAGAAATTTCTTGGAGAGGTCGTATTTGGCTGACTTTGTCTCCCAACAGATATCAGGATAATTGAAATCCCCCATTACTGCTACATCATGCCTCCTTGAAATGTTGGCAATTTGCTGTGCAAATGTTACATTCTCGACTTCTTGATTGGGTGGTCAGTAGTAGACTCCAAGCACCACATTCCTTTTATTACTTGCACCATTAATTTTCATCCAGATACTCTTGGTGGAGCTACCAAGCTCATCTTCCTGTATTTCTGTGCAGGGATATGTATTTTTAACTCCACCTCCCTTTTTATTCCTTCTGTTCTTTTTGAACAAGTTATATCCTTCGATTGTTGTATTCCAGTCATAGGAGTCATCCCTCCAAGTTTCAGTTATACCTATCAAGTTGTAATTACCCTCCTGTACGAAGAGTTCAAGTTCGTCCTGCTTGTTTCCCATGCTCTGTGCATTAGTATATAGACATCAATTACCATGTGATTTATGGCTTGGCTTCCTTACTACATTTTTCTGAGGACTGTTACTGGGCCCTATTAGAGACGATCTCTCTGGTTCCATTACTGTGCACAAGCCTTCATCCATCGTTACCACCAAGTTTACATCTCCCTTCCCCGTAGGATTCAGTTTAAAACCCTCCCAGCAGGAGCCCAGGGCAGCAATAGTTGGAACTGTACTTACTGTAAAAGAACAGGTTCAGAGTCCAGGAATACTTTTTGATAACATCTTTGTCTCTGGAGATGCATGTTATTTTCATGGTATTGAGTGCCTTTTATAAGCTGATGTGCAGAGAGGGAACCTGGTTTCAGTTATCCATGTTCTGGTAACCTCCAAATTAGACTACTACAATGTGATTTTACTAGGGCTGCCTTTAAACATTTCAGAAATTGCTGTTCAGAATGTGACTTAAATTAATGTCTCGGGCTGGACACAATAAATATATTTAAGTCTGTGTGTACTGGCTCCCATTCCATTTCCAGGCCAGATCCAAACTGCTAGTTTTGACTTTTTAGGACCAGGGTACTTGAAGGGCTAACTTTCTTTATATTGTTGTGAGTTTGGGGAGTTGAAATGGATAATTCCTTTGAGTCCCCTTCCAGCCTCTGATTTGGAGACTTGCACCTGGGACGTGAGAAACTCACTCTGCTGGTCAGATGAGTTTCTTTTGTTAATCTAATAGAGTGGCCAGGTGGGTTAATGGGTCTATCAGGTGCCCATCAACTGGTGAATGGGCCAGGGAGTCCCTTTTGTCATTGAAACTCTTTGGGAGAGTGTTCCCCCCCCTCCTGGGGCCGAGGAGAGGCTTGTGTTTTCAGTTGTGTCTGAGAAAGGCTGGGAACTGGAGGCAGCCAGAGAGACTGGCTCTCTTGCACCATGGCTTTGGGGTGCCTCCTGTAACTCTGATGGAAAAGCTGGATATTGGACTGCTGATGCCTTGAACTCTTCCATCCTAAGCTCAGGTTGGGATGTGTGTAAATAAACAAACCATATTTCATAAAGACACCACAGTCTCCGCCGACCTTCTTCCCAAGGAAACCAAACCCTGGGCGAACGCAGGGACCCCTGGAAATCTCACCACTTGGAGATTGGGGTGGGCAACAATATGTACTTTCCTGTATGTTAAGTGTGTCCTTGCCATTGGAAGTAAGGAAGGTAGCTTCCATGAACAGGGCCTTCTTAGTAGTGCTGTCACAATTTTGGAATGTTCTCCCCAGAGAGGGTCACCTGGAACCTACAAAGACAAAGAGGGCTCTGAGCAGTGTGCTCTGAAGAGCTCCATAGCAGCTTGATTGGAAGGGGCATGGCCTGATAGCTGCTGACTGCAACTAGGAGCAGCTGTGTGTGCTGGGAGTTTTTTTGTTTGTTTGTTTCCTGACTCCTAACTGACCAGAGCAGAGGGAACTGTGTCAGCTGGTCCAGAGGATATACAAATGAGCCAGCTTGGAGAGCAAGCAAACAGGGAAAGCTAACAGGAGTTTTGTGGAGGAGGTCAAAGAGGAGGTTCCTAATTTGTTTTTCTTGTACGGCACACCACACATACCAGTGGGAGTCTCTTGTTTACCCTGAAGGATGACAGGAGAAAGCACAGGTCATTCCAATACAAGTAGAAAGAAAGAAAGAAACAAAAGGCAGTAGAGACTATTGACTGAAAGGATACTCCAGTGGTGGTGACCTGCAAGAGGTGTGCAATGTGTATTTTCTTGCCCAAGAACACAACATGGTGTACACATGCAACAAGTACAAGATGATGGTGCTGTTGGAAGAAAAAGTAAGGGCCTGGAACGACGGGTGGCAACACTGAAGAGTATAAGAGAAGACAACATTCTTAGATAGAATGCTGGAGCAACAATAGCTAAGAGAAGGATAATAGGTGGAAGAGCAGCAGCATGTTGAAGCAAAAGAGAAGACTGTTGCGGAGAGCAACAACGAAGTGTAGGAACTTTGTGGAAAAAGGTGACAGGAGCAGAAGAATTAGAAGACACCATTCACTGGTGGAACTATGGAACCGCTCCCAGGCACTTGATGATGAGATTAGAGAACAGCCTGCAGGGGAAGAATTACAGGAGACTTCACGCAACAGTGAGCAAGACCATGTTCCATGACAAGAAGAAGAGAAGAGTAATAGTAGTGCGAGAATCCTTACTGCATGGGATTGAAACCCTAGTGTGCTGAGAAGAACCATGGACTCGCCAGGTATGCTGTTTCCCTGGAGGACAGATTAGAGATGTGACGGAAGGGTTGCCAAAGCTCATAAAGCCCACTGACAGATATCCCTTTCTTCTTATCCATGTGGGAATGAATAATACTGCCAAGCAGAACTACAAAGAAATCATGTCAGTCTTTGAAGCTGTGGGAAGGAAATCCAAGGACTTTGGGGCCCATATAGTTTTCTCATCCATCCTTCTGGTACTTAGAAGAGGAGTAGAAAGGAAAATAAAAATACTCTGGGTGAATGACTAGCTATGAAGGTGCCAATGCGAGAGATTTGGATTCTGGGATCACGGGCTACGCTTCCTGGAAGATGGACTGCTGGCAAGTGATGGGTTGCACCTCCCAAGGACTGGGAAGAATGTGTTTGGCCACAGCGTGGAGAACTTCATCAGGAGAGTTTTAAACTGAATCCTAAGGGGGAGGGAGACATGAACTTGGTGGTAACGACTAACAACGGCTTGTGTGCAGTAAGAGGAATGTAGGGAACAGCTCTAATAGAGTCCAGTAATAGTCTTCATAAAAATGCAGGAAGGAAGCCAGGCTGTAAATCACATGGTCTTTGATGTCTGTATAATAATGGGAAACAAACAGGACGAACTTAAACTCTTAATGCAGGAGAGTAAATACAACTTGATAGGTATAACTGAAACTTGGTGGGATGACTCTGTGATGCTCCTGTATTTTGATAACTCTAAATATGGTAAGTGCAGGTTTATTAAAGTACACATGGTAAGTGGATTGAGTGAGGGGGGAGTACAGGGCTAGAATGCTGGAGAATGCTGTATGATGATTGGCTGAGCGTTTGAGTGGCTGAAGGTATAAATGAGAGGATGACAGTTGAGAGAGGGTTGGTTGTTGTGGGTTGGATTATATTTGGCTGGTATTGAGGTAGATTATATTTGACTAGAAACATAAAGAGTAACACAATATATGAAACCATACGCTTGTTAAATATCCCATAAGTAATCTTGTTATTTCCTGGTGTATATAAATAAATATTTTTCTTGGTTGACCAAAAGCCTGATCCTTGGCTGGGGCTTGCACAGACCAGAAGGGTGGGCAGGGTATTTACCAAGGTGGAGAAACAGTATCAAATGGTGGCAGCGGTGAAGATATAGTGTATCATCAAGTATCCAGGGCAACCCAGGGCTGTATGCTTTATAGGCACAAAGATACAGAGGGGTTGTGGCCTGCAAGTGCACCCAGACACAGAATAACAATAAGCTAGAAGGGGACTAAGGCAAAGTCCTAAGGCAATATTGTGAAACAGGGAGTGGCTGGTGGTGCTGCCTAGCAGTGGGATCTTGCGAGATCTGTGCTAGAGCCGGTGAGAGAACAAATAAAACCCAGGATTCTGACTGGAGGGACCTGACAGGTGGTGGTCAGAGGAGGGATCCTCACAGACTCCCATGACTGGAATACAGCAATTGAAGGATATAACTTGTTTAAAAAGAAGGAATAAAAAGGGAGGTGGAGTTGAAAATACATATCCCTGCACAGAAATACAGGAGGATGAACTTGGTAGCTCCACTGAGAGTATCTGGATTAAGATAAATGGGCCAAGGAATAAAATGAACATGGTGCTTGGAGTCTACTACTGACCACCCAATCAAGGCAAAGATGAGGATGAAACTTTTGCACAGCAAATTGCCAATGTTTTGAGGAGCATGATGTAGTAATAATGGGGGACTTCAATTACCCCAATATCTGTTGGGAGACAAATTCAGCCACACATGGCCCCTTCAAGAAATTTCTGACTTGTGTTGGAGAAAACTTTCCCCTACAGAAAGTGGAGGAAGCAACCAGAGGATCAGCTATCCTTGACTTGATTCTAACCAATAGGGATGATTTGGTGGATGAAGTGGTAGTTACGGGAACTCTGAAGGAAAGTGACCACGCCATACTTGAGTTCTTGATTTTAAAGGAGGCAAAAGCTGAGAATAGCCATACGTGTATCCTGGACTTCAGGAAAGCCGATTTTAATAAACTCAGAACTGTGATAAGTAAGGTTCCATAGCAAGCCACCCTAATGAGAAAAGGAGTCCAAGATGGGTGAGAGTTTCTAAAAAAGAAAATTCTAAAGGCATAATGGGAAACAATTCCCTCAAAAAGAGGGAAGACAGGAAAAGAAGCCAGTATAGCTTCACAAAAGATCACCTCCATCTGAAAACGAAAAAAGGACACATATAGAATCATAGAATCATAGAGTTGGAAGGGGCCTTGTAGGCCATCGAGTCCAACCCCCTGCTCACAGCAGGAAATCCACAGCTAGAGCTTCTCCCGCAGATAGCTGTCCAGCCTCTGCTTGAAGACATCCAGTGAAGGGGATCCCACCACCTCCCTAGGCAGTCGGTTCCATTGCCGAACCACCCTTACTGTCAAGAAGTTCCTTCTAATGTCCAATCTGAATTTACGCTCCTGCAACTTAAAACCATTAGACCTAGTCCTACCCTCTGGGGCAGCAGAGAACAAATCTGTACCCTCCTCGGTGTGACAGCCCTTCAGGTACTTAAAGAGTGTAATCATGTCGCCCCTCAGCCTTCTCTTCACCAGACTGAACATGCCAAGCTCCTTCAACCTTTTCTCATAAGACTTGTTCTCCATACCAGCTATCATCCTCGTTGCCCTCTTCTGAACCCGCTCTAACTTGTCTATATCTTTCTTAAAATGAGGCGCCCAGAACTGAATGCAGTATTCCAGATGAGGCCTGACCAATGCAGAATATAGTGGGACTATTACTTCCGTCGACCTGGAAACTATAGCTCTGTTTATGCAGCCCAAAATCGTGTTTGCCTTTTTTGCCGCAGCATCACACTGCTGGGTCATGTTCAACTTACGATCCACTACAATTCCAAGGTCCTTCTCACACGCACTACTGCTAAGCCAGGTATTTCCCATCCTGTACCCGTGCATTTTGTTTTTGTGGCCTAAATGCAGAATCCTGCATTTGTCTTTATTGAATGTCATTTTATTAATTTCAGCCCAATTTTCTAGTCTATCCAGGTCCCTTTGGATTTTATTCCTGTCTTCCATTGTGTTAGCTATCCTTCCCAGTTTCATATCATCCGCAAACTTCATAAGGCTTCCCTCCACCCCATCATCTAAGTCATTGATAAAAATGTTGAAGAGTATCGGCCCCAGGACAGAACCCTGTGGCACTCCACTCGAGACCTCCTTCCAGTCCGAAGCAGAGCCACCGACGACCACTCTTTGAGTACGGTTTTCCAACCAGTTGTGAATCCACGTGACAGTATTTCCATGTAGTCTGCATTTGACTAGTTTGCTAATCAAAAGGTCGTGGGGGACTTTGTCAAACGCCTTGCTGAAATCTAGGAAGTGGAAAGAAGGCCAGGCCACAAAGGAAGAATACAGACAGGTGGTACAGAATTGCAGGGATGGTTTCAGGAAGGCTAAAGCTGAGAATGACCTGAGGTTAGCGACAGATGCCAAAAGCAACAAAAAAGCTTTCTTCAGGTACATCCATGGTAAAAGAGAGAGAAAAGGAATGGTGGTACAGCTGCTCAATGAGGATGGCAAAATGATAACAAATGACAAAGAAAAGGCAGAAGTGCTCAATTCCTACTTTGGCTCAGTCTTCTCCAAATGTGAAGATGAAGGGGCAGGATTGCAGCTTGAAACTGATAGTCAAACGGTCAAGGAATGCTTAATCACTTTGAATGAGCTCAAATTTCCAGGGCCCGATGACCTGCATCCTGGAGTATTGAAGGAACTGGCTGAAAAACTCTCAGAACCACTATCATCTTTGTGAAATTGTGGAGGACGGGTGAAGAGCCAGATGACTGGAGGAGGGCTAATGTTGTCCCTGTGTTCGGAAAGGAGGAACAAGGGAACTACAAACCAGTCAACTTGACATTAATACCTGGGGAAATTATGAAGCAGATTATAAAGCGGTCAGTCTGTAAGCACCCTCAAAACAATGCAGGGATTACTAGAAGCCAACACGGATTTATCAAGAACAAATCCTGCCAGACTAATCTTATCTCATTTTTTGATTGGGTAATCTCCCTGGTAAATTGTGGGAATGCTGTGGACATAATATATCTCAACTTCAGCAAAGCTTTTGACAGCAAAGCTTTTGGTCAGCAAGCGAGCTAAATGTGGGCTGGATGGAACAATTATCAGGTGGATCCATTGTTGGCTACAGAATCCTACTCAAAGAGTGCTTATCAATGGCTCCTCAGCTGGGAAGAGGTAACGAGTGGGGTACTGCAGGGCTTGGTCCTGGGTCCAGTGCTGTTGAACATTTTTATTAATGACTTGGATGAGGAAGTGCAGAGAATGCTATTCAAATTTGCAGATAATACAAGATTGGTCCATGGGCCAGAGGTTCCCCACCTCTGCTCTAAATAAAGGCTAAAATGTTTTACAGCTGTTACACTGCAATCCTATGCATGTGTAGTCAGAAGTTAGTCCCATTGAGTTTGATGGAACTTAATCTTAGGCAAGTGTAAGAGTATATAGGATTGCTGTGTGAATATGGAAAAAGTCTTTGGTGTAGGCACAAGAGACAATTATTGGGGAGAGCAGATATGCATTTTCCTCTTCTATACTTCGGGACATCCAGTGAAGTCAAACTAGTGTTGATTGCAAAGAGGCGTCACACATACTACTTCAGTGTTAACTTATGAAATCACAAGATAGGGTGGTAGTTGCTAGCTTTAAACAAAATAAAATAGAAGTGTTAGATATAGTAATGAGAGCCAGTGTGGCGTAGTGGTTAGAGTATTGGATTATGACCTGGGGGACCAGGGTTTGAATCCCCATATAGCCATGAAGCTCACTGGGTGACCTTGGGCCACTCACTGCCTCTCGGCCTCAGAGGCAGTGGAAAACCTCCTCTGAATACCGCTTACCATGAAAACCCTATTCATAGGGTCATCATAAGTCGGAATCAACTTGAAGACAGTCCATTTTCAGATGCAGTAATGGAGGACAATTCTATTAAAAGCTGTGAGACATTATTATTAAATAAACAGCAACTCTGTGTTCACAGCATTTTACCACCTATGTGAACAAAGCCTCTTATTCATGGTAATTGCCTCACCTATCTCCCTCTTATTCTTTAGTGGTTTCCCAGGCTCTTTCCTGCTTCTCTAGTGTTGGAAGGAAGATCTCTCCCTCTGTCTCACTCATACATGCATGCACAGACACATACACTCAGAATCCTCCTGAGTTTTTGATTACTGAGTTCTTTTTTTTAAAAAAAGGCTACTAGTTTCTGCAGTTTAAGGGTTTGGTTCTGGTTCAAGGCAACTGACAGCTTTAGAATTCAACCTTTAGTTGTGAGACAGACCAGAAAGGGTTTTTAATGTTTTTTAACCAAATACCACCTGTATAGAGCCAAGAAGGAGATGATGGCTTATTCTCTGCCTGTAGGGCTGGACTACAGGAACTATAGGCAACAATTTACCCTTAATATCAGCTACCTATTAACTCCTTTTGGAGATTATGTCGATGTTTGCTTTTTTATTTTTAATGTGGGTTTATGGAAGGCCTGGTATGAACTTACAGATTAACGGTTAATCATTCTCACTAGGAAATAGACAACTTGGTCATATCACAGTCAGGTTAAATTTGTACCTGTGAAAACAACAAATGGTTTTAATATAGTACAACACTACATAAATGAATAGATTTTAATGAGTAATAACCATGGGTAACGCTTGACTGATGTTGGAACTGAAATATATTTTGGATGATATTGCAGCAACAGCAAGACTTTATGCATAACACTTCATATATAGTCTGGATATCATAATACATTCCCATGAGATGAGTTGAAACTGTTTTATGTGATAATTAAACAGCAATTATGCAAAAATCTTTTGTATGAGAAAAGAATTTGGCTAAGTTAGTGTTTGAAATTATATATCATAGATACTAAATGCTATTTGTATTTTCAATCTTGCCTTCTCTGAGTTCCCTTCTTCCTAAGAAAAATACATCACTGCTTTGTCATAGTTTATTTTGCATTGCACCCAGACTATTTTCAGCACTTCATTTATTAATCTAAATGAATAAATGGTTAGAAATGTTAAGAGATGAATCTGTTTGACAATGACATAAAAAGCTACATCTCTCTTTCTCTGTTTCTGAACAAAGAATTTTCCTTGGAGACCAAAACAATGTATTAATATATGTTTTCTTAAAAGCTAGTCTGGGAGTAGCTTATATATGTGCTGAGCAGAAGGCAACCTACACATTTCATGTATCGTTGTGTAAGACTGTAAGATCAGATTCTCTGTGAAGCATATTTCAACTAATATTAAATTCTCTTAGCCATTTATTTTGTGAAGGGCTAACCTTGTGGCATTTAGCATCAATATAGACAGGAATGATCAAATTTCATAATTTTTGAATAGCTCAAGGATATCTCATGTGTCATTAATGCAATATTGTTTTGTAGGAAAGTTAACTATGAAACATAATCCTGGAGACAAATGCTTTTTGGTAATGCGTAACCAAAATCTACTTTGGTCTATGATATTATATAAAGTGTTACTACTTTTGTCCTTTGATGTTGGCAAGCTTGTAATCAAAGTCAGTATTGTATTTGATACTTCCCACCCAACTTTACTTTTGGCTAAACAGCTGGTCGTATACAAAATGGGACTGGAAATGAAGCAGGTAGTAGTTCTTGCAGAAATCTTGTACATGGGGAAAAACAAATGACTATAACCTATTTTTAGTATTCTGTTATATCTACTGAATTTGTTTAGATCCTTCATGATTCTTCTAGTCATGTATTTGTCTATCCTAGGATGCTTCTCTGTCACTATCTTTGAAGTATAGATGTGGTTTTCAGGAAGCCTGTCCTGTAAATATATCTTTAGCCACACCAACCTACATCAGGAGACCAGTAGTTTCGTAGTATTGAATAATCTATAAAGCAAAACAAGCATAATTTTATCTGTTACATGAAACACAGCACTTGGAGGGATTTTTTCTTTAATATTTACCTCCTGTAATGTGTGACTGCACTGCCAAGTATGTCTGTCACTATTTTTTAAAAAAAAATATTTATGTTCAGCTGCCATTTATGTGGGACTAATGTGTGGAAAAAAATAGCACCCAGATGTGGATTTCTCAGTGGGACAGTTCACATTTCCTGCAACCCCCGTGCCAGTTCTTCAAGAATCCGATGGGGGCATCTACCAGAACAGATCAAATTGCTTTTTGAGAACTGATGTTTACATGAAGGATTTGTATCTGAGGCCACTGTGATTGTGCAGTTGCAGCAGTCTGAAAAAGACCAGAGAGATTCACTAGGGAATCACTAAGTGCAGAATGGTCCAGTGCTATACTAGAATGTACTCTTTAGCTCATTGTTGGGCCTGTGGAAAAGATTAGGCTGTTCTAATCCCTTCTGAGAACATGCATTTGGAAGAAGCAAATAATTTCTGAGGAAACATATCATGAGGCAAAGTGGTACAAAAATGGTAATGAGCTATAACGAATTTATCCTGGGGATATATACTTTTCACTTCATACTTCTCAATATAATCTGGCCATAATGATATTTGTAATGCAAGTTGCTGGCCTTTTAAATGGCTTTTGAGTTTTTACTGAAATCTGACCCTGATTTCCAGGAGGTCTTCTTGTGTGAAGAGAGAGAAAGCTAATAAGGTGGCCGGGTCTTAAACCAGACGAACTGCCTAAATTCTCATAATTTTCTTCTCACACATTCAAGTCCTTTTTCTAGTATTGACTACTAGCATAGTACTAACTGATGGGATTAATCTATTTTAGTAAATGTTAGTATTGACCTCCTCTTTGGATGCACACCTTAACGTGGTGAGGGGGTTTGAGTGTGTTGAAGAAGCTGAGAGCAATGCCGTCAGGAGTCTAGACCAAGAGGCTACACTCCTAGCAGGGGCACCCAAGCCGGAATGGTCAAAGCTGAAACACCAGACTAAGATGCATCCAAAGTCAGAGGAAGGCAATAGTAAACCACCTCTGAATATCTCTTACCACGAAAACCCTAAGAACAGATTATCCAAAATGCAACACGAGATAGTGCTGGAAGATGAGACCCCCAGGTCAGAAGGCACTCACCGAGCTACTGGGGAAGAACAAAGGACAAGTACGAGTAGCGCTGTGACTAATGATGCAGCTGGGTCAAAGATGAAAGGAAGCCCAGAGGCTGATACGCACAGATGCGAAAGGAGAGTCTGGAGTTGTACGATGCATACAATAGGAACATGGAATGTGAGATGCATGAACCAGGGGAAGTTAGAAATTGTCAAGCAAGAAATGGAATGTATCAACATTACAATACTTGATGTGAGCAAACTAAGATGGACAGGAATGGGACATTTCCAATCAGGCAACTACAAAATGTTATGCAGGAAATGAGAAATCAAGAAGAAATGGGGTTGCTTTAATAGTGAGAAGTGATGTAGCAAGAGCAATTAGGAGCTACAATGCAAGGTCTGAGCGAGTGATATCAATGAGATTAAATGGGCAACCTATCAACATAACCATCATCCAAGTTTATGCTCCGACGGCAAACGCAGAAGAAGAGGAATTGGAGAGATTTTATGCAGAAGTACAGGAAGAAATTTATCACACACCAAAACAAGATGTGCTGACAATCATGGGGGATTGGAATGCAAAAGTAGGGAACAGAGAAGAATTAGGAATTGTGGGGAAATGGGGCCTAGGAGACAGAAACGAAGCAGGAGAAAAACTTATTGAATTCTGTGAAGCCAATGATTTGTTTCTTGCAAACACATTTTTTGAACAACTGAAAAGATGGCTATACACGTGGACATCTCCAAATGGTCAATATAGGAATAAAATTGATTATATAATTGGTAGCAGAAGGTGGAGAAGTTCCATACTTTCTGCAAAAACAAGACCAGGAGCAGACTGCGGTACAGATCATGAACTGGTCATATCAAAAATCAGAGTAAAGCTAAAGAAGAAGAACAAAGCAATCATAATGCCAAAATACAATTTAAATAACATCCCAGAAGCATATAAAGATCAAATAAAGAACAGGTTTGAGGCTTTAAACTTAGTTGACAGAGAACCAGAAGAACTATGGAATGAAGTCAGAGACGTTATCGGAGAAGGATGCAAAAAGACAATACTTCTAGTTAAAAAGAGAGAAAGACCCCAATGGATGACTGAAGAAACTCTTCAAATGGTTAAAGAGAGAAGGAAAGCAAAAGCAAAAGGAGATAGAAACGCTGTCAGAACCCTAAATGCAAGAATACAGCGACTAGTACATAGGGACAAAGAGAACTATTACAATAGTTACTGTATAGAAATAGAAGAGGACAACAAAAAGGGAAGAACAAGAGCCCTGTTCCAAAAGATTAGAGAAATGAAAGGGAAATTTAAACCACAAGTAGGGATGTTGAATAATCAACAGGGGAACACACTGACTGACTGAGATGAAATAAAAGGAAGATGGAAGCAGTACACTGAAGAACTCTATAAAAGAGATGCCAGGATGACAGATTCATTCATGGAGGAACCATATGATGAAGAACCAGACATTTTAGAATGCGAGGTGAAAGCTGCTCTTAAAATACTTGGAAGAAACAAATCACCAGCAACAGATGGCATACCAATAGAGTTGCTACAAGCTACTGAGACTGAATCTGTCCAAAGTTTGACAAAAATTTATCAAGAAATCTGGAAAACTAAACAATGGCCCACAGACTGGAAGTGTTCCATATACATCCCAATTCCAAAGAAAGGGGATCCCAGGGAATGCAGTAATTATCAAACTATTGCCTTAATATCTCATGCAAGTAAAGTAATGCTCAAGATTCGACAACAAAGCCTCTTGCCATATATGGAGTGAGAAATGCCAGACGTCCAAGCTGGATTTAAGAGGCACCAGAGATCGTATCATCATCATCATCATCATCATTTTATTTGTATGCCGCCTTTCCACATAAAATTGTGCTCATCGCAAACATACGTTGGATAATGGAACGGACCAAGGAATTTCAGGAGAAAATCACCCTGTGCTTTATAGATTACAGCAAAGGCTTTGACTGTGTAGATCATGAAAAACTATGGAATGCTTTAAAAGAAATGGGGAGTGCCACAGCATCTGATTGTCCTGATGCGCAACCTATACTCTGCACAAGAGACTACTGTAAGGACAGAATATGGAGAAACCGATTGGTTCCCCATCAGAAAGGGTGTGAGACAGGGATGTATTTTATCATCCTATTTATTTAATCTATACACAGAACATATCATACGGAAAGCAGGATTAGACCAAGAAGGAGGAGGTGTGAAAACTGGAGGGAGAAATATCAATAATTTAAGATATGCAGATGATACCATACTATTAGCAGAAACCAGTAATTATTTGAAACAAATGCTGATGAAAGTTAAAGAGGAAAGCACAAAAGCAGGACTACAGCTGAATGTCAAAAAGACTAAAGTAATGACAACAGAAGATTTATGCAACTTTACACTTGACAATGAGGACATTGAACTTGTCAAGGATTATCAATATCTTGGTACAATCATTAACCAAAATAGAGACAATAGTCAAGAAATCAGAAGAAGGCTAGGACTGGCGAGGGCAGCTGTGAGAGAACTAGAAAAGGTCCTAAAATGTAAAGATGTATCACTGAACACTAAAGTCGGGATCATTCAGACCATGGTATTTCCAATCTCTATGTATGGATGTGAAAGTTGGATAGTGAAAAAAGCGGATAAGAGAAAAATCAACGCATTTGAAATGTGGTATTGGAGGAGAGCTTTGCGCATACCATGGACTGCAAAAAAGACAAATAATTGGGTGTTAGAACAAATTAAACCATAACTATCACTAGAAGCTAAAATGATGAAACTGAGGTTATCATACTTTGGACACATAATGAGAAGACATGATTCATTAGAAAAGATAATAATGCTTGGAAAAACAGAAGGAAGTAGAAAAAGAGGAAGGCCAAACAAGAGATGGATTGATTCCATAAAGGAAGCCACAGACCTGAACTTAGAAGATCTGAACAGGGTGGTTCATGCTCTTGGAGGTCACTGATTCATAGTGTCGCCATAAGTCGTAGTCGACTTGGAGGCACATAACAAGAACAACAGTATTGACAATTCCTTCCCCCCCTTGCTTAACACAGGATGATTTAGGGTGCAATCCAACTCATATTTATGCTGGACTGAGGGGAGTTGGATATGGCAGATCCCTAGCTGAACTGGCAGAGTCCCAGCAGAAGCCCCTCAACCTGGCTCAGCTGCAGCAGAGTCAGGACCCTGCTGAGGAAGCCCAGCCTGGCAGAAGGGGAGCTGGTGGAAGCTGGCAGAAGGCCCAGAAAAGAGGCTTTCCAGGGGCATGTTGGGGAGAGGCCAAGGGGGGGGGACTTATGCAACATTCATCCCTTGTTCGGAGTGTTCCTATGGGTCCCAATCCACGCCAAAGTTACGCCAAGGAGAAGGTTAGTATGAGAAAGTAATCGTAATGGAAGTCAAAGGGGAGCTGTTACTCTCTGGCAGGGATATTTGTGAGAGCTGGCTTTTTCTTTTCTGCTCATGAGTTCAGCTCCTGGCTGAGCCAACGTTCCTCTGGCCCCGTAACTCCCAAATGGCAAATGGATGCTGCGGACCTTCCCACTGGTTCCTCCTTTGCCGGGACCCCTTCTGCCAGCTTCTCCTGAATTGGATTGTTCTGTCCAACTGTTACACAGCAGTATTTTCCCAGAATTATTCCTATATCATGCATGCCAATCATATACTGGTGTTGCACCCCAGGAGTTAGCTCAGGGAGAGGGAGAGGAGTCAGATGAGGATGAGGTCCCTGAGAGTGTTGAAAGAAGGGAGAGCGCGGTCAGCCCGTATACTCCATCGGCCAGTCCCCCCATTGAGGCAGTTCCCACTCTGCCAACGAGCCCCCTGCCTGAGCCGTTGGGAACTGACCCCTTGCGCACGCCAACCACACCCCCACAGGAATCCCTGCCTGGCACTTCAAATGCTTCCCAGCCTGGAAACTATTATTGTCTTCTTTTTTTTACAACTGCTATTATCATGTACTATCTTTTACTGTGTAGTTTACTGTAGGAAGGATGCATTTACAAATGTGACATGTATAGCAATCTCACCCACCCCCAACAATAATAACTTTGTCAGTCTCTTCTTAGTGGATTATTTTAATAAAGGAAATGTTGCTTGAATAAAAACGTATCCCCCGCTTCCATACATATGAGTCCATTTTATTCATACTTCCTTGTCAAACACTAGACTCTTTTGTTCCTACTATATTTTTTGGAGCTTATATCCCTTCTGTTCATGGTCCGTTGCCTATGTGTTGAATTGTTAGTCTCTTCTCTTTCTCTTTACTGTTCTTCTGCAAGTACAGGAATGTCAGGCAGGCTGTTCTTCAGCTTTTATATCTGTTGAACCTCTAGTAGAGGAGCAGGGAACCTCAGAGGCTCTCTGTCTGGGCCTCAGATCTCTTTTCAGTTTGCACCCTTGAGTGTTTTTGCATGGCTGGAACAAGTCCTTTCACTCTGATCATGCTTCTTTGTTGGATGAAGGACAGAGAGGTCTGTACTACAGGATAATTTTTACAATCAAAGGTAAAATTTATGTTTGTTGCTCTGCCCGCCATTGGGAAGTGGCCTCTGGAGGGTTACTCAGAAGGGAAAGTGGCCCTTGGCCAGAAAAGGTTTCCCACCCCTATTACTATACGTGGATAGGTAACATCTGTGTGGATATTACTGGATTCCGATTCCCATTGTCTCCAGCCAACATAACCAATGGTCAAGGGTGATGGGAGCTGTAGCTTAACATCATTTGGAGAGGTGCTCAAGCATATAGCCAGACCTCTAATCTTTGTTTTATGGTGCTCCATCAAAGTCTGGGTTAGTTTTATTAATATAAATTCATATTGGAACCAACAAGGTACTGCATGTGTAGAGGATGCTTCATAACATACTGTTTAAGCAAGGAGTCTCTGTGTAAGTATGAATGTGAAACATGTTTTTGATAATGTACAGTGACCATAATTCTACCATGTATATTTATGGCATGTAGGATTGTCTTACATTTCACACAACCTGCATGTAGGTTTAACTTCTGAACAGTATTTTCTTCAGTGTGGAATTTAACATGAGAAATGGGCTTAAGAGTTTATTTAATTCTTATGCCCCTTTCAGACAAAAATTGTCTCCTGAAGTGACTCAAATAATTCAGTACAATGTACTGACAAGTGTACACAAATGAAAATGAGGAAAAGGCCATGCCTTCAGGATTGCAGAATAAAGATGGACAAGGGAAAGGAAGTGGAGGGTAAAGACAGAGGGAGATCAACAATGAAACAGGATTGTAAATGCAATTTTATATTCAGTTAGGGCCTGATTGATGCTTGCTGGAATCTTTGCTTAGCTAGAAATAGTGCAACTAATAGGTAGTCCTTTAGCTGCTGGGCTAGTAGTCTCAGGGCAGCTGGCTGTTAGAGCAAAATTATTTTGTGGCAGGAGGTGGAAAGCAAGTTCCTTCTTTGGCCAATGACTGGGGTTAGGCTGCAGTGATGTTCTTCCTGTGAACAAAGGAGTAAAACCTTCCAGTGGCTTTTGGTACTTTGATTGGTAGGTGACAGTGACCAGTGTGTCCTACTTGTTTTTACTTTGCCTTCCATAGTTTAATCTTAAATATGGATTAATGTCTAAATTGGATAAGTGTGCTTTAATTATGTTTTTATCTTGTGACACTTCATGGTACAACACTTAGTGCACACTGGTGATCTTATCCAGTGGTTTCGGTGGTAGTTTGATCGGTCAGGCCTAGTACAGAGCTTGGAAGTAACTAGTTACAAGTAACGAATTACTTGCAATTCATTACTTTTTTGAGTAACTAGTGGGTAATTCCTTTACATTTTGATTGTAATAGAACTAGGAGTAATTTTACTACTTTTGTGGAGTAATTGTAATGTTTCCAGAATTACTTTTGGGCATTACTTGGGGGGGGAGCAGGGGAAGTCTTCTGCTCCTGATTTGTGGATGAAAATCATGTGCCCCAAACTGGGCTTCTGTGCAGAGTTGCTCTTTCCTCATGCTCTGTGGATGGGTAGGAGGCGGAGAGTGAGACGGGGTGGAATGGAGAAAACAATTATTTTAAAAAAATGGATAGTGGTGGTGAAGAATGGAGTGGAGGGGGAAAGGACCCGGAGGTCAAGAACATGGATAAAGGAGGAGAAGGAGGCGGCAGCAGAATGGAGATAAAGAACTGTGGAGGTGAAAGATGACAATGTGTGTGTGTGTGTGTGTGTGTGTGTGTGTGAATGAGTGAGTGTGTGTGTGTGTGAGAGAGAGAGAGAATGACAATGCGTTTCTGTGTGTGTTTGCACTTGGCACACAAAGTGGCCTCCACCACCCTCTCTGGCTACTGTGCTGCATTTGCATGATTTTAACTTTTTTGCATCTCAGGGGAAAATATTTGCTTGAGTGAGTGTCCCTTAGTTGCTGGCAGGGCAGGGTCTGGGAGGTGGTTAAGTGAGAGAGATTATGCTGGCTGGCTGAGTGAGGGGGGTTGCACTTGGTTTGACGTGCAAAGATCTGAGTAGTGGCCTCAGCCTCCCTCCCCACCTCCCTTACCAGCGGAGAGACCACCATTGCTATCTTATGAATAAAAAGAATTATTCTACTACCTCTGTATGTGTTTGTTTATTTTTAATGTTGTTTTAGGCTACTTAGATGTGCAGCAGCCAAGGCCAGCACCTTGTAGGCAGTTTTTTTAAAGTAACTGAAATGTAATTGTAGCGATTACTTTGGAGGAAAAGTAAAGTAATCAGTTACTTTCAGAGCAATTGTAATTGTAACGGTAATTACTACTTTTTTGGGCCATGTAACTGTAATTTATTACTTTTAAAAAGTAATCTTCCAAGCTCTGGCCTAGTATGTGATGTGATAAAACAATATCGGAATTATACAGCCACGAGAGTGGCTGTATACTATAGCCAGCGTGGATTTTTCACATTCCGCAATGTTAAATTGAAAATAACCCCCATGCCATTCTGATGCTTCCCATAAGCTCATTTCTAAACAAAACCTTACCAAACTTACAGTCCTGAACTCAGGAACGCTTGCTTAACAACCCTCTCAATTTTCATTGCGATACACAAAACAGTCAGAATAGAGAGTTCAAAGTCTAAAAAGAAAGAAAAAAAATCCAGAGCCCTTTTGGTCTTTTTTCTCTCAGAGTTCTCATAATTGGTTAAAATTCATTAAAAATCAGCCATGTTCACAGAGTACCTGTAATCCTAATATTGACCTTGCCCCATACTCTGACCTTCATCTTCTGCAGTTTAAAAGTTTAAAAAATGCCTGGCTGATTTTTAATTTAAGAAATTTTGGCTTGCAGCCAATGATAATGCAGAGCATGCTCAGTAAGAACCAACTGTCAGTGTTCTAAAAGCCTCACAGCTGCTGGGCTTGGCTAATCAGGGGGCCACACCCACACCAGACTTTGAGGCACATGTTACCAAATTCTTCCAAGCTCCACACCAAGTGGATTGGACTGTGAAAGACCAACCCAAAGTGTGTTTGCATTTTGACAAATTTGTAGGGCAGTACAATATCTGAGAGGAGGTCAGGTGTCCTGCTCCCCTGGTGCATTCACTCTAGCTGCCCAATTTCCCTGCTTTTTAAAGTTTGATAGAAATAGCTGTGGGCTATAGGTATGTTCTTAAACCGCAAGGTTTTTTGCCTATTAGTGAATAATGACTTAGTGGGCTGAGAGTCCTTGAAATCAGTTCAGAGCCACTTCATTATAGAATGGAATAAGAGATAGAAAAAAATAGCTGTAATAGTTTTCTGTCTTGGTGATATTTGTATCCAGTTATCACAACCATAATCAATGACACTAGGTCATTACAACTCAGCATTGCAGCATATTCTATAGTTTAGTACAGAATAAGGTGAAATGGGGCTTGGATTGAGTGATTTTCCAATCTAACATGCTAGGCAGGGGAAACGAACATTAATGTCTACACCTGCTTTAATCTGCAAGTTGGTTTAGCTCTATGTACAGTAATTCTACTAAGTCATGTGATTTAACAACACACAGACACCTGCAATCTGCTTCATATCTGGAGTGAAGTCAGTGTGTGATCTTTCTGGAATAGGTGTAGCAGAAGAACAAACATCCATTTATTTCTCTGGAAAACTAAAATGTAGCTTTGTAGTGAAAAGAAAATGTAACAAGGCTGCATTTTAATAACTTTTGCCACCTAGTTCCATCACCTTTATAAATTTTTATAATATTAAGATCAACAGTTTCAGGAAACAATCTAAAAAAAGAAAACATAAACCTCCATTGTCACATCAAGACCATAAAAATTACATTTGTGGTTTTGTTTTCACATTCCAGGCTGAGCCAAACAATTACCTTTTATTATACAGCCACAAGTGTGGCTGTATACTACAGTCAGCGGGGATTTTTCACATTCCACAATGTTAAATTGAAAATACCCCCCATGCCATTCTGATGCGTCCCATAAGCTCATTTCAAAACAAAACCTTACATAATTTATAGTCCTGAACTCAGAAACGCTTGCTTAACAACCCTGTCAATTTTCTTGGTGATACACAAAACAACCAGAGAGAATAGACAGTTCAAAGTGTAAAAAGAGAGAGAAAAACCTCAGAGCCCTTTTGGACTTTTTTCTCTGAGAGTTATAATCTGTTGAAATTCATTAAAAATCAGCCATGTTCACAGAGTACCTGTAATCCTAATACTGACGTTGCCCCATACTCTGACCTTCATCTGCTGCAGTTTAAAAGTTAAAAAAATGCCTTGCTGATTTTTAATTAATTTAATAAAATGTGGCTGGGACTCAGTGATAGCGCGGAACATGCTCAGTAAGAACCAGCTGTCAGAGTCTAAAAGCCTCACAGCTGCTGGGCTTGGCTAATCAGAGGCCACACCCACACCAGACTTTGATTTCATGTGAGACAGTCATGGCTTCCCTCAAAGAATCCTGGAAGTGTAGTTTGTGAAGGGTGGTAAGAGAGTCCTATTCCCCTGAGAGAATGGTTTAACAGTCAGCCACTCTGATTGAAGGTCTGTGAGGGGAACAGGGCTTCTCCTAGGAACTCTCAGCACCCTTCACTAACTACACTTCCCAGGATTCTTTGAGAGAAGCCATGATTGGCTTTGAGCCATGGCTTTGAGAGAAGCCATGATAAATTGTTTTAAATTGTTTTTAAAAGATGTGTTTTTAAATTTGTATATTTGTTTTCAATGTTTTTAGTTATTGTAAACCTCCCAGAGAGCTTCGGCTATGGGGCGGTATATAAATACACTAAATAAATAGATAAATAAATAATGATTGTCCAAAGTGTAATAGAGGCCTGGTGTGGATGTGGCCAGGGACAGCTTTGTTTTAAATTTGGGTGGGAGGTAGGGTTGCCAGGTTCAAGGCCTGAGACTGATCCTGTATCTTTAGTAGAAGAGAAAGTCAGCCAAGTGCCGGTGTTCTTGCAACATTGTAATGGGAAAAACCACAAGGTAGAATTGTCCCTTCCCCCTGCCCAACTGTGAAAGATACAGAAGACGTCTTGGTTGGCAGGCCCAGCCTGGTCAGTTTTACCTATCCTAATCATGATTGCATAGGAGTATATCCGACTCAACTCAATAATCATACAAATGAACAGACCTGCCTTTTCCCTCCTTCCCCTTTCCTCTCCCTTTCTCCTCCCCTCTTCCTTCTTCTGCCTTCCTTGCCCACTCCAGCCCTCCGTCCCTCCCCCCCCAGTCAGTTTTACCTATCCTAAGCATGATTGCACGGGAGTAAATCCCACTGAACTCAATAAACATGCAAATGACCACATCTGTCCTTCTTCTCCCCTCCCCCTCCTGCCTGCTCCCATCCCAGTCCTCCCCTCTGCCTTTCCACCCCTCCCTCCTCCCCCTCCTCCCTTCCCCATCCCCTGTGGTCAGTTTTACCTATGCTAAGCATGATTGCCTGGTGTGTGTGTGTAAATCCCACTTAACTCAATAAGCATGCAAATGATCAATCCATTCTCAGCAAACTGACTCCAATATTGTAACAGTTGAATCTAATGAGGTGTCCAGAACACAGTCTTCTCCTGTTTTATTGGATGAGTTTCAGTTGGTACAGCTCGAGGATGTGGACAAGGTGCTTGGACAGATACGGGCAACCTCTTCCGCTCTGGACCCTTGCCCCTCGTGGCTAATAAAAGCTAGCAGAAATGGAACGGCCGGCTGGGCCAAGGAGGTGATTAATGCCTTGTTACGAGAGGGAGTGGTCCCACCTTGCCTGAAACAGGCAGTGGTGAGACCGCTCCTAAAAAAGCCCTCCTTGGACCCTGATAATTTTAACAACTATAGGCCGGTAGCAAATGTTCCATTTCTGGGCAAGGTTCTAGAGCGCGTGGTCGCTCGCCAACTCCAGGCCCTCTTGGATGAAACTGATTATCTGGATCCATTTCAATCCGGCTTTCGGCCGGGGTTTGGTACAGAAACAGCCTTGGTCGCCCTGTATGATGACCTCTGTCGGGAGAAAGACAGAGGGAGTGTAACTCTGTTGGTTCTCCTTGATCTCTCGGCGGCTTTTGATACCATCGACCATGGTATCCTTCTGGGGCGACTCGCGGATTTAGGAGTTGGAGGCACTGCTTGGCGGTGGCTGTGCTCCTATCTTGGGAATCAACTCCAGAAGGTGATGCTTGGGGAACACTACTCGAGTCCCTGGGTGCTCCAGTATGGGGTCCCGCAGGGCTCAGTTCTGTCCCCCATGCTTTTTAATATCTATATGAAGCCGCTGGGTGAGGTCATCAGGAGTTATGGAGTGCGTTTCCAGCAATATGCTGATGATATGCAGCTCTATTTCTCCTTTTCATCTTCTTCAGGTGAGGCTGTTGCTGTACTGAACCGCTGCCTGGCCGCGATAATGGACTGGATGAGAGCTAACAAACTAAAACTCAATCTTGACAAGACTGAGATGCTGTTAGTTGGGGGGCCCTCTGCTCAGATGGTTGATGTCAGACCTGCCCTAGATGGGGTTACACTCCCCCTAAAGGAACAGGTCCGTAGTTTGGGGATCTTATTAGATCCGCTTCTGTCACTTGAGGCCCAGGTAGCCTCCGTGGCACGAAATGCGTTCTACCAGCTTCGGCTGGTAGCCCAACTACGACCCTATCTGGACAGGGAGAACCTAGCCTCAGTTATTCACGCTCTGGTAACCTCTAGATTGGATTACTGTAATGCTCTCTACGTAGGGTTACCTTTGAAAATGATTCGGAAACTTCAGCTAGTGCAGAATGCCGCGGCCAGAGTCCTTACTGGGACGAGGAAATTCGACCACATAACACCTATTCTGGCCCAACTGCACTGGCTTCCAATATGTTTCCGGGCCAGATTCAAAGTGTTGGTCCTTACCTATAAAGCCCTTAACGGCACTGGACCGCAATATCTGATGGAACGCCTCTCTTGCTATGTTCCTACCCGTTCACTCCGCTCGACGTCTAAGGCCCTTCTCCGGGTCCCAACCCATACAGAGGCCCGGAGAACAGTAACAAGATCTAGGGCCTTTTCGGTGGCAGCCCCTGAATTATGGAATGCCCTCCCAGATGAGATACGCCTGGCGCCTTCCCTGTCATCTTTTCGGCGCCAGGTAAAAACCCACCTCTTCACCCAGGCATTTTAATGTATTTTAAGCTTTTTAATCTTATTTAATTTTATTTTTTATTTTTCTTTGTTTATATATGTTTTATATTGTTTGCGCAATACACACTTGCTGTATTTTAAATATTGTGGTTTTATCGTGTTGTACATCGCCCTGGGAGCTGTTAGCTATAGGGCGGTTTAGAAATGCAACTAAATAATAAATAATAAATAATAAATAGTAAACTTGCACAGGATCCCATTTCTTACCTCCCGGATTAAAAAGCAGGGAAATTCACTAATAGGCAAAAAACCTTGCGGTTTAAGAATGTACCTATAGCCCACAGATATTTCTACCAAACTTTAAAAAGCAGGGAAATTGGGCAGCTAGAGTGAATGCACCAGGGGAGCAGGAGACCTGAACTCCTCTCTGAGATATTGGACTGCCCTACAAAGTTGTCAAAATGCAAACACAATTTGGGTTGGTCTTTCACAGTCCAATCCACTTCCTGTGTAGCTTGGAAGAATTTGGTAACATGTGCCTCTGAGCATATGGTGAGTGGTGGCAACACCTGTAATCAGCCCAAATAATAGAAAGAAGATATGTTCTGTGCTGATCTTGTTTTAGCCGGGAGGAAGCAACATTATTGAGACAGTTGATATAGTTCAGATGGTCACTTTAAATATGTCTGATTTACTTTGCAATTTTAGTGAAGTTTTCTATAGGAAATCATTTTCTTTTGCTTTTGTTTCTATGAATATGTGAAGTACAGCAACACTTTGCAAAATTTATACTAAAAAAACTCCAAACATAATTGTGGAATAATGGCACTGACTTCTGCAAAATAGTCTCCAGTGGACCTCAGAAGTGTCTCAATTTGCAAAAGATAAAACAGTGGAAAGTGAAATATATTCTAGCAAAATTCTAGATGTGCTCTGTGTTTTTAATTGATTGTGAACACCTTGCCTTAAATGAAGTGGTTTAAACATAGCAGGATGAAAACATGCATCCTCTTTTTTCCAACAGCTAGAGTCATTGCTGAAGTAGCAACATATTGTGATCAGTCTGATTTTACATCAAACTGCAGTTTCAGATTCAGCTGTTAATGCACCCAAAATAGAAATAGAACATAACCTCCAATATAAAACACAAAAGGCTGTCTTCACCATCACATGACAATGACCAATAAAAAGGCTTTAAAATTAATAAAAATAAATTTGACACAGATTTCTAGGATGAATAAGGAGGGGGGGAAATTTTATGGTTTAGATTCTCTGTAGAAACATTAGTGACACAGGAAAGAAGCAAAGTAAGAAGAACACCAACAAACATACAAAAATATAATTCTCCATCTTTGGAGATGGCAGGTGTTGCCACCACTCACCATATGCTCAGAGGCACATGTTACCAAATTCTTCCAAGCTACACAGCAAGTAGATTGGACTGTGAAAGACCAACCCAAATTGTGTTTGCATTTTGACAACTTTGTAGGGCAGTCCAATATCTCAGAGAGGAGTTCAGGTCTCCTGCTCCCCTGGTGCATTCACTCTAGCTGCCCAATTTCCCTGCTTTTTAAAGTTTGGTAGAAATATCTGTGGGCTATAGGTACATTCTTAAACCGCAAGGTTTTTTCCTATTAGTGAATTTACATTAGAGGTTTCTGATAGCAAAGATTTAATTAATGGCAGAGTCAGTGCTTAAATTATTCTAGTTCTTAACAGAGATAGGTTAAATAATGCACATAATGCGACCTGCAGTGTATCTATTATAGCATACTGTTGGTGGTCACACTGCTGCAGGCTCTCTAGCAGTTCTTTCACACAGTTAACATGACTGGATAAAAACCAGGTGGCCTAGTAATGATGATGGACCAATAGTAAGGTTCTGAAGTCCTAGTGCTACCTCAGGTGCTATATAAACTGCAGCTCAAAGATGGTGGGTTACGGGTTGGTGGTCCTAGACCTCCAGCTTTTATTATGAAGCGTATCAGATTAAACAGATGGTCCTGTTCATCCTCCATAGAAATAGAACATGATCCCCAATATTATAGAGCTCTTCCTTTCTTGCACCTAATAAGGAGAAACTTCTTAGTATTACCAATCCCTTTTGGGATGCAGCTGTGAGAGTCTGGAAATCTGGGTATGGGTTTTTGCACCTCAGATGGTCCTCTCTTTCCTTTGTCATCCACAATGTAAAGAGGAATTTAAATTCCAACAATAAAAAAATTGGGCTACTTATGGTCTATATTGCCTACACGACTTGTTTACCGATGGCCAACCATTGACAGAAGCCCAACTATGGACTGCCCTAGACCAAGTACATGCCAATTGGTTTCAATTGGTACGAGTCTGTTTTGTAAGTTGTATATCTCAGAAAAGAGTGTTTCATGAGATGTGATATTCTTTAAAAATATTTGTGTATAGATTGACAGGGATCTAAAAGTTTTGAACTCTGCATTGTACAGAATTCACTCCCCTAAATATTAGACATGTGCGGTCTCTGTTGTCTTTTCAGCACCTACTGAAGACCTTCTTTCAGTAAGCCTTTTAAGTAGGGACCTTGTTCCAGTCTGCATCTGTGTTGGAATTCTTTTTAAGGTGTTTTTAAAGTTTTTTAAAAGGATGTCTAAAAAAAATGTTTTATAGTATTTTTTTTAGTGTTTTATCGCCTGTTTGTTACCCTGGGCTTCTTCTGGGAGGAAGGGCGGGATATAAATTTAATAATAGTATTATACACAAAATCTCTCTGATTCAACTGGATCATTACGTTGCCTGAGGAAACTGTGGGCTCAGGCCTAGGTGTCCCTATTCTAGAAGGAACTTGGAGCAATCTATGGGTTAAACCTCTATGGAAAATAGTTTCTGCAAGAATCAGGGAAACAGTACTGAAGCTGATCCATAAATAGTATTATCAATGAGCTTAAATTAATAATATAAACAGAAATTTATCCATGGGCTATTGGAGAGGTTTCAAATTATGGGGAGAAAATGCGTGGTGGTTTACTTGTTTTGGTAAATGATCTTCCAAGAGATTTCCTCAGTAGTGTTACAGAATGTCCTGAGGGGCCCAGAAATATTGTCAATATTTTTGGATGTCCTGCAGAATCTTTTCTATAAAGATCTAATCATATACTTCACAGTAAGGATGGCCATGCAACATACTGTAGTCAACCCCAAAAATAATAGCACCTGCCTTGGGCATCAAAACCTCTTGGGGTGGGAATGGAGTAATTTCAATGTGAGATCTGCTATCCAAAGGGACTGATACAATATGTCGTGGCTGTTCTAGCCAGCCAACATGAATAGAGGGCATTGACAGGACATTGTCAGGACAATGCACCATTAGTCCTCTTTTTTTTTTTTTTTTGCCCCATAGGAACTAATAAAACAGAATCGGAAGGTGAGGGCTGATGCTCCTGATGGATAATCTGTGGGGTGGGAGAGTGGCTTCAGCTTCTAGTCTCCTCTTTTACCCCATAGGAGCAAGAAGCTGTGGGAATGAAATTGGAATGTGAGGACTTAAGGCCATCCCCTGTGGATGACCCTGGGGGTCTAATTTTGCTCCTGAAGCTTCTTCCTCCTACTTCCCATAAGAAAAAATGGAGCATTAGTTCCTAGGGTAGTTTTTTTTAAAGTCCATGTTCATGTTGATCAGGAAGGCCCTAAAGGGTATTCTTTTACAAGTAGCTACACTTAATTTCTCATGGTATTGCTACTTCAGATGCCCTTTTCTGGATGCGTCCCACCTTCTTAGTTTAGGCGGGTTACTATTTTTCCCTAGGCATGTGTGCCTGGGGCCTTCTTTACTTACTTTTAGATGCTGCATGAAGTCTATAGGGTTTTTCCCCCAATGCCTTTTAATAATCTTTTTGAGACCATCTTAATGTGCCTTTTGCTGTTGGTGTTGATTCTGTTGGAATATATGGGATTCAACTCCAACTTGTGAGTTGAGGCTGCATGGGGCTAAAGGCATAGCTAGAAAGGAGACCTCTTGGTTGCTAGGCTATACCTGTCCTTTGATCTCCTGCTGTTTCTTCCTTCCTGCTAGACAGATATGCAGAAGAATGTTGATCCCAGTACCTTCCCGCCTTCCCAGTTTCTTCTTATTTCTCGAGAGGGGAGCAGACATCTTTCCTTTGTCTCTCCTCTCGTCCAGCATTCTTATTTTAAAGCTTAAAGTCTCTGTCTGACTAATTTACAGGGAAGGTAGAAGCTTAGCAAAGATTCAAACACACACACATAAGCTCGCTCAAAACTCTCTGTTCCGCTATGGAACTCTGCAGGGTCCTACAGGACATTGGGCCCAACGTCCTATAGATTCTTCATTGGCTTTACTAAACCATTGCTAGGAATCGTCAATGTAGTGCTACCCAAGTCTACTCCCACTCCAAATGGACTATCAGCACTGTTAGAAGACAGTCCTTGGTGCAGAAACCAGTGTGCATAGTCCCCCTGCACTTCAATTTTTCTCAGTTGGAGCTGTAAAATGTATGAAAATGAAGTGTAGCTCTAAAATGGCAACACCTGTTCTGTACTTTTACCTTGAGACAAACAACTAAGATGTCATCTGTTTCCTGTGTGCCAGCTGTCAATGCTTAACTTGGAATGTATTATAGAAAAGCAGAGAGTGAAGTTGAAAGCAATATTGTGGTATACAGTTTTATGACATTCCCTCTGTTTCTGATTTTTCAGGCATGAAACACACTCATGCACAAGAAGGAAGTATCAGCAGGAATACAGAAAGAAAAAAGGGTGGGGGACAAGTCCCGAAACAGCCCAGTGATGACTGAGTATGCTCAGTGGCCATATAATATTGAGTGACTGAGGGAGAGGAAAAGCATGTTTGCAAGGAGAATGGGATGGAGTAGAGCATGGCTGGCTAACTGTACAGTAAACAGGAACATAATTTGTTGTTATATGCCTTCAAATTGATTACAACTTGAATCTATGAATCAGCGACCTCCAACAGCATCTGTTATAAACCACCCTGTTCAGATCTTGTAAGTTCAGGTCTGTGGCTTCCTTTATGGAATCAGTCCATCTCTTGTTTGGTGTTCCTCTTTTTCTACTCCCTTCTGTTTTTCCCAGTATTATTGTCTTTTCTAGTGAATCATGTCTACTCATTATGTGTCCAAAGTATGATAACCTCAGTTTCATCATTTTAGCTTCTAGTGGATAGTTCTGGTTTAATTTGTTCAAACATGCAATTCAAGAGCCAGTGTGGTGTAGTGGTTAGAGTGTTGGACTACGACCTGGGAGACCAGGGTTTGAATCCCCACATAGCCATGAAGCTTGCTGGGTGACCTTGGGCCAGTCACTGCCTCTCAGCCTCAGAGGAAGGCAATGGTAAACCACCTCTGAATACCACTTACCATGAAAACTGTTGGAATAAGCAAACTTGCATGTTCCCTTTAAGGGATATTTGGGAAATATCCCATGTACCTGTTTACCAATGATGTAACTTCCTAAAGGATGGAGTTACCTGGCTTTCTCTTCCTCCTCCTTTGTCTGATATTTTTGCATATTCTCCATTAAGCTTGAGGAGAGAGAAGCATGCACATGCTTCTCTTCCAAGATGACCACTACCAAAGACTAATGGACTCATTTTCTTTCATCTAAGCTAGAGCCTATGTTTCCTGAACATATGAAAGGTTATGAGTAAACATTCTTTATCTTTTACCTAAGAGGATTGTGTCTGTTATTACTTGTGTCTGGGGAAATAAAAAGTGGGCTGGTTGGTTCTCATCCTGCTACTTGCGTTTATATCTCTGCTAAGAAATAGGACCACGAAAACTGTTCCTATTTCACATATTTTTTAAATACCAAACAAAAACCCTATTCATAGGGTCACCATAAGTTGGAATCGACTTGAAGGCAGTTCATTTCCATTTTTTTCAACACCCAGTTGTCTTTTTCGCAGTCCATTGTATGCGCAAAGCTCTCCTCCAACAACACATTTCAAATGAGTTGATTTTTCTCTTACCCGTTTTTTTCAGTGTCCAATTTTCACATCCATACATAGAGATCGACAATACCATGGTTTGAATGATCCTGACTTTAGTGTTCAATGATACATCTTTACAACTTCATATTTATAAACATGTAAATGTAAAACGTGATGTAATGGAAGATGGATACACCACATGGACAAATATATGTTGTCTCTGTAAATTTTCCTTGGCCTGTCTCATTTTTTCTATCCTTTGTAGAGGTGATGTGCATACTCAGATAAGTGCTTAGATTCATTTTATTACTCTGTCTTTGTGTGTATCTGAACACACAAATATATAATATTTCAAAGAAAAGCTAGTGAAGAAAAATAGGAATTAAAATTGCATTCATGTGTTTGAAATTATTCTATACCTTAAATTTTGGATCTTGTGAGCAGTGAGCTTTGCTATACCAATCAATAAACATTGTCCAACTCTATCTAAGCTTCCCTTCTTTTGCTGGCATCCTTCTTTCAAGCTTATGTAGCTTGCCATAATTTCCCCCGTTGTTTAGCATATGTAATCCTATTTTTGTCTATTGCAGTTGTTTCTTAAAGCTGTAGTGCAGATCTTTTGAATTGTTGTTGAGAAGGGTGGAATGTGCAGTTGAACATTTTATTTATATTCAAAATATATGTGTGTTTAACAGCAGGTAGTCTTATAAACATGTACCCCAACCTCCCAAGGTACATTCAAAGAGCAGCACAGAGGTAAGACCAGATCAACAAAGTCTAGGTATAGTTTTTTTCTCCACAAATTATGGTTTAGATTTAGACCTGTTTCTTCTCTAGTAAATGTCTGGTTGTTATCCATTTGATTTGGGGGATCTAGATAGTATTCTTAAGAAAATGTTGGGTAGTGAAAGTAACTGCATTTTCCTAAGACTGAACTTATGATTTCCACTGGCAAAATGCCAAACTTTTTTTTAGTCTTCTGTGTCAATTGCAAATTGGACTGTGTGAAAGCTGTTATATCAAATATGCAAACACTTTTTAGTGTCTGCGATATCACAAGTGACACACCCTCCTCCTCAGAATGCTATCATCATTCAGTAAGTTCTGTTGTTGTTTTTTGTTAGATTGCAAATGCTTCTGATACTTTCAGTCAGGGAAATGCTTATGTAGCCCTTTCAAAAACAAATACACATGAGTTCTCCCTTTTTAAAAACTTCAGTTCATAATGCAATTTCATGAGCCCCCTTTCTCTCTCTCTCTCTCGTGTGTGTGTGTGTGTGTGTGTGTGTATATATATATATATATACACAGGTTCTTTATGCATTTTCACTCTACAGTTCTTCAAACACATGTCCTATGATTTATTGAAGGCAAAACATTGTAAATCAGGGTGGGTCACAACAACAGAGTATACAATTATAAAAACAAAACCATTACAGTTTTAAAACACATAAAACTGTTCCAAATGGAAAAGAACAGTAAACTATTCCCCAGCCTGTGGCCAATTAATTTGGGACTTTAATATCCTGTTGCCGCTGCTGAATTAGGGCTCTTGTCTGATTTCCCTTCACCCTAACCCTTACAGTTCCCCTCCCATGCCCTACTTAACAGTAAAATAAATCAAGTTTTAATTGGCTACTGGAACAGTAGCGATCTGTGAGCTAACACTGTGCACTGTCCACATAATCGTTGTGGGTGGTGATACCATGCCCCAGGAGGGATTTAATACTGGGAACGATCTATCGTCCCCCTGATCAAAATGCTCAGGGAGACCTTGAGATGAGATATGAAATTGAGGAAGCATCCAAACTAGGAAATGTGGTAGTAATGGGTGACTTCAACTACCCAGACATAGACTGGCCGCATATGTGTTCCAGTCATGACAAAGAAGCAAAATTTCTAGATATTCTAAATGACTATGCCCTAGACCAGTTGGTCATGGAACCGACCAGAGGGACGGCAACCCTGGACTTAATCCTCAGTGGGGACTGGGACCTGGTGCGAGATGTAAGTGTTGTTGAACCGATTGGGAGCAGTGACCACAGTGCTATTAAATTAAACATACATGTAACTGGCCAATTGCCAAGAAAATCCAACACGGTCACATTTGACTTCAAAAGAGGAAACTTCACAAAAATGAGGGGATTGGTAAAAAGAAAGCTGAAAAACAAAGTCCAGAGGGTCACATCACTCGAAAATGCTTGGAAGTTGTTTAAAAACACTATATTAGAAGCTCAACTGGAGTGCATACCGCAGATCAGAGAAGGTACCGCCAGGGCCAAGAAGATGCCAGCATGGTTAACAAGCAAAGTCAAGGAAGCTCTTAGAGGCAAAAAGTCTTCCTTCAGAACATGGAAGTCTTGTCCGAATGAAGAAAATAAAAAAGAACACAAACTCTGGCAAAAGAAATGCAAGAAGACAATAAGGGATGCTAAAAAAGAATTTGAGGAGCACATTGCTAGGAACATAAAAACCAACAACAAAAAAATCTATAAATACATTCAAAGCAGGAGACCATCTAGGGAGACAATTGGACCCTTGGATGATAAGGGAGTCAAAGGTGTACTAAAGAACGATAAGGAGATTGCAGAGAAGCTAAATGAATTCTTTGCATCTGTCTTCACAGTGGAAGATATAGGGCAGATCCCTGAACCTGAACTAACATTTGCAGGAATGGATTCTGAGGAACTGAGACAAATAGTGGTAACGAGAGAGGAAGTTCTAGGCTTAATGGACAATATAAAAACTGACAAATCACCGGGCCCGGATGGCATCCACCCAAGAGTTCTCAAAGAACTCAAATGTGAAATTGCTGATCTGCTAACTAAAATATGTAACTTGTCCCTCAGGTCCTCCTCCATGCCTGAGGACTGGAAAGTGGCAAATGTAACACCAATATTCAAAAAGGGATCCAGAGGGGATCCCGGAAATTACAGGCCAGTTAGCTTAACTTCTGTCCCTGGAAAACTGGTAGAAAGTATGATTAAAGCTAGATTAACTAAGCACATAGAAGAACAAGCCTTGCTGAAGCAGAGCCAGCATGGCTTCTGCAAGAGAAAGTCCTGTCTCAGTAACCTATTAGAATTCTTTGAGAGTGTCAACAAGCATATAGATAGAGGTGATCCAGTGGACATAGTGTACTTAGACTTTCAAAAAGCGTTTGACAAGGTACCTCACCAAAGACTTCTGAGGAAGCTTAGCAGTCATGGAATAAGAGGAGAGGTCCTCTTGTGGATAAGGAATTGGTTAAGAAACAGAAAGCAGAGAGTAGGAATAAATGGACAGTTCTCCCAATGGAGGGCTGTAGAAAGTGGAGTCCCTCAGGGATCAGTATTGGGACCTGTACTTTTCAACTTGTTCATTAATGACCTAGAATTAGGAGTGAGCAGTGAAGTGGCCAAGTTTGCTGACGACACTAAATTGTTCAGGGTTTGCAAAGAGCTCCAAAAAGACCTCTCCAAACTGAGTGAATGGGCAGAGAAATGGCAAATGCAATTCGATATAAACAAGTGTAAAATTATGCATATTGGAGCAAAAAATCTGAATTTCACATATACGCTCATGGGGTCTGAACTAGCGGTGACCGACCAGGAGAGAGACCTCGGGGTTGTAGTGGACAGCACGATGAAAATGTCGACCCAGTGTGCGGCAGCTGTGAAAAAGGCAAATTACATGCTAGGGATAATTAGGAATGGTATTGAAAATAAAACAGCCAATATAATGCCGTTGTATAAATCTATGGTGCGGCCGCATTTGGAATACTGTGTACAGTTCTGGTCGCCTCATCTCAAAAAGAATATTCTAGAGTTGGAAAAGGTTCAGAAGAGGGCAACCAAAATGATCAAGGGGATGGAGCGACTCCCTTACAAGGAAAGGTTGCAGCATTTGGGGCTTTTTAGTTTAGAGAAAAGGCAGGTTAGAGGAGACATGATAGAAATGTATAAAATTATGTATGGCATTGAGAAAGTGGATAGAGAAAAGTTCTTCTCCCTCTCTCCTAATACTAGAACTCGGGGACATTCAAAGAAGCTGAATGTTGGAAGATTCAGGACAGACAAAACGAAGTAATTCTTTACTCAGCGCATAGTTAAACTATGGAATTTGTTCCCACAAGATGCAGTAATGGCCACCAGCTTGGACGGCTTTAAAAGAAGATTAGACAAATTCATGGAGGACAGGGCTATCAATGGCTACTAGCCATGCTGGCTGTGCTCTGCCACCCTAGTCAGAGGCAGCATGCTTCTGAAAACCAGTTGCTGAAAGCCTCAGGAGGGGAGAGTGTTCTTGCACTCGGGTCCTGCTTGCGGGCTTCCCCCAGGCACCTGGTTGGCCACTGTGAGAACAGGATGCTGGACTAGATGGGCCACTGGCCTGATCCAGCAGGCTCTTCTTATGTTCTTACATTTGACCTGCTTTAAGCTTGGCGGTATTTTCCTTTTTGTTGCAAAACCTTGACCTTTGCTTACATCAAAATACAACAGGTTCACAGTATCTTAAAGTTGAACAGAATCTTTTACAACCAAGAAAGAAAGAGTAACTATATATACTGTACTAGAGCTGGCTGAATCTTGGTAAGCAAACTCTTTGGGGGAAGTCATTCAAGTGGGAAGGGCATATCATGGGTGAAAAGACAACTTTGCATTCAGCATATAAAATGATGAATGTCAAACCCAATGAGTGAAAAAACCACACCCTTGCATTTAAAATGATGGAAGTGAATGAGTGGGTGAATGAAGACTTTCCCCTCCTGACTGATGAAAAATTTGACTTTGACCTTTCGCTGTCTTGTACAAGTGAAAGTGAGGATGAAGCTTTTGTTGGTTCAGTGGGCCATAAAGAAAAATGTATTGCTGTGTCTCTTGAAGCCCAAGAAGGAACTGAAGATAAAATTCTACCCCCACAACAAGTGGATGAACTAACATGCAGCCCACTTGCTGAAGAAAAGTTCACGGAGATTTTTAAAGAGGCTCACCTGATTGCTCTCCAGCTACAAATTGCCAGCAAAGCAAAAAGAAACAACAGTGGCCAACTGGAAGAATGAAAGACAGAGGTTGTTGAAAAATTCATACAAGAATCTAAGTCAAAACTGAAAATTATTGAGAAAGGAATAGTGATGGATAAAGACCCAAAGGCGATTAAGAGAGAGACTTGCTGTGTGTGGGAAAGCCCAGTCTGCCAACTGCCTCCTTCATTTCAGAAGTGTTCAAGGCAACCAGTCACAGGAATGTACAACTCTCATTCTCTAGACATACCTCTAAACACATCTAGTCCTAGTGAAATGGGTATTTTGCCCCAAGAATCTGTTTTGCCTCTAGCACAAAGAAAGAGTAAAAAAAAAAACAATAAAAAACCAAGTGCATCCCAGACTATAAAAAATTCATCTGCATTTGGAAATAGAAATCTCTTAGCAGCAGGACAGCCAAAACAAGGGAAACTGCCTAGTACAGCCTTTCGCAACTAGTGGGCCACCAGATGTTGTTGGACCACAATTCCCATATTTCCTGACCATTGGCAGTGCTGGCTGAGGCTGATGGGAGTTGTGGTCCAGCAACACCTAGTGGCCCACTAGTTGGGAAAGGCTGGCCTAGTACTTCCAGCAGGAATAATTTGAACAGTATGGGGTCATCTGAAGATCTCCTCTCTGACAAATCAAGTATTGCTTCAGATTCAGGAGACTTGTCATTCTTTAACAGTGCAAGACAAGAGAGCTCTTCCAACTCCCAGCAAGTTGGGGATCAAAACAACACAACTGAAACCTCCTAGTAATATTTGTATGCAAAGGAACACTACATCATCATCATCATCCTCGCTTTCCAGCATGAGCTCAAGTTTGAATTCAAGTCTGTCCATCTCTCCTAACAGAGGGAAAGGTAGCAAATCAAAACTGGCGTGATCCTGGTTAGAATTGGGATAAACTACAGTTTCCCAAATTTGTGGCTTAGTCAAAAGTGAAAGCGGAAATTTGTACTCCCCTCCTGTCATACATGGATAAGGAGGGATTGCCACAAATTATTTTCATGATGATCTCAACTATGGTTTTGATCATTTGAACAAGGCCAGTAAATGTGTTGAGCTGTTCATGAAGGACAGAGCCATGTATGAAAGGAAGCACAAAAATGATCCTGAAAAGGGAGGTAGGGAACAAATGTATACATTCTGGAAAATGAAAGCATAATTGAAAAGAAACCATAGGATCATATTCAATGTTGGACATACTCTGAATAGATGGATGTAAATACCTTAAATCCATTGATTTCTAGTGGGTCTGCTCAGAGTAACATTTAGTTGGATACCACCCATGGTATCTAAGACCTTAGAATTCAAGTTTGGCCATTCTTGATATGTGACAGTTATAGTATAATTAGATCTCCAAATCAGTGTAGCTCTTCTAACTTGGAGATTTGTAGAAGCAAGTTGAAGATGATGTGCTACTTTAATTGACTAAAGTGGAAGCATGAGGAACCTCCGGCCCACAGATCTAAGTAGGCCCAGCAGGGTCCCCAATTTTATCTGTGAGGTCATTCCCCCCTCAAACCACACCCACCTGAGGGGCAGATGGAGATGCAGCTGTCAATATACAATTGAAAGCCTTAAACTGCACTTCCAGTTATGCACTGGCAAGGAAGGCTTGCTGTCGCTATCCATCAGCTGAATGGTGGTGAGAGGAATCCAGGTGGAATCGGGCGAACTTGGTAGTACAGCCAATCCCACAGAAAGAGCTTGAAGTCTGCACTGATCAGTGGTAACTTCAGCCCTGCTTGGCTGGTCTGATTGAGAGGTGGGCACCTGTCAGAATGGCCCACCAACAGAAGCTGGTCATCATCCTCTTCTCTTCTCCCACCCCCCAGGGCTAAAGGCCTCTTACATCTAAGAATATGGAATCCAAGCCCAAAATACTATCTGACACAACAGTGGCCAATATGCACATTTGTGAGTTCTTTGGAAGTGTGAGTAACTGATTTAACAGAGTGGTCACTAATTTAAATAGTGATAGACTTTTAATTCCCCCTTCCTTAATTATATCTTAGGTTGATGCTGTTCCATATGTATGACATTTTACAGTTGAACCTGAGATAAGTAGGTAATAACTTATGTTGTGAGACTGTATTTTACTGAGTATGTCTCATTATAATTGCTTTAATTTTTTATATTGTATAGATATTATGTTAAGTATTGATATATATTGTTTCTTCTGTTCTGTGTTGTAAACCACCCTGGGGTCTCTTGACTAAGGGTGGAATATAAATTGAATAAAATAAATAAATAAATAAATAATTAACAGTCAAGATCTGTGTACCTGGAAGCCGGTTAGACGTATAATTAAACATGAAGTCTTTCTTTTGACAAAGCTTTGCAACATCACCTCTCTGCTTCCCATGCTGTTTTCAGGCAGCAGCCAGTAGAAATCATTTGGAGTCTGCAGTGTTTACATCACTGGGGAACTCGGGCCATTGTCTCGTTTGTACATCAGGCTGAGCAGGTTCAAAGTCTTTAATTGTTGAGAAATGGAAGTGGTAAACTAGGCATGCTGGGAATACCAAAGAAGGCTTATTTGATTAATAAAATACTCTTAACAGAATGTCTTCCACAGCAACTAACACATTGGTTTTAAGCAAAATCCTTGGGCCTAGCTTTAGATTTTAAGCTAGCTAAAAGGACAGGACACTCTGATTTTTTTAACCTTTCACTATCAAGCATTCTAAGTAGCCATATATTCCCATGCATTGTTGCAAATTAAAATTGCATCATAACAGACAAGACAGGAAGGGGTGCAGGATTATGATGGTATATTAACTGATGAAGTTGGCACATGCTGACATTTAAATAAGAGCAGTGACATCGCTTGAACCACCCTGAAATTAGGGTTGGAAAGTTCTGTCCAGTTTCTCACAGTTCCTCATTTTTCCAGTGTTAAATTCAGTTCTCCACATTTCTGCAGCAATATGCGTTTTTTTAAAAACAAAAATGCTCATGAAAATTCTCCAACATTTTAGTGCAAATTTCTCTTAATGAACATATTTTTAAAGGCACTTTTGACTAATATACACATCTGTGCAAACAATTTCTTATCATGTAATGCATTTTTGTGTGTTATTTTCACTCATATTGATTTTTGTGCACACTTTCCCCAACATACGCATTTTTGTAAACATTGGTTGATTGGTGAACTGCATGGCAAAATTCAAAAAGTGCGAATTTCAAAGGATGGTTGTATTTTAGTTCTCACATTATTTCGGAAGGTGCTAATTTGATAGATTTGGCTTCAAATGTGAATTGAATAAAATTTCTCACCCATCCCTTCCTGAAACTCCCATATTTGTGCTTTAAAATTATTGGTTATTAAGAATGTGAAGAAGAAGTGGCTTCACATCATGTTTGCTCTGTTTTTGTATGTAAATCCCTTATAAAGATTCATGTGTTTTATAAACAAAAACAGAATTGTGTGTGAATGGTGGAGAAATGAAATTGAAGACAGTGTGTAAAGCAGAGCTTGGAAAAGTTACTTTTTTTTGAACTACAACTCCCATCAGCCCCAGCCAGTATGGTGCTGGCGGTGGCTGATGGGAGATGTAGTTCAAAAAAGTAACTTTTCCAAGCTCTCGTGTAAAGTCAAGGTTAGTGTGCTTCTGTCCTGCAGGTTGATTTGATATTTGAAAATGAAGATTGGATTGATTAAAATCTATATTATTGAAGTAAAGCGTGTTGCTCTAGGTTTAGAGAAACCGATACCTGCTTGACATTATTCATTAATAGGCAAAAACCCCTTGCTGTGTTTACAGAAGTACCTATAGCTAACAGATATTTCTAGCAACTTTAAAAAGACAGGAATGGGTGCAGGATTATGATGGCATAAAAAGTAGGGAAGTTGAGCAGCTATAGTGAACGCACCAGGGGAGCTGGAGACCTGACCTCCTCTCTGAGATATTGTACAGCCCTACACATTTGTCAAAATGCAAACACAATTTGGGTTGGTCTTTCACAGTCCAATCCACTTGCTGTGTGGCTTGGAAGAATTTGCTTAACATGTGCCTCTGAGCATATGGTGAGTGGTGGCAACACCTGCAATCAGGACTACATATCCAAAGATGAAGAATTACATTTTTTGTATGTACAGTGCTGTCAGCTCTACACTGCATCAGCAGTGTCAGGGGGGGCTGGAAATTCCTGGGTCTTTGGCAGGGAAGGAAAGTCTTTAGCCAGCAGTCGGGTTGTAAATCTGCCAGGCCTATCCGAAGCGTACTTGCCGAGTCAGAAGTCCAGAAGCGAGGTCAGTGGAGGTCCGGGATCAATTGCCAAGGAGGTCAGTCAAAGAGATGCTGCAGGGAAACTAGGTCTACACAAAGCCACGCCTGACGTTGCAGTCAGCCACAAGCTGCAGCCAAGGAGTGCCTTATAAAGAGCAGGATGGACAGCAGGTGTGAGCCCTCAGCGTTTGGGCCTTAAGGAGACAGGCCTGCCTCTCTTCTGCCTGACCTTCTGCTGTCTACGTTCTGCAGGTGAGGGGGGAGTATCCTGTTCACTGTCTGTGTCTGGCTGCAGGGCCTCTGCTGTCCCTGGGGTGCTCTGCAGCTGAGGGGCAGAAGGAGCTGGATTCTCAGGAGGCTCCTCCGTGTCTCCTGCTGCTCCTGGGTCTGCTGCTGTTACTCCCGAGTCGTCCTCATCTGAGGAGTCCTCTGACGGGGCCATGACAAGTGCCTTGCAAAAGTAATCAGACCCCTGACCAATGCTTTCATATTACTGAATTACAAATGGTACATTGTAATTTTGTTCTGTATGATATTGTTGTGAGTTTGGGGGTTGGAATGGATGCTCTCTGTGAGTCCCCTTCCAGCCTCTGATTTGGAATCCTGTGCCTTGGGGTGAGGGGCTGGCTCTGCTAGTCAGATGAGTTTCTTTGGTTAAGCTAATAAAGTGGCCAGGTTGTTAATGGGTCTATCGGGTGCCCAGCAACTGGTGAATGGGCCAGGAAGACCCTTTTGTCATTGAAACTCTTCAGGAGAGCCTCGCCCTCCTCCTGGCGGCAGGAGAAGTTTGTGTTTTTAGTGTGTGTGGAGTGTGTCTAGAGAATGGCTGGAAACTGGAGGCATGCAGAGGGACTGGCTCTCTGCACCATGGCTTTAGGATACCTCCTGTAACCCTGTTGGAAAAGCTGGATATTGGACTGCTGATGCGTTGAACCCCTCCATCCTAAGCTCAGGTTGGAATGTATGTAAATAAATAAACCATATTTCATAAAGACACCACAGTCTCCGCTGACCTTCTTCCCAAGGAAACCAAGCCCAGGACGAGTGCAGGGACCCCTGAAATCTCACCGCTCGGAGATTGGGGAGGCGCACAACAATATTTTATGTTGAAACATTGCTCAAAAACAATTATTGTAAGGTGACATTGGTTTCATGTTGGGAAATGTTTGTAAGAAACATAAAAAACTGAAACATTTATTCTACAGCAGGCACAGTCTCCCACCCAAATTTAAACCAAAACAGTCCCTGGCAACATCCACACCAGGCCTTTCTTTCAGTCATGGCTTCCGCCAAAGAATCCTGGGAAGTGTAGTTTGTGAAGTGAAATAAAGGACTGGCCTGGGTGTGGCCACCTGTTTAGCCAAGCCCAACACCTGTGAGTCTGGCTTTTAGAACACGAACAGTTGGTTCTTCCTGAGTATGTCTGCGCTTACCATTCACTGTTAAATTTCTTAAATTAATTAAAAATCAGCCACGGATTTTTTTTAACTTTTAAACTGCAGAAGATGAAGGTCAGTGCATGGGGCAAAGTCAGTAACAGGATTACAGGTACTCTATGAACGTGGCTGATTTTTAATTAATTTCAATAAATTATGAGACCACTGACAGAAAAAAGCCCAACAGGACTCTGGATTTCCCCCCTCTTGTTTTACACTTTGAACTCTCAGTTCTCTCTGAGTGCTTTGTATATTTCCACGAAACCTTAGAGGGTTGTTAAGCAAGCGTTTCTGAGTTCAGGACTATACGTTTTGTAAGGTTTTGTTTTGAAGTGAGCGTATGGGAAGCATCAGAATGGCATGGGGGTATTTTCAATTTAACATTTCGGAATGTGAAAAATCCATGCTGGCTATAGTATACAGCCACTCTCTTGGCTGTAAAATTTAGTATATGATGCAGCATATATGTTAACGGCTATTGCTTTTTTTTTTTTTAGAAAACAAGCAATTCTTAGTAACATTCTCTTTGCTCAAGAATAACACAGTGAAGGATCAGCCTGTGTTCACCTGAACATGTAATTTGGAACAAAAATAGGGTCAATTTGCAATAACTGACTATTGATTGAAGTGTGTGTTTACATAAAGTCCACAATAAGTCATGTAATTAAAAATGCATTAGATATGCATAATTTCTCAAATTATATTTAGAGCTGTAGTAAATGTCCATAAGATGCCAACTGTGCAAATTTGTATTGTTCACTAGTATGCAAACAACTTGAAAAGTTAATCATGTAGTTGACATTAACCTTTCAGCCCGGGATGAACAAGGTGGAGCATTGCATGGTGCGATAGTTTATTATCCTAATTTAAAAATTAAGGTATAAAATGTGGCCTGCCTGATGTGTGTGAGAGAGAGCCTCATTGGTAATTTACAGAAATGTAATAATTGGCCTTGTCTGTCTTCTCTGCCTACGTAGGTATAGCCAAGCTGTGTGTATTGTGATTCTGCAAAATAATGTGGAATTTGATAAAAAATTTAGATTCCTGAGGATCTTGATGTTTTTAATTTTATTTTAAGAAAGCAAAGGTTAGGCCAATTTGAAAATGCTGACCTGGGTTTTAAGAACTTGGAGAAAGATGGGAGCATAATTGATGTGTGTGTGGCTCTAGTGCTATGTATGGTTCCATCCCTCCATTACTTTTAGAAGCAGTCTAAATTATGCAAAGTATCTGCAAATATGCGTATACAATTTGCATAACCCAGCATTTCTAGATGTTGGGTTTTGGTTTTTATCAGTAGCACACAAAGGCCTGATTAAAATACTGCAGGAAACAGGATGAGATATATTAAAGAAAGTATTTTATCTCTTCTAAAATTAGAAATAGTTTGGCACTTTGAGTGCATATTATGCATTGTGGAGCATGGAGCTTCCAGTCATAGCCCTTTCCCCATATTAAGAGGCATTCATGGAAGACAGATTTCAACCCATTTCAGTCTGGGTTTGAGGCTGGTTTCGGGACAGAACTAGCCTTTGTCACACAGACTATATATTGTCAGAGAGAAATGGAGAAAGTGCGACCCTGCTTAATCTTTCTGTGACTTTTGACATCATCAACCATGGTGTATGCTCGTTGTTGTCTGTGAGGCAGGTATCGGGCAATGTACTTCAGTGGGGCTGTTTCAGAGTAGTGTTGACAATGCTATTCAGCCCTCCAACAGTTATGTCAGGGGCTCTGCAGGGCACTGTATTGTCCCCAAAGCTGTTTAACAACTATATGAAGCTACTGGGAATGGTCATTAGGGGATATGGAATGAGGTGCCACCAGTATGTGGATGACACCCAGCTCTATTTCTCTGTGACATTTGATTTGGGTATAGTTGTCCAAACCCTGGACTGGTGCCTGGATGGAGTAGTAGGCTGAATAAGGACCAATAAACCATCTTGCCAGGATTCAAGCTCAAAAGTTGTGTAGGTGAGTGTTTCCCATGTCTGGGACCTAAGTCAGTTGTGTGTTCTGGATGGAGTAAAACTCCCTCTGAAGTTGGGTAGACTGGGAGTACTGCTGGATCCACCTCTGTCTCTAAAGGCCCAAGAGACCTTGGTGGCTCTGAATGTCTGTTAGCAGCTTCAGCTAGCTCAATGGTTGCAGCCATTCCTGGACAGGAGTAACTTGGCTGCAGTAGTCCAAGCACTGGCAAACTCAAAGATAGATTATTGTAATACTCTATGTGGGGCTACCCTTGAGGTTAGTCCAGAAGCTGCAGCTAGTGCAGAATGCAGCAGACAGTTTCCTGACTGGAAATCATCAGTTAACATCAGTACTGAAAATTGCACTGGCTGCAAGTATGCTACTGTGTGAGATTTATAGTTCTGCTGATGGTATATAAAGCCCTAAATAACTTGGGAACAACCAATTTTAGGACCACCTTATTCCGTATGTACCTACATGGTCACTGTAGTCTTTGGAAGAGACACTTTTGACCATGCTCCGGAGCCAGGCTCTTTGTATAACACCCTGAGCCAGGTTTTTAGCATTGATTCACCTTACTTGGTAGAATTCTCTCCCTTTGGATGTCTGGCAAGTGCTACAGTGTTATGCTTTAGTTGCTTACTTGAAATTTTCTTATTCATGCAGGTCTTCCCTATAGCATGACCCTTTATTTTGTATATGCTTTTAAGCTTAAAAGGTATACTATAATTAGTCACATGGGAAAAAATACAGGTACCTGTATTTTGTATTGTTTCCCGACAGGGCTGATCACAGCTTCAGATGTCTGGGAGATTTAAACCAGAAAAATGGTACAGGGAAAAGGTGAAACTACATTTCACCAGTATGGCTGATCTGATGAACATTAGGCCCCTGTGGCTGCAGTATGTATATAACTGTAAAATAAATATTGCCAGGAAATAAAATTGCATATCTATGTCATATCCTGGTTCTTTGGGCCTATGATCCATTGTAAACAATGAAAAACTTGTTGTATTGTGCTAAATTTTGGCAGCCTATTTAACTGGGTGTTGGTGCTTGTCATATCTGAAACAGAGTTTATTTCTAGCTAATTAAAATCCAGGCTCCTTAGCTAAGTTTTTCAAATGAATAAAATTACAGAAGAGGAATAATAATAGTAACCAAGGTGTCTTGGTCCATTTTGGATTTTATTTATTTATTATTTGATTTATATCCCACCCTTCCTTCCGGCAGGAGCCCTAGGAGTCATTAAAATACTTGGAGAACAAATATTTATTATGCAGCAAAGAACTGTCCGTGTGAGAGAGCAACCTTATATATCTATTATAGTCTCTAATTCCTCTTTTACCTGCTAAATTACCTGCTGATTGTGGCTAAAATATACATAAAAATCCAATATTAGAACATATTTTTGCCCCAGATTTTAAAATGAATTCAGCAGATTCTTCCTTGCTGTTTTTGCTTTTATTTCGGTTAGATTTTCTGAAAGTATTAACAGTGTACCCACAGTCCATATAGCAACTGTACAGCTGCTCACCAAGCACAAAATGATCCAAAGGCTGCCAGTTCATCAGGGAAAGAGATCTTGGGCTGAAATAAATACATGTTTGTCGCTTATTATGCATTAGTAGAATGCGGATATTGTACAAAGAACTCCAATAATTCAGCTAACATTTCACAAAAGCTCAAGGCCCTTTGCAAGCCTGGTGTGAATTGTATTATGTTTAAAGCTGAACTGGCTGTATTTCTTAATTTATGCATGGCTTGAAACACACTTGAGTGATGAGCCCACCATGAGTATGCATTCTTCGTTTTAGTTGGACATGTATCCTTTCCTATTGGCCAGCTTGAGAGACAGCAGAAAAAATTGGGCTGGATTCTACAGGTCTTTTCACAGCCTTAGATTGAAGAAGATATCTGGTTGTCATAATGCATAGTTATTGAAGTTCTCATTCAGGACTTATAACTTTTGAGATACCAGAATTCACAAGCTCATTCTCTTTTCTGTATCCATAATACCTCTATTAAAATGAATAAAATGAATTAATAAAATGAATTAAAAGGTACCAAGACAAAGCACACTATTTTGAACAGTTCAGTGGATTCAAGATGGGATCTTTGGGCACAACAGAAGGAAGCATGCCTTATGCTTCTGTGTGTGACAGAGAGAGGGAGTGAGGAGAGAGAAATGAGGGCCAAGCAGGGTAATATGTTAAGTATCTCTGCCTTTAAGTGCAGGACTTTTTACACAGATGTGTGGAGGGCCTGATTCTGATTGGAACTATAGTGGGGGATAGGAGGATTTAATGCCCCACTGTGGTCCTGATCCGGAACAGATCTTCTGCACATGCATTTTGCTTTGGGGAAAATCCCATTCTCTTCGGTGGGAGCTTTCCCATATATACATTGGAGGTGTGAGGATCAGAATCGTAGTGGAGGTTAAGCCCCTTTAGCCCCTGTACCCAGGGTCCTCATCTGGATGGAGCCCAATGTGCTGGCAATTTGTGTAGCCACTTCCCTGCACTAAATGGCAGAGATATAGCTAATGTATAATTGTCTAGTTTGACAATTAGAGACATTTTCTGTCAGCATTAGGAAAACACCATCTCTTTTAGAATATTCACATTTGACCTCGTTGTGTGATCATGGAAAATTATTAGCTTTTTGGTAATAGTTCTGATATAATACTTTCTATTTAAATAGACAACAAATTAAAATTATTTTACCTGAATATTTAACTATTAAGCAATGCATTTACATTCGGCATTAAATTTAGAAATTACTTTTTACTTTTTGTTCCAGGTAAAATACCTTGTAGGTCAGCTAACTGCCTCAGTCTTATCTTAGTTATTGAACAACAATGAAAACTATCACTAAATAAACTGAAATGATATATGTAGTGATTGTAACATAACATCAATCACTAATAAATTCAGCATGCACTGATATAATGTTCTCAAACTTTCTGCGTATCTGTTTTAAGCTAGAGAGCAAATTGTCTTGTATTCACATATAGATTGGTATTTGAAATGTGAAGCTATATACTTCAAACATCTACTCTTTTTTTCTTTTTTCTTATAACAGATAATTCATTTTGGGAACATATCTAACAATCAACCAAAGCCAGCATGACTTTTTATTTTATATTTTCCTTTTGAAGAGTAACATTCTGCTCCTTATTGACATATTGTAACAAGCTTCAAAATTTTCCCCAGTTTCAAAAGAGGATTGACATGCTCTTTGGTATTGACTTAAATGGGAGGAAATGTGATGTTTAAAACCATGGGTAACCCTGATGAGATGATAGAATTTAATTATGAAGGCCTCTGGATTATGAGCTGAGTTCCGAATACTATTTTAATGTTTGGCTTTGGTTTTAACATACAGTTTAAATTTTTAAAAAACATTATGCTGTGATTGCTTACTTGAAAAAACAGTAACAAACCAGTAAAATATCCCATCAAAATGTATGTGTTCAGAACTATTCAGTTATGTGAGTTCAATCTACCTTTTTCTTTATACACTCACAAATCTGAATCTTATGGCCTTGGGTAGATCTAATATGACTGTTCTACTAAAACATTACTATATATAATCCATGCAATGTGCTAATGAATTAATGAATTATTAATGCCTTAAACTGGGACTGATTGGTTTTCCCAGTGTGGTAAAACTCTTTAAAAAAAACAAAAAAAACAGCCTTGGCAAATACTGCTCCCACCTCAGTTTAACTTTACACTGCATGATATGGATTACAGGATAACAAGCTAATTAATCCAATTTAACTTAATAAATGAAGGCTGATTTATGATTGCCAACCTACTTTAAGCATAGTGATTACATGGCTAAAAAGCATTTTGTAAGTCAGGCATGGGAACTACAGTAGTCAAGCATGGTTAGCCTGCGTTAACTGCATCAAATTATGTGAATGCCATAGGACAGGGAAAGCCAACTATTCTAAGAATAGGTTTTTATCAATTTCAGCCTTGAAGTATTATGGAGATATGTGCCAGTGAGCCTCTCCCTCTGCTTATAGAAGACTTCTAGGTTTGTGTACTGTTGCTATTATTTATCTGCCTACACTGCATGCCAATGTTGCTGTCCTTGGTATTTACTTAGAAAAGTAAAAAAATGAAAATTGACTGCCTTCACATCGATTCTTACTTATGGTGACCCTATGAATAGGGTTTTCATGGTAAATGGTACTCAGAGGTGGTTTTACCATTGCCTTCCTTTGAGGCTGAGAGGCAGTGACTGGCCCAAGATCACCCAGTGAGCTTCACGGCTATGTGGGGATTCGAACCCTGTTCTCCCAGGTTGTAGTCCAACACCTTAATCACTATGCCACACTGTAAGGCCTTCTTTAAACCACTTTGGGATGAATAGTAATTATCTGCTCCTATTTAATGTGTTGCAGTGCATATTTGTTATGACATATAAGATTTTATGTATTTTTGTTAAATTTGTGTGCCTCCTCTGTCATTAAGAAGTGTGATGAAAATCTATGAATAAATAAAATCTGTTCTAAGGAGAGTGAAATTCTTTGAAAAAGCCCCAGAACAGGAGGACTTGATGATTGTGGTCACAGGGCACATGCTGCTGATCACAAGACGTAAATAAAAGTATATTTGACAGTGCAATTAAGTTACTTTTCATAGAAATTTGGAAATGTGTCAGGCTTTGTGCCTTGCCAACCATGTGCATATTTTTTTAAAATTGACAAAGCCTTTCTGTGGTGATGAGACCTGCTATGCTACAGAGAGGGAAATGAAGCATTTATTTATATTGCTGCATTCACAGCTTCACATTTCTCAATGCAGTAATAACTAACATGCAACTGAAAGGATTCTGTAAGGTCAAGGAGATGTTCTAGGTTTGTGTACTGTTGCTATTGTTTATCTGCCTACGCTGTAGGCCAGTGTTGTTGTCCTTGGTACTACTGTATAGTACATATGGGAGTTCTTTTCGATCCTTCCTTGTCTCTCGAGGCCTAGGCGGCCTCAGTGGCATGGAACGCTTTCTACCATCTTCGATTGGTAGCCCAGCTACGTCCCTATCTGGACAGTGATGACCTCGCCTCAGTTGTTCACGCTCTGGTAACTTCTAGGTTGGACTACTGCAATGCGCTCTATGTTGGGCTGCCCTTGAAGATAGTTTGGAAACTACAGTTAGTCCAGAATGCAGCGGCCAGACTATTGACGCGGACCAGACGGTCCGCTCATATAACACCTGTTCTGGCCCATCTGCACTGGCTTCCTATTTGTTTCCGGGCTAAATTCAAAGTGCTGGTTTTGACCTATAAAGCCCTACACGGCATGGGACCGTAATACCTGGTGGAACGCCTCTCCCAATATGAAACTTCCCGTACACTGCGCTCGACATCTAAGGCCCTCCTCCGAGTGCCATCACATCGAGAAGCTCGGAGGGCGGTGACTAGATCCAGGGCCTTTTCGGTGGTGGCCCCCGAATTGTGGAATAGTCTCCCCGATGAGGTACGCCTGGCGCCGACGCTGCTATCTTTTCGGCGCCAGGTGAAAACCTTTTTATACTCCCAGGCATTTAAAAATTTTTAAATATTCTATTTTAAAAAAAATTGTTTTATAGTGTATTTTAAAACAGTATTTCATTACTGGTATATTCTGATGTTGTTTGGTTTTTGTTCTTTGTTTGTTTTGCTTTTTGATTTTCTTATATTTGTTCTATTCATATATTTTCTTGTTTATCCTCTATGTACACCGCCCAGAGAGCCTTTTTGGCTTAGGGCGGTATATAAATTAAATAAAATAAATAAATATGCTTTGTGTATTCTGTATTTAGCTTGTACTTCATTTATGTGAAATACAACCTTGTTGTAGACATGGTATTGGTTAATAGGTTGTACAACAGTTTAAATGCAGAATTGTACTGAACAGTCACTTTCTTTGTCATATGTTAGACCTCAGCAAAATGGTTGGATCTTTGTTAATTTATTTACCTTCAATTTGTGTAACTCTCTTGAGCAGATATCTTTAATAAATAATAATAATATATTTCTCATGATGGTTCTCTTTGCCTTGGTTAGCTTCTGGAACAGGAGGCTGCTCTTCGCAATTGACTTCTTTCATCTAGCACCATGGTTTACTGCAGAGCAGGATGCAGCCTCTAGGAACAATTGTGCTGAATTTGATAAAATGTGCCATAAAGTCCATTTTTGGGCTATGAGGTAGGCTAGAAGGATATTAATAAAAGTATATTAATTAGGAAAAAGTACAGTTAAAATACTTTGTATAGAAATGTGGAAATCTATCAGGCTCTGTGGTATATGTGTATTTATGTATATAAAGCCAGTTTATCTTTGACTACCACTGAATCAGTGGAGTCCCATCCAACAGAACTGCTATGGGTCATGAATGGGTTGCTACAATTTAGGCTACCCAACCCAGAGGAAGGTGATATGTTTTTTAACTACCAGTTTACTTGTGGTGTCACCCCATATGCACCCACCCAGCTGCTTCAATCTGGAGAACGGCATTGTTACAGGTGCCACATAATACTTATTCTGCACTTGTAAGAAATTGTTCTTTTAATGTGATAGCACCTACCCTTTGGAACTCCTTGCCTATTAACAGGGAGGCACCTTTGCTGTGGTCTTTACAGCTTCTGCTTAAAACATTTTTGTTTAGGGATTCAGACACATAGATGTTAATGTGTTTTAATCTCTTTTTACTTTATTGCTGTTTTAATTGTACTCTAAGTGTTTTTAACTACTTGTTTTTAACTGTTTTATTGATAATGTTAATATTTCTTTAAACTACTTACAGGTTTTCTTACTATCAAGTAGTATATAATAATTTTGTTAAATAAAAATAAATAACTAAAACCTATTGGATAAAATAGCAATTAAAAACAACTAATATCTAAAATGTCAATGGTACCAGGCTGTTTCTATTTGCTTGGATCAATTTCACTTCCAACATTGGCTGAGTGCATATATTTAACAAAACCACTATGCATTTGCTTGCTTCTCCTTCCAGATGAAAGCAAGCTGCGATTGTCTGGGAAGTATTACATGAGCTTGCCAGACCTGCATCTTGTCTTGAATGAACTCTGCTGTTTTCTAATAAGAACAGCAGCTAACTTCTTAAAATGTGAACAGAGTCATCACTGCACTCTCTAAGCAGTTCATTGTGATTCTTCTGCATATCCTCTGTGTAAAATACATTTGCCTGGGATGTAGTCTCTGCCCTTAAAGATCCATCTGCTTTCCTTGTTGCTATCATTTCCTTGAGACTTTTTTAAAATTCCAGAAAGCATTCCATCTGTTTGACATATTGTATGTGTATCTTTATGGATTATCTGCCACCATGACTCGTATCTTTTGTTCGTTTTAAAGTTTTATTTTTGCTTTTAAAAGACTGGGGTGTGGGGGTTTTGGTCTGTTTTGTTGGATGGCTGCCTTGGATGCTTCCTAGAAGAGAGACAGGATAGAAATTCCCTTATAAAGAAATGTTTGTCTGGTTTTATTTATTTTAAATTACTGGACCAAATCCTAATTTGAAAACAGACTTTCATAGATGGTTGTGTTTATTTGAAGGCATGTATTGTGATTAAGATATAGGAAACTGTAAAGCCACTAGACAGTTCAGTTGCACTCATTTGAACTAATGCAGAAGCAGTAGAGACCTGACTGTAGTGAAACCATTATAAGGTGATCAGTGCATCTCAATTTCATACTATCATTGCATTATGAGCCTTTGTCCATCAATACTTTCATGGGAAAAATGCTAATGATAAATTTTAATCTGGCCACTGTCTGGGCACAGGTTCAAGAGCTGAATTCTCCATCCGTTTCATAGTGCTTGAAGCTGTTATAGACATTGTGCCAGGGAGAACAGCCATAGCCTGACTTGAAAGAGTGTTAGGTGGTGTCATTTTGGGTTGTAATGATTGTGTTTTTTTGTTACAATCTGTCAGCTCACTTTTAAGGTTTGTTATGGTAAGTTCCAACATGAAGGCTGCTAAAGATCCATTGTGGACACACTCTCCTGCTTGATACAGACTTCTGTTCTCTAGTACAGGAGAAGCTGCACACTTTAAGTTTGAACCATGTGAAAAGAAGCTTGTATATGCTCGTATGTGGAGTGCTGTAATCAGTGCCGGTGCCAGGCTATTTTGCGCCCTAGGCAAGGCTAACTACTTGCACACACACCCAAATTGCTACCTTCAATTTTCAAAAACAGATGTCTTGTAGAAAAAATGAAAAGGACAAAACTTGAAACGGCTAAATTTATTTTAGTTGCATTTTTTCCAAGGGTTAAAAAAACTAATCTGTATAAAACTGTGCCCCTCAAAGGTCAATACTGCGCCCCTCTGAGGTCTGTGCCCTAGGCAGCTGCCTAGTTGGCCTAGTGATAGCACTGGCCCTGGCTGTAATGTGGAAGCAACATTCAGTGGTTTCCACCTAGAGCCTAGCATGCTAATCTTCTTAATTTCTCTTTTCTTCAGAAAAAAGGGAGAGATTCTGAAATAATCAAGGTGTCTGCTACTGTTTAAAAATGTAACATCTCTATTCCATTCTTCATATTTGAAGAAAATACTTGAAAGCTGCATTCCCCCCTCCCAAAATTAAGTTGTCAACTAATATTTGAGTGCATATTCTATATGGAGCAAGGAATACACACAGTCCTGGGTTTAATTTCATCTCATACTGCAGAACATATTAAAATGCTTGTAAATAGTATAGAATGAAAAAGGAGGAAAGAAAAATCAATTAGTTTTTTCAAAGTGCTCTGTTTGCATCACAAATGTGAAATGGACCTTTTAAATATTTATAAAAACTGTGTTCACTATAAAAAGTATGTCAATAAGAAAAACGTCCACTGAAACATCCACATAAGTTTCTAAATACACAATTAAGCAACTACTCTGCTATATATTTTTAAATCTATTTTCTTTCCCCATGATTTACAGTGTTGCAATGCTGAATACATTTTTAGTTGATAGTCATGTCTTGGGAACGAACAACTTGCTTCTCCTATGATAGGAATTGGAAATAAATTACCCTTACCTTTTGACAACAGAGGGTGAAAAGGAACTTCCATTTCAAACTGGGCTTTAGCAGCCATTCTCTGTATTCAAAGGCATTTTGTGTTTAGGTCAGAGAAGGTGCGCTCTTCACCCTTTCACCACACTTACTATATCTCACTGCACCTTTGGACTGGTTTTTCACAGGCTTTAACTAGATATTATGGCATTTGTATGGTTCTGGTTTTCAGCAGCAGTCACCTTTGACTCACAGCCTTGTTTGCATGCTGTTTTAGACCATAGTTCCTTTCCTGCTCTTGACTGTGTCACACAGGGAAAGAAACAAGCCAGAGTCTCATGGTTTGTTTCCTCAAGACAACCACAAGTGGTAATCTAAGGTTTATGCTTGTGGTTTGTTTGGCGGAAACAAGCTACAAGCCTGGGTTCACATGCCATGACAAGCCAGACTCTGCCTCTGTTTGGTCTTGTTTTCTCCTCAGCATGGCCCAGTCAGGAGAATGAAACTATAGTTTATTTTAAATTATGGTTTTAATATTGCATCAGAATGTAGTCAATGTCCGTCCAGTAATAAAAAACGTGATATGGCATCATCACCCTAGTGGAGAATCAACAGGTGAACCCTAACTACCTGGGGGATAACTTTGTAAATTACCCGAGGAATGAATGCATTCACCTTCTAGAGTTTTCCTTCCTTAACATGGTCACTATTGATAAGAGGTGCTGTATCAATTTTGAACCAAATTTTGGTAATCCTTTTAAATATGTCCTATACTGCTTCATTAGTTAAAGGCAGTGGCTGATTTGCTTCTCTGTGCTGCCTCTGTTGTTAGTTTTTTGTTTATAGAAAGAATAAGCAACTAACATGAGAATAAATAGCTATCGCAATAAATTGTGCTACCCATGCACAATTACTTTTGAGAAAGTCCCATTGAACTTGGGAGGCGGGGGAAGCCAATGTCAAAAGATCAGATCTCTGATCCAAATGGTAACACCCCCCAATCAGGACCAGTGCCACTATTATGAACAGACTAATAGGTATTAGATGCTGAAGTGCATTCTGTGATGGCGAGTGAATGTTCCATCACAGTTCTGTGCCTCCCATTTTTATCCTGCTATTCCATTTCTGAATTGCGCAACAGGCTTGCAGGAAATCACATTTGGCATTGGTGTATATTATTATTATTTGTTAAATTTATATCTCACCCTTTCTCCCAAAGGAGAAATATGTTTCTTCTTGGAACTGTACAGATAACTGACCATGCTGCACTGGTGTGATGTCCAGAATCGGTGCAATATTCTGGTTGGTTTTTGATGGCATGGTGCCTGTTTCAGGGGAGGGGAAATTCCTTTAAACCTCAGTATGTCTACTTCACTAAGGAATCCTTGTACTAGAGCATATTCTTATCAAAATGTTGCAAGTTAAATATTGTTTTTGTGTCGGACCAATTATAAAAATACCAGTGATAAACCTGGTTTCAACAATTATCAGAGTATTTTAATTCCCCAGGAACGTTTTCCTTCCTCTAAAGGAAATTAAGAAATGTCACTTTATTATTATGTGCCTTCAAGTCGATTACAACTTATGGTGACCCTATGAATCAGTGACCTCCAATAGCATCTGTCATGAACCACTCTGTTCAGATCTTGTAAGTTTAGGTCTGTGGCTTCCTTTATGAATCCCGTTCCGTGCCCGGTACCTGCCGGGCAAAGGGGCGTGTTTGCGGCTGCTGCCGAAGCCAGGCCGCCATCAAGGGTGTGTCCGTGCGCACGTGGCGCGCCAGCGCGCCGTCGTGACGCACAGTAAGGAGGCGGGGCAGCTGAAGGCCATTTAAGGCCACTCCACCAGCCTCCCGCCCTCCTTTGAATTTTGGCGGCGGAGGCCTTGTGGCGGCGGCTGCTGCGCGCCGCGGGGAGCCTTCCGGCCGCGGCGGGCCCTTTGGCCTCCCGCCCTCCTTTGAATTTTGGCGGCGGAGGCCTTGTGGCGGCGGCTGCTGCGCGCCGCGGGGAGCCTTCCGGCCGCGGCGGGCCCTTTGGTGCGCTGGCCTAGCGGGGGCAGCGGCGGCAGCGGGACGCGAGGGGCCTTCGGGCCGCGGCGAGGCTCGGGAGGCCTTCCGGCCACGGCGAGGCCTTTGATGGGCCGGCCTCGCGGCTGCGACGAGGCACATGGGGACTTCCAGCGGCGGCGAGGCATGGGAGGACTTTCAGCCGCGGTGAGGCCTCTGATGGGCCGGCCTTGCGGCTGCGACGAGACGCGTGAGGACTTTCAGCCGCAGCGGGGCACGGGTGGCTTTCCAGTTACAGTTTCAGTTTCAGTTACCCCTGAGGAAGAATCTTTAATTCAGAACATGTCAGGCCTAAACAAACTGCACTGCTATGGGGCCACCTTTGATGCTCTTCTGCTCTCTCCTGTTTCTTTCCTTCAAACTATCACCTTCTGATTCCATCATTTATCATAGAAATAATGTTTGGGATTAAGGGAAACACAACAACCTACTTCTAGTTAAATAGTACCCTAGACTTTCTATCATAAACCTGGAATATGTGGAGTAGGGGGAGAGACAATGTTTAAAATTTAATTCTATGCTGATAGTAAAAGAGAGATTGAAAAGGCCAAATATGTCTTGCAACCCAGGGCATGTGTGTCTGTGTTTTAAGTATGCAGAGAGAAATGTTTACTTTAGCTGAAGGTGAATCACAGTCAGCATTTTTATGGATTAAATATAATTTGAAAAGAACAGTAGGGGAAAAGGTTATTTTAAGGATTTTCTATTTAAACTAAACAAAATATTTATGCAGGCAGGCTTCTGTGCAGAACATAGAGGCAAGTATTCATGGAGAGCTCCTGTCTGTTTCTCTAAGCATAGTAATGCAGCAGGTAAAGGGATGATGCATAGACGAAGAGCTGTCTCTCTACTCTTCTATGTATTTAGGTCCAGTTCCACACTTTATGTGGCAATTGACATTGCCGCTTGCTCACTACATGTCTCTCACAATGCTGTAATGGGTGGCAAACCTCCAGTTAGGGCCAGGAGATACTTCTATTGGGGTCCCCTTCCCATTACAGAAAGCAAAATAGGAATAGACTCCTTTTCTTGATACTGAAGTGTATTTTTAGTTTAAACTAAATGTTACTTTTCAGTTACCAATTACCTAGAGAGGTAGTGGGCTATCTGACACTGGGGGCATTCCAGGGGCAGCTGGAGAGGGGATGCTTTTATTAAGGGATGTACTGAGAAGGCCATCCCACTTCCTCACTGTTTTGCAAACCAGGAAAGTTCAGAGAAGGGGTTAGTCAATTAGGGAGAACTTGAGATGAGAGGGCCCCCCAAAAAATTGCCTGCACTCCCACACCCTCCTGCTGCCTGTGGCCGCCACTTCTTTTGCAGAATAACCTAGAAAGATGCTCTGTCATAACGTAGCGGCCATTTGGATTGGAGCAATGCAATGTAATTACAAAGAGCAGAGGCTTTTTGATGAGGGTGGGGGGCAGCTGGAGACAGAAAGGAGGCTGCAGGAGCCAGTAGGGACCCCCAGTTAGTGCTGCAACCTCACCTCCAAAACTACTTCAACTCCAAATGCAAAGGGAACTCATCCCCCCCTTTTTTCACTGTCAAGCTTCTCCCCCCCCCAAATACGTTCTTCAAAACCCAGGTAAAAATATATGAACCTTTCCATCAGTTAAGTCCCATAAACCTCTGTCCTAAGACCCATTTAATCTGTGGTATTCTGAGTAAACACACATAGGATTCTGCTGTATGTGTGCAATCACATGCCCCCTTCCGGGGGAAGAAGTAACGATACACTCGGGGATTTTCTCATAAGTAAGTATGCATAGAATTGGTCCAATTTATATTTCTCTGAGTAAATTATTTAAACATAATGGAATTAATCACGTGCAGGCTGCACATTTGCTTGCATCTTCTCTTTAGCTAGTTTACAAACTGGTCTGTAGATAAGGTGCCCACCTTTTTTACAGGCCTCTAGTCCTGTGCTTTTAAGAGTCATTTGATCTGCAGACATTAGAAGATGACATTGCTTAACTCCATGCCATCTAATAACTGCTGAATACGAACCTGCTATTAAAGGCACAACAACAAGCCAGAAGGATATGTGGGGCCAGGGCCCCCCAAAGGAGTGGGAAGCAGCCCCCAGCAGAGGCTGCTTGAGAAAAGTGTCCCTTCCCAGCTACGCTCGAGGGCTATGGACCTTGCTTGCAGACTGCCCAGTTATGGGGAGACTCATTTTATGATGTGGTTTTTCTTTATTATGCGGTTTTCCGGATCCTATGGACGCACTGGTCCAGGGGACAATTGATGAAGACATACAGTTGGGCAGGGTTATTGGCCCCTTCCCATCATCCCCTACCTCTGCTCTCTCAGTGCCCCCCCCGTATAGTGCCCAAAGTGGCAGTGGGCAAAGTCTACCTGATTCACCATCCGTCATACAAGTGGGGTCAGTCAGTGATGGCTTCATACCAGATAGTCTATGCACAGTGCACTACACTTCATTCAATATAGTGCGCACCTGTGGCAGAGATGCCTTATGGGCAAGTGTGGCAGCTAATCTGCCTGCGTTGCCAGCTGTTACACATGGTGGATTTTGAGCTGCTGAGTTTTGCTTTTTAGGTCAACTATGCAGCAGAGCATTACCTATGGGCTGCTGTATTCTTGCATGGAGCACTTCAGCCCCTTCTTGGAAGGGACAGCCAGGAGACGAGAGGCCCCAGAAGCGGTGGGGCACTATTTTCATGATGTCCAGTTCTCGGGTAGGGCAGACTTTGGGTGCATGTTAGCGCTTGATGGCACAGTTTATAGCGTAGCTATGAACTGGGGAGTTCTTTTGGCAGCTGGGGAAGTGGAGGATCCTGCCCCAGTGTTCACCTTCCAGGGTATTAAAATCGACTTTTGGACCCAGGGCTGTAGGCTGCCTGGGAAAAGCTTGAATTGTTGCAGATCAAGATCCTGAAGTTTTCAGGGGCTGGGAAAGTGTTTGCTTTCTGCCCTTCAGGTATTGGGGGCCTTCTGCGGTGGGGTTTATAGTGCCATAACAGGGATTTCACAGCCTTACCACAGGTTCAGGGTTTTGGCTGCCTTATGCGCCAACCTGCGGTGTGGCCCCCTCCGTTCCTGCAGTGCGTCAATGGTGTTTCAGTTAGAGGAAGGACCGACTCTGCTAGTCCCATACCGCATACTGGGAGATGGAGGAGGGGAGTCAGAGATGGTCAGGGCAGGAGGGGATTCCTGGGAGTTGGGGGATGGCAGGGGCTATGCAAAGTGTGGCCTATTCCTAGGAATCACGTCCTGGAATTCATCACAGATGGTAGGAGTAAAGCTTGTCTGCCAGTGTGTCGCAAGGTAGGCTTGCAGGGGGCCTTTAGGACCATTCACATGTCTTGGGATATGTCATGTGCTGGCCAGCTGGCCCATGCACACCCCCATACCCCTTATCCTCACCCTCCATGTTCACCTGACCCGCCAGGGATTGTTGATCAGGGAGGTGCCCTGTGACCATCATGCTTCAAAGCTCAGCGGTTACATGTAGCACCCCTCACACTTAATTTTGGAGCCTTCCGGATGGGGGGTGGGGGTGTTTGGGGCCAGGTCAGACTTCCCTTCGAGCCATCCTGGGGTCCAAGGTTTGTTTCCAGGCAGACCAGGGGTACAAGAGTCATTCCACATTATTTTACCCTCCCCTGGACTGGACACTTCCCCATGACGGCGACATAGTGTTTTTGGCCGGAAGCTATAGGCCTGGTTGCCTGATATTCAGGGGTAGCGATCTTCCCTCATAAAGTTTCGGTCTAGTGTCGCGATGCCTGGGAGCGGACCCATGGGGGTTTGAGGGCCATGCCCCTCCGGAATTGGGGTTGCCTACCTGGCAGTGGAATTGCCTACCTGGGACGGTCTATTTGGTTTTGTATATGCAGGTGCAGGCCGTTAGGAGGTGGAAGTAGGGGGCGCATGGAATACATTCACCCCAGGGGCGAGTCTGAAGGTCTGGGACCCAACTGTTCACGATTGTTTCTGTTTTTGGCAGGTTGCTGGACGGGGATGGAGCAGACGCGCAGTCTACTCTGCAGCCATGGCATGAGCTCATAGGCTGGCCTTGGGGCCGCAAACGCGCATTGGTTCACAGCTGGGCCTCTGATGGTGGGCCATGGTTTGGTGACTGGGTCGACAGAGTATGCGCTGGAATGGTCTCCTACCCATGTCGTTCCAGCAGGTTCTGGGCAGAAGGTTACTGAAGGGCAAGACATGTGAGAACATGCAGTTGAGGCCACAATAGCCTCTGGTCGTCTGCTATGGTCAGACAGGAAGGGCAAGGCCCTCAGTGGCAGGCATGTGAGGACATGCAGCTGAGGCCTTGGTAGCCTCGGGTCGTCTGCTGTGGTCAGACATGGAGGGCAAGGCCCTCAGTGGCAGGCATGTGAGGACATGCAGTTGAGGCCACGGTAGCCTTGGGTCGTCTGCTGTGGTCAGACATGGAGGGCAAGGCCCTCAGTGGCAGGCATGTGAGGACATGCAGTCGAGGCCTCGGTAGCCTTGGGTTGTCTGCTGTGGTCGGACATGGAGGGCAAGGCACTCAGTGGCAGACATGCTTGGACATGCAGTTCGGGAGGCAACGATGCCATCCTCCTGAGGGACCTGCAGAGGGGTCTGCATGAGATTCTTATCGGGTGTGGGGTAAAGGGAGACTAAGCAGAGGCTTGTCCCCCTTTTGTGGCAAAGAAGTGCGGGAAAAGGTTTAAAGGGAAAGGGCAGCTAGGTGACACCTTTAGGCACCTTTGGGGGCGATTGGCGGTCCGGGGGCCTGCAACTCAGGGCTATACGGCCCGGGGGGCAGAACACGGGCCGCCTTTGGGGCCAACGTGCCTCATCCGCTCGGAGTTTCACGGCTCCGGGGGGCGGTGATGCGGGTTGGACCCCCTACACATCTTCTGGGTGTGGCCTGAGCTGGGGGTCTGGCACAGGGCAGCCCCGGGCTCAGGCAAGGTTTGGTCGCCCTATGGCTGCAAGCAGGCTTTGCCTGGATCATCAGAATGCTCCCGCACTTGATTTCCCCTCTGCAGGTTCATTATTCCAATTGATTCCGTTTAATAAAGTGGCCCATGATTTAACCCAATGAATGGTGTTTGTGTTTTATTTCGGCAATAGGCCGCAATCCCGTTCCGTGCCCGGTACCTGCCGGGCAAAGGGGCGTGTTTGCGGCTGCTGCCGAAGCCAGGCCGCCATCAAGGGTGTGTCCGTGCGCACGTGGCGCGCCAGCGCGCCGTCGTGACGCACAGTAAGGAGGCGGGGCAGCTGAAGGCCATTTAAGGCCACTCCACCAGCCTCCCGCCCTCCTTTGAATTTTGGCGGCGCCCGCCCGACCCTCCCTCTACTGCAGTGTGATTCATTTGGTCGCTACGGGGCCGACTAGGAATTTTTGGCCTGCCTGCCTCGCTTTGCTGGCAGGTTTCTTTTGCCTACTCCACACTGTGGTTGGGGGGACGGGTCAAGGGTTAGCACGGGTGCCTTTGGGGTTAATAGGCTGATTGGTGTGTTTTTAGCTTCAATATGTCAACGGTCACTTGTGGCAAAGAAGTGCGGGAAAAGGTTTAAAGGGAAAGGGCAGCTAGGTGACACCTTTAGGCACCTTTGGGGGCGATTGGCGGTCCGGGGGCCTGCAGCTCAGGGCTATACGGCCCGGGGGGCAGAACACGGGCCGCCTTTGGGGCCAACGTGCCTCATCCGCTCGGAGTTTCACGGCTCCGGGGGGCGGTGATGCGGGTTGGACCCCCTACACATCTTCTGGGTGTGGCCTGAGCTGGGGGTCTGGCACAGGGCAGCCCCGGGCTCAGGCAAGGTTTGGTCGCCCTATGGCTGCAAGCAGGCTTTGCCTGGATCATCAGAATGCTCCCGCACTTGATTTCCCCTCTGCAGGTTCATTATTCCAATTGATTCCGTTTAATAAAGTGGCCCATGATTTAACCCAATGAATGGTGTTTGTGTTTTATTTCGGCAATAGGCCGCAAATCAATCCATCTCTTGTTTGGCCTTCCTCTTTTTCTACTCCCTTCTGTTTTTCCCAGCATTATTGTCTTTTCTAATGAATCTTGTCTTCTCATAATGTGTCCAAAATATGATAACCTCAATTTCATCATTTTAGCTTTTAGTGATAGTTCTGGTTTAATTTGTTCCAACACCCAATTATTTGTCTTTTTTGCAGTCCATGGTATGCACAAAGCTCTCCTCCAACACATTTCAGATGAGTTGATTTTTCTCTTGTGCACTTTTTTCACTGTCCAACTTTCATATCCATACATAGAGATTGGGAATACCGTGGTCTGAATGATCCTGACTTCGGTGTTTGGTGATACATCTTTGCCTTTGAGGACCTTTTCTAGTTCTCTCATAGCTGCCCTCCCCAGTCCTAGCCTTCTTCTAATTTCTTGACTATTGTCTCTATTTTGGTTTATGACTGTGCCAAGGTATTGATAATCCTTGATTGTTGAGCCTCCGCTCCCCCATGAGGGCCAGGGAGGGGGAAGACATGAGTTTCAAGTTTCCCAGCTGTCAGAAGGCGCAGAAGACCCAGGAGTTGTTGAGTCTCAGCAAGACCTTGGGAGGGGGAGTGAAGTTGAGTCTGGGCCAGTTCCCACAGATGGCATGGAGAGCGCGCCACCCCCAGACAGGTCGGATGAGCTGTTGCAGATGTTTTGGAGCACGCGTTGACTCCCCCTTTACCAAACGGCTCTTGGGATGCTTCAAGTGCATCACCGCCCCATGACCTCAAGCCGGTTGCTAAGGAGATGGTTCTTTCGGATGAGCCCTTGGAAGTGCGCCCCCTCATCATCCTGCTGTCAAAGCGGACGGGACAGAGGCAGGACTTGTGCAGAAGTCAGAGATTACGATCTAAAACGTTCCCTACTTAAGACTGCAGCTCTCTGGGTTGAGCTGCTGAGTCAACTTTCTTCACACATTGCAGAGCATGTCTAGAGTGCAGTTAAGGAATTCTAGTGAGCTAGCTTAGAGGTTTCTATGAAGCGCACTGCTTTTGATGTATCAATTTAATAAAACAAGATTTAATTGCACCTGCGTCTCAGCCTCGTGAATCCCGCTCTGAACAGGACATTGACCAGTTCAATGTCCTCATTGTCAACTTTACTTACATGACTCTTCTGTTGTCATTACTTTAGTCTTCTTGATGTTCAGCTGTAGTCCTGCTTTTGTACTTTCCTTTTTAACTTTCATCAGCATTCGTTTCAAATAATTACTGGTTTCTGCTAAGAGTATGGTATCATCTGCATATCTTAAATTATTGACATTTCTCCCTCCAGTGTTCACACCTCCTTCATCTTGGTCCAGTCCCATTTTCCGTATGATATGTTCTGCGTATAGATTAAACAAATAGGGTGATAAAATACACCCATGTCTCACACCCTTTCCAATTGGAAACCAATCGGTTCCTCCATATTCTGTCCTTATAGTACCCTCTTATCCAGAGCATAGGTTGCACATCACGACAATCAGATGCTGTGGCACCCCCATTTCTTTTAAAGCATTCCATAGTTTTTCATGATCTACACAATCAAAGGCTTTGCTGTAATCTATAAAGCACAGGGTGATTTCCTCCTGAAATTCCTTGGTCCATTCCATTATCAAACGTATGTTTGTGATATGATTTCTGGTGCCTCTTCCCTTTCTAAATCCAGCTTGGACATCTGGCATTTCTTGAGCATTCCTCAATGCTTGAGCATTGTATTCTTGAACATTGTAGAATCTTGAGCATTACTCCGCTTGCATGGGATATTAAGGCAATAGTTCAACAATTACTGCATTCCCTGGGATCCCCTTTCTTTGGAATTGGGATGTATATGGAACGCTTCCTGTCTGTGGACCATTGTTTAGTTTTCCATATTTGTTGACAAATTTTTGTCAAAATTTGGACAGATTCAGTCTCATAAATTCTTCCGAGCTACACAGGAAGTGGATTGGACTGTGAAAGACCAACCCAAATTGTGTTTGCATTTTGACAAATGTGTAGGGCAGTACAATATCTCAGAGAGGAGGTCAGGTCTCCTGCTCCCCTGGTGCATTCACTCTAGCTGCCCAATTTCCCTGCTTTTTAAAGTTTGATAGAAATATCTGTTGGCTATAGGTACATTCTTAAACTGCAAGGTTTTTTGCCTATTAATGAATTTCCCTGCTTTTTAGTCTGGGAGGTAAGAAATGGGATCCTGTGCAAGTTTGCTGAGAATGGATTGATCATTTGCATGCTTATTGATTTCAGTGGAATTTACTCCTGTGCAATCATGGCTAGGATTGGTAAAACTGACCATGGGGGAGGAGGACGGGGAGGGGTGAGTAGAGGGAAGGAAGAAGGGGGAGAGGGGAGCAGAAGGAGTGGGAGTGGGAAGGAAGGGATTGGAAGGGGAGGGGGGAGAGGGAAGGAAGGCACAAAAGGGAGCTGATGGAGAGAAGGGGGATTTACTCCTGTGCAATCATGCTTGAAAATGAAATGGACTGCCTTGAAGTCGATTCCAACTTATGGTGACTCTATGGATAGGGTTTTCATGGTAAGTGGTATTCAGTGGTGGTTTATCATTCCTTTCCTCTGAGGCTGAGAGGCAGTGACTGGCTCAAGGTCACCCAGTGAGCTTCATGGCTGTGTGGGGATTTGAACCCTGGTCTCCCAGGTCATAGTCCTAGGATAGGAGTGGTTTGGAAGGGGATGAAGGAGGGGAAGGGAGGGTGAAGGGAGGGTGAAGGAAGGGAGAGGGAAGGGGCAAGAGGGAGGGAATAGGAGGGAGGAGAAGGGGAGGGCAGATATGATAATTTGCATGCTTGTTGAATTCAGGGGGATTTACTACTCTGCAGTCATACTTAGGATAGGTGAAACTGACTGGGGGGAGGGGAGGGGGCAAAGAGAAGGGCAGCGAGGGGAGGGGAGGAGATTGGGTGGGTGGGCACTGGGCAGAGGGGAAGCCCCTTTCCTTTCCTTTCCAAAAGGAAAACATTGTGAACAATATCATTTTTCAGCGTTTTCCCCACCTTTTTATTCTACAGCAGGCACATGTAGCCTCTTACCCAAATTTAAACCAAAGCTGTCCCTGGCCACATCCACACCAGATTGTTATTTCACTTTGGGCAGTCATGGCTTCTCCCAAAGAATCCTGGGAAGTGTAGTTAGTGAAGGATGCTGAGAGTTGCTAGGAGATGCCCTGTTCCACTCACAGAGCTTCAATCAGAGTGTCTGACTGCTAAGCCACTCTAGCCACTGGAGCTCTGTCAGGGGAATAGGAGTCTCCTCTCAGCACCCTTCACAAACTACACTTCCCAGGATTCTCTGAGGGAAGCCATGATTGTCTCATGTGAAATCAAAGTCTGGTGTGTGTGTGGCCCCCTGACTAGTCAAGCCCAGCAGCTGTGAGTCTGGCTTTTAAAATACTGACAGTTGGTTCTTACTGAGCATGCCCAACATTATCATTCAGTTCTCAAGCCAAAATTTCTTTAATTAATTAAAAATCAGCCAGGCACTTTTTAAAACTTTTAAACTGCAGAAGATGAAGGTCAGAGTATGGGGTAAGGTCAGTAATAGGATTACAGGTCCTCTGTGAATATGGCTGATTTTTAATTAACTTTCAACAGATTATGAGAACTGTGACAGAAAAGAGTCCATAAGGGGTCTGTTTTTTCTCTCTTTTTACACTTTGAACACTCCATTATCTCTGACTGTTTTGTGTATCGCTATGAAAATTTAGAGGGTTATTAAGCAAGCACCTGAGTTCAAGACTATAAGGTTTTGTTTTAAAATGAGCTTATGGGAAGGATCAGAATGGCATGGGGGACATTTTCGGTTTATCATTGCGGAATGCGAAAAATCCATGTTGACTATAGTATACTGCCACTCTTGTGGCTGTATAATAATAGTCATGGTGAAGCTTTTCCCTTAATTTTATTTCCATATTTCCATATTAGAAAAGGCTTGAGCTGTTTAATTTGTGCCTGCCATACAGCTGTTAAAGGCACAAGAACCCTGTTTTGCCCCAATGCCTAGATTGCCATCCTGTGTGCGCTTACCAGGAAGTGAGCCCCATTAAACACAAAAACTTACTTCTGAGTAGAAATGAATACTATTGTACTGTCACTTAACTATGCAGTTAATTCTTAATAAGTCCCTGGTCTTTAGCTCCTGCAGAAATATCTAAGCCTCTTTGCCTTTTGGCGGGGAGGGGGATTCTTTAACATTCACCCACAATTATTGTGTAGTAGTGTTTACAGAAAATAACTTCTAGGAAAGATGCATTTTGGTTGCTAGGGGAAAAGCACAAACTATGGAGATTCCAAGGACTAGAAAAAAAGAAAGAAGCAGAAAAAGTGCACTAAAAGGGCTAGGAATACAGCAGCTCTTTAGGACCCCAGAGATTCCTATTGCCTGGTATCCAAATACTTCACTTGTCAGTCACAGCTCTGACTTCACTCACTGGCTAAAAAGACTGACAGGCAGGAGCAGCTAGACTGGCTCCTTTTGCAGAAATTGCTTAGGAGGGTACCTGCACATTTCGCTCTTAATGTTCTTTCTAGGAGTTCTAGAGACTTAAAAAAATAAATAAGTGAAATAATTAGATTCTGAACTACCTGCTAGGGCTGCCACTGAAGGCCTTTCTGGGCACCATGGTCGTCATGGGTGATGGGTTCTCAATCCCTGAAGTGCATAGTCTGAAATTATCTAACTGTACCACTGTGTGAAGTGACAGCAGCAAGATGTATAAATGCCTCTGCACCGCATTTTCAGTCAGTGGAGCTATTTTGGATAATATCTGGTTTACTAAGCCCTGCACTGGACCATTATTAGTTAATGCTAATTATTCCATAGCTCACAATGACATGTTTATAAAATAGATAGTAGACAAATTCTGTTAAATGTTTAACAACATGGCACTTCTTCTTGAATATGGTTTCCATATCCAAGGTATCCTGAACTTCTTGGCTTATTGCTTTGAGACGTTTCAGTACTTATATCCTGAAGATGTAGATGTAATCCTTGGAACTGTATGTCCAGTCAGTGTTCTTGACCTTTGCCCTTCACTCTTCATGGATAATTATAACTACATCTCTGTCAGTCTTTTTTGTTTAGAATAAAGAGCTTTTGGAAAAGGATGTGTGTCAGTTGGTTAGTTTCAAGTCTCCTTTCTTGAGTGGGGTGGTAGCTAACTACATCCAAGATCTTTTTGATAAGGCTGGTTTATCTGGTTATACTTTAATATTAGGTCTGGTTTTGGTAGAAAAACCAAAAGAAACAGAAGAAATTGGAGGTTTGTGTTTGATTTTTGCAGACCTCTCAGTGGCCTTCCCAGAGGACCTACTCTGTTGCATCTCTGCTCTCAGTTAGTTTTATTCAGAAGTGTTTTGCTTCTTTAAAAAGAAGAGCTGGGCACTGTTACACTTATATGCATGTTTAGTTTGCTCCTATTTCAGCCCTAAAATTCTTAAACTGCTTTTCGTATGCATCTCCTATGTGACAGACTGTTCATCTCATGGCTTGTGGAAACTTAATGGAGTTTCTACTACTGCTAATGAATATACTGTGACATTTGTGTTTATCATCACACTGCAACTTCCCCTATTTCAATGAACAAAACAATCAAAAAAGTATTTCTTTTTCTTTTAGCTGTCTCCGTAATGAGGTACAGTGCTTCATCATTTGGATTTGCTGTAAGTAATTTCATAACTTAAATGTACGTTGCACAACTCTCTGATCAGATCACCATGTTTTTCCTCTATCAGAGGTCACAGGGACCATCAGTTCACGATAGAAGATTTATGATAGAAGTGAATTTACACTAGTGATTTCTTGCATCATAAGAATAATTTTTATTTATACACTCTCTGAAGTTTACAAAATATGAACCAAAATACTTTTTCCAGTGTTGCTTGCAGCATCTGAAGTTAACACAAAATATTGTAATAGCTAATCATTTTGATGGCTTTAAAACAATATTAGCAAGATTCATCAGTCTGTTAGTCTAGAGAGCCAGCTTAAGCCTCCATGTTGGAATTGGTATATCTTGAAAGCCAGATTCTGGAGACATGTATTTATTTATTTTCATTTATTAGATTTATATCCCGCCCTTCCTCCCAGTAGGAGGAAGACAGTCACCTTAGTGCCAGCTTGTAAACATCAGGAGGGAGGAATTGCCTGCTTTTGTAACTGGGTGCTGCCAGACAGGAGTGTGTTGTTGGATCATTGCTCCTAATACATTCATATTTGTTTGTTTGTTTTGCAATGTCCACACATCATTTGGATCAAAATGCCAGCCTAAATTTTCTCTTACATTTTAATGCAGAATTACCCTTTCTGGGAAAAATCCATGAGAAAAAGAGAAACTGTTGCCAATTTCCAATGTTTGCAATACTTCAGTGACATATTCAAAATACTGGGTGGTATTCAGTGCTGGTTTTATTCAGAGTTGACCCACTGAAGTTAATAGACATGACTGCCTTAGATTCATTGATTTCAGTGGATCTGCTCTGAGGAGGACTTAATAGGTTGTATTCAGTCCTAATCTGGAAAGATGGTGCTAATACTGGACTGGAGTACTGGGCTAGATGCATTTTGCCCTGATTCAGCAATATATATCTTACATTCTTAAAAACCTCAAAGGTAATTCCTTTCCCCCAGGCACATAAGAATAATTTTGCTGAATCAGACTAGACCTACCCACAGTAGACAACCAGATCCTTATGGGAAATCCACAAGCAGGAACAGCACAGCAGCCCCCTCTTCCCCTTCCCAGCAACTGATATGCAGAGACAAGCTGCCTGTTATTTGGGAGGTAGAATGCATCAATTACAATTAGTATCCATATGCACCATATCCATATGCTGTCCTCTTGTGGATGTTCAGATTATTGCCAAGTACAATAATATCTCAGTTAACGAAGTACATGCATTCCTGGACATTACTTCTTTAACAGAAACTTTGGTACCATAGATAGGAGTAACATGGAAAGAATAGGGATAGCTTCCTATATGACAAAAAAGAAGAGTACTTCAATATATTCAGCGAACTTTTTATTCAAAACTAACAATACGCATGTCTTGAAATGAAACAACCAGGTCAGGTAAGTTTTGCATACAGACCACTTGAAGGCTTCTTCAACAATGGATCCAGGGATTCCTGTGTTACCTTTTTTCTTTTAATGTGTAGCATCTTGCTATAGCAATCCAAAGCTTTGAGTATAATTCTCCTCTCCATGCGCTTGAGCAGACAGGCAAGGGGCAGCCACCACCGCCACCCTGTCCTTGTATCTCTCTCTTTGTGCCATCCTCCCCTACCCTTGAGCATATGCATCTGCAGTAAACAGTGCTTCCAGGGAACCCAAAGCATTGTTTACCGTGGAGGTGCCTGCACCACTTGGCAAGGAGTGCCATTCCAGCCACGTATGAGAGAGCTGCCTGCAGCAGCCGCAGTTCAGTAGACAAGGAGCCATACTCTATGTCAGAGTGTGCGCCCCTGCACCCAAACAAGACTTTGTGAAAAGGAGTTTCTTTCCTGAAGGATTTGCTAACTGAGATTTTATTATTGTTATTATTATTGTTTCAATTTATTTATATACCACATTTTCCACAGATACATATGTGTTCAAAGCGGTTCACACAAACAGTCCAAATGCTGTAACACAACAATGCATAATAAGTATATCACTACAACACTATATATATACATCAAAGTATAAATGAGCATAAAGCTCAACAATAAAGCTAAAGCAAAAATATTTGAAAACTAACTCCCGAGCTGATGTAAAAATCTCTTCTATCCCCCTGACCCTTATGGCTCAACCCAAAGGGCCAGAAAGTCTTCTGAAAGAAGCTGCATTTGAAGGCTTCCTGGGCTGGAGGGTGGGGCAAGGCAGGTAGCAATATTCCTCCCCTCAGGTATTACTGCATTAAGTCTACAATCACCCTCCCCTCACACACATGCACACAGACACCAAAATATCATTGTTTGTCAAACATAATTGGGCTGCAATCTGAACTAGTGAGTAGTTGTTACCATCAAGTGTCTACAAAAGTCCCTTTATCCTGGCAATGTTGCTCACGTGGCTTCATCGCGCCTGAAGAACTTGGTGCTAGCATAGCATTCCCTTTTTTGGGATATCTTGTAGTAAACCTAATCACCCTTCCTCTATTTATGGAATTGCTTGATTTTTAAAGAAACAGATGGATTATAGTAAAAAAGGAGATCATATTGATGAGGAGCAACTGAATAAAATCCTTTAGTTCCCTTGACTGAAACAATAAAATCTGTTTGTTTGCAACACAGAGATGAGCTGACTTTAACCTATGCTGATCCCAGCTTTTGTTCAAATGATTTATACCAAGCTAGTCCACAGACTTGTTAGCACAATTAGCAGCGTATTGATTTAAGCTTAGCTTGCCTTAATAGCTGCCCCAAATCAAAATTCTTATGTGTCTTCCAGTTTGATGCCACTTTGGATGTGTTGTCATCGGTGATAGTTCTGTGGCGCTACAGCAACGCAGCTGCAGTACATTCAGCACACAGAGAATACATGTGAGTACTTGTGGTTATTTTAAGCACTTATCAAAGTCTGTAAATATATGTTTCCCCCAGGGCAACTTTCTTTTTATGTCCTCCTGGCCCTTTGCAACATAATAGCCACACTGATATGAGCCTCTCTGCTTTTATGAAGCTGATCGGAAAGGTTTAAACATTTTTATAATGCCTTTCACATAGTTTCTAGGTGGTGTAACACACATTTTAAAAAAGAAAAAAAATTGCAATACAAATGGCAAAGCTAATAATCCAGGGCAGGATTAATAACCCATTGTAATGAAGCACCTACAAAAAACTGGGAACATAACATGTTTTTTTAGAAGTGCCGAAACAATACTAATGTGGGTGTTTGCTTCAGCTTGGAGGAGGGATGATTCCGTAAAGAGGGCACCACAACAGTAAAGGCCCTCCTAGTACTCTGCTTTTTTTTTGCATCACATGGATTCAGAAGGCACTATGTATAATAAAAACTCTGTTGGGGAGTTATTGGTAAAGTCTTAAATGAGTCTAGAATAATTATGTACATTTTTATTGATTGATTGATTGTACTTATATACTGTCCCATAGCCGAAGCTCTCTGGGTGGTTTACAGTAACTAAAAACATTAAAACAAATATACAAATTTAAAAACACATCTTTTAAAAACAATTTAAAACACATGTTAAAATGCCTGTGAGAAGAGGAAAGTCTTGACCTGGCACCGAAAAGTTAACAGTATTGGTGCTAGGCACATCTCGTCAGGGAGATCATTCCATAATTTGGGGGCCACCACTGAGAAGGCCCTCTCCCTTGTTACCATCCTCTGAGCTTCCCTTGGAGTAGGCACCCGGAGGAGGGCCTTTGATCTTGAATGTAGTGTACGGGTGGGTTTGTATCGGGAGAGTCGTTCCATCAGGCATTGTGGTCCCAACCCATGTAAGACTTTATAGGTCAAAACCAGCAGCTTGAATCGAGCTTGGAAACATACAGGCAGCCAATGTAAGCTGGCCAGAATCGGTTATATATATTTGAACCATCTGGTCCCTGTTACCAATCTGGCCGCTGCATTTTGCACAAGCTGCAGTTTCTGAACCGTCTTCAAAGGCAGCCCCACGTAGAGTGCATTGCAGTAATCTAATTAGGAGGTTACCAAAGCATGGACCACTGAAGTCAGGTTATTCCTGTCCAGATAGGGATGTAGTTGGGCCACCAACCGAAGTTGGTAGAAGGCACTCCGTGCCACCGAGGCTACCTGAGCTTCAAGTGACAGAGATGTTTCTAGGAGAACCCCCAAGCTATGAACCTGCTCCTTCAGGGGGAGTGCAACCCCATCCAGGGCAGGTTAGACATCCATCATCCAGTCAGAAGAACCACCCACTAGCAGCATCTCAGTCTTGTCTGGATTGAGCCTCAGTTTATTAGCCTTCATCCAGTCCATTGTCGCAGCCAGGCACCGGTTCAGCACATTGACAGCCTCACCTGATGAAGATGAAAAGGAGACATAGAGCTGCGTGTCATCAGCATACTAATGGCAACACACTCCAAAGCTCCGGATGACCACACCCAATGGTTTCATGTAGATGTTGAACAGCATGGGGGACAGAACTGACCCCTGTGGAACCCCATACTGGAGTGTCCAGGGTGCCGAGCAATGTTCCCCAAGCACCACCTTCTGGAGCCGACCCGCCAAGTAGGAGCGGAACCACCGCCATGCAGTCCCTCCCACTCCCAACTCAGCCAGTCTTCCCAGAAGGATCCCATGGTCGATGGTATCAAAAGCTGCTGAGAGATCAAGGAGAATCAACAGAGTCACACTCCTCCTGTCTGTCTCCTAACAGAGGTCATCATACAGGGTAACCAAGGCTGTTTCTGTGCCAAAACCAGGCCTGAAACCCGACTGAAATGGATCCAGATAATGGGTCTCATCCAAGAGTGTCTGGAGCTGATCTGCCACCACTCGTTCAAGGACCTTGCCCAGGAATGGAACATTTGCTACTGGCCTATAATTATTAAGATTTTTATTAGTGCTGTGGCTAAAAAAACTTTTCAGTTTTCACCATCCATACAGATTGCTTCTGATATCACTCAGTGCGAAACAAAAGAATGCATAAAACCAGCAGATCAAAAACACTCTGCTGCTATTCAACTAGCAGTTGTTGTATATAATCTCATTACTTTGGTTCTCTTCTTTCTGATTAGCAGTATTTGGCTGAATGTAGTATATTTGTGTTAGGCTACAGATAGGAATGTACTAGAATTCTGCCCAGTTTGGATTAACCTATAAAGCCCTTCACAGCTTGAGATCTGGTTACCCCAAGGACTAACCTTTCCCACGTTTTTCTCCCTGCATGCCTCAGTTATGATTTGAAACCCTGGTCCAGGTCATGTTGCAAGGCTGGTGTCAATTAGGTGCAGGGCTTCTTCTGTTGTGGCACCGACCCCATAGAATGCCATTCTAAATTAAGTGTATCAGGGCCCCTTTGTTGTATTATTTCAGACACCTTGTGAAGTCATAGCTTTTTAATAAGGTATTTGATTGTATTGTACAATCATAATTCATAGTTTTCATATTAAGGGCAGGGAAATTATACCTAGTATCACTACTGAAGTTGCATGGGCTGGTTACCTGGGTATATTTACATTGTGCAGTAGTGATATGTAGTTAATGGCTAAGGAAATACAAATTAGAATAGGCATCATTTTGATTATGTAGTTCTGAATGTTCCTTCTGTATGCTTCAAGCAGTACCAAGTTCAGATTACCGAAGAGGTGGATGAGACACATACTCATTAAATTCCTGGATTTAAAACCATGTGGGTTTTTAAAGAGCTACTAGAGGTGCATTGCTGGTGAATTTTTAAATATTTTTTCAACATATGAAGCAGCTGTATGTACTTCATAAGAACATAAGAAGAGCCTGCTGGATCAGGCCAGTGGCCCATCTAGTCCAGCATCCTGTTCTCACAGTGGCCAACCAGGTGCCTGGAGGAAGCCCGCAAGCAGGACCTGAGTGCAAAAACACTCTCCCCACCTGAGGCTTCCGGCAACTGGTTTTCAGAAGCATGCTGCCTCTTCAGCCCTTATCTCCCTTTTTCCACAAGGACTTTAATCATCATAGGTGGGTGTGTTTTCAAACTAACCTCCCCACAATTAGTGTTCCCACAATTTTCATTTGTTCACAAATGAGGGGCTGGAAACTGGTGTGTTGATATACTGGTATACGGAGATATATACCAGTTTACAGAGGCAGCTAAATTACTGTGCTGCTTCCTATTTTGCCTATTTAATTCATAGACAAGTTGAACATGGTGAGGGGAGTGGCATAGCCCTGCAGTGTCAGTAGGTCTGTCCCATTAGGAAGTGACCTGAGGAAGTGCTCTCTGTGTACATTATATGTAGCAAGCATTTGAGAAGTGCATTCTTGACACAAAGCAGATTATAACTGTTCCAGCAGAATATGTTTTAGATTCACAAATAGTGTGGAATAGGGATGACATGGGAATAATTTATGTACGGCATGCCAAAAAGGTGCTTGCATCAAGTATGGGATGCACATTATTGCACAGGGTGTACATGCTCTAAGAGTCTTTTACTGCAGGAACTCCTAAGGAGGGAGGCACAGTGTTATACAAGTGATTTTAAGGACAGTCTTCCATGGGATTTAAGGATCTGTGTGATGAGTTCTGTGGGGAGGAGCACCTGGAAGCTCCTCAGATCCATCCTGCACCCAGCCAAACAAAGCAACATCACAATTATCTTCCACAAATGCTACTTTATTGTCTATGCATTACAGGTCAGGGTCCAGCCTCTAGGTTCCTGGCATCCTTTTCATTTCACGGGATCCACATCTGCTGCCTTTGTGCAGCCTCCAAAGTCTGTGTTTTATGGCCCCTTTTAGGGCAGAGAATTCGGCTCTGCCTACCAGGCACTATCCCACAACTTGCCGCCTTCTTGGCTTGTGGATAGCATCCTCTGTCTATTTGGTGGCCCCACTCCTTCCTGTAGTTTGGCTCACCAGGCAGTGCCTCTCTTTTGCCCAGTGATGACTCTCTGAAAGCCGGGGGGGGGATTCCAGACAGTTGCTCTGTCCTGTCTCTCTCAGGCACCCCTGTCAGTGAAGCAATGGGTGGGGCAAAAGCCAGCCAAGGGGGAAAACTACAACAACCTTTTTCCTGGCCAGTTGCCTCCTCATGCAGCTCACCTTTTGTGTCCCTAGAGAAGAGCCCCTCCTTGGCCTTCCAGCCTGCTTTCAAAGGAGCCGGCCCTTGAGTGGACCCAGCTGTAGTTCTTAGAGAGCTGGGCTGATGGATCCTGCCACAACTTGCTTGCCTCTGCTCCCACCTGCTGACAAGGGAGAAGGCAGAGGCAAGTCTGCATCTGCCTGTCTGGAGGCTGACAGTCTGGTTAAAATGTTTTCGTTAACAACAAAAATAATAAGAGTTATGAGCTGTAAGCGAGGATGGAACATACAAGCACAAAGTTAATACAGCTTAGACTCATACAACACCACAAAATTGTAGATAACCACTCATTGATAAAACTTACTTTCATTTCAGACTCTAAGGCTGCAAACCTATACCCTAGGGGTTACCAACTTTTTTGCAGGTCTGTAGGTCATTTTGGAGTTTTGAGTGAGTGCCATGAGTTCTACTCCCTCTGGCTACTTTCAGTAGAATTCATTTGAGCCTTGAAAATCATATAAAGTTGAAAGAGGAAGTGAGAAGGATGGTCGCTTCCTTTTTCAGCTCTATGTACTTTTCAAAGGAAAAATGATAATCACTCTCCAAAATTTATGGCCAAAGGACTGTTTGGGTATGTGTGTGTGTTTGTGTTTGTATGTGTGTCAGAGATTTCATGGGCACCCAGGGAAGACCTCAAGGGCAGTATTGTACCCATGTATGCAGTGTTGATGACCCCTGTATATGTACTTAATGGTGAGCAAGTTGCATTGAACTTAGTGGGACTTCTGTTAGATACCCATAGGATTGAGCTAGAAATATGCAATTGCTCCATCCGCTTTGAGAAATATCTGAGATGTTTACCTTGCCTTTTAAAAACAACAACAACTCCTGTTTATCTCTTTGAAGCTTCAGAATTCACACTTAGACCTGGATGTGCGAATTTGGATGGTCACCAGGAGTGCTTTGGCTCAACAACTGGCCATAGTGATTACTGAAATGCACTCTGTGTTGGGTTGCTTTTAGAAGACTGATCAGAATAATGCAGCCAGACTGGTTTTTATACTGTTCTATTATGTTACTATGTACTAGATTTTATTGTTGGCTGCCTTGGATTTTTTTTGTAGAACAGCACGAAGAAAAAATGGAAATGGACTGCCTTCAAGTCGATCCTGACTTATGGCTACCCTATGAATAGGGTTTTCATGGTAAGCGGTATTCAGAGGGGGTTTACCATTGCCAGGGCCGGTTCCAAAGGGCAGCCAGGTTGGGCACTGGCCTGAGGGCCCCGCAGCTACAGGAGCCCCTGAGGGGCCCTCCATTCCCCTTCCGTGATCAGTGGCACGAGCCACGCCGTGGATAGCAAGACAAGAGCTTCCAAGCCACCCGCCGCCACCAGCCACCATCCCCCCGCTTCACTTACCTTTCTCTGCTGTTCTTTGTGGCTGTGCGCACTGCGTGCATCAACCAAAATGGCGGCGAGATTTCCATAAGGGACTGAAGTCTTTGCCGCCATCTTGGTTGATGGTAGCAATGCGCGCGCTGCATGCCATCAACCAAGATGGCGGCAGAGGCTTCAGTCCCTTACGGAAACCTCAGCCGCCATCTTGATTGATGGCAACCCTACGTGCGCAGTACGCGCAGCCGCAAAGAACAGCAGAGAAAGGTAGGTGAAGCGGGGGATGGTGGCGGCGGCTGTGGGTGGCTCGGAAGCTCTTATTTTGCGATCTGCGGTGCAGCTTGTGCCACGGATCGCGGAAGGGGAGCGGAGGGGCCTGGGGCAGGCTGATGCCCAAGGGCCCCGGCATTACTGGAGCCGGCCCTGACCATTGCCTCCCTCTGAGGCTAGTCCTCCTCAGCTGGCTAAGGCCTGCTCAGCTTGCCACAGCTGTAGAAGCCAGCCCCTTCGTTGTCCGCAACTACCGACTGGGGGGGCAACTGGGCTACTTGGGACTATACAGCTTGCCCACTGCTGCACAGGTGGCAGGGCATGTAATCCCTGAGCCACTCACTGTGGGGGTGATCTTTAGCTGGCCCTTTACACCCAGGAGACATGAGCGGGGATTCTAACTCACAGACTCTGGACTCCCAGCCAGGCTCTCCTCCCCACTGTGCTATACATAAATGTAAAAAAATTAAAGAAAACTATTAAAACTCCCCCCCCCCAAATTATGTAGCTATATCTCCGCATATATACAGAGTAGATCGTGTGTCCAAGAGAATCATTTGAATGTCAGTCCTTTGTTTTATTAAGATTATTTATAGATATTCTGATAGTAACCAAATATAAGTATAAAATCGGAACCTAAAATGCTCATCCATAATATGTATAAAAAGGCAGGTCCCGCTCAACCTACTCTGCTCATCTTTTTATTGGGGTGGGTTGAGTGTGATCTACCCTTTTAAACATACTATGGATTACCATTTTAGGTTCCTATTTTATTCTTCTTTAAAATATTTTGTTTCAATCTTTTTGTGAAAAAGTTGTTTTTCTTGTTGTTGCTGCTGTTATTTTGCTGCCTGCCCTTCACCAGTAGGTCCCAGGGAGGTTACAGAAATTTAAAATAGTGTTAAAAACTATTAAAACACATTACATTCACAGGAATAGGGTGGGTCCCGGAAACATATATCTCAAATGCTGAAGGCCAGGGTAAAGAGATGTGTCTTTAGCATTTGCTGAAAACTGTACAGTGAAGGTGCCAGACATACAATAATATGTGGCTATGGTCTTCAAAATGGGATTAGAAAAAAATTATGTATAAAACTGTCAATGGCTAGTTGTAATAGCTATATACTACCTCTTAATACCCGTAGCTGGCAATAATAGTGCAAGAGGCCTATTGTGCTTGTATTTTTATGTACCATTCATAAAAAAATTACAGAGCAGTTCATAAGTATTATAAAACACATAAGCACAAACACTTACAAAACAATACTCTGAAAATTCTGGAGTATGTCTTGCCCCTAGGGTTCGCATAGGCATCTGGTTGGCCGCTACAGAAAATAGGACTGGATAGGCCTTTGGACTAGCTCTTCTTATTTCTTTATATTTCTAGTTGGTTTCATCCATGCATAGCTTGTTAAAGTTTAGATTCCTGAGAATTCACAATAATGTCCAAAAGGACATACAGTATATCTTGGATATTGAATATTTTGTGATAAATGTAAATTAAGGAATATATGGGCATAATCCAATCAACGTTTAAGCGATCTAAAATCCCATTGACTTCAGTAGAAATGTGAAGTGCACGTTTAATTCATATGTGAGAATTATGACTGATGCAATTTTAGCTATTGCTAGGTCTTATGTTAGAGAAAAATGAGGTCTGTTCTTCTGCACTTTTGATGGCCAAGCTGTGAGATAACCACAAGCTAACAAAGCCAACCAACTAGTTATTTCACTGATATTGACAGTCTTGTTTTATTCAGCATAGTGTCATCACAGTTCAGTGAGTATTCTAATTAACTTTGCAGAGAGCCACTAAAACTGGTTCCAACTCCATGTGAAAGACATCTTGCTAAATACAGTGCATGAGAGGAGAAAGGCAGCATAATATCTATGCACTGGCAAGTTGAGTGAAAACATTTGTACAGATTGTATTTGTACGCATCACTAATTTTTTCTTAATGCTTAATTCTGTTGCCACACCTCTGCTGTTCTCAGCAGATTGAATTGAGGGTAGTAATTACCAAGGGCTTTATTATATATCCAGTTAGACATATTGTCACTACATTCCATTTGCTGGAAAGTCAGCGGGATGATAATTAGGCAGGGAGATATTGGCTACACAATGGGTATTTTACAGAAGCTAAATTATATAAACTACATTTTGCTCTTTAGTTAGACTAGAGAGAGATGAACTGTAAAATAGCATTTGTAACAAAACATTGCTGGATATGCTTACATGGAACAGCACAGTGGTTAATATTATTTTAATAGCTAACTAGGCACTGATAAGCCTTTGAAATAGCAAAGCCTCAGGGCTGGCTTGCAATGAGATTCAGACTTGATGTGCTGTTACCATTCGTTTCTTCCCTGCTAGGTGGTCACCATGACATCACAGCACTATTTATAGGATGAAGAGATCATCTAATATTATCTCCACATAGGCATAGGATGCACAGCTTTGCTTGGTGCTACATCACCAAGGTTCTCTCTGCTGAAACAACAAGCATTATTATCCTGAACATGCAGTTATCAAGGGATGGAGAACCTGTGGCCTTTCTGATGCTGCTGGACTGTAACTCCCATCATTCTGGCTGGGACTTATGGGAGCTGTAGTCTTGATGGCTCACCAAGAAACTTGTCTGTTCGAATTCCAAGTTTGAAGTTGATAGTTGTACTTTTTGACAGTGGGCTGCTTCAAGGTTATGGTAAAGACAAGATGCTATATATCTACTACGGCGGCCATAATAATGTTTTGGTGGGAGCTATGTGTTTAAAGAGACAAGAGAAGGGCACTCCTGGAGCCTATTACTAATGTATTTTCAGGCATGCGGTTTTCCTTCACACATTTGTAAAACTGTTGTGGAGTTACAGTGGGCAAAATGTAGCTTGTATTACCCATAATGACTTTCATGAACTTCTCCCATCCATCTCCCTGTTTGATAATTTTGAAGCAATTTTGTTAGTTTGAATGGAGTTGCACAAAATTTATTTAATATGTATAGGGGAGTGTATGCTAATTTTAAACAATAACAAGGCTAGCGTTGGAGAGAATATTGTTATGGGTTGGGGTTGAGATGGATAATTTTTATGAGTCCCCTTCCAGCCTCTGATATGGAGACTTGTGCCTGGGGGGTGAGAAACCCGCTCTGCTGATCAGATGAGTTTCTTTTGTTAATCTAATAGAGTGGCCAGGTGGGTTAATGGGTCTATCAGTTGCCCATCAAGTAGTGAATGGGCGAGGGAGATCCTATTGTCATTGAAACTCTTCAGGAGAGCGTCCCCTCCTCCTGGGGCCAAGGGGAGGCTTGCGTTTTCAGTTGTGTCTGAGAAAGGCTGGGAACTGGAGGCAGGCTCTCTGCATCATGGCTTTGGGGTGCCTCCTGTAACCCTGATGGAAAAGCTGGATATTGCTGATGCCTCCATCCTAAGCTCAGGTTGAAATGTGTGTAAATAAATAAACCATATTTCAAAAAGGCACCACAGTCTCTGCTGACCTTCCCAAGGAAACCAAACCCTGGGTGAGCGCAGGGACCCCTGGAAATCTCACAGCTCGGAGATTGGGGTGGCACGCAACACTGGTGTAAGAAGTGGGATTGAGTTTCTTGGAAGAGGCATTGAGAGCAAAGTGTGCCTGAGTCAAAATGGGGGGAGAAACAGCAACCCTCCTGGAACAGGTAAAATTGATGTTCCAGCAGGAGGACCAGCAGCAGAGGCAATGGGACTGGCAGCAAAGACAACGAGAGCGCCAGGAGGACCAGCAGCAAATGCAATCAGAGCACCAGGAGGACCAGCAGCCAAGGCAACAAGAGTGCCAAGAGGAATGGGATCACTGGCAATGAATGGGGGAGACCATTGGAAGCTTATTTGGAGAGGAAAGGGACACCCTATGTGAGGAGGTGAGAGCCCTGCCTGATTAGCCAATACAAGGGGTGGAGAGTGACCTGGGAGTCCAGCTGCAGAGCACCCAGACTGGGGTGGCTAAAGAGATCCAGAAAGTGGATGGGCAGCTGGAGGGCTTGGATTGTAAGGAGTTGCAGTCAGTAGCGGAAGAGGAAGAAGATGCCTTGATTGTCCAGGAGCCTGCCAGGGGGGAAGGCACCTGAAGGCTGGAAGTAAAGCCCCAAGAGTTGAAGGAGGACAGGCTGGAAAATGAAGAGGAAGATGCCTCAGAAGAAAGTGGGGTAGAGGCTGGAGAAGAGATGCTGCCCATAGATTTCTCTGCTCCATGTGTGCCTGCTGTTGAAGAAGGAATGCAGGAGGAAGAAAAGGCCTTGGAGAAAGGTGAACTAGAGGCTGGAGAACAACTGTTGATGGATTTCTTCGTCCCGTGTGTGCCAGCTGTGGAAGAGAAAGTGCAGGAGGAAAAGTTGGAGGCGTGTGTGCAAGAAGAGCTGCCAGCGCCTGGAGAAATGGCTGTGTAAGAAAAAGTGCAGGAGGAGAAGCCTGAGGTGGGAGTGCAAGTCCAGGAGGAGCTCCCAGTGCCCAGAGAGATGGGTGAGATAAAAACCCCAAGTGACTTTGCCCATTGGGTGCCCATAATGGTCTTATAGGGTGGGATTCAGCTCCTATGATGGGTGCAGTCGCTGAGCAAAATCCAGCAGCGAGAGGCACCCAGTGCCCTGTGAATTTGGAGGGCAAGAGACACTGGGAGGGTTATCTGCCTCTGTTTGGGCCCATGATTCACACTGGAGATTGTGAGGGAGAACAGAGAAGATTTTTTTCTGCCAACCTGGGTGGGCTAGGCCAGCTAGTCCTGAAGAAGATGCCCCCAGACAAAGACTTGTGGCAGGACTTTGATTTTGGGTTTGGGGCAGGAGATGAAGTGGACTGGCTTAAAGACTTTTCCCAGAGCAGAGAGTGGGAAGAAAATGGCTACAGCCTGCCATGTGCTGATGAGGAAACAAGTGTGTTCCTGGAGAGGAGTCCCAAGACCCTGCAGGCAGCAGCAGGGATCAGCTTGGACTGGGAACTCCATGAAGCCCCAAGACAAAGGGCCATGTGGGCAACTGCATGGTTTGGGGGTGGGGGTTGTGCATATGGGACTGTGTACTGATTTCCTGAAGGAATTATTCTCATGGTTTTAGTATTGCCTTTTGAAATGCTGTTGATTTGTGCTTTTTGCATGCTTGTGGGGATATGAGGTGTTTAATGGTTTTTTTAGAAATTATGCTGATAGGTTTTTGCAACAAGGTTTTAATGTTAAGATTTACTATTCGGTGACTGTTGGATTGTGGGTGTGTCTACAACTGTTTGGGGGAGCAAGGGAAAAATGTGCATGTGGTTGAGGGCTGCTGTGGTGCAGTGGCACAAGGCAGGACAAAGGAGCTCCAGTACTGAGGCTGTAATCCAGTTTAAACATGTCAGAAACTCACTATCTGCCAAGTATGAGGACTGGGTAAGCGGTTTGGATACAGAACTGTGACTGGGAGCTCCAAGAAAGAAGAGGAAGCCTAAAGAGAGAGCAGGTATTTGAAAACTTGCTGTAAAGGAATGGATTGTTTTGTACTTGTGTGGAAATGAGACTGTAATATGACTATGCTTTTAATTTTGTATATTTCAATGTCTTACCAACCTGTATCTGTTATGTTTTTGTAGGAAAAGCTGTTATTCTGTAGTTTGTTTGCAGGTCTGGGACAGACCTTTGTCAGGGAAGGGGGTAGTGTTATGGGTTGGGGTTGAGATAAATAATTTCTATGAGTCCCCTTCCAGCCTCTGATTTGGAGGCATGCGCCTGGGGGGTGAGAAACCCACTCTGCTGGTCAGATGAGCTTCTTTTGTTAATCTAATAGAGTGGCCAGGTGGGTTAATGGTCTATCACAGCCTTTCCCAACCTTTGGGTCCCCAGATGTTGCTGGACTACAACTCCCATCAGCCCCAGTCAGCATGGCAAATGGCCAGGAATTATGGGAACTGGAGTGCAGCAACATCTGGGGACTCAAAGGTTGGGAAAGGCTGGTCTATCAGGTGCCCATCAACTGGTGAATGGGCCAGGGAGATACTATTGTCATTGAAACTCTTCAGGAGAGTGCCCCCCTCCTGGGGCCAAGGGGAGGCTTCTGTTTTTAGTTGTGTCAGAGAAAGGCTGGGAACTGGAGGCAGGCAGAGAGACTGGCTCTCTGCGCCATGGCTTTGGGGTGCCTCCTGTAAACCTGATGGAAAAGCTGGATATTGGACTGCTGATGCCTTGAATCCCTCCATCCTAAGCTCAGGTTGGAATGTGTGTAAATAAATAAGCCATATTTCATAAAGACTCCACAGTCTCTGCTGACTTTCTTCCCAAGGAAATCAAACCCTGGGTGAGCACAAGGACCCCTGGAAATCTCACAGCTCGGAGATTGGGGTGGCGCACAACAATATTCACAATTTTCAGGTTTTTTACAGAAAATTGCCACAATCTGTATGTCATTTTTTGCACCACGTTTGACTCCTTGCAACCCTTAATGGCTTTAAGCAGCACAAAATCCATTGTGATTCTTTTGTTGTCTCTATAATCAGCTTTGCTCTAAACTGCTTCTATATCAGTGATGTACTAACAGTAGCCATTAACATTGATTGTTTCTTGCCTCCCTCCGTTTTTGTTCTTTTAACTCACTGTTAGGCTAATGGAGAGTGATTATCTCTGCGATCCCCCACCCAGTTTGCCCATGCCCCCAGCTTGTTCTTAAAAAGCTGTACATCCTTGTAGCCTTCAACAGTCAAGATTGTAAGTATTTAAGATTTCAGATCTTTCTGAAATGAAATGGACTGCCTTCACGTCAATTCTGACTTATGGCAACCCAGTGAATAGGGTATTCATGGTAAGCGGTATTCAGAGGGGGTTCACCATTGCCTTCCTCTGAGGCTGAGAGGCAGTGACTGGCCCAAGGTCACCCAGTGAGCTTCATGGCTGTGTGGAGAATCGAACCCTGGTCTCCCAGGTCGTAGTCCAGCACCTTAACCACTACACCACACTGCTGTCAATAAAATAAATAGGGTTTTTTAGTGTAAATTCTCAACTCCAGAACTTGGTTTGGACATCAAGGGTTATGAAATAAATCTGCTGGTCCAGTTGCTAAGCCTTTGATTTGAAGCACCTACATCTATTTTATCTATTTTATGTTCACCGCCCAGAGAGCTATTGCTAGTCGGGCGGTATATAAATTTAATAAATAATAATAATAATAATAATAATCTGATTTAGTGCCTTTGAGCATGTAAAAGAGTGCCTGTTCCACACTACCAGGTAATCACTGCCACATAATTTGGAGGTTTGGGGCAAAGGCAACTAGTGTCATTTCCAGGCAGGTTTGACACCCCCCCCCATGTGCACCTTAAGAAGTGGAGGCTTCAGTTTTAAGCAGATTTGTCTGGGAAATAAATCTGACTACTGAATCCATAGGATTTCCTTCTGAATAAATATGATTAGGATTGCACTGTAAGGATCATGCATGCAGCAATCTGTCTAATCTACATGGCTTGCATGGATATGAACAGTCTACTCCTATCCACGTGTGGATAGGATTGCGGTCTAATTCTTAAAGAGGGGGGAGGGATAAAAATATCAGTAAAGCTATTATTCTTGTCATGTTCCATGTTTCACTATACGAGTCCTCTGTGTGGGGGGGGGGAGGGAGAGAGAGAGAGAGCTTGTATAGTGAAATTGAAGGGCTCCATTGCTTTGGTTTCTTTGAATTTAAATATATAGATTGCTGCTTCCAGCCCAGGTGTGCAGGTAATCTGTCTTATCAAGGACCATATTATACAGCCATGATAGTGGCTGCATACTATAGCTAGCATGGATTTTTCACATTCTGCAATGTTAAATTGAATATATCCCCATGTCATTCTGATGTTTCCCATAAGCTCATTTTAAAACAAAACTTTACAAAACTTATAGTCCTGAACTCAGAAACGCTTGCTTAACAGCCCTCTAAATTCATGGCAATACACAAAATAGTCAGAGAGATTCGAGAGTTCAAAATTTAAAAAGAGAGGGAAAAACCCAAACCCCTTTTGGACTTTTTTCTATCAGAGTTTTCATAATTTGTTGAAATTAATTAAAAATCAGCCATGTTCACAGAGTGCTTGTAATCCTATTACTGACCTTGCCCCATACTCTGACCTTCATCTTCTGCAGTTTAAAAGTTAAAAAAATGCCTGACTGATTTTTAATTTAAGAAATTTAGCATTGAACTGAATGATATTGTCAGGCATGCTCAGTAAGAACCAACTGTCAATGTTCTAAAAGCCAGACTCAGAGCTGCTTGGCTTGCCTAATCAGGGGCCACACCCACACCAGACCTTTATTTCACTTTAGATAGTCATGGCTTCCCCCAAAGAATCCTGGGAAGTGTAGTTTGTAAAGGGTGCTGAGAGGAGACTCCTATTTTCCTGGACAGAACTTCAGTGGCCAGAGTGGTTTAAGAGTCAGCCGCTCTGAGTGAAGCTCTGTGAGGGGAACAGGGCGTCTCTTAGCAACTCTCAGCACCCTGCTCTAACTACACTTCCCAGGATTCTTTGGGGGAAACCATGACTGTGTAAAATGAAATAAAGGCCTGGTGTGGATGTGGCCAGGGACAGCTTTGGTTTAAGTTTGGATGAAAGGCTACATGTGCCTGCTGTAGAATTAAAAGGTACAGGAAACACTGCAAAAGAATGATACTTCATACACTGTTTTCCTTTTGAAAAGGAAAGGGGCTTCCCCTTCGCCCAGTCCCCACCCACCTAATCTCTTCCCCTTCGCCCAGTCCCCACCCACCTAATCTCTTCCCCTTCCTGCCCCTCCCCAAGTCAGTTTCACCTATCCTAAGCATGATTGCTCAGCAGTAAATCTCATTGAACTCAAAAAGCATGCAAATGATAAAATCTGCCCTCCCCTCCTCTGCCCTCCCCTCCTCTGCCCTCCCCTCCTCCGCCCTCCCATCCCTTTCCTCTTTCCTCCTTCTTGCCCCTCCCCTCCCTCTCTTCCCCCTCCCCTCTCCCCTCCCTCTTCTCTTCCTTCACTCCCGTCAGTTTTACCTATCCTAAGCCTGATTCCTTGGGAGTAAATCCCACTCATTTCTATAAGCATGGAAATGATAAAACTTGCTGTCCTCCTCCTCCTCCCTCTCCTGCCTGCTCCCCTCCCCCTCCTCCCCTCTGCCCTTCCTCCTCTTCCCCTCCCCATCCCCTGTGGTCAGTTTCACCTATCCTAAGCATGATTGTAGGGAAGAAATCCCACTGAACTCAATAAGCATGCAAATTATCAATCCATTCTCAGTAAACTTGCACAGGATCTCATTTCTTACTTCCTGGATTAAAAAGCAGGGAAATTCATTAACAGGCAAAAAACCTCGTGGTTTACGAATGTACCTACAGCCAACAGATATTTCTATCAAACTTTAAAAAGCAGGGAAATTGGGCAGCTATAGTGAATGCACCAGGGGAGCAGGAGAACTGACCTTCTCTCTGAAATATTGTACTGCCCTATAAATTGGTCAAAATGCAAACACAATTTGGGTTGGTCTTTCACAGTCCAATCCACTTCCTGTGTAGCTTGGAACAATTTGGTAATATGTGGTCTTGTTTCTGGTCAGTCACTGCCATCACTGTTAGTTCAGACCCCATAAGTGTATATGTGAAATCAAGATTTTTTGCCCAAACGTGTATCACTTTACACTTGTTTATATTGAATTGCATTTGCCATTTCACTGCCAATTCACTCAGCTTAGAAAGGTCCCTTTGGCACTCTTCACAATCCCTTTTTATTTTAACTACCCTGATCAATCTGGTATTATCAGCAAACTTGGCCACCTCACTGCTCACTCTAGATTATTTATGAACAGGTTAAAAAGTACAGGTTCCAATACCTGTCCTTGGGGGACTCCATGTTCTACATCCTTCCATTGGGAAAACTGACCATTTGGTCTTACTCTCTGCTTTGTTTCCTAGCCAGTTCCTGCTTCACAAGAGGACCACTCCTCTTATTCCATGATTGCTAAGCTTACTCAGGAGTCTTTGGAGAAAACTTTAACATTGTCAACTGGATCACCTCTGTATGCTTGTTAACAGTCTCAGAGAACTCTAATGAGTTAGTGAAATAGGACCTACCCTTACAGAAGCAATGCTGGTTCTACTTAGTTGTTTTGTCTTAATCATGCCTTCCGTCAGTTTTTCTGGGTCAGACATTAAGCTAACTGGCCTCTAATTTCCAGGATACTTTGTGGTTCTCTTTTAAAAAATTGTTACTATATTGACCACTTTCCAGTCCTCAGGAGTGAAGGCTGATCTTAGGGATAAGTTACAATATTTCTGTTAGAAGTTCAGCAGTTTCACATTTGAGTTCTTTAACAACTGTTGGGTGGATGCTGTCTGGACCTGACCATTTGTCTGTTTTTTAATTTGTCAGTAAGGCCTGGAACTTATTCACTTATCACTATTTGCCTCAGTTCCTCAGCTGGTGAGAAAGTTGATTTAGGAACAAGAATCTGCCCTATATCTTCCTCTGTGAAAAAATGGAAATGGACTGCCTTCAAGTCGAACCCAACTTATGGTGACCCTATGAATAGGATTTTCATGGTAAGCAGTATTCAGAGGTGGTTTTACCATTGCCTTCCTCTGAGGCTGAGAGGCAGTGACTGGCCCAAGGTCATCCAGTGAGCTTCATGGCTGTGTGGGGATTCGAACCCTGGTCTCCCAGGTCGTAGTCCAACACCTTAACCACTACACCACACTGGCAAATAATTCATCCAGATTTTCTGCAATCTCCTTAGCATGCCATTGATTCCCTTGTCATTCAAAGGTCCAACTGCCTCTGTAGTCAGTCTCCTGCTACTAACGTATTTGCTCAAAACAATTTTTTAAATGTGCTCCTCAAATTCTTCTTTAGTATCCCTTATTGTCTGCTTACATGGGTTGTGCCAAAGTTTGTATTCCTTTTTCTTCTCCCCATTTGGTCAAGACTTCCATTTTCTGAAGGAAGACGTCTTGCCTCTTCTTTGACTCTGCTTGTTAACCACTCTGGCATCCTCTTGGCGCTGGTAGTACCTTTCCTGATTTGCAGTATACACTCCAGTTGAACTTCTAATATTGTAGTTTTAAACAACTCCCAAACATTTTGGAGTGATTTGACCATCTTGACTCTGTCTTTCTTTCTGTTTTTCCCACCAGTTCCCTCATTTTTGGGAAGTTTCCTCTTTAGATATCAAATGTGACCATGCTGGATTTTCTTGGCAATTGGCTATTTACATATATTTATCCAATTGATTTGACAACATTTACATCTTGCACGAGGTCCTGGGCACCACTGAAAATTAAGTCCAGGATCATTACCCCTCTGGTTGGTTCCATGAACAACTGTCCTAGGGCAGTCATTTAGGGTATTTTACCTCCTTGTCATGATTGGAACACATATGTAGCCAGTCTATATGAGTGCAGCTGAAGTCATCCATTACTACAACATTTTCTCTTTTGGATGCTTCCTTGATTCCATTCTTCATCTCAAGATCTTCCTGAGCATTTTGATCAGGGGGATGATAACATGTCCCTGATACTAAATTATTCTTGGAGCCAGGTATCACAACCCGCAATGATTCTGTGAAGGCATCTGCTCCTTCTGGGATTTCTAGCTTCTTGAGCTCAAGGCCCTATTTCCTATGTGGAGCAACACTGCCTCGTGTATGTAATTCCCTGCCCTTCCTATAGAGGTGGTGTGGGGAACCTTTGGCCTCCAGATGTTGCCAATGGGTGAGGGGTGATGGCAGTTGTAGTTTCGCAACATCTGGAGAGCCAAACGTTCTCCATACCTGCTACAGAGCTTGTATTCTGCTGGTTCTCTCCATTCTACCAGGTTTACATTATTCCCACTACAGCTAACAGAACATTTAAGCATCTATGCATCCATTTCGTTTGAACATATATAGACAAATATATGCCATCCAAATGTCCAAATATGTATCCAGATGAAGTTGGTGTTTATAGAAGGTATGCTCAAATGTAGCAAGGGTGTTTAGGTCATCAAAACTTTGAAAAATGGTTGATGGGAATTTGTCCTACCATGCTTGAAGTATGAGTCTGTTAATGATCATTAGGGCATGTAAAATTCATTCTTGTTGCCTTGCTGTTAATCCCCATATAACAGGGATATAATTTAAAACTATGTGGACTTCCGCAAATTCAAGGATTTCTCCAATACAGAGTTAATACGGACAACAACTTCAGACCAAAATGAAAATATCACTGGACATCATATGCATCAATGAGGCATTTCCAACATTGTACCACCAGCATCGATCTGAATTAGACAGTGCCTTTCTATAAAGACATTGTGAGTCCAATATACCCAGAACACCAGTTTTAGCTGAATCAGTCCCAGTTTTAAATCTGAGCTGACAGGGATTTCTTTTTTCCCTCTTCCTTTTCTGCAGTTAATTGTAACTGCATTTTTTTTTAAAATGCCCACTAAAGGCTATGGTGGCCTTTAAGACCAAGCACTCCTGTTCGCCCATCTTGGCCCTTGAATGACCTCAATGGGCAATAAAATTTATAGGGTAAAAGGACTCTGTAAGATATCTAGGCACATTAAAGTTAGAAGCATAATCACACAGGACTTCAGTTAACCAACAGACAGTTGAAAGTTACAATTCATAGTGATGATGTATCCCAGTTGATAGAATTTGTCCACTAGGTTTCAATATGCAATTAATTTGATTTGGTTACATCCCCATTTGAAATGCCAATATAACAGACTTTGCCTATCATGCTATATTCATAGCACTGCTTCTGTGTTGTCAGGGAAACACACCTTGGAAATTAGCCAAGTAACTGTTGCCATTTGTTAAACTTCCAGTCTAAAATGGAAGTAATGAGAAGTGTGGCATGAAATTAAAGTTGGGATACAAGTGTTCACACTGGGTTGCCTCCAGAGACAGGCCCTTGAAAGAGGGATAACAGAAGCTGACTTTACTGCATCCTTCCTCCCCTGGCAGCCCCGTGAGAGGTATCCTTTGAGGAATTGGGAATTCTGCTGAATGATGTGAGCTGTTAAAAGCTGTTATACATTGAGTAGAGAGGGGAAGAGCTTCTTGAAAATCAAGTGAAATCATCTTTCAGTGCCTCCAACTCATCTTCCAGAATCTCCCTTATGCTCATACCATTTAGCAGGTTAACAGACCCTTGAGAGAGGCCTTTGTGGAGTGGTGGTGGTGGTTATTGACTGGTGAAGAGGGACTGGGAAAGTCAATTTGCACCAGATCTGTTCCACAGGGTTTTCTCTAGATACAGCCCTTTATAATTTTAGAAAAAATATAAGTTGTTTTTATTTATTTTTATTATTTATCTCTTTCTAGTTATTTATCTTTCTAGTTTTAGCAGGCTTTTGTTTTGTTCGTGTTGGAACGGTATACAATAAAACATTGTAGCTGCAATGCAGAGAGAAATCAGTGCAGTTAGATGTCCCTCAGCCATTAAGATGTTCTACCATAGGTATAAAGACAGGCATACTCATGAATTTTGCATAACTGCAGAATTTCATATTAAGTATATTAAAAAAAGATGCTACCGTAGCTAAATGTGGTGAATGACTGATAAATCATTCAAGAAATAATAGCACTTATCTTCCTTCTGGTGAGATTTTTGTCCTAAAGTGGATATATTCTGCTAAATATAAACTGAATGCCATTTTCTCTGGTTGCTGCCATTAAAATAGATTTTTTTATACAATTCTGAAACAAAAATGTTTATTTTAGCCATAGTTTTCTGTATTTTTATATAGCTACACCATTTGATGTAGACACAGGGTTCTGATTTTTTTTGATGCACTGAACTATTCAAACCTTTAATTTTTACAAAATCTTAGTACTTTCCATAGTACTGATTTTATACTAATATTATTTTCCATGATATTTTTAGTCCTTACCATTTTAAACATAAATTGCAATTTAATCCTGTGCTATGCTATCACAGTTAACATGAAGGTGTCAAGCAGGTCTTCTTATGCTCTTTTTCTTGTTTTTTCTCTGATGTCATTATCCATTTTCCTTGGTAGTAAAGGTGGTCATGAAATTAAGTTTAAAAGTAAAACCCTTATTTTATGTATTTTCCCCCTTTTATGTGAGAATGGCAGGCCATAAGTTTTGGAAAATACAGTTTTCTTAAGGGCTGCTGTAATGTCAGCCTTGGGAAAACTACATTTCCGTAGGCTGTTTGTAGCCTGGCATGCTGCACAGCAGCATATCTGGTATGGCGGGGGAGGATCTACATTATATGAGGGGAAAGTGGGGAGACATCTTACTTTCTGCCGCCGGAGTATTGCTGCTTAGGGAAATCCTTCCTTTTCCTGCTTGCTGCACCATTCCAGAAAGTGGGGTAGGGAAGAAGGTGGACTGCAGAATCAGCGGATGGGTGTCAGTCGAAAGGAGGTGATTTAGGAGCTCTCAAGGGTATGAACATCTCATTTCTGAATTAGAATTGGCTTGGAAATGAGCAGAGCCAATTTAAATCTTGTGGGAATGGCTTATTCTAAATACAATCCAAAGTGATTAGATGGGTGAGGAGCTTGTCCATAACTACTGTGAAGAGCAAAGTTGATTGTGAATTAAGCTGCCATGCTGATTTCAGTGCAGCGCTTGGTCTGGTCTGTATCAGACTTGTCTTGGTGAAACAAATGGAAACATGCTAGTTCTCGCTGTGACTTGATGTAGCCACATCCTAGGTACAGAGGCAGGGCAAGTGCTAAGCATACCTTTTGGTACAGATACACTCTTGGATGCATACACGTTTTCAAGACTCCCCTAGTCCTTAGATTGCCTGTGTTATCTCTGCTATGAGTGAAGATATCTCACACAATTTTATTTTGGATGTCTGCCTTCACTGGGGGTTTAATTTATGACCTAAGATCAGTGAAGTTGTGTCTTCTTTTCTTCAGTAACAGTGTTTTGTAATCTTTATGTTTTAGCAGTGAGAAAATATGAACTACAATCCTGTCTGACTGCAAGTATCACTACAAAACCAATTTTCCTTCTTATTCAGAGCCTTAGGTTCACCAGCACTCTATGATAAGGCCCTTTGTCTTCATTTCAGAATGGGATATGCCACAAAATGGCATGACAGTGTCACAACTTGGGTCTGCATTTCTTAAGCTGGTTAGAACCCCTTTGCAGCTTCTTTAATGAGTTTGATGTAAATTTTGCATGTTCTGCCAAACCTCCAGATTGGCTAATGTCTACAAGGTAAAAAATAGTAGTGCACTGCTGTGCTAATTATAGCAGCCTCAGACTGCCCTCCCAATAGGTGACACGCTGAATGCCAGATGAGAAATGTTGCTTCTTTTTTAAAAACAGATGCTGGTTACCAGGGCCGGCTCCAGGCACGCGGGGGCCCTTGGGCATCAGCTTGCCCTGGCCCCAGGTGTGTGTGTGTGCGCAGCTCCCCTACACGCCCCTACCTCTCTAGTATTTACCATTGCCCTTAATGAAGATGGCGGCCGCGGTTTCCCTAAGGGGAGTGAAGCCTCCGCCGCCATCTTTGTTGATGGCACACGTCTGTGCTACGCGCATACATCTCTGCCATCAACTAAGATGGCGGCAGCGGCTTCAGTACCTTAGGGAAGCTGTGGCTGCCATCTTCATTAACTGCAATGCTAAAAAGCCGGCTGACAGGTAAGTGGGGTGTGTGTGGGGGTGCGGATCGCGGAAGGGGAGCGGAGGGCCCCTCAGGGGCTCCTGTAGTTTTGGGGCCCTCTGGCCAGTGCCCAACCTGGCCACCCTTTAGAACCGGCCCTGATGGTTACAAAGGGAACTCATACAGGATCATTTATCAGAACGGTCTGGGATATGTTCAAAACATTTTGGTTACCAGGTGTTCTGTTGATACATGATTTATTTGAGACAGGGAGCTACATAAAACGACTTCTGTTAGCAGTGCAGCACAACTTCTACTTAAAATTGCAGTTCAGAAATGTGTGTATAGGTTAGTACACTGAAAATAATGCTGGCTTATAAAAGGCTTATTTACACAAGCACCATTTAAAGTTCTACATGCTGGAAAACACATAAATTACTAAATGCTTCTTAGTACATTTGCACACATTTACCTTCTCAAATTACTTCCTGAGGCCTGACTGAGTGTATATATACGCTCACTAGGTGAGAACCAGCAAATGACCACAAGGCTTCTGGCTCAGACCCTGGAGTTCCTAAAACTGATTCTGCTTTCAAATCCTGTGATTGAAAGATGCTGAGTAGACTATTTAATCCTTGCTGTTGCTTGGGGCCAGGTTGGCTTTCTTCTTATGGTGATATTCTTCATGGAATGTAGGGGGAGCAGCTTCCCAGTGGCGTTTGGCTTTCTGGCCAGTGGCAGAAGCCAGAGTGTACTTCACTTCATTCAATACTATAATCTCTGCTGCAACTCACTTCAGTGAATGTTCATTCTGTAACCATTATGTTCACTGTAGGAACCTGTGTGCCATTTATCAGTAGGACATAAAACTCCAAATGAGTTACCTGTATTTTTTCTTTACAGAGCCTGTGTCATCTTGGGTGTGATATTTCTCCTATCTTCTCTGTGTATAGTGATCAAAGCCATTCATGACCTTGCAATTAAATTGCTTCCAGAAGTGGTAAGACCTTTTTATCTTTTCTTTTCTTTTTTAGGTGACAAGCTTGGAATCTAGCCTTACAATAAGATTACCTGGAGGCACATTATACAGCCTGGCCTTTGTATAATTCAGCAGAGCTCCATAAAAATGAAAGGGAGTGTGGTCCATAATGCACATATTTATCCATTAAATAATATTTATCTTTTTTGGTGCTCAAATATGATTCATCCTTGCAATAATAACTACAAGATATTCACTTCTAGAACTCAAAATTCTGGTGCATTTCACACTTCAAACTATGGACCTAGGAGTTATTGGTACAGGAATGAGGCACCTGTAGCCCTCTAGATATTGCTGGACTACATCTCCCATCATCCTTGACAACTGGCTATGTTGGCTGGGTCTCAAAGGAGCTCCAGAGATCAACGACATTTGGAGGGCTATCCAGAGATAGGGAGTCTAAGGAAGCTTCAAGAAGAAACTGGAATGGGTAGGATTCAGATCTGCTTGCGTTGCCTGAGCTGTAAATTTCTGCCTAGTAACTTGCTGCAACCCAGAAACCATGTGACAGCTTGAAGCTGCAGGCACATTGTAGCTTTGCATAATTGATGACCTTGTATACAGGTTATGAGAGTGAACACTGAACAATATTCACACTGGAGGAGAACACTCATTCAACATGTCTGGAAGTTGTCAAAATTATGCAGATTGCATATGTTAAATAATCACAACATATTGCCATCCAGCTTACTATAAGTGTGAAAGGGGGTAATGCTGTGTACAGAGTCCAAGAACTGTTATGATTTCAAAATTAATATAGTAATCCTTCTATTGCCCTCTTCTCTTGTGACCCTTTTCTGGCCTGCAATGGAGAACAAAAGCATTTTCTATAAAATGAGAAGGTACCTATCCTATATAAAAGAGTACTGATGGACTTCCAACACAGGCTTCTATATGGGTAACACATGGAATTGCAAATGGAATCATAGAATAGAGTTGGAAGGGACCTATAAGGCCATCAAGGGTTACTGATACGGTCAGATGTTTTTCACACACAGCTGGATTTTGTGCTCTTTTTAAGAATGGTAACTTACCATAAAATGTAAGATGTCATGAATCATGTTCCTTTTTAGAATGGGTTTTCCCAGCTTGGTATGAAAGTTTAGCAGCATGGCTCTGTGATTGTGGCACAAGGCTTTTCCACTAGATAATGTTGCCATTCATGTTTCAATAAACAACATAAAATTTAACTCTTGGATCAAATAATAAAAGCATTTCTGATTTATTGCAGCAAATTAGGATGATTTTTGTCAAGGAAGAGGGCAAGTTTAATTTTTCTTTATGTTGGGCTTCTAATCTGTATCAGTTTCTGAAGCCACTAATGAGAAGATAGATCAGTTCTATGGCTTATATTTCTCTCCCACCCTTCTCTGAGGACTTCAGAGTGGCATTCCAGTCTCACAGCAATTTGGTGATGTAAGCTTAGGCTGAGAGATTGAAACTTTAAGGCTGCTTGATCATAGTGTAGCAGGATGACCAGGGTGTCCCGTGTTCAAACTCAATACGCTGTAAATGTGGATGCGTTGGCTAATTATCAGTCAATATATTGAGTAGCTCAGGATCAACTTTGGAAGCTGCCATCATAAGGTACTTGGTCACTGTTCACATGAATTTTCTGTTTATCAAGGGGCACCTTTTTTCACCAGGCGAGCCCTACCATTAGATGGAGTGAGATGGGTGTCTCAGGAGTCAGAATTGGATGAATTACAGGTGTTTGCTTGTGTGTGCGCACATATGTATGTGCTCACGCAGGGACCACCAGTATTTTACAAGGACAGAGCTTGTGTTGGCTTCTGTACATGGACTGAGTGGGGGAAGGGGGGCACTATTTTGTCTTTTGTCTCAGGCAGCAAAACTGTTTTTGGTCAGCCCTGTTTTTCACATTGCTACAGTTACCTCAGAAAGTCCTCTTGTGATATTGTGGTAGATGCTTCAGTTAGCCAGAGAAGCCCCAGCTGGAAGGAAGGCCTGGGAAGTAGCAGTCTGTTTACAGTCACCTTTCATTTTGCTTTGCTGGGGCCATTTTGGCATTAATTTAGGGTCAGACGCAGGTCTGGAACTAGCAACCTACATGGTAGAGCAAGTGTTGGGGCCCAGCAGACCTGATGTCAGTCTCCCTTTTAAATTATAAAATAAAACTTATTTAATAAAAAATTGCATCCCAGCATTGAAGTAAAGTATCAGGCCAGGTGCCTGCAGCTGCAACTACACCCATTTCTAATGCTTCTGGGCCCCACCCTGTGCTGTCATGGCCAGAACCCAGAGACAGTGTGGATAATGAAGATGGCTACAGCTGCCTCATCTGGCACTTTCTTCCACAGCTGAAGGAATATCAGGTTGCAGGGCTGAATTGTTACTACCCAAGCTCTCTCGTCAGCTTTGTGGGGGGAGGGAACAGAAGGCACATTGCCCAGGGCCCCTTCAGACCATGTCCTCAGCTGTGGTGAGACAGACTGAAGCATGTGTTTGTTCAGTACTCTCTGGTACATTAGAAGATCTAGGCCATGTTGAAGGAGTACTCAGCCTTCCTCCTTTTCCTGACAGCATTGCTCCAGTTTGTGGACAGGAGTTACCCTGTGTGGGAAGGAGACTCATTATAGCCTTCTCCCATGATATGTCCTACAACTGAAGTGGCACACAGGCATTTACATCAAAGATTCCCATCATGCCTTTATTGACTTGTAGCTCATTGGCTGGATTCTGAGTATGTGCTTGAATAAAGCCTCTTTCCCCCCAGTCCAGTTACAATATGTTTTGCTGGTGTCCTGTAGATAACAGTCTAAGATAAGCCCGATGCTGTCATTTGTGATGGATTTGACCGTTTGCTGCTTCTCTTGTCTTTGAGTCACATATTCCTGTGGCATATTGCTTTCCTCTGTTGCAAAGTATGTCATCCAAATAGTTATTCCAGCTTTGAGTTCTCGTCGTTAGTATCATTGTTCTGATAACTTGTAAATTCTGGCCTCTTGGGCTCATTAACTATGATGAGCAAGTAAAAGCTTTTCAAACTCCTAACAAGTGCACACAGGGCTAAATTTTGAACGCATTTTCAAAATTGAGAATTGGTCTGAAACAATATTGTAACTTTATTGACTATCCTGCAGTCTCAAATATAGGTAGCTTATGTGTTTTTAAATTTCCTTGCAGTAGAGCATATTAATTACAGCAAAAGGATATTAAACGTTTGTGGCACGAAAAACACCCCATGCTTTGTAAACTGCTTTTCTAAACTTTTTTTTTCTTTTTAGAGTCTTCATATTACTTGTAGTCTTGAAATATTTTTAGTATACAAATTTTACCAATTAAGCTAGTCATTTCTTTCACAGGAATGACTCTTTCTGAATTTTTGTCCTCTTCCTATAGTCTATAGTACAATTAAACAGAATATATTATAATTTACCACAATTTAACATTATCACAAGCATGTACACAATTTGTGGCTAAAGCAACTCAAAGGGCCAAGAAGAGCGTAGCCATTTACTTGGTGTGCTAAATCAATAGCTGTTTGCAATTCAGGCAGTATGTGTATTTCCCCAGGCAGCAGTATCATCTATGCAGTGCCAATGCAGTATGCTTTCATTAGGATGATCCGGGATGTGGTTTGCTGGGAGTAAAGCTACAACAGCATTTGCATCTACAAAGGAAAATGGTGTACACCATATACATGTAGTTCAGTATAAAATGTATCTTAAGAAGCTATTCCTTGTAGCATTAGTTTAAGATATCTGATTGTGCTTTTAAATAAATAGTAAAAAGATGTCTGGAAGAGATGTGATGTCGTCTTACATGAAAACTGGGAATGCAGTAGTGAAGCTCACATTGACTATTTGTTACTAGATCTGCATGTATTCACATATTACACATATATTTGCTAAAAGGCTAATTTTAGGGAATTAGCAATACTACTCGGGATCTTTACTTGAGACTATTGTGTATGCATGGAATTGCATTGGCTTTGATAAACTTGATTCATTTGGCAAACATAACACAGACAAATCATAGTATGCTTGCTCAACAGGGCAGTAGTAACTACACTGCAGCTATAATTGTAATATTTATAAAAGAAATGAGGTTTAAAGGTGATAGCATGCCACAATAAAATGATTTAGTAGCAACAAAAGCAGCTTTGCAGCTTGATAGCATTGATTTTAAGTTCTTTGTTTTATGGTTATTTTATGTTTTAAACTGCCTGTGGCATTTTGATGAAGGGTGGTATATATACATTTATCAATAAAGAAAAGAAAAGAAAACACCACCATAGCAATACAGACACGAACGGGTTAATAATGCATATATATAATTTAGCTCACCCATTGCTTGGACTATTTATTTAATTACTGTTGCAAAAAGAGAGCAGAGAGACTGGAGGTAGAGATTGCCTAACAAGGAATTGTGAGGCAGAGTCTTTAAAGACCAGCTTTTTAAAGGAAAAATAGAGAGAGAAAGGTTATATGCTAAGTAGAAGTTCTCCTGTCTCCTGAGAGCCAAATTGGAGTGAGACTGAAAAAAATTAGGAAGAGCTGGAGCATAAATATTACCTGTCCTGTAATAAGAGGAAAACATATTCTGAACCATCTGGATTTCTTCACTATAACTTAGATGGGTGCTGCAGAGATTGAGTTGCACTATTCCAGACAAACCAGTGGATCTAGCATCCCCATGAATAACTGCAGATAATCCTTGCTTTTTTCCCTTTTACCTGTGGCACTCAAGGCATACACCAAGATGCCAAAATAATGCCTTCTCCTAGTAGTCTCCTTTTTATTCTATCTGTGGGTTCTTTAGAACCATTTTACTGTTCCTTCCTCATGGCCGGTTGCTGGCACTTTCCTGCAGAAGGTCCTGACTAGTTCTCCCCCTCCTAAAACAAAAACTAAATAAAATTACAGCTTGCAGGCAAGAAAACATGGAGAGGTTGAAGCCAAGAAAGGAGTCTAGCTAAAGTCTAAGTGAAAGAAAATAACCAGCTCCTGCAGTCCATACTGTGGTGGTTCATCATGAAAAAGAAGCCTTCTCGAAGCACCCTAAAAAGCTTAAATCAGAGTGTTGTGGATCAACCTCCCAGGCAGAAGGTTGAACAAAGGCAGGATGCCACATGCACCCAGATATAAGAAAAGTGTGCTTACTATCTTGCCCTTCATGTGAAAGGAGCTTTTTCACACAGGATTCAAGTTATACCTGAGTGACACTTCATAACAAAAGACACATCCCCTGACTATTTTTTAAAAAAAGTATTACGGATGCTGCGTTCACCACAACAGCCCCAGTATTCCCATCCCGGCCCAGGTACTGTTGCTCGACTTGTTTGCCATGGCTCCATCTGCCACTCATTGGTGTTTATTTCAAGGGGTCCAGACTGCAGAAAAGTAGACTTTAGCCCCTGAGGTCCAGCCCTAGCTGCACTACTATTAGTCTCTAAGATGCTTTTTTGTTTGTTTGTTTTTTCTCTATGGAAATTTTAAAAAACAGGTTATGTAAAAATCAACTACATGTAGCCACAAGATAATCTTTGCATGAAAACTGTGATGTCATGTAGTGATTATTTTCCTGCAGGTGATTGTACAACTGGACCATAAACATCTATCCCTTTCCTATGTTCACACAGTGACATAGGTATATGCGTCTGTGTTAGAATTGCTTAATACGTTTTTTAATAATGTTTTTAATCCTTTTTTAAAGTTGTTTTTTTGTTTTTAACGCTGTTTTGTTTTAATGTATTTTAAGATCTGTTTTTATGATGTTTTAAAGTGTTTTTAGAGCTTTGTTTGCTGCCCTGGGCTCCTGCTGGGAGGAAGGGCGGGATACAAATTAAATAATAAATAAATAAATAAGATATAGCTTTGATATATTGTTATTTGGCTCTAGGTACAAGCCTTATAGAAATGTTCCCATTGATATAATTTGGTAAAATTAGATATGATTGATATATTTAATGAAAATTGGTATATCTTAAGGGGCAAATAGATAGAAATCGGGTGTATCTTTATGGTAACTTCTTTTACTCTGATATACAAAGTTTACCCTTCCCCAGTATATAATGGATGTGATATGAGACACAATTCCACACCACTATTATTTCTTAGACTGCACAGATGGTTTGCTTGTAAAGCTTCCAGTTTCTGAAACTTTACCATTCTATTCTGTTTTTTGCAATCTTTGGATCACACCCAAGTTCATTCCTTCCTTCCTCGCATAAATTACAGCACACTCTGATTTTAATACTTGTATTTATGTAAAGTAGACATTCTCTAGGAGGAGTGTCTGCTTTGTAGATTGTAGAGTTGTACATTAACCAAACGCAAGTTCAATGCCTTTTTCTAAATTTCCTGTTGCAGGGTGGGGGAAAAAGACATTTTAGTCGACTGACAGAAAGCTATTGTATATAGCCTTATTTTTTATGTATGTTTTCAGTGTTCACACCTTTACTGCACAGTGTGACACAGTGCAGGGCATGAAGGAACAAATAGTAATGCTTCAGTACACTAAGAAAGAAACACACTTGAAAGAACATCCTCAGATATGAGCAAATCTTGAAGTTGTGTCTTGTTTATGAAACCAGCACTCTCATTGATCATTGGCATTAAGTGATTTAGAAACTGCTGAATTCACTGCCACTTGACAGTGTTTTCTTTTGCTAGAGGGCATCCGCTACTTGTAAGCAAGCCTGATGTGCAAAACTAGACGCAACAACCACTTGTAGATAACCATGGCTTGGAGTCTTTATATCAGTTGGGCTCTCCTTATTTGCTCTTTGTAATGTACAGTTTCCATGGTGATGCCTTAAGTGCACTTATAGACATGGATTTGTGGGTATAGTGCAATAAATAACATCTTGCATTGCATCAGTCACTACATAACCATAGAGGAAATGATGGAAAAAACCAGCCCCATTCTTTTCCCCACTTCCTGCCTATGGGGGCATTACTTACAAGACTCAAAACACAGGCTTGTGGCACAAATCTGCATATGCTAATAGACAATATATGCAGAGGTACAAATATAGGTTTTTGAGCAACTCAAGAAGATATCTGGGATCTCACTAGCACTGCACTTTGCTTACAGGGTTGCTGGATGTGCTGCAATATATATATATATAGAAATGATATATCATGCAATATATGATAAAATAGCATAACGTAACATAAATTGCATATGTATAATGAAAAGTTAAGCTACTTATATAGATAGACTCATATAGAATGACTTTAACATGCATATTGCCTTGGCTGCAGCTATATTTTACTCTTATTTTATGGAATGTTCATAAACATTGTAATTACTGAGTGATAAGGCTTGATGCTATATATTCAGGTCTGTTGTGTACATTTTGCTTTGTTCAGACTTGCTGTGCTCGTACTTAATATGAGATTTATCAATGGCTTTGTCAGTGTAATGACTGTGCCAGTGTAATGTCTAAGTGTAGTGTCAAACAAAGTTAAATGTTGATTTGTTGTTGCACTATTATCATAAGCACAGATGGATAGGATGGTATATATCTATCCATATATATTATGGAGGAACTAGAGAAAAAAATGGAGCTTCATTTCAAACAAAAGATTCCTCCAGGATTATGGAAGTGTTCAGTGTTTTAGTTTTTAATCTTCTGCTTCTAATTCAGTGCTGTTGCTCCAATTAAAATCTAGTGAGGTAGTGAACAATGAATCTCAGTGGATTTGTTCCCTTATTTAATGATTTTTCAGAAGCAATGGCAAAGAGAAAATATGAGGTGATGAAGAGGAAAGGTCCTGGGGGACATGGCAGCAGATGGTCAGGCTTATTTTATTAATACTGTATTAAAGTGTCTCGTCTGATCAGTTTTCTGGAAGATGAATTAATTTGGAACAGTAATTGTTCACACCAAACGTGACACTGTTAAGGCTTCTGGAATGTTACTGGTTATGCTTGATACTGGGTCACTGTCCCTCTTCTTGCCATTTTGGTTTTCATCTCTGTAACAAGCACTTACACTTGTCTCTTGCCACATCGTTTCTTATCCTCCTTGACCAATGGTGCCCAGTATAACTCACCATGAAGCACATGAACCTACCACCAATTCAGCTGATGCATTCTTCCTCCAAAATGTAGGATGGTCTGAGCTCATTAAGCATTTTGTCAGTGGTTTTAGTCACATACAGTGGTGGTGATGGTGGTAGGGGAGAGACCTGGGAGATGTATTTGGTTTTGCAGAGAAGTACAGAATAGGCATACGAATGTTGTGATGAGTAGCTCCACTCTGTGGATATATTTAAGTACTGCAGAGATTCTTTGAACTGATCCCACTGTGTGCTTATCTGGTTGTATTCAGGTACATGGAAACTGGATTTGCTTGCTGTCTTGTGCTCCCTTTTCCTCCTCTGCCCATTTTATTCAGCTTTTGTCTTGTATTTCATAAAGCTGGAGTCTGGAAAGAATGCTTCAGTAATAATATTTACAAGGAACATGCAACCTTTTTATTTTAAAAAATTCTAGAATGAGAATACTGCTATTAGATCAAAAGTGGTAGAATAATCTATTTCTAGTTCCAAAATTTGCAGTACATGTGGGATCTGCACTGAAGTGTTGCACTGTATCCCTACTCCAGAGGATTTCTGGTTTAAGCTCAGTGTTCCAGACATATATAGCCCTGTAGCCAGCCTTCTTTGTTAGGTGGGGTAGCTACATTTCTAAGTGGAGCATTTGGGAGGGAGAAGTGCATAGCAGCAGGCAACCCCCCCCCACTGGTGGAGAGGATGCGAGGGCCAGGCCAGGGGAAGAGAAAGGCTGTGACCTTCCCCCTTGCTCCTCCTCTATCGAGACTGTTAACTTACATGGATGAATCTGTTGAATTGTCTCACCTTTTTTTGAGAGATCCCCAGGAATACCAGACTGAAAACCTTGACTTTGCCTGTGGCTACAGTCCTCTTTGAACTGTAGTCTGTCCTTGTGTTCTGATTCTTCATGAACTGCTTTGGTAATGACAGTGAGCTCCTGAGCTTGGCTTTGATTTTGTATTAGGTATTAGATTCCACCTGAAAGACAAACTTGTCCATACTACAACTTTAGGGACAGATAGAAAGCAAATAAATACTTTATGGTGTGCATTTTAACTCCTCCTTGAGAGTCCCTTCTTCTAGTCTTCTTCCTGACCTTTAAATTTTCCTTCTTATTGTCGTGGAAAGCATTTGGATTTTTTTTTTAATGGATTGCTGGGTTGATTTTTCTGTCCAGAAATCCTGAAAAGACTTCATGCTGAGCTGTACGTATTGGGAAAATCAGAAATTAAGCCTGAGTTACAGCCTAGGTAGCCAGCCAGGCAACTATAACAGTAGTGTACACACCAATATTTCTATTCCTCTAGGGCTGTTTTTATCCTTTGCTGTCAAGTACTCAAGAAAAAGAATAAAAAATAGCAACTATGATTGTGAGTATAGTGAGTGCTTTAAAAGAGTAAAGGGTAACTTAGGGTATCCATTTTTTCGGTCCTCAGAGCCTTTGCTTTGATGTGATTTGCTGCAACAAAACTGCCCAAATTACAACTCCTTAATTAACTTTTAGATGGAAAAGTGAAAGTATAAGACTATATTTAGATCAATATCCGAAGACAGCATTTCTCTTCTAAGGAGAATCATACATATTTGTGATTAGATCCAAATTAAGTTTTTAAAAGTACTATTCATTTTGCTGGTTGCAAAGTCTTTGAAGATGAGACCTAAAAATGGACTGTGAAAATGTAGAAGTGGTGTAGTTGCTGTTATGAAAACATAAATCTCAAATGCTGAAGGCCAGGGTAAAGAGGTGCATCTTTAGCATTCACCAAAAATTGTACAGCAAAGGTGCTAGATGGGCTACTTAGGGGCTGCCACAGAGAAAGTCCTCTCCCAGGACACCATCCCCCAAACTTCTGAGGGTGGTGGAACTACCAAGAAGGCTCCTCCTTCTGATCTTCACACCTGAGAGGGTCTGTAGGGAAGGAGATGGGGTCTCAGATATTTGGGGCCTAAGTAATTTAGGGCTTTATGCACTAGCGTGAGCACCTTAAATTAAACTCAAAAACAAGCTGGCAACCAATATAACTATTTTAGAACAGGAGTTATATGAGTTCTAAAAGCAACTGCAACCACTGCATTTTGGACCAGTTAGAGTTTGTGAGTTGTCTTCAAGGGCAGCCCCACATACAGTGCATTGCCATAATTGAATCTGGAAATTACCAGAGCATGGAGAACTGTGGTGAAGTTATCTCTGTCCAAAATGGGTTGTAGCTAATGAAGCAGCTAGAGCTGAAAATAGGCACTCCTATGTACCGAGGCCACCTGGGCTCCCAATGACATGTTGGATCCAGGAGTACCCCCAGGCTATGAAACTGCTCTTTCTAGGAGAATGGAACCCCAAAAAGAACAGGCCATCTCCTGGACTCAAGAACCTGGAACACATAACATCTCTGTCTTTTCAGGATTCAATTTCAGTGTATTGGCCCATATCCAGCCCATCACTGCCTCCAAACACTTGTCTAGCCCCTCAACTGCCACTCCCGTAACTATTCTGGAAATGTCCCTGGAGGTAGGAGCAGAACCACTGAAGTATAGTGCCCCCAACCACACCTCCCTGAGCCACTCCAGAAGGATACTGTGGTTAATGGTATCAAAAGCTGCTGAGAGATCAAGAAGAATGAGCAGAATTCCCATCTCTGTCCTGAGAAATGTCATCAACCAGCAAGGCAGTTTCAGTACCATAACTGGGCCTAAAGCCAGACTGAAATGTATCGATCCATATTCAGTCTCCTCCAAGCATGCCTGAAGCTGGATCTCCACCACCTTCTCAAGTACCTTGCCCCAAAAGGGGGTATTTGCCACTGGGCAATAGATGTTTAATACTTCTGGGTCCAAGGAGGTGGTCTTAATTAATATGCCTTAATTAGTATACATATAGCTTCTTGGGATTTGTTTATGGTGATAACTGATTCACAAAATGTGTTCAGGGTCAATGCATACACCATATCCTTCATTAAAGCATGTAGGGTAGCTTGTATGTCCAGGGGCATCATGTCACATATTCATAATATGGCAAGATTGCAAGTTTTTAGTCTGATTTTATGTGTGAGGTAGAATTGGGTGTAAATTCAAATCTCAGGCATTTTCTTCCTACTGCAGTTGTGGATCCTGATCCTGGGAGGCTTTGGTATGATTCAAGCAGATGTGCTGATGATTCTCTTGCCTCTTTTTCCTGCTTCCGAAGTCACATTTGAATAGGGAAGTTGTTCATCTGCCTTGCACAGAGAGTGAGAGTGCATAGCACCACTCTTGCATATCACTATTCCGTCTTTGGAAGTTAACATGGACAGCTTGAGAGACATGTATGAATCACTTGCATGCCCACACTCACTGGTCTTCAGATATATCCATCTAAAGCCACCTTCAGAAGCTGTTGCTTGGGTCCAGATTTATACACATTTTTGACAACTTTATATTGTATGGCAAAATTACAAATATCTTTTCTATTTTCTTTTTCAGGATAACTTTCTATACAGTGTTTCTGTTTTAAGTGGAATCCTTTGCACTACCTTAGCAGTGATCAAATTTATGTTGGGGAATGTGCTTACAAGCAGGGCATTGTTAACTGATGGTAAGTAACAAATATTGTGTTCCTGTATGTTTTGCATTTTGTTACACAAGATAAAGGATGTGTATCCTGGATCCATTGAGGAGATCTTTCTTTTGGGTATTTCTGGGAGCTACATGTTACAGAAAAATGAAGGCATTTAGAGTAACAAGATTATGGACAGAAGCAGCCCAGTGATATTAATTAAAACCTGGAGTCCAGTAAATCCAAGGAATAATGTGTGATAGAAAATATTTACAAACAAATCACAACAACTTGAATGCATTAATAGTAGCCGGCGGAATGAGCATTGCTGGAAGTGGGAGGTCTACAAAGGCAAGCCATAGGCTGTTCTTACATTGCATGATTTTCTTCATGCTGGCAGCTATGTAGTCCATGTAAAGATGTCACAGAGCTGAAAGAATAATTATTAAGTAACAACTCCTATTTGTTTTATTTCAAGTAAAAAAACAAATAGCAGATGAGGAATTTAACCTGAGAGCATAACATAAGAGCCCTGCCTACCTAGTGCAAGATCCTGTTTCCCATAGTGGCCCATCAGGCATCTATGGGAAGCCCACAGACAAGACATGAGCCCAATAGTCCTCTCCTGCTGCTGTTCCAAAATGTCAGGTATTCTGAGGCATGGTGCCTCTCTGTGATCCTGCAAACAAAAGCTGTCGCTGGAAACTGATCTATTCCACAAAAATGGGATGTTTTGATATTGCCAATTTAATTTTAATGCAGCGTTTTGGGAGGCAAGTCCATATTCTCTCAGTACTGCAGCAGTTGCACTGGCTGCTTGTTAGTTTCCTAGTGCTGTTCTTATGCTTTGAAGCCCTTCATAGCCTGGGACCTGTGTACCTTCAAGACCACTCTTGATATAAGCCCTCACACAGTGAAACTGGAACATCAGTTGTAAGAAACAGGGCATTTACTGTAATGGCCCAAAGCTTTGGAACAACCTCCCCTAAGAGGCCAAGGGTTGCTCTTTCCTTACCACCTTGGAAATGCCTTATTCTGGAAGGCATTTGATTGTCTGTTTCATGTTTTTGTGTTTGGTGACTTATTTTTGTTTCAGCATCTAAGCTCTAGAAAGGTGATATATAAACATGTCTGTCTTCCATTGGCTAGGGTTTTAAAGCCTAGAGGATCTCAGGAGGAATTATGGATTATTTATTTATTAAAAAGCGTTTCTAAACCACCTAATATTTACAAATCTTTTAAGTGGTATACAAAAATACAACATAAAACAATAAAACAGTATCATAAAAACAGATACAACATAACAACATGTAAAACAGTATTATAAAAACAGGAATTCAGTAATAACAGGGTCCAGTCTTAAGGGTTAGGGAAAGCTGGGCAAAAAGATCTGTCTTTACAAGATGCCTGATGCAACTGAAGGATAATGCTTCACATATGGCAGAGGAAAGCGTAGGACTGAATTTTTAGGAAATTTTTAATCAGTTCCAGACTCTAGTACTTGAATTGGAGGTATACCACAAACTACCTTATCAATTTAACCTTTCTGGTCTTTGGAGCTGTGTTCATTTGGACTCATATTTGGTGCATTAAAAATGCTGAGGCTTAATAAAAGCTTTTGGGGACACACACACACAGCTTCACATTAGCATTAAAACAGTTAAGTACAGTCATTGAAGCACGCAAAGAGAATACAGGTATCTCACACTTCCAGTGGATATGTCCTGCTAGGTGATACGCCATCTGGCCTTAGCAGGATAGTCCAACACAGAGACAAACCAACAGAGTCCAAGTCAAAGAACCATCCCCAGCCCATCTTCCTACTCCTTCTTGTATAGTTGTTTCTCTTTTCCTTTAATGATGACCTTTACTGGTGCCTTGCATGTGTATACCCCAGATGTCCTCCGCATGTTTCATCTGAGTCAAAGATTCCTGCAGGCTCCTAGGTGTTTACTTTCCCTTTCTGTGCATGGTTGGCTAAACATAGAACATGTATCCATGGCATGTACAGAATGCCTTTTCACTCCACTATTCTACTTTTACAATAATATACCACCCATGTGGACCAGTTCCTCTTTTCCTATCTATAGTTAACCCTAATTGCAAACTATAATTCTGACACAGCTAGCTTATCATTGTATATTTGTTGAAATAGGAGAAATGTGAAGTCCCAATGTCATGCAACTGAAATACATTTATGGATTTAAATTTCTCCTGCAGTAGGATGTCATGGGCTGACCCCCTCTTCAATGTAAATTTCCCCTCCAAGAGTCCTGAAATGTTTATATGAGTCCTAATGTATGGGATGTTAAAGTCTGAGGCTCTCCTTTCTTAGCATGTGCAGCTAAAAGGAGATTTTATTCTTCTGCTCCCCCCCCCATTTCTGGGCAGGCAGCCAGGACTCACACATTGTGCTGTAAACATAAGATAACACACAGTCCAGGCAGTAGACAGTGAGAGATATCTTGTTTGGAGAGTTTGGAAACTGCACTGCCTCCCAGCTAGCTTAGCTAGTTAAGTACGTCATCGTAGATGGGGGGTCAGGGATATGGTTCAGGGATGTGGTTCAGGGATGGAGCTCAAACAGCTCCAAGAGATAACACTGGAACACTCCTATAAATGCAGTGTAATCTTAAGGTTAGCTATATAAATTTATTAGTCCTTTTGCCTTTGTATAGCATACGTGCCTTGTAGTTTTATGGTGACAATATGTTCTTTCAGTTTTGTTCTGCATTTGCAATGGCCTATAGCTCAAACAATAAAGTTGACTGACAGACTGACTGAACACTCCTATAAAAGGAGGGAAGTTTAAACAGTAGCACTGGTTGGAGCATGTGTCCCAACCATGTCATCTGATGGTGAGAAGTATTATTGTATGTTTCTGTATTTCTAATTACTTTGCAACTCTATCTTAGTAAGTCTTTGAGCTTAGACTCAGTCTTGTACAACAGTGTAACCTAATAGATGCTGTACCTGAAGGTTTCATACTTTATATATTGATTGTATTCTGCAGTATACCTGCCCCTGATATGTATTTCTGATTTCTGATTCTGATATGTTGGCCAAGGCTGACTAGAGTGCATTTAATAGTGGTACTGTGTTAGAGAAGAATAAATAGAACATTATAAGGATATTCCGCTGTCACCTTCCCATTTATTTTCCTGTAATCTCCCAAGACACACAGGTATGTGGATGGGAACTCCAACCTATTAACCTGCCTGTTCAGATGACTACTGTTGTGAAAATGTTTAAGCTTAGGTGAACATGACATCTAACATATAAGGGCTCTGAATAGCCAGTGGGCAAAGGGGAGAAAGCAAGAACACTCAATCTTGTGTATTCACTAGAAAGAGACCATTTTGCCGATTTCAAGGGCATTCCACAATGCAGGGGCAATGGTGAAAAATGCCTGTTTTTGTGTCATTGCTCTGTGATATTCTGTAGGGTGCAGAGCCATGAGTAAAATTTTCTCAGATGATTTGACTGCTGATGAAGAATTACAAGTGTTGGGATAGCAGAGGAGCAAATTGTGCTAGCAGTAGCAGAGAAAGTTGACTGCTTTTACATCATCACAGCTGTTGGAGTCATCAACTGAGAGCAAATGATGATGGCAAATTACAAAAAAAGTGATTTGTGAGAATGCCAATGTATGTTAAGATTCAGTTGCTGAAACTTGGAGGCTAAAGTACTGGAGGGAGAGTGCTGTGGTAATTTACATGTGAAATGGCTGAAAAACAATGAAATTAAGGGGGGAAAGGAAGTGGGAAATGATGCATTACTGGAGCAGACATTAGTTATTTCTCCTAGAAATAAAAGTAATTTTGGGGGTAAAGGTGTGTGAGATCTTACGCCTTCTAAATAAATTAGAAAAAAGATTAATAAAACTGTACCTTTTTGATTAAAGAGTAATGCTATGCCTCCTTTTCTGCATGGCCCCCAGTGTCAACATGGCCATGGGTCAATGTAGCCCTGAACTCAAAGATTAGCCACCTCTGTGTTAAAGGAACTATCATAAATTAGCCATGTTCAGACAGTTGTATTTCAGCTGAATAAGCCAAGATGTGAATTAGTCCTTTGCTCATCCATTCAAATCTTTTCTTTAGTTGTCAATTTGTGATTTAAACCAGGAAACCTCAAACCATGGTTGGAAGTTGGGTTTAAATATCCTGGCTTGTTCAGAGCTAACTATCATTTCCCAGTTCTGATGAAATGGAAATCTCTGATTTATTTGTCATATGATTTATATCCCGCCCTTCCTCCCAGCAGGAGCTCAGGGCGGCAAACAAAAGCACTAAAAACACTTTAAAACATCATAAAAACAGACTTCAAAATACTTTAAAACAAAACATCTTTAAAAACATTTTTTTAAAAAGCTTTCAAGACATCTTAAAAAAGGTTAAAACATATAGTTTTTTCAAAAAGGTTTAAAAACATATTAAAAAGCTATTCCAACACAGACGCAAACTGGGATAAGGTCTCGACTTAAAAGGCTTATTGAAAGAGGAAGGTCTTCAACAGGTGCCAAAAAGATAACAGAGATGGCACCTGTCTAATATTTAAGGGGAGGGCATTCCACAGGGTAGGTGCCGCCACACTAAAGATCCATTTCCTATGTTGTGCAGAATGGACCTCCTGAGAGCACAGTGATCAACTGGGTATGTAAGGGATAAGACGGTCTTTCAGGTATCCTGGTCCCAAGCTGTATAGGGCTTTGTATACCAAGACTAGAACCTTGAACTTGGTCCAGTAGCAAATGGGCAGCCAGTGCAATTATTTCAGCAGCAGAGTGACATGTTGGTGATACCGTGCCCCAGTGAGCAGTCTCGCTGCTGCATTTTGCACCAGCTGCTGCCTCCAGACCAACCTCAAGGGCAGCCCAACATAGAGCGCCTTACAGTAATCCAGCCTAGAGGTTACCAGTGCGTGAACAACAGTGGTCAGGCTATCCCAGTCCAGAAACAGCCACAGCTGTCTTACCAGCCAAAGCTGGTAAAAGGCACACCTAGCCACTGAGGTCACCTGGGATCTAGCGACAAAGATGGATCCAGGAGCACCCCCAGACTATGGACCTGTTTTTCAGAGGGAGTACAACCCCATCCAAAGCAGGCAACTGACCAATTATCTGAACTCGGGAACCACCAACCCACAGTGCCTCCGTCTTGGTAGGATTCAGACTCAGTTTATTGGCCCTCATCCAGCCCACCACCAAGTCTAGGCACCGGTCCAGGGCTTGCACAGCCTCTCCCAATTCAGATGTTACAGAGAAATAGAGCTGGGTATCATCAGCATACTGCTGACACCTTGCCCCAAATCTCCTGATGACCGTTCCCAAGGGCTTCATATAGATGTTAAACAGCATGGGGACAAGTAGTACAAGTGCCAGGTGGCTGAAAGACAATCACCCAATGCTATTCTCTGAAAGCAACCTTGGAAATAGGATCAGAACCACTGTAAAACAGTGCCTCCAATACCCATCTCACCAAGTCGGCCCAGAAGGATACCATGGTCAATGCTATCAATAGCTCTTAGAGATAAATTAAGAGTAATACGGTTGCACTCCCCCTGCTCTTTTCCTGATAAAGGTCATCCATCAGGGCAACCAAGGCCGATTCAGTCCCATAACCAGGCCTGAACCCAGACTGGAATGGGTCAAGATAATCAGTTTCATCCAAGAGTACTTGCAATTGCTGCGCTATAACACTCTCAATCACCTTCCCTAAGAAGGGGGTATTTGCGACCGATCAGTAATTGTCGCAGACCGACGGGTCCAGGGTAGGCTTTTTCAGGAGCGGTCGGATCACCGCCTCTTTCAGGGTGATGAATGAATGAATCTGATGAATTAGAGACCTCCAGCTTGTGCAAGCGTCTGTGTGTGTAGAAAAAAGGTTCATATTTCTTATTAAGCCAATATATGACCATCTGACTTGGCTTAGTGGTGAAACAGATGGAAAGCTTTGCCCCACTACTGTCTTTTCCTTTAGGTCATAATGACCAGTGTTTTCAGCAAGTCCTGTCTTTTTGCAAAAAGTGAAGAACTTCCCTTTCTTTAATTACATCCTCGTGATAATTGTGTTGCTGCTGATTTTATTGTTAGCTAAATTAGAGGCTGAGCTCTGTAATTAGCTTGGTGTCTGTGCTCTCTCTGCGTTCAAGCTGTTTTAGTCAAACAGCTATGCACAGATTTCTGTATCTTTGTATTTTTGGATTTGGTGGAATGTAATGTTTGAGAGGATGATTCCCATCCACAAGCCAGCCATGTAGTAAGGGGGTGGAAACAGTAGTTGGCTGAAACAAATTAGCATGTCTTTTTGCCTGTTTTCTCATTCCTGTTAATTTGCTTCCTACCGTAACTGTAGGTAGAACTGCACGTTTCTTTAAACAACACGGGGGAATTCAGCATGTTCTATCTGACAGGGATTTCTTTTTTTAAATTTACCAACTTCTCATGTATTTAGTCTTATTGTAGAGACACACTTACTGTTCTGCCAGTTCCAGTGCATCTCCATTTCTCTCCTGAAAACAGGGGCACACAATGCTAATCAAACCCTGCCCATTTTACTGTAAAACCGGGTGGAATCAGCTCAAGTGCAGTTTTTTTTAATTAATTAAGCTTCAAACAGATTTTGCAACTGATTGGCAGATCAACCCATTGGCCCTCCAGGCGTGGCCAATGGAAACACTTTGCTGATGGTTACCAGTGTGCTCACAGCCTTAGTTAATTGTTGAAAAGCATACTCAGTGAAAAGCATACTTTCTACTATTCTCTATTTAATAGATATTATAGAGGCATCTATGACTGATTTCAAACATTCTACTATCTGGGAAGGACCGGGATACAGCCTACAATAGGTCAGGGGGCAGTGCATTCTGGATTACCGTGGATACAAAGCTCTCTGTTCACTTCCCCCACATCAGATCTCCTTCTGCCTCTTACCATGCATTCCTGTTTTTCTGATTCAAATGATTCAAGTTTTCCTTGTTTCTTTCTATGTATCTGTAGAGGTACGTGTATGTGTGTGCATATGCACACACTCTTTCTTAAGATTGTCCTTACATAGGCAGGGAGTTATGCCTGCCAACTCCTTCAGCCCAAGCTATTTCCGTGGGCATTCTGGACCATTTACCTGTAACTTTCCTAACAATGGGTGCACCTGGCAGCTTGGCTACTGACTATTAAGAAACTTAAAGCAGTCATTCTGGCTAAATTAACAATTTTCTATCCAAATCTAGACTTCATTACAATCCAAAAGTAATACTACTTTATAAAGCAGGGATTGCCAACCAAGCACCCATGAACCATAATCCCCAGATTTCTTTTTCTTTTTTGAAAAAAGTAAGCTTCTAGCATTTTTAGAACCTGAGACATGAAGCAAAACATAGGCCCTGTTCACACGTTACATTTAACGAGTGTACAGTCTGTGTACCTGGGTAGACAAGTGAACTGTACACTTGTACAGTTATTCACATGTAACATTCAATGAGAGTGTACAATCTCTGTTATATACACATTTGCTGCCAGGAAAAAAAGGCTTTAATGACACTTTTTAAATGTGCCATTGAAGCAATTCCCTTTTACTGGCAACAATGCACGGCATGCTGGGTCTGTTATACTTCCTGAAACTGTTTCTTGTCAAGCCTTACATTCAATAGAAAGAGTTTTGGCAGAAAGGGAAATCTAGTTTTATTCTTTTCATTTTTCCTGCAGATTCTTAAGCTTTAAAATTAAAACACCATCTTTTAAAACGGAAATACCAACTTCTGTAACTATCATAGTTATAGCTATTAAAATATTGCATTTTTCATTGCCTGTTCTTAAAAACAAATCGCTGTGCTAAGAATTATTAATTAAGATCATAAGAACATAAGAAGAGCCTGCTGAATCAGGCCAGTGGCCCATCTAGTCCAGCATCCTGTTCTCACAGTGGCCAACCAGGTGCCTGGGGGAAGCCCGCAAGCAGGACCCGAGTGCAAGAACACTCTCCCCTCCTGAGGCTTCCGGCAACTGGTTTTCAGAAGCATGCTGCCTCTGACTAGGGTGGCAGAGCACAGCCATCATGGCTAGTAGCCATTGATAGCCCTGTCCTCCATGAATTTGTCTAATCTTCTTTTAAAGCCATCCAAGCTGGTGGCCATTACTGCATCTTGTGGGAGCAAATTCCATAGTTTAACTATGTGCTGAGTAAAGAAGTACTTCCTTTTGTCTGTCCTGAATCTTCCAACATTCAGCTTCTTTGAATGTCCACGAGTTCTAGTATTATGAGAGAGGGAGAAGAACTTTTCTCTATCCACTTTCTCAATGCCATGCATAATTTTATACACTTCTATCATGTCTCCTCTGACCCGCCTTTTCTCTAAACTAAAAAGCCCCAAATGCTGCAACCTTTCCTCGTAAGGGAGTCGCTCCATCCCCTTGATCATTTTGGTTGCCCTCTTCTGAACCTTTTCCAACTCTATAATATCCTTTTTGAGATGAGGCGACCAGAACTGTACACAGTATTCCAAATGCGGCCGCACCATAGATTTATATAACGGCATTATGATATCGGCTGTTTTATTTTCAATACCTTTCCTAATTATCGCTAGCATGGAATTTGCCTTTTTCACAGCTGCCGCACACTGGGTCGACATTTTCATCGTGCTGTCCACTACAACCCCGAGGTCTCTCTCCTGGTCGGTCACCGCCAGTTCAGACCCCAAGAGCGTATATGTGAAATTCAGATTTTTTGCTCCAATATGCATAATTTTACGCTTGTTTATATTGAATTGCATTTGCCATTTTTCCGCCCATTCACTCAGTTTGGAGAGGTCTTTTTGGAGCTCTTCGCAATCCCTTTTTGTTTTAACAACCCTGAACAATTTAGTGTCGTCAGCAAACTTGGCCACTTCACTGCTCACTCCTAATTCTAGGTCATTAATGAACAAGTTGAAAAGTACAGGTCCCAATACCGATCCTTGAGGGACTCCACTTTCTACAGCCCTCCATTGGGAGAACTGTCCGTTTATTCCTACTCTCTGCTTTCTGCTTCTTAACCAATTTCTTATCCACAAGAGGACCTCTCCTCTTATTCCATGACTGCTAAGCTTCCTCAGAAGCCTTTGGTGAGGTACCTTGTCAAACGCTTTTTGAAAGTCTAAGTACACTATGTCCACTGGATCACCTCTATCTATATGCTTGTTGACACTCTCAAAGAATTCTAATAGGTTACTGAGACAGGACTTTCCCTTGCAGAAGCCATGCTGGCTCTGCTTCAGCAAGGCTTGTTCTTCTATGTGCTTAGTTAATCTAGCTTTAATTATACTTTCTACCAGTTTTCCAGGGACAGAAGTTAAGCTAACTGGCCTGTAATTTCCGGGATCCCCTCTGGATCCCTTTTTGAATATTGGCGTTACATTTGCCACTTTCCAGTCCTCAGGCACGGAGGAGGACCCGAGGGACAAGTTACATATTTTAGTTAGCAGATCAGCAATTTCACCTTTGAGTTCTTTGAGAACTCTCGGGTGGATGCCATCCGGGCCCGGTGATTTGTCAGTTTTTATATTGTCCATTAAGCTTAGAACTTCCTCTCTCGTTACCACTATTTGTCTCAGTTCCTCAGAATCCCTTCCTGCAAATGTTAGTTCAGGTTCAGAGATCTGCCCTATATCTTCCACTGTGAAGACAGATGCAAAGAATTCATTTAGCTTCTCTGCAGTCTCCTTATCGTTCCTTAGTACACCTTTGACTCCCTTATCATCCAAGGGTCCAATTGTCTCCCTAGATGGTCTCCTGCTTTGAATGTATTTATAGAATTTTTTGTTGTTGGTTTTTATGTTCTTAGCAATGTGCTCCTCAAATTCTTTTTTAGCATCCCTTATTGTCTTCTTGCATTTCTTTTGCCAGAGTTTGTGTTCTTTTTTATTTTCTTCATTTGGACAAGACTTCCATTTTCTGAAGGAAGACTTTTTGCCTCTAAGAGCTTCCTTGACTTTGCTCGTTAACCATGCTGGCATCCTCTTGGCCCTGGCGGTACCTTTTCTGATCTGCGGTATGCACTCCAGTTGAGCCTCTAATATAGTGTTTTTAAACAACTTCCAAGCATTTTCGAGTGATGTGACCCTCTGGACTTTGTTTTTCAGCTTTCTTTTTACCAATCCCCTCATTTTTGTGAAGTTTCCTCTTTTGAAGTCAAATGTGACCGTGTTGGATTTTCTTGGCAATTGGCCAGTTACATGTATGTTTAATTTAATAGCACTGTGGTCACTGCTCCCAATCGGTTCAACAACACTTACATCTCGCACCAGGTCCCGGTCCCCACTGATGATTAAGTCCAGGGTTGCCGTCCCTCTGGTCGGTTCCATGACCAACTGGTCTAGGGCATAGTCATTTAGAATATCTAGAAACTTTGCTTCTTTGTCATGACTGGAACACATATGCAGCCAGTCTATGTCCGGGTAGTTGAAGTCACCCATTACTACCACATTTCCTAGTTTGGATGCTTCCTCAATTTCATATCTCATCTCAAGGTCTCCCTGAGCATTTTGATCAGGGGGACGATAGATCGTTCCCAGTATTAAGTCCCTCCTGGGACTTATATATATAAGTGTATATATTTTGTGGCTTGCTCTAGTTGGTAGATCTTGGATTTTTATAATAATAATAATAATAATAATACCAAAAAGCTGAAGTCTAATCATCCTGATCTGGAGTATCACAACCTACAAGGCAAGTTTGTGTTACCATAAAACCATGTGATACAGCTGCTTCTAGTAGCACTTTCTAATGGAGGCCGCCATTATCATGTGTTTGACCATCAGGTATGTCTAATTTTGATGCATGACACTTGATGTAGAAGGCGAGAGCTGCACAGAGATGGGCAAATCCATGATTGTTTCCTTCACAGTTTCTGGGAACACTAGGGTCGCCAGGTCAGAAGCATCCCAAATCCTGAGATTTTGGGGGCATGCCCTAGTAGTGTCATGCAGTGGGTCCTAGTGATGTCATTAAGCATGATACATTAAGCATCAACCATAGTTGCTTGGAACATACCGCTTAATTTTTTTTTCTCTGATTGGAAATTAAGATAGAAATCTAAATGAGGGTTTTCCAGGTCCAGCTGAACTGACGGGATCATTCCTTCTCACCTGCTTAGAGAGCATGGGTTAGGAACATTTAATTTAGCCTACTTGGTTCTGGCAAGAAGGTTTGTTTGGTATTTTAAAAATATAAAGTGAAATAGGAACTAAGTTTCATGGTCCTGTTTCTTAGCAGAGATATAAAAATGCAAGCAGCAGAGTGAGAATGTAAACCAGCCCACCGTTCCTAGGCACAAATAACAACAGACACAACATTCTTAGGTAAAAGATAAAGAATATTTACTCACGACCTTTCATATGTTCAGAAACATAGGCTCTAGCTTAGATGAAAGAAAAAGTAGAAGTCTTAGTCCATCTTAGTCTTTAGTAGTGATGCTCTGAGGAGAGCATCTGCCATGCGGCCTCTCCCAGAGACAAAAAGATCAGCAATGGAGATTATTCAGAAATCTCCAGGAAAAAGGAGGAGGAAGCCAGGTAACTAACCCCACCCATTAGGAAGTTACATCATGGTAAACAGGTACATGAGATATTTCCCCAAATATCCCTTAAAGTGAACATGCACGTTTGCCTATTCCAACAGGGTTTAAGTCCTCTCAGGCCAGGCCAATCACCAGAAGGCCATTGTAGGAAGAAAGCCTAGTGTTGTGGAGTTGTTAGATGGGAGCACTCAGGAGTAAAGATGGATGCCCCTAAAGAGTGCTAAACACACTAAGGGACTAAGCCCCATAGAAAATAGCACTTCTGAGAAGATATTGTTAGGATTGTGCTGTTGTGAAGGCTTGACTAGGAGTCCTATGCAACGATATCTACGTCAAAGCAGAGTTGGCAACCCCCAGCCTGGAATGACCTGCCTGCCTTTTAATGTGGCTGCTCCAAACGTCTTTACAGACTTGACCTTTCACTGCAGAGAGAGGTTTGAGAAGTGAGTAGGAGTTAAGAAGATTCTCTACTCCTTTCTGCCTACTCTGTGGGCTGCTATAAACTCACTTTGACAGCCAACTCATTGTTGGTTTTATTATTTTGAATGTTTTTAAATACCCATCTTCAACTGTTTTTGCCAGTAATTTTATTGTTTTGATTCCTTCTATAAACTGCTTTGAGGTTTTTTTTTACAATAAAGCAGCATGTAAATGTAAATAAAAGACATAAACAAATGTATTTCGGAGTCACTGGGGCCTATGGGTCGCTTTCCTCTTTCCTCAGAGGCACATGTTACCAAATTCTTCCAAGCTACACAGGAAGTGGATTGGACTGTGAAAGACCAACCCAAATGGTGTTTGCATTTTGACCAATTTGTAGGGCAGTACAATATCTCAGAGAGGAGGTCAGGTCTCCTGCTCCCCTGGTGCATTCACTCTAGCTGCCCAATTTCCCTGCTTTTTAAAGTGTGATAGAAATAGCTGTGGGCTATAGGTACGTTGTTAAACTGCAAGATTTTTTGCCTATTAGTGAATTTCAATAGGTTTTAAAAGATCAAAGAAGAAAAGCATAGTGGGTAATTTATATTGTGCTTTATAGAGTTACTGTAGTGTGCAGGTTCTGCGAAAGCCAGTGCGGTACAGTGATAAGACTGCTGGGCTAGGGCCTAGGAGATCTGTGTTCACATCCTCATTCGGCCATGAAACCCACTGGGTGATTTTTGGGCTAGTCACCTTTCTCAGACTAAATTATCTCATAGGGTTATTCTGAGAATATATTGGGGAAGTGCAGGACAGTGTATGTCACACTGAGCTCTTTGCAGGAGTGTTGAAATATAAAGGAAACAAGGCATTAAATTAAATTAAAACTGCAATCCTATGCACACTTCTTGAGAGTAAGCACCACTGAGTAGTGAAAATTACTTTTGAGGAAACCTCCTTGGGATTATGTTAAGACACAAGGGATAACTATTACCCATAATTTCTCTTGTTTATTGATTACTATCATTTCTGAGCAATCTGTTACCTAGCTATTAAGTTATTGTATTATTGCAGTTGTGACTGCAGCTATTATTCATTACATGTCACAGGGGTTTGGAGCAAGCTTAAAGCAGACTTTTTGAATCTATTTGTGGCACAGTCCTGAAGAGTAGCTGTGCTACTTCATAGCAAACAACAAGTCACATGATGACACATTGAACATTTAACAGACTTATAATTTTATAATATTTATTGATAAATCACCTAGTATTTAAAGGAAAGAATTGAAATTAGATGTTATAGATTGCAATTCTATGTTCAGTTTCACTTCAGGAGTAAGCCCCATTAAACAGTGGAACTTACTTCTGAGTAGACATGGTTAGGATTGCACTGTGGCTTCAGATCCCTAGCCTTCCTCCCCACCCCCTTTTACTAGATTACTGGTACATCCTTCCACCTTCTCCCAAGATAACAATTTTCACTCGTCTGAGCCCACAGCGGCCAGACAAATGCTGCTTCAGAGTCTTTGGATCCCCTCCCCCGGCTTTTCTCTCTTCATTACCTTTCTGCTGTCATTTCACCTCTTCCTACATCCCCCTCAAAGTGATACTGCAATCCTATCCCAACCACACATACCTGAAGGCAGTGGGACTTACTTCTGAGTAGACATTTTTAGAAGTGTGAGCAGTCAGAAGCTGTTCCCCCTCCTTTATCCCCCTCACTAGATTTCTGCTTCCCTTTCTCCTTTTGCCTTCGCTCAGAACAGCAGTTTTCCCTTGTCTGAGACCACAAGAAGCTTAAATTCTATAGAATTTGTCCATTCCTGATAGAATCCTCTCATGTTTTTAGGCACTCCTAACTCCACTTACCTGGGAGTAAGCCCCACTGAACTCAATGGAACTTACTTCTGAGTAGACTTTTTAAAAATAATTGCAGTGTGACTCCTCCAAAGCTCCCCCCTATTTTTTGCCTCCTTCCTTCCCTCAAGCTCACTCATTGCCAGCACACAGAAGCTCTGCTTCAGGATGGCTTCTTCTCTCTTTCTTGCTGTTGCCTCCATTTTTGCCTTATTCCTCTTTCCCGCTCTGTGGCTACAGCAATTGATGTTTCCTTGAGCTCATTCCTGATTGGCAGCAGCTAATGCTGCTAGAACAAAGCATCAGGATCTCCCCAGGGAGGAAAACTAATTGCTCATGATCAACTCCACATGGACAGCATGCAGGGGGGAGTCAACACGTGAACAGAAGACCTCTTTCTTCAGGGGACCAGTACACATGGTGATTTGAGAAGTCACCACGTGTAGACTCTCAAGAGCAGCTGAACTCAGGTACAGAGGGCTTGTACCTGGGTACAGAGTAACATGTGAATCTTCCTACAGACACTATTCTTCTCATTTTTGTGAGAAATTAGCCTGCTCCACCCTTTCAGTGTTTTAGTCCCACCTGCTGAAAAATTCATGAGGACACGTGTATGAGGGAGGCAGAGGGGTGTGTGTGTATGTATGGGGTGTGTGTGCTGTGTGTGAGAGAGGTAGAGATTTGTAGAGATTTATATGTGAAGTGTGTATGTGTGTGTGAGATGTGTGTGTGCAAAATATTAGTGTAGTGTAGCTACCTTTTATATATCTCCTGGTACAACGGAATTTTCCCTATTGTTGTTAGACAACTCTGTGTTTGTGTATGAGGAATATTGTGGGATTGCCACAATCTGGACCAGCAGATCCAAGCAAGACATCATTGCAGATTATCTGAAGTAGTGTTAGAGCAGAGCAAGCAACATTCTGAATAGTAAACTGGCCCATGCCCTTTCAAAAAGTTAGCATGTTTGTATAGGAAACTTTAGGACCTGTGGTTTTGAGTGACAGAGATGTACTACCCTAAGCAACACGCTTTAAGAGGAAGGGCTGTAGCTCAGTGGTGGAGCATCTGCCTCGCATCAGAAGATCCCAGGTTCAACCCCAGCATCTCCAGGTAGGACTGGGAGAGACTCCTGCCTAAAATCCTGGAGTGCTGCTGCCAGTCAGTGTAGACAATACTGAACTAGATGGACCAATGGTCTGACTCAGTAGAAGGCAGCTTCCTATATTCCTCTGCACAGGCAAGAAGAACAAATGTTGTGGCAGGAGAAGAAAAGAAGCGCAATAATAGAGGTGCTGAGATTACAAGGGCAGTGGGAGCCAGCTGATAGGATTTACAGGCCCCAGATGATATGCGAGTCAAGCCCTCTGGTCTCCAGAGTACATAGAGGTACTGACATGAGAGGAAATGGTGTCTTTAGAGCTGTTGTCACTTGTGTATAATAGATATACATTGCATGCTACCATGTCTGGCTATAAATATTAATCAGACCCAATCATTAGGAGTTTAAGCAAGAGAGCTAATGAATATCAATCAAGCCTCTAATTTTAACAGACAAGGCTGTATTTCGGATGGAGGGAAAGAGGAAAAGAGAATCAAGTGTGTCAGGGCACAGATGCTGTGTGTTCAGGAAGAAAGCCACCTCTACAGCTGTCTCTGCCATGCCACGATGTTGCTCTGTTGCCAGCCACCCTTAGCACAGTGATACCTATAAAAGGGAGTGGTTACTAATGACAAAGTACTTGATATGCAGTGGTGTGCTGGAGCTGGCTTGCAGCGGCTCGCAAGAGCCAATTGTTAAATTTTCAGGAATTTTGCGAGCTGGTTGTTAAACACAGCAATTATTAAAAATTAAATTAAATCTGTTCGCACCAGAGGAGGGGAAGATCAGCTGTAGCCGGCTACAGCTGATCATCTCGGGGGCAATCATAACCCCGCGCTCCACCTGATTGCGCCAGAGGAGGGGAAGATCAGCTGTAGCCCGCTACAGCTGATCTTCTGCTCTTCCAGTGCGATAAGACTCCTGCTCTCCACCTGATCGCCCAGAAAAATGACAGCACATGAAGCAAAGTTTCAAAAAAAAAAATACAACTATTTACTGCGGTTGAATTTATTTTAAATCATCCAAAGGGATTTGAAAATGCTACTTAGTGCTTCAGTTAAAGCCCTGTGAAATCAACAGATCTTCTCTTCATTACAATAGTCTTTCAGTTGAACCTAAGTACTTTTAGAAATTAACTCTAAATGCAGGCATTCTCTAACTTGCTTTGTGATCCTCCCTAAACCAAGGAAATAATTCCTATATTAAATAATGACAACAGCTGTTTCTGAACAAAACCTGGTTCATTTTGGGATGCTTTGTTACCCCTCCCAGTTGCACTTTCTCTCTCAATCTCGTCCTTCCTACTGTATTTCCTGGGGGGGGGGGAGATCAGAGAAGCTTGTTACAGATTACTATTTATCAAAGGGTAACTTTACTCCAGAGATCATACAACCATTCAGGGAGTTTGTAATCTATAACAATTGCCTCCACAGATACTTTTTTTAACTGGGAATCAACAGACATGGTAAAATTATCTTCACCACAATTGTGGTACTATAGGTGACTTACGTGGAGTTTTCCCATATGTGGAGAATCTCCCAGGTGACATGAAGAAATGCCTGAGATACAAAATTTGAAAATTGGATATGTTTTCTTTCACATACTATAGAGTTACAAGATGGAGGAGAGGGAGGAGGAATTACATCCCTAATTTATTCTAGTTTCCATTTGAACATTAAAATATATGAAGAGGTCTGAGATCTGTATGATGACTGTCTGCAAATAACCATGACTGGATGACTATGGAACTGCTTGAGTGGGCCGAAGTGCAATAATAAATGACCAGGCAAAAATTCAACAAGTACAGCTGTTCTAATCACTTTCTATATACGACAAAATGATCTTATTTAGTATTTAGAAATGTATGAAGGATGGCACTGCTACAGGACATAAGATTCAGTATATTTTCTTGTAGGAAATTCTTAGATTAAAATCAACAACACCAGTTTAACAGAAAATTTCAGGCCCTTGCAAATTTACTTGTGCACTGAAAGTCATGGAAATTTAATTAAGACTTTTGCTTTAACCTCTGCATCATGTAAACCAGTAGTTCCCAACCTTTATGATTACAGGACCCCCTCTGTAAGGTCAAAAAAAATTGTGACCCCCCCTCCCCATTCTAATTGTAATTTTAGTCTCTGTTAATTGAAAAAATGGTGCAAGGCAAAATCACATCTCCAAATAAACCTTTCCATAAAAAGCTCCCTGCAGACAGGGAGGTGTTGCTTTCTTTTCTTAATGCAAAGGTCCAATCAAATTGGGATCCCCTCCCCCTGACAGTCTGAAGATGTACAGTCCTGTCTCCCAACACCAGTGGGTTACAGTGTTGGGCTAAGATCCAGCTTCAAATCTCCACCCAGCCATGAAGCCCACTGGGTGACCTTGGACCAGTCATAGTCTCTCAGCCTGACCTTTCTCACAAGGTTGGTGTCAGGATAAAATGGAAAGGGGGGGGGGACACCATATGCACCATCTTGAGCAAGCGTTTGTGGACTACAGTCCACTTCCTCTGATGCATCTCATCAAATGGGCTGCAGTTTATGAAAGCTTATGCCATGATATATTTGTCCATCTTCAAGGTGCCGCAAGGCTCTTTGCTATTTTTACTTAAGCAGACTAAAATAGATAGAAAGGCCATACAGTTAAATTGCGTGTGCATGTACTGAGTTAAAGAGCAGCACTTATGTAATAGAATCTGAAATACAAATGAAAGACATGTGGAACTGAAGTTATGTGTGGTGTTGTATGCATATGTATATTCTGATACATGTGCTCATGTTCTGTTTGTGGGCTTCCCAGGGCGTCCGGTTGCCTTGCTGGACTAAATATGCCTGTGGTGACATCCAACAGGGCTTTTCTTATGCTCATTTAAAGCAATAGTGGCCTAACATTTTCCGTCTGGGGGCAGCGTTCTAGGTTGGCCAGCCTTCTGAGGGCTGCCTGCCTATGGTGGTCATGGCCAAAGTTTCCACTGAGCATTTGCTCTCATGTGCACACACTGCAATTGCACAGCATATACCACACACTCTTCACTCATACAGTCTCTTTCTTGCACTCAAATATTCACAATCTCTGTCTCACTCAAAGAGAGGTGGAGGGGATCATCCTTAAGACTTCATGAGAGATTTTCTGTTATTGGTATGGAGACGGGTTATCAAGGGGAGAACACTTCCTCACACTTCCAGCATGCATCTATGCCAAGGTAGGTGTGAGCAGGTTGTTAAACATTTACCAGCACACCACTGTCCATATGTATCCTGAAATCTCTTAAGCAGCTATGTGTAAAATTTAATGCTAAAGCTGAGCAAAGTGGCTTGACTAATTAGTTATATATATGAAAGGGCAGCCCGTGCCTTCACATTAAACATATCACTAACAATTATGCCAAATAAACTCAAATTCTGGGTTTTCAACACAGAGTTCTGGCAGCTGGTCCAAAGCTTAAGAACAATAATGGTCTGGCTGTCTCCCCATCCAGATTGCTTGGTAAACCTAACAACCTCCCAGTAAGACATCTTAAATTACAAAACAAAAGATCATATAATACTTATAGACTGTAGTGTAAATTCATTAATTAACTATATACAGAATGCAGTTAATGGTTTTTAAAGTGATTGTAATATTTGATTGTATTTACTGTTGTTGCCTGTCCTGAGGTCTACAGAAAAAGGGCATGTGCAACCAGGGACTTGGGTCATCCCCATTTAAGTTTGTGGTTATCTCAATGTCAAAATAAGTATTCCAGTTTGAAGGTGAGCAGCCTATCTAACCACTTTCTTGGATCCTCCTGGGTACTGTAAGGAATTCTGTTGACCTTTTCCATGTTGGAAATGTGACAGTGCAACTCATCTTGAAGCCTGGGAGGGGATTCCATGCTAAATGGGAAGCAGAGAGGTAGAGAGAAGTCCTCCTAAATTCCTAGACTGTTCTGTCCACTCTAATTCAACATGACTATATCCTTGAGGACAAATGAAACCAATTCAGAGTTAGGGCAATGCTTTTTTTTTTCCTGTCAGTGACATCACTGTTACTAGAGAGGAGGAGGGTAATCTATAAAACAAAAATAGTGCTGAAGAAGTAACTAATAGGGGCAGCAAACCTCTGCAAAAGTGGGAGAATGAAATATGAGCTGTGGAGGGTCTTTAGGAACCCTCCTTTCTCAAATGTCCTTTTTTATGTAGAAGGTATTTGCTGACAATGTTCAGCACAGCCCAAAGGAGAAATGAATGGAGTTTAATAATCTAGCTGTCACATAGACATTCATTCCATGTGGCACCAAATTTCACATAAGACCATACCATTCATAAGCTTGTAAGCATATTTATTTTATTTATTAAATTTATATCCTGCCCTTCCTTCTAGAAGGAGCCTAGGGCAGCAAACAAAAACACTCTAAAACATCTTAAAAATAAAAGACTTTAAAACATATTAACATGTAGCTGTGTCTGCCTATGGCCATTTCCCCTGATTTCACATTAATGTTCTCTATAGTGAATGACTTTCAAAAACAGAACCCTTTGGGGAAGGGGTTTTCCAGTAGCCTCTACATAACAAGGTTTTCTTATTTATTTATTTATTTATTTGGTTGCATTTATATACCGCCCTTAGCAAATAGCTCTCAGGGCGGTAAACAGCATAGGGTAAAATACATATATGGCAATAATAAAATCACAAAAACATATATGACATAAAAACAAATACAGTTAAACAGAAAATAAAAATAAAGACTTAGTATACAAGATTAAAAAGCTAAAAAGATTAGAGTGATTAAAATGCCTGGGAGCATAAAAAGGTCTTTACCTGGCGCCGAAAAGATAATAGTGTAGGCGCCAGGCGTACTTCTTCGGGGAGGCTATTCCACAACTCGGGGGCCACCACAGAAAAGGCCCTAGATCTAGTAACCACCCTCCGGGCTTCACAATGAGTTGGTACCCGGAGGAGGGCCTTCGATGACGAACGAAGCGAACGGGTAGGTTCATAGTGGGAGACGCGTTCCACCAGGTATTGTGGTCCCACGCCATGTAAGGCTTTATAGGTCATAACCAACACCTTGAATCTCACCCAGAAGCAAATAGGTAGCCAGTGCAGGCGAGCCAGAACAGGAGTTATATGTGAAGACCGACTGGTCCTCGTCAATAATCTAGCTGCCGCATTCTGCACTAGCTGAAGCTTCCGAACTGTCTTCAAGGGCAGCCCAATGTAGAGTGCATTACAGTAATCCAATCTCGAAGTTACCAGAGCATGGACAACTGAGGCAAGGTCGTCGCCGTCCAGATAGGGGTGTAGTTGGGCTACCAAACGGAGATGGTAAAACGCATTCCGTGCCACCGAGGCCACTTGAGCCTCAAGAGACAAGGAAGGGTCAAAAAGAACCCCTAGACTACGGATCTGTTCTTTCAGGGGGAGTGTAACCCCATCCAGAACAGGATGCATATCCACCATCTGAGCGGGGAAGGCGTTCACCAGCAGTGTCTCAGTCTTGTCTGGATTGAGTCTGTTTATTAGCTCTCATCCAGTCCATTATCGCGGTCAGGCAACGGTTCAGCACATCAACAGACTCACCTGAAGAAGATGAAAAGGAGAAATAGAGTTGCGTGTCATCAGCATACTGATGACAGCGCACTCCAAAACTCCTGATGACCGCACCCAGAGGCTGCATGTAAATGTTAAAAAGCATGGGGGACAAAACCAACCCCTGAGGGACTCCACAATGGAGAGTCCAGGGTGTCGAGTAATGTTCCCCAAGCACTACCTTCTGGCGACGATCCGCGAAGTAGGAGTGGAACCACTGCCAAGCAGTACCCCCAACTCCCAACTCCGCGAGTCTCCCCAGAAGAATACCATGGTCGATGGTATCAAATGCCGCTGAGAGATCAAGGAGAATCAACAAAGTCACACTCCCCCTGTCCCTCTCCCGACAAAGGTCATCATACAGGGCGACCAAGGCTGTTTCAGTGCCAAAACCGGGCCTAAAACCGGATTGAAATGGATCCAGATAATCGGTTTCATCCAAGAGTACCTGGAGTTGGCTAGCAACCACCCGCTCCAAAACCTTGCCCAAAAAGGGGACATTCGCCACCGGTCTGTAGTTGTTCAAATTATCCGGGTCCAGGGAAGGTTTCTTTAATAGAGGTCTCACTATTGCCTCCTTGAGGCTACTTGGGACTACTCCCTCTCTCAAGGAGGCATTAACCACTTCCCTGGCCCAGCCGGTGGTTCCAGCCCTGCTAGCTTTCACTAGCCAAGTTGGGCAAGGGTCCAGAACAGACGTGGTTGCCCGGACCATTCCAAGCACCTTGTCCACTTCCTCGAGCTGCACCAACTGAAACTCATCCAATAATAAAGAACAAGGCCGTGTTCCGGACAATTCACTGGATTCATCTGTCACAACATCAGAGTCTAAGTCCCTACGAATGCAAGCAATCTTGCTTTGAAAGTGCCCAGCAATTTCGTTGCAGCGGGCTTCAGATGTTTCTATAGTATCGGGCAGGCCAGCATGTAAAAGCCCCCGCACAACTTTAAAAAGCTCCGCTGGGCGGCATAAAGATGACCTAATAGAGGCAGCGAAGTAAAGTTTTTTCGCTGTCCTTACCGCTTTCATGTACAACTTATTGGTGGCACTTACCAAAGCATGGTTACAATCGTTGGCAGTTCGCCTCCATCTGGACTCCAGCCTCCTCCTCTCTTGCTTCATCACTCTCAGCTCCGGGGTATACCACGGAGCTGTATGAGCTCTACATTGGAGGGGGCGCGCAGGAGCGATCGTGTCAACAGCCTGAGTCATCTCCGTATTCCACAGTGCGACCAGGGCCTCGACAGGAGCACCAGTCTTATCAGCCGGAAAATCTCCCAGAGCCCTCTGAAAACCAAGAGGATCCATCAGACTGTGGGAGCGGACCAACCTAATAGGTCCTCCACCTTTGCATAGGGGAAGAGCTACTGTAAGCCTAAATCTCAACAAGCGGTGATCTGTCCATGACAATGGGGTAGATGAAAAACATCCCACCTCCAGATCACCATCTCCGTGACCAGTGGCGAAGATCAAATCAAGAGTATGTCCCGACACATGCGTTGGGCCAGTAGAAAATTGAGACAGCCCCATTGTTGTCATGGAGGCAATGAAGTCCTGAGCTGCACCAGATAAGACAGCCTCGGCATGGACATTGAAATCCCCCAGTACCAAAAGTCTATGGGATCTCAATAGTACCTCCGAGACTATCTCCGTCAGCTCAGCTAAGGAAGCTGTTGGGCAGCAAGGTGGACGGTACACCAACAGTATTCCTAGTCTGTCTCCCTGGCCCAATACAAGGTGGAGACACTCTAGACCAGTCGCCACCTGGACAGGATGCTTAGTGAGAGGAAAAGTACTCCTATAGACCACAGCAACTCCCCCTCTCCGGCCCTCAGATCTACCACAGTGCTGAACCGCATACCCAGGTGGGCAAAGCTGGGAAAGAGCAACTCCTCCCTGATCACCCACCCAGGTCTCGGTTATACACGCCAGGTCGGCACCCTCGTCCAGAATTAAATCATGGACGAGGGAGGTTTTATTATATACCGTCCTGGCATTCAAGAGCAGCACTTGGAGATCCGAGAGCTGGCTGATAGGACAACCGGCAATCCTGTGGGTAAGAGGAGAACCGGAACAAGGCACAGACACAACTTGTCTGGGACGAGTTCCCCTTACCTGGCCAGTTCTCCTCCTAACACCATACCTCCCATTACCCGTCACTACGTTAATTGGGGCCCCCGAAAGTCCCCCCACAAAGGATGTAATCCTTGCTCCCAGGCACATAGTAAAAATACACGAATACACATACACAAAACAATCAAACAAAACATTCACACCACACTAATCCACACACACAATACACACAGAACGACAGCCAACATTAAAATTAATCCTCTTCAACCAACAAGCAGCATAGCAAAACACTTCAACAGCAGCAGCAAACGGCACCACGACCACACAAGCAGCACCGCGCCCGGGCACCCCAACAATGGCAGGACCAGCATACAAGCAGGCAAGCAGCAACACCGTGGCGATGACAAGGCCACAAACGACGGCACCCAGGCAGCCGCACAGTCCGCAGCGGCGGCCACAGCAACGGCCACACCCACACGCAAGCGGGGAAACGACGGTGTCAGCGATGCAAGGCCAAAGAACGGTCCTCCAGTCGGCAACGGCAGCCGCAGTGAGGTGGCACCCGCACATAAACAGGCAGAAGGCGATGAACGGTGGCACAAGGCCACAAAATGGAACCCCAAGGCAACGGCGGCGCTCTCACTACCGCCGGGCCAGAGCTCCACGCCTGGCTGCTCTCCACGGCAATCTTCCTTCGGTTGCTGGGCCGCACCCAGAGCCTGGCTGCCCTCCACGGCGCTCCCACCGCCACTGGGCCGATGTCCTCCACGGCTCTTCTACGCTGCCACCCCGACCGTTCTCCTGGCGCCTCACACCGAGTCCAAGGCCCGGCCGTTTTCTGCGGCGCTCTCACCACCGCCAGGCCGTTACTCTCTACAGCCCTCCACACCACAGGCAGGGGGAGCAGGCTGGGCGCTCTCCCGCCACCACCTGGCTGATGTTCTGGCCGCCCATCACACTGCTCCCTCACTGCCACTAAAACCCAGACCCTAAGGTAAGGGAGATGGCCATAAAGGGGGGTGGGCTTCTCAGCTCGACACTACTCCCCTCTTATAGTCCCAAAAGGTGTTAAAGGGGGATAAACTTGATGTTAAAAAAAGCGGCTTACAGAGCTCTGAGTAGAAGGCAAATAGAGTGTTGTAGTTCTCTCTCCCCTCCCAACTGTTCTTAACGCCGATCTGTAGGCTAGAGGCTGCTGCTGGGCTGCTGGGTGTGAGAGGCAACCAAACGCTGCAACTCTCTCTCTTTCTCAGCTGCTTTCAGCGTCGTTCTTGTAATTTCCAACTAAAGCTGCCAAAACAAGTTTGTATTCCATTCACATACCTCCCCTTGAGAAGATGATAACAGCCCACTCCTAGGCACAGTTCCAAACACAGACGCCCTCGTAAAAGAAGAGCAAAAATGCTGTCCGGAGCAAGACAATCCCAAGGTCAGTCAATAAATTCTATGCAAGTCAATTCAAGCAAGTGGATAGGCAGAGTGGCTATGCAAAACACTAAAAATAGCAGCTAGATGAATAAAAACAGCTAACTTAGTTTCTTGGCAGGCAGAGAGGCAGAGCTCTTGACGAGACGTCTTCCTGGGTCGCCATCTTTTTCCTTCTACCCTTACAGATCCAGTTGCCATCTTCAGGTGCTATCAGAACTTATATTTTAAAAATCCACTAAATATGGAGCCTTGCAGTAAAATGAGAGAATGGGAAACGTGATTAGAGTTGAAGCAAAAGTGTGACCAGGGCTATTGCAGGATCAGAGTATGATGTTACTGCATGGTCATGTCCACATGTGTTGGTTCCATGTGCAGGTGAGACATGTCTGTTAAGGTTTAGCTCAGAGACAGGGCATGCCACAGGTAGATTAAACTTATCCTTGGGGGAATTAGCTACAAGACAACAGACCAAAATTTAGAATTAAAAGAAAATGCAGTTTATTACAAAATAGTTATTATTTACAAAAGATGCTTTCACATAGGAGTTCATTGTGGAAGTTTTTTGCAGTGTCCATATGGTGCCATTATCTTATTTGAGACAATCTGAGCACAGCATTTGAACACAACATAGTCATTTTGTTTCTGGTGGCCCAACTGATACCAGGCTGCCTTTTTCTGCCACCACTTGAATTTCAACTTCATGGTTGGGAAGAACTGTTCTCTCAAGATGTCTACACTGTGCACATGGTGGATTAACTTAGACTGTAATCACTGTCCCCTCATTTTTAATATTGTGGTCTTGTACAAGACTTCGTTATCATTCTTTCACAAGCCATAGTCAGGTACATCACTCTTGCCATAACCTCAATATTAATTTTTTTAAATAAATCCAACTGGAAATGAATATTGCACCTCTAAAAAATGAAGTAGCCTCCATTTTGTCCATTGTGAAATATAACTGGTAACATAAGGCTGGTAACTTTTGCTCTTGCACACTTCTTGGGGGATCTTTGTAAAAAGGTGTGCACACACAGGTACAGAAATGCCTCCATGGATGCCCAGAACATAAACAGCAATGGAAGCAGAGGGAGGAGTAATTGAGCAGAGGACTAAAAATCCCTCCAATGTCATTTCATCAGCCTCCATCCACCAGGATGGGAAGCAGTGGAATAGGAATGAATATCCATAAGGGGGGTGGGGGGAAGAGGAATGTATGGAAACTGACATGCCAAATGCACACACAGAAAAATCTAATCTGAAAGACCTATTTGTCCCTGTCTGGGAGCACCCAAACACAACATTTGGTTTGGATTGGCAGTCTTAAGAAGCAGTAGAGATAGGAGGAATATAATTACTAATATGGTGAGAAGACAGCAGATGCTGGATGTATTTGCAGAGGGCAAAATTGTGTCACAGAGGGAAGCTAGAATGCAAATACACATTGCTGCAAAGTAGTGAGGGTACCTGAATGAAAGCTAGGAAGAAATAGAGCAAAATGAAATGCAAATATTACATATTCCAAAATAGGAAGGGTGGGCAGAGACTCTTCAGGTCATTGCAATGAATCATTAAGTAATTCTTAGTGCTTGGGTGCCAAGGATTACTTGGGCTGTTTCTTACGCATTCTTAAAGACTTAGACACTCTAGCTCTTTGATCATAAAATGTAACCTGGCTATTGGCCATGGAGCTGATGGGAGTTGTAGTTCAGCAACATTTGGAGGGCCAAAGATTGCCCACATCTGCTCTGGGAAAAAGGCAGGGCAATGAAGGGGGGGTTGAAAGTAGGTGGAGCCCATGTTGGTATTCTTGAGCCCTGTATTGCACAGAACTACTTTTGTGATGAATGAACCTCTCCTAGACCTCTAACTGTCATAATATAAAAACAGCAAAGAAAGAAGGGAGGTGGAGAATTCCTAGGTTGGAAGGAGAAAGGAAGGACATCCAAGCAATGAATGAAACAATCCAGGCTGACCAGAGTTGAGCAGACATAACACTAAGATTTAAAAGTAGACTATTCTTTTAGGTTTGGTGACTTAAGGGAGGAGGTTTTCCAGGACAATGAGAGGTATATAAAGTAACAGTTGGGCCTAAGATTTCTTGCTATGGCTGTTGAATGCAAAAGGGCTTCTGTATACATAATTTGGGTTGAAGGTTCTAACTTTGATGGATGCTAATGTGTAACAATTACAACATGGAATGCAAATCCCACAGAACACCATTAATTTCAGTGTACCTATCTTCAATCTACTTGAATCATGAAGCAAAGGACAAGAGTTCCTTTGGCCATTTGAAGAAACCATTAATTATGGTAAAACGATAGGTGTTTGAGTTATTCATGTATTGTGAATGAGTTATGTTTGTACGGTGGTTAAACAGCTCAGCCTGAAATTATACTTGAGGTAAAACATAGGCCTCAGACTAGGGTTGCCAGGTCGGAGCCATTCAAAAACCTGAGAAAATGGGGGCGAGCCCTAGTGATGTCACGGGGCGGGCCCTAGTGATGTCACGGGGCGGGCCCTAGTGATGTCACGGGGTGGGCCCTAGTGATGTCACGGGGCGGGCCCTAGTGATGTCACGGGGCGGGCCCTAGTGATGTCACGGGGCGGGCCCTAGTGACGTCATTATGCATGATACATTGCATCAACCACAGTTGCTTGGAGCATGCCATTTAAAAAAAATTCTCTGGAGATTAAAATAGAAATCTTACCTAAAATAGGGTGTTCCTAGGTCCATCTGAAGTGACAAGGTCATTCTTTCTCACAAGCTTAGGGTGATGCAAAATGGAAATGGACTGCCTTCAAGTTGATCCCAGATAGGGTCTCCATGGTAAGCAGTATTCAGACAGGTGGTTTACTATTGCCTTCCTCTGAGTCTGAGAGGCAGTGACTGGCCCAAGGTCACCCAGTGAGCTTCATGGCTGTGTGGAGATTCAAACCCTGGTCTGCCAGGTCACAGTTCAACGCCTTTAGGGAACATTTAATCTCGCTTACTTGCTTCTGGCAAGAAGGGTTTACGTGCCCTCAGGCCAGGCCATTATTGGCAGAAAGGAGCTTAGTGTTGCAGAGATGTTAGATGGGAACACAGATAGATGCCCCTGAAGGCAGCAACTGTAAACATGCTTATTAAGTAACTAAGCCCCATAGAACTTAATAGCACTTACTTCTGAGTAGATATGGTTGCAGCCATGTTAAGGACAAGGGAGGGCATTCTAGGCAAATAATTGGGTGTCAGAACAAATTAAACCAGAACTGTCACTAGAAGCTAAAATGATGAAACTGAGGTTATCATACTTTGGACACATCATGAGAAGACAGGATTCAGTAGAAAAGACAATAATGCTGGGGGGGGGGGGAAGAGGAAGGCCAAACAAGAGATGGATTGATTCCATAAAGGAAGTCACAGACCTGAACTTACAAGATTTGAACAAGGTGGTTCATGACAGATGCTATTGGAGGTCACTGATTCATAGGGTTGCCGTAAGTTGTAATCAACTTGAAGTCACTTAACAACATGTACTGGAGAATATCCCAGTGCACTGTTTCGGAAATCTTTAATGTGAGACATAGCCCCAGTATTTTTACTGGGAGTCAGCATGTATAATGGTTAGTATGCTGAACCAGGACCACTGAGATTCAGATTTCTAAATCCCCACTTGCCCACAAAGCTTGATGGGTGTGGGCCTCTCACATACAGAGACTCAGGCTGCAATTCAGTACATATCTATTCAGAAGTAAGTTCCATTGGGACTTACTCCCAGGTAAGTGTGTACTAGATTGCAGCCTCAGCCACTTCAACCTCCCATAGGGTTGTTTTGAGTTTAAAAGGGAGCCATGAATGTCACCCTGGGCTCCTTGGAGGAAGGGCAGGATGTAAGTATAATAAATAAATATTAAGTAATACCAACAGCCTGGTCAGTGCATCAGTCTTTCAGATTATGTTGCAAAATACAACTCTCTTCTTATAGGAAAATACTATGTTGGACAAACAAGGAAAAAGTTACTATTTGAAGAATAGTGATTAAGATATTATGGATGATTATTATTTATGAGAAATCAAAAGTACAGCTAATGAGATAGCTATAACTCCACATCTTATGTATTCTGTCATACCAGAGATCTAATGAATTTGAGGATTATTCCAGTTTTTAGGATCTATATGGGCAGAGCAATCCTATTCCCTGTTCCATACTGCTGGAGGGAATTATGATGCTATAGAGATGTCCCTCTGGCAGAGTGTCTGTGTGTTTCTATGTTGCCATGGAGGCCTCTGCTGGGCTTGCTGAAAGCATAGGGGACTGCATGCTACCACTGGCAATGTTTCCATTGGCAGTAGCCATTGCTAAGGCTCCAAAATGGGATGTTGAAGGAGTGGAGCAGAGACAGTGATGGATCCACAGCTGGTCTTCTTCCTGGAGAATCTAAACCTCTGCCTGGCCATGCAAAAAAAGACCCCCCCCTTCCACCTTTATATCCTGGTGGGCAGGGCTGTGGATGCTGAGGGGAATCCACTGCTCTTTCCCTTCCCAGCCCCAGCCAGATTGCTCTGTTAAGCATTACCTGATTTTTTTGTTTGCTGTTGTTGAACAAATTTTTCCTGCTCCTGCTGAGGCTGACAGGCGGAGCCGTGGAGGGCCGGCCGGGCCGGCTCCTTCTTAGCCCCAGAGCCGGTTCCCCTGCTCCAAGAAGGGTGGCTGGCGGCTTCACCCCTCCTACTGTGGGTGCCGCTGGGCGGCAGCGGCCGCGATGCCCCCCCAGCCCGAGACTGCTGAGCAAGCCCCATCACGGCCACTGCCGCCCAGCGACGCCCACAGCAGGAGGGGTGAAGCCGCCGGCCATCCTTTCAGGAGCAGGAGAACCGGCTCCGGGGCTAAGAAGGAGCCGGCCCGGCCTGCCCTCCACGGCTCCTGCTGAGGCTGACAGGCGGAGCCGTGGAGGGCAGGCCGGGCCGGCTCCTTCTTAGCCCCGGAGCTGGTTCCCCTGCTCCAAGGAGGGCGGCCGGCGGCTTCACCCCTCCTGCTGTGGGCGCCGCTGGGTGGCAGCGGCCGCGATGCCCCCCCCAGCCCGAGACTGCTGAGCGAGCCCCATCGCGGCTGCTGCCGCCCAGCGGCACCCACAGCAGGAAGGGTGAAGCCACCGGTCGTCCTTTCAGGAGCAGGAGAACCGGCTCCGGGGCTAAGAAGGAGCCGGCCCGGCCTGCCCTCCACGGCTCCTGCTGAGGATGACAGGCCACGTGGTCTCCGTCTTGGCAGCGGTTGCTAGGAGACGGGGCCTACGCAGCCTGGCCTGGCAGCCTCAGCAGGAGCTGTGGAGGGCCGGCCGGGCCGGCTCCTTCTTAGCCCCCCTGCTCCGGAAAGGACAGCCGGCAGCTTCACCCCTCCTGTTGGTGCCGCTGGGCAGTGTGGCAGCGGCAGCGATGGGCCCCCCAACCAGAGACTGCTGAGCCCCAGGGGAACTGGCTCCAGGCCGGGGCTAAGAGGGAGCCGGCCCAGCCTGGCCTCCACTGCCACCGCTCGCCTCCACCCATCACCCTCACGCCTCACTTGTACTTCTGTGGGTGGCGGGAGCAGGCAGGGGCTGCTGCTGGCAGCTGGAGGGATCCCTCACTGGGCGGCGGCTGCTCAAGTCCTCTCTCTGCAGTCCTGACTCCTGGACCCTGCCTGCCTGACTGATAAAGGGCGGGAAGGCGGCCAGCCACAGCCCAAGTCGTATGCATGTGTAAAACACGCATGCGTGGCTGAGGGGGCCAATGAAAAGCCGGAGATCCACCAGTTTAAATAAAGTCTAGCCGGAGGCCGGAGATGGCCCCCTTTTGCTGGAGACTCCGGCAGAAAACCGGAGACCTGGCAACCCTACCTCAGACAAAGATTACATTTATAGTGGTATGACTGCTAACAGAATCCTTAGTTGCAGTTGTTAAGGAAGGCAGTTAGTAGCATTGAAAGTGAATGTTGCTGATATTTATTATACAGCCACGAGAGCATGGATTTTTTGCATTCTGCAATGTTAAATTGAAAATACCCCCATGCCATTCTGATGCTTCTCATAAGCATTTCAAAACAAAACCTTACAAAACTTACAGTTCTGAACTCAGAAACACTTGCTTAACAACCCTCTAAAGTTTCATGGTGATACACAAAACAGTCAGAGAATTTAGAGTTCAAAGTGTAAAAAGAGAGAAAAACCAGACCCCTTTTGGACTTTTTTCTGACAGAGTTCTCATAATTTGTTGAAATTAATTAAACATCAGCCATGTTCACAGAGTACATGTAATCCTATTACTGACCTTGTCCCATACTCTGACCTTCATCTTCTGCAGTTTAAAAGTTTAAACAAATGCCTGGCTGATTTTTAATTAATTTAAGAAATTTAGCATTGAACTGAATGATAGTATCGGGCATGCTCAGTAAGAACCAACCGTCAGTGTTCTAAAAACCAGACTCAAAGCTACTGGGATTGGCTAATCAGGTGGCTACACCCACACCAGACATTTATTTCACTTTAGATAGTCATGGCTTTCCCCAAAGAATCCTGGGAAGTGTAGCTTGTGGAGGGTACTGAGAGGAGACTCCTATTCCCTTGACAGAGCTCCGGTGGCCAGAGTGGTTTAACGTCAGCTCCTCTGACTGAAGCTCTGCGAGGGGAATAGGGCATCTCCTAGCAACTCTCATCACCCTTCACTAACTACACTTCCCAGGATTCTTGGGGAGAAGCCATGACTGTCTAAGTAAAATAAAGGTCTGGTGTGGATGTAGCCAGGGACAGCTTTGGTTTAAATTGGGTGGGAGGCTATATGTGCCTGTTGTAGAATAAAAAGATAGGGGAACTGTGAAAAAGAATGATACTGTTCACACTGTTTTCCTTTTGGAAAGGAAAGCGGTTTCCTTTCTGTGCCATGCCCACAAATCCAATCTCCTCAACAATATTAAGAAAGTTGATATAGTTCAGATAGTCACTTTAAATATGTTTAATTTACTTTGCAATTTTAGTGATGTTTCCTATAGTAAATCATTTTCTTTTGCTTCAGTTTCTGTGAATATGTGAAGTACAGCAATGCTTTGCAACACTAAAAAAAAGCTCCAAAAACAATTGTACAATAGTGGCACCAACTTTTTTGCAGAATAGTTTCCAATGGATGTGAGCGTCTTGGTTTGCACAAGGTAAAACAGTGGCAGATGAAATATATTCTAGTAAAATTCTAGGTGTGCTCTATGTTTTTAATTGACCATGCCCACCTTTCCATAAGTGGAGTAGTTTAAGCAAAGCAGGCTGAAAACATTCATTTGGGCAGGCCAAGTTTGTTTTTTCCAACAGCTGTCATTGCTCAAGTAGCAACTTATTGTAATCAGTCTGATTTTACATCAAACTGCAGTTTCAGATTCACCTGTTAATGTGTCCAGAAAGTAATAGAACATAACCTCCAATTTGATACACAAAAGGCTATCTTCACCATCATAGGACATTGACCAATAAAAAAGCTTTGTAATTAATAAAAATAAATTTGACCGAGATTTCTAGGATGAATAATGAGAAAAATATAATTTTCTGTTAGATTCTCTGTACAAACAGTAGTAACACAGAAAAGAAGCAAAGTAAGAAGAACAGCTACAAACATACAAAAATATAATTCTCCATCTTTGGAATGGCAGGTGTTGCCACCACTCACCATATGTTCAGAGGCACATGTTACCAAATTCTTCCAAGCTACACAGGAAGTGAATTGGACTGTGAAAGACCAACCCAAATTGTGTTTGCATTTTGACACATTTGTAGGTCAGTACACTATCTCAGAGAGGAGGTCAGGTCTCCTGCTCCCCTGGTGCATTCAATATAACTGCCCAATTTCCCTGCTTTTTAAAGTTTGATAGAAATATCTGTTGGCTATAGGTACTGTACTTTCTTAAACTGGAAGGTTTTTTTGCCTATTAGTGAATATTATTGAGGAACAGCTGAATGGTGTTCTGAGGATTACTTTAAAAGGACTCCTATTGGTACTTGGGTAACAGAAGGGAGTAACGCAAGGTGGATGCATGTTATTAGCCAGAGGCTGTGGCCAACAGAGAATAAAAGGCCAAAGAAAGCATTGTAAGGGGGTCAATATCCATACCCACAGAATATTAATCAGGCTAATACAAAAAAATTAAGTAAGTTTTTAAAAAAGTGTATGGTGGCAGCAGGAGTTGATTTAGCAGGGTTAAATTATACACACGCACACATACATACATATCTTTTCCACAGGCCAATAAGCTATAGGAAGCCTATATAGCAAGCATATACTGGATTACCTGCATAGATATGCTTCTGTGACAGATCTTATGTCTAAAAATTAAAGAGGGACAACAAGCCTTTGAAGGCAATCAATAAACAGTAGTGTTATTTATGGCTATTGATAGCAGTACCCATGACTCTCCCACAACATCTTGGAGAAAAATGGCATTTTACTAGGCTCTAAACACTGGAAAAGTGTGATATAACTGCAGTGCTTGTACAACATCCAGGCAAAATATGTGGTATGCCTGCAATTTGTGAGTATTGGATTTATTACACACAATATATATATACCAGAAAAGTGTAGTAAAAGATGCAGCCCAGTATCAAGGTGGGCAGTGTTTTTGTGTGGGAGACAAGGGCAGAGTGACATCTTGTGGCCAGCACCTGAAAAAACTGAAGTAGAATCAGTTTTCTTATGGAAAATTTTCTTATGGAAATTGTTTTATGAGAGATGGTGTACATGTAAATGCTCTCGGTTGTTCGTGTAACACATAGGCATCTCTAGGATGATAGCTGTGGCCTCTCTGATAAAAGGTACAAATTAAAGACATCAATCCATAGATTCTTTGGCCTGTTTACATTTGCTTTTAAATTGTACATTAAGTCTTTTCAATATAAATGCTTCCCTGACCAATTTTGTAAAATGTAATTGTACATTGTGCTGGATCTTGAGTGTCCATGATTGGACATTCTGCGAGCAAAAGAGGGACAATTTTTGCCATTTCTCCCTCCCACTGTAGCCCTCTGTGTGCCCTCCTCAAAAAAAAATATGTCCATAAAAGTTAGAGAAGACTTTGGAACAGTGGAGGGGGGGGGGAGAGAGAAGAAATTGGTGGAAAATGCTACTGCTTCCTCTGCTGCATCAAAAATCCTTCTGTAGTCTCCTTTTCTCTGTGCTGGGATATTTTTCCTAATCTATTTAAAGAACATTCATATGTTTTTGTTGCTTTGCTTTTGTGATATTTATTCTGCAGTGTAATGAGTGACATACTCCGTATTTGTTGTTTTTTGCATTTATTTTTAAAATGTTAATAAATATTTTTTTTAAAGTCCTTTTGCAAGTATAAGGGGCACTTTGTTTCCCTAAACAATAACATGGATTCAAACAAAAAGCAGGACTTGTAGCACTATTTTTGAATGCTTTCTTTTGTGTGATGTGTGTTTTTTAAAAGGAATGTTGGCTCTCCCCACAACCCCTGTCTAGCATAAGGGCTGCTGGTGGTGGTGGTGGTGGATGATTATAATAATAACATTACTATTTATATCCCACCCTTCCTTCTGAAGCATAACAAATATGTGCTATTTATGTGTGAGGGTGTTTTGGAAAAAAGCAACCAGATTTTTCTCTGGCAGTAGCAGCCTGTATCGTGTTGTCCTTCCAACACTGATGTCACAACGTAGCTGGATGGGGGTGGGGCAGAGGTGAGGTTGGGACTGTGCAGGCACACCAGTGGGGAATTAATAGTATTAATTATGCCAGCAATCCAAAGAAAAGATGACCTTTTAAATTATTGCTTTGAAAAGTAGAAAGCACTAGCAATTTTGGGAAGAAAAAGATGCAGAGCACCATGATTTTTTTTATTAATCCCACACTGACTTAAAAAAAAAAGATACCTGTATATAGCTTTAAATAATGAAGGGTCTACATCACATTATTGTAATGGTATAGCAGGGCATTTTAGTGAACTTTCTTTACTGTTATGGGCAAATTCCTTTGGTTCTTGGACTACTGGTGCTTCTTAACGGTCACTCATCTCTTTACTCTGCTCATGTTAGCAAGTCCTAGTCTTAATTTATACTTTTTGTCTCAGGTTTCAACTCTCTGGTAGGAGGAATAATGGGATTCTCCATACTTATAAGCGCAGAAGTTTTTAAACACAATGCTTCTGTTTGGTATCTGGATGGAAGTATAGGCATTCTAATTGGACTGACAATATTTACCTATGGAGCTAAGTGAGTGCAATTGTTTCTTTTTTCTTTGTTTGCATGCTGAACAGGTATTGTGGTGATCTGTTCCTTGTCTATGATGATGTACACTTATTTCCTTGAGATGTTGCACATCTTTTGCTGCTCTACACATATATCACTTAATTATTTACCATTGCCCTTACTGCCTCATTACTGCAAAGTTTTATTGCTTAAGAATTAATATATTGCATTCTTATAATTTGCATTACTTAAATACCATATAAAATCCATTTTGGAGTGGTTGAAGTCTGGCTATAAGAATACAAAGAAATATCCTCAAAAACATTCAGCACTACTAAACATGATTTTCTGCTTGCCCCTTGGGCCTTTTTTCCTTGATCAACATGTGCTTTCATTTCCAGGCTACTTATGGACATGGTTCCCCGTGTACGGCAAACACGTCATTATGAAATGTTTGAATAAAGATAGAGCTTCGTGAACTGAATAGATTTTGCAAAATGTGATGACGTCCTACATCCTGGCAAGTGGTGCCAATTATATTTACAAGATTGCACTTTGTTTCTCATGGTATATTCTTTTTACATTATATTTTCAAGAGGAGGTCTATCTGTACAATTAGGCAAATACGTGCACCGCTTAGAACTTGGCAAAAGTAGCAACAGCAGCCGTTTTCTTTTGTGTGTGCTATTTAAAATCCTGCAAGCGGTAATTGAAATGAACAAAGTTCACAGTTCTAATCAAGCTGCTATGTTTTGTCTTCTGGAATTTCAAGAGTTCTTAAACTCAACAACTGCCTGTAGAAATGAGCCAAATCCAAAAGGGTAGCCACAGTAGTTTCTTACCATGGCACCTTAAGGACTAACAGGTTTATTATGGCATGAGCTTCTATAGGCAAGGGACTACTCCATCCAGTATAGACAAGAGATGGCTTTTAGTTATGTTGCCAACAACGTTCCAGGATGTGCCAGCAAAATGAAACATTGCCAATTTCTTCTGCATAGAACTCCGTGGTATATTGTACTTAGCTCATGGATGCCGACAGACACCACTTGATGCATGGAATTAATTCTTCCCCTACAGCAGATGATGTCCCAGCCTCAAAACAACCCCTTCCTCCAAACTGCCCCATATTCAGATTCAAATTATCTGGTGATAATTTCATACTATTTTATAAAATTCTCTGCACTACATAAATTTGAAGAAACACATACAATATATTAAGCTGCACAGGTAAAATAAGCACAAGGTGTATGATATGCAGGCAAAGCCAAAAAATAAAAAGAGGGGTACAGATTGATTATATGTATTTGATTATATCATGCACATATGGCAGTATGTATGGGTAAATACATGGGTGTCCTATTGTCTGGTAAAAGTGAAGCAGTGGTGGTTTCAAGCTGGTAGTAAGATAGCCTTTCTGTTAGGCTATTCTGTAGGTGTTCCATGTTCCCACCCACCATCTCATGTAATTTAATGTCTGGATTACAAGTTATGATTCCTACCATGTAAATCAATAAAGCTGTTACCTATTTTATAGAGTACCTGTAATTAACCTTTTAATCCTATGTACATTTATTTAAAAGTAAGTTCAGTGGTGCTTACCAACTTCTGTGTTTAGGATTGCTTCCTCAATACAAGTCATCTTGTACAAAAGCGCATTCGAGTGTTGCTGCATATTTCAGATTTGAAGCCTTTCTGCAGGAATTTAACATATGGTAAGTATGCAGCAAAACCCAAAACATAACAGTCAACAGGACTTACTATTTTGATACTGTGTTTTGACATAGGTCTCATTTGTACCTGGTAAAAATGAAAATTTTACCAAGGTAGCATTATGTATTGCTGTAGAAACTGCAATATGGAAGATACTTTCCAATGTAGGCACCTATTATTGGATAATCAACACTGCAGCCCTTTTCTCCCTGCCTTATATTCAATGTGTGAAACTCAACATGTCAGGGTAGACATTATAAAGGTTTTTTTTGAAGAATATTCTTCTGTTCAAAAACTCTGAAGTAATACAATTGCCTAATACTGTTTGTTCAAAGTATTAACATGTGAATATCAAGCTCTAGCTGACAATTTGCCACCTCAGAGGAAAGGCTTCTCGTAAAGTATCAGGCTCCTGCTTTGCTATAACCCCCTCCTCCTCCTCCTCCTCCTCCAAAACAACAAAACCAAACCCTGATGGGCTTTTGACATCAACTTCACTACAGCAGCCACACAGTATGTTTGTGGGGGCCAGGTGGTAGAAATGATGGAAATATTTTCTCCAACTCTAGAGAGGATATGTTACACACAAGCAAGCAAGCCTTGGGACTCTAAGCAGTGAAAAGTTTTTGGCCAGCCAGCTTTCTTTCCACGGAAGGGGTCTTTCCTGAGCACAACTTTCCTTCTAGGAACAGGAGCTCCTTCTGTTAACAAGAGTAAAAACTTGGGATCCAAAGCCAAATGTGTTTGGCATAGTTAAACAGATTGCTTGGTATATGGCAGGGGTTGCCAGTGTGGTGGCTGGGATCACACATCTGTCCACAGACATCTTCCGAAAAGCCCACAGAGGTCTCCTTTCCTAAAGGAAATTATGCTTGAAAGAAGCGTTTTGTTACAGCCACTAGAACAGGTTGCAGTGGTGTGCATAGGACATGTGACAGTTTTTCCAGTTTGCAAATGTACCTACAGCCCCCCTCCCCAAGCAAAAGCTGGTAATCCTTGGTGGATACATTTTTGACAATATAGCTGATATTAATACCTGGCACATAATTACAGCTTCTGCTGTTTCTCTATCACCTTTGTTTCAGGCATATAAACAGAGCTTCTGTTAAGAAACCATCAATCAAACCTCACATCCACGTGGGTAAAACTGATCTCATGAATTTTATAGCAGAAGAATATAAGTTGTATTGGCCAAGATCTACTCTTATACCATGTGGCAAATCCCTCTTTAAAAACTGATAGGTTCAGTTTTTGAAGGGGAAATGTGCATTGTTCACTTCCTTTATTATAACTATTAAATTGTTAAAACTCTGATCTGAAATTTCTTTTAAGCACAGTGGGCTGGGGAAGGAGTAGGGAAGAAAGGCTAAAAACACAACTCTGTCACACAAGAAAAAGTTTATTGAAAAATAAAAATTTTCCTAGTTCTCCCTACAACAGTGGGGGGGAGGAAAGCATTGTCAGCCATGAGAATACAGACATACCTTGGTTTTAAGTTTCCCATATTGTTAAACGTCTGATTTTACAATTACTTGCTGTGAAGCAAACTACTTAAACAAAATATAGCAGAACACAATTTAGGAAATAAAAAAATAAAATTTGAAACATGTATCCTTTTAAAAAAAATAAACAGTGCTTGTGAAACAGATTAAAATCCTTATTAAATCTTAACCTATGACTCAGCTCAGTGGTACTCCTAGAACTGGGAACATTTCAGTCTTCATTACGAATGATGATTTTGTTTTTTAATGTTATTTTTATGGTAGAGATAGTGACTTTTCCTATTCTCTATTACACACTTTTGGGGGAAAAAACCCTACTTACTGTTTTTAGGGTTCCTGTTAGTAGCCGGCAGTCAATGTTATCATGACCCCTAGCTGTGGACTGCCTAGTTCATTTAGTAAACAGGAGAGCAGTGTGTATATATACTACTTGCTGCCTTCTTTGTATATATTTTTTTTTAAAAGGAAAAGTAGTAGCCAAGGGTAAGCTCTCTTGTGTCAGACAAAACAGTGTGCTTCCCCATAGCCTGGTTTTCAAAGAGCTAGGTAAGTGTCCTTTTACATGTATGTGCATGGTTATTGCCAGTATTTCTGTGAGGGTGGGTGTTATTGATGCATTACGTAAACATACTTTCAGGAAGGAATCATATAGGTGAAAATTTATGTACACTTGGCAAACAATGCAGAGGGTTTATGCTAGCTCATTGGAACCAGGTTTTTTCCTTTGAAAAGTCATTTTACCAATATTGTAAACTATTGTTAATACTTTTCTACTTTTGAAAGCAGTGACATTGAGTTCAAGAAAAAGTCTAAGTAGAACTAGCAACTCGTACAGTGTGCCATAAACACCTACCACTATATATAGCATATGACCAATTACATTAAAGCAAGTCTCTTTCATAATTGTTTGAGTGTAGGCTGAGCCAAACCCATTGCTAGATACAGACTCCACATGGTGGATTATTAGTAAGGCTGGTACCTTTATGTATACATCAATACCAAGGAAATTGTTTATATTACTATAAAATGACAGGGCATGTAGTTAAGTACCATCCATCAGTGTCCAGGATAAAATACTCAAGATATAATACTAAGATACATCCATCTTGTATATACTATCTATTTCTATAGCATACTATATACATACACACACTTTTAACATTTGCAGTATAGGATGGCCTGACTTTCCTAGCAGTTCTATTATACAGTCAATTTATTACACAGTAATAGGTTCAAAAATCTTTAGTATGGGATCTTTGTTTAATACCTAAAAATGACTTAGAATGTAAAGGACAGAATTATGGAAAACATTTTACATTTTGGGAATATTAAGAGACAAAGCATAAGCCAGTCAGTGTAAAAAGCCTAAGGTAATGGAAGTTGCATCCAGGAGACTGGGACAAACAGAAAAACAGTGTTGTTTTTTTTTGAAAAGTTAAATACTGATGAGTAAAATGCAAACCTTTCTGCCAGGAAAGTTGTGGAAGGTGCTGGAGGTGTGAGTCAGAAGTCTGAACTGCTGGAGAAGCCCAAGAGAGTGCTTCTACAAGTCACACATGCTGTATGGTTTGACTACTCATCATTTAACCATTAACTATCCCCACCCTAGTAAAGCAAAGGCAAACACAACACAGAATGTCCCTTGAAACTGGGTGGAATTAAAATAATTTAAAAGACAATCTGTGGCTTAATTGTGGTTGTTAAACATCAGTGTTCAAGCAATAAGAGTAGTGAGGCTTTGTTTTAGTAAGCCATGAGTAAAACTTCTTGAATAGCCACTTTCTTGCCCTCCAGCTGTTTTTGGATTCCCAAATCCTATTCCTACCAGCTAACATAGCCAATGGTCAGGGATTATGGGAATTGTAGTCCGGTAACAGATGGAGGGCCACCAAATCTGCAGTGCTGTTGTAAGATAATTCCTCCTTCAAGCGAGTGACTCTTTACTAGACTTATTGAAGACCAAATATTTTCTCAGTATGATTAAAGCAGGAGATTGTTATTTTAATTATTTTTAATTTACTCTAATTTCACCTTGAAGGTTGTTGATGCGTTACAAATTGGCATGAACTGGAATTATACCCATTTGTGGATTTTCTTGCAAGATTGTTCTGGTGAAAGAGAGCAAAAGGCAGATCCTGAGTGTGTGTGTGTGTGTGTCTATGCCCATGCTGCTTTAATGTAATGGCATAGCTAATTCAAGCAGAAATTGCACTTTATTATTTATGTTAAAGATCTTGAGAAAAACTGGAAGAAAAAAAGTCTGTAAAAAGTTGTTGGCTCAAGATAGTACGCTTTGTAAAGCAGAAACCATATCAATAAACATAAAACTGATAAGAAACTATCAAAAGTTATCAAATAATAGTTTTACTATACTAACCTACATATATAAAGTGGATGAACAAGTCAATCTTCAGTTTGTATATGAGTAGCAATATATGGGTTAATATAGTGTGTATGGCAAAGAGCTGGGACTGGTAAAGGCAAAATGCCCAGTTTAAAAACAAGAAAGTCGCTTGTTGATAGGATAGAAAAATATCTCTCCTTGGAGAAAAAAAAACTAGAACAAACGTAACGTTCTTATTGCATATAAAAGGTAATGGGAATTTTTTTTAATGGTACAAGGAACTAGTTGTACTAAAGCCATTAATGGACAATTTTGAAAACTGATACTGAAGTTATTTAATCTCGTATGTCAGTGGAGAAAACCAGTGCTTACTTGCTTGCTTGTATTTGACAAGAGCCAATGTGGAGCACCAGGGATAACCTAAGCTAGAGGACACACTGAATTACTAGCTTAAAATAGCAGTCAATATCCTCTCAACAATAGTCCTTTTCACGTTACAATAATTAACAGCAGTTATCTAGAATATGAACTCACTGTACTTTGTGTAAAAGCTTGAATACAATGATCTAGTAGTAAGTGAAACCTATTCAGTTTTTTGCTTTGCAAACCTAGTACTGGTAATTGTGATGGGGTAATGTCCATTGTGCAAGGGGTGGACACAGTAATTTTATAGAACATGTGACATTTTCTGTAGTCTAAGCACTACTGATACCCTTTTGTTTCACAACCTTAGTTACAAGAAAATATATATTTTTAAAAAAACTCAAAACGATTGTAATTTTAAAAACAAAAATAAAAGCACCAGTTATGGGGAGGTTACTACATAAAGATGCTCATGCAATTTTAAATCATATGATAGGAGCACCAAACAAACTGTGTACCTCAAAACCATGTAACGTAGTGCAAGAAGCAACTTAAATCATTGAAATAAATGTTTTATCCATGCCCTAGTGAACCCTCTTTTGAATTGCTCCTAAATACTTTGATTTTAGCAGAAGGCCTAGTAGGACTGTTGAACATCAAGGTATAAAATGTCACATGAATATTACAGTGTTAAATAAATAAATGGAAGTTTCCACAGAAATTGATTTAGGGCCTATTTACACACGCTAAAAATTCTTCATGTGGAACAGCCATATAAGCAGAGCCACACTGAAGAAATAACATATGGGAGTGCTTGGTCATTCATGTTGGCAAATTTGTAGAAGGAAGGATGACACTCATATTATCAGTCAAAAATATAACCTGAACTATCTATAGTTTTTAGTTTCTGTGTACTTGAGGGAATTTGGTTGCTGTGACTTCGTGCTAGGCTGCTGCTGCTAATCCTGATTCTACAACAGTGGCATGAACACTAGAATCACATAACATGCACAGCTTAATATGCTGTGTGAACTTTAGATAAAATAGATGTTTGCTTTTAATGCTACAGTAGTAGGGAATTCAAGCAAGAAGGTAATAGGAGTGCTTTCTTAGCTGTGGAAGTTGAGATGAGCTTTATGCTCTGCAAGAAAACTCTGCTCCTTCAAAAGATTGTGCCAGTTCACAAAACTATGAAGTATTAGTAATTTGCATACTGAACTGCATTTTTCTTAAAAAACAAGAGAGGTTCAGGGTAAATTTCTACCAACTACCCTACAGAACCATATAGAAGACCAGTCAGCTGTTCATTAGCCTACTATATTCCATCCTTCCGCCTTTGCTAAGATGTAACACAAATAATGCATCACATAAGTGCATTGTGTTTAGACACATTCAAGTACAAATATCAATAGGCAGCATTCTCTTGTTGCAGCTTGCAATATGCTCTTTTGCTTTAACAGCTTTGTCTTCTTTCCAATAAAAATATTCATAATTCATACTCATATTTACAAAAGTATATAAATTCTCAAATTAATATTCCATTATAATTTTTCAGGCATTGCCCAAATCCTAAACACACAATTACTTAAAATAAAAAGGCACACATATTTTGACATTGCCATGCAAAAAAACAAAACTGTCCTCAGCCACAACTGCTTCTATAAACTACAAAAGAGACAAATCATCAAAATTAGGTGAAATGTACTTATAGATGTGCAAATCAACTTGCATATATGAAATAAATGAGGTTTTTATTGGCATTTTAAACAGTGTATTCAATCTTTACCTTTCAAAGGTAAGCTTTTAATTTTAAGTTTTTTAAAAAATAAATTACGTAAATGCTTCTCTCAAGTTTTGGTAATCTCTCAGAAAAAGAATTTTTTTAAAATACCAGGTCAAAGAAAGAAAATATATAAACTTGTAAAATAAAAAGGAAATTTTGATATATGAAGATGTGTTGCTTCTGGTGATGAGTGGTTTTTCTATTTTATTTTTGACTTAAGGGGCAGTCCATGAATTAAAGCTCATTTATACCCAAAGCCAAAATCTGCCAGAATGATTTGCAATGCTACTTAGATCTCAAAATCCTTAAGTATCTTGTTTTTGCATTTAGTCTTTAAGGAGGTGGCCCAAGTTTTAGCCAAGGAAGACATCCCCTAAACATATCTATACGTTTGTCTAGCTTGAATGAATGAAATCCTGAAAACAAACTCCTTAATAATCATCTGTTAATGGCTCTGCATGCTGGCACATTATTATTGAGTTTGTTTTCAAGGTGTTGTTTATTAAAGCTATTCAAATTTATAGGTATGTTTGAAGAAATGCCTTTCCTGGCTAACCTGGATCATGGTACAAGATTCACTTGCTGCTGCATTTTGATATACTTAAAGGTGCCAGGTCTGCTGCACCTGTATTGACTGTGCCATGGTTAAATAAAACTCAATTTGTTCCTTACACCAAGTCTTCGTAGTAAATAAATATTGCCATAATAAGGTTAATACACAAATTCATTTCTATTCCATTATTAGTGCATTACTGTTATAAAAAATTGCACCAATAAACTATGTGGATGAGTCTGTCAGTGATATCATAAAATTACTGCAGAAATGTGTGGTATCTGACCCAAGTTGTACTCACAGTAGACCTACTAGACTTAAGTCCAGTCAATGGACTTTAAGTTAGTCATTTCAGTGATTTCAGTGGGCCTACTCTGACTATGGCTTAGTTGGATACCATCCTACAATAAGAACTTAATCAATTTTACACTGTCACTCAGTGCTTTTCTTTTTTTGCCAGAATATAGTATGTCAAGTTTAAACTAGCAATTTACAGATATACCCTTTGCTGAAATACATTATTGATTGCACAAACAAACTAGCAAAACCCTATTCTTTTTTCCTTCACAAAGCAATGTATGAAAACAAAAACACAAAAAAAGTTGCAATAGAATACAAAATATATGTTACTGTTGAAGGAACGTTGCCCAAGCAAACCACTTGCATTCCTTAAATGTACCTATAATTTGTATCTTGATGCTTCATTAATAGCTTTCTCTGGAGGAAAAAGATTAGAAGTGGGACACTGTTACTAAAGGCAAACTAATCTGAGTGCATTAACAAAGATGTATTTACAGAACAAATAATCTCAAATGTTTTGCTTGTTAAAGTAATTGGTAGTACTTTGTTTATTGCCAGATTTAGCTTGATGACATCCTGTTCTCATAAAGAATGTATTAGAACATGTAAGTGAATCATCAAGTGTGCCAAAGTTGAAGAGTGATCACTTTAAAAATAAATAAAGGGAGGGGCTTGTGTACTTACAAGTGTGGGGCAGAAAATGCTTGGTAACTTAACACACAAGGCTAGATTCCAAGTGTTAAATATTACAGAAATCCAAGACATCATACTGAAAGCCAATCACAATTTACTGGAGTTTGGGGCCAACCACTGCTCATTTTTAATTATGCACATACAATTAAATGTATTAGTCTTGGTAAAACCTTTCTGAACACCCTTACTGGTAAACATTTCTGGAGCTATGCCCTGCAGATATGCAATTTTTAAAACAATTAAAAATCATTTTTATAGACTCATCTCTCAATATTTTTTTGAGAACAGTGTTTTTCCTCATGGTCTTTGGTATGTCAAAAGATATGGTAGTGTGTACCACATAAAATGATGGATACCAAATAATGAATAAAGTTACATTACAAAAGAATAGAAAAAATGCCCATCAGTAGAAATAGTAAGTAATGTTTAAAGGATGGGGATGGGGAAGAAAATAACAAAAACATCAAACTCAAATGTGTTATTGAAAATAGTCCAAGTCTTTTCTTGTCAACCTGTGGTGATTTTTAGACCTAGCTCCAAAGAGAGGAAGCATTTGTTTTCTAGTAAATGTCTTTTACTGTCTACAAGTAGTGCTTTTAAAGATGTCAGTGCTGCCAAACAACTTTTTAAATAACAGCCCATCTGCTTTCTACAAGCAAATCTGAGTTCAATACTTAGAATTAATTTCAGTTTATAACACTATTGGCCCACTTTTACTTATCTATCTAAAAGGCCTCTTCTGTTCGTAGCCATTGTTTTGTGTGTGCTATACTAGCTCTTTAAATCTCCGCAAGTTGTCAAGACAGACCACTTGACTGCCTCGTTTCTATTTTCAACTTTCAACCGCTGTTGCGCTACCTCACTACCCTATAGCAAACTGAAGAGAATATTGCTCCAATGGCACCATTTTATTCAGTGGTCACACAGCGTGTCTTGTCACCACCTTAAGACAAAACTTTGGGGGAGTAGGAAAAAGGTGCTGATAATTCTAGACAAGACCATACATTGTAAATATTACGCATTATGTGGCCTGTAAGCCCTGATGAACGCCACAATCCATTATCAAACCAAAAGGATTTGCCACTCAGGCAGCCACCAGTCCTCCCATTTCATGGGATGACTTGCTTTGCTATCTGGAGACTGCAACGCAGCTGCTGTGAATTTGCAATGTGTGCCGGGTAAGAGAAAAACCAATAGTCAACCATGAGAGATTCAGTAGCTGTGTTACATTGTAGTTCCAAGTTCACAAGGACAGCACCAGCCCTTCAGGGCTCAGTAGAACCCTAGAAAGAGTGTACCTAGGATGTGTGTTAGTCTTTCCTGTACAGACCAGTCTCTTCCAGATTTCTATTTTTACTGGAAATAATATTCAGAAAAGTTGTTGATCATGATGAGCCGTTGGGAAAAGAAACCCACACTCTTGTTTTACTCTTACAAAATGCTGAACTTCATTTGTCACCTCCTTAAGTAAATAAAGAGATTTCTGTGAGTTTTGTTGGAGTCATTCACTTAGGAAAATATATAAATCATTTGAGGATTTTTTTTAAATCGCTTATCTGTTCCATCTTGGTACAAATTTTTGCTTTTCAGCAATTCTGCCTGCAGTAGCAAAGTGCAAGAAATGGCAGTAGTTCTCTCCAAGCCACTGGCTCTTTTGTCCCTTCATAAAGTCATGTGAGTTGCTGCTATAGACAGTCTTTACAAAGTGCAACTTGTCCTTTAAGATAGTCTCTACAAGGACAGATTCTTTTGTGGTTCGGATGAGATCCTGCACAGCTGAACAACAAGAGATCACCCTGGAAAACACAGTGTTTTCTCTTTTCATCAAAAGATGGAACCACAATATCATTTGCAGACTCTACTGTATGGCATTCAATGTTGTACCTGAAAAAGAAAAGAAAAAACATGACAACCCACATCACTTGCTCACATTCAGTAATTCAAGTAAGCAGTTTTCACTACTTCCAACTTATGGTTCCAAAGGTAAGTAATGAGGAGATTCAATTCATACATAAAATTGACAGGCCAGCAATGAGGTCCCATTACTTTTCCAAACTCATAATGCCAAAAATTACACCAGTAATTTTAAAAGGGTGTTACAGTATGGTACAGACTCATTTATTCAGAAGCGATAGATGCCATATAGAATATTTAGTTGCACAAGCTCTGATGAACAGAAACACTATAATCCTATCTTTGACATGAAATGACACAAAGTTCATAGGGAATTTGAATAATTATCAAACTTTGGAACAAATGAGATTTACACAATGCAGTTCCGCTATAGCCGTGTTCATTCATTCTCTCCCTCTCCCTTTGACACAATTACCATTGCACAAACAGGGGAGCAGGGATAAGCCCATTTACCATCTCCCATCCTATTACTTTAGTCTCTTAACAAGTTGGAACTGACAATTTCCATTAGGGTGCTTGTCCTACTCAAGCAGGCTCCCCACACAATTTAAAACACTGGAAGTTCTAAACCATATGTGGAGTCTACTTGAGTACAGCAGGTCCCCAACAAGTTATGGGCTGCAGAAAAGTGATGGGGATATGCAAGTGGGGTTAACAGGCTTGTGCTTGCTCTCTCCTTCATGCAGTGGTAATCAAGTGGTGGTGGTGGTGGGAATGAATCATTGTATCACATAGGCTCCTGGAAACCTTAGTACAGTACTACATGGTATATTCTGGAAAGCAGTGATAGGCTGGTGAAGGAAATGTCTTTCTCAAGTCTAAGGGGCCAGTTCACACAATTAAATCCTTCCAGGCAAGTAGAGAAAGGCTAGAAGCTAACAACCATTTTCATGATAATGACTGAATATAAAGCAGTGGCAGTTTTTTTTATAAGCAAGTGATACAGATACACATTTGTAAATGAGCATATTAATGCTATTATTATTCCTGTGATAAAAAGGCTATTTACCCCCCTCCTGCAAAAATAAGGATATTCAGGAGTGGGTGCACTGGAAAGCTTCCACACCAATACTAAAGCTGGCTCACATTGTGCAATAATTATCCCAGGTGACCATTTTACTGGGGGCATAAATCGCAGTCATGGTTTAGCAGTCAGTTTCCAACATGTACAGATGTAAGCAAACAGACAAGAGAAACATCGTTACACATGAGAGTACACAGGAAGTATGTAGTTTCTTTTACCAATACCTGCATATACCAGTCTAGGGGAAAGTATTTGAAAAAGAGATTAAAATGTCAATTATTGTATCTTGTAGGTCGAGACAGGTAGAAGTCTGGGAGTTAAGATGCAATTCAAAGCAAAGCAATGTTCACCACATTGATGTTGGCAGCATATGTTGCATCATTCAATTCAGTTGTGTCACATTGTTCTACAAAGATGTTACCTCTATATGCATGAACACAAATGCATTATTCAAAAGCCAGATAAGTTTCTCTCTGAAGATTAAAGTATTGGAATACTGACATCAACTGCTATAAGTTTAGATCAAACGAACATTCCAGAGCAATATCCAAAATGTGCTTAAAATTCCATCTTTGTTTTCATGTCCTCAGAATTATACTACTTACTTCAAGAGGTCTTTATCCTTATTCAGGTGCTGGAAAAAGGACGGCTCACAGATAAGCTGATTTTCTTGACAAACCTGCTTGCATGATTTCCCGGACCCAGCAATTTTAACCTGAAGGGCACTTAATGGGGGCCACATCACTTGCCCGTGGCAGAAATCCTGAAACAATGTGAATTTCATTACTGCACAAGATAAGAAGGGATTAATATTGTTATTAAAAGCTTCAAACAATGTCCAGTTCAATCAAGGTTGCAAGGTTACCAAGCATGGATCTCACAGCCGCTCAGATATCATGTGATCTTTGCCAAATTTATAAGCTTGTTTCAGTCTCTTGCCACTCAGTACAGTCAATAACTCAGCTAGATGGACCAATGGTCTCTTTGAATATAAGGCAGCTTCTTATGTTCTTTTCTGTACCACAGTGTGGGACCCCTAAGGCAGTTAACAACAATCAACTAATCAAATTAAATAATTATAATAATCATTAAATTTATATCCTGTTCCTCATCCCAGAAGGAGCCCAGGGTGGCAAAAAAAACACTAAAAACATCTTAAAAACATATCTTTAAAACATCTTTTAAAAAACCCCTCTTAAAATAATTCCAAAACAGATGCAGACTGTGATAAGGTCTCTATTTAAAAGGTTTGTTGAAAGAGGAAAGGCTTCAATAGGTGCAACCCCCCGCCCAGAAATGGCACCTGTCTAATACTGATGGAGAATGAATTCCAAAGGTAAGTGCCACAACACTAAAAGTTCGTTTCCTATGCTGTGCAGAATGGACTTCCAGAGGCCCTCATCTGCAGAGTTCAATAATTGACTGGGTATATAAGGGGTAAGACAATCTTTCAGGTATCCTTGTCCCAGCAGCATAGGCCTTTGTACACCAAAACCAGCACCATGGAACTTAGCCTGGTAGCTAATGGGCAGCCAATTCCAATTCTTTCAGTAGTGGGGTAACATATTGGCAATATCCTGCCCCAGTAAGCGGTCACGCCACTATGTTTTGCACAAGCTGCAGCTTCTGGACCAGCCTCAAGGGTAGCCCCACACAGAGTGCATTACAGTAATCCATTCTGGAGGTTACCAGCACATGGACAACAGCAGTCAGGTTATCTCGGTCCAGAAATGGCCATAGCTATCCTACCAGCCGAAGCTGGTAAAAGGCACTCCTGGTCACTGAGGTCACCTGGGCCTCTACTGACAAAGATGGATCCAGGAGCAACCCCAGACTACCAACCTACTCTTTCAGAAGGAGTACGACCCCATCCAAAACACACAATTGATGCATTACCTGGACTTGGGAACCACATACCCACAGCACCTCCATCTTGCTAGGATTCAGAGTCAGTTTACTGGCTCTCATCTAGCCCACCACAGCCTCTCCCAATTCATATGTTACGAAGAAATAGAGCTGGGTATCATCAATGTATTGTTGAAACCTCACCCGATATCTCCTAATGATTGCTCCCCATGGCTTCATGTAGATGTTAAACAGCATGGGGGACAAGATGATACCCTGCTGCACCCAGAAGGCCGAAAAAGAATCACCTAGGGCTATTCTCTAAAACTAACCCTAGAGATAGGATTGCAAGCACCTTGTCCAAGTCATCAGGCTGCACCAACTGAAACTGATCCCAAAAAGTTACAGCAGAGTCCATTACTGAATAAAACAGCACTGAAAATGAGTCAGCAACCACAGCATCAATATGACAGTACAGTTAAATAAACTATTAGTGGTGTGCACCAACCATAAGATTTGGTTTGAATCATGACGAAGTGGCTTCAAGAAAACCACCCATTTCAGTCTGAGGTGCTTAATGGACTACCAGATTTAGATGGACTTGGAGTAGGGTCTGCTTCATTTCCCCCCTCCCCCTTCATTTTTTGGAAATAAAAAAAACAGCATTAACTTTGTTTCTTCGTACAGGTATAGTCATCCCGCCTGAGGGTATGAATCCTGTCAAATTATAGAACTGCAGTGGTTTTCCTGCATGGGCAGCCATTAACAGTTTTAAGGTGTTTCCCACCCCCCCACCCCAAAATCACATAATCTCCCCGTGCTTTGTAGGCAGTTGGCCTGAAACTGCAGACATGAGAGAGATGCCTCGGGTAAGAAACACATCAAATTGCAGACAAATAGGTGCAGGGGCTTTTGGGCTAGGCACTTTTAAACTTGATTTTGGGGAGGGAAGAACTAAAATGGATTCACTTTCCAGCAAAAATAATTGCCTCCGATTAAAAGCTTGAGTTGTCAGTCTCAACAGAGCTTTCTCTCCACCCTCTTCCCACTCTGGTGTTTGCTCTTCATCAGCCCATCCTGGTAAGCTTAGAGACATTACTTTCACTTTTGGGATGAGCTTGTCTGCCCAATTTCGGAGGGGGGGAGGGTTGTCAGGATTGCCAAAGCACTACAAAATGCTTGAGTGTTTTGACTAATGCTGTCTCATACAACATTATGGCAAGCTAACATTTCCTCTGAGACACCCCACTTTGCCTCAGGATTCATCTGAATCCAATGCATCCCCTCTCAAATCTATGCCACAGGCCTGCTTAAACTTCAATAAAGAGGGGGGAAACTAGGCCTCCAGAGTCTAGGAGCAGGCCCTGTCCCACATACCCACCAGCTGTACTTCCAGAGGCAGTGGGACACAGAGTAGGATTCCTCCAGAAGACCTCAGTGGTTTGGCAGGATGTGGGAGAAAATGGTCCTTTAAATATCCTGGTCTCAAACCATTTAAGGGTTTAAAGATAATAACTAGTCCTTTGAACTTTGCTGGGAAACTAAACAGGAGCCAGTCAAAGGAGATTAAACAACAGCGGAATTACTTGAACAATAAGTGGGCCTCAGTCTTAACACTGCAGGACAACATGAGGACAAGATCATGGGTGTCTATGGAAGGGTGTGGGCAAAGGGATGCAGTTACCATACTGAATGAACCATAATCTCCAAATGCCTATATTCCATTTTTTTTAAAAAAAGTAAGTTTCTAGCATTTGTAGAACCTGAGATATGAGGCAAAATGTACAGGCACTATTACCATATTTTCTGAGAAACTAACCTGCTCCCTGCTTTCAGTTTTCTATTTCGCCCCCCATCCCCAGAAAAATTCCTGCGGATACTCAAGGATAAGATGGAATCTTGTCAGTGGGAAATAATAGTTCCCTCTCACCACTTTCTAAAAAATGCCCTGCAGGTAGGGGTGGAATCACCGCAAAATAATTTCTCTTAATCCCACCCTGAACAGGCAACCCCAAATGTTGAAGGTATGGAAATCAACAAGGACACACTGTCCAATTACTAGTGTATGTTATCCACAAGAGCAACCAATGCAGAATGGGTTGGAAGCCAGACTGACAAGGAACAGGCACTTGGACAAGAGGAAGGACAGGGTGGGTATACAGGAGGGATCACTCTATGGCATTCCTGCTCCAGGTAACTTTACAGTGTCCTGTGGTAAAATGTCTATAGAGCCTTCTGCTGATTCCTGCCTATGTGGTGATGGATCGTGCCCTTCATTCATGTTATTCGTTCATTCACGTTATTGGGTGGTTTATTGTGCCTTCTGAAAACCTAAAGCATCAGGTTTGCCTAGTGTGAAGTGCTTGTAAGCCAGGAAGGGAAATTTATGGCTCTCCAGATATTGGACTTCAACTCCCATCAGCCCCAGCCAGTATTGCCAATGGTTAGGGACGAAGGGAGTTGGAGTCCAACATCATCTGGAGGCCACAGGTTCTCTAGCTCTGGCCTAAATGATGACACTAGTAAGCTGCAGTTATCCAATGTCTCCCAATATGTGGATCACATTTTTTTTTGTTAAACAGCAATTGCACTAGGACAAGTGCTCAAAACCCTCCAGGCAGCAGAGAAGTCTGCAGTGACAATATAGCCACTAATAATAATTCTTTTCAGCAGTCATTTTACCTCCTCTATACTGATAATTCCTAGATGAAAGTAGATCTAGAGTAATAGTTTTATTTGAAGAAAATAAAATTTTCTTCAATGTAACAAAACTATCAATTCTTGAGCCATACTTACATGCAGTACTTTCAAAAAGCAACGAAATTTCATTAAAACTGTGGTTTCTCATAGTGGAGAAGACCTCTCAATATTAAAAAAGAAAACAATAGCTTTAATTTATTCTACTCCTCCCCTAAAGATGTTCATTACTTGGGAGTTTATTCCCTAGAAAGTTTAAGAATACTACCTGAACTACTTCAGAAATTAAAAATCATAACCTATATTTGTGACACCTTTCCTCTCCCTTCTTCTACTTAGTTCTATAGTTAAGTGAAATTATTGCACAGCTATGAACAGCTCTCAACTTCTATTCATTTAAGAATAAACAGGACCAGCATTAGTAATACAGTGGCTTATGCAGGAAATCTGTGCACGCAAAGCAAATGTCTATTGATAAGGAGAGCATACCTGTTTCTCTATGAAAACATTCATTCTCTGGAGCATTCCTTCACATGTGAATTCAAAGGGTAAGTAAGGTTCAGTCTGTTAAAGTAAAATGTGCAGTTTAGTTACTTTTTAAAAAAAATTATACCCAAGGTATCACTATGCTACGTTTGTACAGGTGCTTGGATATTAGCGATGAAGTTGTTTAGTAAGGCATCTGTAGATTTATTTATTATTTGATTTATATCCTGCCCTTCCTCCCTGTAGGAGCCCAGGGCGGCATATAGTAAGTATAGTAATTAATTATAGTAATTATAGTAAGATAAAGTAATTAATAATTCACAATTCAATCATTGTGAATATTTCTGCTCCCATGAAATTACGCTATAAAACCACTATGCCACGTTCACAGCTATTGTATTTCCTATGCCATTTTATTCATTAAAGCTTTATGGAACCAGATAAATTTATGTGTGTTTTTAATCTGTAATGTTTCCACACTGAGACATTATTTGTTCAGGATGCATAATGAAATGATATCTGCTTTAAAAAAAATTATATACATATATTCAAATATGACATTCCAGCTATAGGATGGGCATTTCCCAAGTGGAACTATGTGTCTTTAGTAGAAAGGAATAAACATTCCACAAATCTGTTGGGAAGGAAATTACCAGCTTAATGTTGACCAGGCTTCCAGCTATTAAAATGAGATACATCTTGTAAATTTTGAAAAAATGCCATTTAGAATAAATAGGTTTTGCATATTCATTGGGAAAAGCTTAATGTAATTTCTTGTACACTGATCCATGTGAGTTTGCAACATCTAGCCTTAATTCAGGATTACTGCAACACAGTGAAAACCTTCCAGAATGCTTTATTTCTGTTTGATAATTTAAAGGCTTTTTGTTTCCTAATAACTCTTTCCAATACACTTTGCACTACTACATGTTTCTATTTCATCTTTAGGCACTGATTACAAAGAGATAATTTTTTTTATCTTTTAACCTTTTGATTCAAAATTGCTTTCACTGCCTTCTCAACTTCAGAAAGATCATTGATGTTTACAGTCCAAACATGAGGCCTCCCAATGTAAACTTCAGCATAGGGATGTTGAGATGTCAACTGAAAGAAAAGTGATGAAATGTCATTCTGAAAAGCATGTTCATTTCAGTAAGCAGACTTCAGTATTATGCAAAATATGTAGATAGTGTAGCATTTCCATTTAAGGGACTGTTCGTTCCCTTGTTTTCAGAGTTTTGTTCATAACATCCCCCTATCCATCAAAAAGGAATTACTTATCAGCATTTTTACAGAACCAAATAAGTGAAACTGGGAACTAAAAGATGTGGGGTAAGTAACTGTCAGGGATGGTGTAATGTACCATGAGAAGGGGCAAGAGATTGTCTAGTATACCTTGTAGTAAAGTTCATGAATCCCTAGAATTCTGATACTAAATTCTGATCTCACCAGTCTTTCCTCACTACTGTTTTGGTCCTCTTTCAGATCATTTCATTCACTGAACCAAGATATGGCTATTATTATCTGAGGTGTAGTTGGGGGGAGTGGAGGAGGGGGAATCATACTGAAATGTTGAAAGGCACAACATGGAATGCTAGCTGCTGGGCTTGCACAGAGATGTTCAGAAAAAGCAACATTAGCTACTTTTGTCTTCATATCAGTCATATGGAAAATTTGGGACTCTGATGTCATGTCACAATTGGAAGAACCTTTTAAAATTGGTCCCCTGCCGGGAGGAAGGGCGGGATATAAATGAATGAATGAATATGTTATCCAAGCCTTCTCTTTTTTGCACTTACCACTCGTGATGTTCCAAGCTTTCCAGATCCATCCTCTCTCTAACTCTTTTTGTTCTTCTTGCAAACTCCACAAAGGGGCACTTGTGTTTCTTTCTAGTATTATGCAACTACGTATGCACATGTCCTGGAAGACCCTGTGCCCCACCTCTCTGGATCCTTTACTTTGCTTCTTTTTTCAAAATATTCTAGGCAACCACTTCTTCTTCAACAACTTTTCCCACCTGAACTGGCTTTCTCCTACATCTGCTGCTCCAAGCCACTTCCTTGCCTGATAATATGCATTTGACTTGGATGCCTATGAAGCCCATGCAAAGCACTAACATGCACTTGGGCACAGACACACAGAATTTGCCTCAGTTCCTTGGTTCCAACTCAGTAGTCCATGATTCAACTTTCGTACTTGTAGATACGCTCATTCCTCTAAAAGCCTTTAGAATTAATGCATCAGTATAGTGCTGGACAGCCAACACTATGCCCCAAATGGGCCACCATTTGATGACTCTCAAGGTTGGGTAAAGAATGGCCGACGAGGCCTTGCTTTCTGCCCAGGAAAGACTAAATGGCAGCCAACACATGTGCAGGTAAGCAGGGGGCTTGAATCCCTAATTTCCTTTGCTTTATCTTCTGAACTGCGTGTGGCCTCAGCCCTTTTAAATATGCTACACAATGATGCTATATTTACAAAGGCAATTCTTCTTGTGGACACACATTTTGAGGACAAAGCCTCCTCAGCATGTTTGTGCTGCCTGTCCAGAGTGAAAGCTTTTTTTAACATAACACCAAATGTTTCTTTTACAAGGAACAGGTTTTGGCTATGCAAGCAGTTCATGAAAAAAAAAAAATTATTTTTATGCTATGTTTATCCTTTTTACTAAGTTTATGGCTTAGTTTATTTGACTTTTAAGTTTATTTTACTCTTTCCAGGAACCAAAATACCTAACAAGTACGCTTTCATATTGATAACAAGAATATTTTCATTACGATTTTAAAAAAATCATAGCTAGAATGTTATTTACACTTGTTTAAAAGACTACACACAAGATACAAAGCTTTGATTGTACTACATTCTTAAATATTAGACTTAAATATTAGACAGGTGCCATCTCTGTTATCTTTTTAGTGCCTATTGAAGACCTTCCTCTTTCAACAAGTCTTTTAAGTTGAGACCTTATCCAAGTCTGCGTCTGTGTTGGAATTGCTTTTTAATATGTTTTTAAATCTTTTTTTAAAAAAAACAATATGTTTTTAACCTTTTTAAAAAGGTGTCTTGAAAGCTTTAAAAATGATTTTTTAAAGATGTTTTATTTTAATGTATTTTAAAGTCTGTTTTTATGATGTTTTAAAGTGTTTTTAGTGCTTTTGTTTGCTGCCCTGGGCTCCTGCTGGGAGGAACGGCAGGATATAAATCAAATAATAAGTAAGTAAATAAATAAGCAAATGAAAATGAAAAAGAAAAAGGTAAGAGTGCGTTGCCAAAAATAGGGACCGTGAGAGTGGGACAAGCTATTAGTTATTGCTAAGTAATGAGAGGAATTTCCCTGAACACATGGACTCTGCATATGTGAAGAGGGGGACAGGGTGTGTATGCAAGCCCTGTCCCCAATATCTCCATGTACCTCACCCCATGCACTCAATCCCTGACCATTCAGTTGAGTAGGGAAGGTCTTCAGGGGGCTTCTCCTCACATTCAATTGAATCTATGTGATCAGAAACCCAAATACAGGTAGAAGGCCCCTGAAGGCCTCCTCCCACTCGACATAGGGAAGGTTGGGGCCTGAGAAAGGGTGACATGTGCAAGGACATTGTAGTCGCATCCTTGCCCCTAAAGATCTAACAAAATAATTTTAAGCAGTTTGGTATTTTTTATTTCCTTGGAAACTGGAGAGTTTAGGTTTCTGCATCAATTGTTCATGAAGCTAAAAAATGTACAAGCATACCTGGTAACAAAAACTGGCATACTTAGAATTACACTCTTTGATTTTTACACTTTGATTTTTGTCTTACATAGCTGACTTCCTGTGGAACCTGAACTAAATGGAAGATTTGAGCACTAATTCTACTCCCTATGCTTTCTAAATGTAATTGCAGGAGACTGGCTTATAGATGTCAATCATCTTTTGGCCAACAGTTTGCTATGATAAGAGTAGTAAAATTCCACACTTTGGTATGATCCTTGAAAATTAAAAACTGATGTGCTACAAAAATTGCTGCTGACATATCCAACCAGCAGCGTGCACAATGAGTCCTAACAATAGAAAATTGTGAATGTGGGTACTGATTGCTTACCTCTCGGAGTGTTGGCTTGCCTTTGAAGAAATCTGTATTTTTGCTGCTTTTGGGTGGATTAAACTTTGGATTCAGAAATGCACATCCATTTGCAATGGCCTCCAGAGGAGCAGGTCCCTCATATGGAAAACCAAGACCAACAAAGAGCTGTAAAATAGAAACTCATAACATTAGCCTTTTTTTCATTTTCTCCACCACATTTTATTTCTGCGTTAGGCATTATTCCATCTCCCATTTAGTTTTAAGCTGTAAAATTAGATCAGCTTATTTGTATTGTGTTATACAATGCTGTATGTACTTGTTCTTTTGTATTTACTTATTGGCATTATGACCCTTTCTAATTGTTCCTAATATGTTTTTCTGAGTTGGGCTCTTCTGGGAGGAAGGGTGGAATATAGGAAGGGTGGAATATACATTTAATCAACAAACCAACGTATTGTTTTTCATTTACTTTGTTGTGAGCCACTTTGGGCACAATTTTGTGGCACACAGATGATAATAATGACAACCACCACCCGCTCCTAGAGCCACATCTTTCTCTATATGCTTGCAGACATGATGGCTGGTGACCAGGTAAAGGGCCTTTCCAATGAGTTATACAGTACATAGAGCTGTGTGCTGTGAATGAGATTAGCCCACAATTCTTTCTTTCTTTTTAAACTATTGGTTTTATTCTGCTTCTGTTTTTCTATTTCATTGCAGTTTTAATTCTGATTTTTGTTTTAATTTGCTTTAATTCCCTTTTGTATAATCTGATTTCATCTGGGTTGTTGCCTGCTTTGGGAGCTTGTTTTTCGATTTGAAAAGTATCCAATATAAATGGATATTGTAAAGAAACATCTATAAGCCAGGACTAGAGTGCCAGGAGACAACATGAAAAATGAGTCTGGGGGTGTGAGGGATAACACTGAGAGATGCAGATGGGGAAGAAAAGTGAAGGAGCACTGAAGGCTTGGGGAGGCTGCATGCTGACAAACAGGAGGGTCAACTTGGACATCCGACTCCCCACCCTAGCCAAGAGGCTCTCTGGTGATTCCTCAAGGTACTTGCTTTTACAACATGCCACTATGCTGAAAGAGCTTGAAAATATTCTGCAAAACTAATAATATTTCTGCAATGGGCTGAAGTGAAAATGATCAAACCCTTCTCTAAATTGAAGCCAATTAAAAAGCCAAGTACTCCCCATTTCCTGGGCTTTGGATGTGTGTGTGGTCGTGGTGGGGAGGAAAGGAAGATGGGGACATCACATTTTCAGATTTCTTACAGCCAAAAGTGCAATGGAAAATGTGAGATGAAGCACATTTTCTTCTCGTGATTGGGAAAAAATCATTGTTGCCACTTTCAAATGGATAAACCTCTATTCCTGGTGACACATAGCCTCAATCCCTAAACCTTCACTCTGGCCCACTTAATCCACAGTCTGACATTCATTGACCTGAAGATATTCTAGGCCTAGCACAGAGTAATGGAGACATCATTAGATCTTAGCTTAAGGAGAGAATACATTGGGGGGTGGAGGGTCTAGCAGGGTCATGGCTTGATAATTACTTACACACTTTGCTCGAACCCATGTCACACAATGATTGCAACTCAAAGGGCTTAAAGTATCTCGCACAGAGTAGTTGGCAGGGTTGCATTGTTGGACAAGCATATTCTTCAAACAGCACTAGCCTTCCAATGATCAACAGCAGGTGGCAGCAAAGTTTGCAGGATTGAGCACTTAATCCAATAGCAAAATCCCAGTTCAAATTCAATGGAAAGCTGTGTCAAAAGTCTATTCTTAGAAACTGCTTTGCATATTACAAGAGATGAAAGAGAAAGCATGAGTGGTTTACAAGATGAGGGAAAATAGGGAACTGTTTCTGGCTTTGCACTGACATTTCCCTTTTTACCACTAATGAATGTGAAAAAAAAACCATAATGGAGAGACTTGACTATAACTGACCAGTAGTACTGAACAGACAGACATTGGTGTGTGGTTGTGCATTCAATACAGTACTAAGGAGATTGTTCCATCAGTGCAAGCATTTCTGCTTGCCTGAGGGAACCATCTCTCCCATCCCCCCCCCGTGTGCTGTTCTGGGGATTCTCCCAACCCTCTGGAGCAGATGGGGGGGTGCAGGAGGAGGAGAGAGGGGAATTCCTGCTGCACTAGCAGAAATTCCTACACTGACTTCCACTAATGTAATGATTTACTTGAATACAGCCCTGCCCAATCGTGTACTCTTAGGCCATCTAGTGCTACCCCACCCCGATACAGGAAGTCCAGAGCCACACGGCAGTCCTTTACCTATTTAAAGAGTGGTATCCTGTCCTGGTCTCCCCCCCAAACTCAGCCTTCTCTTCTTTGACTAAATATTCCCAGTTCTTTTAATATAAGAGTGGCTAACCTGTGAGCTTTCAGTTGTTATTGGATCCCGAGACCCATCAGCTCCAGTCAGCATTGGGAGTCGTCAGGGGTGATGGAAGTTGTAGCCCATCAACATCTGGAGTGCCACAGGCTCCCCATCCTTCAATTAAATTTTCCTCATAGGACTTGCATTCTAATCCATTCTAACTTGTCTATATTTTTATTAAAGTATGGTGTCCAGAAATGGACATTATACTTTGATGAGGTCTGATTAGTGAATAAAATGGAATTTTATTACTTCTTTATGTCTTGGAAACTATGATTCTATTAATGCAGCCCACAATCTTTGTTTTTTTTTTAGCTGCATCATGCTGCTGACTCATTTCAGCTTGTGATCCGGTTTGCATGTACTACTGCCACGCCAAGTATTCTCCACCCTGTACTGTGCATTTGATTCCCACCTACCCCAATGCTGAACTTTGCATTTCCTTCTGTTGAACTTCATGTTGTTAGTTTCAACCCAGCTTTCCATTGTATCAAAGCCAACTTGAATTTTATTTGTAACTTCCAAAGTGTTAGCTATTCCTCCTGGTTTTGCATCATCTGCAAATTTGATGATTCCTTTCACCCCTTCATCCAAGTCCTTGTTAATAATGTTGAAGGCAGAGCCCTGCAGCACCCCACTTGAAACCTCATTCCAGTTTGATGAGGAACCATTCATGAGCACCCTGAGAAAAACTTTCCACTAGCTATGAATCCACCTGACAGCAGTGTCATTTAGCCTCCATTTAACTAGTTTGTTAACCAAAATATAATGGGGGACTTTGTCAAATGCTCTGCTGAAATATAGATAAATTATGTCCTGAGTATCCCACAATCCACTAAACCAGTAAATCAATAAAAAGTTAAAATTAGTCTGGCAGGATTATTAATGACAAATCCATGCTTAATTCTATTAATACTGCATGATCATCAAGATGCTTTCAACAAACTGACTCCATCATCTGCTCCAGCATGTTTCTGAAAGTATACTAGTGAGTCCCTTTAATACCCTAAGATGCAATTCATCTGGCCCTCAATACCTGAGCTCATTCAAAGTAGCTATGTTTTTCCTGACCAATTCCTTACCCATTTTGAACTGCAATCCTGACCCTCATTAGTTACAATTTTTTTTGCAAGGTTGCACACTTCCTCTTTTGGGAGAAGAAGGTGGCAAAACAGGAGTTGAGCAGTTCTGCCTTCTCTTTTGTCACCCTTTAAACATTTCACCATTCTTAGGGTGGCATTCAGCGCTATTCCTACTCAGAGCAGACCTGCTGAAGTTTATAGACGTGACTAACTTATGTCCATTAATTTCAGTGGGTCTACTCTGAGCAGGACTTAGTTGAAGACAACCCTTACTGAGCAGCAACCCCTTGAACATACTTTATGTTGTTCTTAGCATCACTTGCCAGCTTCAGCCTGTTCTGAGTTTTCAGCCTTCCTGACACTGTCCCTATTTATCTGTACTTGTCCTTGGTTACCTGCCCTCCCTTTATACATGTCCTTTTTTCATTTTTTGCTCCTCACGATGCTTTCTGTAAATGTCTCCCATTGCTCTCCCTCTTATTTATGTGATTGTGCCTTTAGTTCCTTCTACATGAATTCCTGACCATTTGGGGCATCTCCCTATCTAGCATTGCTCTGAATTTACTTAAACCAGGTTTTCTGAAATTGAGCTTGTTCACTTTTGATGAATTTGAGCATTATGTGGTCACTTTCCCCAAAAGTTTCTGCTACTTAATTGACCAACTCTTCCGTATTGGTTAAGGTCACAATCCCCCTCTTTTCTTCCTCCCCCTTCTGAAAGAAGTCATCAGTAAGCATGGCCACATGAGTTGGTCTTTGTCACACTTTCAGCTAATTAATTTTTTCTGAATTCATCCTGAGCTTGTAAGCACAGAAATCTGTGGCCTCTTAAAGTCTCCCAGACACCTTTGGAACCTCACGTGACAAGGGAAAAAAAGGAATAATCTGAAGGCACCCTTATTGGACCATTGGTTTCCATGTATAAATCTTGATACCTGCCATTTGAGCATGAGCAAGCTTTACTCCCTGGTAGCTCCTGGCATAGGTATTATTAACATGAAAGACTCTAGTGGGCATCATTCTAGCTCATTTGAGAAGAAAAACACTGGATACTAAGGCAAAAAAAATAGTTTAGATTATAGATATACCGCTTCAAAAGAGTAATAAGTCAAGAGTAATCTGGCTGCAAGATGTTATAACCCTTATGATACAGTGCCTTTTGTTGAGAGGCCAAGAATACCAGTGAAAGACTGAAGACAGGAAAAGAAAATCTCCTAACAAAGCCAATTCAAAACTGATTGGTGTATCAAATTGTATTATGGGTTCTCACTCCAAAAATAAGTAGCTTTAAGAGTTTCAACATTCACTGATGACAACATGATCTATTTCTGCATTCCCATGCACCAAACAACAAAAAAGGCAGACAAGTCTGATAAGCAATTAAATTATACATTTTAATTAACAGCAACAGAAATATGTCTGAACCATTAATTAAAGGGCTTAAAATGTCACCAACAATTGAGTAGTGGCTCAGTTTTAATTAGTTAAAAGAAATGATATTGGTTGGGTAGGTAAGTATTCTTCACTTTTTAACCTCAATGTTGTTTTTGAACATATTTTATCTTCTATGCTGTCAACTCATTTAACAAAAGTTTCCTAGGGAAGAGGCTGCAGTTCGCATGTCTTGACAGCACAGGGGCTTCTGTTACCACTTAATAATAAATACAGCACCAACTGTCCTCCACTCACATTAAATAGCTGCTACCATCTGCTGAGTCTAACTTAAAAGTAACTACATTACTCACTGATCAAAATATAGGCAACATATACCACCATTTCAGCAAGAAATCATTTTATTAAGCAATATTTTGCTTCACTTTAAAGGTAATTTTCCTTTAGAAAGGTCATGTGCAAGCACATCTTTCTAGCCTTTTTGAAGATCTGGATTCTAGGAATTAGTAAAGCCATCTACACTACTTTCATAGTGCAAGTTTTTAAAATGAATATTAGGAAGGCCTATACTGCTATAGAATTCCCTTAAGATGTTTTTGAAATATACAATGCTCTTTCAAATGTTATCTTCCAGTGCCATTGTTAACATTTGAATATTGTCCCTCTTTGATTGTAAATTGCTCCCTTGGAAACCAGCAACCATATCTTACCTGTAACCCAGTTGCCTTTTCTTCCTTGGAGTCATGCCAACAGGGACATTAGGTTTTGGTTCCCCCTCCACACCAGATCCGCTTCAGCTCAGTCCCCAGACCATCAAGAGTCCAAACCAGCATGAAGGCCATAATCCCTTCCGTAGCTTCCCCTGGAGCCCCATCCTTCCTCCAACTTACCAGATATGGTGGGGAGGATTCCAAAGACTGCCATAGTAAGGAGGAGCTCCCAAAGACCCCAGTCCTTGTGGAAAGCATATACAGCTATTCTACCTACCTGGTGAAGCAGCGGTGCAGGGGAAAAAATCTAATTCTGTCCCACCTCAAAAGCTGCTACAGCACCAGCATCAGAGACATATTTCTTTTTCCATGGAGCCTTATGTACATACTGTCATGGGCGCTGGGAAAATCACAGTCGTACCTGGAACACTGGGCTTGAACTGGCACATTATTTATTTATTTATTTGCATACCAGCTAACTTACTTTTGTCCCTCTCAGCAGGAACTGCAAATCCCGGCCACTGAGGATGCCGTGGTTTTTTACATAACTGGGCATGTAGACAGTACTTGTCCCATGGACAGTTCCATGAACTTCTGTATAGGTATGAATGACATCCAAGTAAGATTTCTTATCCTAGTGAAAAACAAACAAGTCAATCAAGATTGAGTCTTCTCATAAAACAAGGGCTTCTCTGTGCAGAACAGAATTTCAAGGGGTAAAGGGGTGGCAGAAGAGGTGAGATCAAAATGCTGCTCTGAGTTCTGCCGTCTGGAGTGTTCTATTAGCGGAACTCCACTTCTGGGACACTTCTGCCACTACTCGTCCCAGAAGACAAGTACCTAAGCCATTATTTCATAAAGGATACGGGTTGTGCTAATTTTGGCCCCAACATTTCTGGTCCTCTCCATTATTCAACTCCTTTCATGCAAATGCTTGAAAGAAATAGGATCCCTCCATCTTTCCCAGTGCATAAAATCCGGAACGGGAGAGCCATACTGCTCTTTACTGATATTTTAACATTTTTCTCTAAAGCTACAAAGTCTCTTAGATTTCCCTCATATGCTAGGACTTGCAAGCACTGTGGAAAACTGTAGATGCTTTGTCTGAAAGAGATTAATTTTATATTTAAAAAACCCTGACCTCCCTTCCTCTTCTCTAGAACTCATTCAAAGACAAACTGTAATGCACTCAATATAGAGTAACCTTTAGAACATATTGCATGAATGCTACTTCTCAAATGTGTAGATCAGAAACCTCAAAGTCTGGTTTCCTAGTCAGGCAGTAAATGTCTCCTTTGTCTCCAGCGGAATCATAAATTACAAGCTTGTGTTTCACATCCCTCAATTCCATCACATGCAACTGCCACACACTAGTCTCTGTTTGTGCTGAACTTGGTTGAAAGCCATGCACAATGTTCATTCAAAGTTTACAGGAGACTAGGAAAAATCTTCCAGCGTTGAACCCTAGAAAACCAAGCATCTTCACATATATTTTGCATCTTGATTTAAAAACACAAATATACTAGCTATTCCAGTATAGTTGACTTTCATTAGAAAATTTAAGTAGTTTTATTTAAAATTTATTTAAAACATTTTAATACAACATTTCCGTATTTTTGAGTTTCAGGAGGGTGCACAATCAATCATAACAAAACAGTAATTCAATAAATAAAATCCAGAAAGTAAACTCCCAGCAAATTAAAATGATTGAGGAAAGAAAAACATTTTTGTTCCAAAACCATGCCCAAAACAGAATGCAACGCTGGTGCCAGGCAAGCCTCTCTAGGGAGAATGTTCCATAGTTGGAACTCCACCACTGGAAAAACCCTCTCTTCTTATTGAATATTGTACCTCCAATTAAAGAAGATAACTGAAGGAGGAGATGATAATTTGGCCTTCACAACCCATCTTATAACAAAATATTTTTATTTGTCCTTTTTTGGGGGAGGGGGATCTAAAACTCAAATCAGTTTTGATCCCAAGACTTCAGCTTTCTTTGAACACCATATCTTTAAATAAACTTCTATTTTGCCTTCTCTTAGCTGGAGTCCAAATCTCTCTCCGCTTCTCACTTCCCTATAATAGTACTCACACAACCAGTTCCTGGACTTATTTGTAAATTCCAAACCCTGTCTTCATGAAAATCCAAGCACGCTGCTTTTAAACCAAGGCTAGCTTGAACCAAGGCAAGAGCTCCCCTACCTACCATAATGGTGTTCAGAGGAGGAATTGAGGGTGGGGTAGGTAGGCTCAGCTTACCTCATTATTATCATCTTTTACTTGTGTTGGGTTAACAGAAAGCTATAGAAATATTTAGTAAAATTAACTTTGCTTATTTTTTAAATTTTATTTTACAGATCTGTCTTTGTGTCTCTGTGTGTGCATGTCCTTAGCTGGCTCAGTCTTTCTCTCTGGAATGCCCCATTTGGGGGCTTTCCACTGGCTGCTGGTGGTGAATGTTCCACAAGTGTCACTTCCACATACACATTTGGTAGGCAGAAGGGGGAGCTTCCCACTGGCAGAGTGACACTGGCACCACTCCCCAGGCGCAGTCTGGCAAGACAAAAAGACTCTCTGCCCAATCCACCCCCCCCCAGTTTTGCACAAAGGAGGTATGGAAAAGCATGCCATATTGGTTAGGGATGATGGGAGCTGTAGCACAGCCACACCTGGAGGGCCAGAGCTTCCCTGTCCCTGACCTACTGTTTGCAGAGCTGAATATTTAAAAATAATAATTTGCAATTATGTTTGTTCCTAGCAGTGATAAAAGCCTCATCAAATCATCCAAACTCTACAGTGAATGGAAATGAAGTTAAAATTTATACATTTTTATTGTCGTTGTGGAAGTTAAAGGTGCACAGCATTTCCCCAGAATTAAGAATGCAGAATTAGGAAGATTTCAAACGCTGAGAACTGGATTCTTCATTTGTCTTAGCACAGTGTAGGTGAACCAATAATCGACAGGGCCAGCGCCTTTTGGAAAGTAACAATGCTCCCAAGTAAAAGTGAAACTAGACACAGCTTAGAAAGCAACTTTGTAACAATGTTGTAAAGCTTTTTTTTAAAAGATGTTTTTAGAGATGTTGTGTTTTAATTACACAGCCACGAGAGTGTTATTTCAGAACATACCTAAGTTGATGTGAGGTATGGAACACAGGAAACTGCCTTGTAGTGAATCAGATAATTGGTCCATATAGCTAATTGCTCAGTACTGTCCACACTGACTGGCAGCAACTCCCCAAGGTTTCAGACTGGAGTCTACCTGGAGATGTTGGGGTTTAAACCTGGAGCCTTCTGCATGCAGTGCAGTTGCTCTATCACTGAGTGACGGCTCTTCCCAGTATTCCCAGGTGTATGCTTTATGAAAAATGGAAATGGACTGCCTTCAAAGTCGATTCCGACTTATGGCAACCCTATGAATAGGGTTTTCATGGTAAGTGGTATTCAGAGGGGGTTTACCATTGCCTTCCTCTGAGGCTGAGAGGCAGTGACTGGCCCAAAGTCACCCAGTGAGCTTCATGGCTGTGTGGGGATTCAAACCCTGGTCTCCCAGGTCATAGTCCAACACTCTAACCACTACGCCACACTGGCTCTCGTATGCCTTATAAGTTCAACTTAAAGCCCTCTCAAGGCAGTAAACGATATAAATATAGAATTACAATAAAATTACATCAAAGCTTCAAAAATGCAAGAACTACAGAAGTAGGCAGCAAATTATGATTCAGGTGGTAGAAGCATTTCCCCCCAGCAGTATAAGAGGATACTGAAAAAGGCATCCAAGTGTTGGAGAAAATAGTTCTCCAAATATAAACAGTTCTGAGAACTTTGAATCCCAAAGATATGCTTACAGGAACTGTGATTTGATTTTTTTAAAAAAAATCAAAACACATTTGTTTTATAGGCAGAAATCTTTAGTTCTAAACCAGCCTTACCCAACCCAATGCCCTCAAATAGTTTGGACTACAACTCCCCAGCCAGGGATACTGGGAGTTGCAGTTGTAGTCTAATATAACTGGAGGGCCCACGGTGGGGCAGAGTGTGTTCTCAACCATGGTGAGGGAGTAAAGATCATTGCCACACATGAATGCAACAGGATGCTGACACCATTTATTATTAATAGTTGTGACTATTATGTATTAATAAAAGCACTATTGAAAATTTATTCAGCAAATATTTATGAGTTTAAGCAATACAAAGCTTACACATAAGGAAAGTTGTATATGGGCCCAGTACAGATATAATAATACTAGTCCAGTAAATCAAGTGTGGCTGCACACTCTATCCTCAATCCTCCGCTTCCCATCCTTGTTTAGAAGGAGCCCTTCAGCAACAGGTTTTTGGTTCTAATGTGACTCATGAGAATCTGTGGTTTATTTATTTATTTATGTCATTTCTATACCGCTTTATATTATTTGGAAAACAAATCTCAAAGCGGTTTACAACCTAGATTAAAACATTGAACAAAACATCACAAAATATTAAAAGAAAACATTACAAATTCAAGCCAAATATAAAAAACACATTCAAAACAGCATAATTATCAGAAAAATAAAAGTATTCTCTTAAACATAAACATTATGAGTTAAGAATCAAATACAAAATACAAACTCCCAAAACAGCATCATTAGTTAATTAATTAAAACAACTATACTAGGAGCTACACCCCCCCAATAATCCCTCCCAAATATGTCAACAGTCCTCCATGTCTAAATCCCACTCTGATTCATTCCCACAAACCATACAGATAACTTTTCTCCAGCCAAACCACCATAAGGAACAAACACTTAGGCTACAAAAATACATAGCATCCAACGCAACCACTCCCTCCCCGTCTCTCACCCAGGTAAGGCCATACTCAATACCAGTTCAGTTTCTCATACTAAGTGGTATTGGGCATCTCTGAAGCATACAAAAACATGACAACCCACTCTGGGCCGCACATGCACAATTCAACTATAAACCAATAATACAACATCACACTCTCTCTCTCTCTCTACTGGATAATACATTCAACGGTACAATATTAAAGGGGGTGATGCCCTCATGGAGACCCCAAAAGTTCTGCATTGCAGCAACCTTCATAGCTCATCTGGGCTGGGCGCAGTCAATTAGCAGCAGGTGTTTCCACTCTCCTCCTCTGGAATTAGCAATAGCGTCCTGACTCCCAAAGTCTTCCTGAACAATATTTTTTCCCTGCTGCTCACTGGAAGGCAAGCCATTGATTGGGTCAGAAGGGCCATCCTTGGAAGCATGTTCCACAGTCATGGTACCATCACTGAAAAGGTCCTGTCTCTTTTGTTCATTCACTTAGCGGATTAGTAGGCTAAACCATTGCTTGTTTCCACACACATAGACTCCACAGGAATGCCAGTATCAGCATCAACAGGAAGTATATGTGAGACTGGCTTGGAGTAAGACCTATTGAAAACAATCACTTCTGGACTGCACTGTTAAGGAACTGGGGGATAAATGAATCTAGAAAGTTTAAGAAACTAAGATGGCTTATTGGCCAGGTGCACACATAATGTTAACCATAGTTTATTTACAACTATGGTTTAATAACCTTCCCCCCTCACTTGTCCCTTTAGCTGATCAGGAGGAAACAAAGCTCTGGCTTAATGTTACATGCCAACCAATGGCTTGTTCCTCCCAAAGAAACTGATTGATTTATATCTGTAAAGCCCATTATGTAGCTGTTTCACAGGTGTCAAACACCTGACATTGTTATGATGTCAGATGAATGACCAGTGGATGTTCCTATGCACCTGTCAAAGGTAGGTGGGAGAAGATAAAAATCAAGTGGATGAAGAAATAAAAATTTGCATTTTTAAAAGAATCATTTCATGCATCAGGTGAATGATCAAAGATTTGGTTCTTGTTCCCTGTTGAAAGGGAGGAAAGGGTTGATGGGAATTGAATAAAAACATTTTAAAGAAATGTTGGTTTAAGAAACAGAGAATGGACTTGTTCAATTTTTTTTTTTTACAAAGGCTAGGATAGGCAAGGCTAGTAGCTGCTGGCGATTGAACCTAGGAATATAGAGACAAGACACATAAAATGGGTTGAACGAGGACCATATTTATTAACGTAACTCTTTCACCGCTAGTGAAACAATGTGAGAAGCTAATTTCCACTTACTGCCTTGGGTGTGGCAAACCCCGCCCATGGCAAGGGCATAGCTCCACTGACTGGGCCTCATCTTCCTGTGAGTAGCAAGGCCTTCCTCCTCCACCCCATCCAAGGCCCCCACAATTCTGGGCAGGTGAGGTAAACTGGCATCAAAAATGTTTAAGGACCCCAAAACCCAGAACAGCTGGCCTCTGAAATGCCCCAAAGGAGAATGTTGTGGACTTAAAACCCCTGCGGCCACACCCACCTTGGTGCTGATGCACACATCCATGTCCATGTCCATACGCCTTATCTCTCTCTGGCTGGCCACAAATGGTGCTCCTGGGCTGCAACAATGTGCAACGAGAGGCAGCTGTATTCTCCAAGGTTTGCTAGAGAAAAGCTAGACTTCCAATATCAGGCCCGCCCTTAGCATGTGCGGGGCCCAGGGCAAAAGCATAGTTGCCTCCCCCCACATTCTTTCAATGTAACAGAGACAGCTATGAACAGCTTACAAAACAGTATCATTTCAAGACCATTCCTGGGAAGGAAAACGCCGACTGTGGTGCAAATTCAGAAGTCTGACCTACAAATTCCCAAGGAGCGTGAAATGGTGGAAGACATTCGCCCCAGTTAGCCCCGGCTGGGGGAGGGGGAGGAGACAACATATGCTATCTATCCCTTGAAGGAATGAAGCTACCCGGTGGTTTTTTATTTGCTTAAGAACTAGCCACAGGTCTGGGAGGGCGAGAAAAACAGTCTACCCTTCAAGAAGAGGGCTGGATGGGCTCCCATTACCCCTCTTATTGCCCCCCTCCAATATTGACCTTAAGCTTGAGCGTACACACGGGGTGTGTGTGATATATTTACCCTTCCGTTGAAACAGGAGCAAAGGGCTGCTTTAAATAGTGTTAAGACCCCCACCACAACCCCCTGCTCCCGTTGTGGAGAAAAATTATATTACTATCTGTCTTTCAAGGGAAATGTCTTAAAGGCGGCTGTTCTCCCTCTCTTTGAGCCCTTCAGAACCCAGCCCAGAGTAGCTGAGACCAACGTTGTTATTGCTACGACGTTCCCAAGGCCCACCTCGCTTTCCTGCTGGGCTTAATGCTCATGTTTTCCCCTTCCTCCTCTCGTAAGGTACGCAAATTGTGTAAACCTGCATATAAGCCTTGTCGCTGAAGGCCAAAGAAAGGCAAGAGGTGGAGCGAGAAGGGTTGAGGAGAACTTTGTAAACCTTTGCTCCGTTGCCATTTGGTTTCTTGGGGGAAAGAAGTTCTGCGCAACGTCCCTCACTCCGGAACCGGTGACAGGGGCTGCAAATGCGAATGCAACCTCTGTGGCTTTATGAGGTTATTCTCACTAAGGAAAGGGGAGGAATGGTTGGGTTAGAATAAACACGTGTCTTATCTCTTCCACTGGTCGCCAGTTTCTGTGAATAGTATTGCTTTTACTCCGTCAGCGCTTCTCACTCTATATACGCAGATTGCCAAGCGTAGGGCCCCCCAAAGCGCGGAGCCGGGGGCAACTGCCCCGCTTCCCGGTGCCTAGGGGTGGTACTGCCCAATATTATACTCTACTACAGAGCAGCAAAAGAGTGGTCTTTACTTCTCAGGACAGAACCAGCGGCCGCTGCACTAACTCTCTTAAGTCATTTTTCTTGACAGCTACAATAAACTTGCCATTTACAGAAGACACTTTTGTTGATCATGGAATACACAACTGTTACTGCTTTATGCCAATTACTTCCACCTACAACCCTCTTGCATAAATCAAAGAAATGGGATGACAAAGCCTGATGTATTTCTCCCTCTAAGGCAACATAAAACAGGAAGATATAACCAATGGGGATGGGGTGGGGCAAGGGGCAACATTTTCAGTGGAATAGGTTAAAATCCTGCCAAGCTTTCTCTATGGTAATCAGCTGCAAAAATACAGTCAGGGAGGAAAGAAAGAATACATGTGTTTTTAAAATGGAGATGGTACAAAGGGGATGGGGAAAGCTGCATGCCTTATCACCTTGGCAAGCTACAATTAGCAAAACTGTGCATTATTTAAAAATTATGCAGGTCACCTCCAAAGAATAGTAATTTGTTAATCAATGAACTGCTAAAAGCCACAGGAACAAAGTGCAATAAAGCTATATTGGGATGGGGGGAGCCCAAGCCCAATCTTTTACTTCGGTTAACAGAAAGCAATAGAAATATTTAGAAAAATTAACATTCAGATTATTTTTAAAATTTCATTTTATGAATCTGTCCTGATGCTTGTGCTAAAGCTTTAAGATCTGACTTATCATAGAATTCAATTGAAAACAATAGAATAGAGGTAGCCAGCATTGTGCCCCCAGTTGTTTCTGGATTACAGCTCCCATAATTCCCCTCTCTGGTTGCGGCCGATAGGACAACATCTGGAGGACACCATGCTGGCTATCTTGCCATCAGAAGGTTCTTTTTTCAAAAAACTAACCCTATATAGTTAGATACACTATTGGAGGCCACCATACATGATTTTTAAAAGACAGCTTTTTTCTTCTTCCAGGATTTCTAAATCCTAGAAAATATATAAATGTGTATGTACACATACATGTACATTGCCAATATAAGGTTTATTTCCCCATGAGTTGGTAAATCTCACACAATTGAATTCAATTTTCTTCCATACACACAAAACAAAACCTTCCAGGAAGAAAGCTAGACATAAAGGAGAATACTGCTAGCCTAGCTTTCTCCTTTTCATAGCAGCTTTGTATGTATAGGAATGCCATTTAGTGGGACAGCATTCAGTCATCTCAGTTTCATTTACAGGATTAAATGGCAGAGTCCACAGAAAGGGACCCAAAATTTTGTTAGCGTTCTTCTTTCAGTGGAATTGTCCAGTAATTCTAGCCGAGGAACAGCTATCATGCTGCCCTCCAAATGTTGTTGGACTACAACTCCCATCATCTCTGACTGGGGTTGATGGGAGTTGGAGTCCATCATGATTGGGATGTCACTATGTTGGCTACTCCTCCTCTAGTCTTAGCTATGTAATCTTTAACTGCTCTGCAGATGTCACTGCAGATTGAAGAAGAAACCAAAAATCTAACTATTGTTACAAGATTAAATGAGACAAACTTCAGGAAAGATTTGAAGCAACTGAACGTTAATGAGAATTTAGTTCTTTTCAAAATGTCATATTTAATGCATCAAGATGTATGGAAACAGAAATTAACCATAACAGCAGATACTTTTTCAAAATCTCACCAGGGAGTATGGTAGAATCTATGGTAGAGTCTATGTTTTTTTCTTTTCAATCATGCTTAATGCCTAAGCATACCAAAAGAGCTTCTGAGTGCCAGTTATATAAATTCCATTTGGCAGAAAAATGTTATTTCCTTCTTGGATCTCATTCTCAACAATACAGCTTCTGTAAAACAAATTACATTCCCAGAAACACATGTGTAAGCTGCTATTTCCTCAAACAGGTGCCAATTGAATGGAATCTTGTGAAACCGTTTTGTCTATACTGCACAAGGAAAAGTCTTTGTTTGTCTTTCTCCTTCCTTTACCACGTCTGTTTTAAAGAGTTAAACAGATTCCATCTATTAGAAAGAATGCATACAGATCTTATGCATTTGTTTTATAGTCTTAGTATCTTTTGCTCCAAAACATCCTAGTCCTCTACCCAAGGCTTTCGAACAACCCTAGCATTATCCAAGAATCAGGGTGACTATCTTTCCTGTACATTGCATCACAATTAATTTGTATATAAATTCCATAAATGCAATCAAGGACAAATTAGAGGCAATGATAGTGTCGCACTGTTTATCCATTTTAATTACTTCAAAATGTATATTCAAATGCACTCTTGTAAATATTTTTTTAAAAAAACAAAAATATTTTTTTGACATGCCCTTCTGATCCTTGCCTATTTTATCGCTGTTCATCCTAAGGTGTAGAGAGGCAAGAGTTCTAGCGAAGCACAAAAATGTAATGAGTAGCACCAGGTAGTGAGCAGAAAGAGAAACACTGTATAAAGATGGCATGGCAAACACTCAGTCTTATTATTTACTCACACACTATGGCCATTATGCTCAAACTAAATTCGACCCTATCGCAAGGTTGGTGTGGATGCAAGTCTGGTTTCCCTTTGTTATCCATGGGTAACACACAGAGACAGCTTTGGGAGTGTGTACTCTCATCCATGGTCCCTATTATTCCAGGAAAGAATTTTCTCCTCATTCCTTAACTGAAGCTCAAGGCTAGCCCTTCAGTTAGGATCTGAAACCAGGATTGGAAGTAAATTTCAGATCCTGGATTAAGGGAAACCTTAGTTTCTTTTAACAGTAGTTGGTATTTCTTCCAATTAACTATTTACCTATGTTGGTAGATTCCAGAAGTTGACTCCTTATTTGTAAAACATACTTAAGCAGTGAACCAGCATTGTGTATAGCAGTACATACTTTGAAGACTATGCCTCCAATTTAATAGTTTGAAAAAATCATCATCATTCCCTGTATCTCTGATTAAAGATTGAATTTTATTCAGAGTAGACCCAATGAAAGTAATGAATAAATGAGTCATGTCTATTGACTTCAGTGGGTCTTCTCTGATTAGGGCTCGCACAGAATGCCAACCGGTGTCTTTCCATGCTTGTGAAGGCGTAACCAAAACAACAACACCCATACCCAAGAGGGGGGTATCAGCACATTTGCGGTAACCTTGACACTCGCAGATGCCCAAAGCAATCTCGTCTTCAGGGACGGAACTGAGAAATGCCCATAGGGAGAAATCAAAGATTTTAATGTAGAGCAGAAATGTGTCCACCTCACCGTCTAAAAACACCCCTAAATAGAAGTCCTTCCCCACAAGAGAGGCCACTGAGGAGTGAACGTCCTCAGTGGGCACAGAATGTTAACTGGCTGATGGTGACAGTGGCAAGGAAAACCAGGGGAACATAATGTATCAGCTGGAACCTTGGAACAAATGCAGGCCACATGGCAACATTCTGTTGCAGGGTCCCACTTATATCTTTGTTACCTATCTGGCATAAATCAGGAGTTCCCTTCCCCCAAATGTGGAGTTATTAGCTCCCCCATGAGCTCCTGCACATGGGTCATTAGTACACTGTGGAGGATATGAGTGTACAAGAGCCAGTAAATCCTAAATGTTTGGGGAACAAGCTCTGTTCTACTGTGTTCAAATAAACACTGTCTCTACTGTACAATACCACACACACTTCATACCATGCAGCATGTTCTACCCATCCATTATCGGTTTTGTCTTGTGGTTACAACTATTCCCTTAAGAGCTGGAAATCTGGAGATGTGTGGATGATCAGGAAGCTGCAGTCTCTCTTACAAACATGTAACGCTTCAGAGGGTCCTTAATTAGGCTTACCCATCTTCCTAGATTTAGGATAACATGTGACATAAAACAAGCAACACTAGTATATGTTCACTCCCTGAGAAAGACAAAGATTCAAGTATTCGAGGAGGATTCCTCCTTCATTTCTGTGGGTGTATCAAAGGTGGGTAAAGCACAGGAGGGAGAGAAGAGCTCTAGGCAGGCCATCTGCTCAAAACTAGCAACAAACAGGGAGATAATATTCATTATAAATATAAAATATCCTCAGACCAATTTGTCCTAGCCATGACAAAGGCAGCACAATAATGATTTTACAGCACTACACATGTATACATGGAAGTAAATACTTTATTGGTTAAAACAGATTAATATGTTATCTTTTCCAAAGTGAATGCTAATATGCAAGGAGGCACTAATTGACATTTTTGGAAGGAGCTACTTAACAGATGGGGAATTTAATGACAGACAAATATGCTGGATATGGCAGACAAATTAACTTCATTGAACAAGGAAGGAAATGGAAAAAAAATAAATTGAAAGAAAAATCTGAAAATAAATGGGATACAACTTTTTACTACAAGACCCAAGTATATTTGATAGGCTGTTCTTCTGATGCACTACTAATCATGTCAGGAAGTACCCAGATTAATAGTTATTCTCAAGACTTTTTAGTGTCTTCTAGTATTCATAGTAGATCAAAAGATAAAAACAAATTAGCTGAAAATAAATTAACAAATTCCAAAGCTGCTAAGATGTGTGCTCAAGAACAAGGAACACAGTATACAATCACTGAGTATTCACAAAGGAGAATGAAAAAGTTATTTTTTTTAAAAAAAAAAGTCACAGTGAAAATGCTCAAGATTCTACAACAAGGGCTCTTACCATATATGGAGTAAGAAATGCCAGATGTCCAAGATAGATTTAGAAAAGGAAGAGGTACCAGAGATCATATCACAAACATACATTGGATACAGACCAAGGAATTTCAGAAGAAAATCACCCTGTGCTTTATAGATTACAGCAAAGCCTTTGATTGTGTAGATCACAAAAAACTATGGAATGCTTTAAAAGAAATGGGGGTGCCACAGTTTCTGATTGTCCTGACACGCAACCTATACTCTGGACAAGAGGCTACTGTAAGGACAGAATATGGAGAAACTGATTGGCTCCCCATCGGAAAGGGTGTGAGACAGGGGTGTATTTTATCACCCTATTTGTTTAATCTATACGCAGAACATATCATATGGAAAGCGGGATTGGACCAAGATGATGGAGGTGTGAAAACTGGAGGGAGAAATATCAATAATTTAAGATATGCAGACGATAGTGTGGCATAGTGGTTAGAGTGTTGGACTACGACCTGGGAGACCAGGGTTTGAATCCCCACACCGCCATGAAGCTCACTGGGTGACCCTGGACCAGTCACTGCCTCTCAGCCTCAGAGGAAGGCAATGGTAAACCCCCTTTGAATACCGCTTACCATGAAAACCCTATTCATAGGGTCGCCATAAGTCGGAATCGACATGAAGGCAGTCCATTTCCATTTACCATACTACTAGCAGAAACCAGTAATCATTTGAACGAATGCTGATGAAAGTTAAAGAGGAAAGCAAAGAAGCAGGACTACAGCTGAACATCAAGAAGGCTAAAGTAATGACAACAGAAGATTTAGGTAACTTTAAAGTTGACAACGAGGACATTGAACTTGTCAAGGATTATCAATACTTTGGCACAGTCATTAACCAAAATGGAGACAATAGTCAAGAAATCAGAAGAAGGCTAGGACTGGGGAGGGCCGCTATGAGGAAACTAGAAAAGGTCCTCAAATGCGAAGATGTGTCGCTGAACACTAAAGTCACGATCATTCAGACCATGGTATTCCCAATCTCTATGTATGGATGTGAACATTGAACAGTTTTTCTGAGCAAAACCCAAGGACAAATATTGGACAATCAAAACCATACACGGCTGAACAAATAAATGAACATTTTCCCCTCTCTCTCCTATAGATAGATATACACAGACATCAATAAAAGGATAAATGGAAGGAGCTCCTTGTAAAAGTTGCACAAAGAGAAAAACTTTAATAGCCTTTCAGGCTCTATAATGGACAGAGAAAAGTACGCTGGCAAAGTGGCAACTAGGTACTTGCCATTCTCTCAGAATATCTTTTCTTCTGTTGTGGTGCCTCCTTTAAGTGGGCTTAACCTGGCAGATCTACCCTTGTGGGAAGTATAACGAGACATGCTTTCATTGAAGAGGTTAGCACACTATAGCTTTAAAGTGCTGTCTTGTTCCCTTGGAATCCCTTTCATTGGGAAATCCCAGGAAATTACTACAGTAGATGAGGAAAGCATGTGTCCAAGGATTCCACTACGAAGTATGCAAGTCTTTCGCACACTTTTTTTTTGCTGTTAGCCAGAAGAAAGACGCCCCACAAAACTCAGTCACCTGTGAAACCCTTGAAAATTGAAATAATATCTGTACTCTTAAATCCTTCGTGTGGCATACTTCTATAATGAACAGGTTAAGGTAATTGCATACAGTATTGTTTTTTTAAGAATCAGTATTGTCATTAGATAAAGATTAGAGTTGCTTTAGAACTACAGAATGTGCATGTGTACAAACACTATGTACACCATCTTGCTCAAAGATTCTGTATGCATTTGCATGCCACTGCATATATGCATAGCAGAGCTTGAATTTGCTGCGGCTTCACAGCTATTTTAAATGCAATGCTGTAAATCAACTTTTCCAAACCTGTTTGGTGGTACAACTCCCAGCACCTCTGACAATTGCCATGTAGCTAGGGCTGATGGAAGTTGTAGTCAAAGAGGGCACCAAGCTGGGGAAGGCTGGTATACATCATGTATCCACCCATTTATTTTAGGGATTTACACCCCATCCTTCAACTTTTTCCTAGGGTGCCTAGGCACAAGTGAACTCTAATGTTGGAAGCAACTTTTAGACATAAGTTCATGGCATGGATACATTTTCCAATACTCTGTTGGGAGAACACAATTGTGTCCTTGTACAAAAGGGAGATGTACCTCACTGAGCAGCCACTCTCTCTCCGTTCAAAACAGGAAGAAAAATACTAGGTAGCATCCACCCTGTGCCAACTGTGACTGCATGCGTATGATCAAATCCTGGTATAATAAGCCACCATATATACAAATGATACACAGTTTGTTTGCTCCTATCTAGGAAGCCACAGTTAACTATCGTTTCTCCTTAAGCGTGAATAAGGAACTATGATTAAAGGCTTCCAAAAAAGCCAGATTCAGAAGGCAGCATTTAAGTGTTTTGTCATCAATTTCCGGACACTGATTAGTAGATATGATTAAATCCTTTAGAAGATATCAAGTTGGCTTCTTGCATAAACAATTTTTTTCTTTCTTTGCACAATATTCAACTTTCAAACAATGCAAACCCACTGAATTCTTCCCCCACTCAATTCTTGGTGTGACTAGCTGAAAGTCTCCTTTCAGTAACTAACACACATTTCTGGATTACAAGCCAGACTGAGAAATGGGGAGAAGCCATTGCTTTCTTATCCCAAAATCCTAGGTGAGAAGCCTGGTATTTGCAGCATCTAGGAGGGACATTTTCCCAGTAGTCTCCATCTTAGAACGGAATGTACAAGCTGACCTCATGGCAACAATATCCAGCCTAGTTTTTTACTTTTTTTTCTTAGCCCCCTCACCTCTAGCTTTGTGTAAAATAATGCCCGATGAAGAGTTCTGGAGTACTCAAAAGCTTGCTGCAAATTTGTGAAAGTTTTCATAGGTCCTAATAAAGGTATTGCCCAACTGTCAATCTTGGAGCTTTTTTGCTTACATACCAATGCCGTTGCCCTTGCTTTTTAACATGTCTTTATAACTGCAATTTAACTAGTCACTGACCCAATAAAATTACAACATGAAAAAACAGCTCTCTCTTACTGAGAGCTAGAACTTGGAGAATTTCAAGCAGCACAGACAAAATTAGAGAACTTCAACTAGGCACAGACTAACACTTGCTATCTTTGATTACGTGAATGCTTGTGATGTATTATGGACTATTGTTGTGTTCTCTGGGTAATAGTGCGGCAACATGAAGTTGCTAGTCCCAGCCTTTCTACTGAGAATGGAGGATAACCTGGAGGATATCCCAGGGCAGCCTTTCCCGGCCTAGCATCCTGCAGATGTTTTGGACTACAGTTCCCATCTTCCTTGACCAGTGGTCATGCTGGCTGGGCTTGATGGGAAAAATCTGGAAAACGCCAGGCTGGAGAAGGATACTCCAACATGTTTTCTCTTCTGGCAGACTGGAGGTTCCCAAGGATTGTTTTGTGCTTTCGTTCTCTGGAGCTACACTTAACTCTCAAGGGAAATGAACAAAATAAAATCTCCTTTGTTAAGCCACTGTTCTCTCTCCAGTTGCACTGCTTTCTGGATCAGGAGAATTCTTTACAGTCAGTGTTAAGAGGTTTTCCTCAGTCAAGAACTTGCTGTGCATGTGAAAAGAAGTGAATTATTAAAGATCATGATTATGGGAAATATCAAATCAGCAAAATTCTGGAAGTTCCAATGGCCTAGTCTACCACTGACCCTGCACAAATAATACTTTAAAAATTAAACCCAATTCAAGGAATCTTTAAAAGTGTACATGCAACCCCTTAGTGACAGAGGTAGTTTTTTCTTACGGTACTTGCAAGTTCTACAACACAAGAACCTACAACCAAGTTTGGCCAGAGGGCTGCTACAGAGAGACCAATTGCCTATCACAAATGAGAGGGTTATAAGTAGCGTTCCTTGACTGTCCTAATGACTTAAGATCTTGGAGCTGCACAGATTGTGGCCTCTCTCATCCACTGTGATCAGGGTTGTGGATACTTTGATTATAAAGAAACTTCAGTGTTGAAGCATTTACAATGCTGAACTTTGATGAAGCTGTCAATTAGCTGGAGATCCTTTGGTAAAAGGAATGGCACTCACACTAGAAATGTCACAAATGGCAACACAGAAGCAGTATACGTAACAGCTAGGTGTGTTAAAGACATGAATTACAGTTAGGAGAGTTTCTGCTTTCCATGTTCAGATGAAACAAGGAAACTATGATGTGTTCAAGACTACTACCAAAAAATCTATGTTTCTTTTTCATACATGAGAAGGGGAGGGAGGGAACATGAGCCTAAGGATTAGACTTGCTCATACTCATTACAATAAACAACCTAGTTAATGACCACGTCAATGACCCATGAATGGCCCAGTATATAAATCTGCATCAGTTTCACTTTCAAAGTAAATCCCTTTCTTCTTTCTTCCAAAACTTGCAGTTATAAACATGGTGTAATAAATCTGGCTGAACTCATTATGATGTAAAATTGTGTATAATACTATAGCCTTACGGAAGCTGCTCCTTTTGTCAAAAAGCTCTTTAATAAACAAATTTATCTGCTGGCATTATTTTCTAGTAAGCACCTGTCAAACATTGATTAAAAATGTCACTCACTCTAAGCTTGTAACTTTGTGTTCCTGCTCACTCAAACTAAACTTCAAGAAAGGATCTGTGTAACATAGCCACTTACCTTCCAGAAGTTATCTACTTTGCCATAAACAAGTGACTGATTCTGCCTCTTAACGACATTGAAGTGCTTGATGTCACTAGAATTCAGATATTGTTCCACAACAAAGCCAAGGAAACTATTGTCTGGAGTGTGAGCTGTAAACCAAACAGAAAAATGTCAGCTGCAACATTATGTCATTTATATCTAATAAGTGCCTAGAATATATGTTCAGACTTTAATTATATTCAAAACAGAAGACTTGTAACATTAAATACAATGGATACAGAAAACTTTGTACCTATGGATAAAGTATTTAATATATACACGTACCTTCTTTGCTATGTAATACCTCCTAGGCCTACTATGCCATGAATAAGCTACACCACTTTTCCCCCCTGACCTTTTTATTGCTTTTGCTTAAATGCGGTATATGCAGTAATCATACAGTGGACTGTGCAACTCCAGAACTGGCAAAAAAAACCTTTAACACAATGTCCTCTTTAACAAAAGCTGTTATCACCAGAGAATGACTTAAACAGAAAAGACATTTGGTCTTACCGTAAAATGGTTTTCTCTGTGCATGTCAAAAGCTGATAGCTAGCTCCACCTAGCGGTTGAAGGCAGAAGAATGTTAAAGAGCGTTTTTTTTAACAAGGACTTCCTGCTCTGCACAGCTCCTTATTTCAGCTTTTGTTAACAAGCCAACCAACAGAAGGAAAGAACAAAGAGAAATAACAGGAACCATCGACACAAAACAGGAGACAACAGCACTCATATGCTCTCTGCTGTAGGCCTAAGATGAAAAAGACAAGAGATGGCAGCCCAGGTCTCCTACAGAGTGGCCCTGAGATCAGCTTTTGACATGCACAGCGAAAACCGTTTTACGGTAAGACCAAATGTCTTTTCTCCTGTGCATGGAAAAGCTGATCTCAGGTGGGGCATACCAAAGCTGACCCATGTAGGGTGGGAACATCGCTGGGCTGATTACACTAGTGATCTGGGAGAACATGCTGTAGCACTCTCCTCCCAAAAGCTGCCTCTGCTGATGCATATGTGTTAATCTTATAGTGTTTAATAAACGTATTAGGTGCGGCCCATGTAGCTGCTCTACAAATCTCTGTGGTAGATGCGTGGAATGAGAATGCTGCCAATGTGGCTGCTGCCCTAGTTGTGTGGCCACTATCCTGGCCGGCCGAGCTAACTTTAGAGAGGCATAAGCCAGTGTGGTACATGCCTTGATCCACCTAGCGAGCATGGACAAAGACATTTTCTTCCCTAAAGATGCTGGATGGAAGGAGACAAATAAACTATCTGTCTGACGGACACATTTTGTTTTAGAGATATACACTTTCAGGGCTCTTCACACATCCAGTGAATGCCACGCTTTCTCTGTGGGGTGAATGGGATTAGGACAAAAAGAAGGAAGTACCAGCTCTTGCTGACAGTGGAAGGTAGACAGTACTTTAGGACAAAAGGAAGGGACAGTACGTAGGACTACTCTATCCTTATGAAACACAGAGAAATTCTTGTCAACAGACAGAGCATTCAACTCAGACACTCTCCGGGCCGAAGTAATGGCCACAAGGAACAAGACCTTAAAGGATAGGAGATGTAGAGAAATTTGACTTAGGGGTTCAAAAGGGGGCTTGTGTAGATCCCAAGCTGGGTAACGATGGATCGTAGGAAGTGCCGATGCCATTGCCCCATGTAGAAAACGCCTGAGTAACAGATGAGATCCCAGCGGTTTCTCCGGAGATGTAGACAGAACCACCAAAAGGGCTGAAGCCTGGCGTCTGAGAGTGTTTGGCCTAAGACCCAAGGACAGTAGGAAGCAGAGAATGTCATTTATACCTGCTTTCTTTGGAATTAAACCCTTCTTTTGTGACCATGTTGAGAAGGCCTTCCATGTAGTCTCATATATTCTAATTGTGGAAGGGCGTCTTGAGGCCATCATAGTTTCCACCACTTGAGCTGGAATGCCTCGTTTTAAGAGGCGGCGCCTCTCAATCTCCAGACATGAAGCACCAGCCATCCCGGGTCTGGGTGAAGAAGCTGTCCCTAAGACAATAGGTCTTCCCTGAGGGGAATTTGCTACGGAGGATCGATCAATAGATCGATGAGTTCTGGAAACCAGGGTCTCCTTGGCCATCAAGGAGCTATCAGTAGAACTCTTGCCCTTTTGGCTCGGGTCTTTTGAAGTACCCTTGGAATGATCGGAAGAGGTGGGAATGCGTAGAGTTGCCCTTGGGGCCACTGGGACGCCAGAGCATCTATGCCTTCCACATCTGGAGAAAAATCTTTTCACCTGGCGGTTGAGGTGTATGGCAAATAGGTCCACCTCGACTTTGCCGAAGCATCTCATTATTTCCTGAAAGGCTAATGGGTGAAGCTTCCATTCTCCCTGATGCACCTTCTGTCTGCCGAGTCAATCCACTTGGCAGTTGTCCTCCCCCTTGCAGTATCCTACAAGGATAGAGTCCATGTGTGTTTCTGCCCACTGGAACAGTAGGGCAGCTTCTTTCTGTAGTTGTGGGAGCATGTGCCTCCCTGATGATTCAAATGTGATTTGGCTGATACATTGTATTCCTGACCAGCACCCCCCACAACCATTTGATCTCCATGAAGTGCCTCAGAATTAGCCAAATTGCACAAAGCTCCAGAAGACTGATTGGAAGTACTGACTCCTGTGGTGACCAAGTCCCTTGTATCATCTGGCCATGAATGGTTCCCCAGCCTATCATGCTGGCATCTGAGGTGATCAGGATCCATGGAGGGTCCTGGAATGGCACTCCCCTTAGTAGATTGGGTTTGTGCACCCACCATAGCAGGGAGTGATGGACCACTGGTGAAAGTGCTACCTTACAGTGACTCCTGGCTGCTATGTCACTTTGAAAAGGTAGTAGTGCCCACTGGATTGGTCGAGAGTGATGACATGTCCATGGTGTAGTCTGATAGGTTGAGACCATCAACCCCAAGATACCTGCAAGATGCATAAGATCTGCCGAAGGTGAAGATAGGAGCTGTGTGACAGCTGTAATCATCTTGTCTACTCTGTCCTGAGGTAACGTTATGAGTCCCTGCTGCGAGTCTATGGTGGCCCCCAAATGTATTATGCGGTGGGCTGGACAAAGCTGGCTCTTGGTTTGGTTGACAAGGAAGCCGTGATCCTTGAGGCATGCTAGGGTGATGTGCAGATCTTCCCAAGCCTTGTGGAGGGATGGAGACCGGAGCAGAAAGTTGTCCAGGTAAGGAAAAGACATGGACCCCCTGCATGATCTTTGTGAATACTCTGGGAGCAGTCGCCAGACCGAAGGGCATGGCCCTGTACTGAAAGTGATCCTCCCCCACCGCAAACCAGAGGTAACATCTGTGAAGCAGAAAAACAGGGACATGCAGATAGGCCTCCTTCAGATCGACAGATCCTTTCTCAATGCCTCCTTGATGGACAGTAAAGTTTCCATGCGGAACCTGCAGTATTTTCTGAACTGATTTAAGTCCTTCAAATCGAGTACCACCCTGAAAGATACGTCTTTTTTCGCGATGGTGAAGAATACTGAGTAGATTCCTGAAAACCACTCGCCTGTTGGAACGGGCTCTATTGCCGCAATCTGCAGAAGGTGGGCAATCGCTCAGAGTCCTTTCCTACTTGTCCGGAGACATTGAGAGGGGAGAGGGAATAAACTTGGTTGGAGGGAGGGAGGTGAATTCCAGCCTCAGTCCATTGGTCCAAAGACGTGTCCCTCCAGTGGTGGGCAAAGTGTTGAAGGCGTCCTCCCACCTGAGGAAACCTGGCGTCAGAACTTATGCTTATTCCCCCAAGACTGGGATCCAAAACCTGATCTATTGGGGAAAGGTTGTTGGCTTTTAGACTGGGTACGTTGCCTATTCCAGAAGGGACAGCTGGTATGGGACTCCTTTGCTCTTCCGAATGCCCTGGAGCCTCGAAATGACTGGGAGGGCAAATAAGGATGGAAAGGATCCTTACAGAAGAATCTTTTGTTGTCTTGATTTTTTGCAGAAGGCATAGCTTTCTTCTTTTCCTTCAACTCCAAAACCCCAGCTAGGGCATCATTGCCAAATAGTTTGTCACCCACATAGGGCTCAGATGCGAGATGAGAGCAGCTGCAGTATCAGCCTCCCAATGGTGTAACCAAAGAGTCCTTCGAGTGAAAACACTCGCAGCTAATGACTTTGCCAAAACCTGCATAGCGTCCATGGATGCATCTGCCATAAAGGTCACTGCTCTCAAGATTTTCAGAAGAGACTTCTGGATTCGAGCTGGATCCTGCTGTGGGCCATCCAATAGGTCCTCTAGCCACAGCAAGGATGCTCTAGCGAAGACCGAGGAGGCTGCTGCTGCTCTGATGGAGAGCGCACTGGCCTCATGAATCCTCCTAAGGCCTAGATCCAGCTTGTGCTCTGACGGATCCTTGAGGTGGGCATCTGAGTCTTTAGGGTTCAAGGACAGATTTAGTAAATTGACTATGGAGGCATCGACCAGAGGAACCTTAAGTTGGTCCATGATGTGTTGTTCCAACGTATAGTATTTGTTGGCAGTTGCAACCCAATTTCTTGAACTGCAGCGGGGCATCAAATTCGGACTTGATCACTTCAGGCAACAGTGATGGAAGTTTTAGCACCCTTGACTTGGGTTTCGGGTCTGGACACACAGCTGAAATTCTAGATGCTGAGGGAGCTGCAGGATCTTCCAGAGTATTTAGGTTCAGAGCTTCCATCGCCTTGCACAGGAGTGGAAGGAAATGAGCCTCCTGAAAAATCCTATTGGTCACTACTTCCTCTGACTCCGAAACTCCACTCCATTCCTCCTCATCGAGGACAATCAGCTCGTTGTCTGGGTCCACCGTTGCCTCCTCCTAGTTGAGGATGCCTGCCCTGTGAGGTGGTGTAAAGGTCGGGTGATGCTCCGCCCAGTGGTTGGGCGTGTTTGAAGAAGAGCAGAGTGTAGTGAGGCCCTGCGTCACTTGCGCTCTTGAAGGTGGTGGAATGGGTGCTGTGGCTGGTGTGTCCTGTGTGGGGTGTTGAGACTCAGCCGCTGATGTGGAAAGATCTCTGGCTAGATCCATTAGGAGAGAATCTCTTAGCTATTCCTTTAATTGTTGTAGCATGTGCAGTGATAACTGAAACTGTAGAGGTTGAGCATGACAACAGTGCATGAGAACAGTGTGGGTTGTGCACCACCTCCTGAACTTGGAGTTCCTGACGTGAAGAGGGTGAAATGAAGGATGCTTCATCCCTCTTCTCCTGTAACGTCTGGTGAGACATAGCTGTCTCAAGGAAGCCTTCAAACTCCTCAGGAGAAGACGATGTAGAAAAAATCGCCTCCAGGGTGGGCTGGAATTGGGTGCCTTCCTCCGCAGATAGGGATTTCAGGTGCCTCTGTGACCTGCACATGTTCCTATGAGCCTCCTTTGGTGCAGCCCCCTGTGCATCACCAGGCCTTTGCCTGTCATGACTGGTTCCCCTACTTCTCTTAGGTGCCAGTTGTTGTGGAGCCACCGTGACAGTACACGCCTCAGCCACCTCATGCCTGCTGGAAGGGGGGGGGCTATGGCTACCTCTGCCTGGGATTCAATAGAACCTAGGGCCTGGTTGGATAATGGCAGAGGCACGACTTCCATTGAAGTGTGAAGCTGAAGTGACTTTGGTGGGTGGTCCGATTTGCGTGTTGCCTTCCCCATGGGCGCAAACCACGCTGCCGGTCTTATGGGGGCCAAGGGCTGTGATAATAGCCGGGCTAGGTGCTGACAAGCTGCCGGGGGGGGGGAAATACAATTCTCTTGTGGCTGGAGCGTCCTGCTGAGGCCTTCCACGGGTGAGAGGATGGAGTGGCAGGCACTTGGCGTCCTGGGGAGCACGCTGCAAGAGGTGTCCCCGCTCATGCCGTGAAAGGAGGTCAGTCGGGTGATTGCCGGTAGCCAGGCACAGACACGCCTGAGAAACGAGGCTGGGGGGGCAGAGTCCAATGAAGAAGACAGTGGTCTCACAGCCGAAGCAGTGGGTTGGCTACTTCGTGGTCGGCTCAGTGCCATCGCGAAGTCTCGGGGGGGAGAAGCGTAAAATGACAACCCCCTTTTTTTGATTAAACAAGATACACGTAGGAAACAGTAAAGGAAGGAAAAAGTACAGACACACAATAGGAAAAAAACACCAAACTATACAGGCCTGAACGCAAAGAGGAGCTAGACCAACCGTTCTTGGTGGAAGGCAGAAAAGAAACTGAAATAAGGAGCTGCGTAGAGCAGGAAGTCCTTGTTAAAAAAAACACTCTTTAGCACTCTTCTGCCTTCACCCACTAGGTGGAGCTAGCTACCCACCTGAGATCAGCTTTTCCATGCACAGGAGAAATGGGAGATCAGCCGTTAGGCATTTCTTCTTCCCAGGAAGCCTGGAAGCAACATGAAACCTCCAAGCACCTGAAAGCACCTCATTTGAAGGTCTGCTAGCTCCTCCCACACTAACTTAAAACTAACCAGACGCAGACATGGGTGGCTGAAATAACACTAATAGTCTTTTTGCCCCTCTGGGTGGTTTTTTCTTTTTAAACAATCAGCCTAATGAAGTCTTCTGGGGAATTCTAAAGCTTGCACGCTAGTTTATAACACTTTGGTTGCCCTACTAAAGGCATTACCCTAATATGAACTTTGGAATAAAACAAGTAAATTGTTTTAAGATGTACCAAAGACCTAAAAATGCCATGGCTGCCATGGTATATTAATGAAAAAAAATGTCCACTATGTATGTCCACTATGGCCTAAAGATAGTTTGAACAGTCATCAAAATTGTCTGTGGCTTTTAATAGCACAAAATTATATCACTTCCCACCCAATGGAATAATTTCACTTTATTTTTGGTATTCATTAGTAGGATGATGACATGTCTAGAGTGGCTGACCACCTAGATCTGTGGCACACTGCTGCTATACCTGGATCATAGAATTGTAGAGCTGGAAGGGGCCTATAAGGCAATTGAGTCCAATCCCCTGCTCAATGCAGGAAAAACACTAGTGTCACAGTTCCAGACAGCCCTACCTGGAGCTGCCAGGGATTGAACCTGGGACCTTTCGCATGCAATGCAGATGCTTTACTCAATAAGCCACAGCTCTTGTTGTATCGCAGTATTAGTGTACGATATGTGTCATCCCCCAAACTGCATTGCATGGTTTACTGCAGTGCATCCCCCAAACAGCACTACATGAAAAGCTTCAGAGGGAGAAAGACACGGGCCTGGCAAGGAAAAAGCTACAGGACTTCAAAAAGAGTCTGCAAGATACTTTACTGATAAGAACCAATGGTCACAACTGTTACATAGATATGGCAGAATTACTATGGCATAAACAGTGTGATAAAATTACTTTCTGGCCACACCTATTCCACCCAAGAAATAAATTTATTTATTTATTTATTTATTTATATTATTTGATTTATATCCTGCCCTTCCTTCCAGCAGGAGCCCAGGGTGGCAAACAGAAGCGCTAAAAACACTTTAAAACATCATAAAAACAGGCCTTAAAATACATTAAAACAAAATATTAAAAAGCTTTAAAAACATCTTTTAAAAAAGGGTTAAAACATTATTAAAAAAAATATTAATAAGCAATTCTAACACAGACGCAGACTATATTTATATATATCAAAAAATGCCAACTAGAGGATGAAGAATTACATGGATTTAATTATATATAATTCACCTTTAGAACAGTTTTTCCCCCTTTTCACTATTCACTAGTGGCTATAACAGTAATTATAACAAGAAATTATTATAGCACTCGAATACCTTGGGAAAAACACATTCAAAACCACAAGAGATTAAACTAATTCCTACAAAGAATAAAACAGCTTTCAGAGAGAAGATCAACAGTGACAGATACCTGACCTAAGACATACATACATTACTAAGATGTACATATATTATTCCTCCAGAAAAAACGTCTATTTTGGCATGCTATAGCTAGCTTATTACTAGCAGGAAATTTTAATACCTTTTATTACCACTTCTGTACCATTTATTTGTACTGAGGGTGCTGTAACTTAGCTTAAAATAGAATTACAAATTTGTTCTTCTGCTCTGTATTATCAATGTTGGGACCAATTTTGATGATAGCGGTAAGATTCATCTCAGTAGAAACATGTCTAACTCATATCCTGAAAAGCAATTATTTTTGTAAACAAGATGAACTTACGAAACATTGTGTAGAACTGTTGTGGATTAAGGTTCCATTTTCCCCATGGAGTTTTGTGGCCTTTCGATTGGGCATAATGAGCATGGTTAAACTCTGGTTCAGTCCCAAATGAATCTAGCACTCGTAACATGCACCTGTACAAAAATAAAGCAAAGCAACAACTACTGTAGCTACTGGCCACCACCTCTTCCAAAACTGAAACATAAATTTCTGGCATGACCAAGCATAAAAACAATATCATTAAATGCATTAACAACTGTGCATGTTTGTTCTCCATAACTGTCTATGCCAAAGAAAATACAGTAACCAATGGTCTCTGACAGCAACACTAAGGGCAAATTTATAGCATGAACATAGCAATTCTAGGACTTAAAAATTACCCACTCCCTCCAAATACCAGGTATTCCTATTTTTCCTCACACATGTCCACTTATAATTGGTCCAGAAGGTTTCTTTAATCTTTTAAAACTTAGATTGCTTATCAGTAATGTTGTTCTGCTAAAGGGTGTGAAAGGCAGTTTCACCAATGGGACAGGATCAGGAGGGGGTGGGAAGAGATTGCAGGAAATGATTTCATGCTTGCATGAAACTTCCATGTTCCAAGTTCCATTGTCTCCTAGTCTGCACAGGGTAGCTGCAATTCAAAGCTTTATTGTCAACTGCTTTCAATGAAAACATTTTACAGCAGCACAATTTTTATTATTATTATATCAAATGCTTATCAGGAGCCAAATATGTTATTTAGTAGCAGTACATCATACAGCAAAGGAAACTGTTGGGTTACACTGTGGAAAGGAAAGTGGAATCTGAATAAAAGCATTCAGTTTTAAGCCAAATGCAGGATGTGGGATGATTCTTGGAAGATAAGGATTAACAAAATGAGGAGGCGGAATTAACTATCTGAAATACAGTGACAGGTTACACAACATGTATTTTCATTCTCATCATTGCATTAAAACTGTTAACAAACAAATGAATCACCAACTGAGTTTTAATGCTGTTGTATGCATATGATGGCCTATGGCCATACTACCGTGAACACACGTGATCTCGTCTGATCTCGGAAGCTAAGCAGGGTCAGGCCTGGTTAGTACTTGGATAGGAGACCAACTGGGAATACCAGGTGCCATAGGCTTAGAGGAAGGCAATGGTAAACCACCTCTGAGTACCTCTTACCATGAAAACCCTATGAATATATCCAAAAAAGATTCATAGGGTCATCATAAGTCATAACCAACTTGAAGGCATATAACAACAACATGCATATAATGCACTCTTTAAAAATGTCTGAATGAGGGCAAACCAAAGTTAAGGTATATAATGTGATTCCTAAAGAAGCTTCACTGCATTATGTTTCTTCTCCACTTCTGCTGGTCTCCACTTAAATCAAGTGCCATAAAATAAGTAGAAAACAGAGCGGAAAGAAAACCTAAACACATCTAATTCAACCCCTTGGTGAAAAGGAAGATATCCTCTGAATCATTGTAGACTGGGACCTTCAAAGACCATGAAAGTGTATATTCCATAGCTCTCCACAGCACTTTAGTCCATTACTCACCTTATTTTCCAAATGGTTAACCAAGTTGCCTCAAATGCTAAAAGCTGCCTTTTTCAAATTTGAACCACTTGCTAAAGAAAACGCAGCAAATAAAAGTTGAAAAAAACCCACATTATTTCAGATATTAATGCACTGGAAAAAGGGAGAACAATGAGGTTCCAGTTTTGTCAGGCAGAAGATGGGAGGAAGGAATATGCCTAACAGCATCTGCTCAGTTTCCAAAATTTGGACTCCAGGGACACTGTAAACCTACAGTAATTAAAAATGAGTACTGACTATACGTTGCCCAATCATACTATTATTTTTCATTGACTTACAGGATCTGTTCAGATACCATGGCTCAGTACTACAGGAAAAAGCTTGTGAGGGCATGCATACTCTCCTTGTTTCAGCTTAAAAATAGTTACTTTCATTTTACTGCAAACCTATCTTGTTTGAACCCTTCAAGTGTGGATTGTGCTTTCCCCCCAAACAAAAATTGCAAACCCCAGTTTGAAGCTGATTTGTAATCCTGATTTGGAGGGCAAGTGCAAACCACAGTTCATCACTCTGGATGTAATAACAAATAGAAATGAAGGCCTGGGGGAAAAAACAGGACAAATTGGGGGAAAAACATGGTAGGTGATGCAAACCTCATCTGTATGCTGACCGGTTTTGTAGCACAAGGCAGCTGGTAGATTTGTTCATGTGGTTACTACAGCTCTATATTTTGGGGCAATGGCAATTTTCACAATTTAAAAAAGTAGCAAGGGAAGAAGACTGAAGAAGCAGCTACAGTCTGGAACACCGTAGTATATGGTGATACTATCCCTTTAAGCCTAGTTATACCAAGCCAACAGAGTGCCTACTTCTTGTAGCTGAGTAAGGAGAGTTGGAGCTCAGGGATGCAAGCTTGCAGCAGGAGCCATTTTGTGCGTGCACAGAACAATAAAGAATGTAGGCTACAACTTCATGAGGCCTACAGTTCCATGAGAGTCATGATCAGAGACTTCATTGAGATCCTACAATTGGAGTAGGAGTGTACTGAAAGCAGAGCAGCAAATAAGAGGTACCTTGCTCTGGGCTTTTATTCGTAGACTTTGCTGGGGAAAAGCCTGGGAGTAGCAGGGCTTTTTACACTGCTGTATTATAATTTATACAAGCAACAGAACTTGGTAACACTACAAAGCTGCAGAGCTGCTTCGGGGGGCAGAGACTGAGGAAATTTGCTTTGGCCCCCACAAATCAAAGGGGCCCACCTCAGTTCCTGCACACTAGTGATCCCTGCTACATTGCTCACCAGAATTCTTGGTATTTTATTTTAAATGTTCATAAAAAGAGGAAGTGATATATTAAAGTATAAGATGATACTGAATCCCAATATGTAATTGTGACATAATGGAATCTCTCCCGGCCATGAAGGAAATATTTTACATAGTTGTGTATGAAACAGAATAGATGCTAATTTGAAGCTTAAGCTGGCTATAAATTATACCCTTGGGAGGCTGGAAGGGAGGAGCCTGCTTATTAGTTAGGCCTGTAGCCGAACCGTAAGGAACTCTAAACCAATCATGGTAAGGTAAAATTGGTTAGGCAGGCTTATGATTGGCCCTGGCTAAGCAGCTCTGTTTACTGAGTTTGTTGCAAGGACAGAAGGCACAGGGAAGGCTTTAAGGAGGTATTCTGTGGCAAAGCAGATGGTCTGTTCTTGTCTCAGCAAGAACTCCAGGCACACCAGGGAAAGAGTTCAAGAAAAATACTCCATGTGAATCAATGGCTATGAAGGTGGTGCCAACGTGAGAGATTTGGATTCTGGGAGCACGGGCTATGCTTCCTGGAAGATGGACTGCTGGCAAGTGATGGGTAGCATCTCACAAGGACTGGAAAGAATGTGTTTGGCCACAGCATGGAGAAGTTCATCAGGAGGGCTTTAAACTGAATCCTAAGGGGGAAGGAGACGTAAACTTGGTGGTAATGACGGATGAAGGCTTGTGCACAGTAACGGGAATAGAGAGATCGGCTCTAATAGGGCCCAGTAACAGTCCTCAGAAAAATGTAGCAAGGAAGCCAAGCCATAAATCACATGGCCTTCGATGTCTGTATACTAATGTGCAGAGCATGGGAAACAAGCAGGACGAACTTGAACTCTTCATACAGGAGGGCAATTACAACTTGATAGGTATAACTGAAACTTAGTGGGTTGACTCCCATGACTGGAATACAGCAATTGAAGGATATAGCTTGTTCAAAAAGAACAGAAGGAATAAAAAGGGAGGTAGAGTCACGCTATATGTTAAAAACAGATATCCCTGCACAGAAATACAGGAAGATGAGGTTGGTAGTTCCACCGAGAGTATCTAGATTAAAATTAATGGGACAAATAATAAAAGGAATGTGGTGCTTGGAGTCTACTACTAACCACCCAATCAAGGAGATGAGAATGTAACTTTTGAAAAGCAAATTGCCAATTTTTCGAGGAGGCATGATGTAGTAGGGGGGGACTTCAATTGTCCAGATATCTGTAGAGAGACAAATTCTGCCAAATACTCTTCAAGTACATGAAAGGTTGTCACATAGAAGAGGGCCAGGATCTCTTCTTGATCGTCCCAGAGTGCAGGACATGGAATGGGCTCATGTTTCAGAAAGCCAGCTTTCGACTGAACATCAAGAAAAGCTTCCCAACTGCTAGAGTCATATGACAATGGAACCAATTACCTAGAGAGGTAGTGGGCTCTCCCACACTGGAGGCATTCAAGAGGCAGCTGGACAGCCATCTGTCGGGAATGTTTTGATGTGGATTCCTGCATTGAGCAGGGGGTTGGACTTGATGGCCTTATAGGCTCCTTCCAACTCTACTATTCTATGATTCTAATGAATGAATGAGTGCCACCTAAGATTTCCAGGCAAGGTGCCACTGGTGAGTAATTTTCTGTGGCAATTACCATAGGGAAAGGCATAGGAATAATATGATGCCAGGCCTTAAAGGAGGAATTCTTCCTGAGTTAGTGGAGAATACCAGCAGCAGGCCAGAACCAGAAGACCCGTGAAATTAAGCCCCAGGAAGCAGAAAGCTTTACCAGAAGGGGTTTGTAATTTGGAGGAGGTACTCCGGAGAAGTACAACCTGATCCCTATTCCCTTGTCCCCATTTAAGAAAAAATGAAGCACATCTATCATCCTGCTTGTTCCCAGGGCACAGAGGAGCTGTAGGTGAGAATTCTCACGTGACATGTGAATAATTCTGGCCTCCAATTTTTTGTACACAGATGCATATTTTCTTGTAGGGCGCAGCAGCAGGGCCCCCAACATCACACCTGCACCAGGCTCCATAAACCCTCTAGGTGATCCTGCAAAGAAGAGAATACTTACTGATAGTGAACCCAGGATGGTCCAAGTGTTTTCTTAAATTGAGTCAGTCCAACAATGTCAATGTAAATAAGTTCAACTACTTTATCCCCTTGAGTTGGGCAGCCAGATCTGTTACCAACAACCTTCTTCATAATCCTAATCATAAGAAAAATGGGGGAAAAAATTCCACTGAATTCTTACATTCCTATATAAGAGCAAAAGATAAATTTGGTCTTAACAGTGAGCTTTTTTTTCATTTCCAGAGATAGAATGACTAGCAAGTGGTATATGTATTTTGCCTCAACAGGATCCTTGAACAGCAGTGTCTGAGCTAGTCACTGCAGCTCTAGAAGAGTGCCCAAAGCAGCATCCTAACCCACAAATGATCAGCTCTGATCTAACACTTCCATAGCCCGGTTCCCACAACACTGTATGCCAAACTGTGAGACTTACTGTGAGAACTTGTAGGCTCCTGGAGAGGAGTTCACAGTCACTTCACTCCTCCCCAGTCTTTTTTTACTCCAGTGCTGTGCTGAGCTAAGCCTAGGTTTGGCTTAGCATGTCATCCAAACCTGGGCTTGTGGTAAAGCTCTCTCCTTGTTAAGGCTTGTTCCTGGCTACAGTTCACAGTTTACAAGGAAACAGCAACCAGCAATGACACACTAAGCCAAATCTTAACTTAGCATAACATGGGAGTAAAAATGTCAAGGAAGAAGCCTAATAGCTGAGAGCAACTCTCCAGAATGCCATAATTTGGCTCACTGTGTCATGAGGGCGATGACTCATGGAAAATATGGTTTGTGCCAACATGGTTTTCCTTTTCTCTCCTCTTTCACATAAGGATCAGGAGACCCAATAGAAGAGTGTGGGATAGTGTGCCAGGGGACTGAAGCAAGTGGAGGAATTGGTTGAAGCTGAGGGTCATCTTGCCTTCAGGAAGTCCATTTCAGCTCATGTATGGCACCTTTATACCTAAGACTTATTTCCTATCTTGAACTTCCCCAGTTTTTTGACTAGCTGTCCAACATTGATAGATAATGTTCACAAATGACCGCAGGTTCTGTTTTTTCTTCTGTGAGCTACACATTATCAGAGGGCCCAAAATTCCTTGTATCATTATACTTGGGAAGGGCCATAACACGGAATAAACTCCTGGGCTTACCTTGGTTGGTTGGTTGGGGGGGGGGTGTGAGAGAGAGAGAGACAGAGAAAAAGAAAAGGAAAGGAAAGGAAAGGAAAGGAAAGGAAGGAAGGAAGGAAGGAAGGAAGGAAGGAAGGAAGGAAGGAAGGAAGGAAGGAAGGAAGGAAGGAAGGAAGGAAGGAAGGAAGTTCTCTCCCGGGCCACATTCATATCATACAGTCGTTCCACTATTATTCCACTTTAAACAGTTATGGCTTTCCCCAAAGAATCCTGGGAAATGTATTTTGTTTTTCTTTATATTCTTACATTAACTTAATTTTTTTTATTAAATTGTAACAAAACAAACCATAAAAGAAGGAAAATACATGTGTTTGGGGGATTTTAATAAACATTACTAAAGCTAGTAAGGGAGGAAAAGGGGGGAGGGAGTACAACACATAAAAAATTCCTGTACCTGAACACAAAAGAATATAACTTACAATATATTTGGCCATGATCAAGAAATGCATAGGTTTTGAACTGTAGTTTGTGAAGGGTGCTGAGAGTTGTTACGAGACCTCATTTCCTCTCACAGACCTACAATTCTCAAGAGTTCTCTGGGGATTGACTGTTAAACCAGTCTGGTAACTGTAGCTCTGTGAGGAGAAGAGGGGGTCTCCTAACAACTCTCAACACCCTTCAGAAACTACACTTCCCAGGATCCTTTGGCGGAAGTCATGGCTATTTAAAGTAGAATAATAGTAGAATAAATGTATGGTGTGAATGTGGCCCTTATCCCCTGTTTTGATGGCAAGCGGCCTATGATATGTGTCAGATTTCTTATTGGAGCTTCGTATCTTGGTAAAGTGCTAAGAAAGAAGCTCCTCCTAAAATTTGGTCTTTTCAAACTAACTTGTCAGACCCTCATTTTTCAATAGCACTACACTTGGATTTCGAACAGTACCACTGCCAGAGGTATTAACTTCCAAGGCAGGGATAACATGTGATAACTTGATTAGCATAAACATGCACACACTGTACAGGCAGAAAATCAGTTCATACAATACTGCACAGTGAAACCAGTCTAGCACTCAGAACAGATTAAAAACAGATAGGGATACCCTTTTATGTTCCACTCACAGATAAGCCTATTCATACTGTGAATAGGAGTGGCACCAAATAATGTATGACTAATTGTTCAAGCCCACATTGTAAATATTTTCATTCATGACTAGTTATGTATATAACACAAATATACACACACTTCTGGGACTAGCTGCTATACATTAACTGTCTGGCTTAATTTACAGGGAAGCAAACAGAGAAAAGTCTTTCAGGATTACCAAGGTAAGAGATGGTACAGCAGAATAGCTCTTTGGGGCCTTGTAATCCAAGCTCATCTGTGCTTGACATACAAGTACCAGCACCTGTGCTATTAAATGTCACCCCAAGCACAATAAAGTGTAACTATGTGCTTGATTCTCAATACGTTTCCAGTGAAATAATTTGGAAGTTATGGGTAACATACTATAGAACAGGATCTGCAGACAATAGATCAAAATCCAAAATGTGTCTGGAAGAATTATTTCTTTCACACAAATCAGCTGCAGCCAATTTACTGATAACCACTTTCTTGATGGAAATAAAGTTCATTTAAGAAAAAGAGGAAACAAATTAGAAGATCCAGACATTTCTCTTGCTGCAGATGTCTAACACACCTGTATTGGCAGAGAATAAAGCTGCTTAGTTTTGAATTTTCCAGTATTCATTTCTCAAGCCTCAGGAGGAAGCAACCACAATGAAAACATATTATCCTTTTCATGGTGCACATATTTAACTTATGAAAATAATCTATTTATCATCTGTTTAGTGAATTATCACTTTCATTTTCCTCTTCGCAAAATTATAGGCTGTACAATGAAGGCTTCAAGAGAGTTTGCAGTTAAAGGGAGGTTTTTTTGATACTCTAGTTTCAAAGTGGAAAATAATCTCCTCACTCCTTGAGCTCTGCCAATGAAGCTGAAATCCTAATGTCATGGCCCAGTAAATAGAGAGATGTAATTAAATCACTCCACTGGACTAATTCACCAAGTGGGCCACCACTAAAGGCATTTTCTGCTATCTTGAATCCAGATTCTTTTGTAAGGAGTCCCAAATGAACGAGGACCTGAAAAAGAAAGCGAAAAGGTAAGGATTCAATAGTGGATAAGTAATTAACAGACTGTGGATCAGAGCATTTAACTATAACAGTATTTTATATCAATAACTCCAACTAAAAGAACTAACAACTCTATTTGTTTTACAAATCAAGAAAATGAAGACATTTCAGCATACTACATATTTGCACATACTCTGTACTTAATTATTTTTAGTGTTTTCTAAGCCCTGTACAGAAATTTAAAATACAATCCCTAGTCACAGGCTCACAATCTAATAGGCACAATACAAAGGAAGAGAAAAAAAATCAAGCATTCAGAAACAAATTCGTGAAGTTACATAAGACCTATTTATGCACTATTCACGTGGACAGAAGTATGTGCAGAGAAAGAGAGAAGCAGGGATTCCTTTTTAGCTTAACCCCAACATTGCATGTCTCCACCTCCCCAACCTCTTGTGAGGTTTGCACTTTGGAAAAACTACAGCTGCAGCCCCAGAGGTCTTAGCCAGGTCTGCCTCCTGCTGCTGCTGGCATGGATAAATTCACCATCTTACAGGCCTTCCTCACCGGTGGCCTCAGATCGGAGGAGAAAAACTTAGAGGGCCCTGATTCATCCTTCTCATCCTCCTCCTCATCCACAGACAGCTCTCCATGCTCATCTTCTGATGGGGGTATAGAAAAAGAGACAGCCATGCTGCTCTACTCTCTGCCAAAAAGCAATGTGTAGTTGGCTTCTCTTTCAGGGCCCCGCCTGCCTGGTTGCAATGGGGAAACCCCTGTCTAGCTGGAAGGGCCTCTGGCCTAAGCTATCCCTGTAGGAGCCAGGATAAAGCCCCTACTTCCCTGACGGACAAATGAAGCAATGGCGTTTGGGTGCTTCAAGGTTCCTGTGGCTCTGGTGGTGCTCTCTGGACCCAATTCGTCAATCTGCATGTGAGGAGGGAGAAGGGGAGGACAAGGAGGAGGCAGAAGTTGAGGACATTTCCCCTCACTTCCTACTTCCATGATGGTAGTTGCACCAAGCTGGGACCTGTGTGCCCACATGCACCTGAGCCTGGAGACCTGAAGAGGGCATGGCTCACTGCCACCAAGGCCTGCTATGTCAGGGCCAACTGTGGAAAGACCCTGGTTAAAAACCAGACTGACCCACCTAAAAAGCTCCAGAGCTAGGCCTTATCCATCCATGGGCAATGGGGAGAAGATAGCCGTAATCAGTCCCCTTCCCCCCAGGTTCCAGCTTACCAGAGCAGTCTCCTGCATTGCCTAAGCAGTAGCTGAGCCAAGCCCCCTGCTGCATCTGCAGGGATGGCAGGAACTTTGGGAGTCAGCAGTGGAGTTCCACCCCCCTCCATGTGCAAAGCAGGAACTCCTAGAGTTGGTTGAGTCTGTGGAAAGGGCTGAGGAGCTCACCCCAGTCAGACCTTACACTTTCAATCCCTGCTCTGTTCTTTTTTAAAAGAACTATGGTCTTGCTGTAGCCTTCCTAACTGAGGAGGAAAGATTCAGAAAGAAAAGTAGCCAGGTTGCCAAGAATAGAATCCCCAAGGCCCAAAAATGGAGCTCTGGAAAAAAAGACCTGCTGTGGAGCTGGGCAGGAAGTGAACTGGGGACAGGTTGCCTGGCCCACTCAGGTGACCTCATTTACTTCTTCCTGCCCACTGGAACGAGTGGGTGGGGTCAACTCATCTAGGGATCCCCTCCTCTGCTGCAGGAAAATATGTGAGGTCAGGAATAAAAGTGAGCCCACACTTCTCTCTACACATTTACACCACACACAAGAGTAAAACATGAATAGAACTACAACCTCAGCAGTATCATTTATTTATTTAGCAAAATGTATATAATGCTTAATAAAATTGTCTCTGGGCGGTTTACACAAAATGATACAAAATATTAATTTTAAAAAGCAGCAAAACAGACTTTAAAAACAAAAAATAAAACCATCAAAATATAGGTATAATCAAGTTTCAAAAACAAATGTATATGATAAAATCACATGTCTGGGTAGGCTTCCCTAAACAAACAAGTTTTTAGTAAGGCTGAATAGTACAATGAAGGCACCTGCCTAATATTAATAAGCAGAGAGTTCTAGAGCATAGTAGAGAATTATCTAATATTATTTATTTATTATTATTATTTATTAAATTTATATACCGCCCGACTAGCGATAGCTCTCTGGGCGGTGAACATAAAATAATAATAATAATTCTGATGATTAGAGAATCCTGGGCAGGTGTGATTCCCTGGCCTTTATGTATATATACACACACACAACCCCCTAGTTCCTTAGCTGCTGGCAGAAGCCAAAATGCCGTCCAAGAGCAAAATGCAATACACTATATATTTTAGTTTTCTTTATTGGTCTTTCATTTGATAACTCGTCTCAAATGTGATTCTACAAGGGCTGATGGGTTGTTGCAGGTTTCAGTTTCTCTCCAAGTCTTGTCTTTATAGATATATCATTTAGCTTCCAATTACATCATCCATGAAGGTTAGTTCATGTTCTGCAAAATCTAATTTTTTAAAAATGTGTATCCAGGACTAATATTCTCTGGGTTAACTGTTGGTAGACTGGACCCCCTCTGATCTGGTGTAGCCTGTTATATCAATATTAGTCCTAAAGCGATTTAAGTCAAATTCTCATAATTGTAACAGGTCATCTGTGAGGTACTGTAGCTTACACTAAGAAAAAAATAAAATATTTCCATATGCCCCAAAAGAGAAAGCTTTCACATTATCACTGACCCAGATGCCTGAAAGACATAACACAAATATGTTTAGGAAACATTTTCTATCTAATGTATGTCAGGGTAGTAAGATGTTCCAAAACATAGCCATGTGTCCTTTGCCAGAAGAACAGAACTTAGACCTCGTTTTTTGGATCAATTTTTGTCTGAAAAGGCCGTGGGACATTTTTTATCCCAATATGTTAACAGTATGTTAAAGCACACCAATGGTAAAAAACAATATCTTGGGATTTTGTAAATGTATTCATACATCTTGGGATTTTGTTTTGTTTCTTGTTTTCAAAAAGAAAACTTTGTCTCGGGGCTTAACCCTGTATCACTGGGACAGTTTTTTTGTATTGGCTGGTATGTTGTATATCAACTGGAACAAAAAAGCACTCCCCTCATGTCAAATTAAATTAGTTTTCATAGGATATTTTGTGTCACAGGTGCTTTTTTGGGTACAGATAATGTGACACAAAATTGTAAATAGTACATGATTGAAATCTGGGAGCACTGTTTGCTACTGTGAGTGTGGCAATGTCCTAGAAGTACTACATTATAGATAAATTCTGCAACAAAAAGTGTGCCTTGCATATATAATTTTAACTCAGGCGATCTGGATTAAGGTACTCCATATGGACTGCTAACATTTAAAATCTGCTTACTGTTTGGACACTCTATCAACAGCCAGCATGTCAATATCTGCCCTCCAGAACCAAGGCCATTCAGATACTTGCTTCACCTTTATCCTCAGATGCTTCCTTCCTTGGACTCCTATTGGCATAAAATTGCCATTGGTTTTTAGGTAGCATACAGCACCTAGTACATGGTAGGCCTTTGTGCTGTTGCCGTTTGGAAGCATTTTTAGTTGGTTGGTTGTCTCTCTCATATGCACAGAGGTATATCGGCATATGATAAGTATGTTGAATCAGTTCTTACTTGACAGTGAATCCATAATTGGCAGCATTTTAGAGATGCAGAACCACACCATGTACTTTAATTTTCTAGACACAGCAATGTAAATATATTTCCTATCTTGGAGCATAACTCACCTTTTTTCGTTTTCTCTTTTCGAGATTTTGTTTTTCAGCAAGTGATTTAATTGCTTCTATCCAAGTGTCTGCCATCCTTCTTATTCGTAGCATCATCCACCGGAATTCTTCATGTCTGGACATCATTTTGTACAGCAAATCAAAATTGGTTCTAATTTCAGCCTTCAATTAAACAAAACAAAAGGTTGTAAAAGTAAGTGACATTGCAATAAAAATTGCCTACAGATATTTCAAAATTCAAATTCACAAAGCAGGAAAATGGAAGCTAAACCTTCAGATATTACTTCTGTGATCTGGAATTCATCTCTATGTTTTCTTCTCTCCATGATGCTACTTAGGCCATTTCATACACTAAGACAAGGAACAGCAGCCAAATACAGTTCCCTGGCTACTGTACCTATGTGATGTATAGGTTTGCCATTACATGTCTACTTCTCATATTTAAATGTTTACATTTTAAATGTACACCTGAAATAGTGAATATGTGAAATCACTCTTAACTGAAAAGTTAACAGCACTGCACACACACGCACACACAAACACACCACCCTCGTGCATCAAGACAGTGTACAACATTAAAACATTTTAAAACAGAACCATCATTAAAAGACTGGCTACTCAAGAGACATTTTAAACAGATGCATAGGCCTGTCAGCACACACAAAAAAGATTTCTAGAGACACCTGAAAGTCAAAAACAAGGATGCCTGCTGAATCTCTCTCAGAAGAATATTCCACAGCATGAAACTGGCAATACTAATGTCTCATGCCTGACTTCTGCTTGAGGAGAGTCAGGCCTCTGTAATATGGGGGGCAACTAACAGCACTCCTGCACATTATCCCAGTGATAAGGCTGGGACATAAGGGCTCAGACGGTCCTTATGGTATCCTGGGCCCAAGTTGTTCAGGGCTTTGTATATCATAAAAAGAGCCTTGGACTATTTCATTAGAGAGTATCTTAACTTATGACATCATACTAGTTTATTATTACATAGGCCCTTTATTTTTTCTTCCTTTCGCCATGAAGTTAACTTTGTTGTTGTTGTTGTTATGTGCCTCCAAGTTGATCATGACTTATGGCGACCCTATGAATCAGTGATCTCCAACAGCATCTGTCGTGAACCTCCCCCTTAGGATTCAGTTTAAAGCCCTCCTGATGAACTTCTCCATGCTGTGGCCAAACACATTCTTCCCAGTCCTTGTGAGATGCAACCCATCACTTGCCAGCAGTCCATATTCTAGGAAGTATAGCCCGTGGTCCCAGAATCCAAATCTCTCACGTCGGCACCACCTTCGTAGCCATTCATTTACACGGAGTATTTCCCTTTCCCTTTCTACTCCTCTTCTAAGTACTAGAAGGATGGATGAAAAAACTATCTGGGCCCCAAAGTCCTTGAGTTTCCTTCCCAGAGGTTCATAGTCTGATGTGATTTCTTCATAGCTCCATTTGGCAGTATAATTTGTTCCCACGTGGATGAGGAGAAAGGGATACCTGTCGGTGGGCTTGATAAGTGATGGCAACCCTTCCGTCACATCTCTAATCCGTCCTCCTGGTAGACAGCATACCTGGCAAGTCCATGGATCTTCTCGGCATACTTGGGTTTCAATCCCTCGCAGTAGGGAGTCTCCCACTACTAGTACTCTTCTCTTCTTGTTGTGGGGCGTGGTTTCATTGCCCCTGCTTGATTGAGCTTCAGCCTCTCGCTCACTGTCACACAGGGTCTCCTGTAATTCTTCCACCACAGGCTGTCCTCCAGTCTCATCCTCTAGTGCAGTGTTTTCCAAACTTTCAACATGTGCGTACCCCTTTGAGACATTGATTTTACCGGTGTACCCAACTTTCACAAAAATAATTGGGAGAGGGGTAAGGTATTATAGCACATTTGTAATTCCTATAATTTTATATGAAATGTTTGTAAAAAAAAATACAAAGTAATAAACATTTTAATAATAGAAATAATATTTATATAACAAATATATATATTCAAAAATATAAAACTAATTCATATATTAATAATTAAAATAACTATTATTCAAACAAACAAAACCATTCTGGAAATAATGACCCGGAGGGGACCCCCCAAAACCAGAAACTCTAGCCGGAAATCATGCAGCGGGTTTACAGAGGCAGCGCTTGCCTGGGCTGGAGGTTTGAATCTCCCGCTCTTTGGCTGCAGAGCGGGTTTTCCCCCATTCTGCCTGGGAAGCCACTCAGGCATGCAGCCCAAGAGCAGGCAGGGGATTCAAACCTCCTGCCTAAAATTCACAGCTGATGAGCGGGCAGGCCAGGCAGGATGGGGGGGAAAACCGCTCTGCAGCCGAAGAGTGGGAGATTCCCCAAGAGGGAAGTGGCTGGCAAGATGGCTGCTGCAGGGCTGAACATAGAGAAAAAACCCCACTTCCCTGCTTCCTGGTGTGAACATTTTTGTAGTCGAGCATACGCATAAATATCTTTGTGGCGCCATCTGTCTGTTTGTAGAAGTGTTTTTTGGTGGCCAAAGTTATTGTGAGGGAGTTCGAGTCTCATGAGAAACTGGAGGGGTGCACCAAAAGACAAGGAATGCATTGAGAGCGAAAGAGACTACGCATTGAATAACATCGGGATAAACCGCTGTTATTATATTGATCTTCCCTCACATGATTGTGTGAGAAACTGGAGAAATCACAAGAACTGTATTTTCTCTTAAAAGAACACATGCACACTTTTTTGCCGCTAAAACCCAATGATAAAGTACAAAAAAACCACATTCGGCCGCATACCCCTTGAAACCCTTTCGCGTACCACACTTTGGGAAACACTGTTCTAGTGGTTGAAAGCAGTTCCATAGTTCCACTGGTGAAGGGTGTCTTCTAGCTCTTCTGCTCCTAACTGTCACCCTTTCCCAAGGAGTTTCCTCCATTTCATTGCTCCTCTCCAAAGCAGTCTCCTCTTCTGCTACCACATGCTGTTGCTCTTCCACCTCCACTTCTCTTTGCTGCTGTTGTTCCAGCATTCTGTTGAAGCACTCCATCTTCTCTTATAGTTCTCAGTGTGGCCACCGGCCGTTCCAGGCCTCTCACTTTTTCTTCCAACAATGCCACGAGCTTGCACTTGTTGCACGTGTATGCCATGTTGTTCTCAGGCAAGAAAACAAACATGGCACACACCTTGCAGGTCACAACCACTGAAGCATCCTTCCCATTCATTCTCCTACCTTTTGTTTCTTTCTAACTACTTGTTTTGGAGTGGCCTGTGCTTTGTCCTGTCCTACTTCAGGGTAAACTTGAGAGCCCCACTGGTATGTGCTACACTGTACAAGGGGAATTAGTAATTTTTCTTGTCTTTTCTTTCTTTCTTTTTTTAGGGACCTCCCCCTTGACCTCCTTTGTCAAGCTCCTGTTTGCTCTGCCTGTTCGCTCGCTCTGTTCGCTCGCTCTCAGTGAGTACAGTCAGTGTGTTCCCCTGTTGATTATTCAACATCCCTACTCTTGGTTTAAATTTGCCTTTCATTTCTCTAATCTTTTGGAAGAGGGCTCTTGTTCTTCCCTTTTTGTTGTCCTCTTCTAGTTCTATACAATAACTATTGTAATAGTTCTCTTTGTCCCTATGTACTAGTCACTGTATTGTTGCATTTAGGGTTCTGACTATGTTTCTATCTCCTTTTGCTCTTGCTTTCCTTCTCTCTTTAACCATTTTAAGAGTTTCTTCAGTAATCCATTGAGGTCTTTCTTTTTAACGAGAGGTATTGTCTTTTTGCATTCTTCCCTGATAATCTGACTTCGCTCCATAGTTCTTCTGGTTCTCTGTGAACTAAGTTTAAAGTCGCAAATCTGTTACCTATTTGATCTTTGTATGCTTTTGGGATGTTATTTAAATTGTATATTGGCATTATGATAGCTTTGTTGTTCTTCTTTGGCTTTACTCTGATTTTCGATATGACCAGTTCATGATCTGTACCACAGTCTGCCCCTGGTCTTGTTTTTGCAGAAAGTATGGACCTTCTCCATCTTCTCCTACCAATTATATCAATTAGATTCCTATATTGACCATTTAGTGATGTCCACATGTACAGTCATCTGTTCAGTTGCTCAAAAAATGTGCTCGCAAGAAACAAATTATTGGCTTCACAGAATTCAATAAGTCTTTCTCCTGCTTCATTTCTGTCTCCTAAACCCCATTTCCCCATAATTCCTAGTTCTTTTCTGTTCCCTACTTTTGCATTCCAGTCCCCCATGATTATCAGCACATCTTGTTTTAGTGCGTGATCAATTTCTTCCTGTACTTCTGCGTAAAATCTCTCCAATTCCTCTTCTTCTGTGTTTGCTGTTGGAGCATAGACCTGGATGATGGTTAAGGTTTCCCATTTAATCTCATGATACCACTCACTCAGACCTTGCATTGTAGCTCCTAATTGCTTTTGCCACATCACTTCTTACTATTAAAGCAACCCCATTTCTTCTTAATTTCTCATTTCCTGCATAAAATATTTTGTAGTTGCCTGATTGAAAATGTCCCATTCCCGTCCACTCATGCCAAGTATTGTAATGTTGATACGTTCAATTTCTTGCTTGACAATTTCTAACTTTCCCTGGTTCATGCTTCTCACATTCCATGTTCCTATTGTGTGCATCATACAACTCTGGACTCTCCTTTCGCATCTTTAACTTTATGTACATCAAATGTATCTGCTGATTTAATAGAATTATTTGCAATATATAAGATGAAGCATGTATGAAAATCTTTGCTGTAATATCTAAAAATACGTATTAACTTCTCAGAATGTTTCACCCGCAACATTTGTTTTCAGCAAGAAAAAAAATGTGTTAAACTAGTACCAGACTAGTACTAGGAATTCAGACTGTTTGGGCTTTACTTTCTGACCCAGGATTTGTTTTTTTCCTATATAGTAGGGCCCCACTCATACAGTGAGTTACATTCCAGATGCTCACCTAAAAGCGAAACCTGCCGAGAAGTGGAACTCCGTCCATAAAATGGCGCCCAATGCCGGAAAAACACCAGAAAAGTGGAACAAGCACCATATGAGTGGGGCCTTACTCTAATTGACAGCTGCCGTATTAGCGGGCTGCTGAAAAGCGGGGCTCTACTGTATTGGGATGTAAACATAAGATAACTCTAAGGCCCACTTCATTAACAATTTTGAAAGGTATGAGGCATACTTCTTACCACTGCTTTTGGATCAGTTTCTTCATTAGGATTTTTTGCTCTCCAGGGTAAACGAGGACACCAGTTTTCAACCTGCAGAAATAGGGATCTTTTGTTAAGCACAGCTTCAACTGAATCAAGCAAATGTTCACTCAGCTATTTCCTTGATGCGATCCCATTCTTGCTAGCTGGCAAGAACACTACAAGGTCAGCAGACGACAAAACAAAAAAGGACATTATTTGAAGAGATTGCAGCAACACCAATAGCACTTTAAAAACAATGTAGAAAACAGATTGGCTATTAAAAGACTTCTCTTTGGCCTCTTCAATAAACTGTTTCCCTTTTATTAACTGATCAAATCTGCAATATATTATAAAAAATAGCTCTGAAACCCTGAAGAGGCTGGTATGAGAACACTGGAGCTCCTAGCGCAACAGGACAACTGGCAGATGGGAAAATTCACTGAAGTCATCATGCAAAAATAAAGTGCAATTAATAGTTAATAATAAAGAAAAAAATGACAATAAACTTTTTTCCTTAGTAGAAGCAATAGTGATCTCCACAGGAGGCAATACTTCCATTCATATCCTGCCTGCCTGAATACACAGGAATGTAGGATTCCATGAACCCATTCCACTTTCTTTCTTTCTTTCTTTCTTTCTTTCTTTCTTCCTTTCTTTCTTTCTTTCTTTGTTTGATTTATATCCCACCCTTCCTCCCAGTAGGAGCCCATAGAGTCTCATGGGTTCACTGTTGGTATTATTCCTTACATGCATGGCACCCAAACATACACGGGGGACATAACACCAAATATTTTCCCACAATTACCAAATGTGTGTTTTAGTGATAAGGAACTTACTACATTTTAAAATGTACCACTATATATAGACCAAAACATTTGCCACTCACAAAAAACTCTAGTGCTGGGAAAAAAGCTAATATCTTGAATTTTTCCTATATAGGAATTGCAGGGATGGCATCAGGAAGGCTAAAGCTGAGAATGAGCTGAGGTTAGCGAGAGATGCTAAAAGCAACAAAAAGGCTTTCTTCAGGTATGGCCATAGTAAAAGACAGAGAAAAATGACGGCACAGGTACTCAATGAGGATGGCACAATGATAACAGATGATAAAGAAAAGGCAGATGTGCTTGTGATGTCCTTCCCCAGCACCACCTGTGAAGCTCTCACTTGTGGCTACCAGCAGACAGGAACGTCAGGTTTTCTTCTTACCCTTTACAGCTCTAGCACAGTTCTCAACAGATCCCCCTGCTAGGCCTTACTACCCAACACTCTGTATCTCTCATAACCTTTAGACTGTTCCTTAGTCTCTGCCAGGTTATCTCAATACCTTGTGTCTATGGGTATAGGTAATTCCCAAACCCCCTTGCAGCCCCTTGACTCTGAAGCTTACAGCCCTGGGTTTCTCTGTGGGACTGGATACACTTTCCTCCGATCCGCCACTGCCACCATTTGATACAAACTGTTCAGCCTTGGTTACTTTGCTATTCCCCCTGGTATGTGTATCCCAGCTGAAGGAATCAGACTTTTATTTAACCAAGAAATATTTATTAAGAATTAGAAATAACAAGATTACTTAATTACTTTGTTGACAAGCTTATGGTTTCATATATGTTCTGACATGTACTTTACTTCTCATTAATTGCCTCAGAACTCCGACTCACTCTCAACAACAACAACCTCCAAACACCACCAAAACCTCTCTTTCACCCCTCTCAACCTCCAACATCCAACTCCCTGATTCAACTGTCATTCTTCCATATATACTCCCAGCCATTCAAACGCTCAGCCAATCATCCAGCATTCTACTGCTCATGTACTCCCCCTCCTCTTTCACTCCACTTACCATATGTCTTCTATATAACCAGCACTTACCATATTTACAATATAAGCAGGAACATCACAGTGCTCAATTCCTACTTTGGCTCAGTCTTCTCCCAAAAAAGGGTCTATGACCCTCCCAGGAAAAAAAGTTTGTCAGGGCTATGGTGGAAGAGGAAAGGGTTACTTCCTCTTCCCTACATGCTACATTGCCTATTGGAATTAAGATTTCAATCACTTCAAGATAACATGAGATGTGCAAGTGGTGCAAGTGTGGCGGCACCTCCCCTCCCCTTAAATATTAGGCAGGCACCATCTCTGTTATCTTTTCGGCACCTTTTGAAGACTTTCCTCTTTCAACAAGCCTTTTAAGTTGAGACCTATCCCAGTCTGCATCTGTGTTGGAATTGCTTTTTAATATGTTTTTTTGAAAAACAACACTTTTTTAAACCAATATTTTAACCCTTTTTTAAAAGATGTCTAAGCTTTTTTTAAAAAAATGTTTTTAAAGTTGTTTTGTTTTACAATAGCCAGCGTGGATTTTTCACATTCCGCAATGTTAAATTGAAAATACACCCCCCCAGGCCATTCTGATGCTTCCCATAAACTCAATTCAAAACAAAACCTTACAAAACTTATAGTCCTGAACTCAGAAATGCTTGCTTAACAACCCTCTCATTTTTCATGGTGAAACACAAAACAGTGAGAGAGACTAGAGAGTTCAAAGTCTAAAAAGGGAGAAAAAAAGCCCCAGAGCCCTTTTGGACTTTTTTCTCTCTAAGTTCTCATAATCTGTTGAAATTAATTAAAAATCAGCCATGTTCACAGAGGACCTGTAATCCTGTTACTGATTCTGCAGGTTAAAAGTTAAAAAACATGCCTGGCTGATTTTTAATTAATTTAATAAATTTTGCATTGAACTGAATGATAATGTCGGGCATGCTCAGTAAGAACCAACTGTCAATGTTCTAAAAGCCAGACTCACAGCTGCTTGGCTTGCCTAATAAGGGGGCCACACCCACACCAGACTTTGATTCACGCGAGACAGTCATGGCTTACCTCAGAGAATACCTCAGATTCAACTGTTAATGAACCCAAAATAGAAATAGAACTTATCCTCCAATTTGTAACACAAAAGGCTGTCTTCACCAAAGCATGTTACCAAATTCTTCCAAGCTACATAGGAAGTGGATTCGACTGTGAAAGACCAACCCAAATTGTCTTTGCATTTTGACAAATTTGTAGGGCAGTACAATATCTTAGAGAGGAGGTCAGGTCTCCTGCTCCCCTGGTACATTCACTATAGCTGTCCAATTTCCCTGCTTTTTAAACTTTGATAGAAATATCTGTGGGCTATAGGTAGGTTCTTAAACCACAAGGTTTTTTGCCTATTAGTGAATGTATTTTAAGGTCTGTTTTTATGATGTTTTAAAGTGTTTTAAGTGCTTTTGTTTGCTGCCCTCGACTCCTGCTGGGAGGAAGGGCGGGATATAAGTAAAATAAGTAAATAAATAAAATAAGTTGTTGCCATGCCGCTGAACATAAGATGTACAACTTCTATTGATGGTTGATCAAGTATTTTGTTGTCTACTCTTAGCTTGAATACACTTTGTGATTGAAAGTATGCTTTAGTTCAGAATTTAAGGACATCCATAAAAATACAGATTTACATAATTTGCTTTGTCTTATTATCATCCACTAAATAAGTAAACTAGAAGATGAAAAGATGAATTCTTCTTCTGACCATGTCAGGATCTCTATTGCCTATTCCTGACAGAAAGAACAGCCAGAGGGATAGTAGCATTTAACTGTCATCCTCAATTATATTTGAATGCCTGACAGCTCTGGCTGTTGAAGAGTTTCTGAAGGCCTGTTTTAAGAATTAAAAGGTTATTATGCTGATTATTTTTCAACCAACTTACAAAAGCCAGCAAATACTACTGACCGTGCACAGTGAAATCACCAACATAAATGTAGTTTGTGCAAAGAGCAAACAGAATTTTAGCCAATCGCACACTATTACCAAGCAAGCTTCTTCACAGGAAACGTTACAACCTTGACCTGCAGCAGCGATACATTTTTTAAGCAACACAGTGTTACATAGTGAGGAATAACTATACATTTTAAAGCAAAAACCTCCCCTGAAAGCACTGAAGAAAAATAGTTCCCCCCTATGGTGAATTACTAAGCTGAAGGGCAGAAATCATTCCCTCCCTAAAAAAAACCCTCTCTTTTTAGTTTTTCTATCATTCCTTATTGAAATTACTACATTCCCTATTGGAGGAAATGTCTCTCCAGAAGTCTAGTTGAACAAAATAATAACAATAATGACAATGTATAATGACAATGTATAATGTATAATGTGATTGGGAAAAATATCTTCTGCTATTCTCTCAGAGTTAAAGGTTAGGATACCTGAAGTAATAATGCTCCAAAATTTTGGGGCATCAAACAGAAAGGTAGGCCAGGGAAAAGCCTGCTGCAAAAAGCTGGCAGGTTTTTGATGCATTTTACTTCTGAGCTGGAAGTTTACAAGGGAAAACAATACAGCAAGCATCACACACTTCTGGGAAGTGCAGTACACCATAGCCACCAACATTGCTTTCTGTCAGGGATAGAGCAAGAGAAAAGACACCACTGACAAGTTGTGCAAACAAGAAGACTGACATATACTAGGTGACATCTTTGATAGCTTTTAGATGTATAAAAAGTTAATGCAACTTAGAGCCCCAATACACCTGTCTGTTCAATACCGTATGAGATAAAAGACATGCCGATTCAGAAAAATGAATCTGCACTATTATGGGGACAGATAAATAGATATGGCTTTAACTTTTTCCTCTGCATATAATTAGATTAAATTTGCTGGCATATTGGCCCCTCTTAACTCGATAAAGCCTGCCAAATTATAGCTAAGGAGATCCAGGGATTGCATGCATGCTGGGCATCTTTAATTTTTTTTTAAGGCAAGGAACCATGTGTAATTTTTTTTAACCCTTTGGCAGAATTAGATTAAATTTGCAGGCATTGTAGCTCATTCTGAGGTAATGAATCTCGCCAAACTTCCAGAGGATAACTGCAGTAGTTTTCCTGCAGGGACAGCATCTGCAGTTTTGGGTGCTTAAAAAAAGGATTCATTTAATCTTTCTTACTGTTTTGTGGGCACTGTGTATAAAAAACAGCATACATCATAGAGGTGTCCCAGGTAAGAAATCTGCTAAATTTGTGAAGTATAGAATGTTTCAATGTTTGTAAACATGCTGTCTGCTTTTTCTTTCAATGCCTGCATCTCCAAAGTGCCCCAAATCACTTTGGAGGTCCTTGCTTCAGTTCAGGATGATTTGAAGACAGAGATCCTGCTTTGGCTCAGACAAGTCCTGAATCTATCTGAAGCAGCCTGTTTCAGCTCACGATTCATCAGAATCCACTGCAGACCACTAATAGGTTTGCTATATTATTTGTTTAAACATAAAATACTTTAACTGCCTTTGAGAAACAGTGTTACATTCCTTACATAAAGCTAAACCAATAATCACCTAAAGACACAGATGCAACATATGGAATACTTTGATGTAATGCTAATATGGTTTAGCATTTCATGTCTTCCCTTCCTTTTCTTCCGCTGGCACAATGAGAAGGAAATCACAACCCTTCACTTCTACTTTAACTAACCACAGTTTAGCATCATGTCCAAAACCATACAGTGGTTAACTATGGTATAATGAAACAAACCCATTTAAAAGTGTGTTTATGAAAGTGGTTTGTTGCAATAAATCACTGTTAAAATTAACCACAGTTTAGGGTTCAGACATAATACTTAACTGTGGTTAAATGAAAATGTAAGTAAAAGCTTCCAATCTCCTTGTGGCTGTGCTAGAGAAGGAATGGAAAGATGGGAGCATCCAAACTCAAGGTATATGCATATAATGATAAACAATAATTTAGTATTCTCTCTATCCTAGGCCATAGTGCATACATAGCAGGCATGAACAACCAGATCACCTGAGAACTACTGAAAACATAAAACAGGCATGGGGAATCTTTATCTGCATGAGGGCAGCATATCCTCATGGGCAATCTTCCAGGGACTGCATGCCATTGTTGGGTGGGCCTAGAGGCAAAAAGTGGGCACAGCATTCTAGCCAAACAAGAGAGTCAGATATTTCTACACACACCCATATGTCTCCATTCTCCATCAAGCCAAGCAAGAGGCATTATCACAGTTCAAGGTCACATTCCAACTAGGCAAAAAGTACTTCTGGAGAGTACAGAGCAGATAAACAGGAAGAGATGTTGCCTGGAGCGGAAGGATGGCCTGGGGGAGAATCTGAGCCAGAAAGAGGTCTTGTGGGCTGCATTTGCCCAGAACTATTGCAAACCACCTGCAAATAACATAATATATTTGTATATCATTTTCATGAACTCCAGGTACCTTATAACTACAATTGGTACATATTCCCTAAATGACCTGAAATCTTGGGGGGGGGGGAGAAGCTTTCAGTCCTTTGAAAAAAATATCACATGTAGTCTTCAATCTCATGAAAAGTTGAACAATAGTCTGAATTCTTCTTAGTTTCTTTCTGTTTGCATGACACTTTCTAAAGATTACAACAGCAGCAGTAACAGCCAGAGCCTGGAAAGTGGATATTTACACCATCCAGGGCTTTCACCAGCCATTCTTGCTACCTGGAAGATACAAAAGCCACAGGGTATCCAAATGCACAGGTGAAGAGACCTGTTTTCTAGAAGCAACACTTGTGGAGCTACTTGTGGGCCTGGTTGCTAGCTACTACATGTCCAGGGGGGGAGGCTATTTGTTCCGCAGAACCTTCAGAGAACCTTTTTGTCAGACAAAAAGTTTGGATGTAAATATTTTAAGTGAAAAAACAAACAAATTGTGGAGTTGAAACCATACAGGCTATAAACTTTTACTTGTTTTATTTTTAAACAAAAGCTAGAATTATAATTGGTTTCTTTTAAAAAAAAATCCACCTACTCGCACATTTGTATTTAATCTTTTTTCTGTAGATAACTAGGGAACCTCCTAAAATTACAGAAATTTGTCCCTGTATATCCAGAATGAACTGGATTCAAACCACCATGTGCAAGGTTCTTCTTATGGAATGAAACTTACCCGACCCTTCTTCCCATGCTGCAGTCCCCTGCAACCCCCTCCCCATCAATTCTGTTGGTTCAGGAGGTGTCAGAAATTGCATGGAATATGTCGCAGAGGACTGAATACCAAAGGAGAAGCCAGATGGAATTGTGGGGCCTCCCATTCCACAAGCAGAAGTTTTAGTAGCAAGTGCATAGCTATAGAAGGAGACAGTTCTTGCCACCAGGGAGTGGCTAGTTCCATCTGCCATGCTCCAGAAGTGCATAAAGGGGACTTTCTTGCTTTTGGGGTCTAGTTATAAATGATTTTTTTAAGGGTGTGTGTATTACTAGATATGATGTCATCTGCTGTGGGGCTACATTTTGGATGTCAAGTTACTGGATATTTTTCCTTGACCTGTTAGTAAGTGTTATGCTTGTGTTCATTTTTTATTACATTTTAAAGGAACTATGTATTATTGATTTAGGAAATTTATATCTCATCCTTCACTGGGACTAAATGACAATGTATACATTTATTAATCTCATTAGAACAAGAGAAAATGAATTTTATGAAAATAACTTGGTTAAAAGATGGGCGACTTTTATTTTTATTTTGAAATGAGAAAGTTGGCAAGGATGTAAGACCATATCCTTTGCTTACTCTGGTTCATTGGGGGGGGAATACTTATTTTACTATTTTTTCCCTTTCTCTGTATTAAACAAATTAAATAAATGATCACAATGTACCAATCCCTTTAACTGACAACATAATAATCTCTGTTGCTGTTCAAAGCCCTGATGAAAAAGGATTTTTTCCCCAAGATGTCAGAATCCACCCAGTGTAGAAGCCTCTCTTCTCCTAAGGGCAAAAGTGTTCAGGAGCTGGTGTGTCACTACCAATAAGAGCCTCTTCTGGGTTCCTGTCAATCTGACCTTTGCTAACAATAGCACTACCAACAGTCACAACAGTATTGGGATAGGGAATCTTTCAGGTAGTTAGGTCTCCAAGCAATTCAGGGATTTGTACACTGAAGTCACACCTTGAATTAGGCTTGGCAGCATACAGGCAGCCGGTGTAGACACTTCAAAATTGGTGTTATATGTACACAGACTGCTAACCTTGTCAGCACCCACGCAGCTGCTGTCTCTAGAAAGTCTTCATGGTAGCTCTATGTAAAGCACATTACAGCAGGTGTAGTGAATCTTTGGCCATCCAAATATTGCTGAACTACAACTCCCACCAGTCCCAGCAAACATGCCCAATAGGCAGGAATGACGGGAATTGTAGTTCAGCAACATCTGGAGGGCCAAAGATTCCCCACACCTGCACTACAGTAATTAAGGCTGGAAGTTACTAGGGTATGGAATATTGTAGCTAGACTATCCCAGTCCAAGAATGGCCATAGCAGGCAACAGATACTCAGTGCCACTGTGGCTAACTGACAAGGTAGAATTAAGGACTACCCCCAGACTTGAATCCTCCGGTGAATTACAACTCCATTCAGAATGAACTGTGCACCTAATTCCCAGAGCCAGGAACCACCAATCCACAGTATACTTCTATCTTGTCAGGATTCACCTTCAGTTTATTACTGCCTCCAGATGCCAGTTAAGCACATGCACAGCCTCACCTGGGTGACATCAGTAGACTGATGGCACCTTGTTGAATGGTTTATGTTATGTTGTATTGATATTATACTTTTTATTAGGGATTAAGATTATTGTGCTATTGTATTTAGAGTGATTGTTTTATGCAAATTGCTTTGAGCACAAATGTATTTGCAGAAGATGTGGTGTATAAACAGTGACTCAATTCGACAATATGTTTTGAACTCTGAGAAGTCTTTGTCACAGCACTTTAAAAAAATGTCTGCCAGACCTGTAGAGGCGCCTGAGATACACTGTTCTCAGCAGTGGGGCAAAGGGCAACTAAATTAAGATTTGTACCCCTTTTGTGGCAGGAAGGTGTGGAAAAGGAAGCAGGTAGGGACAGCTAGGTGACCTTCTTAGGCACCTGGGGGGGTGATTGGCAGCTCTGGAGGTGTACAGTTCAGAGCTATAGGGCCCAGGACTTCTGGGGCCAATTTACCTCAACTGCCAAGAGTTGTAGGGGTTGGGGTTGCTGACAGTGACATGGGAAAGCCCCCTACTCACCTTCAGGGTGTGGTGAGGATAGGGGATAGATAGAATGGCTTGCCCTTGCTGGGGTTGGTCGCCCTATATCTGTAGTTCAGTAGTTTCATTCATAGCTAGCTCCTGCACCTACATTTTTCCTCTACAGGATTAGTTTAAAGGATTTAGTTTAAAGATTTAATAAAGTAGCCCTTAGTTCAGCCCAGTTCTTGGTGTCCATGTCTTATTTCAACCCTCAGCTGCAAATGTATTTGCCAAAGATGTGGTGTAAGATAAACAGAGTGACTCGATTCGACAATATGTTTTGTACTCTGAAAAGTCTTTATCACAGCACTTAGAAAAGTTCTAGATGCCAAGTACTTCATATATCTCTCCAAACCGTTTACAGTCCCTGCAAAACAACAAGAACCACCACCCTGACATCTCACAAAGTATCATGGTGTATTTGGAAATTAATATTGCCTCATTATTCTAAAAAGAAGTTTTTAAATATAGTGCTGACTTTCAAATGAAAATATTGACATGGTTGTTTTCCTAACACCCTAAGGCATTTCAGAGTTCTGCTATCTTTTGTTTTTAACTTCCCAAAAGTATTTTACACATAGACACCCATTTTAGCATTCAGCTTTCATGCATATCATAAACAGTCAATTCTCTTATCACTACAAATTACTTTATGAAACACCAGCTCCAAGTTATCTTTAGCAACCAACACAATTTATATATCTACATCACTGTAGTGGTTATTGGAATTTATTTCATGCTTGCATTCACAAATATTTAAGCTTTCAGCCTTTGCTGTTTGGCATTAATCATAACATTAATCACAGGATTAAGTATGCTGAATTCAAACTCAAGGTTAACAGCATAACCAAACAATATTAGTTTTATGTTCTGTCAAAAAGAAATCTCTCAGACCCCCCCCAAGACTTTTATGTTTGCTGTTCACTAAACATAAAACAGATAGATGAGTAAAATGGTTCTTTTGTTCTTCAGGGAAGCAAAATGCTTCCTATAAAATTATGTACTGTAACAAATGCCACATGAAGTGTTTAGTAAATTCCCTAAATTCTAGAGTGAGCGAAGATCTAAGATTCAATATTATTCATAAATACAGAAATGTCCTAACATGTGTCAAGTGAAGGCCAGCTATAAACACAAAGCATTATTTATAATCAGGCCTTGAAATTTTCTCTCCATCGTAAATTACAAGGTGGGAGAGACCATTGGTGGAAGAGAATTGGGTAAATGTTATAAACACCATTTTGTCGCATATTGGCTGCAGCTCTAACCTAATGTTATGTGACCTTGCACAAAATGGAAGTCTGTTGGGTGTCCTCTTGGCAAGCCAGGAGACAACCCCCAGCCAACATGTTAGGCCATACAATACCAGAGTCCCTGCTGTAGGTCTCATAGAACACTTGTATGTCACCTCTATCAGATCCCAGTTCTTACTCTCAGCCACACTAATAATGGGATAATAGGCTATGATAAAGAAAAATCTTTTCAACAATGCACAGCATAGAAAACAACTCTAAAAAGTATGACAGATGTGGTTAAACCCCCATCTATACATTTATACATGTTTAGCTTTATCAGTAACATTTCGCTTTTTAGGAAGCTTAAATGAGAAAAGGCAAAATTACTTCTAGATCTGAACTGGCTGAGAATATGCTCCTCCTCTCCTATGCACTAAAACAGTATATTCAAAATAATTTCACGCTGCAATTTTTTCTTTCTGTTCTCTCCTGCAAAGCCTGTGCATGTGTGTTGTTGTTAATTTACAGATACACAATAGTGGACTACCAACTTCCACCACCAAATAAGTTAAGTGGATCCCGGTATTTTTAACTACCAATGTCACAAGGTAATGGAAGAACTATCAGGGCTGATACTTTAGTGTAATGCAGATTCTTGGCTACTGAGTGCCTGGTGTAGGCATCCGTGGCCTGTGCCAGGCACTCCTATCTACTCATAAGCCATGGGTATGCACATGGGGCCAAAGGAGCAAGTCCAGGATTTTCTTCCACCACCTTGTGACACCACCTGTCAGGATGCCAGTCTCCTTTCCCTATTCAGGCACCACTGAATAGTATACGCTGATAGTCAACAAATGGCAGCATGAGCCACCACTGATTACAAGTCCTTTGGGAGTACACATCCTATTTCTTTCTTCAAACAAAATTTTCTCACCCAGAGCCTATTAGTAAGATAGGCTATAAAACAGGTAAGCAACAGTTTAGAAGTTAAGTCACTAGCTAATCAATAGCCATAAATATTGGATGCTCTGTTCTACTATAAACCTGTTTCCACCAAAGTTATGGCTTTCTGTTGCTGGCATTCTCTTGTGAACTGAATTTGAATCATCTATATTGAGCTTAATTAGCATGTCTATAAAAAGATACCGGTAATACTCACTGACACATGCCAGGAAACACTAAGATACCTCCTGAGGTGAGGGAGATATTAACATGCTAGCTTGCTTTTAGAAGATTATTTGACCTTTCATTACATCTTGAAAGCTGAGAGAATAAATATGCCACTTTACAAAGAAGTTACTATGAAGCAAGATATGTACATAACATTAAAATAATTTAATACAAGAGTCATTTTACATTCTTCATTATCTACATCAATAGGAAATGCTGATGAATCAATCAACGGCAGTCAAATTGGTCCAAACTGTTAACTGCTGAAACAACCCGTGATCATTAACCACTATTTCAAGAGGATTTGTTTCAATAAACCATAGTTAACACTAATCACAATTTGTCTTATGTTTGAACATAACAAGAAACTGGATATACTTGCAGACAGAAGTGGATGCCATTTTCCCTTGAAAAGGAAATCTGTCCTATAAAAGGAAAGTTTCTCTTCATCTTGTTAAACTATTGTTGCTTGAAATTTTCTTTATAAAATGTAAATGTACTGCCTTCAAGTCAATTCCGACTTATGGCGACCCTATGAATAGGGTTTTCATGAGGCTGAGAGGCAGTGACTGGCCCAAGGTCACCCAGTGAGCTCCATGGCTAGGTGGGGATTCGAACCCTGGTCTCCCAGGTCACAGTCCAACACCTTAACCACTACACTACACTGGCAGCTGAAATTTTCTTTAAAATCCAGTTATTAATTTGGATTTTTCTGTACCTTTCTATGGCTTTACATATTAATTGTAATATAAACTTACTGACCTCACTGAGGTAAATAAAGAAGGAGCACGTAGATCCATCCACACCATAACTCGAGTAACAAGGATCGGATCGCCACATATCTTTCATCCACTAGAAGGAAAAGAAAACACACATAGTCAGCAGGTTATGGGTTTATAAACCTGATTGCAAGACTAACCATACATGTATAATAAGACTCACTGAAGTGGCAGACAATAGCATTTTAGATAAGCAAGGTCAGCAGCAGGAGATAATTATTACATCTTGTGACTATTTCACACAGGAGTATGCAGTATAACCTCGCTGTTAGTCAGGACATCACTATGTGGTTTACCATCGTGAGCATGATACAGGTGGAAAAATATCTGTTCTGCACAGCATCCTACATGGGGCTTTTTTAGGCAAGGAAGCTGCATTATACCACATCAGACCACTGGCCCATCTAGTTCTGGATTGTGCACACTAACAGACAGTGGTTCTCCAGGGTTTCAGACAGGTGTCTTTTCCAGCCCTACTTAGAGATGCCAGGATTGAACCTAGGATTTTATGCACACAAAATGTGCTCTACCACAGAGGTACAGCCTACTCCTTCAAAACACATGCTCTGCTATTGAACCCATGTGTTGTATCCTTTTATCCATGCAGTTACAGATGAACCATGAGGATTAAAGTTAGCATGCCAATAAGGTAACATGCTGCAGCTCCTACTTTCACTACTGCTCTGCAAGATATACTTGATCAGGGTTAGACATGTTATCATAGAATCACAGAGTTGGAAGGGGTCTATAAGGCCACCAAGTCCAACCCCCTGCTCAGCGCAGGAATCCTAATTAAAACATACCCGACAGGTGGTTGTCCAATTCTTCAGTGCCTCCGGTGTTGGAGAGCCCACCACCTCCCTAGGTAATTGGTTTAATTGTCATACTGCTCTAACAGTTTTAAAGTGGAGTGCTATCTAGAAGATGCATAATTAGTTGAATAATAAATACTAGGCTTATAAGATACTCAAGGTTTAGAGTTTCCAAATTGGGGCTACTGTAAAGAGAGAGAAACTAAAACTCACACTGTTTAACAAATTCCCAGTGCACAAGTAGGCAGACATCATTGGATGTCTTCTCATAATAGATGTGTAATCTTGAAGATACACAAATGTTACTGTATTGTTTGGATCTAGAATTTTATTTTCCTTTTTGTACCTTGACTTTAAAATCATAGAATAGTAGAGTGGGAAGGGGCCTATAAGGCCATCGAGTCCAACCGCCTGCTCAGTGCAGCCCACTCCTTCAAAACAGTTATGACAATGCAGTTACAGATGAACCATGAGGATTAAAGTTAGCATGCCAATAAGGTAACATGCTGCAGCTCCTACTTTCACTACTTCTCTACAAGATATACTTGATCAGGGTTAGACATATTGTCATAGAATCACAGAGTTGGAAGGGGTCTATAAAGCCATCAAGTCCAACCCCCTGCTCAGTGCAGGAATCCAACTTAAAGCAGACCCAACAGGTGCATTTTCATAAGAAATAATAAATCCTTGTTTAAACCAGTCACTATACTTAAGCTGAGACCTTGAATAATAAGAGGCCTCCATTATTTCAATTAAGGTATATAGTAGAACAAATAAAAACAAAATATGGAAATCCACGTCCTCTTACTGCTTTTGAGATTTTTTTATTACAGTCAGAGTGGCGCAGAGTGGTAAGTGGCGGTAACCCAGCTGAAACTCTGCTCATGGCCGGAGTTCGATTCCAACGAAAGGAGGAAGTCGAATCTCCAGTAAAATGGGTCGAGGTCCACTCAGCCTTCCATCCATCCAATGGTCGGTAAAATGAGTACCCGGCATATGCGGGGGGGGGGGTAAAGAAAGGCCGGGGACGGAACTGGCAATCCCACCCCATATATATGGTCTGCCTAGTAAACATCGCAAGACGTCACCCTAAGAGTCGGAAACGACTCGCACTACAAGTGTGGGGACACCTTTACCTTTTTACAGAGAAAAAGAATGCTACTGCTAAAATATATCAAATCCTCTCCTCATTAACTATGCAACAATTACACTCAACATACCAAAAGAAATGGAACAGAGATCTAGAGAAATTTAATCTATCAATATCAGCAGAAGAGTGGATTTGGTTGTTTAAGAATATTCCAACTACATTATCAAATAGTAATTTGAAAGAAAATTTTTTAAAGCAGTTATCAACGGTACTTAACACCACATAGATTAAGCAAAATATTTAAGCAAAATATGTACTGTTGGAGATGTAGAAGAAGTAAGGCAGACTTTATACATCTATTTTGGAGCTGTGTTAAAATAGAACCTTTTTGGAACGAAATTTTAGATATAATACAGGATATTACAGGTCAAACGATATCAAAAAATCCTAAAACAATTCGTCTGTGCTTATTTCATGAAGAAATTATTAATGTAGATTTTCAATTAGTAGCAACTTTGCTTACAGTGGCAAAAATATGTATCGCACAAAAATGGAAGAACAATAAACCCCCAATATTGATGGATTGGTTGAAAAAAACTTGGGAGACAGTATTAATGATAAAAATGACTTATAATAGAAATGCGGTAGACTATAACCATCAAAATAAATTTGCAGAGAAATGGGCTTTATTTATGCAATTCTGTAATGACAAAGTGATAGATGAAATAGCTCCATTTAATTTATTTACCTTAATATAGGAAACTGTTATATTATATTACTATGCTTAAAATGTTAAGGTGTAAGAAGTTAACCTTAATGATCACCTATATTATTTATCTTTTGTTTATTTTTTCCTTTTCCTTGATGTTTCCTTTTGTTTATCCCACATCCTTTTTTCTAATGCCTTTATGTAATCGAATTGGAACATTATGTATTTCTACTTTATGTTGAATTAAAAAAAAGCAGACCCAACAGGTGGCTGTCCAGCTGCCTCTCCAATACCTCCAGTGTTGGAGAGCCCACCACCTCCCTAGGTAATTGGTTTCATTGTCATACTGCTCTAACAGTCAGGAAGATTTAATGTTCAGCCAAAATCTGGCTTCCTGTAACTGGAGCCCATTATTCCATGTCCTACACTCTGAGATGATCAAAAAGAGATCCTGGCCCTCCTCTGTGTGGCAATCTTTCAATTTTTAGCATTGACATCCAAATATGCTTGCCATTCTCAACATTTTACTATGCAAATATTTTCTCTTAATCCCAAAGAAATAGCTGTTCTAGTAAAACCAATCAAAGGTAACCAAAAATAACATATTCAGATCAACTCAGAAAGCAACTCAAATTACATATCCATTTTGTACCCTACTTGTTTCTATTTTAAAATTTAGATGAACATGACAAGCCTCCTATAGGCAATTTGAACCTGGCAAGATAGTGGTATGTTGTTATACTATAGACAGCAATATTTGTAACTATATGAAATATATCTGCATAAATTTTCTAAGATATCAAAGAAACAAGGTCAACGTTTTTATGGCAGAGATATTAAAGAATAAATTTACCTTACACATAGCAACAACTCTTTCTTTAAATTTAAAGTATCCTCAAAAAGGATTTGAAGACTGCCATTTACGTTCAAGATGGCATTGACAACTATAGTTCTTACTGGCTGAAGAACCTTTAGAACTTTGATTATTTGGAACGCTCATGAACTGATACCCTACAATCCAGTTCCCCAACTTTTATTCAAATATCTAACAATTATTACAAGGTGTAACATTTAATATTAATATTCCTCAACTTATAGTTACAACTAAATTAACCACATGTCCAAATAAGCCGCCCAACTAACACAACTATAATTTTGGGAACTGCCCTTCTGGTCAGTACTCTGGGAATGGAAGTTTGCAGGCATTGTGCTCCAGCCACACTACTAACATGGCTTAACTTGGTACAAAGGGAAATTCAAATGGCATGACATTTTTACCCCTTCCTTTTGGTCAATTTAAGGTATCTTTGGTTATCTCAAGAGATATTTATTTATTTATCTATCAAGAGATAGCCCCTAAGTAATGCTTTTTCCTTTTACCAGTAGTTTGTTTGTTAAAAAAAGAACAAGCATACCAACACAATGAAGAAATGCAATAGAAATGTAGTCTTACTTTTATTTTATCCTCGCAGTGGGGGAAGCCATCCATGGGAGGCAATTCACACTGTTCCTGGGCTCCATTAATCAGATCTAAAAGGAAAAAAAGAAACACAAAATGATCCAGTAATTGTAGCACACATCATAACAGATTCATGCTTTTCCATCTCAACTGGCTGTGCTGATAGATCACAACCAAAATACCAACTGAATTCTAAAACTGAGTACCACCTCCTCTCCCTCAACCCCCAATGATTGAGAAATTGGAATCAGGCCATGCAGCAGGTTAAGGATAAAATTGAATGTTCAACAATTGTACTCAGACAGGAAAGGTTATTAAGAATTAAAATGGAAATAATTCCTCATCATTTATAATTAAGCACAGCTAACTTCCTTACCAGAAATGCAATTAACCTATTGGTTAAATTGAAGTACAGCAATTGTTAAATTAGCTGTTGGAAGTCAAATGTTTGAATGAAAAACCTCAGAACACCAGTGGAAGCTTAATTCATTTTAAAGGTGAATGCCCTGTTATCACTGCATGGAACACATACATTTACAGCAGCAGAAAAAAAGAAAGAAGGAGATTGGTCAGAACCCTACCATCTGAATATGGGAGCTTTCTTTCTCCTTGCTATCTTGCAAGTCCTAATGGGATTCCAAAAGGGGAGCTTGTATATACACATGGAATTTGCGGCAAAGGACCCTCAGGCTCATGGTCTGGGATGATCTCAATATCCATGCCAAAGCCACCTTGTCTGTGGTGATTCAAAACACAGCACCCATGGGGCTGTCCTAACATGTTATCAACTCATATTGCATGTCCTGACCTCATGTTTTTGATTGGTCATGTTTTATGATTTGATAGTGGGGGAGTTCTTTTTGACTCCATTGTCATGGTCAGACCATTTCCTGGTGACATTTTGATTCATAGATAACCTTCGCAGGAGTGGTGAGTCTATTAAAATGTCCTTCCGGTGGCTGATGGATATGTCTGGCACTCCTGATGAAGCCCTAGGTCCAGGGATGGTGAACTTGCAAGCCCTCCAGATGTTGCTGGACTACATCTCCCATCACCCCTGACCATTTGCCATGCTGGCTGGAGCTGATGGAAAATGGACTTCAACATCCTTAGATGGGCCACTAGTCCTGCACTAGTCTGTCTGAGCAATGCAGAAATGCTACAATTGATTAAATCACTACCCAAGCACACACTTCTGCTGTACAGAGCCCAGCTTGCCTCCTGCATAATTTAGCAGGGGTGCTATCCAATGCTATCCACTAACAGAAGGAATAATTTAGAATGGAGTAACTCCTGCAGCTCCACAACCCTAATCTGTTTCAGAGATTCCTGCAGTTCTCCAAAGGGTTTAATTAGCTCTCCCTTCCCCATTATACTGATAGAAGGAATGGACCTACACCAAATCTCTATAATGCAGACTTTTTGGAAGACTTATTTTTGTAAAGTTTTGATTTGCAGTGTTTTAAAGTTTTAAATTTGGCAGCATTTTAGATTTGGCACTGTTTTTATTTTTTGTTTTGCTTGTAAACCACTTTGAAAGGGCATTTGCTCAGAAATGTAACCTAAATACATTGTTAATAAAACAATGGGCAGGATTGGATACCATCCCAGGTAAGTAGGTGGTGTGAATGCCGGTAGTGGAAAACTAGATTCAGTTATGAGTCCAACAACAAATAAGAGCACATTAGTGTGCCTACTGTGTTTTAGCAGTGGTGGCACACCAGCAATAGTTCTCTGCAACCATTGTCTCTTCAGGGAGTCTTCTGGTGGAGCTATGCTACATAAAATGTGAAGGGACTCTTTCGCATGTGATTATCAACCCAAGGCACAAGTATAGCCATTTCCAACCCACACTAGGATATTTAAATGGTTTAAGCTTTATTTAAAATGTAATTGTAAGCAAAATATAGTAGAGTGTAGGCAGCAAAAGAAGAGAGTACACAAAGTTAACATCAAATCATGGAAACAAAATGCTACTGTTTGCAAGTACTTAGCAAAAATTATATGCCAGACAAAGCTTACGTCCTTGTTGCAAAGGGAATATTTAAACAAAACATCACGCACACACACAAAAACCCCAGATTTATATGAATAGCACATCAAGGTTTGTTTGCAAATAATATTGACTCAGCTGGAAGTTATTATGAAGGGGATATAACAAGGGCATTGCTCCTCTGCCTCACAGCCTTGGAACTACACAAAAGGAGGACTGAAAAGGCAACTCTTGGTACCAACAATGATCCGTGTCATGTCAATCAGTTCACAGCAATTAAGAAAAATCCTTGAAGCCAGTATCTGATGAGATTGGGCTGGACAGCTGACATTTTGACTACTGCTTTAGAAAGCAGGGGATAAAAACCTATGCAGGGCCACTAATTTAGCTGAGTCCTATACTTGTCCTTCAATACACAATCTGTAAGCTAATTGAAAGAGAAGCTTGCAAGAGATTCATTATAGATTTTTCTGTCATGGGCTTGAATAGAAAATGGCCTTTCTATTTATAATTACTAGCAGGACTTTTTTCTAAAAAGAAGAAGAGAGAAAAGCATATAATTTGGAGATCTGTCATGCAAGCTGAAAAAGGTTGCTTGAAGATACACAACATTTCAACAAGGTGATAGTCACCTTTCACTATCTTTTGCAATTGGAACCATGCTTACTTTTCACTTCCTGCTACAGGTAGCATATGAAGCTATTTGTCAGACACAGGTTCAAGTTCAATGAAGGATCAGAAACCAGCTGCAGGCTCACACACATCACCATCCCCTATCATATGTTTCTTCCTTTTCAGTTTCCTGCATACCAAATTTAGCAGGCAAACCTAGACACACTCAATAAAAACAAGCATATAGATAGAGGTGATCCAGTAGACATAGTGTACTTAGATTTTCAAAGGGGTTTCAACAAGGTACCTCACCAAAGACTGCTGAGTAAGCTTAGCAGTCATGGATTAAGAGGAGAGGCCCTCATGTGGATCAGGAAAGTTAAGTAGCAGGAAGCAGACTGTAGGAATAAATGGACAGTTCTCTCTATGGAAGGCTGTAGAAAGTGGAGTCCCCCCAGGGATGGGTATTGGGACCTGTGCTTTTTAACTTGTTCATAAATGTTCTAGAGTTAGGGGTAAGCAGTGAGGTGGACAAGTTTGCTGATGGGTTGTTAAAACAAAAAGGGATTGTGAAGAGCTCTAAAAGGACCTCACCAAACTGAGTGAATAGGCACTAAAATGGCAAATGAAATTCAATGTAAACAAGTGTAAAGCATATTGAAGCAAAAAAATCTTAATTTCCCATATACACTCATGAAGTCTGAATTGGCAGCGATGGACCAGGAACAAGACCTTGGAGTTGTAGTGCATAGCTTAGTGAAGATGTTGACCCAGCGTGTGGCAGCTGTGAAAAAGGCAAATTCCATGCTAGGGATTATTAGGAAAGGTATTGCAAATAAACTCCTGATATCATAATGTCATTGTATAAATATATGGTGCGGCTGCATTTGAAATACTGTGTACAGTTCTGGTCACCTCACTTCCAAAAGGATATTGTAGAGTTGGAAAAGGTTCAAAACAGGGCAACCAGAATGATCAAGGGGATGGAGAGACTCCCCCATAAGGAAAGGTTGCAGCATTTGGGGCTTTTTAGTTTAGAGAAAAGGTGAGTCAGAGACAGTGAGTCACAGACATGATAGAAGTGTATAAAATTATGAATGTGTGGAAAAAGTGGAGACAGAAGGGTTTTTCTTTCTCAGAATACTGTAACTGATGGACATTCAATGAAGCTGAATGTTGGAAGTTTCAGGAAGGACAAAAGGAAGTACTTCTTTACTCAGCGCATAGTTAAACTATGGAATTCACTCCCACAAGAGGCAGTGATGGCCACCAGCTTGGATGGCTTTAAAAGAAGATTAGACAATTCATGTAGGCTATGAATGGCTACTAGCCATGAGGGTTGTGCTCTAACACCAAAGTTAGATGCAGTATGCTTCTGAAAACCAGTTACCAAGAGTGCTCTTTCACTCAGGTCCTGCTTGTGGGCTTATTATTGGCATCTGGTTGGCCACTGTGAGAATAGGATGCTGGACTAGATGGGCCACTGACTTGATCCAGCAGGCTCTTCTTACATTCTTAAACCATACACTCACAATTCTACCTCAATCTAAACTCCTTCCTAGGACCCAATCCTCATCCCCCATCCTTTTCCTATCCCTAATGCCCAGATCTAGATTATGAGTAATGTATTATGAATGTGAAAATATGTATTATACAAGAAGATGCAAGAATGTAACCCTGTGGCCTATATCCCCATTATTTTATGTACATAAACTCTTCAATAATTTTTTTTAATGAAAAGTTTCCTGTGTACCATTAAATTTAGCTTGCTGTGATACCCAAGCTAGCAAACTATGGTGAGCACTGGCCTTCAAAATGCAATAATTAATGTACACATTCCCCCTTTTTTAAAAAAAAAATGTTATTGCAGCATGAATATAAAAACAAGTAATGTAGGCATTTTGAAACCATGCCTACATGGGTTAGGGACAAATTGGAGAAATCCTCGATTCAGGAGTAACCTTCTCTGAGAATAAGAAAGAAGCACATAACCCAAAGACACATTTCCAATCTCACAGTGTGAAGATACCAGAAGAAATTTCTCTCTTCTGAAGAAAACAGCATCCTATCAATTTTCCTAGTCTGAGAATGTGAATTTACAATTCACTACACAAAATAATACTGTCTTGTATATTCATGAAGTAGGAAAAATATATAGCCTTTTCTTTATAGTCAAAGATAATTTACTACTCAAGAATGCATCTTTGTACTAGCTAGGCAAAGAATGTGAAATAGAACAAGAATGCGAAATAGAACAAGAATGTGAAATAAAGCCAACAATATACAAGGAAAGAACAAGGAATCTTAACTACAAATAGAAATAGGAGATCCTAAAATCAAGAAAATATCAGGTTCCTACAAACAGGTTTTGAAATACCCTACCTTATAATGTAATTTTAGGCCTGAGGAGTATGGCAGCCATTTTGGGCCTCGTCTTTGGCACCATTTTGTGGCAGCCATCTTAGGTCTGGTGGCCATTTTGGGGAGGGTTGCTGGGGGTGATAGCCATTTTACTGTGGCCTAGTCCAGCAGCCATTTTGAGAAGGTCTTTTGGCAGCCATTTTTGGAAGGTTCTAGTTTATTATCGTTGCTATTGTTGTTGTTGCTATTGTTATTACTGCCATTGTTGTTACTGTTGTAGGCCATGGCTCCTAAGAAGGGCAAGGGTGGTCCTAAGGGGAAGGGGAAGGCCCCAAAGCGTCCAGCTCAGCATTCACCTTAGGAGTTGTCATTCTCTGAGGATGAGGGGCCTGATATGGCTTCAGTGTTAGCCCGAACTGAGTCTGTGGGCAGGTGATTTGGCTGTGGTGCATTTTTGGTGTGACAACCAGGCCATAGTGCGCGTTATCAACTCCCTTACTTTTAGGAACCCTAGAGTGATGCTTTTGGTACATGCTTTTGTAACCCAATGCCTTAAATTTAATATTCTTTTTCTTGCTCTCCATGTTCCTGGTCCGGACAATGGCATGTGCCATCAGATGTCACATTTTCAGGGGTTGGCCGCTTTGGCCAGGCTTCAACAGGAGGCGATGCCAGTGGCACTGTCGGAAGTTGACTTTGAAGCTGAGAAAGCCATAATGCTATCCATTGCCACCAGCACAAGAAACTCCCATTTAAGATCAGATAGGGAATTTGGCAATTTTCATCTGAGCAGGGGGTATCCACTCATTTGGCCTATCCCAGTGGATCAGCTGATTGAATTTTGCATGGTTCTTCACCGGCAGGGCCTTTCTTTCTTTCTTTGATATCAAATCAATATTATTTGATTTATATTCATTAGGTGTAAGTTAGCAGGGATTGACTCCTCAGGTGATTTTAGGATAAGGAAGATGCTTGTGGAATGGACCTGGCCTATCCTCCTGTGCCAGACGCTCATTTCCCTACTTCACCTCCTATTTTGTTCGGCCTTCATTGGCTTCGGGTGTCTTTATGTAGTTCCAGCTATGAGGCAGTTTTATTTCATACAGTTGCTGTTATAGCATTTTGGGGGTGTGTGTTTCGTATGGAAGAGTTACTCTCCTTTTCTAGAAATGACAGGTCTGGTTGGGCTTTGGAAGTCGGTGATGTTATGGTAAGGGACAACTGTGTTCAGATCAGCTGCACAAATCAAAGACTAACCAGAGGAGCCAAGGCTCTATCATCACTTTGGCCTCTTCCCCTGTAGACAAGCTGTGTCCAGTCCGGGCCTTAGGTTCATTTTTGTGGCTTAGGAGTAAGTTTGGGGGGTTGCTATTTTGTCATCAGGATGGTCAGCCTTTAACTAAGTTTCAGTTTTAGTCCATTGATAGACACATTTGGGTCTGGATCCTGGGCAGTTTGGTATGCACTCTTTATGGATTGGTGCGGCTTCTAAGGCAGCTACCTTGGGCTTTGAGAGCACAGTGATACAGGCGGTGGGGCGCTGGCGTTTACGTGCTTTCCTGGCTTATGTTAGGCCAATCAAGGGCCCTTGTTAACCTTTATGCTAGTGAGCGTCTTGCTAATTGTTGTTTCTGTTTTAACAGGTTGGAGGGTGCTGGAGAGAGTCAAGGTACTCATATATGGCCACAGCATGGTGTTCTGGGCCAAGAGGAGGGCATTCCAGATCAGGCACGGAACCCAGTTGGGGCTCAGCCATTGCACTTTGGTCCAGTGGCTGGGTAGACATGGCATGCTGTGGGAATCCCTCCTACCAACACTTTTTGATGCTTTGTTGGTGCAGCACCCTCAGCAGGTTTTGGCTATTCATTTGGGAGACGGCGACCTGGGAATGTTGAAGGGGAAATCCCTTATCATTCAGGCTTCCCTGGACTTTGAGTCCATATGTAGACGGTGGCCTGGGACATTGTTTGGTCCCACATCCCAGGATGTGGAGGGCAAAAAGTGACCAGAGAATCCTGAACAAGGCTCAAAAGAAAGTAAATAGGGAAGCCCAGCTTGCTCTTGCTGATAGGCAGGGCGAGGTAATACATCACCCGGAGGTGAAGTGTGGCAAGGCTGATCTTTACTGGCCAGACAGTGTTCATATGTCTGACTTGGGTAACAATCAGTTTCTAACTGATCTGCAGAATGCCCTGCGTGAAATTATTCATCGCAGGTGGGGAAAGAGGGACCAAGCTGAGGCTTGTCCTCTTTTGTGGCAAATATGTGTGGAAATTTCACAGGGTAGGGTTTGGTGAGCACCCGTAGGCATTCTTTCAGGTGAAAGGTGCAATCTGAGGCTTGCCATCCAGGTTGCTGAGGCCTGTTGGCAGGATAAGGTTCACCTTTGGGGCTAACCTGTAACACCCACTCACCGAGTTGTGAGGCCCTGGGGAGGGGGTGGAACAGCAAGGCCTCCCTAACCATCCTTTCCATGGCAGGGTGTCCTTGCCCAATTGGTTGAGTTCTGTCCCACACTTTTCTATGCAGATCATTTTTATACAATCAATCACTTAATTGGCTTTATTTAAATAAACATGGCTCTTGATTTTCATCTTGTCTTGCCTCTTCATTTCCTGACTACGGCTGCAATGTTCTTTATTATTTTGTGGAAACAAACCGTGAAACATCAGCCAGCTCCCGGATACAGAGGAAGGGTATTCATCCATATGGGCATATCATAACTTGCTAGTCTATCTTCTGTCCTGACAAGCTTTTCAAGATTGCTACCTAATAAGGTACAGTTTCACACCCACAATGGGCACATCAGGCTTGTGATACAATATCAGAGCCAAATATTTTAAGGTAAACGCAAGCTACACCTTGTTAGGCCTGTGGAACAATTCCAAAAAGAAAACTAATAAAAAATATTTTATATGCCAAAATCTGTAGCCAACATACTTTAGCATTTCTATGCTGGCTTTTCTCAAGCCCTGACTGATCTGTGGAATACAGAGATGACCCAGGCAATTAACACGATTGCACCTGAGCATCCTCTCCCAACTGGCAGAGATCAGAAAGCTCCATGGTATACCCCAGAGCTAAGAGCAATAAAGTGAGAAAGGAGACAGCTTGAGCGCATGTGGAGAAAAACTAATAAATGTAGCCAAATATTGGTACGTACTCATGTTCAAGCCTACTCAGTGGCAGTGAAGGTGGTGAAGAAAACTTACATCTATGCCTCCATTGTGTCCTCTGCTTGCCGTCCAGTTGAACTCTTTAGAGTGGCTAAGGGTTTATTGAGCCCTAGTGAGCAGTGCTAGGGCCAACTAAAGCCCGCTGTGACATATTCGCTAAGCATTTTGAGGATAAAATCGCTCCCATCTGCCAGGGAGGGGACAGCTGGGTGGGCCATGAAGATAATTAATGCTTCTCTCCAAAAAGGAGTGCTGCAAGGCTCCTGAGGAAGCCTTCCCTGGACCCAGAAGATCCAAATAATTTTAGACCAGCAGCAAATGCCCCCTTTCTGGGCCAGGCTCTCGAAAGGGTGGTTCCCAACCAGATCCAGGTACTCTTAGAGGAAACAGATTTTCTAGATCCATTTCAGCCAGAATGCAGGCTTGGGTTTGGTATGGAAACTGCTTTGTTTCCACCACCCTGTATGATGCCTTGTGTTGGGAGAGAGATGGAAGAGTGTAACTCTGTTGATCCTCCTAGATCTTTCAGCAGCTTTTGATACTACCGACCATGGTATCCTTCTGGGGCAACTGTCTGAGTTGGGTACTGGGGGCACCGCATTGCAGTGGTTCTGTTCTTACTTAGCTGGCTGGCTCCAGAAGGTGGTTCTTGGGGAGCACTGCTCAGCTCCATGGGCTCTCCGGTATGGGGTCCCCTATGTTGGTACCTTTGAATAAATTTGCATTATCAGCTGTCGGGAAAATGTCAGGAAAATTAATAAACGGGTTTGTTTGGCACACAAGTTTCACCATAGCATCTAAGGCAACAAACATGGTGCCCTCCAGGTGCTATTGGATTCTAACTCTCATCCATCCCAGATAACATAGTCAGTAGTCAAGGATGATGGGAGCTGAAGGGCACCATGTTGGCTACTACTGATCTAAGAGACTGCTTTCTGTGGTGTCTGAAGGCACATGATTTAGCAACTTTGCTCTAGCTATGCAGGGCTGGATCTCGTCAGTTCACTGATAGGAGATCACCTGGGGACCTTACTGTGTTGAGTTTATCACAGAAGAAAGCTAGCCTCTAAATGGAATAAGTAAAATTCTTGATTCTGTGTTACTAGGACAAACAGGCAGCACTTACAATTAACCTTATCTATCCATGTGTTATTATATGCCTTCAAGTTGATTACGACTTATGGCGACCCTATGAATCAGCGACCTCCAAGAGCATCTGTTATAAACCACCTGTTCAGATTTTGTAAGTTCAGGTCTGTGGCTTCCTTTGTGGAATCAATCCATCTCTTGTTTGGTTTCCTCTTTTTCTACTGGCTTCCGTTTTCCCAGCACTATTGTCTTTTCTAGTGAATCATGTCTTCTCATTATGTGTCCAAAGTAGGGTAACCTCCGTTTCATCATTTTCGCTTCTAGTGACAGTTCTGGTTTAATTTGTTCTAACACCCATTTATTTGTCTTTTTCGCAGTCCATGGTATGCGCAAAGCTCTCCTCCAACACCACATTTCAAATGAGTTGAGTTTTCTCTTATCCACTTTTTTCACTGTCCAGTTTTCACATCCATACATACAGAATCCATGTGTTAACTTTTTCTTATTTATTGCAAACATGCCCATTTTGTTCTGAAAATTATTATGTTTGTCTTTTCTTCACAGGTCCTACGAAACTCTTAGTTTTGTTTTCTCTTCCCAAATGCAAAACTATTTCTGCCTTGGGAACAAGTGCCCAAAGATGAAATCCACATGTAAGCTGAAGCTGCATTAATAGTTACTTTATAATCTCTTTTCTGATTTATATACTGGTTTTTCCTTCAACTCACAAAAAGGGTTTAGGCAGAAGTGATATGAATTATGAAAACCTTTTCTTTTTTATTGAGATGGTAAAATGCTTCATAGTTCTATGCCAAAAGAAGCATTAATGGCTTTGGGGGAAGAAATAAAATTAAATTCCTTCTATTCTCAAAAACACCAGCTGAGCTTGCAGCCTTTCATTAACACTTGACTGAAATAATGCAGCTTTTAAAATGTTCAACTAACTCTCAAGCAGTTAATCCCTAATAATGACTATAGACCACCTACAGCTCACTTCAGTTTTCCCAATACATATTTAGCACTAGAGTCTGAAGAGTCACAGACAGGGCTGTTGCCACCATGACCCATTCAAACAATTTTCAGTGTTCTTTGTTACCAGTTGTCCTCCAAAGTTATACATACTGGATGGAGGTACAAGAAAAGGAAATGGATGTTGAAGTAAACAGCAGCATAGTTAAGGGGGCAAACACTATAGCAGCAAACATCTCCTTGATGCTTAGATCAACAGTTACTGGGTGGACTCAAGCTACAGACCTTTGAGGAGCTGGACAGGAACTCTGCCCTTGGAACTGCTGCACCTCTTTAGAAAAACGTAGGCCTCCTTCACCCAAGTAGCTTCACTGGCTCGTGCCTTGCTCTACACTTACCCAGCAGTTGGTCATTGGCTTTTACTGTACCTACAATAAAATAATCTCTTCCTGTTTTACTTTGTAAAACAAAACACTTCATGAGTACAGCACAAAGACACCACTCTTAGCTGTTTGGGCCTGTTTCTGACTGTGGAAGCTTTTCCCCAACTGCTTGTTCCTACTAGTCCCATGACCCCCTCCTTTCTTCAAAACTGTCCAAGTTGCCCTTTAGGAACAGCCCTCAGCTAGCCCCTCTGCCTTATGGGTTTTCCCCTCACCCTTTTGGCTACATTCCTTGGACCAAACCATTTTCCAAAAAAGCCCCAAATGCTGCAGGTTTAACACAGTAATATTCCACTGCAGGATACATGCTGCTGGACTAAAGCAGCATAAATAAGAGGAAAGCAGGATGTTGCGGCACCTTCTACAGCTTGAAAGTGTAGGACATCAAGCAGATAGCATGGGTCTCTACAACATAAATGCACTGGGCTGCAAGTCCTACAAATAAGTTAATAGGCAATGAAGTAGCCCCTAAAGGACTCTGTGTATTATCAGATTTGCTGTGTTTCAAAGGCATCATGTGGGACTTTGATAAACTTCAAAACAGAGCTTAAATCCCACTATTTTAAAAAAAAATTATTAAAAAACTTAATCACAGGTGTTTTTTTTAAAAAAAATGAAAAAGACTTGAGTACTCAGGATGCTGAAAACAATAAAGGAGTGATCAGCAAGCATATATGCAGAACCATTATAATCATATGCTCGTGGTAGAGAAAAACCCTTAATTGGAGTCATCTAGTTTTGAAAGCAGTGCAACTTCACAGCAACTAAATCATGCAAGGTCATACCCTTCTCTTCTGTGAAAGAGATCACCCCTCCTATTCTCTCAATGTAGGTCATACAACATCCCATGCTTGGAGTTATAAAATCATACGAAGTTAGTTGGTACGATGTTACTGTGTGTGACTAGGACACGCATGATATCTGATCAAATTTCACTATAGCCAGAAAAACCTCAGCTTCTGCCTTCTGCAAGCCATTGTTCCATCAACTTTGGTTCTGTTTTCATAAAATGGGATAATTTAGTTGCTTTAAATGAATTTTGTTTTCAAAAAAGTATTGCAAAGCTAATGCTTCTTGTAAGTTCTCTGAAGCGTGAAATACATAACATGAATAGAAATACATAGTGTCATATGCCAGTGGGACAACAGACAGAGGAAACAAGCTAAGAAGCTTTGAGGAAACGGCAACATGTTGTTAAAACAGACAGCTCATTTGGCACATTATGCAGAAAAAGAAAGCATTTCTTTTTAGGGGGAAAGAGTCAAGACCTACGTTTTCTACGTATTAGAAAATCCTTTGGAAGGAATTAATGTATTGATGGACAAATTAAAAGAATTTGGACCGTTAGCAGGATTTAAGATCAACAATCAAAAAACAAAGATGTTGGTGAAAAATTTAACTTTAAGGGAACAGAAAGAGTTAATGGACAAGACAGATTTTACAATAGAGAAAAAGTTGAAATATTTAGGTATCATTATGACAAATAAAAATTCAAAGTTGTTTCATAATAATTATGAAAAATTATGGACAGAGATTAAGAAAGATCTGCTAAGATGGGATAAACTACAATTGTCATTAATGGGTAGAATATCTGTGATAAAAATGAATGTATTACCGAGAATGATGTTTTTGTTTCAAACAATACCTGTAATATCCTCTGATTTACCTTTTAAACAATGGCAAAAAGATATCTCTAAATTTGTTTGGCAAGGAAAAAAACCAAGAGTTAAATTTAAATTACTACAAGATGCCAAAGAAAGAGGAGGACTGGGATTACCAAATCTGAGACTTTATTTTGCTGCCTGCTGTTTAGTCTGGATAAAGGAATGGATTTTATTGAGGAATAAAAGACTATTGGATTTGGAGGGCCATAACCTGAAGTGGGGATGGCATGGATATCTATGGTATGACAAAGTAAAAGTAAATGTAGACTTTAATAATCATTTTATAAGACGTCCTCTGTTGAAAATATGGAATAGATATAAACCAAGGTTCTATTCGAAAATACCATTATGTGTCTCAAGTCAAGAAGCGTTTTACAGAAGAGAAATGGCTGGAAAAGAGAAATGGTTAACTTATCAAGAACTATTAGAAAATGTACATGGAGAATATATAATGAAAGAGAGAGAACAACTGATAAAGGAAGGATATAGTTCTCAATGGTTTGCCTATTTACAGTTGTTAGAAAGATATAAAATGGACAAGAAAATGTATGGGTTTGAAATAAGTAAATCTGATTTTGAAATAGGTTTGTGTACAAATGATGAAAATATAATTGCGAAAATGTATAAACTCTTACTGAAAATGGATATGGAAGAAGAACAAGTAAAAGAGTGTATGGTAAAGTGGGCAAAAATTTTTGGTTATAACATACAAATGGATCAATGGGAAAATATGTGGAAAAAAGGCTTGAGATTTACATTATGCTATAATCTTAAAGAAAATTTCTATAAAATGATGTACCGTTGGTACATGACTCCAGAAAAGTTGTCAACAATGTATAGTAATGTTTCTAATGTTTGTTGGAAATGTAAACAACAAGAAGGATCATTTTATCATATGTGGTGGCTGTGTAAAAAGGCAAAATCATTTTGGGCACAGATAGGTAGGATGATGCAAAAAATTCTAAAGATAAATATTCAGTCAAAACCAGAATTTTTTTTACTGGGTTTTATGGATAAACAAATAGAAAAGAAATATGGAAGAATAATATTATATATGATTACGGCAGCAAGATTATTATATGCACAAAAGCGGAAAATGGAATCAACACCAACAACGGAAGAATGGCTATTGAAATTAATGGACTTAGTAGAGATGGATAAATTGACATGTCTACTTAGAGAAAAATTGACAGACACATTTCTTAAGGAATGGAAGCCTCTCTTAGACTTTTTGTTGAAAGATAAAAATAAAATGATGATATTGGGATTTGACGATTAACTAAGATAGCCTATGGAGAAAAGTGATCCTGTATGTATATATTAAGGGACAGGTTTGATGTATATTATATACTTATAGCTGATCTGCGACAAATCGGAAGTCAACTATTTTATTTTTATTTTTTTTGCTGTATTGTTATGTTTTTTGACTTTGTTTTGTTTGTCTTTTGAAAAAATTGAATAAAAATTATTAAAAAAAAAGACCTACGTTTTAAACATCATTATGTTTATTTATTTATTATTTGATTTATATCCCACCCTTCCTCCCAGCAGGAGCCCAAGGTGGCAAACAAAAGCACTAAAAACACTTTAAAACTTCATAAAAACAGACTTTAAAATATATTAAAACAAAACATCTTTAAAAACATTTTTTTCGAAAAGCTATCAAGGCATCTTTTTAAAAAAGGTTAAAAACATATATTTTTTTTAAAAAAAAGGTTTAAAAAGCAATTCCAACACAGATGCAGCCTGGAATAAGGTCTCAACTTAAAAGACTTGTTGAAAGAGAAAGGTTTGTTGAAAGAGGAAGGTCTTCAATAGGTGCCAAAAAGAGAGCAGAGATGCCGCCTGCCTAATATTTAAGGGGAGGGAATTCCACAGGGTAGGTGCCACCACACTAAAGGTTCATTTCCTCATGTTGTGCAGAAGGGACCTCCTGATAAGATGGTATCTGCAGGAGGCCCTCACCTGCAGTGCGCAGTGATCGACTGAGTATATAAGGGGTAAGATGGTCTTCCGGGTATCCTGATCCCAAGCTGTATAGGGCTTTGTACACCAAAACTAGAACCTCAAACTTGGCCCGGTAGCAAATGGGCAGCCAGTGCAATTCTTTCAGCAGCAGGGTGACATGCTGGCAATACCCTGCCCTAGTGAGCAGTCTCGCCGTCACATTTTGCACCAGTTGCAGCTTCCAGACCAACCTTAAGGGCAGCCGCACATAGAGTGCATTACAGTAATCCAGCCTGGAGGTTACCAGTGCATGGACAACAGTGGTCAGACTATCTTGGTCAAGAAGCAGCCGCAGCTGTCTTACCAGCCAAACCTGGTAAAAGACACTCCTAACCACGGAGATCACCTGGGCCTCTAGTGACAAAGATGAATCCAGGAGCACCCTCAGACTATCGACCTGCTCTTTCAGAGGGAGTACAACCCCATCCAAAGCAGGCAACTGACCAGTTATCTGAGCTCAGGATCCACCAACCCACAGCGCCTCCATCTTGCTAGGATCAGACTCAGTTTATTGGCCCTCATCCAGCCCACCACCGAGTCCAGGCAGTAGTCCAGGGCTTGTACAGTCTCTCCCGATTCAGAAGCTACGGAGAAATAGAGCTGGGTATCATCAGTGTATCACTCCCAAGGGCTTCATATAGATGTTAAACAGCATGGGGGACAAGATGGTACCCTGTGCCACCCCACAGCACAACTACCAGGGGGTTGAAAGACAATCTCTGAAAACAACCTTGGAGATAGGATTGGAATCACTGTAAAACAGTGCCTCCAATACTCATCCCACCAAGTTGGCACAGAAGGATACCATGGTCAATGGTATCAAAAGCCACTGAGAGATCAAGTAAGAATAACAGGGTCGCACTCCCCCTGTCCTTTTCCTGATAAAGGTCATCCATCAGGGCGACCAAGGCTGATTCGGTCCCATAACCAGGCCTGAACCCAGACTGGAATAGGTCAAGATAATCTGTTTCATCCAAGAGTACTTGCAACTGCTGCGCCACAACCCTCTCAATCATCTTCCATAAAAAGGGGGTATTTGCAACCAGTCAGTAGTTGTCACAAACCAATGGGTCCAGGGTGGGCTTTTTCAGGAGTGGTTGGATCGCCACCTCTTTCAAGGCGGCTGGAACCACTCCCTCCCACAATGATGCATTGACCACACCCTGGATCCACTCGGTCACACCCCCTCAGCAACTTTAATAAGCCAAGAAGGGCAAGGATCGAGAGGACACGTTGCTGGCCGCATCATCGCAAGCACCTTGTCCATGTCATCAGGCTGCATCAACTGAAACTGTTCCCAAGAATTTGCAGCAGATGTTGCAGTGGACACCTCATTGGGAACTACAGTGGATGTGGATGGGGCATTGTCAGGACCCTTCCTGTCAGGATCCCACCTCAGGAGCCACCTGCTAGGATCCTGCCTGTGGTCACCCCCTTGTCACGGTCCCACCTCAGGGTACTGGTATCTAAATGGTTCTCTCACTGGCTCTAGCAAAGATCTCTCAAGATCCCACTGCTAGGCAGCAGCACCAGACCTTCCTGTAAAACAATATTGCATTGAGACTGTGCCTTAGTCTCCTCCTGGCTTACTGCTACTTTGTGTCTGGGTGCACTTGCAGGCCACAACCCTCCTGTATCTTTCTGCCTATAAAGAATACAGTCCTGGGTTGCTCTGGATACTCGATGATGTTACACTATCTCTTCACTGCTGCCACCACTGATACTGTTTCCCAACCTTGGTATATGCCCTGCCCACCCTTCTAGTCTGTGTAACCCAGCCAAGGATCAGGTGTTCTGGTAAACCAATAAATATTTATTTATATACACAAGGAATAACAAGATTACTTAAAGGTATTGTCAACAAATGTGTGGTTTCATAAGTTGCGTTACTCTGTTTCTAGCCATTAATAACCTGCCTCACTATCCACCTAATCCAATCCAACCCACAAAACCAACTCCAACCTCCCTCAGAACTCCCACCAACCGGACTCTCTCTACATCTCCTCCAAACCAACCATCATCCTCTCATTTATACCTTCAGACACTCAAACGCTCAGCCAATCATAATACAACTTTCTCCAGCATTCCAGCCCATGTACTCCCCCGTCTCACTCAGTCCACTTACCATATATACTCTAAGAAATGCACTTACCATATTTACAGTAATATATATACAGGGACATCACAAGCATCAAGACTGCTACGGAGGTGAGCAACTTTACTCTCAAAGTACCTTGCAAATAATTCACAGTGGGCCTCCGAAGCATCTAAAACTCCATCTCCTGGAGTTGATGTCAACAGACCCCTGACAATATGGAAAAGCTCCACCACATGGCTACTTGAGGATGCAATGGAGGCAGAGAAGTGGGCCTTCTTCACCGCCCTCACCGCTACACAATAGACATGGTTATGATGTTTTACTCGTGCCCGATCAGCCTCACAGCACGTCTTTCGCCACTTGTGCTCTAGCCGTCATCCAGCCTGTTTCATTGCCCTTAGCTCACTGGTGTACCAAGGTGCAAGCCGGGCTCCACAATGCCGGAAAGGGCGCTCGGGGGCAACCGTGTCAAGAGCCCGACACGCTTCGCTGTTCCACAGTGTGACAACATTCTTGTTTTTGGCTTGGCAGGTACTTGGGGGTGCCCTCAGGGCTTGTATTGTTCACCTTGGTGAATGATGGTCAGAAGAGCCCAGGTTAGGTTCACATAACAAAGGCTCACATACATGACCAAGGGTGTGGAGGGATGCTTCCCTGCTGCACACTGATTTAACTCACCAGCTCACGCTTTTCCTAACTGGCTCATTTTGCAGATCTTCAAACTGTTATATTGAATAAATACGTTTTTACCAATAACTATTTCTCAAGTCTTCTTTCAGAGTTTGTTGGCAATGATTCCACAAAGGCCAGTATTTGTCCATTGCTTTCACTACACTCCTACCTTCCCAGAGTAGACACTGAGAGAAAAGATCTGGATTTTGGACTATGACCTGGGAGACCAGGGTTCGAATCCTCACACAACCATGAAGCTCACTGGGTGACCTTGAGCCAGTCACTGCCTCTCAGCCTCAGAGGAAGGCAATGGTAAACCACCTCTGAATACCGCTTACCATGAAAACCCTATTCACAGGGTCGCCATAAGTCGGAATCGACTTGAAGGCAGTCCATTTCCATTTTTTCATGTCTGTCTGTAAAGGCACGTTCAAGGAAATTATGCGTGAGCCATGGGCTAAAGCCAACTATCTCAAGGTCACAATTAGGATGTAATATACATCCATGAACATATACATTCAGGTATCTGTATGTACCAAGGTCAACAGAAAGACAGATGAAGAACTGGGTCACAAATTCTCTCATCTATCAGTACCGCAGACAAAACCAAGCCTAAGCATGGTCAGTAAAGTCCAAAACTAACATCACTGGAGCAAAACACTGAATGAAGCTGAAAACAGTTGTTAGAAATCTGACACCTGGACAGATTAAACTGCAGCGTTAGCATACAAAGTGTGCATAAGTGGAGTGGGAAGTTCTTATTTAAATTCTGAATTCAACAACAAGTTTTGCTTTAGAAAATTAGTGCTCTCATCTCCCCATCCCAGCTATTTACTGGACCAACGCCTTACAGGACTATTGTGAGGTTTACCGACATAGCATACTGAGATCAGCCTCTGAGGTCTTGCTTTTGCTCTGTTGACTTTCTGAAGTAAGGCAAGCAAGCCACCCTGTCTTCATAATTCTTTCCCCAGGGAGGTTTGCCTGGTGCTGTCATAAGCCAGGTGGCAAAAAAAAATCTGCCCACTCTCTTTAGGTGGTTTGTTGTGGCATATTATTCAGCTCTTCTTTGATTTTTTTTATTCCATTTTATTTTATTAGTATTGTGGGTTGGTTTTGTTAGCTGGCCAAAGAACTCTAGCTGAAGACTAGAAAATATTTTAAAAGAAAATAAATAAATAAATAAATAAATAAATAAATAAATAAATAAATAAATGTGTAGTCCTTGAGCACTTGCATTACATAAATGTTAACCATTGTTATTCCAGGACTCAAGCAGACTAGAGTTCCAGTGAGCTCAGTAGGGCTCTCTCACTAGTAAATATGCTTATGATTGCAGCTTAAGTCTCATATTCCAGAATGTTAGGATCAGACAAGAAGCACACTTCTCTTACATTAAGATCCAACACTACAGACTGAAATCCATTGCCATGAAAAATTTCAGAAATATCGATTCATAGCATTAAGCTATCTTACATTATAGCACAGAATAAAATTAAGGGCAGGACACAGCAGCTTTCATACCTACCTGCAACATTGAGCTTTTCAGCTATTCCTGCACTGGGAGTAGCAGTGGAGGTACTATTTGTGGAGTTTGCACCTGTGCCATTGAATACAAGGTTTTCCACTTTAGATTCAAGCTTCCCAATACGTTGCAGGATGTTATCTAGGAGGACAGCCAGTGTTTTTTTCAGATCTAAGTAAAAAAAAAAAAAAAAGGCAATTAGCCTTCCACAGAACATACAAAGAGTCCCTGTATTGTATTATAGATCATATACTTTTTATTTTGGAATGCTTGTATCTTTTGCTTGTATCTTTACTTGTGCTTGTATATGCTTTTATCTTTTCTTGTCTATTTTGTTTATGCCTGTTTTTATGGTGACTTTCCATGCAAGCAAGCAAGCAAGCAAGCAAGCAAATAAATAAATAAATAAATAAAAAGAACATGCACAGAGTCAATATTCCCATTTGGTAAAAAGTTAACACTGTTAACGCAAACCTTTCCAACCTATTCATTTACCCCCTAAATAACCACTCCTTGCCCACCTAAGTGTGATTCTAAGGCATTTTACATGCATATGTAGTCAATACACATTATTATAATAATGAACATTTGCAGATAACAGTTACATTTACTCCGCTTACAGAGATATGCAGTCTCCTTAACCCATAATTATTATTCCAGTACAATCCATATGTGCCATTTCTAACAGCCATTTTTAATAAACAGGATCACTATATTTGTCAAGTATTGCCACAATTAAAAGGTTAACAATCAAACTTCTCTGTTTGTTTTGCACATTTTGTATATGATGCAGCAGTATATTTATAGCATCAAATTCTAATCTGGTTGATTTATTTGAAAAACTTGCATCCAATAACTTCTGAGCTTTGGACAATTCCACAAATCATGATATAAATCGCCATCCATTCTATGAAATATATTGGAGCTTTGTGCATTAGAGTAGCTGTACAATTATGACTATTAGCTGCAAGGTCTTGTTCAGCCTGACATGAGTGCTTTGGTGGCCTTATTAAGTGAGCCACTATTTCTCTGCTTCCATTTTCCCCACGAATTCCGAAATAAGAGTTTAAGCAACTGCCATATCTTAAGCAGTTGTTTTCAAAGGTAAATTATATCAGAGAAACATTTATTACAGAAGCTTGCAGCCACTTTGTTCCTCCTTAAGTCTTTTTATTCCCACACCACTATAGATGTGAATATCCAAAAGAAAAAGAAAGAAAATTGGGGGTGAAGCCCCCCATTAAAAAAAAATCCCCTAAACATTTCCAGGTTTTTTTGCAAGCCTTCATATCTCTACACACAACATGTCATCTGAACCCATGCTCATGGTTAATCGCTCTCCTTACCAACACAAGCTGTAGCCAAGAACAAACCTTTGGCTTACTGTGTTGTGAAAATTATGCCATAATATGAAACACATAATATGAAACATTTTGAGCAGAAAAAAACAGTATTATATATCTATCTTACAACGTTTTTCCAACTGCAAATTAATTTCCAAATTCAACACTAGTTTTTGGAAACTGATTTAAGTTGATAATTTGACATGCAGTAATAAAAACCTGCATTATTAAGGGATTTTGCCCTTTACTTTCTCCTAGAATTAGAAGCATTCTTATGTCCTATCTCTGACTTCTAAACCTTCAAATTACACTTCTTGACAACTTTCTTATGAAAACTACAATCTTGGAAAAAATAACAAAAGCAGGCTTTCCAAAGAACTCCAGGTACATGATAGCTGAACAGTGAAAATGCAGAAGGCCTTCAATAACTATAGCTAACCAAACAGCAAGGCAAATGAAGAGAAAATTTGAACCAGCTAAGTTTCTAATTTGGGCAGGATGTTATTTTTAAAAACATCCTCAGGAAATGTACTTAGTTCATAGGATCAATATACAAAGGCTTTACCTTCGGAACAGCCTTTAGCATCCACATGTTCTAGTGACTTTTATTTTAGGCTTAATTTTTTAAAAGGTTCCTGGTGAAGGAGAAAGCAACACATTCTCACCTTCCTCTACATTCGTTCCATTTAAGTGCTGCCCTAGCATAGGCTCTGTTTAGTTTGCAATGCACAGTACGCTACAATTGCCTGCAGGCTCCTACAGACAAACAAGAATTTCAGAACAAGGGCTACTTGTTACTTCAGCTACAAAGAGATGCAACAGCCAGCTGCCTAGGGGAAGGTGACCTCAACCTTTCAAGCAAATGCATTCACGGAAACCAGAATCTTATCAGAAGATGAGACAAAGGTGTAACAAAAGCAGCATGGCACCCCAGCATCTCTGGCATCCATTCTAAAGAGGTGCTTTCATCGCAAACAGAGAAGGGGAAGAAGATACTGAAGCAACAAATGAATGGATGTAAGCTGCAACTTGTGTGCATCACAACCCCTCTCTCCTTTGGCAAGATTAACCAACAAACCAAGTAAGATTCCTTAAAGATAAGATGGTGATGGGAAAAAAGAACCATTATAAGTGAAAACAAGGTGAACAACTAACTGGCAGCTAGCTTTCCAAAGAAGCAGCTGCCTTCTGTCAAAACAAACAGAAAGGTTAGAAAATGAAAACCAACAGTACAGGGAACACACACAGTTAATTGCATTTAAAGGGGCACTACACACATTCAAATAATGGTTTTAAAATATTATTTTAAAGAGTACTTTCCCAGACTATGGACTCTGATTTCTCTCTTCCCCTCCCTTCTCTGCTTTGTAGATATAAAAGTGTTCCTTTCTTTTTCATTATGGAGAAACCAAATCCTTACTGAAATTTAAAATCAGAATTAAAACTTACGTATGCTTTCAACATGTAAAAGGGAAAAATATTCTTGCACACCCCTTTCATATATGAGATGAATGGCTTGATCGCCTAAACATCTAAGACAGCCTTTGCCATCCTGGTGCCCTCCACATGTTTTGGAAAACAACTCCCACCAGTCCCAACCAACAAAGCTGAGCTGGCTGAGGCTATGTTTTGTTTTTGTTTTGTTATGTTAATGTTTATTTATACCCCGCCTTTCCGGCAAACGGCCCTCAAGGCAGCTTACAGAAAAGTAAACACAAATATAAAAATGCATCAACAAGGCAATACATCAATAAAGCAATACATTGTACAAAAATTTAATTAAATAGCAAATAACATTAATTAAGAAAAAATATCTAGGAAAGGCATGAAAGGCATGATGGAAGTTACAGTCCAAAACATATTGTTGTGAGTTTGGGAGGTTAAAATGGATAATGCCTATGAGTCCCCGTTCAGCCTCTGATTTGGAGACTTGCGCCTGGGGGGTGAGAAACTTCCTCTGCTAGTCAGATGAGTTTATTTTGTTAATCTAGAGTGGCCAGGTGGGTTAATGGGTCTATCAAGTGCCCATCAACTGGTGAATGGGTCAGGGAGACCCTTTTGTCATTGAAATCCTTCAGGAGAGCCTCTCCCCCCCTCTTGGGGCCGAGGAGAGGCTTGTGTTCTGAGTTGTGTCTGAGAAAGGCTGGGAACTGGAGGCAGGCAGAGAGACTGGCTCTCTGCACTATGGCTTTGGGGTGCCTCCTGTAACCCTGATGGAAAAGCTAGATATTAGACTGCTGATGCCTTGAACCCCTCCATCCTAAGCTCAGGTTGGAATATGTGTAAACAAATAAACCATATTTCATAAAGACACTACAGTCTCCGCTGACCTTCCTTGGAAAGGAAACCAAACCCTGGGCAAGCGCAGGGACCCCTGGAAATTTCACCGCTCACAGACTGGGGTGGTGCACAACAATATAAAGAGCAACAAGCTGGCAAATGCTGATCTAAGAATATGGCCCACAAAACAAAAATGCTTTTGGTTGTTTAGTGATTCATCACTTCCAATACAGTCTGTTGGGATGTAAGTTCCCTTACTCAGTGGTAAAAGAATCACTTATAGAGCTGGCTTTTAATCATGTAGTATTTTGCTCCAGCTAAGTATTTTTCCATATTTTATTTTAGTATCTCTTTGTATTTGGTGAAAGCTGTAAACTAGTGGTGGGAAACCTCAGGCCTGGAGCCAAATGTGGCTTCCAGGCCTCTCTCTCAGGATTCTCCCAGGCCATGCCCCCTCTCCACAGGCCACACCGCTCAATGGCCTGGCCAAACTGTGTCCTTGAACTATGGTAATTCATCTTGCTTGTTTGATCATTCTGTGTACATGTAGAAAACTCTGGCTTGAGTGTGGGCTGGAATGTAGTCTATTGTACAAAGATAAAAATCACATCAATTGCTCCACTCACTTCTGCTTCTGGTCCCACTCACGGCTGGCATGAGGCCTTGGAAGGTCCCCTCCCCCCTACTGCATTAAAGATACCAGAAAAGGCAATTCAGCTGCTTAATAATCTTAGTAATGCACAGATGAGCCAACGATCCAAGTATTGGGAACAAAGTGACCAAACAAGTGATGTCAGCTGATTGATCAGTGGATGCAGTTTGGGGAAAATGATCTCATGGGCCAAACTGGACTCCCTGGTGAGCCAAGATTAGCCCACAGGTGGGCCATAAAGCATATACAAATTATAGGGTAATGTTGGAGATCACATACTTAGCACCCCTTTATGGATGAATGGCATTAGGGTCTACGCATATAAAAAGATAGGGACAATTTTCACTTGCAGTGTCAGCAGCTAGGGAGGCATAGTGTATATCAGTCGTCAGTTACACTTGGACTCATGTATGCGTGCTTAACTAATTTACTTAGGTAACCTGGATTTGAAAAATAGAGTCCATCCTTTTCTGGGAAAAAGTGGGCTGATAGTTTATATGTTAGATTAATTAATAGGGCTGGATGGAGGTTTTTTATAATTTTCAGTTTTGCAGTTTAGATACCACTTACATCTTCAGTTACAGCAGCTTTTGCTCCCTATTTATGGTCAATTTGCTTGAGTGCCTCAACATGCCCTTTATTGTTGAAAGAAATAACTGGATATTTGCAGAACACTATACCTATAATAGTTGTTTTATAAATGTTTATTGGAATTTTGTACATTGCATGTTCAAGCTTAGAGATGAATGAAACAGGGTCCCATTCAGTTCAATCAATGGAAAGTTGCTTTAGCATCTACATGTAGTGTTTTTTAGATTTAAAATTGAGATTGATTCAACAACAATTGATGCTCTAGGTATACTGGAATCCACAGCACCTTTTTAGGAAGGAACAGGATGATAATAATGGTGGTGGTGATTATGAAGAATAACATCCACATATAAATCTCAAGGTGATATACACAATATAAAGAACAGCAGAGCAAATAATAGCAAACGAATTTTAAAAATACAAAGTAGACACCCATGGCAGAGGCCTATCATCCAACTAGGAAAGAACATCAGAACAAAACAAAAAATTGTTTCTGGGAAGTGCAGGCATTGGGCACCTGTTGTATCTCAAAAGGAGTGCTGTCCCACAGAATAAGGGCAGCTACAATGAAGGCCTTGCTCCAAGTTACTGTGGAGTGGGCTTCTGATATTTTTGGAACTTGCAGGAAAAAGTTTCTTGCAGACTGGGTTCACCTACTAGATATAAGGCAGTCACTCAATGGTTCCATACTGTATGGGGCCTTATATGTTCGTGTAACACCTTGACCTTGGCTTGGTAGCAGACTGGCAGCCAGTGGAAGTCCCACAAGTAAGGCATTACATGCTGGTGGCAGCAATCTAGCTGCCATGCTCTGCACCTCTGGACCAACCTCAAGGGAAGACTTCAAGCAGTTCAGATATATGCTGGTGATGCAATGTTGATCATATCTCTTTGAGGCATATGACAGGGGCTTGTCCTTTGGTGTCTTCCTTCAGGTCAGAAAGTGTATTAAATTTGTTTTGGGGGAAAATCTTTGTATTTGCAGATATTCACACACTTTTAAATAAACAAAAGTGGATCCTGCAAGCCCTTACGGTTGCAAAGAGACATACTTCAAGCTAGCTTAAACACCAATCAACCACTAATCAGTGGTCAGATCTCACTGACCTTTCTACATCTGATCATGTATCTTATAATCGTCAGCCTCACTTGGATATATATTTGGACATATGGACGGTATATATTAACATATATGTTTCAGTGAGGATGGATGGATTATTTTTATTGTTAATGTGAGATGACAATGTTCCTTTTCATTATATTTGTACACAAACACACACCTCTACCTGTCCTTAGGGCTGATACTGGGGAACCTTTAACTGGAGCCACCTTTAACTGCAGACACCAGGGATTGAACCTGGGACCTTCTACATGCTACGCTTCTATGTTGGTATCTAATGATGACTGTCCACTGATGGAAGGGAAACTGTCAGCACAAGGAGGGAGTCAATTTTTTGTGATACCCCCTCCTCCTGTAATGCCCCATAGCCCCTCTAAATCTGCTCCAGAGGAATAAGGAACCTTAACTACACTATTTGAAATAAAATATGTTCCAACTTCATAATATGCTCATCTTTTATACATTATCACTTTGTCTAGAAACATTAGTCCTCTTTTATATAATTTATTATTTTTTGGAGTTATGAATCGACTTATATAAAGATCTCAAGGCAATGAACAAGGCAATAAAAATAGCACCACAGTCAATACAAAAATCATATAAAATTCCAAGTTAAAACACAATAACACAGTCCAATCTGATGGGCATATCAAGAAAACATCTTCACCTGCAATCATGATCCACTCTATCCTTTGAAAGTTTAAAGCACAGTAAAACAGTGGAGGCAGAATTCAAGGAGCTACTTTTGGTTACTTTTCCCTTGTGAAAGCAAGTTCCAAGACATACTTCTAAAAGTAATAGAATGTTATTTGTTCTCTGTTTTCACCTCCTCAAACGTTTCAAAAGTATTTCAGCATTACATTGTTCCAAAATTCCACTCTCAACAACTTGATCTTTACAAATCTAGAATCTGATTTTACTGCTTAGTTTCTTCCGCTCTGTAATGTAATGTAGCTATTTTAAAAGTTAAATCAGAAGAAATTTCACATGGAAACTATGAACAAAACTTGAATCTTCTACATAACAGCACGGTGCTGCCTTCTTGGATTGCTATTGCCATCAACCCTCTCCCACCCCACTTCTATGTTAAGCACATTTTATTATCTACGCTATCCATAATGTGGATATTTCTTCTGAATGGCAAGGTGTGTTATTGTTTTCCTTTACAGGTGCTGCAAAGAACAATGGATGGTACAAACACTTTTCACTAGTGATGGCACTAATTGCATTTTGGGGCTCATAATGATCACCTCAAACGCAATGCTATTGTTGTGGACTTGAGAGATTTTATATAGCTCAGATTTTAATCTGAGCTGGAGAGGACCTTCAGACCTCTTATCTAGCCTCCTTTCATTCCCTCCCAAATCCTCACTCACTTCTATGGGAGCATGAGAATAAAGAAAGGTCTCTCTCCCTTTTCCTCCTTGATGCCCAATTTGACGCCACAGCTCTATGGCAGGCAAAAGGAATACTAGAAAATGCTGCTTCACAGCACTCCATAGGTTGGCTTGCATCCATATCAGTGTGCCAGGTCCCCTTTCCTTCATTCATTCCTCTAATGCCACCGGAAGAATAGCAACCAAGATACGTGGGGAGTATGAAGGTAGGAAAAGGAAGGCAGGTGCTGAGTATATGGGAAAAAATAGTCTTGAGTTTTGAGCCCAGTTTCCAAGTGTGCTGAGACTGGGTTCTCCCCATCATCACTTAAAGAAGTTATCCATACTACATGTAGTTCCATGTTTATTCTACCAGATTTACATGCACATTCTGCTAAAAGTTAAGATTAGCTTCTTAACCTTTACATATATGCACACATTTTTTCTGCTCAACATTCCCCCCAACTGTTCCTATCACCCAGGAGGATAAACAGGTGAAAGGATTAAGAACCCCCTGTACCCATGGTAGTCTTATGCTTCAAATGGTACACTGGATGAAGAAAAAAGTCTGAAGTAATCACAGAACTATACATAATGTACAGTCCTTCCCTCAGATGCTGCTACACTTAAATGCTACTTTGTTTCAACTACTGCTTTATTTTAATGAAAAAAGGAACTGAACAGAGCCCAGCACAAGAAAAACCTTGCTTCAGAGTTCAGGATTCACTTCTTATATTACAATAACAGTGTGAATCCTATATTCCCACAGCTCTAATGGGTTTCATGCAACATTACAATGATGAGGACACTATGGGAGGATACATTCATTTTTGTTTTGTTTTTTAGTAACATCATGGGGCAACTTAAAAGACTAGTAAGTTTACTGTGACTTTACAGCTCTGATGTTATATGGAAGTTCAGTAAATTTTGTTTGATTCTTATGCAATTAAAGTACTTCTGTTGACAGACCTTCTCTTGTTTACCCATTTATTTTTACACTGAAAAGGTTTCCATGTAAGTGCTGGAAAAGAGCAACACTATTTCAGTTATCAGGCCATTTAAAATTAGATGCCACTGATGCCACTTAAAATTAGAGAGAAATGGGACTTCAGCACATTGATGTGAACAAGGTTATGATTCATGTGGTAACTATGTACAGAGGCTTTTAGAGCAAGGGTTCTTAACCTGTGATCCGTGGCCCCTTAGGGGGTCTATGGATGGGTTTCAGGGTGTCTAAATTTTTGAATGCAATAATTATTTATTTATGGGAACCCATCACTTTCATCAGATACGCAAAGAGATCCTACATGTAGCTTGTTAATGAAGTGGGGGGGGGGAGGCGCGCACGCACGCACGCACGCACAGAACGAGAGCGTGCACTTTTTTTATTCAAACAGTAACATTGGTGGATGTTGTTCTTGTAGGTTTTACAGATGAACTTAATGTATTATTGCTTTTACTTTGGATTTTTTTTACTGTTTTTGCGCAGCACCACAATGTCTGTTGAATTTATTTATTCATTCAATTTGTATCCCACTCTTCCTCCCAAAGGAACCCTAGGTAACACATAAATATCATTAAAAACATTCTAAAAACAGTTAAAAACAATCACAATTTCTCAACCAATGATTTCAGTGTTGCCAGGAACAGTATCTTTCAGCCACCAAATGTCTGGGTAAATAGAAATGTTTTTAAATCCCTTCTGAAAGTTCGTAATAGCTTCACAATGAAAGTCAATGAATGGTGGGCAGTTTATAAATTCTTTAAATAAATAAATTAAACATAGAACACAACACATACAAATTAGACCATGCCCTCCATTTAAAACTTATTAGTGCAATTTACTGTTATCTGTGGGCTGCATACGTCCAAGATATTGAGTTACTTTTGGTCTGAGCTACTTAATCAATCAAGTTATTTTTCTTCCCAAAACACAAGGGATACATGTTTCTGCTTCATCAGCTTGTTTTGCAGTGCAGCAGAATTATAAAGCAGTGGAACCCAAAAGGGCAGTAAGCTGCTCTCAGGAGAAGTTGCCAAATGACCAATGATTAAGGCTGCAATCCGGTAAGTAAGTCCCATTGAACCCAATGGGGCTTACTTCTGAGAAGATATGCATTGGATTGCAGCCAAAGTCACTCTTTTGCTATAATCAAATTCAGCTTACTCCAACCCAGAGAGATTAATCTGACTCTCTCTTACAGAGCAATCCAATTTATGGGAGGCTGGAGGGAGTGAAGGTGGTGAAGGCAGAGCTGATAGAAGGGGCCGCCATATCCAGCTGCCACTTGGAGCCCTCTTGGAAGCAGGGAATGGCGGAAGAAAACAGAATATATGTTTTCTTCTGCCATCCCTTTTTTTCTAGTGTACCAGCTGCTGGGACAGAGGGCTGTAGGAGGGAGTTGAACGGGACCTGGGTATCGTGTAAGTTCCTCCCCTCCAACACACCCTGGAATGCCCCTTTTGCAGGCTTTCCACTGGCTTCCCTTACACCGGGCTAGGCTTCTCTGGCGGATATCTGGCTGAGCCAGCCAGATCCCAGCTCAGCCACCAGGATGAGGGGCTTATGCCAGTGTAGCAAGGCTGAGCTGGGACCCAGCCGGCTTAGCTGGGGGTCCACCATTTCCAACTCCCCTCAGCCCAGTGTAAACAGTAGTTGAATTGCGTCCTTACTCTTTGAAAGATACCTCAGGAATAGGACTCTGCATCAAACCAATCAAACATTTGGTCAAATCAGCTCATGAAGCACTGACTTTTCTTCTGGTAAATAAATTGATTTTTTTACTATCTCTAAGTTGCTGTGAGAAATTTGTGTTCCTATCAATTAAAGTGACACAAACATTTAAATAATGATGTGAATTACAAAGAGTTAACTGATGTACAGAATTTATATTAATTATATTTATAGTATTAGAAAAGGCCAAGTTGATAGTACCACAAAGGTAAGATTATTCTCTGCCTTTATTCTTTATAAGTACAGTACAAAGGTATAAATATATGTTGCAAATATACATGTGAATTTGTTTACATAAAGTTATGTTGTGTTAGGTAGGAGTTAAAACAACTCTTCAAACATTTACTTTGCATTCTCCATCGACTTTAGCTGTTTTCATCTAGGGCAGCCTTTCCCAACTAGTGTGCCTCCAGATGTTGTTGGACCACAACTCCCATCTTTCCTGACCATTGGCAATGCTGGCTGAGGCTGATGGGAGTTGTGGTCCAACAACATCTGGAGGCACACTGGTTGGGAGAGGCTGATCTAGGGGGTCATCATCAATGAATATGTAATTTTTCAACTTAATATCGGCCTTGTTTACACATGATGCTAAACTATGATTTAGCGTTATGTGCACGTTATGTGAAATACTGGGCTCAAGTGCTTCCACCTCATCTCCCGTGTAATAGGGAGGAGAAATTAAACATTATTCAGTTTCACTTTCTCTGAACACTTACATATGAACCAGTAATTGTGATTTAAAATAAACTCTAGTCAACTGCAAAACCAACTTCAAACCATGGATTACGAAGCTGGATTGTTGAAGATTTTGAATCTGTTTTTCATGAACTTGAAAGGACTGTTACCAATGGGCCAGAAGCAGAAAAGTACAAAGATGTCCTGCTCCACGGCTCCGGCAAAGCCTGAGGCAGCGGGGCATATTTGCGGCCCGGGATTAAAGTCCCAGCCACCAGATGAGGGCGGCTAGCATGCCCGAGCTGGCACTTACATGCTGTGCATAGGCATGAGGGATGCGGGGTGACGGAGCTAATTTAAGCTTGTGCCGCCCTTAAGGGGAGTTGTGCACAGTTCACTACACCTCCTTTGACTCTGCAGTGCACATGATGCACTTGTGCGGCTTAGGGGCCCTTATAGGAAAATGCGACATTAAGTCTGCCTTTCAGCTCCTGCCAGTCCATCCAGAGGATTTTGAGTTGCTAGGCTTTTCCTTCGCAGGTCAATTTTATGTTGGCCGCACATTGCCAATGGGCTGCTCAATTTCTTGCTCAGGTTTTGAGAGTTTCAGTTCCTTTCTGGAATGGGCCCTCAGGAAGCGAAGCAGGTTAGACTTTGTGGTTCATTATTTGGATGATTTTTTATTTGCCGGCGGTAAGGATTCTGGTGAGTGCCATTACCTTATGTCCCAATTTTACAAGCTTGCTGAGGAGCTGAGTGTCCCGTTGACCACTGAAAAGACTGAGGCGCTCAGTGTTGCCGGCTTCCCAGGGCTAAGCTCGATACATTGCGAGAGAGGATTTGCAGTGTGACCAGGGCAAAGAAAGTGTCCCTTGCCACCCTTCAGGAGCTGTCCAGGCATTTGAACTTTGCCTGCAGGGTCATTGCACCGGGCGGGCATTCCCTGCGACGGGTGTATGAAGTCATGGCAGGGCTGTCTAGACCTCATCATAGGGTTCGAGTGACGGCTGCCCTGTATGCTGATCTAGCCGTGTGGACATCCTTTTTGCAAGGACTTAACAGAGTGTCCTTATGGTGAGAAGAACGCCTCCTGGAGGCGGAGCTGCAGGTCCATTCAGATGCAGCTGGGTCTTTTGGCTTGGGGTGATTTTTGGCACTTCTTGGTATAAGGGTGGCTGGCCTGAAGGTTGGGTTCAGGTGGGATTAACTAGACACTTAACCTTCCTCAAATTTTTCCCTATTGTAGTGGCAGTGCACTTATGGGCAACTAGGCTACAGAATTCTACTGTCCATTTTTTGTGAGATAACATGGCCACTGTTCAGGTGATTAACTCCCTTACATCCAGAAATACCAATGCCATGTGTTTGGTTGGAGTGTTCGTCCCTCCATGTCTCCACTTTAATATTCTCTTTCAGGGACGGCATGTCCCGGGCATTGATAATAGCATTGCTGATGCTCTGTCACGGAACCAGATGGAGAGATTGCTCCAACTGGCACCATTCACCAAGGGTCAGCAGGATGTTGTCCCACCCTCATTTGGGAGATTGGACAGCAGAGTTGGAAGGGGCAATAGGTTTATTGCTAGCAAGTAGGGAGCTTCATGACTTTAGGGCCATCAGGGGCTATCTTCAGTCGTGGCCTATTCCAGCTGATCACTTACTGGAATCCTTGGTGGAAGGTATACAATGGGGCCTTTCAGTCGGAACCCTAAGGGGTAAATTAGCTGGTCTTGCATTTCTTGCAAAAGTCCGGGGTGTCATGGATTCCACCGAGGATTTCCAAGTGCAGTGTATGTTGGATGGTTGGGCCAGGGAGCACCCCCCTCTCCCGATGCTAGACGGCCTTTTTCACCACAACTGCTCCTGGGGTTGTTGGAGCAAGGGAAAACCTTATGTTCTTCCCCCTCTGAGGCATGTTTATTTCACGCAGCTGCCTTCACATTGTTTTGGGGGGCATTTAGGATAGGAGAAGTAGTGGCCAGATCAAAGACGGATGGCTCCTTCCATGCTTTGTTGATTTCGGATGTTAGTTTGGTTGATGGGCAAGCTAACGTTAGGCTGCAGTGGTCTAAGACCGACCAGTGGCATAAGGGCCAGACAGTGGTCTTGTCACCTGCATCGCATGAGGATATTTGCCCTGTTAGGGCATTGGAATGTTTAATTTGATTTGGGGATCTGGGCCTGGTTATCTGTTTATACACAAAGGGGGTTCCCCTCTGACAAAGTTTCAATTTTGGGCCCTTACAAAATCTGCCCTTCGGGGCCTAGGGATGGACACTGCTGGATTTGGTACCCATTCCTTTTGGATTGGGGAGGCTTCAACTGCAGCCTGCATTGGCCTTCCACGAGACCAGCTCCAGGTTATTGGTAGATGACATTCTAAGGTTTACAAGTTGTTCGTTCAATCATGGAGTAAGCCGCGGGATCCGAATGTTTGACTTGTTTTAATTTTTCTTTTTGTGTTGGCAGGTTGCTGGATGGGAACAGAGCGTGAGCGCATCTTACTCTGTGGCCAAGGCATGGTTTTCTGGGCCAGCCATAGGGTGGCAAAGTCAACTGTTGGTTCACAGCTCGGGCTCAGTCAGTGGACCACGGTGCAATGGCTTGGCCACCGAGGGATGTGCTAGGATAGAACAACCCCTGTTGTTCCAGCAAAGTTTGGTGCGAGCTGTTCCATATGTCCCAGTCATTCATCTGGGTGGCAATGACCTTGGTTTGTTGAAGGGCAAGCCCTGATGTTGCAGGCATGCCACGACTTCCGTGCCGTCAAGCAGAGTTGGCCTCAAGTTCTGTTGGTGTGGTCTGACATCCTACCACACAGGGTGTGGCGCTACTGTGGGAACCCAAGGGGTATTGATAGGACGGGCAAGAAGGTCAACCGACAGACTGGGTTTACTCTCCTTGGATAAGGGGATTTAGTTATACAGCATCCAGACATAAGTCAGGACAGGGTTGAACTTTATAGGCATGATGGCATTCACCAGACTGATGCAGGTAACATTTTTTTGGCAGACCTGCAGAGGTTTCTGCGAGGTTTGGTCCTTGGCAATGGGGTAAAGAATGTCTAAATAGAGATTTGACACCCTTTTGTGGCAGGAAGGTGCAGGAAGGGAAGCTAGAAGGGACAGCTAGGTGACACCCTTAGGCACCTTTGGGGGTGATTGGCGGATCCAGAGGTCTGCCCTTCAGAGCTGTACGGCTTGGAGGCAGGATATGGGCTGCCTTTGGGGGCAACTTACCTCATCCACCTGGAGTTGTACGGCCCGGGGGGTGGTGAAGTTACCTCATCCACCCGGAGTTGTACAGCCCGGGGGGTGATGAGATGAGGCAGGGGTAGGGGCAAGCAGAATGGCTCGCCCTTGCCCAGGCAAGGGTGGGTGCCCAACAGCTGTAATTAGATACATCAATTATAACCTAGCTCCCACACCTAGGTTTTACCTCTGCTGGTTATTTTAAGTTTAAAGTTTAATAAAGTGGCCCTTAGTTCAACCCAGCCTTGGTGTCTGTGTGTTTATTTCAACCTTCGGCCGCAATAGGTGGTGTCGCCATTAATGTGGAGCAAGGCAGAAGGTGGAGGACAATGGCATCAGAGGAAAAGGCACATTTAGACATTGTGCTCTACCTTCTGCCTTGCACCATACTTGTGGTGACACCACCTTCCTACTCTCCCAGGGCCTGTGTGGCAGGACTCACCAGCAGAGTGGCCATTTAAACCTCCCTGCAATGTAATGTCAGCAGTGTATATATTGTTCTTTCTATTGGAAAATGAAAATTCCTTTTAGGATGGGTCATAGTTCAGTGGTAGAGCACATGTTTTACATGCAAAAGGTCCCAAATTTAGTTCTTTTTATCTCCAGGTAGAGCTAGAGGAGGATCCTGCCTGAAATCCCAGAGAGAGAGCCACTTGTAGTCAGTGTTGACAATGCTGTGATAGACGGTCCAATGGTCTGATAAGGCAGCTTCCTATGTTTCTGTACTAATGAGTTCAATACTCCTAAAAGTAAATACATGAATAAAAGGGGCTCCAGGCACCCAGTGTCAGCAGTAGTGAATCCTTCCAGGGTCCCAGCATTTACCCAAACCTGACTTGTGGTGACCCTGTGTGGCCCTGAAATATAGTTAATCAGTTAATTTTACTGGATTGTGCCTTTTGGTCCAATAGGGAATCCCAGGGCAATTCATAAGATACTGCTAAGGATTACAGTACATCCTTAGAACATCATAATTAAACAAAAAACCCATACAAAAATAAAGCCACAACTTTACAAAACACCACCCATATAAAACCTGGCATTGTCAAGGTCTAGGAAAACATAGGTTTTTACTAACTTTAAATAAATCACAAGAAGAAAGCATGGCTAGCCCTGTTTTATGACTATGTTTCTTGAGGCTATCCACAGACATCTGGTTGACCATTGGGAGAACAGAGTGCTATACTAAATGGGCCTTCTTATGCGACTATCCCAATCTGATATAAGTATCCCAGGCAATGCTAACTTCAGGATCTTGGCATACGTGTGCATGGGCACACATATGGTGACATTCCATGGCAAATCCTTGGGTCCCAGACATTAAGGTTTTTAACAATGCCTGGAGGGCACCATGTTGGTTATCTCTGGTCAAAAGTAAGATATGGCCGACATACTGAAAAACCTCTCTTTCCTCTCGTGTAAAGTGCCCTTCAGCTGCTGGCCTGCCATTTTAACATATATTGGCTATTCGTTCAGTTTGCTATGAGAGAAAAAGGCTTTGGAACTGAAGAACTGGAACATTTTGAGAAGAATCTCCCTGGCAAAACTGAAGGCTAGTATTTGGTTTTCAGCCAGTGGAAAGGCTGAGCTCACTGTGGTCATTGCCAGCTATTAATATGCTACTTCTTAACTTTGAAAATTTTCCCTGTAAAAAATAGAAAGACTGAAATACCACATTTCAGCCACAAAGTGGATGATGCTTCTTTGTTGCTAGGGACAACCGCCTGACATGACATTTAAAGAGGTTGGGGAGCTCCTGCCGTGTATAGTGTGGTTACAAAGCCCAATTTCCTATAGCTATCGTTGTTGGCTTTTTCAGTCATTGAAATAGGGAAGTGGGAGGGGCTGTGAGAGAGAGGATGTGGAACATGTCTGACTTAGCAATTTGATCTTATTTATCATCACAAAAATAGCTAGGGCCCTAGACAGTGGGAAGTTATGGAGATAACGGCAATTCTATTTTTTTCCATTGCTGGAGATCTAGAACAAGACGTACCTTCAATTTAAACAACATAAGAAGCTGCCTTATAACTAGTCAGGTGCCAGGGCCTTCCTTCCCTTCAAGCTCATTGCTAGCACACAGAACCTCCACTTACCTGGGAGTAAGCCCCACTGAACTCAATGGAATTTACTCTATAGCAGGCACATGTAGCCTCCCACCACAAATTTAAACCAAAGCTGTCCCTGGCCATATCCACACTAGATCTATATTTCACTTTGGACAGTCATGGCTTCTCCCAAAGAATCCTGGGAAGTGTAATTAGTGAAGGGTGCTGAGAGTTGCTAGGAGATGCCCTGTTCTCCTCACAGACCTTCAATCAGAGTGGCTGACTGTTAAACCAGTCTGGCCACTGGAGCTCTCTCAGTGGAACAGAAGTCTCCTGTCAGCAGCCTTCACAAACTACACTTCCCAGGATTCTCTGAGGGAAGCCATGGCTGTCTCAAGTGAAATCAAAGTCTGGTGTGGGTGTGGCCCCCTGATTAGCCAAGCCCACCAGCTGTGAGTCTGGCTTTTAGAACACTGACAGTTGGTTCTTACTGGGCATGCCCCGTATTATCATCCAGCCAAAATTTCTTAAATTAATTAAAAATCAGCCAGGCATTTTTTTAATTTTTAAACTGCAGAAGATGAAGGTCAGAGTATGGGGCAAGGTAAGTAACAGGATTACAGGTACTCTGTGAACATGGCTGGTTTTTAATGAATTTCAACAGATTATGAGAACTCTGACAGAAAAAAGTCCAAAAGGGCTCTGGGTTTTTTCTCTCCCTTTAGACTTTGAACTCTCTATTCTCTCCTACTGTTTTGTGTATCGCCATGAAAATTTACAGGGTTGTTAAGCAAGCGTTTCTGATTTCAGGACTATACGTTTTGTAAGGTTTTGTTTTGAAATGAGCTTATGGGAAGCATCAGAATGGCATGGGAGGAATTTTCAATTTAACATTGCGGAATGTGAAAAATCCACGCTGGCTATAGTATATAGCCACTCTCGTGGCTGTATAATAAGAACAGCCCTGCTGGATTAGATCTAAAGCACATCTAGACCGGCATTCTACTCTTATAGCTGTTAACCACATGGCTAGATGTTTATAAGAAGTCTATGAGTACATTTGGAAAAGTACAGTAGACAATGCACAATTTTGAAATCCAAGAATCATAATTTTTAAACAGTTACAATATATTATTATTTAACTATACATACATCAATATTTTTAAATCTGGCCAAGCTAATTTTAAAATTCTATATGGTAAAGAAAACCCACCTGATATGCTTTATACCCTCTGACCCCAAAGTTCGCTCAATAATGACATTTTGAAGGCACTTTTAAGAAGGCAGTTAAATTATATATTAACAAGATGCAGTATATTAAATCTCATGCTTTTAAAAGCCATTCTGTTTTGGATGGTCAAATGCAGTTTTTGAAACTAACTGATAACTTTACTACTACATGAAGCCTCATTGGTACTGCATTTTTCACAAAACCTCAAGACAAAATTCTTTAGTTCAAGAAGTAATCATTATCACAACACTCTTGTGTCACCGGAAATATCATTTTCCAATAGGCATTGTGCATACCCAGCTACATGTGAATAAAAACCATGCATAAAATGTTTTGTTATTATTAAAGCCAATTTTTTTATTAAACTTCAATACCTGCTAATAGAGCAATCCAAATGAGGGGGAGCCAGCGGGGGGGGGGGTGTCGGAGGAGGAGCCAGCAGGAAGCTCCGCAGCATCCACTTGCCGAGCTGCCAGCTGGGCTGAAAGCAGGCTCCATTAGGAGATGCACATGGGAGCCGCAAGGGAACTACCAGGCAGCTAGTGTTCCCCATAGACCCCCACTGCATTATTTTCTTCCGCTGATCCTTTTGCTGGCTTGTGCAGCTGGGCAAGCTGAGCAGGCCCTAGCCAGCTGGAGAGGACTAGCCTCAGAAGAAGGCAATGGTCTTAGGTTCTGAAACAGTGATTAATATTAGAAATTAAAGGCCTCTTTTTGAAAATGACAACTAAAAAAACAACCAAGGCCCAGGGGCGAAGAGGTTCTATTGATACACAGGAAGAGGATATACCCCCAGAAATGTTTCAAAAAATAATGGAAGGGATTAATGCTATAAAACAGGAAATGAAACAGGAAATGAAAACTGAATTGACAGATATAAAAGACTATATTAAAACACAAGTGGATGAGATTAAAGGGACAATTGGGCAAATAAAGGAAGATGCAAAAAATACTAAAGAAAAGGTACAAACCTTGGAGAATAGAACAGATATACTAAATCTGGAACTAGAAAAAAATTTGGACTATTTAGCTGTGACTGAAATGAGAAATAAAGAGCATTGTTTGAGATTCCGTGCAATCCCTGAGGAAACAGGTGAAGACATTAGAGATAAAATTGTTAATGCTTTAGTAAAATTTCTGGACTTGAATGAAGATAGGATGGAATTTGAAATAGACAAAGTTTATAGAATTAACTCCAGATATGCAACAATGAAAAAAATTCCAAGAGCTGTGCTTGTTCATTTCGTAAAGAAGACGACCAGAGATATGGTTTTACAGCAACACTTTAAATATACCTTTAAAATTGATGGTAAGGAAATACTGGTGATGAAGGAAATTCCTATTAGACTTTTACGTAAGAGAAAAGAATATGCTTTCCTTACAGAAAAACTTAAGCAATGCAAAATTCAATTTAGGTGGGACGTTCCAGAAGGAGTGATTTTTACATTCAGACAACAGAAATACAGACTGAATACTGTTCAAAAAGCAAGGGACTTCTTGAGAAAAGCTTCAAAAGATATGGAAGAAGATAAACTCAAAGATATGGATATAGTTCCTGGGAAACAAAGTCAACAAGGATATGCAGAGGAGGGGAAGGAAGATGATGGATCAAAAGGAGCATCAGGCAAATTTTAAAATACACGCTTAATGATGGATTACAAATACCTAACTTGGAATATAAATGGAGCCAACACGGCGCAGAAGAGAAAGTGTTTCATTATTTGAAAAAATTAAAATTGGATATAATTTGTTTACAAGAAACTCATATTCAGAAGAAAGATTCCAAATATTTGATTTGTAAAAATTTGGGTGAAGAATTTATTTCAGCTGGACCAAAAAAAAAAAATGGAGTTGTTCTCTATATTAACCCACAATTGCTTCCTAAATTGGTATTATTGGACGATAGTGGTAGATTTGTGGGGGTTGAAATTACTTTACAAGGTACAAACATTTTGATAGTGGGTATTTATGCCCCCAATGAAGATAAAACAAGGTTTTATACAGGACTTATGGAAAAATTGTCAGAGTTTTCATATGAGCATTGGTGTGTCATGGGTGACTGGAATGGGGTAATCTCACCAAAAATTGATAGGCTTTCTGAAAAAAATATCAAAGAGACACAAGGTAAATTACCGAAGATTTGTTTTGAACTCATGGAACATTTAGAATTGGTGGATACCTGGAGATATATAAATGATAATGCAAAGGAATTTACTTATTTTTCAGAAAGACATAAAACATTTTCGAGGATTGATATGATTTGGATGTCAAAAATTTTAGCGAAGGATATTTTTAAAATGGATATATTACCAAAAACTTTTTCGGACCACAATCCTGTGATATTAACTTTAAAAAAAAAAAATCTTGGATTTAGATGGAGACTAAATGAATCTTTATTACAGAATGATAAAGTAGTACAAGAATGTAAGAAGAAATTAAAGGAGTTCTTTGAATATAATTTATATAAAGGAACAAGTGAAAATATTGTTTGGGATACTAGTAAGGCATTTATGAGGGGATACTTTATTAAATGTAATTCTGAATTAAAAAAAAAGAAACAACAGAAAATGCAATTAATTTTGGAAGAAATAAAACAAAAAGAGGAAGAATTGAAAAAGAATCCAGCTAAAGTTTCTATTGTAAATCAAATTAAAATGTTACAGAAGCAAGTATCAATGTTGACAGTTAGAGAAATTGAAAGGAAATTAAATTTTGCTAAACAAAGGACTTTTGAATTTGCAAATAAACCTGGGAAATGGTTAGCATATAAATTAAGAAAAGAACGTCAAAAAAATATTATTTTAAAGATACAAGAAGGAGATGAGACGCTGACAGATAATGTAAAAATTAAAAAGATTTTTCATCAATATTACTCAACATTGTATAAGTGTCAAGAAATTCCATCTGAAAAAATAGAAGAGTATTTATCTAAACAGAATTTGCCGAAAATTACAGATTTTCAGAGACAAGTTATTAATGGCCCTATTACGTCAAGAGAGATATCTGAAGCTATAAATAAAATTAAATTAGGAAAGGCGCCAGGACCAGATGGGCTATCTGCAATGTATTATAAATGTTTGGAGGAAGAACTCTTGCTACCCTTACAGTCTACAATGAATTCTATTTTGCAAGAGGGAAAGATACCGGATAGTTGGAAAAATGCTAATATAACATTAATACCTAAAGAGGACCAAGATTTAACTAAAACAAAAAATTATCGGCCAATATCTCTACTGAATAATGACTATAAAATTTTTACAATGATTTTGGCTGAAAGATTGAAAATAATATTGCAACAATTTATTCAGGAAGATCAATCAGGGTTTTTACCTAAAAGACAATTACGTGACAACGTCAGGAATGTTTTGAATGTGTTGGAATATTTAGAACAACGAAATGATAAACAAGCAGCTTTGATTTTTTTAGATGCTGAAAAAGCATTTGATAATTTGAATTGGAAATTTATGTTCCAGGTTTTGGAGCAAATGGATTTTGGAGACAACTTTATAAAATGCATCAGATCGATTTATACATCACAGAAGGCCCAGATAATTGTTAATGGAGACTTAACGGATTCATGTGAAATACAAAAGGGTACAAGACAGGGATGTCCATTATCTCCCCTTTTATTTATTCTGGTTTTAGAAGTGCTGCTTAGAGATATAAGGCAAGATAAAAGGATTTCGGGATTAAAAATAAAAAAAGAAGAATATAAATTGAGAGCATTTGCTGATGATTTGATAATTGTACTAGAAAACCCTTTGGAAGGAATTCATATATTGATGGACAAATTAAAAGAATTTGGACCGTTAGCAGGATTTAAGATCAACAATCAAAAAACAAAGATGTTGGTGAAAAATTTAACTTTAAGGGAACAGAAAGAGTTAATGGACAAGACAGATTTTACAATAGAAAAAAAGTTGAAATATCTAGGCATCATCATGACAAATAAAAACTCAAAGCTGTTTCATAATAATTACGAAAAATTATGGACAGAGATTAAGAAAGACTTGCTAAGATGGGATAAACTACAACTGTCATTAATGGGTAGAATATCTGTGATAAAAATGAATGTATTACCGAGAATGATGTTTTTGTTTCAAACAATACCTGTAATATCCTCTGATTTACCTTTTAAACAATGGCAAAAAGATATTTCTAAATTTGTATGGCAAGGAAAAAAACCAAGAGTTAAATTTAAATTACTTCAAGACGCTAAAGAAAGAGGAGGACTGGGATTACCAAATTTGAGACTTTATTTTGCTGCCTGCTGTTTAGTCTGGATAAAGGAATGGATCTTATTGAGGAATAAAAGACTATTGGATTTGGAGGGCCACAATCTGAAGTGGGGATGGCATGGATATCTATGGTATGACAAAGTAAAAGTAAACGTAGACTTTAACAATCATTTTATAAGACGTTCTCTGTTGAAAATATGGAATAGATACAAACCAAGGTTTTATTCGAAAATACCATTATGTGTCTCAAGTCAAGAAGCGTTTTATAGAAGAGAAATGTCTGGAAAAGAGAAATGGTTAACTTATCAAGAACTATTAGAAAATGTACATGGAGAATACACAATGAAAGAGAGAGAACAATTGATAAAGGAAGGATATAGTTTTCATTGGTTTGCCTATTTACAATTGTTAGAAAGATATAAAATGGACAAGAAAATGTATGGGTTTGAAATAAGTAAATCTGATTTTGAAATAGGTTTGTATACAAATGATGAAAACATAATTGCAAAAATGTATAAACTTTTATTGAAAATGGATATGGAGGAAGAACAAGTAAAAGAGTGCATGGTAAAGTGGGCAAAAAATTTTGGTCATAACATACAAATGGATCAATGGGAAAATATGTGGAAAAAAGGCTTGAAATTTACATTATGTTATAATCTTAAAGAAAATTTTTATAAAATGATGTACCGTTGGTACATGACTCCAGAAAAGCTGTCAAAAATGTATAGTAATGTCTCTAATGTTTGTTGGAAATGTAAACAACAAGAAGGATCTTTTTATCATATGTGGTGGTCATGTAAAAAGGCGAAATTATTCTGGGCACAGATAGGTAGGAAGATGCAAAAAATTTTAAAGATAAATATTCAGTCAAAACCAGAATTTTTTTTACTGGGTTTTATGGATAAACAAATAGAAAAGAAATATGGAAGAATATTATTATATATGATTACGGCAGCAAGATTATTATATGCACAAAAGTGGAAAATGGAATCAATACCAACAATGGAAGAATGGCTACTGAAATTAATGGACTTAGTAGAAATGGATAAATTGACGTGTTTACTTAGAGAAAAATCGACAGATACATTCCTTAAGGATTGGAAGCCTCTCTTGGACTTTTTGTCGAAAGATCAAAATAAAATGATGATACTGGGATTTGATGATTAATTAAGACAGCTTATGGAGAAAAGGGATTCTGTATGTACATATTAAGGGACAGGTTTGATGTATATTATATACTTGTAGCTGATCTGTGACAAATCGGAAGTCAACCATTTTATTTTTATTTTTTGTTGTAGTATTGTTATGTTTTTTCTTACTTTGTTTTGTTTGTTTTTTGGAAAAATTTGAATAAAAACTATATAAAAAAAAAAAAAGAAGAAGGCAATGGTAAACCTCCTCTGAATACCTCTTACCATGAAAACCCTATGACTACAGCCAAAAAAAAAAGATTCATAGGGTTGACGTAAGTTAGAATCAACTTGAAGGCATATAACAACAACAATTCTGCAAGAAGAAGAAGAAGAAAAAAGGATTCATAGGGTTGACATAAGTTGGAATCAACTTGAAGGCATATAACAACAACAATTCTGCAATAATAATAATAATAATAATAAATCTCCCAGATGTCATCAAGATTGAAGTCTATGTTTCATACTGAAGTGAATGATGAAACTTCATAACTTCAGTATTTATGTAAAGACAGGTAGAAGGAGTTTAGGCTCTTTGGAAGCCCACTGTGAATTGTTTGCATGGCACTTTGAGGGAAAAGTAGTTCGCCTCCGTAGCAATCTTGATGCCCCATCCACGTTTACTTTAGTCCCCAGTGAGGTGTCCAGTTCAACGTCTGCCACAACTTCTTGAGATCAGTTTCAGTTGATGTGGCCTGATGACGTAGACAAGGTGCTTGCGATGATGTGGCCACCAACGGGTCCTCTCAACCCTTGCCCTTCTTGGCTTATTAAAGCTTGCCAAGGGGGAATGACCGAGTGGATCCAGGGTGTGGCCAACGTGTCCTTGCGGGAGGGAGTGGTCCCATCCACCCTGAAAGAGGCAGCGATCTGACTGCTCCTGAAAAAGGCCACCCTGGACCCATTGGTCTGCGACAACTACCTACCAGTCCAAATGCTCCCTCTTTAGGAAAGGTGATCAAGAGGGTTGTGGGGCAGCAACTGCAAATACTCTTGGATGAAACAGATTATCTTGGCCCATTCCAATCTGGATTCAGTCCTGGTTATGGAACTGTATTGGACTTGGTCGCCCTGATGGATAACATTTATCGGGAGAAGGACAGGCGGAGTGTGAACCTGTTATTCTTACTTGATCTCTCAGCAGCTTTTGATACCATTGACCATGGCATCCTTCTGAGCCAACTTGGTGAGATGAGTATCAGAGGCACTGTTTTATAGTGGTTCCAATTGTTATCTCCAGGGTCATTTTCAGAGAACAGCATTGGACAACTGTCTTTCGGCCCCCGGCACTTGTACTGTGGAGTGCCACAGGGTACCATCTTCTCCCCAGTGCTGTTTAACATCTATATGCAGCCCTTGGGAGCAGTCATTAGGAGATTTGGGGTGAGGTGTCAGCAGTACGCTCTATTTCTTTGTAACATCTGAAGTGTAAGAGGCCTTACAAGCCGTGGGCCAGTTCCTGGACTCGGTGGTGGGCTCGATAAGGGCCAATAAATTGTCTGAATCCTAGCAAGATGGAGGTGCTTGTTCCTGAGTTTGGATAATTGGTCAGTTGCCTGCTTTGGATGGGATCTTACTCCCTCTGAAAGAGCAGGTTCGTAGTCTGGGGGTGCTCCTGGATCCATCTTTGTTGCTAGAGGCCCAGGTGATCTCAGTAGCTAGGAGTACCTTTTACCATCTTTGGCTGGTAATACAGCTGTGGCCATTTCTGGACCAGGATAGCCTGACCACTCTTGTCCATGCACTGGTACTCTCTAGACTGGACTACTGTAATGTGGGGCTGCCCTTGAGATTGGTCTGGAAGCTGCAGGTGGTGCAAAATGCAGCAGCGAGACTGCTCACTAGGGCAGGGTATTGCCAACATGTTACCCCGCTGCTGAAAGAATTGCACTGGCTACCCATTAAGCTACCAGGCACACTTCAAGGTTCTGGTTTTAGTGTACAAAGCCCTATACAGCTTGGGACCAGGATACTTGAAAGATCGTCTTATCCCTTATATACCCAGTTGATCACTGCACACTGCAGGTGAGAAGGGCCTCTTGCAGATACCACCTTATCAGGAGGTCCGTTCTGCACAATATAGGAAGTGGACCTTTAGTGTTGTGGCACCAACATTTTGGAATTCCCTCCACTTAAATATTAAATAGGCGCCATCTCCGTTATCTTTTTGGCACCTATTGAAGACCTTCCTTTTTCAACAAGGCTTTTAAGTAGATACCTTATCCCAGTCTGCACCTGTGCTGAAATTGCTTTTTAAGATGCTGTTAAAGTTGTTTTATAAAGATGTTTTGTTTTAATATGTTTTTAAGGATTTTTAAATGCTTTAAAGTCTTTTGTTTTTAAGTGTTTTTAGTGTTTTTATCTGCCGTCCTGGGCTCCTCCTGGGAGGAAGGGTAGAATATATATTAAACAAACAAACAAACAAACAAACCCTAATGTTCACTCTCCCTGTAGTTCTCCAAAACTGAACACCACTTTACCTTCTTTCCTGCCATCATCTCATTCCCTTCCATGCCACATGCCCAGATATCCTTAATAGTCAAGAGTGCTGGATAACTGGGGTGACATAGGTTCAAATCCTGACACGATCATAAGATGTTCACTGGATAACTTTGGGCCAACTCTCAGCCTAACATATGTCATATGACTTTTATAAGGATAAAATAGGAAACAACCATGAGTCCTTTATTCTCCAGGGCCTCTGACAATGGGACAACGTGCTTGATTGGTCTACTGATACTGGAGATGAACTACAGAGGATGCAACTTTGTGTCTACAAAACCACAAAGAATTACAGGTAATTCTGATTACAACAGCGAGCCGCTATTAGGAAGCCTACTCACCATATGCAGTCATGGTCCCAACGTATGGCCCATCCACCACATTCCTATTCTCTTCTGCTAGTGCTTTTATGTATCTTTTGCTGAGGTCCAGTATTTGTTCACGAAGCACTGAACTGCTTTCATGCTGAGTCTTCTGCTGGATAGTAAAATGCAGGAGCATCATTCCCCAAATGAAGCCAAAAGTCACCAGAAAGAAGCCAAGTTTCTGAGAGGACAACTTCCATGGAGTAAAAAATGCCATGGCTGTCTCACCAGCTCTGGAGTCACTAGAAGGGTCTTGCAGTCCAAACCAAGACCTCAGTTCATAGCCCAGGCAAGTAACAATCACAATTCCGGAGCTATTCACTCTGCTTCTTTAGTGAACGTACCATCTCCATTCAATTCTACTCTGATGCTGTAAGAGAAAAGAAAGCATATGGTAATTGAAAGTAGCCATTACCCCTTTTTCAAAAGATGTTTTCATGATTACATTCTAACTCCACTTTCTTCACCCCCAGAAACAACATTTTTTTGTGTGAATTTGTAATTGCTATGAATCAGTATTTTATTACCCAAGTGACGATATAAGGAGTCCAGGAAATATTTGGGAATAAATCAAGAAATGTGTCTTTAACAGATATAGAATCTACTTTCCAAAACACAATATCTAGATAAAGTAAGTTCATATACCAAGAGTGAGGTGACTACACACAGAAAAATTTGGGATGTGCCAATACAACAATAGTTGTGTTTCTTCCAGTCAACGAACAGACACAAAAAAGGGTTTGCATTATTTCAACAAATAAAATAGGGGGAAAACATGTGTTCTTTATTTTCCAGGGCCTCTGGCAATGAGACAACGTACTTGATTGGCCAACTGATACTGGAGATGAACTACAGAGGATGGAACTTTGTGTCTATAGGTAATTCCGTTATACTCAAGATGCATATGAAGTTGCTGGCTACTTAGAAACTTAAAAGAGTCACTTTCCGTGCAACCTTTATCCTACATCACATTGCACAGAATGTAGTCATATTTATTTTATTTATTTTAAAATATTTCTATCCCGCCCTTCTCCCCTATAATAGGGCACTCAGGGTGGCTTACAAAAATAAAATCAAACATGTACATAATAAAATTGTAAACAGTAAAATCACAAAAACATTAAAATAAATTAAAATACATAAAATAAAATTAAAATACATACAATACAATACACACACACACACACACATATATACACACACACACACGTATACATATATAGGGAGTGGTACTAAAGGGACTACAAAGGTAAAATTTAACATGGAAGGCATAATATCAGTGTCAGGCTCTACCTTCAGTCCCTCCCAAAGGCTCTCCGGAACAAGATCGTTTTCAGAAGTCTCCGGAAAACCAACAGAGAGGGAGCAGAGCAGACTTCTTGGGGTAGAGTATTCCAAAGCTTGGGGGCCACAGCTGAAAAAGCTGTCTCCTGCATGCTTGTCAGTCTAACCTCTTTCTTTCCAGGCATCCAGAGGAGACCAGAGGCAGATGATCTTAAATCCCTGGCAGGTACATATGGGCATAAGCAGTCCCTCAGGTATATTGGTCCAAGGCCATTTAGGGTTTTAAAGGTTTGAATTGGGCCCGGAAACAAATTGGGCACTTTGAATTGGGCCCGGAAACAAATTGGGAGCCAGTGGAGTCGATAAAGCAGAGGGGTGATATGCTCCCTGCACTGTGCTCCAGTTAACGTTCTGGCTGCTGCATTTTTAACCAACTGCAATTTCCGAACCGTTTTCAAAGGCAGACCCACAGAGAGTGTGTTACAGTAATCAAGCCTTGATGTCACCAATGCATGTGTCACTGTGGCCAAGTCAACTGCCTCTAGGAACAGACGCAGCTAGTAGACCAGTTTGAGTTGGCCAAAAGCACTCCTGGCTACCACAGCCACCTGATATTCAAGCAGCAGGGCAGGATCCAGGAGGACTCCCAAACTGCGGACCTGCTCTTTCAAGGGGAGTGCAACCCCATCCAGAACAGGTTGCAACCCTATCCCTGGGGCAGTTTTTCCCTTGACCAGCAGTACCACCATCTTGTCTGGATTAAGTTTCAGTTTGTTAGGCAACATCCAGCCCTTCACAGCCTCCAGGCACCAGTTTAGGATGAGCACTCCCTCCCTGCAATCAGGTGGTAGGGAGAGAGAGCTAAGTGTGATCAGCATATTGATGACATTGCACTCCAAATCTCCTGATAACAACATGTACCTTTGAAAAAGCAGCACATTATTTCCAGAACTTTTCTTAATGCTTTTTTCTGATGTCCCAACTTTAGCACAATGGAGAAAGGATTAAAGTTGTGTCAATTCTTGCTTCTTCTCTCTCCCCACTCAGGATTCTCCTTGGAAATAAGTTGGGTGTGAGCCTTGGGTTTCTGTCAGTTTCCCCAGTTCTTCCCCTATCCTCTTAACTGCCAGTAGAGGCAAATACCTGAACTGGCAGATCTTGTAGTTACTTCAGTGCAAGATTTCTTCTGCCTCAAGAAGACTTCAACATTAGGAAAATCTTGTGTTTGCATCATAAATGGAATGTGCTGCTACCACAGTAGTCCATGGTGTGCTACTCAAACTGCAAAAAGTCTGCATGTTTGAATGCTCTCAATGGAAGAAAGTTCTCTGCGTATCAGAGAAGGGTCCCAGGATGGTCTTATCAGTGATGTCCTATTGAATAGGTGCAAGAAATTATGTTTGGGACAGGAGAACGTTCAAGCATACTTTATACTAGCAAGTACATCTCCAGATGTCATTGGAGATCATTCCCCACCCCATCATTCTTAGCTAAAGGCCAATGGCCAGAGATATTGGAAGTTGTAGTCCAACAATATCTGGAGACTTAAGGTTAGAGAAGACTGATGTAGGTAGTTTTGACTTCCAAGAACAGCATTTAAAGTTCCACTCTGTGATTTTCATGGAAATATAGTTTAATATTGTATTTTTAAAGAAGATGTACAGTCTAAAACCAATGAGTGAGTTTCTTGTAGATAACATTTTGAAAAGTGGCAATACAATAAGGAATAACCATACACTGTAGAAAACTGATAAGATTGGTAATAAGTGACTTCCTCCTGGACCATGCACCTGATGTAACTGATTGTGCAGCAGTTGATGCACAGTTAAAAAAACAGATGCTTAATTCATGGGGTGGGGGGAGGAAATAAGTTTTCTTTTTAAAGTTACATTCTCTGGGTTGTATTCAGCTAAGTCCTACTCAAAGTACATCCACTGAAATTAATGAACCTGAGTTAGTCATGTCTATTAATTTCAATGGGTCTACTCTGGGTAAGACTAGCATTGAATACCACCCTCTGAGTTTTTTGAACTGGTGTCTGGACACAGCACTGAACTAGATGTGAGCTAACAAGCTGAGGCTCAATCCAGGAAAAACAGTACTATTTGTCAATAACAATGTTGAACCAGAATTCAAAGCACAACCACTTATGAAGGGAGCTGCACTTCTTCTAAAGAATCAGGTAGACAGTTTGGGGGTGCTCCTAGAGTCAGCACTCCCTGGTGCCTGCTGTGACTAATAGGAGTGCCTCTGCACACTGTCAACTGGTGCCTTTAATTTAAACTGTGGCAAAGTCACTGTACTTTGATGACCAGTATTAAACTTTTAAATTGGGAATTAGGTTAGTCAATGACACAGGGTGGAAACTTTCCCATGCTTTATTTTTCCATGGCAAATTTTCCATTTCATAAGTTCATTAGTAACAATGAATGGAGACCAACTGCAAATAAGTTATTAGGCAAACTTGGCAGTTTCAAAGTTTTTAGCTTTGTTTACAAAATGCAAGTAAAACAAACATGCTAGATCTACAGCATCAAAACATTTTCTGATGCAAGTTACCTTATGCAAATTACCCAGAAAATTTTCCAATCAAAATTTCCTGGACTGGGTTCAGGATATCTTTTTTAGCTGACTTATTTGGCTATTTTATTATGTAACACTGCTCAGAGTACTGAAAATTAACTAGCCTTTCCAGCTAATAAGCAAATGATTAAGAAATAATGGAGTAATTATTTATGAGAACATGACATGTTATTTTTCCCATTCCTAGGGCTGGCCCCATCATTTGGCAGAGATGTTCGCCTCAGGCAGATGATTTTAGATGTCATGAAAGTGCAGCAAATTGTTAGTTGTTACTGTATTTTCACTGCCAAGGAGAGGGAGGGGCACTTGTGGGATTTCCTGCCTCGGGTGCCAAAGTAACTTGCATCTTGAGTTAAGGAGCGGGGAGGACATCATTTGCTGCTCCACCTCAGGCAGCAAGATTAACTGGTCTAGAATGCTTTTAAGTTAAATAAATACAGTGTCTTAGGTTAGTCAAGTCATGTTTCTTCATCTACATGCCATAAAAAGCTATTCTCCCATGTTTCCATCATGGACCCCCCTCCCCCCTCAAATCTACAGCCATTGTTGCAGGATCATTGCTTGTAGCCAATTCATATTATCTGAAAATATCTCAATATAAAAGGCTCATTGAAGCATACCGGAAAATAAACTGAAACAGGCCAGAGGGAAAGAAGGGAAACTTGCAAGTCTGATCATTCAAGTCATATGTAAGGAGCAACCTTTAGTTGCACAACACTGTGTTTAGTTTCTAATTGCCAAACCAGAGAAAGCATCACTTTCAAGTTGCCTCATGGTGAAGATAGGCCAGATAAAAGCCATTTAACTATAAATCTGAACAATTATTTAAATTCCATGTTTATAAGCCAATTTATGTGAATAAGGCAGTGCTTGTGGCATTGAACAGGCATTTCTTTTGCACCTTCCTCCTTCAAAAAAAATCCTTTCCCTTCTTGATGTCAGATGGCAATCCTCCTTTCCATATTTGCCATCAAATATGGTTTTAACAATATCTGCTACATAAAACGGCTAAAATATCCTATGCAGAGAGATGAGGAGAGGCAGATGGCCTGAATGAGGCTAAACTCTAAATGCTCGGATCTATACCCAGGGTCGATTTGATTTAAATCAAATTGATTTAAAACATGATTTAAATCACTTTTCTGAAGGACTCACTAGTTTAAATCACTAGTGAGGAAGATTCTATTTAATCATCATTTTTTAGTAGAAGTACATTATTGTTTAATATAACCTTAATACATATTCAGAGATGTAGGTTTCATTAGAAGATAAGTACACACTAAACAATTATTCTAAATTGTTTTCAGATTAATTTTCATCAAACAATTGGAAGATAATTTGGTCATTTTAGTACTAAAGCAGAATGAACTTGTGGAGTCATTCAGGAGATGAACCAGCTCCAACTGTTCAATTAATCATGATATTTTTGTCATGATGTGCCAGAATCGCCATCACTAAACAGGCTTTTAAATTGTACTAATAAGATTTTTATTCTTCTGGCTAGTTTTCTTCAATAACAACATTAACACAACATGCACATGGATTTTTGAATGGTTAACTATTTCAGCTTTTAGATAAATGTAAATTTCTTTAAAAAATAAAATTTAGGCAAATTCAACCAAGTCAGCATGAGAAAGTTAAAATATTGGGTGGTACAGTTAAACTCAGTCTTCTTCTTCACCTTTGTCTTCCTAATATATTGTCTGGAAAAGAAGTACAAGCTTTCCTGCTTTTTCAGTTCCCAACTTATTTCTTAATTTAGAATGAATTAGTCCAAAAGAAGAAGAAGAAATCTCTCTATACCTGCAGAAGAGGCTATTGCTGTGAAGCTGGATTACCATTTCAATGGTCTCCTCTTGTTTAGATCTACTCCATCTTCCCAAAATTCTCTATTCATTGACCTCTGTCTTTGCACTTAGAGAGCGGCAAGGCCGAGAGTGAGAGCAAGAGGGGTACACTTCCTGTATACCACCTGCAGAATAGGGCTGATCAGGTTATCTCCCATCTACATAAACCACTGTTAAAATATTCATAGAATATAGTTAGGAGTTGTATAACTAGTATTCATGATGATATCTTTGATCTAGGCTCTTTTTTACTAATTGTTTTAAAAATTGAAATCTGATTTAAAATTTAATTCAATTTAATTTAATTTTAAAAAATCATTGATTTTTATCAACCCTGTCTATACCTTACATGCGTGTGTGTGCACGCACACACCTTCCTTCTCCCTAAAAAGACATGTATCAGAACTGGCAAGGAAAGATGTTTAGATAATGTGACATAAAATCACTTTTAACCCTGAGCAAGCAATGTAATTTTATTTTCAGAAAAAAGCCATCTCATTTGTGCTTAGAGTACTATTGAACTGGCCTGTGGCAACCCACCCCATGATTCTAACAGATACAGGAGTCCTTGGTTGCACTGAGCATCTTGAAATCACTCCAATTTTCTGTCAAGCATGCCATCTTACTCAACTTAGTCTCACAGAAATGAATCCATCAGCAGAAACTTTTCTCATTGTGCAAGCAACTGATGTTTTATTTGTTCTCAAATCATCAGTTGTGTACCCCAATGGAGGCTTTAAAATAAAGAGCTGTAACTCCTCCGCTTGAGGGTCTAACTCTAAGGATCCTCCCATTACTTAAGATCACAATTACAAAGTTTTAACATTGTTAAATTTATAGTAGTAGTGCCCAACAGAATCGTTCTGAACTACTTAAGGCCAGCCTTGTAATTGGCCAATCACCTAAAACAAGCAGGAATGCCCCTGGAAATGTGCCCTGGAAAAAGACTACAGACTTGTGATTGGACAGTCACCCAAGGAAATGCAGGAATGCCTCTAGAAGAACACAATGGGAAATTAGAGAACACTTGACCTCCATGACATCCTTATGATGAAGACAAAAGAGGTGATGCCAAGAATAAGATATTGCATATATGGTTTTAATGTAACATTTATGGAAATTTTTAGATACATTTTTATAATTGTTATATTCTTTCTTTTTGTTTTGTATATGATTCATTTTGTTCTCATGTTATGTATATTGTTTAGAGATTTATTGTTTAGTTATGTTTACTTAAAATGTGAATTATTTTTTTTATTACGTAGAATTTATATTGATTTTTTATGTTGTAAACCGCCCAGAGAGCTTTGGCTATGGGGCGGTATACAAATGTAGTAAGTAAGTAAATAAATAAATAAGCCCCTGGAAAGAATACACTTGTCCGAAATGCTCCCCCCCTTCATCTTCTAGGCTTGAAGAGCTAGCAGAAGAATTCCACATCAAGCTGGTCTCAGCACCAGTGACTACTTTCCGAGCTATTTCCAGAATGATGTGGACATCTGGATGTTAACCAGGATCTCTTCATTTTTCACTGTGCCATACAAGTAGGGTTACAATCCCTTGTTCCAGAGCTGTAAAACTAATTACATGGGAACTGTAGGGATTGGGAGGGGGGATTTTATAGGAAGGCCCCTACTACTCTGCTTCAGTCTGCATCATCAGTCTTCTTGTACTAGTTCACAGAGCCAACTGTATCATTGTCCTTAGATGCAGACCAAGACTCGGATGATGATACTAAGGGACCTAAATGAGCCAGTGTGGTATATAGGTTAGAGTATTGGACTAGGACTTGGGAGCCCAGGGTTCAAATCCCCACTCAGCTATGGACTTCACTGGGTGACCTTGGGACAGTCACTGTCTTTCTGCCTGTCTCACAGAGTTGTGTTGTGACGAAAAAAATATTTATTTATTTAGACTATTTCTATACCGCTTAATATATAAAAAGATCTCTAAGCAGTGTGCAGAAAAGTAAAACTACAAGAAGTATTATAAAAAATGCACAAAACCATAACACAAATACATACATAATGGAAGTTATTAATAAATAAAACCCACCCCCCAAAAAATGGACAGGGGGAGATTCATGTATGCCAACTTGAGCTCACTGGAAGAAAGGTGGGATATAAATGTAACAATAACATACATATAAAACGAATGAAGGCACTTATATGAAAAAAATTGTTTCTTCATGAATTCTGATTAAAAAACAAATCCACTGGGTAGAGATTTTCAGTAGTCCAACATGGGGGGGGGAACTGCTATCTGAGAAGCAGACTCTGGCCTACTCTGAAACCTCATGCCAGAAAGAATCTAACATGCCCCAGGATTCTCACTGAAAGAGTTTTCAATATCCCTTCATTCTTGTAATAACATTAATTAGACAGAAAATTAAAATAAGCATTTTACTAGTTAAGTTCCACACTTCCCCCCCATTTCATGGTTCTACCGGAAAACAGCAATGTAAACTAGCTAACTGAAAAGTATATGACAGTCTGAACATTTTTGAAAAGGGGAAAAACTGCAGTCAAAACTGAAAAAATCTCAGGTTACAATGGGGAGGGTCAACCTACACAAAGCCTAGTTACATAACTTCAGACAGTATCTGTACTGATAAATTCTAACATGGTTGGACTGGACTTCAGAGCTGGCTAGCAGAACCTAATGCTTGAGGCTACCAGGCCCAGTCATATATTGTGGACCTCTGATTAAACCTTGGATGGTAAGAGATTCAACATCAGCATGCCACTATAGAACAAGGGAAATGGTATGGCCCTGAGTATCAAGTTCTTAATCAGCCATTTTATTACTCCACAGCATATCTCTGTAGAGCAGAGATTAAAAAAATACCCACACACAACCACCACTACATATACTAATTTCTAAGGGTGAGAATCGAATACACTAAAGAGCCACAGGCACTATAGTGATAGCAAGACTAGACTATACAACAAGCATTTTCAAAGCTGAACAATAATAGCAATAAGATTAAAGACACAGAAGACTGGTCAGTGTTGCAAAACAATGCAATACTATGCAAGAGCTTGAAAACCAGTGAGGGGCACATTAAAGTCACTGTTAGAGATAATGCACAACTTAATTTGTAAGAAAGCTCCAACATACTCAGAATAAAAATCTGTGATTATGATTGTTTCCTGGCTGATCATTCAGATGAAATGCTCCACTCTTTTGCTATGAGTTTAGCTAAATTGACACTTGAGTTAAAACTCAGAAGTGGCTCTACGTATTTAGGGAACAACAGGGAAAACACAAAAATGGCTCAGATGAAATCAAGCCTGCTCAAAGTTCCAGGAACTAAGACTATGAAATCTTGTATCTAATATTAAAAACCTTGGGTATAACTAAGCTAAGGTTAAGAAGGAATGTGCCTGTGAATGCCAGTTGCTGGGAATCACAAATGGGGAAAGAGCTGTTGTGCTCAAGTCCTGCTTTCAGGCGTCCCATAGGCATCTGGTTGGCCACTGTGAGAAAGAATGCTGGCCTACATGGGCCATTGGCCTGACCCAGTAGGCTCTTCTTAAATCAATAGGACTTAAAAGTTCTTAACTTTTACTAGGTTGTGTCCATTTTATTGAACCATCTGAAAAAGTTTCTAAAGAAATCCTGCATCTAGACTAGAAAAAGCCATTCAAAGGCCAGTTCTCACAACACAACAGCTAACCATTTTTATTATTGTCTAAAAAAGAAAACAATTATTTGCCTTAGCATAAGTGCTTTTATTAAGGTAACTGATCCTGTTTCATAAGATTAAAAAAACATTAGCAGCAATTTTCTGCCAACTGATCCTTAACATTGAGTTGCCCATGTCGCCTCCGCAAAGTAAATCTTTAAAATGTAATCTTATTACACAGGTCTAAAAATAAATTGTAACTACATTTGCTACCTACTATAAACAATTTCACATAAAAAGAATGCTTAATTTAATTTATTCTAGAAGAGTGCACCAGAAGCAGATGACATAATATGCTCATTTTTTCCATCAAGATTTGAAGGATGGAGAGCTATTACATGCTATAAATCTGGTTAAAAGCACTTTAAGTACTTTGATGGCTTCATCCTGAGATGTGCTCAGTAGATACAACTTCAATCTGACCCTAAACATAAAACAGTAGAGGCATACTTATTACAGACACACACTCCCTTTCTCTAAGCCAGACTGAACTAACACTGTCAAAAGCTTCTAACAAAAGTCATGTGGCTATGAGGAAAGCAAACTTACAAGTGCAGTTGCTTATCAGCAAGACCGAATGGCGCTGTGATTTTCCCCCTTGAAGCTGCTTCCTGGAGGTTTAACCAACTGATTTCAATCAATCAATCAGCTCTCTCATCTTCTGACTTCAACTGGTTTAGTTTCTAAACATCTTCATCACTTTAATGCATATGTGGAGGTGGACAATAATATCTATCATAAAGCCATCAGTATATCTTGGGGATAGGGCTGTAGCTCAGTGGTAGAGGCCATGCCTTGAATGCAGAAAGTCCCAGATTCAATCCCTAGCATTTCAGGTTAGAGGAAGAGTCCTGTCTAAAAACCTGGATAGCCATTGCCATTCAGCATAGACAATACTGAGCTAGACAGACCAATGGTCTAACTTGGTGTAAGGCAGCTTCATGCATTTGCCTGCTGATTCATGGACACTTCCTTCCTTCACCATAGCCCAGCCTTGCAGAAAGAAAGCTGTACTCGCCAGTCAATCCCAACTGGAAGGCATTTTGGTAGAATAGGGGCCAGGTTCAGATACAATGGAGGCCCCACATGAGCACCTTAGAATCACTGAGGGATGCCACCAGGCTCATGGCTCAACAGGACTCACACAGGCACACAGTTTGATAAAGGGCTGTATTCAGTTTCAATGTAGCACTCAGGCTAAAGTTCCAGCAGTACCAGGATATCTCCTTGCACAATGGAATGATCTCTCCTTCCCCTGCACAGCTCCTAAATCTCTGCTGGGGATTCTCCCAACACTCTAGAGCAGATTTGGGGACAGCATGGAGTGTGTGGGGGGGAGGGGGGAATCCCATTGCACTACACATGCAGTAATCCTTGCACTAGCACAAAACTTTAGTTGAATACACCCCAGTTTCTACACAGGAGACTTTTATGATGCCATCATGGTTTGAGCCAGAGGCAGCCAACATGATGCCCTCCAGATATTATTGAATTCCAAGCTCCCATCAGCCCCAGCCAGCATAGCCAACTGTCAGGAATGATGGGAGTTGTAGTCCAACAACATCTGTCTGGCACTACTTGGTTACATGATCACACAGGCGTTCTTGCTTGTTTTGAGGTGCCCCAGTGAGGCATATTTACTTTAAGATTCTATACAATATCACAACTCTATTTTGGCTTGCTGCCTGCGCTTAGAAGCTAGTCATATCACAACGTATATACAGACACATACACTAAATGAAACTTTTAGATCAGAATCAACTTCCCTTTCTTCTACTGCACCAGCTTCCATTACATGAAGTTTACAAGAATTACCTGCTTTGGCAGCAGTTTACCGCTTTGACAGCCTCTCTGATTTTTCTAGCTGATAGCATTAACTACAAAACAGAACTCCTCCATTTCCCCTATGCTGGCACTCTCCCCAGACTGCCAGACAGTTTGGGGAATAGCAGAAATCTTTTATTGCCATAGGAAACAAAATTGAATGAAGTAGGAAAGAAAATTGATTTTAATGACTAGCTGGATGAAAAGCTATCCTCTCAAAACAGAACTTCCCTGGCCCATTTACTGCACAATGTGGAATTTTACAACAACCTGTGGATTTCTTAAGAGTCTACTCTGTTGCTTCTACCTGCTAATATAGTTCAGTTTGTTAAACATTAGGAGCAAGCAGCTCTACAACCCCTTTCCCTTAAGAAACTGACCAAGGATGACGCAGATTTATTTTGTCTAATATTTGCAACATAAATCATTGCATTCTAAAATACCAATTTCTTCCTACTTTGAGAAAATGACCTGGTTTGCACATCACAGCAAGCCAAACTATGGCTTGTAAGGACCGCACAAACATGTGAGCTCCCAGGGAGGAACAAAGCAGGGGTATTTTTTAATACTCCTACATTGTGGTGAGAAATACTGAGGTTTGGCTAAGTGGGTCATCCAAATCCAGGCTTGTGGTTAAGGTCACTAACCTTAGCCAAGATTTATTCAGTGAGTAACTATCACTAAATACATCAAATTCATATTTCCTTTTTAAAGGAAACTTAATAGTAGCTTTTACAAATGTCATTGTGTCACATCAACTGGAGCACATTAGCTATTTATTACTTTTTAGCATTTGAAAAACAACTTGAAACAAGGAAGTAATTAAGAGTTTAAGGTACAAAACAGCAAGTCCCAGTTTGAATATAACTTCTGCTAGCCATTCACTGGGTGATTTTAAGCGAGACCTCAGAGCCTTTCAGGCCACCACCTGCAATACAGGGCAAGATAATGTATGAAGTGCTTTGAACCATCTAAAGCAGTATGTTAATGCAGAGTATTATTAAATAGTTTAGTGATTTATTATACAGTATTGCTATATACATCATTGGTCTCAATTCAAGGTATTTCCTTTACGCAGCATTCACATCTTTGCACAAAAATTGTTTGCAAAGTGCCATGAACACACAAAAATTTGTATTAAGTTTACCACGCATGCTTTAATCATCTTGGAAGTTATTTCAATCAGATAAAAAGTCTGTTTCTTACTGGCATGAGAAACAGTGTCAGAAGTGTCCTCCACACACCACTAGTATTATAAACTCCAAACTGCAGTTATGGAGCTTTCCTAGTGTTACTTCTCAGAAACAAGAGCAACACTGCTGTGCAAAGCATTAGCAGACCTTTAGGCAAGAACCAGAACCTCAAGGTTTAGGACTCTGCTTCCAGGAAGACAGCTTAGATCATCCACACATCTGCACACCCCCCCACCCTCCATGTCCATTTGGAGGGCATCACACAGCTGGTGTCAGCTTTTAGATTAAGAGTCCATTGTCCTGGAAACTAGGTAGCCAATAAACAGCAAGGAGCATGGCATGATAGCAATGGTCAGCATTTTCAAATTAGGAGGCGGGCACTGCTCACTGTTTTGCTGGCTTCCTACTATAGCATACAAAAATCCTGGTGTCAAGCAAAGCACAAGTTCCAACCTGCCCAGCTCTGTATGAGCTACCCTGCTGCCTGTGAGGACCACCACCCTCTACACACACAGAAGCCCAACTAACAGTTTTAGGTATGCACCACTGGGACAACTCAGTTGTGGCAAGGTAGCAGGTAACTTACTGCCTAATGGCAATGTTAACATCTCAGCCCAGAGATCAACACCTTGCTCCCAGGAGTGAACTGGCCCTGCCTGCATCTTTGGGGAAAAGTTAACCAGCCCAACATTGTTGACAGCCCTTCCAGAACCCTGTGGGGAGTCAGCACTTTGCAGATCTCCACAAACAAACTGAGCTAAACCTCAGCAACAGCAACATTAGCTGCCACTGGAAAAAAATGCTAGTAACAGAATATTTCTCTCAGTCTGACTGGCTCCAGGTATTCTGTCACCACAGAAGACTCCTTTCCCTACGCAAATATGATTTCCCTCCCAAATCCCTAGGGCTTGTGTGCAAAAATCCATCTACTTACAAAGTGAAAGACAATGGTGGAGTTATCCCTTTGCTTTCTGGAAACAGAATTACATTAGGAACATATGTTGAAAGAATCTCTCTCCCTCTCTCTCGCCCCCTCCCTCCCCCCCTCTCTCTCACACACAGCTAATTGGCATGTCCACTGATCTTACGAGTGTAGTGGTGCTCCTACTGGGAGGAAGGGTGGGATACAAATCTAAGCTCTATCTCTCATTTAAATCTTCACTGAGGTTGGCTGTAGAAACCCTGTCCAAGTGCCTGGAGTCGGTGAGTGGCTGGATGGGAAGGAATAAGCTGAAGCTGAACCCTGACAAAATCGAGGTACTGTTCGTGGGAGACAAGGGAAGGTTAGGGGATTTGGACCTGGTGCTAAATGGGGTACAATTGCCCCTGAAAGACCAGGTCCATAGCCTCGGGGTCATTCTTGACTCCCAACTGTCCATGGAAGCTCAGGTTTCAGCTGTGAGCCGGGCAGCACTGTATCAACTCCATCTGATACGGAGGCTACGCCCCTACCTTCCCAATCATCTGCTCCCATCGGTGATACATGCCCTGGTCTCCTCTCGCCTTGACTACTGTAATGCGCTCTACGTGGGGCTACCCTTGAAAACAGTCCGGAAGCTGCAACTGGTACAGAACACGGGGGCACGCCTGATTAAAGCCAGTCGCTGGCAAGATCATATCACTCCAGTGCTAAAAGAGTCGCACTGGAGGAATGAAAGCCTCTTTTGGACTTTTTGTTGAAAGAAAAAAATGAAATGATGATAATGGGATTTGATGATTAATTAAGATAGATTATGAAAAAAGTGAATTTCGTATGTTTTAGGAGATAGGTTTGATATATATTATATACTTATAGCTGATCTGTAACAAATCGGAAGTCAAGTTTTTTTTATTTTTTATTTTTGTTGTATTGTTTTTGTTGTTTGATTTTGTTTGTGTTTGTTTTATGAAAATATGAATAATAAAAATTATTACAAAAAAAAAAAAGAGTTGCACTGGTTACCAGTTGCTTACCGGGCCCAATTCAAGGTGTTGGTTTTGACCTTTAAATCCCTATACAGTTTCGGCCCAGTCTATCTAAAGGAGCGCCTTCAGCATCATCAGCTATGCCGCCCAACAAGATCAGCATCAAAAGACCTTCTCTCCATCCCATCAGTCAAAACAGCCAAACTGGTGAGGACTAGAGAGAGGGCTTTTTCAGTTGTGGCCCCCACCCTGTGGAACTCCCTCCCAAATGATCTCCGCCATGCCCCTTCCATGATGAGTTTCCGCCGGGCCTTGAAGACCTGGCTCTTCAGGCAGGCTTTTTGGTTGGGCTAGATTTTATCTTCATTGTTTTTAGATTTTTAATGTCTAGGTATTGTATGCCTATATTGTACGTCGCCCAGAGTGGCTAGACAGCCAGCCAGATGGGCGACTAATAAATTCAATAAATAAATAAATATTCTAAGCAGATGTGGTTAAATAGTCAGTCATAAAAAAGTGGCTTGATATGTTTAGTTTCACTGTTAGTGTTCATCATATTGTTTGCTCAAAACAATTTGGTATATCCATGTTGAAGAGCTGTAGCTCAGTAACAAAGCATCTGCTTTGCATGTAGAAGGTCTCAGGTTCAGTTCCTGGCATCTCCAGGTAGGGATGTCCCACAGCTGAAACCGTAGAGAGTCGCTGCCAGTCAGTGCAGACAATAATGAGCTAGATGAACCATTGGCCTGACTCTGTATAGAGCAGTTTCCTATGTATGTTTGTTATTTTTCCTTGCTTTTTTAAAACAAGTTTTTCTTCATCCAGTTTCTAAATAATTTGGGGAATGGTGCTACAATGTTTGATTCCACAAGGGATATTGACATGGGTCCCTTCCCTTATTGACTGGCTACATAGTCTCATTTTTTAAAAAATATATATATTGGACTGTCTTAAGTTAGAACTCACGGATGGGCTTTCGACAAGTGTATGTCTGTAGCACCATGAAATTAGAAAGGAATTCACTAATAGGCAAAAAAAACCTTGCAGTTTAAGAACATACCTATAACCAACAGATATTTCTATCAAACTTTAAAAAGCAGGAGAAATGGGCAGCTATAGTGAACCTCACCTCCTCCAGATATTGTACTGCCCTACAAATTTGTCAAAATGCAAACACAATTTGGGTTGGTTTTCACAGTCCACTTCCTGTGTAGCTTGGCAGAATTTGGTAATATGTGCCTCTGAGCATATGGTGAGTGGTGGCAACACCTGCCATCTCCAAAGATGGAGAGTTACATTTTTTATGTTTGTTGGTGTTCTTCTTACTTTGATTCTTTTCTGTGTTACTACTGTTTCTACAGAGAATCTAAACTAGAAAATTATATTTCTCTCATTATTCATCTGAGAAATCTGTGTCAAATGTATTTGTATTAATTTCAAAGCCAAGCCATAAATCACATGGCCTTCGATGCCTGTATACTAATGCGCAAAGCATGGGAAACAAGCAGGACGAACTTGAACTCTTCATACAGGAGGGCAATTACGACTTGATAGGTATAACTGAAACTTGGTGGGATGGCTCCCATGACTGGAATACAGCAACTGAAGGATATAGCTTGTTAAAAAAGAACAGAAGGAATAAAAAGGGAGGTGGAGTCGCGCTATATGTTAAAAATAGATATCCCTGCACAGAAATACAGGAAGATGAGCTTGGTAGTTCCACCGAGAGTATCTGGATTAAAATTAATGGGGCAAGTAATAAAAGGAATGTGGTGCTTGGAGTCTATTACCGACCACCCAATCAAGGAGAAGATGAGAATGTAACTTTTGAACAGCAAATTGCCAATGTTTTGAGGAGGCATGATGTAGTAGTAATGGGGGGTTTCAATTATCCCGATATCTGTTGGGAGACAAATTCTCCAAACACGGCCCCTCCAAGAAATTTCTGACATGTGTTGGAGATAACTTTCTCCTACAGAAAGTGGAGGATGCAACCAGAGGATCAGCTATCCTGGACTCGATTCTACCCAACAGAGATGATTTGGTGGATGAAGTGGCAGTTACGGGAACTCTGGGGGAAAGTGACCACACCATACTTGAATTCTTGATTTTAACAGAAGCAAAAGCTGAGAGTAGCCATATGCGCACCCTGGACTTCAGGAAAGCTGATTTTAATAAACTCAGAACAACTGTAAGTACAGTTCCATGGCAAGCCACCCTAGTGAGAAAAGGAGTCCAAGATGGGAGGGAGTTTTTAAAAAAGAAAATTCTAAAGGCGCAATGGCAAGCAATTCCAACAAGGAAAAAAAGGGGGGAAACAACAGAAGAAGCCAATGTGGCTTCACAAAAAGCTTAGAGATGACCTGAAAACAAAAAAGGACACATACAGGAGGTGGCAGGAAGGCTAAAGCTGAGAATGAGCTGAGGTTAGGAGGGATGCCAAAAGCAACAAAAAAGCTTTCTTCAGTAAAACACAGAGAAAAGAAACGGTGGCACAGCTGCTCAGTGAGGATGGGAAAATGATAACAGATGACACAGAAAAGTGCTCAATTCCTACTCTGGCTCAGTCTTCTCCCAAAAAAGGGTCTATGACCCTCCCGGGAAACATGAAGTAGAAGGGGCAGGATTGCAGCTTGAGATTGATAGACAAATGGTCAAGGAATACCTAATCACTTTGAACCAGTTCAAATCGGCAGGGCCCAATAAACTGAAGTAACTGGCTGAAGAACTCTCAGAACCGCTGTCTATTATCTTTGCGAAATCGTGGAGGACTGGTGAAGTGCCGGATGACTGGAGGAGAGCTAATGTTATCCCTATCTTCAAAAAAGGAAAAAAGGAGGAACTGGGGAACTACAGACCAGTCAGCCTAACATCAATCCCTGCAAAAACTCTGGAGCAGATTATAAAGCAGTCAATCTGTAAGCACCTTGAAAACAATGCAGCGATTACTAGGAGCTAACACAGATTTATGAAGAACAAATCCTGCCAAACTAATCTTATCTCATTTTTTGACCGGGTAACCTCCCTTATAGACTGTGGGAATGCTGTGGACATAATATACCTCGACTTCGGCAAAGCTTTTGACAAAGTGCCCCATGATATCCTGATTAGCAAGCTAGCTAAATGTGGGCTGGATGGAACTATCAGGTGGATCCACAGTTGGCTCTAGAATCGTACTCAAAGAGTGCTTATCAATGGTTCCTTCTCAAACTGGGCAGAAGTAAGAAGTGGGGTACCACAGGGCTCAGTCCTGGGCCCAGGTTCAGAGGAGGGCAACAAGGAGGTTCAGGGGACTGGAAACAAAGCCCTATGAGGAGAGACTGAAAAAACTGGGCATGTTTAGCCTGGAGAAGAGTAGACTGAGTGGAGATATGATAGCACTCTTCAAGTACATGAAAGGTTGTCACATAGAGGAGGGCCAGGACCTCTTCTTGGTTGTCCCACAGTGCAAGACACGAAATAATGGGCTCAAGTTGCAGGAGGCTAGATTTCGACTGGACATCAGGAAAACATCCTAACTGTTAGAGCCATACGACAATGGAATCAATTACCTAGAGAGGTAGTGGGCTCTCCGACACTGGAGGCATTCAACAGGGAGCTGGACAGCCATCTGTCGAAAATGCTTTGATTTGGATTCCTGCATTGAGCAGGGGGTTGGACTTGATGGCCTTATCGGCCCCTTCCAACTCTACTATTCTATGATTTACTATAGAAAACTTCACTAAAATTGCAAAGTAAATCAAACATTTAAAGTGACTATCTGAAGTCTATCAACTGTTTTAATATTGTTGCTTCCTCCCTGCTAAACAAGATCAGCACAGCACATGTCTTGTTTCTGTTATTTGGGCTGATTGCAGGTGTTGCCACCACTCACCATATGCTCAGAGGCACATGTTATCAAATTCTTCCAATCTACACAGCACGTGGATTGGACTGTGAAAGACCAACCCAAATGGTGTTTGCTTTTTGACAAATTTGTAGGGCAGTACAATATCTCAGAGAGGAAGTCAGGTCTCCTGCTCCCCTGGTGCATTCACTATAGCTGCCCAATTTCCCTGCTTTTTAAAGTTCGACAGAAATATATGTTGGCTATAGGTATTTTTTTTTTTTGCTTATTAGTGAATTTCTCTGCTTTTTAATCCGGGAGGTAAGAAATGGGATCCTGTGCAAGTTTGCTGAGAATGGATTGATCATTTGCATGTTTATTGAGTTCAGTGGGATTTACTCCCCTGCAGTCATGCTTAGGTGAAACTGACCACAGGGGATGGGGAGGAGAGCAGGGGGAGGGGAGAAGGCAGGAGGGGAGAGGGCAGGTTTGCTCATGTGCATGTTTATTGAGTTCAATGGGATTTACTCCCATGCAATCATGCTTAGGATAGGTAAAACTGACCATGGGGAGGGAGGCCTGGAGTGGGCAGGGGGGGAGGAGAGGGAGAAGGCAGAAAGATGGAAGAAGAGAGGGGAAGGAGGAAAAAGGCGCATCTGATCATTTGCATGTTTACTGAGTTCAGTGGGATTTACTCTCATGCAATCAAGGCTAGGATAGGTAAAACTGACCGGGAGGGGTAAGGGGGGGAGAGTAGATGGAAAGAGGAAGGGGGAAGAGGGGAGCAGAAGGGGGATGGAGGACATTGGAAGGGGAGGGGAGGAGTGAAGGAAGGGGGAGTGCAGGGGCAAAAGGGAGGTGATGGGAGGAGGAGGAGGGGAGGGCGGGTTTGATCATTTGCATGCTTATTGAGTTCAATGAGATTTACACCTGCGCAATCATGCTTGAAAATGAAATGGACTGCCTTCAAGTGAATTCTGACTTATGGCGACCCTATGGGGTTTTTCATGCTAAGCAGTATTCAGAGGTGGTTTACCATTGCCTTCCTCTAAGGCTGAGAGGCAGTGACTGGCCCAAGGTCACCCAGTGAGCTTTATGGCTGTGTGGGGATTTACACCCTGGTCTCCCAGGTCGTAGTCCTAGGACAGGTAAAACTGACCAAGGGGAAGGAGAAGGAGAAGGAGAAGGAGAAGAAGGGAATGGTGAAGGAAGGGTACGGAAGGGGCAAGAGGGAGGGGATACAATGGAGGGGATACAAGGGAGGAGTAGGGGAGGGCAGGTTCGATTATTTGCATGCTTTTTGTCTTCAGTGGGATTTACTCCTGTGCAATCATGCGTCAGATAGGTGAAACTGACCTGGGAGGGGGACAAGGAGGGCAGGAAAGGGAGGACATTGGATGGGTGGGTGGGCACTGGACAGAGGGGAAGCCTCTTTCCTTTCAAAGAGGAAAACATTGTGAACAGTATCATTCTTTTTCACTATTTCCCCCATGTTTTTATTCTACAGCAGGCATATGTAGCCTCCCACCACAAATTTTAACCAAAGCTGTCCCTGGCCGTATGCACACTAGATCTATATTTCACTTTGGACAGTCATGGCTTCTCCCAAAGAATCCTGGGAAGTCTAGTTAGTGAAGGGTACTAAGAGTTGCTAGGAGATGCCCTGCTGTTCCCCTCACAGAACTTCAGTCAGAGCAACTGATTGTTAAACTACTCTGGCCACTGGAGCTCTGTCACGGGAACAGGAGTCTCCTCTCAGCAACCTTCATAAACTACACTTGCAGCATTCTTTGGGGGAAGGCATAACTGTCTCAAGTGAAATCAAAGTCTGGTGTGGGTGTAGTCCCCCGATTAGGTAAGCCAAGCAGCTGTGAGTCTGGCTTTTGGAACACTGACAGTTGGTTCTTACTGAGCATGCCCAGCCTTATCATTGTTCAATGGCAAATTTCTTAAATTAATTAAAAATCAGCCAGGCATTTTTTTAACTTTTAAACTGCAGAAGATGAAGGTCAGAGTACGGGGCAAGGTCAGTTATAGGATTACATGTACTTTGTGAACATGGCTGATTTTTAATTAATTTCAACATATTATGAGAACTGTGACAGAAAAAAGTCCAAAAGGGGTCTGGTTTTTCTCTCTCTCTTTTTACACTTTGAACTCTCGATTCTCTTTGACTGTTTTGTGTATGGCTATAAAAATTTAGATGGTTGTTAAGCGAGCATTTCTGAGTTCAGGACTATAAGTTTTGCAAGGTTTGGTTTTGACATGAGCTTATGGGAAGCATCAGAATGGCATGGGGGTATTTTCAATTTATCATTGTGGAATGTGAAAAATCCATGTTGACTATATGGCTGTATAATTACCTTAACTTGCCTGTGGTCTGTGGTTTCAAAAACAATACAGGCTGCAATCCTACAGCGATGCTTACTTCTGAACATACATACACAGAATCAAACATAAAAGTCTGTAAAGACCACCAAGTTTACTGTGGTAAGAATGTAGAAAGAAAGCCTCCACTTTCCCCAAGAGTATAATACAGACAGTAAAATATATACAGCTACAGATCCAGGTCAACTAAAAGACCATTTTGGTTCTATTTCCCATAATGCCTGAATTTGTTTGGGTAAGGCAAGTGAACGTATTGCAGACGGCTGAGGTTCAATTTTGATCCTAACAGTCCCCCCTTTCAGCCCTGAGAGACTAGCTAGTCTCTCAGGTAGCTGCATTACCTTGCTTGGGTTGCCAAATCGGCTTCAAAGCCATCTCCATATAGGTCGGCTGTGATCTCCGGGATAATGACAGCGTGAGCTTACTTAGACAGACCGAAGCCAATTGCATCAAATTTGGTATACATTGTAAGCAGCAACAAACAGAAATCAACAAAGCTAATACCAGAACAATATAGAATAAAATCTTGTGCCAGTCTGGCCATGCTGAGAACCAGTCAGAAAACCCAGAGAGCAAGGAAAAATTCCCAATGCGTTCTACCTCATGATAGATGTTTCCGATATCATTAATGTGTTTAATGACGTCGAAGTTCCTGATACGTTTTGGCTGCCCCATACATTGGGAAAAAAAACCTCTCAACATCGCCTCCCCTGTGCCTCTCCGGTTACGGCGGCGCAGGGTTGGTAGGGTGTGGGAAACCCGGAGCCCCGGTACCACCCTCCCTAAAGTGCAGGTCCAAGAGCCCGATGTTGGCAGTTTCCTTACCGCTGAGTGCCCACAAAGCCACCAGAGTCCAGCTGGGGTTTGGTGATCCACTAAGTCCGTGAGAAAAGGCACTAAGTGATGGTCTGCAAAAGTTAACCGCAACAAATACTGCCAAATGGATAACCAGGTTAAGCCCTCTGCCTTGCGTGTCCCGTTTAAAAATGTCCAATTACCCGGGTTTGTGGAGAAAATCAAGCCATCACATATCATTCCTCCCGTCGGCTGGTTTCCACTGCTTACGCAAACTGACCTGGCGATGGGCCCGCTTAAAATCAACCCCCCTTCCAACTCCTGTGAACTGGAATGTGAAGCAAAAGAAAGATACTCCTTTAACGGCAAAGGGGCCCCAGTCAAGGGGACTCTAGCCTGTCCGTGTGGTGGTGTGTGTGCACAGACATAGCAAGTACATTTCTTAGGAGCTGTCTCTTCCATTAAAGCAACAAACGTGTTTCCGTCCCACCCATCGCCTATTTTTGTATTTCTTTGCTTAAATCCACCTATTGGTTTTACTTCACGTGTAGTGTGTGTTACCTGATTTTGCGAGGGTTTCTGTGTCTCCAACCTATCTTTTAGCCATGCGTAACAGGATGGTATGCCAATGCCTACACAAAACTTCTCTTTCTCTGTAGTTCGGACCTGCAAAGTAATCCTACTATATTCTGCCTTGAAAGTGATCATATTATATTCTGATCTTATGGAATTAACATCTAAGTTAGTGGGGCAACCATAATTGGGCATAGGGCGGTATTGTTTGCATCGAAGCGCAAGTCTGATGGGCCATTCGATTTCTATACGGGTGCAATGAACTACCCATCTGCCGGTGTAGTTGTGTTGCAGTACAACGGCTGCTTTGTGACATAAACGTCCCGCAATGTCAGCTTTTACCGTTCCCTCCTTTATCAGATCCACATCGTACAGAAAAGGGTCTGGACAGTCCTGTGTTTTCGGAATTGTTCGTCCAAAGTCTTTTAGATAGTAATAGTCACTGTCACTACATATTTTTACGTTGGGGGGGGCAACAAAGGGGCCAGGCGTGGTGAATCAGAATGCCCACGACCCACAAATGGGCAGGCAACCTCCATCCTTGTTGAAGCATATCAGCGTTGTTATTTACTCGATATCTACCGTCCTGAAAGGGGAGTTGAGCCGCCTGCCACTGACCGGTTTCTCCGTTCCTCTGCAGGCGTAATTTCGGGACCCGGGGAGGTGGAGATGCCACTACCACAGCAGGCTTTACGTGGGAATGATGTATCCACGACTTCCGACCTTCCAAGAAGACAGCTGCTTGTGTAGATAAGAGGACTTGGTGTGGTCCTGTGTATCGTGGTTGCAAAGAATCGCCCCTCACGAATTTCTTTGCCCAAACAAAGTCCCCGGGGCGGTATGGATGCACTTGGTCCTCAAGGGGCACCGTCTTGGTTAATCCTGCAGATTTCCACAATTCACGAAGTCTGTTCTGCGGAGAAAGATACTGGGATACAGTTATGTGATCCCCCCCAATAGTGAAACATCCACATTTGGCAAGCTCCCCCCTTTCGTTGGAGGCCTGCCATACATTAATTCATACGGGGAGAGCCCTAAGGCTTGGGTAGGGCGGGTACGCAGATGGAAAAGAACGAGAGGGAGTACCTGAGGCCACCTTAAACCTGTTTCCTGAGTATACTTAGCCAATGCGGTTTTAATTTCCCGGTTCTTGTGGATGGTAAACAGTGTGAAATAAATGCTTGATTCCCAAACCTTCTTCAACTTTCGCCAGGATCTGTCCAGTAAAATGTGTTCCTCGGTCTGAGTCAATTATCTCTGGAACCCCAAACCGTGGTATTATTTCTTTCAGTAATAATTTGGCCACTGTTGTGGCGGTGGCATTTGTAGTTGGGAATGCCTCTATCCATGCTGTTAAAGGGCATACCATGACCAAAAGGTGTTTCTTTCCTTCAGCTTTTGGGAGATCAACAAAGTCAATTTGGATGTGCAAGAATGGTGCGGCTGGTGTAGGTCTACCCCCTTGCGGGGCCCTATTCGGCAAGGCAGGGCCATTGGCTTGGCAAATGTGGCATGCTTTCACTATTGCACTGCATACTGGTTTGATTCCAGGGGCATACCAGAAGCGCGTAATGGAGTCCACCAATGTATGTGTGCCATAATGACCCCCATGGTCATGAAACCATTTTACTGCGGTCTGGTACAATGATCTAGGGAGGCAAGCCCTACCGTCTGGCATGGTCCATAATTGCTGCTTCAGAATCGCTCCTAGCTCAGTCCATTGTTTTAATTCCTGTGGAGGTACTGGAACAGATACAGGTGGGACAAAAGCAGTGGTTACCATTGCTAAAGTTGGCATGCTTATAGGAAACAATGCTGCTTGGCGAGCAGTTTGATCTGCCAGAGCGCTTCCGAGGGTTACAGGATCTTGCTCCTTGGTGTGTGCTTTGCAATGTACCACTGCTAGCTGTGAAGGTTCAAGAATAGTTTGTAACAACTTTTGCACAAGTTCCAGATATTGGATTGGTTTACCTCCTGCAGTTGTAAACCCCCTGTATTTCCACAAATGAATGTGACAATGTATAACCCCGAAAGCATACCTGCTATCTGTGAAGATGGTCACCTTTTTACCTGCCGACAATTGACATGCTCTGGCCAGCGCGTAGATTTCTGCTGCTTGCGCTCCCCACCGTCCTGGGAGTGCTGCCGCCTCTACTACTTCCCATTGTGTTGTTATTGCAAAACCTGTGTATCTTACCCCATTCTGGTAGTAGGAACTGCCGTCCGTGAAGAGAATGACATCTGATTCCGGTAGCGGTTCATCAGACAGATCTGGTCTGATCTGTAAAGTAGATTGCAGAACTTGTACGCAGTCATGGTCTGGAAAGGCGGAGGCAGAATAGGCGTGTTGCAGGGGGTCCGCTGCGGCCGGATGACTCCTTTTGCAATAAAACCTTCAATTATGGGGCGTATGCCCTCTCTTGCTTCTAATGAGAGAGGATATTGTGCAACATCGGGTGGCGGAAGGAACGGTTTTACCTGAATTCTGACAGGGCTTACCGATCATAGCAGTCCCACATCCGTATCCTCTGTGCCCCATAAGTCGGGCGGCAAGTCAGCGAGATCTTCTGGTAAGCTGTATCCTGAATGTTTGTGTTTAACTGTGGTTCCCACAGGCACCCCCAATACACTCATCAACAAGCCCACCCCATCAGGGGTGCAGGTTAAGGTAGCCTCCAGTTTACATAACATGTCACGGCCCATGAGAGAGATAGGACATGAAGCGGAGTAAAGAAAAACATGGTTGAACACTTTATCATTATATTTTACTTGCAATGGTGATGTTATGCACATAGGTGTGGGGTTTCCGTCTACCCCCATTGTCATTTTGACTTCTTTACTTAACCAACTATCATAGGCAACATTTATCAAGGAGTACGTAGCTCCGGTATCTACCAGAAAAGTCACCTCCTGTCCCTGCACGTTTAAGGACAGTCTGGGTTCTTGGATTGGGAGAGAGAGAGAGAGAGAAAGAAACCTGCCAGAGACATAAGATTCATTAGCCCTGCTCCCAGCCCCTCCCTATCCACATGTAGTCATTGCTGGTTCGCTTGGCGCCCGCCGTACTGGTCCCATGAAGCCGGTGTCTGTTGAGCGGCAGGTGGAGGGGGGGGCGGAAACTCTGCATTCGTGCCTGTAAAATCTGGGTAAGAAGGGTTGTTAGGGGTGTACTGCGCGTTCCCTGTCCTCCACGGTCTTTCCTGAAATGAGAGTAATCTCCACACTGAAAACAAGCCCTATCTCCCTGCCATGACTGCCTCATCTGTCCCCTTCCTCTCTGGTCTCCGGCTCTCGGCCCCCTCGGAAAACCTCTTCCCCTGCCTCGAAATCCTCTATTTGGTGGCTGGCCTCTTATTGCAAGAGCCAGCATTTCAAAATCCTCCTTCTTTTTTCTGCTTTTCTCCTTATCTTTTGTCCCACACAAAATCCGCTACTTCCAGAATTACGGTCACAGCCTCCCCCCCCCCATCCGGGTCTGAAATTTAGAAAATAATCCCTCACCGCTGGTTGCGCTTGATGAACAAAATTAGCAATGAGAGTCGGATGGTCCAGCACGTTTTCTGGGTTCAAATTGGTATAACTACGTGCTCCCTCTAACAAGCGCGACCAGAATTTTCTGGGAGGTTTGCTGGCTTCTTGTTTTATCGCCATGAATTTAGCTTGGTTGGGGGGGTTTCTGTGACATTCGCTCCAAATGTGTCAAAATCCTATCCCTATCAGTCTGTAGCTGAGCGCGGCGAGGCTGCGTCCAGTCTCCCGCTGCCCAAGCTGCAGCCGTTTGTGCTCGGTCCGACCAAGCTCTATTTCCTGCTGCCTCCGCAGCCCATGCGGTCTCCATTGTCCACAGCCTGCTACGTTCTTCACCTGTCAGCACCCTTCTCAGCAAATGTTCCACATCCCAGTATGTCGGATTGTGGCTTTCAAACAACCTGCCCAACAGTTCTCTGATTCTCCTCGGCTGCTCCCCAAAAGTGCCAGCCATTCTACTCCATTCTTTCAAGTCCCATTCCAACCAACTCTTTAATTCAACCACCTCGGTACGCTGGATACCACCGCGGCCATCCACGTACGGCTGATCATGTACAAGCAAAGGCATCTCCAATGCTTCTGCCTCTTTTCTTTGCTTTTCCTTTTTTCGCTGGTGCGTGTCCATACCCCCTGAGGCCCCCTGCTCTTTCCCCTTTTCATCTGTCTCATCGTCTGACACATATGAAAGAGCCCCCTCCTCCGGATTGGGATCTCCACCCCTGGGAGCTGGGAGCGGATCCAGAGCAGAGGGTATTATAGAACGGTTCAAGACCGTTCTTTTACTTGACGTATCGTCATTAAAATAATGAGGAGGGGGTTCCTCAATGGACAAGGTTCTCACCGCCATCAAAGTAAGACTATCCCATTTTTGTGATCCTATTTTCCATAGGAGCCAGAATTCCAATTGATCTGGGTGGGTATCCCCAATCCGTCTCCGCACTCCCAGTAGCGGAGCGGTTTCAAAGGACCCACCCCTCGGCCACCGTTCACCTGGCACCGACACTGCAGTCATCCGCGGCCACTCCTCCTCACAGAGCTCTATCATCTTTCTCTTTTTCAGGCCTCTTCTTCGCACAGGCAATTCCTCCTCTTGCCACAGCATACACATTATTCCCAAAGGGCTGTCCTTTACCGGTACACTCCCTTTATTTCCCATGACGTCTGATAACGGGTTTTTCCTCAACTGTGCTTTATCCCCAAAGTGTCAAAGCCGCCCGCTTTTATTGATAACCGAGAAAATTCTCTCGTGGCGCCTGTTATCAAATTAAGGGGTGCAATGGCAAAAAGGGGGTCCACACAAGGGATCCCGGGCGAGCCCCCAATTGTTAGGTCCAAACCCAACACGCAAGTCACCCTGTCAACCCCAACTCGCTTATTACACCCGGGAAGAGTGCGGAATTGAGTGCAAATGAACCCACTATCAGAGATCAAGTAACATGAGACAAAGAACCTTTGCAAAGGGGACCCAATACTTACAAGCCGAAGTCGGCCAGCATGGGAACCTCGTTTATTGGTGTCATAGGGTTTATATAGGCTCACCCCGAAGTTTACAGTATCGGGCATACGTCACAAAATACAAAAGAAGCAGTTGCTAGACACTATAGCTTTGAGGCAGATAAGAGGAGGTAAAGGGGTGTAGGGGGAAGGACGAAAGTCGAAACACTAAGATTATCTCTTAGATTCCATGTCTGCATACTTCGCATGTCCTTGAGATAAGCACTATGTAACTACAGAAGAAGAGAAGAGTAAAGGGGTGGCCGGCTGCAGACATGAAAATTACTACGCTTGCATATCAAAGGGTTTCACAAGTCAAGATCTGTGGGGCAGCGGAACAGCTTATAACATTTCTATGCAAGGCACCTTTGTAGCAATAAACAAGATCATAGGCATGGATGTGATACAAGAGATACATAGTAGGGAAGTTTCCAGCTTAAACCGGCTTTTATTATGCAAGCCACTGGAATGTAGGTAAGGGTCAGGTCGCCAGGGAATAAACTGACATTTTATATCAAAAGTCAACTAAAGACCATTTTGGTTCTATTTCCCATAATGCCTGAATTTGTTTGGGTAAGGCAAGTGAACTATAGTATTGCAGACGGCTGAGGTTCAATTTTGATCCTAACAACAACAACAATCACTAGAAGCTAAAATGATGACACTGAGGTTATCATACTTTGGACACATAATGAGAAGACATGATTCACTAGAATAGACAATAATGCTGGGGAAAATAGAATGGAGTAGAAAAAGAGGAAAACCAAACAAGAGATGGATTGATTCCATAAAGGAAGCCACAGACCTGAACTTACAGATCTGAACAGGGTGGTTCATGACAGATACTCTTGGAGGTCACTGATTCATAGGGTCACCGTAAGTTGTAATCTACTTGAAGACACAACAATAACAAATCTTCTGAAACCAATACCTGGGTATGTCAACTGAAACTGAGATTCAATATTTTTGTAGTTCCAACAAAAACTGTGTCACAATTCTGACTCATTTTACTTTGAAGTGGTGGGAAAATTGGTATGGTCCAAGATGGCCAAGTGACATTCAAGAACTAGAGCCAGGATGCACCTACTAATAGCCTCTTCCCCATAGGACCCCCCCCCATAATTGGGAGTTTGCACAGGTTCCTGTAAACTACTGCACAAGAGTTGTTAGGTATGCTCTTAAGGACACACTGAAGTGTATTAGAATGCACAGCTGGCTACAGAATTCTTAACTGGACAGAAAGGTGCTGTAGTCATTGGTACCATTTCAAAGCCAGCATAGGTGCACTGAAAACATGAGACAGTGAGAAAGGGAGAGGCTGAGAGTGAGCAAGCAACCTTAGTTGCTGGAGCAGAACCTGGGGGAGTAGAGCTGAACTCTCCAACCTCTGTAGCCTCTGTCACAATCCAACCTCACCCTGTAACACTTCAGTGCCTTAGCAGCACAGCTTGTAGCCCTGTTAGCTGGAGTCTTTTCCTACTGTGCCTTCTGCCAAGGGCTCTGCTCATTCATTACTCTAAGCAAGGCTTCACGTAAGCTTTCTTGTTTAGTTTTTACATAAATGGGATAACTACAGAACTTAAAAGGAGTAAAATTTCTCATGTGTGCTGTGTGCTTATTTTTGTTATTTTTACATGCCCAAGTCAGTCTGCATTAACCTCCAGTAACTTCAGAACGTTACTGGTAATAAACAACAAAAAGACCAAGGTTTGCTTTTAAGATTCACAACCTGTGATTTAACATGACATCTGAATTGAGTCAAATGCAATGGCCTGGAGGGAAATGATTACCTATCGCCTGGGAGTAGCCATATAGTTAATAATTCTAATGGATCCAGATAATTCAGCTGCCATTTCATTGCTTACTCTGTTTGCATTGACCAGAGAAATGGTAAACTAGTTTAATAATTTGTAAGTCAAGAGGTAGGGCAGTAGCTTCCAATCCCTTCAATTTGTGTGGGGTAGTGGTGGTGGACAGGGTGATACTCAACCCAGACTATTCATTACCTTGTTAATAGTGAACTCCAGATACAGGAATAGATATTAAGGACTTCTCTCAAAGAGCCAACATTTTCTACACACCCTTTAATTAAATGCAGAGAGACCTGTAGCTCATCTCTCCAGTTGCTCGGGCCTTTTGCCTTGTGGTTTGCAAGCAAAGGTGTGTGTACATCTTTTTTAAGTAGCAAATAATTTTTCCATAAGAAGATACCAGATGATTTTATGTGCAACAGCACATTATCTCTTCATGGTTGCAAAGTTTGTTCTCAGAATACTTGCTGAAATCATTAGTATTTATTGGATTTATGTATTGCTTCCTACAAACAACAAAGTCCTGAAGCGACTCACAGCAGTAACAAAAATACGTAAAATATATCAATTAAAAAAACACAACACAATATAATAAAAAGATCACCCGTAGAGACGAATCACAACACATAAGAATCCTTCCCCATCAGTAACAAAAAATAACACCACAATATCAGTGCCTGTTTGCCTGGGAAAATAACAGTATCTTTGCCTGGCACCAAAAAGATTGCAATGTCTGCTTCAGCAAGCCTTCCTGGAGAGTGTTCTGCAAAAGGGCTACTGCTGACAGGTTATGGCAACTGATTGTACACACTTACAATCACCTAATATAGCTGTTATGCCCCCTCCCAATATGCTTTTGATGATTCTCATGCTCACAATCAGGTGGCCAGTTTCAGAAGCTCAGGTTCCACTTTCAACACATGCAGCCTTACAGAATAATCACAAGCAAAGATGACAAGGGGCTTACCATTAAAACTCAGCATTCACCACCCATGTTGACTCAGAATCAAGAACTAACACTCTTAAACAGAATAAGATCAGTTTAAAAGCAACAGGAATACACAGACAGAAACTCAGAAAAAGAAGCTTAAGTGGTACAGCCAAACAATTAACTAAGCAATTAGGTTCCAGGGCCACTCTCCATAGGATTCGTCAAACTTTCCAAGTGTGTCTCATCACAAAAGCAAGTGACAGGACTCTATCCATTTGCTTATTTGGCAGCAGGGGCTGACTGAACAGAGTTTGACAATTTTTGTAACCATTTAACCACTGAAGCATGGTGTCGGAAGCACCTTCGGAAGCACCTTTAATAAATTTAAGAGCGAGTCAAAAGACAATTAAACAGCAGGAACAAAGTCCCCCAAGATTAGGAGTGGGCAGAAGATAAACCAGGATTTATTTGTAGATCTGATTTCTAGCGAGGGTTCCTGACTTCTAATTTTTTAAAAACAAAATATCTCTAAATGCAGCTGCTGAAACAAATAAAGCTTGAGAAGGGTTGTTGGTTTTTGTCAAAGTAGCAAGACTCACTTTTGTTACTGGTGGTAAGTTACTGGGTGTAAGTTACTGGGCTGAGATGAGCTCAGACCCATCTGCTATCCTGAACCTGACTCTGGCTGATGGATCTCAAGTTTCTTTTAAAAACAAGCCTACCCACTTCTGCCCTAGTTGATCAAATTGACAAGCCAACTGGATCTGGAAGCATTTGTAAGGGTCAATGAATCTCACCTGACCTGCTAATTTCTGTGTATTTTCTTCTTGGTCTAGAGATGGGTAGCAACACACAGTATGAATCTTTTGCTGACATCCCTTTGAACCCAAGGATCAGGCCATAGTCAGGCATGTACAAACTCTATAAAGATATTTTTAAATCTGGAGGTTAGACTTTTATAGCAAGAAGTCTAAAATGTACAGATTGTGTGTCACAGCATGTTCTTATCAGTACACAATAGTGTACAATAGACACAGTAGTCAATTCAGTAATTGTCACATAAAATTTGTACGTCATTGCTTCCCATGATGCATCAAAGAAGCTTGCATACAATGCACTTTTGGACAAATGATTTTAAGATACTTCATTAGAATTCAGACTTTCTTTCACATAGGGAAAGTTATTCACAGCTTGTTCTTAAAGCATACTCCTATAATTTGGTTTAAAATTTTACAGAGCAGTTGTCACCAGTTTCTACTTAAAGTAGATCATACATCTTTTATAGAGGGAAAAAGCTATCACCTCTTAGCCTAACATACTTAAGCAAGTTCTAGTTCTCAAGAGCTGAATTTTCTTAACTTGGATTTTCCTTGTGTTTTACATACTTTTGAAATATTGCTGCAGCTTAAAATTATGCAAAGCAACATGGTGAATGTATACTTTTTTATTTAGAAGCTGAATTCTTGGCCAATATTATCTTGTATTAACTGCAAGCCTTAATAAACAGTTTCAATAACGTAGACAAACCAAAACATAATGATGTAGAAAGCTATGAAAAAATGTACCACATGAATGATTTATTGCTATAAGCATAGAACAGAACAAGAGGAATCATATACAGATAAAAGGAGCTATACCAACAAGTTATATAAGAGCCCACAGAACATCAATTAAGTACAGTCATGAAAAGCACACAATAACATTTTGAATTTCCTTGTGGAAATCTATTATGTAGGGTTCCTTAAACACAACATAGCTTTAGATGGTTGGCAAGCAAAACCTCCACTTTTGGTTAACAGGAACACTGCTTTCACAGAGTTAAGCAAAAAAGAAAATGAGCCACGTATATGGATCTTGGTTCTTCATATATTGTCAGGGCTGGGCTGAAGTCTGGGGTTTATCTACTTACTTATAATATTTATATTCTGCTTAATATGCAAAATCTCTTAAGTGGTTTACATAAAACACAGTAAGATTTTTTTAGATATATATACAATATTATAACCAAAATATGAAAAGAAATACATCAATAAAAACAGAGAAAATGGAAATGGACTGCCTTCAAGTCGATTCCGACTTATGGCGACCCTATGAATAGGGTGTTCATGGTAAGTGGTATTCAGAGGTGGTTTGCCATTGCCTTCCTCTGAGGCTGAGAGGCAGTGACTGGCCCAAGGTCATCCAGTGAGCTTCATGGCTATGTGGGGATTCGAGCCCTGGTCAATAAAATGTTCAGTAAAATATCACAAGGAATAAAAGAGAGCAGTGGAGTGAGTCAGGACCAGAGAACAATCTGGTTCAGAGGGCAACCCAGAAGCCATGGCTGTTAGAATGTAAACCAGGCAGGAGTAGAGAACAAGCCAGGACTGAAGTACCCTATAGAAGAGAACAACACATGGCTAGAGCTTAGGCAGACTTCATTGTGCTAAGACAGGAAGCCCTCTTACAATCATTCCTTCCCAGAAAAGGCCAATGGCTAGCATGGGCAGAGTCAGTGCAGAAGGTTCTTCACTAGAAATTCTAAAGACATTGCCCACCATATGGGATAGTACTTAGCAGTTCTCATCACACATAGAAAAGAGCAGATGAGGATCATATGGGGTCTGAGCATAAATAATAGTCCTGCAGTGATTCTAAGATGAAGACTCTTATCAGATAAACATGCATATGAAAAAAAACTGCTGTGAGTGATCAAGTAAAATAGTATAAATCTGCAATTAAAAAAGATGCATACATAGGTTAAGACATAAGAGTCCTGTTAGATCAGACCAAGGGTTAATTTAGTCTAGCATCATGGTCCCAACTGCAGACCAGTCAGATGCTGCTGGGAAGAGCATGAAGACAACAAATCTCTTCTGCCACACTGTTCCTGTTTTTACAGCCAGTAAATCAATTTATAGATCAAGTTTAGAAGTAGCTTGCCTCTTTAAAATTTGCAAAGGCAAAACTAAACAGAAAGCCTTGGCCTTTGGAAAGCTGCCATTAACTATTTCAAAAAGCATTCTCCTTCAAACCTTCATGAAATCTTATATACTACACCATATCGGTATCCTAACAAACATGCATGTATGAAGATGCAAGATTAATGCTCTTATTGGGTTATACAAACTCACTCCAAAGCTTAAAAGACGCACTGTCAAGCAGTAGAAAATAAGTGCTATGTCAAACCCACATCACATTCAGAAAAGGCCAAAAAGTCACCCTTAAGGTCAAATGGCTGCCAAAAAATCCTTGTTTTTCTGTTTGCTGAAATGAGCATAGAAATTTTAAACATGCACACCTAAAGCAAATTTGGAAAATTCCACAGCAAAGGGAGAATGTGACAGCTAAAACTTTCAAAATAATTCCTGCCAGGATCCAATCACATGAGATGCTTCAAGAAAAGACCAGGTGGTAGACACCCTCAAAGCAACTGGAAGGAATGCAAAGTGTCTTCTAGACAGTTCCATTCACAGACAACTGGTTTCCTTGTGACACAGGAAACCAGGAAGAGCAGGAGGTGATAGTGCCTAAGCAAGTTACAAGCCTGGCTGACAAACAAAAGCAGAGAGCATCAGTAACCAGTTCTAACATGGCTTGGATGAGAATCAGAGAGGTGAAGAAGGCACCTGCATCATAAAAGAGCCTAAAGTGCTGGGGAGGTAGTGCATCCATCAGTGATAGTCACAAACCTCTAACTCATTACTTGTAAGACCACTTGGAAGGCTCTGGAGAGCCATCTTTTCATCAAGCAATTACAGAACCCAGCAATTAAAACAGGAGCTGCAACAAGCCTACTAATCAGATATCTACTCCTAACAACTCCCAGGTCATTTCACAGGTTTCCATCTGAATTTCCATAATTGTTAAGCCAAGTGAGATGAGAAAGAATGGTCTTGAACGCAGTGTTCAAGTAGTACATAAGTCTTAAAACCAAAGTGGCCACATATACAACACTGAGTAGTTCTGACAGGAATTACAAAATATTGTAATAATTAGTACCAGTAGTAAGAACTACTGGGGTAATATGGAAAAGACACATCAATATGGAAAAGATACATCATGGTTAAAATGGTGAATTACAACCAATTGTGGGAAGAAACTCAATGACAAGCATGGTACAATATCACTAGTTTTAGACATCCACATCAGTGCTGCCCTTTTCCCTACTGAAATACATCCACATCAGTTTTCCTCTTTTCCCTACTGAAAGACATCCACATCAGTGCTGCTCTTTTCCCCACTGGTGGTATGTGGCAATAATTTAGGTTTCTAGATACTTCTCTTGAAGTGTACAGATGCCCCCCCCAATAGCCCCTCACATTGGAGGCAGTATGCCTCTTCAAACCAGTTGCCAGGAATCACAGTGGGGACAGTGCTGTGGGGCTCAGATTCTGCTTGCAGGCTTTCAATGGGCGTCTGGCTGGCCACAGCGAGAACCGCGTGCTCGACTAGGTGGGCCTTTGGCCTGATCTAACAGCGTGTCTTCTTATGTGTTTGGCTGCATATATAGATAGTACCTAAAAATGCATCAACTGCATCCAACATCTTGATGTTTTGGTAGCCAATGCCTGAAGACTAAGAAATGCACTATACAGGATAACAAAATCCACAGTAATGAACCATTCATGATTGTCAAAAGCAATAAGAATTATGCAAGCATTTAACATTCACTAAATTTTAACACATCCTGATGAGGTCTCAAGACCTCATATGCTGATTAATCAGTTTCCCTTCTGCAGTTTCTGCATTTGCTTCTATTTCTATATCTATATCTAAACCCACATGGCCTTAAAAATATGACAACTGTGATAAATATGCTGCAGGAGTTGCAACAACCAGACAACTGTCCCATTTTCCTGACTCATTAACATGGCACAGCTGTCGCCACATTCACTAACAATGCTGCCTCCGGGGATCTGACAAATTCAGGTCATTGTGAAGGTAAGAACTAAAAGATTAGAAGACAAATTTAAAGGGGGGAAATGTATTACTGTCTGCATACTGCAGCCAAAAGCTGCAAAGCTAGCCAGTTTGCTTCCCTTGGCATGTCAATTTCACCAAAAACACACAGCACTGTGAAAACTGGGAACATATTTATTTTATTTGTAGGAGAATTTGAGAATTTCATCATACGGTCCCAAGGCAAAAAATCATGAAACACCACAATAAAACCAATGCAGCACAACTTATAAAAGCAGATTAAAAAATATAGCACCCAAGAAACCACCGAGGAAACCACAGCCTGGGCTCCTCATTTGCAGTAACGACAAAATTCATAACAACCCCAGAAAGCAACAGATGAATGTTCACCTAGTGCTGAAATGCCAATATTCCAGAAGTGGGGTGCCACCCCAGAGAAAGGTCTATATCCCATGTCACCACATGATGTTCTTCTCCCAGATGTACAACCACAAGAAGGGCCTCCCCTCCAGATCTAAGAGCACAGGCATGATGCTCCTTCAGAAATTTGGGTGCTGCCCTGGGCTCCTACTGGGAGGAAGGGTGGGATATAAATCAAATAATAAAAATAATAAATAAGTCATTTAAGGCTTTGCATATCAGCACACTAACACCTCAGCCATATTAAAGCAATTTCTGCTCCCCACACAGTGTGACTACAGAAATAAAAGCACCAATATTGGAAAGGCCACAGACTCTCTCATATGAACAGACAGAACAATTATGGCCAGGGAGCAACTGAAGCCTGAAGTAAAGACCCTTTGGTTCTAGGGCATGGTCTGCAGGAATATGCAGCAGCTTTAGCTAACTAAGACTGAGTCTGGCCTGTGCACACACATACACACACACACTTCTATATATTTCTTCTCTCACTATTTATTTTCTTGAGTCCACACTACTAGCACAGTAAATAATGGTAATATTGTAAACCAAAAGGTTCAGAATCTCCCCTGCTCTCTGCTTATTCTCCAATGAAATTTTTGTCCTATAACAATCTATTAGAGTGGTTGTCAATCCTCTGCACATCTCTTCCCTTCTTTATGGATTCAGTTCACTTTACAAGCACCTGTTGTGCCCAATATTTCTTTGCTTGTGCCTCATTCAGCATATTTGTTTAAGAAATGACTGTTTCCCTCAGTCTGAGTGGAGTGCATGTCCTCTCATACTCCTAATATTAATAACAATTATTATATAGGCTTAACATGCATCTCACCATTTTTAAAGAAAGGTCCCCTTATAAAAATGGTTATTTATTTATTTCCCCCTTCCTCCCAGAAGGAGCCCATCATGTGTCTACTGAGCATGCATTCAACATGTAGGTTTTGAAACAACCTCAGCTGGGTGCATAGACAAAGTCACAAGACAAATAAGTGACAGAAATGGCAAAAGTTAAAAAGACATACTTTTATTTTTAGAGCTACAAGGTTGCAAATGAAATTGAAACAACACAGTTACTAAGAGCTTCATGTTTGCTTATTTTGTTTAAATATATTTTCTGAAAAGTTAAAATTCCCAAAAAAACCCAGAACCATATAAAACTACATATTTGTTGAGTGACGTCCGTAATAGAATGGGCAAGCTTTGTATAAGCAAGGGATAGGGAATCCATGGACCTTTTCTGGACTAAATATCCTATTATCCTTAACCAATGGCCATGCTGATTAAGGCCAACATGAGTTGTAGTTCAACAATATCTGGGGCCACAAGTTCCCCATCCCTGGTAAAACCCCTTCTGATTTTCTGTGTCAGGAAAGCTAACTTGCAGAAAGGGGACGGGGAATCACTGCTGGAAGCAGTTTTAGTTTTTCAAACAAAAACCTATTTTTATAAGTATCCTCAGTAGATAATTTTGTATTTCAGGGAAACATGTTTATACAAGATGTGTCAAAGTTCTCAGGGATGATTCAAGGTTTGATGGGGGGTTATTATTCAGTAAACCTGCAGGTGTTTACACTCTGCACTTCATGGAGCTCACATCCTTAGATAAGTTATATTGATGTGTCCATAAAGCTATTGATGTGTCCATAACATACTGAATGGCTAACAGTACTGATTTACACTAAAGGAATAGAGTCTTAACAGAAGGCAATACCAATTGTGCCACCACAGTCAGACCTCCCCAACGATCTGCTGCTGTCTATAGGCAAGAATTAACCAAGGATTTTCATACACACTAAGTAAGACACATAGCAACTCTGCAGAAGCTGAATTTAGTGAGCTTATGAGTCTACATAAGAGAGTTTAAGCATCAGGGACAGCTCCAATAGGACAAGATTATAGGGTGTTGCTTGAGTTTTTAAAAGAATGGGGGGGAAATCTAAGAGCCCAAACTGATTGAAAGCATTTATATTAATTATGGAACAAATAACATGCAGAATACATTCTACTACATTAAGGGCCGTAGCTCAGTAGCAGAGCACTTGTTTTGCATGCAGATGATACCAGGTTCAATACCTGGCATCTTCATGTAAGCTTGGGAGAGATTTCCTGTCTGAAAGCCTGGAGAGCTGCTGCCAGTCAGAGTAGACAATACTGAGCTAAATGGACCAATGGCCTGACTCAAGATAAGGCAGCTTCTTATGTTCCTATGTACACTGTTTCTCAGAATACAGAATCCATGTGTTAACAAATGCACCACGTGCCAGCTCATTTCTGTAAACCAAACTGGGAAAAGTATTTCATTATTAGATATTACATCTGACAAATACTATCATAGTCAGAGAAGAAAGGGTGTTAAATAATTTTTGGTAGAAAAATGGTCCTTATTTATTACATATTAGACTAATAAAATACTGGTGGAGTTCAGCCATAAGCGCTACTTGACCAGATATAATTATGAGGGATATTATAATGATTTGGTTTCTGAATCCCACAGAGATGAACTATGATAAAAATTCATTTTTAAAAAAATACAGAGTCAAATGGATGTATAAATATTTTGGGATGTCTGGATCCTAGTTAGTTATTTTGTGTTTATTATGTAATCTCAGCTCAGCTGTTGAGCGGGGATTAAATCCTGCTGCCTTGGCCTCGCAATCTTGTTTTCTGATGGGAAAAGGATTTTGTAGCCAATGCAGAATGAAACCCTGTCCTCCCGCCCATCAGATGACGTCGCTAAATTGACATTAGCTGATGGGCATGGTTTGGGGGAAATGGCCTCACAGGCCAAATTGAACCCCTTGGGGAGACATGATTGGGCTGGAAACTCCCTGCCCCTGTATAATAGCAATAGCATGAATTGCTCATGTATGGTAGCAATCTTTCTTAGCATACTTACAAGCATAACAAAGCATGGCTTGGTTGCAAGAGAAGAAGACAGTTTCACAGGTGTGTGTTGCAGTCAAATAGCAGTACACACCCTTTAACAAAGATCTAGTTTAGGATTATCTAAGTACATATGTAAGACATTGTTTTCTACAGTCCCTTCTTGCCTATGTCTAATAAAAATAGCAAAATAAAATATGAATATATTTAAAACTAGACACATCTGTATTTTAAAAAACAATCTCTTTAAATTCTGACATTATCTGAACTTAAGGTGAGCAAGTATAGCTGGAAATGATCTACTATGCTAGGGGTTTTGTTGGACTACAGCTCCTATCAGACTTGACTATTGCCCATGCTGTTTGGGATTGATGGGAGATGTAGTTCAACAGCATCTGGTGGGCCAAAGGTCCAGCATTCCTGCACTATGCAGTCTGTATTTATTTATTTAATTCATACTTCCCTCCTTAGAGCATTACATGTATAACTCTTACTGATAACTATACTATTTTCTCTAACTGTTGTATAAGTTATATTTTTGTATTCTGTTTTATCCAAAACCAATAAAAACATTATAAAATAAATTTCTTCTCCGCTCCTCACCTTCTCTGCCCTGTCCCAGTGAAGGTTGCAATACAGTCATACAATTTAAAATCAGAAAAAGAATGTAAATAATCACTTAATACAATTTAAATAATAACCTAATACAGTTTAAATCAGAAAACAGAGGTGTGTTTTCAGCATCCAACAAAATCTGTACAACGGAGATGAAATTCCACAATTTAGGGCTGCCTAAAGAGAGAATGCCCTCTCCCAAACCGCCACCCTTTGTATTTCTGAGGGCAGCAAAATGACAAAGAACCCTCCCTGCCAATCTTAACATCTGTGAGGGGCTGTAAAGTAGATGGTGATATTTCAGATATGTGGGACTTAAGCCATTTAGGGCTTTAAACACCCAAGTGTGCACCTTGAATTGGGCCTGGAAGAAAACTTGCAACCAGTGCAGTTATTTTATATAAGGTGTTATACAAGTTCGAAACTGAACCCCAGCCAGTAACCCAGCCGCTTCATTTTGTAATGGCTGAAGTTTGAGATATTCATGGGCAGCTCCACATAAATGATGTTACAATAATCCAATCTGGAAGTTACTAGAGCATGGAGCACAGTGGCCAAGTCATCTCTGGTGAAAAGGCCATATCTGGTGAACCAGTGATGGCTAGAAATAAGTGCTCCTAGCTACTGAGGCCACCTGAGTCTCTACTGACAATGCTGGATCAAGGAGCACCCCGAGTTACAAACCTACTGTGGACCTGATTCTTCCAAAGTAGTACAATCCCATCCAGAGTGGGCCACTATCCCCTCTTCTCAGAGCAAACAAACCAGCAACATTTCTTTCTTTAAGAGGATACAACTTCAGTTTATTGGCCTATCCCCACTTCCAAGAACTAGTCCACCTATTTCTCCTTTCAAGTTGTAGTTCTGTATTTTAGTTCATTATTTTTTGCAACCACAGGGACAATGACACTTATAATCCTCCACAGCTTTCAGTACTAATGCTAGGGGCTGGGGATCTACTTATATCATAATGCTAATAAGCATTGTGTCCTCATTGTGTCTTCCTCTCAGAATTCTCCTGTTGTAGGTACACATGAACTCTTCATGTGAACTTCCTCAATTATTTCTGAAACATTTATAGCATTGTCATGTTAATTACATGCATGACATCATCACACAAGATGTGTAGTTACCAAGAGGGTAAAGAGAAATTGATCCCATAGGATAGACTTTTATGGATCCCTCTACCCAAAACTGAAATAGAAACCTGTAAAGATCTCATGTAATATTACTAAAGCATAATTTTTACATACCTTTGAAAAGGATAGCTTCCCTTCATACTTAAATGTCTGAAGTTACACTGGACCCAAGCAGAAAATTTCTGAGCAGATGCACTCTATGAAAAAAAGGAATTGAAACCCAGATAAGTTTTACTGCTAGTACACACCATTTAGCAAATGTTTGCACAAGACCATTCACTAGGTTTCCCCCTCTGGATTCCATATATATTTATCTATTGCTGTGGAAAGTAAGCCCTAATAGATAGGACACAAGAAGTGGCCAATTGCAAAGCGGGCTGCAACAGCTAAAGAGCAAATAATTTTCCATTAGAAAGAGTTTGCAGCAGCTGCTGTACAAGCAGCAACCCTTTAAATGCCTAAACCAAAACTCGAAAGCAAGCCCTGTTTTCCAAAGCGAATTGTGTAGACCCACCAAACAGACAATAACTTACACAAAACATTTGCAGTCATTTTGCTGAGTGAAGTCTTCATTAACACTTGTGCGTCAGAATGAAACGTAATGAGTGAACTTGTTTGGATCCAACCCAGTGAGTTTCAGCTATTCTAATTCATCCTGAAGATACTAATCTATGGATCATTTTGCACTGACCTCTCTCACTTTTTGTTTTAGTGTTTTATTTAATAAACACATAGAGTCCTATTATACTGGATTAAACAGTAACCTAAACATGCCACCTCTAATCTCAATAATTTATTAGCTCACTGACTCCAAAAGTCCTAAATAAAATTGCTCACCAAGAAAAAGGAGGCCCTACTCCATATCAGATGTGTTTGGAAAAATGTTGATCTTATTCAAAGTCACTGCATTATAAGTATTTCTTGTTGACCCTATCTACATTATTTTTTAAAAAAACGTCTATGCAAAATAAGAGGCAACAAATTTAACCTTTCAGTTTTATTTTTTTAAGTGAAATTATTTAAGGACTAAAATTATTCAAGCTGTAGCTACTTGATGTCCTCATACAGTTACCCTCTTCATCTATTATGCCAAGACTAAGCAAACTAAAATAACCTTGGAAGCAAAGAAACATGATAAGAATACTTGTTTCCTGTTAACTACATCAAGCACAGTTTTTCAATAGCCAAAAAATACATTATGGGTTGAATGAAGGCTTAGACTGCTATCCAGAAGTAAACTCCATTGGGTTTAATGGGACTTACTCCCAGGTAAGTAGGTATTGGATTGCAGCCTTAGTTATTTGAAATCAAGTCCCACTGAATACCATGGTAACTTGTTCTTCTGATTTCAGTGAGACCAAAATTCAACAACCTTAATATGGATGTAACTCTTTGAAAGTTACTGCAATGTTGAATTTTCATCAGCAAACATTTTTTTAAAAAACATCACATTTTATGGCTGCTGATAGCAATTTATTTCCTTCCTTTGACACTTCTCAACTATTTTTTTTGTTCTTGCTTACTTCTTGATCTCAACCAGTCAGGGATCTCTAAGTGAATTAAGTATCATTGTGATGCTGCTACATAGCTAATTAGATGTAGCATCATCACAGAGAGCAAATAATCTTCTGAGAGTATTCTGCTTTAGATTCCATCTCACACAGGATCTAGGTTAGTCTCTATAGGAATTAGGGCCTTTTGTGGCTGCCACAGAAACTGAACTCTTTTTCAAAAGAGGTTTGTTTAGCCTCCTCTCTACTGTCATTTTGGAGTTAGTTTAAAGAGAATGTTCTTTTTCAGATGGCCTTCCACTTTTGATGCTGCATTTTGATGCTGCTTGCTCCTGGTTCTCTGTCAAAAAAATTCTATTTATTAGGATTGTGTTATAATCAATATAATTGATTTATTTTCCTTGGTACACAAAATTTTTAAATGAAGCAGCATTGTACTCATGGGAAGGGAAGGAGAAGGGCCCCTGCATTGCCAAGCCAACAATCAATTGATGCTGTACCATTAGGAAGGTTCCACTGCCTACCCTTGGAGAGTGGTACGACAAGAAGCATTACTTGGTTGCTTCAGCAATGTGGAGAGGGTTCTCCTTCCACCTGCCCTCACATGTGGATGCCCATCAGAATGAGAATTCAATAATGGATCTCCCATTGAGGAACTTAGTAGGGTGCATGGTTGAATGAGCATTCAGGCCAACACTCCCTGTTAATGGTTTCATTGCAGCAGCACAACAAGACAGGGGACCATTGGCCCAGTTGTTAAGCTAATGGGGATTTATTTTCTCTCCCTCACATTACTGACCCACCCTTTCAAGTGCCCCCCATGTCACTGTTCAAGAGGTGCACACATGTTTGGAGGCCACTTGGTTCAGCTTTGTTCTATAATTAGTCATTCCCAACAGTTCCTGCTAACCTTCGGAACAGAGCTGAGTCAGCGGAACTGCTTCAGTGTTTGACATTAATAAAGATACTCAGGAGTGGCCTGCATGGTAGGGCTGTGATGCAGAGCTGCCCTCCTCATAGTGATATTGCTGCTCTGCTGGTGTACCCATGCAGCACTATCCAGGTAAGTGGCAGTGATGCTGTTGTAGGGAACACTGCTCCGTGGCACTGCCCATCATACTGACTGCTCTTGTACATATGCACCTAGCATAGGCATATGAGCTATAAGATGCTGAACAAAATCCCTCCTATGGAAAAACATGTAACAGAATACAGTAAATATAAGAGGACCCATGATACGTTGGCTCCCTGGACAAGAGTGCAAAGAATGTTGGGACTGACCTTGTGGGAGCTCCAACCTATGGTGACATCATGAAACTGCAAACTGAAGTGGATAAAAATGGAGTAATTGATGCTAGGTTTAAGACATTTGGCTATGAGTTGGCACTCTCTTAAGTTCCTTAGCTATTGAATGGATGAAGGGCAAGACGGTTCATGAAGCCTTGAAGATCAAACACACAGGCACTGCTAAAGAGCTCTCCTTTCCTCCAGTAGAATAGCACTGCTCCATGTTGGCAGAAGATGCCATCAAGACTGCCTTAGCAGATTACGAGGTGAAAAGGGGACCAAAGAGCTGTGAGTCCGGCAAAAATGCAAGCATAGCGCTGAAGGAGGTCCTGTGTGTCAAAAGCCTGGGAGTTTGCAATTCCAAGGGCAATTACAGGAAGGAGCCAACACCTCACCTTAGTGCATTTTGGAAGCATGCATATCTCAATGCCCACATCGTCAGCTTGTGTTACAACCACCAGGGCAGGCTCGGGTTATCACAACATAACCTTCAAGTTTTTTGCTACCAGTTTTTCTGTCTTATTTCCACATGTTGGAAAAAAGAAAGAACCTTCCTGTGATTTTAGTGTGAGAATTTTGCTATAAGTAATCAGTTCTGGTCTTCAGTGTGGAGTTTAGGAGGGGATGGTTGCTATTACCTTCTGGGTGTAGGGACTGGCCTCACCACCACTTCAGGCATGGCCTTCTGGTATGAGAGAACAGGAAGGGATCTGTAATAGCCCCATCACTTTCCTGTAATTCTCCCCACAGGGAGGAAAACACTACAAGCACTAGTTGTCTACAGGACCCTAAGTCTAGCAGTAGCCCTTGTCCTCATGTTGTGTTTCTCTAGTTGGAACAACAGAGGTCTCCATTGCTGTCAGCAGCATATTCTTCTGACCAAGAGTGAAGGAAAGAGTTTAACCCTCACAGCAAGCCAAAGCAGAAGCAATAATCTCCCTATCCTTATTCCCAAGCAGGGGTGCTATTGTCCAGGGCCTAAGGGAAGAGGTCTTAGACCCCTTATTTTTTTTGAGAGAGTGAGCAGGGTCCCAATGTCTCCAACACCCTATGAACCACTAAAAAGAGTCTTCTAACAGGCTTCCTTGTCTTTTCCTGCTGTTTGGAGCCAATCAGAGTGAAAGGAGCTGAGTCAACCACTGAGAATACTCTTCCCAGTAGAGAACACTCTCCCCTTTGATGTTTATTGGCTGCTAGGAATGTCTGTTGTTGTGGGACAAAGCATTAACAAGGATCTCATTCTCAACCCAGCAGAAAAAAAAAGGGTGGTGATGGCTATGACTATCATGCAGGGACTCTGCACTTCTGAATTTGCCACTACACTACTGTTCCCAAGTTTGGGTTTAAAGAGAGGAGTGTGTCACCCACCCATAATCCATGGGCACTATGGTTTCTGTAAAGGCATTCAGTGGCACCCCCTGCAGGTAGCACAGAATCTGAAGTTTCTTTAAAAAAAAAAAGTAAGTCTCTAGCCCTCCCAGAAAGAAAGTTATGGAGAAAAATGTGTAGATACCCTTCTAAGCTAATTCTGTGTAATGGAGCAAACCTGGCTGCTCCTACCGGTCAGTGTTATTAGCCAATGAGTTAAGTTAGAGCTCTGACTGATAAGTGAGTTGTTTGGACACCAGGTAATAGGAATCCCTGGGGCCCTAAAGAGCTGCTGTTTCTCCCTCCCTTTTAGTGCACTTTTCCCACTTCTTTTTTTCTAGTTTTGAAATCTTCATAGTTTGTCCTTGTTTTTCCCCTAACAACCAGGATTCATGTTTCCTATGGTGGGTTTGCCTGAGATCGGGTAGTGCCTAAACTTATTTTCTGCAAATACTACTACACAATAAGTGTGGGTGAATGTTAAAGAATCTCCCACCCGCAAAAAAGCAAAGGTGAAAACTTTGCAAGAAAGTTAGACATGTCTCCTTCTTTGAAGAAACAAAAGACTAGGAACTCGTACTCACAGCTGCAGTCCCTGGTAAATGCTGCAAGGACTGGGACCCCCTGCCTGATCCTGGCTCTGGAGAGAAGTTGCAGTTACATCAGCTCCTGGCTGGGTCAGGAGGCATAAAAGCCCAGCTGCTCTGGGGCGGTGGAGTCACCACCAAAGGGTGACACCAAAGGGAGTTGCCCCTTGGGCAGCCCTTTAGGGAGTCCCGAGGGCAAGGGCGCTACCCTCTTCTATTTCTTTCTTTTGTTTTTCTAACCAATCTGGAGGAGATTGGTAATGGGGAGGGCGTGTGGTGCATGAAATTACTAAGCAGAGTAGGAGCCTGTGAGTGAACTAAATGATAGGAGAAAGTCACCAGATGCCTTCAGACTGAGAGTCTGTAACTGGCAGAAGGCTGGCCCTCCCTGGATGTGAGACAGAGGGGGAGTAGATGTACCCTGTGTGAAAAATACTGACTGGGTCTTACTGTTCCTAATTCTCACAGAGGCCTACGGGGATAATTGGCTCAGGTAGATTTTGTTGGAGGGCTCTTGTTGGGTCCATATCAGGTGTTTAGGAGGAGTCTTAGTAAGGAGGGACATGGGTGATGCCACCCCAATTCCGTTGATCATAAGAACATAAGAACATAAGAAGAGCCTGCTGGATCAGGCCAGTGGCCCATCTAGTCCAGCATCCTGTTCTCACAGTGGCCAACCAGGTGCCTGGGGGAAGCCCACAAGCAGGACCCGAGTGCAAGAACACTCTCCCCTCCTGAGGCTTCCGGCAACTGGTTTTCAGAAGCATGCTGCCTCTGACTAGGGTGGCAGAGCACAGCCATCATGGCTAGTAGCCATTGATAGCCCTGTCCTCCATGAATTTGTCTAATCTTCTTTTAAAGCCATCCAAGCTGGTGGCCATTACTGCATCTTGTGGGAGCAAATTCCATAGTTTAACTATGCGCTGAGTAAAGAAGTACTTCCTTTTGTCTGTCCTGAATCTTCCAACATTCAGCTTCTTTGAATGTCCACGAGTTCTAGTATTATGAGAGAGGGAGAAGAACTTTTCTCTATCCACTTTCTCAATGCCATGCATAATTTTATACACTTCTATCATGTCTCCTCTGACCCGCCTTTTCTCTAAACTAAAAAGCCCCAAATGCTGCAACCTTTCCTCGTAAGGGAGTCGCTCCATCCCCTTGATCATTCTGGTTGCCCTCTTCTGAACCTTTTCCAACTCTAGAATATCCTTTTTGAGATGAGGCGACCAGAACTGTACACAGTATTCCAAATGCGGCCGCACCATAGATTTATACAATGGCATTATGATATCGGCTGTTTTATTTTCAATACCTTTCCTAATTATCGCTAGCATGGAATTTGCCTTTTTCACAGCTGCCGCACACTGGGTTGACATTTTCATCGTGCTGTCCACTACAACCCCGAGGTCTCTCTCCTGGTCGGTCACCGCCAGTTCAGACCCCATGAGCGTATATGTGAAATTAAGATTTTTTGCTCCAATATGCATAATTTTACACTTGTTTATATTGAATTGCATTTGCCATTTTTCCGCCCATTCACTCAGTTTGGAGAGGTCTTTTTGGAGCTCTTCGCAATCCCTTTTTGTTTTAACAACCCTGAACAATTTAGTGTCGTCAGCAAACTTGGCCACTTCACTGCTCACTCCTAATTCTAGGTCATTAATGAACAAGTTGAAAAGTACAGGTCCCAATACCGATCCTTGAGGGACTCCACTTTCTACAGCCCTCCATTGGGAGAACTGTCCGTTGATTCCTACTCTCTGCTTTCTGCTTCTTAACCAATTCCTTATCCACAAGAGGACCTCTCCTATTATTCCATGACTGCTAAGCTTCCTCAGAAGCCTTTGGTGAGGTACCTTGTCAAACGCTTTTTGAAAGTCTAAGTACACTATGTCCACTGGATCACCTCTATCTATATGCTTGTAGACACTCTCAAAGAATTCTAATAGGTTACTGAGACAGGACTTTCCCTTGCAGAAGCCATGCTGGCTCTGCTTCAGCAAGGCTTGTTCTTCTATGTGCTTGGTTAATCTAGCTTTAATAATACTTTCTACCAGTTTTCCAGGGACAGAAGTTAAGCTAACTGGCCTGTAATTTCCGGGATCCCCTCTGGATCCCTTTTTGAAGATTGGTGTTACATTTGCCACTTTCCAGTCCTCAGGCACGGAGGAGGACCCAAGGGACAAGTTACATATTTTAGTTAGCAGATCAGCAATTTCACCTTTGAGTTCTTTGAGAACTCTCGGGTGGATGCCATCCGGGCCCGGTGATTTGTCAGTTTTTATATTGTCCATTAAGCTTAGAACTTCCTCTCTCGTTACCACTATTTGTCTTAGTTCCTCAGAATCCCTTCCTGCAAATGTTAGTTCAGGTTCAGGGATCTGCCCTATAGCTTCCACTGTGAAGACAGATGCAAAGAATTCATTTAGCTTCTCTGCAATCTCCTTATCGTTCTTTAGTACACCTTTGACTCCCTTATCATCCAAGAGTCCAATTGTCTCCCTAGATGGTCTCCTGCTTTGAATGTATTTATAGAATTTTTTGTTGTTGGTTTTTATGTTCTTAGCAATGTGCTCCTCAAATTCTTTTTTAGCATCCCTTATTGTCTTCTTGCATTTCTTTTGCCAGAGTTTGTGTTCTTTTTTATTTTCTTCATTCGGACAAGACTTCCATTTTCTGAAGGAAGACTTTTTGCCTCTAAGAGCTTCCTTGACTTTGCTTGTTAACCATGCTGGCATCTTCTTGGCCCTGGCGGTACCTTTTCTGATCTGCGGTATGCACTCCAGTTGAGCTTCTAATATAGTGTTTTTAAACAACTTCCAAGCATTTTTGAGTGATGTGACCCTCTGGACTTTGTTTTTCAGCTTTCTTTTTACCAATCCCCTCATTTTTGTGAAGTTTCCTCTTTTGAAGTCAAATGTGACCGTGTTGGATTTTCTTGGCAATTGGCCATTTACATGTATGTTTAATTTAATAGCACTGTGGTCACTGCTCCCAATCGGTTCAACAACACTTACATCTCGCACCAGGTCCCGGTCCCCACTGAGGATTAAGTCCAGGGTTGCCGTCCCTCTGGTCGGTTCCATGACCAACTGATCTAGGGCATAGTCATTTAGAATATCTAGAAACTTTGCTTCTTTGTCATGACTGGAACACATATGCAGCCAGTCTATGTCCGGGTAGTTGAAGTCACCCATTACTACCACATTTCCTAGTTTGGATGCTTCCTCAATTTCATATCTCATCTCAAGGTCTCCCTGAGCATTTTGATCAGGGGGACGATAGATCGTTCCCAGTATTAAGTCCCTCCTGGGGCACGGTATCACCACCCACAACGATTCTGTGGAGGAGTCTGCCTCTTTTGGGGTTTCGAGCTTGCTGGATTCAATGCCTTCTTTCACGTATAGAGTGACTCCGCCACCAATACGTCCTTTCCTGTCCTTCCGATATAGTTTATATCCAGGGATAACCGTATCCCACTGGTTTTCTCCATTCGGGAGATCACGGGAAAAGGGAAGTATAGCCATGGGGGGGGTGAATTACCATAGAAGACAAGGGCAAGGCTATCTATGCCTTGGTCCTTGCTGCCACTCCTCTCATGGATTGGTTCCTTGTTGCTTATCTACTGTGTCCACTGGCCTGTGTTGTTGTTCAAAACCAGATCGGTACACAGTAAGACCACACTCATCCATGATTTGATCGTGGATGAAGGTGCCAATTTGGTGTGCATTGCCAAGACCTGGGTGGGTGAGCTGGGGAGAAGTTGATCTGACCCAGCTTTGCCCACCTGGATACTCAGTGCAACATCAGCACAGGCTGCAGGGATGGGGGGGGAGGATTTTCTGTGGTCTACAGAACTTCCATCTCTGTCACCAGGAAACCACTCTGTCTTACAGCTGGCTGTGAGGGCCTGCACCTGATGTCAGGCCAAGGAGACAGGAAACTAGGGTTGCTGCTGGTGTACCGTCCCCCCTGCTGCCCAACAGCTTCTCTGACTGAGCTGGCAGAGGCTGTGTTGGCTGTGGTACTGGAGGAGCCCGGAACAATAGTGATTTCAGTGTCCACACTGAGACTGCCTCTAGTGTTCTGGCTCAGTTCTTCATGGCCTCCATGACAACCATGGGGCTGGCTCAAGTTGTCACTGACTTGACGCATAGGGAAGGGCACACCCTCCAGTTTTTGCTCCAGATGGAGGAAGGGATGGTCTGGAGATAGGGGGATGGATGTCACCCCATTGTCATATCAGACCATTTCCTGTTGAAGTTTAGTCTTATGGTTCCGATCCTTCCTTGCAGGGGTGGTGGACAGATTAAGATGGTCCGCCCCTGGAGACTAATGGAATCGACTGGATTACTGAATGCCCTGCGAGAGTTCCCAGTAGATAGAGCAGGTGATCCTGTTCAAGCCGTTGTCATGCTGTGGAACAGTGAGACACGTTGGGCTCTTGACACGGTTGTCCCCGAGCGCCCTCTCTGGCATTGTGGAGCCTGGTTTGCACCTTAGTACACCAGTGAGTTAAGGGCAATGAAACAGGCTAGACGACGGCTAGAGCGCAAGTGGCGAAAGACGTGCTGTGAGGCTGATCAGGCACAAGTGAAACATTATAACCATGCCTACTGTGTGGCAGTGAGGGCAGCGAAGAAGGCCCACTTCTCTGCCTCCATTGCATCCTCAAGTCGCCACCCAGTGGAGCTTTTCTGTATTGTCAGGGGTCTGTTGACATCACCTCCAGGAAATTACAGTTACAAACTCCGGTTTTAGACACTTCGGAGGCCCACTGTGAATTGTTTGCAAGGCACTTTAAGGGTAAAGTTGCTCGCCTCTGTAGAAGTCTTGATGCCCCATCCACATCTACTGTAGTCCCCAATGAGGTATCCAGTGCAACATCTGCTGCAACTTTTTGGGAACAGTTTCAATTGATGCAGCCTAATGACAAAGACAAGGTGCTTGAGATGATGCGGCCAGCCACGTGTCCTCTTGACCCTTGCCCTTCTTGGCTTATTCAAGCTTGCTGAGGGGGTTTGACCAAGTGGATCCAGGGTGTGGTCAACACATCATTGCGGGAGGGAGTGGTTCCAACTGCCCTGAAAGAGGCGGTGATCTAACCGCACCTGAAAAAGCCCCCCCTGGACCCACTGGTTTACAACAATTACCGACTGGTGGCAAATACCCCCTTCTTAGGGCACAGCAATTGCAAGTACTCTTGGATGAAACAGATTCTTCATGGAGGCCATGAAGAACAGATTATTCCAGTCTGGGTCAAGGCCTGGTTATGAGACTGAATCGGTTTTGGTTGCCCTGATAGATGACCTTTATCAGAAGAAGGACAGGGGGAGTGTGACCCTGTTACTCTTATTTGATCTCTTAGCAGCTTTTTATACCATGGTATCCTTCTGGGCCGACTTGGTGAGATGGGTATTGGAGGCATTGTTTTACAGTGGTTCCGATCCTATCTCCAAGGTAGTTTTCAGAAAAAAGCATTGGGTGATTGTCTTTTGGCCACCTGGCAGTTGTGCTGTGGGGTGCCACAGGGTACCATCATGTCCCCCATGCTGTTTAACATCTATATGAAGCCCCTGGGAGCAGTTATCAGGAGCTTTGGGGTGAGGTGTCAGCAGTATGCTGATGATACCCAGCTCTATTTCTCTATAACATCTGAATCAGGAGAGGCAGTGCAAGCCCTGGACCACTGCCTGGACTCGGTGGTGGGCTGGATGAGGGCCAATTAACTGAATCTGAATCCTAGCAAGACAGAGGCACTGTGAGTTGGTGGTTCCTGAATTCGGATAATTGGTTAATTGCCTGCTTTGGATCGGGTCGTACTCCCTCTGAAAGAGCTGATTCATAGTCTAGGGGTGCTCCTGGATCCATCTGTGTCGCTAGAGGCCCAGGTGACGTCTGTGCCTAGGAGTGCCTTTTACCAGCTTTGGCTGGTAAGACAGCTGCAGCCATTTCTGGACTGGGATAGCCTGGCCACTGTTGCCCATGCACTGATAACCTCTAGGCTGGATTACTATTATGTGCTCTATGTTGGGCTGCCCTTGAGGTTTGTCCGGGAGCTGCTGCAACTGGTGCAAAATGCGGCAGCAAGACTGCTCACTGGGGCAGGGTATCGCCAACATGTCACCCCGTTGCTGAAGGAATTGCACTGGCTGCCCAAGTTCCAGGCCATGTTCAAGGTTCTTGGGACCAGGTAAGACTTGGGACCAGGATACGTGAAAACCAGCTTGGGACCAGGATACCTGAAAGACCGTCGTATCCCTCATATACCCAGTCGATCACTGCACTCTGCAGGTGAGGGCCTCTGGAGATACCATCTTATCAGGAGGCCCGTTCCGCACAACACAGGAAATGGACCTTTAATATGGCAGTACCTACCCTGTGGAATTCCCTTCCCTTAAATATTAGACAGGCGCCATCTCTGTTATCTTTTCGGTGCCTATTAAAGACCTTCCTCTTTCAACAAGCCTTTTAAGTTGAGACCTTATCCCAGTCTGTGTCTGTGTTGGAATTGCTTTTTAATATGTTTTAAACTTTTTTTAAAAAAAACACCATGTTTTTTTAAAGATGTCTTGAAAGCTTTTAAAAAAATGTTTTTAAATGTGTTTTGTTTTAATGTATTTTAAAGTCTGTTTTCATGATGTTTTAAAGTGTTTTTAGTGCTTTTGTTTGCCGCCCTGGGCTCCTGCTAGGAGGAAGGGCAGGATATAAATTAAATAATAAATAAATAAATACTATAGTACACATGTCTACTCAGAAGCAAGTCTCTTTGTGTTTAATGGGCCTTATTCCAGGTAAGTGGATACAGGATGGCAGCCTAGGCTTTATTTTAGGGCTGGCATTGGGGAAAAACATGGTTCATAAACCTTAACTATGACTATGTAGGAGGTCTAAGATCATGCAACCCCTCTCCCTTTAGGATATGACTTTTTAAATTATTTTAGTTGTATCAAGACAGGGGTGTGTATGGAAAATGTTGCTGCTATCTGCACCAATGCCGGAATACCGGTACAACGTTCGTCAGGCAAGAAAAACACCCCACACGACTAAAGGGAGAGAATGCACTGCATGCTGGGATGCCTGTCACATGACCAGCTGCAGCTAGCAAAAAACTCCTGTGATCTTCCAGGTTCCTAGCCTTGCTAACGGATTATTTCTGGTATCATTTATCACAGAAATTTGCACTAAACTTCCACTACATTCCACTAGAATTCTGAAGCTAGCTTGTGCGTCGTGTGAAAGATCAAATATAATGCACAAATTACCAGGTAAGAAATCGTCAGAATAACGGAATAAAGTGTAGTGTGAAAGCAGTCTAAGACATTAATTCTACAAGTTGGCAGGTAAGCTTTTTACTGCCATTTTTTTAGTCTAACACAGACTCACAGATTTGGGTTTAACATAAAGTAATGAGCATAAGCCCCTAAAATAATAACTTATTTTTACATGCCCATCCCCTTACCAATTATTTGAACTTAACATCTCTTTTCAGTACTTTAAATGTATCACATCACTAACAAATACATCCTTGTGATGCCACTCAATAAAGTCCTGGGTGTCCAACCCAGAAGAGTCAACAATTGGATTTTCACTCATTGTGAATGTGCAGCTGTCAACCTAATTATACTAATTGAAGCTTCATAACACTATAATCTAGTCCTAGAGATGGGGAATACAAGCATTTCCAGCTGTTTAGAAATACTAGTATTTGTTTCACTATTGTGATTGCTCTTAATAGAAACTGTCAGTCTGCTGCTGATTTCTAAACAAATGTTTAAACTGAATTCTACATTGGATATAAGGAGCACATAATCAGATAAAAGGAAAAATAAGACAAACCAGGTGTAGATTGGAGTAGGACATCTTACCATAGTTATTAGTTTGCTCTGTCATAAATTTTGATTTTTTCAAAAGACCTTAATAGTTCACGACCAGTTTACCTGAAGGATCAACTTTCCTCATTTATGCTCACTGAACTGTTTCGATCTGTGGAGCTCCACTTTTACAAGTGCCACTTAATGTTCATTCTCCACTTGCAAAAAAATTGATCCTTCAGTATGGCAGCACCAACACCTTGGAACACTAATATCAGCAGCATCTTTGCTATACTGTTTCCGGCACCTGTTAAAAACTGCCTTGTTTTAAGCAATCCTACCCAGACATGTAAATTTAACATGTATTTTAATTTGTGTGTTTATGAAGCATATTTTTAAATGACTGATTATGTTTGAAAAAGAAGTTAGGCTTACTTTTTAGCATCTGTTTTTATCAATAATTTTAATGTATATTTATGAAAACCACTTAGATCACTATGGATACCTATGCTTGCTCTCTTTCTCCCCCTCTCTCTTTGCAGGAAACATTCTACCCTTGTGTTGACAAGATATAGTGCTAGGATGTGTTGCAGAAGAATAAAGGAGAAAGCATTCCTTACAGGATCATGAGGATATGCCCCAACAGGCCAAACAAATGACATTCATGTGTTCAAAAGCTATTACACAGAGACAAGTCTGAGCATATTTACAAGCGTTTTTAAAAACAGGTACATAAATATTGTGCATCTGTGCTGTGAGGCCATTCTAAGAGCTGTATAATGGAGAAAATTATTTTAAAGTATAATCAACAAGTCCACCTCACCTTCTTTTGTTTTACTGCACATTACCTTCATTCAGCTAACATCCGGTTCTTGTTCAGAGGTAGTGGGAAAGAGGTAGGGGGGGAAGCCAGTTTAGGTTTCGGGAGAAAATTAATGTAACTAAAAGATGGACCCGAGCAAGTAAAACATGATGCAAGCAAACCATCCAGAATGAAAATTAACCAATTGCTTTGCTACTAGCCATCCAAAGTAGCCAATCTATGGAATGAACTCTTAAGAGACCCAGAATATCCAGTTAAAGTGGCACACTATTATATAATATATGACACTTATAGCTTGGGAACCAAATGGATTTCTGTTTCTTGTTTAACAAATAGCTTATGTTGCTCAGAATATGGTGATGTCATCATTCAGCAGAATGAGGCCAGATTGTGTTCCTTGGATCAAGTATGCATTATGTTGTTAAAAATTATCTGAAAGTAGGCCATAGAAACACAGCTTTAATTTATATAATTGCTGCAAGCCAGATGGAGGATGCCTACTTGCTTCCTATCTAAGTTGTTATGCCAACTTATAAAATAGTTGCTATTCCTATGCACAATTCACCTCAATGCTAACCTCGTTTTTACTATTGTATTGCCTTGTTATAGTATGTAGCATGGGTGGCTTCAAATGAACAGCAATAAGAGAAAACTCAACCCTTTCTCTTAACAAGTTATTATAGCCCTTTAACCAGCAGTGGATGTGCTATGGTTACCCAAAAGTGAACTAACTGTATGTACTGACCTTAGTTTAAATTGACTTACTACTGAAATGAGCTCTCTAAAGCATTCAGTATTTTGGCTGTTGGTGACTTAATAGAAAATCAAGCTACATCAAATAAGACCGAAACATAATCCAAGCATCAAGAACCTAAAAGCACTTGAACACACAATAGTGAGTGTAGGTTATTACCAGTAAAACCATTTATATAAGTCAAAAAATGAACCCACAGCATGTGCAGAGGACCCTTAAGAGATCTAAAAGCGACCTTTTTAATTACTACTGCCCATTACATATTACTTCTTGCCCTCTGCTGTGTAGACACTGTGCAACCTTAATACAATACTCGCATGCTACAAAATATCATATATCAAAAAGGGAAAGTATTACACAAGAACTCGTTTAGAAAAAGAATCCTTTTACAATAAAGCCCTGCATGCTTCTGCAATTATGCATATGACTCCTTTTAAGCCACATTCAACATTCTAGTTTCATTTTAAAATCCCAAACATGCTGCACAGTATAAAGATCACCTCATGTTACCTATTTCTGAGTTCCCACTACTTTCTGCAGACATGTTTTGTACAAATGCTAAATATATTGATTCAGCCATTCAGCTTGCACTTAAGAAAGCTTGCATTTCTCTCCCCCCTCCTTTAAGGTAAAAAAAGGGGGGAAGAAACCAGCCCATTAAATGAATGCAACAAAGGTTACCCTTCCTTAAGTGCAAAAATCCACATTCCCATTTAACATTTATAGCCCAGATCTACAGACCCTCCAGAATACAGATTTTACTCTGCAAATAGATGGATCAATTAAGGAAAACATCCCATTTCATTATCTCCCACTGACTATTAGCACAACAATCAGCTTTACAAAAAGGTACCCAACTGTCAGAACACTATTTTTAAAACAACGTGGAAAGTTAACCTCAGGGCAGCATTGCAAATAAATCCACTGAAATTACTAGATCACTTATAAAGTATACCAGCATAAGTAATTTGTGGGCATGTAAGGATCTGAACAAGAAAAAAACATTGTTGCCTAATTTACAAAAACCTTCCCAGCTGCTCACCTGGAGGTGAGGCCTTACTTATCATGGCCAAACAGGCAAGTGACTATTTAACATGCACCCTTTATGGATCAACAATGTTGCACTTTAGGGAAGCTCTAATAATACAACTAAGTCCCAATGGACTTGAATATTAGCATTTATAGGATGACATTATCAAAGACATATAGGAATGAAAAAGCTATATCTGTGACAAATATTTGCTGAACTAGTCATTCAGTATATTTCTGTTGGAAATGCACATGACCACTAATTTCTGTTTTCTAGCTGAAGACGCAAGAGAGATTGGAATGCTCTTGAATTAATGAAGAGACTGACCTTGTAGAGCAAAAATCTGTAATACTAGAGAAATTGATTTTTTAAACATCGCTAGAAAAGCATTTAAAAAAGCAAAAACTCCTGTAAATGGAATTCCATTTGTTGGAATTATAATCATTTACACAGTAGTTACCTGATTTTGGCACTAACTACACTGATGACGATCATCATAGCACCCTGGGTTTGTGTGTGTGTGTACTCTAGTTAAAGTTTTTTTAAAAGATATTTTATAATCCTATATACTGCCTTCTCTTTATGTAGCCAAAATAATACCAATCAAGAGGTGGGTATCAGCAGGCTCAGTGTAACTCGGAGGCTTGCAGAAGTAATAAAAACAACAACAACATGCTAAAAATGGGGAGACTCAATGAGAGTCAAATGAGAATTAAGCATGCTCAATGCACAGTGAATGCCAATTGACTATTAATAGAAGGGGAATAAAAGATACTAGAAGGTGGCATGACTGACTACCTGAAATCTTGAACAAACTCCATACCACACTAGAGAGAAGGTATGGGGGGAAAAACTGGAAAAATAGGGGAGACCATGTTCCCCATTTTTTCCTTTTTTTTTGCATAAACAAGAAAGCTTCATAAAAAATGGGGGGGGGAACCCACTTCCACTCCACCAGAAAACATGCTGGAACTAAGCAAAACAAATTTAACTCCTTCTTTACATTCTATAGCTGCCCTGAGAATTTGTTGAATGGTAGAATACAAACATCTAAAATAAACACATAAAGGAAATGTGGAAGCCAGACTGACTAATATTAAAGGATGGGGGATAAAATAGTCAAGTGATATTTTTAGCTCTGACATCTTCATACAGGCAAAGAATGAGAATGCTTGAAAGTGCTTTCAAGTGTGGGAAGTGAACAAAGGCAGCCCATCCTTATTTGACATGAATTTTCTTTAAAAATAGATACCCATTTTCAAACAGTCTCTCCCAATCCTATACTGACTTTTTCTTTTTCTTTAATCCCAGCCTTGAACACTGACCACAGTACACATTCAGAACGTACCAGAAAGCTTTTGGGAGTGGTGGTCTCATTCAATGTGGGGTAAGGAACCAGGCACAGGGCCCTATAGCATCCCTGGTGCCTTTGAAGGACTCTTTACCCTTATGCTTCAAAAGGATAATGAAGTTTGCAGTGTTAAATTGGTGTCTAATTGTCCCAACTTTACAACTAGGCCTAAACAATCATTAAAACAACCCACTGAATTACTACTTGCCAAAAAAGTTAATCAAGCAGTAGGACTCTACATGTAATGAGGGGAGGAACCTGACTAGGATAGTGAGACACACCACACTATGAACTCTCAATTCCTGCCCACCCAACTCCCTAGCACAGGGGTCACTAACCCACTGCCCACAGGTGCCGTGGCACCTGCAACAGCCTCCAGTGGGCCTTCAGTCCCTACCAGGTGGCCCAGAATCTTAGCTTTCATTTAAAAACAACAACAAAGTTTCTAGTCCTCTTAGAAAGAATGTTATGGAGCAAAATGTGGAGGTACCCTTTCAAGTGATTTCTGTGAAATGAGCCAGCCTGGCTGCTCCTGCCTGTCAATGTTGTTCACCAATGAGCGAAGTCTGAGATGTGTTTCATAAGTGAGTTGTCTGGACACCAGGCAACAAGAAGCTGCAAGCACCAGGAATACCTGCAGTTTTGCCCTCTCTTTTTGCCCACTTTTCCTGTTCTTTTTTTCTCTCCTAGTACTTGGTATCTCCATAGTTCGCCCTTCCTTTTTCCCTAGCAGCCAGGATGTATCTTTCCTCTGCTTGGTTCATCTGAGGTCATATAACATCTAGAAATTATTTTCTGCAAATACTACTACACAATAGGTGTGGGTGAGTGTTAAAGAATCCTCCTCCCCATATATGTGAAAACTTTCCAGAGAAGCTGAGGCATGTCTCCTGCCTTGAAGGAGCTAAAAGCTAGGGACTCACTGAGAAATCACTGTATAATTAACTTACAGCCCTACTCAGAAGTGTGTATGTCTGCTCAGAAGTAAGTCTTTGTGTTTAATGGGGCTTATTTTCAGCTAAGTGGGTACAGGATGGCAGCCTAGGCACTGGGTTGGCCTTGGGGAAAAAATGGTTCTTGTGCCATTAACAGCTGTATGGCAGACAGAAATTAAACAGCTCAAGCCTTTTCTTGTATGGAAATACAATTTTGGGGAAAGTTGCACCATGACAACATAATTTTGTGTTATGCCATGCCGCCCATGGCAGCCAATTTGTGTTATGCAATATCCCCATAGCAGCCATTTTGTGCACTCTCTCAAAATTTGAAATGTGCTCTCTAATCCAAGAAGGTTGGTGACCCCATCTCTAGAACATATATGCATGACGTATGCCTGAGCAGTAGCTGGTTCAGAAGACCAAAGCAGTAAAATGGAATGATAGACAGTAGTTCAGAATCTATACCCAGATCAGAAAACACAACATTACTTAAAGCAAAAAATTAGCTTTATCAATCAGAACACAAAGCCCATAATCATTGCAGTCAAATAAAACAAATATTGGTCTAACTGCCAAGATGTGCCTCAGCTGGTATAATAGGCAGGTAGTTCATCTCTTATGGGCTGCAAAAGAAGCTATTGTTAAGTATATATTCCTAGGAAATGAAGTAGCACGGATTCCAGCTTCCAGCTGAAGATAACTTATCTAAAAGGCTAGGTTAGCATGCAAAACAGACAGAATGGCATGACCTGCTTCAAGACATTAGGAAGGGGTGACACAGAAGTCAACCAACACACATTTTTGAACCTCAGGAGGGAAGACAGGATACAGGCTGGGGTGCTAGGATGAAAAACAAAAGCCCTATGATCTAGAATTTACTAATCACTTAAGCCAGAGGTAGGGAACCTTGTTCAGTCCAAGGGTGAGATACCTTCCTGGACAACTTTCTAGGAGCCACATGCTAATGATGGGGAGAGTTCTCACTTGCAAACGCCCATCTGTCCTCCACTCAATCAAAAAAAAAGGGATTATCAGAGTTCAAAGACAACATTACAGCCAGGCAAAAACATTCAAGGAGGATACAAAGTAGGGGCTGGGGTGGACTGTGGCTGGGGGGAGTCCTGGGGGCCAGGTAGAGAGGACTGAGGTTCCCCACCTCTGACCTAAGCTCTTGCAGCATGCCTAAGCCTCACCATCTGCGGAAGATGCCCTTCCTCTGGTCCCTGAACAGGGCAAAGTACATAGCCTGGGGAAGGGCCTTTTCAGTGGCAACTCCATGTCCTTGGAATGTCCTCCCCACTCATGTGGGTCTGGCCTCTTCATTATACTCCTGTAGACAATAGGCTGACATGAATCTCTTTCAGAAAACTTTTGAAGGAGTGTGGCGTGAAGAATTGCCAGGTTTTTACAGTTGCATTTTTATAGAATTCAGGAATAATTTAATGCTGCCTTTTTCATTTATTCTTTGTTTTGGAGTTATGGAATTGTTTTCATTATATTTGAGTTTTATTCTTTTAGATTGTTTTATATTTTTATTGATGAAAACTCAATGACCAGCAGGGCAGCCCTGCTCACCTGGCTTCCCAGCACAGCACGGTGCAGGTGCAGCAGGGAAGCACTGAAGTGGCTTTGCTGCTTCACCTGCATTGTGCTGAGCTCCCCACTGTCTTGCCCCTCCTTCTCAGTAACTGGCAGTGATGTGCAATGTTGAGAAACTGGGTAACTATGCTGCCATGCCCACACTGGTAGCTACTACTCTGAAAACAAAATAAAGCTGCAGATATGACTGCCACTTGAGCAACTTGAGAAAAGGCAAAATCTAAAGATAGGAGACATATGAACCAAAGAAAGGGTCCAGTCTGCTTTTTGATTAAGATGTCTGCTGCCTGGGAAATTACTTAGGTGCTGTTTTTCCCCCACTTCCATTATTATTCTGGTTGCTCCTGGTCTAAACGTGGATGCTGTCTTGTCAATTAAGTGGACTTCCCACATTTGAGTTCAGCTGCGATTCCCTGCAGGTTTTGAACAGCTGAGACTTAAAACATCCCAAGTGGCATCATCACTATAATCACATTTTTTTTTCTTTTATTGAGTTATGGTACGTGTTTGTTTTTGAGAAAAGAGTAGAGTAGAGAAAAAGATTTCTCTCACACACACACAAGCACAAGCTAATACTGTAGGTTTTGCATAGTTCCTAAGCCTGGAAACTTTGAAGACAACTGATCAGTGTAATACAAAACCCAGATAAATTCAAGTTGCATTCATCATCTAAGCAGGAGCTTGCAACTCCATAGTGTTGCGTGAACACCAGAATCATCCTAATTACCAGATCCACAAGATGGAAGGGATTAGGAAAGGACTGTGCTGCCTCTCTATTGACAGAGGAGACAGAGCTTTGCTGCCAGAGGAGCACATAAGCTGCAGATACCACAGCCAGCTCAGTGTTTTGGTGTTTTTGTTTGCCGCTCTGGGCTCCTACTGGGAGGAAGAGCAGGATATAAATTTAAATAATAATAATAATAATATATAAAATGCAAGCAGATAAAACAGGATTTAAAATCTAACACAACAGGTAAATTCACATAACTTTTTAAATGTATCTTTTACAGACTGGGATTCAAGAGCTATTTTAGGTACACAGAAGGACTTAGTACATCTGGTTGAATTTTTGTATTAGCTTTTTTTATTTGAACAATAGACTTTCATGCCGTGTTTAAACTGCTTAAGAGACTCCTCATTATTAAAAGAAAAAAATGCTATATTTGACACACACAAATCCAAAACCCCATTTGGATCCTGCCATTGGGATTAGAAAGTGATACCATTGCACAATTGTTTCTCAGTAGATTTTGGTATTTTGATAATTTTATGACTGCTTTGAAACAGTACAATATTGCAGCTTACCAGATCATCAGAAAGCACTTGCCAAGTGGGTTGCATCAGGAGGAGGCGAGCCACAGTTGGCTAATTATATTATCCTAATATATTGAGCAAATACCAAACTCATTCAAAGACAACTCAAAGCATCTTCATTTACAAAACAGTTGCAGGATATGACCCTAAAATCTCGACTACAAAATTCAAGCCCATATATGCTTAATTACAAGCAACTATATCAACTTGAGGAAGTGATGTCTGAATTAATTGCAGGGCTGTGGAGTCGGAGTTGTGGAGTCAGAGTCGGAAGCAATTCTGGGTGGAGTCGGAAGCAATTTTGGGTGGAGTCGGAGTCGGTAGAAATGTACCAACTCCGGCTTTAAAATAAATTTTGATTGACAAATTTTAAAAAATATAAATTCAAAATGTCAAAGAAGCTTCCCATGAAGTCAGCTGTAGTTGAGCATTTCACCGTAACTCAAGATGGAAAACATTTTGTGTGTCAGTGTATGACACAGGACCCAGATGAAGACAAATGCTGTGATGCCAAGATCAACGCATATTCAGGCAGCGATAAAAATGCTCCTATGAGAGCTTCCAATTTAAAAAGACATTTACAGCCCTTTCCAGGGCTGTGGAGTTGGAAGCAATTTTGGGTGGAGTCGGAGTCAGAGTCGGACAGTAGAAAAATAGAGGAGTCGCAGTCGAAGGTTTGGCATACCGACTCCACAGCCCTGGACTCCACAGCCCTGATTAATTGTCTAGGTATCCATACTGCAACTCAACATGGGTTGAAATATCAAGAGTAATGAAAAACGCTCCATTCGACACTGTTATTTCGTTATTGCCTCCTCTATGCAGCAAAAGTGATGAAACTCAGGAGGCAAAAGACTGATCTTGTTGCCAGGATAGGATATGCAGTGTTTTGCCAGTTCAGGAGTTGCTAAAAGGAAGTCTTTTGAAGACTTTCCTCTTCCAACAAGCCTTTTAAGTTGAGACCTATCCCAGTCTGCATCTGTGTTAGAATTGCTTTTAATATGTCTTTTAATATCTTAACCCTTTTTACGATGTTTTTAAAGTTTTTTTTAATGTTTTTAATGTTGTTTTGTTTTAATGTATTTTAAGGTCTTTTTATGACGTTTTAAAGTGTTTTTAGTGTTTCTGTTTGCCACCCTGGGCTCCTGCTGGAAGGGCAGGGTATAAATAAAATAATAAATAAAATAAACAGTAATAGTGCTAGAAAAATCTGGCAACCAACTATATATTCTGGGAACCATTAATCTGGTTGGATGATCAGTAGGTCATGTTCTCAGTCTAGAATGGATCAGAAACTCTTCAATCCTTATACGTGTTCAGTAGTGGAAAGACTAGCTCTTGTAACAAGCAGACCTTGAGTGTTGTGGCATCTACCATTTGGAATTCCCTCCCCTTAAATATTAGATAGATACCATCTCTATTATCTTTTCAGTGCCTACTGAAAGACCTTCCTCTTTCAACAAGCCTTTTAAGTAGAGACCCTATCCCAGTCTGCTTCTGTGTTGGAATTGCTTTTTAAGAACATAAGAACATAAGAAGAGCCTGCTGGATCAGGCCAGTGGCCCATCTAGTCCAGCATCCTGTTCTCACAGTGGCCAACCAGGTGCCTGGGGGAAGCCCGCAAGCAGGCTTTGATGTTCTCAAAGCTTTTTTAAAAGATGTTTTGTGTTAATACATTTTAAAGGCTGTTTTTAAGATGTTTTAGAGTGTTTTTAGTGCTTTTGTTTGCCACCCTGGGCTCCTTCTGGGAGGAAGGGCAGGATATAAATGTAATAAACAAACAACATCTTCCCCACACAAGCACTTCAGAAACAAGTTCATTAGCACTACCAAAAAATTGCCACCCACTACATTCTTTAAATAACTTTCAAACTTTGGTATGCTAGGGTTAAAAATACTCTGCAGTCTATTTCAAGTGTTGAAATTCCTCCATGAAGACCCACTTTTTCAGTTCTTTTCACTCATGTAAATGACTACAAGCAAAACAATTTAACAGCTATTCATTTGTAAGATGAAAAAGGAGGTAGCTGGTTAATTCTGGATCATCCAATCACAAGCAGAACAAAGCCTCTTTCCCTGTTCACAGCTGTGATACACAATACTCACGTAGTTTAATGATTGCAATCATTGAATAAGTGGCCAATCATTCTAGAAAATATTGTCACTGGAATGGAGCCAAAGAACATGGAAAAGGTTTTTAAATATAAAAATGAAAAAAATCCAGTGTTAAATTCATTATGACATGGGAAACATTTGTCGATTCAATTTCCTATCACTGATTTAAATCAAGGATCCAATTCTGAAACTCATTAAAGTATATACGTTAAGTGGTCAGTACAACAAAGATTGGTTTGCAACTAAAACAAAACATTTATACAAGCTTTGATCATGCAGCCCACAAGCCTTTGCACTCCTGAATAAATTCCTCACAGCTAAATCCTTTCAATGTTTACTCCCAACTAGGGATGGGGCACAATATTTGCTAAATCGGATTTATTACCGGATTTTTGCCATAATCTGACAAACTGCATTGTTTTCGGACTGGCACTGATTTCTTGCAGCAGGTCACACTTGTCACTGGCATGGGTTTTTTAAAAAAAATCTCTCAAAAGTTTACGTTATTGTCTTAGTAATCAGTTTTCCTCTAAACTGATGTATTCCTAACTCAGTGGAACAAGTACCTACAGCATAAGCATTTTCATTAGCATTTTTGTTAGCACTAACATTATTTTTTTCACTGAAAAGAAGCCATGAATCGGCAATTGCGCAAACCATCAGGAACAAAAAAATGGTGCATCAGTATTAAAAGCCAGACTGTCAGAATCCAAGCGGATAAGAACCAGTTAACAAAGCCCATCCCTACTCCCAACCTACACAAGGATAGGATTTCATCCTTAGGTACTAGGCCAATTTCTATTTGGTTTACTTTCTAAATAAGCAAAATCAGTTACTTAAGGTTAAGAATGTAATCTTTATTTGAACAAACAACTGAATATAGTAAATTTTACTTCTGAATAAACATGCTTCTAGATAGCACAGACACTTATAGCATAACCTTATACAAATTCTAATAGTTACTGGGGCAAATAATAAAATTGTGATTAACTATAGGTAATTCCATGAAAATGTCAACCTACAGACCCATTTTTCATTTTCATATACAGTTAGCACATTCCATATCATTTTAAAGATAATTTTCCAAAGTTTCATTATCTGGCAACAGTCTTTCAAAATGGCATTTTACACATGTGTAAAACAACCAGAAGTGTGGAATGCAAGATGACTCAGATTTCTGTTTTTTTCCTTTAATCTTCAATTAACGACTTCTCCAAGAAAATAGATACTAGATTAATGATCCTTTATTGTACTGACAGTTTTGCTGTCTCATTTGGCAAACTAAGGGAAAAAATATGCTAGGAACAAAATCAGATGAGCTTAGGACAATAAAACATGTTGGCTGAGTATGTTATGTTGGTCACACACAAAAAATACATACCCCCCTTTAAATGAAAAGAAAAATCTGTATGTTTCCTTTTCTTGAATTTGTTAGCTTTAAGAAAATGTGATGAAAGGTTACCTGAAATGCGTTTTACACATTTACCACAAGTGCAATTTAACATAGCATAAATGTGTTGTCATGTGTGTCATCATGGATTGTCCACTGAGAAATGTGTTATTTAGTGCAGACTATATCAACTGTAGCCCAATCAAAATAATAGTAATGATAACAAAAATAACCAACCAATAGTTAAAGAATCTTTTGAAGTTGTAATGTCTAGAATAGGGGACGACATTAGCTCACTTTAGACATTACTAGTGAACTGTTGAGTTACTACATAAAGGGAGCAGAGGGGGAAAAACATGCTAGCTCTGCCCACCCTCAGCACTATTATTGTCTCCCCCCAACTAATAGAGGGTGACCTTGTGAAATGGGCAATCCCTCTACCTACTGAGTAACTCCATAACTTGGAGCAAGGCTTTCAGTGTGGCTGCCCCTGTTCTGTGGAACAGCAGTTGAGATGCAACAGGTACCCACTGCTTATACTTTCTGGAAACAACTGAAGACATTTTTTCCAAGAGGCATTTCCAGCTGGATGAAAAGATCTCTGCCTCAGATGTTCATTTTGTATTGTTTTTAAACCTATCCAGTTATTTTTTTGTATTCTTTTGAAAACTATTTTAACTATTTCTATATGTTTGAAAATCACCTTAAACCCACCTGCAGGCAGTGATTCATTAGTAAAATAAACACTTGTGGGGGCTCCCCACACATTTTAGAATCCTGGAAAATCTCTCGTGTGGTACACTGAACACTTAAAACTTAATAGCCCTCTTCAGGGACAAGTGTTTATCTTCTATGTAACTGTGACGCTCTGGAAAACGCAGCATCCTTTAAAATCAGATATATATCTAGAAAAGATTAACTTAAATTTGTAACAGTAGTGGCCAATAAACCCACTTTAATATGGAGTATATCAATGGGCTGTATGCAATTGTTCCTCACTGACAGAAGACTCTTTGATCCCAAAGAATTTCCTTTAGCACAGGGATGGGGAATCTGCGGCCCACCAGATGTTGAAGTACATCCTATCAGCATGGCCAAAGCTCAGGGATGATGGGAACTGTAGTACAGCAACATCTGAGAGCCACAAGTTCCCCAACCCTCTTTTGTCAGAATATTTTCACTGGTTTCCCCTTTCCTTTGCAGCCTTTGCAGCACCAAAATCAACGAAAGGGGACTGGGGGATCAGCATGGTAGGTGGCAAAGGCAGCTGCAGGAGGAAAGAGACATTAGCAAAAATCACTTTCACCTCTTTTTGGCTCATGGAAGTCTCCAATGGATGAAAGAGCCTTCTTTCAGCCTTCTTTCAGCAGAGCAATAGTACTGAATACAACCCAATACAACTACTTGCAAATTAAGGGTGGTAATACCAGGGCCAAATTCCAATAATTGCACAAGTTCCATTCGCTTGAGTTATGCTTATGTTACTTCAACAGGTACTTTCATGAAACATGAAACTGATGAGGCTTTCAAAAGTAGTTTGTAAAATAGCATAGATACTGGTTCAAAGAAAAAAGAAATGTAAAGCCCCTCTCTGCATACCTAACATAGACCTTTCAATCCCAGCCCATGTGATGATGGCAGTCAAATTTTTCCAAGAACTTGCCACTAACTGGGTTAAACAAATCTGAACTGTTTCCCTCACAGTGGCTTAAGCTAGCAGGCACTATTTACTGGTGGCTGAACCGAGCAGCTTATTCTGAATCTGTACAAAGTACAAACATACTAAGACAGGCTGCAATTCTGGAAATTTTACAGCCCATCTCTTGGCTGTAGAATAAGTAACTTAGACATTGGGGCTTGGTTCATACAATACATTAAACCATAGTTAAAATAAGCTACGGTTTAATAACAAAGCTTAGCTTTCACTCATAGTTTTTTTTAACAGAAACAAACATTTCGCCTGGGTTCAGATGACACAATAAGCCAGACCGTGGCTTGTTTCCTGGCAGCACAAAGGCAGCAGGAGTGGTACAGGAGCAAAGCACTTGCAATTTCAGCAGCATGCACCAGCACATTGCTCATTCACATTAAACCACAGTTTATTTTAACTATGGTTTAATGCAACATGCAAATCATGCCAGTCTCTTTTGAGACACAGTATAATGTTAATTTAATAAAACTAAAACCAATGTGCATTTTAATCAAAGCAATATTCATGACATTCACCTCCTTATAAATAGGGCCACTGTCTTGTCTTACTGAAAGACTTAACTGTTTTCATGGTTGAAAACATCTGCTACATGTATGCCAATATCTTGGTATGCAAGAAGTACTCTTGATTCCTATGAAGTAGCGTAATCAATGCTATCATTCTCCTCTCACATGTTGCTTTTAACCAACTTGATGAGTAAAGCAGTTACAGGAAATTAGTCAGAACAGCAGCGTTAACTTGAAACAGCCTCATAGTCTGTTCTACCATCACTTTCCCCAATAACTCATTCAAACTTTCATACATTACCTTTTAAAATTAAGCAGCCACCTTAACAGTTTAATGGGAGCACAAGTTACAGCAAAAATTTGCAACAATATGTAAGAAGACTTATACTGTTTTTCCCCCATTTTGCAATGAAGCCTTTTAGTGTAATTAGGTCATTCAAAAATGACAGTAGCTGCAAAGAAGCTAAGTGATGGATTACTCTCTGCCAAGCAAACAAGATGTTCACCTCTATCTAATACACAGCATATTGTAGCTTCATTCATTCACTGACGATCACTCGTGGCCGAGTAAGATTTTCTTCCAGGATGAGGTCTTAAACAGTGGGTCCGTAAGTAACTGTGGAGGCCAATTCTGGATCCACGCAGCCTCCCACAGTGAGGACATAGGTTTCCAGATGGAAGATGGTCACGATGAGGATTTGCTTGACGTGCCTTCCGCTTAGCTCATTTGTCCCTTTCACCCTGTACTCGTGCTTCTTCAAAGTCCTATGATAATGGCCAACCTCCAATTAGGACGCTCATGGGCCAAGGCTTCCCAGTTCTCAATGCTCATGTTACATTTTTTTAGATTAGCTTTGAGAACATCTTTAAACCTCCACTGATATTCCGTTTTCCATCCTTAAGTTGGGAGTAAAGTAGCTGCTTTGGAAGACTGTGATCAGGCATTCTAACAACATGGCCAGTCCAGCGAAATTGATGTTGGAGGATCATTGTTTCAACACTGGTGGTCTTTGCTTCTTCCAATATGCTAACGTTAGTCTGCCTATCTTCCCGAGTAATTTGCAGAATTTTCCAGAGGCAGCGTTGGTGGAGTCTTTCCAGAAATTGGGAGTGACATTTATAGATGGTCCATGCTTCACAGGCGTACAGTGAGGTCGGTAGTACGATGGCTTTGTAAATATGCATTTTGGTCTCCCTGCAAATATCCTGATCCTCAAACATTCTTCGCTTCATTCGGGAGAATGTGGCACTCGCAGAGCTCAGACGATGCTGAATTTCAGCGTTGATGTCAGCTTTTACAGAGAGATGGCTGCCAAGATAAGAAAAGTGATCAACATTCTCCAGCTTCTGTAGCTTCAAAGAAGGTATTGATAGGGAGGTGAGAAAGGAACAAGAATTTCCTTGCCCTTAAAGCCTGGACACCTCCGTGGAGGTGATGTCAGTAGGAACATACCAAAATTCTATTTTCAACAAGACAGAACATTGGTTCATACATTCACAGGGACACTCCTTCAAGCAAAAAGATAGCGGAGTGAGCAGCCTCGTTGGCATGCAGCACCTGAGGGAGCGGCTGCTGGAGCTGGAGACAGGGGTTGAGAGAGAGCAAAGAAGAAAGAGTTGGCAGCAGACACGGTTACCAAGTACCACCGAGTACCGTCAGCAGCTCTGCCAACAAGATAGATTGAATACTTCCTGCCTCGGCGGCTCCGGCATCTGGCAGTGTGGTGGCCTTGTTTCCTCATGCCCCTTTGTGGATGCAGCGTGGCAGAGACCTCGCTGCCGCCGCTCTGGGCTTGGCAGCTCTCTTGAACCATCTCCAGTTGCCTCAAGTTGCGTCTTCCCTGCAGAGGCCACTGGCTCAGCCTTGCTGGCTCTTAATGCCACCCCTGTTTTACTGCTGCCGGTGCTGAGTTTGCAGACGGGGCTGTGCCTGAGAGCTGATGCCTGCCCAAACTCGTGGTTGAGATGACGGCCTGAATCCTTCCTCCATCTACGCCATGCAGGGCAGCGGCGGAGGCCCACTGAATGGCTCTGCGGTCAAGCTGAGCCTCACTGCAACATACGAGCGCCTAGATGAGGTCCCCCTTCGCTGCCCGGCTTGTGTCCCTGCCCTTGTTATCATGAAGGAATTCCACGCTGCTATCTATACCGGCCCCCAGCCTATACATCGCTGCTGCCCACCACGAACACTACCACCGGCTCTACTCTGTCATTGTTCGGGCAAGAGTAAGAAGGCTTTGGATAAGAACAGAGTTAGGTTCTATTTTACTGTTTAGTTTTTTGATGTACTGATGTTCTTGTATGTTTTCCTTTTGTACATCACTCAAAGTGGCTGGATAACCAGCCAGATGGGCGACTAATAAATCGAATAAATAAATAATAATAAATAATGTGTTAGAAGAGCAAGTTCACCCTCATCTGATCTACCATGCAGATTTTTTAAGAGGAGGAAAAAACATGCAAGCCAGACTTCTATGTAAGATGTTCAGGTAGACTGTTCAATTCATTAGATATTGTCAACATGGCCCTAGGAAAGAGGCAAACTCACTCCACCATGTGACGCTCCACTATATAATGGTCAGATAACACTAGGTCCAAGTTATGTAAGATGCAGAAAAATAGGAGGCACAAGACTCTTGCTAATAACACAAAACCCAGATATAATTTTGAAGCTTCAGAATATTGCCAATATTGCAGTCCATTGTTCCTGAATTTCCTGAGATGAACATTCACTGCAGCAGCACACTGGCAAATTCACTAAAGCAGAAGTTTTCACTACTGTTTTCAGTATTTTGCTCATAGTACTGTGAGTACCCGGCATATGCTGGGGGGTAAAGAAAGGCCGGGGAAGGAACTGGCAATCCCACCTCATATATACGGTCTGCCTAGTAAATGTCGCAAGACGTCACCCTAAGAGTCGGAAAACCGACTCGCACTACAAGTGTGGGGACACCTTTACCTTTTTACTGTCTCCCTCTTAATTCCATCTTGAAAGAACATTTGAGAAAACAAGTAATATTTTGTAATATATGTACATAACATTTCAACATATACTCAAACCAAGTTTGTATAGTAGCAAAGCTGCTTCAAACATGTTCTAACAACACTTACAATCTCAGCAGAGATGCATGTAGATATTTTTGCATGTAGATATTTTTACCATCAAACAAGCATCTTATGCTGATTGTTTATGCGGGCTCTAGAAACCCTTCCTTGGAAGCACCCATTTCCACCCACCCTAAAGATCAAATTTGGAAGCAGATCAGACAAGCTCCAGGACAGGAAAGCAGGGCTGCCCAGTCAAACTGTTCTCTCTCAGATAGTTTGAGGACAGTTGGAGCCCTCACAGGAGAGGATCTGAGATGCTGTCCTCCCTTACTACTCAGTGTCAGTTCAATTTCAGCAATTGCTGGTTTAACTTTTCATTAACCATGCAAAGGATTGAACTCTGTGGCTTAAGATAAGCTTACAAGTGGTAGGCTGTTAGCAATAGGAGACAATCAGTATGCTCAGAATTCCCTTGTGTAAGAATTCTCAGTGCCCACAGGGCATGTTAACCTGATCCAAGGAAGCATTAATGTCAAGCAATTATTTTAAATACCATGGAAATCCAGAACGAGTAGGACTTGTTTTGTAAGTCATGTTGTAGCTAGGCAGGTGACATACACAGTACACTGAGTACCCATCTTCTCTACTGGGCATACGGATATGCTTCAAGCTTTAAAAAAAAATTGCACATCAGTATTATAGAAATCACACTAATCACTGACACAGTTTTAAGGACATGTCACAGGATTCCCTCACTGCTTAAATTTACAAGGGCAGTTAAAATATGCTCCTCCTAGGCAGAGCTTGGAAAAGTTACTTTTTTGAACTACAACTCCCATCAGCCCAATCCAGTGGCTATGCTGGCTGGGGCTGATGGGAGTTGTAGTTTTAAAAAAGTAACGTTTCCAAGCTCTGCTCCTAGGCATCTGGCTGCTATGCTATCAGCTATTATTTTATATTGTCTAATATTTTATTACTTTAAATATGTTATTGTACACTGCTCTGATCTCCTTTGGGAGGAAAAACAGGATGTAATGATTCAAAATTAATATGGTATTGATGTTTAAGCATAGTTCAGACAGTGACAAGAATGAAGGCAGGGGAAGCAATTGCTCTCCCACTTCAGAAACTTCAGTCATAAAACATCCTGAGTCCCACACTTTGTAGCTGCAGAGTTCTTTCATGTATACACTGCCCAGGGAGAAAACAGGGTTGATAAAAATCAATATTTTTTAAAAAAAATTAAAAATCAGATTTTTAAAATTTAAATTGGATTTTTTATTTAAATCGGATTTCAAACTTTTCTTAAATCAATTAGTTAAAAGAGCCTAGGTCAAAGATATCATAATGAATACTAATTATACAACTAATTATATTATATAAATATATTAACAGCAGTTTATGGGGATGGGACAGAGCTCGGAAAAGTTACTTTTTTTGTACAACTCCCATCAGCCCAATCCAGTGGCCATGGTGGCTGGGGCTGATGGGAGTTGTAGTTCAAAAAAGTAACATTTCCAAGCTCTGGGATGCGATCAGTCCTGTTTTGCAGGTGGTGTACATGAAGTGCTCTGTCTCTCTCGGCCTTGGCTCTCTCTAAGTGCAAAGATAGAGAAGATCAATGAATAGAGAATTTGGGGAGATGGAGTAGATCTGAACAAGGAGGAGACCACTGAAGTGGTAATCCAGCTCTTAACAACAGTAGCCTCTTCTGCAGGTTTAGAGTGAATTTTTTGTTCCTTTGGATTAATTCATTCTAAATTGAGGAATAAATTGAGAACTGAAAAAGCAGGAAAGCTTGTATTTCTTTTCCAGACAATGAACAAGGAAGCCAAAGGTGAAGACCAAGATAACTGTAGTACCCAATATTTTCTCACGTTGACTTGGTTGAAATTACCTAAATTTTATTTTTTAAAGAACTTCACATTTATCTAAAAACTGAGATAGTTAACCATTCAAAAATCCATATTCATGTTTTGTAAATGTTGTTGTTTGCTGAAGAAGAAAATTAACCAGAAGAATAAATATTCTTATTAGTACAATTTAAAGGCCTGTTTGGTGGCGGTGGTGGTGATTCTGGCACATCATGACAAAAATATGATTAACGGAACAGTTGGAACCATTTCATGTCCTGGATGACTTCCAACTGGTCCAAAATGCAGCAGCCAGATTCTAGGCCCAGTTCAAGGTGCTCGCATTAGTGTTTAAAGCCCTAAATGACTTAAGTCCCAAATATCTGAAAGACCACTTCCTTCCTTACAGACCTTATCGGGTATTGGATCAGCAGAGGGAGGACCTTCTGCTGAGGTTAGTTCTGACACCCTCAGACGTCTGGGGGGGTGGCCCGGGAGATGTCATTCTCTGTGACCAGTAATCTGGATGTTGCATTTTGGACCAGTTGAAGTTTGAGTCATCTCCAAGGGCAGCCCCCCGTAGAGTACATTGCAATAATCCAGTCTGGAAGTTACCAGCGCATGAAGCACTGTGGTCAAGCCTTCTCTGTCCAAAAGGGGCCAAAGCTGGCAAACTAGCCAGAGCTGGAAAAAGGCACCCTAAGCCACTGAGGCCACCTGAACCTCCAATTACAGTATTGGATCAAGGAGTACCCCAGGCTGCGGACCTGCTTCTTCAAGGAAACAGTAACCCCATCCAGAACAGGCCATCTTCCCACCTCCTGGACATTAAAACTCTGGACACATAACACCTTTGTCTTTTTAGGATTCAGCCTCAATGTATTGGCCCACATCCAGTCCATCACTGCCTCCAAGCACCAGTTCAACACCTCAGCTGACTCTCCGGATTCAGATTGAGTAGAGAGGTGGAGCTAGGTGTCTTGATTTAAATCCAATCAACCCTGGAAGAAAATAAGACATAAATATAAGTGTACTATGAAATGGTACATTATTGCTGACATTAGTCAGCCTTTCCCAACCTTTGGATCCCCAGATGTTGTTGGACTACAATTCCCATCATTCCTGACCATTGGCCATGCTGGCTGGGGCTGATGGGAGTTGTAGTCCAACCACATTTGGGGACCCAAAAGTTGGGAAAGGCTGGATTAACTGATGAAGTTACTCAGTTGATTATGACAGAACAACCAAAAGAAAGCTATATGTTTTAGAGATTCACACAGATAAGCATATTTCACAAGGTGAATTATCTAGATCAAGAACAGCATTAAGTTTCCTTTTCTCGATAACAGAAGTTCTGTTGACATGGCTTCCTCTGACTGCTGAAATTGCTTGCTTTCCCTGGAACTGAAAGAAAATTAGTCACTAGACTCAAACAGCAGGAAGCCTGAGAGTCAGGAAGTTGGAGACATTAAGCTAACCCACCCATGGCAAAATCTATTAAATAAATTGTAGCTGAACTGGAAATTGTAGTGATTCAATAACAGTATGGAAGGATTAGTAGCGAAGATCAACATATTTGAGATTATCATTACTAATGAAATGTCCATAGGATCCATGCTATTGCCAAAAAAGCTAACAGCACACAATTCTCAGCTAAACTGCAAACTGGGGCAGGGGAAGAGAATTGATGTGTTACAGTCAACGGAGATGGGTTAATTCAGTTATTTGTACAGTGAAATAATTATATAGATCACTAAATACTAATTCTCATAGAAGAGACAGCTACAGCAATTGTTGGAGAGCTGGTGGAATGCAGATAATTGAGCATCAGCTGTGAAACCACTGGGAAAGAAGAAATCTTAAGATGATGTATTTTTAAAGACAACTGATGTTGTGAAATTTTGGGCTCACTTTATAAGTTTTACTTTTTTTTTTAAAGAAAGCCACCAAGTATAAAGATCAAGATCTTTCAAACCAACTACATCTTCTCCCTTAGGCTTCACCAGAACTGAAGCTGTACTATTTGTTCCCTTTTGGTTTGCTATTACAAGGCAAGACTATAGAAAGATTCTCCTGCCCTGTAAGACCTACGTGGTACAACCTTTTTATAGCCTGTAGGACAGGTATTTCCTCTTGTCAAAATTAATTAAGGATTGTTGCTAATCCATCCTTGATGATATAAATGCCTTAATCAATTTTAATCAACCTGTTTCTCAAACGCAAGCCAATCAGACCTCTTCTCCCAGCTTGCCTTCACCACTTCTTCCTCAGGCACAATTCTGAGAAATGGATATCCCAAATGCAATAAACTGCAATGTATCTTCTATAATTACACTTTTTATTCATTTTCTTTCCCACATAATTCTTGGTAAGGGTGGCGTGGGGTGGGGTGTGATGCATGTAAATCGAATTATGTATATACATACACCAACTTCCCCTTTGATTCATACATATTAAGCGTATGGCAACAACAGTGTGAAATTCTCGAAGTGAGCACACCAGAAAAAGTGGGCATCATAGATTCTTCTAGACTTCAAGTCTAAACAATACAGCCTTCATCACCCAAACATACAAGACAGTCTCTTGTGACAGTGAGTGACAGTCTCCAGCAAGAGGGAACACAACATAGATGAGGTGACTAGTAACTACTGTTTATCATCAAAACAGCCTTTCAAAGTATCCTTTAAATTTTAAAGATACTTTTAGAGCAAATAGCAACTCTGCAACTACTGCAGTAGTGGAATGTGTCTGAAGCCAATTCCAGTTTATTGCAGTACATGCAGTCAGTGTTACTTGATCATGTTATAAACTTCATTGTAAGTTTTGGCTCAATCGTAAAATTCATGAGACTCATGAGTAAGACTCTACGAGAAAGGGCAGCAGCTGACAAGGCCCCAGTTAAACATTTTTGACATTTTTAATGTGATCTTAGGATCCCCTGAGGCAGCTACATCTGAAATACTTTGTTGAAGAGTTATTGAAGCAATACCCATCTGACTGTTTGGAAGTTATACTGGCCATGTTCCAGACACATTAATACTTTTAAGCCTCACTGAAATCAATGTAGGTTAAAATGTGCTTAGTTTTGGCTAGAGTTTGCCTATTATAGTGATCTGCACAAGCCATGCTGTTGTCTGTACACTTTTGAGTCACTGAAAGCCTGGACAGTTTATGCAGTTTTCCTGGCCTGCATGGATACATGTAACAGCAGAGGTAGCCAACATAGTGCCTCAGAATTACCAGCATCCCTGGCCATGGTGTTTAGGACTGATGGGTGCTGGGGAGTCCAACATCCAGAGGCTACCTAGATGTTGGTTACTACTGAGTTACTTTGTCATTTAATCTATGTACACAGTTACTTTATTTTCTCAATTGCTTTTCAGCCACATGGTGTGCATGCCCTTTTTCCATTTATATCCAGCCTCTTTTTTATAGTGACCATGTATGTATATTTTATTTATTATGGGTATTGCTAGGGGCATCTGAGGGTCCTAGGGCAGAAAATGCTTAGATATTTAAAATTAAGAATATAAAATTGAAGAAGTGTATGAATAATATTAAATAGAATTACAATAAAAACCACAGTCAGCACTAGCAAAATGAGATACTCTCAAATGCTCAGTGCACCTCCCCCCTCTCCAGAGGCTAGGACAAAGAAGTGTGTCTTCACTCACAAGTGAAACAGAAACAATGCTGGAGCATGGTACACACCTCAAAGGGAAGCCTAATCCATAGGCATAGTGTTATTATAGAGAACACTTTCCCATGCCCCCACCCCTAAACTACCAATAGGGCTTCTTCAGCAGATCTGAAAGTGCACGTAGGGAGGAGGCTTTCTTCCAGATATTTGAGGCTCAAGTTGTTTATATGTCACAGTTGATCATTTTGAATTGACCCCAGCAGACAACTGGCAACCAGTACAAATAGTTCAAAATAGATATTATACTTGAACATCCCGACATACACACTAGCACACTAGCTGATGAATTTATACCAGTTGAAACCTTTGGACCATTTTCAAGACCAGTCCCATTTAAAACACATTACAATAGCACTTTCAGGATATTACCAGAGCATGGATTGCTATAGCCAGGTTCACAAAAGGCCATGGCTGATGAACCAGCTCGAGCTGTGAATAGGCACTTCCTAGCCAGAACAGCTACCTGGGCTTCAGGTGACCATGATACCTTCAGGAGTACACACAAAATACAAACTTGTTCCTTCAAGGGAAGAGCAGCACTGCCTAGAACAGGCCATCCCACCAAATCCCATACCAGCCAGAAAGCCATATAGCATCTCCATCTTGTCTGGACCTAGCTTCAATTTACTGGCCCACATCCATCTTGCCTCTAGACAGCAGTTCATCATCTGCACTGCCTTTCCTGAGTAAGATGGTACAGAGATCTAAAATCAGATATTATCAACATAGTGATGACACTTATCTTCAGATCCCTTGATGATAGTTCCCAGCAGTTCCACGCAGATGTTAAACCACATGGGAGGCAAGATTGGATCCAGCAGGACCATGTTTAACAAAACCATAGGACCGAACAGAAGTCTCCCATTGCTACTCTCTGAAAATGCCCCCAGAGATATGAATAGTACTGCTACACAGTGCCCCCAACACCCAATCCTGAAGACATTCCAGCAGGATACATTGGTCAATGGTATCAAAAAGAGTTCGAGGGGAATTAACAGAGTTGCATTCCCTTTGTCTCTTTCCTAACAAGGTCATCAAATCAGGACAACAAGGCAGGTTGATGCTAAAACTATACATGAAGCTGGATTGAAAAGGTTCTAACTAATCCATTTCCTCCACACAAACTTAAAGTTGCATTGCCACTATTGTCCCGATCACCTTGTCCAAAAGGGGAATATTTAGTTTTTCAAAATCATCACATCACGCCTTAGGCTTCAGACTGTCAGGAATCTTGAAAACCTTGACGTAAATCCTAAGGTAAATTAATGTAAGGGAGTCCCCAGAAGGTAGGTTTCTTGTCCCATCCTACACCCCACTGTTCAGGAAGGCCCCATGACTCCTGGGTACGTTTTTTGGGGATACAGGTGGCTGCAGGAGGGAATGAGAAACTTTCCTTTCGTGAATTTCCTTACAATAGCTTATCTCAGGATCCAAGCTTTTCAGCTGCAATCTTCCAGATAAGTGATCTTGAGAAATCAATCACAACTTTGTTGAATAAGAAACCAAGGATTTCAGATATCTGGTTGCAGCCCAGGTCACACTGATTATTCTATCTGGAAGGTCCAAGCTTGTCTTGACTGACCATTTGCAAACATGGACATAGTGCAATTCGCATGGCTACTTGTATGCCCTCAAGCACCATCCACAACACTGATGACCGACAGTAGCAGCGATCCTGAAAGAATGGAGAATAACTGACCAGGCTCCTCTGACACTTTTCAAACTTGCAGGTCTCATAAATCACAATGTAATCTTTTGAAAAACAATTCCTCGCAAATGAGAAAACCAAATGGCATGCACTTTCTAGTTCTCATCCCCACCTATTTAATCCACCTCCTGCCTTTTGCAAACAAGAGAGACTTGCAATAGAGCAGGGGTAGCTAACAACCTATTTTAGACTGAGGGTGCCATTCACCCTTGCCAACCCTCTGAGGCCTGCATGCCAGCAATGGATGGGCAAAAGTGGGTGTCTACACCCCACATTCATGCACACACAAATGCAAACGGGTAGACAACCTCTCTTCCATGCAAATCAGCTGAAAGGGGATGTTACAGCCTCAACTCCATTTGTCTAGTACAGTGGTTCCCGAAATGTGGCTCATGGACCACCACTGGTCCAGGAGCTTCATTCAGGTGGTCCGCAGCATGTCCTTATTAAATATTCAGATTGATTTTTAAATTTATTCTTCTTGCTTCTTTTATTATAGTGCATTTTATTTATTACAATTTGAATCCTATGGAATGAGAATTGTAATACAACATACATTATAATAAAGAAGCAACGAAACACAATTAAAAATCATCTAGCACAGTGCATTACAATTGCTACAACAACCAGAAAAACAATTAAGTGATCCATGGGGGAAAAAAACTTAGGGAACCAATGATCTAGCATTATGTCTACTGTAAATTTGTTTTCTTTTTGCTGCCACTACCTCCCAAAATCAGTAGGGTCTTGAGGGTAGGGACAGAAGAACTTGAGGACCAGATCAGGCTCCCAAACTGGCCATTAGCCACCACACCTGCACTAAGAACATAAGAAGAGCCGGCTGGATCAGGCCAGTGGCCCATCTAGTCCAGCATCCTGTTCTCACAGTGGCCAACCAGGTGCCTGGGGGAAGCCCGCAAGCAGGACCTGAGTGCAAGAACACTCTCCCCTCCTGAGGCTTCCGGCAACTGGTTTTCAGAAGCATGCTGCCTCTGACTAGGGTGGCACAGCACAGCCATCACGGCTAGTAGCCATTGATAGCCCTGTCCTCCATGAAATTGTCTAATCTTCTTTTAAAGCCATCCAAGCTGGTGGCCATTACTGCGTCTTGTGGGAGCAAATTCCATAGTTTAACTATGCGCTGAGTAAAGAAGTACTTCCTTTTGTCTGTCCTGAATCTTCCAACATTCAGCTTCTTTGAATGTCAATGAGTTCTAGTATTGTGAGAGAGGGAGAAGAACTTTTCTCTATCCACTTTCTCAATGCCATGCATAATTTTATACACTTCTATCATGTCTCCTCTGACCCGCCTTTTCACTAAACTAAAAAGCCCCAAATGCTGCAACCTTTCCTCGTAAGGGAGTCGCTCCATCCCCTTGATCATTCTGGTTGCCCTCTTCTGAACCTTTTCCAACTCTATAATATCCTTTTTGAGATGAGGCGATCAGAACTGTACACAGTATTCCAAATGAGGCCGCACCATAGATTTATACAACGGCATTATGATATTGGCTGTTTTATTTTCAATACCTTTCCTAATTATCGCTAGCATGGAATTTGCCTTTTTCACAGCTGCCGCACACTGGGTTGACATTTTCATCGTGCTGTCCACTACAACCCCGAGGTCTCTCTCCTGGTCGGTCACCGCCAGTTCAGACCCCATGAGCGTATATGTGAAATTCAGATTTTTTGCACCAATATGCATAATTTTACACTTGTTTATATTGAATTGCATTTGCCATTTTTCCGCCCATTCACTCAGTTTGGAGAGGTCTTTTTGGAGCTCTTCGCAATCCCTTTTTGTTTTAACAACCCTGAACAATTTAGTGTCGTCAGCAAACTTGGCCACTTCACTGCTCACTCCTAATTCTAGGTCATTAATGAACAAGTTGAAAAGTACAGGTCCCAATACCGATCCTTGAGGGACTCCACTTTCTACAGCCCTCCATTGGGAGAACTGTCCGTTGATTCCTACTCTCTGCTTTCTGCTTCTTAACTAATTCCTTATCCACAAGAGGACCTCTCTTCTTATTGCATGACTGCTAAGCTTCCTCAGAAGTCTTTGGTGAGGTACCTTGTCAAACGCTTTTCGAAAGTCTAAGTACACTATGTCCACTGGATCACCTCTATCTATATGTTTGTTGACACTCTCAAAGAATTCTAATAGGTTACTGAGACAGGACTTTCCCTTGCAGAAGCCATGCTGGCTCTGCTTCAGCAAGGCTTGTTCTTCTATGTGCTTGGTTAATCTAGCTTTAATCATACTTTCTACCAGTTTTCCAGGGACAGAGTTAAGCTAACTGGCCTGTAATTTCCGGGATCCCCTCTGGATCCCTTTTTGAAGATTGGCGTTACATTTGCCACTTTCCAGTCCTCAGGCACGGAGGAGGACCCGAGGGACAAGTTACATATTTTAGTTAGCAGATCAGCAATTTCACATTTGAGTTCTTTGAGAACTCTCGGGTGGATGCCATCCGGGCCTGGTGATTTGTCAGTTTTTATATTGTCCATTAAGCTTAGAACTTCCTCTCTCGTTACCACTATTTGTCTCAGTTCCTCAGAATCCCTTCCTGCAAATGTTAGTTCAGGTTCAGGGATCTGCCCTATATCTTCCACTGTGAAGACAGATGCAAAGAATTCATTTAGCTTCTCTGCAATCTCTTTATCGTTCTTTAGCACACCTTTGACTCCCTTATCATCCAAGGGTCCAATCGCCTCCCTAGATGGTCTCCTGCTTGGAATGTATTTATAGATTTTTTTTGTTGTTGGTTTTAATGTTCTTAGCAATGTGCTCCTCAAATTCTTTTTTAGCATCCCTTATTGTCCTCTTGCATTTCTTTTGCCAGAGTCTGTGTTCTTTTTTATTTTCTTCATTCGGACAAGACTTCCATTTTCTGAAGGAAGACTTTTTGCCTCTAAGAGTTTCCTTGACTTTGCTTGTTAACCATGCTGGCATCTTCTTGGCCCTGGCGGTACCTTTTCTGATCTGCGGTATGCACTCCAGTTGAGCTTCTAATATAGTGTTTTTAAACAACTTCCAAGCATTTTCGAGTGATGTGACCCTCTGGACTTTGTTTTTCAGCTTTCTTTTTACCAATCCCCTCATTTTTGTAAAGTTTCCTCTTTTGAACTCAAATGTGACCGTGTTGGATTTTCTTGGCAATTGGCCATTTACATGTATTTTTAATTTAATAGCACTGTGGTCACTGCTCCCAATCGGTTCAACAACACTTACATCTCGCACCAGGTCCCGGTCCCCACTGAGGATTAAGTCCAGGGTTGCCGTCCCTCTGGTCGGTTCCATGACCAACTGGTCTAGGGAATAGTCATTTAGAATATCTAGAAACTTTGCTTCTTTGTCATGACTGGAACACATATGCGGCCAGTCTATGTCCGGGTAGTTGAAGTCACCCATTACTACCACATTTCCTAGTTTGAATGCTTCCTCAATTTCATATCTCATCTCTAGGTCTCCCTGAGCATTTTGATCAGGGGGACGATAGATTGTTCCCAGTATTAAATCCCTCCTGGGGCATGATATCACCACCCACAATGATTCTGTGGAGGAGTCCGCCTCTTTTGGGGTTTCCAGCTTGCTGGATTCAATGCCTTCTTTCACGTATAGAGTGACTCCGCCACCAATACGTCCTTCCCTGTCCTTCTGATATAGTTTATATCCAGGGATAACCGTATCCCACTGGTTTCCTCCATTCCACCAGGTCTCCGTTATGCTCACTATATCAATGCTCTTCTCTAAGACCAAGCACTCCAGTCCTCCCATCTTGGTTCGGAGGCTCCTAGCATTAGCGTAAGCAGCGTCTCTCTTCAAGTGTCTTTGGCACTTGTGGTTTGGCCTGTGGTAATTTTGCCCTTCTGAATCTATATCCTGTGCCCCTGCTCTCACAATGCCTACTTCTAGGCCTACCCCTTTTAAAATTTCATCATTTCTTTGGTCTTTATCCCAGGGGGGAGGTTTACTCCGAACCAGACCTTCCTCAGCTCCTGTCGGGTTTCCCCCCTCAGTCAGTTTAAAAGCTGCTCTGCCACCTTTTTAATTTTAAGTGCCAGCAGTCTGGTTACATTCTGGTTCAAGTGGAGCCCATCCCTTTGTACAGGCCCAGCTTGTCCCAAATTGTTCCCCAGTGCCTAACAAATCCAAACCCTTCCACCCGACACCATTGTCTCATCCACGCATTGAGACTGCAAAGCTGTGCCTGTCTGGCTGGTCCTGCGTGTGGAACCAGTAGCATTTCAGAGAAAGCCACCCTGGAGGTCCTGGCTTTCTGCATCCTACCTAGCAACCTAAATTTTGCTTCCAGGACCTCATGGCTGCATTCCCCCATGTCGTTGGTGCCAACGTGCACCACGACCACTGACTCCTCCCCAGCACTGTCTACCAAACTATCTAAACAACGGGCGATATCTGCAACCTTTGCACCAGGCAGGCAAAACACCTTGCGGTCTGCACGCCCATCACACACCCCACTGTCTATGTTCCTAATGATCGAATCACCCACTACAAGGATCCCTCCACCCCCTGGAGATATATCCTCGGCATGAGAGGATAGCTGCTCATCCCCGAAGGAATGGGTCCCTTCTAAGGGATTGTTTCCCTCTTCCTCAGCTGGATGCTCTCCTTCCCTGAGACCATCGTTCTCCATGATAGCAGAAGAGCTATCATCCTTGGAGTGGGACACAGCTATAACATCCCTGAAGGCCTCCTCCACACACCTCTCTGCCTCTCTCAGCTTTTCCAGGTCAGCCACCTTGGCCTCAAGGAAATGAAGTCGTTCCCGGAGACCCAGGAGCTCATTGCACCGAGAGCACACCCATGACTTCTGTCCAACAGGCAGATAGTCGTACATGCTGCAGGCAGTGCAAAACACTGGAAAGCCCCCACACCCCTGCTGGCTTCTTACCTGCATAGTTTTGTTTAAGGTTTATTACGTCAATGGGTTGGAACTGCGGTTTAGTTGAGGTCAGGGAACAGACAGGCAGAGTGGGGGGCCCTGGCCTCCTCGCCCTGCTGCTTAACTCGCCTTGACGCTTCGTCAGCTGGGGCTCCCTCTAGCTCGTGGAGCAGGCTCCCTCACTAGGGTGCTCTGAATTTATGTGTGTGGCTGGTCCCTCCCAGCTACTGCTGCCAGCCAATGATGTGTTAATTGAGGCTGATGGCTCAACTATCAGCTGGGGCTTAACTCCTTAGGCTTCCTTCCTTTGAAGGCAGGAAGGCAGTCTTCCTTCCTTAGCGAGGGGCGGGGCTGTTTAAGGACTTTTGTTTGTTTGTTTGTTGTTTTCCCACATAGAACAGCCTGACCTTTCTTTAACCTAGGGAAACAGAGCTTGTGGTTGTGTTTAAGGAAGGCTAAAGCTGCCCTTTTTAGCAAAGACTGAGCTGACTCTCTCCCTGTATGTATTGGTGGAGTTTCCTTAAAATTGTCTGAGAGCAGAGTTCAATCATATGCTTAACAGTTTGTGCTATCTAGGAGTGGATTATTTATTCCCTTCTCTAGTTTTTTTCCAAGAGGAGGATCATGCCCAAAGTAACCTTCTCCTTTATGGTGGTCAGAAAGTACACAGGAGAAGTGTGTAGTCTACATGTTCCCTGTGACTAAACCTAGCAACCTTTTCCTCTATGCAAAGAAGTATTATATTTTATCAGCATACTCACACAGAGTAGTAGAACTTTGGGAAAGATGGATCTTTTAGAGGGAATAGTAACATTTGCTGGTTTTATTTACAAACTGATCCTAAATTACGAAGAACTTCCCCAGTTACATTTTCACCACACACCCCTTTTAAAACAACTGTGAACTCACACCCTTTCTTCGCTTTTAAAAAAATGTTTCTTAACTAAGACAGGAGTGAAAAAGTAAAAGCTTTGCAAGAACATTACTTGGCTGAATAAAAAGGAATAACTTCTAACTCCCAGATTAGACATTGTTCTTCCCTGTACACAAAGCCTAGAACTCCCTGGACGTGTGAAAAGTGAATAATCAAAATAATGATCATAGAATCATAGAATAGTAGAGTTGGAAGGGGCCTTTAAGCCCATCAAATTCAAACCCCTGTGCAATGCAGGAATCCAAATCAAAGCATTCCCGACAGATGGCTGTCCAGCTGCCTCTTGAATGTCTCCAGTGTCAGAGAGCCCACTACTCTCTAGGTAATTGGTTTCATTGTCGTATGGCTCTAACAGTTAGGAAGTTTTTCCTGATGTCCAGTCAAAATCTGGCTTCCTGCAACTTGAGCCCATTATTCTGTGTCCTGCATTCTGGGATGGTTGAGATCCTGGCCCTCCTCTGTGTGACAACCTTTCATGTACTTGATACTGATTAAGAACTACTCAGAGGTACAACCGGAGCCTCACTAGGGCAATAGAACACATATCTAGTACAGTGTCTCATTTATGTTCTTAGGAAAGTCAGTTAAATCCATATGAACCACTTTTTCAGCAAGTTACAAAAACTCTTTGAAAGTCTGTCTGTAGCTATTTTTAGGATGTGAAGCCAGCCATTTATGTCAGGTTCTCTTCATTTCTATAAACAGAAAGTGCCTTTTGTACCAGAATTTTTCAAAATTTCCATCTATTTATAATATTCTCTGAGCATCCATACTGGTAGGAAGAAGGGGAGGTTGTTTGTTTTAGATCACTACACAATAGTCTCTCAGAGCTCATTTCACTGGCTTTCATAGTGCAAAGCACAGAGGAAACATACCTATCATACAAGTCTTGACAGGAAATAAGGCCCAGTGATGCATTGAAGCCTAACAAGAAACTAATTACCATTATCAAATCAAAGAAAACAGAGCTGGAACCTTTATTTATAACTAAGTTTCACTGTAATACAAGAGTCCATAGTACACACATGGCAGCCATTTTAGTAAAAATGCAGCTAGATGATTCAAGTATTGAAGCACGTAACATTTTATTTATACATTAACTTCCCCAAGAGTCACAACCCAGTTGTGACACAGGAGGAAGCAATCATCTGTCAAGCTATAATATAGAAGACCAGAATATTTGAGATCAATATCCATCCAAAGCTAAGGAAGTATATCGCAATCCTTAAACAACCTTCCATCACCGAGTTAGTTCTCCATTTGTTTTTCTTGAATATGGAAAACTGTAGTTCACAAATGCTTTGTGCAGTGATGTTAAACACATTCACACATGTACGTTTCAAACTTATTCAGTAACTCCTTAAAAAATCACACACCTGACATGCTTTCATAGCAGCTGCATCATGAAACAACTAGGAACAATCAATCAACCAAAAGACACAGCATCTGGCCTCCAGCCTTCAATAGATAGCAAATATTAGATTACCAGAACTGCAGTTTTATTCAATTAAACAAACCCTCACAGTTAACTATTTACACAGACAACGAACCCTTTAGCAGACTGACAGGTTAACAGACAGACAATACTTTTTGTGGACTTGTCAAAAGCAAATTTTTATTGTGTCAGTATTTGATTAGTAGGACATAGTCTGAAGGCATGATTGAGATAGCAAAGCTGGGCCTGGTCAGTACCAAAGCAGAAGGCTGCCTGGATAAATCCATGTATGCTGCCTTGATATAAATAGAAGAATTCCAAGCTTGTTGTTATGTGCAAGTCGATCATGGCTTATAGCGACCCTATGAATCAGCCAGCTCCAATAGCATCAGTCTGTAAGTTCAGGTCTGTGACTTTCTTTATGGAATCAGTCCATCTCTTGTTTGGCCTTCCTCTTTTTCTACTCCCTTCTGTTTTTCCCCAGCATTATTGTCTTTTCTTGTGAATCATGTATTCTTATTATGTGTCCAAAGCTTCATCATTTTAGCTTCTAGTGACAGTTCTGGTTTAGTTTGTTCTAACACCCAATTATTTCTCTTTTTTGCAGTCCATGATATGCGCAAAGCTCTCCTCCAACACCACATTTCAAATGAATTGATTTTTCTCTTATCTGCTTTTTTCACTGTCCAACTTTCACATCCACACATAGAGATCGGGAATACCATGGTGTGAATGATCCTGACTTTAGTGTTCAGTGATACATCTCTGCATTTGAGGACCTTTTCTAGTTCTCTCATAGCTGCCCCCCCCCAGTCCTAGCCTCCTTCTGATTTCTTGACTATTGTCTCCATTTTGGTTAATGACTGTGCCAAAGAAGAATTCCAAGCTATTATAATGGAATTCCCTTATTTAAGACACAGGCTCCTGCATCCATTCTAGATTGTTCAGGCTTTTACTCATGTTATCCATAATGAACCGCACACACACAAAAGCCAACATCAAAAATGGTGTAACACAGAGACAATTTGAAAAGAATAGTGAATAATCTGTGCAGTTCACAAATAGCTTCTAAGTGGAGCTTAAAACTGCAACTAACCAAGTATTCATACGTTCTGTACAAATGTGTATCATTTGAGTGGGCTAATTGGCTCAGCCCATGACTTCATGACCCATTTATCACATTCCTGGAGCAGTTCTATAGCTGTTAAGAACTTGATTGTCCTTTTTTCTTTTCTTTTTTGAAGTACACAAGGGGAACAAATTTACATTTAATTGAATAAACATACACTCATTTCTTTGAAGGTAAGAAAAAGCAAGCACTCCACCTAAAACATGGAGGATTGGGGCAATGCTAATCAATAAACACTGGATTTGCATATAATCTGTCTTTTGCCCCATCTGCACTACACTGTTAAAGCAGTATCAAATGACTTTAAATAGTCATGACTTCCCCCAGATAATCCTCGGAACCCTAGTTTGTTAAGGCCACTGAGTGGTTTAACAATCAATCCCTCTTCCCAGGGAACTCTGGGAATGAGAGCTCTGTGAGGGAAATAAGGGTCTGTTAACAACTCTCAGCACCTTTCACAAACTACACTTCCCAGTTCCCAGGATTCTTTGGGGGAACCCATGACTGTTTAATATGGTATGATACTGCATTAAATGTACAGCGCAGATGGGGCCTTTTTGCACAGTAAAGCTGATAGGAAGAAAGGCTTCCCCTCTCCTTCTGTGATGGGTTCTGTTTTTAAAGACATTTATAAATGCATCCCACTTGGCATATTGATTACCTGTTTAATTTTAACAACTTTGTTTCTTAGACACACAGAGCCACACCGGTCTCAGCACACAATATTACAGACAAATTGCTTCTGCTCAATGGAATCCTAAACAAAGCACGTTGCTTCCTGGGGGAACTTCACCATATCTAGCTTACTTCAGGTCTATGCATCTTATTGCCTGGCAAGTAAAGGTGATCCTGCATCTAAACAAGCAGCCTACCCTTGCTCAGACGTTACATGACACAATGTACAGAGTGAGGGTTCTCCAAGCAGGGCAAGAGATGCACAAACAAGAAACTCTTTCCCAATTTCACTGTAGGGTAGAATACTGACAACAGCTCCCAGTAAATTAAAGGGTACCCATTCTGATCATATCCTCCATGTGAGATTCTGGAAGCAGAGGGCTAGCAATTGTTGAAACAGAATGACAAATTAGAGTACCAACTTGGACGAATCCAGCAAAGGTAATTCTTATGTAGAACACCAGAGCTGAAAAGGAAAGTCCTAACTTTTTGTCCTACCCTGAAAAGTTTCCTCTTTTTGCTTGCTGACCTTTTGGGAAATAAAGGACAGATATGCACATATACACATATTTCATTGGTTACAATAGCTACCCACGTGCTTCTGATACTAGTTCAAGGTGCTGGCTGTAAGCTTTTAAGTCTTAAGCAACTCAAGAGTTCAGAAACTCAGAATCCACATACTTAAAAGGTGAAGAGCTATAGCGGCACCTGCTTCACATGCAAAAAGTTTCAGGTTCAATCCCTGGAATCTCTGGGTAGGTCTGAGAAAATATCCTGCCTGAAACCTTAGATAGCTGCTGCCAGTCAGTGCAGATAATACTGATGAATAAGCAGTCTGACTCGGTATAAGGCTGCTTCCTCTTGTTCCTTTGACCACAGGAATATTTGCCTGCTCTCTGTTCCATCACTGCATTTCAGATTAGGATGAGGACATCTACTGACTTGAAAGCTCTAGATGCCTCATATTTGGAATGGAGAAAGGCCTCATCACTACTGAGCTTTCACAAAGATTCTTCATACCTCCTCTCATTTGGCTTTTACTTGATTGTGTGGCATGTCAAATCTTAAGTTTTGTTACCTGTTTCAGCTGCAGTTTCTATTATTTTTAAATGGAATTAAGCTGGCATAAAATGACGTAAATAAACACAGTGATAATTTCCCTGTCACTTGTCTTCCAGAAAAGAAGAGGAAAAGAAAACTCTTATCCAACATTAAGTCATACTCAGAGGAGACCCATAGACATCAATGGATTTAAGTAACTTAGTTCAATATCACCCCTAGATTAATAAGACCAGTAATTTTATTATTTAAAAATTGAGGATGTACAAATTTGTTTTCTCTAGCAAGCAGGGAGCTTTCTAAGGTGGACTGTAGGACACTGCAAAATGTGACTCAGCCATTTTTCAGTCTAGCCCTGGAATTCTATTACTGAATTTTCATCAACATGTGACATCCTGCCAGATTGATAAAGCCAGTGCCATCTTTATAACAACAGAATGGACTCTAATTTGTATTTTGTCTTTTATCTAATCATGTTGACAGGAAAGAAGCACCAAAATGCAGAAAGTATACCAGTACTAAAGACAAATACACTCATGCAACAAGCCAGTTGCTGTGAAGTTGGACAACGAAAAGTTTGCGTTTGGATGATGACTAACATACTGTATATAAGGGTTTTTTTTAAAAAAAAATCTCAGCTTTCTGGTTGTGAAATGTGTTTCCAGCACTTACGTTCTTTAGAACATGATTGCACTCTGTGCCCTAAGCAACTTCTCTCAAATTGCAACAACTGTAGCAGAATATAGCTACTGTGTCATGGCCAGCAAGGAGCACTGTAGTCTAGGACTGTGGTCCTAGGAAAAAAGCAATTGAAACTCAGGAAGAAATACTGAGTGGTGTTCAATGCAAGTCCTACTCACAGTAGACCCATTTAAATTAATATATATGAGTAAGGGCACAATCCAACTCGTCAGAGGCTGGCAGAAGCAAAGTTACCTGAAGGGGCTGCCACATCCAAACTCTATTCAGGAGCCGCTGGGAGGGGAGGATGCTGGCTGCACTGGCGGGGGTAGCGGACTGAAATGAAATGCACATTTCCTTCCACTACCCCTTTTCCTTGGGTATCAATTGTTAGGACAGAGGGCCACAGGACTAAACCAAATGGGCTTAGGATGCAGTGCAAGTCCCCCTCCCCTCGGTTTCATCCCCCACACACCCCTGGAACATCCCTATTTCAGGCCTTCCACCAGTTCCACTCAGCTGTGCTGGCTGTGCCCCAGCTGTGCACAGGTGGTGGCAGAGTTCCCCAGTTGCATCACAGCTGCACCTGAGGAGGGACTTCTGCCAGTGGAGCCTGGCAGTGACAACACCCTTCTTTCTCTGCTGCAACTATGCCACATCCTGAAACTCCTCAGCTTGGCATACATACCAGGAGGACTGTCCTCGTTTGTGGAGCAGAAACCAAGAAAACTGAACCTTGCTAGTTACTAGCCACAATTGTGTTTACCTTCCTTCTACACACACACACACACACAAAATGTTGACATAATTTATATAAGACAACTGTGAAACATATCAAAAAGGTTATCCAAATGTGCAAAAAGCAGTGTGCTGTTTGAAAATATAATTTTATTTTAAAAAAATACTTGTAATGCTTAATATTACATTGCATTGATTTGTTATACATTTTGTAATGAAGTCTGTCCTTCATATTTTCATGCCTTTTTTAAAAAAGGATCAAGATAAACAGTCTCAAGCTTCATAAGGCAACAATAAAAAAACCATATATAAGATCAGCATAGACCTAATGATTCAATAAAAACAGAACAACAGAGGGTTAACTGCAATAGCACAAACACATAAGCAGGTCAATAACTCACAGGAACAACAACAGACTTTTATTTAATTTCACTTCTGCTACAACTTTTTAATTTTATTTTTTGTATAGACACCTACTATCCTGAAATACCCTTACTATGCAAAATCTGAAGATGGCATAACAAAATTAATGTGTTAATGGATTGTTAGTTTTTGCTCTTTATGTCCTCACACTTTGATGCTACTTTTAGTGTAGAAATTGTGTTTTAATGATGGATTATTGTTTTATGCTTGTTTTTATGTTTTGTAAGCCACCTCAAGCAATTCCTTTCTGGACAGGGTAAGCAGAATATGTTTTTGTATTTACAGTGGGGAGGAGAGCCTGGCTGGGAGTGCAGAGTCTGTGAGTTCAAATCCCCGCTTGTGTCTCCTGGGTGTCAAGGGCCAGCTAAAGATCACCCCGACAGGAGTGGCTCAGGGGCTACATGCCCTGCCACCTGTGCAGCTGTGGGCAAGCTGCATAGTCCCAAGGAACCCAGTTGCCCCCGGCTGGCAGTTGCAGACAAGGAAGGAGCTGGCTTGTGCAGCTGTGGCAAGTTGAGCAGGCCCTAGCCCGCTGGGGAGGACTAGCCTCACAATGGTAAACCCCCTCTGAATACCGCTTACCATGAAAACCCTATTCATAGGGTAGCCATAAGTCAGGATCGACTTGAAGGCAGTCCATTTTCATGCAATAAATTCTCCAAATTTAACAGTTCTCAGAAACATAATATTGACATGACTATCAGATAACAATGATGGCAATGAAACTTGACAGTTTTTTGTAATATCACTCTGGACTTCATCATTGTTTTCATACAAATTATCCACACAGAGGTGTTTAATAATCGCTTTTAGCCATGATAGATAAATAGAACTTCCCAATGTAGAGGGAGCTTTCCAATATAGAGGGGCAGCACACCAGATACTAGAGATGAACAAAAGATTGCCATCGCATTCACGCCATATTCTAAGAACCCACAGGCATCTAGCTGAGCCCTGTTAAAAGCAGGAGGCTGGGTTAGTTGGACCTGTTCTGCTCCACCAACACAGTTGTTATGATGGTTCATTTCATTACATCTCCCTGCAGGAACAGGAAGGAGCTTTTTAAAAAAATCTACAGGCATTGTGACCTTTCACCCATGCTTTCAGCAATGCCATGTATGCAATGTGCAGATCTGTTTGGATCCTTCAGTCTATTGGCAGGTAACCATACAGTGTTTGTACAACATTCTTCTACATCCTACAGGTTCAGCCAAATATACTAGAAAGGTACATCAAAAATGAGTTTGTTGCACACAGGCCTAAGTAACAAAACATTTTCTTCTTATCTTCAGCAACTTAAAAGAGGTTATTGTTTATCAAGGGTATCCTAGATAAATTATATATAATTATGATCACTGGGGATTTCCCCATCAGCACTAGCGTGGCTCACGCCCTCGGATTATTTTTGAGATTTGTAGGAAGCCAAAATGTATTTGTGGGGATTATTTCCAGTTTAATCTATAGACAAATGCATATTTCTCATGCCATCACTTCTGCTGATCCAGTTCCTTGGCATCTCCATCTCCATTCAAGTGAACCATGGAAGATGAATATGTACAAGCAGCAATCGTTCACCCAACATGTAGAATTTTAGTTTTATTAGTACAGAGAGCTACGATATGTACAGGTATTCAAGATGAGAGGTTGATCCAGGGTGGAAAAGAAATTTATGATTCTGAGGCAGCAAGATGTGCAAGAAAGATTACAACTGTTTCAGTCCTATAAGAGTCCAACCAAGTTTACTTAAGCTTACTTCAGGTAATCAGGTATAGGATTGCAGTCTTAGGTACCAGCCTCATTTTTATTTTATTACACCCTTGGGTAACTAGAGATCTGATTTTCCAGCCCTACTCAGAAGAATGGATAGTTCAGTGACACTGGAGATCTTTGATGGGTTCAGACGACAATCATTTTGAACGCAGGCAGTGCAGCACAATAGGACAATTACTAATTAACAATTCTACTTTCAGAAAGATTTATGTTGAGTGATGAGACAACATCTAAAAATGGAATTGTAGCACTTTCTTTAAAAAACTATTTTGTAAAAGAGAAATAAATTATACTTAAATTTACATACTAAATTATATTAGTGTCAATGCACATAGGAAATTTGTGGGTGGAGGATTTAACATATCAAGGAAACTCTTGTACATTATTATTTAATCTAGACAAAAAACCAAACTTATGCAAGGCTTGATATAGCCTTACATGGGCAATTATGACACCTGCTGACCTCAGTGGGAAATGTATATATATACACACGCACAAGGAATATAGAATTGGCCCCATAAACTGCAGCATAGGCTCCAGTGTGTCACACAATGCATGGAGTTTGCACCAAATAACCATAAGCATGGCATGCCTAAAACAAAGCACCCTTTCAAAGCCACAAACATTAGTCAGACAATACCACAAGGTTCTTCTGGATTTCAGCACTAAAGCTCAACATTTCCATTTACGGCACGTTCTTTGTACAGAACACAATAAACCTTTCGGCCATCCTTGCCTAGGAAATGCAAGTAAACCTCATTATCTTTTACTACAAGTACACTTATTGTCCCTGCATTGTTTGCAGTTATTTCATGCTGTGTTATATTTTAATTCCACTGTGGCATGAATCCATCTCCTTGCTCTTTTCAGTTCTGTATAAAATTATCATTTATATTAGCAAAAAATAAAATAAATGACAGCATGTTACACTGGACTTGGGAATTTTAATGCCCAGATGTCATATTCTGGTTCTTCTGTATTCAGCATGAAGAGTGCTACATTCAGAAGTAACCTTAGGTATGGCACCACTGTCACTAGCAACAGAGAGACTAGATAATTTAATGCAAGGTCAATGTAATGTTGACATGCCAAGTTGCTAGTTTTGCTAATTCCCCCCCCCTCAGGGTTTTACTCCCCACTACACATACAGACACATGTCATTTACAGTAGTGCAGAAAGATACTGCAACCACCAAATAATAGCCATAGGTGCTTTTCAGTAGTCTCAGGATCCCTAAGGCTGATACAAGGAGTGACTCCCTTGCATGTTGTGCCATGTATTTTTATGCATGTGCTAGGAGATTATAGATTTAGGGAAATGCAAACTCTAGTTGACCTACTGAATTTCTAAATCCACCCAGAGTCTGTCTGTGAAGCACAAAGAAAGGCTAGAAAGGCTCACTAAGGGGACACACCAAGACCCTTTGTTCCTGCAAACACCTCCAATACAAAATGCCTTGACATTAAGACAGTACATAACCATAGCAAGTAAATAATATAGTGCCCTGAAGCTATTATGGGAGAGACAAGGGGGTATGAGCGACACACAAACACACAACTCCAATCTCTGGCTACAACCTTGGACAGGCAGAATATAGTCCACCAGCCCAAAGGGGGGGGGGTAAGAAAGGCCAACAAGTGTTCCTTTAGCTCAGTGACACAGAAAACAATACAGCCATCCCTCAAAGACATGAAGATACTTGGCTGAATCTCTTTACTGGGAAAGGTTGTAACCCTGGCAAAGGCTGCCGCCCTTCCAAAAAAATTGAGCTTAAAACCACAACAACCTCCCATTGGCACAGGGGAGAGGAGGGAGAACAGAAGGAAAAGAGACTTTTCTTTCATGGAGGACAAATAATAGCTGTCAACAAAGACAAAGGCTTGAAGCAAACAGGAGTACAGGTTACTAACCATGGCCTGAAAAGGAAAAGGCACAGGCAGGAAGAGAGGCAAAGGGGCTCTCTCATTCCCTGAACAATCAAGACACTAATATTCCAGGACTAGCACTGGTTATATCCCTTCAAGCAGAAGGCAACAATGAGCTGACTCTGCTCAGGACACACAAGGCAGGAAAGCAGAACTCCAGGCTGTCTCCCAAAAACCAGTCGTGACAAGGGGGCAGTCGTTCATAGGAGGCAGCCGTTCATAGGAGGCAGAAGAAAAGGGCCATAGCTCGGTGGTGGAGCATCTGCTTTGCATACAGAAGTCCCATGTGGGAGCCTCAGCATCTCCAGGCAGAACTGGGAATGACTCTGCCTAAAATCCTGAAAAGTCACTGTCACTCAGTGTAGATGATACTGAGGGAGCTGGTCCAATGATCTGTACGGCAGCTTCCTCTCTCTCTCTCTCTCCCCCTCCCCCACCACTCCAACCTGGAAAGTAGATGCAGGTATGGCAACCTGTTCCTTATCTCATGGCCAGGCAAGGCACGGATGGGGCAAAGCTGTAGCTGTCCTAAACACACACATAGGAATGGCCCCCTTGGTCCTGCCCAACAAGAACAAGAACTGTATATGGTATTAAAATCCAAAACACACCCTCTTCTTCTTCCACACTGATTGGTTTTTTTTGGGGGGGAGAGGAAAGAACCAGAGCAGGCAAGTGACTCTGCACATGTCACAGCCATCACGCAAGGCGTGTGGGAGAACAGGAAAGAGAAGCAACCTTGCCATCCATCCATTCTCCATAAGGAAAGACAGAGGTGTCACGGTAGCTTATTTCCTGCCCCCCGTGAAAAAGCAAACAACGGGGACTGTGCGCTCCACCCAGCAGACGCAGGCAGGAAAGGAAGCACCTATCCCTCTCCCCTCCCTCTGTTCTAGCACAGGATGAGAAATAGTACTCTCTTTCTTCAACCTCTTTTCTCTCTCTCTCTCTCTCTCTCTGTCCCCCCCCCCGATATAAATGCGGGCAAGGAAAATAACTGCTTCCATTCTGACCACACACAAGAGCAATGGGGGGGGGGAAGGAGAGAAAAGAAAAGCAGCACGTTTAACTACGATGGAGTCAAGGGGGGAGGAGGAGAAGGGAAAACTGAGTTACTGCGCCCCCCCTCCTCTCCTCGCCGGCGCCCAGCAACAACGGCGCTGCAGACCCCGCCGGGCCCTCACACGGCGCGAGTTGCAGCACCGGAGGAGCCGCGTTTCCCAGCGAGCTTCCCGGAGATCGCCAATGCTCGCCTCGGGTTACACGGGGCTGAAAGGAGTGGCGTGGCTGGAGCGGAGCAGAGGAAAGACACAGCGAAGATAAATTCTCTTACCAGCGCCTCCTGCATCGCCGGCGAGTTGCCCCGTGCTCCTCCACCCATCCTACTCTCTGAAGCGGGGCCGGGGCTTGGCCCCCCCGCCGGATTGGCGGGGAGGCCAGATCTGGAGCAACGCAGCAGCGGTGGGAATTTGCAGCTCTGCCAAGGCCAGGCTCACAACTGCAGCACCGGAGCCCCCCGCGGGAAGCGACCCGAAAGCGGCGGTCCTACGAGTAGGCGGCAGCTGCTGCTGATTCTACCAGGGTGAAGGAGCCCGGGCCGAGCAGGGAGCGTCTAAGAGCCGGGAGCGTGTATACCAGTCTCGCCTCGCTGGAGAGTCAGGGAACGTCTGCAAACTACCCACCCTGGCGAGGAGCGTGCATATATTTTAAAAAAACAAAAACAAAAAGCCGCCGCAAAGAAAAGGGAACGTCTTCAAAGTGTGATCCTTCTTTGCCTGGCCTAGGAGAAAGACCGCAGCAAATCTGGACGGATGAGGTGGAGAGACTCTTGGCAGGCGATCACGGCGGCGCATGACAGTGTTTATGGTTTGTTTGTTTTTAAATGCGCTGAGCGGTAGTACGTCCCACAATCCTCCGGAACGCAATGGACGAGAGTCCCCAAGCGGGGCAGGAGAGGGTTAAATCTCTTCTCTGTGTCTCTGACTGTGTGTAAAGCATCACTGCATGAGCAGGAAGCATCTGCAGATTCTCGGTCTGGTTTGCCCAGGAGTTCCCCTCCCCACAAAACCGTTCAGTCTGCGATTGCAAATTATAACCCAACCTAGCCGCCGAGACGGCCGGGGATCATCTACATTTAATACAATTATGTAAACCTAAACTTCCATTTAGAAACAAAGCAGAACACATACATTTCTGTTTCCTAGGCTGACCCAAATTCCAACCCAATGAATCCCTCTGCAGTGCAGGGTTTCTCACCTTGATAGGTATGGAAGCAGAAACTCCAAATTAAGGGTACACAAAGATTTCATACATAAAGTAGGAATCGCATGTGAAAAACACTAGGACAGGATGGAGTTTTTTAGTATCTACCCATTAAAAAACTAGAACTGGGAAGTCTGGCAAAAGCCAGATTTAAAACCTGCACAGATGCACATGCGATGGAATAGTTACTAGGCAGCTCAGCTCCCCAGTGTGTTCAGATTCACACATTTGACAGCTGTAACATGTGGCGGATGAGCTACCAGCTGAAATATCACACATGACAGTTCCATACCACTTCATAGAAAACTCAAATGCAAAGCTTTCCTGTTCAATCAGTTCACATAATGGGTTGAGTAATTGTGATTCAAATGATTCCCCTAAATACATGTTCAAAGGATGCATGAGGAGGCCACAGGGACATGCATTGCATGCATTGTGCACATGAAAGAAAGTGCAGGCTATGAGCATACCAATGCAAAGTGTACTAACACTCCTCCATGCAAGGGAGAATCTTGATCCAATCAGAATCAGTACTAGTGGGCTGGAGCCAGCCTCCTGACACTGGTGTCTCTGGTATTTACTTGGACAGGCTGAGTTGGGGCAGCAGTAAGTTTGAGGCCACTCGGATGTACCATGGGGACATCAATCCAGCATTCCCAGTAGTGCACCTGAAGTTGCTGCCTTCCTGGCCCACCCCTGGTATCAGGAGGGGAATTCTGCCCAACCAGACACACTGCTGCTGACCAGAATCCCCTTGGATGGAAAAGCTCTACACATGTATGTTTATATGTGTCTAGAGTCCATTTTGATGCACACTAATGCATAGACTGTGGGGAGGGGATATGACCTGCAGGTGGGAGGGGGGAGGCAGGACTAGCTTGTGTGGCCTACAACCCTCCTCACCTTCCTGATAAGTAATGAAGTATGCAGTATATGCTGTGTGAGCCACTGGGAGTATGAGGAATAAAGGTCAAAACAGTGTGTGCTAGCAAGGCAAGCCTTTCTGAGAAGAATGTTCTAGAGTTGGGGTAGCAACACCTCAAAGGTTCCTTCTCTGGTTGCCAACCACAATAAGATGGGGATCAGGGCCAGCACAAGAGGTTTTGCTGCTTGAGGGAAAGGATGAAATGGCACCACCGCCACTCCCATTCCATGCACAGATGGCAAATGCGACTGAAAGTTGAGTCTTACTAAAACAGTGGCAATGGGATATTGTCCTCCAGTGCTTCCGAGAGCAGAGGGCTAGTTTATGTGAAGCAGGAAGGCTGTGTGTCCACCAACAGAAGGGTACAGTCAGAGGGCTCAGGAGGAACAGCTGGAAGTCTGTCACCTCAGCATGTATCACTTGAGGTGATCTCACTTTGCCTGAGTATAGGTTCTCCAGGCACCTGGAAAACAGCCTTTGAATATTTCTTTTGCACACAAGCAAGTTAGTATGAGGGAATTCTCTGTAGGATGGACTGCCACAAGAAGTAGTAATGGCCATTAGCTTACCTGGCTTCATATGGACGCAGAGGATATATCTATCAACAGCTATTGGCAAAAAGGAACTTCCAAAGCTGTTGGGGACACACAATAGGGGAGAAGTATCATCACCATGCCCTGCCAGTGTGCTTCCTGAAACATCTGTGCTGGCTACTATTTTGTGATCAAATAGTCAACTAGATAGTTCTTGGTCTGATCTAGCAAGACCATACATATTCTTAACCAAAAAAACTGAATATATTTCAAAGTAGGGAGCTGACATTCATTTGTGAATGTTCCTTACACATAAAAAGGAGGTAATGCAATCAGTTCCCACCAGCCTAGCAAATTTTTGCTTCTAGAAAGGGCTGCTAAGATGCTTTCCTTTCCTATAGGTTACCACCTTACACACACCTCAGAAGTAAACTTTTGTTCCTCCCATGTGCCTCCCATGCTAGTTCTCAATGGGACGGGCACAAAGTCAGTCAGGAGGATGGTTTGGCCCTTTGAGTAAATAGGCAACATGGTGCCCTCCAGATGTTGTTGGACTACAACTCCCATCATCCCTGATAATTGGCCATGCTGGCTGGGAATGACAGCAGTTGTAGGCAACCAGTATCTGCAGGGTACCCATGTTGGCTGTTCTCTGCTACAGGAAGAAAATAGATACAATAGGAAGTAAGAGAAGGCAGCCATGAGATCTTACCTATGCAGAAGGGGGGAAGCAAAGCATGCTATTTGTCATCTTCAACACACAGTGTGTCACTTGGCAGGTACTTTTTGTGTGTGTGTCACTGTCTGGTGTTATACTTTTAAAATTATTAATCTCCAACATCAGTCAGAATAGACCCACTGATTTAAGTGGGTCTACTCCATGTATGACTAATGCTGGATATATCACCATCTGAAATATGTACAAGAAGAAAGCAGATCAAGCAAGGATAAGTTTAGTTTAAGTATTTAGTACCATTTATATGGAAGAGGCCTGGTAACATATATGAATCTTACCCTCTCCCTGTGGAATTTGTAACCTTTTCTTCTAGAGTGTTTGCCAGTTGTTACAGTTCTTGCAGCCAAACAATGCAGTTAGGTGCACCGAAACCCATTGAAATCAATGCACTTATCTCACCTAATAAAAGATGGTTTAAAGCAACCAATGGCATAGTTGAAAAGAGTGGTTAGAATATAAATAAGACAATGCTTTACTATCTGGAAGTTTGAGCTTTCAAAATAATATCCTTCTGTATTGATTTCATAATGATTAAAATGTAAGATGTATATTTCATCATCTTTCCATTACAGATTTGCCAACTTCCCCTATGAATAGAGTGTGGTGATACTCCAAGACAAAAATTGCAACATTAAAGTTGTTATATGCCTGTCACTTTTAAGACACTGTTACACAGACCTAGATCTTGATAAGAGTTTGATCAGAGCATGTAAGTGTAGAGAAGCCTTTGCAGATAGATGCCTGTAAACTGCTCTGCTAATGATAGCATAGCTAAAAAAAAAGTATGCTCAAAGGTAAGTGGAGGTGGCCTGCATTCTTATTTACTGATGGTATTCTTGAATCAGTGCTGAAGGAAGACTAAAGAAAATTATGTTTTAATTCACTTTCAGAGTATGGTAATCACAGAAGTTTTTAACACGTCACCATGTGTGTTTTTATTTCCTCTCTTGTCTTTTTCTAATTTCTCCTTTCTGATTACATTTTGCTTTATTCATCCAATTAGCCAAATTATTTTGGCCAAATTAAACTTCCATAATACAGAACCTTAGAAAGCCTTGTATACTCCATAGCATGCCAAAATTATATATATATATATATATTCAAACAATGAGTTCACTATGAGCACATTCTAGTTTGGGCTTTTAGAAAGGGCACTACCATATGCACTTGTAGGTTTCAGTGCTTCAATATTTTTTGAGGTCATATGTGCTTCCCCCCTCTTTTCCATCCCCCCCATGCCTTTTGGTCCGAGAACAGATAAAATAGTGTGCATATCAGCTATTACTAAAAAAGAAAACACTGAAAAATTCCATGGCATACTGCTCCACTGAGTGCAGCCTTAACATGAAGAAATAATTATTTAAATAGCCCAAACAAGGCAATGCAAAATTAAACTGTAACACAGAAAAGATAAAGGAATTGCTGGAATATCAGTTATTTGGTACTGTAATAGAGGAACATAGGAAGCTGCCTTATACCAAGTCAGACCATTAGTCCATCTAACTCCATATTGCCAGCACTGATTGGCAACAACTCTTCAAGAGCTTCAGGCAGGAGTCCTTCCCAGCTCTGCCTGAAGATACCAGGAATGAACCTGGGATCGTTTATCCATGCAAAATGTGTGCTCTACCACTGAGTTACAGCTCTTCCCTATTTATTTATGAAGGGCAATTTTTTTTGATGGAGTCAACATCTGGGGTATTTTTAAAGCCAGATGCATAGGGCCAGCCAATGGAAGATGGGTGACATCTGGTGGTCAGTGTAGTTCTTTGTTGTTTTATGGTTGGTGTGCCTTTAATTATTAATAAAATTTCATTTGAGTATTTCCACTGAAATGAATGGGAGTTACTTCCTAATAATGTAACTGATGTGAACATTGTGATGTATGTTCAAAGCAAAGTTTCTATGTTAGGCCAATAACCAAACCCCCTTGTTTTTTGTGTGCACATATTATACAGTTTGCTTTGCAGGACCCAACCTGTGCAACTTAATATGCATGAAAACTATCCATAGCAATGGAAGAAAATCAAAGAGTCATGTAATACAGCTTTCCTGATTGCAGTGACTCAAAGCATTACTGGTATGAAACATTACTAATTTGTTTATATATAGTCCAATCCACTTCTTATGTAGCTTGAAAGAATTTAGTAACATGTGCCTCTGAGCATATGGTGACTGGTGGCAACACCTGCCATCTCCAAAGATGGAGAATCACATTTTTGTGTGTTTGTTGGTGTTCTTATGTTGCTTTGTTCCTGTGTTACTATTGTTTCTACAGAGAATCTAACCTAGAAAATTATATTTCTCTCATTATTCATCCTAGAAATCTGTGTCAACTTTATTTTTATTAATTTCAAAGCCTTTTTATTAGTCAGTGTCATATGTTGGTGAAGACAGCCTTTTGTATTTCAAAATGGAGGTTATATTCTATTTTTATTTTGGATGCATTAGCAGTTGAATCTGAAACTGCAGTTTGATGTAAAATCAGACTGATTACCATATGTTACTATTTAAGCAATGACTGTAGCTGTTGGAAAAAACAAAGTTGGCCTGCCCAAGATGCATGTGTTCAGCCTGCTATGCTTAAACCACTCCACTTAAGGAAAGGTGGGCATGGTCAATTTAAAAACATAGAGCACACCTAGAATTTTGCTAGAATATATTTCACCTCACACTGTTTTATCTCATGCAAACTGGGACACTCCTCATGTCAATTGGAGACTATTCTGCAGAACACTCAGTGCCATTATTCCACAATTGTTTTTGGAGTTTTTTTTAGTATTGCAAAGTGTTGCTGAACTTCACATATTCACGGAAACAGAAGCAAAAGAAAATGATTTACTATAGGAAATTTCACTAAAATTGCAAAGTATATCAAACATATTTAAAGTGACTATTTGAACCATATCAACTGTCTTAATATTGTTGCTTCCTCCCTGCTAAAACAAGATCAGCACAGCACATGTCTTGTTTCGGTTATTTGGGCTGATTGCAGGTGTTGCCACCACTCACCATATGCTCAGACGCACATTTACCAAATTCTTCCAAACTACACAGGAAGTGAATTGTACTGTGAAAGACCAACCCAAATTGTATTTGCATTTTGACAAATTTGTAGGGCAGTACAATATCTCAGAGAGGAGGTCAGGTCTCCTGCTCCAAATTTCCCTGCTTTTTAAAGTTTGATAGAAATATCTGTTGGATAGGTACATTCTTAAACTGCAAGGTTTTTTTTGCCTATTAGTGAATTTCTCTGCTTTTTAATCCGGGAGGTAAGAAATGGGATGCTGTGCAAGTTTGCAGAGATTGGATTGATCATTCGCATGCTTTTGGAGATTTACTCCCCTGCAATCATGCTTAGGATAGGTGAAACTGACCACAGGGGATGGGGAGGAGGAGGGGCACAGGGGAGGAGGGGGATGGGAGCAGGTGGAAGGGGGAGGGGAAGAGGAGAGCAGGTTTGATCATTTGTATGCTTATTGAGTTCAGTGGGATTTACTCCCATGCAATCATGCTTAGGATAGGTAAAACTGGCCTGGGAGGGAGGAGGGGGAGAGAAGGGGAGGAAAGGTAGGGGGAGGGAGGAAGGGGGAGGGGAGAGGGAGGGGGAGAGGAAGAGATTGGGTGGGTGAGCACTGGCCAAAGTGAAAGCCCCTTTCCTTTCCAAAAGGAAAACTTTGTAAACAGTATCATTGTTTTTCAGGGTTTCCCCTACCTTTTTATTCTACAGCAGACATGTGTAGTCTCCCAGCCAAATTTAAACCAAAGCTGTCCTCAGCCACATCCACATTAGACCTTTATTTCACTTTAGACAATCATGACATCCCCCAAAGAATCCTGTGAAGTGTAATTTGTGAAGGAGATTGAGAGTTGCTAGGAGGCGCACTGTTCCCCTCACAGAGCTACAATCTGCAGAAGAGGGGCTGACTCTTAAACCACTCTAGCCACTGGAGTTCTGTCAGGGGAATAGGAGCCTCCTAACAACTCTCAGCACCTTCACAAACTACACTTCCCAGGATTCTTTGGGGGAAGCTATGACTGTCTAAAGTAGAAGAAAGGCCTGGTGTGGGTGTGTCCCCCTGATTAGCCAAGCCAAACAGCTGTGAGTCTGGCTCTTAAAATGCTGACAGTTGGTTCTTACTGAGCATGCCTGATGTTATAATAGACTTCAATGTTAAGTTTCTTAAATTAATTAAAAATCAGCCAAGCATTTTTTAACTTTTAAACTGCAGAAGATGAAGGTCAGAGTATGGGGCAAGGTTAATAATAGGATTACAGGTACTCTGTGAACATAGCTGATTTTTAATTAATTTCAGCAAATTGTGAGACCACTGAGAGAAAAGAAGTCCACCAGGGATCTGGTTTTTCCCCCTCTTGATTTACAGTTTGAACTCTTGATTCTCTCTAACTGTTTTGTGTATCACCATGAAAACTTAGAGGGTTGTTAAGCAAGCGTTTCTGAGTTCAGGACTATAAGTTTTGTAAGGTTTTCTTTTGAAATTAACTTATGGGAAGCAGCAGAATGGCATGGGGGTATTTTCAATTTAAATTGCAGAATGTGAAAAATCCATGCCGGCTATAGTATACAGCCACTCTAGTGGCTATATAATATTGCTAGATACAGAAATGCAGTTCCAGAAATTCACAAACATAAAAGTCTTTATTTCCAGTAAGCCTGGGCACAATGTGCAGTTGTGCATTTCAGCATATCTTATTTTATGACAACATAAAAAACCTTGGCAGTTAATGAGAACTTTGGAACTTGTAAGGTCCATAGGTGGTTAGGGATCAAAGCCTTGGACCTCTTCCTCTAGAAAGGATAAGCTACTTTAGAATAATTCCCCTATGATCATATGCTTTGCAGCACAAGCTCTTTTCACAGAGAGAAAACAGAAGAAATAATGTTGTGGGGGGTGAGTCAGGTGGGGTGGGGTGCAGTGGGGTGACCCTATTCAGGGCTTAAGATGATTCAGTAGAGTTTTCAGACCTGTGTCCTGCTGAATAATAATACAGTTTGTGGTGATGGTCAGGATTGAGTGACTATAACACAAGCCAGATTGATTGATTGATTTCCATAGATGTATGCTCCCACCTTTCCTCTCAATGGAAGCCCAAGGTGGCTAACAATACAAAACCCTACTTAAAATACCAATAAAAACATACACACCAACCATAATAAAACAGAACAAAACAAAGTGGTAGACTCAGCTGAACATTTCTTATACTCCATAGGCCTGGCAGAATGAAAAAACTAGTCTGTCTAAAAATAGCCTGAGTAGGGGATGACTAAAAAGAAACTTGGGAGGGAGTTTCATCATTCCTGACAATTCTATATTCATAATTCCAGAATTCCATAATTTCGCTAGATTCTAGGAGCTGCTTCTGAGAATGCCTCATCACATGCCTAAAAATGGCCAAAGTGGGAGACAACAAGCAGAAATCAGAAGGGAGTTCCATAATCCCATAATCCCCATATATTCTAAATTTGTAATCCCACAGTTTCCCTAGGTTTTATGGGCTGCTTTCAAGAATGCCCTGTCATGTGTCACTGATCAGCTAGCATTAGCTATTGGTGGGACAAAAAGGAGGGCATCTCCTGCTGACATTAGTGATAGGGTGGGCAAAGCTGGATAAAGTGCTCCTTTAGGTACTTGAGTCCCAGGTCATTCAGGGCTTTATATATACAAACACATTGAACCAGGTTGGTAGCTCATGGGTAGCCATTGTAAACCTGGAGGATTCAAATAATATGATTCCCCCCCTCCCACACTTGCTGTTCTAGACAGCAATTGAGCAGCAGTATTCTGCCCCAGATGCAGCTTCAGGGCCATCTTCAAGGAAAGCCCTACAATCTAGTCATTAACTTTACAAATGTTTTCTTTTTCTGCTTGGCAGATTGTTGCGATTGATGACTGACTTATGTTAGGACACACAGTTGGATCCTTTATGTGTCTATTCAGATGTTTAACTGTGTGATCCTACATATGTCTATCCAGAAATAAGCCTTATTATTATTATTATTATTATTATTATTCACTTACTACAAAAATGTCTCAAAGTGACTTTCAGAAAAGCATACTTTCAAATACATCAAAAAGATAAAAGAACATTAATTAACTGAAAGTGCTCATCCTGCAATAGCATTAAAAATATGAATCCTACCCCAACCTGCTAAAATATGAACATCAATACTGGCTTATGCATCATCATACTCTGTGACCCCAGTTAAGTCAATGGGGCTTACTCTCAAGTAAGTGGGTATAGGATTGCCACCTTGGAGGTTATAGGATCGCTGTTTTCCACTTAGCTGGAAGTAAGTCACATTTATCTCAGTGGGACTTACTTTAGAGTAGACATGTATACAATTGCACTATCAGGCGGCAACCATATGCCCTATATGGGAAAGTAAACCCCAATTACTTCAGTGGAACTTATTTTAGTGTAGACATGTATAGGATTACAATGTTGGACTGCAATCTTTTAGCCTCTTATCTGGGAGTAGGGTTACCAGGTTCAGGGCCTGAGACTGATCCTGTATCTTTAGGAGAAGAGGTCAACCGAGTGCAGGTGTCCTTGCAACCCTGTTATGGGAAAAACCACAAGGTAGAATTCTCCCTTCCCCCTGCACAGCTTTTAAAGATACAGAAGACCTCTTGGTTGCCAGGAGAATTCCTCCAGGGGAGGACTAGCTTCAGAGGGAGGCAATGGTAAACTTCCTCTGAATACCGCTTACCATGAAAACCCTATTCATAGGGTAGCCATAAGTCAGGATTGACTTGAAGGCAGTCCATGCCAGGCCCAGGCTCAAAGAGGTCTTCTGTATCTTTAAGGCCCTGAGCCTGGCAACCCTATCTGGGAGCATGTCCCACTGATTTCAACAGGACTTAATTCTGAGTAAACATTGTAGCACCAGACAACTTCTGTATAGACACTTATAGGACTGAGCTGTATGTCACAGCATAGGTCACAGCATACATCATAGCCATAAGTCACAGGAGTTTACTAAGCAAGAAAAGGAAACAGTAACAATTTAATCCAGATACAGAAGCAGAACAACCATAGATCCTTCCCTGTCACTTGAGGCCCAAGTGGCATCGGTGGCACGGAATGCTTTCTACCAGCTTCGGCTGGTGGCCCAGCTATGTCCCTATCTGAGCAGGGAGGACCTAACATCAGTCGTACATGCTCTGGTAAACTCGCGACTGGATTACTGCAATGCGCTCTACGTAGGGCTGCCTTTGAAGACAGTTTGGAAGCTACAGCTTGTCCAAAATGCGGCGGCCAGATTAATAACGGGGACCAGGCGGTCGGAACACATAACACCTGTTCTGGCTCGCTTGCACTGGCTGCCAATATGCTTCCAGGCTAGATTCAAAGTGTTGGTTCTAACCTATAAAGCCCTATACGGAGCAGGACCACAATACTTGTCGGAACGCCTCTCCCGATATGAACCTGCCCGTACACTACGCTCTACATCGAAGGCCCTCCTCCGAGTTCTGTCTCATAGGGAGGCTCGGAGGGTGGTGACAAGATCTAGGGCCTTCTCACTGGTGGCCCCCGAATTGTGGGACAGTCTCCCTGAAGAGGTGCGTATGGCGCCGACATTGTTGTCCTTTCGGCGCCAGGTTAAGACCTTCCTCTTTGCAATGGAGTTTTAATATGTAACTTGTTTTAGTTTTAAATTTTGTTGTAATTGTTTCTGATTTCTTGTTTTTACATATGTTTATGCTGTATTTTATTATGAGATTTTGAGATTTTTTTGTATTTTTATATTTTGTTGAACACCGCCCAGAGAGCTAATGCTAGTCGGGCGGTATAAAAATCTAATAAATAAATAAATAAATAAATGTTCACAGAAAATCAATCCACTTCTTGGAAGAAGCTGGTTTTCTGCATTCCTTTCAACCGCACCCCAGACCTGCGTTTGAGATAGACAATATATTTATTATCTAGGCGCCAGAGGATCTTCCTTTGGAAATGGACAAGGGAAGCATGATTGTATTAATTTCCATTGACCTCTTGGAGGTTTTGATGAAGTAGGTACTGGAATTATTTTTGATTGCTTGTGGGGACTGAGGATTTGAGGAAGGTTTGCAGTGGTTCTGTTTCATTACTCCAGCCTTTCCCAATCTTTGGGTCCCCAGATGTTGCTGGACTACAACTCCCATCAGCCCCAGCCAGCATGGCTAACGGTCAGGAATGATGGGGGTTGGAGTCCACCAACAGCTGGGGACCCAAAGGTTGGGAAAGGCTGCATTACTCTGTCTCAGTTTTGGTCAACTACTGCTTAAATCTGTGGGATTCTGACCTACAGAATGGGTAGAGATCCTAGTTTAGTGGCAGACCACATGCTTTGCATGCAGAAGGTGCCATGTTTAATTGCTCACATCTCCAGTTAACAGGATCAGGGAGAAGGTGATGGGAAAGACTCCTTACCTGAGGCCCTGAAGAACCACTGCCAGTCAGAGTAGAGGACAATACAGGGATAGAAACTTGACCTGGTAACACTGAACTTCCTGTGTTCCTGATGCCACAGGAACTACTATGACCAGTACTACTATGAGGAAGTATCCAGATGTATGGTTTATGTGTCTCTATTGGTTTATTTTGCTGTGTGTGCCAGTGATCACAAACTTTAACAAATTTAATTTAACAAAACTAAATGTATGCACTCTGATGCAAATTTCTACTCATTTCTCACAGAAACAGCAAATCCAAATTTGTAGATTTCCAGATTCCTATTAAACTATTAAGTCCCTATAAAAACAAGAACCCTTCTACCTGACATTGTAATTTTATATGTGGAGAAAGTATTATTATAATAAATTTATATCTCACCCTTCCTTCCAAAGGCAACCCAGGGCAGCTAGCAGACAATAAAACACTAAAACAAAACATCTTAAAAACATATTTAAAAACAAATTAAAAAACAATTCCAATACACATTTGATCTTACATGTGTAGCCTGATGAAGCACAGTCTAGCAAAAGATATATTGACTGAATCTGTGGATCATGTGTTTTTAGTCACGCTTTACCCATGAAAAACAAAAATAAAGGTATTCCATCTTGCCATAGGGAAGTGCTACATTTTCTGTAGAAACAAGTGTTCCTTCAATAGCGCTTATTTTATTTAAGATTTGCAGATCACCTTATTGAGGGCTACAAGTGGTTAACAATTATTATACAGAGTACAAAAAGGCACAGTTCTAAGAGGCTCAGAATCTAATTGCTTATTCATTGCCAGTTTTATTGTAGCACTGTGGATATCTATGGCACTTTACAATCACATATAAAGATGAAAGCTACCTTTAGGAGTTCAAAGTCCTAAAGTCAGACTAAGGAAATAATGCTAAGAAAAATATCAGAGAATAAGGCAAACACATAGGAGCTTGAGCATTAGAAAACCAAATTATTTCAAATCATATGTTGCTTCGAATATTTGCTGATATTATCAAGTGACCTTTTGCCAGAGGCATTAATTGCAATAGCTACTCACCAACAGAATGGCTTGACCCTGGGAGCAAAGGGTATGCATGGTGTTACCTTTCTCTATATATTTTGAAAGTACGGTTGCCACTCATTCATTATCCTTGTCTGTAATAAGTGAAAACATTTTTTTGAAATGAACGCCAATAATTAAATTTGCCAAGACTAACGGGAAAATATGGACAAGCCTTGTTCATACCAAGTATATAAATTATTACAGACCAGGTTTATCCATATTTTGTGTGTGCTGAACAGGTCTTCCATTTTAAAAAAAAGACTTTTATTAATTTGATAGTACTGTATACTAGGGTAATAAAGAACTGTATAAATAAGACATAATAATATAAGGTAAGATATATTAGGAATTTACTGATCTGTTTTCCTTCTTTAATAATGTAAATAATTATACCTGATCACAATTAGTCCCTCAAAGGTATGCACTGGTGAAGTGAAGGGATGAACTGTCCATAATTGGTAAAGGTAGAAGACAGCAGTCCTAACTGTAACAGTAATATATGCTTTGTTTACTTGTTCCTTAGAGCAACAACTTTGTCAGCTCATTTAAAAGAAGCTTCAGAATGGCTTGTGTGGGGGGGAAAAGTACTTTAGGAGGTTTATCTTGAAACCGAAATGAGAAGGGGAACTAAAGAAGGGAGGGCAAATGGATTGGGCTAGATCAATAATAGGGAGTGAAGTGCTATTTTACATACAAGCTCTCCCAGGTGGCCTCAGTGGTTCAAAGTTTGCCAACTATGACTGGTCCTGGACAGGGATGGCCTAGCCACAGTGAACAATATTCTAGCAACCTTCCAGCTGGATTACTGTAATGTGCCATATGTGGACTGCCCATAAAGATGACTGAGAAGTGCCTCAGTTACTGTAAAACTTGGCTGCGAGAATTTTGATGGGAGTGGCTGGAGTCATTCATATTAAACCTATTTTGAAATATCTACATTGGCTGCCTGTTCACTTCTGAGCTCAATTTAAGCTGCTGGTGCTTAGTTTTAAAGGCCTAAATGGCTTTGGACCTAGATACCTCTTCCCATCCCTTCCCATCCCATCCCATCCCTAAGATATATCAGAGAGGCCCTGCCCCAAGTGCCTCTTTAGAAGAGACAACACTATGCTTTGACAAAGGAGAGGGCCTTTTCTGTGGTGGCACTCAAACTTTGGAATGTTCTTCCTAATGAGCACATTTGTGTGATAATACCTAACCTGCTTTATACTTTCATCAAACAATAAAATTAGTTATTATCCAAGGCCAGTTTTGAAGGTTTATAGACGTCGGGAAATTACCTGGCCTAATAATAGTTAGGAGTTTTCTTCAGAAAGTCTTCAACTGACAGCAGAAAATAACAGTGGCTGACAGTGAGTGGGTGGGGTGAGTGGGAGCTGGAAATGCCAAAATTGTTATTTAAATGCATTAGCAGTAAAGAGTCTTGCTTAGGAAATTTGCATAGGATGACTTTCCAGACATTCTGGGGTTAAGTTACATAAAAGCAATGGATGTGTTGAGAATGTGGGCTGTGTTTGGCCTATGCTTGTTGAATTCCTTGCGAATGCAGTGTCTGGCATGCAGCAAGGTGGTCATTTTGATTGCTTTGCCATGTGTGCTGTTAGTAATTCAACCCACAGGCATCTGCAGGGTGGGTGTTTTAGTAACTGGCTAATTTGTTTTGCTTCTGTCTTTAAAAGCCAGTGGAAGTCACCATTTTTGTAAGTGGATTAATTTGACTTAAAACAAATGCAGCATTGGAGAAAGATTATTTGTAGTCTAAACCATGCTGATTTCAGAACTTCTAATAAAAGGTCTGTTTTCATCTTCTTACACTTTTCTTCAGAACAATTGCAGTGAAATTTTATTGATGATGTAGCAGACTTCTGAATCAGTGACAAGCAGAATACTCCCACACTCAGATTACCCTGGGACCAGGAGTAGGCTGCTGCTATGTCAATGGAATGGCCATCATACTGAATGCATGTTCAGCCAGGGAGGGAATGGGAAAACATACATCCAGACTATACCAAACTGACAGGATAATTGCACATACCCTCAACAGCCTGGAAGCTCCACTAGTGCCTACCAGTAGGGCAATGTGCCTGTAGTGCTGCCTTCCTTATGCTGTGCACATACAGAGATAGCAAATGAACTCACAGTGACAAGGACCTGCATCTGCTGCTGCCAATCTGGTGCTTCTGCCCTTGCCCTGCTCTACCCCGTCCTGGTCCTGATGCATGGCAATGCCACTGCACCTGGGAGGGTTGCACAGCAGTAACTCCTCACTTCACACACCGTGACTGCCTAGAACACTCCATGCATTACAACACACGCAGTGTTCCCCACTCCGTCCACCACAGGGCCACCCACACTCCACCCACTCCAGTGGCAGAGCCACCAACGCCATTGCTACTGCAAGTCTCCAGGTGTCCCTACAGGCATGGCTATGCACATCACAAGCATTTTGAAGCACAGTGCACCACCTGCATAGCTCCGGGAGCATAGCTTCCTGTTTCCATAGAACATTGAAATTCAGTAAAAATACCAATTTAACAAATACAATTAAAATTCACAATAATAACCAACGGACAGATAATAAAAGGAAGAAACCACACAATTGTATGACTGCAGAAAACCAAGCAACCTGTTGGCTAAAGATCGTTTGGAGACCCAAAAGCTGGAGAAAACAGACACATTTTTAACTGGCATTGGAAATGGGTCACTGTCACACCCCCAGAGGCAGGGAACTCCATAAATGGGGCGCTACAATGGACAAGGCCTTATCCCAGGTAACAAGCATCACCCAATGGGGGAACTACAAGAGGGTAGTTCACAGATCCCTCTGGCCAAGCTGGCACCTATAGGCTAAGGTGGTCTTGCAAATATTTGGGCCCAAGTTCTTTCATGTGATGTTTATCCAGATGTCGAGGGACACCACAGGGAAATTAAAACCTCATTAACAAGGTACTCAGTCATTTCCTTCAACAATACTCAGACGTGGAAACTATCTGGTATGCTGTTCAAACACAAGCCCTGGGCAGACATGTAGCCATGGGCAATGTGTATGTGGTGGTATTTATTTATATAAACATTTCTATCCCACCCTCCTAGTGTAGGACACCTTACAACAATTTTAAATCACAGTACAGTAAAAATGAATTAAATTATTCATTTATCACATTTATAGGCCACCTTTCCTCAAAGGCACTCAAGGTGGTGTACACACTACTCCCCCTCCCCATTTTATCCTCACAACACCCAGTGAGCTGTATGGCCAAAGTGGGAATTTGAAACCTGGTCTCCCAAGGTCCTAGTCCAGTACTCTAATCACTATACCACACTGGCAGTATGGTGAATACAACAATAAAAAAGCATAAAATACACAACAAATAAAATACACAACATTAAAAATCAATTTAAAAGTCATGATGGCAGCAATCACAGACCTTAGCAGGCAAAAGCCTGCTGGAATAAAAATGCCTTTATACCAGCTGCATCCTGACCTGCATGCATTGATTATAATTTCCTCACAGTGGCCGACATTCCTATATTCAAATGTATGTAGGCTCTGAATGTAAAAAGGAAGAATATGTATCACCTGGTGACAGACAGGTATAGCAATATCAATAATGTAAACTCTGTGACCCCCCAGATGTTCCAAATCTGCTAAACCATCTCAGTAGAGGGACTCCACCCAGGACAATCCCTGTGAAACATATTGGAGGCAGTATGGTAATACTTAGGTCTACTAAAAATAGGCTTGGAGGCTAAATACTTCAGGAAAGGTATTTAATTTCCTAGGGAGAGAGGTCTCAAAAGGTCAATCTGTACCACATACCTGCCCAACAATATCAGAAGCATTGTTCGCTGAGCTGACACCACTTCAGGATTTTTAATTTTGTTTTGTTGCTCTGGGAAAATTAGTAATTCATCAGCAATAACCCTAAAAAAAGCCATCCGGCCTTAACTACAAATGTATCTGTTTGCAAGGATGAAGCCCTCCGACTCGTGTGTTAGGCCATCCATTGTCATGAATGGACTGCAGCTTGGCACTAAAGGCTGCACCATTCCCATCCAAAATGCAAACAGATTGATTGTGGGAAGAGGCAGGACTCAATCATTCATCTCCACTAGATACGTTGGCAAGGAAATGCTTGAGCATTCCACTTCCCATACTTACTCGTGTTTCCTGTATGTGAATTGCAGGTGGGCGAAGAATAACAGAGCAAGGAGTAGCACGTTTAAAAGAGTTTGATGCTCCTTGTTTCTGGGAAGAAGACCAACGGTATAGACATAGCATGTCTCTCCCCCACTCCCACCCCATTTTAAATTAATTAAGGAAAGAATTCTTCTCTTGATCTTAAAAATGGTTATGAGGTTAATAATTTTGGAAATGTTCAGTTGGAGTCATGTGTTGCTAATGCTACTAACCTTATTTGCAGCAGATCTTTTATTGAGGCTTTAAAAAAAACTTTCAGACGGCTAGTGCATTAGAGTTAAGAATGTAAACTGTAATCCGTTGTGTGTATTTGCTAGGACAATATATCCCAACCACAAGGCAGCTTGGGAAAGCTTTGAAAATCAGTGTGTCATCAAGTGTGGCTTACAAATACAGCATCTTAAAAGTGCAATTGAGAGGTCGATGAGTGAAAATGGAGGTACTGGCTCAGGAATACCTGGAATACCTGGTGATTAATCCCAATTATAACAGGAGGACTCACTGTATAATGTAATAAATAATAATAATTGAAATTAGTGGGAAAGATATTCTCTATGTGCTCAGAGACAATCCCCATGTGTACAGTAATCTATATTATTATTTGGTGGTTGAGATGCTTGGAGGCAGTGATGGCCTGGATGTGGGCCAGTGAATAGAAGATAAATCCTGAAATGATGGAGGTGTTAATGTGTCTTGAGTTCTTAAGTTCAGAAGGTGGGAAAAGCCTGTCCTGGATGGAGTTGTACTCTCCTGGAAGGAGCAGGTCCATCATTTGGGAATGCTGCTGGATCCAGCGCCGTCACTGGAGGCTCAGGTGACTTTGGTGGCTATGAGTGTCTTTTTCCATCTCTGGCTGATTCACCAGTTCTGGCCCCTTTTGGACAAAGATGACTTGGCCACAGTGTTCCACACTCTGGTAACTTCCAGACTGGATTGTTGCAGTGTGCTGTACATGGGGCTACCCTTGGTTCGGAAACTTCAACTGGTCCAAACTGCAGCAACCAGATTATTGACTGGGGTTTCATTTAGATATCTTATAACCCCACTTTTAAAACAGCTACACTGATTGCCAGTTCATTTCCAGGACCAGTTTAAGATGCTCATGTTAGTGTTTAAAGCCCTAAACAATTTAGGCCCCAAATATCTGAAAGACTGCCTCTTTCTCTATAGAGTATCTTGGGTATTAAGATCAACACAAGTGGCCTTTTTGGTAGTTCTACTGCCCTCAGAAGCTCAGGGGGTAGTGGCCTGGGAGAGGGCATTCTCTGTGGAAACCTCTCTAAGTTGTGGAATTCCCTTCCTACAGAAGTCATCTGGCTCCTTTGTTATACGTACAGCTTTCACTGTATGCTGAAAACACACATCTTTACCCTGGCCATCGACACTTGAGAGAGAGATTTTCAGGATCCATCCTATTCTTGTGATTGTAATTTATTTTAAACTGTTTTAAACATTGTGTTTTAAATTGTTGCAACCTGGGACCTTAGGTGAAGGGTGGCTAATAATTCAAAACAATCATAATCATAACAGTATCCTAAGGCTAAGTGTTGTTGATAAAAATAGGTGCCATGACTGACCTTTCTCTTAACATAAGATTTGGAAATCTGACATGCTCTCCATGAAGTCTGATCACAAAAAAAGTATCTTTATGAAGAGACACCCCTTCCTGGACATAGCTATCCCATAGTTATCCAGCACATTGCAAATGCAATATGGTAGGAAATAGTAGATAGAACCAGTGTTTTGTAGTGGTTAGAGTATCAGACTAGGACTGGAAAGATCCATGTTCAGATTCCCACTTAGCCATGAAGCTCACTAGGAAACTTGGGCCAACCTACCTCACAAGCTTGTTGAGAGGATAAAATGGAGAAGGAAGAATAATGGACACTGCCTTGAGATTTTGGGGAAAAGGCGAGATATAAATATAATGTATGTATGAACAAATAAAAGGAGCAACTTCCTTCGGAAAAAATCCATTCCATAAAACAAATTTCACGGAATTCCTTATTTTTTTATTTAGTATCCCTAGAGTCACACCATCTTAAATTAAACTAAGCATTAATGTCCATTAGACAAGCAACATAGCAATGGCTATTAGGAACATTACTGGGACATTATAAGACACCCCTTTTGCTAAAATTTAATCTGTATCCACCTGGTAGGTTCTTGTAAGCCACATAGGGTATTTGTTGAAGAGAAGGCTATAAATCCTCAAAACAAATAAAACAAACAAATAAATTTAAGGCATATATTGCAATATATGTGAATATATCTTTACAATGCCCATTTCCTGTGCATTCTAAATTTCTCTGAGTTTTTCTCTCTCTCTCACTCTCTGAGCGTGCCTGGTTCACTCTCTTAGTCATACACAAGATAGCTAGGCTTTGTCATATCATAACTGGAATAAAGGTTGGTGTTCTGTTAAAATTTTGGTGCATCTTCCTAATTCTGACAAGGCACTTCCTGAAAGCTGAACTACATAAGCATGTATGTTGCCTTTGCCCACACATAGGCAGAAACGTTTGGCACATCACATTTTCCTGTGGGCCAAGATATTAATCAAATTATGCTCTCTGGAGTTGGATGTCTACATGTATGAATGTCTATACATATAGACATCTACTGTATAGTATGGCAGTTAGACACCAACATGTATAGTGCAGCAGTTAAGAGCATGTGTTGTGATGTCCTCGTTTCAAATCTTAGCTTGGCCATGTCCTTAAGCGAGGCACTGTTTCTCAGCCTCTCATCTGTAAGTAACGTGGGGATAATATTATGGGCTTGCTGACTGGGAACATTGAACACTTAGGAGAAGTGTTAAAGAAATAGTGTTATTATCACAATCAGTATTGCCATCCATTCAAGAAACTAACAAAACAATCCTGTGCTTGTCTATTCAGAAGGTAATCCCACCAAGTCCAAACAAACTTTCTCCCAGCTAAGCATGTATAGGATTGCAGCTCCATTGCCCATGATTATTGTGATATTGTTTAACTTCAGCAGGGGTGCTCAACTTGATATAATTTAATGTGGGTGGGAGGAGCCCAGAGAGAGAGAAGGAGGGCAGGAAAGAGGGGGAAAAGACTTCCCCATATCCTAGGCTCAGAAATATAGGTAAAGGCAGACCTATTCCAATTTTAAGCATGAGCATGCGGGTATTGTGTTGTGGCTAGGGATGGGGCGGAAAGTTAAATTCAGTTCATATTTAAAGGCAAACTGAACTATTTTGCACTCTCTGAAATCAAAACACAGCTGTTCTTCAAAATTTATAGTTCTACACATTTTGCAATGCAATCTTCTAGTCAAGCACTGTGTATAAAATGCATATATTAGGGTGAAGTGTTTATATAATTGCATATATAGTAGTGAAAATAACTTGCAAAACTACATTATATTATGGAAAACTGCTTATATATCAGGCAAAAATGCATACAAAAATGTATATATTAGGAGAAACACTAAAATACTTGTGAATGTTAATGAGGACCTTTTTTATCACAAACTGATGTGGAAATGTGGAGAACTGAACTTAATAATAGAAAAACTAGTAACAGAGAGGAAGCTAAATTGACATATTAGGCCATCCGCAGGGACTTAGTTACAGGAAGTGTTCTCAAGTAGTACAGTGGCAATTCTGAGGACTCCTAGGGGCCCCTTCTTTCTCATTTTCCCTATTCCCACACTATGACTCTTAGGCCAAATGGGAATCACATTTCTTATTTCATGTCATGCACATTTTATGCCATATGGAATAATGCCCTTTTCTTTTCTAGGCATAGCTTCCTCTGGACCAGACTAAAGTTGATTCAGGGTAAATAATGATGTTTTATGCACCCAAAATATGCTTTCAAAAACACACATAGATTTGCTCTGCAGAGTTGTACATAAACATCCAGTAAACTACCTCTAATTACATTTGGAGACAACACACTTTAGAAAATATAGTACATTGTGCATTGTAGAAGCAGATTAATATTAGCTGATTTATATAGCACCCTAAATTGAAGTAGCATTTTCCATAAAGAATAACGTGCAAGTAGAATAACCAAAGCAGTGTGAAGAAAATGGCATATTAGGGATGCCATTTTAAACTGACTAGATAGTGTTGAATAAAATGTGTAGCAGTGGCGGCTAGTGGAGAAGAAGGCAGGGAGACTAACAGTAGGTAGAGCCAGTAACAGGCAGAGTTAACTAGTTTTGTTCACATCTTTCTTCCTGCTGAGTTCTGCCAGGGCAACACTTAGACTGAGGAGAAAGAAGCTGACAGGAGGTGCCACCTCCTGGACTGGTTGTAAGCAGACAGGCAGGTGGGGCTGTCTAAGGGCAGACTGAGGTTGGTGGGGCAGTGCTCTCTTCACGCAAATGGGCCAACCTCCACTAATGTATACTGCTGACTTGTGGATCATTCATTTGATTCAGGCTTCAACCCTATGTACGCTTACTTGGGAGCAGGACTTACTTCTGCATAAACATAGTTAGGATTGCACCACTATTAGCAGTCAACATGTTAATTAAAGTTTAAACCAGACTGCAACTCTTTCCCCTATTTAGTTGCCCTCACAAAGCCATTCTGCTTTACAAATATGGAGTGTGATAGGGTGTAGAAAGAGATCTGATCAATTACATATAGGTGCCAGGAAACTGAGTTCATGAAGCCTTATTTTTTGTCTTCAGAGAATCGAAAATAATAAGTTAAATGTACATATCACATTTTCCTCCTTAGTACATAGTATCAGCTATTCATGAAACCTGATGACTGAGCTAGATACCAAAGAACGTTTGGGACTAGTCAATATGTTCTTATTTCATATCTCATGAAAATAACATCTTGAATGGTTTAGGTTGCCTGCAGCTGTCAGATCAGTTAACACTCCTGTTCTGCAACCCTTCAAAGCACAGATCAAAGATCAATTTGTAAAATTAAGAAAACTGGCATGGAGAAAAAAGGTATAAAGTTGCATGTAAGTGGGAAGCTGTGTGAGAGAGAAATCGGTGCTGCTGACCTTGGGCAATCTTTTGTGCTGTATCAACTGAATGAGTATAGGCTTTCCAGTGTGAGTGCAGGCAACAGAGGTGATAATATTTATCTCCCTCCCATTAAAATGTTCATATTCTGATTTCTGCAAATCAAGCTGCTGTTAAAAACAAATGTCAATCTCCCTCCATTCATTTGACAATTGTACATAAGAAGTCCATGAATTGGCTCTATCTGAACAGGAATTATTATCACAATTTAATATATTCATTCATTTGGGTTGGACTCAATGGTGTTATATAGGTGTCTTCTAACTCAACTCTACTATGATTCATTCATTCTTTACTGCATAACCCAATTCTTTGAAGAATCAGACCTTCAGATGAATTATAATGGACTGAAGAACACAAAAAGAGAGACTATCTAATATATAAAATTGCAATAGCGTTATTATCACACCCAAATTTCTTAGTAGTTGTTAATAACATATGGCATTCAAGGCAACAACTCTAGAGACAGCAGTGTGACAACTGGAACATATCTTTACAGTTGAGCCACTCTGCTTCAGGGGTTGTTATTATATTTGGACCTGAGAGACCATGAACATCCTGCTGTCTTTCTAGAATAGACTTTGACACATTTGTGGTGTGCTTTTAAATTTAATATATGGCAGTTACAGCACTCAAACAATGCTATCTCCATCCACAGACAGCGGTAGTTTAGAAGAGAATAAGGGGATGAAGGTTACTGTAATTCTAGATAAACAGGATCTATCTGAAGAGGTAATGAGATTAAATGCTAAACTTGTTTACATTGAAATAAGTATCACCAAATTCAAAGGGGCTTACTACCCAGGAACTACTCAGTATTGCAGTTGAACTGCACAAGCACATACCTTCCTTTCATGAAACAGACAAAAAATGCTCAATATTCTATGATAATTAGTGTTCCTATCACAGAAAACACAGATTTTATTGTATAAGAAAACAATATTCTTCTATGATTAGTACTGCACTTAATGTTCTCTTTGGGCACCTAGTTGACTAGAAAAAAATACTTAGCACAAGCATGGCAATGTAGGCATAAAAGAAAAATCCTCTCCAGGGGATTAATTTATTATTGCAGGTGGTTCTGCTGTTATCTGTAAATTAGAGGACAGCAAGAAGGAGGAAGTGAGATAAAGTGCAGTGTCTCAGTACATGAGCAGTGATGAGAATGCATGAAGGAATATTTTTTTAAAAAAAACACAGACATAATTCTACTATCTCAGAGTTACTGGAAATATACATGCATAAATAAGAATAAATGAGACATAAAAACATTCATTGGCAACCACAATTGCATTATCAGAGATTATTGTGCCATCCTCTTTTACAGAGCTGTATTGGAATGAGGCCAAATGAACTAATGGTTTATGTGAATTCATAATGTGGCCTTGGGAACACCAAATGCTCAGTTTCAAAGAATTGAAAACATCTGAATGCACCTAACAATTGTTACACCATGTCAGTGGAGTAATGATGCCTTTCCTGAGCTTCTGGTTGTATCCTGAAGCCTCCAGTCTCTTTTCTAGCAGTCAACAATAGAAACAGTATTTTATGTTTCAGTGTTTATTTGTGGGACATCATGTCAGCGTTCACTTTAAAGTACTATCTCTCACCAAGCAGCATACCAATTTCACCACAAGTAAACTTGATTTAACAACATGCTACAAAGAGGTCAATGGTGAATGAACATCTGGATGAAATACGAGTGACAACAGAGGCTATGGGAAAAAAGCTTTGCCACAGAGCCCTTTCATGGCTCTCTTGGTATATTACTATTAATAATTTCATTAGATTTCTTTCCTAGTCTGTTATGGGCAGCTGTAGCATATACATCTTTTTAAAAAAACTTTGATTTTATCTAATATTTTGAGATAACATCAGCATAAAATCAGTACATATAATTACAAAATACTTCGTGAACTGCCGCAAGAATATTGCTAGCCCTGTCTGTCAGGTGCAGCTTGACCTCAAACTGGGAATCTTGTGAGCAGCTGTGTAGGGAGCCACAGAACAGTGGCATGGAGCCTCTGCCTAGGGCAGCTCCCATGGTCACTAGTACCTCCTGTATCATCTGTGAAAGGCCTCAGTAAATATCTTCTCAACAATCCAAGAGACACAGGGGACAAGCCTGCACCATTTGTATCTCTTTTTCTGTTATTTTAGATGTGGCAGCCATTTTGTGTATTGCCACATCTTACAGCTCCCATTTTGTAACTGGCACCCATGGGACTTTCTCAAAATTCCAAATTTGCACATTGCTGCAGAGGTCAAGAAGAAGGAGCAAAGCTGCACTTCTCTTATCCCACTTTTGATAAGGCAATCAAGGCAAATTCAGTCCCATGGCCATGCCTGAAACCAAACTGGAATGAGTCTAGATAATCTGTAACATTCAAGAATGTATGCAGTTGCCCTGCCATGATCCTCTCCACCACCTTTGTTAAAAAGGGAGTGTTTGTGAATGGTCGATAGTTAGTCCAAACAAACAGGTCCAGAATGGGCTTTAGAAGTGAACATTTTTTCAAAGCAGCAGGAACCTCTCTCCCGCCAATGAAGCATTAACCATGCTCCAGACCAAACCGGTCAAACCTTCTGTGATGGATTAAATAAGCCCAAAGGGACAGGGATCAAGGAGGCATATGCTCAGGTGTAGAGTTGCAATCACCTTATCCACATCATAAACATATTAAAAGTAGATTTTGACATTAAGTGGTATATACATTAATAAATCATAAAATAATCACCAGGCTGGACAAACTGAAAAATATCCCACAACAGACCACGGGCTGTGGCGTTTAACATTTCAGTTGTGACTGCAACAACTGCAGAATCTGAAGTTGAGCAACTTTATCCTCAATATATGCAGCTAGTTGGTCACAGCAGGCCCTTGTAGGCTCCAGGGGTCCTTCCCCCCACAATCGGAGTCAGCAGCCTCCACAGTGGGAGTCAGCAGCTGCCAGACCACCCAAAAGAGCTCCGCAATGCAGGCTGCAAAATGTGGCTTCTTCATTGCCTGCAGGGCTGGCGCCAGGCATGACTGGGTCTTTGGACACCAGACTTTCCTGGACCCTTGTCATGCTTCCCAACACCCCCTCCTGAGGCAGATGGCATGGGCTTAGATAGGCCCATCTGCCCCACCTACCTCCAGTGTCACTGCATCAGCATGCTGGCACGTTGTGCACATACGCCTGCCATTACCCAAAATGGCTGTGGGGGCATCAACCCCTTAGGGATGCCCTCGCTGTCATCTTGGGTGATGGCAGCATTTACACGCAGCATGCTAGTATATAATGTAGTGAGGAGGAAGTTAGGTGGGGTGGGTGGGCCTATTTAAGCCCATGCTGCATGCATGAAGGGTATTTCCTGGGAGGATGGAGCTTTTGCTCCATGATCCGCAGCAGCAGCAGCGGGCTTCGGGCCCTGTGACCTGACACTGGGATGGATTGTGGAGCTGGAGCTCCACATCCCAGCCTAAGGAGGGGTCCCTCAGGGGCCCTTCTGAGCCACAGAGCGCCTAGGTCAGTGCCCAACCTGACCACCTGTTAGCGCCAGGCCTTTCACTACCACATGATAGGCATGATCATGTGCATTAACCAGTATTCAGTCACCCTCAGAATGAGTCATGGGCCGCTTGCACTCTAGTCTTCATCCAGCTTACTTTATAACCTGTAGCTCCCCAGAATACAAGAGAGGATGCACGAGAGTGATTGTGTCAACCACGCATCTCATCTTGTCATTTCACAGTGAAACTAGGGCTTCACAAGGATCATCAGCTTTTTCCAACAGAAAAGTCCCCAGTGTATACAGAAATCCATCAGGTTCCATTAGTCTGTGGTGACAGACCAGCTGAATGGAGCCATCACCACTGAAGAGGTAAATTGCTGCCACTGCCACCAATCCAAACTTCACCATGTGGTGCTGAGACCATGACAACAGGGTGCACTGCATCCTCTTCGGGCCACTTTTCTCAACACTTGGAGCAAAGACTGCATCAAAGATGTTGGCTTGATGCATTGGACGAATTGCCATTTGAGATAGCTCCATGGTTGGCAGGAAATCCTGAGCCAGCCCAGTAGCAGCCTCCACATGGATATTAAAACCAATCAGTACTATTGCCTTGGGGTCCTTCAACAGCATACTGGAGACCATCTCGGCCAGCTTGCTTAGGGAGGCAGCTGGGCAGCAAGATGATTGGTACATCAGCAACATCCCCAACCTGTCACTCTGGCCCAACACCAGGTGTAGACTCTCTAAGCCCATTCCAAGGTCAAGAGCTTTTCTGGTGAAGAAGATGGAACTTGTATGGACAATGGAGATGCCTCTTCCCTCTCCCCCCCAGTCTAACTTGGTGCTGCACTGAGTAACTGGGTGAGCACCGCTGAGCTAGGTCAGATGCAACCAGCTTACCCACTGAGGTCTCATGATCCACCCCAGGGTCGACCCTTAATACATTATCAAACTGTGGATGAGCATGGTCTTATTTGAGACCAGTCTGGCATTTTGGCATTGCCAAAACAGAGGGCTCAGTGGATAAACAAACAGGTACTTCAGTACTGGGAGTGAATAATTTAGGAGGTGCCATCTTCCTTTCAGAGGCAGCATGAGAAGAAGATCCTCTTGTTGTTCTTTGTGTTAAGATGGCTGACTGTTAGAGGTTCTGACCCCATTAAAATAAACAGTTAAGCTCTTCTAGTAAGTAGCAGTGCCTTTTCTTACTAAAAGCTGGAGGACACCTCTGACTTTCTACCACAGCAGCTATATCAATGATACTTCAAAGCAGTATCTCAAACGACAGTGCCATAAGTGATGTTTGCAACAGAAAACTAAAATGGTGGAAGGAAAGCAGGAACGTTGATTGGAAGAACAAAATTAGAATTTCCTCCTGTGCTTTTTCTTCCTCCACTTTAGTTTTTTCTTGCTGTTTCAACAGTATGACATACAAGGTACAACTGTATTTTGACTATGCCCCCAAATGTTTGACATTTTAAATGTTAATGTGCACAGTAATCAAGACAGGATATTTTATTTGTCAAAATACCTACCTTAAACTTCAAAGGTTTTACCTCTAAATATCCAAGCAATCAGTGTACACATTAAATAAAGGTCAAATGCTAGCTTTACAATGCTAGCTTTATATTGTGCTATCAGTTCATTTTATAAACTGTGAAGTACATTAGGCGGTTAACCTGAGGCCTTGGATCTTGTAATGATAGCAAAACAAAGGGCAATAATTTACTGGGGGAAATGTAGAGGGGAATCTTGTTTAGTGGAGAAAAGTAAGGCGCATGAGGGAGAAGTAAAAGCAGAATACAACTTCTTCACACAGTATAAATGGCAGCAAGAAGAAATGCCATTAGTGTCATAAAATGTTTAAATGTTGCATGACATTTTATAGAAGGCAAGGTTCATCCCAATAAGTTCAATTTAATGAAATCCACAGAACTCTACAGAGAGAAAGGTCATTGGGTATAGTCAACTCTCTGCACTGACTGGTTTCTATAGACTTCAATAATTTCTGACAGAATACGAATGTTTTATTTTCAACATAACTTTTGCCAGAAAGCAGAACTCATGGGATGGGGATCTGAGGCTGGTTAGGTGTTGTTCTTCAAGAGACTGACCAGATTTGGCTTAGGAGTTACCACACTTTGTTGAAACATCAATGGAACCATTGTGTTGTAGTAAACAGATTTCAGCTGATGTTCAGATTCATGCTTAGTCATGAAGCTCACTTAGTGCCCTTGAGCAAATCACTATCTTTTATCCTGACTTAACCAGCTTCACAAGATAGTTGTGAGGTTAAAATGGGGGAAGGGTTAGGGTAAATTTATTTATTAAATGTGTTAATTGCTTTTCTTCACAAAAGTGAACTCAAAGCAACTTACAACAAATAAAAAGTTAACACCAGTATAAAAACTTAAACAGAATAAAAAGTTTAAAAACACATCAATATAACAGCAGTGGAACAACTCACCCCCTAAAAGAGGCTACAACATCAAGATCCCACCAAAGGCCCTCCAAAATTAGGAGCCAAATACCTGGGAGAAGATAAATGTTTTTGCTTGGTGCCTAAAAATATATCATGATGATGCCAGGTATACCTTCCTGGGGAAAACATTACTTAAGTGGGAGCCACCACAACACTCTCGTGTTGCCACCCTCTGAAGCTCCCTCAGAGGGGACTGTCATGGCCCCGTCAGAGGTCTCATCAGACGAGGATGACTCAGGAGTAACAGCAGCAGACCTAGAAGGAGAAATGGAGAAAACTCCTGAGAACCCAGCTCCTTCTCCCCCTCAGCTGCAGAGCACCCCAGACACAGCTGAAGCCCTTCAGCCAGACGCAGCCAGTGAACAGGATACTTCCCCCTCACCTGCAGAACGTAGACAGCAGAAGGTCAGGCAGAAGAGGGGCAGGCCTGTCCACTTAAGGCCAAAACGCTGATGGCTCACACCGGCTAACAAACCTGCTCCTTAAAAGTCAAACCTTGGCTTCAGCTTGTTGCTGATTACAACATCAGGCGTGACCACTGTGTGTCTTCCTAGTCCCTGAACCTTGACTTAGACTGATCTCTTGGCAAACTAGACACGGACCTTCACTGATGTCTCTTCTGGATTTCTGGCTTGGCATGTAAGCTTTGAACGGCCTCTGCCCTTATCTTGCTTCCTCCTTGCTAGCCTGGCAGATTTATAGCCAAGCTGCTGGCTGAGGACTTACGGCCTGGCAATTATCAAGGAATCTCCAGCCCTGCCTGCACCCCCACCGACACTGCTGTCTCAGTGAAGAGCTGACAGGGACACACAAAGAAGGGACACAGATGTTGAATACCAGGTCTGGGTTGGTTCATGTGGGGAAAGGCGGTCATTGAGGTACTGCAGTCCTGAGCTGTATAAGGCTTTATAGATCAAAACCAGCACTTTGAACTGAGCCCAGAAACTAGTTGGTAGCCAATGTAGTTGTGCCAGAATCAGTGTTATGTGCTCAGACAGATCTCAAATGTAGGAGAAATTAATGTAGTGTAGGAACCCTTCATATGATGCAACTCCACATGTGACCAATATGCTTAAATAAAACGGCCAGTCTCAAGAATCTTGAAATGGAAAATCTCCAATAACACTGCAGTATTATTTGGCATATACTGCAATTGGAATACATTGCTTACTCTTACAATACATCTTTCTATGTATCAAATGAACTGCCCAAACTGCATCACTGTTGATGGATGTGTGTGCTGCTCACTTCATTGCGGATCTTCTGCTGCAATTCAATGAAGATTAACTCATAAAAAAATTATTCCAGAGTGCTCAGTATATTGATGTAATGAGTACAAAGCCAGGTGCAATGAGCTGCTTTTTATAGCCTTCTTTGAGTAGATCATTTCTCATTTAAGGTCTTACGGAAGACTGCCATTTGCTTCAAAAGGCACAGGTGATAGGATATGCTAAATAAGTAGCAGTAAAGATGACAATAACAGGGTAGGTTGAAAAAATGTGGAGTAGAGTTGAAAGCTATGTCAAGATATTTCTAAGTGACCAAACTAAATCACCAGGAAGAAGAGAAACCAAAGATCTAAGAATGTCAGAAACCAAAAGAATAAATTAAGAGTCACAATTTTGCAGGCAATTTTGCAAGCATTGCTCAGTTACTTTTCTCATTAATTAGAATTTATTGACTGTCCCGGTCCTCTGTCACAACTAGGGATATACTAGAATTTAGATTTGGTACTGAATTTTCCATTAATTTGCTTATTCTCTATAGTGATGGACTGGATTTTTATGTAATGATTTTCTGTGGGTATTTTCGAAAATGGGACTCATTTTAAACCCACCTCTAAAATATCAATATTAAGAATGAAAATATATTGTTTGTTCCTTTCATTTATTGATATTTCATCTCACAATATCAATATTTCCTTTAAAAACATTGATATTAATATCAATATTTTTTGCGCAGGAAAAAAAAAGGGATCAGTAAAGGCAGTAGCTAGAGGACAAAGAATGGACTTGAATTGATACCAGTTTGTTAGGTGCATGGGATGCTTTTGAACCGGTACTGACCAATGGATCCCATCCCTACACAACCACCAAGGGAGAAGCAAAAACTGTCAGCCAGTCAAAAAATGGAGGATTGGCATTCCAAGGCTACCAGTTTAGTTCATGGAACTTTCCCTAACACTGTCAGAACCTAGTAGTTCTCAGAATATCTGCATATCATTAGAGACAAATAAAGATTTTTCTCCTTAAACAGCTCAGAAGCTTAGGATCAATATATATGGTTTGTCTGAAGGTGATTAAAACAAATAAGCGTTATGCAACACTTTTTATTGATCTCCTTCAGGCTTTTGAAACAACATCACTGAAAAAATGGGTAAAAGCTGGTGCACTACATTAATATTCTGGAAAGACAGTGTTTAGAGTTCAGACAGTGGCATAGCCCATATTTCCAAAGAAGAATGGCAGGCTATTCTTTGTCACTCTGCACTTGATTTGGGTGGAATTGTGATCATCCTCTTGTAAAGCTGTTACTAGCATAGAGGGATAAACAGAAATTTGCTTTGGGACATCTAATTATTTCAAGCAGCAAATCTGCTCTTGAAACCAGGGTGGTATGATGCACAATTTGGAGAAAGTGGAGAGAGAGAATATTTTCTCTACTTTCTTGTAAGAATTCAGGGTTACCCAATGAAATTGATTGGAATAGAGAGGAGTCAAGTTGAATAAAATAAAGTCATGGAATGGAGGGTGTCCAGAGGAAGGTGACCATGATGGTGAAAAGTCATAAGGAATGGTTGAGCAGGGTGAGTAGGTTTAGCCTAGTGATAAGAAAATTAAGGGGAGACATGATAGCTCTCTTCAAATATCTGAAGGGCTGCTATGCAAAAGATGGAGCAAACTTGTTCTCTGTTGTTCCAGAGGGCAGAACTAGAACTAATCCTGTTTCTCAAAATGGCCAGTCAGATGTCTGTGGGAAGCCCACAGGCAGGACATCTAGGAAATAGCCCTTTGTAACTTGTTCTACAGAGATCTGCATTCAGAGGCATGCTGCCTCTGATACTGGACGAGGTAGTACACACACATTATAATGGAAAGCCTTATCCTCCATAAATGTGTCTAATCCCCTTTTATGGTTGAAGCAAATGCCATAGTTTAACAACGCACTTTGTGAAGAATTACTTCTCTGGCCTGTCTTGAATCTCCCCTCCATTCAGCTTCATTGGATGATCCTGGTTTCTAGTGCTATGAAACATGCAGTGTGCTGAGCTACCTTTCTAATGCCAGCATTGTTGCTGCATACCTGGATGTGGCTGTAGTAGTACAACAGTTCATGGTCACATGGTTGCACTGACAGAAGTGCTGTATTGGCAGTGGTACATCCATCAGTGCAACTATTCAGCCCTGATCTCACGGCTCCACCACCCACCCACTCACTATTGCACATTATTTGTTGTTGTTGTTGTTATGTGCTTTCAAGTCCATTATGACTTATGGTGACCCTACAAATCAGTGACCTCCAGTAGCATCCGCTTTTTTCACTGTTCAACTTTCACATCCATACATAGACATCGGGAATAGCATGGTCTGAATGATCCTGACTTTAGTGTTCAGTGATACATCTTTGCATTTGAGGACCTTTCTTAGTTCTCTCATAGCTTCCCTCCCCAGTCCTAGCCTTCTTCTGATTTCTTGACTATTGCCTCCATTTTGGTTAATGACTGTGCCAAGGTATTGATAATCCTTGACGTTCAATGTCCTCATTGTCAACTGTAAAGTTACATAAATCTTCTGTTGTCATTAGTTTGGTCTTTTTGACATTCAGCTGTAGTCCTGCTTTTGTGCTTTCCTCTTGAACTTTCATCAGCATTCGTTTCAATTCATTACTGGTTTCTGCTAGTAGTATGGTATCGTCTGCATATCTTAAATAATTGATATTTGTCCCTCCAATTTTCACCTTGGTCCAATCCCACTTTCCGTATGATATGTTCTGCATATAGATTAAACAAATAGGGTGATAAAATACACCCCTGTCACACACCGACTGGGAACCAATCAGTTTCTCCATATTCTGTCCTTACAGTAGCCTCTTGTGCAGTGTATAGGTTGCGCATCAGGACAATCAGATGCTGTGGCACCCCCATTTCTTTTAAAGCATTCCATAGTTTTCCATGATCTACACAGTCAAAGGCTTTGCTGTAATCTATAAAGCACAGGGTGATTTCCTTCTGAAATTCCTTGGTCCATTCCATTATCCAATGTATGTTTGCGATATTAACTCTGGTGCCTCTTCCCTTTCTAAATCCAGCTTGGACATCTGGCATTTCTCGCTCCATATGTGGTAAAAGCCTTTGTTGTAGAATCTTGAGCATTACTTTGTTTGCATGGCATATTAAGGCAATAGTTCAATAATTACTGCATTCCCTGGGATCCTCCTTTCTTTGGAATTGGGATATATATTGAACGCTCCCAGTCTGTGGGCCATTGTTTCGTTTTCCATATTTCTTGACAAATTTTAGTCAAAATTTGGACAGATTCAGTCTCAGTAACTTGTAGCAACTCTATTGGTATGCCATCTGTTGCTGGTGATTTGTTTCTTCCAAGTATTTTAAGAGCAGCTTTCACCTCACATTCTAAAATTTCTGGTTCTTCATCATTCGGGTCCTCCATGAATGAATCTGTCAACCTGGCATCTCTTTTATAGAGTTCTTCGGTGTATTGCTTCCACCTTCCTTTTATTTCATCTTGGTCAGTCAGTGTGTTCCCCTATTGATTATTCCACATCCCTACTCTTGGTTTAAATTTGCCTTTCATTTCTCTAATCTTTTGGAATAGGGCTCTTGTTCTTCCCTTTTTGTTGTCCTCTTCTGTCCCTGGAAAACTGGTAGAAAGTATGATTAAAGCTAGATTAACTAAGCACATAGAAGAACAAGCCTTGCTGAAGCAGAGCCAGCATGGCTTCTGCAAGGGAAAGTCCTGTCTCAGTAACCTATTAGAATTCTTTGAGAGTGTCAACAAACATATAGATAGAGGTGATCCAGTGGACATAGTGTACTTAGACTTTCAAAAAGCGTTTGACAAGGTACCTCACCAAAGACTTCTGAGGAAGCTTAGCAGTCATGGAATAAGAGGAGAGGTCCTCTTGTGGATAAGGGATTGGTTAAGAAGCAGAAAGCAGAGAGTAGGAATAAATGGACAGTTCTCCCAATGGAGGGCTGTAGAAAGTGGAGTCCCTCAGGGATCGGTATTGGGACCTGTACTTTTCAACTTGTTCATTAATGACCTAGAATTAGGAGTGAGCAGTGAAGTGGCCAAGTTTGCTGACGACACTAAATTGTTCAGGGTTGTTAAAACAAAAAGGGATCGTGAAGAGCTCCAAAAAGATATCTCCAAACTGAGTGAATGGGCGGAAAAATGGCAAATGCAATTCAATATAAACAAGTGTAAAATTATGCATATTGGAGCAAAAAATCTGAATTTCACATATACGCTCATGGGGTCTGAACTGGCGGTGACCGACCAGGAGAGAGACCTCGGGGTTGTAGTGGACAGCACGATGAAAATGTCGACCCAGTGTGCGGCAGCTGTGAAAAAGGCAAATTCCATGCTAGCGATAATTAGGAAAGGTATTGAAAATAAAACAGCCGATATTATAATGCCGTTGTATAAATCTATGGTGCAGACGCATTTGGAATACTGTGTACAGTTCTGGTTGCCTCATCTCAAAAAGGATATTATAGAGTTGGAAAATGTTCAGAAGAGGGCAACCAGAATGATCAAGGGGATGGAGCGACTCCCTTACGAGGAAAGGTTGCAGCATTTGGGGCTTTTTAGTTTAGAGAAAAGGCGGGTCAGAGGAGACATAATAGAAGTGTATAAAATTATGCATGGCATTGAGAAAGTGGATAGAGAAAAGTTCTTCTCCCTCTCTCATAATACTAGAACTCGTGGACATTCAAAGAAGCTGAATGTTGGAAGATTCAGGACAGACAAAAGGAAGTACTTCTTTACTCAGCGCATAGTTAAACTATGGAATTTGCTCCCACAAGATGCAGTAATGGCCACCAGCTTGGACGGCTTTAAAAGAAGATTAGACAAATTCATGGAGGACAGGGCTATCAATGGCTACTGGCCGTGATGGCTGTGCTGTGCCACCCTAGTCAGAGGCAGCATGCTTCTGAAAACCAGTTGCCGGAAGCCTCAGGAGGGGAGAGTGTTCTTGCACTCGGGTCCTGCTTGCGGGCTTCCCCCAGGCACCTGGTTGGCCACTGTGAGAACAGGATGCTGGACTAGATGGGCCACTGGCCTGATCCAGCAGGCTCTTCTTATGTTCTATTTCTATACAGTAACTATTGTAATAGTTCTCTTTGTCCCTACATACTAGTCGCTGTATTGTTGCATTTAGGGTTCTGACAGTGTTTCTATCTCCTTTTGCTTTTGCTTTCCTTCTCTCTTTAACCATTTTAAGAGTTTTGTCAGTCATCCATTGAGGTCTTTCTCTCTTTTTAACTAGAGATACTGTCTTTTTGCATTCTTCCCTGATAATGTCCCTGACCACTCCATAGTTCTTCTGGTTCTCTGTCAACAAAGTTTAAAGCCTCAAATTTGTTCCTTATTTGATCTTTATATTCTTCTGGGATGTTATTTAAATTGTATTTTGGCATTATGATTGCTTTGTTGTTCTTTAGCTTTACTCTGATTTTTGATACGACCAGTTCATGATCTGTACTGCAGTCTGCTCCTGGTCTTGTTTTTGCAGAAAGTATGGAACTTCTCCATCTTCTGCTACCAATTATATAATCAATTTGATTCCTATATTGTCCATTTGGTGATGTTCATATGTACAGTCTTCTTTTCGGTTACTCAAAAAATGTGTTTGCAAGAAATATATTACATATTGGCTTCACAGAATTCATTAAGTCTTTCTCCTGCTTCATTTCTGTCTCCTAAGCCCCATTTCCCCATAATTCCTAGTTCTTCTCTGTTCCCTACTTTCACATTCCAGTCCCCCATGATTATCAGCACATCTTGTTTTGATGTGTAATTGATTAATTCCTGTACTTCTGTGTAAAATCTCTCCAATTCTTCTTCTTCTGTGTTTGACGTTGAAGCGTAGACTTGGATGATGGTTATGTTAATAGGTTTTCCATTTAATCTCATCGATATCACTCACTCAGACCTTGCATTGTGCTCCTAATTTTTTTTGCTACATCACTTCTCACTATCAAAGCAACCCCATTTCTTCTTAATTTCTCATTTCCTGCATAACATATTTTGTAGTTGCCTGATTGAAAATGTCCCATTCCTGTCCATTTTAATTCACTCACGCCAAGTATTGTAATGTTGATATGTTCCATTTCTTGCTTGACAATTTCTTTCCCTGGTTCATGCTTCTCATGTTCCATGTTCCTATTGTGTGTGTCGTACAACTCTGGACTCTCCTTTCGCATCTGTGCGAATCAGCCTCTGGGCTTCCTTTCGGCTTTGACCCAGCTGCATCATTAGTCATGGCGCTACTCGTACTTGTCCTTTGTTCTTCCCCAGTAGCTCAGTGAGTGCCTTCTGACCTGGGGGTCTCATCTTCCAGCACTATCTTGTGTTGCATTTTTGATACTCTGTTCATAGGGTTTGCATAGTAAGAGGTATTGAGAGGTGGTTTACCCTTGCCTTCCTCTGACTTTGAATGCCTCTTAGTCTGGTGTCTCAGCTTTGACCATTACACCTTGGGTGCCCCTGCTAGGGGTCTAGCCTCTTGGTCTAGACTCCTGACGGCATTGCTCTCAGCTTGTTCAACACTCTCAAATCCCCTCACCACGTTAAGGTGTGCATCCTAAAGGGGTTTTTTTGCCTCTTAGTGCCTACATATTATAGATGACACATAATCCTGCCAACAGGAGGATGCAGGCTTATGCTTGCTTTCTTTGGAGAAAGCCACACTGAATTCATGCAGAGGATTGGATTCTACAAAGGCAAAATATCTAATTCTGCCAATCAAAATGTGATAAAAATAAACAGATGTATTGGGGCAAGGAGGGAAAACTCAGCTTGATCCTCCTTGTCTCTGGAAGATGTGTAGACATAGCCTTACTGTGGTCTGGAGGAAAAAAGACCCTCATTCAAAATCTGAATTCTCCCCCTCCCACTGGTTAGGTGCAGAAAGCAGAAATTTTTGCTATATATTCACGTTACTAACCCTTAGAAACCTGATACTTTCAAATAATATCCTGACTGGGCATCTAGTTTGGAAGTGTGGATGTGTTAGCATATATTGGCAATCATCAGAAGATTTTTCTTTCTTCTTTTCTTAACTCCTTGATTCAAACTTATTTTTTGGTTTGATTCCTCAGCCTCATCCTGTTTAGTTTTGTTTGGGTGAAATTTTGACTCTTACACAAAGTTTGGATTATTTATTTATTTACTTCACAATATAATACAAACATATATAAAAGAGTTACATATATAAAATTAGTTAAAACGTCTTCTTGGCAATCACTCGTGACCAAGTAGGATTGTCTTCCAAAATATAGTCTTTAACAAAGGATCCGTATGAATCTGTATCCACCACCGATGTACCAGACCATGACTAGGGGCTTCTGGATTTCACAGTCCTGCCCCTGTTGCCATTTGCCAATCGCCATGGGACTTTTGTTATGGAAGATGCCTGTGCGTGAATTTGTTTTATGTGGGGAGATCGGTGCACGACGATCAACACACAATCTTGACAGAAAAAGGCTTTGATCCAATGGCATGGGTACCATGACGATTGGAAGTCTTTTATCTGCTGCAGCCTTCATCCACCTTCATAGCCAACATACACATTGTTATCCTCCGCCTGTATTGCCATTGAGGACTTTCTTGGATGGTTCTTTGTCTGGTTCCTCTCCCTTGACCTTACTGCCATGGGTGACCCTGCTGGGAGTACATGACTCCCGACGGCATCACTCACAGGGTTCATTGGAACACGCAAGCCCACTCACCACTACAAAGTGACGATTCAGCGAGGGGAGTTAAAACTATAGCATATGTAAAACAATTGTTTAAATACTCTCTCACGCACACACTTAAAAATAACAATGCACATAAAATTAATTCAAATCAAATGCAATTGCCAAATTTTTGAGGGGGTATGGTAAGGGTTCCTTAATAAAATCCACAAGTCTTTCTCCATGACTACTCTCAAATCATGTCCTCTCCTACAGGGGCTTCTTACAAAAGGTAAGGCATATACTGAACAAGGTGGGCCTTTGCTCTGATCCAGAAAGGCTCCTCTTATATTCTTAAGTGGCGAAACCCCCTTTGGCCCCCTCTCTAAATGCATCACTGCTTTCCTCTTCAGTTTGGCTCCAGGTAGTATGTGTGATTTTTTCTATTACTCTTGCCTCACATTAGACTTCTTGGCTAATGAAAGCCCAAATGAGGAAGTACTGGATCTATCGCTCAGGATCATTAATAACTCAGCAAGTGGAAGTGCCTTGCTGTGCTGTGTAATATATTGGAATGACTCAGACTAATACATTTTGCTTCAAATAATTTGCTTCTTGTGGCACCCATTTTGGCCCATGATCTCAGAGTGCTTTGCAAGCAGAAAGCCAAAGGACAGGAAAGCATTACGCATGCAATTAATAATGAACCCTTCTCCCCTTTTCTTTAGATGGGATTAAAAACATTAATGAGGTGATTCACTGGCAATTTACACTGATGTAGACCCATGAATTTTAATGCGTAACATCAGTGCCAAAGGCCAATCAAGCCTCCTCCCAAATTATTAACCTTTCTCATTCTTCATGGGCGGATATTAATACCAAGGTTTTCATTTTTTGCTCCTTTTTAATCTGGAGTAAATCCTGACAGTAATCTGCTATACTACAGAGACAAGGAACCTGTGACTTTCCAGATGTTGCTGGACACAACTCCCACAATACTGATAATTGGCTCTGCATTTTGGGGTTGCTGGGAGGTGGAGTGTAGAATCCCAGAGTTGGAAGGGGCTTATAAGGCCATTGAATCCAACCTCCTGCTCAATGCAGGAATGCAAATTAAAGCATATCCGACATGTGGCTGTCCACCTGCCTCTTGAATGCCTCCAGTGTTGGAGAGCCCACCACCTTCATGGGGAATTGGTTCCATTGTTGTGCCACTCTAATAGTTAGGAAGTTTTTCCTGATGTTCAGTTGAAATCTGGCTTCCTGTAACTTGAGCCCATTATTTCATGTCCCGCACTATCATATCTTCCCTCAGTCTCCTCTTCTCAAGTCTCACCTCATAGGGCTTTGTTTCTAGTCCCCTATCATCCTCGTTGCCCTCCTCTGAACCAGTTCCAGTTTGTCTGCATCCTTCTTAAAGTGTGGGGTCCAGAACTGGATGCAGTACTCAAGATGAGGCTCAACCAGTGCCGAATAGAGGGGAGCCAATACTTCATGGGATTTGGAAACTATGCTTCTGTTAATGCAGCCTAAAGTAGCATTTGCCTTTTTTGCAGCCACATCACACTGTTGGCTCATATTCAGCTTGTGATCAACAACAATTCCAAGATCCTTCTTGCATGTAGTATTGCTGAGCCAAGTATCCTTCATCTTATAACTGCACATTTGGTTTCTTTTTCCTAGGTATATAACTTTGCATTTTTCCCTGTTGAATTTCATTCTGTTGTTTTCAGCCCAGTGCTCCAGTCAGTCAAGATCCCTTTGAATTTTGTTTCTGTCTTCCAAGGTATTAGCTATTCCTCCCAATTTTGGATCATCTGCAGATTTGATAAGCATTCTCTGCACCTCCTCATCCAAGTCATTAATAAAAATGTTGAAGAGCACTGGGCCCAGGACTGAGCAATCCAGCCCACCTCTAGCTAGCTTGCCAATCAGAATATCATGGGGCACTTTGTCAAAAGCTTTGCTGAAGTTGAGATATATTATGTCCACAGCATTTCCACAATCCATCAGGGAGGTTACTCAATCAAAAAATGAGTTGAAATTAGTTTGGCAGGATTTGTTCTTGGTAAATCCATATTGGCTTCTAGTAATCCCTGCATTGTTTTCAAGGTGCTTACAGAATTTTCCCAGGGAGGGCCATGGGTTCCTCATTCCTGGGAAACCAGCTATAGGAAACTGTGCTAATTATACTGAAGACTATTGAAAACTTTAAAACTTGAAGGCAGTGGCTCATTTGGCCATAACTTGGAGAGTTCTGGACACAGGATACTGACTTTATCTACCCCAAGTTCTGGGGACAGGAATGGATGTGTTGTTTCTGCCCTTGAAACTGAAGCATGACTTGTGTGCCCATAGTTTCAAATTACAGTGATCTGCTGCATTCTTAGTAGCTGCTGAGTCAGGTATATATTGCATCCATTACATTCTAAGGAAGCTGCTGTCTGCAGTATATCCCTGAGTGATTGACTGGTGGATTGATTGAATGACCCCAGTCTCACTGTTTCCACTTAACCTCAGCAAAAGTTGAGGGAGGGGGATAGAGGCATGCATTTTTCTTTTCTTTTTGATCACTTGCATTACAGCTTCAATCAGACACATGGATGATGTAGATAATATCTTTGGTAAAGAAATAAGTAGGCAAGCCAATCAAACAGGACCATCTGCTCTCCAGCGTGTGATTGATGCATATTGTTTTCTTAAAAAATGATTACTTGGAGCTACTTTTAAAGGCTGTTTTGTTCTCTGATTGACATAGCTCCTATTCTGAAAGTTTTCAAACACTGAAGAGAAAATACTAATAGCATTTTATGGGGAAACCAAATCAGATATGCAAAAGTGTCTTATTAACCTGAGCACAATGCTTATTAGAGCACATGATGTTCATCTTTAAAAAATGACATGGAAATTATAAATATTACTGACATTGTGAGAAGAAGCAATCACACTGCTAAACTTTCAAACCTACCTGTATTCATGATATGAATTGCCTTATTAATATGCATTCGTTACTAGGAGACTGCTGGGTGACACAGATTGGAATGCATTTTTCTTTGGGAATAGGTACAGCAATCTAAGGGTAGAAACGCACTCACTGTCAGTTCCAGTGTGTCTCCACCTCTCTCGTCTGAAAATGGGGGCACACAATGCTAATTGTACCCTGCTCCTTTTTACTGTAAAACCTGGTGGGAGCAGCTTGAGTGTGTGTTTTTTAAATTCACCTTCAAAGAGATTTCACAAATGATCAGCAGATCAACCAGTTCCCCCTCCAGGTGTGGCTAATGGAAATGCTTTGATCTGGTGACTAGTTTATTCACAGCCCAACTCACCCCATATCAATGTGTTTCTGAGGGCTGTGTGGCACAAGATGCACTGCCTTCAGGGCCGGCTTTGATAAGCAGCAGGGTGAAGCAACCTGCTTCAGGCAGCACCATGAGACGGGACAGATGAAGACAGGAATTGGTGGTGTCTGAGGGCTCATCCAGACGACTGCAAAATGTGTGACACGCCCGCTATGTGTGTTCATTATTTTTCGGTCGTCCAAATGACGTCTGGCACTGTTATGCATTTTCGCGGGTTTAATCCGCTCCTTGCAATACCGGCAAAAATGCAATTTGCTGTTTAAAATCGGGAATCATCCACTGTGCCTTCAGGAGTTAGGATGCAATACTGTGGACTTTACAGCTGATGGGCGATTCTTGGGTGTATCCCCTTGCCCCTTCTCCTCATTCCAGCCAATCACGTATCTGCACTTTTGCGCATGTGCGAGAATAAGCCCGGGAAAATTGAACCAATCATCGCAATGGTGGGGTGTTGGGGGGGGTCTGCAACTACTGTACAGATGCATTTTATTTTTTGCCAGCCTGCAAACTGGGCGGCCGCTCTGGGTGAGATCTGCAATGCACAGCAAGCGAGAAAGGGGGGATGGTCGGTTTCAGCCTGCCTCCGAAAGCCTTGTCAATTTCATTCTACTTGCTGGGGTTTTTGCTTCAAATCAGAAAAGCATACATTTGTTTAAGTGTAATATCGCAAATGCAAACAAGAAAAGAGCTTCTGGTCAGTTTCAAGCCTGCTCGGAAAGCTTTGTCAATTTCATTCTCCATGGGAAGGAAAGGGAGAAGGAGGGGGGGACACATTTCTTGCTTTTTTGGAGAAATAAGTGCATTGCCAGCGTGTGTGTATCCTTAAATATCAATAAAGGCAGAAAAGCATACATTTGTTTAAGTGTAATATCGCAAATGCAAACAAGAAAAGGGTGTCAATTTCATTCTCTGTGGGAAGGCAGGCGTGAAACCGACCAGCAGCCTTTCCTTCCCAGGGGAGAACTCCTTTACAGCCATATTGTGCTTCGTTGCAAAGGGGGAGAGGAGCATACATAATTTTTTTTGCTGACCAATTGGTTGATAGGGGGAGGTTTTAGAGGCGGAGCTTGGAAAAAGTGAAAAGAATGTAGGGGTCTTACCGCTGGGTGTGTGGGTACAATAAAGCGTTTTTTTTAATTGGGAAAGAGCGAACTAAAAGGCAAAGTGAGGACTATCAGATGACAAACCGAATATGGAAACCGTGGATTATCCTGCTCCGTTTGGATAAGCCCTGAGTGATGCTATGAGATTTTTGGAAGTGTTAGTCCTGGTGGGGAAGGAGAGCACTAGTGGTAGCAGCAACTGGCCTCCATTTCAGGAAGCAAAATCTCTCTGGATGGCATTGGCTTCCTTTGTATCTGGGTATTCATATGTGATGATGTCCAAATTTATTTCATGATGGATCCATTGCTACCACATTAGTTTTGAGTCACCTGTCTCTTTCCTCATCCACAAACACACTCTTCTGTGTCCGGAGAACACAAATTATTGAGCACAAATGACTGAGGGGAATTTAGTTCTAAGGGAACTTTCTCCCTTTCTGTGGCCCTGACTTTGCTTTGCCTGTCAGGGTGCGGTCAGTCTAGTAAAGCTCACCTAGAACATACATTACACAGGAGCACTGCACAGCATGTTTAACTTTAAGAATGTTTGTATAGGTAATGGAGTGCCCTCATAAAGCCCTTGGGAGGAAGCAACAGCGATGGGGTCAGAGCTTTTCCAGAAATAGATTTTTCTTGGAAGAGTAAATACAAAAAGAAAATTATGCTTTAACTGTTGAAGGTGTCTCGGAGCAGGGAAGGCTTGGAAAGGAGGCAAGGGTAAGGTTGTGAGGAGTTCAGTTTACTCAGTAAAGTGTTATCAGGATATTTTCTCTCTGGACTCTGTCTGGTAAAGGAGGTGGGGAGGGAGGCAGAGGCCATTACTCAGATCTTTGCATGTCAAACCAAGTGCAATCCCCCCCTCCACTAAGCCAGCAAGCATAATCTCTCTCACTTAACCACCTCCCAGACCCCGCCCTGCCACCAACTAAGGGACACTCACCCAAGCAAACATTTTCCCCTGAAATGCAAAAACTTAAAATACTGCAAATGCAGCACAGTAGCCAGACAGGGTGGTGGAGGCCACTTTGTGTGCCAAGTGCAAACACAGTACTCTCCCTCTCTCTCACACTCACTCACACACTCACTCACACACTCACTCACACACTCTCTCTCTCTCTCTCTCTCTCACACACACACACACACACACTCTCTCTCTCACACACTCTCACACACTCTCTCTCTCTCTCACACACTCTCTCTCTCTCTCACACACTCTCACACACTCTCTCACACACACACAGAGTCATCTTTCACCTCCACAGTTGTTTATCTCCATTCTGCTGCTGCCTCCTTCTCCTCCTTTATCCATGTTCTTGCCCTCCTCCCTCGTTGCCTCCCAAACACCCACAGAGCCCAATAATTTCATTATTATCATTCCTGAAATCCAGTTCCTGTGGTGGTTCAGTCTGTCATGTTGCCAATAGATAAAGTAAAGGTCAAGACAGAGATAGGTCACAGACAAGTAGCTATCCATAATGCAACTCTTTGGTTTGGCCAATAATATATGGATCAAAGTGAAGGCTCACCAAGGGCATCATGGTAACACCTCTTACCAAGAATATGCAGTGTCTGCTTTATAAATATATTGTACATGTGTCACAGAACAACTTTATACATAAAATATTTTCTTTTCTTTTAAGGGACAGATTGGTTTGGTTTTGTGGGCTGTAAAATAATGGTTTGCATTTGCAGAGATGAATCTGTTAACTTGACAGAAAGAAATTTAACATTGGCATTTTTATTATGTTTCCACTTAGGCCCATCCAGAGATCCTCACATGCAGCAATAGCCTGCTGAATGCATACATTTTCCTGAAAACAGATAGCTACTGCTGATTACCTGACAAGGAGAAAAATATACTTGGTGTAATTCATTCCCACAAATAAGTGACATTGAAAAGTCAGAGTTGGCAGCACCAGGCAGTGCTTTTTTGCACAAGAACACAGAGGTCTCTCACACACAGGCAGCAACTGTAGCAAATGTTTGAGTATGAGTGGAAACCAAGCAGGGCCAGCCCTACTGTTAGGTACACTGGAGGAGGCTATCGCATTGCCAGTGTTGACTAGTCTGGCCAGATTCTGTACATGGAATGATGGGGTGGGGAGGAAGCACCAAATTGTCTTTTGCCTTGGGCAGCGAAATGTCTTTGGCCAGCCTTGAAGCCCAATAAGTTAAACTCAACAATTCAGACATGGCTCTGTAGTTCAAAGTTACTATCTCCAGTTTGTATTCACTGAGGCAAATAAATAACAAGGAGTGGCAGCTACTAATCTAATACATGCATTGGGACAGGAGTACCTGCCACATTTGAGAGGCGGGGCAGAAAGATACAGAGACTATGATGATGATATTTATATATCCCACCTTTCCTCCAAGGAGTTCAAGGTGGTGTGCACAGTTCTCATTGTATGCCCACAACAACCGTAAGGTAGGTTGCCTGAGAAATGGTTACTGGTCCAAGGTCACTCAGTGAGCTTCATGACTGCATGGGGATTTGAACCCTGGTCTCCCAGGTCCTAGCCCAACACACTAAACCAGGTTTTCCCAACCAGTGTGCCTCCAGATGTTGTTGGACCACAACTCCCATCAGCCTCAGCTAGCATTGCCAATGGTCAGGAAGATGGGAGTTGTAGTCCAACAACATCTGGAGGCACACTGGTTGGGAAAGGCTGCACTAAACACTGCACCATACCCATGATAAGCAGAAAAATAAGTGCATTCTGTTAAATATTAATTTTATTTCCAAATCTGTTCAGCGGCTGCACTCACCTGTAGGCTGCTTGAGTACACCACCTGATTTGGCACCTACAACTTGCTCACTAAGGTGCAGATACAAATTCCCGTGCAGCCAATCCTATTAATGTTGAGCCAGAGGAAGCAAATCCTACTTTCAATGGCAAGTGTTCCCAACTAAGTGTGTAAAGGACAGCAGCCTTCACTGGCCTCCAGCAACAATCACCAACCCTCACACACTCATGGACTGACAATTAACTCTTGAGCTGCAGGCTATTTAAGTATACTTGTATCTATAAGCTTTCAGTAATATTTTCCAGTGAAAGGGGGTTAGTCCATAGAGTTTGATATATAAAGTTTTAACAACAAATGACTAGAAAATTGCAACCATGAGAAAATCCTGTATACAAGTGAATTAATAATTTTGTGGCTAACACTGAAGCCTTTGTTACAGACCAATTTCCCATTATAGATCAATGGTCTTCAGCCTTGGGGCCTCAGGAGAATGAACAATATGCTTTCAAAAGTGGATAATTATTAAAATAATTACAACCTCATAGCAATGTTCAGCCTAGACAAAATAGCTGCAGAATAAAGGACCAGAAGCAGTATCTAGACTTACACAGTTCTATGATAATAGTTTAATTATATTTAATCTGACAAGCTGTTGTAAGGCATTTAAAAATGTATAGGGAGAAGAAATCCCCCCCTGCTACTTATGCTTTGATCCCAAGCATGCTTACTTAGAAGCAAGTTCTACCAAAATTCAAATGGTTGTTACTTTAAATGGAATGTGTTTAGAATCAAGCTAGAAGTACAAAACAATGATCTTCTTCAAAGCACTTACTCCAATGGAGTAGGTGTGGTTCAAGTGGCGTGCAGGCTTAAGTCAGTAATTTTTCATTTGCTGGCAACTACAGTGCTGGTCCTTGTATGACGTTTCCAGAGCTTGGAAGTAATTCGATACAAGTAACAAATTACTTGTAATTTATTACTGTTTTGAGGAACGAGTGGGTAATTCCTTTACATTTTGATTGTAATAGAATTAGGAGTAATTTTATTACTTTTGTGGAGTAATTGTAACGTTTCCAGCATTACTTTGGTGCATTACTTGGGGGGGGGAGCAGGGGAAGTCTTCTGCTCCTCTGATTTGTGGATGAAAATCATGTATTTCAAACTGGGCTTCTGTGCAGTGCTGCTCTTCCTTCATGCACTGTGGTTGTTTAGGAGGCGACAAGGGAGGAGGTGGAGAGTGAGATGGGGTGGAGTGGAGAAAACAATTGTTTTAAAAAATGGATGGGGTGGTGAAGAATGGAGTGGAGGGGAAAATGAGCCGGAGGACAAGAACATGGATAAAAGAGGAGGAGGAGGCAGCAGCAGAATGGAGATAAACAACTGTGGAGGTGAAAGTTGACAACTTGTGTATGAATACTGTGTTTGCACTTGGCACACAAAGTGGCCTCCACCACCCTCTCTGGCTACTTTGCTGCATTTGCAGTATTTTAACTTTTTTGCATCTCAGGGGAACATATTTGCTTGGGTAAGTGTCCCTTAGTTGGTGGCAGGGCAGGGTCTGGGAGGTGGTTAAGTGAGAGAGATTATGCTTGCCGGCTTAGTGGAGGGGGATTGCACCTGGTTTAACATGCAAAGATCTGAGTAGTGGCCTCTGCCTCCCTCCCCACCTCCCTTACCAGCGGAGAGACCACTATTGTTATCTTGTGGATAAATGGAATTAGTCTACTACCTCTGTACGTGTGTGTTTATTTTTAATGTTGTTTTAGGCTACTTAGATGTGCAGCAGCCAAGGCCAACACCTTGTAGGCATTTTTTTAAAAAAGTAACTCAAATGTAATTGTAGTGATTACTTTTGAGAAAAAAGCAATCAGTTACTTTCAGAGCAATTGTAATTGTAATGGTAAGCACTACTTTTTTGGTCCATGTAATTGTAACTGTAATTTATTACTTTTTAAAAGTAATCTTCCAAGCTCTGCTTAGGAGGTACCACAACAAATTGTGCTCACCCACTTTATTTAATCTTATAAAATGAGGCCTTTTTATTTCTTTAGATTAAGAAACCTAATTCTAAAGAATAAGAATAAAGTGGGTGAGCACGATTTGTTGTGATAATGCCAAAGCCAAGCTTAAAGTGTGTGTGAATGTGTTAGTTATAATTGCTGCATGTGCATATTTCATATCTATGTTATTCTGCATTAGTTACTTTGCATTTATTCAACGTATGCTTTATTTCTTGTGATAAATGAATCTCTTTTTAAGTAGTCTTGTGTTGTTGGGTAAAAGGGGCTAGTTCGGTAGGCACTCAGAGCAGTGTACAATTCTTCTCCGTATAAATTTATTTATTTATTTATTTATTGAATTTATTAGTCGCCCATCTAGCTGGCTGTCCAGCCACTCTGGGCGACGTACAAAATAGGCATACAATATCTAGACATTAAAAATCTAAAAACAATGAAGATAAAATCTAGCCCACCCCAAAAGCCTGCCTGAAGAGCCAGGTCTTCAAGGCCCGGCGGAAACTCATCATGGAAAGTCTCACATCTCAAGGGAACGTGTTCTAGGGGTGACATGTGGGGTAGACACATATAGAGATCCCCACGTACACATGTTAACAGAGGCATGCAAATAATATAAGCTGGCAGTTTTAACAAAAGGCTTTTTATGCTGCTCTGCATCAGATAATACACAAAATATCGAGGGCAAAAATACTCTCTGTTGTTGGCAGTGAATCTATGATCAATATCATGAACAACTTCTGTGAAAACATTACAGGCAAAGGGAAACACGGGAGATTAGTGTGTTTACCCAGCTTAGTTTTGGCTGTGCTTGTAAGACCATTATTCTTAATTCCACTTTAGAATTATCTGTATGACTGCGCTTAGCATTCAAGACTCAAACAAGCCTTATTGTGCTTTTATTCCTATAGCAGCAGACAAAGAAGAAGAAAAGGGGATGGGCCTTAAAACCTAACACTGGGTTATGTATGTTAGAGGAAGATTTGGATTACTCTTGTCCCCATTTTGGATCTGCAATAGATGTTCTATGAAGTGAGCAGAGCAGGAAAAATAAAAACTCTCTTTGATGAGACTAGCCCTCAAATGTCTAAGGGATTAGGTGGTTTTGATTTGTGTTGTGGCACGAAGTGCATAAATCTAGGCACCTTACAATAAATCCCTATAAAGCAGTTTAGCTTTATAAATGGTTTCCTGTCCTGTCCTAACCATGAGCAGGTGTCCAAAGGGGATGACAGACACTTAAGGATGGCTCAATCACTGGATCAGGATGGAAAGAACATAGAAAGCTGCTTTACACAAAGTCAGATCCATTGGTCCATCTAGCTCAGTACTGTCTGAGTGACAGCAGCAGGGGACATTCCCAGCCCTACCCATGGAGATGCTAGGAATTGAACCTGGGACCTTCTAATGCAAGGAAGATGCTCTACCACTGAGCTATATTGCCCTTCCCCAAGTTACAGGCCGTTGGAGAGCTCCAAGCAGACAATTTTCTCTGACAACATCAGATGCTCAAATAAGGCTACACAATTTCTCCCGAGTTCTACTTCCTTCAAAGGGATGTCCTCTTGCCTGGACCTCAGCACTCCCTTGCCTCTCTGTCAGTTCCTGCCTTACCATTTCATCCCATTTCAGCATTCATCTGCAGATTTTATAAAAAATCAACACAAAATATTTTTTCATGCAAAATGCATTTCTAAATGTATTTTCTCTCAGACTACACATTTTTAAGCAGCTGCATAACCATTCTGGTTTGTTTGTTTTTAAGGCAAGAACTGCATCACAAAATTCAGAGAATTACAACACCGGAATAATAACTGCATTCCAATCTGCCCATTAGTGCTGGAAATGCAGGTGAGGTCATTTCGTATCAGAAATGGCAAAGAATGAATTTCTAACACACCCCTAATGTCGCCTGGATAATATCATTAGAAAGTACTTGTGACTAGTACTGTCAACACAACTTTCTGCTCCTATACCTGTGCAATTTTGTAAACCCTTTAAAGTTGTAAACCTTAAAAGTTTAACGTAAAAAAAACTTCTGAAACTATTTCTTTTCCTTCTTTACCATTAAAGTGAAGGAGCACTTTATTGAGGCCCTTCTTGAAGTTTCAAAATAGCCACCATTTCGTGTTTGGAAATGCCATACCATTTTGCAAATACTTCTCTCCATTTTTTAGAGTAAGCAACCCAAATAGGGGCTTCTTGAGCTGGCACTATAGTATCCACCCTTTACCTCTTTGCTATGTGGAATGTATACCACGGACTCTTGCAATAGATCATAAATACAGTATGCAGGATATATCCATGGAGATATCCTTTTTACACAAGTTGTTTTGTTCATTTAAGGTAGGTGCTCATTATAAGTAGGGATGGAAGAATCTGTCAGTTTTAGTTTGTCTCTGTTTCCCAGTTTTTTCAAATCTTAGATTCAGTTCTCCATATGTCTGCAACAGTTTGAGATTTTTTTTTTTTAAATCCTCATGAAAATTCATTAGCATTTTAGGGTGCATTTCTCCTAATTAACACATTTTGGGCATGCAGTTCTGACTAACGTACACCTTTTTTGCAAGCAATTTCCCTTTATATAATGCATTCTTGTATGATATTTTCACTAATACATGCATTTTTATAAACATTTCCCCCTAATATATGCATTTTTGTCCACATTATTTGGTTGGAGAACTGCATTCCAAAATTCAGAAAACTGTGAATTTTAAAGGATACAGTTCATGTATTGTTTTGAGAAGTGTGAATTAGGTAGTTTTTCATTAAAATGCAAACAAAAGTTAATTTCTCCCCCATCCCTAATTATAAGCACATTAGAAATTTATGAACTCAAGTAACTGTTCTTATTCAGCATATCTGATTGATAGAAGTATTTATTACTGTCATCTCATGAAATATCAGGGTGGTATAAAAGAACACATATACAATAAAACACAAAATACCATTAAAACAATACAAATATACTTTTCTAATGCTAAAATCCATAGACTTGGATTTGGTAATAGGATTATAGAAGTTTCAGTTGAATGAGGAAATAATTGATTTTTCTTTTGTTTCTTTCAAGCCGAGCCTGGAAATAAGTCAGTCCCACCTAGTAAGGAAAGCTGACTTGTGGCCCAGTTTTCTGGACCTGGGAGAGTCAGTGAATCACCCAACAATGATGCAAGCTGCGTGGGTGACCTTGGACCAATCGCTATCTCTCAACCTAGCCTGCCTCAACAGGGTTGTTGTGAGGATAAAAGGGGGGGGAGAGAATCATGTACACAACCTTGAGCTCCTTGGAGAAAGGTGGAATAGTAACATAATATGTTAATAAGTTGTGGATCAGTCCCTGCGTTATGTGCACTCTACTCATTTTCCATAAATTTAAAAAGTACAAATACAATCTCTTCACAGCATCAGCAAAGTTAAATTCTTCTTTGTTAGACGTGGAATGATTATTATTATTATAGTGCCTTTGAAACACGACTATCTCAATTCAGATGCAGCATATGGATGAGGCATGATCATCTGAATAAACCAGGTGACACATACTATTGTGTTTATTAGGCTAATTACAGTCTTTTAAAAATACTAGAAATGTCACATTCTAGCTTAAGTTTCCATGTTTGTGTCATTAAAAATGTGCTATTGTTATGAAAGACTCATACTATGCTGCCATCTAGTGGCTAGTTGAGTTAATAAAAATATTGGAAATAAATATATGGACCAGATGAGCACCTCTCTCTCTCTTTTTTTGGGGTCAATCTCTGGCTTCTGTTCTTAGAGACAAGTACACATATGCTCACACTTTTAAGATCTTTCTCTCTATATATGGATACATTGGGTACCTGGCTTTCAGACACAGAGTGTCACTGCTGCCTACTGAGAGGGGGAAGGGGAATCACAGGGAGCAAGGCACAGTGTGGATGTGGCTACAGAGCCAATCCAACACTGCTGCTGCCATGTCACTGCTGCTATGCCTGCACCACACCTCATTCCCCATGCCTTGCTGATCTCAACACCCAAGAGGGTCTGTGGGGGAGGAGGCAGTCTCTTGGATATTTAGGGCCTAAGTCATTTGGGGCTTTAAACACCAGTGTGAGCCCCTTAAATTAAGCCCAGAAATGATCTGGCAACCAACACAACTGTTTTAGAACAGGGATTATATGAGTTCTAAAAGCAACCCCAGCCAATAATCTGGCAACTGCATTTTGGACCATTTGAAGTTTCTGAGTTGTCTTCAAGGGCAGACCCATGTAGAGTGCATTGCAATAAACCAATCTGGAAGTTACCAGAGCATGCAGTACTGTGGCCAAGTCATCTTTGTCCAGAAGGGGCTGTAGCTGGCAAACCAGCCACAGCTGAAAATAGGTGTTCCTATCCATTAAGGCCATCAGGGCCTCAAGTGACAACATTGGATCCAGAAATACCCTCAGGCTACAAACCTGCTCCTTCCAGGAAAATGCAGGTCCATCCCAGTGTTCATCCAGGACAGGCTGTCTTCCCTATTTCCAGAGCTCAACAACCTGGAACACATAACACCTCTGTCTTTTGAAGATTCAGTTTGTTGGTCCACATCCAGTCCATCACTGCCTCCAGACCCCTATCTAACCTGTCTCCTGATTCAGATGGAACAGAGAGACAGAGCTGGGTGTCATTTGCATATAGGTGACACTTCACTCCAAAACCCCTAATGACAGCTCCCAGTGGCTTCATATAGGCATTAAACAGCATGGTGGACAAGATGGAACACTGTGGGACACCACAGGAAAGTTCTATCATACCACTTTAAACAGCCATGGCTCTCTACAAAGAATCATGAAAACTGTAGTTTTGTTAAGGGTGTTGAGAGCTGTCAGGAGACCCCTATTCCATTCACAGAACTGTGGAGAATTATTTCCCCCTTTCCTGCTGCCACTGCTGCCGGGGTAAGCATTGAATGGAAACCTCTTCCCCCTCCATGAGGAAGGCTTGGGACCATGCCTTGTTCTAGCAAAAGAGCAATCAGGAGTCCACTTTAAGCCCTGCCCTTTCCCCTCCCACACCTGATGTCACATATCGGTGGACAAAAGGGGAGGTTTGGGGGGGCACAGTGGGCCCGCAGGCTGAAGGTTCCCCACCTGTCCTAAATCTACAATGTAAGGGTTTTCTGTGCTGCAATATTCATATGCCTGAAACATTTTTACTGCCCCAAGGGAAATAAACCACATCTACTGAAAAAAAAAGTTATCTTCTTTCATTCCATATTCTATTTTTCTGTGCAAAATCTGTGATTATTTTTTTATCTGAAATAATATTTTATTTATTTATTTTATTTTATTTCTGCGATTTATTTATCGCCCATCTGGCTGGAAACCTAGCCACTCTGAGCGATGTACAAAGTCATAATATATAAGTATCACAACATCAAAACAGCAATAAAACTAAAACAACAGGTAAAGGTTACTACAGTAAAATTCAATAAAGCTTCTGGCCCGTATAGTCCACAAGGTGCGTCATTTGCGAAACCAAAAGCGGCATCTCCTCTCACTCTCAGCATCCAGCGTAGCAAACAGCGAGAGGCGGCACAAACAGGCCCCACGAAGACACGACCAACAGGAAAGTTCTCCCCTATTTTAACAGATAGATTTGGGAGTAGATAGTAACACTCAGTATAGCACAATGTGAAACACGTTATGCTTGAAAGTGGCTCAGTTCCTCCCATCCTCATAATCAAGGCTTTGAACCAATTCTAACATATGTCTGTTTTTCTGTATAATAATTCTACCGTTACCTCTAAGCACTGGATATACAGTGTTGAAGTAAATAATGTGAAGAATGATTTCACCAGTTTATCTTGCATAGAAAAACTGTCACAGAAGATGCCAACATTGCTGCTACTTGTGTAACAATATATTTTAATTTTATGATGTAAGTTACTGCTACTTTTATTTATATGTATATTTATGGTAACCCTATCTGAACATGTCTTGATATAATGTGTCATATACATTCTGCTGATATTTCATTCTTGGAAAGATTGACACATGGCACAATTAATACTGATACTATATTTCACCTTCCTCACATACCTGTTCTCTTCCTAAATGTGTGTTTGTGTGTTAATATTTTTATTCAAATTTTCCAACCAATACATGTAGAGCCAATACTGAAATAACCCACCCAGAGGCCTGTGTGGGTATGGTGTGCGTGAAACAATTGGTTGCTACTGTTAACAAAGCTTGAAAAGGTAAAGCAGACCCTGTCAAATTTGTCCAGTTTCACCAGACCATAAACCACATGATGATGGTAGGGAAGGTGTTCAGAGAAAGCTATGTCCCACACTTGAGACCATCGACCTTCCCTTAATAGGCCATCTTTACACTTCCATTTACTAGCTATTCCCAACTGAGCTGCTGAAAGGAGCAAAGACACCAGCTTTTTATGGTGAATATTTGAGTTATTTTCATATCTACGATTATAACATAAATTTGAGTTGCTTGGGTTGACAATGCTACGTACTAGCTGCAATGTGCAATCTGCTGGTCCATTTACAAAATGGCTTTAAAATTATAAAGTACATTTTTTAAAAATCAATTTACGCTTTAGAAATGTGGGACAGTCCATCCAGGACTGTGTCACTTCAGGATGCAGATCATGGGTTGTATGCTTAATTACTCCCCCACCTAAAACATTTGCCTGATGATAGAAGGCCGCAGTGTTTGGGAAATGCCTAGCTTTCTTTCTGGCATGCTTATTTCTGATGTACAGAGAGCTTTTGCCATTGGGATATATTGAAACATGCCCTAACTCCACCTACCACTTTCTGCCATACAGCCTGCAGCTTCCCTGTGCAATGCCACCCCTTGGGCACAGGAAAAAAAACTTGACTGGCCAAATGCAGGGGTACCCATACATTAAGCCAGTTGCACAGAATTGCCATGTCCAAAGATGCTCTTAAGTCCTGCCTCGTGTGTGTTCTCACAAGCATAGGAAATTTCTTCTCCTCAGCTCTGAGGCTTCGGCACATAGGAAGCTGCCTTATCCTGAGTCAGGCCATCGATCCATCTATCTATGCCAGTAAGTACACTACTACACTAACTACTGCACTTACTGGCACTTACTGGCATTGACACTGCAGGGTCCTACCTGGAGACACCATGTAAAGTATGCATTCTACCACAGAGCTGCAACCCTTCCCCCTTTAAAATTAATGTTGCTTAACCTGTCAGGAGTGTCCTAGAGGATGGCTAGCATTATGGAAACCTGTAGGTCACGCTGAGTATGCAAATTTAATGAAGGAGCAATCAATTCATTTCTTTTATAAGAGCACTGGTCTCACAACTCAGCTGGCACGTACTGATGGGAGTTGTCATCCAAAGCATCTGGAGGGCACCAGGTTGGGAATGGCTGGTATGGCTCAATTGCAGTGGAGCTCCACCTTTGAGCAGGTTCCATTTAGGACAGGTAGGGGAAGGAGCTGGTACATCTCACCTAAGTGTTGGAAACCACATTTTTATTTTTTGGAGAAGCTGTATCACATTATGTTATTCTGAGATGCATAAAACAACCACCAGAAATGTTTTAAAAGAACATTTGCAATGCAAATGTTTTTTCAATACACTCTTAAATATATTCAAGAGCAAAAGACCTGGCTGCTGAATTCCAAATCTATGCAAAACAACAAAACCTCAAACAAGCTGCTTGGGACCAACGAGACTGGAGTCTAAATTATGTTCCCTTACTTCTTGTGTCCTTGGTGCAATGCAGAGCAGTAGTGTAGAGGCAAATTCAGAAATGCTGGGTCCCTTCATGATAGTCATGCCATGTCCCCACAAAGCCATGCCTCCTTCTAAGATTATACAAGCTTCTAAGATTATACAATAAAATGAGATTTCCATTTCTTTGTTTAGAGTATTTCCCTCAATGAAGCATTGCAATAATCAATGCAGATCTCCACATGTTGCCTTTCAGCTAAATTTACTATTTTCTGTGCATGTACAAGGGCAAATGTACTAAGATACTGTAAGGTAAGGAATTTCCTTTGCTGAGTTTTCCTCTTGGTTGCCATACTAATGTTACAAAAAGGAGCCAGGCCTGGATGGAGGCCCGACTGATAAAAGCTCTCAATTCCTTGAGATGCCAATAAGGAATAGAGACGAGACCAGATCAGTATAAAGTCTTGCCTTTTAATACCTTTGCAAAGGGAGGGCCACAGTCAAGTGGCTCTCCAGAATAGCTGACAGTCATCATATTTATAGGCTATAGATGCGTCACATACATAATATCAGAAATGCATAGCTAATCAAGAATACATCATTTCGGTGCTTTCCTATCATTGTTTAATTTCTCAGCATCTGTCTATTCTGGTCCACTTCTCTGTTCTCATCCCAAACTTCCTCTATCCTTGACCTTGGTCCTACAAGCTGGGAATAACATCTTTAATTGCTAAAGAAGCAGATAAGCGGAAAACTCCTGTACTTTTCACAAAGCAAGGAAAGCAATCATATGTTTCATTTTGCATTATTTGATTTCATTTTAGTACAACATTTTAATTTTAACTCATTGCAACACTAAGACTCAGAGTAACTGCATTTGGGCAGTTTATGAGTTTTAGGAGGAAACTTAAACATGGAAATTCCTGATCCTAACCTCTGGTCAGCTGCATATTACACACACACACACTTCATTTGCATTTCACCTTGCCAGGCATGACACACACATATATAAAACATCTTAAAACAATTAAAAGCTGAAACACACTCTCTCACTCTCACACATGCTCTCTCTCTCTCTCTCTCTCTCTCTCTCTCTCTCTCTCTCTCAGTGAGTCTTCTCAGTGGCTGAACCGTGGCTCCAATTAGAAGGAAATTATGCTGGAGACAAAGGGACCCTGCTCCCCAAAGATTAAAGGGACTAAGACCCCACAGGACCATGGATGACTACACCCCTGATGCAAAGGTGAGCAACCTGTGGCTACTCAGATGGCATTGGACTCCAACTTCCATTAGCCACAGCAAGCATGGCCAAAGGTCAGGGATGATGGGAGCTGTAGTCCAGCAACATCTGGAGGATCACAGGTTCACCACCCCTGCTCTAATGAAATCTTTTTACAATGCAATCCTATACATGCATATTCAAAAGTAAGTCCAAATGATTTCATTATCATTATTTCATCTGGCTGCACACTTGCATGCACCCTAATTTCTGAGTGGTGAGAGACTTCTAAGCATTGCTGCACTTACCCAGGGTTTGGTTTCCTTGGAATGAAGATGACTGGAGACTGTAGCATTTTATAGCATATATGGCTTATTTACACAAATATACAACCTGAGTGTAAAATGGAGGGGTTCTCAGCATTAACAGTCTACCAGACCTGGTTTCCCATCAGGCTTCCAGGAAGGTATTCCATAGCCATGGCACAGAGAGTAGGCAAACTTTCCTAGCATCTCCTCAGAATAACACAAAAACACACACACAAAAAAACATCCTTGTTGGGAGAGGTGTCACCCTCCGCAAGGAGCATCCCTGGCCATTTGTTCTTATGGCAACATATCTCTTCTTGGCAAAAAAAAAATGTTTTAGATGTTAATAGAGCAGTTGATCCTCTGTGGTGCAGAGTGGTAAGTGGCGGTAACGCAGCCAAAGCTCTGCTCACGGCCAGAGTTCGATTCCAACGGAAGGAGGGAGTCGAATCTCTGGTAAAAGGGGTCGAGGTCCACTCAGCCTTCCATCCATCCATGGTCGGTAAAATGAGTACCCGGCATATGCTGGGGGATGAAGAAAGGCCGGGGATGGAACTGGCAATCCCACCCCATATACGGTCTGCCTTGTAAATGTCACAGGACGCCACCCTAAGAGTCGGAAACAACTCGCACTATAAGTGCAGGGACACCTTTACCTTTAGAGCAGTTGACAAACTTGGTCAACTTATAATCTTAGCAACGAAAGGAACTGGTTTGACAAGTTTAGCAGGTCTCTCTAATACAACTGCATGTCTCTACAGGCACAGGATTATAGACTGGGAGGGGGTTCATAGACATCATGCAGACCAACCCTGCAATCCTATAACACTACCCACTTTCCTGAAAAATGTCTGTCCCAGACCTGCAAACAAACAACAAAATAGCATCTTTCCCTGTAGAGAAATAACAGAAAGAGGTTAATAAAGACATTGAAACATCATAATCAAAAGCATGGTCATAGCACAGTTACCTTTCCACACAATGCAAATATAAAAACAGCCCTTTCCTTTAAAGCAAATCTTCAGTTAATTACTATTTCTTTAGGCTAAGCAGCCGTCAAACACACACACTACCCCCCTTTGCTCCCCTAAACAGCTGCACACTCAAAAAATCGAACAGAGATGCTATATCAACTATTAAACATCAAAACCTTACTGCAGGGAGCTAGCAAAAGAATTCCTCAAAAACCATTAAACACCACTAGCATGCAAAGAACATTTTGAAAAGGCAATGCACAAACCATCAGAAAACATCCTATAGCAAGATTTGCCATCCTATGGCAAATCAATAAACAATTCCAAAAGCCCAACCCCACCCCCAAACCATGCAGTTGGCCACATGGCCCGTTGTCTTGGGGCTTTGTGAAGTTCCCAGTCCAAGTTGATCCCTGTTGCTGCATGAAGGATCTTGGGACACCTCTCCAGGTAAGCATATGCTTTCTCATAAGCACACAGTAGACTGTAGCTATCTTCCTCCAACTCGCTGCTTTGGAAAATGTCCTTTGCCCAGTCCACTTCATTTCTTGCCCCAAACTCCAAATCAGAGTCCTGCCACTAAACTTTACCTGGGGGCAACTTCTTCAGAACTACCTGGCCTCGTCTGCCCAGGCTGGCAGAAAGAAATCTCTGTTCCACCTCACCATCTCCAGTGTAAATCATGGGCCCAAATTGTGCAGGTGACTCTCCCAGTGTATTTTGCCTTCAAAACTCAGAGGGCCCTGAATGACCCTTGCTGCTGGAGCTTGCTTAAGAGCTGCACCTACTGTGGGAGCTGGATCCCCCCAGTAAGGCCATCTCAGGGCCCCCAAGAGACAAAGTCACTCAAGGATTTTATCTCATCCCTTTATCCAGGTGCTGGCATCTCCTCTCACACATGCCATTTTTCCACAGCTATTTCTCCAGGTTCTGGGGGCATCTCATGTACAAACACACATGCCTCCATCTTCTCCTGCACTTTCTCTTCTGCAGTTGGCACACTTTCTCTTCTGCAGCTGGGCTTCTGGGTCACTCTCAACCCCTTGTAATGGCTGATCAAGCAAGGCATTCACCTCCTCACATGGGGTCTCCTTTTTCTCTCCAAATATGCTTTCAAGCTGCTGGCAGCTCTCCTCTGTTAGCTGCTACTTCCTGGAACTCTTGTTGCTTTTGTTGTTGGTCCTCCTGGTGCCACAATTTCATCTACTCCAGGAGTGCTGCTATTCCTCCTTCCATTTTGACTCGGGAACACCTTGTTCCCAATTCCTTCTCCAGGAAACTAAATCCCACTGCTAACACCAGTGTTTTGTGTCTAAGCTGTGAGAGACTTCCAGGGGTTACTGAGCTTACCCAGGGTTTGGTTTCTTTAGCATGAAGGTGACTGGAGACTCTAGTGTCTTATAGCATATATGGTTTCTTTACACATATATACAACCTGAGCATAAGATGGAGGGATTCTCAGCATTAACAGTCTATCAGATCCTGGTTTCACACCAGGCTTCCAGGAAGGCATCCCGAAGCCATGGCACGGAGAACAGGCAAGCTTCTCTGTGTCTCCAGTTCCCAGCTTCTACTCAGACTAACATTATAACACAAAAGAACCCTTCTTTGTTGGGGGGGAATCACCCTCCTCAAGGAGCATCCCTAGCCATTTGTTCTTATGGCAATACATCTCTTCTTGACCAAAAATCCTTACAGATGTTAATGAACCAGTTGAAAGGCTTGGCCAACCTATTATCTTAACAAAGAAAGGAACAGGTCTGACAATTTAGCAGGTCTCTCTGATACAACTGCATCTCTCTACAGGGACAAGATTATAGGATGGGAGGGGACTCATATCATGCAGACCAGACCTGCAATCCTATAACAGTATGTATATATGCAGAAGGTGCTGTTAATAAGTTTTACTTTTTTATTGGTATTGAAAATGGCTGGAATGCAGTAGCTGATATTTCTTTACTATGCTGTTGATCCTGCCAGTCTTTTTTATCTAGTAACCCAATGATTTCAGTTTTCTGACGCCTGGCTTAAAAGAAGCTGCTTTTAATGCCAAGGTTTCACAAATAAACTTTCAACAGGAGGCCTCTACGCCTTGATGTCCTTATTGTTGGGATTTGGGAATGGAATCCAATTTATCTGAGTGAATGTCTTGGCTGATACTGTTGTTCTGTAAGAAACCCAAGGTCTATTCATCTATTTAATTACCTGTCTACTCTTGTGTCTAACTCCAGTGAGGTTTTTACACATTAGGATGTGGCAGAAGACACAGTCACTCAGTCACTTGCCAACTGTACTAGATGACTTTGTGAAATGCATTTTACACAAGAGGATTACATCATTGCTTGCTCCTTGTGTAAGCATACGCTTAAGAGGAGGCAAAAAGACAATGTTCTTGTATTGGGGAAAGCAGAGTATGTGTCACATGCTTCTCAGGCCAAGTCCACATATGTGGTAATTGGAGCTATCAGCCTAAATACATGAAAGTGCTAGCAACAGTCAGCCACATGGTCATTACTTCTTCCCTCTCTTCAGAAATAGATCCCAAAATGGGAGCCTGGCTGACTATAAAGAGTGGACCATACATGGCAGCACACTACATAGTGACTGATGCTAGTAGTCTGTATGTAATGTAAACTTAATTACACCTAGACCTAAACAGAATTCACTTCAATAGGTCTCCTCTGAATAGGACGAGCATTGAATACCACCTTATAGATCTGCATCCAGTCTCAGTTATGCTTAGCATAGATTCATGAAACCAATGTGACTTAAAATAATCATGAGTAGATCTGAGAATATTGATTTCAATGGGTCTAGTCTAAGTATGACCAAGTTTGAATCCAACTTTGTGGATAAAGTTGCTATGCTCTAAGGCAGGAATAGGTAATGTGGTCCCCTCTGGATGTTATTGGACTGCAGCTCCCTGATCACTGCCCCTGCTGGCTCTGGCTGTTGGGAGTTGTAGTGCCACATTATCTGGAGGGCACCAGGTTGGCTAACCCTGATATAATACCTCTTTGCATTTTATCATACAGTATTATAATGGATGTAAATAGACTACTTGTTGACATTTATTTATTTCATTATCTACTTATTAAATTTGCATCCTGCTCTTCCTCCCAAAGAAGCCCAGATGGCAAGCATCAAAATGTTAAAGCAATACAATTTAAAATCAAATAAAACACATGGAAAACAATCTAAATCATTTCAAACCCATTAGGAACCATCTAAAATATAAGAAATCATCTAAAAGCAATCATGTACTCTCATAGTTACTAATTGCAAGGTTGCCATCGGCCAATATCTATCCGCCGTTAAATGCTTGGCTAATTTCCAGATGAAATGGAGATTGTGGATTTGGATATGGCTTTCTCTTTCAAGGACATTCACCTATGTACCCAGTATATTATTAGATACTCTAATTTTTTTAAAAAAAACATAGAATTAGAAGGGACCTGAGAGGTTATCTAGTCCAACCCTGTGCTGATGCAGGAAACCCACTATTCAGCATCCCTGAGAAGAGGTCATACAGTCTCTGCTTAAAAACAAAGGAGAATCCCAACACCTTTTGAGGCAATCTGTTCTACTGTGAAATGGCTTGTAACCTTAGAAAGTTCTTCTTAACGTTTAACCTAAATGCCTTTTATTGCAATTTGAACCTGTAGATTTGGGTCCAATCCTTTGGAGCAACAGAAAATAATTTTCCCCCATCCTCTAAGTCAGGGCCCCCCAAGCTGCGAACCATGGACCAGCAGTGGTCCATGAGCTTCATTCAGGAGGTCAATGGCATGTCTGAGGATTTCTGGTTAAAACGGGAGGTCAACACATTAATCACATGAAATACTCAATTGCTTTAAAATTGTATTTTTATTGTTTCTTTTATTTCTTATACGGAATTCAAATTGTAATGCAATAAAATACAATATATAAGAAATAAAAGAAGCATAAAATACAATTAAAATCATACAGCTAGCACACCACATTACAATTGCTACAACAGGGCGAAAAATAATTAAGCAATCTACCAAGACCCTCAGCAAATTTCAAGTGGTTTGTGTGTATGCGTGTATGTGAGTGAGGGAGAGTTTGGGAACCACTGATACATGTGACAGTCCTTCAAAATATTTAAAAATGGCAACCTTGTCATCCTTTAATTGTCTCCCTCCCAGGATAAACAAATTGAACACCTTTAGCTTTTCCTCACGAGTCACTATTTTTGTCAACCTCCTCTGGATACATTCCAGCTTCTCAATATGGATCCCAGAACTGGGCACAGTATGCCAGGCAAAGACCTATGGAAGCAGAATAGAGTGGTACCATGATTTCTCATGATTTGGACACTAAGAACATAAGAACATAAGAACATAAGAAGAGCCTGCTGGATCAGGCCAGTGGCCCATCTAGTTCAGCATCCTGTTCTCACAGTGGCCAACCAGGTGCCTGGGGGAAGCCTGCAAGCAGGACCCGAGTGCAAGAACACTCTCCCCTCCTGAGGCTTCCGGCAACTGGTTTTCAGAAGCATGCTGCCTCTGACTAGGGTGGCACAGCACAGCCATCACGGCTAGTAGCCATTGATAGCCCTGTCCTCCATGAACTTGTCTAATCTTCTTTTAAAGCCATCCAAGCTGGTGGCCATTACCGCATCTTGTGGGAGCAAATTCCATAGTTTAACTATGCGCTGAGTAAAGAAGTACTTCCTTTTGTCTGTCCTGAATCTTCCAACATTCAGCTTCTCTGAATGTCCACGAGTTCTAGTATTATGAGAGAGGGAGAAGAACTCACTTCCGGGAAGGGTTGCTTTGCCTGTGCTGCCTCTGAGACGAGCTCTTGTCTCAGAAGAAGCTTTTTCAGCTTTAAAATCAGTCACAACGCTCTTTTTGACTGGTAAAGATTTTCTCCCGGTCAGAGAGAAACGTAGAGATCAACCACAAAGCCTGTTTTTGTGGGGAGGACTGGATTTCATTTATTTATGAGAGAAGGTTCAAACTGCAATGCCGGACGGACTTTCATCAAGCTCTTGCTGATTACAGCGACACGTTTATCTTTTCTTTAAAGAAAAACGGACTTCAACAGGCAGATAAGCATCCTTCTTTCTATTTTCTTTTTTAACTTGGTTTAAATTGGTGTAGCAAAAAAGAGATTTGTCAATGAATCAGCTGTGAAGAACTTCTAGGTGAGTTTTATGGCTTTTCTCTTTCACTAACAAAATTAAGGAGGAAAGAAATCGAAAAAGCTTATCTTTGTTTTTATCGCAAAAAGCTGTCCTGGAGGTGCATTCTAAAGATACCAACGGAAGAGAGATTTCTATTTCGAGGAGGGGGGAACAAAAACTTTTTTTTTGGTCTATTTCATTTTGATGAATCTGCTTATTCACGACGCCACTAATTGTTTTGATGTTGGGAACTAAGTTTGTTTTTGTATTCCTGAATACATAGAGATAAGGCAGGCTGTAATGTCTACAGTGATATAAGCCTGGAACATTAACCCAATTGTGGCTGAAATAATTTTTGTTTCTGTGGTTTTAAGAAGGACAACCAGGAAAGTGATTGAGACCATGGAAGAAATTATGTTTCAGAAAATAATGGTTGAGATTGAGATAACGAAACAAACCCAGAGACAGGGTAGACAGGAGATGAAAATTGAATTTAACAAAATGACGCAGGAGCTTAAAGAAACAATGGATTCTGTGAGAGAGGAGTTTGATGGGATAGGGAAGCTACAAGCCCTGGAGATTGGAACAAATGTGAAATTGGAAAAAGATTTGGAGTTTATGGATGTTAGAAATAAAGTTTACTGTTTGGAATTCAACGTTGTCTCTGAAGAAATTAATGAAGATTTTGGTGGTAAAGTTATCAATGTCTTGGATAATTTTCTGGACTGGAATGATATCATGGAGGTTGACATAGAAAAATTCTATGGAGTTGGCTACAGATATGTGACAGTGGAGAAACTCTTAAGAAATGAGCCAGTGCATTTTGTAAAAAAGAAAAACAGAGATATGACTTTGCAGCAATATTTCAGCAACATACTCAGAATTCTTGACTGGAATGATGTGATGGGGCTTGACATAGAAAAAAGTTATGGAATTAACTACAAATATGTGACAGAGCAGAGATGTGACTTTACAACAATATTTCAACAACATATTCAGAATTGATGGCAAGGACGTATTTGTGAAATTCCCATCAGACTCTTGTTATATGACTATGGCTATGACAGCAAGATCATCATGGGATACTGATAATGGATGAATGCAATCCCTTTTTGTTTTAACAATCCCGAACAATTTAGTGTCGTCAGCAAACTTGGCCACTTCACTGCTCACTCCTAATTCTAGGTCATTAATGAACAAGTTGAAAAGTACAGGTCCCAATACCGATCCTTGAGGGACTCCACTTTCTACAGCCCTCCATTGGGAGAACTGTCCGTTTATTCCTACTCTCTGCTTTCTGCTTCTTAACCAATTCCTTATCCACAAGAGGACCTCTCTTCTTATTCCATGACTGCTAAGCTTCCTCAGAAGTCTTTGGTGAGGTACCTTGTCAAACGCTTTTCGAAAGTCTAAGTACACTATGTCCACTGGATCACCTCTATCTATATGTTTGTTGACACTCTCAAAGAATTCTAATAGGTTACTGAGACAGGACTTTCCCTTGCAGAAGCCATGCTGGCTCTGCTTCAGCAAGGCTTGTTCTTCTATGTGCTTGGTTAATCTAGCTTTAATCATACTTTCTACCAGTTTTCCAGGGACAGAGTTAAGCTAACTGGCCTGTAATTTCCGGGATCCCCTCTGGATCCCTTTTTGAAGATTGGCGTTACATTTGCCACTTTCCAGTCCTCAGGCACGGAGGAGGACCCGAGGGACAAGTTACATATTTTAGTTAGCAGATCAGCAATTTCACATTTGAGTTCTTTGAGAACTCTCGGGTGGATGCCATCCGGGCCCGGTGATTTGTCAGTTTTTATATTGTCCATTAAGCCTAGAACTTCCTCTCTTGTTACCGCTATTTGTCTCAGTTCCTCAGAATCCCTTCCTGCAAATGTTAGTTCAGGTTCAGGGATCTGCCCTATATCTTCCACTGTGAAGACAGATGCAAAGAATTCATTTAGCTTCTCTGCAATCTCCTTATCGTTCTTTAGTTCACCTTTGACTCCCTTATCATCCAAGGGTCCAATCGCCTCCCTAGATGGTCTCCTGCTTTGAATGTATTTATAGAATGTTTTGTTGTTGGTTTTTATGTTCTTAGCAATGTGCTCCTCAAATTCTTTTTTAGCATCCCTTATTGTCTTCTTGCATTTCTTTTGCCAGAGTTTGTGTTCTTTTTTATTTTCTTCATTGGACAAGACTTCCATTTTTTGAAGGAAGACTTTTTGCCTCTAAGAGTTTCCTTGACTTTGCTCGTTAACCATGCTGGCATCTTCTTGGCCCTGGCGGTACCTTTTCTAATCTGTGGTATGCACTCCAGTTGAGCTTCTAATATAGTGTTTTTAAACAACTTCCAAGCATTTTCGAGTGATGTGACCCTCTGGACTTTGTTTTTCAGCTTTCTTTTTACCAATCCCCTCATTTTTGTGAAGTTTCCTCTTTTGAAGTCAAATGTGACCGTGTTGGATTTTCTTGGCAATTGGCCATTTACATGTATTTTTAATTTAATAGCACTGTGGTCACTGCTCCCAATCGGTTCAACAACACTTACATCTCGCACCAGGTCCCGGTCCCCACTGAGGATTAAGTCCAGGGTTGCCGTCCCTCTGGTCGGTTCCATGACCAACTGGTCTAGGGAATAGTCATTTAGAATATCTAGAAACTTTGCTTCTTTGTCATGACTGGAACACATATGCGGCCAGTCTATGTCCGGGTAGTTGAAGTCACCCATTACTACCACATTTCCTAGTTTGAATGCTTCCTCAATTTCATATCTCATCTCAAGGTCTCCCTGAGCATTTTGATCAGGGTGACGATAGATCGTTCCCAGTATTAAATCCCTCCTGGGGCATGATATCACCACCCACAACGATTCTGTGGAGGAGTCCGCCTCTTTTGGGGTTTCCAGCTTGCTGGATTCAATGCCTTCTTTCACGTATAGAGCGACTCCGCCACCAATACGTCCTTCCCTGTCCTTCCGATATAGTTTATATCCAGGGATAACCGTATCCCACTGGTTTTCTCCATTCCACCAGGTCTCCGTTATGCTCACTATATCAATGCTCTTCTCTAAGACCAAGCACTCCAGTCCTCCCATCTTGGTTCGGAGGCTCCTAGCATTAGCGTACAGGCACTTGTAAGCAGTGTCTCTCTTCAAGTGTCTTTGGCACTTGTGGTTTGACACTACTTTTGTTGATGCAACCTAGCATTGCATTAGGCTTTTTTGCTGCTGAATCACACTGCTGACTCATTTTTAGTTTGTGGTCTACTAAAAGTCCTAGATCCTTTTCAGATGTACCACTGTCATTCCAGGTCTAAATCATCTTGGTTTTTTTGCATCCAATTCTTCTTTTCCACCTACCTGCAGAACATGACATATATCTCTGTTGAAATAGTTGTAGCCTATTTCTCTATACTCTCAAGATCATTTTGGATCCTGTTCCGAAATATCCTTGCGAAATAAAACAATAATACAAAGTTATTGGACAGCAAGTTTTCTGAAGTGCAAATAAATCTGAGCACAATGCATAACTAGTGAGGCCAGTTAGGATCCTCATTTTCACAGACAATCAAGTTCTTTGGAAAAACTGAAAACAATTACAACAATGGTTCTAATTGCTCATGTTATTTTACAAGTCAGTAACTTTATGTAGCACTCAAAATGGCATACATGATGTAATGTAAATTATTGATATTATGGTAAATCCTGGTTTCAGTGGCTTAAGGCGGCTAAGATAGGAGAGGCAATTGGCTGAAGCTCTGCTGTCTACTTCGGTTTCTTTTGTGGAGCAAGCCAAAGCAAATACCCGCTTTGTTATAACACAGTCTTCATCTCCACCCCTTCACATGTCCTTTTCAAGTCTAACGCTACAACTGATATACAAACAGCTGCTTTGCTTTTTGGTCTAGGAATTGCAGATGAAGTCTAGTTTTAGCTTTTTGCTCAAGATTGGCCATGGCTGTCATGTAAAATGTCATGGTGCCAGCTTTCAAGCTGGCTGGATAATTGCCCAAAATCAGTAATGCCAGCGAGTAATGACTTGGGAGAATCACTGTATAATGCAGCTGGTGCTACTCTACTTATTAGCTTGAGTCTATCCAACTTGTGTCTATTCATTTGATATTCTTGTTCACAGGTAGCACACATGAAGAATACCAGACACAATGAAGTGAGGGAGGGCTGTTTAACCTTCCCCTCAGTCACTTGACACTGTACTGAATCCAGGTGAATCAGAGTTGCATGAAAGCCAGCAAGGCATATCACTACATTATCTAAAGAGAAATGAAACAAATTTAAGAAAACCACAGGCTTATTTCTGGCTTCTTTTTATCAAAACAAATACATCAAACATGTTCACAGAAAACCTCAGCATGTGGAGAGCCAAGGACTAAAGTAAACACAATGCAATGAAAAAAGTAACAACCTCAAATTCACCAGTCTTTTAGAATTCATATTGAAATGGAAAACCAAATGTGTCTTTGGTAGTGACTTTTACATCCCATTCTTGGCCACAGAAATAGAAAGGCTCTCAGATTTGATCTTTGTGTTCCCTCTTTCCAGCCTAGTGGTCTAGCAATGAAAGGGAAACCAAATCACACAACAGACAGTCTGTTCTCTACATCCCTGGGACAGCTGACAGGTGAAGGGAGTATTGCTGTTCCACAGGCCCCCCCTCACCTTCACAGAGTCAGAAAGGAAGATTGAAGCCAGTGAGCCAGAGAAATCAGGTGGTCCAGGGAGACAGTTGGGACTTTCCTAGACTTGGCATCCCAAAACCGAGCTACTCATCTCTGAGTGGACCTGCTAAATAGACTCCTCTTTGTTTTGCCCGTGTTTCCCTGCTCCGGAACTGGAACACCAGCCTTTTGTAGATGATGTCACTTGTTTTGGAGTCTTGCTTGCCTTTTACTGCTGATCTGTTTGGTCCATACCATGCCACATACCATACCACTCCTCTTCACATATTTGGTTGCATAATCTAAACAAGCAGGTTTGCTAGTGGCAAAAGGAAAAAAATAACACAGAAAACAAGGGTGAGCACTAGATCCAGTACTACAATAACTGACAGTAGCTCAGTTTGGAGGAAGAGTCTTTTTTAGCATCCCAGAAAAACAGGATATTGAGGCTTGCCAATAGGACCAAGGCCTAGAATATTGTCATCCATTCTTATGAGAACTGGTTGCATGGTTTCAACACCTTTTTCTACCTCATATAGTTCAGTGTCTTTATAATAGTATAATGGACCCTGATCTAAATGAAAGGATGACAAAGTGGACTAATTTTGATTGTCTGTATTATACTTTGTAGATGTGTCAGCCCAGCCACACCACTGGTCTTCACTGGTGTCAAAAGTGTGCTTCTAACTTTGTTTGCATGTTTACTTGTTTTTTAAAAAAGTATAGCCCAATTTTTCTCTAAAAACTCAAAGCAGATCACAGCATCAAAATCAAATTACAATAACAAGATAATCTGAAATCTTGTATTAAACACATAGAATCTGCTGAAAATAGCCTTACAATGGTATATTGGCTAATCAAATCATTAAAAGTTTCACCCTGCAGGCAAATGAAAATAAATACAATAATTAAATAAATCATGCCCTCACTGATATTAGACAAAGGGTAAGCTGGAACCTGAAGCAGGGCCTTTTCAGAAGACCTTGAGGGAGAAAGGCTGCAATCATACATCACAGTAAGAGAGGGTTAATGGCTTGCTGTGAACATGCAGCTCGCTCTTGCATAACTTTTCTCCACTAGCGAGTGGGAGCAACAAACCATGGCTCCTGGCTTAGCATTATATCTGAACTGGGGGTTGTTGTTTGTTTCACTCAAATAATTATTGCTAAGCAAAAAAACAAACCTTAGTTTCAGATTGTGATTTGTTTAGTGCTGTCAAAGGATGAGACCCCTGCAGTGCATGTCTCCTCAGCTTCACAGAAGTCAAAGACTACAACATAAGATGCGGGTCCTTTAACCAGCCAGCCAGCTCCTCGAGGCAGGTGGAGCCTACCACACTCTAGGTCTTATCAGCTTAAGTAGGACTTCATTTGGCTCTAGATCAGTGGTTCCCAAACTCCCCCCCCCCATGGACCACTTAAAAATTGCTGAAGGTCCTGGCAGACCACTTAATGGTTTTTCTGCCTGTTGTAGCAATGGTGATGTGCTCTGCTAGATGCTGTAGATTTTTAATTGTACTTTTATAGTTTCTTTTATTTCTTATATATTGCATTTTATTGTATTACAATTTGAATTCCATAACATCCATACAAAATAAGAAAAGAAGCAGTAAACAAACAGTTAAAAATCAATATGAATATGTAATGAGATGGATGTATCACCTCCCATCTTCAGCCACAAATCCACAGACACACCAAGAAACACCTGAATGAAGTTTGTAGACCACTGGTGGTCTGCAGACCACAATTTGGGAATCCCTGCTTTTGATCCTAGTTGAGGAAATATCTTCTATAGTTGTCTAAGGAAGAGAATGCTCCAGCCAGCAGTTAAGTGCTCCTTTGCAGCAGTCCAAGTTCTTGTTCTTGTCTGCCCTCTGCTTTGACTTGGACTTTTGGACACTACCTGTTGCTCTTAAGAGCCTTGAGCTCCCATGGAGCTGGGCACCTGAGCTGTGTATGCAACAAATTTCAGCTTCTTATTTCAATTCTGTGCATCTGGCAAAGGTTTGAAGGGGTAGCCTACATACATACAGCCCTACACACATAGGCTGCTCCATATGATCGAAAGTTTCAGTAACACAGAGGAGGCTACACACATACAGCTGTACATAGATAGGCTTTCCCTTCAGACCTTATATAAAATGCATGGAGGTCTGGGGGATGGACTTGGCAGGGATGTTCATGTTGGGGCTGGGCAGGATGCACAGCTCTGTACGACCACCAGAGTCAGAGAATGCATAGGGGCAAATGACTGAGCGGGCATGGTTGGCCTAGAAATACATTGACCATTGTGGAACATTTTAGTCTTGTCATTTTTGACAGGGAGAAATATAGATGTCCGGTTTTCAGGGCTTGGCAGCCATGATGACCATGGCAACTGAATATGAATAGAGGACTCAGTGAGATCATGCCCTGTCCAGTGGCCCTGCCCTCCACCCCATGCATGCCCATCAAACTTCTGAACAGAATGGTCCTGATCAGGGACCTTGGAAAAACAGGGTCCCTAGTCACACCTACAGAACCTACAAGCACAGTTTGTCAGTGTGTATTCCAGGTTCTGATGTTATGCTGAAGCTGCATAGATGAGAGGGCAGAGCTAGTAGGACCAGGCCCACTCTGCATTCTACACATAATCAGTAACCTCATTTGTAACGTCTGTACAGTCCTAGATTTATTTATTTTTTAAAAGAAACCGGGAGTATCATGGACTATGAACTAACCAAATCTTGTGGCCTAACTGACTGGAAATTTTGATTTCCCTATTAGCCAATGTGTTGTAGTGGTTAAGGTGTTGGACTATGACCTGGGAGACCAGAGTTCGAATCCCCACACAGCCATGAGGCTCACTGGGTGACCTTGGGCCAGTCACTGCCTCTCAGCCTCATAGGGTTGCCATAAGTCGGAATCAACTTGAAGGCAGTACATTTACTTTACTTTAGTGAGACTAAACTCTGGTCCTAGTTACTAGAAGTGTATCCTACCCTTTCCTAGCCATTAGTCCAGTGTATACAGATAGCGTTTCACTATAGATTGTCTTGATAATCTGTACCGATGAAAGTATGGTGAGATATTTTTTCTTGCCAGATTCTAATGTGTGCTAAATGCTGGAGGGGGTGGAGTGAGGTTATTAACCCATAAATGTTTGTAATATGTGATAGGTGACATTGAGTGGGAAAGGTATTCACCTGAGCATTGTTATATTTTAAAGAACAGCTTGTTTTTCCTGCTTTTGCGCCATAGCTTTAAGATTTTAAATTGAACGTTTCAGATTTCTAGTCCAAGGATTCTGTATATATTTTGATATTTGCATTTTTTGTATGCAAATAGGTTTTTGTTAATATTCACTTAAAATTTTGTATGATTTGATAGCAACCCTTTCAATATATAAATAAAATGGGTCAGAAAATGTGAGAGGGAAAAAAGTCTAAGGGCTTATACACATGGGAACATTTCTTTGTAGCAAATCCACTGCTTTTACTGTCATAATAGAATTGCAAAGTCCACACTTCATGCTCAGTGGTAGGTTCAAATCGGTTGTTTTCCATCCACACAAGTAGGCATTCCTCTGGGAAGGATTAGTGTCGCTGTTTCCTTGTGGCCCCGCCCCCTAATTTTACATTTTTACTCCCTCTGGTTGCTCAGTTACTGGGCATGTGCAAATATTTTTGACCTGCTCCCTCCAGCCCCCACTGCTTCCTGAAGTTTGGCAGTGGAAAAGAAGATAACTCACAAACACCTTCTTTCTCCGCTGCCCCTTGCTTTTCTGAGTTAATTTTTTCTCACTGGAAAAATAAATCAATATAATATCAATATTTTAAATCAAACATAAGTATTAATATTTTGAGAAAATATCAATATCAATACTGATATTTTTAGGTGACTTTTTAAAAATAAAAAACACTTAGATATTTTTAGGGGGGGAAATCAGAAACCCGGCATGGAGAGATGTTACTTCAAAATTGTCTTGGCAAAGATAAAGAAAATGAGAAAGAATGATAAAATCCAATAGCAATTTCCATTGCTAGTTACAAGGAGTGAAGGAAGTTTACTCAGAGAGAAAGGCAGGAAAGAAGGGAGGGCTACAGCAAACTGTGAAGTGGGGAGGGCAGAGCAATCGGAAGTTGCTGAATAAAACACTGGAAACAAAATGGAATTCATGGTAGAGTTAGTGGGCAGAGAAAGAGGATAGCTGAAAGTGATGATTCACCCACTGAAGCAAACCATCTGCCAAGACATGTGAAGCGGAGTGGAGCCGTATTGTTCTGAACTTTTTGTATTATCAGCAGATTGGCTTAGTACAGATTTACAGAGAGAAAACTGCATGATTTTTGTTCTGTTTGCCAGTAACATCATGTGAACTGTGCAAATTAAAAGGAGATGTGAGTAGCACCAAACACACAGTAAACCACCATGTAGATGAGTCCTAAGTGTGTGGTCTTCCTCAAGCCCTTATTAAGAGAGGTTTTTTATTTAACCCCATGATGTCAGATTGCTACAGTACGTTTTAGGGGTTGTTATTATTACAGGATAAACTAGCCAAATCTCTGAAGCTACAGTTTTATATGTGATGAGTGGGCTGGATGATGTGCATATAGAAGTGATTAATCTTTATTTTAAAGTATGAAATTACACACAATCATAGGGTTTGAAAGCAAGGCAATTTTCTTTTTTAAAAAAGCCAGAAAGTTTCCCTAAAAAGGAGATGAGGTGCTGGACGTTAAATAATAGTCAGAATTCAATTCAGTGTAATCTGATCCTTTTGTATAAATGGTGGTAATATTTACTATGATTGATTGTTGTTTATTCAGTGTTCATTTCATGACTGGATTAATTTTTAGATTAATTGTTGTACTTGACTCTGGTTTTGTAAACTACCCTGTGGAATCGGATATGATTTTTAAATTTTTATTTTATTTTATTTTATTCTACTTTGATCAAGAGCATATAAAGGACAATGACTCCAAAGAAAAAAGAAAAAGTGTTTTATTGTGTTTGGAACAATGGCGTTATCAATATGTTTTTAGTGTTTTATTGCTTGTTCGCCACCCTGGAGGAAAGGGCAGGATGTAAATCAATTAATTAAATAAATAATATGAATAATACATCACACTATTAACTTTCCTAACAAAGATCCAGGAAATAGTGATGAAACACTGCTACAATTCACGGATGGAAAGCTTTTCATTTCATAGCAATAGAGCAAGTCAGCAACTATCATCATCATCATTTATTACTCACCTTTCACCCAAAGGTCCCAGGGCAGGTTACACCACTTTTAAAATATGACATTAAAAACAATTTAAAAACAACCTGAAATCCCCCTATGGGGTGGCAATTATTTGCTCAGACTATATCGAGGTGGTGTTCTGCTCAGGCTTTGCATGTGACTTCTGGATAGGGGTAGAGCACATGTTTTCCAAGCAGACGGCCCCAAGTTCTGTTCCACTCCAGTAAAAAGAGACAAAGAGTAGGGAAGCCTGAAGCTCTTGGAAAGCCACTGCAAGTCAGAGTAGGCAATAGTGGGTTAACTGGAGTAATTATATGACTCTTCGAAAGGCAGTTTCATATGCCTGACATATACTTGAGTGGCCAGACAGAAGATAGTGGTGCCAGACTGGATGTGTGGGGTAGAGTGCACAGCTTGGAAAAGTTACTTTTTTGAGCTACAACTCCCATCAGCCCCAGCCAGCATGGCCACTGGATTGGGCTGATGGGAGTTGTAGTTCAAAAAAGTAACTTTTCCAAGCTCTGGTAGAGTGTCCTTAAAACAGGGTGGAAAAGAGAAGAGGGCAACACTTTGTGGGGTTGTCCACCTGCCAGGTACCTTTTGTATTGTGAAATTCATAAATGAAATCATCATCACCACCACCTGAGATCCTATGATGTCAGGTCATTGAAGTTCAAGCTGGGGCTGCAAATCAAGAATCTTCCTTGCATCCCTGGCTTGAAGGCACAGCTGTAAAGGAAGACTTGCAAACACGCTCTTGCTACCAATTCTTCTTTTGCAGCCACAATCCAGTGCTTTTTGAAATTGGCACCTTTTTCTGTTGCAGTATCGAGAGAATAGTAAAAAGTTCCAAATTTAAAAAATGTAGTATTTTGCCTGCAAAGGAGGAATTAGGAGCACAGGTGGAATGTGGTCCTGATTCTTCTTTCCTTGCAGCCACAGCTTGAAGTTTCAAGTCACGGTTTGAATTTTCCTACACATGATGTCAGGCCCTGAGAAGGTGGGTTTGGTTTGCTGAAATTGAGCTGGCAGGCCAACCTCTGAAGCCTGGCAGGCCTAATTAGGTCTGTCAGCCAGAAGTTTTTCACCATGCCTTAAAATATGCCTCACATTCCTAATAATTATTATTCATTCAATTTACATCCCTGCTTTTCCTCCCAAAGGAGCCCAGGGCAGCAAATGTACCATTAAAACAATATCATTAAAACATTCTAAAAACAGCTTAAAAACATTCTAAAAATAATCATATTCTCCCAGCCAATGATTTTAGAGTTGCCAAGAACAATATCTTTGAGCCATCAAATGCCTGGGTAAATATGAATGTTTTAATAGGGAAAGCAGCAACACTGTTGGGTAGTGAAAGAGCTGACAGGGTGGCTGGAACCAAGACTATCTACTGTGCCAATAAACCAGTACTAGAGAGGAGAAAAACATGTCACAAGGATAGCAGTCCAGGATGAGGGGTTCACTCCTCTCCCTTAGGGAGCTTACTCACCTGAAGCTGGAGGACTAGCTGCATACTCTGACCACAAGCCACATACCTGAGTGAGCCCTGATAAAGCAGAGAACTTTCAGTGTTCTTCACAGATTTGTTTAATGATGTTGAAGGACTTCCCAGTATCTGCTTGGTGTATCCGAGTGCCTGGGCTTCAGACCATAGGAACATAGGAAGCTACCTTGTATTGAGTCAGACCCACTGGTCCATCTAGCTCAGTATTATCAACACTGATTGGCAGTGGCTCTCCAGGGTTTCAGGAGATGCCGAGGATTGAACCTAAGACCTTCTGCATGAAAGGCAGATGCTCTGTCACTGAGCTCTAGTCACTCTCCTATGGGCTGTCATCTGAAGCACTGAACTTGAGAAGTCTGAGGATACCACAGGACAGAATGGCATAAGAAGAGCCCTGCTGCTTCAAACCCAAGGCCATCTCATCCAGTGTCTTGGTTCCCCCAATAATAAACCAGACATCTCTGCCCTGTGAGAAGCCAGCAAGGAAAACTCATGATGCCACGCTTGAGGAAACACCCTTTCCACCAGTGTATCCACCTGGCAATATATCTGAAAGTGGGTACAATAAAGATGGAGATCTGACTCAAACACAGCAGCTCACATTGAAAGTGGCACATATTTGATGAAAAAACAAGACATTAAAAAAAATCTAAATGGCAACATTCACTTTAGTGTGTCTTGATTATGAACTGCCACCAGATGGCAGTAAATTGCCAGTCTGAGCAAGAAGCTGAACTTTAAAGAGCGTGTTTCAGCTTACCTAGCCTGAGTCAGGCTGACTCCTATAGCAGGCCACGAGAAGGGAGAATTACTTATAGAAAGATCCCTAGCTAAACTATTGTGAAATTCCTAAAAAAGCCATTGCTAACAATCCACAACGCTGGCTGCCAAACTATGGGCCCTATTCAGCTGCTTCCACAGATGCTAATATACCAGTGTGGTTGATAACTTCCTGGCATTTGCTTTTGTTGAGCTGAATAGTTAACCTAACTTCCATATTTTATTTATTTAATTTTGGGATTTCTGTATTATTTTTTACCAAATGGTCACAGGGTGGTTTACAAATTAAAAATGTTGTATGATAATATAAAACATTAATACAGCAAACTAACATAACAATATTAGAAAACCGGTAGCAGTGCTGACAAATACCTAAGTCTACAGTACCTATAATTCCAATTCAGCTCTCTCTACACCAAAGGCGGTGTGTCTTTACCTCTCTTCTAAATGCAAGTAATGATGGAGCAAGATGCACCTCCATGGGAGGGTTATTCTAGAGTTTTAGAGCTGCCACTGAGAAGGCCCTATTATTATCCCTCCATAATATATACTCGGTTGGATCGTTCCCATCTTATTGAACAGAAAGCTTGGTATTATTATGTGTCATAATATTATCCTCAAATACAAGGCTGGCTCCAGGATTGTGTCAGAATCCCATCCAAACCAGTCCCTAGAGAGACCTCGTTGGAAGAAGAGGTTTGGGACCCCATGGAGAACCCCACTCAAATTGAAGACCTGGAGGAACCAGCAGTGGTAGAGGGAAGGAAGCAGTTGACCTGACTGGGAAGCTAAAAGTCACTATAGGAGCACCTGTTTGGCTACCAGCAGACTCTATTGCCCAGGGCCTCCTCAAGAGGAAGGTTCTCCTTAGGATGAGGGAGAAGAACCAGCTGCAAGCAATGACCATGAAGAAGGGGCTGGCAATGTCTATAGAAATCTCTCTGTCCTCTGGACTTTTGCTGGGTTAACATTTCCTGCTCCCTGTTGAGCTCTTTAATTAACAGCTCTTGCCCTGGAGCTTCTTGACTCAGTTTCTGCTCTGACTTTGGCTCCTATGCCAGGTAAAGTTTGAAGGGGTCCTTGACAATGTGGCCTCCCCATGGTCCCCTCTAATACTGGCAACATGTTTTTGTCACCCTCAGCTATGAGCATACTAAGTTGTAGTGGAATACAGCTAGCAGCTTCCATTTTAATGTTCCCACAATGCCCTGTTGTGCCTTATGTAATGAAGGTCCAAGACACTGAGCCAGGCTAGGGCAACAGAGTTAGGGGGCCCTGCTGGAGAGCTGCCCAAGGGTACCAGATGCTAATAATGGGCCTGGTTAAATGGAGGTAATAAAGGGTTCTGGGTTAGTTTCACAAGTAATTTGTTTTGGAATATTTGCATGATAGGATAGCAGGTCTGATTATTCTTAGTTTTTTTCTAGAGCTAATATATAGTTGTCTGCCTACTACCCAAACATGTTCTTGCAGCTCCCCATCCAAACTGACCTGATTTTGTGATGTTTCCATTACTCTAATACTATCCTTAGGCTTTACATTTTCTGTTTCCTTGCAAACACAACTAGAGAGACAGCTTTTGACATACAAATGTATCTGCTGCTGGAGCATGATCTGTCGAAAAGACCATTACTGTTCTACATCATGTAATGTTATCTGAAAGCAGCTTAAAACAGTAAATTTTGTTTGTGGATAGGGACACCTAAATACCCCATGCATATTGGAAACACAGTCTTATAAAGTTTGATGCATGTCCCTTTAAAATAGGGCTGTATTTGAGGGTAACTGATAGTGTAAACAGTCCCTCAGTCTATGGGTATTTTATTGTAGAGATCTTATCCAGTTTGCTTTATAAGCATTGTTATTTGCTCTGAGGCTGTAGATTTAAAAGAGCCCAATTACATAAATAAATAAACAGGCTAAAAAAATCTACCAAAGTGATTTTATCACAAAATCACAATTTGTATGCGTTTTTGAAAATTAAGTAACATTTTGCTTTTTTCCTTACAGTGTTTTTAAGTTTAGCTGTATCTGCTTATAATGGGGTAACAAGATCTGAGCCTCAGGAGTAATAAAACTGGTGTCCATTAAAAAAAACAGAATCTGTAAAATGAAGATCTGGTGTGTGTAGGTATGTATGTGTATTATATATATGGTATAATCTAAAGAGGAAACATTCTATACTAATCTAGATCTGGCCCTATGTGCATGAAGGAGACTTGCCAATGGATGTTCTGGGAAAAAATAATAAAAGGAGTAAAGTGTATTTAATATTCTACAGCTGCAGCTGCACTGAGTTAAACCTGCTGAATGACTTCACCATGACTTCATTACTCCCTTGTCCCAGTCATAAAAAGAGAAGCAATTCAGTGATCTCTGAAACCTGCCAAGTATTTTCCTAATCCCCTTTCAGATATGGGAAGCTCTTAGAAGGTCATGGGGGTGACTCTTTAACATTTCCCCTTTTGGCTATCATCGTTAATACAATGCAGTCTCGTCTTCCTGTCTTTTGGAAAGTTATAGCCCTCAGATGTATAAAGATAGATGGGCAGATGCAAGGGTTTTGTTGTGAATTTGCACAGGGCTGCTAGCTTGCTTTTAGATTCACACTTTACATAGCAGATGTGTGCCATGTGTCCTCACAATGGCCACTGAATTGTCAGAAAGGCATGTTTATTTGTAAAGATGTGGCCAATATGTACCAGGAACCACAGCTAATTGTGGCTTCCCAGATATATGTCCATGATTCCAAAAACCATATCCATGCAAAGCAGGCTTTAGCATTTGTTGATGTACAGTTTGAAAATGAGAGCTGAAAGCAGTCTTAGGGAAGAAACACACTCACTGTTCTGCCAGTTCAGTATGTCTCCACCTCTCTCTTCTGAAAACGGGGGCACACAATGCTAATCAAACCCTGCCCCTTTTTACTGTAAAACCTGGCAGGAGCAGCTTGAGTGTTTTTCTCTCTCAAAAATCAGCTTCAAAGAGATTTCGCAACTGATCAGTAGATCAACCCATTCCTCCTCCAAGTGTGGTTAATGGAAACACTTTGCTCTGGTGACTAGTATATTCACAGCCTTGTACTGGCAGATCTAGAACTTCTTGTATAACTATCTTGGGATGGTCCTTAATGTTGTTGTTATTATTTATTAAACTTTTATCCCACCCTTCCTCCCAGAAGGAGCCCAGGGTGGCAAACAAAGCACTAAAAACATCTCAAAAACAAAAGTTATTATTTAAAAAAAATTAAAATATATTTTTAAAAACCAAGCAATCCAAAATAAACCAAGCAATCCAAAACAAACCAATCTGGGATAAGGTCTCTACTTAAAAGGCTTGTTGAAAGAGGAAGGTCTTCAGTAGGCGCTGAAAAGATAACAGAGATGGCACCTGTCTAATATTTAAGGAGAGGGAATTCCAAAGGGTAGGTGCCATATACTAAAAGGTCCACTTCCTATGTTGTGCAGAACGGACCTCCTGATAAGATGGTATCTGCAGGAGGAACTCACCTTCAGACCACAGTGATCGATTGGGTATATGAGGGGTAAGACAGTCTTTCAGGTTTCCTGGTCCCAAGCTGTATAGGGCTTTATACACAAAAACCAGCACCTTGGCCAGGCAGCTAATGGGCAGCCAGTGCAATTCTTTCAGCAGCGGGGTAACATGTTGGTGATATCCTGCCCCAGTGAGCAGTTGCACTGCTGCACTTCCAGGTGGAAGGATGGAGTGGTAGCCACAGCAAAAGCCTCCCAGAGCAGGGCCAGATCACAGAGGAGGAACAGGAAAAGGAGATTCCACACACCGTGGGACAAGTGACAAGCTGCAGGCAAGGGTGGGTAAAAAATCTGCTTAATTCCAACTGCGTGTGTGTGTGTGAAAGTGAATATTTGCCCATTACAGCCTGCAGCCTGTCGCTTTGCCCATGGTGTGGTTCTTTCTCCTCCGTGGCCTGGCCCTACTGGGGAGGCTTTTGCCATGGTTGTCACTCTCTCCTGCCTCCTCCTTGTCTGTGATGCCAGGGGTGAGTGGGGCAGAGTGGATCAGCGGGGGGAGGAAGTCCCATCCCTAGTAATAAACTAGCTACCCATAATGGTGGCTACTCCCTGCCTCAACTCTCCCACTGAGCATGTGCACCCTTGTTAAAGTGACATACACAAATGGGTTACACTTGGAGAATTTGAGTATTAGAAAGCTGATGTAGATGATCCTACAGCAGGGGCCAATCAGTCCCATTTAGGGTTACCAGGTCTCTGGTTTTTGGCCGGAGTCTCCATTTTTTTGGGGTCCCTTCCGGTTCTCCACCTAGCACCCCTTAATCTCCAGACTCTCAGCTTCAATTTAAAAAATAAATAAATTTCTAGGTGGTCTGGTTCCCGAGATATACACAAAATGTCAACCGCCTCCCGTGCGACTGTTAAATCTGTTTTACAGATCTTTATAACAGCTCCTAGCTCTAACTACAACTCTCATCAGCCCAACCCAGTGGCCATGCTGGCTGGGGCTGAGGGGAGTTGTAGTTTAAAAAAGTAACTTTTCCAAGCTCTGGCTCTAACCCCGCCCTTTCAGGATTGTAGCCAATAAATGAAGCCAGGGTTGTGACTTGATGATCCAGGCATGCCTAGGCTTAATTTCAACTTCAGAAAATGGTGGCTTTGAGATTTTGAAGTTTGCGTAAGTAATATGGCTTAAAGTTTTTTTTCCCTCTTGTGTGCAAGAGTCAAACCCTGGGCTATGAAATATGAAAACATTTAATCCAATATTTGCTTTTCTGGGAGTAAAGCAATGCTAATCCCATGTACCTGGAGTAAACCCCATTGAACTCCATTAGGACTTACTTTTGATTGTGCTGTAAATTAATGGGACTTTTGAGTAAACATAGCACAGACTTGTGTTTGTGTTGTAAATCTTTCTCTCCTCCACCAATCCTATTTTTAAAGCAATTGGGCAGGGTTTACCTAGGTATCACAGTTTTTATTATGTAGGAAACTAATACTGATTTAAAAAAAATGTTCCTCAATGACCAACTGGTTTGACAATCAACTATTATATGGGGTGTATTTTTACACCTGCAAGTGTGTGTGTATATATATATATGGAGCCTTTCCAACAATCCTGTGAGGTAGGGTTGGTGATTGGAAACCAAGGCAGCTCACAATAAGAAATAAATCCCTTTAAAAACCAATAACCATAAAACAAGTATAAACAGTTGCAAGACAGCTTAAAGTGGCATGATTCCAAATTTTGGGTTGGTTGAATGATGTTTGTTTATTTATTTTTATTTATTTATTATTTGATTTATATCCCTCCCTTTCTCTCAGTTGGAGCCCAGGGTGGCAAACAAAAGCACTAAAACACTTTAAAAATAATAAAAACAGACTTTAAAATATATTAAAACAAAACATTTTTAAAAACATTTTTTAAAGCTTTAAAAACTTTTTTTTAAAAGAAAAGGTTTAAAAACATATTAAAAAGCAATTCCAACACAGACACAGACTGGGATAAGGTCTCAACTTAAAAGGCTTGTTAAAAGAACAAGTTCCTTAACACTTGAGGGTACAGTTTTCCCTAGTTGAGTAAGCCCCATTGAATACATTGGTACTTGCTTCTGAGTAAACAAACATAGGATTGCACTATAAATATCTTTACAGGTTGTGTAAATAATGAACATACTTATAGTCATGCTTATATAAATATTTTGTCATACTGTGTCCCAATAAGTATCCGGTTTCACACTATGGTTGTACAATACTTTTTCTACGTTTTAAGTATGCCTTGGGGTAGTCATGGTTCTCCATTGTTTTCATCCTGAGGGGCAGATAGGCTGAAAGATGGTGAGTAGCCCATGGTCACCCACTACAGTTTATAGCTCATTTCAATTTTGAAAAATTAATTAAAACAATTTACATGCAGGCAAAATTTATTAAGTGGATTCACACAATATGTTTAAAGCACATCCAACTTGCATTTAAAGTGCACGACTTCCCCTAAAGAATCCTGGGAAGTGTCATTTCCCCCTCACAGTTATAGTTCTCACCACTCTTCACAAACTGCAGTTCCCATGATTCTGTGGTGGGACTCGTGCTTCAAATGGGTGTTGAATGTGCTTTAAATGAAAGGTGTGGATCTGCCCTAGGTATGATGTGCATTCAAGAGTGAACTGAAAAGAACAAATTTAAAAGATACTTCTTACTCTTACTCATTTCTCAGACCTCTTTCTGGAGTGAAGGGTCAAATCTGTAAAGAAGTTTGGAGCAGCCACATTAAAAGATAAGGGCAGGGCATTCCAGGCAGCGGGTTGCCAACCCTGCTTGGATATGGATGTCTTTGCAGAGGATCCCTAGTCAAGGTTTACCAACAGCACAATCCAAACTATATCTACTCAGAAGTCAGTCCTGTTGAGTTCTATGGGGCTTAATCCCTTAGTAAGTGTGTTTAGAACTGTAGTCTTCAGGAGCCTCCATCTTTACTTCCCAATGCTCCCATCTAACATCTCCACAACACTAGGCTCCTTTGTCCCTACACTGGCCTTCTGGTGACTGACGTGGCCTGAAGGCACTTAACCCCTTCTTGCTGAAAGCAAGTAGGCTAGATTAAATGTTCCCCACCCAGGCTCCGTCTTTTAGCTAAAATGTCTAGCTTAATTTCCAATCAGATTTTTAATTGTATGCTCCAAGCAACTGTAATCGATACTTAATGTATCATGCTTAATGACATCACTCGGGCCCGCCCTGTGACATCAGTCAGTCCTTCCTTGCTGACATCACTAGGGCCCACCCCTCAAATCTCAGGTTTTGGGATGCTTCTGACCTGGCAACCCTACCATTAGCCAAAACAGAAATTCCTAGCTTCCCTGTATTCAGTATATATCCAGGCTAACTTTTTTTTGTTTTTTTAGCATGAGACTGCTACAGAAGAATGCCACTAGGAAGTTAAAACAGATGTGGTGCAAACTTAACTTCCTGGAAGATGGTGACTCAGGAGAATGCTTAGTTCAGAGCTCTGCATTCCTTTTCCCTAAAGGTTTACTATTTCTCCTAAAGACTCACTTTTTTCATGAGGTTTTTCATGAGGTTTTCCTGTGATACTTGTTGACATCTGTCTAGATATTGCCGGTCTTGGGGGAGTGTTTTGTTGTTGGAAGGAATTCGTTGAATGTAAGCAGTGGATAAGGACGCTGTGTGTTGATAACCCATTGCAAGTAAGCAGGCAATTTTTATCCTTCAACGGAACGGTTCACCTACTTACGCTGAAGTGATTTTCTTCATCCTGGAAGCTCACAGTTTCAACTTGCAATCTTATCAGTGTCCAAAACCGAGTGTAAATAATTTTTGAGCTCCAGAGACACAGCCTTTAATTATTCTGACCTTTGGTGCCTGTTGGAATCGATGCAGAAACGTGAATGAGAACTTTAAATTTAAAGTGATAACACCAACCCAACGACAGTAACAAGATAAAAAGATGTACTATTGTTTCTATGTCTTAGGAATTCAAAAGAATAGAAACCTAAGGCCTGAGCTATAACCTGGAGAGAGATAATAAGAGCTGGAAGGATAGAACTAGAATCTGAGAGAAGTAAGACAGAAATTAACATCGAAGGTTGTGGTGGGACCTGTGATTGAAGTTAAATTGAGGTGGATTATTTACTCCATAGAACTGCTGTTTCATAATCCCCATTGCAGCTGTCTTCTATTAATTTGTATTTATTATCTGTTAATAAGGGTTTTAATTTATTATTCAAATGGTGTTAACGAGGCACAACTGTAAAGATCTGGGCATCACTCAATGTGAATGAGATGAGCCCCTTAGTCCTCAACAAATAAAGACTATCTAGCCTGCCCCACTTAAGCAAGATGAGTGCTGTACCCGGGAGTTACTACAGGAACCGTTAGTGCCTCCTGAATCTTCCTTGGATTGGTCAGTGGATTATAAACTGGGAACTTTCCATCTAAGTGGAAACTCTTCTTCTCAAAATCTAGCAAATGAATTAAAGGATGCAGCCTTTTATTTCCCATTGGATGGGGGTTTGTCATCACGTGTGATGGAGACGTTTAGAGAAACAGATCCCCAAGTGTTGGAACCTTCACTTCTCAACCCCAATACATCTATGGATAGTTGGTCTAGAAATAATGCGACTAGCCCCATATTTACTCCTGGAAATTATGTCCACTCTTTGGGTTGGAAGTTACTTATACTTGAGGAACTTGATCTTATGAAAGGGTATATTTCCGAATGTAACAGCTTATTGACTACCCCTGTGGATGCTGTTAACATGCTTATACAAGCCAAAGATAATGTTAAGGCAGAAAAGTCTCCCTCCAATGGTGGTAGACAATTGAATACAATGGCCCACAAATCCAAACGAAGGAATGTTATGAAAAGGATAAAGAACAAAAAATTGAAAAATCTTAAAAATCAAAGACCATTTCGTTATAATAAAATGAACTATAAACCTCTTTTTAAGATTTTGGATACAATTGCACATTTGTTGACTTCATCTCCTCCTGTAACTGGACCTCCCAAAGTGATTCGATGGGTCGGATCAAAGCCTGACCCCGAGGCTTCGTTAATGACCTCTACTGCTTTATCAGTGCTAGAGCCTGAACTGCCTCCTTTGCCAGTTGAACTGGTGTCCGGATGGCACCAAAATGATTGTTATCGTGATGCTGATGGTTTAACTGAAATACAATCTCAGTGCTCTCGCAAGACTGACGACCCAAATGAAATACATTTACGATACTGTCCGGATACATCTACGAAGAAGGAGCTATTTACGAAGATCTCTAAAAAGGAATTTAGCTTATTGCCTTTAGTTTATGAGACACCTATTGTGCCTTGTGTAATATCGTCATCTGAGGGTGTTAATAGATATAAGGTTTCCTCTTCTATGACCTCCTTTAAAAAAGATGATTTACAGTGTTGGTCCTTGTGACTTAGTCGGAATAAGATAGTTTTATCTCATTTCCTGTGTCCTCATTATAGGGGTCGTTATTTAAATTGGAAAACCTACATTCTTAAAGTCTTACAATCTTTGAATGTGACCCCAATTACTTTGCAAGATTTACTTAAGGCAGAAATCCTTACTGAAACGCCTTTGGAGCTGGTGACTTTATTAACCTTTAGCTCTCATGAAATGGTGGATACATTTCTGGCCAGTAGACCTTTTTTTTGTTGAGGTTTGGCATTCAGGTCCAAAGACATTTTATGAATTTAGCAGAACCATGCTCTTTGTGTGTAAACCGGCGTTGGCCTGATCTAATAACCCAAACTCAACCATTAGCCACAGGAAAGCTCTCTCCGGACAACTATATATCTACGACAGCCACCCAGTTCAATATCACAAGTATTGATATGGTTGTCTTGGATAGTTATAGTGATCCTACTAGCCCGTTAGCTACGGACACTCGTGTTCAGTCACCATTAGAATCACCTATTCAGATAGACCTTGAAGACATTGGCCAATTGCCAATTGCCAAGAAAATCCAACACGGTCACATTTGACTTCAAAAGAGGAAACTTCACAAATATGAGGGGATTGGTAAAAAGAAAGCTGAAAAACAAAGTCCAGAGGGTCACATCACTCGAAAATGCTTGGAAGTTGTTTAAAAACACTATATTAGAAGCTCAACTGGAGTGCATACCGCAGATCAGAAGAGGTACCGCCAGGGCCAAGAAGATGCCAGCATGGTTAACGAGCAAAGTCAAGGAAGCTCTTAGAGGCAAAAAGTCTTCCTTCAAAAAATGGAAGTCTTGTCCAATGAAGAAAATAAAAAAGAACACAAACTCTGGCAAAAGAAATGCAAGAAGACAATAAGGGATGCTAAAAAAGAATTTGAGGAGCACATTGCTAAGAACATAAAAACCAACAACAAAACATTCTATAAATACATTCAAAGCAGGAGACCATCTAGGGAGACGATTGGACCCTTGGATGATAAGGGAGTCAAAGGTGTACTAAAGAACGATAAGGAGATTGGAGAGAAGCTAAATGAATTCTTTGCATCTGTCTTCACAGTGGAAGATATAGGGCAGATCCCTGAACCTGAACTAACATTTGCAGGAAGGGATTCTGAGGAACTGAGACAAATAGTGGTAACGAGAGAGGAAGTTCTAAGCTTAATGGACAATATAAAAACTGACAAATCACCGGGCCCGGATGGCATCCACCCAAGAGTTCTCAAAGAACTCAAATGTGAAATTGCTGATCTGCTAACTAAAATATGTAACTTGTCCCTTGGGTCCTCCTCCGTGCCTGAGGACTGGAAAGTGGCAAATGTAACGCCAATATTCAAAAAGGGATCCAGAGGGGATCCCGGAAATTACAGGCCAGTTAGCTTAACTTCTGTCCCTGGAAAACTGGTAGAAAGTATTATTAAAGCTAGATTAACTAAGCACATAGAAGAACAAGCCTTGCTGAAGCAGAGCCAGCATGGCTTCTGCAAGGGAAAGTCCTGTCTCAGTAACCTATTAGAATTCTTTGAGAGTGTCAACAAGCATATAGATAGAGGTGATCCAGTGGACATAGTGTACTTAGACTTTCAAAAAGTGTTTGACAAGGTACCTCACCAAAGACTTCTGAGGAAGCTTAGCAGTCATGGAATAAGAGGAGAGGTCCTCTTGTGGATAAGGAATTGGTTAAGAAGCAGAAAGCAGAGAGTAGGAATCAACGGACAGTTCTCCCAATGGAGGGCTGTAGAAAGTGGAGTCCCTCAAGGATCGGTATTGGGACCTGTACTTTTCAACTTGTTCATTAATGACCTAGAACTAGGAGTTCTAGCAGTGAAGTGGCCAAGTTTGCTGACGACACTAAATTGTTCAGGGTTGTTAAAACAAAAAGGGATTGTGAAGAGCTCCAAAAAGATCTCTCCAAACTGAGTGAATGGACGGAAAAATGGCAAATGCAATTCAATATAAACAAGTGTAAAATTATGCATATTGGAGCAAAAAATCTTAATTTCACATATACGCTCATGGGGTCTGAACTGGCGGTGACCGACCAGGAGAGAGACCTCGGGGTTGTAGTGGACAGCACAATAAAAATGTCGACCCAGTGTGCGGCAGCTGTGAAAAAGGCAAATTCCATGCTAGCGATAATTAGGAAAGGTATTGAAAATAAAACAGCCGATATCATAATGCCGTTGTATAAATCTATGGTGCGGCCGCATTTGGAATACTGTGTACAGTTCTGGTCGCCTCATCTCAAAAAGGATATTCTAGAGTTGGAAAAGGTTCAGAAGAGGGCAACCAGAATGATCAAGGGGATGGAGCGACTCCCTTACGAGGAAAGGTTGCAGCATTTGGGGCTTTTTAGTTTAGAGAAAAGGCGGGTCAGAGGAGACATGATAGAAGTGTATAAAATTATGCATGGCATTGAGAAAGTGGATAGAGAAAAGTTCTTCTCCCTCTCTCATAATACTAGAACTCGTGGACATTCAAAGAAGCTGAATGTTGGAAGATTCAGGACAGACAAAAGGAAGTACTTCTTTACTCAGCGCATAGTTAAACTATGGAATTTGCTCCCACAAGATGCAGTAATGGCCACCAGCTTGGATGGCTTTAAAAGAAGATTAGACAAATTAATGGAGGACAGGGCTATCAATGGCTACTAGCCATGATGGCTGTGCTCTGCCACCCTAGTCAGAGGCAGCATGCTTCTGAAAACCAGTTGCTGGAAGCCTCAGGAGGGGAGAGTGTTCTTGCACTCGGGTCCTGCTTGCGGGCTTCCCCCAGGCACCTGGTTGGCCACTGTGAGAACAGGATGCTGGACTAGATGGGCCACTGACATGATCCAGCAGGCTCTTCTTATGTTCTTATGTTCTTATGACATATTATCTGTGCCCTCGTATGATGGAGCAGAGGAATTATTGTCTAACTTCACTAGCTTCCCTGATAATGCCGAGCAAGATATTATTAATAACTTGCAAAAACTGCTTTCTAATTTGCAGGATAAGAGGTTGTCTGTTCGATCCCATATTGATCTTGGATCTGAGTCACCGCATAAAACCCACATTACAGAAGTATCAAGAAATACTGTTTCATCGGATATTGTTCATCACAGTTTACACAATGTAGTTTTAGTCCATCAAGAGGAATCTGGTTCTCCTTGATGTCATATGATTAAATCAGTTAGTTTACCTTCTCCCTCTGTAGCGATGTTAGGGATTACCAATGAGGACACTTTATTGGCCCCAAGGGACCCTGTTGGCGGGGAATTTATGTCAACTTTGCTCGGGAGAGGGAGATATGACACGAAGAAAGTCTCATATCACTTTAACAGGAATCATCGTCACCGTTGGTTAGTGATCCCCACACAATCACCTCAGGCAAATAGACAGGTGTACTTGAACGACAATTCCCCTGGTTTATCAGTTTTGCTTCTTAACGCCAGGTCGGTTAATGGTAAAACTGCGATCATCCATGATCGAATCATGGATGAGCATGCTGACCTGGCGTGTATTACAGAAATCTGGTTGGATGAATTAAGTGGGGTTACTCTCACTGGTCTTTGTCCACCAGGTTTCTGTGTGCAACATCAAGCCAGACCAGGGGGTCGGGGTGGGGGAGTCGCAATAGTCTATTGTGATTCTATCTCCATGACCAGGTGCCCCATCCCGCAATTCACTGGGTTCGAGTGTCTTTACCTTAAGCTTGGTGGTCGAGATAGAATAGGGATTTTACTGGTTTATCGTCCTCCCCGTTGTCTAGTGGCCTCCTTGCCTGGGCTTTCGAAGCTGATTGCTGGGTTGTTGTTGGAGTCCCCCAGACTCTTGGTTCTCGGTGACTTCAACGTCCATGCAGAGTCTGTACTTCGTGGAGATGCCCGGGACTTTATGGCCGCTATGACAACTATGGGGATGTTCCAATTAATATCTGGTCCCACCCATTCAGCTGGTCATACCCTCGACCTTGTTTTTTATGCGGGAAGGGATGATAATGATCTGGGAGTGACGGATCCTTCAATAGTTCCGTTGTCATGGACTGACCATTACCTGGTCAAATTTAGATTAATTGCGACTCGTACCCACCTCAGGGAGAAGGGACCTATTAAAATGGTCTGCCCCAGGAGATTAATGGATCCGATTGGTTTCCTGTCAGCTCTTGGGGAGCCTCCTGCCCTTCAAGTAAACGATCCTGTCAATGCTCTGGTCAACTTTTGGAACAGCTCGATGACCAGGGCATTGGACACAATCGCTCCTGAGCGGCCCCTTGGGCGCATCAGAGCAAAATCAGTTCCATGGTTCTCTGATGAACTGATGGCGATGAGGCGTACCCGCAGGGGTCTAGAGCGACGTTGGCGGAAAACTCGGAACGAATCTGACCGACTTTGTGTTAAAGTATTTTCCAAAATTTATTCAGATACAAGACAAACTACGCAAAAGGCCTTCTTCTCAGCGTCTATTTCCACGGCCGTTAATCAACCAGCGGAACTCTTTCGAGTGGTTAAAGGTCTGCTTAGTCCTGATCATCTCGATATTAATGTGGACGCATCTCCAATTCGTTGTCAAGAATTTGCCTCTTATTTTGCAAACAAAGTCGATCAGATCCGCTCTGACTTGGAGGCCAATTTTGATGCAGTTTCTAAGGATGTACCTCGGGCTTCTGTCTGTCTTATTAAGATGGATTCCTTTCAACTTGTTCAACCTGCAGATATAGACAAACTTCTAGGAGGGATGAGACCTACCACCTGCCTGCTTGACCCCTGTCCTTCCTGGCTTGTTAAACTGGCGAGAGGGGCCCTGGCCACATGGGTCTGTGGAGTAGTTAATGCCTCTCTTCAACAGGGCTCTTTTCCAACTTGCCTTAAAGAGGCATGTGTAAGACCATTGTTGAAAAATCCCTCCCTAGACCCTTTATGTTTGAGCAATTATCGGCCAGTCTCCAATCTGCCATTTTTGGGTAAAATAGTGGAGCGAGTGGTGGCTACTCAACTTCAACGGTTTCTAGTTGAAACGGACCACCTTGATCCACTCCAATCTGGCTTCAGGCCTGGCCACGGGACTGAAACGGCTTTGGTCGCCTTGGTTGATGACCTCCGCAGGGAACTAGACAGGGGGAGTGTGTCCTTGTTGGTTCTCTTGAATCTCTCTGCGGCCTTCAATACCATCGACCATGGTATCCTTCTGGACCGTCTATCCAGGATGGGACTGGGGGGTAGTGTTTTGTGCTGGCTTCGTTCCTTCCTGGGGGATCGGTCCCAGAGGGTAAGACTAGGAGATTCCTGTTCATCCCCTTGGCCTTTGACTTGTGGGGTTCCGCAGGGCTCTGTCTTACCTCCGTTGTTATTTAATATCTATGTGAAGCCGCTGGGTGAGGTCATCCGGGGATATGGAGTTCGTTATCACCAATATGCTGATGATACTTAGCTTTATTTCTCCTTTCCGCCTGATGCCAAGGAAGCCGTCCTACCCCTGAACCAGTGTCTGTCTGCAGTGATGGATTGGATGAAGGCAAACAAGTTGAAATTAAATCCAGATAAGACAGAAATGCTCTACGTCAATCGTGGGATAAAACTGGCAACAGGGAATTTACCTGTGTTGGATGGGGTTACACTCCCCCTGAAGACCCAGGTTCGCAGCTTGGGTGTGCTCCTGGACTCGGCCTTGAATCTGGAAGCCCAGGTTTCAGCTGTGTCCAGAAGCACCTTCGCCCAGCTAAGACTGGTTCGCCAGCTGCGCCCATTTCTGGAGACGTCTGAATTGACTGAAGTGGCACACGCCCTAGTTACATCCCGGTTGGACTACTGCAACACACTCTACGTTGGGCTGCCCTTGAAGACTGTTCAGAAGCTAAAATTGGTTCAACGTGCGACAGCTAGGATGCTGACCGGGGCTAGCTTTCGTGCTCACGCGACTCCCCTGTTACAGCAACTTCATTGGTTACCGATTTGCTTCCGGACCCAATTCAAGGTGCTGGTGATGTCCTTTAAAGCCTTCACGACTTGGGCCCTGTATATCTGTCCAATCGGTTGTCTGTTTATGAACTCCCCCGTCCCTTGAGATCCTCTAATGACTTCCTTCTTACGATTCCTCCAGTTTCACTAGTTCATCTATCAGGGACTAGAGATAGGGCGTTTTCCGTTGTTGCTCCCAGACTCTGGAACTCTTTACCTGTGGACATACGGTCTGCCTCTTCGCTTCTGACATTTCGCCGCCTGGTTAAGACGTTTTTATTCCAGGTTGCGTTTAATTTGAACGAATAATAGAGTTCCTTAATTATCTGATTGTGATAACTGTTAATTTTAAGCATGGAGATTGTAATTTTTATTGTTGTATTTGTGTTTTTTATCTATATGTTTTATTAGGTTGTTCGTCGCTCTGAGTTTCTGGGAAAATAGAGTGGGTTATAAATGTTTTAAATAAATAATAAATAAATAATAAATAAATAATAAATAACCTGCATGTTACACTCATGGGCATCCACAGGCATTTTAGGGGGAAGAGGAGTAAAACAATGAAAGCACGGAGCTGGTTAGTTTCTCACACCAAAAAACAAGCATAGTGCCTGTACATCTTGCCTTGTACCTCAGGTTCTACAAATTCTAGAAGCTTATTCATTTTAAAAAAATGAAAGCTGGGGATCAGTCTCATCCAGGGAGGGGCTAACTGCCCCCTTGCCTCCCCCATAGATGCCCACGTTTATACTGTAGGGGCCTTGTTGGCCCCATCTCCCTTGCGAAGGGTCCAGGTATGGATGAAGTAGGGCAGGGATGGCTAACCTGTGGCCCTGTTGCTGAATTATTACAACTCCCATCATTCCTGGCCATTGACCATGCTGACTGAGCCTGATGAAAGTTGTAGGTCAGCACATATGGAGGGCCACAGGTTAGCAAGTTGTGATGTCGAGTGAAGAAGTAGGGAAGGGAGACTTTAACTCTTCTCCTGAAATCCTCCCCCCCCCAGCTGCCTTTACCCTTGCTAGTGTTTTAGACCTATGTTTATGCCTCAAAAGGTCAACCCCACAGGAATAAAATTGGATGGGCAGTGAGGCAGTTTCAGGGGAAACAGGGTGGTGCAGGGGAAGATTTAAGCACATCCTGTAGTGTATTGGGTCTCCAGGCTTGCCATACCAGGAACTGCTGAGTCAGCCCCAGGCTGTGGCAGTTTCCGTTTCCAGTCCTGCCTTACAAGCAGCACAGTGTTGTGGCCTTGTTCTTTTCATATCATTAGTAAAGTTCTTGTTGTTGTAGATCCTCTGTGTGGTCTTTTTTTTCATAATACTTTTCACACCCTTCTCTGTTGCTTCTCTGCTTCAAACTACCTTTTTCCCCAATAACCCTTTGAAAGGAAGAATTGCTCGCTGGGGCTTCATTACATACAACGACAACACAACATGCAGTTGAGTACTCCATCATTAGATGTGTCTGAATAAGATCTCATGCAGCTTGAAAACTACCAACAACTATCATTTATTTATTTATTCATATCCCGCCCTTCCTCTCAACACGAGCCCAGGACGGCTACTGAAGTCTCAAATGGCTAAAGCAGTGTAGCAGTTTGTGTGTGTATGGGATATGGATTTCTTGACAATTGTCAGTCTGTGGCTAAACTTTAATGCTGCAACATTTGCATGTGGTTTGCTTTATATGTTTATCTCCCACCTTAAAACAGGTGGACATTTATGCTCTTCATGGACATTTATAAATCACTTGTAACCTACCCATCGGTGTAGTTCTGCTTTTGTATGGTTGTTCATAAGTACTCCTGTGCATATAAGCGCATTTGAATTAGTAAAATAAGATCGTTATCAGGCTCTAATATCTATCTTGTAGTCTAATTCCATTCCTCGGTGGACAATTACTGAGCCTTTGTGGGCCTTCATCACTTTGAAAACATATTATACCCCATAACAGATAATGAATATATGTATATGCCAAACAAAAAAGATAGGTTGAAATCAATGGGATTTCATCATTATTACCTTTTCATTTGAATTTAATAGGATCTGAGTGTGACTAACCTTGTCTGTCTCAGCCCAACAGAATGTATTTTAATATATACATCTTTAACAGTGCTTTGCAAATCAGTATTTTTTATTACATTACTGGACACAAGAAAAAAAAACAATTAGTATTCACTGCATTTTCCCCAATGTGGATACAATCCATAGCATTTGTTGTACATGTTATACTTTCTCTTCAGGGAAGGGTTGTAGCTCACTGCTAAAATGTATGCTTACAGAAGGCCCCCATTCAATCTCTGGTGTTTTCTGGTAGGGCTGGGAAAGACCCCTGTGTGAAACCTTGAAGAGCTGCTGACAGTCAGTGTACACAATACTGAGCTGGATGGACCAATGGACTAGGGTTGCCAGGCCGGAACCATCCAAAAACCTGAGAAAATGGGGGGGCTAGTGATGTCACGGGGTGGGCCCTAGTGACATCATTAAACATGATACATTGTATCAACCACAGTTGCTTGGAGCATACCATTCAAAAAAAATTTCTCTGATTGGAGATTAAAATAGAAATATTACCTAAAATAGGGTGTTCCTAGGTCCATCTGAAGTGACAAGGTCATTCTTTCTCACAACCTTAGGGTGATGCAAAATGGAAATGGACTGCCTTCAAGTTGATCCCAGATAGGGTCTTCATGGTAAGCAGTATTCAGACAGAGGTGGTTTACTACTGCCTTCCTCTGAGTCTGAGAGGCAGTGACTGGCCCAAGGTCACCCAGTCAGCTTCATGGCTGTGTGGAGATTCAAACCCTGGTCCGCCAGGTCACAGTTCAACGCCTTTAGGGAACATTTAATCTAGCTTACTTGCTTCTGGCCAGGCCATTATTGGCAGAAAGGAGCTTAGTGTTGCAGAGATGTTAGATGGGAGCACAGATGGATGCCCCCGAAGGCAGCAACTGTAAACATGCTTATTAAGGAACTAAGTCCCATAGAACTCAATAGGACTTACTTCTGAGTAGATATGGTTGCAGCCATGTTAAACAAATTAAACCAGAACTATCACTAGAAGCTAAAATGATGAAACTGAGGTTATCATACTTTGGACACATCATGAGAAGACATGATTCACTAGAAAAGACAGTAATGCTGGGAAAAACAGAAGGGAGTAGAAAAGAGGAAGGCCAAAGAAGAGATGGATTGATTCCATAAAGGAAGCCACAGACCTGAACTTACAAGATCTGAACAGGGTGGTTCATGACAGATGCTCTTGGAGGTCACTGATTCATAGGGTTGCCATAAGTCGTAATTGACTTGAAGGCACATAACAACATACCACACAGTATTATTACAATTAACATTATTTTCAGAGGGATAAAAACTGGATGCTACAGTGAGTGGTCATGTTTTGGACAAAGAAAAGAATCAGAAAATATGTTGATGTATTTAAGCAATAGTGATCAAGAGGATTCCAAGCTCTTGGTTTGAAGCTAAATATAATTCTAGTTCATAAAGGTCTGGCTTTTGTAGTAGCACACAGACCTTCATCATGGCTTAATGCAGATTGTAAAATACTGACAGGGATATCTGCACAAAGACAGAATCAAATTATCAATAATTACACGGGAGTTGATCAAGCATGGTTTATGAAAAACAAGAGGCGATTGCAGAATATCGGAAGGCTGAGGAATGTGATCAATTAATGTTGTACTAGGGAGAGCCTAATAGTCTCATTTTTCTGAAACCGTAGAGAAAGCCTTTAGGGTGGAGTAGAGTGGAGTAGCGTTAGAATTTTTGTAAGTCATAGCAAAGTTTCTTTTGTAGATAGATATGATTATTTTTAGATGACTCCAACAGCTCAAATAATGATTGATGCAAACTAACCACACATGGGCAGAACCATCCAACACGACAATTGCAGCAAGGAAAGAGATACTGGCTGCTCTATCTCATACATGCTCAGCTTGGAAGGCAAACCCCACCACCACCACCTGAAAATAAAAAGTGGTGGGAAAATGACAGACACACCCCCAGCAACCCTGGAAACACTACCAAATCCCACCAATCATTGAGTGTGCTGGTGCCACCGCCCCCATGACACACAGAGGCAGCTACTGAACTCACCACAACAGGGTCACCCTGTTGCATCATGACACTCTTCCCACTATGTGGCCCCAGTGGCTCACCCAATAACAATCCTGCTGTTGCTAATCCCCAGGCATTCCTACAGTCAGGGGTTCAAATCCCCTTGGGATGCTCAGAACCACCATTTTGGAGCACAAGGAGACTCCATGCAACACAGCACCCATCTCCTCTCCTGAGCAGGGTGCTGCCTGTGGATGGGAACCTGTTATGACCTTTGTCATGATACTGGCAGCCTCAGCAGGAGTGGAGGCCAGGCCGGGCAGGGCTGGCTCCTTCTTAGCCCCGGAGCTGGTTCCCTTGCTCTGGAAAGGACGCCTGGCCACTTCACCCCTCATGCTGTGGGTGCCGCTGGGCGGGAGCAGCTGCGATGGGGCCCCCCAGGGAGAGACGCTGCAGCAGCAGCCGCCACTGCTGAGCACCCCATCGCGGCCGCTCCCGCCCAGCAGCACCCAGAGCATGAGGGGGTGAAGTAGCCGGGTGTCCTTTCCAGAGCAGGGGAACCAGCTCCGGGGCTAAGAAGGAGCCAGCCCAGCCTCGCCTCCACTGCCACCGCCTATTCACGGCTCCTGCTGAGGCTGCCAGGCCACTTGGGTGCCGTCTCGGGAGCAGTTCCTAGGATAGCTGAAGGCGCCAGCTGTGGGAAGGAGGCCGGCCGGGACTGACCGGGTGCAGGAGAGCAGCTGCCCCCCACTTCCCGGTGCCTAGGGCTGGGGTGGCTCTGGGTGCCACCCCTCTGATGGGTGTCACCCGGGCCCGGTGAGGTCCACACACCCCCCAGCACCGCCCCAATGATGCCACTGCCCAGAGGCCCCCAGATCAGGCAGCTGCGGGCTCTGCTCCAGAACCCCCACCTGCGGCTTCATTGTTGGCGGGGCTGCTGCTGTGGCTGTTGGCTAGGCAGTGGGCAGGGGCTGCTGCTGGGGGTCCCTGTGGGGGCAGTGGCTGGATGGGCTTGGGGTGGTCCGAAGGCACCCAGGCGGCAGATGTGGGCCACAAGGGCGGCCTCGCTTGGGTCGGGTCGGTGGAGGAATGTTGTCGTCGTCATCCTCTTCAGCTCTGTTTGAAGGTGCTTCCTGCACCTGCGCCTCACTGGGAAAAGGCAGGCAGGCAGGCGGGAAGAGCCTTCAGCAGCATACGCATGAATGAATCACGCATGCGTGGCTGAGGAGGCCCTTGAAAACCGGAGATCTACCTATTTAGCTTAAATATGGCAGGAGGCCGGAGAGGGACCCCTTATGCCGGAGACTCCAGCCGTTTGCCGGAGATCTGGCAACCTTACAATGGACTGACTTAATATAAGGCAATTTCCTATGTTATTACATGTGTTCATGTATCTGTGGCCCTTTCTGCACTTTAAATAATCGTGACTTTCCCCAAAGAATCCTGAGGACTGTAGTTTGTTATGGATCCTGAGAGCTGTTAGACCTCTATTCCTCCCAAAGAGCTACAATTCTCAGTGTGGTTTAACAATCCATCCCTTCTCTCAGGGTACTCTGGAAACTGTAGCTCTGTGAGGGGAATAAGAGTTTCCTAACAATGTCCAGCAGCCTTAGTAAACTGTACTTCAAAGGATTCTTTGGGGGAAGCCATGAGTGTTTAAAATGGTATGATACTGATTTGATTGTATAGTGCAGATGGGGCCTACAACACTATACTAGGGATGGAATTACCTCCTTTTATGTTCCATTTTTCAGTGTGGCCCCCTAGTGATTGTTAATGATCCGATTCCTTTTTCCTCTGATACCTTTTCATTTTCCCAATCTCCTCCAATTTTTTTTGCTTTGCAGAGAATTATCGATATTATAATCACAACATTCACAAGTCTCCACTGATATCGATCTTTATTCTGAACTCTGTAATGATTGCCTGTTTACATCCTTTTCAAGTGCACTGCAGAGCAGATTAAGGCAGATATTATTATTTTATTTATTTTATTTATATCCTGCCCTTTCTCCCAGTAGGAGCCCAGGGCAGCAAACAAAAGCACTAAAAACACTTTAAAACATCACAAAAACAGACTTCAAAATATATTAAAACACAACAACCATTAAAAACATATTAAAAGAAAGCATCTTTAAAAACATTTTTAAAAGCTTTAAAAACATTAAAAAAGAAGGTTTAAACATATATTAAAACCCAATTCCAACACAGATGCAGACTGGGATATGGTCTCCACTTAAAAGACTTGTTGAAAGAGGAAGGTCTTCAATGTGCACCATAAAGATAACAGAGATGGTGCCTGTCTAATATTTAAAGGGAGTGAATTCCAAAGGCTAGGCACCACAAGTCAGTGTCTTCCCCCCTGCTGCTTACAATCGACACCTCGTTGTCCCTGCTGCTTTCTGTCTGTCAGTTACAATCAACACTTCATTGACATCAGTGAAAGGGAATACACACTTGAAGAGCTCACAGAAAGCAGATTTATAAAAGTATCACTCACACTATAAATGATTTCAAAGGGAACTTTTTAAAAAATGAATTGGGAAAAAAGGAGAATGAATCGGAAACTGCGTGTGGATAGTTGCTACTTCAAAATTCTCTCTGCAAAGGTAGAGAATATCAGAAATAATAATCCAATGGGAAATCCGATTATTGCAGAAATGGAGCCCATCTCTACTCTATACCCATTTTAGACATAGGTCAATCCACAATGAATTGGCTTCTTGACTACAAGCAATGCATCTTGCAATGGATTATAGGAACTGCAACAGCCAGTTCTCTGAATATCTAGTCCACAATGGTTTATTACACAATTAATACACAATAATAAATATTTCTACTTTACCACTAAGTTATCTCTGTGTTCTATACCCAGATATTTTTCCACTGCACTTGGCAACCTATCTGGCCTAAGAGAATGTTCCCAGGCTATAATTCTAAATTTCAAGCATTTTTCAGTGTCTTTTAAAAACCCTAGTAAATCTGAATTATTACTGATGTCAATGTACTTTAACCCATGCTTAATGCTTTGACTATACAGCCCAGGGTAACCAGAAAACAACAGTGACTGCACTGTCTTGTCATAGTAAGCTTGCCATTGTAAACTAGAGGCATGAATTCAGTGGGAGATAGACCCACACACTACATTAATAAACCATCTGTAGCTTTGTATTGAGGAGTCTGGAAATTGCCAGGAAAAGGGAGAATTTGGTTGTACAGTGTTCTCTGCCAGGTGGGGAAAAATGCTACTCTTTATCCAGGAGTAAAGTACAGAAATCTAAGGCAGGTTTTGGACTGTTGCCCATCTCTGCCTTTTCTTTTTATGTGCTGAACAATTTTTATGTGGTTTTCTCTCCTGCTGTGTGAAACTTTCAAAAAAGTTTGTAATGATACACAGATCCATTATAAGGAAGATAAGTATCATCCCAATTTCACAGTGGCATAGAGGAGTGGGAGTAAACGAGGAGGGGGTAGCATTCCTGTAAAATTGCTGCAACACTGACGGCTTTTGTGGGAAATTGCAGGTGATTATTTTTTTTTTGCAATAATATTTTATTCTACACTCGTGTACTGCAGAGGTCTCTAACTTCAGTAGTGAGTCACTAATGCATTAAAATGGAATGGCAGAAATCTTTTCCCAGGCAAGATGGACACTAGGTAAGGAACAGTTAGATGTCTCTCTGCAGCTGTAACAAGCAGTAAAGTGTGAGGCCTGACATCTTGGGAGTATGTGGTTTCTAGGATAAAGGAGCCTTTTCTCATGTTCTATTTGTGATGCAGGAGCTGCTGCAACACAGAGCATTTCTAAAGAGATGCAAAGAGTGAAACCTGGCAAGAAACACCATCTGGTCCCAAAGCCCTTTCCCCTAATATATGTCATACAGGGATGGTCTCTATAGTTATTCATTGGTGAAGGAAAAGTGCTCAAAATCTGCTCTGGGTTCCTTTAATCTATTCTTACATATGTTCTATGAGTGAGCCCTGGTGCTGTAAACAAATGCCAGGGTTGAGCCCAGCTAAACTGCCCATCACATGTGCCCTGGTGCCACTAAGTTTCCTCCATCTTGGGCTCTCACAATATGGTTTGCAACTTCTGATATTATTTTTGTAGGAAATGGATGGAACTATGCTATTTCACAGGAGTGAGGAACTTCAGGTCTAGGGGCTAAATGCGGCCCTCCAAACCTCTGGGGGACAGAATAGAACCCTGAAAGATGTCACTTAAGCTAATGACCAAGGTATTGAATGGAGGTTTTCCCAGCACCATCTTTTGAAGCGAAGCCTCCAGGAATGACTGGAACCCCCTAAAAACAATGACATCCAGTCCTATCCCAGGGAGGTAGTCCAGAAGGATACCATAGGCAGTGGTACTGAAAGATGCCAAGAGATCCAGCAGTTCCCAGTGAAGGTGATCCATCAAAACAACTAAAACAGTTTAGATCCCATAATGGGGACTGAAACTAGATCGAAATGGATCTAGATCATTCTTCTTCAACCTTGGGCCTCCAGATGTTGTTGGACTACAAAGCCCATCAACCCCAGCCAGCTTAGCCAATGGCCAAGGATGATGGGAGTTGTAGTCCAACAACATCTGGGCCCCCAAGGTTGAAGAACAATGATCTAGATGATCCGTATCATCCTGAAAAACCTGGACTTAGGATGTCAGCTGGTCTCTTTGGAAGTTTTATAGGTGTTCCTCAATTAAAATATTAATAATGTGGGCAGAGGAGCATAGCAGATTTCTTGCTCACTACCGATCTTCCTCTGAAATGTATAGCTGCACTGGGTATATTTTAGAGGTGGCAGATAAACATCCAAACTTTGTATTGGATTTCTGTGCTTAACTCCTGATAAAAGGAAGAAGTAATATGTTCTGTTATTTATTTATTTATTTAGATTTTTAACAGTCTTATGCCTACTTTTCAAAGAACTTTACCTGCCAAATAATATTATTATGGCAAGGCAAACACAACCTACATACATACAAGTTATTTGCACACAGGCTTTCTCTGTACAATCAGGTACCCTGCATTTTGCTGGGCTCCAAATCATGCTATAGATCTACATGTTGATTGTACCAGTTTATGGCCAATTGCAGAAGCAAAAAAAAAAAAGTCTTTCCTTGTGCTGAGTGCTTGAGTTGCATAAGCAAAAATGGCTGACAGGATTCAGTTTAAATGGCTGTTAATCAATCCAAAAGTAACAGTGTGCAACTTTATTCTACTGAGATAGAAGAACTACGCATATGAACCCAAATCTATTTCCCAGAGTTATGGACAGTCATAACATTGTTATTCACAGTTGGAGTTGTATCAGCATAGGGACCTGAGATGGAAACCCCAAGTGGTATCTTTGCTCCCCCACCCACCAAAGAAGACTCGTGAGAAGTGGCATTGGTTTAAATGTTATATTTAATAAATATAACATAATCTGAATCAGAATTCAAACATATCCAATCATAATTAATAACTGATTATAACCAACGGGCAGGTGAGGAATTACGCTATTCTGATAGGGATAGAATCCCCACAGTCTCCTGGGCATGTATCCCAGCTGATAGCTGTGGGTTCTGTTGCAAGGCTAGGGGCCAAGACTCCCTCCTTGCCCAGTGAACCTTGGGAGCAGCTTGCCATGCGCATCCTGGCCCCACTGTACACGCGTTCACCACAATGCGCATGACAATCCACAGGGGCACCTGCCAGTTATTCGCAGACCGGAGTCCTGCAAGATTCCTGAGGGGCGTCACCCAATGCCTCAGAATACCTGCCTCTCCCTCCACCAAATTCCTCACCTGCCCGAACTCAATGCCACAAGAGGTGTATAGCTCATGTTTATACACCTCGCCCCACAAACCTCAACAACTCCGCCAACCCCTTATGTAAATCCTCTAGGAACATGCCACACCCAAGTTCAGAAAGGTGAACACCATGAGATGAGGATAATCTGCCCTTAGGTGCTGTACATACACTCCAACTGCAAAACCATGCCACAACTGCTGATCGCCATCTGCATATATGCACTCCAACTATCAAACGGTGCAAACAATCGCAGATCGCTATCTGCCCTTGGGTGCCATATATGCACTCCAACATGGGTACAATGCCATCAGTACCTTATGTACGCTTTGAACGCAGCAGATCGCCATCTGCCGATAGCCTGTATACCAGGTGACAAGAGGCCCATCTGTGTCGCCGCAGTAGCAGCCCCTATTCGGAAAGAATGAAGGCCAAAGACTGCCGGATCATGGCCCAATGACAACAAAGACCTCTTGAGCATTGCCCAGAATCGAAACCGGGTGAGGGAGGACACATCTTCATGAATAAAAAGGTAGCTAAACCCCTGGCGGAGTGCCAAATATGCCTGTAACACAGCCACAGGGCATAAATGAGGCATAGGGCAAGGGCCTAACATGACCTGTTTCCCTTTGGCCTTCTGATCCATCTTGGAGAGTTGTAGTGTGATACAGGCTGCTAAGTCTGATAGAACACAGTCGGTGAACTGCAGGGCCCTGGCAGAGCAGTGTCCCTTCGAGGCAGCCAACAGCTCACTAGGGCGAAATGAACCATAAAAGGCGACAAGAACAACAGCAGTGAACAGAGTCACCTCAAATGAAGAGGAACAAAGGCCCCGAAATTGCAGGAGGAACTGACCAATCAGATCCAAGGTAAATGGCTGCCTCCTATGAGGTATCGCAGGGGAGATTCTGGCCCAACCCTTCAGCATCTTCCGTATTCAGAAGTCCACTGTGAACTCAAGAAGGCCCCGGCTCTGGACTGAAAGGCCAGAACCGACAATTGGCCGGCAAGAGTGCTGACCGCCTTACCCACAGCCCGCAAATCAACCAAATATCGTATGAGGTGACTAACAGGTACGGGCCACAGATGCTTTAGGCTGGCATGCGCTCAAAATCTCCAGAAGTCAGTACAAGCGCACTGATATGACTTCCGGGTGCTGGGTGCCAATGCCAAAGCCATAGCAACACTTGCTTCTAACTGCCAAGGCTCCAAAGACTGGCGGGCATCTGTGTTGGCACGGGTGAAGCGCCGGTAACCAACCTCCAGAAACGCTTCATCTGGAAGCGAGAAAGCATGTCAGCAATGCTATTCTGCAGGCCAGGAATGTGCCTGGCCATGAAAAGAATGTTAAAGTGCAAGCACTGCAAAACAAAAGCCCTCCCCAGACGCAACACCCGGGACCCCCAAATAATCCGATAAAGCTGTGAAGGCTGTCACTATATGGGCACAGCACCCAGAATCAGGAGGGCCGACGAACAGAAAGTCATCCAAGTAATGGGCCGTCAAAGAAGAACCAGCCCAATCCCTAACGGCCCACTCCAAGAAGGTACTGAACTCTTCAAAAGCAGAACATGATATGGAACAGCCCATAGGCATGGCCCGATCCACATAGTATTGACCGTGGAACTGAAATCCCAAAAGGTCAATGTCCATGGGGTTAACAGGGAGGAGATGAAAGGCCGACTTGATGTCGCACTTTGCCATCAAGGCCTCCTTTCCAGCTCTTCTCACCACCCTGACAGCCTCATCAAAAGAAGTGTATCGAACTGAGGCAATCTCCGGGGGAATACCATCATTCACAGAACTCCCCTTCGGAAAGGATATGAGCCGGTACTCCCCTTGCTGCTTTTTGGGTACTATGCCCAGGGGCGAGATGCGGAGGTCAGGCAAGGGGGGAGGGAGCAAATGGGCCAGAAGTCCTGCCTGCAGTTATCTCCTTTTCCGACTTCTTGGCCACCACTTCATCTAAGAGGCGTACTGAAGCCTGATTAGGAGCCCATGTGGAAACCCTGGATCCCTAAATCCCTCCATAAAACCCGCAAGGAGGTAAGCAGCAGCATCCTTGTGCGGATATCTATGAATGCTTTAATCTTTCTATTTTTTCCATAGTCTCAGTTATGTCTTGATCCTTTTAGCACAAAAATCACATATAATGATAAATAGAAACATTTTATTTAGAATGTAATTGTGACTAATATTTTGCTGGTTTATGAACACCCATATTGGAGAAGCAAGAACTCTGTAGATCTGTCTACAATCTAAGAACATAGAAGCTGCCTTATACTTACTCAGATGGTGCATCTAACTCAGTACTGTTCAAACTGACTAGCAGAGGCTCTCCTGAGGTTCAGACAGGGGACGTTCCCAGCCATACCTGGAAATGTCAGGGACCTTCTGCATGAACTTGGGACCTTCTGCATGCAAGGCATATGCTCTACTATTGAGCTATGATCTTTTATACATTCTGAGCTATGAGACTTTTGCTACTGTCCAGTCTGCTAATTCTCTATAGAAAGGGTCTAGAGTTCAAATCACTATTTCAGTTCTGATGTCGCAACAGATCATAGTTTGATGCTACATGAACAAGCCAATGAACCTCAGGCATGTGTAATTCATCTTTCCTGCACATGCTGCAATTCTTTCCCTTCTTCCTGATTTTATGCAAGCTATAGTTTGCCATTATATCTGAACCAGCAACCTATGGCCTTCAGGCCATATCAGGTCAAAAGCATACAAGGCTTTTAGCCTCCCACCACTTCATACCAGTGAAGGAGCCACTGGTGCACTGTATGCAGTGGCTGGCTGGAAAAACTGGTGCCAACTCCACTGTGCATATCTGATTACAGGGAGAAGAGAAACACTGCAGATGTAGCATTAGAAAGACACTTCCACCACCACCACCACCACCACCACCACCACCCTTTCTCTTGATAAAAGGTAAAGGTGTCCCCGCACTTATAGTGCGAGTCGTTTCCGACTCTTAGGGTGATGTCTTGCGACGTTTACTAGGCAGACCGTATATATGGGGTGGGATTGCCAGTTCCTTCCCCGGCCTTTCTCAGGCTTGGGCAAAAGTTCATTTTTCCAACAAAGATATAGAAAGGAGCCAAAAACTAGTATGCCCAGGATCTGTTTGTGGGGGAAGCAAAGGTTATTAACTTTTTCCCACAGTCTCTTACGGTGGGGAGATTTATCTGTTTCTTACCTTAAAATAATTAAAAAGTGGCCAAACAATATGTTTCTTGCTTATATGTTTTGTAAAACTTTGCAGCTTCACACCTGCCTTTCTTCCTGGTGGTTTTTTGTGTCCTCTGATAGGCTTTACAGGCCTCTTGATAGGCCTTTACAGGTCTCCAGTAAGTCTAACAGTGTCAGGTAGGGTTACCAACCGTACTCTTTTAAGAGTACATGTACTCTTTTTGAGATGGTGCAACAGCATACTCTTACTTTTCACTTATCGAAGCCAAATGTACTCTTTTTGAAATGACAAAATGATGGTAACCCTAGTGTCAGGCTATGTAGAACACTGCTTGTGGGGTTCTGAAGAGCTCTGGTTAAAACAGACTACCATGGCTTTTTAAAAAAAGCCTTAAATGAAGTGCATAACTTAAAAAAAATCCTCTGGTGCTGTGCCTTAGAAAAAACAATCCAGAGTTCTTCAATGTTCTGCAGGCAATATTTTGGACTGCCCCAGTCTTTTGCAAAGCCTATGGACCTAGAGAAACATTGAGACAGAAAAACAGAAATAGATCAACATGGTGATATAAAGCTTTGTGGGGGGCCCGATCCAACTCAGGGGGAGTACTGATAATGTGCTTTGACTTGTGGGGGAGGGGACACTCTCCTGATTCACCTTGTTATTCCTCCTCCTCCCCCCCCCCCGCTTATGCACACCCTAGCATTTAGCATCACATCTAGCAATATGGCATGGGCTATACAGATTACAGCTCCTATTGGAGTCAACAAGTTTTCCACAACATAGCTATGGTGTTCAGGGGCTTAAAAATCCTCCTGTTTATAAAAAGAGATGTTAATTTTAATGTCTGCTGATTTGCATTCTTAAATCCATTTCAAACACAAATGTTATGCTTAGCAGTTTATATTTGCATAAGCATCTGGCAATAATTTGCCCAGAATAAATGTACAATGAGATCATATTAAAAAAAGAGAGAAAAGACACTAGATAAAAAGCAGCACATAAAAAGAATGACAAGGGACATAGACATGTATGCTTGGTGTCTGAAGCAGAAGAAAATTTATTAATAAAGAACGACATGCATACAGTTCTGGTTGCAAGGAAGCAAAATGCTCCCACAGAGTGAATGTGAGTTTCCCATGGGATTCTGTTTAATCCCATTTATGATTTAATTATATGGCAGAGTCAAGGGGAACCCATCCTGCCTCTATAGGAGTCCTTCACTGCTCAGGCATCGCCCTATATCGTGGCGCGTGAAGAGGAAAAAGAGAAATTGCATGAACTGCATCTTGTGTTTTAATGGGCACAACTCCACTGCCGAACTAAAATGTAAGCAGCAAACACACATTGCACACATATCATTTGTTCTGCTTAGTATGAAGAGAATAGGCAAGCCAGACAATGGACAAGATGGATGGACAGTCCTCCCACTATTTCTATTAGCAGAGGAAATTTTGCATGAAAGGTGGAGTGCAACAAGCTGGATGTCTTTTTTTAGACATATAAACTGGGTGTAAACAATACCATATTTTTCTCACCTTAGTACTATACTTGATACTAGCTGGATAAAATATATCTAGTACCAAGTTGTTTGCCAACTGAGCTATTATGCAGGAATAATGGATTTTTACAGAAATGTGTGTCTTCCAAGAGTTTTTTTTAAAAAGACTATTATTTTTCCTTAATGGTTGTTGCTAGTTTTCTCCTCTACTACAAAAGGTTTTTACTGGTTCCCACTTGCGATCTAGCCCTTACATCTCTCCCCAATATAAAACTTCATATGGTCACTGACTGATGGAGAAAATATATATCAGACTGTACATGGATACAATCCACTGTAGCTAGCAGTCATGGAAATGTATGCCGCTCACTAACTATTCATCCTGGGCACATGACTTTGGAATGACTTTGGACTCTTGACTTTGGAGTGGACTCTCTCTAGAGTTATGTTGGTCAACCTCACTGTTTTCCTTTAAATGTCAGTTGAAGAAGTTTTTATTTACCCAGGCCTTTACCTTTATTTTTTAAATTAAATTTATTAAATCAGTATAAATTTATGATAGTGAGTTGTTTAACACCTAACAGCAGCAAGTGCTTCTGTGTTTTGATGATTTTGTTATTTATAGATATTTTTGGTTTTTGTATGCATTTCTTTTGTGGTACATTGCCTAGGGCTCCTTTTGGAAGAAAGGCGATTCATAAATAATACCTTATTCTTGGCTAAGGTGCTCAGTAGCTGATGGTTGGTCACATCCAGACATTCTTGAATGAGACTGGAATTTCAATCCAGTTTCAGATATGATCAGCATGGAAACCACTGTAGGTCTTTTATCAATGTAACTATGTCGGGAGGGCAGGGGGAGTGAAACTCTGCTAATTACCTTAGACCTCTCAGTGGCTTTTGAGACCAGTGGTTATGGTATCCTTCTGGATAGGTTCTTCAAGTGGGAGTGTTTCAGTGGTTCTGTTCCTGCTTGGGAGGCTGAATCAAGAAGGTGGTGCTCGGGCCTGCTGCTCAGTCCTAGGGCATTTAGGCTCTGGGTCCCACAAGGTCCCCATCTCCAATAGTTTCAAGAGTTCTGTAAAACCACAGGGAAAGGTTATCTGGCGATTTGGGCTTAGATGTCTCCAATATGTGGATGACATCAAGCTCAGTTACCCATTTTCATCTAAATTGGGTGAGGTAGTCAAAATATCCCTTTTACATTCTTAGTATACACTGTTTGGAAATGGCATTAAAATAAAATAAAATAAATAAAAATACATAATAGTAAGTAGTGGCCATGGCTACTCCTAGATTTGTGTTACTTTTCTGGACCAGCCATCAGCACGGTATCCAATCACATCATTGTCCCATGTTTTACTGGTACCTATCTCAGGTCAATTCCTTGTGGCATTCTATAACTGCAGAATACTACAAAGCAAAAACAAAAACAGAACTCCATACAAACTCCTTAATCTGCACTGACTTCAATGGGATTTAAGCAACTTTAGCTTGCACACAACGTCTATCAAAACAGTCCACCAAGCTCATTCAGTGTTGTTAATGGGGTGCTGCTGCTTTAATGCCATATATTTAACACGTCTTCCTTTGCTCATTTCATCTAGCCACCTTGACTGACAGAAGAACCTTTGAATACAAGTCGGTGTTTCTGTTACAGAAAATTTATTAGTAATTGCTCTAGGATCAGCACAGAACAATGTGTTCAGCACAGTACAAGGAAAGAAAGGGGGGGAAATGACCCAGCCCTTACCTGGAGGACATTCCAGTCTGAATGTGAAGTCATGGCTATAAAGCAATCTTTGAAAAAAAGAAGCCAATGCATGAATATATCCTCCAGTTACTAGTGCTAAGAAACTGTCTGGTGAAGTGGGATGTCCCCATCAAAGAAGAGTCTATGGGTTGGATCCGATTCTGCTGTTGCACAAGTGGAACAGATTTTTACTTGGACAACAGGACTTCCTCTTACTCCCTACCCTGCAGCTTGCTGCACACCCTTAATTTTTGGTCCTGAGGGGTTTGGGACCTCTGGACAGAGGTCTGCAGAGGAGAGGAGAGACAGGAGAAGTCCTGTTGCATGAATAGAAGTCTGCCTGTCTAGCATTGGATAAAACCTTATCTGTCTGAGGGAAATAAGAGTATGGTTTGTTTTGTGTAACTGTTATTTTACTTAGGGTAGAAATTTTATTTATTTTTATTTATTTAATTTAATTTATATACCGCCCTAAGCCCGAAGGCTCTCTGGGCGGTGTACAAAAAGATAAAAAACAAGCAATGTATAAATACAATATATACAATAAATCAAGAAAACAAAACAAACAAACAATAAAAGAACCAAACAACATCCAAAATACAAATAATGATGAAAATGCTATTAAAACACACTTTAAAATGCCTGGGAGTATAAAAAGGTTTTCACCTGGCGCCGAAAAGATAGTAGCGTCGGTGCCAGGCGCACCTCATCGGGGAGGCTGTTCCACAGTTCGGGGGCCACCACGGAAAAGGCCCTGGTTCTAGTCACCACCCTCCGAGCTTCTCGATGGGATGGCACTCGGAGGAGGGCCTTAGATGTTGAGTGCAGTGTCCGGGTAGGTTCATATTGGGAGAGGCGGTCCACCAGGTATTGCGGTCCCATGCCGTGTAGGGCTTTATAGGTCAAAACCAGCACTTTGAATCTAGCCCAGAAACAAACAGGAAGCCAGTGCAGACGGGCCAGAACAGGTGTTATATGAGCGGACCTTCTGGTCCGCGTCAGCAATCTGGCCGCTGTATTCTGGACTAGTTGTAGTTTCCGAACAGTCTTCAAGGGCAGCCCAACGTAGAGCGCATTGCAGTAGTCCAGTCTAGAAGTTACCAGAGCATGAACAACTGAGGCGAGGTCGTCACTGTCCAGATGCTTCCAGCGCATCTCCAGATCTCTCTTCTGAAAATGGGGGCACACGATGCTAGTCAAACCTCACCCGTTTTTACTGTAAAACCTGGTGGGAGCAGCCTGAGTGGGTTTTTAAAAAAAATTCAGCTTCAAAGAGATTTTGCAACCTATTCCGCATCCAGATGTGGCTAATGGAAACCCTTTGATCTGGAGACTAGTGTGTTTACAGCCTTTCTGTTGTAATCTTGAGCATTTTAATGGAACAGCGGTGTATTTGTTGTAAAATATACACACACATAATGGCTCTAACTTCAACCTCTGCTATTTTAGTGTGGCCCAACATGGGAAGAGGGAGAAAAATAGAAATTGTTTTGAGGCAGTCAATAGGATGGGTGAAAATTTTGAGTCTGGTTCTTCATGTTTTCCATCCAATAGATCAGGGGTCACCAACCCTTTTCATGGATACATTTGGAATGTTGAGAACATTTTGTGGTCCCTAGCCACAAAATGGCTGCCATCGGGGCATGGTATAACACAAAATGACTGCTGTGGGGGCATGGCAGAACAAAAATGGCTGCCATCAAGGGCACGGCATAAGACAAAATTAGAGAGACTACACGCTGTTTCTCCCCCTGCTCCCTAGGACAACCTTATACCTGAGAAGTCAGCTATGTCCTGTTGGTTCTGATTGTGGAGATCACACAATATTGATTTTCCCCACACACAGTGATCCTGCTGTCTAACAACAAGGAACATTCCTAGTACCAGAAAAAATATGGAATGTCGCTGCTCCACACTCTATCTCTCTCGATCACATAACACTTGCACACACAGACCACAGACACACATGCATATGTCTCTTATGCACATATACTTCACATATACACAGCCATACGTACCACCATACCTTTCTCCGCTGTTTCCACACAGTTCCTCTCTTTCCACCCATCTTTCACCCCACCTCTCCCTCCCACAGTCCACACACCTCTCCCTCTCCTTCAACCCAAGTGCCTTGCAAAAGGCACAACTGTACATAGACACATGAACACAACATGAGGAACTGGGGTTCAAAGCCCTACCTCTCCTTTCCAGGCCACCTTCATCCAATACTACACAGACTAATTCCAGCTTACTCCATAGCATACTGTATTGAGGGTTCTCTCCAAAAATGAGGGGAAGGGTTTCTTCAAAACAAATCAGAATGGAAGGGGGTGAGGCTTTCTGACTTTGTACTGCAGAGTAATATGAAGACCATGGATGGGATATAGGTCATGCGCCTTGGGAGTGCCAAAAAAGGCCTTTGTGGGTGGCATAGCACACACAAGTGCCAGGTTGGTAATGTCTGAAGTAGATACTGATTAATTTGATGGTTCTGTTTTAATGATATGATACTTGAGAGTGCAATCGCTTTAGCCAGTGTACTCTAGTGTTTACTGCAGGGGAAGCCAATGTGGTGTCTTTCAGATGTTGCTGGACTACAACTCCCATCATTCTTGACTATTGCCCAGGCTGGGTGGACATTTGAAGGGCACCACATTGCCTTTCAATGGGTTAGAGTGGGGGACCAGAATGAGGAAGACCAATGAAGCCCATTGGGTGACGTTGGGCCAGTGACTATTTCTCACCTTAACCTCAGGTGCAGCCAGCAGTGCAGGTCTGTGCCACCACCCTCCTGACAGCTGTAGTCCAGCAACATCTGTAGAGCACCACTTTGGTAAATCCTGGCTTACCTGGCCACCCTGGGCTCCTTTGAGAGTTGGAGTCCAATAACCTGGCTTACATTGGTATGGTTATAGTATATTTATTAGTATATTTAAAGGTGTGCACATATAATTAAGATCAGTTCTCCTATTTAAGTAATGTCAATCTATGTAAATATCTTGAATTTTCACCATGAAGTTTTGCTGTGTCAAATTTTGAATGTGTCAAGCTCTGGCACAGGCAAGTACCGTGGACTGGAGGCAAGCAGGTAGGCAAAAAAGTAGAAGCCCACAGTCCAAAAAGCTAAAGGCTTAAGGCTGACTGTAGGCCCTTTATAGGGGAGTGGCACATTGAATGCCCCTTGATCCATGTGCTCTATGGGGAATAGACCCAAACTTGAGTCCCGGTTACCACTGTTATTTCAGTTATTCCTGAAATGCCTAACATAATCAGCCATTTTCATAACACCCGTTGAATGTTCTTCCAGGCCCATTTTCCTCTACTATTTTCATGCTACTCCTCATTTTTTCTTGGACATAAACGTTTAATAATATATGTAATATTCAGGTAGAAAGTACATTTAAATTTATGTAGTCCACCTTTTAAAAAATATATACATGAAGGCATTTATTCTACCTCCAGGCTAGATAGACTGTTACTGCTATCAGAACTGTTGCCATAGAAACAGTCAGTCCTTCCTTTTCCATGCACTTTCTTACAGACATTTTTATATCTTTAAGATCTTGGCATTGTGAAATAGAAGTAAAAGCTATCAATTAAAAAGACATGAGGGACAGCAGTTATAAAATCAAGTTACTGTACTGGAGCCACAGCAGAGAGGACGCAGCCCTGAATTTTTGTTCCCTTTCAACATTTTTTCTCAAAGTTTTACACAACTGGAATATAGGAAGGTGCCATATACTGAATCAAATCAAAAGTCTATCTAGTTCAGTATTGTCTGAAATGACTGGTAGCAACTCTCCAGGATTCACGAGAGGAATATTCCCCAGCCCTTCCTGTAGATGTGATTAAACCTATGATCTTTTGCATATAGTCCTTCCCAAGAGATTAATAGGAACAAAGGTCACTGCTTTATACCAGGTCAAACTATTTCCAGATTACCCCAGTTTTTCTTGTTCTAACTGGTACCTGATCTTTACCCTTTAACTCATGGTGCTCCAGATGTTATGGATTCCAACTCTGCAGCCAACACCACCAAAGGTCAGGTATGGTGGGTGTTGTAGTCCAACAATATCTGGAGGGCTACAGGTGAGGTGTCCCTGCTTTAACTGGAGATGCTAGGGATTGAAGCTGTGACCTTCTGCATGTGAAGTATGTGCTTTACCATTGAGCTATGGCCCCTCCCAAATTGCACATCTGGAAAGCAGAAAGAGTACAAAGCAAAAAGTAAGACCCAACCAGACTCTGTCTGCTTATATAACATCTGACGGATTTTGTGGGATAAACATGTTCCTAAAATTACTATTCATTTTAGATAATTAATTTAATTAACTAAATTGTGTAAATTCCAGATGGCTTTTCATGAACAAAGAACTGACTGTTGGCATTAACAATTTCATGAGCCATAGGCCTTTTGAAGACCTCACCAAAAGTTTTAGCTTCATCAGTAATTATATTACCTGCATCCATATGTTCACTTCCTTATAGCACAGATGTTTGAAGGTCACTAGTCAAGTTGGGGAGAGAAACTCAAAAGAGGGATTTGTAATCTGAAGACATCAAAGAAATAATATAAAGCCAAGTTCATAGATGGGGAACCAGGCTCATATCATTACACTTCAGATTTCATTGTGGAACTACATTGGAAAGAAAATGAAAGAACCAAGGAAGATTGTGTTCATTTGATCCTTTATCTTGCAGGTGAAAATTCATTGATGTCTAGAGAACAGTTCATAGAAACACTTGGATGATGCTGGGATTATATATTTGCAGGGTGAACTTCTACCACTCTAATAGTGGTTTGACAGAAAAGAGGTGTAGTGAAGTCAACAGAATAGAAAATGACTGCCATCAGTTCAATATCTCCTTAGTCATCATGGAAAAGACATATCCTTCACTTTTATTTACTGAGTCAGGCAGCTCCAGTTGTAATGAATAGCTTTAAAATGCAATAGTTGTACTATTTGTTTTTAAATGCATTGAGCAATGACTGTGTTGCTGTGTAATTTAACCTTCAAATAATGCTCCACGCTAAATACACAACTGATGTGCTTTTTTTTTTCTTGACTGAGTTTCAGACCAGATGAAAATTTGCACTCAGAAAAGTCTGCTCAGGAGAGGTAGTAATGGTCCAATAAATAGGATATTCTGTTTTGCACTGCAGCAGGTATTTTATTGTTCTCATATATAAATAAAAAACAGTCCTTGGTTTATGATGGAATAGGCTTGACTGATGATTGTACACTTGAAATGTTCTGTTCTCTGTTCTAACTTTAGTTTTAAATGTAAATTCTTGAAGACAATAATTGAAAAATGCAGTATGTGTTAGTGTTAGGAATGAGTGAAAAATTCAGTTGTCATTTCAAGCTGAATCTATCAAATTCGCACTTTCTGAAACAATATGAGAACTGAAGCACAGACATCCTTTGAAATTTGCACCTAATCAATTCTTTCAATGCAGTTTGCCAACTAAACAACATTTATATTTTGTTTAATATAGTATTTTGTTTTGTTGCTTGTGTTTATCGTTTGTAATCTGATTTTACTGTGTTATTTTTGTATTTTAACCTTTTTGTACACCGCCCAGAGAGCTACTTGCTATGGGCGGTTTATAAATGAAACAAATAAATAAAAAATACCAAAATGCATATGTGAGGGGAAGTGTTCATAAAAATGAATATATGAGTGAAAATAATATACAAAAATGCATTATATAATGCTTGCAAAAATGTGTACATGAGCCAAAACTGCTACAAAAATGTGTATTAGGAGAAATGCTGGAAAATTTCATGGGGATTTTTTTAAAAAATTGCAAATTGCAGAAGAAATTAGGAGAACTGAATTTAAAATTGGAAAAATGAGAAACTGAGAGAACCGAAACTGACAGATCTTTCCATTCTCTCTCTCTCTCTGTGTGTGTGTTTAGACTGGACAATGCCAATAAAATAAAGCTCAAATCAGATAAGATGGAGGTTTTATTGGTAGCTGGTTCATCTGACCAGGAAGTTGGGGCTCAAGTTGTTTTGGATTAAGTCATGGAGTAACCAGTGACTGGAGTCCCTGAGGAACCCTCTTTGGAGGTACTAATGGATCCAGCATTAATACTGGAGACCCAAGTGGTATGCCTTGGCTGCTGTACTCTTGCTGGACAAAAGATACCCTGGCCAGAATTATCAACCCTTTAGTAATTTCTAGGCTAGACTAATGTAACATGTACATAGGGCTGTCTTTAAAGATCTCTGACACTTCAGTTGTGCAAGTTACAGTAGCTAGGAAACTAGCTGGGACTGCTTATATAAACTATAAAGCACCTTCCTAAACAGCTACACTGCCTATTGGTCAGTTTCCAGGCAAAATTCAAAGTGCAGGTACTTACCAATAAAATTGCATATGATTTTGGACCCTTGTACCAGTGCCAGCTATGACATGAGCTTGCCTAAAGATTTCAGTAATTATTTGAGGCCCTCCTCCAGCCATCTGAAATTAGATGGAGAAATCAGCTGTGAGAAGACCTTTACAGAAGTGGCATCTTGCGGATGGAAAGGCATCCTCAGGGGGTGCCTAGTGCTGTCTCCAGGTGAATATAGTTTTATTGGTCCAGTAAACCATCATGGAAAGCGGTTTACTTTTAATCATGGTTTTATCTTTTTTTCTGAATTTTACTGCTGTTGTAAAATATGTATTTTTATATACACATTGTTGTATGCTGTTCTGAGAGTTTTATTGAAGGGCAAACTAGAAATTCCTTAAATAATCAACCAATTACTATAATAATCCATGCAGTTGTGGCATCTTTATAATTAGAGGTTCATCACATGGAGCATGAGTAGCTTTCAGATGTCTGCTTTCTATGCATAGATGTAAGGTAGTGGGACCAGTGCTTCATGCAACATGAGGAGCAGGCAGGCTATGCAGACACATTCTTTCCTCCAAACATTTGCTTACACACAGAGGAAGTGTCTGAAAATGTTTCCATCTGTGATTTAATATCATGAGGCTACATAGCCAATAGTATTTGGCAGTGGGTGGGAGTTCAAATGAATCACTTTACGCATTAAAAGCACATGTGAGGTGGTTGCAGAGCCGTGTTGATCAGCATTACTCTCTGCCACCAATGTGCCTACAGCCACACATTCTGTGAGTGTGTCAAGGGACCCTATGCATATACTGATGTGCACATGCAAAGCACATCTACACAAAGGGGAATCCTGACTGATGTGGTGCATGGCTGGTTAGCCTATTAGTGGCAGTTGATGAGGCTAGCCTGTGTGTTTTTAACACGAGGAGATTAATCTGATCCCCCTCTTTATGTTCTAATCCCACTGAGGCTGGGGGAAGCTCATTCAGAGTAATTGCTATGCTTTTAAAGAAAAAATGCAAAGCATTGTATCCCCTTTTGAAGTAACTGCCTAAAATGCCCAAAAGTTGAGTGCTTTGACAAAAATGTTCATGAAAGTTGTCTTTTGAGTTCAAAGTTGAGTTCCAACTTACAGAAACAGATTTGTGAGTAAGAGTTCTCCTCAGTACACAGTTGTAGAAGTAGTTTGAGGTGAAAAACATACTTACTTGTCCTGATAGCTGTTTTCTTGCTTTGGAGCTTTAAATCAGGGCTCATCAAGTACATTGAACAAAATGTCCTCAGCAGAAAGCATTGATGATGTTGTTTGACTTCTCAAAATGTCACTGAGTTAAAATTCTGTGACTGAAAAGGAAACAAATGTCCTTTCAAGAAGCACCACTGCTCTTTCTCCAATGTATATACAGTATATATTGGTTTAACCTGAGTGCTTTAGATTTGGAGTAGTTCCCTTTACCTTAAGTACTATTTGATCTAGATACATTTTTTCATATTTTCTTAATAAAATTGAATAGAGGACTTAGGTTTAATTGATTCAGTTACTTCTCAGTCAACTCTAGAGTTCGATAACTCTAGACAACAAATACAGTTGACTCTCAAGAATAGATGACTGTCATTAGACCCTTCAGACTACTTCAGTTACACAGGAGTAACAGACATTTCTGAGACTGGTCTAGACATGTCTTTACAGCAGGTTATGTTTTAAAAGGTTGGACTTATCAGAGAAATATTGACTGAAGGCACTGTATGACATTGCCAACTTATATTTCAGTCCAAAGGTTTTAGGTGCATAACTTTTAAAAAAATTAATACTTTTTACCAACATTTTAATGCTGTAGCAGACTAGTCGTATTAGGCTTGTCAGTAGCCACTTGCATGATCAGTGGTGATGAGTAAGCATTGACTCCAGGTAGTGAATGTTTTATAAAATGAGTTGGTCTTTTTCCCTTTCCAGACTATTAATGACACAATGATAGATTGTCATAAATGACTGAAATTGGAAAGTGTGATTTAAAAGTTCATGGGGGCTGGGAGGTAGTAGTATGTTTATGGGGTTAGTAAGTTTTGTGGGCTTATCTGTACAGCTGACTCACAATGCTAAATCATATCTGTGGAGAAAATGTTTAAAAAAAGGTCAAAATACACAGTGGTGGGGAATCTCTATGCGTGCTTGTTCTTAAGAGCCACATTATAAAGATACTGCAGTAGTTGTCATAGCAAAGCAATGATAAAGTTTCAAGCAGTATACGCAAAAGTAGCCAGAATTACTGTTCTCACAATTACATGGAAACGTTAATGATACATAATATTAGAACACACTGCAAAAATCAGCAAGTTTGAAGATGAAAAATAATACTTTAAAAACAGTTTGGAATGCTTGTTTCATTTCATGTTGAATATGCCTATTCATTTTAACCCTGCATCACAGCATATAAATGCTTTTGTGTGGTTCAGTGTGTCTCAATCAATATTTTACTGTCCCATCATAAGGCTTATCAGAGAGTAAGAATTTCCTTTTATTTCCCTTTCTGTGATGCATGCCAAGACCTATCAGTCAGTACACTACACTTAGCACAATAATACACATTTGTTCACGATGAACTTGGTCCCAAATTCCCCAGCATTTGCAGGACGTTCACAGATTCTGAATTCTTCTTTGTTGGAAACCTCAGCCATTCAGAGGGTAGGGGGGAAGCTTTATGCTATCTACATAGCCCATGGAAACATTATCCGACAATGGCAATGCAACATCTAACAGCCGTGCATAGCATGATATTTCTTATAACTATCATTTAGTAGTAGCTGGAAGCCCAGATCATTGCTGTCATTTTGTGGACACAGGCTATTATTCCACTCCCTTGCTACTAACCAAACAGTTGGCATTGTTCTTAGATTTTATTTTACATACTCTAGGACAGGAATTACAGATTCTACATGTAAATATTTTGAACAGGCAGATACTCTTTCTGTGCCTTTAACATCTTACAGACAGAATTTGTCATATATTTATTCCCATTGAACTAAAGGCAGCAGGTTCGAGATTTACAGAGTCTCACATTTAAACACTCTCCAGGGTTCAGACCTAATGACTTGTTCCAGCTAGGCTCTTAGGGGAAGGGATCTGTGGCAGAGGTTCTTATGAGTAGGGTCTCATCAGACAAGGCAGAGTAATGTCAGGACACTCAAACGGTAGAGTAGTGGCAAATTCAGAAATTCAGGGTCCCTACATGATAGTCATAGCCATGCCCCTTCTAAAATTATCCAACCTGCTAAGGTTATAGAATAACCTGGCCAAGTTTGAATATTGCTTTCTGCTTCTCTATCATAGTCACCATTTGACTTTTTTCTCACTGCTAGAGATACTGCTTGAATTACTGAATTCAGTGTCTCCACGTTTATCTCCTGCTGGTATCAAACTACTTGATAAGATAGATGAGATGCTATCAGCAGGATTCACTGTTTCTTCTGCGATTTCAGAATGCTCACTCTCCACAATTTGTCTTGGCTTTTTGAAGTGCGAACTAATAAAGGCTTGCTTGCAATTGACATTCATTGGGGCCTGCATAACTGACTCAGAAAGCCCTACAGCAAGAAAGAAAAATGCAAACGTTTAAAAAACTGGTGTGTGCATAGGCATTTTTGCTGCTGGGTTAAGACAAGGCCCGTTTTTTCCTAAATGAAGGAATTCACACTCTCTAGGCAGGTCAGGCACTCACTTTGCATCAGAATTTGTAACCTTTTGAACCTTGCCACCTTCTAGAAGGTAGGGATTTTCCTTCTGTCCCCTCTTCTCCTATCTCCCAGTGTCACCCCCTCCTCCTTCACACATGCCTCTAATGTTAGAAGAAGAGAGGGCTTTTACTCCATTCAGGCCGGCTTTTCATCATCATCATCATGCTGTGAGGTTAGGTGCATGTTCTTAAGCGTATTCAATTGCATTTCACCTTACCATGCCCAACATATACAGCATCATTAAAAGCTGAAGCACCATCTCTCTCTCTCTCTCTCTCTCTCTCTCTCTCTCTCTCTCTCTCTCTCTCACACACACACACACACACACACACACACACACACACACACACACACACACACACACACACACACACACACACACACACACACTCCCCTTCCCCCCCCCTTGAACATATTTTTTCTCTTTTCCTCTTCTTCCTCAGCTCCTGGTTTTGGGCTGGAACAAAACCACACATCTTCCCTCTACTCCCCTTTTGCTGCTGGGTTAAGAATGAGATTATTATAATAATGTTAATTAATTAATTAAATTTATATCCCACCCTCCCTTTCAGAAGGAGCACAGGGCAGCAAACAAAACACTAAAAACTCTCTAAAACACCTTAAAATAGACTAACAGATCCTTGTTAACACCTTCTCCCACAACAACAGACATCCCTAGGAGCCGATCAGCAGGAAAGGGGGAGTGTGTTAGCTACTGAGAAGAGTCTTCTTAGTGGCTGACCCACCTCCATTCACTCTAATTGGCTCCAATCAGCAGAAAAGGACAAGGAAGCATGTTAGAAAATTATTCTGAGCAGCTAATACAGTCCCCTTTCATGCTGATTGGCTTGTAGGATGCTGGAGACATAGGGACCCTGTTGGGACCAAGCTCCCCCAAAAAAGTAAGGGGTCAAAGACTCCCTGAGACCCCAGACAACTACACCCCTGCACTCAACAGAGCAGTGTGTAAGCAGTGCAGTGTGTACAGTTTTTACTGGATAAAGTTGCTAACCTGTAGCCTTCTAATGTTGTTGGACTACAAATTGGATCAGCACTAGCTAGGGATGGGTGAATCTCTCAGTTTCTCATTTTTCCAATCTTAAGTTCAGTTCTCAGCATTTCTGCATCGCAAAAATACATTTTTGTATGTTATTTTCAATAATTTATGCATTTTTATGATCATTCCCCCTAATATACACATCTTTGCACACATTATCACATTACAAAATTTGGAGAAGGGCAAATTTCAAAGGATAGCTGAGTTTTGATCCATGTATTGTTTCAGAAAGTGTGAATTAGGTTGTTTTGCATAAAACATGAACCAAACCAAATTTCTCCCCCATCCTTAGCCCCAGCCAACTTGGCCAATGGTCAGGAATGATGGGTGTTATATCAACATCTGAAGTGTCACAGGTTAGCCATCTGTCTCTGCCTTGAGTGGCTAAACTTTGACCCTTCAACTCTCATCATCCCTAATCACTGGCGAACTTCAGCTGATGGAAGTTGTAGTCTGGAAGCCACTGGATAGCCATCCCTGTTCTGCACAGTGCAGAGCTATTGTATCAGCAGTGTACAGACGCCTTCTGTAGAGTTATCAGTGCTTTTTAAGGGCCATTGACCAAGGTTGGCTCCTATGGCATGGTGTGATGGGGACTGTAGTGGGAGGGTGTCCTTTGAACCCAGGGATCCCGGTACAGCAATATTCTCTGGCCTAGAGAATTTGGCAAGCTGGCTTGGCTCCTTTACCCCCTGTGAGCTTGAGAGGAGGTTCAGTACTGGAGAACATGACATCTAGTAGGCATTAGCATGGTTGCTATATTGTGTGCCTCCTTTACAATATGTATAGGGAGTATCATGTTTTGATATTGAGGAAAGCTCCCCTCATTGATGTTTGCAGTAGCGGCTCACTGAGGTGACAGCATTTACTTGTTCTCTCATCACTGGTGTGCTGCTGTGGCTTACCGGAAAGGAGATGTGGTGGTGAGGTTGGCATGATGGAATTGCACCTGTAAAGCCAATTTGGCACTCCCAGTGATGTGTTTGCATCAATCTGACCTTATTGTGCCCTACATGTGCGCATTGCTGCCATCGACCAAGATAGCAGCAGAAGCTTCAGTCCCTTAGGAAAACCTCAGCTGCCATCTTGATTGATGGCAAACCTGTGTGTGCAGTGCACACAGTCGCAAAAAACAGCAGAGAGGTAGGTGAAGCGGGGGAATGGCGGCTCTGAAGCTCCTGTCCTGCTATCCGCAGCAGCAATCCTGCTGTGGATTGTGGAAGGGGAGCGCAGGGCCCCCTCAGAGGCCCCTGTAGCCCCAGGGGCTCTCGGCCAGTGCCCCACCTGGCCACCCTTTACAACCGGCCCTGCTCTTACCTTTGTACTTGGTTGCCAGGCCTGGCCTTCAAGAGGTCTTCTGTATCTTTAAAAGTTGTGCAGAGGGAAGGGAGGATTCTACCTTGTGGTTTTTCCCATTACAGTGTTGCAAGGACACCTGTACTTGGCTGACTTTCTCTTCTCCTAAAGGTACAGGATCAGTCTCAGGCCCTGAACCTGGCAACCCTACAGAAGGATATGTGGTAGAGGCCTGCAGATATTTTGTGATACACTAAAAAGATAAATATATATCAATTCCATTTGTTAAATTTGCAGTAGCAGTGCAGCAAAAGTTGAAGAGAATGTCTGGAGAAGTGAGGATGCAAATTGTCAAGGAGTTAATTTGTCGTAAGTGTTGTGAAACATATAATAAAAGCCTTTCTGAAGGAGTTGTTGAGTTTTATTGTTTAGTATTAGTTTTGTTAGTATTTGCATAGGATATTGTAATTATCATTTGGTTAAACAATAAAAGGTTACTGCTGACAACTTGAAAAAATGGGAGCAGTTATATTATATATATTATATCGTAAGAATATCCTTTTTATCCTGGCATGACGTGGTGCCTGTTCCCTGGAATATTTGTGGGATCAGAAAACAACCTCAAACACCTGGGGGAAAAAATGAATGTTAAGCTTTCTAAGCTCTTATAGAATTGGCTGACTCCTGAAGAAAGGGCACATCCTTGCTAATTTTCCTGAGAAATTTAAGGAACATTTTTGTCCGCTCTTTTGTGTGCGTGTGAGTAAAAAAATGAAAACAAATCATGATATTGAAATGCAATCTTGTCACCTGTACAAACAATGACTTTGGCCCTGATTGTTTTTATGGAATGGATGATGAGATTGAGAAAAGGGAGGAAGGTCCTGCAAATGAAAGGATATAAGAGGAAATATATGCCTACACAGTGTGAAGGTGTTAAGTAAATTAAAACAGCCATGCTGTATTATTCTTCCCTTTCTATAGTAAATCTGTTCATTCAGTACACCTGCCATTCCATCCTGGTTACAAATGGAGGAATATGAGCTTTTTGTTATTTAAATGTGTCTCTTACAATTAGCTAGTGGGCAAGGCTGGTTAGGGCGGCTAAGCAGAAAATAATGACAAAGGAAAAAAGCTGCCTGCTCTGTACTGCTAATACATTTTTTTGAATCTCCATAGATAATAAATAATAATAATAGATATTTTGATTCTTCACTTGTTTTGATTTTGATACATCTTTGTCATTTTGCCTTTTCTGTCTACAGAAGCATGCATCACTGTCATCAACTGTAATAGTTTTGGCGATTTATATATTTCCCCCTTTTGTCTTTAAGTTAACATCTCTGTAAGGTGTACTAGAGCTTTATATAGTTTGTGGGTTTTCTAGACTTTAGCTTGCAGATCCAGTATGTCTGCCAGGTGCACGATGGCAAGAGTGCGGAGGTTTGGTGTGAAGGTCTCTTGAAGGCCTTGCTGCTGCTGTCCTCTAGTTGTCACTTCTCATGGAAGTATGCTTGTTCTGCCATTCCCAGAGGAACTGGCTTCCTTTTCATCTGGCACCTGAATGCTGTTTGTTCATAGTGGGCTCATCTACATGGAAGCATTTCTTCACAGGAAATACACTTCTTTTACCCTCACTTTCCATTTGCATCGTCCACAGTTCTTGCTCAATATTAACTGCCAGTCACTTTTCCCATTCACACAAGCAAGCATTCCTCTGGGGGGATTAGTCTCAGAATGGAGTGGGGGGGGGAAGAAGCCAGAGGGCAAGAACATGGATAAAGGAGGAGAAGGAGGCAGCAGCAGAATGGAGATAAAGAACTGTGGAGGTAAAAGAGGATAACGTGTGTGTGTGTGTGTGGTGTGTTTGCACTTGGCACACAAAGTGGCCTCCACCACGCTCTCTGGCTACTGTGCTGCATTTGCAGTATTTTAACTTTTTTGCATCTCAGGGGAAAATGTTTGCTTGGGTGAGTGTTCCTTAGCAGGTAGCAAGGCAGGGTCCAGGAGGTGGTTAAGTGAGAGAGATTATGCTTGCTGGCTGAGGGGGGAGGGGGTTGCACTTGGTTTGATGTGCAAAGATCTGAGTAGTGGCCTCTGCCTCCCTCCCCACCTCCCTTACCAGTGGAGAGACCACCATTGCTGTCTTATGGATAAAAATAATTATTCTACTACCTCTGTATGTGTGTGTTTATTTTTAATGTTGTTTTAGGCTACTTAGATGTGCAGCAGCCAAGGCCAGCACCTTGTAGGCGGTTTTTTAAAAAAAGTAACTGAAATGTAATTGTAGTGATTACTTTTTTGTAGTGATTACTACTGAGTTACTTTCGGAGCAATTGTAATTGTAAAAGTAATTACTACTTTTTGGGCCATGTATTTGTAACTGTAATTTATTACTTTTTAAAAGTAATCTTCCAGCTCTGGGGAAACTGCATGATAGCTTCTGTTTGCCGGTAACATCATGTGAATCATGCAAATTTAAAGGAGATGTGAGTAGCACCAAGCACACAGTAAACCACCATGTAGGTGAGCCCAGTGACTGTTTTAAGCAGCTTGGAAATATCAGATAGAAAGAACACTTTGAATTTTCAGCTCTGCAAATATCAAGTAGATGTCAGAGGAGACATGATAGAAGTGTATAAAATTATGCATGGCATTGAGAAAGTGGACAGAGAAAAGTTCTTCTCCCTCTCTCATAATACTAGAACTCGTGGACATTCAAAGAATCTGAATGTTGGAAGATTCAGGACAGACAAAAGGAAGTACTTCTTTACTCAGCGCATAGTTAAACTATGGAATTTGCTCCCACAAGATGCAGTAATGGCCACCAGCTTGGACGGCTTTAAAAGAAGATTAGACAAATTCATGGAGGACAGGGCTATCAATGGCTACTAGCCATGATGGCTGTGCTCTGCCACCCTAGTCAGAGGCAGCATGCTTCTGAAAACCAGTTGCCAGAAGCCTCAGGAGGGGAGAGTGTTCTTGCACTCGGGTCCTGCTTGCGGGCTTCCCCCAGGCACCTGGTTGGCCACTGTGAGAACAGGATGCTGGACTAGATGGGCCACTGGCCTGATCCAGCAGGCTCTTCTTATGTTCTTATGTTCTTATGTGAACAGGTTAATTATTTCAGTTCTGAAAACTGTCTATTATAAGCAGTTGTGTTGTAATGATTTGGTTTGTCATGAGATTTTTCATAATGAAATCTCCAAAGACAATATTCATATGAACAATGTATTATTTATTAATTATTTGATTTATATCCCACCCCTTCTGCCGGCAGGAGCCCAGGGCAGCAAACAAAAGCACCAAAAACTTTAAAACATCATAAAAACAAACTTTAAAACACATTAAAACAAAACATTTTTTAAAAAGCTTTCAAAACATCATCTAAGATTAAAAAAAAATTTTTTTAAAGGTTTCCGAACATATTAAAAAGCAATTCTAACACAGAAGCTGTCTAGGATAGCTCTCAACTTAAAAGGCTTGTTGAAAAAGGAAGGTCTTCAATAGGCACCAAAAAGATAACAGAGATGGTGCCTGTCTAACATTTAAGGGTAGGGAATTCCACAGGGTAGATGCCACCACACTACATGTCCGCTTCCTATGTCGTGCAGCATGGACCTCCTGATAAGATGGTATCTGCAGAAGACCCTCACCTGCAGAGCTCAGTGATTGACTGGGTATATAAGGGATAAGATGGTATTTCAGGTTTCCTGGTCCCAAGCTGCATAGGGCTTTGTACACCAAAACTAGAACCTTGAACTTGGCCCAGTAGCAAATGGGCAGTTAGTGCAATCCTTTCAGCAGCGGGGTGACATGATGATACCCTGCCCCAGTGAGCAGTCTCACTACCACATTTTGCACCAGCTGCAACTTCCGGACCAACCGCAAGGGCAGCCCCACATAGAGTGCATTACAGTAATCCAGCCTGGAGGTTACCAGTGTGGACAACAGTGGTCAGGCTATCCCAATACAGAAACAGCCGGAGCTGTCTTACCAGCCGAAGCTGGTAAGAGGCACTCCTAGCCACTGAGGTCACCTGGGCCTCTAGCGACAAAGATGGATCCAGGTGTGAAGTTTTCATGTTTTTGTTCTGTCCTTTTCTAGGAGTGAGCCACTCCTAAAAGTTCAGTTTGTTATATTGATTAGATAACAGTGTCTTATGTATACAAGATATTTGACCTCTGTATTCCTCTCCACTTTTTTGCTTAGTCCAGGTTTCTTCAAATTAGAGAAGCTCTGGAAGAATTTCCCAATTTGGGGTATATCCATAATCTTGTGAAGTTTTAAGTGAAGTTTCATTTTGTATTATGTTCCATTTTAGTTGTCCCTTTTCCTTATTGATTATAGTTTGAGTCAGCTTTCAGCAGATCATGGTATTGTTAATTTTTAATAGATAAATTCATAAATGTATTACATTTTTAAGTATTTCTTATAATTGATTTTAATGTTGTTTATATGTATACTTTTATAGATTGCCCTTGACCAAGGGTTTCTCGATACCTGAAATGCGTCAGGCTGCAATAAACAATTACCACTTCTGTTTTTGGCTGGTTGCTGGCTTGGCACTTTGAGGATTTCCCTCTCTCTGTCTGTGGTGCATTTGAGGTGCCTCCCTCTTCGCTCTCCTGCTCTCAAGAAGATGCAGCAGATGTTGCACTGGACACTTCACTGGGGACTACAGTATATGTGGATGAGACATCAAGATTGCTACAGAGGCAAGCAACTTTATCCTCAAAATGCTTTGCAAACAATTCATAGTAGGTCTCCAAAAGGTCTAAAACTCCATTTTTTGGAACTAATGTTAATGTGATGGGCATTACACATTACAACATTACACATGATGGGCAATCAAATGTCACATTAATGTATTTCCATCATCCAAAGTAGATGAGGGGGGGAGGATCCATTCCATAAACAGCATCTGTTCCATGGCAGATGGACACTGCTAGATATCAGACAATGTGTCCACCATTCTTATAGGCTGAAATGATATGTACTCTAGTGTAATCTATATTACACAGTGAGGTGCCCTTATTATGAAACTTGCTTCCCAGAGAGACTCATAAAACCTGTTTAGCCTTCGTCTTCTGGAAATTAGTTAAGACCACTTTATTCCAGTAATCAGATGAAAACTGGTTTTCAACTAGTTCTTTCTGGAGAACTTACTATGAATTTTATGGCCATAATAATGACACTCAATTTTATTTTATTCACGTCATTTTAACAAATTGATTTTATGCATTGTAAACTGCCCCGAGGACTTTCTAAGCCATCTTGGCAGAATGCACTCTCCATAAAGAAAGAAATAAAGCCTTTCCATTGCTCATATATCAACCTGATTAAGTATTTCCAGAAAGGGACATTTTCCAAAGCTCTAGCAACCACCAGACACTAATGTTTAGCTTTCCAATGCCACTGTTTAATAATTAAAAGAGTAAAAATGCTGTGATGTAAATACTCATGTCGATGTCCTCCACTGACAACATTGGGTTGCTTGACTGTCCACAAATTGTTTGAGGTTCTACACGGGTCAACAGAAGGAGAATGCCCTTATTGAAAACAAAAATACCACAGAATATTTACAGCACCATTTGTTCAAAAATGATGATGGCGGCCAAAGATAAGGTAACAGGATCTGTTGACTCAGCAAGGGGCAACTGCTTACAGAAATGATCTGAAATGTAAATGCTGTCTTGAGAGCTGGTTCTGGGGATTCAGACTCAAGAACCAAACTTGCCCGTTTGGGTCCTCTTTAAAGCTACAATCATGCCATCTACAGCCCAGTGTCTCCTGACTGCTGCCATAAGGGACCTCTAGCAGGTAATTAAGATTTATCCAATCTGCTGGAGACAGCAGGAACAGGAACGTGAAGCAGATGACTGGCACTGAAGGAAATAGGGGATGCACTAGATGTGGGCAACGACAACGTCCCTTAAGGAAATCCTCAACCTGCCCTAGAAGAAACAATAGATATGAGTCACATTCTCCTGCTCCAGCACAAGCTGTCATAATGAGACCCATAAAAATAATAGTGGACCTTTGTGGCAGAAAGAAGTCTTTGTTGTGCAACATGGTCACACTGCAAATATTCTGACCATTTGATAACTAGAGTGAAGAAGGAAGCTAGTATTAAGACTGTGCACAGCCCTCCCTTACCCGCCCTGTGGCTTGAATCTATGTTTAACATATAACCAGAAGAGGGGCAGGAGAAGGAGACCTTGCATCTCCTTCTCCCCCTTCCTGACCAAGATGGGGGTTAATTCTGCAGGGTGTAGAGGCATTGATGGGGAGCAGGAGGCATTGCAGCACTGTGCAGAATCAGCTCCTCTACTGAACAGCTGATAAGAAAAGGGGGCCATCCTGTGCGAGTGATGTTCTGCAACTGCTTTCCTAAGAAAAGTGCCTTGCAAACCACCACTCTCAGGGTTGCTCCCTTGGCTCAACAGCTGACAAACCAAGGAAAGCACCTTGCAAACCTGCATCACACAAGTTTGCTTCCTTGGCTTGTTGGCTGTTATTGAGTTCACAGAGCGATCCTGCGTTATACGGTTCCACTACCCCAGGATTGCTCTGCTGACTCAACAGCCACCAAGCTGAGGGAGCAAACCTGTGCGATGCAAACTAGCACCTGCGGTAATCCTGTGGAGCAGTGGCGGTGCTCAGGCAGGCAGGAGACCTGTGGTTTCCTTTTCTCTCTGCCTGATGTCCCACTTCCTGACAGCCCAAGGTCACTCTGGGTCATTGAATCCGACCCATAGCATCTGTGGGTGTCAGAACCCGACTTGGCTGAGGACCAAATATGTTTGAATGGGCCCAATTTAGCTCAGGCCTTGGCCAAATCCAGTGCACAGCCCTAGCTAACATTAACATTCCAGTCTCTTCCAAAAAGTAAAGCCCTTTGCCCATTAATCCTCAACTCCTTTTCCAATTTAAAATGTCCGTTCTGCTCAGCCTGTGGATCTCTACAAGAACAATTATTACACAATTTATCATCATTCTTGTGTTATTTCCCTCGTGAAAGATAAAACCAGCCACCAGGGCCATAAAACAAAAGTCTCTTATTGTAAAAAAACAATATGACATTACACAGCAACAGGACAGTGAAATTCACCTAAGTAAAAATTATGGTCAGATCTGTGCCTTTTTTAAACCTTCACTGAAGGATGCATGGAAGTGTGTTAGAATTAAACCTGTAGTTCCTAAGCATATGGGCAAAGAAGAAATGATTCTGTGTCCTGGGCAAAACTGTGAACCGTTTTAAACTATGGTATTCAATTTCCCATAGTCATATAATTCTGACTCCTGTCACATCCCCTTAGGTGCAGGATTCGTTGCTGAAATCCAGTGTGCAACCTACATTCGTAAGATCTGCCCTTTCCATCCCCAGACAGGAAGTTCCTGCCATCAAATTGATAGAAGGAGTAAGCTATAAAAACTCTGTTTACTAGAAACCTTTGCTCTCACACAGCAAAAACAGAAAACAAATCTCACTTGATATCTAAAATATCTTAACTGCTCATCCTCTCCAAACAAGGAAAGGCCCAACATTTAGATCGGGGTAGCCAATGTAGTGTTCTCCGGATGTTGTTGGTCTCCTAATGTCCACCAGCTCTAGCCAGCATGACCAATTATCAGGAATTATGAGAAGTGGAGTCCAACAACATCTGGAAAGCACCATGTTGCTACCCATGAACTACATAGATATCTAGATTCACATTGGTTTTCCTGACCATCTGTAATGGCACCTGTTTTTATATCTCCCTCAGAATTTGTTACTGGTCTTGACATAGATGCAGATCTATCACACATATTTCTGCTATCAAACTAGCCAAAGTTGTCATAGCTGCTTTTTATGCCTAGAGATTCAAACTTGCATTTCACTGTATTTGAGTGTGCTTTAATACTTTTTGGCGATGTATAAGCTGATGGAGTGCTTCTGAAGTGGACTTAGCAGATTAATGAGAACAGAATGTTAATATATGGAACTATATTTTAAACACACTGAAAGGAAAAAGCTGATGTCTCTAAAATTGATTAGAGAACATCTTTCTGCTGTTAGAAAGACTGTGTGACTAGTGAGTGGAGCTATACATAAATCTCATACTTCCCCTTGCCAAGGATTTTTTTACGTTCGTTGATTTATACTTTAGGGTGGATGCTGGGGCATTAGCAACATAAATCATCGAAATGGAATTGCAGAAAATGTGATGGTAACTAATTTTTGGTTTTGAGCAACAGACTAATGTAGCCTCAACAATCAACTTCTGGTTCACATTTGGTAAGAAAATAGGCTATATCATTGCCATGGTAGAGTGCAGAAGTGCCAGCCATGAAACCAGATTCTGAGAGTCACCTGTGCTCATGATACTGCAAGACTCTAGAGCATCCTCACAAATAATACACAAAAATTACTAGGCCACATATATTTTCACTATACTATCTGACATCAGAGAGCCAGTATGGCGTAGTGGTTAAGGTGCTGGACTATGACCTGGGAGACCAGGGTTCAATTCTCCACACAGCCATGAAGCTCACTGGGTGACCTTGGGCCAGTCACTGCCTCTCAGCCTCAGAGGAAGGCAATGGTAAACCCTCTCTGAATACTGCTTACCATGAAAACCCTATTCATAGAGTTGCCATAAGTCGGAATCAACTTGAAGGCAGTCCATTTCCATTTTCATGATATTTGTGAACCAAAAGAGAGAGAGAGAGAGAGAGAGAGAGAGAGAGAGAGAGAGAGGGAATGAACTTCAGTAAAGTTTCACTCTCTGTCTGTCTGTCTATCTAGAGGTGATATTTATATGTCATAGGCAACCCAATAAAGTCATTCAGAAGTCTCAAGGGAACTGAAAAAACTAATTGCTAACCAACACTGTGTTGTCTGTTAAACGTCAGAGGTCTGCTGTGACAATTTTGCTAGGTACTTTGAGGGTAAAACTGCTAGTCTCCATAGCAATCTGAATACCAGTGTTAGAAGGCATCCTGGTGACCTGTCCAACACACTGCCTGGTTCAATACTGTTGGATCATTTTCAGTTGGTAAGGCCTGAGGATGTGGACAAGTTGCTTCTAGTGGTTCACCTCCTTACCACATGTCCTTTTGACCTTTGCCCATCATTGCTTGTTTGAGCAAGCTGGGGTGGGTTGGCTGGTCGAGTCTGAGGAGTGAGGAATGGGTCATTACACAACGGGATGGTGCCAGCTGCTCTCAAAGAGGCAACTATGCAATTGCTCATAAACAAGCCCCCCATGGACCCAGAGGTTTAACTCCCTGGTCACAATCCTCCTTTTGAGGGGACAAGGTGCTTGAGAGGGTGGTGGTGGCCCAACTAAAGGTATTCTTGGAGGATACTGATTATCTGGACACATTTCATTCTGGGTTCAGGCCTGGTTTTGGGATGGAATCTGCTTTGGCCACTCTGATGAATGACTTTATCAAGAAAGGGATAGCAGAAGTACAACCCTGTTACTCTTGCTCGATCTCTTAGTGGCTTTTGATTGCATCAACCATAGTATCCTCCTGGATTGGCCCTGTGAGATGGGAGCTGGGGGGCACTGTATTGTGGTGGCTCTGGTCCTATCTGCCAGGGACATTCCAGAGAGTAGTATTGCGTGATTGTACCTTATTCCCCAGGCAGTTTTGCTGTGGGGTGCTATGTGTTATTTAATTTCAATATAAAGCCATTGGGAGCAGTAATTAGGAGTCTTGGGACAAGATGTCATCAGAATGCTCTATACTTCCCTTACATCTGAGTCAGGAGTGGATGTTCATGATCTAGACCAGTGCCTTGATGTAGTGCTCAGATGGATGAGGGCCACTAAGCTGAAGATGAATCCTGATAAGATGAAGGCACTATGAGTGGGTGGTTCCTGGGTCCAGGAATTGGGAAATCTATCTGTTCTGAAAGGACAAGTGGGTAGTTGGGTGTACTCTTGGATCTATCTCTGACTAGATGTCCAAGTGATCTCAGTGGCAAGGAGCACCCACTGCCAGCTTCACTGGTATATCATGTGGCTCCATGGACTGGATTACTGTAACATGCTCTGTGTTGGACCATCCTTAAGGGTGGTTTGGAAGCTGCAACTAGTGCAGAAAGCTCTGGCTAGGTTTCTCAGTGGGACTCCTTACTCAGCATATATAACACTGGTGCTGAAAGACCTGCACTGGCTGCCGATTTACTACTAAGTCAAATGCAAGTAGTTGGTTTTGCGTTGTAAAGCTCTAAATTGCTTGGGACCAGGTTATCTCTGAGACATCCCTTTTCCATATAGTTCCCTCAGGTCTCTGTAATCTGTGGATTAGGAACTCCTGACTGTACTGTTGCATATTGAAATTAGGTTGAATTGGGTTCAAAGAGGGCCTTTTCCACTCCAGGGATGGGGGAATCGGTCAAATTTAGTTTCAGTTTCTCATTGTTCCAATCTTAAATTCAGTTCTCCACATTACTACATAGTTTTTTTTAAGTCCTCATGAAAAGTCATCAATGTTTTAGTTCAGATTTCTCCGAATGTACCCATTTTTAATGCAATTTTGCCTTAGATACATGTTTTTGCAAAGCCATTTTCCTTAATATAATGCATTTCTACGTTTTCAAAGCATGGCTGTGATTTGGTTCACATTTTTCCTGAAAGTGAGAATTAGGTAGGTTTCCCTTTAAATGTGAAAAGAATCAAATTTCCCTCCCATCCCTCTTCCACTGTGGCACCCATTTTGGAAATGAGCTTCTGATCAGAAGCACAAGCAGTAGGGTGCATTTGCAGACTGCCAAAGACCTTTCTGTTTAGTCTGGCCTTTCCTGATTGCTGATAATTGAGGGTTTTTTTTTGTAGTATTAGTAGTTCATTCTAGGTGCTTTAGCGATGTTTTATGATTATCCAGGTCTTTTAACTGTTGTTACTTACTAATTTTTAAGTGTATTGTGAACCAGTTTGAGATTTTATAAATGAAAACTGGTATAAAAGGTTTTTAGAAATAATAGTCACGCTTTATTTTCTTAAAGATCCACACAGCTGTTGATCATTAAACAGGTAATTAACTAATAATGTAATATACAGCACCACAGTGGGATATTAACACAAACCTGCAGCAAGCTTTCTTCCAGTGAAAGGGAAAAGAGAGGCAAGGGGAGGGGAGAGTCTGGAGACTGGGCTGCATTGAAGTAGGCAGTATGCAATTCACTCTGTCTGAATGCAGCACAGTTACTGTGGGCAGTCGGCTTCCTAAGAGTACTGCCAGATCAGGATTAAATTAGCAATGGACCACATAAAAGTGCATTTCTTGCTATATTCATCTTTCAGAATTTGTTCTAGATTGTTCTATACAGGGGTGTTTTTTTTGTGATGGTACTTACTGGCACTAAATACCGGCACCTCATTTTTGGCTGCCCATGGCAACCATTGGGTGCTGGCACCCATGGCACTTTTAGCAAGGTATAAGTACCGGCACGTCATATTTTTTATACCAAAATAGCACTGGTTCCATAAGACAGAGTTCCATGTTCACTACAGATGCCATATAGACATGATAGGAGATAAGAGGTGTTGTCAAGGCCTTCTGGTTCGGATCTGATAAGGTGTCCAGGGGTGTAGTTTTCTAGGATCTCAGGTGCTTTTTAGACCCCTAACTTTTTTGGGAGCAGGGTCTCCGGCATCTTTCAAGTCAATCACCAAGAAAGGGGAGTGTGTTAGCCACTGAGAAGAGTCTTCTAATGTGTTTCCTTGTACTTTCCTGCTGATTGGAGCCAATCAGAGTTAAAGGAGGTGAATCAGCCACTGAGAAGACTCTTTTCAGTAGCTAACACTCTCTTCTTTCATGTTTATTGGCCCCTAAGGATGTCTGCTGTTGTGGGAGAAAGCATTAACAAGGATCTCATTCTCAACCCAGCAGCAACCCAGGTGTGTGTGAGTGTGGCTGTAACGATCATGAGGGGATCTTCTGAATTTGCCTCTACACTACTGCTTGTGTCACATGGCATTCAAACTTTTATGGCAACTTTAACCAAACCAAGATTAGCTAAAGAAGCTTCAGAGTAATGCCCCTGTTCAGAAACAGTATCTGCAATGATGGTAATTATCTCCCAGCCACCTCCTACTGATGATATGGTGGACTTTCTGTTATCACAACCTTAGAGAACATTTATTTATTTATAGGGCGGGTTACAACAATAAAAAACATAATTACAATTACAAAACATACAGAAATGTTTCAAACGGAACAGAAAGATATAATGGAACCTGGCCCTGAATCAAAACAGGAATGGAAGAGAAATTTGTTCGGTACACATTTTAAAGTTCTGACTTATTAGCCGTTCAAGGAGTAAAATGTGCACAAAAATGCATATTGTATGGGGGAAATACATACAAAAATGCATATTTTAGGAATAATACATTGCAAAGCAGACCTGAATGTGTATTTTAAGGAAGGTTTGCACAAAAAACGCACAATGTGAATTTATCATGCAAAATTTACATGAATTTACATCTGCAAAAAATCCCCAGGATAGAACTGACCTATGATTGAACTCACACAAAACTGACATGGAACAAGAGCAGATTGATCCACCCACTTCTAAACAAAAACTCAGAACAAACTTTAATATATATTTTTTCTGAACCAGAAGAGGTTTCTGCACCATTATCTGAAAGTCTCTGTTGAACCCGATTGATGCAGGAAATCTAGAGCTATATTATCCCAACACATGGCTGTCCATCATCTGCTTGAAGATCTGCAGAGAGGGAAAGACTGGAAATTGGTTCTGTTGCCAAACTGCCCTTGCCATCAAGAAGTTTCTCCGGATGTTCCATCAAATTCTGCCACCCTGTGACTTAGACTCATAAGAGCTAGTCCTGTCCTCTGGAGCAGCAGAGGGACGTATTTGCCCTCTTATTTGGGACAGCCCTTCAGGTATTTGAAGAGTGCTATCATGCCTCCCTTTACTCTTATCCAGGTAAAACATATCCAGTTCCATCAACGTTTCCTCATAGGACTTGTTTATGCCAAAGCCCTCTCTGTCCTCATTGCCCTCCTCTGGACCTATTCCAATTTGTCTTTATCCACAGTATGCCAGATGAGGTTGGAGAAGGGTAAACTAAAGTGGGATTATTACATCTCATTACTTGGAAACCATGGTTCTGTGAATCCTAAAATTAATTAGCTTTTTTTTGTAGCTGCATCGCATTCCAGACTCACGTTCAGGTTGTGGTTGATCACAATCCCAAGATTCTTTTCACATGTACTGTTGCCATGCTAGATATCCACCATTCTATACCTGTGTATTTGGTTTGGTTTTTGCCTAAAATCAGACATTTGCATTTGTTTCTACTGTTAGTTTCAGCCCAGTTTTCTATTCTGCCATGATCATTTTGAATTTTATTCCTGTCTTTTGAGATGTTAGTCCATAGTGGATGAGCACCTACTTTGCATGAAGAAGGTCCCTGGTTCAATCCCTGGCATCTTCAGGTAGGACTGGGAGAGACTCCTATCTGAAACGGTGGAAAGCCACTCCCAGTCAGTGTAGACAATACTAAACTTAATGGACCAGTGGTCTGATTTGTTATAAGATAACTCCCTGTGTTCCTATATATATATTCTTCTTAGTTGTGTGTCATCTGCAATTTTGATCAGGATTCCCTCCACCCCATCATCTAAGTAATTGACAAATATATTGAAGAGTACTCAGTCCCAGGACAGAGCTCTGAGGCATCCTAATTCATAAAAGTATGATTTCCCTACCAACTCTGTATATGCCTGAAGGAATTATCATGTAGCCTGAATTTAACTAGTTTGTTAATCAAAATGTCAGGGATGGCTGTTGTCAAATGCTTCACTGAAATCAAGATAAATTATCTCCACATCATTTCCATAATCCACAATCCAGTAACCCAATAATAAAAAAAAGACATAAAATTAGTCTGGCATGATTTATTCTTGTCACCTAGGGTATTTGTACGATGGAGAAGTGGTGTCACCATGCTTCTTTAACATAAGTATGGCATAACATATGAGTTGGAGCCTACACATGAATATCAGATCATGCAAATACCTCATTTGTGTGATTTCTGTTACCACTCCACCCAAATGACCAGATGCTTGCATGGAGGCCCCAGATCATATGGAGAATCCAGCCTATACACTATTTTTATCTGCAGGGACGGATGCTCTTCCATCACACATGGGCTCCAGGTAATATTAGCACCAGTTTAAAAACTAACTCTAAGAAAGCTGTATATCCCACCTTTCTCCCATCCTGGTGGCATACCTGAGATTCCCAGGAGATCTCCCATTCTGGCACTGACCAGATGCAGATCTGCTTAGCTGCAGCAAGTTGATGGCTTCATGTGCCTTCAGGCCATACCTTGGGATAGTCCCACAACATCTGGAGGACCCCACTTTGGCTACCCGTCATGCAGTAATAGATTACAGAACTATTTTTTTTAAATGGTCATATTTTACAAAATGTGTTTGTAAGTGTGTTAACCAACTAATGCATTTTTGCATATGGGAATGTGCTAATTGACGGATCCGATCACATGAAATATGGTTCCAGGAATTATATTGCACTAATCTGGAATTTCCTCCTTGATAACAAACATGCTTGTGGTGGCTGACCCAACTCTATTCTGTTTAAAATGTTATATTGATGAAGCAAGACCAGGAACTATTTTTCATGCTTTGAAATTATTATTTTAAACAATTGTAAAGCCATTATTTACACTGCGCTTCTGATTGAAGAATGGTTTAAATTAGCCAAGAATGTTGGAATAGCTGTCAGTTATAAATCAAGGTGAAGAATGTTAGAATTTGCTTGGTGAAATGTCTGACTTTGCAAGTAAATGATCAGGCTATTCGCCTAACGGATGGTTCTGTCTATGCGTGGTCCACCTACCACCCTAACATAAATTATCTGTGGATGTAGGTGATTGTGGCATTGTGCAGGATCCTCTAGTTGCTTAAAAGCAGTAGTGTGGCACATTTGTTCAAACAAATCTGCCCCCAAAGAACTTGAATCCATTTGCTAGTAATTAGTTTATGAAAGATTTGGGCCATCCACCTACAAACTGGTTTGCTACTTGTAAAATGCATTACAGTGAAGATCTTGAGTTGCTACCCAAACAATTAGTCATCCTTGATCAAGAGATTTGACAACTCAGTAAGGGGAATAGCTCTTTATTAATTGCTAGGACTTTCTCGGGTCTTTCTGATTCTCTCGGGAGCTCCTCTATTTTGTCTCTTGAACCAAGATCTTCACTCAGGATCTATTTAAAACTAAACTGAAATAACTAGTGGGATTCATAATAACAGAGGATTAATTTCAAGACTTTTGTCATACTATTCTTGTTGTTTTGAAGATAAGAGGCAACAGACACATTATTCAGTTGTTCTGCTCCTAAGCAATCTCAAATTAATTAACAGGATTCACACATAATCTAAATGCATGCCTTTTCTTTCTGTTGACCACAAAGGGGCTCTTTTCAAGTACCATATGCACACCATCAAATCCCATGCTCCATGTTATTCCGTGAAATACAGCTCCTTGGCTCTATGCTCATAAAATGGAATAGAACAAAATCTGCATTTTGCCATTAGTTTAATTAATTCCCATATTTATATCCCAACTTTTGATTAAAACAATAACCATAGCAGCTCACAATATGATCATACAGCAAAAGATTAAAATAGTGCCTCAGTTAAAACAACAAAACTAATATAGTAAGACATTAAAAGAACACATTAAAAGAAAACAACAAAATTAAGATCAAGAGGGAGCTGTACTAAGCTTCCCAAGAAAATGTCAAAAGAAGGTACCCAACCTGCCCTGTGTGGGCTGGGGCAAATTTCGGGATGTCGGTAAAGGAGAGTGAGACACATCAAGTACTGTGTGGATTCACATTATGCTTATGCAGGCCTGGGAATGAGGCTGTTGTCCCCCAAATGGGTCCGTTGCCCGGTGCGCAGTACAGCCAAATGACCACACCTAGGTTGAAGGGTCCAACAACCTTTATTTCGTTCTGGCCAGAAAGAGGTGCAAGGTGATAATTCGCAAAACAAGCACCCACCCTTATGGGATGCCACACTTTTCTACATTGCAAGCAAAAATTCATAGCACGTTCTAATTGGCCCCTTAATGCCAACCTGTCACCTTTCCATTGGTTGATCTTCTAACTATGCCCACCATTTCTTATGCACACGGCACATTAATTTCTCCACCCCTATCTACATTCCAAGTTAGCCATTACAACAGCAGCTTAAAACACAACCATCATTAAAAACATATTAAAAAACATCTTTAAAAACATTTTTTAAAAAAGCTTTAAAAATGTTTTAAAAAGGTTTAAAAATATATTAAAAACAATTACAACACATTTTTGTTCCATTAGCTGATTTGGCCTGAGCTATTTTATTTTATTTTTGTTTGTTCTTAACTTATCTCAAGGCTGACATTTAGTGTTGGCACCTGCTGTTTTAAGTAGATTAATTCGGTCAGAATTTGGCATGGTTGTTCAGACAAAAAAGAAGAGGTAGAGATTTGGTGAGTGCTCTGAGGTACCTTTAAGGTGAACAAGATTCCAGAGACTTTTATTTCTGGGCTATGGGACCTGTGGCATGGGAGTGGGGTATGGGTTCTCTTTGGGACCAACTTGGGTTCCCTACCCAGTGCTATGGGGGTAGGGGGTATGGTTCAGGAAGGCTTCCCTCTTGGGGGTAAAATGGTGTCATGGAAGAGGTGGGTGGCTTGGGGGCTCTCTACATTGGATTAGCTGATAAGCAAAGATGGGGACTTCTTGCCTTTTTCCCTCCTAAAAGATCAGTTTAGACTGCAGAGTGGCAGTATTTGCAGTAGCAGCACCTCTTGGTCTCAACCAGTGGCCCGGAGTGCTTTTGAAACCCCAGATTTGTTGCAGGATCTGATAGCTTCAGTGCAATTTCCAAAACACACAATTTGCTTTTATAAAACTTTGTTGAGTGCTGGAAAGTTTGATATGGGTGGCCTTATGAAGGACTGGAACAGAGAACTGGAACACCCCATACATTTGAGACAATGGCAATCAATATTGGCAGCTGTAAGATTCTGTTCCTTGGACATTCAGCTATGTCTTATCCAGCAGAAACTTGTTTTTTGGGCTTACTAGACACCCCCCCCCAATCATTTCTGTCAGAAGCATATTACATCTACTGATGTGTGTTGGTGTTCTGGCAAGAAGGGGACAGCACTGAAACATATGATCTGGCCTTGCTCTGTAGTGGCTCTGTTTTGAGCAGAAGTCCTTATTCACATTAACGTGGTCTACGACCTGGGAGACCAGGGTTCAAATCCCCACACAGCCATGAAGCACACTGGGTGACTTTGGGCCAGTCACTGCCTCTCAGCCTCAGAGGAAGGCAATGGCAAACCCCCTCTGAATACCGCTTACCACGAAAACCTTATTCATAGGGTCATCATAAGTCGGGATCGACTTGAAGGGCAGGCAGGCACATCTCTAAATTTTTCAGATGTTCATGCCATACTGCATTATATATTGATGTCCTTGAATGTGACAGAGGGACACTATAGTTGGACCCTGTGTGCATTGCTGGTAGCCAAACAACTGGTCTTACAGCACTGGAAGGATCAAACGGATCCTCCAGGTACTCATTGGTCAGAGGTCCTTTCTTCCCTTGCTGCATATGAAAGAACTACTTTTACTCAGAGGCACAAAGAACATAAATACTCTGAGATGTGGAGCTCCTGCTTTGAGCTGTTTGCATAATCCATTCACCATGTGGAGCTCTGCCCCAGCCCTCCCTTCTTTCCCCCTTCCCTATCCAACCCCTTCTCTCTCAATTTACTTACTTATTTTTATTCATTTTTTCTTTATTTTCTCTTTCTTTGTAAAAACATGTCTGATTTTCTTAATAGTATTATGACTTGATATGTTTTGCTGCTGAGTTTCCTCCATCCTTTTATTGTTCTTGCTTGTTACTTGTATAGTTATAGAAAAAATTGAAAAACCAATAAACTATGCATAAAAAAAGGGAAGGCTACCCTCAGCACCTTTTCAGGTATGGCCTTTGGAAAAAGAGTAGTCACCACATCCCCAGATCCAGGGACTGAGTTTTTCTCATCTTCCCAATCAATAAGTTAAGATAAGAGTTAAGCTGTACCTTGCACTGTCTTAGTTGTAGATCTGTTGTAAATAGTTAATAAATTGTGGCCCTAGTTCACCCATACTTCTGTGGCTAATTTTGTAATTTCACTGGATGTTCCTAAGTAGCATGACACTGGTATCTAGATTAAAAAAAACAGAGTTGCTAAGGCAGCAATTCTATAGTCTGGGAGTAAGCCCTGTTGAACTCAATTCTGAGTGGTAGAAGACATATGCAAGGTGTGGGCAAATGTCAGACTTGTGGGAGCTACTGGGGTTTTCACAAGAACCCTGAGACCCGGCAACCAGAGGCAGGTGCAAAAGTCATACACTTAAAGAATTCTGAGTTTTGAGAACCAGGATTTAGTGGAGCTCTGTCTTTCTACACAAAATCTACTCCTGGTTAATGCAAGCTTTCTTCATTTCAACAATACGATTTAGCATATCCGGGGAAGGGAGGAGTCATTTTGTTGCTGCTTTTTTTAAAAGAATTAGAAGTCAGAAATCCTTGTTTATCTACTACAAATCACCCTGGGATCAACCAGTACATCCATCTAGCTTCTGCCTACACCTGATATGCATGATTAAACATTTGTTGGCAGTTTCCATCCTTTTACCATTGTGGCACTAAATATAACACAGTAATTAAAGAGCATTAAGGTATTTAACTTGAACTGCTGCTGGTTTTATCTATCGTATTATTTATTTATTTATTATTTGATTTATATCCCGCCCCTCCTCCCAGCAGGAGCCCAGGGCGGCAAACAAAAGCACTAAAAACATTTTAAAACATCATAAAAACAGACTTTAAAATACATTAAAACAAAGCAACTTTAAAAACATTTTTTAAAAAAGATTTGAAGAGATCTAAAAAAAAAGGTTTAAAAACATATTAAAAAGCAATTCCAACACAGAAGCAGACTGGGATAAGGTCTCAACTTAAAAGGCTTGTTGAAAGAGGAAGGTCTTCAATAGGCACCAAAAAGTTAACAGAGATGGTGCCTGTCTAATGTTTAAGGGTAGGGAGTTCCACAGGGTAGGTGCCACCATGCTAAAAGTCCATTTCCTATGTTGTGCAGAATGGACCTCCTGATAAGATGGTATCCGCAGGAGGCCCTTGTGACGCCCTTCCCTGGCTCTCCCTGTCAGGTTCCTACCTGCTCGTGGCTACTGCCTGGCACTAGGCACCACCAGGGACTCCACCAGTCCGGACTGTCCTTTTTATGGTTTCTCTCTCCGCTCTAGCACAGACCTCACCAGATCCCCCTGCTAGGCAGCACCACCAGTCACGTCCTATAACCAGTATTCCCAGAGACTCTGCCTGAGTTTCTCTATCAGGTTACCTCTGTGACTGTGTGCTTAAGCTGTCCCCAATCCCTTTGATCTTTATATAAAAAGCATACAACTCTGGGTTGCTCTGGATACTTGTGGTGTTACATTCTTCCCTTCACCGCTGCCACCAATTGTTACAGTTTCCCTTCAGCCTTGGCAAGCACCTTGCCCTCCCTTCTGGTCTGTATATGTTGTACACCGCCCTGGGAGCTGCTAGCTATAGGGCGGTTTAGAAATGCAACTAAATAAAAATAAATAAAATAAAATATATTCCCCAGCCAAGGATCAGGCCTCCGGTAAACCAAAATAGTGTTTATTAAATATTAGAAATAACAAGATTACTTTATAAAGGCACATAAGCATATGGTTTCATCTATTCCTGTGGTACTTGTCTTAGTATTAATCCGAACTCCACACTTTCCTCACATCCACCAACTCTCCACACAATCTCCTCTCAAAAACCCCACCAAACACCTCTCAAACAACCCACCAACGTCCACCCAGATTCAACTGTCATCCTTCCATTTATCTCTCAGCCATCCTAACACTCAGCCAATCATCCAGCATTCTACTGCTCATTTACTCCCCCCTCCTCTTTCATTCCACTTACCATGTATCTTCTATACAAACAACACTTACCATATATACATTAATACAGGAACATCACAGCCCTCACCTTCATAGCGCAGTGATTGACTCAATAATGTATTGAATTTATATCCTTCCCTTCCTCCTGACGGGCAGCAAACATTACAAAACAATTTAACAAGAAAAACATACTAAAAACATTTAAAACATTCCTAAACACAATTACAATTAAAAATATGCTACAACACAGTTAAAATATTCTGAAGTACAGTTAAGATTATTCTGTAATCAGTGATCTTTGGGTTGCCAGCAACAGTCCCCTTTAGCCATCAAATTAAGTCTCTCAGATGGAAGCCTTATTTGGAAGTAAGCCCGACTGAGTTCCATAGTAATTACACTTAAGATTGCTTCCTAAGGCTACAATGGTTTGCACACTTACTTGGGAATAGAGATGAATTAATCTATCAGTAGTGGATGGTATGGTGTGATGCCACTGCTCACCTGATCTGGTTGGTCTCATCGCTGCTGCTTACCATGCTGTCTGCTACCAAGATCTATCACTTTCAGTTTGTCTCAGTTTCTCATTTGTCCAGTTTGAAATCCAGTTCTCTACATTTCCTCAGCCAGTCATAATTTTTTTAAAAATCCTCATGAAAGTTCATCAGCATTTTAGTGCATTTTCCCTTAATATACACATTATTGTATGCAGTTTTGACTAATACAGAGGTTCACAAAAAAAGAGGGAAAAAATCCCAAAATGCTCAAAAGAAATTTATTTCTTACGAAAGCCCAACACATTTCAGCCTCCAGCATATTGGGCCTTCGTCAGGGGCTATAAAGAAGATAATACACTCTTGTCCATTTTCATGTATTAATGTAGTATATTGTATTCTTTATAACCCCTGACAAAGGTCCAATATGCTAGAGGCCAAAACGTGTTGGGCTTTCCAAAGAAATACATTTCTTTTCAGCATTTTGGGATTTTTTCCTCTTTTTTTGTAGTTCTTTCGATGTTGACCATTTTTTGTTTCTAATACAGAGGTTCCCAAGCTGTGGTCCATGAACCACGGGTGTTCTGCAAACTTCATTCAGGTGGTCTGTGACATGTCCCTATTAAATATTCACATTGATTTTTAATTGTACTTTATCACTTTTACTTCTTATATTGTATTACAATTTTAATTCTATGGATTAATATACACTTATTTTGCAAGCAAAATATAATGCATTTTTGCATGTTATTTTAACAAAAGTATGCATTTTTGTGCACAATGTTTGGTTGGAGAAGTGCATCACAAAATGCAGAGAAATAAAATTTTTGAAGGACAATTGTGTTTTGGTTTGTGAGTTTAAGAAATGTGAATGAGGTAGTTTCACATTGAAAGGCAAAAACAAAACTGAAATTCTCTGCTATCCTTACTTGAGAGTCCAGTCCACTTAAGATAGTGGGACGTCCTCCCAAGGAAACATGCGTACGATTGGTTGTAAGTAGTCTTGTCTGTTTCCATTTGCTTCAGCTGGCTTTGTGGATGGGAAGCATTCTGAGGACAGCAAGTACTAATAGTCTTTGCTTCAAGGGCATCTGCTGTCCCAGACTGCTTCTTTAAGCACATTTATGTGCTCTGTGTTGCTAATAGAAATTCAAAGTATATGCAGAATAACAAAAACAAATCTATTAAACTCTTACTCTCTTGGTATAAGGAATAGATAGTGCGCTGAGAATGTAATATCAAAAGAAGTGTGTCTTGTGTTAAATTAAAAATGCAACCAGCATAAGAAAGTGCTTGTAGAACAATGACAGTGTTTCATGCTTGATTTTATTAGACAGACTTAACAACAACAATTATAATAATAAAAAAATTCCTGCCCTTCACCAGGGCAGGTTAGAAAATCGAAAATACAATATTAAAGAGAATTAAAACACATTTCAATCACAAGAATAGGGTGGGTTATGAAAACATATATCTCAGGAGCCAAAGGCCAGGGTACAGAGGTGTGTCTTTAGCATTTGCCAAAAAGTGTATAGCAAAGGTGCCAGATATATCTCTGTATGGAGAGAATACCACAACTTAGGAGCTGCCACAGACAAAGCACTCTCCTGGACCACCATCCCTCAAACTTCTGAGGGTGGTGGAGCTACCAAGAAGGCCTTCTCTGCTGATCTTAGCACATGAGAGGGTCTGTAGGGAAGGAAATGGTCTCTGAGATGTTTGGGGCCTAAGTCGTTTAGGGCTTTAAAAACTAATGTGAGCACCTTGAATTATGCCCAGAAATGAATTGGAGATGGGTAATATTTCTAATAAGCTGCCAAGCATGAAAATATATGCAGGTGCTACCATATATTGAGGAATTATTTCTTTACTGAAATAGATATTTCTATTGTGGGCTTACACTGTCAAAGAGCAAAAAGTTGCACATCTGTTGCAGTCAAGGGGTGAAATAAAACACAGAGACATCAGCTTGGGTTGAACAAGGGCCACTTTATTAAATTACATTAAACAAAACCCAATTTAAAGTGACCTGCAGAAGGAAAACCTAGGTGCGGGAACTGTCTATAAGCAAGTATCTTGCCATACAGCTCTCGGGCGACCAGCCCCTGCCGGAGGAAGGGCAAGCCCATGTGCTTACCCTTACCCAGGCCACACCTTGTAGGTGAGTAGGGGGGCCTTCCTACGTCATCCCCACCCAGGGCCGGATAACCCTTGGGTAGATGAGATAAGTTGGTCCCAGAGGCAGCCCATATCCTGCCCTCAAGCCGGAAAGCTCTGACAGACAGGCCTCCAAAACCGCCAATCACCTCCAAAGGTGACTAAGGGGGCCACCTAGCTGTCCTTACCTATTTCCCTTCCTGCACCTTCCCACACCAGTGCTAAAATGATCTGCCCGGTAGGGCATTAACCTCCAGTGCAAATTAGCCAAATTAACCAAAACCACCTATTGATCACAACGCCCCCTAACCCGATCCTCTCCCACTCCCACAGTGTGGAGCAGGCAAAAAACCTGCCTGCCAACGAGGGTGGGCAGGATAAAAATTCCTACTCGGCCCCGAAGCGACCCCTAGGCACACCATGAAAGAGGGCGGGCGGGGTGGGTGTCGCGCGAGCAAAGAGGGGGTAGGAAGGGGCAGCTGGGCTTAAATAGGCCCTTAAACCATGCCCCTTCATGCTGCACGTCGCGCGTGCATAATAGACGCGATGCGCAACTCTGCCCCAACAGAAGATGGAGGCAGCAGCTTCGCCTCCGACTGCAACTAGGCCCCACTCATCAGCTACGCGGTGAGTGAGGCTTCATTTGTATCAACATTTTTGTCTGTACACAGAATATTGACCAGTCATGTGGACTAGATAGATATCAGCCTCAATTCAGTTGATTTTTAAGGCGATATTTTTAAATCTCTGTCACTTTTGTGTGTATGACCACATCTGAGTGCATGGCTGCACAGAGCTACAGTTCTCAGGTTGGTTTAACAATCAACCCCTCTTCCCAGAGAACTCTTGAGGATTGTAGCTCTGTGAGGAAAACAACTCTCAGCACCCTTAACAAACTACGTACCCAGGGATTCTTGGGGGAGAAGCCATTACAGTTAAAGTGTTATAATAGTACATTAAACACATGGTACCAATGTGATATGCGTGTGTGGGGAGCAGGGCCGGTTCTAAAGGGCAGCCAGGTTGGGCACTGGTCCGAGGGCCCCAGAGCTACAGGAGCCCCTGAGGGGCCCTCTGCTCCCCTTCTGTGATCTGGGGCCCCCCATGCCCCCCACTTACTTGTCAGCCAGCTTTTTAGCATTGCCCTTAATGAAGATGGCGGCTGCAGTTTCCCTAAGGTACTCAAGCCGCTGCCGCCATCTTAGTTGATGGCAGAGATGTGCGCGCGTAGCATGCACATGTGCCATCAACAAAGATTGCGGCGGAGGCTTCATTCCCCTTAGGGAAACCGCGGCTGCCATCTTCATTAAGGGCAATGGTAAAGACTAGACAGGTAGGGGGGCTGTGGGGGTGTGTGCATGTGCGCATGCATACCCACCCACCGGGGGGCCAGGGCAAGCTGATGCCCAAGGGCCCCCGCATGTCTGGAGCCGGCCCTGGTGGGGAGGAAGAATTGAAATATGCACCCACTGCCCACACTGTATTAACTGTTTGCCTGCTGTCTCCCAATTCCATTGTTAATTTCTACAGCACATGGGAGTTTAGTGCATTGTGCAGAAGCTGGGTATGGTCATGGGCAAAAGGTTGTCTCATGCAGCATCACTCCTTCTCACAACCCAGTTAATCAATAAAGCCTCTTCCAGACCATCCTCCAATATTGTTTCTTACCCGACTCTGACAGTTCTTTGTTCACTTCCTGCCCATCTACCTGCCTTATCTATTTAATAATAATTGTTAAGTCCTTAGGGCAGGCACTGTGTAACTCAGCCTTTCCCAACCAGTGTGCCTCCAGATGTTGTTGGACCACAACTCCCATCAGCCTCAACCACTGGCAATGCTGGCTGAGGCTGATGGGAGTTGTGGTCCAACAACATCTGGAGGCACACTGGTTGGGAAAGGCTGGTGTAACTTCCTTGTTCAGGAGTGCCCAGCACATTAGTAACAATAAATAAAGTTAGACAAATAAATAAAATAACAACAGTAACAATAAATAAAGTTAGAGAGTTAGAGAAAATAGTTCCTTCTATTCAAGAAAGCAGTGAGCTTCACCATGATCCTCTGCATATTTACTCAAATTCCATTGAGTTCAATTGGATGTGTGTAGTTCAAAATCAATGATTGTATCACCAGTTCTGGTGCTTCTAGGCTTATCTTGGGTTTATCATACTTGCTCTGAGTGGGATTTTTATTCCATCCATTTACCGATATGAGATATGGCAGGAGACAGATGTGGCTTAATTTCCTAACAGTGTAGCCAACTTTGAGTTTTTTAAAATAATGTTAGCATCTGGTTTTAGCGATCATGTTTATAACTAGGATTGATCTCCCATTTTCTTTCTGAATACCTGTGATTTTATATTAATGCTGTTGTGTTCATGTTGTAGTTTTTCCAAAGAATATAGCATAGGGTTGTTTGGAAAGTGCATTCCACAGTCCATAGGATATTCTGAACTGCAGACAACCTTTCTCCTTGGAGTCAGGAGTTCAAAATGTCCCCTTCATAAAATGTAGGGGAAATTGCCTTGGTCCTATATTAATATTTGTTTTGGGTGATGTAAATATATATTTTTAAATCACCAATTGTTCATCCAAGTCAAATATCTAGCAGTGCATTTTTCTGGACTGCATATGTGTTAGCAAAGTATGCTAAAAATATATAACTTTTTTTAAAGCAAGCTGTAGATATCTGACATTATTAAATACATCTATCTCCTGCAGAGATAGGAAGGAGGATTGTATACGATGACACTGGGTAATATTGTTATCAGAGATAGTTTGGTTCTTATGATCTGAGTTGACAAGCTTTTGTTTGTGAATACAGGCTTTCAAACTCTTTGCAAATATAGCTTTCCAAATCTTTTATTTTCTGCAGAGATTCCAATGCATTGTGGAGTCATAGGGCTCATCTACATGGTGGTTTACTGTGTGTTTAGTGCTACTTACATCTCCTTTAAATTTGCATAGTTCACATGATGTTACTGGCAAACAGAAGCTATGCAGTTTCCCCCCTGTAAATCCATACTAACCCAATCTGCTGATAATGCAAAAAGGGAAGAAAAATGTTTTCACTCCATATCTCTAGTGCTTGCACATGCTTTACTCCGATGCTTTCAAGTGAGAGTGTCAATCGTTCCCCTCTCCACACCCACTCCCTCCTCCTCCCTTCATTCATTTTATTTCCTATAGGCTGACAAGCAACTTCCAGTTGCTGTCCTTCATTCTGCTTGCCTTTTTTATGTTGCTGCAACTGGTGCCTTTATCTTCTTTTTCTCCTAACTTGTGCACAAAAGCAAAACACTGCTCAAAGAAAGATTTGTATTTCTGCTGTATCCTACCAGGGAAAACACAGATATTTGCACTTCTGAGTGTTTTTTTTTGTAAAGGAACCTACTGCAGCTGTTGGATTGACTAAGCATGCTTGTTCACCTTAGCAACCAGAGGGAGTGGAAATGTATAATTAGAGAGTGGGGCCAGAAGGAAAATGCAAAACTAATCCTCCCAAGAGGAATGCGGGCTTGTGTGAATGGGAAAAAACAATTGGCAGCTAACTTTTACCTTTGCTTTTCATTTGCATTGTCCACAATTCCTGCTCAAAAGGTAAAAGAAGTATATTTCCGAAGAAGAAATGCTCCCATGTAGATGAGCCCACAGAGCACGATTCATTGTGAACATCTCAAATGTAAGCCTTGACCCAGGCCATGGTCTGAAGGCAAATGAGGCCACCACCTTGCTAAAGCTAAGTAGGTCTGGGTCTGGTTAGTGCCTGGATGGGAGACCACCTGCGAACCATATGTACACCCGCCTTGGGTTTCTGTGATGAAAGAAAGGGGGGGCATAAATGTAATCAATAAATAAATCAAGTGAATGGGAGCCATGCAAGTGCCTTTGGACAGTTGCCATTCATTTCAGTTGGGTTTCTGTTTGTGAACTTCACAATGAAGTGTGCCCATAAACATTATTTGCTACCTGACCATAAAATTTCTGATCTGGTGTGAAAAACTTCTCTGGGTACTTTGATAATCCCATTCATAAATATTCCTGTATGAATTTTAAAAGTATACACATATACGTCACTATGCTTTAAAGTTGAAGAGCAGATATAAAGCTCTGTGTATTTCTGCTTCTCTGTCTGCACACTGTAGTCTTGATAGGTTTGCAGCAAACCCCTTCCATGCCTTGGCTAGTTTACCTTACATAAGCAAGCATTTGTAGGAATGTTAAATACACAGTATCTGACAAGGATTTTTTTCATAGATGTTAAAAATGAGGATAAGACTATTATTGTTGCAGGACAATAATTTGTTATCTACTTAAGATGTAGGTCCAATATCCATGCTAATGTGGTTAGCTTTGTAATTAGTATAAAACACCATCACAGCTGCCTAAGCACATTTCCATGAAAGTAAATTCCATTCATTTCAGTCAGTATGCTTAGAATTAGGGGCAGTGCACTGGCTTTAACTGAAAAAGCACAGCTAACGATGTGCGATTGCAACTGTGACACACTATGCTGACTGGTAATACCCATTTACAAGGAAAACAATATAGAAACCATCCATTATAATTTGTAATGGCCAGCATACATAAATAGTAGGAGCAATTGCTTTGTAAACTGCTTTGAGACCATTTATGGTGAAAAGCAGTCTAGAAATATTAATAATAATAAATAAATAAATAACCAGAGTAGTACCTTCCAGATTTTATGGGCTTACAACTCTCATCCCTGTCCACTGACCATGTTTTTGGGACTGATGGGAGTTGTAGCCCAATATTGGGAAGACACCACATCAGACAACCCTGATTTATAGCTTTCTGGGGAAAGGCTGGTTAGATGGGAAAGAGCCTCCTTAGTAGGGGCACCTCGTGGGTTCCCCTATTTCTCAATGTCTATTGTTATATTCCATCTTTTTATCTGTTCACCTGGCAGTGAATCTGGCTTTTTAGTCCTAAAAATGTTCTAGTGCTTTTTAGATCCTTGCACTGTTCTTTTCTTCTTTTGGTTTTACTTTGTTTTGATTCTGTGGCTATTTTAATCTATTTTAGATCTTATTCTTCTGTTACTTTTTAAAAGTCTTTTATTTTATTATTGTAACCTTCATTTTGTAAACCATCCAGAGAACTTAGGTTACTGGGTGATATAGAAATAAGGTTAAGAAATAAATAAATTTAGCGCTGGATGAAACTGGTTTTATTTTCCCAGGTTTGCAATGGCTCCTGTGGTTTTATTGCTGCTTTTAAAAAGTGTTGGTATATGCCACTTCTTATTGCTTTGTTATTTTATTTTAGCATTTTGATATGATATTACAAGCTGTTCTGAGAATCTCCATTGAAAGCCAGCATGGAAATATTTTTCAAGAATAACCCATGGATCTCACACACATTCGTCACAGAGGACCCTGTTACCTTCCTGTCTTCTGCTTGCTCCTAGCAGCAGGTACAACAACATAAGGCTCCAGTGAGGGTCTTCCAATGACAGCACTAACACCACTGCTAAAGCGCCCAGTCCTGGTGCCCACAAAAACAAGCTGTTGCCTTACGCTAGTTTTAGAACATTCATGTCAGTGTAGCAGATGAGAGGCCATTAAAGGATGTGCACATTGCAGGTGTCATGGCCACTGAATGAAAACAAATCCTTCCAAATATAACTTGTGAGCAGCTAACGAAATATTTCTTTGTTTATATGTGTATAGTTCACTCTGGCTGAACTTGCTGATGAGGGCCTGCTAGTCAGCCGGGGAGCCATTGAGAGTGGCAAGAGACATAAAATCATAGGCAAATTAGCTTGGGCTTAGTAGTAGGCAAGCTCCTTGAGACATTAGTAAGGGATGAGATCACAAAACATCTGGAGAAATACAAGCTGATAGAATCCTAGTCATCACGGCTTTACAAAGTGTAAATCTTGTCTGACAAAGTCAAGCAAAATTTTGCAAAATAGCTAATGTAGAAAAGAAAGCTGAAAGACAGAAGGCAGCGGATTTACTGTGCAGTCCTGGATAATGTCTACTCAGAAGTAAGCCCCAGTGAATGTAATGAGACTTAGTCCCAGCTAAGTATGCATAGATTTCCAACCTCAATTTCTTCACTTTTGGGAGGAAGCATTTGAGGCAATTAAGGCTAGAAAACAGATTGCAAAAATGATGATTAAATAAAATCAGTCACATTGAAAGTTGTTATATAGGCATCCACGGGATCAAATCAAATCAAATCAGCATCCATGGGATTTTTTTTCATGGAAGGTGGGCAAAGTAAATTTTCCAGATAAACAAACACACACTAGTATCAGAGAACTGGTCTAACATGATAGACCTGGTAGACCTGGCATCTGAGAAAGAAGCTAGTGTTCCAGCTCTACCCTTCTATTGTTTCTCAGTGGGTAGACCTGTTGACCCATATATGGATAGACCTGGCATTCAGACAATGTCTTTCCACCCGCAACTGAATTCCTTACTTCCTTCACCTACTCCAGCTCTTCATTAATCAGCTTCACACACCCCACTGCATTTCCCTTAAAGACAAACACCACGACAATCAAACCTGGGCTATACTGCAGGGTTGGCAGATAGTACTCTAACTCCCCTTTCCCCCCAGCAAAATCAGTATAAAACATTGGGTTGCTTTGCAGGGCTGTTGTAGTCCACACTTTTGCAATCACAGCCCCACCCACAGAAATATTGGAGTAATGATGATACTGGCACTGGCAGGGTAATTTTTTTTATAAAGGTTTACAAATTTGGGGAGGGATCAGTTTGGGGAGGTATAAGATCAAAGTGAGAAAGATGATGATGATGATGGGGACAGTGACAATGGTGATGATACAATATTTCTTATACCTTCACTGTAAGGTCCCAGGGTGGATTACGTCTAAAAAGTTAATACAGTACAATAAAACGAACAAAACAACCACATCCCATTTTGTTTTGGGGTATCTTTTGTCCAATCACAGTTTCACTGAAATCCTGGATGCCTAATTGTTTTCTTGTGGACAGCAGTCACTTCTCCACCAGCATAAAAGGCTACTTTAGACAATGGGTGTGTCACTCTAGCCTTCTCTTTTTGGCTAGATGGCAGTGATTGCTATGACTTAATTCAATGGCTAATAATGCTGAAAAGCAGGAGCAGGCTATTTTCTCACAAAACAAATGATCAACTGCCCGTTTCCCCTTATATCTCTGGATCTGAAAGGGCTAGAGATTTGCTTCTGGAAAAAAATGAGACAGGAAATGGCTTAAGGTGGTGGCGGTGGTGGGAGGGAACGGCCACACTTTCCCCTCCTGAAGATGCCCATGTATTGTTGGCATATTAATGTGGCTGGTTTACTGAGCCTGTTTCATACTTAAAGTTAAGATCAAGTATTGAAGTTAATAATATTGAAGCAAATTTCTGTATATCCGAGATGCACTTTTTTGTCTAATAGCTTAGCCCAGGGATGGATAACATTTTTGGCCCAGATCTTTATATCTCTCCACTCCCTGGGCCAGCTTTGGCAATATCTGACTCAGGTCATGTGAGTAAGAGGTGGGTGGTTCCCCCCCCTGTCAAAGTTAACCTGCAGGCTGGGGGAAGGGGTCTGCTTCACCAGAGTGTTCCCCACAAGGAATACATTGGTGAAATAGAAACCGGCAGGTTTGAACCCTCCACTCATCAGCTGATGAATGAAGGATTCAGTTCTGGAGGCTGCAGAGGTCTGTTTTACTAGTGCATTCTCCGCAGAGAATGTGCTAGTGAAGCACCACCTAGTAGGTTTGAACCCCCACCCCACCCATCAGCTGACATCACCCAGGGATGAGGGAAATGACTTGCAGGCGAGAGACTTCACACCCCTGGCTTAGACAATACTATATCTAATAAAAGTATTTGTTTCAAGCACAATAAGCATTAGACATGTTGCTGCATTGGCATGTTGTAGTCATTGCATCCCACCGTAATCAGTTATTTGCCAGAAAGATGACCCATAAGTATCATGGATTTTTCTTGAACAGTACATGCTTCCACTTAACATCAATACTCACAGAAAGTGTAGGAATTATATAATACCACCTGCAGGATTGGGCCTTTGGGTGTTGAAACTGTGTACATAACTCTATTATGTAATTAGTATAGTTTCCTCTGCCAACAAAGGATGTGCAGGATGGCAGATAATGAATAAATTTATTTGGAATCTTTCTTTTTTTCTGCCTGAAGAGTAGGTGTGCCTACAGAGCAATTCTTAAAATCTTGAGATTAAGCAACAACCTGAATAATTTGTGTTGCTATTACACCAGACATCTAAATTTATGGATGCCGCACTTCTATGCGGTAGGTAGAGGAAATACAGTGATTGCTTCTGGCTACCTTTATATGCACGCTGTTCTCCAAGGAATATAGTTTGGCTAAGAAGAACTCATTTCCAGGAGATTGTGGAATAATTTACATTCTATGTACATATCTGCCCCATATTGACAAAAAAAAGTTTTTTTATTACCTCTTTGATATTTCTGAGTAAAAGTGCTATGTTCCCTGAGACAGGGCCTTTTAGAATGTGGCAGAGCAATCCAGCTCAGGGGAAGCCGTTGTAAGTTGTGCTGGAGCAAGAGAAGTCAGTGTAAAGTTCCACTGCACACAATTGCCATTTGGGAGCCTCTGGGTTGGCTGAACGCCAGCTGAGCTGGGAGCTGTGCACAGGGACTAAAAAGTAAAAGCCTACTCTCCCAAATACCCCTACTGGGGAGTAAGCTCTCTTCACTGACTTCTATTGCAAGTAGAATTATTTCCTTAGACCGACCTTTTTCCCAGCGTAACGTTTGCCTGGATTGGGACTTGCAGGAGTGCTGTGAACATGATTGGATGTTGCCTAACTTCTCTTCCCTGACATGCCCCTGACACACCCCTTTTTCAGGCATTACACTGGCTTATGCTGGCTCCACTTATGCCAGTCTCAGCTGGGTTGAAGGACATATGCCAGTGTAGCCCAACTGAGCCAGGAGCCAGCCAGCTCAGCTGGAGATCCGCTGCATCTAACTCTCCTCAGCCAGGCATAAATGCAAGTTGGATTGTGCCCTAAATGAATCTGCCCCCCAAGATGCTTCTCAGAATTTTACAGATATACTCAAAACATTTGAGTATGATATTCTCAGAATACATGATTCTTACCTTTTATATCCAGTGATATTTGATTTCATTGTTTATATCATCAGCACTTGAAAGATGATATGCCATGGTAATTCATATTTGACAGTTTTTGAAAGCTGGATGTAATCACAATTTAGTATTTTCCTTGTTTCTTAGCTGATATGCAGTGTTTCATAGTATCTGATAATTTGCACAGAATGGTATTTTGTAGACAGGTAACATGCAGTGCTATATGGTATATGGCAGATCAGCTCAGGAGAGTTCATATTTAAGTATGCCAATATCAAACCAGTGAAGAGTAGGGTTGCCAGGTGTCTGGTTTTCGCCCAGTGACTCTGGGTCTCTTGTTGACTTACCTTAATCTCTGGACTTATAGCTTTCATTTTTTTTAAAAAATTAAGCTTCTAGATGGTATGGTTCAAAAGATATAAACCAAAATGTCAGCCCACCTCCGCAACTTCTGTTAGTACTGGCTGCTCTAATTCCTGCCCTTTCAGGTTTTTAGCCAATAATGGAAGTCAGGGTTGTGATTGACAATAGCAATAGCTAAACCTCATTTCAGGTTCTGAGAACAGTTTCCTTTTCCTGCTTGTCTCACGTCAGGAATTCAGTAAATATGTAGATTTCGGCAGCATCAAGAGTATTTTCTCTGTACAGGATTGTGACTTGCTTCTAAGTAAACATCCATAGGATTGCACTACAATCACAGCAGGATCTTGGTAGGCATAAAAGTGTACATGCAGGGTTCCTTATCACTGAATTGCAGTCCTGTGCATGGTTCGCTGTCTGAGAAGGCCCCATTGAATACATTGGGACTTGCTTCTGAGTAAACATGCATAGGATTGCACTATAAATATCTTTACAGGTTGTGTAAAGAATAAACATCTTTGACATTCATGCTTATATAATTATTTCTTTATACTATGTCTTAATATGTATCTGATTTCACATGATGGTTCTAAATTATAATTTACAAATGATTATTTCCTCTACATTTTAACTGTGCCCTTCTTTCTCTGGGTGGTCATGGTCCCCCTCTGTTGTTTTCACCCTGAGGGGCAGATTAGGCTGAGAGATGGTGTGTAGCCCATGGTCACCCAGTACACTTTGTAGCTAATTTCCATTTTAAATTTTAATTAAAATGATTTATATGTAGCCATGGTTTATGAAGTAATGCAGATCCACATAATACATTTAAAGCACATCCAATTCACATTTAAAGAATCCTGGGAAGTGTAGTTTCCCCCGCACAGTTACAGTTCCCACCACCCTTAATAAACTACAGTTCCCGGGATTCTGTAGTGGGATTCATGTGTTTCAAATGTATGTTGAATGTGCTTTAAATGCATAGTGTGGATCTGCCCTAGTGTGCTGTGCATTCATTAGTGAATTGAAAAGAACAAATTTAAAAGATACTTTTTAAAGATGCTGTTTAAAACAGGGCTGTAGCTCAGTGGTAGGGCACATGGTTTGCATGCAAATGTCAAAAATTCAATCTCTGGAAGAGACTATTGCATGGAATGCTGGAGAGCCAATGCTAGTCCATGTCAGCAGTACTGAGCTAGATGGTACCAAATGGCCTGACTCGGTACAAAAGAGGAAAGAGACCTAAGGGCCATAGTGACTCCAAATTTTATTTTATTTATTTATTTATTTATGTACTGCTTTATTGTAAAAAAACCTCCAAACGGTTTATAGGAGGAATTAAACAATAAAATTATTGGCAAAAACAGTTAAAGACAGGTTTTCAAAAACATTCAAAATAACAAAACCAGCAATGAGTTAAAAATAGATATAAAAAACATAATTGCTTCTACATGCCTGGATAGGCTTGCCTAAACAAAAATGTTTTTAGCAGATGCCAAAATGAGTATAATGAAGGAGCCTGCCTAATGTAAAAGCATAGGTACTACCACACTAAAGGATTGATTTCTTTCAAGAGCAGAACAAGTACTATGTGGAACAAGTAAAATGGAAAGCACACCTTGAACTTGGCCTAGCAGCAAATTGGCAACCGGTGCAGATTTCAGAGCAGAGGTGTTATATGGTGATAGGGTCTCACTCATGTCAGCAATCATACCACAGCATTCTGCACTGACTGCAGCCCCCAAGTCAGATTGTGCTGCATGGAAATTTCTGTGACCTTGGCTAACTGACTGCCAGGTTTTTTTTTAGTTTTGGTTAGGAACTCTGACTGATTGTGGGATGCTGAGTTTTTTGCCTTACTCATAGGAATTTTGTTGTGTTTGGTATGGTATTGCATTTAGGAAATCATCACTGTCTTTCGTTTTTCTTTTCTATTTGCATTTCATTTACCCTTAACCTCACTCCCTTCCATCCATAAAAGCAACAACAGTGGTTCCATATGCTCAGCTAAACCCCCTTAAACACACTGATAATGCCCCTTGTTGGTTGCATGACAGTTTGTTGTTGTTCCCAATTTACTGCCTGTGAAGGTGGACCAAACCATGTGTGTGTTCTCTCTGTCAATTAATGCTCACTGGAATTGGGTTGGCTGTCAAAGTGAATTTATAGCAGCCCACAGGATAGATAGAATTGTCTTACTCTTACTCATTTCTCAGACCTCTTTTGGAAATGAAAGGTCAAATTCATACAGACCTTTGGAGCAGCCATGTTAAAAGATAGGGGCAGGGCATTCCAGGCAGGGGATTGCCAACTCTGCTTGGGTATGGATATCTTTGCAGAGGATCCCTTGTTAAGCTTTACCAACAGCACAATCGAAACCGTATCTACACACAGGTAAGTCCTATTGAGTTCTATGGGGCTTAGCCCCTTAGTAAGTGTGTTTAGGATTGCAGCCTTCAGGGGCATCCATCTTTACTCCTGAGTAACACCATGTAACACCTCCACAACACTAGGCTACTTTCTTCATACAGTGGCCTTCTGGTGACTGAGGGCACTGAAGCACTTCTTGCCAGAAGCAAGTAGGCTAGATTAAATGTTCCTACCCAGGCTCTATCTTTTAGCTAAGATTTCTATCTTAATCTCCAATCAGAGAAATGTTTTTGTTTGAATTGTATGCTCCAAGCAAGTGTGGTTGATGCTTAATGTATCATGCTTAATGACATCACTTGGGCCTGCCCCTGTGACATCACTTGGGGTTGCCTCTGTAACATCACTTGGACCTGCCCCATGACATCACTAGGCCCTGTCCCTGAAATCTCAGGGTTTGGGATGCTTCTGACCTGGCAACCCTAATTTAAGACCACTTGGATATATCCAAGATTGAACTAAAAAAAACCAAACCTACTCCACTTAAGCAGCGCAGTGTAGTTGTGTTTTTATAGGTCATCACAGCAAGGTAGTCAATACATGTCAAATACACAACTCCCCCCACTTTATTTAAGGAATTTGAGCTTTTAGAATTCATTCATATTTAGTATATGACAGATGCTCTTGGAGGTCACTATTCATAGGGTCACCGTAAGTCGTAATCGACTTGAAGGCACATAACAACATTGTTTGAAAACACAGGCAGTGTTCTGAACACTATGTTGGCCAGAAATATAGGTGCTCCTTGTTAATCAGGTCCTGTCAGGCCAACAGAACCACTGGATTCAACATACTCTAGGGCAGCAATGATGGGCCAAAATGGATGATAGTCAGAATGTTTGACTCTGTGTAACCTTTGTCTACTGAGAAGCTGCTTATAAGTCAAAGAGACATTTCAGAAGACAAAAAAGAGGCCTTTCTGAAAGACCTTGGTATCGTACTTAGCTAATGGGCAAGAAAGCCTTTGTTGGATTACAATAAATTATTGTTAATTGATAAGGAAGGCTTTGTTTGGCAGTTTAGCAGCTCATAATGCCATAATAATGAGCAGGCAGCGATGTGCAACAACGACACTTGTTATGAGACAATGCTGAATGCTTGCAAGATCAAGTGGAAAAGGATGAGAAACTTTCAGGAACACAGATTGAGCTAGTTTCCATGACTGGTTTCCAAGGAGGCTGGGGGTTTGTTATTTTTGTATTTTCCCCTCCCCAACTGAGCATGCACTGGATACAGTGACTGTTCCTCCAGCATAGGTGAGTCTTCTTATGAATAAGCCTCAGCAAAGCTGTAACCTTATAGAGTTTTCTGATAGTTGCTACATACAATAACAAAAAGAACCTCTCACAACTGAAAAAAGTTGAAGCACTTATTATTTAGCCACTTAACAGCCCCAAGAAGAGCGAAAGTGGGGAAGTACTACTTTGACATTTCAAACAGTATATACAAATAAAACGGCAGATATCACAGGAAAGATAATGAGTCCTTCCATACCAAAGACATAAACAAGCAAGGATTGTTTGCACCATTTCTAATGGCAATTCTCCACTCCCTTTTCCTCCTGAGGCTGCCGGTGTGTTGTTGGTTGAGTGAGGGAAGCAAAAGAGTTATACGGAATAAGGGGAAGAAGCTAGGGAACTTAAGGCAAAGGAGAAACCCTGCAGAGAATAAGAATCTAATTTATGGCAATGCAGTGACTCCACAGAGAATGGAAAACTAATTTTCTGCTAGACAAATTCTGTGCATTTATGAATCATAGTCATAAACACTTTTGTGGCAATATTTGGAAATTATGGTGTGTTGAGGTGTTGATACAAACATTCTTAGGGCAGAAGTCCCACTGTTCTTTGAGATTTGAACAGGTGTAACCATTCCATACTGCCCTAATGTCATCATTTTCAGGACATGCAAAAGACATGTCCTGGAGAGGAAATCTCCACTTCTGGAATATTTAGGGAATTTCTTTTCGCCTACATCTCTTTTTGGACTCGTTTGGTGCTTCCAGAATTCCTGTAGCTACGCGGATGTCGGAGAAATCTGAAGAAAACAGAAAAGGAAGTGGAAATTGCTTCAGTGTGCATGTTTGTATGTGGTCAGGAACAGAAATCAGTCAAATGAGTACAATCGGTATTCGTTCGCATCATTGTTGTTTTTAAGTCCACAAACAATATGCAATGTTTTATTTCATTGTAAATAACATGTAAGTTATGTAAATAGTTACATAACTTATGTTAAGGTGGACAGTGAGATGAAATACATAGGGTTATGGGTTTGGGGTTGAGATATATGATTTCTGTGAGTTCCCTTCCCAGCCTCTGATTTGGGACCCTGCATCTGGAGGTGGGCTCTGCAGCTGAGAAACCTGCTCTGTTGGTCAGATGAGTCTCCTTTGTTAGTCTTTGTTACTCATAGGAATTTTGTTGTGTTTGGTATGGTATTGCATTTAGGAAATCATCACTGTCTTTTCTTTTTCTTTTTCTATTTGCATTTCAGTTACCTCTGACCTTACCCCCTTACATCCATAAAAGCAACAACAGTGGTTCCATGTGGTCAGCTCAACCCCCTTAAACCCACTGATGATACACCTTGTTATTTGCATGATGGTTTGTTTCTTGTCCAATAGTGGTAAAAGAGAATTCACATACTGGGAAGTATGGAGATAGGAAGGAGGTGAAGGGAAGGTGGGTTTGATCAGTTGCATCCTTTTTGAGTTCAGTGGGATTTATTTCTGTGCAATCATGTTTGAAAATGGAAATGGAGTGCCTTCAAGTCGATCCAGACTTATGCTGACCCTATGAATAGGGTTTTCATGGTTAACAGTATTCAGAGGTGGTTTTACCTTTGCCTTCCTCTGAGGCTGAGAGGCAGTGACTGGCCTAAGGTCACCCAGTGGGCTTCATGGCTGTGTGGGGATTTGAACCCTGGTCTCCCAGGTTGTAGTCCAACACTGACCTGGGGGAGGGGCAGGGAGGGGAGGAGAAAGGGGAGGGGAGGAGATTGGGTGGGTGGACACTGGGTAGAGAGTTAGCCCCTTTCCTTCCCGAAAGGAAAGCATGGTGAAGAGTATCATTGCTTTTCAGGGTATTCCCACATGTTTTTATTCTACAGCAGGCACATGTAGCCTCCCACCCAAAATTTAAACCAAAGCTGTCCCTGGCCACATCCACACCAGGCCTTATTTCACTTTGGACAGTCATGGCTTCTCTCAAAGAATCCTGGGAAGTATAGTTAGTGAAGGGTGCTGAGAGTTGCTAGGAGATGCCCTGTTCCACTCACAGACCTTTTCAATCAGAGCAGCTGATTGTTAAACCAGTCTGGCCACTGGAACTTTCTCAGGGAAATAGGAGTCTCCTCCCAGCACCCTTCACAAACTACACTTCCCAGGATTCTCTGAGGGAAGCCACAACTGTTTCAAGTGAAATAAAGGTCTGTTATGGATGTGGCCCCCTGATTAGCCAAGCCCAGCAGCTGCAAGTCTGGCTTTTAGAACACTGACAGTTGGTTCTTACTGAGCATGCCTGACATTATTATTGAGTTCAAGCCAAAAAAATCTAAATTAATTAAAAATCAGCCAGACATTTTTTTAACTTTTAAATTGCAGAAGATGAAGGTCAGCGTATGGGTCAAGGTCAGTAACAGGATTACAGGTACTCTGTGACCATGGATGATTTTTAATGAATTTCAACAGATTATGAGAACTCTCAGAGAAAAAAGTCCAAAAGGGCTTTGGTTTTTCTCTCTCTCCTTTTAGACTTTGAACTCTTGATTCTTTCTGACTGTTTTGTTTATCGCCATGAAATTTTCCAAGGTTATTAAGCAAGTGTTTCTGACTTCAGGACTATAAGTTTTGTAAGGTTTTATTTTGAAATGAGCTTATGGGAAGCATCAGAATAGCATGGGGGCATATTTTCAATTTAACATTGTGGAATGTGAAAAATCCACTCTGGCTATAGTATACAGCCACTCTCAAGGCTGTATAATGTTGATGATTTCTTGCCCAGCCTTTGCTGCAAGGTCCCGGTGTGTGTGTTTCATAGCAACATAAAAATACTAGATTAAAATTGGTCATACCTACAACAAAACAGTGGTGTTACCATACAATGAATCTGTTGAAAAAATATAGACACAGTCCCACTATTTCAGGAGCAGTTTTTAAGTGTTTAAACTTTGCTGCAATAGGCAGTTTAGACAATATGTTAAAATGGAACCAAATCCAATTGGCACATCCCTAAAGAAAACTGGAATTTGGATCCCAGTCCAAGCATTGTTAGATAGGCTTATTTATGATGAAAACTTTTGCTTATCCTGTTTGCTTTTGCTAAATAACCATCACACTCACTAGACATATCTTTCTCATCATGTGACATTCTCTTTTATTGGCATACCTTTGAAGGCATTAGAGGGAATTCTAAATTAGAGAAGAGACAAAATACTTATGTGCACAGGATTAAGGGTGCATGTCATGATTTTTCTCAAATGTTTGAAAGATTCATAAATCATTTTGGTTTTGTGTTCATGGCATGGACTAACTGATGACTTAGCTGGGGTCAGGAAAGGCTTCTTCCTCATATCACATAGTACAGCAATAGAGCACATGCTTTGCATACAGAAGGTCTCAGGATGGATCCCTAGCATCTCCATGTTAAAAGGAGGAGGGTTGGTAAAAACCTCTGAGAAGCCTTGGCGAGCTGCTGCCAGTTGGAGCAAGGTGTATTGGTTTATCATATAGTGTCATCAGTGTGCTTGAAATTTAAAGGCTAGATAGACCAAAGGCCTGATCACTGGTTTGCAAAGACAGCTTCATTTTCTCATGTTGCCTGGAAAGCCCTTTGGAGCTTTTCTTCCACAGCATCTTACAGAATCATCTGCATGCTTTAGTTGTTTGGGGTTTAGTTTATTGAACTTGTCCATGGTGAAAATTGCTTACCTCTGTTCTTTTCTTGTGGTACTGTAGTTTGGAAAACATGGTCTGAGGATAGATCTAAACATTGCCTTCACTATGCAAAGACCACCTGAAATGCTGTCTGCATGGTGTCTTCTGCTCGCTGCTTCTGTAAGTTGACTACCAATGGAGTTATTCTGAATTGCACAGACCATCTTGGTACTAACCACAACCAGAAATGTGCATCCAGTTTCATGTGGCCTTTATGAGCTAAATCTAATACGTAAGTCAGGCTTAAATGGTTAGAATATTGGGTACAGAAGATCAAAATTCAAAGAACTGGTCAATGGGATTTTCAGATCCTATCTTAATGTAGGCCTAATATTTTTCCAAGATTAGCCATGGTGTAATAATTAAAAACATGGAAGTTACATAAAAAATGATGTAACTAGAATAATACTTTCTATCATTTCATTTTCAGGGGCATAGTTCATACATCTGTGTTCAACTCATGATTACTATATACTTGAAGTCTTTTTAGGAGAGGATTAGAGCATGCCAGCTAGTCCCACCTTCCATGTCTGAAAAGTAGGGATGCAGTCATCCAGGGTTGCAGGGGGTCATAGACCCCTTACGTTTTTGGGAGCAGGGTCCCACCAGGGTCTCTATGTATGAGACAGTCAGCATGAAAAGGGAACGTGTTAACCAAAGAGAAGAGTCTACTCAGAGGTGGTGGCAGTACTAACAGCAATGACATAGTCCAGGCCTCCCCCAAAGCAGGAGGGAATCCTGTAAGCTAGGGTTGCCATATTGCCCGGTTAGCCGGGTTTTACCTGGATTCTATGCATGCCACCCGGCACCCAGCTAGCCCTTTAGGTGGCCCGGATTCTCAGCTTTAATTTAAAAAAAAAATTAAGTTTCTAGGTGGTCTGGTTCTCGAGATATACATAAAAACGTCAGCCACCCCCCGACTGTTAAATCTTTCTTTAAACAGTACTGTATAGCACTTCGTAGCTTTAACCCCGCCTGTTCAGGATTGCAGCCAATCAGGGATTGTGTTTCAGTTTCATTGACCTTAGGCAGTGTCTAGAAAACAAAATGGTGGTTTCACCCCCTGTTTATCTGAAAATCTCATAAATTGGGTAAGTATATACATTTCAGTTTTTTTTCCTCTTGTGTGCAGGAGTCAGATCTTGGGCAGTGTTTTGAAAACTTTCCCAATGCTTGCTTTTTGTAAAAGCAATGCTAATCCCATATGCCCAGAGTAAATCCCATTGAATTCAATAGGACTTACTTTTGAGTAGACATGGTTATGAATGTGCTGAAAATCAATGGGACTTTGGAGTGAATGTAAAAAATAATTGTGTTTGTGTCCTCCAGTCCTATTTTAAAGCAAGCAGGCAGGGCTTACATAGGTATTACAGTTTTTATTCTGTAGGAAAGTAATACTGATTTTTTAAAAACTAATACTGATTTTTCTGCAATGACCAACTGGTTTGACAATAAACTATTATATGGGCTGTATGTATTTGTACATCTGCAGTGTCTGCGTGTGCATGTGCGTGTATGGAATCTTTCCGACACCTCTGTGAGGTAGGGTTGGAAACCAAGGCAGCTCACAACAAGAAATAAAGCCATTTAAAATCCAATAACCATAAAAACAAGTATAAACAGTTGCAAAACAGCGTAAAGTGGCATGATTCGGAATTTTGGGTTGTGTGAATGAAGTTGCTTATCACCTGAAGTTGCATTTCTGTCCCTGTTTGAGTAAGCCCCACTGAATACGCTGGGACTTGCTTCTGAATAAATAAACCTAGGATTGCACTATAAATATCTTTACAGTTTGTGTAAATAATAAATATATTTGATAGTCATGCTTTTATATAAATATTTCTTCATTTATCATATTTTTGGTTGTGAGATGCTTAGTTTTCTGCCTTACTCATAGGAATCTTGTTGTGGTTGGTATGGTATTACATTTAGGAAAGTGTTACTGCCTTTTGTGTTGTTTTTTTCCTATTTGCATTTCACTTATCTTTAACCTCACTCCGTTACAGCCATAGAAGCAACAGCAGCATATGCAAGATAATTAACTCCCATTAGTGATAAGAACAAGAATTTATAATTATTATTTCAATTAAAACAAGAGGCTTATCAATACTTTGAAGAGGACCAGATATTTATTTTCTTTCTGAGCCCAGGACTGGGTCTTTCATGATGCCTGGGGGGGGGGCAGCGGGAGAGTAGTCCATAAGACAGACATCCTGGCATTGGTAATCTAATTAGCAAGGTATGTGTGGGGTTGTTGCACACTTCCAGGCCCAGATTCATTTTGAGTATGGAGGTGGAACCTGTGTAGATGTGGTTGATCAAAGGGAGAAGAAATTTTGAGTTAAGCAAAGCTCTGCTTTTATAAAACCTAAGAAACAAACAGATACTTTGAATGTCTGAGTGCCTGCACCAGTGGAATACTGGAGGAACTTGTAAAGCTTGCTGCAACAGTATTTACAACTGAGCATGTGGTGTGAAAGACTCCTTTTCCTAACATTTTGGCTTCTTGTTTTTCTCCACCCACCACATCTTTGAAATATATCGTATATGGTTAACCATACTGTTGCCCTGACTTACTTTATGTTTGTTGCTATTTTGTGTTTTTATTATGTTTTTATATTGATTGTGTATTTTTATTGTTTTTATTATATTTGTAAGCTGTGCTGAGCTCTGTTTTTAACAGCAAAAGGGCAGGATATAAATTCTCTTAATCAATCAATAAATACTCCATAGTGTTGGAAACTAGAGTCTAGGCATTTAAGGCTAAAAATGTTGCTTTAAAAAAAAAGATTTCTCACATTGTTCCCCAGTTTTTGGTGGTAATTCCTAGGCACAAAAACAAAACAACTGGACAATCCAAGTATTAATATGCAGATATTTGCACAATATGCAAATAATATGCAGATATTTGCATAATATGCAAATACTTTACATTATATGGAAATTAACCTGCCCGGATTTGTGGAACTGGAATATGGCAACCCTACTGTAAGCACCCAGGGAGGTGATGGTGATGAAACAAATGAGACGGAGACTAGAGCGACGTTGGCGGAAACTCGGAGCGAGTCTGACCGAACACAGGCTAGAGCCTATCTGAAGGCCTCCTCCATGGCAGTGCGGGCAGCAAAGAAATTATTCTTTTCAGCCACCATTGTGTCTGAGGGGAGCTGACCAGCAGAGCTGTTTCAAGTGGTCAGGGGTCTCCTACATTCTGGCCCTATACAGCAAAAGTGCTGGTTATGACCTATAAAGCCCTATACAGCAAAAGTCCAGGCTATTTGTCAGACCATATCTCCTTATATGAACCTGCCCGGGCCCTGAGATCTTCAGGAGAGACTCTTCTCACAATCCCAACACCTTCACAAGTGCGACCGGTGGCTGTCCCTAGGCTCTGGAACTCCCTCCCTAGGGAGGCAAGAATGGCCTCCTCTGTGCAGTCCTTCCGCCGACAGCTAAATACTTTTTTCTTCCGGCAGGCCTTTGGAACTGAAGGCTTTAAGGGTAGTGACTGAAGAGGATGCTGTATGTTGTTGTTGTTTTACTTGTATGCTCCTAAACTGGGTTGCAGTATTTTAAGTGTATATCTAATTGGTTTTAACATCTTAATAGTTTAATCCTGTTTTAATGCTGATTTTATATGTTTATATGTTTTATATTTTATAGGTTCTTAATGACATGTACTTGTTTTTATCTGGAAGCCGCCGTGAGTTCCAGTTTGGAAAAAGGGCGGGGTATAAATAAAGATAATAATAATAATAATAATAATAATAATAATAATAATAATAATGTGGGCACTGATAAACGAAGGTGGTGAATGGGGTGTAGGAAGAAAAGTGCCTGGGGGAGTGAGTGGGGTGGGGTGGGAGTAGGAAGGTGCCTGGGGGAGTGACATTACTAGGGCCCCACCCTGAAATCTCAGGTTTTGGGATACTTCTGACCTGGCAAACCTACTAGAATGCTAAGAAAGAAAGAAAGAAAGAAAGAAAGAAAGAAAGAAAGAACCCTCCCCATTGTGGCACCATTTCAAGGAAACTTTGCAGTATTCTCACTGATTATCTAACATTAAAGCATCTCTAACACTAATATGGATAATATTTGTAGTGTCTTGGCCTCCTGTTTTGCCATACCAGGAACTGACTGAGTCACCTGTCAGGCACTATGCTTTTAGTTTCAGGTCTGCATTATAAGCAGCAGTCTGCTGTGTGGCTTTTCCCTCCATAAAAGTGTTGTATTAAAGTTGTGTTGTTTATGCACCCTCTGTGTAGCTTCCTCTTCGTGGTACCTATTTTCTGGTATTTTACATAGAGTCCATAATTATCCTTTAGCTCATGTACTCTTTCATAACGAACAGGGACAACCCCAGGCATGCTGGGGCCCTTGGGCACCAGTCTGCCCTGGGCCCTGGCACATGCGCGCATGCCCCACCTGCCTACCTACTTACCAGGCAGAGGAGCGGGAGGTTGGGCAAGTGAGCAGGCAGGGACAGAGGGCGAGCGGGCATGTGGGCAGGCTGGCAGGGGGAGAGCGAGTGGGCGGGGAGAGCAAGCGGGTGGGCAGCAGCTTGCCGGCGGAAGGGGAGCACTACTCCCCCATCACAATGAGGGGCCCTCGGGATGGTGGGCGGGGGGGCAGAATGGTGGGTGAGTGGGGGAAGAGGGTGAGCGAGGGAGCCAGCAGGTGCAGAGGGTGAGGGAGTGAGCAGGGGGAGGACACGGGGAAAGCAAGCGAGTGGGCAGCTCCCTCCCTGCGATCTGTGGCAGGCCTTGCTGCAGAAGGGGAGCACTGCTCCCACACCATAACAAGGGGCCCTTCAGGGGCCCCTGTTGGCCATGGAGCCCTCAGCTAGGGCCCCACCTCGCCACCCTTTGGAGCCAGCTCTGATAACAAGTACCACAGCAGTTTACCCCCTGCTCTTGATTTTCACATCTTATCCAACTATGCTACTCTGAAAATGACTATTGAAGTGGGATCCATGAAGTTATACCAAACTTTTTTCCCCCAGAAAGGCAAACAGGACAGTTTGTTAGATTGAAGGAAACCAAAGTAATTGTACAAAACTGAGTAAAAAGTAATGTTTTAGTGCAGGTATGAGGAACCTGTGGCCCTGCAACAGTTGTTGGACTCCAGTTCTCATCAGCTCCAGCCAGTAATTGGCAGGGATGTTGATTGCTCTAGTCTCACAACCTTTAGAGAGCCATAGGTTCCCCATCCCTGTTGGAATAGTATAGAGAGCCTAAATTATCTCGTGAACAAAGCATACTGTTCTGGACTTTTTTCTAAATGTGGGATTCCAAATGCTGTGTCATCTGAGGAACATAAAAATCATGTAATGCAATGAAAATGTGAAATTCTGGCAACCCCACCACTAATATAATGTGAAGGAAGACATTAGCATAAATGCTCTTTAAAAGTATGATGGCTGTATCATGACTTCAGATTGCCTACGTTCGAATGAAAATTGATTTTCCATTTATGATGTTTTATAGTGCAATAAACAAAATGTCGCCAGAATGTGTTTTGTTAACCTTGCTCTGGCTTGTATATTAAAAACAATTTCTGAGTGTTTTAAAATGAGCTCACTCGGAAAGGAATGGTATTTAATTTATAGATTCCATAGACAGAGGTGCAGAAATTCTGTATGGACTGGCATTTCAACAACACAATAAACATGATAAATGAGGCCAGATCTAAAGGAGTAATTGGGGGTAAACCAGCATGAATCATTGCAGGCAGTCACTGGAATTTGCCCCCTATTCATCCTGTTCTTATGTAGAAATTGCAGACTTTAAGGAATCTGAGTTTCTGACATAACAAAACACGATGGAAAGGTTTTGAATGTATAATCAAATATTTTATTTCCTAAGTCTGAGTTACCATGTATCATGATTGTAGAATGGAGCTGGGACAGTGTTTCAGTCCAGTGATACTTAGCATTAATCCAGGATGGGTTCTCAGGTTAATTTATAGTATGCGCTACTTTCCCTCATCATTAATAGAAATATTATTGCACATGCACATATGCATGCATGTGCATTTATGTACACATGCACACATACCTGAGGAGTGTGCCACAACCTATGCAAGCCATACCACACAGCCCTGCCGAGCATTGCATTTTGGGCGTTGTCCATTATAAATCAGCCTAAATATTTGCTTTTCAAAACCAGTGTTTTCAATGTTCTCAAGCCTCATGTGATAATGCTAGGGATTTACTACTTAATATTCGTCTTAAGTCACTTGTCTTAGAACCAGTGCAATTGAAAGCTGGTAAGCTTTGATTACAAAAGTATTCACTGTTATTGCTGAGTCTGCACTGGCTTTCGGTACTCTTTTGAGAGCAATTCAAAGTTAAGCCTTTTTTTTTAACTCTGAAGCCTTAAATGGCTTGAGCCAAATATAAAAATGACAGATCATTCACCTCCTCTCTTATGTTTGCATTGCAAGCAGCTGAGAGCCGCTAGTGCATTCTGGCTTCAAATGTGAACAACGATGGAACACAGAGTGACACATCTGGTAGGCGCTCCCCAGCTTTCAAACTCATTTTGCTAGAAAGTGTATCATCCTTGGACTCTAAGCATCTTCTAGGAGAGTGAAAAAACTTTTAAAAAATATAAGCAGCCCTACATGTTTTTATGTGTATTTTCAGCTGAACATCTAAATATATATGTTGTATTTTCTACCACTTTTGTATATTTATATTGGCTTGACAATGCTACCCTACCTGAGTTTTTGGATTTGATTAGATTAGAGATCTATACATAGATTTTGTGTCAGAATTTAGACAAGAAGGATGGTGAATTTTATTCCCTTTTTAACCAGAGGATAACGGGTCATTTATTCTTGAATGCTTGCTAATAACAACACTTCCTAGGAACATTACAGAGAAAGACAGCAAAGCAGGAAGCTACAACTTATTTATTACAGGGAATAAACTTTCACAGTATGTAGGTAGAATCAAGTGCCATGTACACTTTTAATAGGATCTGACTGAAATCTACTAATGCTATCACTTCTGCTACTGCTATTTAGCCATTTATTTGCCAATGGTGTGTTAGGCTCTGTACAGAAGTGGCCTCATTTCTGCATAGCATCCTGGAAGATTTAGCACACCTTTTTGGAAAGTAAGAACTCTGGCATCCCCAGGATTTTCTAACCTACTCCAGATTTAAACATTCATTATTTATAACAGCATTCTGGAAACTACTTTGCTCAGGCAATTAATTACTATGACCCAGCTCTTCGGAAGATGGTACAATGCCACATGCTGTGCCATGTAATTAGTCACTGGACCAGCTTTGCACATAAAATCCAGAGACTGTCTTTATCGAGTACAAGAGATCATGGGTCTTATAGATAATGGCTTAGACAGGATTTTCATTCTTTAAAAGCATCAGATATTAAGGTGTGAAATGTGGTATCCCTAATAGTCTGTTCTTGAAGATTATTACTGCTGCAATGTCCAAAGGCAACATATAGCAATTTTATTAGTCTCTTGACTATCGTCTTGAACAGTCTTTGAAAATCTTTCCAGACTTAAGCTCAATTGAGACAGTAAATGTTCCACAATGATCCTCTGGTTTTAAATGCCATCTAGTGATGATATTTGAGCATAGAAACTACGAATTCTAGAAAGTAGGGAATATTTCAGTTTCAGGCATACTGCACTGATAGTACCCCAAGCACACATTTTGCACAGTCCCCTTCACACACACCCCGGATGTGTATGTACTCTACAGAGAGAGGCAAAATATGTATTGAATGTCAAGGAGTTTTCAACTTTCTGTGTAGACTCTCTCACTTTATAAACAACTGTGGTATAGGATGGATGGAAAACTTTGCACTGTAGTAGTTATTCTTTGCCTCTACTTCCAGTCTAGGCATTATATAGCCACAGCTTTTCATACAAGCTGCTGTGTTTTGTGTAGTTCTTCCTTAGTGAAAGCAAAACAACAACAAAAGGTAGTATTCTTTTACTTTCAATGAAATTGTAAGGTGTAAGGAATAGTTAGACCCTCCGTGGCACAGAGTAGTAAGCGGCGGTAACGCAGCTGAAGCTCTGCTCACGGCCGGAGTTCGATTCCAACGGAAGGAGGAAGTCAAATCTCCGGTAAAAGGGGTCGAGGTCCACTCAGCCTTCCATCCATCCGTGGTTGGTAAAATGAGTACCTGGCATACGCTGGGGGGTAAAGAAAGGCCGGGGACGGAACTGGCAATCCCACCCCATATATACGGTCTGCCTGGTAAACGTCACAAGACATCACCCTAAGAGTCGGAAACGACTTGCACTATAAGTGCGGGCCACCTTTACCTTTAAGGAATAGTTATACTGGCTACCGTGATCAGAGCCCCATACTGTAAATAGCTATTACTTATTGAGAAGACTTTCTATTTTATTACATGGCAAATACTGCACACCAGTCTTCTCCAAGCTGATGCCCTCTAGATGTTTTGGAATATGACTCTCATCTGCACCAGCCAACACTGGTACAATGCCTCATGCCATTGGGCCAGTTTTGCCCATAAAATCAAAGGGGCTGGTGCGAGTGGTAGTCCAAAGCATCTGGAAGGCACTAGCTTGGTGAAAGGCTGCTGTAAACCCTAGAAGACTGCTGCTAAGATTTAAACAGCATTTGTTTTGTGTGTTTCATTTACCCTCATTTTTGTATTGATTTCAGAAAGAGCTTCAGATATTGTTTATCTCTCTTCCTTTCTGCAAAAAATTATACACCCCTCAAGAGGTACTATGCTTGTTTGATTTAACTATTTTAACAGCTGAGAAAGGGAATACAATTGTACCCATTATTGATTGAGCTTCTCTTGGTAAACTGTGAGGCCTGAACACAGAAAAACATTGGTCAGAGTGAGCTAAGCTTACCTATATATTGCTTAGATGAGTTTGTTACCGCATATTAAGCCCCCCAGGACTATAAGGAATGTTAATTCAATTTCATGTCACCTGGGTTTCCCTAGTATTTGAGCAGAGCTTTACACACCAAGCTTTGCACACATCAGTACTTAGACATAATGGTCTGTTCCTTGTTTTTTATTCATGGACTATAATGATTATCAATTATTTTCTTCTCCTGTACTTTCTTTGATCTTCAAAGAACATTTGTGTTTGCAGAGGACAGAGAAAGAATAACAAAAATATCTTTATGTGTGTAACCGAGCAGGGATCTGCTTGCACAATCCACTAGGTAAAGAGTCTATTTCAATTTGAAGGAAAATGTTGAGGAGACAGAGATGTTCTATTCAGTCTCTATAGAACAATGACGTTATCTCTTAGATTGTGTTGTGTTTCTGTTTATGGGCAAAGGCACCAAATCACAGTTAGAATTCACCCATACTTAAGGATGCCTGTGAGTGAGTTCCTAGTGTGCTGTCCATGCATATTCATGTCCGTGGAAGCCATGCTGGCAAATTCAGAAGTGAGGCATAATGTATAAACTGACCTACTTCATTAGTTTACTAGCAGTTGATGAAGGCTTTATTATTTATTTGTTTTATTATTTATTTATTTATTTATTTATTATTTTATTTATACCCCGCCCTTCCTTCCAGCAGGAGCCCAGGGCGGCAAACAGAAACACTAAAAACACTTTAAAACATCATAAAAAGACCTTAAAATACATTAAAACAAAACAACATTAAAACATTAAAAAAAACTTTAAAAACATCTTCAAAAAAAGAGAAGGGTTAAAGGTATTAAAAGACATTAAAAGCAATTCTAACACAGACGCAGACTGGGATAGGTCTCAGCTTAAAAGCTTGTTGGAAGAGGAAAGTCTTCAAAAGGCGCTGAAAAGATAGCAGAGATGGCGCCTGCCTAATATTAAAGTGTTCGTGAGACTACACTAAAGGCCCGCTTCCTATGTTGTGTGGAACGGACTTCCTGATAAGGTGGTATCTGCAGGAGGCCTTCCCCTGCAAAGCGCAGTGATCAGCTTGTTATATAAGGGGTAAGATGATCTTTCAGGTATTCTTCTCCCAAGCTGCGTATGGCTTTGTACACCAAAACTAGAACCTTGAACTTAGCTAATAGGTAGCCAGTGCAATTCTTTCAGCAGTGGGGTAATATGTTGGTGATACCCTGCTCCAGTGACCGGTTGTGCCATCATGTTTTGCACCAGCTGCAGCTTCTGGACCAATCTTAACAGCAGCCTCACATACAGCACATTATAGTAATCCAGCCTGGAGGTTACCAGTGCATGGGTATCAGTGGTCAGGCTATCTCGGTCCAGAAACAGCAGCAGCTGTGTTACCAGCTGAAGCTGGTAAAAGGAACTCCTAGCCACTGAGGTGACCTGAGCCTCTAGTGACAAAGATGGATCCAGGAGCACCCCCAGACTATGAACCTACTCTTTCAGAGGGAGTGCAACCCCATCCAAAGCAGGCAGTTGACCAATTATCTGAACTTGGGAACTGCCAATCCACAGCACCTCTGCCTTGCTAGGATGCAGATTCATCCAGCCCACCACTGAGTCCAAGCACTGGTACAGGGCTTGCACAGCCTCTCCTGATCCAGATGTTACAGAGAAATAGAGCTGGGTATCAGCGTACTGCGGACACCTTGCCCCAAGTCTGCTGATGATTGCTCCCAAGGGCTTCATATAGATGTTAAACAGCATCAGGGACAAGATGGTACTCTGTGGCATCACACAGTACAACTGCCAGAGGGCTGAAAGACAATCACCCAATGCTATTCTCTGAAAATGAGCCTGGAGATAGGATCGGAACCACTGTAAAACAGTGCCTCCAATATCCCTCTTACCAAGCTGGCTCAGAAGGATACCATGATCAATAGGATCAAAAGCTGCGAGAGATCAAAGAAGAATAACAGGGTCGCACTCCCCGTCTTTCTCCCAATAAAGGTCATCTATCAGGGCAACCAAGGCTGATTCAGTCCCATAATCAGGCCTGAACCCATAATGGAATGAGTCAGGATAATCTGTTTCGTGCAAGAGTACTTGCAATTGCTGTGCCACAACCTTTTCAATCACCTTCCCTAAAAAGGGAGTATTTGCAACTGCGTGGTAGTTGTCACAAACCAATGGGCCCAGGGTAGGCATTTCAGGAGCAGTTGGATCAATGCCTCTTTCAGGGTGGCTGGGACCACTCGCTACCACAAAGACAACGATCCACATTCTGAATCCACTTGGTCGTACCCCCTTGGCAAGCTTTAATAAGCCAAGAGGTGCAAGGGTTGGGAGGACACATTGCTGACAGCATATTCTCAAGCACCTTGTCCACATCATCAGGCCGCATCAACTTAAACCAATCCCAAGAGGTTGCAGCAGATGTTGCATTGGACACCTCCCTGGGGACTACAGTAGATGTAGATGGGGCATCAAGATTGCTGTGGAGGTGATCAACCTTCCCCTCAAAGTGCCTTACAAACAATTCACAGTGGGCTTCTGAAGGGTCTAAAACTCCAGGGTTATATGATGTATGCAACCATTTAAGACAATCCATTTCCTGATCTGGATGTTTCAACCCATCCAGTTTCTTGGAGTAATAGACAAACAACCAGTGCAAAAAAAGAATGAAGATTTGGATAGAAAAAATACACATCTAATTTCACTTTTTGTTATGGGTGAATAGAAAAGTAGGTACTTGAGTGTTCGGGGGCATTTCAAAACTGAATAAGTGTGTAATAGTATTATGCAAAAGAAGATATCTTTCCAATCAGTTTGATTACTCATAAGCTGAAGTGCTAGCCAAGATAATAGCTAGAGATATAAACAAGGCTTGATCAGAAGTGGTTTAAAGTGCTGCTTTTTGTGTGTGGCTACCCCCTTGTTGCAAGAGAAGCAGGACTGAAAAAGTCTGATAAATCACTTGGAGCTGCAATTGAGAGCTGGCAAGTGACATGTTTGATTGGCATCCTGGCGTGGCTGCTGAACACATAAAACATGAAATGCACAGTTTACAACAGACAAGTAAAAGGCAGAGCAAGCTCCACAAAGCTCTTAGCATGCTGTTTCATTATGGATTTCTGATCCACTTTAAGTCTGTTTTATATAAACTACATTTCAAATTATTCATTGACTTGATTTATTACAACCTGCTCATCAGCAGGTCTCCAGGTTTACAAAAATTTAAAATTATAATAAAACAAATGGAAATGACAACAGAAACATGAATACATCACAACATAACAGCAGTCAGCAGAATGAAGAACAAAACTCCAAGCATCATAAAAGCAATGTGCAGATGATTAAAAAGCCTGGGAAAATAAAAAGGATTTGCCTGGTGTTGAATGACACCTTCCCTTGTGGAAAGATTCCACAGTCAGGGCATCACCACCATATAGACCCTCTCCCCTATAGCAACACCCACAGCACCTCAGTTGGTAGGAAATGTTCTGTTGAAAAGGTTATGGGTAAGCACTTGTGGAGTAAGCAACTGTAAATCTTATAAGTATTTGTGGAGACAAGAGATTCTTTGGGTATTTTGATCCTAAGCCATGAAGGGCTTTAAAGATCAAAAGCAACACTTTGAACTGAGCCCAGAAATTATCCAAAAGCCAGTGTAGCTGGAGAAGCACAGACATAATGTGTGCATATAAGAGTAACTGTTTTCAGTTTATTTTATTTATTTATTTATTGGATTTCTTGGTCGCCCATCTGGCTGGCCCTCCATGCTGTGTGCCCACATGGCTTTGAAATAAGATGATTTAGAGCCTCAGTCTTCAACTGGTGGATCAAGACCACATGGGTACTGTCTGACCTAAGGTGTGTCACATCACAACTGCTACAACTATACATGTACATGGTAAAAAATTAAGAAGAGGGTCCCATAATGCAAGTTTGGGATAAGCCTTGGGGGAGATTGATCTGAAAAGGTAGAGGACTAGTGATATAGAGCACTGAGCTATGAAGGGAATTCTCACATTCTGTGTATAGACTTTACATTTTCACAAAACAGTTGATTCTCTTGCCCACCACACTAGGCTTGACACCTGTATATTATTTCAAGAAAAAATTAATATTAATAAATAAGGAACAGCTACAGGACCCCACCCATCGGGATAACTTAGGCTTTGGATAAGCATGACAGGCTGGGAGGTACTTTCATGGATTGTTTGCTTAATAGACAATATTATTGGAAGGTATGTCAGGTGTAGTGATTTTCAAGAAGTATATGTCATCCTTGTTTTTGTTGTACTCACACACACACACACCGGGGCTATACATGCATTATGACTGGCATTGATAGCGTTGCTACTGAGAGACTAACAAAGGAAAATGTGAAAAAAGTTCTGAGCAGGAGACAATGACTCGATACTGTAATACCCTGGAGACAAAAAAACTGTAAACATTGTGCATGACAAAATATGGATGTGGTCAAATAATTGCATGAAAAGGCTAGTATCTAGTAAAATTAGGATGAGGAGTATGCAGTTGTCAGAGGAAAATTAGAAGACTTGTTTGTGAGGAATTTGAGTCAGAAATGGAGGCTATGCAGTGGAGCTGTAGAGAATAAGGAATCTTCCTTCCTATGCATCTTGATTACTTTCTCCACTATGATCAGCCAGATAGGCATAGGATACTCCACTTCTCTGTTCTGTGCTCTAACCACCAATGGAGGCTCTGTCAGAATTTTCTTATCTTATTTGTATTTATTTATTTAAAACATTTTGTACCCATTCTTCTTTGCACAGCAATTTCAAGCATGTTACAACTAAACGTGCATGCGAGCTGCTCACTCCCACCTGCCTGTGTTTGGGCTCATAACCGATGATTAAGAGATCCTCTGTTCATGCTGCAGGAAAGGGATTTCACAGGATTCCAAAACTGCAGGTCTTGCTGTGAATCCAAGCACGGTTAGAAGATGTGTCTAAGAAGTGAATGTCAACCATTGTCCACATGTTGCAAGTGCAGTGGCAGTTCCAAGGTACCCAGAGCAGAAGTACATCTGGAACCATCCACATTCCACCTGATACTGGTGACATAGCGGAGTGAGATATATTCAACTTTGGGCTGTAGAAAATCATCCCAGCTCACATTAGGGATCCCAAGGGGAGGCTAATGCTGCGTTGTCGATCTTCACTCTGATTCATGGAAAACCATGACAATAATTGATTCATAGTGGCAGATAGGGAAGAGCCATTTTAGTCCAGTCCAGACACTAGGACTGCAGAATCTATAACATCACAAAGGACTTATGGAACAGAGCCAATGTGATATGAAGAATGGGACTATAACTGAGCATGAAGTAAAAGCAAACAAACGAACAGCCTCCATATTTTTCAATTATGTTTCTGCTGCTATGGGACATCAGGTCACAAAGGCTGATAAACTCTAATGACAGTCGACAGATCAATCTAATAAAGTAAACATAGAATAAAATGCAGGAAGGGCAAAATGGTAAAAAATTTAAAAAGTTTGTGGGGAGGGACAGGGCTGGACACTTCAAAAGCTTGTCAAAGAAAAATGTTCCCAGTTATAAGGAGTTTTTAAGTAATAATTAAAATTTGGGGAACTTACACATTTGCAAACTTTGGTTAGGAACAAAGCTGTTGTTCAGCAGAAGCAGAGTATTCCACCAGGTTGCTTATATTTGCTTAGAGGTGGAGATGGGAAATGACATGCCTACCTCTAAAATCACAGTGCATGTCCTGCCCATCCAAAGGTACAAGTTCATTCTTGATTTTTATGTCTTTTATTTCTTGCTTGTGGCATGGGTGGATTTGTTACAGCAAAGAAGATTACTAAACTTGGCCTCAGACCTATGGTAAATTTACAGGCTGAAATAGCAAGCCTCAGATTTATTTGTATTTATTAACCACACACCTTGTCTGCAAGCCTGCAGTGACAGTGCTCCACAAAATCAGTGTTTTACCCTGACAGGCCTATAGATGGGCTGCATTTACCCAGCCATCTTGGCTTTGATTTCAGTTTGTCTACTCTAAGTATGACTTAGTTGAACGTCACCCTATGTCAGACATGTGGAACCTCTTTTCTTCCAAATGACATTGAACTACAACTCCCATCATTCCATGCTGGCTGGAGCTGATGGAAGTTGGAGTCTAACAACACCTGGAGGACCACAGTTCCCCATTCTTGCCATATGTAACTTTTAAAATTACCTGTAAATATTTGGGTGAGCATTAAGCATGTTTGTAATTTAAAATAATTTGGCTTATCAGTGCAGACTTATCTTCATTTCTGTCCACAACTTTCGAAGATTAGAAACCAAGATATATATGTTCAAGGCAGTTTATAGCCATACCACTCTGAAAAGGCCTCATAAATATAGGTTTTTGTGAGGAATATCCCACCTATGCAAAAGTGTTACGTTGTGTTATGTTACGGTTTATTTCTGTGCCGCCTTTTGGCCATAAAGGCCCTGAAGGCAGCTCACAAAAAATAAACACAAATACAAAATACACACCAGAAAAGAACAATACAGTTTATTTAAATATTAACAAAAATTAAATTAGAAAATATTAACATTGTTTAAAAAGCAACAGCAACCTCTTTCAATGACAATACAATAACAATCAGTAGTTTCCTAATATTTTGATGATGTTTTCCCATGTTTCTCATTTTTTGGTAAAAATGTTTTCCTGTTTCTCTTTTTTTTTTCTGTTTACGTTCTTGCCAGTGTCAACAAGGCACTGGTTTTAAGGAAAAAATAGTATCAACTTTGTATCTGACTGCTGGTTTCCCCCATCTGTTCTGGTGGGAACAAAGCCAGACTCAGACACATGACACTGAAGTTAGCATGTAGTTTTTGACAATGGTGGAAGTTTGATAGACAGCCAAAATATGAAAACTTTTCCCAATATCAAAATAATTATGATTTTCAGATGTATGACTGAGTAGAGTGAAAAAATTAAAAATCATGTAGTGAGTGATACTTGAAAAGCATGCTAAGCAGTTTTGAGCAGCAGGTCTTTGGAATCATCAAAGTTTAGCTAAATACCATGATGGATTTGAGAGTTTATTTTAACATGGGGAGACAGATTAAGAAACCTTATTCAACCTTCATGTTAACTGGGTGGCTTTGGATAATTTTTTATTACCTCCATTTTAACCAAATTTTCAGGGCTGTTGCAAAGAGAGCTAAAATTATAAAGCACTTTGCCCACCAAAAATAGGTACAGAAATGATAATAATAATAATTTGAAATCTTGTACCTTAAACAGTTTATATCATTCTTATTAAGAGGTGAATATCACAAATAGCACTATAATTAAGAAGGAAACTCATTCATTGGCGATTACTCGTGGCCAAGTAAGATTTTCATCCAAGATAAGGTCTTTAACAGTGGGTCCATAAATGACTGTGGAGGCCAATTCTGGATCCACACAGCCTCCCACAGTGAGGACATAGGTTTCCAGATGGAAGATGGTCGTGATGAGGATTTGTTTGATGTGCCTTCCGCTTAGCTTGTTTGTCCCATTTGCCCTGTATTCGTGCTTCTTCAAAGTCCACAGCACCTTTGATAAAAGCCGACCTCCATTTGGGACGTTCATGGGCCAAGACTTCCCAGTTGTCGATGTTCATGTTACTTTTTTTAGATTTGCTTTAACAACATCTTTAAACCTTTTTTGCTGTCCACCGATGTTCCATTTTCCATCTTTAAGCTGGGAGTAAAGTAGCTGCTTTGGAAGATGGTGATCAGGCAGTCGAACAACATGGCCAGTCCAGCGAAGTTGATGTTGAAGGATCATTGTTTCAACACTGGTAGTCTTTGCTTCTTCCAAAACGCTAACATTAGTCCATCTGTCTTCCCAAGTAATTTGCAGAATTTTCCGGAGGCAGCATTGGTGGAATCTTTCAAGAAGTTGGGAATGGCGTTTATAAATGGTCCATGTTTCACAAGCATACATTAAGGTCGGTAGTACAATGGCTTTGTAAATAAGCATTTTGGTCTCCCTGTGACTATCCCGATCCTCGAACAGTCTATGCTTCATTCTGTAGAATGCGGCACTCGCAGAGCTCAGACGATGTTGAATTTCAGCATCGATGTCAGCTTTTACAGAGAGATGGCTGCCAAGATAGTGGAAGTGATCAACATTCTCCAACATCACATCATTAAGCTGGATCGATGGTGCTACAGAGGGACTATTTCACACCTGTTGATGAAGCACTTTGGGTTTTTTAATATTAAGTGAGAGCCCAAGCTTTCCATATGCTTCTGCAAAGACATTTAGGATAGTTTGAAGATCTTTCTCTGAATGTGCAGAGACGACATTATCATCGGCATAATGAAGTTCTATGACAGAATTTGACATTACCTTACTTTTTGCTTTCAGCGTACTGAGATTAAAAAGCTTTTCATGTGTTCGATATATGATTTCCACACCAGTAGGAAGTTTCCCCTCAATAAGGTGTAGAATCATAGCAATGAAGTTAGCAAATCCCTGTTTTATGCCTGATCCGACTCTTAATGGATCGCTCTGAAAGCCATTGTTGTCCACAATTGTTGCTGTCATGTTGTCATGAAGGAGTCGCAAAATATTCACAAATTTATCAGGGCATCCAGTTTTCAGAAGGATGGTCCAGAGAGCGGTTCGATTCATAGTGTCAAAGGCCTTAGTCAGATCAATAAACGCCATATATAAAGGTCAATTCTGCTCCCAGCATTTTTCTTGAAGCTGTCGTGCAGTGAAGATCATGTCCACTATCCCCCTGGAAGGGTGGAAACCATTTTGAGATTCGGGGAGGACATCCTCTGAGATCGGCAGGAGGCGATTTGTGAGGATCCTTGCAAGGATTTTACCTGCGGTAGCAAGAGAGAAATACTACCTGCGGTAGCAAGAAGAGAGATAGTTTCCGCAATCTGTGCTATCACCCTTCTTAAAAAGGGTGATAATTATGGCATCTCTAAAGTCTTCCGGGATCTCCTCCCTCATCCAGATTTTTTCGATGAGCTTATGAAGTTGTTGTGTAAGGTCAGGCCCACCTTCTTTAAAGACTTCAGCAGGAATCCCATCAGGTCCACTAGCTTTGTTGTTCTTCATTTGATTAATAGCTTTACTGACTTCATCCAAATTAGGGGATACTGCAAGCTCATCTCTAGTTTGTTGTTGTGGAATTTGCAAGAAGACCTCATCAGCCACAATAGAGTTATGATTAAGGAGGTTGTAGTAATGCTCTTTCCAGTGCAGTGCAATAGACTCTTTATCTTTAAGAAGTTTGGTACCATCCATTGAACATAAGGGAATTGCACTGTAATCTGTTGGTCCATAGATGGCCTTTGTGGCATTAAAAAAGCCCCGTGCATCGTGAGCAAAGTGCTGGATTTCTTGAGCATTCTTTATCCACCAGGCATTCTTAAGTTCTCTAGTTCTTCTTTGGACCTCAGCCTTTGCACTGGCATAGATTTTTTTCTTAGCAGCACTGTTAATGTCTTTCTGCCATATCTGGAAGGCTTTTCTTTTCTTGTTGATGATATGTTCAATCTCACTATCATTCTCATCAAACCAATCCTGATGTTTCTTAGTTTGGTATCCAATAGTTTGTTCACATGCTGCAATAATGGAAGTCTTCAGTTTAATCCAGTGTTCCTCGACATTTTCAGGGAGTTCTGTCGGTAGATGTATCTTGAGAGTTGTTTGAAAGCAGGCTTGTATAATAGGATCTTGAGGGGCATGGATGTTTATTTTACGCCTTGGTTTTCTTATTTATTTATTATTATTTATTTATTAAAAATATTTCTATCCCACCCTTCTACCCTATAATAGGGCACTCAGGGTGGCTTACAAAAATAATCAAACATGTACATAATAAAATTGTAAACAGTAAAATCACAAAAACATTAAAATAAATTTAAAATACATAAAATGCAATTAAAATACATAAAATACAACACACACACACACACACAAGGGACTACAAAGGTAAAATTTAATGCAGAAGGCATAAGATCAGTGTCAGGCTCTACCTTCAACCCCTCCCAAAGGCTCTCCCAAAGATCATTTTCAGAAGTCTCCAGAAAACCAACAAGGAGGAGGCAGAGCAAACTTCTTGGGGTAGAGTATTCCAAAGCTTGGGGGCCACAGCTGAAAAAGCTCTCTCCCACATGCCTGTCAATCTAACATCTTTCACTCCAGGCATGCAAAGGAGACCAGAGGCAGATGATCTTAAATCCTAGGCAGGTACATATGGGCATAAGCAGTCCCTCAGGTACATTGGTCCAAGGCCATTTAGGGCTTTAAAGGTCTTCCTTGGAGCCTACGTTGAGGAACAATATTAATGGTCATAGTGGATCGAATTAATTGGTGATCTGTCCAGCAGTCATCAGCACTCGTCATGGCCCTAGTGAGGAGTACATCACGATGATCTCTGGCATGGACAATTATATAATCCAGGAGATTCTAGTGTTTTGACCAAGGGTGCTTCCATGATGTTTTAAATTTATTTTTCTGACAAAATGTGTTTGTGATAACAAGATTATGCTCTGCACATTTAGTCAGAAGTAGAATTCCATTCAGGTTGCTGTTGCCAACTCCTTCTTTCCCAATGGTTTCTGGCCATAAATTGAAATCACGCCCAACTCTTGCATTGAAATCACCCAATAGGATAATTTTATTCTTTTTAGGTATCTCTGATAAGATGGTGTCCAGCTGGTTATAATATTTTTCCTTGATGTCTTCATCAGCATCTAATGTTGGTACATAAGCACTTAGAATAGTTGCCTGCTGGTTTTTGGCAAGTTTTAACTGGAGAGTTGAAAGTCGTTCATTAATGCCAATAGGAACTTCTGACAAGAGCTTCACAAGATTATTTTTAATAGCAAAGCCTACTCCATGTATTCGTCATTCTTGTTTAGGCAGTCCTTTCCAGAAGAAGGTATAATCTCCCTTTTCTTCCTTCAGTTGTCCTTTTCCTGCTCTTCAAGTTTCTTGGAGTGCTGCTATGTCAATATTAAAATGTCTCAACTCCCTCGCAATGATGGCAGTCCTGCATTCAGAACATTCACTATCTGTATTGTCCAGAAATGTCCATATATCCCATGTTCCAAAATTCAATTGTCTTTTGCGACCGCTAAGTGGTGACCCCACTGGATGCGGTAATCCAGTCAGGGAGAGAGATGAGGCAGACTATGTTTAGGGCACCTTTTCTAGCCCCCTCCTCATACGGGGTGAGCAGAGTGGATCCTGAATAGGACTGCTCAGTCGTGGATATAGCTGCCGAACTACTCAACTGCCTCGGTCCTTGAGCCAGGACAACTGAGTCTGTATCCACCACCCATGTGCTGGTCCATGACTAGGGGCTTCCGGATTTCACAGTCCTGCCCCCATCGCCATTTGCTGATCGCCATGGAACTTTCGGTTTGGTTTGGTTGGAAGACATCTGTGCGTGAATTTGTTTTATGTGGGGAGATCGGCGCATGACGATCAACACAGAATCTTTGAAAAAGGCTTTGATCCAATGGCATGGATACCACAATGATTGGAAGTCTTTTATGTGCTGCAGCCTTCATCTGCCTTCACAGCTGTTGTAACATACACATTGTTATCCTCCGCCTGTTCTGCCATTGAGGACTTTCTTGGATCGTTCTTTGTCTGGTTTCTCTCCCTTGACCTTACCGCCATGGGTGACCCTGCTGGGAGTACATGACTCCTGATGGCATCGCTAACAGGGTTCATTGGAACACGCAAGCCCACTCACCACTACAAGGTGACAATCCAGCGAGGGGAGGAGGAAACTAGATGTTCTTAGTAATATTGTATCCTAAAGTGATAGACTTCAAGAAATGTTCAATGGGCAGAGTGCCTTATAAACCAGAGATGGAATCATCTGTCAATTTTGGCTCTTTCAGTTTCTAATTTTTCTAATCTTATTTGCAATTTTTTAAAAAACAAAAAGATCCTAATGAAAATTCTTCAGCATTTTTGTATGAGTTTCTGCTAATACAATTTTGTATGCAGTTTTGACTAATGTACACATTTTTGTAATTTAGCCTAATATAATGTATTTTTGTATGCTATTTTTACTAATATATTTGTTCTGTGCACACTCTCCTCTAAGATATGAATTTTTGTAAACACTGCTTGGTTGGAGATCACATCGCAACATTTGGATGAGTGCAAATTTTGAACGATGATTGTGTTTCAGTTCTCATGTTTTGGAAAGTGCAAATTTGAGAAATTTGGCTTTAAATGCGAAATGAATTGAATTTATCCCCCATCCCTATTATAAACACAGATATCCCATAATAGTAAAAGAGAAATTAGCATAAGTTTAAGATTGTTTTCCTGTTTGTTTGTTTTGCCACACCATATTTATTTACACCTTTCTTCCATCATGGAACCCAAGGTGGTGTACATTTGGATCCAGGCAGTCTTCCCTCTGTACACTGATCAGATCCAGGTCTCTTTAGCTTCAGCAAGGTAACAGCCAGATGTGCCTCTAGTTCATATCCTGGGACACACCATAACACATACATCAGACCAGATCAGGCCATACCAAATTCAGGTTTATTCAAACATGATGTTATGATCATCAATCAATAAATCCATCCACCAATCAATAATATTTCTATCCCTTTTCTTCCTCCAGCAGGAGTCTTGGACAGTAAACAACAGCAAAATATAATCTACACAATAATTTAAACATTTAGATAAATTCAGATGAGTGCCAGTTTTGGTCCTTGGGTTAATATACACATACCACAAACATAAATTAAATGCAGACATTATTCTTTGGAAAGTCTCTTGTAGAGTCTCCTTCCTCTTCTGTGCTCTTTATTAATGTTAACAATTGTATTATCTTGAGCAAAAGACAGTTGTTTTATCAATTTATGCTCATGTTGCAATTATATTTACGTCTCTTTCTCTAAGGGAGAGAAGCTTTAATTACATCTCCAGTTAATTGTATCTTAAACATGCTCAACCTCCAAATGCATATTGATGACATGAAGCCATTTCCTAATTATCATAATTGCAGCTTCATTGGAATGGTTAGAGGCTAAATGTGCTGATATCTGTAGAAATCTTTGAGCACTGGTATTAAAGCAATATGTGAACAAAGATATGCATACATTTAATATAATCATCCCAAAGAAGGAGGTGGGGGAGAGAAATACTATAAAGGCATTTAGCTGCAAAACACTTTTCTTAGACTTCATAAAATCACCCACCATCTTTTCAACTTTCTACGTCTTCCATTTCACCTCCCACCAGCCCAGCTACATATGCAAAGTTGAATAATCCCAGTGAGATCATGTGCCATTCTTCTGGGACACAAGCCCTTTTAGTGTCTGTTACTAATATACACATGCATATGAATGCATGTGTGTACACACACAGAGAGACTTTTTTTGCACATACCCCTGTGCTGGTGTCCAGTGTCTTCTAAGGAACAAAACAGCAAAACCTTCTGTTTGAAAAACAATGGTGTAAATAATTTTTTTAAAAGTTTTATTTTCATTGTACAAATAACAATAAAACAGCAATATATACCAACATTTCTAGAAGAGAGTGATCAGGATTGTCCCAATGGTACCTTTCAAGTTATAGGCTATCAACCAAAAGAGTATTTCATGTAAATATTTTTCTATATACAGTATTAGTCAAATCTAAACCTGGTACCCTTCAGATGTTTTGAATAACTGTCCATTTCCAGCCACTATGGCTAAAGGTAAAGGATGATAAGATGAAGTCCAACATTATCTGGAGGGCCCCAGGTTGTGGAAGGCTGCTACCCATAGATAAATCCAATTAACTGTTGAACCTAGCAACATGCCATAGCTATCAGGAACTATTGAGGAGCTTTCTCATAACCTGTTGTTTTGTTCCCTTTATACAGCCCCTAGGAAGAGATTCCCTTTTTTTGGTCACAATGGTAGCTGGCCGTTGCTGTATAAATTAACCAATTTGCTACATGATGTGAATATGTAGCTTTAAAAGTGGCCGAATTTGCTATTTTAGCAACTTGAGTATATGTGTGTGTGTGTGTGTGTGGTTATATAAGAATTTGTCTGATGGTAGGGATAGTCAGAATACCTTCCCCTCCCTCTTTACCTTTGTTTTAATCCTTTTTTTGCTTATATGCTAATTGACAGAACAATCCTATGCATGTTTACTCAAAAAGATGTCTCATTGAGTTCAAGTGTGTATAGGATTGTAGTCTTAATATGATGTGTATGTAAAGTGGGAACCAAGAGATAAACCAACCTAGTGGCTTTGTGGGACGGGAAGCTTGTTCACATGTTACAGGTACAAATTGTCTCAACACATGTATAAGTGTTTGTGTGAAAGAGCATACACTTGTTGATTTGTGCAGCTCAACTGTTGTGTACACAGACTGTGCATTCATTGAACGTGACGTATGAACATCCCTAAAGTCATCCTCATAGAAGAGATTGTGTATAAACATGATCTTCCCTGGAAAGCTTTCTTCAGTGGTAAAACTGGTGTTATTCATGCATAAATTCACTGGCATCAATAGGACATGCACCACATGAGCTACTTGGTACAAAACTACAGAAGGTGTAAAGTCTATTAAAGCAGTGGGAACTAGCAAAATATATGCAATTGACTCTAGTTCTCCTTGATATTGAATTGAGGTTTATAGTTGTGCATATCTATTGCCAATCTCTAGTTTGCCCTATACACAGGAAAATATAGTTTCCCCCCCCCAATGTGTTGAATGACTGTAATCTTACTTGTATTAATAGTCTACCTGTTCACTGCTATTTTGTGCTTGATCGGCATGAATGACTACATGAACGCTACAAGGGTGTTATGAACTATTTGAGTACTTTTACCTTTATATGACAAGCCTTTGTTATATCTGCAAGCTGCATTCTGCCAAGTTTTTTAAATGAAAATTGCTTTAAAGCTGTTACATGTGAATCATGTTCTGTCTAGTTCTGTTGGTTCTCCTTTCATGTCCTGAAAATACGTTATTCTAGAAACAGAAAATTGCATTCTAAGGTGTGTTAAAATAAACAATTTTTATTTGTAAAAAGCTGACACTATTACCCTAGGGCAGCTGATTCAACTCAGAACTCACAGGCATTTTAAGGGGAGAATAATTGGGAATAATTTAGTCCCACCCTTTCTTTCTTTTGCCACTTCAGTTCTTTGGTAGTCTGAAGCTGCACCTTAGATCATTTGGCTTTCTTCCCCCCATAAGGAGACTTCATTATCTGTCTAAATCAGAGGTGGGGAAACTTTTTCAACATTCCCTTCTGGGCAGCTTTCTGAGGGTCACACACCAGTGGGGCAAGAGGCTAAAATGGGTGCAGCAATGAATGTAAACACTGTACAATAGGCTAGATTCTACACACCCACCCACCTCTGCATATTTCATCCAAAGAAGTGAGAGGCATCATCAGAGCTCAAGGACATATTCCAACCAGGCAAAAATGCTTGGGATACAAAGGACGAGTGAGGGATGTGGCTTGGGGAGAGTTCAAAGGGCCAGCTAGAGAGGCTTGGAGGGCTGCATTGGCCTGCAGGCCTGAGGTTCCCCAGGCCTAAAGGCTCTCCTTATTCACATAGCTATCTTTGAAGAGCACAACACTGCATATGACAATATTTGCGGAGCAGGAACCTCCTGTGACAAATGTGAAAAATTATATGACACTCACTAAAATACACGCACTTAGGTTTGCCAGGTCAGAAGCATCCCAAAACCTGAGATTTTAGGGGCGGGCCCGAGTGATGTCACGGGGGCGGGCCCGAGTGATGTCACGGGGGCGGGCCCGAGTGATGTCATGGGGGTGGGCCCGAGTGATGTCACGGGGGTGGGCCCGAGTGATGTCATTAAGCATGATACATTAAGCATCAATCACAGTTGCTTGGAGCATACAATTAAAAAAATATCTGATTGGAAATTAAGCTAGAAATCTTACCTAAAATATGGAGCCTCGGTAGGGAACATTTAATCTAGCCTACTTGCTTTCAGCAAGAAGAGTTTAAGTGCCTTCAGGCCAGGCAAGTCACCAGAAGGCTGCTGTAGGAAGAAAGGAGCCTAGTGGTGTGGAGATGTTAGATGGGAGCATTGGGGAGTAAAGATGGATGCCCCTGAAGGCTTCAATTCTAAACACACTTACTAAGGGATTAAGCCCCATAGAACTCAACAGGACTGACTTCTGAGTAGATATAGTTTGGCTTGTGCTGTTGGTAAACCTTGACTAGGGATCCTCTGCAAAGACATCCATGTCCAAGCAGGGTTGGCAACCCGCTGCCTGGAATGCCCTGCCCTTTTAATGTGGCTGCTCCAAACTTCTTTACAGATTTGACCCTTCACTTCAGAAAGAGATCTGAGAAATGAGTAAGAGTAAGAAGATTCTCTACCCTTTCTGTCTATCCTGTGGGCTGCTATAAACTCACTTTGACAACCAACCCAATTCCAGTGAGTAATAACTGACAGAGAGAAAACACACATGGTTTGGTCTACCTTCACAGGCAGCAGCTTGGGAACAAGAATTGCAGCCATACTTCCAAATATGTGAATTCTCTTTTACCACTATTGGGCAAGAAACAAACTGCCATGCAACCAACAAGGTGCATCATCATAAGAACATAAGAAGAGCCTGCTGGATCAGGCCAGTGGCCCATCTAGTCCAGCATCCTGTTCTCACAGTGGCCAACCAGGTGCCTGGGGAAAGCCCGCAAGCAGGACCCGAGTGCAAGAACACTCTCCCCTCCTGAGGCTTCCGGCAACTGGTTTTCAGAAGCATGCTGCCTCTGACTAGGGTGGCACAGCACAGCCATCATGGCTAGTAGCCATTGATAGCCCTGTCCTCCATGAATTTGTCTAATCTTCTTTTAAAGCCATCCAAGCTGGTGGCCATTACTGCATCTTGTGGGAGCAAATTCCATAGTTTAACTATGCGCTGAGTAAAGAAGTACTTCCTTTTGTCTGTCCTGAATCTTCCAACATTCAGCTTCTTTGAATGTCCACGAGTTCTAGTATTATGAGAGAGGGAGAAGAACTTTTCTCTATCCACTTTCTCAATGCCATGCATAATTTTATACACTTCTATCATGTCTCCTCTGACCCGCCTTTTCTCTAAACTAAAAAGCCCCAAATGCTGCAACCTTTCCTCGTAAGGGAGTCGCTCCATCCCCTTGATCATTCTGGTTGCCCTCTTCTGAACCTTTTCCAACTCTAGAATATCCTTTTTGAGATGAGGCGACCAGAACTGTACACAGTATTCCAAATGCAGCCGCACCATAGATTTATACAACGGCATTATGATATCGGCTGTTTTATTTTCAATACCTTTCCTAATTTATTTATTTATTTATTTATTATTTCAATTTATATACTGCCCTTAGCAGAATAGCTCTCAGGGCGGTGAACAAGCAAGATAAAATACAATATATCATAATAAAAATCATAAAAACATATACAAACAAACAACAAAAAACACTACAAAAACACAATACGACAAAAATTAGAAATACGGATTAAAAGATTAAAATGGTTAAGAAAATTAAAATGCCTGGGAGCATAAAAAGGTCTTTACCTGGCGCCGAAAAGATAAAAGTGTAGGCGCCAGGCGTACCTCTTCGGGGAGGCTGTTCCACAACTCAGGGGCCACCACAGAAAAGGCCCTAGATCTAGTAACCACCCTCCGGGCTTCCCGATGGGTTGGTACCCGGAGGAGGGCCTTAGATTCTGAACGAAGTGAACGGGTAGGTTCGTATCGAGAGAGGCGTTCCACAAGGTATTGAGGTCCCACGCCGTGTAAGGCTTTATAGGTAAGAACCAGCACCTTGAATCTCACCCGGAAGCAAATAGGAAGCCAGTGCAGACGCGCCAAGACAGGTGTTATATGCGAAGACCGACTGGTCCTCGTCAGTAGTCTGGCAGCTGCGTTCTGCACCAGCTGAAGCTTCTGAATTGTCTTCAGGGGCAGCCCTACGTAGAGCGCATTACAGTAATCCAATCTTGAAGTTACCAGAATGTGAACAACGGAGGCAAGGTCATCCCTGTCCAGATAGGGGCGTAGTTGGGCTACCAGACGAAGATGGTAAAACGCATTCCGTGCCACCGAGGCCACTTGGGCCTCGAGAGACAGGGAAGAGTCGAGAAGAACCCCCAAACTACGTACCTGTTCCTTCAGGGGGAGTGTAACCCCATCCAGAACTATCGCTAGCATGGAATTATCCAGAATTATCCAGAATTATCGCTAGCATGGAATTTGCCTTTTTCACAGCTACCGCACACTGGGTCGACATTTTCATTGTGCTGTCCACTACAACCCCGAGGTCTCTCTCCTGGTCGGTCACCGCCAGTTCAGACCCCATGAGCGTATATGTGAAATTCAGATTTTTTGCTCCAATATGCATAATTTTACACTTGTTTATATTGAATTGCATTTGCCATTTTCCCGCCCATTCACTCAGTTTGGAGAGATCTTTTTGGAGCTCTTCACAATCCCTTTTTGTTTTAACAACCCTGAACAATTTAGTGTCATCAGCAAACTTGGCCACTTCACTGCTCACTCCTAATTCTAGGTCATTAATGAACAAGTTGAAAAGTACAGGTCCCAATACCGATCCTTGAGGGACTCCACTTTCTACAGCCCTCCATTGGGAGAACTGTCCATTTATTCCTACTCTCTGCTTTCTGCTTCTTAACCAATTCCTTATCCACAAGAGGACCTCTCCTCTTATTCCATGACTGCTAAGCTTCCTCAGAAGTCTTTGGTGAGGTACCTTGTCAAACGCTTTTTGAAAGTCTAAGTACACTATGTCCACTGGATCACCTCTATCTATATGCTTGTTGACACTCTCAAAGAATTCTAATAGGTTACTGAGACAGGACTTTCCCTTGCAGAAACCATGCTGGCTCTGCTTCAGCAAGGCTTGTTCTTCTATGTGCTTAGTTAATCTAGCTTTAATCATACTTTCTACCAGTTTTCCAGGGACAGAAGTTAAGCTAACTGGCCTGTAATTTCCGGGATCCCCTCTGGATCCCTTTTTGAAGATTGGCGTTACATTTGCCACTTTCCAGTCCTCAGGCACGGAGGAGGACCCGAGGGACAAGTTACATATTTTAGTTAGCAGATCAGCAATTTCACATTTGAGTTCTTTGAGAACTCTCGGGTGGATGCCATCCGGGCCCGGTGATTTGTCAGTTTTTATATTGTCCATTAAGCCTAGAACTTCCTCTCTCGTTACCACTATTTGTCTCAGTTCCTCAGAATCCCTTCCTGCAAATGTTAGTTCAGGTTCAGGGATCTGCCCTATATCTTCCACTGTGAAGACAGATGCAAAGAATTCATTTAGCTTCTCTGCAATCTCCTTATCATTCTTTAGTACACCTTTGACTCCCTTATCATCCAAGGGTCCAATTGTCTCCCTAGATGTCTCCTGCTTTGAAAAACAAAATACAGTGATGCTTTCCTAAATACCAAACACAACAAGATTCCTATGAGTAAAGCAGACAACTTAGCATTCCACAACCAGTCAGGATTCATAACCGAAAACTAAAAAAATCCTGGCATCCAGTCAGTTAATGCAGAATGCTGCTTCATGATTGCTGACATGAGTGAGATCCTATCAGCACATAATACCTCTGCTCTGAAATCTGCATTGGTTGCTGATTTGCTACCAGGTAAAGTTCAAGCTGTGCTTTCTGTGTTATGGATGCAACATAGCACTTGTAAGAAATCAGTCCTGTAAAGTGGCAGAATTTTGGATACTCTGTTCATAGGGTTTTTGTGGTAAGAGGTATTCAGAGGTGGTTTACCATTGCCTTGCTCTGACTTTGGACATATATCATACTTTGGACACATAATGAGAAGACATGATTCACTAGAAAATACAATATAGAAGAACAGAAGGGAGTAGAAAAAGAGGAAGACCAAATAAGAGATGGATTGATTCCATAAAGGAAGCCACAGACTTGAACTTACAAGATCTGAGCAGGGTGGTTCATGACAGATGCTATTGGAGGTCACTGATTCATAGGGTCGCCATAAGTCGAAATCGACTTGAAGGCACATAACAACAACAACAAAGTGGCAGAACCTACGCTTTGGAACTCCTTGTCTATTGACATTAGGCAGACACCTCTTTTCAGCACCTGCTAAAATCATTTTTGCTTAGGCAAGCCTATCCAGGCATGTAGAAGCTATTGTGTTTTTAAATCTGTTTTTAACTCATTGTTGGTTTTATTATTTTAAATGTTTTTAAATACATGTCTTTAACTGTTTTTGCCAAGAATGTTATTGTTTTAATTCTTTCTGTAAACCGCTTTGAGATTTTTTACAATAAAGCAGTATGTAACTGTTGTAAATAAAATACATAAATAAATTTTGGAGTCACTGTGGCCCTTGAGTCTCTTCCTACTTTTACGAACAAAGGAATCTGCCTTATACTGACTCAGGCCATTTGGTACCTCATAGCTCAGTACTGATGACATGGACTCGCATTGGCTCTCCAGGATTCCAGGCAATAGTGTTTTCCAGAAATTGAGTTCTGGACCTTTCCATGCAAAGCATATGGCCTACCAATGAGCTACAACCCTTCCCCTGTTTAAAAAGGTATCTTTTAAAATTGTTCTTTTCAATTCAATTCTTGAATGCACATCATACCTAGGGCAGATCCACACCATTCATTTAAAGCACATTCAACACCCATTTGAAGCACATGAATCCCACCACAGAATCAGAACTGTAACATTGAGGGAGAAATGACACTTCTCAGGACTCTTTAGGGGAAGTCATGTGCATTAAATGCTAGTTGGATGTGCTTTAAATGTATTGTGTGGATCCACTTAATAAATTTTGCCTGCATGTAAATTGTTTTAATTAATTTTTCAAAATGCAAATGAGCTATAAAGTGTAGTGGGTGACCATGGGCTACTCACCATGTTTCAGCCTATCTGCCCCTCAGGATGAAAACAATGGAGAACCATGACCACCTCAAGGAAGAAAGGCATACTTAAAATGTATTTGAAGTATTGTACAACCATAGTGTGAAATTGGATACTTATTGGGACACGGTATGAAGAAATATTTATATAAGCATGACTATCAAATATGTTTATTATTTACACAACCTGTAAAGATATTTATAGTGCAATCCTATGTTCGTTTACTCAGAAGCAAGTCCCAATGTATTCAATGAGGCTTATTCAACCAGGGAAACTGCAGCCTGAAGTGATAAGGAACTAGTTCTTTTAACAAGCCTTTTAAGTTGAGTCCTTATCCCAGTCTGTGTCTGGTCTGGGTTGCTTTTTAACATGTTTTTAAACTTTCTTTTTTAAAAAAAGTTTTTAAAGCTTTAAAAAATGTTTTTAAAGATGTTTTGTATTAATATATTTTAAAGTCTGTTTTTATGATTTTTAAAGTGTTTTTAGTGCTTTTGTTTGCCGCCCTGGGCTCCAACTGAGAGAAAGGGAGGGATATAAATCAAATAATATAAATAAATAAATAAATAAATAAACTTCGTTCACCCAACCCAAAATTCAGAATCATGCCACTTTAAGCTGTTCTGCAACTGTTTATACTTGTTTTATGGTTATTGTTTTTTAAAGGGATTTATTTCTTATTGTGAGCTGCCTTGGTTTCCAATCACCAACCCTACCTCACAGGGTTGTTGGAAAGACTCCCTATACACACACACACACACACACACACACACACACACACTTGTAAAAATACACCCCATATGATAGTTTATTGTCAAACCAGTTGGTCATTGCAGAACATTTTTTAAAAAATCAGTATTAGTTTCCTACATAACAAAAAATGTGATACCTAGGTAAACCCTGCCTTATTGCTTTAAAAGTAGGATTGAGGGAAAGATTTACAACACAAACACAATTCTTTGCTATGTTTACTCAAAAGTCCCATTAATTTACAGCACAATCTTAACCATGTCTACTCAAAAGCCAGTGCTAATGAATTCAATGCGGTTTACTCCAGGTACATGGGATTAGCATTGCTTTACAAGTATTAGATTAAATACTTTCATATTGCCAAGGTTTTCAAAGCACTGCCCTCTCCAACAGCCCAGGGTCTGACTCTTGCACACAAGAGAAAAAAAACTTTAAGCCATATTCTTACTTATTCAAACTGAAGATCTCAAAGCCACCATTTCCTGACATTGCAATTAAGTCTAGGCACTGCCTGGGTCAACAAATCACAACCTTGGCCTCACTTATTGGCTACAATCCTGAAAGGGTGGGGTTACAGCCAGAACTTGGAAAAGTTATTTTTTTGAACTACAACTCCCATCAGCCCAATCCAGTGGCCATGCTGTCTGGGGCTGATGGCAGTTGTAGTTTGAAAAAGTAACTTTTCCAAGCTCTGGCCTGGAGCTAGGAGCTGCTATAACAGATCTGTTAAACAGATTTAGCAGTTGCGGGAGTCAGCTGCCATTTTGATGTATATCTCAAGAACCAGACCACCTAGAAACTTAATTTTTGCTGTTGGTTGCCCCCAAACTGTCTCCCCATTCAAATAGTCTGGATAGCCCTGGTGACAGCTCCCCCAGGTTGAAAATGCTGCTTATGAATGCCAGGTCGGTGAACGATGGCCATAGGTTCTGGAACTCCCTTCCTAGGGAGGCATGAATGGCCCCCTCCTTGCTATCCTTCCGTCGGTACGTAAAGACTTTTTTAATCCGATAGGCTTTTGAGATAGAAGGTGTTTAGGATTGGGCTCTGCAAGGTTTGATTACTGTTTTATGCTGTTATTTGTATTATTTTAATTTTTTTTTAGTATTTTAAGTGCCTGTTTCATGGTTTTAAGGTTGCGTATAGTTTAATTGCATCTTAATTGTATATTTTTGTATGTTTTCAACTACATGTAGTTTTATTTGTAAGCCACCCTGAGTTCCAGTTTGGAAAAAGGGTGGGGTAAAAATAAAGTTTCATTCATTCATTCATTTTTTTAAAATTGAAGCTGAGAGTCTGTAGATTAAGGTGAGTTACCCGGAGAAGCAGAGGGGACCCCCAAAAGCTGGAACCTCCGACCTAAAACCGGACACCTGGTAACCCCACATGCACTCCTTTTTTTGGTTTTGTTTTATGACAGCTACATTTACGCAGAGCTTGGAAAAGTTACTGTTTAAAACTACAACTCCCATCAGCCCCAGTCAGCATGGCCACTGGATTGGGCTGATGGAAGTTGTAGTTCAAAAAAGTAACTTTTCCAAGCTCTGAATTTACTCTGGACTAACAGCACAGTGGGGAGGAGAACCTGGCTACGAGTCCAGAGTCTGTGAGTTCAAATCCCTGCTCGTGTCTCCTGGGTGTAATGGGCCAGCTAAAGATCACTCCCACAGTGAGTGGCTCAGGGGTTACATGCCCTGAGTAGCTGTGGGCAAGCTGCATAGTCCCAAGGAGCCCAGTTTCCGCCCAGCTGGCAGTTGCAGATGAAGGGGCTGGCTTGTGCAGCTGTGGCAAACTGATCAGGCCCTAGCCAGCTTGGGAGGACTAGCCTCAGAAGGAGGCAATGGTAAACCCCCTCTGAATACCGCTTACCAGGAGAACCCTATTCATAGGGTCGCCATAAGTCAGGATCGACTTGAAGGCAGTCCATTTCCATTTCAACAGCTAAAATTACAAACACGTTTGATTACAATATACTGCATACAAATCAGGATTCCTCCATATTGTAGTGCCTCAGACTGCCAACAGGAGACAAACGTGTTAGCCAGTGGCAGAGATGGGGAGGATCATAAGATACAAGATGGAAGATCCCACAGAGCCAGCCTGACCATGAGGCAAACTGAGGTGTTCCTTCAAGAGATGTTTGGAAGGTGGCAACTGGTGAATGTGCCTTCTCCAGGCCCTCCCCCACACCAATTGTGGAATGTCTTCTGACTTCTGGTGTCAGGCAGAGCACTCCTGGGCATTTGGAAAGTGCTAATGGGGTGGTATTCAGTGCTGGCCCTACTAAGAGTAAACTCATTGAGGTTAACAGACATCTTAGGTTCATTAATTTCAATAGGTCTGATCTGAGTAGGGCTAAACTGAATACAGCCCATGGTGTGGCTTTTGGTCATTTATTTTTGGTGTGCATTGTTGTGGATGGGGGTGGTTATTTTATGTATAGGGTTGCCAGATCTCCGGTTTTCTGCCGGAGTCTCCGGCAAAAGGGGGCCGTCTCCGGCCTCCAGCCATAGTTGCTTTGAAGACGTTGATCTCCGGCTTTTGAGTGTCCACCTGAGGCACGCATGCATGATTGACACACACATGCGTGACGGCAGCCGCTCATTGCACCCAGAGGCAGTCTGTGCCTGCAGTGTCCATTGCGGCCGCTAGAGCACATCGTCGTTTCGAATGAGACGGCCGTTGGGAGGGAGGAGCTCGTCATTTTGAATGAGACGGCCGTTGGGACTGGAGGCAGGAGCAGGTCGGAGGCTGGCTGGGGCAGGCACAGAGAGAGACAGAGAGAGAGAGAGAGAGAGAGAGAGGACTGTCTGTCTGGCATACAAAGTCTAGAAGGAACAATATCCTCCCCAGTGAGCCACAAGCCTCTTTCATGTTGCATTATGTAAAGGTGCTTCCCTGTGTTCCAGCAGGCAATTGCTGTACAAGGGACTTATCCCTGAAGAGGACAACCAGTGAAAACCCTTAGTCCTTCTTTAATTCCAAACACAACACTCAGGCACTTATTGCAAAAGGTAAGCAGTGATATCTCCCTCTTATTTCTCAGTGGCTTCATTTCAGCTGTCAGTAGTCACCACCTGACTTGGCTATTAGAAGGAATAACAATAACTGCTATCCAGAGCTCTTAATAGGAAGGTTGAATTGTGATTCTCAGGGCTATCTCTTGAGACAGACAAGTCATGCATCTAAAATCCTCCTCATCTTTTGCACTGCATGGAAGGAGGAAAAGATGGTTGGGAATTTGAGGCTTTGATAAGAAGCAACAACTAGGTAGCTAAAGACACTACAAATATTTACTTTCACAGGGGCCTGATGCTCTTAGAAACATTTTCTTAACAGAAGTCTCTCAAAAATCACATACTCTCCTCCTCAGTTTGCTTTCTCAGAATGTTTTCCATCATCCCTCATGGCCAGGCTGCTTGGATGTGTTGTGTGTGTATTTTTTATATATCTTAAAGCCAACAATGGCATACATACACATTGCTGCCAGGGAAAGAAAATAGCTTCAATTACGCTTATTAAATGAGCCATTGAAGCAATTCCCTTTTACTGGCAACAAGGCAAGGCATACTATGTCTGTTATACTTCCTGAAACTGTTTCCTGTTAAGGCCTACATTCAATAGAAGTTTTGGTAGAAAGGGGGTAGTTTTACTTTTCATTTTTCCTGCATATTGTTAAGTTTTTTAAATCAAAACACCAACTTTTTAAAAGAAAATACCAACTTGTAACTATCATAATTATAGTTATTAAAATATTGCATGTTTCACTGCCTGTTATTAGAATATGTATGGTTTTTGATGTAGGCTTTCATGGAACAATCCTATACATGTCTATACAGCCCTATAGAGATCAATAGGACTTATAGATAAATCTGTGAAAGTTCAGACCTAAATATATTGAATATTTATATATGAAAGATGGGCTGAGGAACCCCAGGGAGAGGGCTGAATAACCCTCAGAGAGGGGCTGAAGACCCTCAGGGAGAGGGCTGCATAACCTTAGAGGAGGGGGCAGAGAGAGCGATGGGCTGCATAACCTCAGAGAGAGGGGGCAGAGAGAGCGATTGGCTGCATAACCTCAGAGAGAGGGGGCGGCGGCTGTGGGCTGAACAATTCTCAGAGCTGATGTGCCTGTCCCTCCACCTTTATTTTGCTGTAGATAGCCAGGACGAGGTCCAGAACATCCAAGAAGCACGCACAGCAGGATCTTGGTAGGCATGCCTTTATGGAATCATATGGCTTCCTTTATGGAATCAATCCATGTCTTGTTTGCCCTTCCTCTTTTTCTACTCCCTGCTATTTTCCTAAGCATTATTATCTTTTATAAAAGATTATTCTTATGTTGGATAATCTTTTATAAGACGTTTCATCTTGATGCAATTAAAAACCATTCAATTGCTTCAGCAGGCAAAAAAGTCATTAAGTGGTCTGCCAAGACCCTCAGTAATGTTCAAGTAGTGGTGGTGGTGAGTTTGCAAATCCCTGGTCTATCGCCTTGCTGTCTGTTTGTGAGCTTACAGGATACGTTTGACTGGCCAGGGTTGGATGCTGGGTTTGAAGAACATAAGGACAGCCCTGCTGGATCAGCCAAAGGCCCATTTAGTCCAGCGTCTTGTTTGCACAGTGACCACCTAGATGCCTGTGGGAAGCCCACAAGCAGGACCCGAGTGCAGCAGCGCTGTCCCCACTTGTGATTCCCAGCAAATGGTACACAGAGCCATATAGCTTGTGATATAAAGAGCCTTTACTCTGATCCAACAGGGCTCCTCCAGCAGCATTGTGGCATACTTGTGTGCAGGGCTGGATTACCCACTAGGCCCCTGCATTAGTGCCTATGAAACTCCTACAGGCCTACAAGAAAGTTTGGGTTCTACAAAATAAGTTATTTAATGCAAATTATTGTCTGATGTAGCAGTTTACTCAGCCTTGACCCAATGAACAACAAACATATGTCTTAAGTAAATGTAGATTAAAAACTCACTTTGCAGCTGTTGTTGTTAGCAAAATCACAGATCACAATAGAGGAGCACAAGCCAAGATAGCCATGAAGCATTCTCAGTACCTGATCTCTTCTCGGTTATCCCAGAGTGCAGGACACGGAATAATGGGCTCAAGCTACAGCAACGTAGGAGACCCCTGTTCTCACAGAGCTACAGTTTGCCATAGTGATTCAACAGACAGCCTCTCTTCCCAGAGATTTCTGTGATTGTAGCTCTGTTAGGGCAACAGGAGTCCTCTAACAGCTTTCAGCACGCTTTGCAAACTACACTTCCCAGGATTTGATGTGGGAAGCCATGGCTGTTTAAAGTGGAATAATAGTGGATTAAATGTCTGGTGTGAATGTGGCCTGAGTCTTAGCAAGTGGAGGAAGTAACTCCTATTGAGTTCTATGGGGCTTAGTTCCTTAATAAGCATGTTTACAGTTGCTGCCTTCGGGGGCATCCATCTGTGCTCCCATCTAACATCTTTGCAACACTAAGCTCCTTTCTTCTTACAATGGCCTGGCCTGAGGGCACGTAAACCCTTCTTGCCAGAAGCAAGTAAGCTAGATTAAATGTTCCCTAAAGGTGTTGGACTATGACCTGGGAGACCAGGGTTCGAATCCCCATATAGCCATGAAGCTGACTGGGTGACCTTGGGCCAGTCACTGCCTCTTAGACTCAGAGGAAGGCAATAGAAAACCACCTCTGTCTGAATACTGCTTACCATGAAGACCCTATCTGGGATCAACTTGAAGGCAGTCCATTTCCATTTTGCATCACCCTAAGCTTGTGAGAAAGAATGACCTTGTCACTTCAGATGGACCTAGGAACACCCTATTTTAGATAAGATTTCTATTTTAATCTCCAGAGAATTTTTTTTGAATGGTATGCTCCAAGCAACTGTGGTTGATACAATGTATCATGTTTAATGACATCACTAGGGCCCGCCCCATGACGTCACTAGGGCCCTCCCCCATTTTCTCAGGTTTTTGGATGGTTCCGACCTGGCAATCCTATTTATGTAACATTTATTTTTGTGGATGAAGACTTCTTTGAATTTTTGTTTTGCATTTTATGCTATCCTTGTAAATCACTTTGGGACTCCTTTTGTGTGAAGCGGCACATGAATTGAATAAATCTGATCTAATCTAACCATTCATAATCAATCTAATCAGAAACATGTGACATGATATAAGAGTGTTTTTTGGCATAAAAATAACAAAATAGAAATGATCCAGTTGGCTTCTTTTTTAATATGCTTAAAACAAGCAGGTAAATCTGTCTTCATGTTGAACTGTTGCATAGCACTTTGTATTGGACCAGATTCACACCATACATTACTTCCATTATTATTGCACTTTAAACAGTCATGGCTTCCCCCAAAGAATCCTGGGAGCTGTAATTTGTAAAGGGTGTTGAAAACTGTTAGGAGATTCCTGTTCTCCTCAGTGACCTACAATTCACTCAGTGATTAACAGCCAGCCCCTCTTCCCAGAGAACTCTAGAACTGTAGCTCTGTGAGAGGAATAAGGGGTCTCCTAACAACTCTTCAGCACCCTTTAGAAAGTACAGCTGCCAGGATTCTTTGGGGGAAGCCATGACTGTTTAAAGTGCAATAATAATGGAAGTAATGTATGGTGTGAATGGACAGTTACCAGTTGCCTTTTATGTGAAGTAGATGCTTCATGAGTATAATTACAAAGTGGGTGAAGCTGAAAGCAAACTTTTTTAAAATAACAAAAACAACAAAAGAATAGCTGTAAAGCAGCCTCCTCATCCTGGGCTTGCCGAAGATGTCATGGTTTTTTCAGGTAACAAAAAGAACGAAAGAAAAGACACTCATAAATATCCCTTGGTCATCTTGAAGCTAAGGTAAAAACAACAGTAACCCTACATCTCATCCATGAGAATTTTGCTGAAATTATCTATTCCCTTTTGTAATGTTTTGAATGCAGAGGGCACATGAGACCATTAAGGCCTTTATGGAACTTCCAGGAAACATTCAACTGGCCCCACCTTAAGAGGTCTTTCAGCAAAAGGTGAAGACATTCTTTGTCTGTGCCTTTCAAGTCGAGTAGGAGTGACCCTGAGAGCTAAAATGCTACAAATGTTCATCACTGCTGAATTATATTAACTTGCTATGATTATGTACTTTTAAAGTATTGTTTTTATTGTATTGGTTGTTTGGTGTAATTTTATATTGTAAGCTGCCCTGGGCATCTGTTTGGCCTTCTGTCTCATTGCTGAATATGGAATGAAACAGATACAAAAAGAGAACAAGACAAAGCCACTGATATTCAGCCAAATGCAAGTGTTTTTGTGTGCAAGTAAGGTCACACTGGGCCAAATATACCCTTGTTTAGATAAAGCATTTTGTCAGATGACCGTTTGCTGATAAATTTGTAAGAGAAAGTAGGTATCTGTAGCCAGAACGTTGATGAGTGTGATTTGTTGTTGTTCCACGATGACCATGATTACTGCTATTATTCAGCTAGCACATTGGAAGACAGTTGTGGAAATATGATTCCACCAAATTTATTTATGCCTAGTAGTGGAGCAACTTAATCTATTATTACTTTGGAGAATGAGAAGGATGGGGATCTGTGCTATATCTTCAGAAGGTAAAGCTCTGGCCATGACAACCATGCATGTTTGTCACTCCAGGCTACTAGAGTTTCTATCATTAAGATTGGGCCAGTAATGGACTGAAAATTTGTGATTGTTATCAAGGTCAAGAGTGTTTCAAAGCAATGGTCTCATACATTTCAGCTTCCAGAATAAGAAGTTTTAGGTTACTTATGCACCACTACTGAGACCACTATGACAAATTGGCCAGGGAACATACTGTGCTGGAAATAGTGGTGCACCCAGCCAAACTTATATCCCCAACTCCTAACAAAGAATAAGTTCTGTGTTGGATAATAACATCCAAAGGTGATATCTACTGTCTAGACTTTGCCACTCTTATTAGCTAGTGTTGTACAGAATAGCTGCCTGGAGTACCCTGGATAAACACAGCCCCAAATACTGCTGTAATAGGCTACTGTTTCAGTTCTACAAGCAGGTGTTTTCTTATCCAAAGTTAAATCCATGCCTATGATTAAGTCACAGTGTGAGAAGACATATTGGACATGATGTCACTTAGCCTTCAACTGAGAATAAACACATTAGGACCAAAAGTGTCATTTGGTGTGTAATATGTCAGCAAGCACATGTTCCCCTCTACATTCACGTAAAGGCATGAGGACACATGTAGTGGTGGACTGGAGTGAAGCACAAGCCAGCTGAGCTACAATATAAGAAAACACCAGTTTCTGTTCCGATCAAAATCAGCATTGTTTCCTTTCCTCTGCAATTTGATTTCTGCTATAATATTGTTGTGCGCCACCCCAATCTCTGAGTGGTGAGAGATCTCCAGGTGCAGGATCCCAAATCAGAGGCCGGAAAGGGAACCCATAGAAACCATCTATCTCAACCCCAAACCCATAACACTAGCTCCCTGACAAAGGTCTGTCGCAGACCTGCAAACAAACAGAATAACAGTCTTTCCTATAAAGAAATTACAGGTTAGTAAGACATTGAAACATACACCATCAAAAGCATAGTCATAGTATAGTCACATTTCCACACGTATAAAAACAGTCTATTCCTTTACAGCAAGTTTTCAATTAACTGCTTTCTCTTTAGGCTTCCTCTTCTTCCTTGGAGCTCCCTGTCACAGCTCTGCATCCAAACCGCTTACCCAGTCCTCATACTTGGCAGTGCCCAAGATAGTGAATTCCCGACATGTTTAAGACAGATTACAGCCTCACTACCAGAGCTCCTTTGTCCTTCCTTGTGCCACTGCAGCACAGCAGCCCTCAGCATTTTCCCCTTGCCTCCCCCAAACAGTTGCACACACACAAAATCTAACAGGCATAGTATAGCAATGCAAAAACTATGAGAATAATTTTAGAAAATCATGAAACAGTTCACATCCCCACAAGTATGCAAAAAACACAAATCAAAATCCAAAAGGCAATGCTAAAACCAACAGGAAGAATTCCTACAGCAAGTCAGTACACAGTCCCATAAGCACAACCCCCACCCCCAAACCATGCAGTTGCCCACATGGTTCTTTGTCTTGAGGCTTCATGGAGTTCCCAGTCCAAGCTGATGGCTCCTGCTGCCCGCAGGGTCTTAGAACACATCTCCCAGAACACACTTGTTTTCTCATCAGCACATGGCAGACTGTAGCCATCTTCCTCCCACTCGTCCTCGGAAGTGTCCTTGGCCCAGTCCACTTCATCCCATGCCCAAACCTGCAAATCATAGTCCTGCCATAAGTGTTTGTCTGGGGGCATCTTCTTCAGGACTAGCTGGCCTAGCCCACCCAGGTTGGCAGAAAGAAATCTCTGTTCTCCCCCACCATCTCCAGTGTGAATCATGGGCCCAAACAGAGGCAGATAACCTTCCCAGTGTCTCTTGCCCTCCAAACTCACAGGATGCTGGGTACCTCTCACTGCTGGAATTTGCCCAGGGACTGCACCCATCATAGGAGCTGCATCACCCTATAAGACCATTATGGGCACCCAAGGGGCAAAGTCACTTGGGGATTTTATCTCACCCATCTCTCCTGGCGCTGGGAACTCCTCTTGGACTTGTATTCCCACCTCAGGCTTCTCCTCCCGCACTTTTTCTTGCACAGCCATTTCTCCAGGCGCTGGCAGCTCTTCTTGCACACACGCCTCCAACTTTTCCTCCTGCACTTTCTCTTCCACAGCTGGCACACATGGTGTGAAGAAATGTATCAACAGCTGCTCTTCTCCAACCTGTAGTTCCCTTTTCTCCAAGACCCTTTCTTCCTCCTGCATTACTTCTTCAATAGCAGGCACACATGGAGTGGAGAAATCTATGAGCAGCATCTCTTCTTCAGCCTGTACTCCACTTTCTTCTGAGACATCTTCCTCTTCATTTTCCAGCCTGTCTTCCTTCAATTCTTGGGGCTTAACTTCCAGCTTTCTGGTGTCTTTCCTGCTGGCAGGTTCCTGGACAATCAACGCCTCTTCTTCATCTGCCACTGACTGCAACTCCACACAGTCCAAGCCCTTCAGCTGCCCATCCATTTCCTGAATCTCTTTAGCCATCTCTGTCTGGGTGCTCTGCAGCTGGGCTCCTGGGTCATTCTCAACCCCTTGCAGTGGGTGATCAGGCACAGCTCTCACTTCTTCACATGGGGTCTCCTTTTTCTCTCCAAAGAGGTGTTCTATTCTCTCTTCAAATGGTTGCTGGTCCTCCTGGCACTTTAGTTGCCTTTGTTGCTGGTCCTCCTGGCTTTCTAGTTGCCTTTGCTGCTGGTCCTCCTGGCACCACAATTTCATCTGCTCTAGGAATGCTGCTAGTTCTCCCTCCATTTTCACTCAGGCACACCTTGCTCCCAATTCTTCCAGGAAACTCCGTCCGACTTCTAACATTAGTGTTGCATGCCACACCAATCTCCAAGTGGTGAGAGATCTCCAGGGGCCACTGTGCTTGCCCAGGGTTTGGTTTCCTTGCAAAGAAGGTCAGTGGAGACTGTGGTGTCTTTTGGAAAATATGGTTTATTTATTTATACACATTCCAACCTGAGCTTAAGATGGCGGGGTTCACAGTATTAGCAGTCCAATAGATCTTGCTTTTCCATCAGGCTTATAGGAGGCACCCTGAAGGCATCATGCAGGGAGCAGGCCTTTCTGTGTGTCTCCAGTTCCCAGCCTTTCCTCTGACTAAACTAAAAACACAAGCCTCTCTTTTGGCCCCAGGAGGGGGGCTCTCCTGAAGAGTTTCAATAACAATAGGTTCTCCTTGGCCCATTCATCAGTTAAAGGGCACTTGATAGAACCATTAGCCCACCTGGCCACTCTATTAGACTAACAAAGGAGACTCATCTGACCAACAGAGCAGGTTTCTCAGCTGCAGAGCCCACCTCCAGATGCAGGGTCCCAAATCAGAGGCTGGGAAGGGAACTCACAGAAATCATATATCTCAACCCCAAACCCATAACCCTATGTATTTCGTCTCACTGTCCTCCTTAACATAAGTTATGTAACTATTTACATAACTTACATGTTATTTACAATGTAAATAAAACATTGCATATTGTTTGTGGACTTAAAAACAACAATGATGCGAACGAATACCGATTGTACTCATTTGACTGATTTCTGTTCCTGACCACATACAAACATGCACACTGAAGCAATTTCCACTTCCTTTTCTGTTTTCTTCAGATTTCTCCGACATCCGCGTAGCTACAGGAATTCTGGAAGCACCAAACGAGTCCAAAAAGAGATGTAGGCGAAAAGAAATTCCCTAAATATTCCAGAAGTGGAGATTTCCTCTCCAGGACATGTCTTTTGCATGTCCTGAAAATGATGACATTAGGGCAGTATGGAATGGTTACACCTGTTCAAATCTCAAAGAACAGTGGGACTTCTGCCCTAAGAATGTTTGTATCAACACCTCAACACACCATAATTTCCAAATATTGCCACAAAAGTGTTTATGACTATGATTCATAAATGCACAGAATTTGTCTAGCAGAAAATTAGTTTTCCATTCTCTGTGGAGTCACTGCATTGCCATAAATTAGATTCTTATTCTCTGCAGGGTTTCTCCTTTGCCTTAAGTTCCCTAGCTTCTTCCCCTTATTCCGTATAACTCTTTTGCTTCCCTCACTCAACCAACAACACACCGGCAGCCTCAGGAGGAAAAGGGAGTGGAGAATTGCCATTAGAAATGGTGCAAACAATCCTTGCTTGTTTATGTCTTTGGTATGGAAGGACTCATTATCTTTCCTGTGATATCTGCCGTTTTATTTGTATATACTGTTTGAAATGTCAAAGTAGTACTTCCCCACTTTCGCTCTTCTTGGGGCTGTTAAGTGGCTAAATAATAAGTGCTTCAACTTTTTTCAGTTGTGAGAGGTTCTTTTTGTTATTGTATGTAGCAACTATCAGAAAACTCTATAAGGTTACAGCTTTGCTGAGGCTTATTCATAAGAAGACTCACCTATGCTGGAGAAACAGTCACTGTATCCAGTGCATGCTCAGTTGGGGAGGGGAAAATACAAAAATAACAAACCCCCAGCCTCCTTGGAAACCAGTCATGGAAACTAGCTCAATCTGTGTTCCTGAAAGTTTCTCATCCTTTTCCACTTGATCTTGCAAGCATTCAGCATTGTCTCATAACAAGTGTCGTTGTTGCACATCGCTGCCTGCTCATTATTATGGCATTATGAGCTGCTAAACTGCCAAACAAAGCCTTCCTTATCAATTAACAATAATTTATTGTAATCCAACAAAGGCTTTCTTGCCCATTAGCTAAGTACGATACCAAGGTCTTTCAGAAAGGCCTCTTTTTTGTCTTCTGAAATGTCTCTTTGACTTATAAGCAGCTTCTCAGTAGACAAAGGTTACACAGAGTCAAACATTCTGACTATCATCCATTTTGGCCCATCATTGCTGCCCTAGAGTATGTTGAATCCAGTGGTTCTGTTGGCCTGACAGGACCTGATTAACAAGGAGCACCTATATTTCTGGCCAACATAGTGTTCAGAACACTGCCTGTGTTTTCAAACAATGTTGTTATGTGCCTTCAAGTCGATTACGACTTACGGTGACCCTATGAATAGTGACCTCCAAGAGCATCTGTCATATACTAAATATGAATGAATTCTGAAAGCTCAAATTCCTTAAATAAAGTGGGGGGAGTTGTGTATTTGACATGTATTGACTACCTTGCTGTGATGACCTATAAAAACACAACTACACTGCGCTGCTTAAGTGGAGTAGGTTTGGTTTTTTTTCAGTTCAATCTTGGATATATCCAAGTGGTCTTAAATTAGGGTTGCCAGGTCAGAAGCATCCCAAACCCTGAGATTTCAGGGACAGGGCCTAGTGATGTCATGGGGCAGGTCCAAGTGATGTTACAGAGGCAACCCCAAGTGATGTCACAGGGGCAGGCCCAAGTGATGTCATTAAGCATGATACATTAAGCATCAACCACACTTGCTTGGAGCATACAATTCAAACAAAAACATTTCTCTGATTGGAGATTAAGATAGAAATCTTAGCTAAAAGATAGAGCCTGGGTAGGAACATTTAATCTAGCCTACTTGCTTCTGGCAAGAAGTGCTTCAGTGCCCTCAGTCACCAGAAGGCCACTGTATGAAGAAAGTAGCCTAGTGTTGTGGAGGTGTTACATGAGACCACTCAGGAGTAAAGATGGATGCCCCTGAAGGCTGCAATCCTAAACACACTTACTAAGGGGCTAAGCCCCATAGAACTCAATAGGACTTACCTGTGAGTAGATACGGTTTCGATTGTGCTGTTGGTAAAGCTTAACAAGGGATCCTCTGCAAAGATATCCATACCCAAGCAGAGTTGGCAATCCCCTGCCTGGAATGCCCTGCCCCTATCTTTTAACATGGCTGCTCCAAAGTTCTGTATGAATTTGACCTTTCATTTCCAAAAGAGGTCTGAGAAATGAGTAAGAATAAGACAATTCTATCTATCCTGTGGGCTGCTATAAATTCACTTTGACAGCCAACCCAATTCCAGTGAGCATTAATTGACAGAGAGAACACACACATGGTTTGGTCCACCTTCACAGGCAGTAAATTGGGAACAACAACAAACTGTCATGCAACCAACAAGGTGCATTATCAGTGTGTTTAAGGGGGTTTAGCTGAGCATATGGAACCACTGTTGTTGCTTTTATGGATGGAAGGGAGTGAGGTTAAGGGTAAATGAAATGCAAATAGAAAAGAAAAACGAAAGACAGTGATGATTTCCTAAATGCAATACCATACCAAACACAAGATTCCTATGAGTAAGGCAGAAAACTCAGCATCCCACAAGAAGTCAGGATTCTTAACCAAAAACCAAAACTAAAACAGTTCTGGCAGCCAGGCAGCCAGTGCTACAGAAATCCCCATTCAGTACAACCTGACCTGGGGGCTGCAGTTAATGCAGAATGCTGTGACAAAATTGCTGACATGAGTGAGACCCTATCAGCTCATAACACCTCTGCTTTGAAATCTGCACTATTTGCCAATTTGCTACTAGGCCAAATTCAAGGTGTGCTTTCCATGTTAAGGGTTCCACATAGTATTTGTTCTACTCTTGTAAGATATCAACCCTTTAGTGTGGCAGTACCTAAGCTTTGGAACTCCCTTCCTATTGACATTATGCATATGCCTTCATTGTACTCTTTTGAGCATCTGCTAAAATCATTTTTGTTTAGGCATGCCTACCCAGGTATGTAGAAGCTATTGTGTTTTTTTTGTTTTTAATTCATTGTTAGTTTTATTATTTTAAATGTTTTTAAATACCTGTCTTTAACTGTTTTTGCCAATAATTTTACTGTTTTAATTCCTTCTGTAAACCGCTTTGATATTGTTTACAGTAAAGTGGTATATAAATGTTGTAAATACAATACATAAATAAATTTAGGAGTCCCTGCGGCCCTTGAATTTAGGAGTCCCTGTGGCCCTTGAATTCCTTAGGAACAAAGAAATCTGCCTTATACTGACTCAGGCCATTTGGTACCATCTAGCTCAGTACCGATGACATGGACTTGCATTGGCTCTCCAGGATTCCATGCAATAGTCTTTTCCAAAAATTGAATTTTGGACCTTTGCATGCAAAGTATATGCCCTACCGTTGAGCTACAACCCTTCCCCTGTTTAAAAAAGTATCTTTTAAAATTGTTCTTTTCAATTCAGTAATGAGTGCACATCATACCTAGGGCAGTTCCACACCATGCATTTAAAGCACATTCAACACATATTAAAGGAAATGAATCCCACCACAGAATCATGGGAACTGTAGTTTGTTAAGGGTGGTGAGAACTGTAACTGTGAGGGGAAAACTAAACTTCCCAGGATTCTTTAGGGGAAGTCATGTGCTTTAAATGTGAGTTGAATGTGCTTTAAATGTATTATGTGGATCTAAATAATAACCTTTGCCTGCATGTAAATTGTTTTAATTAATTTTTCAAAATAGCAATGAGCTATGAAGTGTACTGGGTGACCATGGGCTGTTGACCATCTCTCAGCCTATCTGCACCTTAGGATGAAAACAACAGAATGAAACCATGACCACCCCAAGGAAGAAAGGCACACTTAAAATGTAGAGGCAATAATAGTCTTCAACCATAGTGTGATATCAAATACTTATTGGGACACAGTATGAAGAAATATTTATATAAGCATGACTATCAAAGATGTTTATTATTTACACAACCTGTAAATATATTTATAGTGCAATCCTGTGTTTGTTTACTCAGAAGCAAGTCCCAATGCATTCAATGGGGCTTACTCAAACAGGGAAGTATGCAGAGAACTGCAACCTCAAGTAATAAGGAACTTCATCCAACCCAAAATTCAGAATCATGCCCCTTTTAAACTGTTTTGTCAGTGTTTATACTTGTTTTTATAGTCATTGGATTTTAAAGGAATCACACACACACAGTAGATGTAAAAATACATACACCCCATATAACAGTTTATTGTCAAACCAGTTGGTCATTGCAGAACGTTTATAAAAAATCAGTATTACTTTCCTACATAATAAAAACTGACACCTAAGTAAGCCCTGCCTAATTGCTTTAAAAATAGGATTGGACTGTGAGATAAAGATTTACAACACAAACACAATTCTTTGCTATGTTCACTCAACAGTCCCATTAATTTACAGCACAATCCTAATCATTTATACGCAAAAGTAAGTCCTATTGAATTCAATGGGGTTTACTTTGGGTGTGTGGGATTAGCATTGCAGCTTTACTCCCATAAAAGCAAGTACTGGATTAAAGCTTCATATTGGGAAGGTTTTCAAAACACTGCTCCTCTTCAACAGCCCAGGAAAATTTAAACGTGTTTGACTCCTGCACACAAGAGAGAAAAAACCTGAAAGCTATGTACTTACTCAATTTATGAGACTTTCAGATAAACAGGAAAAAGCAACTATTTTGTGGCATTGCAATGGGGTCTAGGCATTGCCTGGAGGTCAACAAATCACAATCATGACTTCACTTATTGGCTAAAAACCTGAAAGAGCAGGGTTAGAGCAGCCAGCTAAACTTTTCATGGGTGTTGGGGATGTGTGTGGCATTTTGGTATATATCTCGAGTATCATCTAGAAACTTAATTTTTAAAAAAATAAAAGCTGAGAGTCCAGAGATGAAGGTGACTCATACAGAGAGGATTCCCAAAATCCAGAATCTCCAGCTGAAAACTGGTCATCTGGCAACCCTATCTTAAACCTTGCTAAGAAGTGCCACTCCCCACTGCTGAGGTTTGTCTTCCTCTGTCTTGCTGTTTGTGCTCAGGGCTAGATAGATTATTAAGCAATTGGTTCCACATTGTTTAATTTATTTATTACATTAATATCCCATGCTTCCTCCCAAAGGAGCCCAGGACAGCAAAACATCTGTAAAAAAAAAAGTTAAAAATAAAATAGAAGCATTGCCTCTAGTGATGGTGAACTCTTACTAGCCTGAATTGTAAATGAGCCAAGTCCCACCCATATCCAGTCAGAAATAATGTAACTTATTTTCTGAGCCAATCAAGCTGGAACTTGTTCTCCTATCCTCTCACCTAGCCACACCAATATCCACAATTCCCTTCCATTTTAATTACACGAATGAGGTAGCATGTTGGGAGCAGCAGCTGCATTTTGGTTAAAACAAGAGAAGACTAAGGTAAAGAGGTAGAATGGATCTCTTCTTGCTTACTTCACTAGCAACCTGCTAGCTCATCAGGAGATAAAGATACTGTGTTCCTTGGCTGGTGTAGTTTTTCTTCAACAAGCAAAGAAATTCTCCAGCTTGAAATTTATCTGAGCTGGGAAAGAATTTGGGGTCTCATAAAGCCTGCTCTTCTTTAAACAAGCTTTACAAGACATGAAGCTCATATCTGATATTGAACTCAGTGAGTTCATCATCTCTAATTGTTTCATCTTTCCATATGACTATTAGGATGAAGAGATGGTCCAGCAGTAGGAGTAGCATGGGAAGGAGTAAGGTGGCCAGAAGCAGTGGCCAGCTGTCCTGGTAATCCATTGCTGCAACTGCTGCCACCAATTTCTAGGTCAGCCGCCACTTCTGGCCACCTTCTTCCTTCCCATGCTGCTCCTCCTGCTGGACTGGCTCTTCATCCTAATTACCTGGACAGTGGTGGCATAAGGTACAAGCCTTTTGCAATCCTCCCTGTCCCCTCAATATGGGGGGGGCAAAGGAGAAGCAAGGGGGAGGATCCTAAAAGGCTTCTGGTGAGCTCTTAGGGGATGGGGTGGTGATTTGGGTGAAGGATGGGCGGGGTGAGCAAGTGGAGTGAGCATGGATGGCTGCTCCCAACAACTACAGTAATATGTATCTATTATAGAATGCTGGGATAATTCTTTAGATCTTGGGGGGGGAAGTAAGGTTATAGTTATCAATAATGAAAGAAGGGTGGGGGATCTGTGGCCCTAGGTGTTGTTGGCCTACAACTCCCATCATCCCTGAATATTGACTATGTTTTGATGTAATCCAACAACATCTGGAAGGCAACAGGTTTCTTACTTCCCTTGGTGTACAAAGGGGCTTGAAAAGATGAGGCAGTGACTGTAAATAGATTCAAGTTCTTTGGAGGACTGATAGGAGTTGAGCTTCTGTACTCCACCATGCTTTTTGCTCCCTCCCACCCAATCTCAGAAACTTTGCTCTTCCCAGATACTCCACATTTGCTCACTCCTTCCTTCTATTTACCTGGAAATTGTGTAATTGGGATAAATAATTAGGGCTGTTCCACTGGTAGAAGGCTCTGCAGGATCAAAGACCCTTTCATCAGTGGAGGGAGACCTATACAATTTGATGGATATTTGAATGATTCATGCTGATGATAGAAAATAATATTTGAATTTATAATAATGGGGGTATTTTTTTAAAACAAAAACCCTGACATGATTGATGTTTGGTGTCAAAGAGAGGACATCAGGCTTGGAGAACTGGGCAACAGCAAGCATTTGGGATGCTTAAACAGAGGACTGCTTTCAAAGTTAGAAATATTTGGCAATGAACAATTTCCCCTATCCCTATTAAATATTACTTGGAGGTTCTACCACCAAGAACTGAATAAATACAATACTATTACCATTAGAATATCTTTGGGAATTAAAATCAGTCACTTCACTTGAGTTCTTAGTGAATGTGCCCTTGAAATTATCTTGTCAACCAAAACCTTAATTAAAGTTAGAATTTCTATGTCTTTAAAGCAGCTTTGACAAACATGTTTGGATAATGTTAGGTAGATTTGGGTTGCAATACTGTGCACACTAATTTGGGAGTAAGCCCAATTGAGCACAATGGAGTTGACTTCTGAGTGTATAATAATTATGCATATGATTGTCTGTATGTATCTAAGGCAAAAGGAATGATTGGAAGACCCTTAAGATTACTTTTAACTGGGTATCCTTTACAACACTGTTCTTCAACTTTGGGTCCCCCGATATTCTTGGAATACAACTCCCACCATACCCAGCCAGCTCAGCCACTGGTCAAGGGTCATGGGATTTATAGTCCTACAACATCTGTGGACCCATACTTGTTGAGGGTTTATTTATTTATTTATTATACTTGTATACCGCCCCATAGCCGAAGCTCTCTGGGCGGTTTACAGTAACTAAAAACAAATACAATTTAAAATACATCGTTTAAAAAACAATTTAAAACACAATTTAAATTTTTTAAAACAATATAAAACACATGCTAAAATGCCTGGGAGAATAGGAAAGTCTTGACCTGGCGCCGAAAAGATAACAGTGTTGGCGCCAGGTGCACCTCGTCAGATAGTTCATTCCATAATTTGGGGGCCACCACTGAGAACGCCCTCTCCCTTGTTGCCAGACTCCCAGCTTCCCTTGGAGTAGGCACCCGGAGGAGGGCCTTTGATCTTGAACGTAGTGTACGGGTGGGTTCGTATCGGGAGAGGCGTTCCATCAGGTATTGTGGTCCCAAGCCGTGTAAGGATTTATAGGTCAAAACCAGCACCTTGAATTGAGCTCAGAAACATACAGGCAGCCAGTTCAAGTGGGCCAGAATCGGTTTTATATGTTCGGACCGTCTAGTCCTTGTTACCAATCTGGCCGCTGCATTTTGCACAAGCTGCAGTTTCCAAACTGTCTTCAAAGGCAGCCCCACATAGAGTGCATTGCAATAAACTAATTTGGAGGTTACCAGAGCATGGACAACTGAAGCCAGGTTATCCCTGTCCAGATAGGGACGTAGCTGGGCCACCAACCCAAGTTGGTAGAAGGCACTCTGTGCCACCGAGGCTACCTGAACCTCAAGTGACAGAGATGATTCTAGGAGAACCCCCAAGCTATGAACCTGCTCCTTCAGGGGGAGTGCAACCCCATCCAGGACAGGTTGGACATCCACCATCCGGTCAGAAGAACCACCCACTAGCAGCATCTCAGTCTTGTCTGGATTGAGCCTCAGTTTATTAGCCCTCATCCAGTCCATTGTCGCAGCCAGGCACCGGTTCAGCACATTGACAGCCTCACCTGAAGAAGATGAAAAGGAGACATAGAGCTGCGTGTCATCAGCATACTGATGGCAATGCACTCCAAACCTCAGGATGACCGCACCCAATGGTTTCATGTAGATGTTAAACAGCATGGGGGACAGAACTGACCCCTGTGGAACCCCATACTGGAAAGTCCAGGGTGCCGAGCAATGTTCCCCAAGCACCACCTTCTGGAGGCAACCTGCCAAGTAGGAGCGGAACCACTGCAATGCAGTACCTCCCACTCCCAACTCAGCCAGTCTCCCCAGAAGGATACCATGGTCGATGGTATCGAAAGCCGCTGAGAGATCAAGGAGAATCAACAGAGTCACACTCCCTCTGTCTCTCTCCTGACAAAGGTCATCATACAGGGCGACCAAGGCTGTTTCTGTGCCAAAACCAGGCCTGAAACCCGACTGAAATGGATCCAGATAATCAGTCTCCTCCAAGAGTGTCTGGAGCTGGCCCGCAACCACTCGTTCAAGGACCTTGCCCAGGAATGGAACATTTGCCACCAGCCTATAATTATTAAGATTTTCTGGGTCCAGTGAGGGCCTCTTCAGGAGTGGTCTCACTACCGCGTCTTTCAGGCAGCCAGGGACCACCCCCTCTCGCAGAGAGGCATTAATCACCTCCCTGGCCCAGCCAGCTGTTCCATCCCTGCTAGCTTTTATTAGCCAAGAAGGGCAAGGATCCAGCACAGAAGTGGTTGCACGAACCTGTCCAAGCACCTTGTCAGCGTCCTCAAGCTTCACCAACTGAAACTCATCCAAGAAATCAGGACAAGGCTGTGCTCTGGATACCTCGCTTGATTCACCTGCTATAACACTGGAGTCTAAGTCCTGGCGGATGCTAAAGATTTTATCCTGGAAGTGCCTAGCAAATTCATTACAGCGGGCCTCAGATGGTTCTACCTTGTCCCTGGGGCCAGAGTTTAATAGCCCCCAGACAATTCTGAAGAGCTCCGCTGGGCGGAAGATTGATGATTTGATAGTGGCAGCAAAATATTGTTTTTTTGCTGCCCTTACTGCCCCTAAATACAGCTTACCATAGGCACTTACCAGTGTATAATTGCATCCACTAGGAGTTTACAGTTATGAATATACACTTGTGTAGTCATTACTAATCAAATGATAATGTGCCTATGTGGAACAGTAAACACAGATCAAACACCACTGAATATTCATATCATCTGACTTCACCTCAAACACAAACTTACCAGTGGAGAAAATTCCCATACTGATCTGAATGTCATTGAGACAAAATTCACATGTGTGAATGATGGCCTGTTCTAATGCAAATAAATGGCTTTTGCTACACATTTCAAGCCATTCATGTACAATGGTTCACCAAATGGTTGTGGTGATTTTCATCATGGTCATTGGTGAGACATAATGACTTACAGCATAGAGAAGCTTTCGTATGGTTGCATCATAAGAAGCCATGAATTGGATTTGTGCGGCAGATTCAAATGCTTATGAACCAAGCATGAGACACTAGTGATATACATTCATTTGTATTAGCCATAAGGTAGTACTAGGATTTCTACTTCTAGCAGAGAGTTGAACTTGTTGGCACAAGATTTATCTTTACAATCAATTTCTGAGCTAAATTTTGAAATATGAAACAAAATATTTGAATGGCACACATGATTTATTGACCTTCCTCCATATTCCCAAATCAAAACACTTTCATATCTGGCATCACTTCTAGTTGTTTTAGTTCATGTTAATTTCTACTGGACTTATTCTTTATTTAACATATTCATAACATATTCTTAACATAATACATAATTCTCTAAAGCCTTTAGCTTCCATAAAGTTCTTAGTGGAAAAATACGTTTTGGCTGGAAAACATGTCTTTTCTATCATTATATAGACTAAAGCTCTAGTGTGGCAAGCACTTAGATGTATGTCTAACATTTATTCCTATCAGTCACGGGATGTGAGGTGGGGTGCTGCCACTGTGCCATCCTCCTAGCTGTGGTGGCACTGCTGTTTGTCAGGACCAGGATGGGGCAGGGTGGGGGAAGCACTAGGTTGGTACTGTTGGGTGTAGAAGCATATGCACTTGGACCCACTGTAACCAACCGGATGCTTTCTTCATCATCACCTGTCCTGGTTCTTATGATCCTCTTTTTGGAGAGCTACCACTGTTAGCATGTACATGGAACCTCATTTAAGGCTGCAGTCCTAGACCCACTTTCTTGAAAGTAATTTTATTGAACTCGATAGGATGTACCTCTTTCTGAATAGACATGTAAATGTATAGGGCTCTGCTGTAAATGACCCAGTGGAGCATCCAAAGCATTTAGGAAATTAGATCTCGAGGCAGGGGGCTGTTACTTCATTATGATTAGGGATGTGCTCAAATTTTCCAAAACTTCAAATTTGATACAAATTTGATTAGGATTTCCTATTTATTTGCTTTTTTTTTTGTCCTTGTGGGTCTTTTTTTTCTACTGGTCTGCAGCTGAAGCAGTTTTTTAAAAATATTTTTTTCAATATTGAAATTTTGAGGAAAATATCAATATTTTTTAAAAATCTATAAAAACAGTATTTTAAAAAATATCAATGTTATTATTGATATTTTTGCAGGAAAAAAACAAATAGGCATTTATGACAAATAGTGAACATTGATCCCTTACCAAGTGGTACCAGAAGGAAGTTTGACAGCGCAAAAATTGAACCAGCACCGAAATGCAGATCCCATCCCTACTTATGATACAATCCAACCTTTATATGTAGGACCTGATAGCATGGGAATATGCTTAGGTACTGACTTCCATGCCAGAACACTTCAGGAGAGCAAGTGTCACCCTAAGGACCTGTACAGGCATGTTAGTTATATGTCAGGGTCCAAAAGGTCTTTGGGAGATATGAACAAAGGACTGCTCTCTGTTGTCTCAGAGCTTCTGCATACCAAAACCTAGCAGACCTGGATAAGTCATTCTACATGGTCCCATTTTCCTTCTTCCCATACCCTGACATGTGTAACACACTGCAGTAGAGCTTTAGGGACCCTCTCCCTTGCATAGCTTGCTTTCAGTTGGTTCCTGTGTGAGTTGGTTTCTTGATGAGGAAGTTGCCTTATCTGCCTAATCTGACCGACAATGTCTCTCTAGCATCTCTGGTAGAAGTCTTTCACATTATCTGCTATCCTTTGACCTGGAGATGCGAGGGGCTGACCTACACCTTCTGCATGCAAAGCATGTACTCTGTCACTGAGCTATGGTCCCGCCCTCAGCCATTAACTGGTACAGCTCTGTGTGCTTTCCTGGGACACCTGAAGCACACAGAGGGCTTTTTGTTGCCATAATGGCACACCTGGCATGACTGTGGCACAGCTTGCATGCACACATGGCCCTTGTTATTTTCATATAATTATACTGACATGATTGTGTTAAATGGGTTTGGAGCAACAGGCTATCTAGGGTACATATTTTTATCATTCTAGATTAGACATCATGGTCTTAGCAATAATAGTTTTCTTGACAGTAATTCTTTGGACCTAGAGGTGAAATTTTCAAAGCCATGCAAATTAGTTAGATTCTATCATTATCTTTTAGCAGAAGTTATAAGCATTTTCAGAATGTTAGTAGTCACTACTAAGAGCATGTTTGGACTGTCATGCAAATCCTGAAATGTTCCCAGATTTTCCCTAGAGACCAAATCACTAAAACTCAGCAAACCTACAGATGTGTACTACACTGGCCTGTAAATTATTGAGCTTTTATCACTAGACAGGAGAAAAAGAAGGAAGAAACAGGACTCCTAAACATTAAGGAACATTTAGGAACACCATTTTTTTCTTCTGGCAAGGCTCAGTAGTAGTAGTAGTAATAGTAGTAGTAATTATGTGTTACCTGCCCTTCATCAGCAGGTCCCAGGGTGGGTTACAACAATCTAAAATTCAGTATAAAACCAAGTAAAAAAAATTACATTCACATCAATAGGGTGAGTCTTGAAAACATGCATCTCAAGTGCCAAAGGCCAGGGTAAAGAGGTGCATCTTTACCATTCACCGAAAACTGTACCATGAAGATGCCAGGTGCACCTCTGTGAGGAGGGAATTCCACAACTTAGAGGCTGCCACAGAGAATGCCCTCTCCCGGGCTACCCCCCCCAAAAATTCTGAGGATTGTGGAACTACCAAGAAGACCCCCTCCCCTTCCTTTTTAGCTCTATGACAAGAAGAAATTTAGCATCTGACCTCTCCGCATGGAAAAAAGCTGTGCAGGGTGTAGGGATTGGGGATGGGGGAGAAATTAAATTCAGTTTGCATTAAAAGCTGAATCTATCAAATTCACACTTTCCAAAAACTACACCTATCCAAATTTTTCAATATAGTTCTCCAATCAAATGATATTTTCAAAATTGCATATATTAGGGGAAACTATGCATAAAAATGAATTATATTAGTGAAAATAACATATGAAATGCATTGTTTTAAGAGAAATTGCTTCAGAAAATATGGTCATAAGTCAAAACTGCATACAAAATGAGTTTATTAGGAAAACGTTTCAGTAAAATGCTGAAAATTTTTCATGAGATTTTTTTTTTACAAATTGCTGCAGAAATGATGAGAACTGAATTAAAAATTGGAAAAATGAGAAACTGAGACAACCAAAATAGACAGATCCTTCCTTCCTTAGTGGTGAGAAGTCTTTTCCCTGAAAAATGTTTGCATATTATGCAGGTATTCCATGTGTAGAAGCTGTGGCAGAAGAGGTTGGCAACCCTGGGGGCACAACCCTTATGTGTGTGTTAAAAATGCAAAGGATTAAGGTAAGTGAACATAAAATTAGAACAATGAACTAAGCACAGAGAGGATGCCTTGGCTCCAGATCAGTGGATGACTTATCCTGATGCAGTCTGGTTTTCAAATAATTGGCATAAATAAATTGCCAGGTTTCAGTGATGCCATGAGAACTAGAAACATGGGTTGAAAATTAGAACTGACGTTAACATAGCAATAAACTCACCAGAGATCTGCAGATCTGCAACTCCATGGGATCTGTATGCATTTGTAATGCTTCTGGCTACCATTAAACACCCAATTTCCCAGGACATCAGCACAAAGAGAATTGCACAGTGAATGCTTAGAATTTCAAGGCTCTTGAGCATTGATTTTAAAAGATTTACACACAGCCAGCTTGTTAAGTCATGCAACTCTTTGATAAAGTAAGTGGGAGTTCTGCCTATATATAATGTGTGCTTCCCTTTCAACACAGTAACCCTTAAGTGCTCCATTTTTTTGCACCTGGCAAGTGTTGTTAAAATTTCTGCATGAGGACTGTCAACATATATTTATGGAAAACAGTCTTCATTGTACTCCAGCCAGACAATAATTTCTTTTTTTTTAGTGCCTTCATTCTTCTTGATACACTGATGGTGATGGCAGGGATGACGACAAGTGAACATTTAAGCAGCTACAGTTCCATAGGATCTTGCTTACACCGCAAAGCACTTACATTCTTGGATGCTATGACTTTAATAAAAAAAACTTCAGTTAAGTATTTGTGTTAAACCAGTTTTTTTTATTTTGGTGTATTCAAAAAGCACGATCCATCCCAAAGTTAAATGCATCTAATTTGCACTAGATTCAGTGGGAGATAGCAAAGCACAATTCTCCCGCAGGAATAAAGAAAGCATAAAATGCTTAGTTTTGGCAGAAGGGACCCCAAATGATTTTTTTTAACCACATGATTTACACGGTTCTTTCTTATTTATTTATTTATTTAAAGTATTTATATGCCACACTTTTCATAGGAATACATCAAGGTGGCTTACAACATACAAAGACACAGTAAAATGTAAAAATAAAAAAGCCCAATAATTTAAAAGCGGACCTTTAGTGTTGTGGTACCTACCCTTTGGAATTCCTTCCCCTTAAATATTAGACAGGCACCATCTCTGTTGTCTTTTCAGCACCTACTGAAGACCCTCCTCTTTCAATAAACCTTTTAAGTAGAGACCTTATCCCAGCCTACATCTGCTTTGGAATTGCTTTTTAAGATTTTTTAAAAAGATTTTGTTAAAGATGTTGTAAGAAGTTTTATTTTTAAAATGTTTGTAAGAGGTTTTTTGTTGTTGAGATGTTTTAACATGTTTTTAGTGTTTTGTCCTTTGTTTGGCATCCTCAGCTCCTTCTGGGAGGAAAGGTGGGATAGAAATTGAATAACTAAATAGTTTAAAATAAATAATTTAAATAAATAAATGCATCAATATATACTACATTGGATAAGGAGAAACTCAAGCGATCCCCAACATATTCTCATTGAGTTTCTTGCTGAAACTCAAAGTGATCCCCAACATATTCTTGGTATATGTTTTTCTCAGCTTTTACAATTTCTATTATCAGCAATGTTTGCTACACAGTTAAAAAAAATCGGTAGTCTACTTACTCAAAGAAAGGGTCCAAATCTATACTACAGTCCTGTGCATGCTTACCTACATGTAAGCCCCAGTGAATTAAATGGGACCGAATTCTGAGTAAGCATTCATAAGGTAAAGCAGTAGTTCGTTATCTACAAAAGCTGTGTGCTTCGCAACCCAATACACATTCACTCAAAAGTAAGTCTTATTGAATTCAGGGGGACTTACTCCTAAGTCAATGTGCCTAGAATTGCAATTTTAGCCAACAAAGAAAAGGAAAAAATAAAAATACAAACATGGATGAATAACATTTGAGAATTACTGTGATAGATAGAAACTAAATATTGCACTTTTTTAAAAAAAAAAAGTCTAATGCAGTGGTTCCTAAACTTTCTTTCCCAATAACCACTTGAAAACTGCTGAGCTTGGTGGACCACTTTATGATTTGTCTCCCTGTTGCAGTGATTGTAATGCACTGCGCTAGATGCTTTATGATTTTTAACTGTATTTTTGTTGCTTCTTTTATTTCTTATATTGTATTTTATTGCATTCCATATAATTTAAATTGTAATATGATAAAATAAATATGAGAAATAAAAGCAGCAATAAAAATATAATTAAAAATCAAGATGAATATTTAATGCAGACATGTCATAGACCACCTGAATGAAGCTCACGGACCACTGGTAGTCCACAGATCACAGTTTGGAAATCTCTGGTCTAATGCACTGGAATCATCAAGCATATTTGATGAAAAATACTTTTAAAATACAGTCAGTATATACTCATTGACAACATCACAAGGAAGCAGTAATTGCAGAGGAGATATCAAAGTAAGGAAGGAAAAATATTTTCTGTATGCAAGAAATGCAGATTTGGTTCCTGTTCTGTAGTGTTTGAAAAAGAGAAAGCAGCAGTTACAACTTTTATAGCTTTTGCTGCTGAATCCTGACTTTTAAAAAATTATTTCAAATAAATTGTTTGCCAAAAATTATCAATTGCATAATTTTGTCTATAAAATTGAGTTTGGTGCTGTTAAGCAGGAGCCTAAGATATTCCAGCAGTCCGTTTTGATGAAGTAATCGGGAAGCTTCTGGGGCCTGTTTCAGCTGCTGAAGGGCATGCTTCAAATGCAAATTACTGCCAAATGAGATTCTTTCCAAATTCCAGCCAATTAAAATATATTTAAAGGGCAGCTGGTTGTGGGCAAAAACAAAAGCAATCATTCCCTACTCCCCCCCAAAAAACTGTGTAAGTAACGTTTTAAGGCAAACGTCATTAAGTTTATCAAACAAGATATTTACTGTAATGCATGGCTGTTGTTATTTTTTAATATTTGTTGTCCAAAGTGGTGGAATCTCAGAAAGGCGCCTATCTGTAGTCAGAAGCTAAGACGGCACATTCAGCACCACCTTAAAAGAGACAAAGCAGGGAGTGTTTGTTCGGGTGTCAGTTTTCTCCTCTTGGCTCTTAAAACCACGTGTGTTTGGCTGCCTGCCCACTGTGGAGTTGCATACAAATATTGACAGAACACAGTGATATTTGTTAAGCTGGATCTTGGGAAGTGAATGATTAAAACTCTGAAGGAATCTGAGAACTTCAGACCTTTCCTCCTCCCTCTTCTCGGTAATCTTAACAGTGTTTAACAGAGTGAAAGTGAAAATGCTGTTTGGTCAAATGAGAGCCCTGACCTTCTTTGCCTCTGCTTTGCCATTGCTGTAGGTAAGGATGAACTTCTTGAAATGTTTTTGTTTTTGCAGGTTTTAAAATCTCATTATAAAAGGTCTTAAAATCTCATTATAAAAGAATGATGAAAAGGGTGGTGAATGCTTTTGATTTAATCCTGTGAATTGCAGCAGACGCTATGAAACAATTTTTGTAAATAGAAGATGTTAGCCAGTAACTATGCTCCATCAAATGTTAATGCTACCTTTCTCACAGTTCCATTACAGTGACTGATAGGCATATGAATTTTCCCAGGCATTTTGAAGACAAGCTTATATCCAAATATTTGTGACGTGAAATTCACCTCAGAATTCCTCCTAGCGGTGTTTAACTGAGAGTACAAACGTTACTGCCTGAGTCATACCTGTGAAACATTGTCTCTGTGGCATAGTTAATCACTGTCATGCTACTTTCTAATGCAAATGAAAGGCTACTGAAAAACCTGTTTGTCCTAAGTTTTTATTTTAACTTGAGTGACTTCTGAAACTTGGGAACATTTTTCTCCATTGTGCATGGTACTTTGAAGAAATCAATCTATGAATGAAAAAGTGTATACCAAACAATTTCTTGAAATGGGCTCTGTGGAGAACACAATAATGATATAGTACACATTTAAATATCCATGGAGATTAGTGGGTGGTTGTTTCTTCCAGTGGCTCCATAGTAACACTTCAAACTGCAGAAGTAGTTTGTTTTCCATCTTATCATCAGTCTTGGGGGTTTCACCTTTGTTAAATGTAAGCAAAGAATCTTTCATGGTATGGGATCATGTTGCAGTAGGAGAGATTTGGTTAAATGTGTCTTGTTAATCTTTAATGTATAAGTAGCACAGAACATATGCCAAATGAAAACATTTAAGAACCACCCCGCCTATCCAGTGCCAAAATAAATGTTGGCAGGCTAATATTTTAAAAGAATTTTGCAACAAACTTCAACATGTAAGTTCAAATATTTCATGATCCTTTGATGCATCTTGGAAAAAGTGCAAATGCAAGTTTGCCTATTAAAATCCTACAGTTGGGGGCTGGAATTTTGCAAGCTTTCCTCTGATTGAATGGCACTTATTCATGAAGCTGGTCCAATTGAGCTCAATGGAACAGCTTGTTTGAATCAGTACTACGGATCATTAGAGTTAAATAGAATTAGGCTCATAGTGAATGTTTATGGGCATATGATGTACATGTATGATTAATATTGAAAGCTACATTCACAGAGCAACAACTTAATAAACATAATTGCAATTTGTGTAGTGCCCTTTAAGAAAAGCAATGTGGAATTAGAAGCACACAGTGAGATGGGATTACAAATGAAAGCTTTGGATTGCCTTGCTTTGCTTAAATGTTGGCCTTACTCCCAGTCTTACCCAACCATGGTCTTACTGCCAAGAAGCTCAGGGGGCTTCACATAGTTTGACCCAGTTTATCTACACAATGATCCTATGATTTGGTTATGGTGGTAATGACTTGCCTAAGGTCAGCCAGTGAGGCTGATTGAGAAGTTGAAACAAGTCTTTTTTGTCCAAGTGGAATACTGTACTCCTGGTGTGGAGTGCCTTTTCCCCCAGCTGTGAATGGTGGCCAGGAATGAATGTCTCTGGACAGCAATAATCTAGCTACAGTGGTCCATTACATAGTAACCTTCCATGTTCACTATTGTAATGCATTGTATGTGGGGTTCTATTTCCACAGAAGGCGGCTGCAAGAATTTTCACCAGTACACTGAGATTTTGGATAGTCTATTCATAGGGTTTTCATGGTAAGAGGTATTCAGGGGTGGTTTACCATTGCCTTCCTCTGAGTCTGGATGTATCTTAGTCTGGCGTCTCAGCTTTGACCATTCCGCCTTGGGTGCCCTTGCTAGGAGTATAACTTCTTCGTCTCAGCTTCTTTGAAACTACCTTGACACGGTCATTAACCAAAAGGGAGACAATAGTCAAGAAATCAGAAGAAGGCTAGGACTGGGGAGGGCAACTATGAGGGAATTAGAAAAGATCCTCAAATGCAAAGATGTATCACTGAACACCAAAGTTGCAATCATTCAGACCATGGTATTCCCGATCTCTATGTATGGATGTGAAACTGGGCAGTGAAAAATGTAGATAAGAGAAGAATCAACTCATTTGAAATATGGTGTTGGAGAATTTTGTGGATATAATGGACCATGAAAAAGACAAATAACTGGGTGTTAGAACAAATTAAACCAGAACTATCACTAGAAGCTAAAATGATGAAACTGAGGTTATCATACTTTGGACATATAATGAGAAGGCATGATTCACTAGAAAAGACAATAATGCTGGGAAAAACAGAAATGAGTAGAAAAAGAGGAAGACCAAACAAGAGATGGATTGACTCCATTAAAGAAGCCATAGACCTGAACTTACAAGTTGTGAACAGGGTGGTTTACAACAGCTGCTACTGGAGGTTGCTGATTCCTAGGGTTGCCATAAGTTGTAATTGACTTGAAGTCACATTACACACACACACACACACATACACACAGTGAGATTGGATCACATCACACTCATTCTGAAGGAATTCATTGGCTGCCTGTATGCTTCTGAGCCAAATTTACCATATTGGTGCCTACTTGTAAAGCCCTAAATGGCTTGGGACTAGCAATGGGATCTGGTGGCCAGTGCTGATTCAAAAACATTCCGTTGCTCCAACAGGCTGGTATCAATTTGAGTTTGTTCTTTGTCCGCTAGCCACTGATTTTACTAATCCAGTTTTTTTCCCTTTGGAAAAAATATTGATAATATCAATAGTCTTAAAGGAAATATTGCTTTTAAAAAGGAAATATCAATAAATTGAAGGAAATATAGATACATTCAAGGAAATATCAATAAAATGTTGATATTAATATCAATATTATAGACACAGGTTTTTGGTGTTTCTTTTTTTTAAAAAAAGTTTCCTAAAATAACCATGGAAAATCATTACATAAAAATAGGATTCATGATGATAGCAAATAAACAAATTAATGGAAAATTTGGTACCAAATCCAAATTGGGCAGAATTCTAGCACCTCCCTACTGTTGGAAGTGTAGCAAGAGCAACTCCTGCTTGGGTTCTTTTTGCATTCCAGAAGAAATATAGATTTAGGGTCCTCTAGTTGGCTAGGCTTGCCTGCCTTTACCTGTTCTCTTCTCTATTTAACTTCCTTCCATTGTAAACTGATACACTCAGGGAAGATGACCTCATTTCTGATCCTCCTTCTTGTTTACTTCTTTGACTGCCCAAGGAGAGAGAAGACATCTTTGTCGTTGTTCCCAATCCTGAACCATGAGGGCAATACCCATATCTGACATTGCACCTCCAGCGTAGTAAGTTAGAACTATGTGTGCCTTTATTTTCTACTATGTATTTCTATAAATAAAGCAGCTTTTCTTATTTTACTACATCTTAAGTCAAAGTGATTTAAATGCAGGGTAAAAGCCTGCTACTTTGGTAAATACACACAGACCAGCCCCCAAATCAGGTGCCTCTGAGCATTGCCCTCTTACCTGGAGGGAGGAAATGGCTTGGAGGGCCGGACAGAGAGACAGACAGGGCATCCTCTCCTGCTTCTCTTCTCTGCTGCAGCTTCATAGTCAGTGTCCAGAGCTGGTGACTGCTGATGGTTGTGGTGCAGAAGAGTACTGATGAAATTGCACAGTGGCAACACTGCTGTTGAACCTAAGGAGGCAGCCCCGGCTGTTGGGGTGTCTGTGAAGAATGTGTGTGTCAGTTTAAGTTCTCTGCATGTGGCAATTTAAGTTATCTGGTGACTGGTGGGTATGGGGTTAAGGGAAGGTGGGGGGAAGTGTGTGTGCAGATGCAGCACTTTACATCTCTGGTGATGGGGATGAAGGGAAGAGAGGAAAGAATTGTGTGTGCACGCTTTGCAGTTTAAGCTCTCTGGTGATGGGGTGTTAAGGGAAGACTAGGGGAAGAAGTGTATGTGCAAACAACAATTAAAGTTTTCTGGAGGCATTTGGAGGAAAGGGGTGAAATATGGGAGAGAGAAATGTAGGTGTGTTGGAGACAGTTTTATGCTTCTGGGTGACAAAGGGGATAAAGCTGGAGAGGAGGAGGAATTGGGGAGGGGGCAGGTGAAAGTGGCTGAGGTAAAGGGGCATTTACAGTGCTGGGGAGGAGCAAGAGGGGATATTTGTAGAAAGGTGGGGGAATATGGGAGGGAGGTAGCTATTGGGGGTTGTGTCTGTGGTAAGTGATGGAAGGCCTGGAAGGCAGGTGGAAGAAGGGTCTGTGTTGGTGATAGGATGGGGGAGGAAAGCTGGAAAGGAGGGATTGTGGAGGGGCAAGGAAAAGTGGCTGGGGCTCAAGGGGGCATTTACAGTGCTGGGGAGGAGCAAGAGGGAGCATATGGGGATATGAGGAGGGATGTGAGACAGAGGAAAGAAGGAAGAAGCATGGAAATGAGAGAGATGGTAAAATGGGGTGCAAAGGGGCACAGAATAGAAGGGAGAAGCAGCTTCAGAAATTGGGCTGGAAGGTGAAAAGGGACCTTAGTAGTTGCATGAGGTGGGAAGGGGAGTATGAGATCTAAGGGGCAGAGCTTGGAAAAGTTACTTTTTTGAACTACAACTCCCATCAGCCCAATACAGTGGCCATGCTGGCTGGGGCTGATGGGAGTTGTAGTTTAAAAAAGTAACTTTTCCAAGCTCTGCTAAGGGGTTACCATGGTGGGGAGTGGAAGGGTAGACAGAGTTGGAGAGCAAAGCAAGTAGGGGCACAGCCCTTGATTTGTTGTTGTTATGTGCCATAAGTTGTGATCAACTTGAAGGCACATACCAACACAAATGTTCTGTTATTACTTTAGTCTTCTTGACATTCAGCTGTAGTCCTGCTTTTGTGCTTTCCTCTTTAACTTTCATTAGCATTCGTTTCAAATCATTACTGGTTTCTGCTAGTAGTATGGTATCATCTGCAAATCTTAAATTATTGATATTTCTCCCTCCAATTTTCACACCTCCTTCATCTTGGTCCAATCCCACTTTCCGTATGATATGTTCTGCGTATAGATTAAACAAATAGGGTGATAAAATACACCCCCTTTCCAATTGGGAACCAATCAGTTTCTCCATATTCAGTCCCTACAGTAGACATTTATTTTCTGCTGTGCCTCTTAGCTTGAGAAAGGCTGTAGAAGCTCCTCCTGAATAAATGGTCCTCCTAGTTTACAGCTATGCAGTCTACTATGGCCCTATGGCTCTTTCTTCATCTATAGTGGGAACATTAGAATATATTGATAGGGCTATCTTGCATAATGCCTGACAAAAACATTCCCTCTGCAGAGCATAAAGATGCCAGAGAAGCGTTGATGTCTCCTTGACAATTCTTTACAAACACAAAGACTACATAATGATGGATGGACCTACTGAGGGGTCAACTTTCCAACATAGTCAAGCAATAACACCGAAGGACAAATCAAAAGAGCTACTGTACCAGAGGGATTTGTGAGGTATGTTCGGGAAAACCATAAGGAAGCTGAATGCCTCAAACATGCTCATTTGCTGCAATACATTTGCTGGCAATAGTTTTTACTGAGAGGCCCCTGAAAAACATACAGAAAACTAAATCCTTTTCTGCTGGGCTAGCATTCCAAATCTGTCACTGATGGTTGGGTAAGAAACTTAGTAGATAGACACAGTGGATATTTCTCTGAAAGCAGCAACAATTTGTTGCAGGGGTCAAAAAGAAAAACTAATTGGGGTAAAATTTGCAAGACATTGGGTGATACGTATTTGCATTTCCTATTGTGTTGTTGTTGTTATGTGCCTTCAAGTCGATCACGACTTATGGCCACCCTATGAATCAGGGACCCCCAATAGCATCTGTCATGAACCACCCTGTTCAGATCTTGTACGTTCAGGTCTGTAGCTTCCTTTATGGAATCAATCCATCTCTTGTTTGGCCTTCCTCTTTTTCTACCCCCTTTTGTTTTTCCCAGCATTATTGTCTTTTCTAGTGAATCATGTCTTCTTATGATGTGTCCGAAGTATGATAACCTCAGTTTCATCATTTTAGCTTCTAGTGATAGTTCTGGTTTAATTTGTTCTAACCCAATTATTTGTCTTTTTTGCAGTTCATGGTATGCGCAAAGCTCTCCTCCAACACCACATTTCAAATGAGTTTATTTTTCTCTTATCCGCTTTTTTCACTTTCCAACATTCACATCTATACATAATTGTATTGATTATATATACATTCTCAGAAATACACATAGTAATTGTGAGGCATTAGGTGGCCAGTTTTCTTCTTCTTTCTCTTTGGAATGCATACCACAAGTCAATCCAAAATCTGACATAGTGCCATCCTAATGCACTCCTTACTAGCAATGGTTTCTCATATGCCTGGATATCAGCTGAAGAAAATAGTTTGTTTTCTTCTAGTCTGTTGGGCTTGGAAACAGCAAGCACAGGAGAGTCAGCCAGGACTGGAGTACAAACCTAACCAGGCCTGTAGGTCCTCTGGCACAGGGTGGATGGGGGCACAGCTTTCTGTTGCCTGTAGCCCTTGCCTGCAGACTGGCTTCCTGTGCATTAGGAACAGGGATTGTAAAGTCAAAAGCAAGGCTGGTTACAGAATACACTCACCTTCTCCTAGCTACTCTAGTGCAAAGTACATCAGGAGTGTAGTCAACAAAAATGCATATGCAAATTTCAATAGTGTATGTAATTCTTTCTGACAAAAGAAAGTGATCTGTCTTGATATAGAATTTGAACATTGTGGTACAGCAGGGATGGTGAACCTGTAGCCTTCCAGATGTGGTTGGACTACTGTATAGCTCCTGTCATCCCCTGGGCTGATGGACTCCCAACAATTCTAGAGGACCACAGCCTTCCCATCCGTGTGGTACAGGGAATAAGTCTATCAATTTGCTGGTATTCAAGAGTCACTCTTGCATCTTTATGGGGGCAACAGTAGATCCTTCCTACCTAGAAGATACATCTAAAGCAGACTATTGTTAAAATTGCAGGGCAGCCTTAAATAGATGCTAGCTACCGGATAAGACTGAATGGGAGAACTCATTGTACACACATGAGGCATCCTGACTATCATCACAGAGTCCTTGGCACTCACCCTGGTCTCAAAATCCAGATGTCAATGGGAATTTTGCCTGAGCTAGGACTACAGGATTCACTTGTTGTAACAGCAAACAGATGTTCTCTTACAGTTTTTTTGGAGCTCATTCCCTGCCTCTTTCGATTTTCCTGCTCTCTGCACACTACATTATTCCATTAGGCTACTCGATATAATCACTACCACTTCATGTCTTTGGCAGAGAAGAAACATAATAGCTATGTTTTGGGAAGCTGCCTTGTTAAGACTTTGTAAAACCATGTTTTACAAACACTTTCACATTGGCAGCAGGAATGGGTCACACACTGAAGTCATGATAGCTTTATGAAAAAGCATTATGGAATCATCAAGAGGAGTGTCATATCCCCTGTCCTATATATATATATATATATATATATATATATATATAAAATGCTGAACAGTTAACAGCTAGAGCTGGGCTAGGAAGCCATGTTGGTTGAGGCTAATGGGAGTTGCAATCTAAAACACCTGAAGCACAGCAGGTAGGGGTGATCATCAGATTTAGATAGATCCTGAAATCTGGAGCAAAGCAGGTTATCTACATGGTAGCATGAGTTAAAGTAGGGACCCCTAAAGCATTTTTTGGCAATTTAGCAATCCAGGCATCAAAATAATGCTGCAGACAGGCATCTGCTTGAAAGCAAAAGTAGTGTCTCTAAACCTACCATAACACCTTAGTGCAAGGATGAGACGATGGGGAAAGGGAAATCAAATACCAGAGTGAGGAGAAGGCATGGAGGAAGAGCTCTGTTAAGACTACAGGTCTAGCTTGTAATCAGACGGAATAATTTCACCCAGAAAAAAAGTGGCTAGTGCAAAAGCCTCTCGACCTATTTGTCTGCAACTTGGAAGATTTCTTACCTTGATGCACCTCTCTCATGTCTGTAATTTTGGACCAATAACCCACAAAACACATGGGAACATCAAGTGATTCCTTTTTTACCCAACTCAAAACTGTAACAGCTCCCCTTGCAAGAAGTTATTTTCTGAAGAGCAGATTTATGCCCTCAGAGTGAGTGACCTTACCTGGAACTTCAAAGAATTCTGGCAAACATTTTAAAAAGTTACAGTTGGTTTCTTTTTGAAAAAACAAACACACACAATTGCCCTTGGACCTATTTGCCTGTAATTTAGCAGGCCTGGTCCACTTTATCTGCACGCCTGCAAATTTGATCCACTTCTGTCAAAAGGAAAAATATTATAACTATTTTTAAATTTCCCAATAGTAAACAGGAGCTGATGTAACAAAGTGGACTTGGACTCTTGAGCTGAATTACACATCCTCTGAATTGGTCCAAGCTGAATTGGACTGTTTTACAAAGTGCAAAATTGGGGTTCAAACTGAACCTTGTGGTTGGTGTATACTCCTAGCACCAAGTATGGGAAGGTTGTTGTAATGATTCTAAACTTGTGGAAGAAGCTTCTTGAAAATGAATGCATTGTTGAACACCTTGGGGGGGGAAACTAGCAATATATACCAGCTGTGACCTGTGTGGCAAGATGCAACTGCTCTCCTGACACTGGTGTCATTACAACTTATCTGAATGGGTCAGGGTGGCAGTAATACTGGGGTTGAGCAGGCACACTAGTGGAGCGAAACCATTGCTCTGGCCAGTGTGCCTGTACAGCCCCAGCCTCACAGCTGCCCTACCCTGTCACCCAAGTATTCTGGAATGATGCCAGCGTTGGATGTGTAGTTCTGCCCCACCACAAGGGCCACTATTGGATATAGATATGTCTAGGTACAGATTTATCCAACTGAGTTTTGGATGTACTCCTAATCCCAAACCACTGGCAGATGCAGGGAATTACAAAGTATTCTGCATGCTGTGCAGTTCATTCAGGTGTAAGGAATTATAAGGGCATGTAACCCTATTCTTTTAAGAAATACCAATCTTTATTTTGTTCTCATTTCTTTTTTGTATTTTATAAAGTTTATAGCTTTGCATATTCAGTTTATACATATATTTTCCTTCCTTTTTTAGCTTTTAAAGATTTGTTAAAGATTTGTTTTAAAAACATATAAGCTTTGCACACTTAATATTGTACTTAGATGTTTATTTTTTCCTTTTGTGTGTATAAATGTAATTCGTACAAATATTTTGCAAGAAAACCCCTCCCCCACAATCTCTATTTTATTTTTAAAAAAAAAATTCCAAGGGCCCAAAGGACAGAATGTTCTGTTTAGATGTAGGAAATCTAACTTCAAACCCCTTTCTTAGCCTTGAACTTTATTAGATGATCTTGAGCAAACTACTTAGTCTAAACCAAGGCAGAGAGAAACCAGATGACTTACCAAGTGTCATCTAGTAAGTATGTAAATGTATTGCCTTCAAGTCGATTCCAACTTATGATGACCCTATGAATAGGGTTTTCATGAGGCTGAGAGGCAGTGACTAGCCCAAGGTCACCCAGTGAGCTTCATGGCTATATGGGGATTCGAACCAGGTTGTAGTCCAACACCTTAACAACTACACCACACTTAGCACAGGACAAATGACACCCAGATTTTTGTAGCTTTCAAGATGGATGGACGTTAACCATCCTATTGTTCTGCTGATACTATACCTTGCTTACCTAACCTATAATTTACTGATTGCTTTTTAGTCAATGCAAAGCTACTCCTGAGAAGAGGAAATTATTTTCCCCCTTAAGTATAAAATTGAGCACTCTAGTCTGATGAACTGGAATTTAACTCTTCTTGCATAGCAATAATTAACACTGATAAATGAGAGGGCATATCTGTGAAAGACCTTGGCAAGCAAGGCACATTGCTGTTTTTTGCTAAATGCTACTCATACTGCCTTAATGGAATTATTGCTTTATAAAACATGAGTGGTTTTCCTTGTCGGAGGACCACAATCATCTTCCTTCTCCTCCGCTTTTCCATGTGATGTGAACCACTAAATATAGACAGAGAATCATTTTTAGAACTACTACTACTACTGTGGTAAGCCACATGAATTTTGTGTTTTGTCATTCTGTCACATTGGATATTCAAGTCATACACTACATTATTTGAGGTTTTCTTGAGGGCTACGGATTGGCTTGTTGCATTGGAGAAATCTCCCACAGGAGTTAGTGAGGGTGACATTATCAGGGATGTAGTTGTCCAGGGTATCAGGGGTGTGTTTCTTAGACCCCTTACGTTTTTGGGAGCCAGGTCCCACCAGGGTCCCTACGTCTCTAACATCCTATGAGCCAATCGGCATGAAAGGGGAGCCTTCTAATATGCTTCCTTGTCCTTTCTTCCTGATTGGTGCCAATCAAAGTGAAAGGAGATGAGTCAGCCACTAAGAAGACTCCTCAGCAGCTCAGTGAATCCTGATGATAGCATCCCATCTACATAATCAAGCAGTTTGGTAGCAGCAGGAGATAAATGTGTAGACATTGAATTCAGTAATTCCAGCAATATCTCTGAAAGTGAGAAATGACAGTCAAATAGCAACAGTGATAGAGAAGCAGAAAGCAGCATTCAAGCCTGGCCAGATTATTCTATAATCTTAGAAGGTGGCATGGCTGTGACTATCATGAAGGGACCCTGTGCTTCTGAATTTGCTACTACGCTATTCATGTAAAGAGGATTGGAGGGAAGAGGAAAGACGGTTCAGATAATGTCGGAATTCTATTGAGTTGCGTAACAGAGCGGAGAGTATTGAGCTAGCTTACGTGTGTGAGTTTGAATCTTTGGTAAGATTCTACCTTCCCTGCAAATTAGTCAGACAGAGACTTTAAGCTGTAAAATAAGAAACAACTACTTTATTCTGGAAGTACATGCTTGATAGGAAAGAGTCCTATATCTAGCTAACTAGCTATGTTGGAGCAGTCTGCACTGGTCCCAGTGCAGCTCTCATGCTGGTTGAGAGGGGGAGACAAAGGAAAGATGTCTGCTCCCCTCTCAAGAGAGAAGGAACTGGGAAGGCGGTAAGGAACTAGGATCAACATCCTTTGCATATCAGTCTAGCAGGAGGGGGAGAGACGGCAAGGATCAAAGGACAGGTATAGCCTAGCAACAAAGAGGTCTCCTCCCTAGCTATCCTTTTTAACCCCATGCAGTCTCAACCCACCAAGTTGGAGTTGAACCTCATACATTCCAACAGATAAGTCCACTCATCTGTTTTTTCTTGGATGAATGGGGATGAGAATATAACCTAAGTTTCCTCTTTCATGCTCTTATTCAACCACGAAGTTCACAGTGGCCTGGACAAAGCACTACCTCCTAACCTGCTGCATAGTTACTATCCATACCGAGTTCAGGAGGAGAAATGTCATAAGAAATAGACTGTAGAGCATTATGTACACTGAGAAGTGTCCTATATCGGGGTGAGGTCAAGTTTGACAAATGGGGTGGGCTGTCAATCACTTGACATCACAATGATGGCAGGTGATCCATTTTTGCCCATGCAGTTTGAAGTCAAATCATGCGGGCAAAGTCACAGCCTAAAAGCATTGATGATCAGCCTGTTAGATCTTGCAAAGCACTGTGCCTTTAGAGCAGGGAATCTCTTTGTCTCCGTGGGCCAGATCCTTATCAGGATCTGTCTCTCAAGCCAACTTTGACAGGTTGGTGGGGCTGCCCACCTGTCAGTCACCTGACATCACAAATGATGTCAGTTGATTTGCTGCTTTGAAATCTTGAAGTCAGGACTTCAAAGCACCTTGCAGGCAGCAAGACACTGCAAAAAGAAAGGCTTTTCTTTATTTTAGCAGCTGTTTCAAAAGCAAAATATCACCCATCTTAAAAGCATTGTACTGGCTACCTGAGTGCTACTAAGCCCAATTCAAGGTGTTAGTATGCCATACAAAGCCCTAAATGGCTCGGGACCTAAGGACTTGCAGGAATGCTTCCTCCAATACCTGCAGACCCAAGGCCTTGAGATCTGCAGGGGAGACCCTGCTCAGGTCCTGTCAATGGTTAGGGTCCATTGTTTGGTGATGTAGGATAGTGCCTTCACTGTGGTGGCAGTCTGCCTGTGGAAATTCTGGCCATTGGAACTACACAAGTGTAGAACTATTTGAGTTTGGAACTACCTCTGAATATTATTATCTGACTGATGTGGAGGGTGGTGACATGAGAACAGGCCTTCTCAGTGGCGGCTCCCCATTTGTAAAATGTGTTACGCAGGAGACATGCCTGGTGTCATTACTATCTGTTTGTAGGCACCAAGCAAAAACATTTTTATTCACTCAGGCCTTTCAACCAGTAGCGGTTGGTGGGTCAATGCTGCACACCTGGCTTTCGGATGCCAACAGTTGCTGCCACTTACTGATAGGGAGAGGAGCATAGAGTGAGGCGTGATGTGGCAGCAGAGCCAATCTGATACTCCTGCTGCCTTGATGCCACGAGGCCCACACCATGCTGAGCTCCCCACACCTCACCTCTCCCCCTCTCGGTAAACAGCAGTGACCCTCGATGTGTCCAGAAGCCAGGTATGCAATGCCACCCCACCTTCACTGCTCCCACCAACTCCTTTGGACCTTAATTTTCTGCTTATCTTTTAGTGGAGTGTGGCTGAGTTGGATCTGTTCTTTTGTACATATTATCAGCAAGCATTTTAGGTTGTGTTCACTCTTGTTTTTATACTTGTTTTTAATGTTTATTTCTGTAAGTTGCTTTTTCACCTTTCCGAAAAAAGCAACTAGTTGAAAATAATATATTATTTTAACTGTTGATTAACTGTGATGTTTTATGACATTATGTTGTACATTGTTGCTCTAAGCTTCTTCAGGGAGAAGGGTGAAGCAGAAATATAACTAATAAATCAATATAATAAAACCTATTATTTGCCCTAGCTGCTAATAACATTAGTTCTTCATCTTTTCTTCTGAACCCCGAACATCAGAAGATCCTACTTTAAAGATGGGCTTGTAGAAGCAAAAATCTTCATCTGCTGAGGAACTTTTGCACACTGCAAAGTTTATTTAATTTTTAATTAAATGTATTAGTAATCTTTCTTCATAAAAATGATCCCAAAGCGGCGTACAGTAAAAAGATTAAAACCAATATAAAACTAACACAAGTAAAACGTTACAAAATATATGGATAAGATCGTGAAACCCACCATCTAAAAGAGGCTATAACATCAAAAGCCCTCCAAAAATAAAAAGCCAAATGCCTGGGAGGAATGTTTTTGTCTGTTGCCTCAAGATAGATAATGATGGTGCCAGTTATGCCTCTCTGGGGAGAGTGTTCCATAAGTAGGGGGCCACCACTGTGAAGACCTGTTCTTATGTCACCACCCTCCTTATCTCCCTTGGAGAGGGCACACAAAGAAGTGCCTCAGATGCTGAATGCAGGGTTTGGGTTGGTTCATGTGGGGAAAGGTGGTGCTTGAGGTATTTGGGTTCCACTCCGGACAAATGTCTGTGAATATTAAAGTTATCTCCGAGGCATCTGTAGTCCAATATAGCAAAGAGTTAAGAGTGAAAGTTGGGATTAGAAGAATATATTTGAAACAGATATATACAATGAATTTGGTGGTTCTGACAATATTGAGCTTTGCCCACATCAGAGAGCCTCTTCCATTAAGCACCTGCTTTTGGCTGAGCCACTCATGAATTGGTGTTTGGGTTTTTTTTTTAAAAAAGTCCAACTAATTATATGGAAAAATATTTATATTGTATGTATAATATTATAAAAGTGTCAAGTCCTGTGCAGTGTATGTTTATACAGTTATATGCATTGTAATGCCAATAGGCCAGGACACACTGTGGGGAAATATTGTTTGCCATTTATGGCTAGGAGCTGGCACCAGCAGCAGCAGCAGCAGCAAAAAAAAAAAGCCAAAATCTGTCCTGCAAATAACAGTGGTGCCTGGTTGCAGGTCAGAAGATGTATGATAATCTGCTATCTATATTTTCTGTTATCTATATTTTGATCTCTTCTGGTCCAGTAAAAGGGCTCTTAACTTGTGCAACTGCACAGCATAAGGAAGCATAAGCAGCAGCTGCTGTTGATCTTCATGCAGATTCACTTTGAATAGTTAGATTACATAGCTGTGGAACAATGCATGTACATATGTACATTTTAAAGCTTCTCTTCTCTGCTTCCTCAGCTGCTTCCTCAAGCATAGGTTTGGATGGTATAGATCCATCTCAAATAGGTTCTTCTTTGATCAGTCATATAAGGGGAGGAGACAGTTCACTTTTGAACAGGATCTACTTATTGGTCTGTTTTATATTAATGGTATATAAGCAGTCAGCCCTAAAACCCTCCAGTTGGAATACTAATCCACATATCAACTGTTACATGTTTAAGGTGATGTTGAGGTGACCAACATTTGGAAGGCCACATGTCCCCCAGTCCTGCCCTAAGTCTTTGGGTCAAAGGCATCAAGTGACCACAGCTTGACTGGTGATAGCCTATAGAAAAGGCAACCATAATCACATGGTTGATTCCAGTGGCTTCCATACTCTATGGGGCTGAACTCTGGGGAGCATCTGCTAAGCAAGAGTTAGAACCCATACAAAACAAGTTCATGAGACAGGTTTTAGGGCTTCCCTCGGGAACCCCTGCAGCTCATCCTAGAGCAGAACTTGGTCTACCTCCCCTTGTGGCTAGAATAGATTTAGCCTTTTTTAGATACTGGCTCAGTGTAGTTCGTATGCCTGACAACTCTCTCGCCAAAGTCTGTTGGCTCGAGCAGTCGCCCAAGAGTGGATGGGTCCATACTAGCCAGGAATTGTTGGCCCAATACAACATCTCATTGGGCGAGCTCTCGAACTTTAGCCCACAAGCCCTCAGGAGTCGGGTCTTCGACCGCGCAATAGGCCAAGATCGGGTATCTATCGTACTAGCCACCTTTTACATCTGGTACCCTCAAATTAAACTAAATCATGCTAGATCAGGGTACTTGGACCTTCTTACACATCCCTCTCTTCGCAGAGCATTTTCCGAACTGAGATTCCAACTGATGCCCTCTGCCTATTTAGCACGGAGGTATCAAGGTATTCCTACTGAAGAGTGGAAATGCATTGCAGGGTGTAACACTGTTGAAGATATTATCCACTACTTGTTACACTGCCCACTATACAACGGTCCCAGACAGAAATTTCTGGCACAATTTATTAATTCCACCTCTGCCAAATGTCCCCAGGAGCTAGTGGTGGAGCTTTTAATCGATAATTGCAATCATATGACTACTTTAGTCGCCAAGTATGCCCTGGCAGCGAAGAAATTACGCGCTGCCCATTTTCAATATTTAAATGACAATTGTCATACCTAATTTGTTGGCCATTAACCCGGATTTTTAATGTTTTTTTTATCACTTTGTGTACCTCATCTGTATTTGTATTTGCGATGGCCATTGGCTAAAAGCAATAAAATTGATTGGCACATGATTGATCCCAAACCAACACTTGGGAAAAAATCATAAACATTTATGGGGAGTCTAGGCTGCCCTTTCCAGAGCCAATGTAACAACAGAACTTTCAACTACTTGTACATTTCACTGCTTTTGATCTTTATTGCTAGACAGTTTGGTACTGGTTTTGCCTCTGCTCTTTACTCCTTCACTCTTATTTTAAGATGAAGTCAAATGTCCATTTTTTCTTTTCTTTTTTACTATGTGAGCTCCAGGTAAAATTAAATCTGGTGAAATGTCTGAGGTGTATTCCTTTCTTGGTTGTTGCATGTTTGGTGAGCCTAGAAGACCATTGGGAAATACAACACTATACTGGTCTAGGAAAGTGTCCATATATCAGGTCCTACATGACAATGTCTATATATGGAGGGGAGGGGGGGGGAGGTTGTCTGAATCTACCATGTCTGACTTGCCAAAAAGGATATTTGACAAAAATGGAATAAAAAGGAAGGTAAGGACATTCTGATCTTTTTCTGTCCTTATCCTTCCCAACTCTATGGCGCTCCAGATGTTGCTGAACTACAAATCACATCAGCCCTAACAAGCATGGCCAGTGGCCAGGGATGGTGCGAGTTGTAGTTCAGTGGCATCTGGAGGGCCAAAGGTTGTGCATACCTAGCCCATGGCAACAATATTTTGTTATTTTGCTATGAATCTGTCTCATTACACAAGTGAGGTAGAGCTGTACAGGTCTTTACCTCAATAGGAAGTTTCCTATATTGGTCCCTATATCATTTAGTTGTGCTAACTGAAGATGATGTGATTTTTCTCCAGTGGATTCACTGTCTTAGTAAGGCGATAAGACATGTTTTTTTACAAACCATATATTGTGAAAATGCTTCGTGATTCTTTGGCAAGGCATATGCAGTATATGAGGGATTGCTATTAATAAGAAAGGAGTATGAGTATGTTACTGAAAATAGATCTCCAAGCTTTAGGGGGAGAAGCCCAAAGGAATTAGTGAACCCTACTGCACCATATTTGGCTCTCCCAGCACAGTAGTCAAATGTGCCAAATTTGAGTACTGTAAGGTTGAAACAAAGGAATGTGTGCATGGATTCTGGATTCCAAAGGGAAAACTTGGAAAATTACAATTGGCAATGAATACACTTTTGTTTCTGGTCTCTCAGCTCCTAAAGCTTCTGAGAGACAGACAGCAGAGGGATTTTTTCAGCAAGCAGCTTTAGGGACTTCCCCCTTTTTGCATTAGGCTTAACAATAGGCCTCTCCCCTGAAATATTTTAGGGCATATATGTGTTTTCAGTAGCTTTCTTGCAGCTGTGGGACAGGGGTTTTCCAAAATGATCACAGTGATCTTCTCTAAGTTAAAAGAGAGGGGAGAAAACCCTATGATATTGCCCAAGTGTCACTGGAAATTTGGTACCACAAAGTACCCTTGGCTGCCATCTTAGGGACAGGAAGCAGCAGATGGTCACTAATAGTTCTTGCCATGGCCCCCTCTGATGGGAGGCACCAGATGAGCAACCTGCTTTAGGGTTTTGATAGCCAGTACCTGGCCTTAAAAAATCTTTCTCTCTTTTCACAATGGATTTTGGTTTACTCATATGAATGGGCAAAGCTCATTTTTGGAATGCAGCTTCCAGGACTACTTTCTTCCTACTGGAGTCAGATGCTTCAGCAGTGGAGACAGAGTGGCATATAACACTAAACTATGGTTTAGTTCTATGTGGATAAGCCTGAACCAAGCTTTGGACTTGCATGTTCCCCTCCCCTCCTCCTGCATGGCTGGATGGAGGAGTTTGGCATGGTTTAGTTTAACTTTTTAAAAATTCCAGTTTAGCATTATGCTCAACCTCAGTATCTTGGCTTAAAATAAACTCTGGTAAATTTCATAACAAGCCAAGATCAAGCCACAGGTTTATGAAATGGGCTTGTTAAACTAACCATTGCTTGTTTTAAATCAACTGATTTGGATGGAATCTAAACTGGGTTATATGAAACTGAAAAATGCTAGCAAAGTTCTTCTCCTGGCAATGCCAGGAGAATGGACTGGGGAGTACATGAGTCTGATGCTTCACTTGGGCTTGTTTGGGCTCATCCGCATAATGCTAAATCATTGCTGGGCATTGTGTGCAGACATGGCCAGAGAATAAAGGCTTGAGATCATGAAACTAGTTTCTTTCCCTCACCTAAAGATTGTATAGATTAGAATGTTATTTAAAAAATAATCTTGAAATGGGTCAGGTAGTTATAAATTGAAAAAAATGGACTGCCTTCAAGTCGATCCCAGCTTATGGCGACCCTATGAATAGGGTTTTCATGGTAAACGGTATTCAGAGGTGGTTTACCATAGTTATAAATTACTAACCTAAAAAAGGGCCTGTATCAGGAACTAGGCTCTTGTCCATGCATTTGCAGTCAAAATATTGCAGACCTTGCAATGCCTTCTTGTTCTGCATCTTTTTAAGACAGACAAGCTTGGTTGGTTTTTGTTTTTACATTTGAAAGCATATAATCTCTGTATGTCTCTGCACTGACCCTTATTTAGATAGGAATCCTTAAAGAGCATTTGATAGGATGACCTTTGGTTTACAAAATAGGGACTTCAGCAAAGGAATGCTGATTGCACACTGGTTGCTGCTCTGTCAACCAGACCAAGGCTATCAAGATAAAAATGTTGGGACACAAAATCCTACAGCAATGTGAGGAGCAGGCAGAACTGGTTGCATGCTCTGACAATTTTTTTCTTAAGAAAGGGAAGAAAAGGAAAATATTTATAAAAAAGTCACCCTGTGGCAAACATCCCACTGCATATCAGAGATGGAAAGACCGGTCAATTTAAGTTCGCTCAGTTTTCCATTTTTCCACTCTTAAATTCAGTTCTCCACTCCTCCACAGACTGGGCACCACAGCTGAAAAAGCCATCTTCCTAGTCGTCACCCACCTTATCTCTGAAGGTGGAGGTGCTTTGAAAGGGCCTCAGCGGAATCTAACATCAGGCATGGAAGCTGGTGCTTTTTAAGGTAAGAACATAAGACAAAAGCCCACCTGGATCAGACCAAAGACTCATCTAGTCTAACATCTTGTTTGCACAGTGGCCAACCAGATTCTTATGGGAAGCCTATGGTTTTTTAAATCTATGTAGAGATTGTATCGTTGTAATCAGCATCTTGAATTGTACTTAGAAATGAATCAGTAGCCACTGAATCTCTTGCAGAACTAATATTAGCTATACTTAATTATAGTAAATATTTCTAAATTGGCATCTATACATATAAATTAAAATATGGAATTTTTATGCAAATCAGTATCCTATTTCCTCTTATTTGATGATGTGTTTTCTCTTTTTTGGCAACATGTAAGTGGCCACACTAAACTCCTATGGATTCCTGTCACATTCTACTTTAGTTCACTATCTCAGAAGTGCTTCTTGTTCTGCAGTTTAGGTGCAGATAGAAGAAACAGTCACACATTTCCACAGGGAAAGTTAGTTTTCCTTTTCCCAGAGGAGACAGCAATTCCATATTATTCCAGAAATATTTGTTAGAATAATAACAGATTTGAGAGTTTAAAACATGCCATTACAATAATGATTTTAAAAATTGGCCACTAGTCACATGATTCATGAAACAATAATCAAAATAAAAGTTTGTTTCACTAGCAAAAACTTGCTAGAAAGAAACTGTAATTCTATGAACAAAATAAATTCTGTTCTCAGATAATGTGAAAACTGATGTCACTTCTAATTCTCGTGAGGGAAAAATGGCTACAGTTAGAAGCATATTAATGCAGCCATTTATTACCCAGGCCAGTCTATAAAAAGACATTGTGTACAAGTTTTTGCTTTCCATGCCAGAAATGCATTCCTGGAACATAACTGTAGTCTTTTTTTATTCAGCAATTCAGATAATAGTTTCTCCATGAACTTTCATAACATTTACAGTATTTACTACCCTAAAAGATTCACTGGAGTACTTTTGGAATCCTTCACCAACTAGCATTTTCATTATGTTGTTCAGGTTCGTGAACCTTATGTGGAAAATAATCTTAGTAGGCAGATTTACATGAATGTACAAGCTTTGCGGAGAAGCACAGAGCAGAGAAATATCTAGGATCATAACAAAAGGAAATGTGCTGGCTGGAACAATTGTGGGAATGTGAGTAAGAGGAGGGGAAGGATGCCAACAATTATGAAATGATGGGTGAAATCCAACAGCGTCCATCCACCATGCACATTACACTGGAGGGTTGGGGGTTAAGCTTAGGCTTCCAGAGCAGATCTGGGGATGGGGGCTTCTGGCAGGATGAGAGCAATGGGAAGTCCTGTCACTGAGCAGAAGTACACTTACACTACTAGTGTAAGTGCCCATTGAGTTATTGGGTCAGGAAGAAATCTAGCATTTTGCTTGCATATCATTCTTATCAGATCTGCAATCAGAAAAGAGTGGAAATGGAGTTCCCTACTTCTTTCAAATAAATTGCATTGTTATATAATAGCAAACCACCTTATGGATCCACAAATCCTTCTCTATCTGGACTGACAGTAATTCAAACTATTAGGGCTCCTTACCAAATGAAATTATGAAAAATTCAGGCTGCTCTCTCTCTCTCTCTCATTGTGAATAATGGAAAGTAAATTTTAAAAATCTGTAACTTTCCAGAGTTCACTGCTTTTCTCATAAAACACTCTCTTCCACTTCCTTGACATATTAATTTAAGCTGTAATTCACTTGTCATTAGTTCCTTACCTTTTTTGTATTCCAGACAAATAATGAATTCATAGATAATTAACCATTGTTTCTTTAATAATTTTGCATAACATACCTCTTCTGCTGCATTATATTATTTTAAGACACAGTACCACACCCACACATGGAAGTTGCCTGTACATGTCTGCATCTTCAACATTTTATTTTAAATATCTGACACTTTATTAATTTCTTTGGTCTCATGTACGGTACCTTAAATTGCTTTCTTTGAGACCAGTAATGTTTAAGAAACTGGCTTTTCATACGATATTGATATTAGTATTTATATAGTTAAAATATTTTTAGGCTGATTTTCTGAGCAAATGCCCATCCAAAGTGGCTTACAAACAAAACAAAAGATGAAAACAGTATACTATTTTAAATCTTATATTTTTTTTAAAAAATGTAATAACTACAAATCAACACTTGACATAAAAATACTGGAGCTAACTTAATTGAGTCAGAGAGTCACCCAGCTAACAAATACCATACCTGAAAGGCAAGTTGAAAAATCTAAATCTTCAGGGCCATCTAAAAGTCTTCATTGTAGAGATCTGGCACAGGTCCATAGCTGTGGGGCCACTGTAGAGAAAGACCTCTGTCTCGTGGCCACTCACCCTACTGACCTAGAGGGTGGGCACACTAGGAGAGCCTGTTGAGCAGACCTTAATTTGAGGACAGGATGGTATGGGTGTAGACGGTCCAATGAATAGCTTGAGCCCAAACCATTTAAGGCTGAAAGGTGAAAAACAGCACTTTAAATTTGGCCCACTCCATCTCTCAAGAAGCATTAACTACGTCCAAGGTCCAGTTACTCAACTCTGATCTCACTGGTCGCAAAAGCCATGAAGGACAAGGGTCATCATGTAAGCAGATTGTAGGCCTAAGTGCTCCAAGTAGTTAATACTCAAAGAAAAAGTGAATTTTATTATGTAATTTTACTACCAGTTACAGTAAAGTTTTGAAACAATAAATGGTGATTCCATATGTCCATCTGTGACTGTTTTTACTGTTTTCCAAATCAATCTATACATAGACTGATGTTTATAAATGTGAAATTTTGATGGTAAATATTGCTTTCTGGAATAAGGGCCCTAGGTTTTATTCTCATTTGACTTGTAATTTTACCATTCTAACTCTCCATGCGTTTTTTTCACTAAGAGCATACACTGACACATCGTAACAATTATTTACATAAAGTATGTTTTAATATGACACCTTTAATTGGGCACCTCCATAAGCATTGCTAGAAGACTCAGAAATTAAGCCACACCATAGAGTTTGATTATATTACACGCTAAGGGCTCCACCCCTGCTTGCTGCGCTCACCAACCCTGCCTCCTGTTGCCAGTGCTCCCTCTACCCCATGGGTCTCCAGAGCTCCCTCCCTTCCCCCTCAGGTCTACAGTGCTCCCTTCCTCCCACCACAGGTCACCAGCACACCCTCTCCATCCATCCCATATGGGTTGCCAGCCCTCCCCCCCACAGGTCACCAACCCTCCCTCCCTCCTCCCCACTCGCAGACTTAGGAAAGCCTTTATGCTGGCCAAGTTCAATGTCCTTCCATTGGCTCTTTTAGACGGGAGATACCAGAAAATCCCATTGGAAGCACGAGTGTGCTCCTGTGAGGCGGGTGTTGTAGAATCGGTGGGTTATGTTTTATTAGCGTGCACTTTTTATAGTGACCTTCGTGTTTCCTTTATCTTCCCGCTATTAAAAAAGATTACGGGTAGGGATATTATATTTTATACTAAATACCTATTGTCTGACCAATCTCCTCATATTACGAAAAAGGTAGCGAGCTTCTGCGCTGCTGCTATTGCTCGCCGCAGGTCATTGTTAAACAATCAGCCGACACAGACCTGAGAACCAATTTTCAACTAGTCCTGAGTATTGTCTGTGTACGCTTATATAGTCCTAAGGTTGCTGTTTTAATGATGTCTTTTAATTGTATTTTTAACGATGTCTTTTAATTGTATTTTTAATGATGTTTTCTAATTGCATTTTAATTGTATTTGTATGATATGCTGGTCACTTGACCGTAATAATCAAACCTACCTACCTACCTCCTCCCCATGGGTGTCCCTCCCTCCCTTTCACCAGCCAACCCACTAAGGGTCGGGCCTAGCCAGCACAGCTGCCTCCGCCCCTCTCACTTGCTCACTCACCTGTGTGCCACCACCGGCTGCCTCATGCACTGCTGCCATCAGTGCTGCTGCCATCAACTCCACCCTGCCTCACTGTGTCATACTACTCATGAAAGCATCTGCGCAGGCATGTGCCTGCACAGAAGTGTTCAAGAGTAGTGTGATGCTTAGAAAAATATAATATAGTCAGATAAGAAATTACACTATGAGTTTAAAACTGGTGCTTTGTAGTTTTTTTCTCTATATTTTGGATGTTACCTGCTTTTTTGGAGACTGGTTGCAGAAACAGGATATAACAGTCCTATAGTTCTATGGTAAAGGTTGTTTCTATGGTAAAGAAGTCAGAACACATTTTCCCCCTCTTAGAGAGCTTAGTTGAACTGCCTTCTTTACTTGCCGGGGTCAGATTACAGTTTTCTTCTAGGTCAGGTTGTCTAATAACTCTCCATGCCTTTCAGTAAAGATCTACTGAACACAATCCTGTCAGTTGTGAGTGGCACAAGAATCTCAAGTCCAGCTGGTGAAAGTTTCCAACAAAGCTCTTTCCCAGTTTTACTACCGGAGTAACAATACTGATTATTGAATCTGGAGCCTCAGATATGCAAAGTATGAACTGTCACCCCAAGCCGCAGTATCTCCCCTGTCTTGCTTCATTACAGACACCTGTGGCAATATATTGTACTCCTAGGCCATTCATGCTATCAGTTTCTAGTATATTACCCAAATAATTATATGGCTTGATTTTGTGCAGCCGGAGAATCATGCTTCACTTTGAATGTTTGGACTAAGTGCCTTGCAGTTCTAGATAGAGGTGTTTTTCTTTTCTGAGGAAATTGTCCCCTAGCAGTTTATCCTAAGCAATCTGAGGAAATTGGCCTGTTTAGGAACATGAATGACCAAATTCTTACCAATACAAAGTATGTGTGCATGGTAATAAATTGGTTTACTACTCAAAGTAGTTTCACTTTCCTATCCGCGTAGGCCTGCCTCCCACATAATGGCAGATCACAGACAGAAATTAACCATTGCTTACTGTGAATGAGCAGCACACTGGCGCATGCTTCTCAGTTGCTCCTGCTGCTCTCTGCCCTGCCTGGAGCCAGGAAAAACAACCCATGATGCTTGGCTCAGTGATGTGAGCAAAGTGCTCATGGATTGTTTATCTCCAAACAAACTACAAGAAGATGTCAATGTTTGTGCTGGTTCGAACTAGAGATGTGAAGGCCCAGGAAAAAATGCAAATTCCATTTTTTCCCTGAAGCCCCCCCCAAAAGCATTTTCTGCTTTTCCCCCAGGCCTTCACATCTCTAGTTCACACACAACTCTAAGCCAAGCCTCATAGTTTGTTTCTTCCAGCTCCAGCAAAGCAGAATGGAGCAGCATCCAGTGGTGGCTGGTCCCTGTTAGACCTAGTAGGGCTGCTATGGGAGTGTGGCCAATGAGGTCATTGGGGAGTGGCCAGGTTTTGGTTTTCTCCTCATCCTCTTCCCTTGCAAACATACTGTGGATACTTACACATTCCAGTTTTGCATAAATTACCTATCTAAACTGTGAAGTGTCTTCCTTTGGTTCAGAAGGGATTCTGGCTGCTGTCACAGTTGCTTCTCTGATGGGGGAAAAGTTGTGTGGCCTCCACCTGTTCTGGTTCTTTCCCTGTACTCCTCCTTTGCAAATAAATAGTGGACACTTAAACATTGCAGTTTTAGTAATACTTAGCACCTAACAGAGCTGTAGTCCTATGCTTGCTCTCATAAATGTACACACAGTTAATTCATACCTTCTCAGGGTGAACAAAAAACTAGATCTCTGCTCATTCAGCAATCCTCTCTCAATCCTGTTTAAAAAAATAAAGACAGAGTGAGTGAGCTGCTGGAAACTCTCATTTAGTAGGCAATACAAAAGGCTTTTACGCCTATGCTTGCTCTTGTGAGTAAGCTCCACAGAATACAGTGGGATTTACCTATTTCTGAATAAGATGAAGAGGATTGTGTTAGTAACCAGCAATGCTTGGCAAATTCATTTGAAAAAGGGACAAAATAGTTCATGCTCATCCAAATGCATTTTTAGTTCATAATAATTTCTGCCTGCTTCACAGCTGTTAAAGGCACAAGAATGCTGGTTTCCCCCAATGCCAACCCTAAACCATACAAAGAACTCTAATGAAGAGTAAAATAAAAAGAAAGTACACATTTGGGCAACTTGATAATATTTTTAAATTAAACCTTATTTAAAATGAGCATCTGTAATTATATAAATGTAACGGTTAGGATGTTGGACTAGTACCTGGAAGACCAAGATTCAATTTCACACTCACTTAAATAAACACAGTGGGGCTTACTTCTAAGTAAAAATAATAGGAGTATTGAATTAGTATAGCTAAATCATGCCCTGCTAATTGGATTACCAATGCCAGGATATCTGTGTTATCAACTACTCTTCTGCTGTCTTCTCCCTCAGGCCCCATCATGAAAGACACAGTCCTGGGTTCAGAAAGAAAATAAACATCTGGTCGTCTTCAAAGTACTCCTAAGCTTTTTGTTTTGATTAAAGTAATTATAAGTTCTTGCTCTTATCTAGGGTTGCCATATTGCCCGGTTAGCCGGGTTTTACCTGGTTTCTTTGCATGCCACCCGGCACCTGGTTAGCCCCTTAGGTGGCCCGGATTCTCAGCTTTAATTTAAAACAAAACTTAAGTTTCTAGGTGGTCTGGTTCTCGAGATATACATAAAAACGTCAGCCGCCCCCCTGACTATTAAATCTTTCTTTAAACAGTACTGTATAGCGCTTTGTAGCTTTAACCCCGCCCGTTCAGGATTGCAGCCAATCAGTGAAGCCAGGGTTGTGTTTCAGTTTGATTGACCTGAGGCAGCGTCTAGAAAACGTCATTGCAATGCCAGAAAATGGAGGTTTCCCACCCTGTTTATCTGAAAAGCTCATAAATTGCGTAAGTATATACATTTCAGTTTTTTTTCCTCTTGTGTGCAGGAGTCAGATCCTGGGCAGTGTTTTGAAAACTTTCCCAATACTTGCTTTTGTAAAAGCAATGTTAATCCCATATGCCCAGAGTAAATCCCATTGAATTCAATAGGACTTACTTTTGAGTAGACATGGTTATGAATGTGCTGAAAATCAATGGGACTTTGGAGTGAATGTAAAAAAGAAATCCCATTGAATTCAATAGGACTTACTTTTGAGTAGACATGGTTATGAATGTGCTGAAAATCAATGGGACTTTGGAGTGAATGTAAAAAAGAATTGTGTTTGTGTTCTAACTTTTTCTGTTCCCCCAATCCAGTCCTATTTTAAAGCAAGTAGGCAGGGCTTACTTAGATATTACAATTTTTATTCTGTAGGAAACTAATACTGATTTTTTAAAAACTAATACTGATTTTTCTGCAATGACCAACTGGTTTGACAATAAACTATTATATGGGCTGTATGCAGAGCTTGGAAAAGTTACTTTTTTGAACTACAACTCCCATCAGCCCAATCCAGTGGCCATGCTGGCTGGGGCTGATGGGAGTTGTAGTTCAAAAAAGTAACTTTTCAAAGCTCTGGCTGTATGTATTTATACATCTGCAGTGTGTGTGTGTGCATGTATGGAGTCTTTCCAACAACCCTGTGAGGTAGGGTTGGAAACCAAGGCAGCTCACAACAAGAAATAAAGCCATTTAAAATCCAATAATCATAAAAACAAGTACAGTAGGGCCCCGCTTACCGGCGCTCTGCTTACCGGCATTCTGCTAATGCGGCGGCTTTCCTACTCTCTTTTAAAGCCGATTTTGCCGCTTTTGCGGCATTTTGGCAGCATTTTTGTGTAACGTGCCCCATTAAAGTCAATGGGGTTCCGCTTTACAGCAATTTCCGCTTTACGGCGGGGGTCTGGAACGGAATCCGCCATATAAGCGGGGCCCTACTGTATAAACAGTTGCAAAACAGCGTAAAGTGGCATGATTCGGAATTTTGGGTTGTGTGAATGAAGTTGCTTATCACTTGAGGTTGTATTTCTGTCCCTGTTTGAGTAAGCCCCACTGAATACATTGGGACTTGCTTCTGAATAAATAAACCTAGGATTGCACTATAAATATCTTTACAGTTTGTGTAAATAATAAATATATTTGATAGCCATGCTTATATAAATATTTCTTCATTTATCATATTTTTGGTTTTTTGTTAGGAATCCTGACTGGTTGTGAGATGCCTAGTTTTTTGCCTTACTCATAGGAATCTAGTTTTGGGTGGTATGGTATTGCATTTAAGAAATCATGGTACGAAATGGCCTGAATTAGTATAAGGCAGATTCCTTGGTTCCTAAAAGTGGGAAGAGACTCAAGGGCCACAGTGGCTCCAACATTTATTTATTTTTATTTACAACATTTATATACCACTTTATTGTAAAAAATCTCAAAGCGGTTTACAGAAAGAATTAAAACAATAATTCTTTGCCTTATTGACAAAAGCGTTAAGGACAGATACTTAAAGACATTCAAAATATTAAAGCGAACAATGAGTTAAAAACAGATTTAAAAACACAATAGCTTCCACATGCCTGGAGAGGCTTGCCTCAAGAAAACTGATTTTAGCAGGTGCTGAAAAGAGGCGTCTACCTAATGTCAATAGGCAAGGAGTTCCAAAGTGTAGGTGCTGCCACTTAACAGGACTGATTTCTTACAAGAGCAGAACAAGTACTATGTGGCACTGTGATGTTCCTGTATTAATGTATATATGGTAAGTGCTGTTTGTATAGAAGATACATGGTAAGTGGAATGAAAGAGGAGGGGGGAGTAAATGAGCAGTAGAATGCTGGATGATTGGCTGAGTGTTTGGATGGCTGAGAGTATAAATGGAAGGATGACAGTTGAATCTGGGTGGACGTTGGTGGGTTGTTTGAGAGGTGTTAGGTGGACGTTGGTGGGTTGTTTGAGAGGTGTTAGGTGGATGTGAGTGGGTTGTTTTGGTGGAGTTGGGAGGTGGGTGTGAGTTGGTGTATGTCAGGAGAGTGTGGAGAAAGAGGGAGGTGGAGTTCGGATTAGTAATAAGTCAAATACCACAGTATTAGAGGCATTAAGAAAAGCAGGCCTCACAATAAAAGCTAAGAAATGCCAGTTTGGGCTGAAGGAAGTAATCTATTTAGGACATAAGGTGGGGAGTGGGAAAATCACCCCCTTATGGAGCAAGGTGGAGGCAATACAATCGTGGCCTATCCCCTTAACTAAAAAGCAAGTTAGGGCATTTCTAGGTGTGGCTGGTTTTTATAGAAAGTTTGTGAAAGATTTTGGGGAAACACAGGTGTTGGCTGTAGCAGTGGGATATGAACAAAAGAGAGTCCAGATACGAAATAGAGAGTCCCTAAACAGTGGTGTGGCAAACAGAAATAACAAATAAAGATTACTTGTGAGAGTGACTGGCAAAGAGTGACTGGCAAAGAGTGAGTGAACTCAAACACCATGGCTGAATATATAAAGATGAAAAGAGAGGAGCTGGTGGAGAAGTGCATAACATTCAATTTACCTCATGAGGGTAAAGGAGTAGATGAATTGAGGGTAGCACTAATAGGATTTATGTCCAGCAAAAACAACCTGTCAGGGAAGAGACCCCAGAAGGATACTTAAGCAATCCTGCTTATATAGAGTATTTGAGAGAGAAGTTAAGATGGGAGGCTGATGAGAAAGACAAGCAGAGGGTCTTTGAAACGGAAGAGAAGGAAAAGCAGCGGGAGTTGGAAATTGAGAGAATGAGAATGGAGTTTGAGGAGAGGGAGAAGCAACGAGCATTGGATGCTGAATTACAGGTGGAAAAGTTAAAATTTGAAAGAGAGAAGTTTCATTCTGATGAAACAAGAAAGGACAGAAATGAAACTAAACTAAAGGTGACACCGAAAGATTTTGCAGTGTTTGAGCCTGGACAAGATCCACAGATTTACCTCAGCACTTTTGAAAAGGCAGCTCAATTGTGGGGGATACCGAAGGATAAATATATGCAATATTTATCAAACCTGATCAAAGGGGAATTGGCTGAGGTATACCAATATTTCCCCTCAGACAAGCCCATCACATATGCCAAGTTTAAAGAGGCAGTATACAAAAGATTCAGACTGGGACCTGACTATTTTAGAAAGTTATTCTGAAACTGTCAGATCCAAGCAGGGAGGTCTTTTGTTGAACTGGGAGCGAAGTTGATGGATATATTTGGAAAGTGGATGAGTAGTGCCAAAGCTCAGTCAGTGGAAGAGGTGAAAAGCCTCATGATACTGGATCAATTATTCCATCAGTTACCACCAGAAATAAGGCTCCTGGTCAAAGACCGTTCCCCTACATTGGTGCAGGAGGCTGCAGAGATGGCGGATCACTTTGCTTCCAATAGAACTGGCTGGGTGGGGAAAACATCAAGAGAGTTTAAACCCAGACCATATAATGGCGGCAAAAAGGATGTGGTGCCACAGCGAGTGAGTCCTCCAGTAAAATCTGAAGGGCACAGGACACCCCAGAGTGGATCTGTGTACCCTAAAATGGAGGAGAAATTATGCTATAAATGTGGTAGACCGGGGCACCTACGTTTTCAATGTGAGGTTGCCAACCCCATTAGTAATCCTGCTCAGGCAAGGGCAGTAAAAACAGAACCAAAAGATCTAACAACGAAAAAGGTTCGGTTCTGCCAGATAAACTGGACAGAAGTAAAAGACTTGGATTCGAGTCTAAGAGAAGAAGTGTGTGTTCAAGGGGCAAATTATTGGGCATTGCTTGATACTGGTGCCGCTCAGACGTTACTGAGGCCAGATTTAATAAAATCTGAGGAAATATTACCTCAGGAAACGGTGACTATCCAAGGAGTGAGGGGTCAACCAGAAAGCTTACCCATGGCCCTAGTGAAAATGCAGTGGAGAGGCCGAGAGGGAAAATATAAAGTAGGTATTAATGCCCAACAACAAGAACCAGTGATACTGGGAAGAGATGTAATGGGGGCACAAGGAAAAATATATGTGGTAACCAGACAACAACTTGGCAGAGAAACAGAAGCCATGTTAAAAGGGGCTGAAGGAAACAGGGTGGAACCTGTTTTCGAGCCTACGGTCACCATAGCAACCCCTGGAAAGCCTGCTGAAAGAAACAACTTGTATCAAATGGTATCTAGTGAAGAAGCAGAGCAGTTCAGGAAAGAACTGAATAGGGATACAAGTTTGAAGCAAATAAAGGACCAAGCCCTGACACAAAAGATTCCCTTTACTGACAAGCTAAGGAATCAAATTGTGTGTGAGAATGGGATTTTATATAGACTGTGGATGTCTGCTGAGAGAAAGGATGAATGTGAACCAGTGAAGCAATTGATAGTACCTAGCAAATACAGAACCAGATTCAATGGGGTTCTGAAGGGCATGATAAGAAGTTATGTTCAAGATCACCCACAAGACTGGGATGAACGTTTGGGGTGCTTCTTATTCGCGTACAGAGAAGTCCCTCAGGAGTCAACAGGCTTCTCGCCCTTTGAACTGATGTTCACTAGAAAAGTAAGGGGACCTTTGGAACTGTTAAAAAATTCATGGGAAGGAACCCTGGGAGAGTACAAAACATCTGTAGTTGATTTTGTATTAGACTTCTGCAGCAAATTAACATTGATGATGGAAGCTGTACAAAAGAATTTGAGTCAAGCTCAGGAGAAGCAAAGTTACTGGTATGACAGAACAGCCAGGGAACGTGTGTATGATGTGGGAGATATGGTTATGGCATTCATACCCAGGAAACATGATAAATTACAGGCTAACTGGGAGGGACCATATACCATAAGAGAAAAGCTTGACACAGTGACGTATGTAATTACCACAGACCAATTAAACAAAAACAAAGTGGTTCATGTAAATATGTTGAAACCTTACCATACCAGGGATGCAAAGGTGTTGCAAGTTACCTTATTCCCTGAGGAAGTGGGCCTGAACTTCCAGATTTGGTACAGGAAAGCAAAGACAAAGGAGGGGTAGATCAAGTGGAATGGTCGGAGGAGGTGAAAGAAGAAGTAAAGGAAGAGATTCTGAGAGTTTTGAAAAACTATATTTGGTTTTAAAAAAAAAAGACATTTTCCCCATAAAGACTTGTTTTTAATGTTAACGCGGCATATGAATCCTAGAGCAGGAATAATACTCTGCTGTTATTTTTAAGGGGGGGGAAATGTGATGTTCTTGTATTAATGTATATATGGTAAGTGCTGTTTGTATAGAAGATACATGGTAAGTGGAATGAAAGAGGAGGGGGGAGTAAATGAGCAGTAGAATGCTGGATGATTGGCTGAGTGTTTGGATGGCTGAGAGTATAAATGGAAGGATGACAGTTGAATCTGGGTGGACGTTGGTGGGTTGTTTGAGAGGTGTTAGGTGGACGTTGGTGGGTTCTTTTGGTGGAGTTGGGAGGTGGGTGTGAGTTGGTGTATGTCAGGAGAGTGTGGAGAAAGAGGGAGGTGGAGTTCGGATTAGTAATAAGTCAAATATCACAGTAATAGATGAAACCATAAGCTTGTAGATCATTATCAAAGTTATCTTGTTATTAATGTTATTTAATAAATACTATTTTGGTTTACCGAAGGCCTGATCCTTGGCTGGGGTTTCAGAGACCAGAAGGGAGGGTAAGGTAATAACCAAGGCTGAAGGGAAACAGTAACAAATGGTGGCAGCGGTGAAGAGGAGAAGATAACATTATAAGTATCCAGAGCAACCCCGAGTTATGAGTTATCTGCATTGATACAAGGGGGTTGGGAACAGCATAGGCACGCAGTCACGAATGTAACCGGATAGAGAGACTCAGGCAAGGTCTCTGGGAACATTGGTTGTAGAACGTGACTGGTGGTGCTGCCTAGTAGGGGGATCTATTGAGATCTGTGCTAGAGCGGAGAGAGAAACCATAAAAAAGGACAGTCCGGACTGGTGGAGTCCCTGGTGGTGCCTAGTGAAAGGCAGTAGCCATGAGCAGGTAGGAACCTGACAGGGAGAGCCAGGGAAGGGCGTCACAGGCACCCATAACATGGAAAGCACAGCTTGAACTTGGCCTGGTAGCAAATCAGCAACCAATGCAGATTTCAGAGCAGAGGTATTATGTGCTGATAGGATCTCACTCATGTCAGCAATTGTGCTGCAGCATTCTGCATTAACTGCAGTCCCCAAGTCAGGTTGTGCTGCAGGGGGATTTCTGTGACCTTGGCTGACTGGCTGCTAGGATTTTTTTAGTTTGGGTTTTTGGTTATGAATCCTGACTGGTTGTGGGATGCTGAGTTTTCTGCCTTACTCATAGGAATCTTGTTGTGGTTGGTATGGTATTACATATAGGAAAGTGTTACTGCCTTTTGTGTTGTTGTTTTCCTATTTGCATTTCACTTATCTTTAACCTCACTCCGTTACAGCCATAGAAGCAACAGCAGCATATGCAAGGTAATTAACTCCCATTAGTGATAAGAGCAAGATTAATTATTATTTTAATTAAAACAAGAGGCTTATGAGTACTTTGAAGAGGACCATATATTTATTTTGTTTCTGAGCCCAGGACTGGGTCTTTCATGATGCCTGGGGGGGGAGCAGGAGAGTAGTCGATAAGACAGACATCCTGGCATTGGTAATCTAATTAGCAAGATATGTGTGGGGTTGTTGCACACTTCCAGGCCCAGTGGAACCTGTGTAGATGTGGTTGATCAAAGGGAGAAGAAACCTTGAGTTAAGCAAAGCTCTGCTTTTATAAAACCTAAGAAACATACAGATACTTTGAATGTCTGAGTGCCTGCACCAGTGGAATACTGGAGGAACTTGTAAAACTTGCTGCAACAGTATTTAGAACTGAGCATGTGGTGTGAAAGACTCCTTTTCCTAACATTTTGGCTTCTTGTTTTTCTCCACCCACCAGATATCTGAAATATATCGTATATGTAATGGTTAACCGTACTGCTGCCCTGACTTACTTTATGTTTGTTGCTATTTTGTGTTTTTATTATGTTTTTATATTGATTGTGTATTTTTATTGTTTTTATTATAGTTGTAAGCTGTGCTGAGCTCTGTTTTTAACAGTAGAAGGGCAGGATATAAATCCTATAGTGTTGGAAACTTGTCTAGGCATTTAAGGCTGAAAATGTTGCTTTTTAAAAAAAGATTTCTCACATCTTTCCCAAGTTTTTGGTGGTAATTCCTAGGCACAAAAAGAAAACAACTGGACAATCCAAATATTAATATGCAAATAATTTGCATAATATGCAAAATATGCAAATTAGCCAGCCCGGATTTGCGGAACTGGAATATGGCAACCCTACTCTTATCCCTATCGGGGTTAATTATCTTGTATAAGCCTGTACAAAATTTTCAGATTCTTTAAATAAATAAAAATAAATAGATAAAGAAGGTCTAGTCCAGCCCAGTCCATTCTTGGAGCAGTTCACCATCAAGAATCTTCTCTTCCCCTTACTGATAATAAAAAGGCCCAGTCGAACTCATGAAGAAACTAGATCCCACATGCACACAAACACCTTATGATGCCAGCCAAACATTTCTGGGGCAATTTGCCATCAAGAATCACCTCTTCCACCCACCCTGACAATAAAAATGCCTTTTTTAGTACTCTCTGGTGGTCTCAGGGTAGAAGTGCATGCACTTAGACCAGCTACCTCCAATACTGTTTCCAATACCTAAGTGACAGGTTGTGTTTTATATAATGGTGCTCTTTCTGTATCCTTATTAACTCTTTAGTCCCTCAAGGCATTTTGCATTCACTGGTGTACATCATGGAAATGGGCACTTCTATGCATCTATAAATTTTTATTTATTTCAGTGTCTGTTAAGCCTGATTGTTATGTTCTTGAATATGAATCATTTCATAAAGCAAATCCCGCAATGGTAATCTGTTCAATTGCTCTCTAATGGAAATGGATCTTCCTTTTTACATGCTGTATTTCCTGTAAATGGCAGCTGCTCTGACTCTGTCCTATCTGTGTCCACTTTTTTTGTCTTGCCCATTGCAAACAGCAGCCCTTTTCACATAGTCAGAAACAATGTAGGATGACCATGTAGAGAGGGATTGCAGCTGCTCCCTGGAGTCCTTGATTACTTGGAGAGGGCCTATGTATACGCAGTAGGGTTGCCAGGTCCATGGCCTGAGACTGATCCTGTATCTTTAGGAGAAGAGAAAGTCAGCCGCGTGCAGGTGTCCTTGCAACACTGTAATGGGAAAAACCACAAGGTGGAATTCTCCCTTCCCCCTGCACAACTTTTAAAGATACAGAAGACCTCTTGCAGGCTGGGCCTGGCAACATTTTTTTTAATATCATGCATGTGCAGGATGTGCAAAGGGGCAAAGTTAATGGAGACCCCCCCCCAAGTACAAGCAAAATAAACATTTGGGCTGTTACATATAACATAGTGCATACTAAGGATGGGAGCTGCTGGTTACTCCCGATTCCTTTTAATTTGTAAAACTGGGAGGCAAATCCCTTTCCTTTTTTGATTGTTTTCCACTATCTCCTGCTGTTGCCATTTTGAAAGGGCTTTCCTTCTGCCCAGTACGCTCACCAAATCTTCTCTTCATGCCTCCTCCTCCTGAATTGAATTAGAACCAAGAGATAATCTGTTATTCAGTTTCAAGTTAGCAAAGGGAGGACCCAGATTAGTCAGTTTCAGACTTGGAAGAAAACAATACAATTTACACGCACACATACAGAGAGAGAGAGAGAGAGAGATTTTGGCTGCCTGGAGGGAGAGAAGCTGATCTCCCCTTCCTCTGGACCCTTGATTTTTGGTTCTTTGGTATGTTTAGCTCCCCTCCCATCCCCATCAGCTTTGCCTGCTGCTGGATCAGTTGCAAGATCAATGCCGCATTAAAGTACTAGAGCTTGCTCCTCTTCCCTCCTTTCCCCCATCAGCTCAAGGAAGCTCTGTTAAAAACCTCCTCCTTTAAACTCTGTGATTTCAGTGAATTGTTTGCGTAGTATCGCAAAGTAGCTTTTAAGTGGAAATATTCATTAAACATTTGATTTTACATGTGATTGCAAAATGGTAGGGTTTTTTTTAAAAGCAATGCAATACAATTACAGAAGCCAAAAGGAGGAAGTGCCTTGGTTCAGTACTGGAAGCAGGAATGAACTGTAAGCAAGGAGGAGGAGGAGGCGTAGACAGAGGGTAGGATCTAACGTCATCCGGCCATTATAAAAAAAAGCATGAAAAGACATCCTCACTGCAGAGGTTAGAGCAGTTAATAATTGGGACAGAAAAAATAATTGGTTTATAGTAGGGTAGGGGAAGTGCAGATTTAACTAGGAGAAAGTCCGAAATGACAGGGAACATCTGGCAAATTAATGGACACACAAGGGGGTTAGATCACTGATTAAAAGAAGGTATGGATGGGCCCTTAGAAGTATGCCTCACAGTATTCAATGAGGGTTACTCCCTAAGTATGCTTAGGAGTATGCTCACCATCCCTTCAGAACGGCAGCCCATATAATCAAATTTGGCATCATTATGTAGGCATCTCTTCATATTGCTGTACAGAACAAAGTTAGAAAAGGGCTAAGTCATAAGAATAGTTTTGTGTATGGTTTTGCCTTGGGGGGGAAACAGGGTTCTTCTGCATTCTGCAATGTGTCATGACTATAATATTTGTCTGCTTTTGCTGGAGGTGGAGAGCTTCTCTGTCTGAGACACAGCTGCATGATATGGATTAGGCCTAAGCAGGACCCAACTTGTGTTTGTGGTCTCATGTCTAGTTTTGGAACACTTTGGCAAATATTTAATACAGTAGGTCCTCACTTTATCATGGCATGGTAGCCCAATAATTATATTTTACACACACACACATGCACAAACACACACACACTCACACACAAAGACTTAAATAGCACCTTAAAACCTGTTGTGAAACTTGTGGTAAAAGTCCAGAATATTGTATCTGTGTGTGGGCATTTCGAAAGAAGAATCTCAAAGAGCCATAATGAATTATATATGCAATGGTAAGCATGTTATTTAATTTGATCAAACATTGTATGTGAGGTCTGTCACTTTTGTTCTTGACATTTGTTGAGAATGTGCCATGTGTTTTCCTATTACGCTTGTCCTCAAGCAGACTAGGCTTTTCTCAGCTGGCTAGGCAGCAGCTATACCTTCTGAAGAAAGTGTGGGGACTAATTTAGGGACATGTATGTAGTCTGGATAGCCTAACTGAATTAGTAAGCTACAGAAAAGGCAACCATCTGGTAGATCACACAGAGGTATAAACTGAATTCACATAAGCGAGCCTGTGTGTGAATTTAAGACTACAGTACTTGATCCATAAACAGTGGCGTCACTAGCGGGAGTGCGGGGGGGTGTGGACCTCCGGTGCGCGCCCTCCCAGGGGCATGGACGAGGTGGCTGGACTTGTGTGTGTGCACCTGCGCGCGCGCACTCGAGGCCAGCCACCCTGTCTATGCCCCTGGGAGGACGTGCGCCAGAGGGGCACCCAGCTGCAGAAGGCCTGGGAATGCTGGCGCTCCTCCATCACCCCGCCGACGCTGCTCCCGCTCCTGCTCTCACCTGCCCTCCTCCGAGGAGTCAGTGCAGCCTTGCCGGGCAACGGCGCGGGGTGGCTCTGGGTGTCACCCCCCTCATGGTGACACCCGGGTGCGGGCCGCACCCTCCGCACCCCGGTAGGGATGCCCCTGTCCATAAAAGGGAATGAAATCTGCTTTGACAGTACAAAACAACCAAGAGATATCTTAGGATAGGTATGCCACAGAACATGCTTGAGGCTTGCTATTTTAGTGACTTTTTCTTGAGTAAATCTCCAAAGGGCAGAAGTAGCATAGTGTTTCCTCCTCCCAACATATAGTAAAACAAAATGTAGAGTAACATATAGTAAAACAAAACTCCAAGAACTGTGCTTGGAGTTCTTTTCACAAACACAGGCTGATGGACTGAAAATGAGGAATTTGGACTGCAATGACATAATGATGTCCTGGACCTGGTTCTCATGTAACGGTAAGCCAGAGTTAAACAAAGTATGGCTTACTGAGAACATACCGGGAGGAAACAAATCAAAATGCTGAATTAGTGCTACAAGAGAACCTGCGCTCATGGCTTGTGTCTCTCCAAACAAACCATGGGGACAAGCCAAGAACAGGCCATGTCTCAAGATGTATGCTTGTGCTAAGTCCCTTTTGCGCAAAGCCTTCTATTAGGTTCACAGAACAGCACTACTCTCAGAACATCTTCTGCTGGTGTATCTGTGGATCCCATCTGCATTCTTTAACCATTCTGAATGAATTTGATAGGGTATTTAAAAGGTACTTAAAGGATAGCTAATCTGCCTTCTAATATTGAATACGCATCCCTGGTATGCATACTCACACACCTTAACCAGAGTACCCTTCACCTCCCTCTCAAGCCTCCACTTATTGTACTAAATCACTTGTCAACTGCTTACGCCCCTTGACAGTTGGGTGGGTTAAAGTACATCTGTCAGAGCATAATGTATTTAAAGGTTGGCTCATCTGTTAATAGTTCATATTACTAGATATATCAGGTTCTATTGTATACACATAGCTGTTTATTAGGCCTATATAAAATGTATTTTTCTCCTGTCCAAGGAAGTGCTGTTGTCCTTTTAAGTTTATCCTTCTTGTCAGATAAAAGCTGAACAAGGATGTCTATACCTAAAATAAGTTTGTTATTGCCTTAAGGGAAATATTGGATGTATGAGAACATTTTTGCTAATTGTAGAAAAGGGAGGCCTTTATTTTGGCTGAAAAAAGTTGCAGGCTGCTTATGGCACATGTATGTACTTGCTGTGCAATTACATTAGGGTTTGATCTAAGATTGCTAGTGTATGGTATCTATATTTCCCTTATTATATTGCTTTGGTATTCTGTGTAATATGTGCTGAGAATGGAAGGAATTAACTTAATACAAACATTTCTTAGTAGCAAAATACATCCTTGGAGTCATCCATTATTTGGAAGAAATCCAAATTGCTGTTCATATAATTACCATGCCAAGAACCTTTTATTATTTAAAATGGCAGTCTTTTCCCCCTAATAATGTAGCATGAGCAAGTGCTTTTAAAAAAAGGACAATAGTTCAAATTATAATTATGTTTACTGTTTATCTTGTCATCTATTATAGTTATGTGTCAAATTTATGAATATTTATTTAAAACCCTCTTTATATTGGTATTTAAATGTAATAATGCAATGACAGATTTTAAATATGGTACCTTTTGGAATTTGAGAGGATTGTTTTACACTGTTAACATTTTTGTGTCTCTTTTCCTTAATTCAAGAATTATCTGATGGAGTGATTAAATTGATGTGTTCTACTAGTCTAATTAGTAGTTGTATTTCAGGGCCAGTCCCAAATTTGAAGGGGCCCTCTCATGGAAGGCTGGTGTCAATTTGGACTGGCAGGGTGGAAGGCTGGGAGATCAACAGTAAGTGAAGCCAGAGTCAAAGACAGGGAGAACCAACTAATTCTAGTTTTGTCCCCTCTTCCTCCCTGCTGAATTCTACAAGGACAACACTGAGACTGAGGAGAAGGAAGCTGACAGGCAGTGTCAGCCGCTGGACTGGTAGAGTATAAGAAGGCAGGCAAGTGAAGGCTAGCTGAAACAGACTGAGGTTGGTGGGGCAGTACCCCATTTGCCCCAATAGACCAACCTCTACTGGGTCCTCTAGTGGGCTCCCTCCAATGGACCCACCAGCTGTAGGCTTACTTGGCAGTAGTGGGGTTTTAAATTAAAATGTTTTAAATTTTAAACAATGTCCTTAGCATAGCTTTGAACTGAGGAATTATGGGACATTTCAACTGATGGCTTGCAGGCCCAGGGCAGGTTTCAGCACTAGTGGGCTTGGCATGTTCTGGGCTTTGGTAACAGCTGACATAATAAGAAGAGGCCTGCTGGATCAGATTAAAGGGCTATGTAGTCCAGTGTCCTGTTTCATACAATCACCAACTAGTTTTCCCTGGACGCTACAAGGGAGACATAAGCAAACTTACCCACTATTGCTATCATAATGTACCAACTGGTAATCAGTGGCATGCTGCCTCTGGTGTGGGAGGTAGCATCTAACCATATCCACTAGTAACCATGCATAGTCTTAATCTCCATGAATTTGTCTAATCTCTTTTTAAAGCCATGTTCAAAGCTATACTAAGGACATTGTTTAAAAGTTGGTGGCCGAGAGCCAGTGTGGCAGACTGGTTAGAGTGTTGGCCTACAACCTGGGAGTCCAGGGTTCGAATCCCCACACAGCCATGAAACTCACTGGGTGACCCTGGGCCAGTCACTGCCTCTCAGCCTCAGAAGAAGGCAATGGTAAACCACCTCTGAATACCGCTTACCATGAAAACCCTATTCATAGGGTCACCTTAAGTCAGAATCGCTTTGAAGGCAGTCCAAGTTGGTGGCCACTACCACATCTTGTGGCAGAAGTTATGTACATTAACTATGTCCTGTGTGAAAAAGCATTTCTTTTTGACCGTTATCTCCCACTATTCAGGTTCATGACCACTGGTTCAAATACTATGAAAGACGGAGAAAACTTTCTCTCTATCCACTTTCTCCACACTGTGCATAATTTTGTACCCCTATCACATGTTGCCCCTTACTTGCCTTTTGTCTAATTTAAAGAAGTCCCAAATGTTGTAACCATTCCTTGTAGTCAAGTTCCTCCTGCTGCATTATCATTTTCTGCACCTTTCCAGCTCTACAATAACCTTTTTGAGATGTGGCAACCATGACTGTACACAACATTCCAAGTGTGATGAACCCATAGATTTGTACAAAAGCATTACAATATTGCCAATGTTAATTTTGATCCATTTCTTAATGATCCTTTACCATGATCCCAAGGTAACTTTCCTGGTGAGCCACTGGCAGCTCCCATCAGCATACATGTGAAGTTAGGGTTATTGTTTTTCTCTCTCCATTGTCCATAGACAGTTACACAGAATTGCATTTGCCATTTATTTTTAATTTTTGCCCATTTGGAGATATCCTTTTGGAGCTCTTCATAATTTGTCTTTGTTTTCACCATTCTGAGGGTGCCAGGTATATTTCCTAGGGTGTGTAATTATTGATTACTTTCTATCTTGAGCCATAAGGCTGTGCTTTAACTTACTGAAACCCTCATTTTCTAGATACCCCTGGCATAGTGCTTATTCCTTGCTCTCATTCTCCTATATTTGGATTTCCAAAGCAAGTCCTGTAGAGGCTGTGTTTGGGTTTTGTGGGCCATACTACTTGGCAAGGTCTTGGACTAATTAGTGTCCTGCCTTAGTCTGATAGCAGTCAGATAATAGGACTATCCAGAAACACAGGGTCTTAAGGAGAAGCTAAGGTCAAACACAGTGAGGCTGTCCAAAAGTGGCCATGGTCCAATAGCAAGACCATGAGATAAAGCCCATGTCAAACATAGCAGAGCAGCCCAAAAGTAGGCAGGATTCCAAGTGCAGGGTCTCAGCAGGGGTCAGCAGCACAGGACTAGCTAGGATAGGCTCAGAAACAAGGTGCTGGGTTGCACAGAGTTAAGGACCTGTGTTGTTCCAACAACTGACTATCTTCAATTGGGAGCTTATATAGCCTGACCCCATCCAAACCCAGCCGCAACTGGCTACCAGCCTTCTTCTGAGGAGGCTCCTTACTCTCAAGGAGCCCAGCTCTTTTTAGTTTTGAACTCTGTTGATGGGTGGCTGCCTGTGCCAGCACATTCTGATGCTGGTGTTGCCTGAGGCTAGGAGATAATTCAGTCTTCCTCTCCAATCTCCCCTCTAATCCACAGGTGAAGGAGCTGCCATAGGTGAGTCAAGAATCTTATCCTTCAGGTCTTCTGCAGCAGATTGGCCTGGCATCACTTCTCCGGAGTGCTAGGATTGCTGGAGTCAGGAAGGCCCACAAGGACTTTGGGCTTTGTATCTTCATCTGAAGGAATCATCTTGGTTCATGCCTAGGTCAAGCATGACAACTATTTTTTTTAATATAGCAGCATTCTACTAGGCTGAGGAGCTGTATTTTTATTCTCCCATAAAATCTTATCCTTGTTCTCTGAAGTATAGCTTCCTTCATAGTCTTTGTCCTCACTGTCCAGTCTTTCTTGGTTCCATTGGCTGCTTGGAGTGGTTGCGTGAAAGATGTGTCACAGCTTCTCTGGCTGCCATTGACACATTGGGAAACATTGGGTCCTCAGGCTCAAAGCTAAGGAAAACTGATAACACAGAGAAATGAGAGCAAATAAGCCAGTAGTATTAAGATACCTGAAATTCTAATGTCCACAAATAATCTCTGCAAAATTAATTATGTTAATCATCCTTCCATGAATGGAACAGCTCCTTCCATTTGTCAACTGTTCTGCAATCCAACAGGGGCTCCTTCTAGGGGAAAAGGGGAAAGGGATTTTTGCTGATTGTCATGAGTTCTATGGAGAACTCTTGGAAGGATTGGTCTATGGAGGAAGAGGCCTGGGATCCAGGGGAGGGGCCCCGTGGTCTGGGAGTGATGGATGAGAAAATCAGGGATGATCCAAGTGATCTACCTGATGACAGCCCCTCTCTGAGATATTGGCTGACAGGGATGAAGGTGATGAACTGCTGGTATGTCCCATTACACTGCATCCAGCGGCTGTTTCACTGCTGGGTCAGTTTCCTCATGTTGCTGACCCACTTATCTGGCCAAATCGTCCCTGCCTCCGTCACCACAGACATGCTGTCAGTTGTGCAGGCACAAACAGACTGAGTCCTTTAACTTGTCCACCTGTATGAGTGCCTACTTGCTTCCCCAGTCCTGAGCTGAGAAACAAGTCCCACGTGAGTGGTCGTGCCCACTCCGTCCTTTATTACGGGGACCCAGGGTGTATGTTGAGCATTGCAACAATGCTTGTGTAGTCATGCCAAATAGTGCCTTGTGAGGATCTCAACCCTGTGTGAGCTGTAATCTGATCTATGTTCCAATCCTGTGCTAATTTGTGGATTAAAGCCATTGGCAATAATCAAGCTGAGAGTCTTGAGTCTGAATCTGTCAGTGGAAGCCGGGACAGATTTCTCCTTTCCTTTGTAGCCTCTGAGAAACTTTCCATACTGTTCAGAACCCTCCAGAGCATACTTACAAGAGCTGTAGAAGGAACTGACAAAAAATGCCTTACTTTCCTCCAGTGGAAGCCCCCTTTAGTGGAATTCTGCTTCTGGAAAGTCTGGCTCCAGCCTAGTAAGTATTGTCTATACATTATTGTTATTGTTAATAATAATTTATTAAATTTAGATCCCGCCCTTCCTCCCAGCAGGAACCCAGGGCAGCAAACAAAAATACTCTAAAACATCATAAAAACAGGCATTGAAATATATTAAAACAAAACATCTTCAAAAACATATATTTTTTAAAAAAAACTTTAAAAACATTAAAAAGCAATTCCCACACACACACACAGACTGTCTTGATTATGTAGATTGGTTTTTGAACCTTTAAATGAAAACTGATGGCTGGCTCTATATGTATTATACCATGGGTTGAGAACTGGCACTTGCAAAGTGCTATGCATAGGGTTTTGTCGCCAAACAGCTGATTGGTGGTTACTGCACCCCACTTTCAACCTACAGGTAGGGCAGGTAGCCATAGCTTGGCCAAAATGGTCTCATGGGCCAAAGGAGGCCTAGTGTGTCTAATCAGACCTGTGGGCTGGAGGCTCCTCACCACTGTCTTTGCCCGTGCTGGGAACATTCTAAGTCAGGGATGGGAAACCTGTGGCTCTCCAGATGATGTTGTACTGTAGCTTACCAGGGGCTGATGGGAATTGGAGTCCCACAATGTCTAGAAGGCTACGGGTTCCCCATCCCTGTTCTAAGTGATAAGGGCTTTAGACTAAATGCCCTCTAGAAAGCTGTCCCCAAACAGGAAACTTAAAATGATGAAAACACATAATTTTTAAAATAGCCACTAAACCTTCATTGCAGAAAGCATTATTCCACCTTGAGAATGCAAAGGTATGTGTCATTCACCCAAAGGGTAAATGAAGTTTATGCTAATGTCAAAATTTTAGGTTACACTACCCAAAATAGACGCCTGCTTAATGCAGGAGAAGACTTGCATGTTCTATATATTGCTTAGCTGGTGTTACATTTTTAAGAGACAGTTATATTCAGATTAGGTCATTAACTGAACTAATTACCATCACATTTTCTGGCTGCATTCCTGTTATTTTGATACCCTTTGAGTGGCAGTCTGGTTTTATCTCTTTAAAGCAGAGATAAGTATTCATGCATTTATATGTTCTAAGGATGCATAATGGACATGATAAAGTTTATTTGTTTGTATAGCTAGATACCATTTATATATAAAACCATATGTCTTGGCAAATGGATGCATGAGATATGCCCCCAGGATACAAATAAAAGCCTTAGCTTAGCTACATCTAATTCATGTATAGTATAAAAAATATCCTGGGAATTAATAATTCATATCATAGCTGTTCTGAAATTATATCACTGAGAAGCAGAGTCTTTCCACTGGCTATCCTAACTATTATTGCTGCATGTATCATGGTCCAAAGGATAAAGAAAAGACAACATAATGGTTAGAAGCTTCATAACGTTAGCTTTTGAGCCAGTGCTCAAATTGGTAGTACTTGCCAAGATACTATCCTTCACTCTGTTTGTCTCAGGTCTCTTTGGCCTTCTACTGTGGCATTACAAGATTGCCATGAGTGGAGATGGCATTAGCTGTAGTCTTCTAACTATTTTTTCATACTTCCAACATAATGAGAAGGAAGTATTTAAAAACAAGAATCATGCAAACATTTTTTTTAAGAAAAGCAGTTAACTGCACCCATACGGCAAACCTCATTTAAAACTCAGGGGAGTCTCCAAACCAATCTATAAAATGCCATGGAAGAGACAGGGCTTCATCTTAGAGAGGGATAAAAAGGAAGTTAAAAGGTCTGCAGGGTACATTCAAGAGTAGACCATTGCGTTTTCTAAGGGAGTTCTTGGACTGGTGCCAAACATTTTGGGACTTTCCCTGAACATCTATACAGGATTGGATGCAATGTATCCAATGTGACTAGAAGGCTAGGTAAACCATGTTTGGGATGTTAAGTGGCATGTTGTGACAGAGACCCAGTGCCTGCAGGAGGAAGGGGAGCACCACTGCCCAGGGAAGAAGAGCCGTTTGCTGCTGCTGCTGTCTGTCTGCCTGCTTGCTTGCTATTTCTGCTGCTGCTCGGCTACCACCACCACCCTCTCCCTGTTGGACTTCTGCTCTGCAGGTTGTCACCCCTTGCAGGACCAGGCCCCCAGGTACTCAGCCAGCTGTTGCTGATTTTGTCCACCTGTCCCTTCCCTGGAGGGGATACATAAGGTGGCTGGCTGAGGTGGCTCCTGCTCTGAAGACTGTCTAGCTTTTTGTGGGACTTGTGGGTCTTGAGTCATGTGCCTGGGAGAGAGGACTCAGAAGCAAGCAGGGAGACTTGAGGGCCCCCCAATTAGTGTAGTGAAGGGTAGAGGGAGATACGGCGTTGTGAGGAGGACTTGCCAGGTAAGGGGAATGTGGCCCAGGCAGTTAATGACTGTGCCTTGTTCCGGTCCTTCCCACACCCACAGGTTGGTTGGATCCGGATGGTTTCCAAAGGGCTCTGGGGAGTTTTCTGGCTGATAGGGCTGGCGTTCCTATCAAAACCCTGGTTGAACTGTGGAATACAGAAATGACCCGGGCAGTTGACATGATTGCTCCTGAGTACCCTCTCCTGTGTAGAGCTTGTACAGCTCCATGGTATACCCCGGAGCTGAGAGTGATGAAACAGATGCTAAAGGGGAAGGGGTTGCATGGCAATGGGATGAGATCTTAGACTTCCTACAGTGGGGAATGACAGTGCACATGTGTATAATGGGTGAGGGATGAAAACACTACATTGTTCATTGCAGCTGTCTGAAAGATACTTGCACAAAATGCCGGTATATTGGCTGAAAACTGTTCCTTAGAGCAACAGTCACTGCAGTGTGAAGGGAATTTTAGAAATCAGAACAGAAACACTACCATTTAAATCCATTAAACTAGTGCAAAAACCCCATGTCTGAAAACAGCTCTGGAGGAGATTCCCCATATCATAGCAGCAGAAGTTTTCCGGTATTCATAAATGTAAGGTTCAGCTTTGGCCAAGAAAGTTGAACTACATTAGTTTAGTTTACAGAGTACCTATTGGGCTAGGAACTTATTTAATATATGATCTTCTGCATAAGATGACTATATTATTTCTAGATATAATCAATCTGCCACTGCAAGAGATGAGACACAAGAGGATGAGCAACCAAAAGGGCCAAATTATGTTTTCTGAGGGTCTGATGCCAGTTTGTTAAAAATGAGTTGAGGCTTGCAGTGTAAATATATATAGCATTACAAAATTGAGCATAGCTGGAGGGATTACATAAAGGGCTGAGGAAATGGAAGCAGGCCTTCCTGTTTTTTGCAGATATCTTTCAGAGGAGTCTACAAACAGAAGAATGTATCAGAGAAGAACAGATAATTGGCAGCTGATCAAATCTATTATATTGGAGCCATTGTGCGGAGATGAAGAAGAGTCCATCTAGTCCAGCATCCTGTTTCAAACAGTGTGCCCATTTAGATGCAAAAACAGTATGAAGGCTACAGCCCTCCAATTCCACCACCACTCCTCAGTATTTGGTGTTTATATAGATATATTGTCTCTGAATATGGAAGCTCCATTTAGCTATAATGGCTAATAGGGAATCATCTCATCAGTGTTCTTTCTGTGATCTTTGAGTATTTTAATGTGAAGTAAAAGCCTTTTACATTCTTGCAGCAGAACTGGTTAAAGGCAGGGTTAATATCTTCCTTTTCTCCTCTGCTTTCCCCACTCTTTCAGACCACACATGATTATTCCACCAGAGCATCTATTCACTTTTTGAAAGGAATGATTTGGTGGTACTATTATCAACAGTAGTTCTTATGCAGTATAAAAAATGTCATCACAACAAATGTTCTTCAGATACACTGCTTTGTACAAGTTAACTTGAATAGATTTAAGAGTCTGGCCTTTAAACCCTGCTGAGAAATCCACACTTATAGCCAGCTCAAATATTTTTTGCACCCCTCCCAAAATCTTAAATGGTGTCCTTGTCATTCATCAGTTCTCCAATCCCCACACCTTCACTTTCAATATATGCATGCTAGGTGGTAAACTGACCCCTTTAAGCTCACTTCACATGTAGGGGAGAAAAAATAGTTTGAACAGCTGAGACAGAATCCTGCCAATTTTGAAAATTTATTGTGACTAATATAACAAAGACTCTGCTGCTTGTTTTGAATTGAAGCTTTCTTTTGATGCTTCTAATCTCACTGAAGACTTTATCACATGGTCTGGAACAGTCCCTTTGAGCTCAGATTTTCAAAAAAAGTTGCAAAGGCATTTAGTAGATAAGTATGCTATGAATTTTATTTATATCAGACTACAAAGAGTTTCTCCTTAAAGTTCAGGGGAAAATATTCAAGGTCTGCAGAAGAGAAAACAATCTGGACAAAAGAACATAAAAAGCTGCATCTTCTTTTCTGCACCCATGGGCAAAACAAAAAGAAAAGAAAAAGAAAGATATCTTGTGCCTTTGCAAACAGGTAATGGAAGATGTGGTCTCTTATTTTATCCTACCTTTATCCTGTACCAATTATGTACTTCATATAGACCCAGGTGTGCTTTTCCTATGTGATGAAGGTTTTTAAGCAGGAAGGTATAGAACAGTGATTTACCATGTGGTTAGATACAACTACTGACTAGGTCTTTATGTGGCTGCAGTCACGAAGAAAATAGTTTAAATTAGCAAAGGTTTTAGAATCTGCCTTAACCAGATTCTGCCCTGGATTTTGCAGTGCCATATTTCCAGCGTGGATTGGAACTTGGCAGAACAGACTGCATTTTCAGTTAGGATTCTGTGGATATTTTTCCAGGGGGAAATTTAACTACTGAATTTTTTTCAAGGAAATGTTTATTCTATTCCCCCACCCCACCCTGACCCCAGATTGTTTTTATTTTATTTGCAAAATGATGAAATGGTACGATAACATAATCTTCATGGAAATCAAAAGAGGGTGCGGCCCCCAAATGTCTGGTGGGGTGACAAAAAGGCCACTGCTGAATACTTTCTTTTCCCAAGGTCTTCAAGGATGAGTTGTTGTTTTTTCTCCCCCTACCTCTGTGGCATTTTCAAGCTGTAGGCTCTTTCTATCTCTCCACTGATTTTAATGGAGACCTCAACACATTGCACAGTCGTAGCGAAGTTTTTTTTTTAATATATGTAATTTTTTAAAAATCGTCCTAAAATTTCAGCCTTCAACTGGAATTAAGCCAAGATGGAACCAACTAACTAGATGCTAAAATCCTTGAACAGTTACAGAATACAACTGCTCCATTCTAGTCATCCCTGCTTTGAATGACTACAACAGTTGTCTAAATCAAGGATGTCAAACTCAAACGGACTGGAAGTCCAAATTCTCAACTGAACTGATACCGAGTCACACATGCAAATTTACTGTGGGGCAGGGAAAATATAATCTCCACACTGTGACAGCAGTCATCAACAAGGTTAACTTGGGGGAATGGCCATTGCTTCGTGAGAAAGCATCTGCTTTACATGCAGAAGGTCCCAGGTTTAATCCCCAGCATCTTCAGGTAGGTCTGGGAGAGGAGCCTGTCTAAAGTCCTGCACACCTGTTGCCAGTATGTGTGGATAATACTGAGCTTCATGGACCAATGGTTTGACTCAGTATAAGGCATCTTCTTATCTTCCCATGACTTCCTTGCCTTACTATAGGCTGGAAACAAACAAATGAAGGATAGACAAGAAAAAGATATATTGATTCATTGTGTTTTGGACCCAACTGGTCATTCTTCAGGAGAGTTCAGTAAACCTTTTTCTTGCCTATTTCATTGTCTTTTGCTTTTGTTTCCAGTTTCATTGGAGGGGGGGTGTCCCATTTTTGTTGAACCTGCTATAGGCTGTGGCTTGGAAACCCTGAAGAACTTCAATAATTTGTGTGAAATGTAGCGGGGTTTCCTGGAGACCTCTAAAGGGTTTGTTAAGACCAGTAGGCTTCAGGTTACATATTCCCCATCTAAATTCACCATCAGTGAAACAGAGATCCTTCATAAATAAAGCTGAGTGATATTTTTGTTGTTAAACTTAAAAAGATGCCAAAGAAATTATGAGACTTTGAAAAGGAGAGAAATGTGCCTTCCTCCGGAAGGAAAAGGGCAGAGGTAGAAAACTTCATTATATTTATTTCCTTAGTTAAATCTAGGCAAAATGTCACCCCTTTCCCTATTGTTGATTGCTATGAAATTATGTCTCTGATGCACATTGTCAGATAGCTTATAGCCTGCTGCATATCATCCCATCTGTTCTATGTATGCAGAAGGGTACCAGAGATAAAACTGTCAGAATAAAATTAATTCCTCATTTTATAAGCTTTTCTGATTGTTGTCTTTTGATAGCAGAAGCGCTATAAAGTTTTTTTGTGTGTGATGGAGAAGGGATACTAAGATAAAGTAGTTTTCTGCACATGGCACAAGTGATATACTTGGTGGCTTGTTCCTCATGCGAACAAATGAGTGTAGCATTTATACCTATTGTTAATGGAAAGAGTCCCACTGTCACACCTATCACAGGATCTTTGCACATAGGGTGAAATATTCTTGTTCAGGATCACAGGCACATCTCCATCTAGAACTGCAGCACAGTCAGCTTTGAGCTGGTTAATATGTATTGTAGTTGTCACATACATGCTATGAAGAACTGTGGGTGGGCAAAGCTCACTTGGATAGGGTTGCCAGGTCTCCAGTTTTCACTGAGACACTGTTTTTTGGGAGGCACTCCCTGGGTCTCTGGTGAGTCACCCCAATTTCAAGACTCTTAGCTTTCTTTTTTCTTTTCTTTTTTTAAAAATTAAATTCCTAGGTGGCCTGATTCTAGAAACATACACCAAAATGTGAGCCACCCCCATCCACAACTTCTGTTAAATGAGCTAATAGCTGACTGCTCAAATCCCCACCCTTTCAGTTTTTTAACCAATAAGTGAAACCAGGGTTGTGACTGATGACGGTTTTGTTGACCTGTAGGCAATAGCTAGAAGAACCCGTTTGTTGTTGTTGTTGTTATGTGCCTTCAAGTTGATTACGACTTATGGCAACCCTATGAACCAGTGACCTCCAAGAGCATCTGTCATGAACCACCCTGTTCAGTTCTTCTAAGTTCAGGTCTATGGCTTCCTTCATGGAATCAATCCATCTCTTGTTTGGCCTTCCTCTTTTTCTACTCCCTTCTGTTTTTCCCAGCATTATGGTCTTTTCTAGGGAATCATGTCTTCTCATGATGTGTCCGAAGTATGATAACCTCAGTTTCATCATTTTAGCTTCTAGTGACAGTTCTAGTTTAATTTGTTCTAACACCCAATGATTTGTCTTTTTCGCAGTCCATGGTATGTGCAAAGCTCTCCTCCAACACCACATTTCAAATGAGTTGATTTTTCTCTTATCCGCTTTTTTCACTGTCCAACTTTCACATCCATACATAGAGATCGGGAATACCGTGGTCTGAATGATCCTGACTTTAGTGTTCAGTGATACATCTTTACATTTGAGGACCTTTACTAGTTCTCTCATAGCGGCCCTCCCCTGATTTCCTGACTACAGTAGGGCCCTGCTTTACGGCGCTTTGCTTTACAGCGCTTCGTTTATGTGTCGTTTTTAAATTGTAACCCTGTCCCATATTTGCAGCGCTTGTTCTGTTTTTGCGGCAATTCCCGTCATACCGCAAAGACACAACTGATGGCGCCCGACGCTCTGAGTGTGTCATCAGAGCGTTCCTCCCACAGTTGGGCTGATGGGAGTTGTAGTTAAAGGAAGGAATGCTTCCAAGCGTGTGCCATTTTGTGCAGTCTGATTCAGCATGCAGTGTGTGCAGCGTGCCGAAAGCGAGGGAGGCTTGGGAGGGCTGGCGAGTGCTTAAATGAGGCAGCGGCGGCAGCAAACAGGCGTGTGAGGAAAGCTTCGGAGAACAGCGTGCGAACGAACAGGCAGGGGTGTGTGAGTGGTGGGGGGAAAGCAAAGGAGGCTTGGGAGAGCTGGCGAGTGTTTAAACGAGGTGGCGGCGGCAAACAGGCGTGCGAGGAAGGCGGTGGCGAACAGCATGCGAACGAACAGGCAGGGGTGTGTGAGTGGTGGGGAAAGCGAGGGAGGCTTGGGAGGGCTGGCGAGTGCTTAAACAAGGTGGCGGTGGCAAACAGGCGTGCGAGGAAGGCGGTGGAGAACAGCTGAACATCGATCAGCTGTTGTGGGAGGAGCTCCTGCACTACAGCTGACCGATGTTCTGCTTTATGGCGATTTTCGCTTTACGGCGGTGGTCTGGTCCCTAACCCGCCGTATAAGCGGGGCCCTACTGTATTGTCTTCATTTTGGTTAATGACTGTGCCGAGGTATTGATAATCCTTGACGAGTTCAATGTCCTTGTTGTCTACTTTAAAGGTACATAAATCTTCTGTTGTCATTACTTTAGTCTCATGTATCATGTTTAATTACATTTCTAGGGCCCACCCCATGACATCACTAGGGTGCACCTCTGGAATCTCAATGTTTAGGAAGCTTCTGGCCTGCCAATCCTATACTTGGAGGCATCATTAATGAAGACTGGCACTTCTAAATAGGGGCTGTATGTATTGCTATCACAGTATAGCTCCCACCTGCTGACATGGTTTCCCATAAACCACTTCCACATGAGTGTAGTCCAAGGCAACTACTTAATAATATGTGACAGGACTGTAACTGAACAGGCCCAACAGTTCACCTATTGGGAAGGGGCTACACTGAGCTAACTTCTTATTCAGCCAGTAGTCTTACCCAGACCTTTGTGCAGTTCAGAGCATACTTAGCTCTATGTTCCTCCTAAGGATTTTTGAGACTGAGGTCATTACTATGCCAGCATTACTATGAACGGAAGAAATGGACTCTTGGCACGATATCAACCTGAGTAGTTCAACAACTTTGTATGTGAACAGGCCTGGCTCCAGCAGGTGGGGCACTGCCCGAGGGCCTAGGAATGCAGAGGGGCCTCTCACTGGCCCCACTGGAATGGGATCTGCTGCTTGTTGCTGATCCTATCCTATTCCAATGGACAGGAAGTGTTTTTCCCCACTAGCTTCTCTTTTTATCTGTTTCATGAGAGTGGAGGGGAAAAGCTGAGCCCAGAGGGTCTCCTCAACTTGGCAACTCTCATTCAGTGCTTATGGTCTAGGCTAGCTGCCTCCTAATTTCTGTGGTATTAACCCATTAAATGCCCTCCAGCAGAAGGGCAAAAGGACAGAGCAGTGGCAGCAGCTCCAAGCCAGGCTGGATCATGAAGGAACAAAGGAGGAAGAGGAAGTTTCCTTGCATGGCATGCTCTGCTGCAGGGCAAGCAGCAGGGACTCCAGAGCCATGGCAGGAATGCCCCTGATGAACTTACAGACAGAGGTTTGGCATTCCCTCTCTCTCTCTCCTGTCTGATTCCTGTCACCCCAGTCTTTCTGTTCGGGTTTTATTTTACTTTAAAAGGGTGAGGCCAAGAGGGAGGAAGAGTGTGGTTTGAGGAGGAAAGCAAGAGGGCAAGGGGCCCCCTGATAGCCTTTGCCCATGGGCCCCCAGAAACCTGGAGCCAGCCCTGTGTGTGAACATTGTGTGGAATAGCTATCAGACATTCTGTCAGATATTCTCTAATACGTAAGCTTGGAACTGACTTGGTAGTGCTTGCAGCAAGTGAAAATAAATGCTACATTGCAATCATCGTTATCCCTCAGAATAACTAACACTGGATATCACCACATCACTCTGTGTTAAAAGTACCAATTTTTCACATAATCTTGTTCATGAATGGGGCAATAGAAGCAGCTTGCTGGGATGAGAATCTACATAAACTAAAAAGATTGGCTGTTGCACTGTGGGACACAAATCCTTCCTCTATTCTTCTTGATTGTGGATATTCTGCCTAAAACTCCTGTTGATTTGCCTTCAAAACTGCAAAAATGCATCTTCCAACTTTTCTAACACATTCATGTGTTAGAAAATTTTCTTTATTAAATAAAAAATGAGTATGGGGGAACCAAGATTATGAAGAAGTCCAGGTTTAAGTTGGCTTAATTATTATCAGCATATCAATACATCTCATAAAAATTTGGATGTTGGAGAGCAAAGGAAGCAACAATATTAAAAGGTAAACCGATTGTCCTCAGATTGCATATACTCAGAGAAGACCCACTGCAATTGATGGATTTAAGCCAGTTGATTTCATTAGGGCTTCTCTGAGTATGACTAATGTTGGCTATCACCCAAGACTTACATCCAAACACGGATACAACATTACAGAAAAACATTTTGGTATCCTTAGTGTTCCTATTGGAAAAACCGTGATATTTTTCGTACTCAACAAGATCTCTCTCTCTCTCTCTCTCTCGTCTCTCTCTCTCTCTCTCACGCACACACACACACAAATGGGAGAAGTGAAGTCCTCTCTTCTTAAGCCCCCCAAACACTACCATAAGAGTTTGTGAGGGCTGAGTTGAGACAGGAGAGGCCTTGCAGAGCCTGGTGTTATGGTCCCTCCAGACATTCTTCTGAATGTGTATTCATGATTATATCTGGGTGGTTAAATGCAATCCCACTTCCAATATTGTTTGCACTGGTCAAAGTTTTGGGGTGGGGATACTGCTTCATTATTGGTGCAAGTCCCATAGTTTCTTCATGTAATCTTATAACCTTATACCAGAAATATTCCAGGGTGTTGCTGTTTTATTGCACTTTTGTTGTGCTACAGAGCAGGAGTGCACTTCCAGACAACAATAATGCAGTAACACTGGGAAAGTTTGGCAGAACAACTAATAAAGTGGAATGATGTGTGGACACTCCAGTATAAATCTACTATTTTTGCACCGTTACTACATCACTTGCATGTTGCAGAATACACCTACACAAAAAACAACAACACCAGTCTCGAGAGGCCCATAGCCAGAAATTGTTTGGGAATATCATTTCCTGATCGGAATCATGGAGGCTGTAGTTTTGTCTTCCTCCTGAACTGAATTGGGAAGCAGAAAAAGAGCTAAAAATCCCATAATCCTTGAGAGGAAATGTTCCTGTGTATACTCAGACCATCATTTCTAACTAAGGTTAGGCCCTGCCAGGGCTTTTCTGGATTTAGAAAGTCAAACCCACCACTAGGGATGTCAGAGATTTCTGATGAAAACAGAAATCCAGGGCCTGATGAACTGCATCCCAGAGTATTGAAGGAACTTGCGGATGTACTCTCGGAACCTCTTGCCATCATCTTTGAGAAATCCTGGAGAACGGGAGAGGTGCCGGAGGATTGGAGACGGGCAAACGTCGTCCCGCTCTTTAGAAATTCAAATTCAAAGTGTTGGTATTAACCTATAAAGCCTTATATGGCGCGGGACCTCGATATCTGTCGGAACGCCTCTCCCATTATGAACCGGCTTGTGCACTACGGTCTGCTACAAAGGTCCTCCTCCGGGTCCCGACCCATAGGGAGGCCCGGAGGGTGGTGACAAGATCAAGGGCCTTCTCAGTGGTGGCCCCCGAACTATGGAATAGTCTCCCCGAGGAGGTCCGCTTGGCACCGACACTATCATCCTTTCGGCGCCAAGTTAAAACCTTTCTCTTCTCCGAGGCATTTTAATTATTTTTTTTGTTAATGATTGTAATGTTTGTAATTTGATCTTAGCTTATGCAGTTTTTAGATTGTGAAATTTGATTTTAGATTGTGATGTTTTTGTACTATATTGTATTTTATTGTATTTATGTTCACCGCCCAGAGAGCTATTGCTAGTCAGGCGGTATATAAGTTTTAAAAAATAAATAAATAAATAAATAAATAAATAAATAAATAAGGGTAAAAAAGAAGATCCGGGGAATTACAGGCCAGTCAGTCTGACTTCAATACCGGGAAAGATATTAGAACGGATAATAAAAGAGTCCATTGGCAACTATCTAGATGACAATGCTGTGATTAGAAGGAGCCAGCATGGGTTTGTCAAGAAAAAATCCTGTCAAACTAATCTCATCTCTTTTTTTGATCGGGTCACTAGCTTAGTAGATGGTGGAAATGCTGTAGATGTCATCTATCTAGATTTCAGCAAGGCGTTTGACAAAGTCCCCCACGACCTTTTGATTAGCAAACTAGTCAAATGCGGACTACATGGAAATACTGTCAGGTGGATTCACAACTGGTTGGAAAACCATACTCAAAGAGTGGTCGTCTGTGGCTCTGCTTCGGACTGGAAGGAGGTCTCGAGTGGAGTGCCACAGGTTTCTGTCCTGGGGCCAATACTCTTCAACATTTTTATCAATGACTTAGATGATGGGGTGGAGGGAAGCCTTATGAAGTTTGCGGATGATACGAAACTGGGAGGGATAGCTAACACAATGGAAGACAGGAATAAAATCCAAAGGGACCTGGATAGACTAGAAAATTGGGCTGAAATTAATAAAATGACATTCAATAAAGACAAATGCAGGATTCTGCATTTAGGCCACAAAAACAAAATGCATGGGTACAGGATGGGAAATACCCGGCTTAGCAGTAGTGCGTGTGAGAAGGACCTTGGAATTGTAGTGGATTGCAAGTTGAACATGACCCAGCAGTGTGATGCTGTGGCAAAAAAGGCCAACGCGGTTTTGGGCTGCATAAACAGAGCTATAGTTTCCAGGTGGAGGGAAGTAATAGTCCCACTATATTCTGCATTGGTCAGGCCTCATCTGGAATACTGCGTTCAGTTCTGGGCGTCTCATTTTAAGAAAGATATAGACAAGTTAGAGCGTGTTCAGAAGAGGGCGACAAGGATGATAGCCGGTATGGAGAACAAGTCTTATGAGGAAAGGTTGAAGGAACTTGGCATGTTCAGTCTGGTGAAGAGAAGGCTGAGGGGTGATATGATTGCACTCTTTAAGTACCTGAAGGGCTGTCACATAGAGGAGGGTACAGATTTGTTCTCTGCTGCCCCAGAGGGTAGGACTAGGTCTAATAGTTTTAAGTTGCAGGAGCGTAGATTCAGATTGGATATTAGAAGGAACTTCTTGACAGTAAGGGCGGTTCGGCAATGGAACTGACTGCCTAGGGAGGTGGTGGGATCCCCTTCACTAGATGTCTTCAAGCAGAGGCTGGACAGCTATCTGCAGGAGATGCTCTAGCTGTGGATTTCCTGCTGTGAGCAGGGGGTTGGACTCGATGGCCTACAAGGCCCCTTCCAACTCTATGATTCTATGATTCTATGATTCTATGAAATGGGAGTGGAAATTGCTGGTTTTTTCTTATTCATTACATGCCCAAAATGAAAACAACCCAGTGAATACAGTTCACTATTGTTATTGCTTGCAGTCCACAAATTATATTTAATTGATTATGTCCCCCCTGCCTCAATTTGCATCGTGTTTCCTTTGCACTGAAATGAATGGTGTGGAATAATGTAATGACAACGTAACATGTAATTTACATAATGAATTATTTAAATTACATAAGTTTGCCACAATAGACTGCCAGACAAATAACATCATTTTGGGCAGAAGGTGAACTGCAGTGGAACGGAAACATTGTGGAACACAGAGTGGAACAGAAGGTGATCCCTTCTTACATTTCTACCCACCACCAATTTTTTCTTTTCTCTTTGCAAAGATAAGGATTTTTTGTTGTTTATTTTGGAATAGGTAGGGTGATTTAGGAAGAGGAGTCAACCTTTCCACTTCATTGAAAGCCTTATATCCTTAACATCTTTGAAACCCAATCCTCTTTAGGCAATGGGGTTCCTAGAAAAATGATGCTGACACCATCTTCCTTTTCATTGGCCGTATTGGTTTGTCCTGCTGGTTCACTGCACTAAAAAAAATATTTACCAGACTTCTCAAGGATAGGTCTTAATGAGAGAAATACGAGAGTGCCTATTCCTACTGTCTGACTGCTGCTTATAGACCTACTGTAATTTGGTTTTACCACCACTTGTTGATTATGACAGAGAGAGGAGAGTCTGGATTGTAGAATTCCCCCCTCCCAATGGAAAGAAGTGAAGATTTTCTTATTCAGTTAAGGCTTCATATTCATGCTTGAAAGCGTAAACACTTGTGCTGCTATAGCGATTTGTGTTGTGGATTAAGTATTTCAACTGGGAATGGAGATAGTAGTGCCAGCTTTGAGACAGCCTGGGCACATCCTGACTACCCCTCCCCGCCCTCTCTTTTCTGGGCCCCGTTGCTAACCCCTGCCAATTTCCTGCTTCCTGTCTGCTTTCTGCTTGCGCTTATTTTCATATCACTGACCACAACTGTTTGCCCACCATCCTTACTCTCTGCAAATGGGCACTAAACCTAGAGATCTAGGGATGTAAGTAGTGGCTGTTTTGCCAGTGTAACCCTCCTTGAATCTTAACTCCAGAGCCTTACTCTGCTATGTGGGTAGCCCTGCCTAGGTGGTCGTTGTAACAGCATAGGATGAACAAACTTCTGTCACTTTGCTAAATATATGAATTGATTCCCTTGATTCAAACACATCTGTCATGTGGATGGGAGTCCTTTCCTTTTGGAATTGTGAAGAGGAAACAGCAGTAGTAGCACTAGTAGTAGATAAAGTAATATTACTTCTATTCTGCCATTACATAAGCCTAAGAGAGGATTCACATAATAGCTTTCCCCAGTGTGTGGTGAGATTGGTATTGTAAATTAGTCGAATGGCAAATTCCAATACGGAGCAAAAATGTAGGGGGATGGGCTTCAAAATTCAGTGGAACATGACCTATGGTTTAAACTATATTTGAAGTATCACAGTCTCCAGTGGCCATGCTGGCTGGGGCTGATGGGAGTTGTAGTTCAAAAAAGTAACTTTTCCAAGCTCTGGATGCACTTACCCATTTGTAGCACAAAAATGTAGTTTTTCTCAATACAACATTGTTTATTCTTGTTCTCAACATGCTGCTTTCAGTCTAGATCAATGGTAGATCTTGCCATCCAGATGGGTGGATGTTATTACTTGAAATGTGCATGAAATCCCTCCCCTTGATTAGATTATGCTTTGAAAACCCTGTTCTTGCAATCTAGCTATATACCCACCTTTGGCATCATTGGGCAAGTGTGGTTCCCCCCCCCCCAATAGCTGGGACTGCCAACATCTGTTTTCAAATGGACACATTATGGGAATCAATCTGCAATGAGTTTTTATTTCATTTATTCAGAATTTATTCAGTTTGTCAAGAAGAACCTTTTAGAGGCAAAAACATGCAATCGGTCTAGATTGTGTGTAGACTAGGTATAAAAAGAACCCAGTCTCCATTGATTCTAGAATAAAATGTCATGTGTACACAGCCCAAAAATTTGATTATCACCTGCTGCACCAAAATGTTTATTTCCAGACTCATGATATGTTGGATTCTGTAAGTAAATATCCTCAGGGTGTGGTTCTAATTTAAGCTCTACCATGTATAAATTTGGCCTCTGAAATTTTGTATGGAATAACCACACCGGCCAGGATGGTTGAAGATAGGGTATGTGTATGTCAATGTCACAGTACTGGAAGATGAAATTACTTATTACTTCTAATGTGAACAGTTAGTAAATGTTATACAACAGACCCACTCTTGAAAGATGGGAGAAAGAGGTTCTGAGACATACAGGATTTTTGAATTTATAATTCCACAAGAAATATATCCCTGTAGGGGGATTTGTTTTGGGCTGAATGTGGCATATCCATTAGTCATACATTCTTGAGTTGGAGCAATACTGGAAATATAGGAACAAATATGTAGTTGTATGCTTGAAATGCTTTCTTTATGGTTTCATGAGTTAAGTATGTGAAAATATGCATCTGGCATCTTTTGTTTTGGAGGAATAAGCAGTTATGAAAGTGATTCTTTTTGAAAACTATGTGTTTAAAAAGAATAAATTTCATAGATGCATTTGCTATATATATATATATATATATATATATATATATATATATATTGCGTGAGCATTGATTTACCGGGCTTTGCATTTTAACCAATGGCATGCATCGTGGGGCTGGTTAACAGACTAGCAACTCACTCAAAAGAAAATTGCAGCAGAATGTCCAATTTAACCCTCTTAAGTATTTGGGGTTATAGTAGATCCCAAACATATGGAAAACCCTTTCTATAACCTGCACCACTTCATTCTCTTCTCAGCATTTGTGTTTTTTCTCCTACAGTAAAGCAGTTAATTTTTTGTGTGGTTTTTCATCCCCTTCCACCACCCCAATACTTAATTCAGAATTGGAAGAAAAGTGCTTTTGGGTTAATTATACCCCAGTTAAATAAAACTAGGTAAATGGAACACTGCATTCTGTGGTATTAGGATTACAACTTCTCCCAAACATGGTGATAACTCAGTCTTAATGTTATTGATGGTTGTTTTTCTAGGTTTTGAATTGGGAATAAATGCACTAATAGGAGAGTGGGAGTCTGTGAAATCATACATGGAAATTAATATTGGGCTCGTTGCAGACTCTTTTATACCCACCTTGCAAAAATGTGGCATGCTAATACAGCTGTATGGATATGTAGTAAGTAAGAACTATGTTGTTCAATGGGATATCTTCCAAATAAGCATGCACAGGATTTCAGCTTCATTAGGATCTGTCTTACCCCAGTTCTCAGTCAGTTTCCAAGTTTAAGCTAAATTCTGACAAGATGGAAGTCTTGTGGGTAGGTCAGTTCAAATTTGGGAATTGGATAGTATGCCTGTCCTGGACAAGATTAAACATCTTCCAAAGGAACAGGCCCATTTTTTTGTCACTGCAACCCCAGGCAGTAGCAGTGGCTAGGAGTGCCTTTTACCAGCTTTGGCTACTGTGTCAGCTTCAACCATTCCTAGAAAGCAATAGCTTGGCCACTGCGACTCATGTATTGGTGACCTCAAGGCTGAATTACTGTGATGTGCTGTTTGTGGGGCTGCCCTTGATATTGGTCCAGAAGCTGCAGCTGATGCAAAATACAGCATCACTCACCTGGGTGCCTTGTTGAATGAGCGCTGCACCACTCTTAAAAGAATTGCACTCTCAAAAGAATAAGGTACTGAGCTAAGTTCAAGGTTCTGGTCCTGACCTATAAAGCTCTAAACAACTTGGGACCAGGTTACTTACAAAGTGACTTCATGCCTATTGCCCTTCACAGTTGTTGTGTTCATCTGGCGAGGCTCACCTGGTGGTACTGCAGCCAATGAAGGCTCGATTGGCTGCACCCAGAGGGAAAGCCTTTTCTGTTGTGGTATCCCTTCAGTGGAACCATCTTTTCTTTGAACTGAAGTAGGCACCTTCAATGATAATATTTTGGTGCCTCCTTAGAAGTTGTGGACATACTCAGGCCTTCGTGGATGCTTAGTTCTAATTTCTGATCTATTTAATTCCTGCCTGTTTTCAGCTATATTTCTTTATTGCATTTTTTAAAAAAGAATGTATTGCATTTTAAACTTTGGTTTAAAATGGTTTCTCTGATCGGATGGTGGATATATACCCTGTCCTGGATGGGGTTACACTCCCCCTAAAGGAACAGGTGCGTAGTCTGGGAGTCATCTTAGACTCTTCCCTCACACTTGAGGCTCATGTAGCCTCGGTGGCCCGGAATGCGTTCTACCAACTTCGGTTGGTAGCCCAGCTACATCCCTATCTGAGTAAGGAGGACCTCTCATCAGTGGTACATGCTATGGTAACCTCGCATCTGGACTACTGCAATGCGCTTTACGTAGGGCTACCTTTGAAGACGATTCGGAAGCTACAGCTAGTGCAAAATGCGGCGGCCAGACTGCTAACAAGAACTAAGCGGTCTGAGCATATAACACCTGTGCTAGCCCGTTTGCACTGGCTTCCAATATGCTTCCAGGCCAGATTCAAAGTGTTGGTACTTACCTATAAAGCCTTATACGGCGCGGGACCACGATATCTGTCGGAACGCCTCTCCCGATATGAACCGGCCCGTACACTACGGTCTACTACGAAGGCCCTCCTCCGGGTTCCGACTCATAGGGAAGCCCAGAGAGTGGTGACAAGATCTAGGGCCTTCTCAGTGGTGGCCCCCGAACTATGGAATGGTTTCCCTGAGGAGGTGCGCCTGGCGCCGACACTATCATCTTTTCGGCGCCAGGTTAAAACCTTTCTCTTCTCTGAGGCATTTTAATTCCTGTTAATTCTAAATTATTATATTTTGATTTTAGACTGTACAGTTTTGTGTACAGTTTTGTGTTATTTTTATTGTATTTTTAATGTTTACCGCCCAGAGAGCTGTTGCTAGTCGGGCGGTATATAAGCTTAATTAAATAAATAAATAAATATTTGTACACCATCTCAAGATTGTTGTGGAAATTGGTATAATAATCTGTTAATAAGGGGATAAATTTAACTAAACTTTAGGGACTATTCACACAGCAATGTGTTTGGGGTCACAAACCCTGTGACAAGAAACCCAGGCGAAGAGAAATATGAGGGAAGAGTCTGCTGCTGCTGCTTTACTTTATAAATGTTGAACAGGAGCATGAATTATGCCTATAAAAACTAATCACAGGATAGCAACTCTGGATAGTTTGAAAGCAGTTCCTGCAAAATGTTTGCTTGGGCATCCTTTTTCAGGCACCATCTCATGACAAAGAAACACACAATGCACATGGACCTTAAGAAGTGCTATCAGAAGTGGCCTGCTGATTTCCATCTGCATAGGTAGATTTGTTAGGGGAACTTTTGGCTATCTAGATGTTGCTGAACTTCAACTCTTATCTCTGGCCATTGGCCATACTTGCTGGGAGTTGTAAATGGAAATGGACTGCCTTCAAGTTGATCCCGACGTATGGCTACCCCACGAATAGGGTTTTCATGGTAAGCGATATTCAGAGGGGGTTTACCATTGCCTCCCTCTGAGGCTGGTGCTCCCCAGCTGGCTAAGGCCTGCTCAGCTTGCCACAGCTGCACAAGCCAGCCCCTTCCTTGTCCGCAAATGCCAGCTGGAGGGCAACAGGGCTCCTTGGGACTATGCAGCTTGCCCACAGCTGCACAGGTGGCAGGGCACATAACCCCTGAGCCGCTCACTGTGGGGGTGATCTTTAGCTGGCCCTTGACACCCAGGAGACACAAGCGGGGATTTGAACTCACAGACTCTGGACTCCCAGCCAGGCTCTCCTTCCCACTGTGCTATACCAGCTGATGCTGGAAGTTGTAGTGCAACAATATCTGGAGAGCCAAAAGTTCCCCACACCTGTCCTAAGCAATGGAACTAATTTATAGGTTAATGTCATACAATGGCTATACCCTTCACTACACATACTATCTCTTATGATACCCCCAATGAAGGATTTATAAGTGGGGCCAGGCATGTGAAACACACAGTACCTCTTGTAGCTCATCCAGATCTACCAGATCACTATGGGAGGAACACTCCAGATCAGCAGCTTCCTGCTAGTTATACATCTTCCCAAAGGTATATCCTCCCCCCCTTCCAATTGATTGGGTTGAATCCAGTGTTAATCATATTTGGAGCAGGGATAAAACCCACTAATACTTCCTTTGGACACAACCTCACAGTAAAATGTTGTGTCAGTAGAAATGAAGCTCTGTGATAGGTCAGACATTCACCAGCATCTTTACTATAGCAAACTTTGGTTTCAATAATTTAGCTACTCCTTCCAACTGCCTGTAATAAAGTCCAAACACCTGCAGTCAAAACTGATTGTGATTGTAGGTGAATTCTAATTGAAACAAGCAAAAGTCTTCCTTCCCAAGAGAAGGAGCCTAAGACAGGACAGACCAATAATTTTTCAGTTCAGTGAAGCTCATAGCTGATGACTGGACTGGGAGCTAAAGTAGTGGTATAATTGGAAATCTATTTATACCTGCAAGATAAGTTATCACCTTTATGGCACATTTCATCTTGAAAGTGTTCCATGAACATTATTAAGAACCAAGACAGGACTGTTCAGTCACACATGCCAAGTGAACTTAACTTGAGGTATCAAGGACAGATTGACAATACTAGCACAATGACAGGTAAGCAGTTATAATTCTTGGAAATAGGAAGTATGCTACTAATAGCACAATCCTAACCATGTAGTAATTCAACAGGGATTATTCCCAGGCAACTGGGATTTAGATTTGCAATTGTATTTATTTAAACATGTTCCCCATGTGCTCTGTTGCAGTGCTCAGGGGGGGACTTACATCTGAGGACACATGTATACGATCACTGTACTACAAATGATGACAGGCCAATACACTTTTTATGGGTTTGCAACTTTTGGGGGGCAGAAATCCATAATGTGACCAGAAACTGCTATAGATCCAGAATCTACTAACATGGGGTTGTATTCAACTATGTCCCAAGAGGAGACCCATTGAAGTAAGTCATGTCTATTAATTTCAATGGGTCTACTCTGAATAGGACTAGCATTTAATACCATCCATGAACATGTACATAGACCACGAAAGTTGAGTTCAGATGTAACAGGCCTGCTTCAACAAACCATGTTTTATTAAACCATGAAGAAGTGGCAAACTGGAGTGTTTCAATCCTCCTCTTGCATGCCTGCCTGCGGAAGAGTCTTCTTGGTTTTTTAAACCACAATCTGAACTGGGAAACTGTAGTTCAGGTGCTCCTAACCAGGATCTGCAAATCAGCACCACAGAAATTCTGATATCTAAAACATTTCAGATTTAAAGTCCTCCTTATGCTTATGTTTTGTTGAGTCTGTAGACTGCATAAAAAACATGTTTGGGATTTCTCAGTGCTGGAGTCCTTCCATGTTTATGATATCAATAGAGAATAGCTATTAGTACACACAGTAGCACTTTCTTCATATTGCCCTTGTAGTGATCCAGGTCATCGCTTGAAAAGTTTAGTTTCTGGGAAATAAGTGCAGACTTTTTGTGACTTCAACTCAAGGCCTTTCTTTGAGGAGATATTCCCAGGGACAAGGAAGTGGGACATACACTCGGGGATATGCTAATTTCCTATGAGGACTGCAGTTTCCTTGAAGACTTGAAGCTGTTAAACTTGTTTCACACTTAAAGACTAGTCTCAAGTCCCAGTCTCAGGAGTGAAAGGTCAGTACTTTCTTGTCTTACCAGCTCACCACAAGTTGAATGGGTGCCTTTGTCAGTTACAGCCTGATCTCTGCTCTTTTTACTCAAAGAAGGTCCCAGTGATTTCAATACAATTTACATGGTCATATAAGTATAGTTAAGATTACAGCCTCAAATTACACACACACACACACCTGACAGAGAGAGATCATATATAATCACATTTTTAAAAACAGGCATGAACTTAGTTTACTAAAAACATTAAATAGAAAAGCAAGTTAGATGTAAAGAATTAGTCTTATAAGACATTTAGAAATGTTTGATGAACCAATTAAACTCTTTGAAAAGTTTTTTCTTCCACTGTATACGGTTTAGCAGACTATGTTAAATTTCAAACCAATCTTGACATTTGTGCTCAGTTCATATATGCATCTATATAATATTTATATACACACAGTCATACTAGGAGCATGCTTTTTTAAAAAAAAATGTAAATGCAACATTTAATATATATTTTTCTCACAAGATGTCATGTCCTTTTTTATTTTCATTTTTCAGACTGGCAAGGATATGCTTCTTATGGAAACTTGGCTTCTTAGTCCTAAGGAAAGCATAGTTTAGATAATCACAAGTATTTACATATGTATAAGTGAAACTCCTACTAAGATCTCAGATTGTGCTTCAGGGTAGACAGTGGTGCCTCGTAGTTCCTCTTTTCTTTTTTGACAGCCAGTTAATAAAGACTCAACAATAAGCAGCTGCTTGTGATGTCATTTGGGACTTTGTCCACAGAGCTTGTATTTTCAAGCACAGAGCAGCAGAAATGCTAACTGGTAGCAAACTTCATGCCTGCAGTTACAGTAGGACTTTCAACAGTTCTCTTGAACTTGAGAGCTAAGTCAGTGTTCCTCAGATTTTTAAGGCTCAGTAAATAAGCATAGCATCCACTTGAGCTTTTCTAGACGACAGAAAACTTTCGTATGGTTTGGATTTCTCTGGTACTGGAGCATGTTTTAATTGAACAACAACAAGTAAGGGGCTATTATTGTCATTTTCCTGTTCTAGCATTCTACTCCATTTGCACAGCTTTCTTTCTTTTAATGTTACTGTATTTAGCATGTTTCAGCCTCCTTTGGAGGTTTGTTTTTAATTACAACAGCAGCAAGTGTGCTGCTATTAGGCAGAATTATAGCCAGGCATTTCAATATGCTTTATACATTTGCTCATAAAACAGGAATGTTGGAGATGAGTGAGAATTAAATTCTGACTTTTCTGTTTGTATTTTTATGGTGATGTTAAGCTGCCTCTTTTTCAGGAGAACAGCTCCATTTGTGTACAATTTTAAGCCTCATACCGCCATGAATATTTTGTCATCAGCTAAGTGAAGAACTTGATCATTCCCACCCACCCCTTGTGGTTTCTGTGTTAATGCTCAGCTTATAGTAGAGTTAGCATTTCAAAGTTGTATTCCCTGCTTTGACATAATGAAGATTATAAGAGACACAGACTAACCGGATCTATCCTGATCCGTAGCACAAGTTTTGAAAAGTTAGAAGTTTGAAAGTTCAGACCTTGCAAAATGTTTAACAGCTTGAAGCTGTTCTAGAAAAAATCTGTATACAAGAGTGACAGTTTTGGATTTGGCTGATTTTTGTTGATAATGGGATGGGACTGAGCATCACCATAGAACAATCAGTCACTGTAAACCAAGTGCAGGAAACATTTGGCCCTCCAGATGTTGCTGAACTACAGCTCCCATCATCTCTGGCCATTGACCATACTTATTGGGGCTGACGGGAGTTGGAGTCCAACAACATCTGGAGGGTCAAAGGTTCCCATACCTGCAGTAAACCCTGGCAGTAGAATGAAACATAGGGTTGTTACTTTAGTGCAGGGTTGGGCAACCTGTAGACCTTCAGATGTTGTTGGACTCACCTCCCATCAACCCCAACCAGCTTAGCCAATGGCCAAGGATGATGGAAGTTGTATTCCAACAACATCTGGGGGCCCAAGGTTGAAGAACAGTGCTCAAGTGCATTCTACAATTTCAGGTGTTTGACCTACATTAATCAAAGAAGATACAAATGTGGAAGTGCATGAACTATCTACCAGAGAGCATGTAAGAAAAGAGATTATGTAAATCTGCCATCCTTCCTTCCTCCCCCACAGGGGAAAGTCTCATAGGGAAATCCTATGCATTTTTTACATGGAATTAAGCCCCAGTGTGTTCAGCGGGGCAATAAATCTGTTTAAGACAGTTGCCTTAGGCTGCAGTCTCATGCACACTTACCAGGAAGCAAAGCCCACTGAACACATTGTGACATCTGAATAAACATGCACAGGATTGGATTATTAGCTTGTCAAGTCACCGCTGGAGTCTGGCTGAAATGATAGCTTCTGTGGTCAATGTAATGTCACCATTCTTCCTGGTGGTTCCGCTGAGTACCAATCCTTGTTCTGACACCATGTAATATCTGTGATGGGTATTGTGTGATAAGGAATAGACACACACTCCAGGCTTGCTGAATAACACAAGAGTACTTTCCTTGGTTTGGCTCATGCTATATAGTTATAGTATCACTAGTGCCAACTAGTGACATTAACTTTAACTGCAATTACTTTACAACTAACAAATACATTACAGTCAATCTCCTACATTTCCTTCCTATTTCTTCTCACTCTCATAGCTGCTCTGATGCAACTGCTGCTGCTCACTGATGTCAGAGGAGATGGCCAGAATTTCCTAGCATGCCTCATATGATCCCTCACATTCATTCTGTACTCTTCCCCCCCCCCCGGTAAAAATAGTTTTGAATACATTTCATATTCTTGTGATTGATAATGTGTTCAGTTTCTCTGTTCATTTTGTTTTCAAAATTCTGACAACCCAGTTGGAACAAGCTGTTTACATATTTTCCATTGCGTTGCTCATCTTTCATCCCTGGAGGATATTGGTGGCAGAGACTGCATTTAAGGAGAGTTAGGTGGAATTCAGGTATGTGTGTGGTGTGCCAGAGCCCCTATACCCTGAAGCCTCAGTAAAGCTCAACCTAGGCCCAGCCAACCCACCAGTCATGTGCTTAGTGACAGTCCTCATGGTTTTTCTCCTTCCCATTTTGACCACACCCTGAGTCTCCCCTTGTTCATTGGTTGAAATGCATGCATGTCCCACAGTCTCAGCTACTACCCATCGATGTAATGGTCAAGTTCTCAGTTTTTCTTAGAAATCATGTTAAGTACAAGAACAAGCAGCCTTGTGAGGACTGATCCTTCTAGGCTTTTAGTGCTTTTACACTTTTTGATACTTGGAACATTTTGCAATAGGCACCTATTAAAGTAGGTGATACCACAAAACACAGCATTTTACTAGAAATTGTCAAGGCTAGTGACTAGAAGGATGATGATGATGATGAATACAGCACAAAGGAACAGCAATATTGTAAGCTAAGTGTCTGTTTCACAGAGCAATAGAGTTGGAAGTGGCCAAAATGCTATGTGGTCCACACCACAGTATGCTGCAACCAAAGAGCAAATAAACACTTATTGATGACTAAGTTAGGTCATTACAAGACTTCAGCATCATGGTGGGTAGATAAAAACAATGAGTAAGACTACACAAAATTTAAAAGCACCAGTAAGCTGCCTACAGAATTCAAGTTCACATAATTAAATACATGAAGCCGTGATTTTCCTCAATGAGAAGATAAACAATGGTCGACAAACTGTGCAGAAGGGTGTTTCCATTCCTCTTTCAATGTATCCTGCAACATGCAGAGCCAAGAAAATCTAGAATTTGTTCTAGGGCACATTCTGTGGTTGGGTAGAGTGACAGTGAGATTGCATAAAAACGAAGCTCCGCTCGCCGCGCAGCTGACGAGCGGGGCATGATTGCAGGTGGGGGTGAAGACGCTGCCCCCATCTGTTAATGGGGCAATGTCGCGCGTCGCGCCCGTGATGTCAGTGCGACGTGCAGTGTAAGGGGCGGGGTCTATAGGACTATTTGAGTCCAGCCGCCCCTTCCACCTTCCTCTTCTGCTGCTCGACGCACGTGGGCCTCTGGAGGCTTTCTGAGGCCAGGCTGACTGTGCGGCGGTGAGCCCCCCCCCAGCCTCATCGGGAGACAGGGAGGCAGCAGCGGCGAGGTGGCGCATAGCGAGGCTTGGTGGCTGGCACCAAGGCCTACGCGGCAAGGCTCCTGGCGTTGGGAGGCCCTGCGGCGGCAGCGGCAGTGCAGTCACTACGAGGCGGCAGCGCAGGATCGGAGCCAGCAGCGGCGAGGACCACAGGCGAGACGGCCTTTGGCGGGCAATTTTTAAATTTAAATTTAAATTTTAATTAACGTGGGGGTAGGTGGTGCACGACCCCAACCATCAATCCTTGCCACGTGCAGGCCAATTAGGCTCCCCCCCTGGATAATTGGGTGCTGGGAGGGGGTATAGAATAAGCAGGCAGGCCCCTTCACAACGTTTTGAAATCACGTCGTTTTGTAAGCGGGGCCCCAATCTCCCTCTCTAGACAGGGTTGGGCCAGGGAGACCCAAATCAGCTAGATATGCCACCCAAGAAAGGACAAGGGGGGCCAAAAGGGAAAGGAAAGGCCCCCAAAGCGGGGGGGAGATGCCCACCCCCAGCGGCGGTGGGGGCAAGGAGGGGCCACCGTGGGCGGCCATAAGTAGAGAGTGGCAGAGGCGCCATCCAGGGCGACAGAGTGGATATAACAGGAGCCCTGCTGGATCAGGCCAGAGGCCTACCTAGTCCAGGGCTCTGTTCTCAAAATGGCCAACCAAATCCCAGTATGGGAAGCTCGCAAGCAGGTCATGAGCCATGGGCGTCCCCAATGGAGAGGCCAAGGGGGCACTTGTTCCTTCCTGGGTGAATAATGCTCCCAGCTTTCATTTAAAAAATAAAAATAGTACGTTTCTAGCATTTGTAGAACCTGAGACAAAACGTACAAGGGAAAACAAGTGAACAGGCAGAGGCTGATCTCTGGCAGCAGCATAGGGCCTAGTCCTCAGCATGTGCTGTCTGGGGTTATACTCTTTTCCCCTGCCTCCTTTCTCTCTAGATGCCCCTTTGTTCCAAGTTCTCTTTGCCATGCCAATTAGAGGGGGAGCAGAGGCAAGAGCAGTTGCCACCTCCTCTTCCTCATTTGCATTGTCTCCCGTGGCAGTTCAGTGCTCCTCATCCTTGCTGTTACACAGCCAGGCCTAGAGCAAGAGGGCAGGCGTGGCACTGGAGGCAGTGGCAACTGCTCCTTGCAACACTACTCACTTTCTGAGGCGCGAGAGCAGCAATTGCCCTGTGCCACCGGACTTCTGAGAAGGAGGTGTTGCTGTGCATGGCACAAAGTGGGGGGGAGGCATAGCAGACACCCACCCACCCACGCAATGGGGCTTGTAACTCCAAGGAGCTGCTGCTCCCAAGTAGTGTCTGTGAGTTTACCTGAGGCAGTGAGATCTTAGCAGCTGCCTTACAGTGCCAATCCCTGGAAAAAAAGGGTTGATGCTAGCACCATAGAATCATAGAGTTGGAAGGGGCCTTGTAGGCCATCGAGTCCAACCCCCTGCTCACAGCAGGAAATCCACAGCTGGAGCATCTCCCGCAGATGGCTGTCCAGCCTCTGCTTGAAGACATCCAGCGAAGGGGATCGCACCACCTCCCTAGGCAGTCGGTTCCATTGCCGAACTGCCTTTACTGTCATGAAGTTCCTTCTACTGTCCAATCTGAATCTACGCTCCTGCAACTTAAAACCATTAGACCTAGCCCTACCCTCTGGGGCAGCAGAGAACAAATCTGTACCCTCCTCTGTGTGACAGCCCTTCGGGTACTTGGGGAGTGCAATCATGTCACCCCTCAGCCTTCTCTTCACCAGACTGAACATGCCAAGTTCCTTCAACCTTTCCTCATAAGACTTGTTCTCCATACCGGCTATCATCCTCGTTGCCCTGTTCTGAGCCCGCTCTAACTTGTCTATATCTTTCTTAAAGTGAGGCGCCCAGAGCTGAGCGCAGTATTCCAGATGAGGCCTGACTAATGCAGAATATAGTGGGACTATTACTTCCCTCGACCTGGAAACTATGGCTCTGTTTATGCAGCCCAAAACCGCGTTTGCTCTTTTTGCTGCAGCATCACACTGCTGGGTCATGTTCAACGGATATGTGCAACAGGGAGATAGGAGGCAAGAGGCCTTCAAAAGGGTAAGAAGGAGCCACCAGCTGCTTAGGGACAGGTGTCCCTTCCCCAGTTAGACTCGGGGTACTATGAACTTGGTTAGCAGGCTACCCGGTTTAAGGGGAGGTTTGTTATGTTATGGTGTTTGCCTTTTGTTTCCCAGTCTCATACACCAACTCCAGGCTGGCCTTCATGGCCTCCAACTCACGGCTGGCCCTCATGGCCTACAATCTTCACCCCATTTAGTCATGGCAATAACGGCTGTGGTCAGAATGTACAGAAGTACACTTGGTCACGCCAGTCTTATTCAAAGGGGAAGGCAGTGAGGGGTCCACACTAGTTAGTCTAGGATCAGTGAGCTGCACTCCATCATCATAGTGCGCGCATATGCCTTATGCATTTGTAGTGGCAGAACATTACCTACGGAATGCTATAATTCTCGCATGGAGTGCTTCAGAGCCTTCCGTGAGGGGGCAGTCAGGAGACAAGTGGGCTCCTAAGCAGTGGGGCACTATGTCTGAGTGGATGTTCATAGGTATGGCAGCTTGTGGGAGGCATGTTAGCACCTGAGGTTTCAGCTTATAGCATGAAGGATCCTGCCCCGGTGTTCACATTTCTGTAACAAGATTGACTCTTGCCCAGGGCTGAAAGCTGCACAGGGGCAAGCTTGAACCGTCCCAGATGAGATCCTGGATTGGGACCATGAAGTGTTTCCTTTCGGCCCTCTTGATGTTAGGGGTCTTTTAATGGGGTTATTATGCTATGATGGGGCTTGAACACCCATACTACGAATTCAGGGTTATGGCTGCCTTATGCACCGACCTGGCCGTGTGGTTCCCTTTCCTGCGGTTGCAAGCCTGGATTCGGGAAGGGGTTTTAACTATGAATGTTACCTTTCATTAACTCTTTTCCAGGGTTGGAAGGCGACTTTTGGACAGAAGGGCTCATGGCCTGGGGTCGGGTCTCATAACTCTCTTATAATTAGGAACACTAGAATTCATGGCCCTTGCCTGTCCCGTTGTTCTGGGAGAAGTTTATGCAGGGAGTCAGAGAAGGCCATAAGCCTATCTATTGCCCTAGCATGATCACCAGCTATCAGAATGCAGAATAGGGCAGCAGGGGCAGTGTGAAGGGGGGCTAATCCCGTGAGCTGCACGCTGGAATTCCCTTGGATTCAATGGGTTACATTGCCCCCAGCATGCTCGCCAGCTTCCAGAAACAGGTATTCAGGAATTCTGGGCCGGCAAGGGCTATATGCCAGAGTGGCCTTTCCGGTGACTCACCTGCTGATATTCCTGATAGACGGCATGGCAGGAGAAGGGGCATGGCAGTGGGAACACTTAGAGGTAAGCTTTCTTAGCCAGGCTGGCGTTTTTTCCCCTATCCCCGACCCTTCTCGCTGGACATTTTATGGGTGTAGTGGACCAGTGGGAAATGGTCTGTTCCTTCAATGAAGACCCAAGCTATTCCAGGCAGTGGCTCATACACTGTTTTGAGGCTTTCAGGAGAAAAGAGGTGGTGGCTGGCTCTACGTGAGACCTCTCTCGACATGCCCTCCAGTTTTGATGTTTCCAGGGAGGGGGGGTTATGCTTGCTCAACGTGGAAGGTCTAGAATGGACCAGAAGGCACATACGGTTGACCTTGCCTCAGCGCCCAACCTCTGCCGAAGGATATTTATTCACCCAGGCTAATCTGGACCCCTAGCTATAGGCCATATATGCCTGTCTGGGTCAACAATACCAGTTTTGGCGTTAACAAAACAAGCATTGCAGGGGCTGGGGTATGACCCCTTCCAGTCTGGAACCTATTCAATTAAAATGGGAGCTGCTTCTATGGCAGCAGGTTTTTGGTTTCCTCCCGGCACTGGTACAGGACGTGGGACTTTGGGCCTCTGATGCATATAATGGCTATATTCCCCCCTTTTAGAGGGCAGGGGGATGCGGCAGCCTCACAAACGAGCATTGTAGGGGCTGGGGTACGACACCTTACAGTTGGAACCTATTCATCTCGAATTGGGGCTGCTTTTACGGCAGCAGGTTTTAGTTTTCCACAGGCACTGGTACAGGGCGTGGGACTTTGGTCCTCTGATGCGTACAAGGGCTATATTCCCCACTTTTATGGGCAAGGGAATGTAGTGGCCTCACAATCTTCATTGTTTTGACAGGTTGCTGGACAGGGATAGAGCAGATGCACATCCTAATATGCGGCCACAGCATGGTCTTCCGGGCACCCTGGAGGGCAGCGAATTTGAGCATGGGCTCGCAGTTGGGCCTCAGTAGAGGGGCTGTTGTGCAGTGGCTGGACCGGCAAGGAATGCACGGGGAGTGGCTCCTACCCGCTCTGTTCCAGCAAGGTGTGGTGCAGATATTTCCGCAGGCAATGGTCATCCACCTCGGTGGTAATGACCGCGGCGTGAAGCAGGGCAAGGCCCTCAGCGTACAGGCATGTAAGGACATGCAAGTGATAAGGCAGCGTTGGCCTTTGGTGCGTCTGATGTGGTCAGACATGGCGCGGCATATGGGATCCAGCTGGAATTGATCATGCATGGAAGAAGGTCAACCGGCAAATTCGGTGGGCTCTTCTTGGGCAGGGGGGGTTGGCCATTCCGCATCCCCGCATTCAGCACTGGAAGGGTGAACCGTACAGGGCCGATGGCATTCACCTGTCTCATGCAGGTAACGACTTATTTTGGGCGACCTGCAGGGGTGTCTGCGAGAGATGTTTCTCGGCAGTGGGGTAAAGGGGGACTAAATAGAGATTTGTCCCCCTTTTGTGGCGGGAAGGTGCGGGAAGGGAAATAGGTAAGGACAGCTAGGTGGCCCCCTTAGGCACCTTTGGAGGTGATTGGCGGTTCCGGAGGCCTGTCTTTCACGGCTTTGAGGCTCGAAGACAGGATATGGGCTGCCTCTGGGGCCAACTTATCTCATCCACCCAAGGGTTATTCAACCCCGGGTGGGGATGATGTGGGAAGGCCCCCCTACTCACCTGCAGGGTGTGGCTGGGGTAAAGGGTAAGCAGATGGGCTTGCCCTTGCCCCAGCAGGGGCTGGTCGCCCGAGAGCTGTATGGCAAGCTACTTGCTTATAGACAGTTCCCGCACCTAGGTTTCCCTCTGCAGGTCACTTTAAATTGGGTTTTGTTCTATAATTTAAATAAAGTGGCCCTTGTTCAACCCAAGCTGACGTCTCTGTGTTTTATTTCACCCCTCAACTGCAATTGGCTCGTGCTCTATTCGATGAGCAGCATGAGCTTCTGAGAACATGCTTCAGAACATTCTGCAGTGCTCAAAGGGTTCTAATCAAACAAGTTAATGTGGGATTTTCTTTGGAGAAAGATTGTTTGGAAAGCTCTGGTTTATGGTAGCACCAAATTTCTACCAAGGCAGTACTACTTCATAGAAGCTCCTTCTTGCTGCAAAATATCAGTCTTTGGTCATGTTTTGATTGTGAGCAAAGACCGTTAATCTTTTTTGACATTTTTGTGTATTTTGAACAGAATAAATGTAGTTTGCTGACCCAAAGAAAATGAAAGCGGCTGGATTTAAAGCAAATATTTTACAGTTGAATAATTTATTTATTTATTTATTTATTGCACTTGTATACCGCCCCATAGCTGAAGCTCTCTGGGCGGTTTACAGCAATCAAAAACATTAAAACAAATATACAATTTAAACACTTATTTTAAAAACAATTTAAAGCACAATTTAAAAAATTTAAACAATATAAAAACAATTTAAATGGCATGCAGTGGGCAATGATCAAACTGATGTTATACCAAAAAGTACTTCTGAATTTAAGCAACAGTCCCCTCCCTGCAAGCAGCTGTGGGTTTTAATGTAGGAGTGAAGCCATCACAACAAATGGAGCCCCACTGTTCAGGGCAGAAGGTGAACAGGAAAAGTTGGCATGTTTGCTGTACCAGCTCCAAGCGGGTGCGGCAAACAGACTTAGATCTAGTCTTAAGATCCAGCAAACCATCGGCTAATTCAGCTCTGCCCCTTTCCTTAAAACATGCTGTTTCAGGGGTTTCCCACTGGAGATACTGCTGGTGGTAGCTTCTGCCTGCCTATGCTTTCAGTGGGTAAAGTGGGGAGCTCTGTGGTATTTGAGCCTTCCTGCTGACATAGGCTGGCACAGCTGGGAAGAGCTGAGTGGAAGAATACCTGTCTCATCCAAACCCTTCTAGCAGGGTGGATTTGGGGGTTTGAGTTGCTACGCTCATGTAAGCTAGAAATGCAAATTTTTATAATTCTAGGGAGGCAAAGCCTTCCTGCTCGCTTTGCTCACCAACCCGCCATCCCCAAATACTCACACACATGGCATCCCCCAAACACACACATGGATGGACACACATAGGGGACTGACTGTCACACACACACACACACAGAGGCACTCCCAAACACATATACGGTGACTCACATGCACGAACAGAAGCACTCAAAAACTGCTCCCCTTCCCTGGGCACTCCCAAACTTTGCCATCCTCCCACCGGCCAGACCACCACCACCACCACTGTTGCTGCCTTGGCTGCTTACTGGCCTGCCCCCGCCCCCCAGCCCGGAGCAAAGTCAAGCTTTGCTTAGGCTGCTTACCATTGACATACAATGTAAAATATAAGAGAAAATTACCCATAGCATTTGCAGTACCCTGGTCCATGCTTGATTAACAATGTGTTTCATATAGTCTTCTTTGGCTGTTTTCTGTTAGTGACATGAAATTAATCAAGGTACTTTGGGAAGTGAGGAGGCTTGTGATCTGTTGTTGTTATTCTTGCTGTGATTATATCTTTTAACTGGCACTAAGCTGTACAACTACAATATGGTGTGTGCTATGGCAGAAGGTACTGAACATTGTTGCAGAAATTGCCTAAAAGATGTGAATTCTGTGGCAAGGTGGTTTGGATATTAAATAGCGGATAAACATGTTGCTGAAAGATGGACATTTGCAGTGAAATGTTTGGAGAACAAATGTTTCTGTTGAGCCCCATGTTTTGAAGGGCTTTCCACTGAAGGCTGCTGTTTGTTTTCACAGAGTCAGAAGAGACTGGGATGGTGTGCACACATAATAGATCTGTGCAGCTGGAAATTTGCCTCACAAATTATTTTATTTGATAGAGCTAATTGATTTCAAGGCTTCAGCCTTATCTAAATTGTTAAATTCAACAGTGTCTGTGCTTCTCTTTTCTCTACGCTTCTCTTTTCTTTTTTTCACACTAACAAAATAAGGAGAGTTAATAACTACATAAAGTAGCAACATTGGCTGCCTTAAAAAAATAAACTAGCCATAAATTGAAGATGTGGCAACATGAGGATTGGCAGCAATAAGAGATATACAGATCCAAAACATTAAAGAAAATGAACAACAAATTGTATTTTTCTAGGAAATTAATAGTTTTAAAGAACTGACATTTTCATTTGCGAGATCTGATAGAAATGCCTGTAAAAGCATTTGTGGCTGGGGTGGATAATAAAGAGGGGAGACACAGGACTATGGGTTAAACTAGGGCCACATTGATTGTTCTGGATCTGAGCAGAGGGAAAGAACAGTGTGGGGCAAGTCCAACTGAATACTGCCTTGGGTGGGCTATGCTGCCCAGGATGGAGGCCTGACAACATCATAGCCCTCTGCCTGAGCCATACACTTAAGGTGTGCAGAGAGCCTTTTGAAAACTCATTCCTACCCTGCGTGGGTGAGCCCAGTCTTCTTCAAAGGCACTCCATATCCAGCCCACAGGTTGCAGAGTCTGGAGCGGCTGGGCTCCAGAGTTGCCCAGCCCCCACAAATGTGCCTAAAGATGCTTACCTAACCACCATTTCCCATTCCTATCAGCCAGATTGGACCATATTAACTCACTGCCTAATAGGGTTGCCAGGTCAGAAGCATTCCCAAACCTGAGATTTTAGGGGTGGGCCCAAGTGATGTCACGGGGGCAGGTCCAAGAGATGTCATGGGGCAGACCCAAGTGATGTCACAGGGATGAGCCCGAGTGATGTCATTAAGCATGATACATTAAGCATCAATCACAGTTGCTTGGAGAATACAATTTAAAAAATCTGATTGGAAATTAAGCTAGAAATCTTAGCTAAAAGATGGAGTCTGGGTAGGGAACATTTAATCTAGCCTACTTGCTTTCGGCAAGAAGAGTTTAAGTGCCTTCAAGCCAGGCCAGTCACCAGAAGGCCGCTGTAGGAAGAAAGGAACCTAGTGGTGTGGAGATGTTGGATGGGAGCATTCAGGAGTAAAGATGGATGCTCCTGAAGACTACAGTTCTAAACACATTTACTAAAGGACTAAGCCCCATAGAACTCAACAGGACTGACTTCTGAGTAGATATAGTTTGGATTGTGCTGTTGGTAAACCTTGACTAGGGATCCTCTGCAAAGACATCCATATCCAAGCAGGGTTGGCAACCCCCTGCCTGGAATGCCCTGCTCTTATCTTTTAATGTGGCTGCTCCAAACGTCTTTACAGATTTGACCCTTCACTTCAGAAAGAGGTCTGAGAGATGAGTAAGAGTAAGAAGATTCTCTACCCTTTCTGTCTATCCTGTGGGCTGCTATAAACTCACTTTGACAGCCAACCCAATTCCAGTGAGCAGGGCTGACTCCAGACATGCGGGGGCCCTTGGTCATCAGCTTGCCCTGGCCCCCGGTGGGTGGATGGGTGTGCGCACGCATGCATACACGTGCATGCACGGCCCCCCGCTTGCCCCCTACGGCCCCCCTACCTGTCTTGTCTTTACCATTGCCCTTAATGAAGATGATGGCCGTGGTTTCCCTAAGGGGAATGAAGCCTCCGCGACCATCTTTGTTGATGGCACACATGCGTGCTATGCGCGCACATCTCTGCCATCGAATAAGATGGCGGCAGCGGCTTCAGTACCGTAGGGAAGCTGCGGCCACCATCTTCATTAAGGGCAATGCTAAAAAGCTGGCTGACAGGTAAGTGGGGGTCGTGGGGGGTGCGGATTGCAGAAGGGGAGCGGAGGGCCCCTCAGGGGCTCCTTTTGCTCCGGGGCCCTCGGGCCAGTGCCCAACCTGGCTACCCCTTAGAACCGGCCCTGCCAGTGAGTAATAATTGACAGAGAGAAAACACACATGGTTTGGTCTACCTTCACAGGCAGCAGCTTTGGAACAACAACTGTAGCCACACTTTGAAATATGTGAATTCTCTTTTACTGCAATTGGGCAAGAAACAAACTGCCATGCAACCAACAAGGTGCATCATCAATGGGTTTTAGGGGGTTGAGCTGAGCACATGCAACCACTGCTCTTGCTTCTATGGATGTAAGGGAGTGAGGTTAAAGGTAAATGAAATGAAAACAGAAAATGAAAAACAAAATACAGTGATGCTTTCCTAAATGCAATACCATACCAAACACAACAAGATTCCTATGAGTAAGGCAGACAACTTAGCATCCCACAACCAGTCAGGATTCATAATTGAAAACCAAAACTAAAACAATCCTTGCAGCCGGTCGGTTAATGGAGAATGCTGGGGCATGATCTCACATGAGTGAGATCCTATCAGCACATAATACCTCTGCTCTGAAATCTGCATTGGTTGCTGATTTGCTGCCAGGCCAAGTTCAAACTCTGTTTTCCGTGTTATGGGTGCCACATAGCACTTGTTCTGCTCTTGTAAGAAATCAGTCCTGTAAAGTGGCAGAATTTTGGATACTCTGTTCATAGGGTTTTTGTGGTAAGAGGTATTCAGAGGTGGTTTACCATTGCCTTGCTCTGACTTTGGACACATATAATACTTTGGACACATAATGAGAAGACACGATTCACTAGAAAAGACAATACAGAAAAACAGAAGGAAGTAAAAAAAGAGGAAGTCCAAATAAGAGATGGATTGATTCCATAAAGGAAGCCACAGACTTGAACTTACAAGATCTGAGCAGGGTGGTTCATGACAGATGCTATTGGAGGTCACTGATTCATAGGGTCGCTATAAGTCAAAATCGACTTGAAGGCACATAACAACAACAGCGAAGTGGCAGAACCTACGCTTTGGAACTCCTTGCCTATTGACATTAGGCAGACGCCTCTTTTCAGCACCTGCTAAAATCATTTTTGCTTAGGCAAGCCTATCCAGGCATGTAGAAGCTATTGTGTTTTTAAATCTGTTTTTAACTCATTGTTGGTTTTATTATTTTGAATGTTTTTAAATACATGTCTTTAACTGTTTTTGCCAAGAATGTTATTGTTTTAATTCTTTCTGTAAACTGCTTTGAGATTTTTTACAATAACGCAGTATATAACGCAGTGTTGTAAATAAAATACATAAATAAATTTTGGAGTCACTGTGGCCCTTGAGTCTCTTCCCAAAGGAATCAGGCCATTTGGTACCGCATAGCTCAGTATTGATGACATGGACTCTCATTGGCTCTCCAGGATTCCAGGCAATAGTCTTTTCCAGAAATTGAGTTTTGGACGTTTCCATACAAAGCATATGCCCTACCAATGAGCTACAACCCTTCCCCTGTTTAAAAAAGTATATTTTAAAATTATTCTTTTCAATTCACTCTTGAATGCACATCATACCTAGGGCAGATCCCCACCATTCATGTAAAGCACATTCAACACCCACAGAATCAGAACTGTAACAGTGAGGGAGAAACGACACTTCCCAGGATTCTTTAGGGGAAGTCATGTGCTTTAAATGCGAGTTGGATGTGCTTTAAATGTATTGTGTGAATCCACTTAATAAATTTTGCCTGCATGTATATTGTTTTAATTAATATTTCAAAATGCAAATGAGCTATAAAGTGTTGTGGGTGACCATGGGCTACTCACCATCTTTCAGCCTATCTGCCCCCCAGGATGAAAACAATGGAGAACAGTGTCCACCTCAAGGAAGAAAGGCATACTTAAAATGTATTTGAAGTATTGTACAACCATAGTGTGAAATCGGATACTTATTGGGACACAGTATAAAGAAATATTTATATAAGCATGACTATCAAATATGTTTATTATTTACACAACCTGTAAAGATATTTATAGTGCAATCCTATGTTCGTTTACTCAGAAGCAAGTCCCAATGTATTCAATGGGGCTTATTCAACCTGGAAAAACTGCAGCCTCAAGTGATAAGGAACTTGTTCTTTTAACAAGCCTTTTAAGTTGAGTCCTTATCCCAGTCTGTGTCTGGGTTGGAATTGCTTTTTAACATGTTTTTAAACCTTTTCTTTTTTTAAAAAAAAATGTTTTTAAAGCTTTTAAATATGTTTTTAAAGATGTTTTGTATTAATATATTTTAAAGTCTGTTTTTATGATTTTTAAAGTGTTTTTAGTGCTTTTGTTTGCCGCCCTGGGCTCCTACTGAGAGGAAGGGTGGGTTATAAATCAAATAATAAATAAAAATAAATAAATAAACTTCATTCACTCAACCCAAAATTCAGAATCATGCCACTTTAAGCTGTTTTGCAACTGTTTATACTTGTTTTATGGTTATTGGTTTTTAAAGGGATTTATTTCTTATTGTGAGGTGCCTTGGTTTCCAATCACCAACCCTACCTCACAGGGTTGTTGGAAAGACTCCCCATACACACACACGCACACACACACACTTGTAAAAATATACCCTATATAATAATTTATTGTCAAACCAGTTGGTCATTGCAGAACATTTAAAAAAAATCAGTATTAGTTTTCTACATAATAAAAAATATGATACCTAGGTAAACCCTGACTAATTGCTTTAAAATTGATTTCACGCTATGGTTGTAAATTATTATTTACAAATTATTTTTCCTCTACATTTTAAGTGTGGCCTTCTTCCTTGGGGTGGTCATGGTGCCCCTCTGTTGTTTTCACCCCGAGGAGCAGATTAGGCTGGGAGATGGTGCATAGCCCATGGTCACCCAGTAAACTTTGTACCTTATTTCCATTTTAAAATTTAATTAAAATTATTTATATGCAGGCAGTTTATGAAGTAAACAATACATTTAAAGCACATCCCACTAGCATTTAAAGCACATGATGTCCCCCAGAGAATCCTGGGAAGTGTAGTTTCCTCCTCACAGTTACAGTTCCCACCACCCTTAACAAATTACAGTTTCCATGATTGTGTGGTGGGATTCATGTGCTTCAAATGTATATTGAATGTGCTTTAAATGCATGTTGTGGATCTGCCATAGTATGCTGTGCATTTATTAGTGAATTGAAAAGATCAATTTTAAAAGGCACTTTTTAAAACAGGGCTGTAGCTCAGTGGTAGGGCACATGCTTTGCATGCAAAGGCTGAAAAATCAATCTCTGGAATGAATGAATGAATGAATGAATGAAACTTTATTTTTACCCCGCCCTTTTTCCAAACTGGAACTCAGGGTGGCTTACAAATACAACTACATGTAATTAAAAACATAGAAAAACATAGAATTAAAATACAATTAAACTGTGCACAACCTTAAAACCATAAAAGGCACTTAAAAATCTAAAAACTATTTAAAACAATACAGATAATAATGTAAAACAATAAACAAGCCTTGTAAAGCCCAATTCTAAACACCTTCTATCCCAAAGGCCCGTCGGAATAAAAAAGTCTTTACTTGCCGATGGAAGGATGGCAAGGAGGGGGCCATTTGTGCCTCCCTAGGAAGGGAGTTCCAGAACCTAGGAGCAGCCACCGAAAAGGCTCTATCTCGCATCCCCACCAATCGTACTTGTGAGGGTGTTGGGCAGGGCTTGGAAAAGTTACTTTTTTGAACTACAACTCCCATCAGCCCAATCCAGTGGCCATGCTAGCTGGGGCTGATGGGAGTTGTAGTTCAAAAAAAGTAACTTTTCCAAGCTCTGGTTGGGACTGAGAGAAGGGCCTCTCCTGAAGATCTCAGGGCCTGGGCAGGCTCGTATAGGGAGATACGGTCTGACAAATAGCCTGGACCTGGGCCGTATAGGGCTTTAAAGGTCAAAACCAGCACTTTGAATTGTGACCGGAAACAAACTGGCAGCCAGTGGAGCTGTTGTAACAAGGGAGTTGTATGGTCCCTGTAACCAGCCCCTGTTAACACTCTGGCTGCAGCTCTTTGTACCAGTTTAAGTTTCCGAACAGTCTTCAAAGGCAGCCCCACGTAGAGCGCGTTACAGTAGTCTAAATGGGATGTAACTAAGGCATGCATCACCATAGTCAAATCCCTGGAAGAGACTATTGCCTAGAAACCTGGAGAGCCAATGTTCGTCCATGTCATCAGTACTGAGCTACAGGGCCGGCACCAGAATGACTGTGCCCTTGGGCACCAGCCTGCTCCAGGCTCACGGCGCTCACCCACACCTGCCTCTCCTGCTGCTGTAAATGCTGGCTGTGCTGCACGCATATGTCTACCATCAACAAAGATGGCGGCTGAGGCTTCCCTAAGGGAACAACAAGAACGTGTAGAAAGGAATCCTTGTTTAGCCATACATTATTTCCTTCAAAGAATAGCATAAGTATGTCTCCCCCCACTCCCATTCCTGAAATTACTTCAGAGGAGCACCTGCAAAATGAAACGGAAAAACGTACTAAACTTTTACAATAAATCATTTTTATGCCACTTAAAGTGCTAGAGTGGGTCTTCTAAGGTATACATAATGAAATAATGTAGCTATAATATATATCCCTGCGAACAAATGACTTATGTTGGTAAGATTGGGGAGGTGGGTTGAGTTTTGCCAGTAGAGGACCATGTTAAACTGAATAATATTGGAATGGACCATTTTTGTGAATTGTATTTTTATAAGCGCTTTAAAAGACACCATTTGTAAGTTTTTGGCTTTTTTATAATTGTTTTAAAAGTAGCATATTAATACTATTGGCAGCTCAGTGAAGAAATGTTTTAGATTTTGATGGCACTGAATTAATTAGACTGCAGTTGTTATCTAAGCTCTTTAAAGTACGTGGCTAAGGAATTCTTCAGACATAACAGTTAAACAGACCATCATCCATACAATAAAGGGATTTCTAGGAAGACAGATAGGAAATTGATGTGATCACAATACAGTAATAAAATGAGAAACTAGATGTTTTACACCAGAAAACCATCTTTACAAGAAATAATTAAAGCCAGAAGTCCACTAATTTTTTTAGTGAAAACTAGTTCTTACCTAACACCTGGCATTTTTGAAAGTGTGTGCTATATTCACATTTTACTGATTAAATGTAAAGGGTCATTTATTACCTACCCAATTGCCTGTCCTTTGAACAGATGTTAAAGGACTAAGTCAAAGGGTTCCTCCTCCACAGCACTTAATTATAACTGCCACAAAAGATTAACAGATGTTATAATTATCTTTACTCTTTGATGAAATGGTTTTCTGCATGATTTGTTTTCCTGTCTCTCACCTGACAGCACCATCCCTGCATGGACAACAGAGATGTGTCTTTTTTTACAGTGGTTGTCATACAGACTTTTGATTATTAATTTTTGCACTGTATTTGCAAAATGTTGTATGCATTCTTAAGCCATGCACAGAAAGAGAAAGCACAAAGATTAGTAAATGTTTGCATAGTTGCCTGCTTGGATTCCCCCAACCCTCCCATGTATCACTTTGTTGGCTTTTGATGCTTAGTAGTTGGCTTAGGGATGGGGCAAATACAGTAGGGTTGTTCACCAACTACAACATTTGGTTCAGACCCCAGTTCAGTACTTCGTAAATCCTCCTAGATCTGTGACACTTCGTATACTGCCTGATTCAGCTCAGAATTTGTCCAAATCTACTGCTGTTCCCCTGATTCACTATTGAAATAAAAAATGGCTGTAGCTTTTTTCCTTTTGACAGAAGTGAATGAGGTTTTCAGAGACAGCAGCCCTTCCATGGTGGATGAAGTTTGCCAAATGGAATCAGGGCATTTTGTGCATGACACCTTTATATTTACATTTTTTAAAAAAACTAGATGTTTGTAACTTTTTAATTTTGGAGCTGAATTAGATTTTGTCTGATTTTGTAGACAATGTTGGATGAACTCAATGAAATTTGCAGACAAGATTGCCTCTTCGGAGAGGACTCCTGAGGCTTTTCTGCTAGGTAGTTTTAAAGTTGATTTGAGGTGGGAGAAGAACTAAAAGTGATTTGCTTTCTGGGTAAAATATTTCCTTCTGATTACAAGTCTGATCTGTCACAACAGAGCTCTCATTCTACCCTCTACCCACTCTAGGTGTTTATTATCTCTTCCCCATCATCCATCCTGGTATTATTCCTGACATGGTAAACTTACAGTCATTACTTTCATTTTTTGTAGACATTTGCCAGCCGCGTTTTCTTTTTGAAATCTGGATTACTAAGGCACCACAATGGGCTCTCCAACTTAACTTGTGCTGCCTCTGAAGCAGCGCTAGGATGGGGTGGCATGGACATACTAGTACAGCCAATTCAGCACGCCCTCTGATGCACGTGGAGTGCCCCAACATCATGGCTGCTCTGCACTGCACCATCCGTGTAAGCAGTGGCAGTGTTGCTGGGTAAATGCCAGCAACATAACGTTGCACTGCTAACAACTCTTGTCCATACTATTATTTTATGTGCTGATACAACCTGTTTTGTGAGAAGTTTCCTAGACAAGGGGTTCCCAAACCAGTGGTCCATGAGCTTCTTTCAGGTGGTTGTAATGAATACATTAAGTATTCATACTGATTTTTAATTGTATTGTTATTGCTTCTTTTATTTCTTATATTGTATGTTATTGTATCACAATTTGAATTCTATGGAATGTAAATTGTAATGTGATAAAATACAATATAAGTAATAAAAAGCAATAAAATTACAATTAAAAATCATGCAAGATGTAGCACAGTGCATTACAATTGCTGCAGCAAGCAGAAAATCATTAAGTGGTCCACCAAGACCATCAGCAATTTTCAAGTGTTCCCAGGCAGGGAGGTTGGGAAACTACAGTCCTAGACCATATCCTGAGATGTGTTTCAATTTCCCAATATTATGTTGAACATTTGCAATTGATCTTGTTCTCATGATTAAACCACCTGCTATTACATGAAAAAGTAGAATTTCCATTTGGTGATTAAGCTGCAATCCTCTGAGTATTTACTTTGCCTCTGGACTCAGTGGATTTATTTTGATGGACTTGTAAGCCTATCTAGAGCTGCAGCTCTAATACTCACTTCCCTGGGAGTAAGTTCCATTGAACAATAGGATTTCCTTCTGAGTGGACATGCATGGGAATCCACTGTAGCTTGCATTCCTTTTCTCCTTCCTCACCACTCCTTGCAGAAAAACCCTTGGAAAACATTAACAGCACAATTCTATGCATATTTTTTCAGACGTAAGGGCTACTGTGTTCATTTCTGAACCATCCAACTCAACCAACATCAGAATAAAACGAACAATTCTAACTCTTTGTTTCTTTTCAATGAGGGAGAAGTGGCAGTAACCCTTCTGGAGCAGAAATGGACTATGTTTTATTTATTTCTTTTAACACTGGAGAGTCCCCTAGGTTCTTTGATTTGCAACAGGATTACATGTTACCATATGCCCCAAAGAAGCCATTTCCACTCTCATGCTGGTTGGGCTCCTAGGAACGTTGTTGGACAAGGCATTAACAAGGATCTCATGCTCAACACAACAGCAAAAAAAGGGGAAGGGGCATGGCTGTGAGTATCATGAAGGGACCCTGCACTTCTGAATTTGCCACTACAGTACTATTTAAGTGTGGCTTTTTCAAGAAATAAAAACAATCCAGAATCAATGCCGCTTATACTGTGGGATGTTGCAGGGCTTAAGAGCCTCTGCAAGACAACATCAAAAATCATTCTCAGTACATTCTGCTTCTCAATCCAGACTGCAGAAGCAGTTTTTTACAGCCCACAATATATTTCACCAAAGCTGGATGAGTAGAAAACATTATTTGATCTATTATTTGCTCATCTTCAACCACACTGAAAAGCAAGCATCCAACTAATGCTGATGGTTGTGGATTTTAGCTGTGTTTTATCTACAATTTTTTTTGTACATTACTTGAAGAAACTCTTTGATCAAGTGGTTTATGTTTTATAAATAAATATATATAATGACATTTATTGATTAATAATTTCATATATCAGATCATTACAATAGTTATATTAGCATCCCCAGTCTTTACTGGTAGTCAACCTAAATTAAATATCATAATCTACCCTACTTAAACAAGGAATATAGCTATTACTCATACAGGTAAGATTTATTGACTTATTTCTAAAATTCCTGTCCCATGGCCAATTAATACCCCCAGGGCAGGTTACAAAAACAAACCCCAAAGTATTACAAAACAAAACAATGAAAGCAAAGCACAAGATAAAAATATTGTAATCAATGGAATTCATAGTAATTTTTGTTTTACAATTTAGCAGTGATTAAAAGCCTGGTAATATAAAAAGAGATCCTCCGTGGTGCAGAGTGGTAAGCAGCAGTAACGCAGCCGAAGCTCTGCTCACGGACGAAGTTCGATTCCAACAGGAGGAGGAAGTCGAATCTTGTTGCGCTGCAGCCAACTCAGAAGGGACAGGAAGGGGGGAGGCATGAGTTTCAGGCACCTCCGCAGCCAGAAGAAGCAGAGTTGGGGATTGTTGTGTCTGAGCAGGATCGTGCGGGAGGGGGGCAGCCTGCTCTTCAGCCAGTTCCCACGAGTAACGCCCTTTCTGAGGAGCTGAGCGCACCGCCCCCAGTTGATGCAGAGGACTTGGGGGAGGAAGCTTCAGAGTCAGTGCCAGCTCCTCCTTTTCCAAGCAGTTCCCAGGAGGATTCCAGCGTGGCACTGCCCCCTGACCTCGAGCCTGTTACTCGGGAGCAGGTGTCTTCAGATGAGCTGTTGGATGCGCGTCCCCTGTCTCCTCATTCCCGTCGCCAGAAACAGACAGGGCAAAGACAGGAATTACGAAGGAGTCAGAGATTACATTCAAAAACATTTCCTATATAAGCCTGCCGCTCCCAGTGGGGGTTGTTGAGTCAACTTCCTTCACATGCTGCAGAGCATGTCTAGAGTATAGTTAGGGACTTTAGTGAGTTAGTGTAGGGTTTCCTATGAAGCGCAATGCCTTTGATGTAACCATTACTCTAATAAAACGAGATTTACTTGCACACACACTCCAGCCTCATTCTTTCGGCTCTGAACGGGACAAATCTCCAGTAAAAGGGGTCGAGGTCCACTCAGCCTTCCATCCATCTGTGGTCGGTAAAATGAGTACCCGGCATATGCTGGGCAGTAAAGAAAGGCCGGGGATGGAACTGGCAATCCTACCCCATATATATGGTCTGCCTAGTAAATGTCGCAAGACGTCACCCTAAGAGTCGGAAACGACTCGCACTATAAGTGCGGGAACACCTTTACCTTTTTAATATAAAAAGTTTTGCCTAGCATTGAATTTAAACTAAATCAGGCACCAAGTGACTTTTCCCTGGGAAGGCATTCCACAGGTAACACAACACCACCATAAAGGTTCTCTCACTGTTAGCAGTACCTGAAGAAGATATACATTTCAGCACATTTGGATTAATACTACTCAAGACGGGCCATCACATATCTGAGTCCTAAGCTATGTAGGGTTTTACAAGGTGACCACTAGCCTTTGAATTGAGGTCAGAAATGAACAGAAAGCCAATAAAGCTGTTGCAAACTGAAAGAGATTAAGGTTGGTCTAACTGAGCAAGACAAGTCTTACTTTTCAAAATTTGGCACCAGCACTATGGTTTCTGTTCACATTCTGTAATGGATTTCAAGTTAAAGGGCTAGTTCTGCAACAGCACTAGTGAATACTTCTATGATGCACATACATTCATGCTGAAATGGTCTATGCAGTCTCACGGTTACTGAGATTATTAGGCTCCAATTCTAATATCACTTACCTGCGAGTAAGCCCCATTGAAATAGACGGTACTTAACTTCTGAGTTGGCATGGTTAGGATTGCAGTCTTGTCCCTGTTGTGTTTATAACTCACAATTGAATCAAACTCCAATTTACAGTAGATTGTATTAGTGGCAGGGGTGTAGTCATCTGGATCTTGGGGGGTTGTAGACTCCTTACTTTTTGGGGGAGTAGTATCCTAGGCAGGCCCCTATGTGCAAGCCAGTCATCATAAAAGGGGTGTGTGTTAGCAACTGAGAAGAGTCCATGTCCTTTCATGCAGATTGGAGCCAATCAGAGTCAAAGGAGGTGAATCAGGCACTGAGAAGAGTTTCTAGCAGCCAACCAGCATGAAAGACAACACCATTTTCTTTACCTTTTTAAAACGGGTAGAGAGGGAAAGAGGATGCCCAACAGATCTATTTGGCAAAATATTAAAAGCAGATGCTATCCTTCAGGCTGAGGTTTAATGCAGGCCTTGCATCTGAAAAGGTTTTAGCTACAGATCTACAGCACATTACTTCTCCTGAAGAATCCTGGGAATTGTAATTTGCCCCTCACTAAGCTATAATTCCCAGCGCCCTTAACAAACTACACTTCTGTGGGTGTTCTAAATTGCCTCACACTTCTCATGTATACATATTTTCATAATGCAGGTTGGGAATATTAGTGGCGAGGAAGCAAGAGGAGGTAGAACTGGCAACAGAGCTCAACTAATGTCAGGGGAGGCATCAAGGGTAAAGCTACAAACCAGATGGGTGGTGATTGCAACCAGACAGAAGGCACCTGTGGCATGACTCCCACAACTTCTACCAAGTCCTCTCCAGGTTTAAGGGAATATTTAAGGACAGTGACAGTGTAATTTTTGATAGGATGGGAGCTGTGAGGTGAGGATTTGGATTGTGAAGACCTTACCTTTCTTGGCTTGGAGGTTCGCAAGGCAAGATTGCTTTTTACAAACAGTCAGAGGCTTTTGTTTTCCCCAGCACCTGGTCTTACAATATTTGCTTTTGTAAAAATCCCCATTTGCACATTGCCCACTTTGCCCTTAGGACATACATGAGATTTTTGCCAATGCAAAATAGCCACCTTGAGCACTTTTGAGTAGAAAGGTGAGGTAAAAATGTTTTAACACATCAAGCTGAAATACCCAAGTGAGAAAAGACCATTTTCAGGGGCAATTGAACTTGCCTTGAAATACATTGCAAACTGGAGGAATTCAGCCTGTGAGCCGCATACAGTCAAACTTTGATACCATCATTTAAGAAAGCAGAACAACAAAACTCAGATTAAAACTCAATTGCGAAGAATCAAAGCTCAAAAATGTTTAAGGAACATAACAAAGAAAAGACACAAGCAAATAGTATCCACCATTGGCTCCTGATGTGAATCATCAATGGCCTGAGAGAACTCCTGGGGCAGCACCTCCCACACCTTCCTTGGGGCTACTTAAGACTGTTTGACAGGAGGGAGGCAGAAGCAAGGAAGCCCAGGCCAGGAAGGTTGCATTATCAGCTCCCAACCGGCCTCTACATTTTACATCATTTTAGTATTTTTAAATTGTAAACCACCATGGGTGCCTTGGCAGAAAAGCAGTATATAAATGCAATAAACACATAAATTAATGGAGGGATTAGCTAGCTTGACTTCAAGGAGATGTGACTGAAAAGGCTCTCCTGCTTGGCAATGGCAAGTCTCCTAACTGATGGAATACAGAGAAATGCCAAGCAGGAAGGATCTCAAAGATAAGTAGGCATCCTCTAAAATATTCTGGACCCTAACCCTATCAGGCCATAACATCAAGAACCATGAGTTGGGCCTGTAAACACTGGTAACCAATAAGATCATTTTAGAACAAATGTCCATGGAAGCAGATTCCTATTAACAAATGGGCGATGTTTCTGAGCCACCTTCCAGGGCAGCCTGTCTCACATTTCACTAACTCTCTGGACCTCTTCCCAGTCTTCATCCATATCCTGTGTAGAATTTCAGTCCTAACCAAATTGACAACTTTCCTTTTGTTCATAGAGCTGGACTGTAAGCTGCTTTTGTTTTTCATAACAACTGAACTTTCTGAGACATCACACCAGCTCACCCAGTCAATATCAGAGGCTTCGCAAGCATGATTCAATATAGAATCTAAGGAGAACTCTCCCCCTAAGCTTCTCAGGCAACTTGGACAAGCATCAGTAATTTCTTTCTCTGAGTCCGTAGCAATGCATTTTCAGATAAATTGGTTAATTAATTAATTGGTGAGCTTGTAAGATGCAAGCAGTAGACCCTAGTCTTTGAAAAAGCATCATATGCCTGTCCTTTAGCTAACTGGGTCTAGTTTTCTGTAAGTGAATGAATACTCCGAAACCATAATTTAGAAGTGTAGAGATGACAGGTTACGGCAGATAAATATTCCTGAAATGTGGGTCTTGAAGTTGTCAAGTCATATTGAGAAAAGCAGCCTTGGCTCCCTCTACACATCTGTTAAGTTTATGCATGAAGTTGAAAAAGAGAACAGTTTTCTGTCCTTCCACATAATTCTAGAAATAGATGATCCCTAATTCAGTCAACACACAGGAAACTTAGACCAGTCCAAAGAATACCTTTTTCACTGTGCCCAGTTAATATGTGGAAATTTCTGAAATAATAGATTAGTTTCATATCACCATTAGCCTGTCACATCAAATGCCACCCACAATTTTACATGAGAATTAGAAGTCTGGTTCTATGAAATCTAGTGCAGTGTAAAAGTAATTTTAATAAGTGAACATAAAATGTAGAATTCACTGTTACCAGTGTCTAGGAAATAACAGCTACCAGGCAAAAATGTATGGCAAGATTTGCAGCTCGCTACCCTAATGAACAGTTTGAAAGGCCAACAGGATTCACTTAAGAGGAAATGGACTACAGTGATGTGAAAAGCTGGGACATGGTTTTCTGCCTAGGCAATGAAAATGGATTATGTTTATATCATTTCTCTGTTCTGCAAGAAATGTAATTCATCTGATGGCATTTTCTGTTCTTATTATAATATTTCTTGCTAACAAGACTATGAACATTGAACAGGCACAGCAAAACCAAAGGCGGTAACCTTTTCAACATTTCATACTTGATTGGCTGTCCATTTTCATCATGAGGTTTTGGGGGGCCATGCTCTAGGGGAAGAGCAAACAGCCTATAAATTATACCAGAGAAGACTGGAAAGGTCAGAGGAGTATATTTGCTCCTCTGTGTGAAGTAGATGAGGCATTTAGGTTGCAAAACTGAATGCTTGGGACAGAGTTCAGAACAGATATGAGCTGGGAAAGTGAGGATTCATGAGGAGACAGTGGCAGGTGCAGTCAGGAATGGGGATGTTATGCTTGATCCTTTCACTGCTGATCATCCACATGATGCTGCAGGACTGTGTTCAGTTCTTTAAAGCAAGGGCAGTGAGATCTGAACAAAACCAGAGCTTGGAAGTAATTCGTTACAAGTAACAAATTACTTGTAATTCATTACTTTTTTGAGGAATGAGTGGGTAATTCCTTTACATTGTGATTGTAATACAACTAGGAGTAATTTTATTCCTTTTGTGGAGTAATTGTAATGTTTCCAGCATTACCTTGGGGCATTACTTGGGGGTGGGAAGCAGGGGAAATCTTCTGCTCCTCTGATTTTTGGAGGAAAATCATGTGCCCAAAACTAATCTTCTGTGCAGTGTCGCTCTTCCCTCATGCTATGTGGGTGGGTAGGAGGCGATGAGGGAGGAGGTGGAGAGTAAGACGGGGTGGAGTGGAGAAAACAATTGTTTTAAAAATGGATGGTGGTGGTGAAGAATGGAGTGGAGGGGAAAAGGAGCCGGAGGGCAAGAACATGGATAAAGGAGGAGAAGGAGGCAGCAGCAGAATGGAGATAAATAACTGTGGAGATGAAAGATGATGTGTGTGTGTGTGTGTGTGTGTGTGTGTTTGCACTTGGCACACAAAGTGGCCTCCGTCACCCTCTCTGGCTACTGTGCTGCATTTGCAGTATTTTAACTTTTTAGCATCTCAGGGGAAAATGTTTGCTTGGGTGAGTGTCCCTTAGTTGATGGCAGGGCAGGGTCCCAGAGGTGGGTAAGTGAGAGAGATTATGCTTGCAGACGGGGGGCGGGGTTGCACTTGGTTTGACGTGCAAAGATCTGAGTAGCAGCCTCTGCCTCCCTCCCTTACCAGCAGAGAGACCACCATTGTTATCTTACGGATAAAAAGAATTATTCTACTACCTCTGTATATGTGTGTTTATTTTTAATGTTGTTTTAGACTACTTAGATGTGCAGCAGCCAAGGTCAGCACCTTGTAGGTGTTTTTTTTAAAGTAACTGAAATGTAATTGTAGTGATTACTTTTGAGAAAAAGTAATCAGTTACTTTCAGAGCAATTGGAATTGTAACAGTAATTATTACTAATTTTTGGACCATGCAGTTGTAACTGTAAAAGCAGATAAGAGAAAAATCAACTCATTTGAAATGTGATGTTGGAGGAGAGCTTTGCGGATACCATGGACTGTGAAAAAGACAGATAATTGGGTGTTAGAACAAATTAAACCAGAACTATAATTAGAAGCTAAAATGATGAAACTGAGGTTTTCATCCTTTGGACACATAATGAGAAGACATGATTCACTAGAAAAGACAATAATGCTAGGAAAAACAGAAGGGAGTAGAAAAAGAGGAAGATCAAATAAGAGATGGATTGATTCCATAAAGGAAGCCACAGACCTGAACTTCCAAGATCTGAACAGGGTGGTTCATGACAGATGCTGTTGGAGGTCGCTGATTCATAGGGTCGCCATAAGTCATAGTTGACTTGAAGGCACATAACAACAATTGTAACTGTAATTTATTACTTTTTAAAAGTAATCCTCCAAGCTCTGAACAAAACTCAGTGAGTTGGAGCTGGTGCCCTTTGGAACCAGTTGGGGCGTAAGGCAGGAAGACCACCAACAGTAGGTAAAACCAGAGCAAATAACAGGTGGAGTTGACTAGTAAGTAAGAGGTAAGGCAGGTGGTGGTTGGTTGAAATCAGACTGTGGCTGGCAGAAAAGTCTCCCATTTGCCATAATGGACCAGCCTCCACTGGTTGGAGCCAGACATGCCCTTCCATGAGCACATGGGCTCCTTCCCTTTGCAGATGGGACGTTCAGATTCATTGCAGGCAGCCCACTGCAGGAAGGGGGGTGGTGATCTTCATTAATTCCCTCCTTTCCCATACAGTTCCTACATCACTTTCCCTGCTCCAGAGAGCCCTCTATCCAATGGATAGGTTTTCAGGGGACACAAAGAGAGGGAAGAATTGATAAAAATTGTCTTCCTCCAGTGGGAGCTTCCTGTGACCATAACTCTGTTCAGAACAAATTGAGATCCAACCCAGTGGCTGTAGATTAGGAATTGCAGCTGGAGACCAGGAACTCAGCTGCAGAGATTTTAAGCTAATAGCAGGACCTAATAGTTAATAGTGAAATAATTCAATGTGGCCTTTGTATTGATTTTTCTAGCTATCACGGCAATAAATTGAGCTATGTCAAAATAAAAGGTTGCCAGTTTTATTTCTGAATACACTGGATCAACAGTAATCATGACAGGCCTGGGCATACAAAAAGAGGGGTTTGTAGCTCTCACACTGAAATATAGTTGTTAGTGAGAGTTAATAGGTGTTCCAAAGTATGATGACAAGTGTATTGTTGCTCAAAACATTCTCTGCCCATGTTGTTATAGATAATTATTTCCTATTGTACACCAAGGTGAAATTAGAACAGTTTGGAAGGAAAGGCTACTTGGAAACAAAGGCTGCTTATGGATCTGTGGCAAAGGCAACTCCTATATAACTTTTGAAATGAGCCCCAGATCACACCACCATGTGATTTGGGATTTGTGGAAAAAACTATACAAAATATAAACACAAAACCTTTGGAAAATGGTGACTGGATGATAATCGTGGATTTGAGAACATGTGTCTCAAAACACATTCCATGGGTGCGTTCTTGTCTGTTAGTGTAATTCATGTATTTCATGAAAACGGAGAAATGACTGAGTAATCCATGCATTCACTTTATGTGTCAACACACTTGTTTTTAAACCTTTACATATATGCAGGCACACATGTTAAATTGCACTTCTTTCCAATAACACATCTGTGAAGACACATCTAATGTCTATCACATCCAGAACACATTTGTAGATTGATTCCTGAATGGATATTACACTACAATATAAGGAGGAGGGCAACTGGTTTTTTTAGCTCAGAGAGTATTTTTAATATGCTGCTGAGAACTGGACCAGTTGGCTCTGCAGTACAACAGTATTCAGTAGACATACCTGGGATATACATTCTCCGAGTACTCAGAGTAGGCCACAAGTTCAGAAATATTGAAGGGTATTTGGAAAACAGCAGTAACAGTAGCCTTGTGAGCAAAGTCGGACAAAGTTGGATGTAATAAATTTAAACAATAAAGAGAGGCCTTCGGGAGGGGAGAAATAATCATTTTATATATTTTTGAAGGATGTAAACCATTGCCAAAAAGCTTTAGGAGTTTATTGCAAGGATGTGAAATAGAGACTGATTAGGAGAAGCTCTGTACAATGAAATCTAATATAAAGTGTGGTGCCATATTCCCAGGGAATAGGTGGAAGACTTGTGATATTAAAGAGTACAGTGGCTAAAGTACTATAAAATATGCTACAGGGAGCCATATATCACAGTCAGCGATGGAAAAATAGGTTTTCTGTCCCCTTAATCTCTTCTAGTTTTCTTTTTTCTTTCTTTTTGCATTATGTGTCTGGCCCAAATTATACAGATATTAGGTTGAGAGGTTTGCTTTGGAAAAATATAAATAACAGTAATGCCTTCCTTCCCCAGAGCCGGTCAGCTGCAAGCAGGGAGGGGTTTACTTTACTTTTTCCAAAGAGATACTGGCAGTTGCAGATGGATTCTCACCATCTGCCAGGAAATGAATAAAAATGCAATTTTTTTTTAAAAAAGTCTTCATGAACTACTACTTACAGTTCATAACTCTTCTACATTTTGTGTCATCCGACCCATTTCTTTTACCTCATCTGCATCCAGTTATCTCAAGTGAAACGGAAAAGCAATAGGTATACAGGAGAAGAACGTTAACAATAATATTAGATCTATGGATGGTGAATATTATATGCAATGCTTTTTTGGCAAAAAAAAATGAGGTGTCAGTATTCATATCTTGATAGAAGTGCCATGGGTGCCAGCATAAAATAGCTGCCATTGGCAGCAAAAAAGGAGGTGCTGGTATTTCAGACCAGTTACTACCATCACAGAAGCAGCACTGATGATAGGAAATAGAAAATGGGGATGGATTAATATTAATATTTGTTCTGAAACGACTCAGACTGGAATCAGTCTTTCCAAAAAGTCCAGTTACAAAACCAGAAGATTAATAAAATCAGCAGAACAGCAGCTAATTAAAAACTATGTAAACACACACACAAAGTTCTATAACTTACACAAGCTTTCATAATTTTCAGTTTAGTATGAGGTGCTTGTCTCTTTTAGGTGCAATGATGTTACTTCTTATGGACGTCAGTGCTCCATAACAGCAAAAGAACATGCAGCACAAAGCGAATACATCACAAACTACCAAAATCAAAACACTGTATTTTCTATAGATAAGTACAGATACATAAAACTTCAACAGCATATCTATGGGCATCACCAACACTCCATCTGCACTGGTGAGCAACACTCACCTCTGCTTTATTCTTCTCTCTAACAGCAGATCAAGAGGATTTATTAAGGATTTGAATTGACATTATTCTAGAAATGATAAGAATTGCTTCCTACAAACATCCTGTCATCTAGATACAGCATGTATTGACACTAACAGAATGGCAACATTCATATGTTTGTCCATGGCTTTATAAAGCATGGTTTAGAAAGTTGTGGGTGAGTACCATAGCTGCATGTTCCCACCACCCACTGGCTTTGGAGCTGAGATCTTGGCTTGTTACAAGCCAGGGTTCCACATTCTGGTTTAATGGGAACTTTATGTCAGTTAACAGACCAGCAGGATCATATCCTGGCTTATTATCCTGGTTTGTTAACCAACTTTAAGCCAGAGGTCCCTAGTTTGGACAGAACGTTGAGCTGTCATTTAATAAATCATAAACTATGGTTTATGACCCCATTGTTGAATATGCTGAATTTATTGTTTTTATTAAGAAAAAAATTAAGACATGATCATTATTAATTAATCCTACATGCAGAGAAATTGTGAATTGCCTGCTATATTATGTTTCTTTTCCTCTTGCTTGCTCTATGATACAAACATATATATGCACATATATACATGTATGTATGTTTGTATGTGTATGCATAATGCATTTTATGTATTTTAATAGTATTTTATGCATTTTAATTTAATGTTTTGTGTTTTTCTTGTGTATTTTATTATATATGTGTGTGATTTTATTGTAGCCACCCCGAGTGCCCTATTGTAAGGTAGAAGGGCGGGATAGAAATAGTTTAAATCAATAAATTAAATAAATAAATAAAGGATCTTTCTCAAATCGGTCTGAGTATTAGCCAATGCATATGAATAAACATACTAGGATATTGTACTTCATCAGACATTCCTTCACTATCAATTATTAACACTTACTAAAATAGTAAAGCAACGCAACTAATATTTTAATGTCGTAATTTATACATGATTCCATGTATCTGAAAACATATAGAGCACTCAAGCTTGCTTTCACAGTATGGTAATGCAGGAAATTGGATAGCTCATACTTCTGATAATTGGAATTTTAGCCTTTAACCCCCAAAATAGCATTTCAGATTCAGACCAGGTTGGCAGTGGGTGAAAGTCATTACTATGAGATGGCTGCTCAGTGACCTACGTGAAATACTAAACGTTGGTGATGAACAGGTGTCTGTATAATTAAAATGCTGTGTATATCACTGTTGGTATGCCAGAATTTCATTCTTAGCTCCTCCAGTTCCTCTACTTTGAATTTTAAAACCGTTTAGAAGAATCAGGAGGCTCTTGGGGTTTAAAAAAGGCTGAAGGCTACAGACCTTGAAAAACCAGCTACACAAGCAGGGCTATTTGTGACTACTCACTTGTATGGAGTACCAGCACCTCCTCTTTTTTTGCTGCCCATTTAATGCTGCACCCACAGCACTTCTGTCAAGATACAGTAGAAGCTCATCATAATGCAGAGGTTGGGGGACAAAGAATGCAGCTGCATTATAGGGGTTCTGTGTTATAATGGAGACTGTGGTACTGTATACAGTATTGAACTCAGGCCCATTGTCATACCCGTGATATATCTGAATCTGTGGTACAGTGAACTGCGTTATAATGGGCTTCCACTGTATGAGTATTGGCACCTCATTTTTTTAACCAAAAAAGCACTGTGCACAAGTGTTTAAGTTCCATAAATTGAAAGGAAAACTACACTTCATTCTGTTCATATTATATAGGGTGTGTATAAAATATTTGAATACATTCTGAAAAGTGTAACCAAATGTTACCCTGAATGAGTTAAATCCAGTGATAATGAAACAATGGAAGTATGTGAGTCTTTCAGTATTATTATTAACAAATAACACAGAGTTATGTGTGCCATGTGAGCTTCTCTGTGCCCCCTAAACTAGGTGAGGTGAATGATGCTGCACTGTCACTAGTACAGAAGTAAGATTCAACTGCCGGTCCATCTGAACATGGAATGGAAGGGACACCCTCTTGACCTTTCCCTCAGGTAGCAAAATCCTGAGGAGAATTCATGTGGCAAGGCACTATAGATGTTATAGTCCACCTCCAGACTATGTACATTCATTGAATGCCTGAACGGACTCTGTGTATTGGGGCTCTGTTCAGCCAATTCTATTAATATATATGTATAGGCTGGAGATAGAGGATTGTATCCAACGAGGTTGTCCTATTCACATAAGGAGTTGTGCTTTTGCAATGAAATGTCCCTCTCCTCTCCCCCTGAGTCCTTATGCCCCCACATATCTGCTCTGGAGGGTTTGGGACTCCCGAGAGCAGATTTGGGGGGGGGCAGGGGAGGAGGAGAGGGAAGGGAAGCTGAAGTCCTAATGGGACAATTTCACGTCCTGCTGCCATAATATTATACCCTACACATGTTCATTTCATGATCAAATAAGACTCCTTATTGTCAAGGTCGATCTGCAGCCTTCCTTTATTTTTATTTATTTATTACATTTATACCCCGCCTTTCTTTTCATGATAGAAAGCCAAGGTGTCTTACATATGGTACCCAAGCGGTATCCCATCCAGGCACTGACCAGACCTGACCCTGCTTAGCTTCAGCAGGGAGCTGGCCTTATGTGCCTTCAGACCATATTATTATTTATTATTTATTTTATTACATTTCTAGACCGCCCTATAGCAATAAGCTCCCAGGGCGGTGAACAGCATAATAAAACAGATTAAAATACAAGCGGATGTAAATACAATACAGTACACAATAAAACATAATTAAAATTCCAAATTTAAATTCAATTTTAAATTTTTTTAAAATTTTTAAATGCCTGGGCAAAGAGGTAGGTCTTTACCTGGCGCCGAAAATATAACAGAGAAGGCGCCAGGCGTATCTCGTCAGGGAGGGCGTTCCATAGTTCGGGGGCCACCACCGAGAAGGCCCAAGCTCTAGTTGTCGTCCTCTGTGCCTCCTTATGCGTTGGGACACGGAGAAGGGCCTTCGACGTCGGGCGCAGTGACCGGGTAGGTACATAGCGGGAGAGGCGTTCCGCCAGGTATTGCGGTCCGATGCCGTTAAGGGCTTTATAGGTAAGAACCAACACTTTGAATCTGGCCCGGAAACATATTGGTAGCCAGTGCAGCTGGGCCAGAACAGGTGTTATATGATCAAATTTTTTAGTCCCACTAAGGACTCTGGCCGCTGCATTCTGCACCAGCTGAAGTTTCCGAACCGTCTTCAGAGGTAACCCTACGTAGAGTGCATTACAGTAGTCCAACCTAGAGGTTACCAGAGCATGGATAACTGTGGCGAGGTTCTCCCTCTCCAGATAGGGTCGTAGTTGGGCTACCAGCCGAAGCTGGTAGAACGCATTCCGTGCCACCGAGGCTACTTGAGCCTCCAGTGACAGGAGCGGATCTAATAAGACCCCCAAACTATGGACCTGCTCCTTTAGGGGGAGTGTAACCCCATCTAGGGCAGGTCGGACATCATCCATCTGGGCAGAGAGCCCCCCCACCAACAGCATCTCAGTCTTGTCAGGATTGAGTCTCAGTTTGTTAGCTCTCATCCAGTCCATTATCGCGGCCAGGCAGCGGTTTAGTACATTAACAGCCTCACCTGAGGAAGATGAAAAGGAGAAGTAGAGCTGCGTATCATCAGCATATTGCTGGAAACGCACTCCAAATCTCCTAATGACCTCACCCAGCGGCTTCATATAGATATTAAAGAGCATGGGGGACAGAACTGAACCCTGTGGGACCCCATATTGGAGTATCCAGGGGTTCGAGTAATGCTCCCCAAGCATCAACTTCTGGAGACGATTCTCGAGGTAGGAGCACAGCCACTGCCAAGCAGTGCCTCCAACTCCTAAGTCCGCAAGACGTCCCAGAAGGATACCATGGTCGATGGTATCAAAAGCCGCTGAGAGATCAAGGAGAACCAACAGAGTTACACTCCCTCTGTCTTTCTCCTGACAGAGGTCATCATACAGGGCGACCAAGGCTGTTTCTGTACCAAACCCCGGCCGAAAGCCCGATTGACATGGATCCAGATAATCAGTTTCATCCAAGAGCCCCTGGAGCTGGTGAGCGACCACACGCTCTAAGACCTTGCCCAAGAACGGAACATTTGCTACCAGTCTATAGTTGTCAAAATTTTCAGGGTCCAAGGAGGGTTTCTTTAGGAGCGGTCTCACCACTGCCTGTTTCAGGCAGGGTGGTACCACTCCCTCTCGTAGGGAGGCATTGATCACCTCCTTGGCCCATCCGGCTGTTCCATTCCTGCTAGCTTTTATTAGCCATGAGGGGCAAGGATCCAGAGCAGAAGTGGTCGCCCGCACCTGTCCAAGCACCTTGTCCACATCCTCGAGCTGTACCAACTGAAACTCATCCAATAAAACAGGACAAGACTGTGCTCCGGACACCTCATTAGGCTCAGCTGCTACAATATTGGAGTCAAGGTCCCGGCGGATGTTCGTGATCTTATCTTGGAAGTGTCTCGCAAACTCATTACAGCGGGCTATTGATGGTATTATTGCGTTCTGAGGCCCAGAGTGTAAAAGTCCCCGAACAACTTTATAAAGTTCCGCTGGGCAGTTAGAAGATGACTGAATGGAGGCAGCAAAGTACTGCTTCTTCGCTGCCCTCACCGCCTTCACATAGAGCTTGGTAGAGACCTTCACAAGTGCAAGACCACAGCCGTCGGGAGTTCATCTCCATTTGCACTCAAGCCTTCTCCTTTCTTGCTTCATCACTCTTAGCTCCGGGGTGAACCACGGAGCCACTTGAGCTCTGCAGAGGAGAGGGCGCACCGGGGCGATCGTGTCAACTGCCCGGGTCATTTCTGTATTCCACAGATTGACCAGGGTTTCGACAGGAGCGTCAGTTTTATCAGCCGGAAAACTCCCCAGAGCCTTCTGAAAGCCTTCAGGATTCATTAGTCTCCGGGGACGGACCATCTTAATTGGTCCTCCACCCTTGCAGAGGGGAGAAAACATTGTGAGCCTACACCTCAATAGGCGATGATCTGACCATGACAGAGGAATAGATGTAAAATCCCTTACTCCCAGATCACCATCCCCTGTTCCAGTAGCAAAAATTAAGTCTAGAGTGTGTCCCGAAATATGCGTAGGGCCAGTAACAAATTGAGACAGCCCCATGGCTGTCATGGAGGCCATGAAGTCCCGAGCCGCCCCAGACAAAGTGGTCTCGGCATGAATGTTGAGATCCCCCAATACCAAAAATTTGGGGGATCGCAACACCAGACTCGAGACCACTTCCGTCAGCTCAGTTAGGGAGGCTGTTGGGCAGCAGGGTGGACGGTACACCAACAGTATTCCCAGTCTGTCTCGCTGGCCCAACGTAATATGAAGACACTCCAGACCATTAGCTACCTGGATAGGCTGCCTAACAAGAGGGATGGAACTTCTATAGACCACAGCGATTCCCCCTCCCCGACCCTTGGATCTACCCAGATGCTGAACCGAGTACCCAGGTGGGCACAGCTGGGAGAGATTGATGCCTGGGACTTCCTTGATTCCCTGATGTAGTGTTACTCATGGACCACTTAAATGAGAATTTAAATGCATGGAGCATTTGGCTTAGCAAATAAACATAGTGGGCTCTCCAACACTGGAGGCATTCAAGAGGCAGTTGGACAGCCATCTGTCGGGAATGCTTTGATTCGGATTCCTGCATTGAGCAGGAGGTTGGACTTGATGGCCTTATAGGCCCCTTCCAACTCTACTATTCTATGATTCTCCATGCATTTAAATTCTCATTTAAGTGGTCCATGAGTGACTCATGAAGAGCTGTTCCTTACCAACATGTGGTAAGGTATTGGGAACATAGGAAGCTGCATTTATAATTAGGCCATTGGTCCATTTATTTCAATACTGAACTAGAAACTGACAGGCAACCTTCCAGGGTTTCTGACAGGAAACATTCCTAGTCCTACCTGGAGATGCAAGGGATGGAACGTGGGACCTTCTGCATGCAAAGCAAATGATCTACCACTGAGCTGCAGCCCTTCAGGCCAACCTCATTGCAGCTTTTGTCTCTCCAATCATTTTACCTTCCAATGACTTGCGAGTTTCCCTTTCCTTTTTGTAAGCACTGTGTGATCTGGATGTATTCTGTAGCATTTTCAAGATGAAAGAAGTTATTTGCCAAACTAATTTCATTGACACAAATGGTGTATCTTTAATTAAATCAACTAAGTGGTTTTTTAAATGTGTTTCTCCTCCCACAGTGCAAATAGCAAAAACCTGGCATTTCTAGTAGACCACACAATAAAGAACGTCCAGCCATGGACAAAAGGCATCTAGTGAAAAAGGAGTTTAGCAAAAGATTCTCTTTAGACAGCAGTCTCATGGTGAGTACAAAAACATTTCTGCAGTTTGGGCTATCTTTTTGGCTAATGGATATCCTTGGACACATGTTGGAGATGTTGTATTGTCAAAATTGCAAGAGACTTTTTCTTAGTAGCCAAATGTAAGCAAATGCTAAAATAATATAGCAATGAACTGCAACTGTTGATAGCTTTGAAGGAACTTGACACCTTGGTGTTCTTGATCAGAGTTTCAGAAGAAAAATGATGCCATGTCCATTTGGAGTTTAGAGGATCATGGATGCCCTGTAAAAGGGACATCAGTGGTGAAGGCTTAACAAGGAAAGTGGTTTAATTAAATAATATTGCTTCAAATAACAAGAAACCTATACATCTGTGGCTGTGTTCTATAGCTGTTTTGTACCTTGTGTTTTTTAAGTGTCCATCTAAAACTGTGTAACGTCAGTGTGGCATATAGGCATCATACAGGCATCCCTGGAAAACAGGATTGGCTGCAGCTCCCCGAATGTACACTGGATGGCAAATCTGGGTTTGCTACTGTTGTGTGAAGTGGCCCTATTAACGCCGGTGATGGTTTTGGCTACAGTGAACATAGATGGACCCTAAAACCATGTTCTTTCTATATAAGTGACAGATGTGTTTTCTTGGTTAGCCTTTTACTCCCCTAACAGTGGAAATGACTTGGGACCTATTCATACACTACATTTTTTTAGGTGTACTCTTAAGATGTAACCGAATGTGGCATGCACAAACTCATGGAGCTGTCACTAGATGCAACTCTCTACTGAGCATACACATGGTGGATCTGTTATGTATAGCAAATGCGTGGAAGTTCTACCCAAAGTCCTCCTGAGCAAGAAATCTGTGATTTGATGAGCACTAAAGCTCCATTGTTATTTATATGTGCAAAGCATGTACCTGTTTCCATAACATCACTTTATAGAGACATCATATGAACCTATACTAATATTACTCAAATGTGCCAAACACTGGAGTGAACAGAGCTTCCCTTTCAGCGGTTGTCAACACAGCCACTTTTTAGGGGTTATCTGTAAACTTTGCAACAATATTTGGATGGGGGCAAGTATATCAGGATCTGCCCAGTCGTTTGAAACAGTTTAAATTATGGGTGTCTCCTTAACATTAACAGAATTCTTTTTCGATCATGTCATGGCAGTGTCCTTTGGAAGAGTTTTCACAGAGAGTTTCACAGAGAGTAAAGGTGGAGTTGGATAACGTATTGGACAACTCCTGAGAATTACAACATGCTCTAAAACTCTCCTTGCTCATTTATCTAATGGTAAAATATGTGCTTGTGCCATAATGTTGAATGTATTTAGTCAGCAGAATAAGCTCTACTGAAGCTAACGGAATGCATTTGCAAATAATAGGGGAGGGCAAGCAATAACAGGAAGCCAGAAAACAAAAAGTCAAAGTACCTCATTCAGGCCAAATTCCCATTTGTGTGACTGCCGCCTTCCTTCACTTTAAGCATAAGAAATTTGTGTGCTTCTAAGCAGTTGACAAAGGAGCAGCTCTCTTTTCAAATAAATTAAGTTCCCAGGGTCAATGTTTCAGGAGGTTGCTGACATGTTTAGTGACTACCCTTCAAAGTCCAAGTGTAGAGAGTTTGGTATGAGATTTCTGTGGATGATGAAATCAGCTGATCTGGGAAAGAATGGAAAGAGGAGATGGAAATCAAAATCACCTCCTCTTCCTGGGTCAGTAGTGGAGTAGTTGTGGAGATGAAAGGAGAGCCCTTCTGCCTTGGAAAATAAATCAAGGTACATCCCCATGTTCATTTTCTTTAACAGCCGATTCCCTTTAGCCTGAGCTAAATAATTCATCAGCAGCGTAGCCACAGTTGTGTGAGCCTCACAGTAGTGTAGGATGTAGGAATCATTTAGGGTTGTCTATTACTATAATATGCTAATAATTTAAAGCAGAGTTTCTGTAGCTTAGAACTGTTTGATGGGCTGGGGATCAGCAGGTGATGTTTTCTCCTCAGTGCATCTCCACAATGCGGGAAAATACTTTGAAATGTATGCCTATTATGCAGACTTTTTTCAAGAAAGCAGAGGAGTCTAGACATGGAAAGGGAGTAACACCACAACAGGATGTACTACCAAATTAGCTCTCTGTCCCTGCCTTAGCTGAATTATTCTAGTGCCTGGGACAAAGGAACCCTCTCATAGTTGTGCACACCTGATAACATACAGACTAAATTATTGTAATATGGTCCACATGGGACTGCCTTTAAAGATGATTTGGAAGGTTCTTCTGGTGTAGAATGTATGCTTTTGGTGACCAAGCAGTCAAATAATACAACACCTATACTATATCAGCTGCACTGATTTCTAGGTTGTTTCTGGGACCAGTTTAAAGTGTAGGTGGTGACTTTTAAAACTGTAAACAGTTTGGGACCAAGTTATTTGAAGAACCACCTATAACTGTACAAGCCTGCTTGGGTCTCAGGAAGCCGGGCTTATGAACCTGCCATCACGATAAATTAGGCTGGCAGGCACTAGAGGTGGCTAACCTGTATCCTTCCAGATGTTGTGGGACTACAACGCTATCATCCCTGCCCATTGGCCATGGTGGCTGGGGCTGATGGGAGCTGGAGGCTTCTCTCCCAACCCTCCCACCACCGCTGAAATTAGGATTGAAGGAGGCGTGGCTTGCGCTTAAGCAAGATGGACATTTAATCCTATTTGGCATTACTTCACCAGTTTTAATGCATGTGAAAACAGGGTAATCAATCACTAATTTTCCTGTATTGGGCACAAGAAGAGAAGGGAATGGAGCTCAAGGGAAATTCAAGGTCAGACACATTTCTTCAGTCGTAGCAGCTGTCACCTGAATGATCTGAAGATTCTGACCATCTCAGGCCACAGTGAAATTGATGAGGCCACCATGGTGGTGGGGAAGACAAGGGTAGGAAAATCTTCTAATGCTCAGCCTGAGCCCTCTTGGGCAGAAGAACTTGCACATCAGATGCAACAGCTCAGACAGGACCTTGCCCAAGACTGAGTGAAAGCTTTAAAGCCAATAGAGGCTTCTATCAAAGACTTAAAATCACAATTTAAGGAAGTCACTGTTGCAGCTAACAAGGCCCTAGATATGAGTCTTCAACAGAAAGCTAGATCTTATAAAATGGTGGATGCATAACGGATCTACAAATTAAGCTGGAGGAGCAGGAGGATAAAGCCCCTTATAGGAATATTCGTCTACACAGGATTCCAGAGCAAGAAGGAGGATAGGATATGACTGCCTTTATTCCAGAATTATTCAGTGAGTTGAAATTGGAGATCCAGCGCTCAGATTTAGACATTGAATGAGTTTACAGAGTAGCAGGGAGAAGTGTTAAAGAGGGAGCCCCGCCTCAAGACATCATTATTTGCTTTGATTGTTTTTAAAAAAACATGAACAAGTACTAAAGACTTCAAATAATGTGAGAAGTTTGCAATATAAAGAAATGGAACTACAGGTCTTTCAGGACATCAGTCCTGACACACTTTGGTGACATAAGAAATTTCGACCATAGACTGAAACACTTCAAAAAACTGCCATTCCCTACAGATGGGGCTATCCGTTTCAGTTCGGATAAGTAAGGCTCTCCGACACTGGAGGCATTCAAGAGGCAGCTGAACAGCCATCTGTCGGGAATGCTTTGATTTGGATTCCTGCATTGCACAGGACTTGATGGCCTTATAGGCCCCTTCTAACTCTCCTATTCTATGATTCTAAGTTTATGGTGCTTCATAAGGGGAGGATGCATACAGCCTCAACTGTGCAAGCAGCAGTTTTACTATCTGATCTGAATCTCCCACTCTCAAATCTGCCTCCAAAACAGGGTGATGATGTACATAGGAAACAACATTCGCAAGAATGGAGCAGATAGGAAAAGGAAAAGGTGGTGCAGACTGGATCCAACTTTTATGATGATATAATGAACTAGCAAGAAGATATCGTAACCCCACCAGCGATCCTGACAGAGAGCCCCTTGTCATACAGCTTTACATCTGAGCACAATATAGTTTGATCCCTCCTTTTTCAATCTATGCACATTACCCTGTCATAAGACCTATCTCTACACACTGGCATTTATCTTTGGAGTAGAGTTCCCAGTGGAGAGATGCTGTTTCAGCAAGATCTTTTTCAAACTCCTCCCCTCCTTTATATTATGGCTCAATCTCAAAACCCTTGGACAGTAGCAACACCATGAGTTGCTCTGTGAGGATCCCCACATGCGGATTTCTGTCCCAAAAAGCTTTGCAATTTGAATGGAGTTTATTTTTCCAACCATGGTTTTGCTGTTGTTTGAGGTTTTGTTCTATGTTTAACAGTGTCCATGCCATGCATATCACTACTTGCTCACTGCTTTTGATGGGCATTTTCTCCTCCCCTAATATGGGTGACATCAAATTGTTTTCTCTAAATGCCAAAGGTCTGGGTTCAAATATAAATGGCCAGAATTGAACATTTGTTAAGGGGGGAGTTTTCTTGCAAGAAATGCATCAAAAAATCTCCCTCCTCAAACAAACCCAAACAAAGCTGGATTGGAGAGCATTATTCAGTCCCTGGTAATTCTAAGTCTGGAGAGGTAGCAATTTTGTGTGCAAAGAAATGCACATTCATACTAGACAGTCAGATAGTAGATTCCTGGAGGTGCTATCTCTTTTTACAATGTACCTTAGGCCAAGTAAAAGTGACCATGGCAACTTTATACTATCCTGATGGTCAGCTTTCGTTTCTCCAGGTTACTTTGCAAGCGCTATAAAACCCATTCCAGGATCAATTATTTTCTTCTTTCAAAGGATTTGTTAAACTCTCTTCAATGCAGTGATATTGGTAACATCACGGTATCAGATCATGCTCCCATTACTATATCCCTCAGCTTGTTGGATGTGCAACCCTACACTGTGGCCTGGAGACTCAGTCCAAATATCTTCTATGAGAGAGATGCTCTGGATCAGTTGAGGACAGCTTTAAACAAATACTTCTCCCTCAATACCACTCCAGCTTTGCCCTAGGCCACAGTGTGGGATGCAATTAAAGCCATCATGTGGGGCTTATGTATTAAAGACACTTTCTGGATCCACAAGCACAAGACACAAGAGCAGGAAATTCTACTGTCAGACATTGCAAAACTTGAAACTTTACTGGTAATTCAAAAGTATATAGACTGAGTTTATAAGTATAAAGTTCAAAAGTATAACAGGCTGAGTTTCAGGCCTCGGAAGTCTATATAATACAAATGTAACATATCTCAATAAGAGATATTATGAATTTGGAAATAAGAACTCTAGATTATTAGCAAATGCAGTCAGAAGGAAAAAACACACTAGAAATGTGATATTAGGAATTTCAGCTGCAGGTGGGGACAGCTGCTGGTCCACTAGTGATATTAGTGATGCCTTTCCTCATTACTATGAAAATGACATTTTAGCAAGCGTTATGATAGAGCTCTTTCCTTATTATCTGTAGATACATTCAAGACTTTTGATCATCTGGAATGGACTTTTTTATCACCCTCCTTGATAAATTGAATTTTGGCCCTTGTTTTGTGAATGTTAGCCATCAATTATATTCTGAGTCTTCTGCTACTATCAGAGTTACTGGTTTAGACTCCGCATATATCAAGATCTCCAGGGGGACTAAACAAGGCTGCCGCCTCTCGACTATTCTGTTCTCAATAGAGATTGAGGTTTAGATAGACAAAATTACAGTAGATCCAACTATCAAAGGTATAGATATCAATGGTAGCTCACATATAAATATTTTTGTGGACAACATTCTTAGTTCAGCAGTCCCAGATCATCAAAAACACCTGAACGACTACAGTACATGTGCAGGTCTGGAAATTAACTATAATAAATCAGAGCTAATGTGTATGAATATACCATCACCTATACAAACCCAATTACAATCAACATTGGGACTCTTTCAGCAGTCTGCACTATCTGGTGATTAATACAACTAAAGATTACTGTCAACTACGGAGAAGGAATTATCCTCTCCTTGGTTCTATTCATAAAGAGATTGCAAACTGGAAGGATCTCAGTTTATCCTGGCTTGATCATATTGCAGCTCTGGAAATGATGATCCTTTCCAAATTTATGTTTCTTTTCCAGTGTCTCCTTTGCAATACCAGACCCAATGTTCAAGTGCTGGCAACATCTCATGGAACAATTTAGTGAGAAGGGGAAATGATCTAGACTTAACAAGGCAATTGTATATAGATCGGTGTTGAAGAGGGGATTTGGATTTCCTGACTTGTGGTTATATTTTGAGGCATTTCAATTGAAACAACTGTTATATGTAATTACAGAGTGCAAAGGAATCTCATGGGTGGGGATGGAGTTGGAGCCATCATGTCCTTCGCTGTCTTTAATACCTTTTTTGCTTCCTTCTCCTCCTGATATTAACAACCTCCCAAATCCATTTTTGAGGATCTCATTCACAGTCTGGAGACAATGGAGGAAGGGTTTGACTCCCAATCCCACCCCACTTATCCCTTTCATAGATTACCCACATTTTAGACATCTAGGTAAATATAAGCAATTTCAAGATTGGGCATCCCATGGTCTGTGGACTATGTGGGATTTGTTTGATAAGGGATGCCCTATCTCCCTGGAGAAGGTTGATTCTCTGTTGCAAAATGTGTCTGCTACATGGTTAAGGAAAGCCGGAGCCTTCTGTCAGATATTTATATAGAGTGGTGGGACTGCCAAGATTCCTCACCCTGTTTGGTTATGTGAAGATGGTGAAAGGGACATAAAGGGAGTGATCTCAACAATTTATGCTTCTTGATATAAAATATCCAGAGAAGGGAGGTATAAGAGCTCTTAAATGCAAAGTTCACTGATTTAGAATGGAACAGTATGTGGACCAGATCACGTGTAAAATCTACTTTGGCATGTGTCTCAGAGGTTGGTTGGAACTAATATATAGATGGCAATGGACCCCTGTCCATCTTAGTTAGCTATAAATCTGTCTTCCATGTGTTGGAGGGGTTGTGAAGAGTACGTTATTTTACCTTTGGTGGTCATGTGATCATGTGAAAAATTTCTAGGTAACAATGTTTGAATTGATTAGTCAAATCATGCAGCAGATTGTGCTGCTATTCACGGAGACAGTCACTGATGTCCTAGATCACAAAGACCGGATTCTGAGGTTAATTCCTGCCAGACTTGAAATTGCTGCTAATTGGAAGGAACTAAATTCATTGTCAGTTACCAACTGGTATGTGAATTCTGGCAGTTGGCGCTTAATGAGAAGCCAACACAGGAATGCAGAAAGGCTAGGGGAGCAAATAAAAATGACAAGTTTTCTGTTCTGTGGTTCCAGTTTACTAAAATATGTTAACACTGTAGATAACACTATTTGGCCTCCCGTGGTTCAGTTCTACTTTTGGTGAGACCCGTTTAGTGCAGATCCAACTCCCTGATAAGAGGATGTTTTGTAAAAGGGGTTTATTTATTCACATGATGTACTAACGTTTAGCAGTGTACTATGTCTCTGTACATGTTTTGTTATTTAAAAATTAATAAAAATTAAATTAAAAAAAGAAATTAGGATTGAAAAAAGCATTCTGTTTCAGCCAATGTTTTGGTTTTGGTGTGTGTATGGTACCCATGATTCTCCCACTGGTTTGCAAATATGCCTACTTGGTTCATAAAGGTTGGTGACCCCTGGTAGACAATAATGAGCTAGATGGACCAGTGGTCTGACTTGGTAAAAGGCTGTGTACCTGCACACCATCATCATTTTTGCAACCTTAATGGCCATAACATACTAGAACAGGGTTAGCCTTAGCCAATAAATGCTCAGTTCTCTCCAGCTACTCTTTATGTCATCCCCCTTTCTATATTGAACAGAAAGCATTTGCCAATGCATTTGATATGAGGCATGCCCTGTATTTAAAATAAGAACAACAAAAATGGTATTCAGAATGCAGATAAATGTATTTCTGTCTCTAAAGTTGTGGTAAAGGCATGACATCATAGAGTCTGGCTCCATATATTATTTTAGAACAGGAGTCTAGACCCCAAACCAGAATGCATTTAGTTAAAAATAGTTTCATAACTTGTAAATATACGCATCCCTATTTTTTGTCTCCTCTCACGATTCCATTTGAACTTTACAGCACTGTGAATTAGAACTTGGAAATGGACATTAGATCATTAGCTTAGATAATGTATAGCTCTTACAGATAATCTATATTCATTTTTAAAGTTTAATGTGTAATGTGGTACATCTTATCAAAACTCATTTAAAGCTTTTTCATTTTTAAAAAGTCTAAGAAAACATTTAGGTTTTTTTTAAAAAGTTGTTAGGGCTGTTCAAATGGTGATTAAAGTTTCTTTATTTGATTTTTGCATCAGGAAAACTGGGCTGCTATTGTGGCTATTAAAGCTGCTACCTGAAAGAATTTTAAGCTTTCTTCAAATACACTTTTTTAAAAAAAAGCCTTCTGTAACAAAGAACAAAGTAGATAAAAAACACATTATAGACAAAATCATGATTGCTGTGAGAAAATGTAGCTTTTTGCACACTCTCTGTACAGTGCTGCCTGTGAAAATAATAAAAGACCCACCAGAAACTGAGGCCTTTGCCTGACCTAAAACTGTTCTGTTTTATCCAGGACACATTGTGATCAGAAAAGTCAGTGCTCCACGCTGTGCTCTTTATTTATGAGAGTAATTCCTAGGCTGGCTTGGGAATTGCTTTGGATTGACACTTACAGCTGTGATGGCATTTAGTTGAGCAGCCTTCTTGAGAACGTTTTATCTTTACAAGTATCTAGCCTCTATAAAATAGAAGTATTTAGGTTTTTTTAATGAGAAGCTTTCAATTTTCAAAAGCAGAGTGCAGTGAATTGTTTCTTCGGAGGTTGATTGCCTGTGCTTTCACCTTTTCAAAGCTTAGTCATACAGCACTGTAATTTGCAATCGGATTAGTTTTAACAAGTGAGGTACCTGTAAAATTACTGGTGAACAGGAGCATTGTCAGGTCTGAGCAGTTGTCCTTTTTGTTCCGTTCTCCCCCAGCTTACCAACTGGATGCAAGTGCTAGGAAGGTGTCCCTTTTGAACATTTCTCCATCTCCCCACAAGCCCCTGGGAAATTAAGATGTGGGTCCACTTGGAGTTTTGGCCCTTCACTGTGCCATACATCCAACAGCCCAACCCCTCTAAATGTTAAAAATAAATAAATGGTATGCCCATGTTGTGTGCTGATGCCAGTCCTGTTTCTGCCGTGCCGTCAGTATTACTATTATTATTTAAACTTATTAATTGCTTGTTTAAGGACAGAATACGGAGAAACAAATTGGTTCCCAATCAGAAAGAGTGTGAGACAGGGGTGTATTTTATCACCCTATTTTTTTAATCTATATGCAGAACATATCATATGGAGAGCGGGATTGGACCAAGATGGAGGTGTGAAAATTGGAGGGAGAAATATCAATAATTTAAGATACGCAGACGATACCACACTACTAGCAGAAACCAGTAATGATTTAAAACGAATGCTGATGAAAGTTAAAGAGGAAAGCACAAAAGCAGGACTACAGCTGAATGTCAAAAAGACTAACGTAATGACAACAGAAGGTTTATGTAACTTTAAAGTTGACAATGAGGACACTGAACTTGTCAAAGATTATCAATACCTTGGCACAGTCATTAACCAAAATGGAGACAATAGTCAAGAAATCAGAAGAAGGCTAGGACCGGGGAGGGCCGCTATGAGAAAACTAGAAAAGGTCCTCAAAATGCAAAGATGTATCACTGAACACCAAAGTCAAGATCATTCAGACCATGGTATTCCCGATCTCTATGTATGGATGTGAAAATTGGACAGTGAAAAAAGCAGATAAGAGAAAAATCAACTCATTTGAAATGTGGTGTTGGAGGAGCGCTTTGCGCATACCATGGACTGCAAAAAAGACAAATAATTGGGTGTTAGAACAAATTAAACCAGAACTGTCACTAGAAGCTAAAATGATGAAACTGAGGTTATCACACTTTGGACACATCATGAGAAGACATGATTCATTAGAAAAGATAATAATGCTGGGAAAAACAGCAGGGAGTACAAAAAGAGGAAGGCCAAACAAGAGATGGATTGATTCCACAAAGGAAGCCACAGACCTGAACTTCCAAGATCTGAACAGGGTGGTTCACGACAGATGCTCTTGGAGGTCACTGATTCATAGGGTCGCCATAAGTCGTAGTCGACTTGAAGGCACATAACAACAACAAATTGCTTGTTACCTAAAAGGTGTCCAAGTGACCTTTCAAACCATAAAGCATAAACATAAATACATTATACCATGGGGAGGGAAATGAAAAATTCATAGAAAACATTAACATTATACAACATACGAAAAACAATGCCCCCCCCCCAGTAACAACCATAAGAAGTTTGGGCAGCACACTAACATCATCTGCTGCTATCTCCGCTAGTAATTGGTGGGCCCTCGGACTTCAGGGCCCAAGTCCAGCCTTAACATCACCACTACTGGTGAAAAGTGCTTTCTTGCACCAGGACATTTTTGCCTCTACCTGCTCTACATTACCCTTTCCTACTCAATCTACATCTACTTACCTCAATATTATCGAAGGTGCAAAGGTTATCATTACCTTAGGTCTACTTCCAATACTAACAGCTGCCCATCACCCTTTCTTGACAGGATGTGCTATCCCCTATCCATAGTCAGTCATTCCCAGATCAGCTCTATGGTGAAGATGAATATAGATGGCCATTTGCCAACTTCCAGAGAGGTAGATGAGTTTGTCTTTGTGTTTGAAATCTTGGGCCCCATGCATTTGCCAAATATAAACTTGCCATAACCTGTTTATGTAGTGAAGTAGTGAAGATGGTCTTCCCCCACTTCTGTACTTCATCAGAAATCCAAGGAAGCAGGGGACCTAGTGCTCTCCAATCGGAAGGACAGTAAAAATGCCCATCTTACTTTAGTTTTATGTACACAATGGTTAGGTACTTCTTGGTAAATGACTGTATACCGAGTCACCCTAGAGCAGGGACAGGGTACTTGGGGGCCTCCAGCTGATGGGAACTGGAGTCCAATAATGTTTCGATGCCACATAGTGGAAGGGTTGCTTTTAAGGGAAAGCTGCCAGCAGTATGTACATATTGGCTTTAATACCAATTTTCTCTTTTAAATAACCTTTTTGTCCCAGCTCCAAACTTGTGTTGGACACCAGGGATCCAGAGGATAGTTCTGTGTATATTATCCCTGACAGTCTGATGATTCTACTACTGAACGCCAGGTCGGTCCATAATAAAACCATGCTGATCCATGATTTGATCATTGTCCCGTCCAGAGCTGGAACCAAGAGACTGAGACACGGGTGCAATTAAATCTCATTTTATTAAAGTAATGGATACATCAAAGGCATTGCACTTCATAAGAAACACCTATACCGGCTCACTAGAATCCCTAGCTACACATGCTCTACGACGTGTGAAGAAAGTTGACTCAGCAACCCCCCCCCCGTGCACTGCCAGCTTAAGTAGGGAACGTTGTCAAGTGTAATCTCTGACTCCTTCGCAAGTCCTATCTCTGCCCTGTCCACTTCCTATGGCAGCGGGTGCGAGGCGACGGGGGGCGGGTCTCCAATGGTTCATCAGAAGACACCTGCTCCAGAGTAGGCTCGAGGTCACACTGTTGGCATCCTGAGAACTGCTTGGCTGGGGAGGAGTTGGCAGAGTCTCCTGAACTTCCCCCAACGGCTCCTCTGCGACAACTGGGGGCGGCGCTCTCTCTGCTTCTGAGATCATGCTATCAGTGGGAATTGGCCCAAGTTCAGGCTCGCTTCCCCTCCCAAGGTCCTGCTCAGACTCAATAATTGCTGGTTCTTCCATGCCCTCAGACAGCTGAGGTGCCTGCAACTCATGCCTCTCCCCTTCCTGCCCCTGAAGGGAGAGCTGAGGCTCACAATCATGGATGAACAGGCTGACCTTGTGTGTATCACTGAGATCTGGGTGGGGGAGCTGGGCTGTCCAGATCTGATTCTAATCTGTCCACCCAGGTACTCAGTGCAACATCAGCCCAGACTAGAGGGATGGAGGGGAGGGGTTGCTGTAGTCCACAGAAATTCACTCCCTATCACTGGGAAACCCCTCTCTCTTGGAGAGGTACTGGATGGTCTGCACCTGCTGTTGGGCCAAATAGGTAGATTGGAGCTACTGTTGGTGTACCACCCACCCTGCTGCTCAACAACCTTCCTGGCCAAGCTGGCTGAGGTTGTCTCAAGTGTGGTGTTGGAAGAACCCAGAACAGTGGTTTGGGTGACTTCAATATCCATGCTGAAGCCACCTTAGGTCCAGTTCAGGAGTTCATACCCTCCATGGCAATTATAAGTGTATCTCAAATTGTCATCAGTCCAACACACAGAGCCGGACATACGCTCAATCTAGTCTTTGCTCCGTGTGGGGAGGGTAGTGGTCTGGAAATTGGTGGAATGGATATTATCATGGTCAAACCATTTCCTGGTGAGCTTTGGTCTTGCCCTGACAATTCTGCCATGTGGGAGTGGGGGACCAGTTAGGATGGTCCACCCCTGGAGATTGATGGAATCTGATAGATTCCTGACTGCTCAGGGGATTTTCCAGTAGACAGAGCAGGTGAGTCTGTTGAGTTCTAGTCTCACTATGGAATGGTGAGACTCACAGAGCCATTGACACAATTGCTCCTGAAGGCTCTTTCTAGTTCTGTGGAGCCTGCTTTGCTCTTTGGTGTACTGAGGAGCTGCTGTTGATGAACTGGACCGGGCAAGGGAATAGATCTCGCTCCAGAGCTGACTGGGCATATGTTCAGGCTCATAATCATGAGCCATGTGGCAGTGGGGGCAGCAGTGATCGTATATTGCTGCCTCCATTGCATCCTTGATGAGATGCCTGGCTGAGTTGCTCTGTGTAGTCCAGAGGTTGGTCACTCCTGATGAGGGGGTTGGACCTCTGGAGCACATAGTGTCCAGCTGTAACTGGCTGGCTAAACATTTTGAGGACAAAGTTGCTCAGCTCCATAGTGATTTCGACGCTGCTATTGTGGCAGTTCCAGGCAAGGTGTCCAATGCAATGTCGAACCCAGCATTGTGGGATCAATTCCAGTTTATGCGGCCTGAGGATGTGGACAAGATGCTTGCAGTGATGTGCCCAACCACCTGCTCATTAGATCCTTGTCCATCCTGTCTTATAAAACTAGCTGGAATGGGGTGACTGAATTGGTCACTGGTGTGGTTAATGCATCTTTCGTGAATGTGTGATGCCCACTGCCCTAAAGAGGTGTTATTGCATCCACTTCTTTAAAAGTCCACACAGGACCCAATGGAGTGTAACAACTATAGACCAGTCGCCATCACCCCTTTCTTGGCAAAGGTGGAGTGGAAAAGGTGGTTATGGAGCAACTGCAGGTATTCCTGGATGAGACTGATTTTCTAGATCCATCACAATCGGGATTCAGACCCAGTTTTGGAACAGAATGAGCCTTGGTCACCCTGATGGATGACCTTGATCATGAGAGAGACAGGGGGAGTGCGACCTTGCTACTTCTGCTTGATCTCTTAGTGGCATTTGATACCATTGACCATGGTATCCTCCTGGACTGACTTAGCGGGATTGGTATTGGAAAGCACTGCATTGCGGTGGTTCCTCTGTTACCTTCAGGGCTGTGTCCAGAAAGTAGCACTGGGTGAGTGTTCCTTGGCCCCCTGGCACTTGTGCTATGGGGTTCTGCAGGATACTATTCTCTCCCGAGTGCTATTTAACATCTATATGAAGCCGTTGGGAGTGATAATTAAGGAATTTTGGAGCAAGGTGTCGGCAGTATGCTGAAGACATGCAGCTGTATTTCTCCATAACATCTGAATGAGGAGAGACTGTGAATGTTCTGAATTGGTGTCTGATTGCTGTAGTGGAGTTGATGAGGGCCAATAAACTGTGCCTGAATCCTGGGAAGATGGAGGCTCTTTAGGTAGGTAGTTCCTATGTTTGGGAGATAGGCAAGCTACCCGTTCTGGATGGGGTCACGCTCCCTCTGAACAAGCAAGTCCATAGCTTAGGGGTACTCCTGGATTCATCTTTGTCACTAGAGGCCCAGATATCCTCTGTGGCTAGGAGTGCCATATCAGTTTTGTCTGGTTCATCAGCTACAGCTGTTCCTGGGTAGGAATGGCCTGGATTCTGTAATGCACTCTATGTGGGGCTACCCTTGGCCCTGGTTTGGAAGCTTCAGTTGGTGCAAAATGCGGTGGCCAGACTGCTGATGGGGGCACATGGCCAACATGTGACACCACTGTTAAAAAATCTGCACTGGCTGCCCATCCACTACTGAGCCAAGTTCAAGGTCCTTGTATTAATTTACAAAGCCTTGAAAAGTTAGGAGCAGAGTATCCTAGGGACCACCTGAACCCTTATATCCCAGATCATCTGCAGGAGCAGCTTTGGTTGTCCCCTGAGTTGATGAGGCTCATTTAACATCGAGCCTTCAGTATCATCGGCCCATTTCTCTGGAATGTTCTTCCAACAGAGTTTCAGCAGGCACCTTCTATTTGAAGCCTTAAACGCCTGCTGAAAACCTTTCTGTTCTGCCAGGCTTATGCAGGCAATTAAGATGTCTTTTTGCAATAGTTGACCTCAGTTTTTACTGTAATTTTTTAATGTTTTTTTTTTTACTGTACAGGTTTTTTAATTTGTAAACCACTTTGGTGTTTTTAAATGAAATAACAGTATACAATTATATATTATATATAATAAAATAAATGTCTGAGAATCTCCTGATTCAGCATGGGGAAGCTGCTGTTGTAAAGAGAATATTATTGGCTCAGTGGTAGAGCATCTGCTTTGCATGCAAAAGGTCCCAAGTTCAGTCCCTGGCATCTCCAGGTAGGGCTGGAAAAAAGATCCTGTTTGAAACCCTGGAAAGCTGCTATAAGACATTACTGAGCTAGATTTGATATAAGGAAGCTTCCTGTGTTCCATTCGGGGCCAACATGTATTGAGTTGAAACTTGAGCTAAAACTAAGCACTTGCTAGGGATGGAGGAGAAATTCGATTCAGTTCACATTTAAAGCCAAATTTATCAAATGTGTACTTCCGAAACAATATGAGAACCAAAACACAGCCATTCTTTGAAATTCGCACTTATCTGAATTCTATGATGCAGTTCTCCGACCAAGCAATGTTTACAAAAATGCATACATTAGGGGAAAGTGTGCATAAAATGCATATACAGTATTGGTGACAATAATAAACAAAAATGCATTATATTAGGACAAATTGTGTGAAAAAACTGTACATTAGTCAAAAGTACATACAAAAATGTATTTATTAGGAGAAATTTGCACTGAATGCTGAAGAGTTTTCATTTGTTCTTTAGAAAAATCTGCAAATTTCTGCAGAAATGTGGAGAACCAAATTTAAGATTATAAAAATGAGAAACTGAGAGAACCAAAATTGATAAATGATTCCATCCCTAAATACTACTGGCTCAAAAGTTTTGGGGAGAGTGGAAGAGAATGCAAAGATGACATCAATACGGAGTCCCGTCTGAGTGGGACCACCTCATACCCCTATCACTGCTGTCTATTTGTTTGCCCTCTTCCTCTGGACCCATTACAGGCATACCCCACTTTAACGTTCGCAATGGGACCGGAGAGTATACTTAAAGCGAAAATAAACGTTAAGTGAAGCAATTGTCTTCACTTGTAGTACACGCAATCACCACGAGATGTCAGCAGCGTCATGCCAATAAAGTGTACGTTATTGTGAAGCGCGCGAACGTTAAGCGGGGCATGGGGACGTATGGAGCATGTACGTTATAGCGAGGCAATGTTAAGTGAAGAGACATTAAGCGAGGTATGCCTGTACACATCTCCACCCAGAACAAGATTGGATGGCAAATGGATGCTGCTGCTTCACTTCAAAATGCATGGAGTCTAAAGCTGTATTCTATCTCCACTGTTGGTAGCGGTATGTCTCTGAATGCCAGTTGCTGGGAACATGAATAAGGAGAGTGTTGTTGCATTCATGTCCGCTTATGGACTTTCCATAGGCATCTGGTTGGCCACTAGTGAGAATAAGATGTTGGGACTGGATGGACCTTTGGCCTGATCCAATAGGGCTTTTCTTATGTTCCTCACTCTTTCTTCTGCTTGCATCCTTGACCAGAGAAATTGATCTGGCAGTGGAAGCAAGGAGGAGAGGCAGCAATACCCCAGCAGGCTCTGGGGATTGGCATGTGGGACCCCTGCTGTGTTGTGGGCCTCGACAGGTGCCCAACTATGCCAAATCCTGACACTAGGCCTGCAAACATCCCTGAATATTTTTTTCTTGTGATAGTGAAAAGGGCCATTGTAAAAGACAGCAGCATACAGTCAAATGAGTAGTCTTTAGGTCTGTGGAAATCTTTCGCTAAATACTGTATTTCCAACTAATTCTATGGCCCACCCTAATCATATTTGTAGTTTTGCAAGCCAAGGTAATGAGGAGAACAATGAGGTCCTCTTTTCCAAGCTGTAAGGTGATCTGTCCAAAAGATGGGAAAGAATGTGCCCTTTCCCCATACTGGCTGTTTCACAGATGAACTCAAGGCAAAATGTGTGTGTGATTTTCCCAGAGGAGGAAGGTGTGGTCCCTCAGCAAGCATAGTGAATTTATTAAGATGGCAACAATCAGATCAAGCTGGTGTGATACATTTTATATTGGCAAGAAACAGACTTGGAAGCTGTGTATTGAAAACAATTTCTTAATTTTTAATATACTATTTAACCTTTTCCCTGAATTACTTTGTCAATATTAATCATCCTTACAAATCAGTCTTTAAGCCTTGGACTTGAAGCATTTATTTATCATACCATAAAATCTCAAGAATTAAGAACACCCTCAGAATAAAATCTGATTTATAACCTTGGCATGTTTGTGTGTCTGGATGTTTCTCCTCTGGCTACTCAGTCAAACATGTCTCTCTATACCCTGTGATTAGTGATAGGCTGAGAATTCCACCACCTCCCCTCAGAGCATTAGGCTCATGACTGAGTCCCAGTCCACAGCACGAATAGGCAACATGTGCGGTAGTAAAGGAGATATCAGGAAATAGCTAATTTGTCTGTTTGAGTTTGTGTGAAATTTACATAATTCTCAAATCATTTTGACAGATTGCATATAAAACTGCAACTGTTCAATTTCCTTAAGAATTAACTTCTTCTGATATGATTACTCTGGATTACATGTGAACGTTTGAGTTGGTTCTTAGACAATTCTGCAAGTCTCTGGACAAGGTCACACTGTGCCTGGTGCATGCTACACATTTCATTCACCCAACCACTTTGTGTCTGATTCAGACTGAACATGTCCCCCACACAGGAACTTCCAGCTCCATTTTTGTGACCAACATATTGTATGGTATAACATACTTGCATACAAACAAGCATATGAATGTAGTCTTAGGGTGACTGGATACAAAAGAGGATAGCAGAACTCCATTCTCTTTAATGAGTGTGTAGAAGAGGGAATTTTGATCTAGATTGGACTCCTTTGTCTTCAATTTCTATTGCAAAGAAAAAGAGATGTTTGCATTGAAATGTATGGGACTGTTTCTTCAATGCAAATCGTAGGCATTGCCACCCCAATCTGGATTGGAATCACAGTGGGAAAGCGTTAAGGCAGGCAATCCCCAAGGCTGGCACCTTGCCGAGAGGGGGACGCTAAACACTATGCAGTTAGTATCACCTACAGTTTGCCCTGAAATTTAATCTTCTACATTAGGGGTTCTTAACCTATGGCTCATGCACTCCTAGGAGGTCCTTGGATGGGCTTCAGGAACCTGTGAACTTGGAGCAAAAAAATCAATTTCCAATGCAGTAAAATATGTTATTTATTTATTAATTTATGGGGGTCTATAATTTTCATCAGATTCTGAAACGGGTTTGTTACTCCCAAAAAGTTAAGAACCACTGTTTTATACAATTAGTAAAGTTACAGGAGCTTTTTTCCTTTGTGTATCATTACTCTTCCCATAAAACATTCTGTTACACTAGTGAGGGTGTGGTTTGAGTCTGACAGATATTCCCATACTCTGCTATGTGAATCTTTCTTAAGAAATCATGAACAGCTTTTTTCTTGCCTTCTAGTTTCCAACTCACCATAGAAATATTATTTCAAAATCTGAAATATTTCATTTTCAGTGCTAAATTCTTTCAAAAATGGGGACTTTTACAATTCTAATTATTCTTTTGAGCATAAAAGTAAGATTGCCATGTTTATAGTAGATAAAAATTTGCAATGGGCATAGGCAAAGGAATGTGTTGAACATGAAGGAAGGGGAGATATTTCAAATGGAATCAGTATTATGTGCTATACTTTGGGTTTTTGATGTTTCTTTTTTCATACAACCAGGTCTGCAAGCCAATATTGTCTGCTATGTTATTTAAAATATTAAGTCCTACAGGCACGTGAACACAGTCAAGTTAGCTTTGAACTCACACTTCTGATTTTAATTCACACACAATAAAGCAACAAAAATGCCTAGGGGCAAGACTTATTTAAAAATAATAAATCTTGAAACACTTTAAAATATGGTTTTGAACACCCAAGAGTAGTTTCTAAGATAAATTATGCTCTGTGAACCAGTTCTTGTTTATTTAGAAAAGTTGTTTCAATTATACATTGGATTAAGGCAATCTGTGGCAATTATTGCTGATCACATTTAAAGATTTGCTTATGTAGAAATGTATTTATTTATTCTCTGATTTTTTAAAGTCGCTTTTCAAGGCTATTGCTTTCCCAAGGTGGCTTATGTTAATGACAAATGACTGATTTCATTAAACATACAGTGCAAATTACAATAGTACCGTTTAAATATGTCCAATACAATAAAATTCAATATATGGCAACAAAAACCTCAGCAGCAGCCCATATAGTAAAACTAAGTTGATATTAAAACATGGGCAGTTTCATATAGGAGTAGGCAATCCTTCAATTAACCCAGATGCAAACCATTTAAGACATTAAAGGTAAAAAAGTAGTAACTTGAGTTGGGCCTAGAAATGCACTGGTAGAGGCAGGAATAGCCAGCAGAATGGCAGGGCAGAGCCATTCTCCCAGCAGCTGCATTGTTGCTACTTACTGGGGAGGGGCAGGGCAGTAGTGAGATTGGGTAGCTTGTGTACACTGGCATGCTTCCCAGATAGGGTTGCCATATTGCCCGGTTAGCTGGGTTTTACCCAGATTCTATGCATGCCACCCGGTGCCCGGCTAGCCCTTTAGGTGGCCCGGATTCTCAGCTTTAATTTAAAAAAAAATTAAGTTTCTAGGTGGTCCGGTTCTCGAGATATACATAAAAACATCAGCCGCCCCCCCGACTGTTAAATCTTTCTTTAAACAGTACTGTATAGCACTTCGTAGCTTTAACCCCGCCCGTTCAGGATTGCAGCCAATCAGGGATTGTGTTTCAGTTTCATTGACCTTAGGCAGTGTCTAGAAAACAAAATGGTGGTTTCACCCCATTTATCTGAAAATCTCATAAATTGGGTAAGTATATACATTTCAGTTTTTTTTCCTCTTGTGTGCAGGAGTCAGATCTTGGGCAGTGTTTTGAAAACTTTCCCAATGCTTGCTTTTTGTAAAAGCAATGCTAATCCCATATGCCCAGAGTAAATCCCATTGAATTCAATAGGACTTACTTTTGAGTAGACATGGTTATGAATGTGCTGAAAATCAATGGGACTTTGGAGTGAATGTAAAAAAGAATTGTGTTTGTGCCCTCCAGTCCTATTTTAAAGCAAGTAGGCAGGGCTTACTTAGGTATTACAGTTTTTATTCTGTAGGAAAGTAATACTGATTTTTTTAAAACTAATACTGATTTTTCTGCAATGACCAACTGGTTTGACAATAAACTATTATATGGGCTGTATGTATTTATACATCTGCAGTGTGTGCGTGTGCGTGTGCGTGTATGGAGTCTTTCCAACACCCCTGTGAGGTAGGGTTGGAAACCAAGGCAGCTCACAACAAGAAATAAAGCCATTTAAAATCCAATGACCATAAAAACAAGTATAAACAGTTGCAAAACAGCGTAAAGTGGCATGATTCAGAATTTTGGGATGTGTGAAGGAAGTTGCTTATCACTTGAAGTTGCATTTCTGTCCCTGTTTGAGTAAACCCCACTGAATACGCTGGGACTTGCTTCTGAATAAATAAACCTAGGTTTGCACTATAAATATCTTTACAGTTTGTGTAAATAATAAATATATTTGATAGTCATGCTTTTATATAAATATTTCTTCATTTATCATATTTTTGGTTGTGAGATGCTTAATTTTCTGCCTTACTCATAGGAATCTTGTTGTGGTTGGTATGGTATTACATTTAGGAAAGTGTTACTGCCTTTTGTGTTGTTTTTTTCCTATTTGCATTTCACTTATCTTTAACCTCACTCCGTTACAGCCATAGAAGCAACAGCAGCATATGCAAGATAATTAACTCCCATTAGTGATAAGAACAAGAATTTATAATTATTATTTCAATTAAAACAAGAGGCTTATCAATACTTTGAAGAGGACCAGATATTTATTTTGTTTCTGAGCCTAGGACTGGGTCTTTCATGATGCCCGGGGGGGGGGGAGCAGGAGAGTAGTCGATAAGACAGACATCCTGGCATTGGTAATCTAATTAGCAAGGTATGTGTGGGGTTGTTGCACACTTCCAGGCCCAGTTTCATTTTGAGTATGGAGGTGGAACCTGTGTAGATGTGGTTGATCAAAGGGAGAAGAAATTTTGAGTTAAGCAAAGCTCTGCTTTTATAAAACCTAAGAAACATACAGATACTTTGAATGTCTGAGTGCCTGCACCAGTGGAATACTGGAGGAACTTGTAAAGCTTGCTGCAACAGTATTTACAACTGAGCATGTGGTGTGAAAGACTCCTTTTCCTAACATTTTGGCTTCTTGTTTTTCTCCACCCACCACATCTTTGAAATATATTGTATATGGTTAACCGTACTGTTGCCCTGACTTACTTTATGTTTGTTGCTATTTTGTGTTTTTATTATGTTTTTATATTGATTGTGTATTTTTATTGTTTTTATTATATTTGTAAGCTGTGCTGAGCTCTGTTTTTAACAGCAAAAGGGCAGGATATAAATTCTCTTAATCAATCAATAAATACTCCATAGTGTTGGAAACTAGAGTCTAGGCATTTAAGGCTAAAAATGTTGCTTTTAAAAAAAAGATTTCTCACATCTTTCCCCAGTTTTTGGTGGTAATTCCTAGGCACAAAAACAAAACAACTGGACAATCCAAGTATTAATATGCAAATATTTGCATAATATGCAAATGCAAATAATATGCAAATAATTTGCATAATATGCAAATACTTTACATAATATGCAAATTAACCTGCCCGGATTTGTGGAACTGGAATATGGCAACCCTATTCCCAGACCTCACCACTGCTTTGCTGTGCTCCCACAACACTGCTGCCACGAGGCCAGCTGAATGCCACTGGCCCCCAGCAACTCCTGGATATATGACTGGTGTAATATGATCCAGCCATCTAGCCCCAATTACTCGGATAGCCACATTCTGTGCCAGTTTATGTTTTTGAGGTGTCTACAAAGGAAGCCCCACATAGAGCATATTACAGTAGTCTAGCCTGAAAGACACTGAGACTAGGTCTGCTTTCTCTAGATAGCTAAACTAAACTTGGAAAAAGGCACTCCTGGCCATCACTACCAGCTATGCATTGACAAGACAGCGTTCAGGCCATCATTCAGGCCTGGTATTTTTGACTGGCAACCACAGGAGATTAAAGATCGAGGCTGCAATCCAGCATATAGTTAAATATGCTTACCTCTTCTCAAGATTTTTGCCATAGCCTATGCCTGGGTATATGAATACGTTGTTAGCATTTGCATTAAACCACATTTCATCTGACTCTTCCCCATTTTTTGTCCTGTTGAACATGTAAGGGCTAGCAGACAGAATCATTAGCAGGGATGTGGATGTAGCATTCGCTTGGATCCCTAGTTGGAAGTAGAAAACTCTGAACTAGTGGAGCACCCAAAATTGTTAAATTCACATGTGTTATGGTTACAAATTCACCAGCTGGAGTCTTTCTGCTAGGGAAGTTAACCATTGGCCAGTAACAAGTTCTTTCAAATAATATTGATCTTGCATATATTTGGGTTGCCTCAGCCTCTAGGTTTTGAAATTTAAAGGCACTACCACTATCTCTTAGCTTTACCTCTACAACATTTTTTTAAAGAATCGTGAGTTTTCCAGTTCAAGTTCCATTGACCTTTCTCAAGAAAAGGAAAGGTACTTCACAAATTGCAGTTACCTGATCCTTCTTCGTAATTTAAACATGGCATATAGGACTGGGTAGATGGCAGATATTTTGCATCGCATAGTAGCAATGCCATGAGTTCATGAGGCTGAATCCACTGTAGACCATGGTAGTCAGATCAGCATTCTAGTATAGGTGTGGGGAACATGCGGCCCTCCAGATGATACTGGACAACTTCCATCATCGCTGACCATTGGTTATGCTGGCTGAGGATGGGAGTCCAATAATATTTGGAGGGCTATTGGTTCCCTTTCTCTGTTCTAGTGGAGATTTTATAATGTGTGCTGCTTTCACACTGCACTTTATTCTGTTATTGTGACGATTTCTTACCTGGTAATTTGCTCATTATATTTGATATTTCACGTGATATACGAGCTAGTTCCAGAAATCTTGTGGAATATAGTGCAAGTTTAGTGGTAATTTTCATGATAAATAATACTAGAAATAATCCGTTTGCAAGCTTGGGAACCTGAAAAAGCATGCATCCCAGCATGCAGTGCACTCCCGCCCTTTCAGTACATTTTTGCCTGATGAAAATTGTACCAGTATTCCACCTTAGGCATGGCTAGCAGCAGTATTTTCCCCCCACACACACCTGTGTCTATAGAACTAAAAAACAAAAGTCAGATGCTAAAGGGAGAGGGATTGCATGGCAACAAGATGAGATCTTAGACCTCCTGCAAAGTGGGGGACTACAGTGTGCATGTGTATAACAGGTGAAGGATGAAAACAAGACGTTTATTCCAACCGTGTGAAAGACATTTGCGCAAAATGCTTGTATATCAGCTGAAACAGCCACTGTTCCTTAAAGCAACAGGTACTACTGTGTGAAAGGAATTTTAGAAATTGAGACAGAAGTGTGAATTTTAATCTGTTAAACTAAGACAATAAGCCCTATGTCTGAAAGCAGCCAAAGCCAGAGAGTATTCCCAGTATCATTAGTCAAGTCAGTGCATATCTCTTTTACCAAAGAGAAGAACCGCCACCAAAACACACTTGAATTTGGAGGTTCCTGCTTGGGAACAACAGAAGTTTTTAGTGAAGTTAAAGAGTTTTCAGTAAGACTAGTGCTGTTTCTCACACACATCCCTAGCTATCAGAGATTTACCCGGCTGTAAAGCTGTACATGCTTAACTGGGACTCTGGAAGTGAATCCCATTGAAGATAATGGGGTTTACTCCTGAGCACACTCATACAGAATTACACCATTTAGTCTCCATAATGAATGTTTGCTTTCCTTAGTCATCTCTGATCATATTCTGCACCCCATGGTTGCCATCTAATGCCATTTTTTCTGAGATTCATTTAAACTTTTATCTTTGGAGTGTTTATTTTTTTCTTTTTATGTGTTTTTCTATACAATCATTAAATGTTGGCGTATCTAAAAGTTCGAAGAATGTATGTGGTCACCTGGCTTCCCACCACCAAAGCAACACAAACAGAATTTTACAGGCAATGTTTATGTATTTGCAATGTACTTTGCAGTGTGTGTGTGGGAATAAATTAAATTAAGAGTATGCAGAAATGTTTTTTAAAGGTACAGAAGGGAATGTAAGCAATTTATTAATGAATCTTGTAGGAAGGAAGATTTGAGGGGCCCACTTTTTTCACAAACCATTCTAAAGAATCAAGATGTAGGAGAGAGTTTATTTCTTGCCCCTACAGGGAGACAAGCAAGTGCCTCCAGCTTTAATTTGCATAGTTGTTGTTGGCAAAAAGCACCTAAAACCTAACTTGAATGTTGGGGCTATGAAGTCAAAACTGAACTTCTGCATTGGAATGGGCTTGTTTCACAACCTCAGCATTACTTAAATATTCACTTTATGCTGTGTATTTTGCCTTAAATAAAATGAAATGAAATGATGGCAGGCCGTTACACGTTCCTGAATGGAGAAACAACCCCTACCCATCAACCACTCCTGAGAAGCACCTTTGCAAATTAGATACTGTTACAGCTTATTATCTTCTGTGACTTTGAACTAAACCTATAAATTGTTCCCACCTGAGCTCTTTTACCCATAAATCTTTGTATTGCCTTTGGCTCTTCCTGCTAGGTTGCTACAGCCTTGTGCTGAATGCAGTGCTGTTGCTTTTTCTGCATTCAACACAAAACTACTTTAGGCTGCAATCTTAGACTTGCTTACCTGGAAGTAAGTCTCATTGAACTCAATTGGGTTTACTTCAGGGTAGACACATACAGATTACCATGTCAATGGAATTTTTGCCAGTGAAATGTTTGTCAGTGAAATGTTTAACAACAGACATGCTTCCCAGCAGTGTCATTGGCATCCAGGATTGAATTCTTTGGGTATTAACTGAGTTGTAAATAACAGAGCAAACTGAGACCCAAGTTGGGGGTACAAGGTAAAGGAAGCAGGATTAGAAGAAACCAACAACTTAAAATATTTAGTACTGAATTGTATCTGAAATGTTCTTACCCATGATCTAGCTGTTGCTTTAGGACCAAGGTTTAAAAGTCTTTACAAGTAAAGATCATATTTTGGGGAAGGGCTGTAGCTGAGTGGTAGATCACATGTTTTGCACTCAGAAGGTCCCAGGTTCAGTCCCTGCCATCTTCACATGCGGCTGGGAGAGACTCTTGTCTGAAACACCAGAGAGTTGCTGCTAATGAGTGTAGAGTAGACAAAACTGATCTTGGTGGATCAATAGTCTGACTTGGTATAACTTCTTGTGGGCAATCTTCAAGCCAAGCCTAAACCAGCATGGTTTCATTGAGTTCAGTTGGACTTTTTCAGCACAAATTATTGATAATCCCAACCAGAAAAACGTTTTTAAAATACTATTGGAAAGCTGCTCTTCTTCACAGTGATAATTCCATTTCTATAGTAGTGCATTAGAATGAAGGACAGTATTTTTGTGGATTAGGCTTTGTGTGGTCTATCAATCCACCTATGTTCTTCTTAAATTGTGAAATACCTAGAGTAAAATTTGACGGTCCCTACTTGGACCAAAACATTTAAGGAATTTTAATAGGATCTTAAAAGTGTTTCACTAAAACTAGCAAGACTAATTGGAAAGAGGAGTAGTTCCAAACACCCAGACACCAAGTTTGCCAAAAGTAGAATTGGGATAAATCTGGAAGTTCCTCCTTAAGTAAAATAATCCAAATAATTTCAAGTGAAGCTAAGACTTTTGATGCTGAAATGCCTCTGGTGTTTTGTCCATCCCTACATTCTTCAATGCTTACGCCTGGAAAACAGAGAACAGCTACTTTTGTTCTTCAGACAACAGGCAAAAGAGGAGCAATTGCCCTTGTGCTTTTCCCCATGTGGATTTCTTCATGTTGAAATCTTGCTACATATATTGCACAAAGTTTAACATTTCACTCTGTTTCCTCATCCTTGGGAGTACTCTTATCTTTTCACTAGATGCTTTTATCCCTCAATAGTGATTGTGTGTAAAATAAGTCTCTCCTTTTTCTTTGAGTGATTTGACTATAAATAATGTTGACAACTGTACCTTGTTCTTTTATCTTGCTGTTCTCAAGAGCATACTTTTGTAGATATATTTAAAAGCAGTATTTCTGTACTTTCTTCAGCACTGTCAAATTTGGCTTCACTTCTACAAATTCTCATACACACTGGATATCAAAGTGACAAGCATTCTTCAGTATGGTGCTGCATGTTGGAATACAGTAAAAAGACAATGCCAAGGAAACTCAGTGCTAATAATAGCACTGAAAAATATTATTATTCATTTGCTAGTGAACAGAAGAATTCTTTTAAGGAACTCTTAAATGATAATCTTGTGCCGTATCACCCCTTATCTAGGTTTCCACGTAAAGAATGTAAATCCTGTTATGGTTCCCTTTCAATTGTCTATAATGCTATTTTAAATAGGGTATGTTACAAAATGGATCTTATATTTCTGTTCTGTCAACCAACAGTCCATGCATGCTGGAAGTCCTATACAACAACAACAACAATAGTAGTAGTAGTAGTAGTTGTAGTTGTAGTTGTAGTTGTAGTTGTAGTTGTAGTTGTAGTTGTAGTAGTAGTAGTAGTAGTTTACCCACCTTTTACCCAAAGGTTCCAGGGCAGGTTACAACAGTTTTAAAATACATCCTAAAAAGCAATTAAAAACAACCTCAAATCACAAAGAAAGATGAACTAAGAATCACTATACCTGTATATTGATATTTTCTAGAGACCTTAGCAAAATATTGTTATTATTCTCAGTACAATCCCAGCACAGGCTACAGGGATGGGGGGAGGGGTTGCTGTGGTCTTCAGAATTTCCATCTCTGTCACCAGGAAACCACTTTGTCTTAGAGCTGGCTGGCTTCTTGGGATCAGTTTCAGTTGATGCAACCTGATGACATGGACAAGGTGATTGCAACAATGCAGCCAGCAATGTGTCCTCTCAACCCTTGCCCTTCTTAGCTTATTAAAGCTTGCCAAGGGGGTATGACCCAATGGATACAGGGTGTGGTCAACACATCATTATGGGAGGGAGTGGTCCCTAAAAGAGGTGGTGATCTGACTGCTCCTGAAAAAGCCCACCCTGGACCCATTGGTTTGTGACAACTACTGCCTGGTCCGAAATACCACCTTTTTAGGGAAGGTGGTTGAGACGGTTGTGGTGCTTCAATTGCAAGTACTCTTTGATAAAACAGATTATCTTGACCCATTCCAATCTGGGTTCAGGCTTGGTTATGGGACTGAATCGGCTTTGGTCACCTTGATGGATGACCTTTATTGGGAGGACAGGGAGTGTGCGACCCTGTTGTCCTTACTTGATCTCTCAGTGGTTTTTGATACCATTGACCATGGTATCCTTCTAGGCTGACTTGGTGAGATAGGTATCAGAGGCACTGTTTTACAGTGGTTCCGATCCTATCTCCAGGATCGTTTTCAGAGAATAGCATTGAGTGATTGTCTTTTGGCCCCCTGGCAGTTGTGCTGTGGGGTGCCACAGGGTACCATCTTGTCCCCCATGTTATTTAACATCTATATGAAGCCCTTGGCAGCAGTCATCAGGAGATTTAGGACTGGGGGCAGCTGATTATACCCAGCTCTATTTCCCTGTAATATCTAAATCAGGAGAGCCTGTCCAAGCCCTGGACCACTGCCTGGATTTGGTGGTGGGCTGGATGAGATCCAGTAAACTGAGTCTGAATCCTAGCAAGATGGAGGCACTGTGAGTTGGGGATTCCTGAGGTTGGATAATTGATCAGTTGCCTGCTTTGGATGGGGTCTTACTCCCTCTGAAAGAGCAAGTTCATTGTCTGGGGGTGCCCCTGAATCCATCTTTGTCGCCAGAGGCCCAGGTGACCTCAGTGGTTAGGAGTGCCTTTTACCAGCTTTAGCTGGTAAGACAACTGCGGCCATTTCTGGACAGGGATAGCCTGACCACTGTTGTCCATGCACTGGTAACCTCCAGGCCTCTTTATGTGGCCCTTAGCCATACTCTCCACTGGTCTTGCTTCACACCCTGGCTGGAATGTGCCCTTGAACTCTGATAATGCCTCTTGCTTGCTGGATGTCTGATGGGGAGGGGAGTGTGTGTAGAAACTAGCTTACTGTACAAAGGTAAGAGTCACTCTTGTTGCTTCACTCACTTTTTTTAATAAAAAGATATTTTGTTTTAAAAATGTTTTCAGTGTTTTCTCGCTTGTTTGCCACCCTGAACTCCTTCTGGGAGGAAGGGCGGGATATAAATTAAATCAATAAAAAGTTTGTTTGTTTGTTTATATATATATGCAGCCCGTGAGCTGAAAATGGTTCCCCACTCCTGGCTTACATATATCTCTGAAGATCTCTCTGTGTGGTAAAGACCAGGCATTATTATTGTATCTTCTCCTTCTGAGAAGAATTGACTGACATTTAGGTAGTTGGTAGCCTTCCATTACCTCCACTGTGAATATCACATAGGAAGTCAAGACGTGTTAGCAGCTGCTAAAAATCACTCTCTGATGCACAATATTTCCAGCAGGCCAATTGTCTCAAGGTTTTGTTCTGGAAACAACATGTGAGAAAGGACAGGGTGGGGCAGAGTAAGGGTGCACACTCAACTGCTTTAAATAGAAGTATGCCAGATATAGAATCTCTGACCTAATGGATAGAAGGAGAAAATGTGCTCAACTTTAAAAACTAATTTAAAACCAAGAGTTATCTGAGAAAATATAAATAACACCTAGTTAGTCACTCTTATTCTTCAACAGAGGAACAGCAGCGAAATCTGCTTCATTAATCTCAGTTGGACCACTTCACAGATGACTATGTCTATTTCAGTTCTTCCTTGGTTGACACCTCGTGTTTTATGTCTGGCTACATTAGAAGTGTCAGCTCATACTAAATAATGCAACATATGGTAGACTTCTCCCATGCTGCCTTTGCAACATCTAAAGGTTATCTTTACGCTCAGCTAAACAATTTCATTAAATTTTAATTTTTGTTCAAATCCTATTTTTAATTTTTACTTTGCTATCTGACAGATTTTGCATATGGAACTATTGCTATTTTTAATGTCTTGCAGTAAGAGCCATATATCTGTGCATCATCTATATGTCCACTTGATACTTTGCAGGATATAAAGTAATATGGACAAAACAGTTTGCAATTCCTGAAGCCTATAAAATATAGGCTTCTATTGTGGCAATCCTAAATAGACTTACTAGGAAGTCCTGTTTTTAATTCAGTGGGGTATTTTTCAAGGAACCATGATTAGAACTGAGCTGTAAGTAAATTAAGGTATGGCATCCATCTTAGAGAGTATTATTTGGACATTGTGTGTCTGTGATCTACTGAATTGTGTGCTTTTTCATTTTGCTAACAAATGACATTGTCCCTTGAATGTTAGGGTATTATGTGTTTATCTTTACCATATTTCCTAAGACATCTTTTCTTGGAGTTTCCATTCTGGTCCTCCAGTCTGTCCACTTCTTTCCATCCATGCTATCCTGGGCATCCATACCACTGATAATTTCAAAATTAATCAATTTATCCTGCAAAGATTTATATTTATGACTATCTGGTGCATTTCACTCTTCTGTTGTTACTCAATTCTGACATCTGAGGAGTAAATTAGATTTGTCCCTGAATTTAGAGTTTTCCAAAGGTCTTGGGAAAAGGTAGATATCCTATCCTTTAGATTTCCTTGCAGTTGCAAAGTTATTACCAGAGACAATGCAAATAAAAATGGCCCCAATCTATAACAGTGTCAGCTATTACATGGGATCAGACAGACTGTAATAGAGTGGAAGCCAAAGCATTATGTTAAGTAGTCTGAGATTCTGAACTGGTGTAAATGTAGCAGATCCAATCTCAGGGACCCTTGCAAGGCCCTGGCCCTCAGAGGTAACTGGGGGAACTTTCCCAGCTTGTCTACTGAGGTCAGGCATCTCCTACCTCCCCCCGAATACACTGCTACCACCCCCTATTTAATGACAAAGAACAGTAGGCCTCTCCTTTTACAAGTTTGGTTATGTAAGCCAAAGCCAGTACCTGTGAGATATGCTGTCCTAAAACGTTCCAAAACACACTCAAAATTTTAAAATTGTGTTTCTTTATAGAAAATGACACCTAGAACAGTCATGTGATACAAACAATCAATATTAATTCTATTTAACACCTTATTGTAATGTATTTTAATGTATTTTAAGATCTGTTTTTATGATGTTTTAAAGTGTTTTAGTGCTTTGTTTGTTGCCCATGGCTTCTGCTGGGAGGAAGGGCAGGATACAAATTAAATAATAAATAAATAAATATTCAAACACAGACTGTCTCCTTCAACCATCACCTTTTAAAAAATGTTCCTTTCTCCTTTTGATCTCTCTCTCTCTCTGTCTCCCCTCCCCGTCATTGTATCATGTCTGTTCTCTCCCAGGCAGAGATCATAGGCAGGCAACAGGGTTCTAGATGGGCTATGTATGTGTGTGTGCGCACACATACTAGGATTCATGGGATGCTAGCCGCAATTCAGGATCCATGAAGAAAAGTCAGGTCAAGCAGATGTCTGGTTCCGGAAGGGCAAGATCAGACCAAACAGACAGTAGGTCCAAAAAAGCAATGTCAGATAAAGCAGAGGTCAAGGTTCAGAAGGCAAATAAGCAATGCTGGCAGCACCCTGGATAGCTCCGAGTGAAGCCTTGGTTGGAAGTCAGTCAGACATGGCAGATGTGAATGTTACTCCAACAACCAGCAAAGCAAGACTGAGTCATAAGTGGAACTGAACCTTCCTCTGGGTAGGTTATGCCATCCCTGACAAGTGGAGCTTCTACACTTAAAGAGTCCCAGCCTGCTGTAGGGGTCATTGACTCCAGTGGCACAGGGAAGGCTGGAATTCTACGATGGCCCTCGAGTGGGAGTTCTCAGAATATGAGGAAGGCAATGCAATTTCTTACAGCTTGGAGAGGTGCTGGTTTCATGGGCTTCTCTGGTGCTGGGACTCCTGAGGAAGTAAACACAACTCAGAAGGCATTCAAAAGATGGGGAGCAAGTGTAGAAAAAGCTCACCCATATGCCACTGCCCTGGGAACTTCTCTTGGTGGTGAATCATGAGGGCTTCCTCTGCCAATCTTAACATATGGAAGGAGTCATTCCTTCAGATAGTTGGACCAGTACTTTGAATGGGTTCAGAAGCCAGTGCAATTTCTTCAGGGCCAGTGCTATATGGGTCCAATTGGTCATACACTAGTTAATATCCTGGCCGTAATATCCTGTGCCAGTTGCAGCTTCTGACCCATCTTCAAGGGCAGATCCCATAGAGTGCATTAGAGTGAACTAATCTGGATGTTTTCAGAACATGGGTTACTGTGTCCAAGAATGGCTGTAGCTGATGAACCAACCAGAGCTGAAAACAAGCATTTCTTGCTGCTGAAGCCACCTGAGCTTCAAATTACAAAGCTGAATTAATAAATAACCAGAAGCTATGCACCTACTCCTCCAAGAGGGTGTAATCCCATCTATAGCAGGCCATCTATCCAGTTCTCAGATCCAAGAACTGGCAACCCACCGAACTTCCATCTTGACTGGATTCAGTTTACATTTGTTGACCCACATCCAGCCCATTCCTGCCTCCAGGTACTCAACTGTTGTCGGTCATTTTTTCACTCACTCTTCTGTTACTCTTCTCCATGGTTAAAAGATAAGGGTTGGGTAGTAAGATTAAATTCCTTCCTGTAAGGGGAGGTACAGTAGAGAGGGAGAATGGCCCCTGCCACCAACTCCTGGTTTCTTAGGAGATCTGTATCAGTCTAGAATCTGAGACAGTTTAAAAAATTTAATTTTACATATGGAATTAGTTCATATAATCTCCACTAGAGACAGCAAATAGTCTAGATCAGTGGTTCCCAACCTTTATGAGTACGGGGCCCCCTTTATAAGCTTAAAACCTTTTGTGACCCCCTCCCCCCAAGGAGGCAAGCTGGCTGCCAGGAAGGAAGGGGAAAAGCAGCCATTCCTTGCAGCCTTGCTTCTTTTTGCTTCACAAAAAAAGCCGTCTCCTCTCATTCTGAGTAAGGGTGTCGTCAGCAGCAGCAGTGCAAGGAGATGGAAGTCAGTGATAGTATTCCCCTCTTCTTCCTGGTAGCTCCACCTTCAGCCTCCTTTGGCATCTGCCATGTGTTCTATAGGCAGATGCCTGCCCTTGGTGTGCCTGAAAGACACTCTGGCACTTCAGCAAATATCCTCCCCTCTTGTCTGGGGCAAGGGGGAGGTGTCATCTGCAGCCGCAGTGGGAAGCAGAAAGTGTCCAGGGAGTGAAGACTAAAAAAAAAAAAATCATTTTTTTACTATTCGTGGCCCCCCTGGGGGTCATGTCCCCCACGTTGGGAACCACTGGTCTAGATTAAAAACACACACTCTAATGTGACTTTTAGAAGAAACTAGACCACATCAGCTCCTTCCAAGGAATTCCAATTAAAGCATCCATTATTTCTTCAATTTATTTATTTATTATTTATTTAGTATATTTGTACACTGCTTTTCATCACCAGGTGATCTCAAAGCAGCTTCCATAGCAAGAACAAAGCAATATAATAAAAACAATTCGGAGGATAATAATAATAAAAAACAACAGTATCAAGAAATAATACCACAAAATATCACAAAACAGGCTCAAATCTCAGTCTAATCTGCAAAATCTAGAGAAAACAAATATATATATATATATGTATATGTATATATGTATATGTATATATATATGTATATATAAACATAATTGTGATTAACCAAACAGAGGTTTTTATTATATTAACAAAACATTTCAGCTTCCGCTTTCATCAGCTGACAACATACAAATGCTGTCACCAAGGTGGCAGTTATAGAGCTTTGAGGATGGAATGCTCAGAGGGGCTTCATTTGCAGAAGCTAAGAAGTGGTGGTACTGTCCTCCAGGTTCAGGCCATGTGGTGCCAATGTGTCCAGGGAGTAAATCCAAAAGTTCTCCCTTTTGGTCAATGCTGCTGGATCTGCTGGCATCTCTATCGCTGTAATGGAAAAGTCCAACAGGTTGTGACCCTCGATGTTAAAATGCTTTGCAACTGGTTGCTCCACTTTTTTTGTCAAAATTGCCAACGTGTGGTTCCTGAAGCGTGTGCGTAGGTCAGTAGTGGTCTTTCCTACATATTGGATATGACATCCTGGTCTTTTGCACTCGATGATGTTAACTGTATTGCAGGACCTGCAGGTGATGTTCTGTTTGATGTAATATGTCCTGCCTCTCCTAGTGCTTGTAAAAGTGGCTGTCTCCCTGAGGTACACACAGGTGATACAGCGTTTGGAGTGACAAGGATGAGACCCTGGATTGGTGATAGGTGGCTTAAGCACAGCTCTCACCAACAGTCTGCGCAAATTAGGAGGTTGGCGAAATGCTATAACAGGAGGCCTGATGATGGCTCTAGTAAGATGTTCAGAGTTTGCCAACAATGGGTAGCTCTCCCTGATTGCTCGGTGATAGTTAGGAGAAGCTGGATGGAAATCTACCACAAATGGAATCCGTTGCTCTCTGCTCTTTGACACCTCTGTATGATGGAGGAGGTTTTCTCTGGACAGAATGGAGGCTCGGTGGATGTTGCAATTCATAATATGTGGAGAATATCCTCTTCGAAGAAGGTGTTCTTTAAGTCCTACTCACGACAACTTTTCAAAAGAAGAAAGAATAGCCCTAAGGAACCTTCAGATGAGAAGGGATATTGTCATCAAGCCTGCAGATAAGGGTGGTGCTGTTGTGGTACTTAACACTACAGACTGTATAGCAGAAGGTCAAAGACAACTAAAGGATGAAACAACATATAGATTTCTTGACAAAGACATCACCACAGATCCAGAGCTTGGAAAAGTTACTTTTTTGAACTACAGCTCCCATCAGCCTAATCCAGTGGCTGGATGTTGCCTAGGGCTGATGGGAGTTGTAGTTCAAAAAAGTAACTTTTCCAAGCTCTGCACAGATCTCATTTCGCCAACCTCCTAATTTGCGCAGGACAGGCAGGATATATTACATCAAAGAGAACATCTCCTGCAGGTCCTGCAATATAGTTTACATCATCAAGTGCAAAAGACCAGGATATCATATCCAATACATAGGAAAGACCACTACTGACCTACGCATGCACTTCAGGAACCACAAGTTGGCAATTTTGACAAAAAAAGTGGAGCAACCAGTTGCAAAGCATTTTAACATTGAGGGTCACAGCCTGTTGGACTTTTCCATTACAGCGATAGAGATGCCAGCAGATCCAGCAGCATTGACCAAAAGGGAGAACTTTTGGATTTACTCTCTGGATACATTGGCACCACATGGCCTGAACCTGGAGGACAGTACCACCACTTCTTAGCTTCTGAAAATGAAGCCCCTCTGAGCATTCCATCCTCAAAGCTCTATAACTGCCACCTTGGTAACAGCATTTGTATGTTGGCAGCTGATGAAGGCGGAAGCTGAAACGTTTTGTTAATATAATAAAAACCTTTGGTTAATCACAATTACGTTTATATATATATATATTAGGTAATTAATGAAATCCTTATAGGGATCCAGAGCAAGCTTGAGTGAAGTTCTGTTTGTTGCTTTCAAAACTGTTTTATATATATATGGAGAGAGAGAGAGAGAGAGAGTCCCATCATTGTATAAACGTCCATGTCTCCAAGAGAAGAAAGTTAGACCACTGGGGAATCACTATAGAGAAGACCCTTCTCCAAGTCCTTCTCTGGAGGGAATGATGTAGCCACCCATCTAGTGATGAAGAAGTTCTTTCCGGCATTCTAATGAGCACACAACAGCAGCCATCCTGCTTCATAGTGGCCACCCCGAGAAACCTACTTATAAACTTAAGTCCTTACTAACACTGAATGAGCAGTGCCCAAGGCCACTGCCTTGGACTTCTACAGCTAAAGATCTTGCTGGGCCACACCTCTGAGAGCTGCAGGTGGAGACAATTCTGCTGGCAAGCAGGCTGACATACAGGCAAGCAAACAACAGGTAGGTGCTTACAGGATACAACAGATGATTACCAGAGTCCCTCTCAGCACTGCTTGGACTTCTACAGCTAAAGATCTTCTTGCTGGCCACAGCTCTGAGAACTGCAGGTGGAGACAATTTTGCTGGCAGGTGCAGACAATTCTCCTGGCAAGCCGGCAGGTAGGTAAGCAATCAACAGGTAGGTGCTCACAGAGTGCAGCAGATGATTACCAGAGTCCCTCTGTTAGCATCAAACTTCAGCACCCCACAGAAAAAAACAAAATACAAACAAAAAATCCCCCCAGTCAAAATTTATAAAGCCCCCAAACCCATTCAAAATAAAAAAGTGGGAGTAGGGGCCTTGGCAGGTGCTTGAGGGTGGTGCCATGGTGCCTACAGGTGTGCCATTGGAGATCCCAGGGCTACAAACTGAAGAATTCTTGTGGTAGCAGGCAGATGATGAAGAGGAGGGACCCAATGCCTTAAAAGTTGAAATCACTGAAGGCAGAAGCTAAGAATATCTGCAGAGAGGAAGACTCCGGGAGCCTTCAATAAAGATATTCGTCAGTGAAAACCGTAGTATGACTTGTAAACTTCTATATGTAAATTTCTATTGTACCTGGATAAAAATAGTTACATCAAGAGCAGTGGATAACGGGGGGGGGGGTCATAAGTATCGTGGGAAATTATTTCTCATTTCTTTCTCTTCATAGCTTCCTCCGGGAAGCAACCCTCAAGATGTCTATGATTCTTCAGCTTATTTTCTGTCCTATTTAAGAGACCCTGACTACAGTTTTCATCTCCGAGGCTGTTGATGACATTTATAGCTGAACTAGAAAACAAATCAGACTAAACTATTTGGATACTAACAATGTTAAAAACCATGGATGGGACTGGGAAGTTCACGGAAGATACAGTTTTCTTGGGTTTTATGAAGTGATAAATTATGAGGCAAGTCAGTGAATTAAGCCTTGGTCCCGGTGATTTGCCAGTTATCTTTCATAATTCATTTTTGGCAGTATCACATTGCTAAACTGATGATGTAGTTGAAGATAAAATGAATGTGTAAAAGATTGTAGGTGTGTTCTCACTCGTTGGTCAAGAGACTGGTTGCAGATGAAGAGGAAAGAGAGTGAAATCACCCTCCCCCCTCCACCATCTCAGTACCTTCAGGCTAGGCTGCGTATTAAATGTGTGCAAATACCTTAAAATAGTTTTTTAATGTTTAAAGCCAGGAAAATATGCAGCTTTGCTAGAAGATCTAGATATTTGTCTGGTTTTGGCATTTGTATCTTTATGGATTGGGACTTGATTTCTACTATAGAGAAACATTTGAGTTAGGGATCAGTCTATATCGTCATGGGAAAATGAAAGTACACAAAGCTCATGTGAGCCCCAGATCCTCAATCTTCAAAACCAGCCAGTTTGAATAGCCACACAAACACATACACACACAAACACACACGCGGGGGGGGATTAACAGAGAAATTACTATGTTGAACATCTGAAGAAGCATTATAAATGGCCTTGATCTACTTTCTCTTTCTCACTAAGCCATGCAAATGAATATAGACATCCATATGATGTCTTTACCTATAACATTTTATTTATTTTCTTAAGTTCTATTTTTAGATTACTTTTAATACTGAAAAACACTGTTTGATAGTTTCTTATGCTTAAGGCATTAACAGATTGAAGAGAAATAGGCTGAAGCCCACTGATCTCATTATGCTTTGTGTGAACATCTTAAGGGGCAGTTCAGCGAAGATGGCTGTTGTTACACAAAGACTTACATAGCTGAGATGGTTGCTGTTATGCCAGAGCAGTGTAACTGGTGATCCTTTTCTCCCCAATCATAACAGTATGGAAGAAAAGATAGTATTAATCAAATATGGAATGCAGCAGTCAACACATCGTGATAGTGGGAATGCCATGACATGGAATCCAGTCAATATCACCTCCCACCACAGATAATGGAGTCCTAGCAGAGACTGTGATGTATGGTGTGTAAAGGGTTAAAAGAAGATTGGCTGCCACAGTTGCTCCTATGACTCAGTGGATGGGAGTTATGTTGTGTGTGTTTCAGGCCTCTATCAGTTTGGTTCTGTGTAAGCTGGCCTCAGAGGTAGCCCTGCTTTTCATCTGTTTAATAAAGCAATCATTCTGCGGTTCTGTTGGAGTTTGCTGAGGTGCATGTTAACAGAAAAGTGTGCAACTATGTGAATCAATACACAAGAGGCCCACTTAAGAACTGCAATGACATCTTTCAGTAAAATTCACCCATCTATGTAGCACAAAATCAGATGAAGCTGTGTTGGCCAATTATAAAAATTTCAAAACCTACAACAAGGCAATGGGTGGAATCCAATGCTAAGGCAATTGTTTAATGAATTTGAGGATTTCTGGTTGCACAGTGGAATATTCTTCTCTCATGCACACCCTAAATCTACTTTAGGGGTTCCTTCCAACCTTCTGGAACAGATTTGGGGAGGCTGTAGGGAAGTAGGGAGGAAGTCCCATTGCATAAGCAGAAATCCTTGCACTGATGGGACTCATTAACTGAATACCGTCCGATACCACCCACCCAAAATGTCACAAAATAGTGAGCAACCTTTTGGGTACATGGGTACACAAGGTTTTCATCAGCAATCCTATGTAGATTATTTTGATTGAAGACTCTCTGTAGTTTTTATTTTCTTTTTGTGCTCTATGAACATGGAAAAATGAGTCATGGGTGTTATGACAGCAGTGGAAATAGGAATGGAGTGTTATATGCTCACCCAAAAAAGTATTGTGATTCCTACTGCCTTCAGTTGAATTGATTAAAAGCAACAACAGCCTAGCCATGTCACTACATTGTTGCAATTTGGAGTTACACCAGCACAGAGAATTAAGCCAAAATCTGGCTGGTGTAACCCGGGAACAGACTTGCATTATTAATCCAATTGGGGTCATACATCATATGTGGTACAAAGGTAATACTCAGGAGCATGTAAGCATATTTATACACTAGCAATGGATAATTCTTCACTGTAGCAGGGAACTGACAGTAAATGCTTGAAAAGTAAAAGGTCTCTAAGGGCACCAGAGTTTATAATACAGTCCCGAGGCAGTTCAGTTGCATCTAACTGTTACATACTGCAAACTACCTGGGAGCAAAAATCTAGGTCAGAAGCTGAAGAGCCTAGAGGGGGTTTCTGAGGATATGTTTCTGCATAATATGGCTTTGTTAAATTTGAGACTTGACATATTGTTTGTATTTGCATGTTGTGTTTTTAGCCTTTAAAGGGCTAAAGCATTGTCCAGTCGATGCATGGAATAAACTGCTTATTTCTGCTTGATCCATCCATGTTTTCTGAGTAGTACTACAGCCCATGAGACATTAAAATACCCATTCTTCTGAAGTGGAATCTGTTGTACTTCAGAAAGTGAATAGAGAAAAATATTTGTCCCTCTCTCATAACACTAAAACTCATGGACATCCAATGAAATTGAATGTTGGAAGATTCAGGACAGACAAAAGCAAGTAGTTCTTCACAAAGTATCACATGGTTAAACTATGGAATTCGCTCCCACAAGAGGCAGTGCTAGTCATCAACTTGGATAGATTTAAAAGAGGATGAGACAAATTCATGGAGGATAAGGCTGTCAATGGCTACTAGCCACAATGGTTATGTTCTCCCTTCACTGTCAGAGACACTATGCCTCCTGTTGCTGGGAATCACAAGTGGGGAGAGTGCTGTTGTGTTCAGGTCCTGCTTTTGGGCTTCTCATAGGCATGTGGTTGGTCACTGTGAGAATCTTCTTATGTTCTTTTGTTCTGCAGCATTACTATCCAGGGCCCGCATACAATACCTCCCTCATGCCATATCACTCCTTACGTTAGCAGATAAGCTGGTAAAGGTTCTGTATGAAGAGATCTGTGGCTGAAAATAATGATTTAAATGTTTAGCAAGATAGGTCCCCTTAAAAATAGGCCAAGTTTAAGAGAGCTGGATCCCCAGTCTAGATTCCTTTTGGTTTCAAAGATTTTCTTAGTAGCATAACAAACTGCTTCAACCTAATAGTATGCAGAGTTAGCTATGTTTCTGAAACCAACAGCCTCTAAATGGGACTGCAGATTCTCTGTAATGTTTTTATATTAAAACTTATTTTTTTAGAATTATGTGGAGACTATTGAAATATATTTGAGACTACATTTTGAGCATTGTAATGAAATCTGAGCCATGTAAGAAATGATGCTGCAAGTAACAAAACATTTAATTTTTAACTGGAGCAGTCCCTGTACTGCAGAAAATACTGGGATGACTTGATGAAAACCACTATTACCATTTGTGTAGAAGAAGAATGTTAGCATGTAGCTTTCTTTTTTGGCAAGCCATCAAAATTCCTTCTTCTACCACAATTAGTAAAGGTTCAGGAACTCTGGTTTACTTCACAATTAGTCACCTTAGAAAACAGCTGTGATGAACTTTCCAATAATCATTATTTCAATCATTTGAAGGAGATGGGAAGTGAAGTTCTGCACAGCAGACTCTCTGACCGAGGTGCTTGAGGTGGTCGCAGCTGTACGAACGCTCTCCCCCAACCTATTGGTTTTGGGGGACTTCAATGTACATGCCGAGACCGTCCTCACTGGAGCCCCTCGGGATTTCATGGAAACCATGACTTCATGGGAACTGCACCTTAGTAGTGTAGGGCCCACCCATGTAGCTGGTCATGCTCTTGACCTTGTGTTTGTCTCGGGAGGGGAGGAAAGTACTCTGAAAATGGGGGCTGTTTTTTCTAACCCTGTGTCATGGTCAGATCACTATCTGGTGAATATAGACCTCTCAATGCCATGCTCCCTCCGCAGGGGATATGGACCTATTAGGATGGTCCACCCCAGATGCCTGATGGATCCTATAGGATTTCTGAATGCGCTGGGAGATTTGGAGCCTGCTGAAGGCCGCCCGGTCGAAGCCCTGGTGATGGAGTGGAATGGGGAGATCACTAGGGCAGTAGACCAAGTGGCTCCGAAACGTCCTCTCCCCCTGAATAGAACTCAGATAGCTCCCTGGTACACACCATGGCTGCAAGGTCTGAGACAGGTGAGACGACTAAAGCACTGGTGGCGGAAATCTCGCTCTGACGGTGATCGGACACTGGTTCGAGCAGCAATAGCTGCCTACCAAGTGGCAACAAAGGCAACAAAGAGGGAATTCTTTGCTGCCTCTATTGCGTCCGCAGATGGTTGTCCCAGGAGGTTGTTCCAAGTGGTCCGAAGCCTGGTCGGTCCAGTTGCCCAGGAATCCATGGAGCACTCTAAAGCCTCCTGTGACATATTTGCTAAACACTTTGCCGATAAAATCGAGCATCTGAAGAGCATGATTCCGTGCGCCGTGGATACAGGTAGTGAGCCAAAGTCGGCCAGTTGCATTCCGGTTCAGTGGGATCTGTTTCAGCCACTTCCTTCTGAGGAAGTGGACAAGGTGCTGTCTACTGTGAAGCCAACCACCTGTCTACTGGATCCTTGCCCATCATGGCTCATTATGAGCTGTAAAGAGAGGCTGAAAGAAAGGACCATGGCAGTGGTAAATGCATCCTTGGAAGAGGGTGCATTGCCATCAGCCCTCAAGGAGGCAGTAATAAAGCCTATCTGAAAAAGCCCTCCTTGGATCCACAAGAACTAAATAATTTTCGTCCAGTCTCTAATTTACCATTCTTGGGCAAGTTGATTGAGCGAGTGGTGGCCAAACAGTTACAGACACACTTGGATGAAGCAGATTATCTAGACCCATTCCAATCGGGCTTCAGGACTGGACATGGAACTGAAACAGCCTTGGTCGCTCTGGTGGATGATATGAGGAGGGCGTTGGATAGGGGAGAACATACTTTCCTCGTCCTCCTGGATCTCTCCACGGCTTTTGATACCGTCAACCACGGTATCCTTTTAGATCGCCTGGAGGGATTAGGAATAGGAGGCACTGTTTTACGGTGGCTCCGGTCCTATCTCTCAGACAGGCACCAACGGGTGGCATTGGGGGACGAGGTTTCAGACCCTTGGCCTCTCAATTGTGGAGTACCACAGGGCTCCATCCTCTCCCCCATGCTATTTAACATCTATGTAAAGCTGCTGGGGGCCATCATCAGGAGGTTTGGGCTGCAGTGTCACCAATATGCAGATGATACTCAGCTCTATCTCTCGTTCAAGTCCTCACCAGAGTTGGCTGTGGATACCATTTCCAAGTGCCTGGAATCCGTAAGTGGATGGATGGGATGGAATAGGCTGAAGCTGAACCCTGGTAAGACCGAGGTGTTACTCGTGGGAGATAAGAGAAGGCTTGGAGATATAGACCTGGTGTTTAATGGGGTAAGATTGCCCCTGAAGGACCAGGTCCGCAGCCTCGGGGTCATTTTGGACTCACAGCTGTCTATGAAGGCTCAAGTGTCAGCAGTGAGCCGGGCAGCTTGGTATCAACTCCATCTGATAAGGAGGCTGCAACCCTGCCTTCCTGTCCATCTTCTCCCACGAGTGATACATGCCCTGGTCTGCTCTCGCTTGGACTACTGTAATGCGCTCTACGTGGGGCTGCCCCTGAAAACGGTCCGGAAACTACAGCTGGTACAGAATGCGGCAGCACGTTTGATAAAGAACAGCCGTCGCCGTGATCATATCACTCCAGTATTAATAGATCTTCACTGGTTACCAGTTGCTTACCGGGCCCAATTCAAGGTGCTGGTGTTAACCTTTAAAGCCCTATACGATTTCGGCCCAGTTTATCTGAAGGAGCGACTCCAGCATCATCAATTATGCCGCCTGACAAGATCAGC